>NC_046187.1:50825560-53302227 GCF_011004875.1 Balearica regulorum gibbericeps | reverse complement strand
GTTTGATTACAGTCCATTTTTAATGCCTTAGTTACCAGGATTTAAACAATTAACTGCTTTTAATGCTGAATTTTACAGCTTTCCCATCTCTGTGAAACAAGAGATATTCATATAGGAATCTGAAGCAGGAGGACAAAATAGAACCGCTTTAAGATTAAAAAAGGTAATTAATACATATACATTGATTTGCAATTATGAATTCTGTTAATTCTTATGAGTGTCATTTCTGAACCTTTAGCCACAGCAAGTATGTGTTACATTGAAGAAAAGCAAGAAAAGAAATACAAAAATCAGGAAGGGAGAAAACCAGAGGAAATAAAAACCCCAAAGGCAGCTAAATGCAAGTTAGACACCAAACACCTAACACACACTAAAACTTTACAACAAGGCCACATTTGTCTGGAAGTTCTGCAAACAGTCCGCAGCACAAAGCTCCCTAAAGTGCCTCAGCTGGTGGCCTACAAAATAGCCTCGGGCAGCAGATGCACCTGTGCCAGCACTGGGAGAGCTCTTCACTTCACCAGCTCCATCCACGCACCCGCATCTAGCGGAGCAGATGAAATGGAAAGGGACACTATCACTCCACTGCAATCCCTACTAGTTACTGAAAAATGCAGAACCAAAATCGGGTGGTAGAAACATGTTCAGGTAAATGGAGAATATACTTAGACTTTTTCCATTCATGGAACTGGCTGCTCTCTATTTGTCAGTCATGTTATTTCTCGATAGAGCACCAGCATACTGTTAATTTCTTTCAGTAATTAACATGAACATGTTAACTTTCCAAACATACAATCTACCTACAAATATATATGGTACAATTTCACCAACTTCTGAGTAAATTAAACTACTCGGTGCTACACTGCTCCTTCCGTGAAATAAAAGTTTACGGAAACCCCAACCAAAGAATAAAGAAAAACACTAAAACTAATTCTAACCAACAAAAATACTGTATTTCTCCAGTATGTTGTTTTCTATACAAGTTATGAGCTGCTTTTATGTGGTTTACTTCCTGGTTTTCCTGCTTTAAAGTTCGGAAATATTTTGAAATTAAAAACATTTTCCTTCAGCCAGTCATCTTCTCAAAGAAGTAACTGAGACAAGGCTCACCCCAGTGCATCTTAAAAGATGCCACAAGACACCAAACAGCTTTGGGTCAGTCAGTGTCCAATACAACTGTGCAACACCATGCTGATGGTAAAGTGTCTAAAGCTCATATTGCCATACTGGTCTTGTCAATGTGCAACGAAAGTCTCCCAAGCAATCAGGGTCCAACACAGATGCTTGTCACTACAGACCTCACTGGTACTAATGAGCTAAAGAATTATTATTTATGTAGAATCTCCATATAAGGGATACCACACAGCTTATAAAGTGAGGGTATGCCAAGTCCTGAACATCCAGAGCATCTCATGAAAAACTGCTGCAGCCAGGAACTTGATCCCTTTAGAAAGTACCATTGCTAAAGTGATGAGGCTTTCTGAAAGTTTCACCTATCTCTTCAAATCAGTAGTGCCTTTAGATTTCTCATAACAAAATCTTTCTTCTATAAATAAATACGAACACCAAAAGCCTTCAAGCGTAAGCCGAGAACCCTCTGTCTGGGAGGCTCTCTGCTTGCAGGGCCTTTTTAGAACGTGACTGGAAAGCAAGATGCATGTCGAGTAAAACAGCTGAGGCTACAAACACTACTTCCCAAATCACAGGTATTCTTCAACAGTACTTACTGAGAAAACATATTCCCAACTGAAGAAAGCACTCATGACATTTCCTTACTGGAAGGACAACTAAAGGCTATTCAGTGTTAAGTTAGAGACACAAAGAATACCATTTATTGAAAATGGAAAGGCTTTCTAAAGTAGCCCTTGATTAAGATGAGATAGGTGAAATTATTTTCCTTCAGTCTGGATCCACATAATACTTTTTAGAAGGAACACATATAAAAGCACTTACGAGGAAAGAACCATTCTGTTATTGAAGAGCTTAAACCAAAAGAAACTAGAAACATGAAGTCTACAAATCAAGACATAAAACAGCTAACACGTGCAGCCAACAAAAACTGCCAACAGCCATCAGAAGTATCAGGAATTACTGGAAAATGTCATAGTGTATTTGCCTCTTCCATTTACAATCACATTTTCATTAGAAACAAAAAAAAACAGCTCTAGAGGAAATTAAGACTTGTTAGATCACCTATAAGCTAAAACTTTCGCATTTGATACATGGACTCTTTTCCTTTTCAATTGAAAAGTGAAGAACTGTTTAACAAAACGTTTAAATTTTAATCTTTCTGTAACTGAAATCTGAATTGCTGATGTTACTAGCATGGCATCTTCAGATGAAGCTGCTGGTTTAACCCTTCTAGTAAATACTATATTGACCTTAAATACTTTCTTGAGCATTTGGGGGGTGGGTTGTGTGTGCTATGTTGGATTTGTTAGCCCAGTGATTGATTTTAATGTGTTTTAAAGGAAAATGGCTCCTTAAAAATAAGCTGAGATTTTGATTTAATATGCTGTCCAAACTCTTACAGAGTCTACCTTGGATTGCAGAATGACATTATAGAAAACAGATAGACAGCAGTGTCACAGGTATGTTTTAAAATCTGTTCTACATGCTAGACATTCACAGTGTGAATCAAAAAGGAACAACATGCTGAAGTCTTCTCTCCCTCTCAAAACATTGCTTTCAAGACCTGTGGACAATTTAGACACAAAGAATTTAAAAGAACACTTTTATGTCCTTGTATTACCAGCGTATCAGAGAGAATGGTTTGAGGACTAGCATATATAATTATTTTGCAACGAGTTTCTCCACATCTTGTTGACTTCAGCACTTCACAGCTCCCCTTAATCAGCTATTGCAGGATCTTCTGTTTTTCTGGCATATGTTAATTTTTCTCTCACTCTCCCCATACTGTCACACCTCTTCCGCTCTCCTTCAAGTCAAACGCTTTATTTTGGCTCTCTCCCAGCTATCTTACCATAAAGTTATTGTGGATTCGAAAAATATCTCTATTTGCTTTATTACAATCCCCTTTAAGTTTTAACTGCATTACCTCAAAAAATTAGCCTAAAGATAATGTTTTAATGAATATTTGCAGCTAAATATTGTCCAATTTCACCTCTATTTTTTCCTTAATAAACTGAAATTCTCACTTCTGGCTTTTCAGCTTACAATCTGCAGGAAAGACAAAAAAGAACTGGAAAAAAAGCCCAAACACCAGGATTACTGGTGTTCACTTCCTAAATTTGCTGTTGGTTCTCTCTCATAGCATCCTAGTTTGCTGCCTATCCACTGTTTTCCTCTTGGTTTAGCAAATTGAACAGTATCACCAAGGACAAACATGCACCAGGACCACCACAAATGAATATACAAGATAACTACGCAGGTGGAAGGGTACAATCTCCTTTTCACAGCACTGACCCATTACATTGGCTCAGCTGTCATATGAAATCTTACACTAACATACTTAAGTCTCAGAAAACCTTTTAAGTGCTGAAGTCCAGAGGATGCATAAAAAAACCGCCTGCAAGTGTGATGCAGAGGTAATCGATTAAGTGAACAATAGCACTAAAAAAAATTGTAAGCACCGTATCTCAGAGGAAAACAAATAAATTATGTCCTCATAAAATCCATATGAGTAGCTGTTAAGTATGAAGAAAAAGCCCTTCTAGTTTTACCTTTGAGTTGTACCGACATCCACCTTGAAAGAAGCACTAAGTTACAAATACTTTGTCATTCTTTGAGATGAGGTAAAAGTAAGGTTTGGCAAAAAAAAAAAAAAAAAAAAAGGGCGCAAATACTGTAGGGAAAAAAGTATATTAATTGTAAATAAAAAAAAAAAGTATATTAATTGTAAATATTAATTGTAAATTCCTGCATGCTTATTCTTCCGATGAAACCCTGAGACAACTACAGTAAAAGCACATTAGGCATACAGCCAAGTACACAATACAATTTAAGAAAATCAGATCTCAAAAAAAATAGGGCCAAAAATAATATTTGAGATCTCAGTTCTAAGTCATAGCATTTTTTTAACAATTAAATATAACTATAGTCAATTTTCCATATTACTGGTAAAATGAACAAGTCAAAGGTGTACTCCTTCTGCACTTGGGCTTACTTTTAAAAATACTTGCTGGACATTATTTCAGTTCGTTATTGACTCCATCTTAAGCAAATGCCTTACTTAAAAAACATTTATCCAACGGTCATTGCATCTGCTTATAAGAAGTAATAATACAACATATTATCAATGCACTGAAAATGAAGCCCTGTATAGATGTTTATGCTTCCATTTATCTAAAATATTAAAGAGTTTGTTTTCCACAAATCAATATATTTAAAGCAGAGGGTATCCAGAAGGTGACTGCTACTTTTGGTGATGGTAAGACACCTAATGCTGCCCCCGCTACTGACCGAAAAGGCCCTCTCAGTGAGTTGATTCCCCTCACCAATTCATCTCAAAAATACTGCCCCAAAAATATAAGAACATTTTCTGCTGGCTTTGGGAAATGAATCAGCTCAAGAAAAGGCCACACCAGCATCAGACAGGAGATGGGGAAGGGCTGCACAGCTGGGAGCCAGATTGCCCTTTTCACTGGCAGCAAATTGTTAGATCAGCCTGATCCACTTGTAAAACCACACTCAAAAATCCAAACAAAAATCCCCCTTCCCTACCTTCTGTTGCAAAGAGCTTCAAGAGCAGGTTCCAGAGGCCCTTAGGAAATGTTCCTTGTTACTTCTTATGGAAAATATACACAGAACAATTTCCTGGGGCATTACTCAAACAAAACAATGTTATCTGCTGTGATAAGAAAACAGGAGAGAGGGTTAGAGATTTTTATGTACATAGCATTCTGGATCCCAAACAGTATTATGGAGCAGCCTCTGAACGTAAGAGGCAAACAGAGATCGGGGTGGGGGCAAGCCATGGTACTTAGTTGCCAACCAACTCCTCCAGTCTTCTCTAACTGAAACTCAGAACTCTGGTACAGAAACTGACTTTTATTCCAGATTGATGTTGGGCCTCCTGGCCATCCTCTGCTGTACAAGGCTGACCAGAGATGCAACACAGAGCTGAATATGCCCTGCAGAGCTGCTGGTTTTACAGGGACACAGTGCTCATAGGCAGTTTATGTCTATGCAGCCCCTGCTGTTAGCCCCCCGAGGCAATTACAATTCGTATTACTCATTATCACCAAAGAACACATTGCTGTTGGCTGACTTCTGCTCCTCTAGCAGAGGCACTTGAAGGGAAGCAGGTTTAATGTTTGCAAAAGGAGACGTTTTCCATACACAGAAATAATGTGGACACCACGAGCAATAAGCATACTCACAACACTGATAAATTTAACATCTCTTGTGCAGTTATTGCAGATGTGACTTACTGGGTGGGCCATTAAGACCGTTCCACAGCACTACCTATCCTGCATTACAATGCAATTGAAGCGCAGACCTGCAACTGAAGGGCACATTTCACACACCACAGATACAGCTGTTGTTTGCCAGTTTGTAAATAGCAGTCGTGGCGTTCTCCTTTAACACTACAAACAGCAAAAGGGAGAATATGCAATAGTTTATAGATGTGTCTGTATGCATATACATTTATATGTGTTTCTTGGTACATGAAAATACTTTCTCTGGATCTTCCAAACCCATCTTGCGGTGTTTGATTTGGATTGTAGCTTTTTTGAGACAGAAATTTTTAAAACTGAGAACACATTAAGTCTTAAATGCTACAGGAAATTTAAAAGCACTACTTACTAACATCTATTAAGTGTTGTGATGAGTACAATCATATGCAAATACTTCAGCAAGTATGATTTTTTTTTTAGAGTTCTAATAATCTTATAAAAAGATAGTTATGAAAGATTTCTAAAATACACTTGAAACTGTTCTGATGAAAGCTACGTATTTTAAAAGATGTGCCCCACAGCATGTATTTCTATGGTCTTGCTTTCAGCTATAAAACAGTATATACTAATTGAGTTAACGTGCTGAAAGGAGATACTGATAAATGTTTTAATCCTAAAACAAAAAAAAAACAAAACCCAAAACAAAAAACCAAAACCCATTACTTGAATTCCACACAAAATATTTCAGTTAGATATATGCAAACCCAACCAAGTGGTATTATCAAAACAACACTTTTATGCTTTGGATAAAAGCATAAAACCAGGAATAGGTCTGGTTGGTTGTTTTGTATAAGACCTTCTAAAATACTTTTATACTTTAAAATAGTTGTCAGACTCTGTATTTCACCTAAATTCTCATCAATACAAAAACGTTGCTTGAACAGCAACAATAAGGAACAAAAAGGAAAAAGAAAAAAAACAAACACCCACTGTCAAATTCAAACATATCTACAAGACAAGCCACCTTAGCTGTAAAAACTTACCGAGTTCCTGAACAGCTTCATTATATGACATTCGGTGGTGCATTAACACCGCCACATCTGCTGACGTTAAGCAAGTAAGTGTTTACTTTTTTTTTCCCCAAATCATTCTATTGTTTTATTACCTGTTTTGTGGACGTTTGCCTTCTGCAACATACCCAACTGGAAAACACAGTAGTTCTTTTGCTCTATTCCAACAGAGCAGTTCATTCCATTACCAAGGTACAAAAATAGAAATAAGCAGATAATTTAAAGAGGATTCAGCTACTATCTGCTATTGTAAAAGCATGATCCCAGAACAGACTGTAAGTCTGCATTTTGCAAATGATGACATCACACTATTAAGTGATATTAGTCAGGCACTATTGATTTCCACAGAAGTCACTCCTAATAATCACTATTTAGAAGTATTTAATGAGGAAGAAGAATTCACCTTCAACAGTAGGACTGGTGTATTCTATGTTTATTATCCTCATTTACTTGAGCTATCACCAAAACATTGAACAAGGTTAGATGAAGGCATCTGTTTTAACTACAAACTTTAGCCTACAGCACTTTATTTTAACCTGGCACAAAACCAATTCTGTTTGTTCTGAAATCGTAACATTCTAAATGAAATACTATTTAAAAGTGAGAGCTATAAAGAAACCATATTACAGCAGAAAAGCAGAATTGATGAGATATGCCTATGGAGATATTTAAACTGTGCACATCATGGTGATACCCAACTATAAACCTCAGGGCTCTACAGCATTCAGAGTTCAATGAGGACACAAACCTGGCTAAAAGAGCATCACCCTTTGAGATACCATAAGCTTCTGATCAGAGTTTTCAAGCATATAGGCAACAACAGTCTTAGCAGGCCTTCTGTGGGAAGTCTTCAATAATCCATACCATTACAACATTAACTTGTTCTAATTTGTTACACACAGGAACAATTGTTTAACAGAATAGAACTGTCCTTGCTTTCCCCAGGTGCCAATGGTACTCAACCTGACATATTAAAAAAAGTGGTTTATATTACAATCAGAAAGGCTAAGAAAAGTCTAAGGAAACCCCTTTTTCTCACCACCACCACAAACTTAATTCCACAGTTAAGGCTATAAGTTCACCACCCAGTAAGATGGATGTCACCATCTCCTATCTTTGCAGTTCGACACATAAGGGAAAAAGTTCCAGGCCACACTAATTCCTGAAAATAGCCACCAGATAGCAAAGGGTAAAAACTGTGCAGCTGATAGCCATCAGGAACCAAGACCATAAAGGCTCAAGACCTTACTATTTTAGCTGAAGGCAAAAAGTAAAAAAAAAAAAAAAAAAACCAAAAACAAAAAAACCCAACCACTAGATTTTCCATTGCCACCCAGCTGAACTGTCTGAAAAAGGAACATTAACTCATTCTACTTCTTTTTATTAGCCCAATACACTGTAATATTTAGGCAGTAATAGGTAGTTTAAAAAAAAAAAAAAAAAAACACCTTCATACAAGCAAGCCTACCCATGTTCTTAAGTTAAAAATTCTCTATGCAATGTCCATATTTTTACTAGACTAATTTAATTTACATATTCTGTTTATACAAAAAAAATCTGCAATCCTCAAAACACTAAAAAGGAAAGCATAAACATTTCTGAAATGAAAAAACTCTGAAAAGGAAATCCTTCGAAAACTTAGGGGATTTGAAAAACAGGGAGAGAAAAGATGGCACAAAACTTGAACCCTGCACTGCAGTCAGAGCTCTGTGCAGGACACATCCATCTAGACAACTTAGTGCCTAATCAAAGCTACATTAAAACTTAAATAGGGATACTTATCCCAAAAAGGGAAAAAAAGTCACACAGGCATGCAAAGACACATTAGAAATCCTGTAAAATTGCTTTCAAATAGGTCACTAACATATGATAGTGTGAATATGAGAAAACAGTTCTAAAACTAAAGACTATTATCATAGCGACTCTAATAAATACGTTTCATAATTAACTTCACCAATTTAGCAAAATAATCATGATCTGAAGAAAAAGCTTAGTAATTGGTTTTTACCAGGTTGATGACATGGATACATACTGTAATCAGGATGTAAAGCATGTGTCTCCTCGTCCTCATCTATTGTCTGTCCTAATGAACACAGCCTGACACGTCTCATCTTCAGCAGCCTTGGGGAGCTTTCACGGGCAGTACTCCCAACATCCAGAACCACATCTCCAGAAACAACAGTGGGAACAATTTTTTTCAGGAACTCCATTTTTACATGCCCTCTGTGTTCTCAGTATTCACTGAATTCAGCAGTTTAGCTACACGTTACAGAATGTTGCTCCCACATGAACTTCCTTGAGCACTGAGGTAGACTTCGCCTAGTGATGTCACATTGAACCTGGGTGGTGCCAACACCAACACGTCAGCCGCCAGCTGCTCCAAGGGAGATTTTAAAGACGTCTAACTGTACGGACTGATAAGAAAACCAAACAACAACAAGCCTATATATTAACCAATGCATGCTAAACTCTGCGCTTGTGGAAGACACTGTATTTAGCACTGCAACAAATTTAAGCACTAATAAAATGCACAGTGTATTTTCAAATTTCTATTTGATAGAGTTCAATAGCTCTTAATTTTCATGAAGTGCACAGTGTTCATCTGCATTTGAAAGATAATACTTATCATTCAGAAAGTCTATGCACCAGCTTTATAAACAAAGTGTCTAACAGCTCCACAATTTAAACCGTTAGCATTCTCACGTTTTTAACTACTAGCTATGAAAATACTAACATTTATTTAATATTAAGTTCTATTTTGCAGATACTCTGACACTATATTTACCACTTAAAATACTCAAACCACCTTCCAGAAAATGTCAAGTACAGAAATAACCCATCTCGTTTTGTCCAAATGTCCACTTTATCCCTAGGGCTACTTCGCTATACGTGCCTAGTTTAGCTGAGTTTTTTCTTTTTATTTGGGGGAAGTTTAAATGTTGTTCCATATTTAGCTTAAAGAAACCCTTATGAAAGATGCGTTGCATTTGGAGCAGAAAGTTCAGGAGGAAAAAAGAGACATTAGCATAGAAGAATGTTCCTTAATGCTTTTTACATTTGGGAATACGTATCATTGTATGACTGAAAGTATTACTGTATTTACTAGACTTTGAGTGGAGATGCACAGACACACTACTGGGTATTCCAACCTCATTTGCCACCAAAATTGTACACATCGGAGAAATATAATACTAATACTCACTCTGCATGTCTGAGCAGCAGCATGCATGCTTCTGTTATTTTTATGAAAGTAGCTCAGTGGCCCAAGACATTTCTGAATGCATTCAACACAGTTATCCAAGCTAAGTATGAAGTATACCACACTACTATACATTTCTTAAAAGAAGAATCTGAAATTCACTACTGTGTTTAGCTCTTCTTAAAAAAAAAAAAAAAATTTACATATATACACTTTTATATATATATATATGAGAAAGGTAGAGTAAGTAGTTCAGTGCTCAAAAGGGGCTGCTCACCTGGATGAAGCTGTCAGTCCTTTACTGACCAACTCTACTGTCAGACTTCATAAATATTGAATTTAGTTAAGAATGCCACAACTTGAAAAATTTGGTACGATTTCATTAAAGTTGCCACCTAAGACATTTTTCAAGTTCCATACAGACTGAAAACGTGATCTCCTTTTGTATTCAAATCTGCATTAAAATGCCCAAATATTCAAGATAGTCTGTATTTCTCTTTTAAATGAATCCAAAATTCTACACAATTTTTTCCCTGTAAACAAATACAAAATTCTGACTTTATAAAAGACACATTGTTAGAACCTTATTTCCTGCAGTGAAAGATTTGGGAGATCAAGTAAAAAATTGTCCCTATAATGATTTCATTCACAGTATTTTTTCCACTGATACAAAAAAAACTATACAGAATATATTTTCAGAAAAGCATTTTATACATTTCCAGAATAATAAGATACCACAAAAATAATTTGCGATTATAAGAGATCATGAGTCATTACAAATCCAAGCAATCATTTATTCATAATAGCATTATTTTCTACAGAATTTCTTTTTTTGCCCTTGCAATCTTGCCACAAATCTACTTTGCAGTTTCCAGCATTTGGGAACAAAAGAGAAATTCAGACACTTCTGTGAGACTGAGAATGCTTCCAATCATCCACCTGGCAAACTGCAGTTTGCAAAAAAGAGGATAATCAAATATTTCGAGTTGTACCTAACTTAAATGCCCTCTGAAAGGTTCAAACTAGACACCAAGATGCTCTTAACCACGCTATTGGCATTTTATCATGCACATGGGCATTTATCTTTAAACAAAAGATATGAAAACAGGCTACAAAAAGCCTTATTTGATAAACTTCAACACTTTCTTATTCTGGAACCTCTAAATTAAAAAAAAAAAAAAAAGGGAGACTCAAGCTTATACAGAATTATTGTTTGTATTACAGAAAGATATCAAAGGACTTTGTGTGAGTATTCCACTTCTGTTACACTCAAAGGAGGACTCTGTTTTTGCACTGAAGTGCTTGCTGAGGTCATTCAGGCTTCCCCTGTCGCAATTCCACAGCTAGTGATATAAAAAGCAAGAAGATAACATTCGAGCTCCACATCCTTCACAAGCAGGAATCCACACCAGCATGCTTTCCCATCAGAAGGGAACTCAAGCAGATCATGAAACACACAGAGGTACCACATAGAGACCCAGCGAGTGACCAGAGGGTAACAGCGCTTCTCAAGAGGACTGCCCATCTGGGTTAGACCTTTCAGGACACAACAGCAAAGCTGTCTGGCAGGGGCGTGCGGGAAGAGCGGCTGCATGGGAATTGTGTTGAGGCAGGTGAACCTGCTGATACGGGAACATCCTGACAATGAGAAATGCTGAAAAAACAGAACACAATCAATGAAAGAAAGATCCATGTGAGAGAAAACTACTTGCAAGTCCCTTGAGTTCACATGTCTAGAGAAGCTTTAGAATTAGCAGTAACAACTGTAAAAGACAACTATGAAACAGAGAACATCCTGGGAAGTGTAATTTTGGAAGAGAGCCTCGATGCCCTCTAGCCTACCATAAACATGCATTATTTGATGGGTCTCTTTGCAAACAATCATGCATTACAAGCCTTCAGTTTTCTAACAACGTTTTTAAAACTATCCCACCCTGCTCGAGCAAACTCGCCCCCCCCCCCCCCCCCCCCCCAGTCCCACCTGCTGCGGCAGAGAGGACACAAGACTTCCTTTGTATCTAACGTTAAGCTGGCGGTACAGGCCCCGGGTTTTTTGGAGGCCGGGAGGAAGAGCGGTGCCCCTTGGCCTCAGTGGGATCACCGTGCCGATGAGGGAACAAAGAGGGCAGGAAGGGGACCCGGCTCTCCCGCGGCGGGGCAGCGAGGCCCGGAGGGCGGCAGAGGCCTTTGCCTGCAGCGCCCCCAGCCGGCGGCGCCGCCAGCCTGCGCCTTTCCCCCCCGCCCTTCTCTTCCTCCTCTTCCTCCAGCCGCGCCAGGCCCGGCCAGGCCAAGGGGTAACGCTGACCTCCACAGCGGGCTGGTTTTAACCTGGATTCCCTCGTCGGTGCCGCACAGACTGCCCTGCCACATGGAGGAGGGGAACTGCACGTGGCTTCACGGGCTCCTCCAACACCGGAGGAAGTCAACAGTTCAGGGACGCTTTGTTGGCACGGCGGGAACACGTTTTCCAAAACTGTTAGCCATAACTATACTGGCAAAGCAGCCAAGTAGTACAGCCACACTGGCAGAGAAGGCAGCTGGAGACGTCCCTGTGCCAGAAAGGTGGCAGGGTTCACTGCAAACCTTCTGGAGCCAACATACAGATCTCCCCTGAGGCGGCACTGCTATGGTGTGGCACGTCTCCTGTTGGCACACAGAACCCTTGCTTTCTCCCAGCTTCTCAGCAATATGACCATGTTGGTAGGACAAACCAACACAAAAACAAACAAAACAAATGACAAATAAAAAAAAAACAAAACAAAAACCCAACCAAACAACAACAAACAGTCTAACAAACAGAAAACTATCCCTGCTGCTGGGACACTGGTACTGGAGGTTCTGCCAAACCAGTTTCAACAGCAATGACCCAGTAGTGTAGAAGGGTGCAATTCTGCCTTTCGAAAAAGTGAGTGGTCTGGGTTATGCAAAGTGGTGTCTACCTTAGTTCACAGCTCTTCAAGAAATGTTAATATTCCTTGAGCTCAAGGGTTTTAACTAGGCACCCTTGAGCCCGTATCAGACATATGATTAGTGCGCACCAAATAAGCATCATCACTATTTTCTCCAACTTGCTAATTTAAACCTGACATCACTGTTTTAAGTGGGAGTGAATCTACTAAGGTAACAGAACAACTACAATAGCACCCAAGTATTTAGGGAAAGAAAAAACCAACCAACCAAACAACCAAGTACGGGAAGTCTTTCCTTCTTGAATCTCAGAATAGAAAAGCCTAATTTGTAAGAATTTGTCTTATCCCATGAAAACAATCTGCTCTTCCCAAAAATGTGAAAATCAGAGATACATAACTAAACGCAGAATAAAACAGTAGAGTTAGAAATTGAATCCACAGTCCAAGCCTGTAAGTATAAATTAACATACCCTGCATTAAACTCATGAGAGGTACCAGGTACTGGACAGCTACATTACACTTGTGAGCCAATTAGCAGGACACTGGCATAATTTCATACAAAAACCATAGGGGTAGGGAAGACAAACCCCATTTCTTTCTCTGTATACACCACACTAAGTTACAAGCCTTTTTGCTTTAGAACTATAACTTAACATAGGTACATGTTTTGCCTTTTTTTTTTGTTTTGTTTTAAATACAGAAACTAAACAGACAACACAGCCTCAAACAACGCATGTATAGGGAGAAAACAATGTGTCTCATTGTGGAGTCATCTCACCTTTTGGCAGTTTGGACTATAGGCTACCCTTCCTATAATTTAAAATTATACTGTACCAGTTAATTCCCAAGGTACTTAACATTAATGGTTTCCTTGGTCTGGTTCAATTAATGTAATTTCATAGCAAAAAAAGCTAGGACCAGTATAAGCGGGGACAAAGCAATGTACAATTTTGGAATAAAGTATCTCTACATCAGTGTAAACTTGTTGTAACTATTATTTTGCATAAAAAATACTTTAAACCTAAGCCATTTAATCTTTCTATAGTTTGGCTTTATTGTTGATTTTTAATGTAAACATGCAAATAGTTTCAGTTTTCCCCATGCTTTTCTCAAATAAAGTCTAGCTTTCTGTTTGCTGAGAAATGAAATGAAAGTAACAAACAACTGTCAGCTTTTGGTAAAGTTTCCATTTCCTTTCAGTCACTTAAGCTGTATTTGCTCTGCATTGGGGTAGGGTTGGGTTTTTTTGAGTGAGTTGCGGGGCTTTTCCTTTGGAAGGTTGGGGATTTCTGGAGTGGTTTTTTAAGAGCTTGGCTTTGATTATTTAGCATTAGTAGAAGTGAAATACAGGTAGAAATAAAATACTGGTAAAATAAATCAGAAGCTGAACATAAAACACTGTTAGATTCACTGACTGAATGCAATATTATCCCATTTAATAAAAAAGCCCCAAATTTTTTACTTTATGTATTAAGTAATAACTGTTCTTATCTTGAAGTCACATGCAAGAATACAATGCTTTCCTGAAGTCATTAGGAGTTCCTGAGAAGATCAAGGTATTGTCTTATTCTGTAGAATACTCTCACTCAGGATAACAATCTGGGCTTCCTGTCACTAACCTCTTGCTTGTTCCAAGTACTGACTTATCACACAAGATCTTCCAAACCTATGAATTTCTTCCACTGGCAGATTTTCTTCAAATAAGAACTTGCATTTCAAAGCAAATCCCAGAGTAGTACATACTCTGAATCATACCCATTCCCATGCAAGTAGGAATACTGAGAGAAGACATCATTACACAATCCCATAACAGAAGCAGCAGCCAGTTCTTTTCCCTTATAAAAGGATCAAAGTGAATGATGACAAGCATGATGTTGATATTTCTATGCAAAGGACATTTAAAAAAAAAAAAAACCAAAAAAAACCCCAAACAAACAAACCCCAACATTTAAAAGACAAAAATTCTGTGGAACAGCTACCAGTAAGTCAGACCAACAATGGCAACATTGCTATGAAATTGGATCTCTAGGGAACTGAGAGCTGAAAACCTTTACTGAAAGCTTTTTAAAGTGCTTCACAGAAATACAAGGAACAGAGATGCCAACCATTAATGTAGGTTTGCCTATAGAAAAGCCAGAATATAGACAAGAAGTGACAACCAGAGACCAAGCACAGACATACATCTCCAGAATTATAGGAACAGAAGTGGTTCAACATATATTTCTTGAATATTTTGGCTATTTGGTTGATGGCTATTTTCACAGCCATTGTCGCCGTTTCTGTTAGAATTTTCTCTAGTACTACATGAAAGTACACATCTGTAGAAGAATTTCTTCATGTTTGAATGGCCAACTTTTTAAATCATACCCAAAGCATCAAATTTAAATGGCCAGGGAAAGAATCTATAGCTTATTGTTCAAAATAACCTTCATTCCTATCCCAAAAGTGCATACAGCACCAGTTTATCTTGCTTCCCTTACTAAGCGTGACCTACCCTTAGTTTACCGCTTAAAGTTTTATACAAGGAGGGTATGTTTAAAGTGTTACAGACCTGTGAAAACTATCATTATCCTTTTTTCCTTATGACTCCTCTCCATAGCTTCTTTTTTTTTAAAAAAGCAGGCTTACTGAGTTCATAGGACAAGCTCAGTCTCCAATACCAATGAAAATCCTCTGGACATCTAGATTAAATATAAGGCCTGTCTTGGTTTACACAGCATTCATCCACTCTAACCTATTTTAGTTCTCCCTTTGCAAAATGGACAGTTTTTGAAACACGGTCACAGAAAGTTTATCCACACTGCAAAACAGAAAGTAGAAATTAATACTCAACCTAGTAAAAAAACCTGAGTGAGTATATTCACAAGTCCATTCACATGGACTGACATGCTCATGTCTCTACTAATTTAGGTGTACATCCTCTGTGCTCCATTATAAAATTCTGAAACACTATATATAATAGTGTTCTAGTGAAATATATTTGTATCACAAGATTTAAGTTAGATGAGGAACAATGTATTTTTAAATCCAATATATAATCCTCCCATATAAAATTTCATAGTGTGATCTCTTTCTCATAGCAAAACCACAGTGCCAAAGAAGAAGGATGTACAACTCGAGGTGAAGATTCATAGGTTAATATTAAAATTAGTCACAGAATAAATAAGAACTTCATTTTCTTAAGCTACACCTTTGTTCAGGAACGAGGGTAGCTAAATCAAGCTGCTGAACATAAATTATTTCTCACAATAATTCAATATTGCATCAAATGATGCAATATGTGGGACTTAAAAAGATTACTCTTAGCTAGAGCACACAGGTAGTCAAAATAAATGTATCTATTTTCTTAACAGAGTATTATCAGAAAAGAGTTAACATACCACATACGTTTGCCTACAGATATGTTGGGACAATAAAACTTATCTCTTCTCATCTCTTCTATCT
This sequence comes from Balearica regulorum gibbericeps, assembly GCF_011004875.1. Taxonomy (NCBI): domain Eukaryota; kingdom Metazoa; phylum Chordata; class Aves; order Gruiformes; family Gruidae; genus Balearica; species Balearica regulorum. The sequence goes on along the minus strand of NC_046187.1, from coordinate 53,286,245 downwards.
CAAAGACAGAAATTATAATCTCTAAAGCATTACAAGATTTTTCTCTAGTGGAAATATATCATCTTAGATCATAAAATAGTAGTAGTTTTCCTCTTTAAATCCCAAATGAAAGACTTCCTTCAGTGTACAGCAACAGCACTCCAATTCTTCTGCAAAATATAGATATGTCTGCCCCTTCTTTTTACTTAAAAACTTGAATAAATTTCCACTTGGTAATCTGAACATAACCAGAAAGAATAAATGCTGCTGCCAGAACTATGTAATTTGGTTTAAATAGAAAACAGCCCTTTCTAGCAGTTCATGCAATAAACGTAGTTGTACTAGGTACTCTGGGCTGAAGTCTTCAACATTTTATGGCTTACAGAAAGATTGGCACCTGCATTAAAGCAAAACAAATTCACTCCTTCTCAGATCAAGATGCCTTCCTTTACCTATTAGGGACACATAATCATGATACTAAATTCAAGGCAATGGAAAAAGTAGGATATTTAAGGAACTTACTTATCAGACAGTACATGATCTGAGTATGATTTATCATAATAATACATCGGATTAATACCAGCTATTAGAGCAAATCTTTTATGTAAATTTTGTAACCCTGAAAGAGGTTTTTCTGTGTGCCAATATAGAATGTTTATGAATATTCTTTCCATTGAACAAGTTTTTTTAATTAACGTTCAACTGCCTCCTGTCTTCAGGAGGAAAAAAAAATAAAATAATAAAAAACGGGAATGCCACCAGACCATTGGATGCAGCAGAGGATGCTCCCAGTGGAGCTCCATGTGAGCTGATGGGAACCCCAGTATTGTAGCTTTAGGACATAAACAGTCATAAAACGTCATTCACATTTAACAGAAAACAGAGCTATCCTTTTAATGCTATAGATGTTCACAAATAGCAGAACTAAAGTATTTTAAGTGACTACACTCATTTCTAAAAGAAAAAAAAGAAAGAAGTCAGGGAATTTGCACTTTTATAATTTCTAGAAAGGAAAGAGAATACATGTAAGTTAGGCTTGTTTGGCAAGGGTTTGGTTTCAGCGCTTTAAGCACAGGAGAGGAAATACTAACTTTCACTGTAAAACGTTGTATGAAATCGTATTTACTCTTCTTATTTGAAAAGCTACAATATACTTGAGATGAAACAGAGGTCCAGCTAAATTAGGTGCTAAATTAAGGTCCAAAAATGTTTCTAGTAAGCAGAGGAGGGGGAAAAAAGTTTAAACCCCAGCAATTTTGGATTATTACCAAATAAGACAACACAGTTGCTAAACACGCTGCTAGAATAAAATAATTCTTAGTACAAAGTCCCTAAGTAAACAAATACATGGGAAGATGAAGGAACCTAAACCAACAATTGTTGAGCCACTCAAGAGAAAGCTTCCATTTTTATCCTATATGGAACATTCATGTACTTATGCACACCCATGCAGGTTTGCTTGTTAAATTAGTTGTATTATCACAGTAAAGCTTATAAAATTGCAGAGAGGGAAACAAGAGCACCATAATTTTTTTTAAAAGGCAGAAACAATACATGGCACACTAACTGCAGCTTCAGAAGTTCGGTGAACAGACTTTCCTTAAAAGACAGCAATCAGGGCAAAGGTGCTGCTCCTTCACACTGGCTCCATTGCTCAGGGATTCTAGCAGTGACCTGGAGGCAACAGAACAGCTCAAAGAGCACCTTGATACATTAGTTCTTCCCGAGTACCACAAATTGATATTTATCTATAGAACAGACACATCATGAATGATAACTTGAAAAATACAGATTAAGACAAAATAATGTTAGCATACATTTAACTAACATATCATCAGATTAAAAAGGATTTTTCCTATTTCTAACACCAGATTAGCATGCATTGTGAAGGAAATTAAGAAAAAAATCCTTATTTGTATTTGGAAGAGAGTTGCTGTATTACACCTATCTGAAGGAGATGTTAAACCTGCTCCTATCAGGAGCAACAAGAAAAAAAAAACCTGCCTTGGAAGAACAGAAAGAGACAACCATTGAAATTTAAGGATATAGCTGAACATGATCACTCAGGAAGGAAAGGATTCCTTTTCATAAAGAAAATATTCCTTTAAATAAAGAAAAATTGACACTGATTAGAATAGAAAGACTAAAAGACTACCTGTATTCCTTCCTCATTTTTTAACAGACTAATAATAATAGACTTCTAATTGTTATTGTGAAAGACAGAAGAATTCTTTTGCAAAAAAGTTTCAGAGGCTGGAATTACTTCCTCCTTAAGGAAGATACCACAAAACAAACTTTACTGCTTTCCACTTATTAACTAATTTTCAAAAGCATCCATTCTATTCAAGTTAATGTGCATTAAACAGGAAGAAAAAAATTCTCTAAAGAGAATGTAACTGTGGTGGGTTGACCCTGGCTGAGGGCCAGGTGCCCACCAGAGCCGCTCTATCACTCCCCTCGTTCACTAGACAGGGGAGAAAGAGTATATCGAAAAGCTTGTGGGTCGATATAAGGACAGGGAGAGATCACTCACTGATTATCGTCACAAGCAAAACAGACTGAACTTAGAGAGGGAATTCATCTAATTTATTACCAAGGAAAACAAGAGTAGAGGAATGAGAAAGAAAACCAAATCTTAAAACACCTCCCCCCACCCCTCCCATCTTCCCGGGCTCAACTTCACTCCCGGCTTCAACCTCCGCCCCCCCTCAGCGGCACAGGGGGACGGGGAGTGGGGGTTACGGTCAGTTCATCACACGGTGTCTCTGCCGCTTCTTCATCCTCGGGGGAGGGCTCCTCTCATCGTTCCCCTGCTCCAGCACGGAGTCCCTCCCACGGGAGACAGTCCTTCACGAACTGCTCCAACGTGAGTCTCCTCCACGGGGTGCAGACCTTCAGGAGCAAACTGCTCCAGTGTGGGGTCCCCCACGGGGTCACAAGTCCTGCCAGCAAACCTGCTCTGGCGTGGGCTCCTCTCTCCATGGATCCACAGGTCCTGCCAGGAGCTTGCTCCAGCCTGGGCTTCCCACGGGGCCACAGCCTCCTTCAGGTGTCTCCACCTGCTCTGGTGTGGGGTCCTCCACGGGCTGCAGGTGGAATCTCTACACCCCCTCATCCTCCCTCCATGGGCTGCAGGGGGACAGCCTGCCTCACCATGGTCTTCACCATGGGCTGCAGGGGGATCTCTGCTCCGGCGCCTGGAGCACCTCCTCCCCCTCCTTCTGCACTGACCTTGGTGTCTGCAGAGTTTCTTACATCTTCTCACTCCTCTCTCTGGCTGCAAAAGCTCTTATTTTTTTTCCCCTTCTTAAATATGTTATCACAGAGGCGCTGATTGGCTTGGCCTTGGCCAGCGGCGGGTCCATCTTGGAGCCGGCTGGCATTGGCTCTATCAGACACAGGGGAAGCTTCTAGCAGCTTCTCACAGAAGCCACCCCTGTAGCCCCCCCACTACCAAAACCTTGCCATGCAAACCCAACACAGTAACATACACATTTTTAACAGACACAGCTCAGCTATATCATACTGTAAGTATGATTGTTTCAAGCCATCTTCAAATGGAAATACAGAGGTGTCAAGACTCATTTTGTCCACACTACAATTATCCTTCATCATTCACACAGAAGAGCCAATGAAACACAGTTAAAATTAAGCATATTAGTTAAGCAGACCACAAAGAGAGTCCCTTTCTTCACACTACCTTGTTACTCCTTCTTTGACTCTGCTGTACATTTCAGCCCAAATCCTTATATCCTCTAAGATACTCCTCAAATCAAAGGATTGGGGACTTTTTGTTGTCGTTACTGTATTGTCCGAATCAGAAATGAGTCTTGCTGCACTTCATAAGCTATTTCTGAGCCAGAGATACTTACTGAGGAGCCAAGGAGGACAGCAGAAGTGAGAACTTTGCGATCAGTGGTGCAGTGCAGGTGCAGCGTGCCCCGGGCCAAGCGAGGCAGGACGCGTTAAGCCGTGCTGGACAAAAGCACAAGGGACAGGAACTTGCAGAGAGTTTCCACAGGAAAGCTCTGCAACTATCTAGGAGGTATCAGAAGTAGCTACATCACTTGTGCTTTACCCAAACCTCTGAAAAAACGTCTATCATTGTCTCCCTGTCTTTGAAGTAGTGCTTATTTTGTATAAAGACATACAGCGTTTTCATCAGCTATTAGCCAAGGACTAAGCATTTTCCAGTTCCCTAAAGACTTCTGGTTTCCATTCCATTATATATCAGAGATTTAAAGTGTAATACAGATTCTATAGTGTAACTTATGCAGTTACTCTACACCTTGATAAAGGTGCTGCAGTTTCTTTTAAATTAACAGCTCTCCAAGTGAATTCTTTTCAAGCAAATAGTTGCTGGCTGCACATGGAGAACAGCAGCATCTCACAACCAATAGTAAAATAGTTGTCTAAAAACAGTGTTAAAAATGAGATTTTGAGATACATATGCATACAGATAGCTGTGTATAAATAAATTTCAGAGCTGTAATAATGCAAAGTTAACTAAGATCAAAATTAGTTAGCAGGTAAGAGTTTCTTTCTCCACCATCTTCTTGAAAATGCATAAGCAGATTTCTAAAAAAAATCCACAACAGGTCAAGGCCCTTTAAAGGCCAAATGTATTGCATTTTAGGTGTTAAAGAACACCACTGATGGTGCCTTGTATATTATGTTCAATATACAAGTAGATTACATTAAAATGAACATATAGTCATAAAGAAATCTTAATCAAACTAAAAATTGTAATTCATGATAAAGATACATAGCTGTTCTCCATGACAGAAAATAAGTTCAAAAAGTTTTACAAGACGTTGAAAACAGGAATTTTATGAAAGTTGGATGTTATTAAAAAAAAAAAAAACAACCACAACCCATACCAAAAAACCCCAACCAAACAACCCCACAACACCCACAAACAAACACAACCTTCTAGATACGAGCAGCACAAAACATCCCCAGAATCCTGGGGAAGAGAATCCTACTAGACAGGTTCATCAGTTTTTCCCCCCCTTAGTCTGACACACACAGAGAGCTTTCCTACTCCACAGATTAAGCAGCTCTTCTACATCCCTATTAGCATTTTCATCTTCTGTTTTCTGGCAGATGTGTCTCAGGTGTTCCACATTATTTGAACAACATGAGGCATCAAGCATGAGGCATTCTGCAAGTCATTTGTCACTGCAAGCAAGCACAGTCTACAAAGCTCTTCAGCAGAGGCATACCTCTGGTCAGGCAGCACAGTGAGAACTAATGTTCAAATGAAGCAGGAGGGGGAAAAAGAAACACACAAAAAACCGTATTAAAAGTTGGTGAAGCCCACTGAGCTATACAAAATACAAAACACACCTTAATAGAAACTTTCTCATAAAAAAAGAACTTAAATGTTTCCATTTATTTCCCCAATATCCATCTTATAATTCATATACACACAGCTAATGAAACTGCTGAGCAGGGTAGTGAGTAGCAAGTACTGCTTTAATCCTAAATTATTACTTAAGGAGAAGGGAAAAAAAAACACCCAACCAAACCTTTTATTTTATTTTCCTTTATTTTTTTAATTATGCTGGGAAAAAATACTTAACCAAACTTTAATGCTACCCCTGCAAAAACACTTGTAATATATGAACAGGTATATTAATTGTTCTGAATACTGTTTAGCAATTGCATTTACAGACAGAAATAGGCTTGTCAACATAACTGATGTTCCAGACAATTTTTCAGAGAGGTCATGTAGTCTGCACCATGAGAGCTTTTCAAGACCTGACTGGATACAGCCCTGAGCAACCAGGTCTGCTGATCAGGGAACTAATTCCAGGGAATAAATTAGTAACACAGACTAAGGCAGCTGGCACATTTTTCCAGCTATGTATTATTTTTCCTTCTCACACATATTTTTAGAGGAAAGCACTTGAGATAAGTCTCTGTATTCTCTGACAGGAAAATACACCCTGACAGATGACTTGTCTTTACCTTTTGCTGAAGTGGGGGGGGGGGGGGAAATCTGTGTTTAATTTCCCACACACAACACAATAGATTTTTAATGCTGAAGACAGACAACAGATACAAAAGCTAAGGAACCAATGCAAAGGATATTTTTTAAAACCTACTACCTGATTGTTTTTTAAACATCTAGCAGTAAGTATAGAATGTACAATAATTACTGAGAAGTATTCCAAAAACTAGATCAGCACTGAACAGCCTTTTTTCCAATGAGGAAAACCTACAGAATTCAACCTTGAACACTTTTGTGTTTGTCACTGGAGCATGTTTTCTATATAAACATATAGAAATGTAGAAAAATACATAATCATTAAAACTTTTTAAAGTGAGGTAAAACTAGAGTTGTCCAAAGCGTGGTAAGCACCCGCAAGAGAACAACTTACAGTAAAAAATTATGTCAATGTCCTCAAACCCACTGCCTCCATTTTTCTGTTTCATTTAAAAGATTGATCTGGGGTTCCTACTCTAATATTGAAAAATGTATTTGCCATCCTTGAGCAACAAAGATATACATGTTCAAGTTAAACTTCTAAAGCAAGAAATTTATCATCTTTTGAGAGAAAAAAAATACACAGACCAAACAAAAAATAATTATGGTATAAAATTCTAACAAGAGACAGTGAAGCAAGTTCTGTAACTAAAAATGAAAGCCAGTGACAGAGGCAAACAACAGGGATATGATACACTGGAAGAAAATTATGATACATTCAAATTCTATTTTATTGTATACTTCTCCTGTAAAGAATACATAAGACAATAAAGAAAAGTGAGACCTACACTAAAAATATTATAGAATATGTAATATTCTAATTATTGATAATTAGTTAATAATAGAACATATAATATCCTATTACATTCTATGAAGTAATATTATAGAACATATAATTATTATAGAATGCCTTGAATACGAAAGTCCATGGCAAATACCATAGAAACAACTGCACTTCAATATTTTCCTCCAGTCATGCCAATATAGTCTCTGTTCTCAAAGGCCAAAAGTAAGTAGCCTACCAGTTTTACTACTTGACTAGAGTATTTGACTACGTTGCATTCTTTTTGAAGGACAGTTTAGATACTGGATTAGTTAGATCTATCCGTATATCCATTTCAGCTCAGAAATGCTTTATCCAAAAGAACTGTCTTGTGCTTGACAGCAATATGAATCTACTACTGATAAAATCCTTACATGAAAAGCAAGCAGTAAAAAGCGTCTATATAAGGAATTGTGACTGCCTTTACTAATTACCTGCATTTCCTGGCTTCATCCACAAGAGGACAGAGCTAAGACACCTGGCCACACATTGTAAGGGAGGACTATCAGCACCAAGAAAACTAATTTGCATTGAGCACAGAAGTTTGTGAAAGAAAACTTGAGAGAATTACTTAATATACAGAAATTATGTAATTACTAAATGTACAATTTGAGGACTACTATATATACTATAATATACAGGAACTACATGTGGCTTAGGAAGTCCCTGAGCAGCAGATAACTGGAAAACGGGAGGCTGCTTGCCCTGTTCTTAACCTCTTCCTTAGACATTCACTTTTGGCCACAATCAGTTACTATACTGTGTTAAATCAAATGTTCTTATGTGATTTAACACAGTGCAGACATCCTTCTATTCAGATAAGTGATATGTCAAGTAGTAGTTCAAAGTGTATTAACAGTAAAACATAACTAACAAAGACCTAAGCAAAAAGGGGGGGGGGAAGATTAGATGCATGAAAATTTATTTATGACATACTTGTGAAAAAGGTCTTACCACTTAGAAGCCATTGTTAAGCACCGACGAAAGCTGCTAGCATATCACACTTAAGATGGATCCATCAAGACATTTCCCTCGCCCGAGTCCAACGTATGCTTAGAGATGTGAGAGTAGACAAAGATGTAAACAGCTACAAGTTGGCTGGTATGTAGCCAAATATTGAAGAAAAGTCTCCAAACACGACAAATGAAGTATAGAACACTGAAAAGAAAATGAGAAAAACCATAGTGAAATCTTAGGCACTTACTCAATGGAGATGTCAACATTTTCCAAAAGCTTTAGAACTCTGATTTTATTTTTTTTCATTGAGAAGTCATAAATGATAAAAATCTGTTACATGTGTCTTCAGAATTGCTGCTCTGCTCAAAAGCTAGTGATTCTTAATGATTTTTCCCCATGAAAAAAAGAGAAAAATTAAAATTGACACCAAAATAAAATCTAGCTTCCCACACAGCATATTTTGTGTACATCCATTCTTTATGTAGTTTTAGTTGTACTTTAATTACAAACATACTTTATTAATCATATCTACAATCACTCTCAAATGCAAGTCATTCTGAATCAAATTTTTCATATTAGTGATTTTATTTCTTTTCTGATTTTTGTTGATATTTTTTCCCTTGCTTGGTTAGCACGAGGATGTGGTCAGAAAAAGAAACAAACAATACTTCAGCTGGGTCTCCCTAACAAAAGCCTTAAGAATTTCTGGAGATTCCTTCCCAACTGAAGTTTGTATGCAACTTCGCATACTTGTCAAAACTTGCCTAAGCGGCAGAGTTTGGTTTTGCTCTTTTACACCACCAAACTACAGCAAAAGCACTTTAGTATTTTTAATTTTACCCTGGAGGCAGATCAAGCACTTTTACCTGCTTTTAACAACTCAAGTCTCAACATGCAGGGGCAATCCACTGCTCCTGATCATTTAGTTTGTATGGGGTGGAATTTTTTTTCCCCCCCCTAAAGTCTTAGCCTGAAAAATTGCAGGTATGTAAGACCACCTGTACACCCAATATGACTTTATCAGTGCTCTGATGCAACACGAATGTACTAGTTTCCTTTAGGGATGTGTGAACCATTCAATCATCATCAATTCTTTTATGTACGGTTTGTTCTACTTCTTAATTAGTGTTTCCAAAAATACAAGAGAGACCCACATAATAAGTGCAATCTAAAGGTAAAAAGCTACATCCTGAAGATTTAAAGATCTAAAAGAAAGTTTAAAAGTGGGACTTCAAGACAATCAGGAAAATTAGGTAAGCTTTTGCAAATAGGAAGGAAGCTGATGTTTATATATAAATTGGGAACATACTACATAATTCCTTGAAAAAGCAAGTCAAGTTTCTTAAAGATTTGACCAGTTATAAAGGGAAGAGTTTAAAAAAGACAGATAAACTTCTAACTCTGAATTTTACTGCTAAACTGCAACTCTAAATAATGTCAATTGCTTTCTGTAGTTTGTGCATGTGACAGTACAGTGCATCAAATCAACATCACTTTTTGCTCTTTAGACAATTAGGGCAAGCAAACACTGTTTTCTACGCAGCAGAAATTATGGCCTTTCACTCTGTCTACGTGAATAAACTGCACTGTTCGCTGTTCTCTCTTCTTTTTTCCCCTTTCTTAGAAAAGAGAAGAAGTAGTTTAAAATCAACTCCTGCAAAACCTTACATCCACTCCAGTTTGGAAGCAAGTGGGTCAGCTGTCCTTTTAACTCCTCCCCAACTACACCCACTGTGAACAGCACTAAGGAAATCTATGGAGAGTAATATGGCATGGCATTGAATTGAAAGAATACCCAGACAGAAATCCACCTTGGCATATACTGATATTTTAGCTCACTTTCTCAAGCAAAACATATATTCACATATGCATAACATACTCTGTTTAGAGGCTTCCCTTCTCACTGTGTCCAGAGCAAGCACATACAGACCCAGTCTGTACTTCTCACTAATCCCCACACCAACACACTACCCAACAGCCCAGCTGCTTAATGGAGAAAATAAAGTTAAGGTGAAAACTAACTTGACTGCCCAAGCTTTAGGACAATATACTGATGCTTCAGTTCAGCTGACAGAGTGTTTGGAAAGAGCCCAGAGGGTTGGAGGCACAGGAAAACTCATTTGAGATGTTCAAGTTTTTTAGTGGTACATACTGAGCAATAACAAACTTCAAATTGCAGCTGCTGTCCAGAATTTCAAGTACAACTGGAATTGTATTTGAATACAACCTAAGGTATCCTAGAGAATCAATCTGATCAGATTAAGTCTGACTACAGAGGAAGAAAAAAAAGTAGTAGTAAAGGTAGCAAGCAGTAAGGTCAAAAGTCTCCAATGGATGAAAATAAAGCTTACATTAACTACAGCATATTGCTAGAGGGAAGTTCATTAGGTTTCATTGCCTAACTGCAGCTTACAAGTTGAAGTTATAATGTAACTATACTTTATCAGATTTGAAGTCAAAGGTATCACACAGCAGGAAGAGGTTCAGTGTTTGGGGTTCACCCCTATGAAAGATTAAAAAAACCTAAGCAGCAGAACATGACAAAACTCATAATAAAATTCAAAGTACAAGAGGTTAGCTATCATAAGGTTTAAAAAGATAATTCAAAGGACACTGCTGCTACCTCTAAGTTTTCATACCTAAAAAAAATTCAGAACTTGTCTAACATCCTAAATTGGAAAACACAGCTAAAAATCCAGCAAATCTCAAACCTGTCCATGTAACAGCATACATAACTTAATAGGTGAACTTTTTTGGTGGAGGTGTTTAAAGGAGAATTTTCATCTCTGTTATTTTCAAGTTGAGGTATTATATAGCAACTATTCTGTGAATAATGTTGGCTGCTATGCAAGACTGAGCTCAACTTTACCTTTTGAGCAGCAAGTAGATGCTCCAATACATCACACTTTTTGCCATTGCTAAGTGTAGGAGAGGTGGTACAGGAAACCACTTCCAAAAACTTCAAGGAAGGGGATTAAAACTAATGCTGCAGGAAATCAAAGTCTTAGTACTTGCATTTAAGAAGTTATGTACACCACACTAAATTAGGACCTTTTTTATAATTACTGGCCCAAAAGACTTAATGGGATGATACTTCAGAAGAAAGAAAGAAATACTAATAGTTTTAACCAACTGCTAGAAGTAGTTTTCCATGCTATAAACTCTATGCAGGCTTCAATACATGTTTGCTTTACAGAGGCAGAAAAAAGGGAAAGATTAATTATATTAGTTTTCAAGACATCATTTTAAAAATGACAACAAAGACTTAGTAATAAACCAGTTTAGGGGCAAACACTTACAGAATGGTCACTCAAACATGTGGCTGGCCTGTACTTTTGGCATTTCTAGAGCTTGGCTGAGTAACTTGCTGTCACAAGCACTCCTAACGTAACACACTATCCCTTATGAACTCTGGTCCTCTGTCACTGTCCCCCTCGTCCCCTCCCCAAGGGGATGGCAGATGCAGTAAGAGCACATACAATGGAGAAGTGTGTCAGGCCACAGGGCAAGGTAAAGCCAGGCTTTAGCCCAAGGCTCACTCACAACTTACACCACCCTTCATGCAAGGGGTGAAAGGAAAAAAACCCACCCAAACGTGATAACAATAACCCAGATTTATTATACAACATACTGACCACATATCAGACTTTCCTGTTACAGGCCAATTAGGCAATTTTTCCACTACAGCACTAGGGGATGCTACCAGCAGGCTGAGAGATTTTCAGGGGCTGCCCAGTTCTGCCCTTCTCCCAACCTTATCTTCAGCAATAGTCTGCACAACTAGACTGTACCTAGCTTACTGCTTGCTTTCCTCCCAAAGAGATATAAGCAGGTGTACCAGAAATAAAAAAAAAAAAGTTTGAGAGCACATGAATATTATAGAAGTCGTTTCTAAGCTAACTACACCATAAGACTGCATTTTATAATAATGAAAAGGGGGAGTGAAGCTTTCCAGATTGCCAATATCCAGATCTGCCCCCTTTCTTTACTGAAGCTTAGCACTCTTTGTCTTACCTGAAGATTTTTAACAACAATTTGGTTCTTTCGCTCCTGACAAAAATTTTAGGTATATTAATTTAACAAATATAGAACAACAATATTCAACACCACAAACTAAAAATGGTTATATGATTGCATGTTACTAAATGCTGTCAAGAACACGGTGGTCATACAGTACTTTCCCAGTTCACCAACCACCTCCTTACTGAAACACAGCCCTTTTTTCACTCCACAATCCACACCACCAGTGAGGCTGGGTGACTAACGATCAATTAACTGTGGGCAAGCACAAAAGCCATAAACAGGAGACAAGCAGGGTTCCCCAATGCAAAAAAGCAAGTCTTTGGGGGGCTTGGAGATGTATGGGGGGAGGAGAGGGAAGAAATTCATTAAACACAGATATAGCAACTGGAAGATGCATAGATCATAGGCAAGACATTGAGATAGGCTCAGCTTCTATGCAACTGATGGGGAAATGAGGTAATGCTCACGAGGCAGGATCAAGATCACCTAAGAGGAATCATGGGAAAAGAAAAAGATGCATATCTCAGTCATGCCAAAACTTTGGAATATAGCCAAACATCTGCACCTGAGAACTACCTTTGTTATACTGGTTCAACACTTTCTCTTCATAAGAATTATAAATAGCTCTCCACTTACAAACTGATGAACTTCAACTGAAAAGACTCCCATACAATCCCCGTTTGCAGTTGAGAAGGATTTGCAAGATAAACTTCAGAGGAGGGCTTGATGCCAAATGTGTAATAACTTGACCATGATAACTCAAATTTAAAAATGTGTATTTGCATTCTCCCTTTTCCTGCTAACTAAGGACAGGACTGAGAAAGTACATGAACCACAAATCATGTCCGTTGGGCCAGTGCCAAAAAGACTGCCTGTTCTTTAAATTTTGATTATAACTTTTTATCTTTTGCAATTTCATTTCAGAGTATCAGAAATATGCCAAAACTCAAACGCTGTTTTTTATCAGAGCATAGCGGATATTCCCATCTACACATAAGACCTTTCAAGTCTCTCAGATTAGCCTCTTCATAAAAATTGCCTTTACTAGTGCCACAGCCCAAGGAACCCACTGCTTTCAGAAACCACAGTGATGCAAGACTTGCTCAGTTACACCTTCCTTTGGTGCTGGTGCTCTCTCTCACCTTTACCCTTGCTATTTTCTGATTATTGATTTAGAAGAGTGTTTCCTCAGCTGTAGTACAGAACCAATGATTTTATTTTGGGCCCCAAAAAAGTGACCTTAGTTATTTTCTATTATACAAACTATAAGCTGGGACTAGCTATCCAAGAGAAAGTATTTCTGTGCTACTTTTCAAGAAACTGCAAAATAAGAGAGCATCCAATTCGCAAGTGATCTGTGGAGAACCAAGAAAATTGTAGCTCTTCTTCTGTTAGCATCAGAGACTATAAGTAATCCATATATTAAGACTACTTCACATGTATGTTGCTTCCACCAGGAAAACAGCTAAAACCACCGTCTGTGCCAGCACAAATTTTTAAACATTACACACATCTCGAAGGGAAGTAATGAATAAGACTCCAGTTTGCTTTATTTTATATCACCTAGACATTTATCATCACTTGTTCCTTCTTATTTCAGATGCACCAGGGAGGGGAAATGGCAGACCATAACCAACAGCAACAACCACCTTCTTCCTCAGATGCGCTGCTGCCCACAATAAAACAAAACCGTACATCTACAGCATTTGCAGTGGCTCCTACTAAATCTCTTGCAGCCATTGATCTAAACACCATCATTCAATATATCTGTATTAACAAAGTTTCAGCAATAGGAAAAGTGAGACCTTTCACGAGTGCAGTGTAGGCAAGAAGCCTCAAATTCTGACCTCTGCACCACCACCACTATAGCAACAACAGGGATAATGCAAAAAAATGCCCAATGGCTCTAAAAACTAAAATCCTTTTCTTCCTTTTTACAAAATAAATTGCAAGCACAGACTAAACTAAAAATCAACCTATAAGCATGAAACTAAATAATTAAATACAAAGAACAGGAGCTTATATTGCACCTTCAAACTGCTTTTGGCAATTTCCTACGTTTGAAAGTATCTCAAACCAAAACCAACAGCTCTTTTCGATCCAATAAGCTTTTGGAGATCAACATCTAACAGGGTTCAAGCACTTGGAACTTCCGAATGAAAAGTCAACAGCTTATGTACTACTTTTCGTCCCTTAAAAGACTGTTAAAGCTAAGAATACATTCTCTTTCTTAAGAAGTGCCAAAATCTATTAAATCACTGAGCAGTTTTTTTATTGTGCCTGTACAAAGAGAAAGAAAAATGTGGCAATTTGTTTTTCTTTAGCTATTTATTATTCACTATTAGGAGGAACCAACATGAACTTTATGCATGCTCAGTACGAAAGTCTATATGGATTTCAACTTAAAACCAAAAAAAAAACCACACACAAAAACCACTTTACTCCCTTGAACAAAGTAGGAGGCCAATTTCCCTGCTCCATCCCCCCAAAGCAACTTCAAGAGAGGTTAAACTTCGGTTTTGAACAGAAAAATGCTAGTTCTTCAAATATGCTGATCAGGCAACATTGAAGTATAACAGTTAGCAGATTTCTTATCTGCTCAAGCAGTTGCAGAAAAAACATGCTTATATTTATATATCCCAATCTAGTGCAATATTCTCTGGCCTCTGGAAATCTAGTTCAAATGTTATGTAAAAGGCAGCAGTGTTAACTGCTTTTGAAATACAACAATCAGAATGAGGACTTCATCGTACTTGCAGACCATCTCTATGCATTTTTTTTTCCTTAAACAATGTTTAACCTGAAGAGTTCTTACAGTCTGTATTCACACAGGCTGAGAGGTGAAGTTGCTGTTTCACTTTAACAGAAGCTCAAATGAGGCCAGCCTGCATTCTCCAGAATGACAGTAAGATAAACAGAGAATTAGTTGAAATATTCTTCTTGTTTCTAGGCACAAAACATTACAAAAGCCCCACTGATACTCTCTTTCCTATGCATCCTACTCTTCTTGTAACAAATACATACCAGTTTTCAAATAGCCACCTGCTAAATTCAAAACATCTTTTGAGGGTTTGTATCACTAACATATGCCAGTTCTTAAACTTAAAACACCTGCATCACTAACTAGTGTCACTGAAAGATTTTCTGCCTTTCAACTATATAGTTATATGCGAGAGTTTTATATACTAGATATGATTTTAAGGGGGCATGCAATAAACGCTACTATAAAATTATAGGAACTAGGAAATACTTGAAAACAGAACTGTTTATTCTTAATTTAAAAATGCAAGTCAAGAGAAAAACAACTTGCACTACACCATAACATGGAACACATTATGCGGTACCATCTTTATATATCCTCCCAGGAGCTACAAGGCTGGGCTTCAAATTGGCTCAAATCAGTTACACACAATTTACCCTCGCTGCCACAAAAATACAAGTATAATCTGTGCCTACCTGATGGCTTGTTTACAGATTTTGAATAACAGACTATAGTATCAAAGGTTGAACATGATGTGCAGTAAGAGAAGTGTTCTTCAATGTTTTTAAATCAGATTCATTTTTTCCCTATTATAGCAAAGGTCCAAAAGTACACAAAAGTGTTGAAGAAATGTGTAGAATGGTAAAGACTCAGATTCCTCTGCAAAAAGCTTGTTGTATTCATTTTGTGCTTGTATTTACCAAGCTTTCTGTTCCCACACTTGCTATCCACCACTTCTCACCAGTACCAGCTATAGTCATTCACCTATTAATTCTGCAGGTAGGTACATATAAAAATATATATACACACACAAACATACATATCAACTCCACATCTGAAGAAACTCCTAGTTTTATTGCAAAAATTTTAGGTTCAAATGGGGAGGGAGAGGTGAGGTCTAAACTGAAGGAACAGAGGGAATGAGACAGCATCTCCAAGATCTCTGTGTCTATAGTAAATTGAGAAACAAACAGATTTGCTGTATGTGACTGAAGGTGTCAGGATGACCTACCCTTACTGCTAGTCTTCCCGAGACCAAGAGTACTCATTCCCAAGTCCTTTCTCTTTACAAGCTGAGGTGGGGTATCCCCAAGTGACTCCCTGAGTCCCTGCAGCAGCACCACCCATCATGGGACCTGGTCATCACCCTACCCCAGGGAATAAACAGGCCAGTCAGTAGTCACAGCGCACAAGACAGTAATTCTTCAGCTTTTTGGATGACATTTTTCTTGGATGATGTCTAGAGAGGTAGAAATCTTACTATTTTTGCTTACAGCAATCTTTCTTAACCTGATCATCATTACTGGCAGATTAGATTAGTTCAATTTAAGATCATGAAAACTCTGTCAATGTCAAAACATTCAGCTGCCACAGAGACAACCCTAGCAGCTTTCTGATTTAGCACAAGAACAGAAGTGGTGTTGATAAGGACTATTCTCATGCAAGACAGATAAAAATGCCTAGAAACACTTCAACCTATCTTTCATGCTAGCTTCTCTACAGAGAGAATCAGTCTTTGTTAAGGTCTACTGTTAACTCCAAGTCCCCTTTTGGGCATGGCATTTACAAAAGATGCTTCTTCATTTTGCAAAACTGGGCAACATCACTGGAGAAATAAAGTCAATCTTTGCAATATCAACTTCAAATATGAATACACAAGACCTGGTTTTATCATAATATTCTCAAGCCTTACGGTATAGATATTCCTTCACTTTTTTTTATATTAATTACCCTTCTTTTATTCTGTTTTAACAGTCTCCCACATTGAATTACCATAGCCTTATCTTTTGGACCAAGTACAACAAACTATCTGTATTTGTAGTTTTCACCACTCTCCCCAGTTCTTATTTTATAAACACAGCCAACATTACATTCAGTTACTCCAAACAAACAAACTTAACGGGATAGGGCTGGCAAAACCCACAATTGTTGTCTTTGAGACTACTACAAAAAACAAGTGGTGAAAGATCAACAACAGTAAGTCTTCTGTGAAAGGCTAAACAAGGGGGGTTGAATATTGCAGAGCAGATCTTACCCATATTCTCACAAGGATCTTTTCAGCACATTGTTGCCTCTAAAAATGGTACCTCTTGTTTCTTTCCACTCTTCTCCCTTGCTTATTCACACATTGCTAGGGGTATCTTTGAGCTCCTTGAATACTTTCTGCACAAGTATGACTAACATCAGTCCTACCACGACCTAAACCATGGTAGGCCCAAGGACTGTTGGCAACAGCGATACTTATCAATGCTGTGTTTAACCTATAGCTTCTCTTCCCATTTAACATAACGTACTTCAGTAGTAATATTTTTTGTTAGAAGTTGCAGCTTATGAAGACAAAGCAGAGAAACCTTGAGAGGACTGAGGAAAGAAAACAGGATCCTAAGGTTTACTGGCAAGATATTTCTGCCAGAGCTTTCAAAGACCTCTATAATGTCCCACCAGAACCTTCTCTGGTATACAACTCTGGCCAATGCATATATGAAAGAAGGCAATGATGGGCTTTTAGAACAATTAGGTGAACAGGAAACATCTCACCCAAACAGAAGAAAGTCTGGCTTATCTGGTTTAGCAAAATTATACCATTACTCTCTAGAAATACACTGAAGATAAGTGAAGTAATCATTACAAAGGAAGAATTGCTATTTAAGCTGGAAAAATAATGTTGGCAACTGACATAAACTGCTATTAACATACAACCTGAAAATTACAAATACTCCCAAGTATCAATTACTTAATTGTGATGCAGTCTTCTAACAGCTAGATGTAACTTCAGTTAAAAATCAAAGAACAGAGAGAAAAAGGTCCAAGCCAGGAGTCTTCTCCCATTTTCTGGAAAGAGGGGTGAAAGAAGAAAATAGGTCACCACGCTAACTCCAAAGTGACCAGCAGCACCACTAAAGCGTGCATGTCAATAGTACCAAGCCCCCTGTTACACACTGCTGAAAACACAGCTATTTTAGACTAACCCAGCCCCAGCTCTGAAAAAATACAGTTCACTTATACTTGTACAGATCACCTGCCAAAGCAGCAGCTGAAATGGTCTAAGAAAGGTACTCCTGCACAGAGATCTGTGTAAACTCCATGCATGTCAGCTTTGTCTATTGTCACTAATTGCAAAAAAACAATTAATGTTGCTCACATTGACAAGGGGAAGAATGCCCATGTAAAGAACAAACCATTAAAACCCCAAAGCTTACAGTAAGAGTTTCTGGGCATTAGGCCATTGTAGCAGACCAAATATTTAGACATTTCAGAGAACCTCAAACTCAACTTTAGAAGTTTTTTGGGGTTTGGTTTTGGTTTTTTTTAAATATTTGTTCCTCTTCCATTTTTGCATGCAAATGTAAATCACTACAAAAAACTAGGGATAAATACAAAAATCCCTCAAAACTGAAGTCACGTCAAGAGCAGACACTGTTGTTCAACTAGCTTGAAGGGATTTATTCCTTCCTGATATCTTCCAGTGACAGTATTGGACACTTGCTATCTGAGCCTGTATTCTGTCTTTCTTCCTGGGAGGTGTTCATGTCAGAGGGAATTAGGGATTATAATAGATTTGGGGGAGGGGAGGGAAGGAAAGACAACACAAGTCTTAGAAGAGACAGAGCTATATGGCAGTACATAGATACTTAGAGAATTAACTGTCAAACACAGATGATAAGTGAGCTAAATACTAGAAAGAACAACTGCTATTTTAATCAATAAAAACAGGCAGAAGCAACCCTAGCTGAAGTTCACCGGGATTTGGAGTGAGACCAGACAAGAGTAACACTGAATCCAAAACCTTCTAATATTGCAACACTTCTTCTCCAGCGCATAGTCATTGCTGGGAGGATTATTACAGATACAAAAGTCATAAAGGTTCAAAGTTGTTTGGGTGTGAGCGTGCAGAAGCAGTACAAAGCAGTAAACCACAGCTAGGTAGGAGCTGCCCTCCCGCTGATGGATAAGCTACATTGCATTTCCTACCAGTAAGGCAATGCAGGCCAATAACTACAGTTGCAGGGTCACAAACCCTGAACTATTATCCTCATTTTTCTCACAGTAACTCACATAACCCCTGTGTGCATATAGCACCTTCTGCTCACGTTATTATCTGCACAACACCTATGGTTGCTGTTAAGCTATGGCTTAAATATGGACCAAAAACTGCTAAAAGTTCATGGCTCTCTAAAGCCAGAGGGAGTATATTATATACCCACGTTCTGCATTATGCAAGTCCACTGAAGCATAAAGTTTGCCTTCATGCCTCTTAAGGAACTTGAACAATACCACCAAAAAAAATACTGTCATTTAGTCCTTTGCACAATAATGAAGTAGCCATCGCTAGACATGATGTCCAAGATAAAACTCCCTGCAATAAAAAAAATAAGACACAAAATAAGCAACTCCTGATGTGGAACATGCTGTTTTCCAAGTTGTTTTCCTTGATGCACAGCCACTGGGAAGGGGGATAATTATAATCTTCTTAAGTTCTTAGAAAAAGTAAATACAGATAGCATGTTCTCAATTGTATTAGCAAAAAGTTTCAGCATAGCAATTAATGTTACCCTCCAAAATTAAAAAGACAGACACAGTGGGAAAAAAAAACCACGTGAGGACCACTCTTGAGCTGTTGAGGCCTAGCAAGATGACACTGGAAAGTGTTAATACAGTAACATGAAACACAGAATAGTTCCACTTTTTGCCTTACAGACCTACGAACCTCCAACTTCGCTCTTCAGAGGTACTATGCTATTACATGAGAGCCAGCTATCACTGTGCTTTGGTTCGCCTAGGCCAGCCAAACAGAAACAGAATTCGTTGAATATTTCAGCTTTACCTTAAGTAACCCCACAGAAGAATTAAACAACTTTTCTTTTGAAATGAAGTTCAGCAGCAGTTCTCTGCAGCATCCCAAAGCAACATACCACTGCTCTGCTCCAAGGAAACCACTTCCAGAGAGAAGTCAGCACAGGCTTCAACCAAATCCATTTTGGAATATAAATAAGGAACAGCAATTCACAGCAGCAATTTGCCCAGGGAAGTCAGTTGTCTACTGACAACAACTACCATTAAGTACCACTAACTAAGAGCTTCTACAAACCACAGATAAAGGAAGCTTTTGTGAGAGAGAACATCGTGCTCATCTTTAAATACTTGACTTACTAAACCTGCAACACATTTTTACCAAGGGGTTTGTTTCCTTCCTGTGATAGCGACACAAGATAAGAATCGGTGTGTAGTTTCCCAGTGCTTGCTCAACAATCTTCCACAGAGATGCTGAAGTATTCAGGGCATATCCTTAGCATGACAGTAACACAAAAGCAAAGCGACTGAAACAGCCTACTGAGGAAAATACTTAAGTAACTACAGTTAATTTCACTCTTTGCTCAACCCACAATCAGCAAATCACCTTCATCACAGTACTCTATATTCTCCACATTGCTTGTTCCTGCCCATGTGAGTGCTTCTTCACCTACTGACTCAATATCTCATAAACACCTTTCTCTTTCTGGTCTGTGTTTACATGAAGGAGGCTTACCATCAAAGCCTTTCTCGTTACATGAAGTCTGAGCTTGAGAGATACGCAATGCATATAAGAGTACAGAAGAACTTGATGTCTGCTTTAGCATATGTCTTTCTTAAGGTCCATTTCAGATTTGTAATTCTAAAGGAAATCCAAGTTACACCCTTGCTACTTCATCTCCAGACTGTCTTACTATTTCTTAAAACTGTATTAGCAAACTTTTTGCAGCTCATTCAGTGTAAGTGACCACCAAAATATTCTGGGGGGTTTTTCTGTTTGGTTTGTGGTGGTTTGGTTTTTTTTATTTTTTTTTGTGGGGTGGGAGATGTGTGTGTTTGGTTTTTTTTAACATTTTGCCTCAGATTCCTTAGGGTGTTTTACCTGGAGCTATCCCGATTGCCAGACCAGTGATTTCTGGTTAAAACACAAATTGAATTGTTTACTGAGCAGCTGAGTGTCTACAGCCAACAAAAATCACATAACCAAAATACTGGTAGTATATACAAAAATGGAGAGGGGGAAACTAATTAAGCCCCTACAATACTTACAGCCACACTGGGAACATCTAGGTGAGACTGTAAAAACACATCTTTAAGTTGCTGTTCGGACCGAGTTTGGTCCTAACAGCACCTTAAAGTGATTCTTTAGCGAAGCGCAACGCCTAAGCAAAGGGTGCACACGCGCGCTATCTTACTTTGACGCTCGGGATTTTAAATTAAGTCCGATTTAAAAACGAGCGAGCGTGGCCAGCTGCGCGGCGGGCGGGAGAGGCAGACAGCACCGGCGCTGCCCGCCCGCGCCGCCCTTTCCACTCGAAGCCGGGACGCGCGTTTCTCCACCGGAGCTCCGCCGCGCCCGCGCAGCCCCCGGGCACCCCCCGGCGGCGACGACGGGGCGGGGCCGGGAACAAAGCCCGGCTCCGTGCCACCCTCCCAGCTCCGTCCCGCCATTCCCGGGCGGCCTGGCGCACGCCCGGCCCCGCCATCCCCCGCGGAGGTTAGCTGCCTCGGCGGCCGCCGGGAGCAACAGACCGGCGGCTGCTCGGCCTCGCCGCCGCGGGGGACGACCGGAGCCAGTCGGACGGGTGCGGGAGCCCGGCGGCGGCTGCCGCTTTCCGCTCGGCCCGCGGGGGCTGTGCGAGCGCCGTGCCTACCCCGGGGGGGGCTTCGAGGGGCCGCCGACCGCGCCGACAGGGGAAGACCGGGCACGCACCCCGCCGCCGGCCGCGCTGCACGGGCGGGGCCGGAGAGGAAGGGGCGGAAGAGCGAGGGCGGGAGGAGACAGGGCGCGGGCCGCGGAGGGGGCCGGGGGGGAGACTCCGTCTCCCTGGAGTAGAACGGCCGGAGCGCCGGCTCGGTGGGGAGGCGGCCGGGAGGCGCCAAGCACACGCCAGCAGCGCCGACCCTTCCCCGCGTCCCCCCCCCCCCAGCGGCGGGCTGGGCCGCCGGGCGACACGCTGCCCTCCCCGCCGTAAACAAAGCGGCGCGAGCCGGGGCCGGGCCAGTAGCGAGGACCGCGCGCGGCACAACACCCCCCCCCCCCGCCCCGCCCTCTGCGCGCTCCGTTTCTGTTGGAGCGGGCGGCCCCCACCTCAGCCACGACCAGGTCCCAGCTACGCCGCCGCCTCACCTATCCCGCAGGTGGAAGCGCTGCCTCTCGCCACAGCCCCGGGCGCTGCCGCCTCAACGCGGCTACAGTCCCCTTCAGAGCGACTCTGGTGGGAGCCAGGGAGCGACTCGCGCCGCCAGCATCCCCCGCCGGCTTTATCCCGACGCCGCCTCTCCCCTCCGGTAACTCGACGGTCCGGCTCGTCCCTCCCGCCCCCCCCACCTCCCCATTGGCACGCGCCGCTCCACCAGGAACCGACGCTCACTGGGGCAGGCGTGCAGCACTCACGCGGGACCGCCCTCCCGCCTCCTTCCCGTTGGTTCCCGAGCGTCCGGCCCGCCCTCCAGGCCCCACCCCATGGCCGCCTGACGCCTCGGCCAATCACAAGGCCGCGAAGGGGGAGCCGAGCTTCCGATTGGCGGAGCCCGCCAGCTTCCTGCGGCTGCGATAGGCCGAGGCGGCAGCCAGTTCTGCGTCCTAGCCAGCCCGTCGGTGGGAGCGCTCTGAGGCACTGTGTTCCCCCCCCCTTCCCGGAGCCTCCCCCGGCGGGTGAGGGACCGCGGACAAACTCCCGCCCGGGCGGCCTGTCCGCGGCGGGGAGTGCCCCAGCCCCCAGGGGCTCCTCGCGGGGCTGCAGCGGGCTCCTCACCTGACGGGAGGGCGGCCTCAGACGCCGGCAGGACGAGTAGAGACGCCCGCAGCCCGAGGAGGCCTCCGCGCCACCGGTGAGAGCAGGACCTATCGCTGTCGTTAAAAACAATTAAGAAGGCCGGTATCGCCAAGGTAGCCGGGAATAAGGTGGCCTTCCGGGCACGCAGCAGTGCGGAAGTTCCCTCGCTAAGGAAGAGATGAAGAAGCCGCGCCGTGCCCATTCGGTGCCCGCGCCGTGCGGGCGCTCCTCGCGGCCTCCCTTTCGCCCGCAGGCAGCGGTCGGAAAATAACGCCCTTCCCCCGCGTGAGTAAGGGCAAATGCTTGTGCCGGGGCCAGCCCCGCGAACGCGCGGATACCGCCTTTTTGCCAGAAATTATTCGCGTTGTTCTACCAACGCGAACCGCTGGGCTTCCCCCCGCAGAAGTAGCCCAGCTCCGATGGAGACTGCGGAGCGGGGCCGGAGACCGCGGGGAAGCTTCCACCGCCCCTGCTCGGCAGGTAAAACACTTGGGCTGCTTTCGCCATCGGAACTTAACTTTGGTGCCTGTGGAAAGTACGTGAAATCAATCTGGAACGTCTACGGTAATGCAAGTGACACAGACGGAAAGGCAAGGTAATGAGATAATTCACAACGACATCCTCAGAAAATTCATCTGATACTGGGACTGGCCAGGATTTCACCAATACAACGGCTCTGGTGGCCGAATGTAACAATGTATTTCTAAACAATGCAAAGATTTGGGAGCTGATGATAATAAAAACAGAAACAGTACCAATATTACCAGTTTAAGTGGTTAGAAAGTAACTATATTTTCTGTTGAAGTGCCTCAAAACTTCCAGGCTTGGGGGGGAAGAAAAACCCCAACATGTCAAGCATGATAAAGTAACACCAGATCTGCAAAACAGTGTTAGAAAGAATCCTGAAGTCACCATTTTTCCAGTCAAATATAAGCCTGTCTTGCGAGTACTGTACTATAATAAGCGTATCCAACAAAAACAGAACTGAGGAAGAAGTTTGCTTCTTACAAACAAGAAATGTGCCAGCACAACAGTTGCCAATCTCTGTTAAGAGAAGCTCCAAGTTCTACTACATGCTTTGTATGATTCTGGTTCATTTGGAGTTAAAGGTCCCTTCATGCCCAACTGCTCATGTTCATGTGCTGCACACCCTTGAAACAGATAATGTATATCAACTTGCAGAAACCAGTAGGAACAAGAAAGCAGGAGAGGAAAAAAATAATGATACACTGGTAGCTGAGAAGAATGCTTCAGGTTAAGTCTTTCCTGTAGATTTAAGAATTTTGTGAATGGAATATTTTTATCCTATTTTAACAACTGTACCACAGTCTAAATGTTGGGTAATAGAACACCGAACAAGAAAAACAGGATTCATTGCTACTGGTGGTGTGCATAATTTCAGACAACTGGTTGAAGCAAAGTATGTCACAAGTTGCTTCTGATTTTGTCCTAAGTTATCCCAAGTTAGGAGCTCAGCCCGATCTTCCCAATAAATGCATATACATCCGTGTAATTGAAACAAGAGCTGCTGAACCTCACCATAAAGGAAAATCAGACCATTGGTATTTACCCCTGAGCACCTTTACAGGATGCACAATCATACCACTTTCAGAACCAAGATTCTCCTGACTTGTTACCTGCCTGCTGTACAAAATAGCCCTAAGGATTAGTTAACATGCAAAGTACTTTTCAAAGTACCAGTTATTAGTAGCAGTAATTGTCAATGTGGGTAAAGTCCTTACTAATTGAGGCTTTGAGTATCGGCCTCACAAAGACACCCACTCTTGGTTCTTGCTGATGTGCCATAATGCTTCAGGCAAATAACTGATTCTTTGTTTGCCACCAGTTATAGTAGTTGCAACAATGCTCTTTTTTTGGTATGAAGCACTGTTATTTCTTCATTAGGGAGAGAGTGATTTTTCCAAATACAGTCCTGTTAACTCTTGGCAGCCACTGAAGAATCAGAAGCTCTCAGCTGTTGTGTTTTACTCTATTGTCCAAAGCGCCAAGCAACAAAAAAAAAAAAAACCAAACCAGCAACAACAACAACAACAATAAATCACCATTCCAGCTATGTACTCGAGCACATAAACTTCCAGCACTTGTTTTGGCGACTTTCCTTACCATATCAGTGTATATTCCAACTCTCTCACATCTCTCACACATCTAGTTGTTTCAGTTATGTATTATGCAATATCGTAAAACTAATTTGGTAAGCCAACGCTGTTTTGCAATGGATCTGCATAAAGCCTGTCACTAACTGTTGAACAAGGGGATGAAGAAGAATTTATCTGAAAGATAACCTTTTAAACCACCTGACAGTCTACACACAACTTACCCTATTAATTATTGAGCTCCAGCTTCAAGAGTTTTGAATATTCACCAGTGACTTTGTTTTGCAAAGTACTACAGTTAGAAATCATCTGATTATCACACCTACCAACTTCTTGTTACATAAGCAATCAGTTCATTTTAAGAGAATCTTATTTTTTAAAACTTTTTCTCTTTGAGATATCTCCTTCAAAAGAAATCAAATTTTAAATTTCTGAAGGTTAAATACCAAGTTACAGTGTTTTGAACCTCAAATATATTCCTCACTCTTGGATAATACTAAATCATAAAAGATAAAAGTTTAGAGTCATAGATAAGTGAGTTGTAATACATCTAAAAAGCATTTTTTGACTCCTGAAGCAGTGCAAAAATACATAACTTCATGGTATTCCTAACAAAAACCTATCCGTTTTGTAGACTGTGCATGTTTAAAAAGATACACACAAACCAGCAATTAGAAACCAGTTGCTGAAACATCAAGCTGTCATTGTGCATGTCATTATGACAAACAGTTCAAAACTCCCCGAGAAATAACATTACCTGGTCATCTCTAAAGGACTACTCTAATGCATAGACTTCTAAACAAAATGGCACCTGTCAAAGGAGAAGGTAGGGAAAAGAGTATTCAAGAGATTAGATTTATAGAAAGGGGTTTAAAAGTTAGTTTTAAGCCTTGCCTGAGGACAAGATTCTATGTAACGCATCAGAAGGGCTTGACCATACCGTCGCTG
Source organism: Balearica regulorum gibbericeps (assembly GCF_011004875.1). NCBI lineage: Eukaryota > Metazoa > Chordata > Aves > Gruiformes > Gruidae > Balearica > Balearica regulorum. The sequence goes on along the minus strand of NC_046187.1, from coordinate 53,260,639 downwards.
ATTTTAAACTGCCATTCTCAGTAGTTGCTAGAAAGATGGCATAAAGGAAGTGGTAGTAGACCAGATGTCAGAAAGGGTGTCCATGTTAAGATTTCTTTCTATGGCTGAACTTCACAAAAAAGGCTTGAGGACAGAGAACGAAGCGCCAAGGATGTGGATATGCTTTACCATCTATGTTGAATATGGTCCTACAACTGCACTTCTAAGCCAAAAAATGAATGTAGGCAACCAGGTGAAACTTTTAAGTACTTTTAAGTATCTCACAAGCAAACTGTATTAGGTAGGATTTTTGAAAGGATGGTAAACTCACCGGTTTGCTGCAGGATTTTAATTCTTTTTTTCCCATTGGAAGTCTAAGGGACTGATAGGGAAGTGAGGAAACTGAATGGATAACTATTAATTTTACAACAGAAAGGCAAAACAGCTCAGAGTCATTCTTTTCTTCAATGAAGGAGACTGATATCCATTTCCTCCCCATTGAAGCTCCATGTTTAGAGAAGCTGCAGTCCATAAACATTTCCTACCCTACCAAAACAAATACTTCAACAAACCATTGTACTCTTTGCCTAGAGTATGTTGAAAGACAAGTGGGAAGAAGCATGAAATAAATTGCTTTCATAAGTCTGCTACAGTCCCATAAATAAAACTATCGTCAGCCAATGAGGCCAAAATCTTTTGCTTTCCAACTAATAATGTGCATAATTGATGTCTGTGTATTGGAAAGTGCTTCATTAGGGCAGGCCCGGGGGCGGCGGGGTTGGAATAGATGAAAGTTGGAAGTGATTTGCGTTACCAGGCAGAGCCATCTCATGAAAATTAGGAACAACTTTATTGTGTTATGAAAGCTACGAATTAAGAACCCCATAATATATAGTTTCTGGTTCTATCCTCCCAGCTTATTTCAATAATCCAATTCTCAGAATCTCCTCTCTGCTGCAGCTTTCTTAGTGCAGCCAGCCACTCCAGGCAGCCAAACCCACTACTTCACACATACTCCTTAGTCCATTTCTCCTAGGTCCTTCGCATGCTCCCAGTGTTCATTTTCTAGTTGCATTCTCTACTAATTTCAGATGCTTCGCATCCAAATTCCCTACTAATTTCAGGCACCTTCAAGCCCTAAAACTCTCCCTCTCTTATCTTCAGGCATAGCCCTTTTTTTGTACAGCCATCAGACAGTAGCAATTGAAACCTCTTCACTTGAATTCCAGGGCGAAGAGACAATGGCTTGCTCCAGGAAAGGCTGAGAGGGAGTGGTGCATTCCAGGCAAGTAGAGGCAGATCAGGATATGGTGAATTCAAGCTACAGTGCTGAATGTTTACAAGAAAACACCGCAGCATACATTGCACTATCAGAAACATCTATTTTATTTTTTCCTCAGCTTTTCCTGATTTCTGATAAACTGCAAGCATCCCCTTATGCTGCCATTTTAACAGCACTAGCTAGAGGCAAGCACATCAACTCCTTCTAATCTCCCACTTCAATACAATTCTAACCACCAAACTTCTACCACTTTTAAGTTCAGACAGCTGCCCGCCAGGTCCTCACTTGGTCCTAATTCAAATAAACTTTTTTAGGTAACAGGCATCCTTTCTTTTTCGTTAATTCTGGCCACGTATCTTTAGCAACGAGTTAACATACCTATTGGCAACATACCTAATGTTCAAGCTAGGCATGGACAGATAAGTCTTTTGTTACCATTTATCAAAACCAGCAAGACAGTTACAAAGCCAAGAAGTACCAATACAGATACTATCGCCATGCAAAACAAAACCAACCACATCAGGATTACATTTAAAGGGATCCACTGCTTCTGAAGCAGTGCCTGCCCTCAAACATATTAGAGGGTGGCATTCTCTAAGCAGACAGGAAACAAGACAAAGCACAGGAAGGAAACATTTTTAATTGAAATGAATGCTCTGAGCCCCAACCGTTAACTCGAAGTCCTTCCACCGCCCTCACTCAACTTTCCCAGCGAGGAAACACAACTGCTGAACCCAAATAAACACACGGCCCTTGGCCACAACCCCGAGTTCACCGGCAACGGCGTCTGGGCAGCACCGCGGCCCTCACGGCCTACCCCGAGGCCCGCCCGCAGAGCTTCTCCACCGGGTTTCCACACAGGGGAAGGCTGCGGAGCGCGGGGTTTAAGGAGCGTCCACCGCTCAGGCAAGGCCCGAGCAGGAGCCTTAGGGCCTAACGATACTTAACGGGGGCGCTCGGTCCCGCGACGGCGGCTAGGGGCAGTCCCCGCCGCGGGACCGAGCGCCGCCAGCGGCTGCCCCTCCGTTACGGCCTCCACGCATGCGCATGCCTCCACTATCGCGTCGGCTTCCGGGTCAGCGGTCGTTCGAATTGCCCTCCCCGTCCCGCCATGGAGGCCGGGCAGGGTCCCGGCGGCGGGGAGGTCGGTGATCCGGCCGAGGTATTGTCGTTCGCTCGGTGGCGTTGCCTGTGGGAAACCGTGAAAGCTGCGCGGGAGCCCCGTGGGGCTTGGGGTTGTTTCTGCTGAGGGTGAGGCGACAGGCTCGGGGCCTGTACGCACCCTCCGCAGGCCGGGGAGGGGGAGGATTCCTGTCAGCCTTTCGCCCGCCACTGCCTTGAGCTCCCTGGCGGCCCGCGGAGGTGCGGGGGTGGTGCCCTTGAGGCCTTTCCGGCGGCCTTTCGTGGGGGTGGGCCCCGGCAGGAGGTGTTCATCTCGGTACCGGCGGCCTTCTCGCATCTGCCCTTCTCCCGGTCGGCGATCTGGCAAGGTGCCTGGTCGTGCGCCTTTCACGACAGGAGAGGGTCACGCACCTCTGGTAGAAACTTCTCGCTCTCTGGCACAGCAGCTGGCCAGCTTGCACTAAATATATGCGTGTAAACGGGCAACACACATTGTGTAATTAAAACTCTGGCAAATACTTTAAAAAGGGATTTAATGTCAGAATTCATCAATTTGGAAGGCTGGTTGCCAGGACCAAAGCAGGCTTTTTCTGAAGAAAAAGGAGTGGACTGAGTTGGGATTTGAGCATGCACAAAATATTTTCTGCTTTCTTAGGTGTTTTGTAGAAGCATTGGATATCTTTAATGATATATTTCATGTGACATTTATAGACAAAAGGCACCGGTTCCTTGAAAGCTTCCTGTGTGAAAGTACAGGCACTACAAGGTGTGAAAGTTAGATGAAGTTTTTAATTTAAACACATACACACACAACCTTCCTTTTGCTCATTCTTTTCTAATTTATTTCCCTAATAAAAGAGGGAAGTACCTAAGCCTTATGTGCCGACAGAGGAGGAAAGAAGACTCCTCAAGGAATGTGCTGAAGAGAGTGCCCGGTATAGAGGTGAGAGCAGTTTGCTGGTAAACTTGGTTTGCTTTTCTTCCACCCTTAGTTTTTGTTGTTATCTAGGCATTAAGGAAGGCAGGCCTGGGTTAATATATCACAACAGTTCATTAACAAGCTTCACATGGTCTAACGTTGCACTCCAGTAAATGTTGATCCGTGTAGGATTTACATTTATTAAGAGTTTGCAGGACAGGAATTTTGTAAAAGGTGCAATGTATTTTGTAACGTTTCTGCTTTATAACAAGATCCCTTCATATTTTAAATTAGGGTGCCTATTAAAAGTCTGAAAATAGATACAGTTAACGGAGTCTCTCGTTTATTTATGTATCTAAATATTCTTTTTTTTTTGTTATTTCCACCTTTTTATTTTCAATTTTTGTTGTTATCTTTAGAATGCAAGAATAAAATAGTTTAACTTTTAACCATTGCTTTCCATCTTTCTGGAGACTTGTGAAGAGAACAATGTATAAGTGGTTGCTCAGCTCAATTTTTGGAGAAAATTTCTGTGTCTACATGGCCAGATGTTTGGTCTTTTTTCCCCTGTAAATAAATCTAAGATTCTCAACCATGATTCTGCAGTCAGAAATGATTTCTGTACTACAGCTAGTACATAATAATAAACTTGCATTATTTTCACAGAATACTCTGTGTGTCATCTTAATTTATTTGAAATATGAAGGTTGTGTTGTTTGGTTTTTTCCTTCTCACAAAACATTGGGAAATGATGGCATTTCTTCTTAACACGGTTTCTGTAATCCAAAGGTTCAAGACTATACCTGTTTTTTATATACCTGGTCAAGAGGTTTGACCAAGCTTTCTGATGCGATTGTTCCCCACTATTTTATCACACACTAGTGGATTACTCCTGATGCTGATAGGTGGTTTAGCAGAAACTGGGACAGACAAAGAATTTAGCGGCTGATTTGCTAAATTTAGCACACTGGGGCTCTGATTTCTCCTGGCAGCTAGTACTTTCAGGGGCAACTTCTAAGGCATTGTGATTTTCAATTAATTATTCAACGTTCTGCTTTATCTTTCTCCACTGCTTTGGGATTCTCCTCTTCCACTTTTATTCAAATACCTGGGAACCTTCACCTTGTTTGTTAAAATCTAGCTATTTTCCTTATATTTTTATAAGTGAAAAGAGTCAGGTTCATTAGTAGTAAGATGGCTTATGGTTATGGCTTATTGATAATCTCTCTCCTGGAAGACAAGAGAGGAGGGAGTTGTTTGTTCTTGAGTTGTTCTGCTGTGAATTCTTGATTAGCAACGTAACTTACTGCCCTGTTCATCTTTATACAGAGACTAAAGAAACAACATGATGCTATTGTTGAGAAGCCCCAAATTAGTGTCTTCAGTAATTTCACTTTAGGGAGCTACAACAGTAATTGAAAGATTTATTTTTTTCAGGAATTGTGTACTGTGCTGTTATGTCACTGGGAGAGCCTAAAGCCTGTGGCTGTTTTCCACATCTCCTGTCTTTGTTTCATTGTTTTGCATTTCATGTACCTAGGTTGTTGCATTCGCTGTATTAAATATAGATGATTTGAATGCCCCTTTGCAAGAGGTACGGGCTGGCTGTGTGACTGCCCTGACGTCCTCACTTCTCATTGTATCAGTTCTTGTTAGTCACAGATATTACTATAATTTTGGGAGTTTTCAGTTTGTTTATTCAAATTTCAAGGTGTAGCCAATTTTTACCAGTTGTTACAAACCCTCGCTGTCTGGCAGTAGTTTCTATTGACAGCTTTTATTTCAGAAAGGCTTCCTAGTCATTTCATAATTCAGTTTAATATATGCTTTACTGGTATTACCAATTTTTAATCACATTATCATAGAATATAAATTCTAATACTGTAAAAATTCACGTTACAAACTACAGTTTTATCCTTCACACTTTTAATCTCACTAACAACATCAAACCAGATCGATATGGCTTTTTCCCCATAAAACCATTTTGACTAGAGTACTTTACATTCCCATCCTTAATTATGTGCTGTTCAGGTATCAGCCTTCCATTATTTTTCATAGGATTTATTGTGTTCCTGAAGCAGAAAAAGTACTTTTTGTCCATAGCAGTGAAAAGCATTGATATTTTGTTATTTATTAAGCTGGTTTGGGTTTTTTTTCCCTACGCTTGAATAATTATTCATATTAATTTTTATCTATGAACTAAATTTTCATTTACATATTACTCTTTTAATTTCTAGTTACCATTTTAGGTATGCTCACATACTAGCAGCTGTTTCCACTAAAGTGCATAACCTGTCTTTGATGTCCAGAATATTTGTGTTGGGCCTATAAATCATTTGAAACCTCTAAAGGTTAGACTGAAATCCTCTGTAATAAGTTATTTTGGATTTTTTTATTTTTTTAAAACCTCCTCTTTGTTTTGTTTTGTTTTTTCTTTTCCTCTTACAATTTAGCTTCAAATCTGAACTATATCAGAAAATCTAGAACTCAAATTTTGGAAAATCTAGGTCTAGAATCTCTAAAAGCATCAGGGTTTTAATCTGTAAGAGATTGGAAGATTTTATTCTTTATTCTGAAGTGTTACTGTAATCTTGTTTGTGAACCAAGGAGCCAATACTTTTAAGAAAAAGTGACATCCAGTCATATTTACCGTAAAATGCTGGTTGGACTCCTAACCTAGTTTAGACCCGTCAGAATTTGTGAAGGAATAAACTGTTAGTTTGCGAAGTATATTTTAATACTGTGCTGTCCAAATTCTAAAAAAAAATCTAAAAGAATATAATTTCTCTTCAAATATGGACTTAATTAGCAGATTGTGTGCATCAAAACACTATAAACATCTAGTGCTGTTGCAAAAATTTGAAAAAGCTGCCCTGTTCTTTAATTTGCTGATGAATAAAACAGGTTACCTAATTTTAATCAGTGTAGCTCTATAAGAGTTGGATTTTTTCCAAAGTTCTTATGTTAAAACAAAATCAAGACTTTTGGTTATCCAAAATTTTTAGAAGCGCTGGCCTCTATGTAACTGCCTTCTGTCCTGAAGAACTGTGTGTGCCTCTCTGGTTTAAAGTTCTGCATCTTAATGCTGTAGCAGTTCTAGCTAGACTTGGCATCTTGTCCTTAGAGCTTTAGCCCATCTGGCATTGGCTTTTGTATTTTAGGAAGCATGAAGTCTAATGAAGACAGGATGACTCATTAACCAGTACTGCATAATTTGTATTAGGGCTTAAAAACTGGAATTGAGAATGTTTCTTAATTTATATTCAGTTTGTTAATTTATATATACACACTTATATTCTTATACAAATGAGCTTAGCAAGGCCTAGCAACTCTCATTTTATTGCGTATTTTTTTAATTGTGGTTGAAAATATTGAAAATCATATTTTAAGCAACTTTTCTTCTTCTTCACAGCTTTTCCTTTGGCTGCAGTGAGCATGCTTGCTACTAGTTTCTTAATTAGAAAAGGTAAAGTGTAAACATACTTTGGGTTAATTTAGATTTGCTCAGATGAAATATTTCTGTTGTTAATAAAGCTACTATAATAATATAATGTCTGATCTACTTGTAATTGAAAGAAGTTCAGGCTCTTCAGCTACATGACTTGCAGTTTCTAAAACTAAAGGAGCAAACCTTTAAATTAAAATCAAATTCATGTTCATTTTATATTGTTTGACATTCAATATCTCAGTGATTATGAAACAATACATTCTATAGTGTGTAGTAATACCCTGTGTGATATGGTTAAAGAAGTAATTCTTAGATCGTTATAATTTTATGGGGAATTCAGATGTTAGGCTTTCTTGAATTTTCTTCAACGTTAAGTGTAAAAGAGTAACCTGCAATTTACAAACATAACTACAAACTAACCTACAAACATAACTATAGTTGATGTTTTTCAGTTTAATTCTTAATAACTTATTAGTAATTATTTTGATCCTCATTTTCAGGTGTTCTAAGAGATAGCTCAAGATTTGGCTCTTTTACAAAAGTTGCATGTAAGTAAAAGCTACATATAAATTCAGCTTGTATTCATTCATGCCTTAGGTTCTGGAGTCTGTTATGCAGATGTAATTCCCATGAGACTAGGTGGCTGATTCACTGTGACTCCACTCTATAGGATCATAGAGTATTTCAAGTTGGAAGGGACCCATAAGGATCATTGAGTCCAACTCCCTGCTCCTCTCCTCGCAGGACTATCTAAAACTAAACCATATGACTAAGAGCGTTGTCCAGATGCTCCTTGAAGTCAGAGAGCCTTGGTGCCGTGACCACTGTCCAGTGACCAACCACCCTCTCAGTGAAGAACCTTTTCCTAATGTCCAATCTGAACTTCTCGACACAGCTTCATTCCATTTCCTCGTGTCCTGTCGCTGGTCACCAGAGAGAGGAGATCAGCACCTCCCACTCTGCTGCCCACATTGAGGAAGCTGTAGACTGTGATGAGGTCACTCCTCAGCCTTCTCCAAGCTGAACAAACCAGGTCACCTCAGCTGCTCCTATTGCCCTTGAGAGTCTTGCCCTCAGACTTTTCACCATCTTGGTCATCCTCCTGTGGACACACTCTAATAGTTTGATGTCCTGCTTATATTGAGGTGCCCAAAACTGCACACAGGACTCTAGGTGGGGCTGCACTAGTGCAGTGTAGAGTGGGACAGTTGCCTCCCTCGACCGGCTAGCTCTGCTGTGCTTGGTGCATCTCTTAGCTGCCAGGGCACACTGTTGACTCATATTCAACTTGCCATCAACTAAAACCCCCAGATCTCTTTCCACAGGGCTGCTCTCCAGCCTCTCATCACCCGATTTGTATGTATAACTAGGATTACCCTGTCCCAGGTGGAGAATCCAGCACTTAATAGAATCATAGAATCAATGTTTACATTGGTACCACTGTGCCTGAAGACAGGGGTAAATGATCTCATGTAGCCAATGAGTAAGTTTCACTGTGCTGCAGTTAATTCTATCAGTCAGCAACTTTTTAGATATGTTTCTTGACTACAACATCTCACACTGCGAGAACCTCTTCAATGTCAAGAGGAAGAGCAATTAATCTATTCACCATCTTTGAAATTGTGCAACACATTTTTGACAAGTTTTGTCAATAGGTTTTCCATAAAATTACAAGATTTCAAATATGCTTGACAAGTGTAATGTAAGAATTCAAGATAAAAAGATTGTAAATAGATACTGTACAAGCTTACTTTAAATTACTTTGCCAGAGTACACCCACCCCTCCCTTCCTAATTTGAAGGTCTTTATTCATGTGTCTCACTTGTCCCATTCAGGCTATTTTAGTGCCTTTTTTTCCTGTACAATTGTAGGAAAACAGCAATTTCATGTGAATGATTTTGGATTAAGTATAATAAAAAATAAATTAACCTTTTCAATGAAATACATGACAGTAAAACAGGAAGTTGCCATCTTGCCAATCTGCCCAGATACAGCCAGTTACTTTTACCCTCTTCCCACTGAAGTAAACGGTAAAACCCATGATTTGTGGTGGAGGAAGTGTTGTTTAAAGCAGATAAATGAATGTGAGAGACTAGGGCTGCCATTTGTTTATGCTAAATTCCACTTGCTGTCTTTGAACACCAAACAATGTTATAACATAAACTTTTCTAATACCAGGGAAATAGTAATTCTATTCTTTATCTCCTGCACATTTCTAGTTAAGGGCTACATTCCTCCTATTTAATAGAAATAAGTTTTGAAATCAAGTGAAAAAAATAAGGAGCAGCTGGAGTGGACCAACAATTCTTGATGTTAAGGTTATAAGCCAAAACACTTCTGGCTTCTCCTTTTCGATGTACGCTGGTAGGCATATGGATGTTCATTTTGTACTGAAAGAATTTTCCATAAATGTGTTTTGGTTGTTTTTCGGTAGGTAGCTTTGCGTGATTTATGTGCATTTTAAATACGGGGATTTTTCTGGGACACAGTTGAGGTGTAAAAGGCCTGAGTTAAGCAGTTTTCGTTTCATCCTCATATTGTTTAGGTCAGATGCCCCTACTGTCTACAGGATCTTCCTGAAAACTGTTGCCAGGGACATAGTTTACAGGTCCAAATTATGTCTCATAATTTAATTGCACATTCCTCCTGCAGTGAAATCTGATTAAAGGAAACAATGCAGTTGTGTTTTGGTTTGGTTTTTTTTTTTTCCCCTCCATGAGCTCTGAAAGAAGAGCATATGTAATTCCAGGCCCCGCTGCTAACTCATAGCAAGCTGTTGTGGAACAACAGTAAGAAAGTTCTTGCTCTTCTGGTGTCACTGATCTGAGCACACTGCTTCTGCATCTATTGATTACAATAGTCTGTCTTTGATAATGGTGTGTGTCACTTGTGATTGTTAGATTCTTCTTCTGACAAGTATCTATGCCTGATTACAGTGCTTGGCCTTTTATATCTGACTAACGTAGTTGAGTCAGGACTTTTTTTTTAGTCTCCATCTTGCATCTTACCCTGCTTTGCCCCTCTTGGTTTTATCTGGAAGTTGAGAGGTGTTTCATTTTCTAGATAGGAATTTTCAGATTCCAGGATGATGTTCTGCCTATAGGAATTACTCATAACTTTTCTCAGTAGTCCTCTAGGCACTCTGACAAGTTAATGGAATTTCTAGTTAGTCATGACCACTACACTACACTGACAGCATCCCCTTCTACATAGAGCTATTGGTCCTCTATCCCTCTTTGGCAGAGAAGGGTAAGATCCATATGTCCTACTTCATGTTAGCCTGCAGTCGGACCTTTTATCTATCTGATCAGCTTCTCTAAGGTCTTGTCACAGTGAATGCAGAAGAAGCAGAGAGCAACGGTGTCTAATTTACTGTGCTGACTTCAAAAATGTGGATCATCTTGCTGTTAGTTCTGTAATAAGAGAAACCAAATATTTTAGCCAATAATCACTTCGGGTGAAACATCTTTCAGAGAGATGATTCCACTCTTCTTAACTGGAAAGCCCCAAGAAAAAGGAGACTTTCTCTTTGTAATTTATGCCAAGATTAATCACCTTTGCTGCCTAGCTTTATTTTACTAAATATTTAGTTTCAATTCTTGTTGGACCGTTTTTCCTTTTAGGGGCTTGTAATTTTTCCCTTTGCGCATATTTATAGTGTTTGAGGTGTCTTCCAATTTTTTTGACCTGCTAAACAGCTGAACCCTTACATTTCTCATTTGTAAACTTCACTCATAGTTGTGGCTGTTCTTCTGTCTTCCCTTGCAAAAGGGTTTTTGAAAATACAAACATTAGAACAAGAATCACAATTTCAGTACCAGTACAGCAGGGGAGGGTAAAATCCCCTTTTATATTGAGTCCCAGGCAATGTAATCTACAGCGTGAGGACCTCAGAGGATTAATGTTACTGGTAATTAACTCTTTCCTGACTTAAAGATGATTGAGGGTCTTTAGTCTTTGTATTTGGAAAATACTCATCCTTTTCTCCTACAAAGTCAACAAAATTCCTGTTAATTGCCATTGAATCCTTTGTGCTCCTTTATACTCTGACCCACTCATAAAAGTTGAAGGAGCCAGTTGATGGAAATCATCAGTTTTAAGCCCAGAAAGAACTAGCATCATAATTTCTTCTTATGTCCTGTCTAGCAGATGGAAATATCTCATGCACTAAATTGAAAGCGTTTGCCTAGAGATTGCAAGGGTTCAGCTAATTCAGTTGTTTGCCCTCTGGCACCCATATCATAGAATCCTCTTCAGAAGATACTGAGCCTAATTCTAAGTTTATTTAGACTTTTCTTCATACTCGTGAAAGCCTTTTCAAGATCTGACTCTTCTGATAGATTAAATTAGCAGAATTTACTACTTTTCTTTATTCCTGACTGGCTTATCATCTTTGATAGTTAATCGTTAGTTCTGGATCTTGGGGGAAAACTGGTTGCAAATATTTTCCTTTTTATGTCACCTTTCATTCCTCAAGTACTAGCTGAAATCATCTGATGCTCATGCCACATCTAAATCATTGCTCTATGTCTCTGTTCAGCTGTTGCATTTGTTTTTATACCTTTTGTCTGCAAAAGAAGCAGAGAGAGATGATTACTGCGTGGTTTTGGTTTAGATCTAAACTGTTTTTTTCTTTTATTCAAGATACTGTATAATTTATTTGAAATTATTATTTTAAAACTATGTTGAATGTTATGATACAGCATATAAAACCGTCTTTTTTTCTTTTAAAAAAGTTGCTGGAATGTGTGGATACCTGGCTGGAAAGATATCCTACTTGCCAATCTGTAGCGAGAAATTTAAGAAACTGAAGGATTCCCCGATAGGAGATGTTCTACGACAAGCTCAGAGACATAGTTCACATAAGTAAGAATTTAATTCTCTTTTAAATGTAAAACTTACTTTTGAATAGGACATTTTAAACACTAACAGATCAAGGCCACATTTGCACCTTTCAAAGACCTTCAGAGCTGCACCTTCCCTCTTTCCTCTATTACCCCAAATCTACCACTTTCAGGAGGCTGTATCAATTGGCCAGCTATAAAATACACATTTTGAGCTCTTTACATAGAACTGGTCACTTTCAGGAGTAGAAAAAGAAACATTTTACTTAGCAAAATGTATTCCTTGTAAATTAAGATGTTGTTTTCCCATGGAATTTACTTACAGTAGTGTGACAGCAGAAGTTGCCTTTTTAGTTTAGAAGTAAACTAAGTTAACCGAAATAAAAGTGTTACATTCTGGAAGTTTTTCCCATAGTTTAGTTTGATTGAAGTAGGAAGAGGGTGGAAATGATTTCAGTGTTTATCAAAGGAAAGAGCTCAGTAAACAATATTAGTGCAGGAAGAAGCATGGTGGCCAAACTTACGGCTGTTTGTTTAAATCCTTTACATCTGTAACAGCATTATGCTGTACATATGAGAAACTCATCAGGTTCTTAAAACTATTTCCTGTTTTGTTCCAAAATGTTTTCTACCTCAAGTGGTTTTTAATTGCAAACTGCTTTTGGAATATCTCACTTAAAGCCTTGACTCAAAACTGGAAGAATAATGTTTGGATAGTGAGTAGTAGTCCTGCTAGGTATGTGCTAAGATTTGTCAAATGTTTGTAAAGGGCTTGATTAAATTCTTAAGTACTTTATAAATTCACATTTATGACAGTTTTGTCTGCAAGATTTACCTTTATTCTGAAATGTTTCAATTTTTATGGCATTGAATGCCATTTTAGGAATTACTACTTTATACCTTTACTGTATAAACTCCGCTGAATTGGAGCTGGACTTGTCCCTTCAGCCCACTCCAGTTTCTAATAAGAAATTGTCATGATCATTAACTGTGTTTACTCTAGGTGAGAACCTGTTTAAATGCCATCATCTGCTGCACCAAAAAGTCCCTTCAACCTTTAATGGTCCATTCTTTTGGACCTGTAAAATTTTATTTCCTAAGTGATAAATTCTTTTTTTTTTTTTCTTGGTTGAATGGTTAATGTAAATTATTTCAAATTGCATTATTGTCTATACATGCTACTCTTAAGTCAGCAACAGAAATCATTACATTTTCATAGTCATTATAAATCTACTAATTAATGTATTTTGGTAATTCTTATTTTCAGTTAAAAATAGGTAAAAATAGGGAGCTAAAAGATTAGATAGTTCATTAAAGCTGTGGTTACATATACTTTAAAAATATAATTGAGGCAATAAAATGGCTTAGCTCTGTATGTTTATTGTGAGAATAAAGCGGACTCATTGTAAATGTTTTTCATATGAAAGGAAAAACATTTCTTCTTCTTAGCTGAAATTTAAAGCAAAAACCGAATAAATACTCTAGGGACATTCTAGTGGCACCAAACAGTGGCATTCTTGATAGAGACATGTTGTGTAGTGGTTTGCAGGGTCCTTCTGAGTATGTAATGAATGCTTTAGAATATCAGGCATCGGTTTCCAGAATATTATTTATATGATCTTACTTTTCTCTCTCTTAAGAGAAAATTTGTTAATGTTTCTGCTGAATTCAGCAACTCGATAAACCTTTATAATTTCATTTCCCCAAGATAGCTCTTCATTCTCCTTTTCTTCTGCTGTTCAGTACTGATCAATTACAGCAGCTTCTAATGATGAATGGGTTTAAATTGCAAATTCTTCCTAAAAGGCCTCTAAAAATAACTATAGTTGATGCTACCAGTAGTTACATGGGCACACCCTGTACTGTTTGTGTCTGATGTGCTTTTTCTGTCTGAAGACTCCCTGGGGGAAGGGATTGTCATTTTTGTCTCCTAAAGTGCAAAATACTTTGTCTCTTTTGTCTTCTGTTTTGGAGATTTTCAGGATTGTGATAAGTTTCTGGGAGGAAGGGAAGAGTGTTGGGGATGGGACTGTGTAGATCTTTGCAATGTAAAGAAAACAAAACAAACCACCTCAAACTTGAAGATGATAATTCATGTTGGAAACTAAACTATTTAAAATAAAAGAGTATTTTCTTGACCTGCACATATTGATACTTTTATAGTTCAATTTTTAACTTTAGTATTTCTGTATTTAATATTATAATTGTATTATTTTCCAGCCGTTCCAGTCGGAAATCTGAATTTTCAGACATGCCTTCTCAGTCATTTACTGAATCTTCTTCTCCGAGAGCTGGCTTCCCACTTTCTTCTACCTATTCAGATGATTATAGTTCAACAGATAGAGCCCTCTCAAGCTATGAACCCGTACCATTCAGTGCTTCCCTGAATGAATCTTCACCTACAGGAATTACTGATTACACTGTGCAAGGTGTGTTTTGTCTTAAGACTACAAACTGCTAAATATTAAGGACTCCCACCTTTCTCTTAGATACTTCTGTTACTGAACTGTGTATTTTCATCCCCTGCAAACATACATGGTACAATAGAGTGGTTTTGAATGAAACAGCTTGAAGTTCCCAGAATTGTTTTTACACAGAAGTTAAATAGATGTATGATTTTGTATTTTAACTGTAAACTAAATTCAGGGTTTTTTCACGGTTTGTAGCTCTAATTGCAAGTAAAGATGGTAAATTAACTTAAAAGGTTTAATCTGTTGTGAAACTAAACCTGCAAAAGGCTTGGCCTGACTTGAAGGTTTTTTTGGTTGAAATGAAGGTGACTACGTCATCCTTTCACCGCACTAAGGAAACCATAGTTTCTACCATTTGTCTGCTAGTCTTTCTGAGGTTATTTCATTTTCACCAACGGTGGTGCTGTAACTGCATACTACTATCATTCACTGATATGAAACTGTTTTTTATAACGTGGCAAACGTTTAAATCTTCTGAGAACTGAATGCATATTGTGTTCTGTCCAGCAACAGCTGATTTTCTCACAGAGAACTAAAATGGTTTTCAAGTACTTTTCTGGGCAGCTGTTTCCCTCCTACCAGTATGAACTCTGTCCTCAGCTACTGCAGGGGAAACACATGATTCTGAATTCAGGTCTCTCTGGTACGCAGAGGAGGAAGTTACTGTCAAATGCAGAGTTTTGTACCTTGAATTAGTTCGGATTTCTTAACTCCTTTATGGAAAAGGTTTTATTTCACAAAAAAGCCCTTCCTTACAACTTGGTTTTAGTTATATAAAAGTATCAGATGTAAATATGTCTAGGAAATTACAATTAGAAGAACCTTAATTATAGAACCAAGGTTCTGAATTATAAATTTAGATAAAAGGATAAAATGTTTATCAGGTGACATATGATGGATGTAGTCCTAATTCCTTGAAAGCAGAATTTAAAGCCCAAATGCACACCCTTGAGCTTCTTTTAGATTTCTCTTCAGAAATCATAAATATATGAAATGATAATTATAAATTTTACATAAAGTGACCAGAACTATTTTATCCATCAACAGCACACGGTTGTTAGGATTTCCATTGGGTAAAATGAAGAGAAGGAATTAACTGCCAGTCTTCCAAAGCAGTTTGGCAAAATGAAAAGGATAAAAGGAATGGATTAATTAAAGACCACATACATTCTCAGTTGCATTTAGAATTGCAGCTGTCCTGCTCCTTTTCAGTTGGGATTGAGCTGTAATCAGCTGGCAGTCTAGAATAGGTTGTAGCCAAGTTTTGGTGCGTGACACCATTTCTAGTATTTGGTGTTTGTTTTGTTTTCAGATCCTGCTCCAATTCCAGAAGAAAGTCGTAAAAAAAAAGGCATCACATATGAGGAATTAAGGAATAAACACAGAGAGACATATGAGGTAATGCTACCACCAAAGGCAGAAACTCCAAGCAAGTTTTCACAGGAAAAGCCAGTTAAGGAAGGTAATCTACTGATGTACAGAAATACGTAGTAAATTCAAGTATTGGCAATAATGTTAAAAATGGGTTAATTCTGCTTAACCTTTAATCAATTTATTTTTACAGTATCTGCAGGTATCTCATATGTGATGTAGTCTGTAGTTTTAAATTTTTTTTTCCAAAAATATTTATTTTCCAATAGCAAATTATAATTCCTCTTCTCCAACTGTTCCTTGGTGCCAGACCGAAAATCTCAAAACTTTTGGTTTGTTGGATGTATCGAGCAACCTCTTTCAACAAAGAATTCTCTGAGCTCAGAGCTACAGTGAAGAGTTTTAGCTATGGAAGGGGGTGTATGTTTTAGATAGCATTGTTCTCTCAAAATAGAGCACATGGTTGATGGTTTTGAAGGGGGGGGTATTTATTTTTATGAATTGTTTCATGTGGAATTAGAGGATTTCTATAGAGGCATTGTTTGTAGAGGTTCATTTTCTACATTAAAACTTAAAGGAAGGAAACAGTATTTGGCAGCAATATTGAGATTTGTTTTCACAGTGAAAAACAAAACTTTAGACAGCAAAATAAGAATGCAATGTCCTGAAGAATAAGATGCCATTCAGTCAACTTTTTGACTTGTTCAGTTTTTTGAAAAGGAGACACAGAAGCGATTCGTAATTGCTTGCTGTAGAACTTTTTTATTTACCGTGACATCTGTGAAAATGATGTTAGCAAGAGCAGTGTTTGTCCATTTAACACACTGCTGGACTAGTCAGCTTGAATCGTTTGGGTTTGTATGCAGTGTCCAGTCCAGTCTTGTCAGCCATGTTGCAACAAGATTTATAGGAATAGCTAACGTCTCCTATCAGGCATAACAGGTGGTAGTAAGTATAGAAAAACAGACTAATGCAGAAAGTTCTGAAGCAGTAATAGTAAGCTTTGGAACAGTGTTGCTTAAGAGTGTCAGTCTGTTTCATGCATGTGAATTACTTTCACCAGATCATCTGTCTTTGGACAGACCTACATGGTCTTGAAATAAAAATTATAAACAATTATCGGGTAATGATTTAAATCTGTTATTTCAAGGATTAAAGCCTTCTTCTCCCATCACATGACTATGCCAAATGAGACATTAAAAAGCCATTGAAGCTGTAATTTCAGATTGCTTCTAAATTCCATCAGCTTGAGACTTCATTGATTTACATGCTTCTTTTTCAAGATGTTTGTCCACAAATAGAAAGCCTAGACATGTCACTTGAAAACCATACACAGAAATTTTAAGCAACATTCTGCAGACCTTGCCATATTCCATGGCGAATCTTGTGTCTGTGAAATGAGAATATGCATTCATTATTTTAGTTTTAGTTATTTGAGGCCTATAAAAGACCTCTATAAAATGTTGATAAAATATTGCATTCTGTCTCTCATGTTGCTGCATTCCATTTGATGGTTATACTCAGGCTCTGAGAATAGAACTACTCTGAGCAGTGCATGAGATTTGTAAATAAACTTTTAAGAGTATCTCTTTGTATTTGTAGGGAAAAAGAGTAAGGAGGGAATACAAAAGTTCAGAAGTGTTTTACAAGTGGAAGCGCATTTAAATCTACAGTTCAGGGATTCTACTGATGTTGCAGGCTAAGATCTGATTTAGCTTCTTGTGTCATGCTGGACCCATTACTTGTATGCCTGTTCATACGTCCTGAGTCATTATCCCGTTGTTCATCCTCTTATCTCTGTGTTGTGGGAACCAGACCAGCAAATAAGAGATAGTGGTTTCGGCCCTCTGTTGCAAGGACATAAGGGAAAACAAACCATGTTTGAAACAGTTTTAAGCATTCCCTAACTTCCATCTGGTGATGCCCTCCCCAATCATTATAGCCGTACGAACACGTGGATCTGCACGGTGATTTGGAGGGACCATTTCCCAGGGAAGGAGTGCAGCCTGCTCAGCTGCCGTGGTTAATAGCAACGGAAATCGTGAGAGAGCTGCTCATTGTGCCTCACTGCAGTGTCAATCAGCTGAAGAGATTTGTCGGCGTATTATGCTAACTTTGCTGACATCTCACTGATACAAGAACTGTGCATTCTGCTCTATTCCACTGGTTCTGCTGCAGATTGGTATTAATCAACAGTGGGCTCAGTAATAAACCTGCAAGTAGGTTTATAAAGGGGTGCTGGACTAGTGTCAGCATTCCTACTGGACCATCTAGATCCATTCTTTACCCCGCCAGTGGTGGCAGTCGGTTACAGACTACTCTGCAGCTCACTTGCGAGGGAGCATCTTTTCACCCTCTGGTCGTTGTTCGGTTACGCATGACACACTTCTGAATAAATCTGTTAAGACCAGTACCCTGGTGTTTTTCTAGTCTCTGACTCACTCCTATACTAAAGGAAACTGCCAAATAATAAGGGCTGAGTAGTTTCCTAGTAGGGATTACTGATTTTTGTTTGTGTATCTTTGAACGTGTTTTTAACTATCCTGAATCCATCCAATTGTGCATGTAAGGAGATTATGTAGCCGTGTTAGTTACTGTAACATTCCTTGCCTGTTTCCTCCAATTGTCTTCATTTCATCCACATGTTACATTTGTTTCAAAGTAATTACAAATTTTGTAGAGCAGGAATTAGCACAGTAGGCCTCTTGACTGAATATTAATTCATTAAAGAGTAATGATTAACAATTTCTTCTCCCTATTTATTCAAAAGTAGCTTTAATTAGATGTCTGTTGTGCTGTGACTGATGCTCTCCCCACTCCCACTTAAAATGACAATGCATTTCATCATCCTTTTCAGCGCTTTTCAGTGTAAAAGATAAACTTTTGCAGTTAAATTAAGTCATCTGTGACTACTTTTTCTTCTTTTCTTTAGTTAAAGTAAATAAATACGGAGATACCTGGGATGAGTAAGAGCTGAATGAAGAACTGAAGAGAATTACCTCCTGTCAGCTAACTTGAACTTCATCTAGATTAGTCACAAGTATCAGCACTTTTGGTGTGTTCTGCCAGGCACAGCTATTAATAAATGAGGAGAAAATCCTGACTTGCAAAAAGATTTTTAAAAAAAAAAAGTAATTAGGCTTAATTTTTTTTAATTTTGCATAAATGGCAAGCGAGGTTATTGTGAGTTGTCATGACTATAAACCATTTGTGCTATTGCTTAAGAATGAAGAGTGTAACTGGCAATAACTACTACAAATGTATAGCAAAAGGTAAAAAATATATGTAAATAAATGTGATCACGTGTATTGGGAAGGGAAAAATATCAGAATCTTCTCAAATTTTCAAGACTTGCATTAAAAGTTACCTGTAGAACTCACCTCTCGCTTTGTTTTGTCTGAAGGGGATATGTTGTTGTCATGCTTGGTTAGTAATGTTTGGAATGATACTGTCAACTAGTTGGGGAAGAAGGGCTGCGGAACCTAGCCACACTCTGTGCACTAGCAGCAGAGCAGTGTGAATGAGAAGATTATTTTGGGCGGGTATGGAGAAATGAGGAGGGAAAAATGGGGAGGGGGGAGATAAGGCTGCTTAGAGAACCGATGCTACTTGTAACAATCAAAACAGGAGGGTTGCTTTCAGAAGAACCAATCTGCTAAAAAAAAAAAAAAAAAAAAGGAATGTGCTAATCAGATAATCTTCAGGTTGTATCAGAAGCTTAACTTGCAGAGACTGCTTCTCGTGGCCGTGATGAGAGATCTCTGAAAATACACAAAGTCTGCCAGAATGGTATTGCTGTGGTTTTTGTGCGCTATTCCAAAGCTGATTAGATTTATCATGAAAATATTCACACTTCTGCAAGTAACAGGAGGCAGAAGATTTAGATGATAAAACCGGAGCGGGTTCCTGTGGTGGTGGTTTTCCATTTGTAAAAAGAAATGCTTTTTCTTTTGAACGAATGAAAATTTTGGATCAATGAGAAGTCTCCAAGTGAGAAAACACAGGAGCAGGCTTATGGCATTGAGGAAACAGAAACACCTACAAGAAACAAACTATTGAACAATAAGCTTGCCAATAAAAATACTTTATTATTATTATTATTATTTTGGTGGATTTGGGATAATACTGGATTTTCTGAAGTAAAAGAACACAAGGATATAGCAACTTTTCCTCAGGAATCTTAATGCATGCTTACACTGCAAGTTGGTTTTTTTGTGTAAGGGAACCATCATCTCAGGAGTTGACTATATGAGTTAACGTAAATACCTCTGCAGTGTGGACACTGCACTGAAAAGTGAGACCCCCTCTATTTCTTGACTTTCTCTGCGAAAGTTCCTGCTGTGCAGTAAATAAACCTATGTGTAATCAAGTATTTGATGATGCTCTGGAATCCCGGGGCAGGTTGAAGGCCTTATGCTCCTGTTTCTGGCTGTTCTCCAGTTCCCAGTCTCGGGACATTTGCCACGCTGCACACTTGAATCTCCTGCCAGTACTGACTGTTGTGTACGTGCCACTGTACGTAGTTTGTCTTGCTGTGTACTTCTAGTTATCTGTGTGTTCATCTCCCTGACAGAGTACTGACTAGGGACCAGCTGGTACGGAACAGACTCAGAAGAGGGCAGAGTATTTAACCCTATGCCGTTTAAGTGCTGAAAAGTTCATGCCTATTTCAGAGCCAGCTCTCGCAAACTATGATGTTTGAAGAATGCTCATTTTGTATGCTGGTAACTGATAATTAGCTGTTAATATGATTATCACAGTTCATAGCAGTATCAGAAGCCTGTGATCTGAAAATGAGACTTCCTTCAAAGTGTCTTGCCTCAAATTAATATTTTCAGTGGGCAAACACAGCATTTTATATAAACTGTATTAGAAATTTTTTTCCTTCCTTAGAGGAGAAAAGGCACATATCTTACATGATTAATGTTTTAAAGGTTTAATGTCTCTGCTTAAGGTAGGATTGTGTATATGTAGGATTTCTAAATTGAATATAATGTTTTCATTCTGGGTTTGTTTTTTTTTTTTTACTTGGGAATAAGTTAGGTTTACCATCAAACAGTTTAAAATTCTTTGGCTTTCGATCTCGTCCTTAGTAAGTATTAAATACAGGAGAGTTGACAATCATCTTGGCTGTTAACTTGATAGGGTATTGAAAACTGGTATTTCGGGTCATGTCCAGTTTGCTGTAGCAACATGTGTGTTGAACCCCTGATTCACTAAATAGCCACGGGAATTCACCCTGTGTCCTTCCCTCTCCCTCCCCACGTGCCGTTAGCACCGCTGCCTTTGGAGTGGGTTTGTTCCAGCCTCGTGGTTTCATGGCGGCTGCCCCGTTACCCCTGAGCGGCTCGCTCATACTGCGCTTACATGACTTTTGGGGATTTTTAACTGCATCCGAGTGTCTTGGAGCTGATGGCTGGGTTACTGTCACTGAAAACAACGTCTCTAGATAGAAATAACTACTGAGAATGGTGAACGTGTGAACAAAGAAAGAAATGCGTGACAGACCCCTCTTGGTTTATGTTTACATGTATTTCCAGCTAATACACACCATATTTTTCTTAATTCATTAACAGACCAACTGTTTTCCTGGAATATAAGTCCTACACCACTCTTCAGAAATCACAGCTACGCATTTCACTTTGCATTACCACTTGTATTTCCCATCGGGTATGTTTACAGTCTGTTTACAGACCTAACCGCAAAGACAGTGGCATTAAAAAAGACTTGAAGTTGTCGTCTGAGCCATCATACCTATATCTACGTTAATAAATGTGAATTAATATTTATTGTAAAGCTAAGTAAAATTTCTTTTGTTCCGCAAAATCAATTTTAACTAGATAAAACCTCCTAACTTATACCTTAAATCACACACCAGGAAATGAGTCTGAATGCTTCACTCAACGTTTCTAAAAATCCCTTTAACTGCTAAAACTAAAACTTTTAAAAATAAGCAGTTGCATGGCAGTTTAAAGGAGTCAGTAGTATTATCCTCAAGTCAGTTGTTACTAACACGCATGACCACAGAGAGGGGTTTGTGTAAATGTGCCTTAGCTCTTCAACAGCTGGTAAAGCTCTACCAAGAATCCTGGCCTGGAATGTTTTTGTCTTCCCCCAAAGTAGCAGGCATGTTTATAGAGTCCAAAGAAAGTAACAGTCCCACCTTTCCAGGAGTTTGTTCCTACTAAAGTTGTTTGGAATGCATCTACACCTACACTAAAGAGAAAAGTGTAAATGAAAAGTAATTTGACGAGCTGAATGAAAGTTAGGCAGATTTGCAGTAGCCTAGGGAAATTGTGTACTATTCCAAACTGAACCCACAACTTTCTTGCCTCCGTGAGTTTCAAGAAGAAATCCTGACTTGTCCACTATCTGGTGGAAGCTAGAAGACTGGTTTGGTTTCCCCGTGTCGGACTCTTCATTTGGTGGCCCTTGGTGAGGAACTCGTTCAACCCCTGCAGGATGCTCATCCAGCTTGGTTCCTCGGCTGTCGTCCATACGTCAAACCTTTCATAGTAAGGCTTTGCTTGCAACCCAATCTGCCTGCCTTGCAACCAGGGTAAAAGTTCTCTCTCTAACCTCTTAAGTGAGACAGACAATAGCACTATAAATATCCCTTTACTTTTTGCAGTTTGGTCACCTATTAAGTTGTTTGTAGAAACCAAGAAGTTGTGTTTAGATTTTAACCTCAAGGCAATCAATGAGACAATTTGCATCTCGTTACTATTTCAGGCTCTTCCCTCGGGTCTTTTGGAATGGGTTTGCACTAGTTCAGCTAAGCCAGTGCAGGTTTTGGATGCAGATAAGCCTCGGGTTTATACGTCGAGTATTTTCTTTGCTAATGTAAGAACCGGACACCAGCACCAGACAAAAGTTTTGATGCATCTTTGAGTGGCTGCGTTAGAACCCTGAACCAAAGAACACCAGGGTGTCTTACACATGACCAATCTTGGCCAAGGCACAGACTTCCACTTCATAAGACCATCAAGTCAATTCTTCTTTCCAAACAATGAGGAAAATAAAACAACTAGCATTTTTATTTAACTGGAGTAAAGCAATATAGCAAAACCAGAAATGTATACTGTTCAGGTTACAAGATGTGATGAAAAGTAAATGGATTCATGGAGCTAACGGTTACTGAGAGAGCTGGTGGAGAGTAGATGACAATCCCTTGGGGACGTAATTTGTATGTATCTACTTAAGAGAAATGAAAACATTATCATTCTTGAAGACTCAAAACATTAACAGCCATGATTTAAAGCATTTGTTTCTGTTTGTTCTCCTTAATGCTAACAAATACTAGTTACTGTGCTACTTATATATTGCTGGTTTAACACTTACCACTTGTTTATTGTTATTTTTAAATTTCCTGAGATTTTAAGATACATGACACTACACAGTAATACATAGTTTCCACAGACGATCATAAGGTATTCTGTTTAGCAGAAACCTAGCTTTGCACAACTAAAAAGCAGGAGTCTTCTGTGAGCTGCTTTCATACTGTGATGCGGCTGTAAACAAAAAAGGATATATGATAAAGACATGGCACAATCGCCTCATATGAAGGATATTCAATCATCAAGTACAACTTTCAATTATGCTTGAAATGAGAAAAAAGATGAAAGAGAAATGAAGAGTTTGATAGATTTCCTTTGCCAGAACTCAAATTATTCAGGATTAAAAATCCATAGTGTATAACCTTTGTGGTGGTGGTTTTCCAGTTGCTTAGTGATGATATAGGACTCTAATTTTCAGGACATGCAGTCTTGGCATGAACGGCTTCTAAACCAAAAAATTTTCAGTTCATTCCTTACATGGAATACTGTACATTCTTTTCTACTCTCTCTAATCCACAGCAGAAGCACATTTCTAGTGCATTAGATTTTTTTTTTTAATTAAGCTAAAATTAGGTTCTATATATACATTATGCCAAAATAAGTAATTTTGTTTGGCTTAATTCTGCAGTTTAAATGTAATTGCTAATCTTAACAATAAGTAGCATTTTAAAACAGCGTAACAGATACAGGACAGGATTAATTTGGTTGCAGTAGCTGATGCCTAAACATGAACGATGGCTTAACAGTCTAAATCATCTTCTAAGTAAGCCATGCCAAGTAGAAAACATTTCTGCTGGCACAGTTGCCAGCAGTCAGCATATATGGCTGCGTGCTGGCGTTGAAGAGCTCAGTGTGGTTTTAGGGTCCCCCTAGACGTTATGAAGGACTGCACTCATTTTTCCTCTCTTACCCTGTACGTGCCAGATGACGTGCAGCTGTCAACTGACTTTGAAGGCCACATTGCAGACACAAGTCACGCATTGTGCTGTGGGAGCAACAAATGAACAAGAAGGAGCTGCTTCAGCCTTCAGCTGGAGTGAGGGAAGAGCAGGTTTAAAATACGCCTCTGGGAGGAAGCTTGAAAGCCATTTCTTGCTCTGAAATACCTGAGCTTGCCAACGTGCTTATCCAAGACAGCATCGCTGCCGAATGCTCAAAACACACGTATGTGGGAAGTAACACTTAAAATTTCAGGTAAGTGGGGTTTTTAATCGAGGTTCTAGCATCTGCTTTGGAAGTGCCAGTGCTCTCGAACAATCTGAATGGCAAAGACAACGGGAAAGACCTCCATTCCCAGCCTGGTATTTATTTAGCCTTCATCAGCAGAGAAAAGCACTACCTTGTAA
This sequence comes from Balearica regulorum gibbericeps, assembly GCF_011004875.1. Lineage (NCBI taxonomy): Eukaryota > Metazoa > Chordata > Aves > Gruiformes > Gruidae > Balearica > Balearica regulorum. The sequence goes on along the minus strand of NC_046187.1, from coordinate 53,236,520 downwards.
TCAAAGTGATTTAAAGGTGTGTTTTCTCATGAATCTTAAATCTTGTGCACTGTGCACATGAAGATGTTTCAGCCTCCACTCCTAGGTGCTAGCTACCTGGCATTTATTTCCTGTGGCAAGGCTCTTAACTTGTTTTTTCAACAGCTGTAAGAATATTAGTCACTGTAATGGTCGCCCTGTCTCCCACGTTGGCTAATGATCCCTCCAGGAAGAGATCCTTCACCACTATGCCCTCCTGGCCTTCTCTGATCAGGGTTGAGGAGCTTCCTGAGACAAAGGTTGTATTTGGATCATGCAAATCCAGATGTTCCACAGCCACCAAGTCTCTGTGGGGACAGTGCCTTTTGGAGCCATTTTATTTGTTTCCTGTGGCAAGAAGATCCATGACGGAATCAAGCTGTATAAAGAAGCGCTTCTCTTCTGATTGTTTTGAATCTGATTTCACCGAGTGCTGATTGGTTGTCATTTTATAAAAACCAGCAATTACTTGTTCCCTGTTCATCTTTCACACGGTTACACATACCATATTCTTCATCTTGGGTTGTTTTCAACCTGGAAAGTGAGTTGCTTAATCTCTTGTGAAGAAACCACCTTGTGCCCCGGATCTTCCCCCCATTTCTGTCTCTCAGGTTATTGTATGCTTTTTGAGGTAGACTGGAGGCACCGCAATATTCAAGATGAAGACATGCCATAGAATTGCTCTGTAGTATAATCCATTTTCCCCTAATATTTTCCTAGGAACTGTTAATGTTCTACTTGCCTTTTGGCTGTCATAGACCACTGATCTTATGTCTTGCAACTATGCAAAACTATGCAAAATGACTCCCAGATCTCTGTACTGAGAATGTCAGAGTAATTTAAAACTAACTGTGTGATGCAGTTAGTATTTTTCCCCATGACAATGAAGCTTATTAGTCAGTCTCTCAGTATTGAGATTTTTCCCCAGCTCTTCTATCATTTTGTCATCAAGAAATTTAGTCATGCTTTCCTTTATCAGACTATCTGCTAAAATGTTGACTAGATGCCCCCTGGCATGTCCTCAGAAGCCCTCTCAAGCCTTCTAGGTCTTAAACTGGCCTCGAGAACTGTCTCATTAATTACTTGAGAACTTAATTTTCTAAAGAGACTTAAAAAAAAAAAAAAAAAGGGAAAACCCCCATCTCATTCCAAAGCATGTGAAGCATGCGCACAGCATGGAGTAGATCCCTTTGTTCCCAGGTCCTCTCTTTCAAACAAGCATTAATATATTTGTAAGACATAACATCCTGCTGTGAAAGCTGGAGTGATTCTTCATAATATGTCACAGGTATATTTATGGCACTTGAGGACTTTACAAATCCACCTGTTTTAGAGGTGACTCCTCAAATGAAGCACACACTTGGGAAACCAGTATACTTCATAAAAGCTAAGTCTGTAAGTAAAAGTGGCTTGGTATTTCCAACATGCGGAACTACCGCAATACTGATGTCACAAGTTGGATCCCTGGTTTTGGCTCTCCCAAATGGAGCTTCTCTCTGTGATGCCAAAACCAAGTTGAGCGAGTGGAATAAATTACCATCAGCCCCTTCACTGGCAGAAATAGTCACGGGAAGAAGCTGCTGCTCCCACATTAGCGTTGCTGTCAGAAGTACCAGCGCGGCGCCTGAGCCAGTTGCCCCTTCATGCTTCCCACTTGGCCTGGTACAGCGTGTCCTGCCTCAGAGCTGGTTCGCTTCTTACCAGCCCGTCCCACAGCCCTCTGCTCCCATTAACTGTGGTTGCACAGCATGCCCTGTTCTCTCATTCTCCTCTCAAATGTAATAAAATGAACCCAAAATCTTATTTTTGATAGGGTTTTATAAAAACTTGGATAGCGAGCTTTCATCTCCCCTGTCATTCCCAGTTTTAAAAGAGAATTATAGACCAGCTGGCTTGCCAGGATTTATTCTAAAATACAACTTTTTTTTAATTTGGATTGAATACAGTATTTGTAAAATGGTTTCAAGCAGGAAAGTCCCCAAAGACAAGCAATCTATTGCAGTTGTTTGAGGTTAATGTCATTACAGCTTTCCTCTCCTACTCGACACTTTTTCTATTCGTAATTTCATAAAGTGGATTGAGGCTTATACAAAGCTACTCTGCGTGCATTAAAGCTGAAGGATGGATTTTGTTTCTTGATTTTAGCAAGTATGTGGACTTTAACTAAGCTGTGATATGCCCAAGCACACAGTTAAACTCTCTCATCTCTGGGCGAAGAAAGTAAACTTTACTTTCCAGATACAAATGATTAATAGGAAGCTATGTATGTTCATTGGATTATTTTTTTAGCCTTGTTGTAACATCTTCCTGCCAAAAGAGAATGTACGTCCTATTATTAGTACAAGAAAATACTAAAAAAAAGTTTTAGCACTGTATAAACAATGCTTAATCCTTTGTAAGGTCAGCTAGTTTTCCTCCTGGAGATCTCTTCCCCTCTTGGATTGAGAGCAGCCCTGAGCAGAAGGACTTGTGGGTGTTGCTGGGCAAGAAACTCAACACAACCCAGCAATTTGCACTTGCAGCCCAGAAAGCCAACTGTATCCTGGGCTGCATCAAGAGAGGAGGTGTGCCCAGCAGGTCAAGGGAGGTGATTCTGCCCCTCTACTCCGCTCTTGTGAGACCCCACCTGGAGTACTGCGTCCAGCTCTGGGGGCCCCAGTACAGGAGAGACATGGAGCTGTTGGAGAGAGTCCAGAGGAGTTGAAGTTGATCAGAGGGCTGGAGTACCTCTCCTGTGGGGACAGGCTGAGAGAGTTGGGATTGTTCAGCCTGGAGAAGAGAAGGCTCCGGGAAGATCTAATTGCGGCCTCCCAGTACCTGAAGGTGCCTACAGGAAAGATGGTGAGGGACTGTTTACAAGGGCATGGAGTGACAGGACAAGGGGTAATGGCTTTAAACTGAAAGACAGTAGATTTAGGTTAGATATTAAGAAGAAATTCTGTACTGTGAGGTTGATAAGACAGTGGAACAGGTTGCCCAGAGAGGTTGTGGATGCCCATCCCTGGAAGTGTTTAAGACCAGGTTAGATGAGGCTTTGGGCAATGTGGCCTAGTGGAGGGTGTCCCTGCCTGCAGCAGGGGGGTTGGAACTAGATGATCTGTAAGGTCCCTTCTAACCCAAACCATTCTATGATTATTCCAGACTAAAATAAAGATTACAGAAGCAACTGATTACCTCAAATCTTCCTTTTTTTTTTTTTTTTAATAGGTCACCCCGAATTCGATGTTTTCAACTTCTGCTTCAATTAAAACCAAATTCTTTAACCGACTTGTATGGAATGCTTGAGAGTAACAATCAACATAGGTTAGCGCATTAAATTGTGCATAATTACTACAAAACTGCTGTACTAACTTACAGTTCTTAGAGCACTCTCTGTTAATCATCAGTAGCTTATCTTCCCAAGCAGAAAAATCATGAGGGTCTGGCCATGAGAGCACTTGAGGTTTTGTCCAGCTCTTCCTGTCTCCCTTTTGCATAAAGTAATAAAGGAGAATAATCAGTAGGCATTTAAATGTTCCTTTCTGCATCATGGAGCATAACTACTAACACCCCAAAACCTTCCTTACAGAACTTCTCCTGTGAACCACAAGGCACTTTTTCATATTTCTTTGTCAAGCCTTAAGTTTAAAAGTTTAACTAGGTCCTGTAAACCATCCAATGCTAAAAAATCCAGCATCTCTCTGATTCCACCCCCGAACACACATCCAGTCACCAGAAAAATTCCAACACACTTGTAAGTCACGGCACAATGAAAGCCAGATGGCTCCAATTTTATCAAATCAAGTAACATGGTACAGAATGTGTTGTGAGTCTTCCCTATCCTTTTGTGGCTGGTGCTTTTGGGAGAGTCAGTTAACTTTAAAATTTATGTTATTTTACATTTTTAAGAAATATTGCAACATCATTACTACCTCATTATAAAGGCTTGTAGCCCAGCTGCACACTTGACTAGATTGTTGGTTGAGCAAAGCAGGAGAAATTGTATTTTAACAACATTGAATAACAACTGTGCCAAAACATACCCCTTGTTACTTCTCAGATCAAGGAGTATTATGTGGAGCCTGATACCTGATAGGCTTAAATAATTATTTGGCCATAAATGCTCTGAAGTACAGAAAAATGCTTTTAAAGATCTTCTAAAGAACAGTTTGCCCATAAGCTGTGCTCATTTTCCTTTGATATGCACTAATTTAGTGCTAATACAGCTGAGATTCACAAACAGCCTTTATTTCGTAACAGTATCATAGTAACTCATTAACACAATCCACACAATTAGGTAATCAAAGTATGGAAATAAATTTAGAAAAAAAGGAGACAGTAATTTTTATATAACAGTACATTCATTACAGCAAAGTAATAGGAGGCCTGAACAAAATTACATTTAAAGCAAAGTGAAGTAGCTAAGTTGTAACCCCAGGAGGTAGCACAGACCACAAGAACAACCTCTGACAGCCTGACATGAAAGGTTCTCTATCACATGCATCAATCTTCTCAGCATCACATGGATGTCATGGCTTGCCTCAGATAACCCAGGCATGACTAACCTTGGTGCAGTTTGTTGCTGTTATCTTGACAGCAGATGTCAGATGAAGGGAAAGTAGCTAAGACATATCACCATACAAGTTTTGCTGGCTATCACAATATACCTGTGATAATGACATTATTTTCACAAAGGAGGTTGACTTCTCCATGGTTGTGTAACCCTGTCTCCCCACAGCCCCTGCTGAAGGCTCCCCAAGGTGTACCTGCCTCTACACCAAGCATCAGCTCTGATACACCACAGCTGTGTACTCTTGACTCAGACTGCTGAGAAAGAGCTGTGGAAAAAGTCTGCAGAAAGGTAAAAAGTGTAAAATTAAAGTCCCTGTTGAGACAAGCGTTCTTAGTAGCTCAAGAATTCAAGAGGGCAAACAACAATTTGGAAAGGTATAAAATCTTAAAGGAGGAAAAAAAAAACCAGAGGCTGGTTAGTCTAACCCTTCTCCTCCTGCCTGGTGGTTGCCTGGCTAGGAAAGATTTTCCAAGTGCCTTATCAGGGTGGTGAGTATTTAGCCTAATAGCTTGTTAAATCCAGACTGTCTTTTGTGTGTAGTAAGCAATTAATAGTTACTTTATACTTTTACATTCTATATATATTCTATACTTGCAGAATCTCTTTGTGCCCAGGTGAAGATGCCCAGAGAAGCTGGTTCAAAAAAGGGGTACTAACCATAGGCATAGTATAAAAGCAAACAAAAAACCCCCGTAACAAAAAAGACAAGCTTCATCAACTGACAGTGAAGCCCAAACTTTTCAGTAGCTGCACATTTGATTTCCACGTGAACACCATCGCTGTCTTTAGGGGAAGTGTCTGCTTTTGACTTCCCGAGATAGTTCATGGAAGTTAGTGTGTCATGCTGTTTGTAGAGAGCATATGCCATCTAGTTTTTTCTCAACTTCTACTAGCCTTGGATTACATGCAGATCATAAACTGTTCCAAAATATTGTATCTTCTTGTTCGTGGACTTTTATGTAAAACTAGCCTATTAAAAGTTGGGTTAGCACAGTAGCTGCAGTGTGACAATACCCTAACGAACTTCTAGCTTAGTACTCTTAAAAGAGTACATAAACAAGGAGTCAGCTCAAAGCCTGAATAGCTGCTTCACTGTGCAAAATCATTTAAACACCCTTGCAAAACATTCCAGTGTACGCTATTTTGCTCGCTACATGAAGTATTGCCAGCATCTAAGTACAATAGACAAATTTAATTTTTCAGCACTAAGAGCTAAATTGCACTGAAGAGAGGAAAATAAACTAAAACATGCCAAGAAGACAGAGAAGAGGAAAAATCAAAAAGTGCATTACAAGAAATTAGTATTTACTATGAACAGAACTGTACAACATTAAGCAACTACTTCAAATAAGCCAATTTACACCAACCAATGACATTATTTCTTCTCTACAGAATAAAGCCTTGAAAGAAAAAGCTGATCCATAAGATTTTTATCATCTTCACCGCATCTGTAAATGGAATGAAAGGACCCATTATTTAGCGGAGTGGCATCCTGTTTTCCATGTGAAATGTGCAGGTCCTGGGTGATTTCTCTGAGAACTCTGCAAAGTCCCTGAGGATAAAAGACATTACCTTTGGACTCATCAACACGTGTATAATTTTATACGGATGGTTCTCTTACGCAATGCCAGAGCCTTCAATGTATGCTTAGCATGGATAGTGGTCAGATGCGCTCAGTAGGGTCTCTATACATTTTTAGAGCATAGCATGCTAAGTTAAGAGCTTTTATTAAAACATAAAAGAGGTTATCAGGTTATTCTTTTCATTGTTTAACAATACAGAAAAGAACACAATGTTTACAGTATTTATTTTCCCAAGTTTCTAAAACCTGTCCATCAAAACTGATTTCTGGCAAATCCAAAATATCACACTGGCCCAAATATAATTGCTTTTTCCTTCCAGCAATTACGATTTGAAAGAAACACGCTTGTCTTAAATTTTTCAGACCAAGCTTTCTAGCCTTTTTAAAAAACAAACAAGACCTAATTGGCTGGTAAAAAGTGCAGCAATCAAGGTCTTTTTGATGAACATGTGAGCTTGAACAGGTTCCACAGAAGAAATTCCAGGACCTATTGCAGGAGGAAAACAGAGGGGTCTGTGGCATCCTGCATTCTTCCCTTCACACAGCTGCAAGACTCCTTTGTATTTGAGACAATCTGGAATTTATTTAAAAGCTAATTGGTACTTATACACCAGAAAAAATACTGTCAGCTCACAGAGGAAGGCTGAAAAAGGAAAAAAAAAAAACTGGAAAAGAAAATGTGTTTGGATTTAAGATTCAACAAGCTCCAGCTCTGACGAACCTCCATCAACATTTGATTCCACTACACAGGTAATTGCTAGTAAGTGACTGTCCTCAATTAAATATGCTTTGGGGTCCTCAATTGAAATAGGTGAGGATACTGGCCTACATAAGCAAACATTTATTTAAGAGAAAATATTCAAAAGCACTTAATCAGCACAGTAATGCAAGGGCTTAATTAAGCTCACAACTGCTAATGGATTTAGGGTGTCATTCATTCAGTTATCTAAGCCTGGCTTGCTCCCTCCTTTGTGCTGGCACTAGCAAGTTACCCCTCAGTAAGGTTTGGGGTTGTTTTTTTCCCTTTCCTTACGGGTCTGATACCCAGCCAGAGCAGCAAGCTGATCTGGAGGGACATAGTGCTTCAGCAAGCACAGGAGAAGCGCTGCCCATTTTGGCAGCAACCCTATTAGATGAGCCTAAGCCAAAGTGGATTTTCTGCTAGTGGCTGAGCATTTGCAGTTCTTGATATAAAATGCTCAAGCAGTGGCAAAGTTGATTAAAACCAAGGATTTATTGTAATGGCTTCTTTCAGGACAATCTTTACTGCTGTGATGTATTGTTGCATAGTGAAAATCGATCAAAATCTCTCTTCTGGGTAAGTAAACAGGTTCTGCTAGGATACCCCTCCTTGTAAGATTGCCTGCAGCCATGCGCTACAGAGTGAGAAAGGGACCATTATCAATATCCTTGCCTAAATTCCTACATAATATACGCCAAAGGGACTCAATCCAACAATTTCTGCATCAGGGTTTTCTTCCAAGCTACAGCTAGAGCCATAACAAACTCACACAGCAGGATTTCAAACAAGCCCTCTGCTCTCCTTTCTCACAGGCGGCCAAGCTATTTGCACTTTCACACGTTCTCCTGCCTGTGAGAAATGTAGGCCACAGCTTACCACAAGCAGAATGTGTGAAAATGCTTTTAAAAAGCCCAGCTGCTGGCCTGTTTTTCATAGACAAAGAAAGTGCTTTAAGTACTTCCCTGCCTTCCACTCTGTAAACTCGTACTTTTTTGCAAAGAGAACTTTCCCCATTGCAGGTGAAAACATCACACAGGCTGTCTCCCCTGCCCCAGCCTGCAGTTGCTGTAGCACCACTCTTAAACTACCTTCACTAAGGCTTTGCCCAAACCATAGTACTGGGTGAAAAAACAACAAACAACCCACCAAACAAACAAAAAACCCACTCCCAACTGTGTCTGCTTTTAGATTCTCAATATTTCAATGTATTTTTAAATATCAACATTATCCATAATTATTTGATTAAGTAAAAAAGTTGGAAATTGAAAGGAGTTATATTTGTTTTCATACAAGCAGTCAATCAAAGTTAGTTCCAATTAGGTGAATAAACAATACTCTGCTACAGCTAAAGGAGAAATTCCTCATAAATGAGGGATTTAAAATTAGCATGAAAGGTATGTAAGGTAAAAATGAAGAAACAAATTACACACCACAAAGTATTTGTTTGAATAATGCTCAGAATTTAATCCCTGATTAAAATCCATGATTTTCATTACATTGTTCACAGGTTTCAAACAAGAATATCACTCAACATGGAAAATAAATCAAGAATTTATTTTAAATTTCAAAGTTGCCTACCTGGGACTAAGATGCTGAAGGAACTGAACTTTCTTTCTCATTTGATCCTAATTTTGCTTCACATTCTTTGCAAGTATGATGACAATGCCTACAATATTCAAAGCAGAGAAATTGTTCAAGAATTTTGCTGGATTTCTTCTAATACAACCATATAGCATGCTCGCAAATGTTCTCGAAGAAGTAATCTCTTGCCTATATTCTCCAGTTGTTGTAACTGCTTTATAGGACATAAACTACAAAAGACGACATCTAAATGTCTCAACCGATAAACCCCCATTAATTATTATTCTTAACTACCATTTCCAGCAATCATCAAAATATAATAGGATTTTCTAAGCAGGAAAACACAGTCCTTGCCATTGTACCTATCAATAACGAGCAAACAGAGTTAGGAGCGAAGCATGTATAACACCACGTGAGGAAAGTAATAGCTTTGCTGTATAGGGGAAGAATGGAAGTGGAGAGACATGTGAACAATGAAGAAGCTTCCCATTATCAGTTGGGCATTTTCACAGGCATAAAAACTCACATTGGTCTGGGGGAAAGATGTGGAAAGACAGAGGAGAATGATTTTGTGGGTAGGATTTTTGGAAATGCATTTTGTGTGTAAAAGGTGCATATGAGAAGCCATGCTGGGAATGAAAAGTAGTACTGGCAGTTGAAGGAGGAGCTTGGAAGGAAGTTAGAGTGTGATTTGATGGGAAAGAGTACTTTATATGAAGTTTAGACAACAATGACTAAAACATGGAAGTGACAGGAGGCAACCATTGAGATCTATCATGTGATTACAGTTGCAAGGTGGAAAAATACCTTTGTAGTTTGTGCTCTTCATGGTCTGGCAGGACAGTATGTGGTTGGGCAAAACCACAGAGGAGGAGGTTGAAATGTAGGTTGAGATTGAAATTGTTGTTAAAATATAAGGATAGTGTAAAAAACAATCTGCAGTGCATTTGGCCAGAGGTATGGTACAATGGAGGACTCAACTGGACGAGTGATATAGAAGATCATGAGACACTTAGAGGTACAATATTAGATGGAAAGAGAACTAGTAACTGTTGTTCCATCACACTTAAAAGTATGATAATTTCATTTAAATAACAGGTTTCCTAATAACAGGTATTACACTGAGTTTACATTTCCATTTTCTGAAGACTATTTGTAGTTTCTAATACTGACACATATAGCCTAAGAATATGAGTAGTATCTCATGAGCTGATCACAAAATTTAAATTCATAGTTTTGCTGCATATTACTTTTACTATTGTAAAGACTGTTTTGATCTAGAATTAAAGATTTAAATAAGCACAAACCTCTTTTTTTGTGGACCTAAAGGTACAACACCAATTTTCTGGAACTTTTTTTGGCATTTTCCTCTGTATGACATCTTTCCAATGGCAAAACCTAAGACACCAGCAACTGTAAAGACAGATTAAAAAAACCCACTGTTAATACAAGAGCTTAAATCGAGAGTTAATGATGCAACTGGATCCATTTTAATCATGTGATGAATTGTATGTAGCATGTCTTCTCAAAACATGTTGCAAACACATGTGAAGTTATACAGGGATTACAGGGATGGTTTCAATAGCTATTAAAAACCAGCTACCTATCGTGAGACACAGCAACTGGTTCAAAACAATGCAGACAGGAAAAAGCTATCATATCGACCCGGAATTACAAGATTTCAGATTCAGAGGACCAGATTATAGAGAAAGCCCACAATGAAACTAAATCACAATGTCAGCACTAATTTCTCTTGCCCTTGTATGCACACCACGGTATTTCTGATGATCACAATTTTAACACTTATCTTCTCAGGACTTGTAAGAAGCTAGAACGTCAGCCTGCCACACTAGCGCACTGGGGTTTCACTCATTACAGAGTCAGAATAAAAATATTACTTCAACATCCTCAGTTTTCTGTTGAACTTCAGCTGAAGGGGGAATCAACTTAATTTCTCGCCATTTAAGAGTCACTTTACTGTACAGTTCCTGCGCTTTTATTTTCTTTATCAACGTGGTCATGAACTAGACAGTTAAAATAAATCAAATGAACATATGAAAAGGAACACAGTATTTTATATACACTATGATGGCCCCTTGATACCATAAGCTGTGTGATCTGCTAAGCATGGCTGATCAATGAGGCTGACATTATTTATGAAACAAAGGTGAGATTGGAGTTTTTACCAGTTTGAAAGGATAAATTAAGTAAATATAAGCTGCTACTGTTTACATTAAAAGAATCTTATTTCAGACATTTATTTTTAAACACAGCAGAATTCTGATTTGCTAAAGCAATGTGGTAACATCTCATAAATTCCAAAAAAGGAAGAGTTTGAAAAGAGATTGAGAGAGATGCATCTAAGGTCTGCAGTTTGCCTGTAAATAACCTTTCTTTTCCTTTTAGAATTGGGTACAACTTACTTGCCATCTTAGGTAATGCACCAAATCTTGGGCTTGCTGAGAAAATGCCTACAATAAAAGGAAATAGTCAGAAAACTTACCCAACTGAGGAACTCACCAGCACTCAAAACCAAAGACAGCATTTTTCCTACAAGCTTTTGCATTTCTGAAGGTGACGACTGTACAAAAATCTTGTAAGTCCACTAAATCAGATTTAGGAACATCAGAGTCCTTTCCATTCCACTAGTTCTTAGTGCACCCATTTTGGTGCAGTCATAGAGTTATAGGAGGAAAAAAAATCTGGATTTTGCAGGATTCACTTCAGGCAGGAGTTTGGAGTGTAAATCAACATGAAAGCAGCGTGGCTGTCACTGGTGACACCTGCAGCACTGCAGGAGGAAGAGATGGTGGCTTATGTTTCAGCACAAACCAACCTTGCAAGTATCACGGTGAACTGAAATCTCTTCGTCTGGGTCCAGCTCCTTGTGCTGCGAGAAACAGGCTCAAACCGCTCTTCAGTAGTTTTCTGTGGCTAGTGATTAAACTTGTGTTAAACTGTACCACAGACATCTAGCCTCCTCTTCTGGAGAAGAGATCAGACATTTTGGCCTTTATGAGCAAAATAGAGTGTGCTGAACCTGAAGACTGAAAGATTAGCTTTTCCTACCAAAATTTCCCATGTTAGCACCCAGAGGTGGAACCATTACGACTGTGCAAGTGTGCGCGTCTGGCAGAGGAGTGCCATACTGTGGAGGAGGGCTCCACATAGCAAGATTGCCATGGCAAAGGGAAGGGAAGCGAACACTGTTTGCACTGTTACATGCATTCAGACAGAATTAATGAGGCTCAAAAGCTCCAGCTATTGTGTGTAGTCATCAGAGAGGAGTGTTTAGACAGAGGAACATTCAGTCTATGCTAAGTGCAAGGGCCTTCGCCCACTTGCATTTATGCAATTTTAAATTGGGTCTTTCAGGGGAGGGAGGAATAAAATTGTTGTTTGTTTCTAAAGAGCCCCCCCCCCCCAATTGTTGACATGTAGTAATGATTATTTAATATGGGCATTTGTTATTTCACAGCTGATAAGAAACGTCCAAGTATAATGAAGAGAAACTGAGTACCTTGTGCCAGAGGGTGGCATGTTAGCTAGCGAGACAAACTCGGTGCCCCTCCTATCACTGCTCACCCCTTTTCAAATGCGTAAACCTTTGCCGTTCCCCACAGTCTCCCTTGCCTCTTCCCTCTCTGTCTGCCTACAAGCTCATAGGTCAAGGATGCAACAGGGAACCCACATCAGCCTCTTGTGGTATAGCACGGCTTTTAGGTTTTCTACTCTAGTCCTCCTTATAATCTTAGTTAAAAAAAAAAAAGGGAATGATGAGGAGGAAACATGGTAATAGTGGCTGGAACAAAACAAGGGGCTTGCAATCACACACAGTGAGAAAAGGCTAAGCCACTTCCACCTCCTCCATTTGCTGTCTCCCATTACCCATCCCTTATAGCCCCTGGATTCTTTTCTACTTCTTGCTTCAGGCCCTGTGATTTTTCTTTTCTCCTACCTGCCCTTGCTGTAAACAGCTGCTGATGCAGGGTGAAGGACAGTCTTATTTGCTCCTGTGGGAGACACCCATCTTAGCAGTCTTCAGGGTGGGTGCCCTTCACTCTTTACCCAAAATGCTAATCTCAACTCTTTTATTAGTCAAGACCCTCAGAAGAAAAATTCAAGGTGCAATGTGTAGAACCAGGCCCATCCACCACATAAACAGAATACAATTCTCTTTTGTATTTTAGAGAGATGGCTTTGCAGATTGCAAGCCATCTCTCTAAAAAGCTCTCTGTCTCCTCGCTTTGGCAGTATTCCTTGTCCCTTTGCACCAAAGCTGTATTCATATTGATACATGGTCACTGTAAAAACATTGCCAGCATTTTTCAAAAAATCTAACAGTTAGAGCTACAGCACCTGAATCTGATGCCCTTGCTCAGATATTGTACAATGCTTTGCCCTACAAGTGGCTCCAGTGAAGACTCTACACAAATACATGTGGTGACAGAATCTAGCCACCAATCTTTGAATTAGTGAATTCTCTTTTCAGTTCATACTCTTTCAAAAGAATGACTGTGGCAATGCACAATGATCAAATCACTATAACAATGATGGTGATGAGTAAGAGGAATATTGATCTTGAAAAACAGCAGGCTTTAGGGAAACTTGCATTTCAGTAGTAATTCCAGAGTCTCAACTTCATAACTTAGGACCATCACATATTTTTTATATTTACCTTTTGAGACTAGTCCCTGGGTGACAAGCATGCTCCCAAGAGACAAAGGAAGAGCTGTAAAAATAAGGAGGATGGTATCTGGGATCAGCCAAAAATTGATACATATTTGTTAAATACATTACTCTCTTATATGTTAAATGTTTTATATGTTTATAATGTTAAACATATTACTCATCTTCTAAACATTTACTTTGCGTACTGTCTCAGTCACCTATTACATCTGCTCATTGAGATTACTATCTCTTCAAAGCAAGGATGTGTTCACACAGTGCCAGACATCAGCCATGCTGTAGCATCTGGAGCTAATGCATTATATATATTTTTTAAATAATAACTTCAATAATCTGAGTATCTCCTCTCAATACTGTAACACTAGTAATGACAGCAGCTCTGATTAAATACTGAAACCCTTTTCGATCTTCTCCTTTTAGAAACTGTATAATTTAGATACAAACTGACATGGTAGACTTAAAAGGCACTAAAACACTGATTAACTCATCTTTCAGATGTCCTAACACCTAAAGAATTTCACAGACCCAGGACACATAGCCATGCCTGTCTTTCATTCAAGGGCAAGAATAAGTATGTAATAAAGTAAAACATTCCTAATGTCATTTTAATAATGGACTTCAAGAATAGAACCAACTATGTGATTGTTAAAGTAAGTTCATATTAAACAAGAGCTTAATTCAAACACTTTTTACATAGAATGATTATGCAAATAATTAAATTAACACTATAATAACATATTGCTCAACTTAACATAAGGTGACAGAGTTAGCCCACAGTAATATTCCAACAAAACCCAATGTATTACAATAAACAGCATGGTATTTTGCAATCAGTTTTGCATAACTACATCAAGAAGTCATCCTCTGTGTGATAAGAACAAGTTTGGATCACTCACCTCTGTACCAGAAACCTTCCTTTTTGCATTCTTCACGGATTCTTGCAATTTCTCCAGCACTGGAAGTTTGTGAGATGGGACAATAGAACATTGGCTAAAAGGATAAACCTGGGTTAGCTTATTGAATTTAATCTCACAGGAAGAAAAAAAAACAACAAACAATTAAAGAAGACCAAAAAAACCCCCAAACCCCCAAAAAACTCCAAACAATGCAAAAACAACCAAACAAGCAAAACTCCTTGTTCTGTTAGCAGTGTGATGAAATACTTGATTCCCCAATACAGAAACAGAAAGAACTACATAGGCTTTAAAGTTAAAACCACTCATCCGGTTGGTGGATACTTTCCTAAAATAACTCAGCTGTTGTTTACCCCAGATGTATATTGCTTTATTTCTGTTAGCCATTTCATTGCTACAAGCTATATCAGCTTTCTGGGAAAGAAATTACAGGAAATAAAGGCAGAGCGGTAGTTTCTAAAAATGAAGTTCTGCCCCATACAGAAGTCAGTTTAGGTTCAGTAAGAGTAGATTTTGCAAGTATTCAGAAGAGGGTCAACAAAAACTCTGTCAGATTCCCCTAACTAGCCTAACTTTATCTCTGAGCAGTTTAAATATACTCATGGCATTAACTGAACTCAACCATCCTGGCTTTACCTTCATAATAATTAGCTAGCCGACAGGCTTCTTTTAGGGTAATGGTAGCTCTTTTTTTTCCCCTTTTGCTTGTGAGAAAAAAGTGACAGTATACTTTCTTGTGTTATGCTATCCAGGGTATTGACCTGTGGATATAAGTATGTTATTTTTCTTTCTTTAAGAGATGACTTGGTTATCAGTGTTAGCACTCGTAGTATCATTACTGGAGATCTAAAATATACTGGTTTCGGCTGGGAAAGAAAAGAATTTATTTTCTTCATATTAGCTGGTATGGTGCTGCGTTTTGGATTTGTGACCAAACCAATGTTGATAACACAGGGATGTTTTAGTTATTGCTGAGCAGTGCTTGCACAGCGTCGAGGTCTTTTCTATTTCTCAGACTGCCCCATCAGCGAGTAGGCTGGGGGTGCATGAGAAGTTGGGAGGGGACACAGCTGGGACAGCTGCCCCAACTGACCCAAAGGATATCCCATATCATATGACATCGTGCTCAGCAATAAAAGTTGAGGGAAAGAAGGGGTCGTCATTAAGTTAAAATTAGTTGAAATTTTAACATTTTTCTGTAAAACCACAACCTCTACAAACATACCTTTTATTGAAAGGAAAACCTTTGCTAGTTCTTTGTAGAACAAGCAGTGCCTTGGGGAAAAGAGCACATTAGTGTATTACAGAATTCTACCTCATTTTGCACCCAACTGATCCATGATTTTGTAACCATAATAATGAAATGCATTTATTGGCCAGAGCCACACATTTCACATTTTAGCTAATTAATATCTCAGTCCTTCTTCAAGCACTGCTCCCACTAACATTAATGGTGGTGCTGCTTGGGTAAACACTAGAGACTTGACTCCACGCCAGACCCTAGAGAACCAGTCCAAACTGGTTTCATAGCAAGGTCACAGCAAATACAATAAAATCCAAACAGTCTGAGTGACAGATAAGGAAATGAGTGTCAGGGCCGTAAGTGCACCAACAGGCTTTGCAACCTTTCTGCCTCCATACACACCCTGCCAGGGGTTTTGCTGCTTGGGCTCAAAGTCAGCTCTAACATGGCACAGTTGCGTAACACTGAATTAGACTGCTGTGAAAACAGTGAAGCTGGGAGAGCGAGCTCCAAGAAGCTTTGCCCAGGGCCTCTGCCCCTCTGCTCAGGAGCTGCATTTAAGCTCAGGCCCTTGCCTTAACTGTATTGTAGGTATGCATGTACCTGGCCTTTCACCATGATGATCCATACCTTGCCTTGCTAACTTGACATCCTGGCTTACCATCAGACTTGCCTTATTCCTATGGACTTGCCCAGCAAGCACTGGACCAACTGTTGGCTGACCCCAGTGAACATCACTAATCTGCTCTGCTCCTCTTTTTGGGATACTGTGGGGCTGTGCTCCTTGTCCCTGAAGTCACAAGCCCTGCCCGCCTTGCTGTCACTCGTGGCTCCCAGGTCACCTTCTCTTGCACATGAGCCCACTTTTGCTGCTCTCTGGCAGTGACTGGTTAGCAACAAGGTCATACCACATTTAAATTCCTTGTGGTTAATTCCATGCTTATAGCATACAGTGGTAAAATTTGAACTCCCGTGGGTAGCCGATTTCTCCAGCAGAGGAGAATGCTCATCCTCTGTAGAGCTGGAGGGCAGGTTCTTGTGCAGTAGTGTTCCCTTTTCCTCTTCTGAATACATACACACGCACATGCACAACTTGATGGGGACAGGTTATACTGGACTAGTACTCATAACACTAGGGCTCTGCCTGTTCATAACTAGTTTAACTGGCATAACATAAATTAGAGCCCACTATCTTAAGACTCAAAAGCTCCTAGCCCTCTGACTGTAGTGATTCAGGAAAAGTAACACATTACCCTTTCTTCTCTTCATTTATAGAATCATAGACTCATAGAATGGTTTGGGTTGGAAGGGACCTTAAAGATCATCTAGTTCCAACCCCCCTGCTGTGGGCACGGACACCCTCCACTAGACCACATTGCCCAAAGCCTCATCCAACCTGGTCTTAAACACTTCCAGCGATCCAGGGGCCTCCACAACCTCTCTGGGCAACCTATTCCAGTGCCTCACCACTCTAACAGTAAAGAATTTCTTTCTAACATCTAATCTAAATCGACCCTCCTTCAGCTTAAACCCATTACCCCTTGTCCTGTCACTACACTCCCTGATAAACAGTCCCTCACCACCTTTCCTGTAGGCCCCTTCAGGTACTGGTAAGCCGCAATTAGATCTCCCCGGAGCCTTCTCTTCTCCAGGCTGAACAATCCCAACTCTCTCAGCCTGTCCTCATAGGAGAGGTGCTCCAGCCCTCCCATCAGCTTCGTGGCCCTCCTCTGGACTCTTCTCCAACAGCTCCATGTCTCTCCTGTACTGGGGCCCCCAGAGCTGGACGCAGTACTCCAGGTGGGGTCTCACAAGAGCGGAGCAGAGGGGCAGGATCACCTCCCTTGACCTGCTGGTCACGCTTCTTTTGATGCAGCCCAGGACACAGTTGGCTTTCTGAGCTGCAAGCACACACTGCCGGCTCATGTTGAGCTTCTCATCAATCAATACCCCCAAGTCCTTCTCCTCGGGGCTGCTTTCCATCCATTTCTCGCCCAGCCTGTAGTTGTGCTTGGGATTGCGCCGACCCACATGCAGGGCCTTGCACTTGGCCTTGCTGAACTTCATGCGGTTCAAACGGGCCCACCCCTCCAGCCTGTCAAGGTCCCTCTGGATAGCATCCCTGCCCTCCAGCGTGTCGACCACACCACACAGCCTGGTGTCGTCGGCAAACTTGCTGAGGGTGCACTTGATCCCACTGTCCATGTTGCCGACAAAGGTGTTGAACAGTGCCAGTCCCAGTACCGACCCCTGAGGGATGCCACTCGTCACTGTTCTCCACTTGCACATTTAGCTGTTGACCACAACTCTTTGAGTGCGACCATCCAGCCAATTCCTTATCCACCGAGTGGTCCATCCATCAAATCCACGTCTCTCCGATTTAGAGACAAGGATGTCATGCGGAACAGTGTCAAATGCCTTGCACAAGTCCAGGTAGATGACGTCAGCTGCCCTTCCCTTATCCACCGATGCTGTAACCCCATCATAGAAGGCCACCAAGTTTGTCAGGCAGGATTTGCCCTTAGTGAAGCCATGTTGGCTGTCACCAATCACCTCCTTATCTTCCATGTGCCTGAGCATAGTCTCCAGGAGGGTCTGCTCCATAATCTTGCCAGGCACAGAGGTGAGACTGACCTGTAGTTCCCTGGGTCATCCTTTTTACCCTGCTTAAAAATGGGGGTTATGTTCCCCCTCTTCCAGTCGGCGGGAACTTCGCCGGACTGTCAGGACTTCTCAAATATGATGGAGAGTGGCCTGGCCACTTCATCCGCCAGTTCCCTCAAGACCTGCGGATGCAACTCATCGGGTCCCATGGACTTGTGCACCTTCAGGTTGCTTAGATATTCTCAAACCTGATCTTCTCCTGCAGTGGGCGGTTCTGCATTCTCCCAGTCCCTGCCTTCTGCGACCTGGGCAGTGTGGCTCATTTATAGGCTTAAGCTAACAGAGAGCTGTTTTTCTCTTCAATAAGAGTGAGCAATGCAAAATCCCAGTTATTCACTAGCAATAGCATGAAAATAAAAGGGAGAAAATCCAGCTTACCCATCCAGTTTGCTTTAGTGGAGATGTCTGACTTGACATCAGTTGAGTTGTTTCGGAAGACATTGTCTCTTTCCCTGTACTCTGCTGCTGCTCTGGTCAAAAGAAATTGTGTTTTATGCTTGGCTACCTCTGTTTCTGCTAGGTACAAGGGTGAAAAGCCAAAGTATCATATTGGTACTGTAAGTTCAGTGTTCACCTAGAAACAGTAATGATCAAGTTGAAGGAGTGTATTTTTTTACATCAGATGGCACCCAGTCACCTGACTATATACAATTTGCAGCACAATGTATCACTTATTACCAACACAGAGTTGTGTGTAGCCTAATTCCAACAGCGAAGTCAGTAAGTACAATCAGATGCTGGATCATGACCTAGCACAGCACTATCAATCATAAAGAAAAGAGAACAAATATGAGCAAGTCATCCAAAACCTTTCTAATTTTTATTGTATTACAGGTCAAAAATTTAGCTTCTTTAGTGTGCTGTCCAGAATCACTGTACTACTTCTATCCTCACAGCCAGCATCTGAAGTTTTGATTCTACAGGACCCCCAATGCAAGTCTATCACAAGCCACATCTGTGTTTCCAACAAACACAATCCAGTTACAAACATACTTTAAAAAAACAAACAACCAACTACAAGAATAGATAGATTCCAAAGAGTTTTAGAGTTGTAAATTTCCATGCCTGAGAATTGTGCTGCTAGGGAAAAGCAAGAAGGAATCCCATTTATTTACAGAGTAATTCAAACATCTAAACTGTGATTTTTGCCTAGCACTTCGCTGCATGATCTGGCACTTTATTTATCGACATACAGGGCACTGCTGCTTTTCAAAAGTACCTTCTGAGAACGGTGGCAATGAGCAAGGCTAAAGTGACTGCAAAGGACAGGGTTAAACAGGGAACATATGCAACAACTTAATAACCTGAATGGGTTTTGGCATTCATAATATTACTGTATAAACCACTTCCTGCACTTATTTTGGGGTCAGTTGCACAGCTAAAAAGTTCAAGCAACGTCTGCTTCACACACTGGATATTCAGATAGCAATGCTTTTGTAAGTGATGGAACAGAAGCAACACAACCTCCTGTCCCCTTGGTAAAAAGAGTCGATTAAGCATTGCATTTACACCAATCTGCACTTTATTCTCAGCCACTCTCAAAAATGACAATGAGCACTGTGTCTTCGAAAAATCTGACTTTGAAAATCCACAAGTTGGATCCACAGCTCTTCACCCTCTGCCTCACCCTGACTAAGAGCAATTTAATTTTCCATCAGTCTCTCATTGCTTAAAGCAAAAAAGGAGATAAAAGATGAGAAAAATGCATAAAACTTTAAAGAGGTTTACATCAATCAAATACACAAAATTTTCTTACTCTTATCTGCTCACAAAGCCTACCTGTGCAGACTGTTGCATAAAAAGCGTCATTGGAAAGTACTACTGACTGATACAGTTTCTAACTGCTGCAACAGATTTTAAGTACACATCTTCTTAATGAGGATAAAAAAGCTAAGTCACTGGAGAAAATAAATTAAAAAAAAAAGTTAAAGTGTATAAATTATGTTATAAAAATTTGCAGCTTGCTATTAACCTTCTCTATTGTCTTCAGCATACATTTCTTCAGAATCATAAGTTATTCAACTACACTTCTGCTTCAACATAATAAAGAATCCCAAAAATATGAAATATGTAGCCCTTTAAGCAGCTTCCTGGTACCTCTCCCACTTGGGATGGAAGCTAAAAGCAAGAACAAAGCAAAGGGACAGAGTCAATGTTATCAAAATATTATTTAATTGAATTATTAATATTAGTACTTTGCACACATGCTGCCTCCTATACTTGTTCCAGTATTTTGGAGCATTGTGTCTTGGAAAGGCAACCGTCATCCCCCAAAATAACTTTATTTGCACTGACCTATTGAAGAAATGTAACTTTATTGCATATTTTTACTGTAACACTTATTGCTGTTTTCTCAGCCTAATTATAGAATTGTTAGTGTAACAATTAACTGTATATTCTCTTAGCTGCCTTGGGAAGAATTCCCCAATGATGTTATTCTGTTTAACTGAAATACCTATACAAGACATGATTAAATCAATGTGGTTTGCAAGGATCAAATATTCAAAAAACTTCTTCCTATTCTACAAGAACTATTCTGAATCATTTAGTCATTTACAGAAGAAAAGGCTTACACAAGACTCCTGAAAGATCTGATAGTTTTGATTCTTCTAAGTGGTTGATAAAGAAGCAGTATGCAAGAAGACAGCTATGTTTTTCGGTTGTGATCATTACCAACTTCATATACTCTGTTTTCAATAAGAAGCCTCCTTCCAAATAGGAATGGTGACCACATAATTTCTAAGATTACTTGGGGCAGAAGGTGGGAGCCAAAATTGCCTGTTAACTGGTATATACAGTTGACAGTGGTCTACAGTGGAGATACTGCACATATGCCCAGGGCAGGTGCCACTGAAGTACGATCTTCACTGAAACAACTCATAAGAACTTCAGAGAGGCCCTTCAAGGGCTGAGTGTGCATTGTGAGGAAGAGGGGAAGACTCACGATATTGTTTCACACGTATCTCCTGAACTAACACTTTATTTTAAATCCAGGCTCTTATTTCGAAGGAGTCAACAGAGCAGCTGCACTAGGTCTTCAATAGCTCCCCGCCAACAACTGGGTGGACACCACAAAGCAGGGAAATGCCTCACGCTTGCCCAGCCGTGCCCCCGCAGCACCTGCTCAGACAGCTGCTGACAGTCACTCACCCACGGCACAGCACTCCCAGTGAGAACAGGGTACTACTTTGTGCTTGCTGCTTGCTCTAAGGGCTAAGGATGCGGCTGGATGTGCAAAGATGTGCAAAACGCCGGGAGGTCTGGGTTTCGTGGGAGGAAAGAGTGGTTGCCATCAGGCCTCGGGCAGGCGTTCACTCCAGCCAACAGGGGCCTTTCACACCGACCCTTCGTGCCACGGCCCCGGCGCTGGGCGAAGACCGGCGGGGCCTGAGAGGGCGATGTGTAGAGCGCGGGGGGGAAACTCCCCTTACGAGCCACCACCTGCCCCCCTACTCCGGGCCTGCCGCCGAGAGCCACGCCAGCCCCAGCCTTCCTCCCGCCGTGACGCTGGAGAAATCCGGCACTGCGGAACTCAGCCCCTCCGGGACGGAAATGAGGAGACTGCCGCTCCTCCGGGTCGCGGCGCGGAAGGTGCCTGGCGGCGGGCCACGTCCCTGCTCAGCGCTCCCTCCCCCGCGGGGCGTCGGGCCAGCAGAGGAAGGGGAAAGGGGCGGCCCGGCCCATCCGCGGCGGGGCCCGCACCGCCCAGCCCCGGAAGCCCATGAGGAGTGGGGGCCCGGCTACACAACAGCCGTGGCCGGGCGGGGACGCGCTTTGTCACGCTCGCCTCAGCCTAGCCCTCGGGGGCTGAGCCGCCTCTGGGCAGGGCGCCTGCCGGCTCCCCGCGCCGCCGTTGCCGCTGGGCTCCACCGCCACCTCCTGGCCGCCGGCGGCAGGGACAGGCGGGGCAGACAGCCCACGGGCCCCGCGGAGCCCCGGCAGCCCCTCGGTCGGGCTGAGAGGCAGGGAGTCGCCGGGGCAGATAGCCCTGAGGGGGCCAAGGCGAAACGCCGCCCAGGCGGGGCTGGGGGTTGTCGGCACGGCCGGGCAGTGCCCCGCTGAGCTCTCCTCACCCGCTGGCTCCTTGGCCCCACCAGTATCTGTTACTAAATGAGCAGTTCCCAGCTCCTCGTGGGCTGCTCCGGGAGAGAAACAACAGTGAACGCGATAAGAAGATTCCCTCCGAGTTCTCGTATTTCTGAAAAGAAAATTCAGACCGCTATTTTAGCAATGGTATTTGTTAATCAAGTTAACAGTCAGCTAACGGTGCACGGCATATGGTGCTGGGGAGGTGTCCTACGAAGTGAAACTTAATGAAATCTTGTTCTTTAAAAAAGAAGCGACAAATTCCATTTTGACCATTTTGGAATGAAAAGCATTGCTTATCTAAATTGATTTTAATACTATGATGCTTATGTAAGTAAATCAATACATTTTAGTACCAATATTAACAAGAAGTAAATAAAAAGTAAACAAGAAAAATACTTTGATCAATCAAAATAATCTTGCAAGATAAAGTTATCCTGAAAATACCAGTTCGGGGGTAGAGGTTGTTCTTCTAGGAATACTGAAAAAAAATTGCTACTTTCTCTGAAATGAGAAAATGCAATGCCTTTCTTTCTTTAATGATGAACTTCATAAAACAAAGCATGTAAGCCTGAGGTTTATTTTTGCATTTCATATTTAATAAAAACTGTTTCATTTGGGTTTTTTACAGTGAGACAGTTTTTAGTAGAGTATCCTAAATGGTGATGTGACACTTTAGTGCTTATCTCAAAATGAATAGCTTTTGAGATCACCATAGTACTTCCTTCACTTGCATGACCTTGGCATCTCATTTTCATAGTAAACATGACATAACTTATAGTTCATTTTCTTAAGTCCAGAAAGGCTTTCAGCTTCCTGAAGTCTTGGCTGCTTGAAGCCCCTTTCCCCAGAACATTCTCTCACTCTTGCCAGCCAAACCAGACCGTTGGGCTTTGCTGCTGCAAAATGTACTCTGCACATGGAGGTTGGGCAAGAGTGATGTCCTGAAACAGCTCTTAAAAGTGTACCTACATCTCCTGTGATCTAAGAGGTATCCTTGAAATCATATATATAAAAAAAAGATTTAATAGATACTGGCTATATACTATTTTGAAAACTACAATATACAACAAAATCCCATGTGAGGTGAGTCCCTAATAAACAATTATTCTTAGCTAGTTCAGCTTAAACTGGTCATAAAATGAAAGAGCCCTGGAATGACAATTTCCTGATGGGATATATGCATGACCGGGGATAGTAGTTGCTTGGATTCTTCCACCTTCCTGTGCAAAAGTGCCTATTAAAAAAAGGTTAGACTTCTTTTTCATTTTAACTTTAAAGGAAAAATTGGTTATCGCAATTGAATATGTTCCTCAAACACTCTTTGTTCTTATGATTTACCTGAAAGTACTTCAGAGCTATGAAAATGGAGAGAAATTAATAGACAGAAACCAGTAAACGTTAATGCTTCAGAATAATAAACACAAACCGAAAGATCCTTACCCCTCCCAGAACAAAACCAACTTTACGCATCAAATAATAAAAAACCAAGAGATATCAAAAAAACCCAACCAATAAGGAACTGAATCCTCAGCTGAGGAATTTTCTACTGTCAGAGTGGAAAGAAGTCGAGGAGCTGAGACTTCACAAACCTGGGAAGGTTTACAGGCTCTGGCTGCTTGTCTGAAGAACCTTTAAGAAAACACCGCAGGGTTACCAGGATCACAAGGTTCACCACATTTATCAAAGGCAAAGCCTTCCAGTATGTGTATTTAACAGGAACACTCCATGTATGCATACAGCACATGACAGGAGGAGGAACTATTACCTAGTGTGATAAATATGGTTTGTTTGTTCATTAGAAAATCACAAAGACTGTTAATTGCTTAAAAATTCCCTGAGAAACAAAGACCTGGAGTAACAGAAGCACAGCACAGTTACAAAAACATATCAGTAATAAAAACATTTAGAGCAGGGAAAGCTGCATAAGAATTACACTGTAGGGCATTGTTCTCATGCTAATGGGATTAGGAGTTAAGGGTGAATGAAAAGACAGCAAAAGTCACAGCAGGAAACAGTCAACATACTTCTGAGTAAAACATTACGCTGTCCTCACTATGTACAAGAAATCATGTAATAGTTTTCTATGTTTTGGCTGATTCTTAGGTGTATTTATTTCTATTTTACGCTTGGTCTGGCCTATCTTTTAGTAGAAAAGAATGGCTAACAATTACCAGATGTTCAAGCTTTAGGATTTTCACATCTTAGTGTGAAGAAGGCTGTAAAATGGCCAGAGAGTTTTCTCTTCTCCTAGGCTGCACAGCTATATGCATCGTTTCTTTCCTACAGTAAGGACCTGCAACACGAGTTGATTTCAATGGGGTTATAGGAGCTTAGATACTTTAATCAGATTTGATTGTACCTGCCATTTCTAATACATATTGAAATGCATCAAGACCTATTCTATGGAGTAAATTACTGGAATTACTCTGTTCATGTATCCTGTCCCCCATTTTACTGAAAAAGGTCTTCAGCAAGTCTTAATATTTATTAGTCCTGTGTTTTAGGGCTAATTTACAACAGATGAGGTTACGCTTCAGCCCAGGTGGAACAAGTGAACAGTATTTTGTAGCCAACATACTATAACCTTGAGAAAATGACAACCAAATTAATGTTGAGTATGAATATGCATATAGAGTTTTGCATAACAGGTGTAAAGGTAATGATTAAGAAGCTTTACACTGTTGTGCAAACAGAACAGGCATCTAATGACCTGCAAGTCTTTGTGTTTCCACTGCGGCTGTGGCAGGCACCTAACTGTAAACTCAGCCACCCCAGCTTTTTTCCAGAGTCGCTTTCTTAATCCTAATTTATGTTTGTACTTTAATGCTTTTTCCCCCTCTATTTCTCTGGCACTTTCTTCTGCTTCTTAGTCATGCCCATTCAGGCGCATCTCGACTGGGCAATATGCAAGGACAACTTTTCCCAAGTGTCTGACAGTTCTTTTAAATTCCATGTGTTTATTTTGTGTTTCAAAACATGCTTGTATTACAGTTTGAACCCAAATAAAGCATTTTTTTAAACAATAATTAGCTTTAGAGAGGTGCTTATCTGTGTGTCAAATCTATGGAGAGAACTGGAATGTAACTTTGTTATGTTTGAAGTCAAACTTAGTAGTTCTTAAGAGTCCCAGAGAGAGTACTCAGCACACAATGGCTAAATTTGTCAGGAATTGCATTATTTACATTGCATTATGAGTTTAATGGAAGCCACACAAGCACATCAGGTTCATGATTCCAGTTGTGTCTAGTTTTACTGGAACTGCACCTCTGAACTATGACGCAAGATACTGTAATTACAGAAAGCATTGCAAAATTGTTTCAAATATTTATTGGCTGAATACATCCTGTGAGCCTCACACTCCTGCTAGACAGCTACAAAAGCAGCCATATTCTGAGTTTACTCTGGCCAAAGATCTCATCTTGCAGGCTCCATTTGAATCATGCCACAGCAAGATGAAACGGTGTCATCACTTGCATATTCCTAAACCAGTGGTAAGTGAACTTGGTCACTGTTCTGGGATGGCTTTTCTTTAATGAAGAAAATAAAAGATGCCTTTAGTTACATGGAACTTGAAGAAGAGAAAAAGAGGAAGAAGGTCATCAAACCTACGAATCTCGTTCTTCCTCCCTTAGAGAGGTTGACTCTTTCATCAAAATATTTCAATTCTTTTGTGGGCATTTGAAACATATATATGTTTTCAAATAGCAACCAAAATTCAGCAGAGTTTCTGTAGCTAGCCAAACCCCATTATACTGCAGGGTAAATTAATTACTTGATTGTGAGACTACTGGAACAAACTTTTCCTTAGTACTCTGCCCCCTAAATGTTTTGACAGGAATTTATTGCTAGTAATAGGTCATATTTAACAGGTGTCAGGGGATTATATCCTATGGATTTGGAGTTTCACAGGTGCAAGGAAAGAAAATGCATAAGGTTTGTTTAGAATGGGATAGCGGTTTTAGCACAAATGAGAAAATATAGCTGGCAGTTTCATAGCGTACTATATGAAGATTAATAAAACTTAAGAAGATGATGTATTGCAACAGCAAAAAGTCTTTTTAGTTCTTAGTTCATAGTTAAAATTTTATTTTTCATGCCAAAAATGAAATTCTGAAATTCAGATTTTGCTTATGTAATCCTTTTGTCAGAACTTGGCAGCCATGATCACAGCTGGGTTCATAAGCTCAGGGTTTCTTCTAAAATTAACAAACAGAGCATCTTAAGCCTCAACCCAGGAATCTTAGCAAACTCAATACTTCTTTTGGTGCTTTTTGCAGACACAATTGCTTATCAGAAGTCCTTAGTCTGCTATAAAGCAAAGCACATTTCATTAAGATGAGCACAGCACCAATCTGAACACACACCCCTCCCCAGGAAAAAAAAAAAAGGTAATAATAGTTAATCAGCGATATATTTATGCAACTAGCAAGTGAATCAGCTCCTCTTTTCCCCATCAGCCTATGGGATGACAATCTTTTGCTTCTGTTTTGTTAATTGCTGGTGTGACTATCCAGTGGACAAATGCTCCTTTGGTAACACAGCAATGAAGGGGCAAGATCTACTCACTGTTCCTTGCAACAGGGCTGTGAAGAATAAACTCCTGCCATCCAGGCTGCCCTCCATGAAAAAAAAATGTTTAACTGAACATCTCTTCACAGTCACATCACACCACACCATCCTCTCTATCTGCAGTGCCATCTTGATGTGGGCTTTGCCACCACGAGCACCTCCGTGACCACACAGCCACCGTCTCTGTGGGGCTTTGCTGGGACTCAGGCTGCTCCGCAGCCACCCTGCGGGCTTGGGCGGGGGGGGGGTCACTCCTTTCCCTCATCAGACTGGGCGCTGGAATGGAAGGGAAAGTCGGCCCTCCGGAGCCGGACGCCTAAGGGAGCCGCCATTTCTGTCAGCGATGGCGCGCGGGCCAAGACTGGCGGGCTGAACACTGGAGATACTCCTCGCACCCAGCCCTAATGGCCCAAGCCGGCACCGCGCCATCACTCCTGTCTAACAAGTTTCCTCCCTGCTCCCGCTTGCGGCAGCGCAGCCCCATGACCGCGGGCCGCACCGCCCCCGTCCTGGAGAAACGGCTCCCCCCGGGCCGTCCCCTCACGGTCGGGGCGCACGGCGTGGAGTCTCCCGCGCTCCGCCAGGCGGCGCTGTGGCGCCCGCTCGCCGGCGGCCGCGTGCCGGGCGGGCTCCGTGAGGCGGGACGGGTGACGGCGCCGCGCCCTCCCGGGTATTCGCGACTCGGCTACGGGCGGGAGGGGCGAAGCTCTCGCCGAGCCGAACCGGGCAGCGTCGGGAGGCGATGTTCCCCCTGTGGAAGGCCGTTATCTCGGAGAGCTTCCTGGGTAGGTGGTGGTGGTGCCGCCCGACGGGGCTGGGGGCTGTGAGGGGCCGCAGTGCTCGAGGCGGGCTGGGGTAGAGGCGGCGGTTAACGGCACCGGTCAGCCTCCTTCAGCCTCGCTTGGGAGCCCTGCGGCGGGGGTTCTCTCGGGAACGGCCGGTGCCCGTAGCACCCTGGGCTTACAGTCTGTGGGGAGGTGTTTCCCGTGAAAGATATTTCAAAATTAGCTCCTCCGCTGGAAGTAAGTAAATAATGGTCACTGCTTGAGTGTTCTTCTTCGGGTTCTTTCTTTTCTTCCAGTGTTGGAATGCCTTTTGTCTCTTGGATCAGCCTAGGGTTTATTGAGTGCCCTCAGCTAAATGTTTGTAGCACCGACACTGAACCGTGCCGTGCTGCCCCGAGCAAGGCACAGGTGGGCGGTGGTCCCGGACCTCTTGCCCGCGGGGCTGCGGGCTCAGGTGCTTGGTGCATCTCCTGCAAAACGTATAGAAAATGGTAGTGTAGTGCTACTGCAGTGTCTGTCTTTGAGGTGTCTTCAGGGGAGAACGGTGCACCAATTTACAAGAATAATTTAGCTACCGGTCTGTCTTTGAGGACCCCTGAGACTGGGTGGACTTCTTATTTAGCCAGCATTGTTCCCTCTGAACACTAAACCCTTTCCTAGATTGAGCACTCCTTCACTGAAGATCAAAGTAGGAACTAGTGCCTGAGTGGGGGACGAGTGGTTTTCTTCTCATTGTTCTATTTTCTGGGAAAACGTGTTTGTGTAACTTGAAATAGCAAATATTTCTTCACAGAAAGTGGCTATTGTTACTTGAACTACTTTCAAATACATTTGATATTCTACATTTGGAAGTATAAAATGGTATATATTTAAGTAATCTCCAGGATTACTGTTGAAAATAGATGATGGGATTTGTTTCTTTTCCTTTTTTTTTTTTTTAGGCTACATTTCTTGGTCTCTTTACCATGCACTGCCACCAATGATCTATTACTTCCCCCTTCAGACACTGGCTCTCACAGGTCTAGAAGTTTTTGCTGTCGCCTTCTTTTCTCCAATATTCTTGATAATTGGCCCTTTTTGGAGGTTGGCTAACAATAAGTACATCCTAGCCCTTCTGAGACTGACTATGATTGGTAAGTATGCACTGTCGTGAGTTATAGATTGCATCTTGGTATCAAGGCATAAGAATAAACATTCCAAATTGCCTCAAAATTCAGGTGATTCTGAAAAGAGACAGGAATAAGGAATTCTTGCTCTCCTGAACTCATGCTTTTCTTTTTTTCTCTCAAGCTTTTAGATATGGTCAGAGGAATATTATTTGCATCCATTGTGTTGGTTTTTAGACCAGTACTGCATAATTAAAGACAAATCTCATTTCACTTTTATTTCTAGAAGCTTTTAAATTAATACAAGACATGCCCAATAGGAAAAAAGTTTTTGATATTGCACAGAGATCGGCAGAGCAGGTGTCTTTTGTATAGCAGTTCTGTGTCTGTGACAATGGGTAGGGAAGAGACATTACAGAACAGCTTGGGGCTATTATAAAAGCAATCTGCTGTGAGTGAAACATTCTTAGTAGACTTACTATCTGAGGCATTTTTTTTGTTTTGTTAAAGAATATATATTTTTAAAAATTTGTTAAATGTATCTATATGCCTGTAGCATATTGATGGGGTTACAGGTTCATCCTGAGTGTGAGATGGCTCTCGTATTGTCAGTTGCACAGTAATAAAGTTTGATTTTATATTTGAGATAAAACTGCCTCACTACCCATCCCACATGCTCCTCCCTGAATCAAGACTTGCTGGGATTTCCTCTTTGGTCTTCAGCTAACTGGTGCAAGTCCTAGTTCTTGTTGGTTTTCTGAAAGTTTGTTGGGAGAAGGTTTGACAGCTACAGTCACATACAGAAGCAAGTTATTGCTAATGAGTTTGCAACACCTGAATGAACTCAGAAGAGACAAAGGTCTCCATCCTGTGTACAGGGAAAATGCTGCTGCTAACCGGTGTCTTTCAGAAGCAGCAGTTTCTGGCTTCTCTTTCAGAAGCAGCAGTTTCTAGCTTCTCATTTATAAATATAAGATGATGATTAGAAAATCACTTTCCATATAATTTTCTTCTTTTACTGGTAGAAGACAGAACAGGATCATTTAATTTACTTTCTCTGCAGAACTTTAGTTTTAAAAAGAGTTCTTGTTTTTTATCCCTTAAAAAGATACTAGGACTGAACATAGCTCATTGCTTTCATCAGTTTAGATGAAGCATAGTTTTACCATGTTCTTTTCTTTTCTACTCTGTCATATCCATCCTAATACTTTTCTGTTGGTTTTAATAAGCTTTTCAGTGAGCAGTGTCTTCCACTTCAGCTTTCTGCAGCAGTGCTCAGTGCGTTGCTTTCTACAAGATCGGCTAATTTAGAAACTAGTAATGGGTGTAAGCATTACAAATTGCACCTTGCATTCCTTCAGATACCACAGTAACAAAAAATTTAAGATTAGTCCTTCAGATCATCTTGCTGTGTTTACTAGTTCACTTTGCCAAAAGAGATGGAAATCACTTAAATGTGTGTAATTTTTGTTCTGTTAAGTAGAGAGCAGTGGCCTATAATGATGTGTAAAGTCTGTTGGTTTATGCCTGTTTGTCTCACCTGAATCGCGGGCTCCTGAAGTTCAAACAAAAGAACTACAAATAAAAAGCTAGCACCTTCAGTAGTAATCTGGGGAAAGAATGTGTTAATGGAGGTGGTCACAGAAGGACTCCAGAGCATGGGGAGACTGAATCTGTACACATCCCTACTTTTGGGCTAACCTGAGCATTGCTGTACACAGGTATGACCTCCCCTTCTTATATCCCTCTGCTGTTTCCATCTCCCAAACGGTCCTAATACTGTCCACCTCTTCGCGAGTCTGCACCATATTCTCTCCCAGCTCTGCCGTACTTACTCTGATTCCCCTTACCTGTTGCTCCACAGCGAGCATCAGCATTTGGGGAAGATGTAAGAGCCTGTTCCTCACCCTCTTTGTCTCCAGAAAAGAGTTTAGCACCAGAGGTAACTCTCACTCTTTTCTTGCCTCCTTACTGCAGGTTCTCAAACCACTTTAAGTTATCCAGATGCCCTTGCACAGGCAGCACTGGGCTTTAGGACTTTCCATATATATCTTTTTACTTGTTTCTCATCACTTCATTATCTTTTAAATTATTTCTGTGTTATCACACTGTGTGTCTGTTTCTCCTATTCCTCAATTATTCCTGCTTTCTTTCCTTCTTCATACCTGACATGTCTTCCTTCTTTCTCTTTTTGATCTTTTTTTTCCTTCTCGGAAAGCCCATGGCCTTCCTCTGGGGCTTGTTGAACAAAACTGGGCAGAATAATCCACCCCATTTTACTGGAAATATTCAGTCTTCAATTTCACAATCAAAAAATCTGGAAATTCTTCATGCTTAGCTAAAACCAGAATATTTAGGGTTTTTTGATGGAAAAGGCTCTTCCCATAGTTGTCATTATCTTTCTTTTTGCCTTTTCAGAAAGCTTTATTTTCTCAGAAACTTTTGTTTTAATTTCTGTATCCTTTCATATTACTTGATTTTCTGTGCTATTTGAAAAAACCAAAACAAACCAAACAATGAACTACCCCTGTGGTAGTGTCCATTTCAATCTGTCTTCAGACAATATGCAGTAAATTTGTATGTTTGGATAGATGTATTTACGTTTTGGGTGTACTTGCTCAGCAACAAAAGGTGTGTCTCCTGTAAGTAGGCAAACCCACGCGAGCTTTAATCTGGCTAGCACAAGTGATGAAAGATTGAAGAGGCAGAGTTGTGGATTTCAGCGCAATTTAATGACAGAAATCTGTGTGCATTGTACATGCAGCCTCTGCTAAAGTCCGTACAAGTGCATCTTTACTACACATTGAATTCATTTTACCATCTGTGCTGTAAGCTTTGCATCTTTTACTCGGAGCAGAATGTGCAAAGAGACAGTTGGAGGATTCCTAGCATGCATTGCCAGAATCAGCAGCTCCATTTCTGGCTTTCCTTGCTTAACATCTCTTCAAGTTTGACTCATACTCACTTAGCAAATGGCTGGTAGCAAAACAGTGTTGCTTCTTCTGCTGTTTGTCATTTGTCCTGGGCCAGAATTTGTCACACTGACTGAAGTTATGAGAATGTGTGTGACCCATAGTCAGTTGAATTGGAAACCTGCTAGCAGAGTTTAAAACTGCTGATAAAGGTGAGGTCACTGTGCCCTGGGGAATGGTGAATGCCGTGCACGTGCATGGTCTCTTTCAGCGATGGGGGAGTGACAGTTTCCAGTAGCAAGATGACATAGGCAGCTAATGACCACTCTGAGACCAGATACTGGGCAAGAGAAAGCCTTGTTCACCTCCAGTAAGGCGATCCCCTACTAATCCTTGTGACAGTGTATGGATAGGGCTTTTGCCACAGTGCGCTTTTATGCCTTTTGAGTTATGTAAGTGCACTGTGGCAAAAGCCTTATCCTTTTTAGAAAGGAGCAGTCACCATATGTAAAGTTTTATGGCTTTTGAGTTATGCAAGTGTGCTGTTCAGGAATATCTATATGCTTAGATATTTTATCCATCTATCCTTTTTATGAAATTAATGACCATAAGTATTTAAATTAAGGCAGTCACCGCAGCCTTGGATAATCACTTAATTTTTTTTTTTTTCCTGAAAATGGTAACTGCTATAATGTCATATATATGCAGTTTCTATCCATACCTTCATTTCTTTGGTTTGTTTAAAAATGTGTAGTGTCATGTGTTTTCAGATGAATGGTGTAGCCATTCAAATTACAGACAAGATTGAACTAATACACAGGAAATCCTTATTACTTGATCCCTGTTGCCCATTAAAGCAACCTCTGTGTGTGTGTTGTGTTTGCTTGTAGGAAGCTTAGCATCATACCAGGCGCCAAATGCTTCAATTAGACTGTTCATCTTGGCTGCAGGTGTTTCCTCCTCATTGCTGGTTCAAACAGTAACATGGTGGTCAGGAAACAGTTTACAAAGGTATCTTTTTGTACTGATGGGGTTGTAAATGACATTTCTTTACATTAAAAGGTTGGGGTTTTTTCTGAGAAGATTTTTTTCCTTTTTTTTTTTTCTCAAATACATCACTATTCCAAAACTGATTCTTATAGGTTCGTCAGGATATGGGGCTTCATGCTAGGCAAGATAATGCTCCTTGTCCTTCGCATCTGGTGTACTTCACTAAATCCAGTCTGGAGCTCACAAGCTGCCAATACTGTCATACTGACACTTGGTTTTATAGCAGCACTGGAGCGAATTTATTCAGGTAAGCATATTACAGCAAAGATGGCAGTTATGTAAACATCCTAAGTTATACCTATCTATGTTTCACTGGGTTTTGATTCTTTGTTGTGGTTTGGTTTTTTTTTCCCCAGTACAGTCTGGTTTTAGACCTGATGCATGAGCATTGCAGACTTTAGAAACCGTGGGGTACTTCCATCCCCCCATAACATGGCAGAATCAATATCACAATTCATACAACCTGTAGTAAATTGGTGTTGGAACTGCCAACTAATTGCAGTATCAATAATGCGACAATAACACAAACAAAGACATACCCTAGACCAATAAAACCAGAATGGGTTATCTTCATTCCAACATGAAACATCTGTGGTATTTCTGTTACTTTCTTAATTCAGTCTATTCTTTGAGTTTCTCTACCAATGTGTATCCTTTAGCAGAGAAGGGAGACAGGGCAAAGTTGGGGAACAACTGGTGTGACAAAATAAACAGAAAGAATTGAAAGTGTGGATGAGTTGTCCTGGTCAAAATTTGCCTGAGTTCTTGGAGCGTCTGGACAGAGTACATAGCAGTAGGGGCTGACGGGGCTAATCACACTTGAAAACTGGGAAGGTAGTGTTGTCAAGACAGACAGCAAGGTTAGACTGGTTAGTTAAGGCAGCTCATGTTAAATTCTCAAAAGTTCCTTCCTTCTCAGTATAACCTGAATGAATTAATTGGAAGATAAGACCTTATCTATGTGTAAGTGGGTATAAATTGGCATCATGTGTATTGTTTGTAGACTGGCATTACATGATATAAATAAAGCCTGAGCTTTCATCGTAATTTAGAAAGAGAAACTACTGTAGAAGATTAGGAAGGGAATCTGTTTTCTTCCTAGGTGACAGAGCAATATGTCTATGCAATTAAAGGCACTGCTTTCTCCTTAGAGCAGAGAGGATCTAAAATTCACGGAAAAAGGAGAAGAGAAGGGAGTTTATTTCTGGCTTCTTTGGAAGTGTCAGGTTTTGTTCTTATCATGTTCTTACCAGTTTAGAGTTTCAGAGAATAGAATCCTCTGAACAAATTCTAATAACTCTTCTGCTGAGTTTCAAAGCTATTTTAATTATTTAAATTCCAGTAGTATGAAGAATTATCATGTGGGCAGGTTGCCATTTTTGTACGCTTAATGTGAGTAGCTTTTCCTGACAGACCTAGGAATGTTATCAGAGAATTTTTTTGTCTTACCAGTTTCCATGAATGATCAGGTAGGTTAGCTTTTGTGTCTGAGCCAGTAATTTATTCTGGTAATTTTGTGATCTTGGTTGGTTATTTTTCTCAGTAACCCTTTCTAATAGGATTTGACAGTTTGCTCAGCTATGTTTCTCTTCTGATTCTAGGTGGAGACGAGAGGAAACAAGAAGCAAACAAAACTGGTAATGCAGTTAGAGAGACTGTTTCCCACCCTCATTGGCTTTTGTCAGGGATTGCTTTTGGCAGCCTCATGTTCCTCACCCTGTGGATATTTGGGGAGGTCTCACTAATTTCTAGATGGGCAGTAAGTGGACATCCACATACAGGTCCAGATCCTAATCCATATGGGTAAGTGCTTTTTTTTCCCCCAATTATAATTATTTAAACAAAGCAGTAATCAAAAGCCAGTGCTGTAGTGGGTGACAAAATAAAACTCAACCAGCTGATGGTACAAGAACTTACATGGAATAAAGTGGGTACAAGGTACTTTACACAGATGACTTGTGGATTCATTCCTGCTTTCAGATGTCTCTGAGCATTGTATCTATACCAATAAATCTTAATTTTTTCTAATACAGAATTATTTTTATTTCAACAATAAAAAACTTGATTTGCCACATTGCAAAACAACTTTTAAATTAGAACTGAAGTTCAAGGACTTATGAATGAAGTGCATCTATAATATGCAGTAAATGAATCTAGCAGTTGACTTCAGAGAGGAGATGGGAGGAAATAGCATACATCAGAGATGCATGCAGATAAAAAAAAGTAAACTGCATGCAGTATTAAAAAATATGCTTCTGTAGAAGTTTTGGTTAGTAAGAATTTAGTCTTAATTCTGTATGTTGCTCACCCAGGTTCCAAAATCTAGAAAGAGACCAGATTAGTTATTCTGAGTCAACTACATGTAGTGGCAGGTGAGGTAGTTAATAATTTGGAATTAGTATAAACAAGAGCTACCCAAGATTGATAGCAATGTTAGGTGCTGTGGGATCCTCTATTTGAAGTGAAGAAAATGCTTCTGTTTGGGGTGGATTCCTCCCTCTCTTTTTCTCTGAGTTGTTTTTGCCTTTTGTACCCAGTACTTCAGTGGAGTGCTTCTGCTGCTGAACATAGCTCATACATACCGTACATTATGATAAACTGCCATTATTTTCAACTGGATGTTTTTTACATCCAGTAAAGGAGAGAAAAATGTAGCAGGGTGCGAGATAAAGATATTTTGTGCTCAAATTGAGCTCTGTTTAAAATAAAAGGATTATAAAATATTACCAAGCATCCTTGTCTGTGTGTCTAGAAGTTTCTTTTTCAGCGACAGGTGTTTATAACATTATGTGTGATTTCTTTTTCCTTATTGTTGTATTAGAGGTACAGTTCTGTTGGGCCTGGCTCATGGACTGATGCTTTCATTTTGGAGCTGGTCTTCTGTCACCAGTTTTGCCTGGTTTCTTGTAGGTAGGCGCAAATCCTGAGCAGTATTTTTGTTTCTATTACCTTATTCCCTTTACTCCAGCCCTCTGACCCTACACCACATCTCAGAAAAGTCAATTGCTAATCAAAGCATCTTTTTCTCTGTCACTGACTGTAGTATGCACTTGTCTGACCAGTTTTGACTAAGGGTTACAGGCTAAATCTCCAGGCCATTGCAGAGCAGCGTTGTGGAGGGTGTCCCTGCCCGCAGCACGGGGGTTGGAACTAGATGATCTTTGAGGTCCCTTCCAACCCAAACCATTCTATGATTCTGTGATTCTATGATTCTCTTCAGAAACCCCTGTTGAGGTTCTGTTCCCAAGAGTAGTGTCTCAGTTCTCACCATCTGCATTGTGTAAGGCTACATCTAGGGTTATGGGGTTGAGAGGATGCAAACCTCTTGATTCCGCAGGAGGCACAATAGCTTGTAGTTTAATGGGCAGTTCATCTGGAGGTAAGCTTGCCTCCTGCCTCCTTAGTTGCCAAGATCTCCAGGCAGTAAAATGGTATGAACATCAAAGCAGTTCTGCTGGAGCAATATATCTGTGAATCAGTCTGCATACAGTGGGTCTTGAGTGGTGGGAAGAGGGATTCAAGTGCTGGATCTGGACGTGCATTTTTCAGGAGGATGGTGTAGCTATGCTGGGGAGCAAGCTATGCATAGACCAAGTAGGAGGAGATGGAAATAATCCTGCTCTTGAACTGTGGAGAGATGTGTTTTCCATACCTTCTCAGCATGGATGGATGCAGCTTGGTTTAATTTGTAGGCCCATCTGAGTGAAATTTAGTGATATAAATGCTGTTTAATAAAAACATAAATCTGCTGCTTTTTTGGCCTTAGCTAATTGTAGATGTAGAAGCAGTACTTCCTACAAATGTTTAATAATAAATTGGGACATACCAAAATACAGAGACCAAAGGAAACGATGAGTTATGTTTTGCTTTTTTCTTATTCACCTTCTCTTTTGGAACACTTAAAAGCCACACTTTTAAGTCATTTTCCACAACCTTGAAGACAAGAAGTTTAATGCTAACTGAGTTTATCTTAGTCAGGAACCAAAATACAATACCAAATATCAGGAAAGTCACAACAGAGGCACAAGAGTTGGCAATGCTTAAACAATCAGTTGCTCAGGTGTTAGTTTTAAGAAATATGTGTGCAGATTGTAATGTGAGTATGAACATTTGATTTTTTGATGTACGCACATAGCTAATTTAAAACAAGTACAGAATGGTTCTTTAGCTGATTCAAGCATTGTATTCTAAAATGTTCGGAACCTTGATGCATAAGAGTAAGATATTAAAAATGTTTCTATACATTTGCTATCATGATGTGAAAGTTAGTAAACATTTTCTTACCTACAATAAATTTTTTAAAATGAAGTTGTCCTGTTACGTAGAGTTTCTGTGGTTGTTAATGTTCTGTTTGGGGTCAAATCCCATCACAGTCAAAGACAGTGTGGTAAATCAAGGATCTTGCAGTTAGTAAAAGATTAATAGTTGTTTTCTTGCCCATCATATGGTTATCTAAAGGGAGAGAAAATCAGGGAAGGATATATTTTCTCTTCACTGTAACCTATTTAATTCTTTCTGTATTATGCTAAAGGAGGTTCATAATCTGTTAAAAACTGCATCATCCCTCTGTTGTGCTGTGAGAGCTCTGTGTAACAAAAACTGTTCAGTTTTGGCTCTTGGTGATGTTTCTCTGCTATCTTTTTGCTGCACTGTTTTCAGCTGAATAGGCAATCTTTAAGAGAATGAGGTATTGGGAAAAGTAAGAGACTGTCTTTGGCTTTTGGGAATAACTGTCCTTCTAGTGATGCAGTTCTCAGGGCTGTAAAGCACAGTTACATTTCTTTTTTTCCTTGAACAGAATGTGAAAAAGAAGGTGGCAGACAATATACCTGCCGGTGACTTACTCTGTTCTTTTCTATCCCTTCACAGGTTTAGCATCTTCAGCCGGTCTCCTTTATTTACACACCTGGAGTGCTGCTGTTGCAGGCAACATTCTTGCTGTCTTTACTATGTGTGTGTGGCCTCAGCTGGCTGGACGCTTTGTTAGCTGCCTGCATCCTGGGAAAGCCATGAGTACAGCCATGTTTGCCTATGTTCTTGAATTATTCTTCTCTGTGTGGTGTACAGCTTATAAATTTGTACCTGGTGGAATTTACGCTAGAGAAAGCTCCCATCTTCTTTTAGGTACATTTATGACTATAAACAAACACAAATATGTTTGCTTTAGCCTCAACCAGATGTTTAAAATGTATCTAGTGTATAAATAATCTTTCCAAATGCTCAGCTTCTATTTGATGTACTGTGGAAAGAGTTTCTATGAGAAAATCAGTAAGACTTGCAAAAAATAATCTACTTGTTTCTTTACTGTTAGAGATAGTTTAAAATGTGGACAGAAAATGGAATTCAGTTGAGGGAAAATGACAAAGTGAAAAAAAAAGTCTGATAATTCAATACACAACTGAGGAAGAGATCTGTTAATCAGTCACCCTAATAATATGGCTGCAATCCAGAGTGTGAATGTACCTGTATGCTAGCTGTCTAAGATAGCAGTATGGTACCTCAGGTAACAATGCAGTTTCTGGAAACTCAGGGGTTTATGAAGACTGTGTTACTGGGACCATAATGTAATTCAGTGCATTATTTAGCTCTGCTCTGAGGAGCAAAGTGCAGCATCCTGCTGATCTAGCTAGTCTGCATTTGAGACCTGAGCTTCGTTTCCATGTGGCTCTACCTTATGCTTTGTGGACACACCGGCATGTTTGGAGGAATGTCAATAAGCCTGCAATGTCAGAAACATGCAAACAGGAGAGGAAGAAAAGGCATTTTCAGGTATTTGCCAATGAGGAAGAGTTGAGGTGAGCAAATATAAAGGTTTTAGCAAAATGATCCCTTGATGACGGTGGAAATGAAACCAACCCTTTCTGGTTTTGTCTCCAGAATTATTTTCTTAATGGGTACTAATGTGTTTCAATAGCATATTTTACAAATTATATTTAAACAGTGCCAAACATTGTCTTGGGCTAAATGTGTGGCACATTTTAGCATGTGCTGCATTATCCTATCTTTTGTTTGAGAAGCATTAATGAATGCTGGTGCTTGACTTGTTGCTCCAGTGGTTTTAGATTTCATAAATGTCTTTGCAGCCACTTTCTGTCACTCCAGTTTCTTAGTCTCCATATGTGTTTCATATATTACAGCAATCACGTGCAGGGTTTCAGTTTGTTATGATTTGAGGAGACTTCAGTTACGTTTATTGCAGTTTTCTTTGTTCTGAAAGCACTCTGAGGGCCCATAGAAACAGTTATCTCAGTTAATTTAATTTTATTTTTCGAAGTTATGTGAAAAAAGCATGTGTTAGAGGAGCATCAAATCCTTTCTTGAGTAATGCTTTGAGAAAAGACAAGCTGTTATATAAAATCCCTGTCACTTCCTTTGAAATACACACTTGTGCTTAATTCACCTGGCATGATCACGGGATAGTAACACAGAGATGGCCCTAACTTTCTCTTTGGTAAAAAGAAAACTGAACTGAACCCATCTTAGCTGATGGTGCTACATGAGTTTATATTCCATTTAAGAATTCAGTTTCTGTCTTTTTGATGCCATCCCATTGCTTATCAAAGATTTGCAAATTATACTGCGAGATTGTGTATTTGTTAGTGGGCTTCTACCCTTACAGCTTGGCTTTCCGGCAAACTGCTTGTTTTCTTCTGGTTTCTTTCAGGTGCAAGTGCTATTTCTTGCTTTCTCCTCCTGTCCCATATCCTGCCTTTTTCTTGCCTGCGGTTTGGGTAGGGAACTGCACCAGGAAAAGTGACAATGAAAGTAAGATCGCTATATTCAAAACTCCTGTGCTGCTTCACTGTGATGTAACGTAATGCTGAGAGGTCGGATCACTGGTCTTCCATCAACTTTAATGGCTTCAAATCAATCTCCCTTTGAGAAGGGTTTTTGTGTGTGTCCCCTTCTTCACTGCACTAGACCCAGCTTCCTGCTTTGCAAACTTTTACTACAAATAATGTAACAAGTAAGGGCAATAAGCAAATACTGAGAAATCTTCTGCTACAACTCTGAAATAGAACATGAATTCTATAGTTAATTAACTGTGCCACAAAGATATTAAGGACATATACCTTCTCCAGCAGACCTCTTATACAATTCATTATACTCTGATGTCTTCTTTGCAGGTGATTGGATCCCTTTAGCTCATAAGGGATGGGAAAAGAGCTTGTACTATTAGTCTGAACTACCTTTTGAAAAGAAAAGATACCATCACAGTGCATAGGAACAGTTAGTGCACTGAAGTCTTACTAGCTTTTAAAATGTATTTATAGGTGTGCTTAGTTTTCTATTCTTAAAAAAGCACAGCTG
The DNA here is from genome assembly GCF_011004875.1 of Balearica regulorum gibbericeps. Classification (NCBI taxonomy): domain Eukaryota; kingdom Metazoa; phylum Chordata; class Aves; order Gruiformes; family Gruidae; genus Balearica; species Balearica regulorum. The sequence continues at coordinate 53,196,713 of NC_046187.1, read as the reverse complement.
CTTCTGTTGGCTCTGGAGCACAAGAATACAAGGTGCTGCCATGTTAAGCTGGCCTCCCAACCTGCTGCAGTCTGCTTACGCTGTTTTAGAACAAATTGTTGAGCAATTGCTTTTGTAGTTCCTAAATAAAAATGTATTACTTGTATCTTGGCGACAGAGCAGTTCATTTGCAAAGATAATAGGTATCTACAATCAACAATGTCTTTTTTTATCAAGCCGTTATTTTAAGGTTCTGTAATACCTAAGTGTAACTTAATTGCTCTTGTCCAGGTTAATTCCAGTAAACTTTGAAAACACTGGGCTGAGCTGAGAGTTGTAGCTGTCAATAGGGGCCTGGAAGCATTTTAGCATAATTTATCTACCATGTGCTAGCCTTTTTGGTGTAATACTCTGAAGCTATACTGCAAATCAATCTTTGCTTGAGAGTGCTGGCTAAGTGTGTTTGAGGTTCTGTGGAAGCTGGTGTGAGGACACACAAAGGTAGAGAGATCTGCTGGAAGATTTGCTATTTTGCCCCAGACCAAAAGATTAAATTATTTTTGTATTGTTCTCCCAATTGGTATATGAATGGAGGAAGGGAAAACATGGCTTTAAACAAATATTTCACTAACAGAAGAAATTTGATAAAACGTGCAGTAGTAGGACCCAGTAGTGCTAGCAGAGTTAAAATATCTCTGCGTTTCCATAGTGAATAATGAGACAGGTTCTGAGGATTGCTTGGTTAGCACCCAACACAGCCTGATGCTGGGGACCACAAAGTTATCTGGTAATGTCATGATCCTTAGGCTGCTGGGTTGCAAGGGAAGAGCAAGAACAGCTGTAAGTTGCATTAGTGTCAGTAGTGCCCCTGGTGCTCAGCCTGAAAGACCTGAAGGTGGACTGTATTTTGGATCTCACTGTAGTCCAGAGTAGAGATCATAATGTGAAGGCATATTTGGCTAGACACTTTTGCTATTAGGTCCGCTCTTCAGTCATCAGAACAAAGCACACTTAGTAAGGCCGTTTCAAGTGTATTAAATCTTAGCAGCAATTTATTTGGGAAAAAAAACCCAACCAGTGTAATTTTGAACTTCATTATTTTTGTGTGAAACAGGTGTTGAATGGCATTTTAAATAATATTTTAGCTTTGCATTTTTATTGCAATGCTACTATTTTAAAATATTTTTTAAAATTTTTATCATTAGTGGCATGTTTAATGTCACTAGCTCATTTTGTTGGAAGCAATGCTTATGTCAACAAGTAGAACAATGTAAATTAAAAATTTTTTAAGTGCTGCAGGCATAGTTGAGGTGAATACTATGACAATGATAAGTAGGATCTTCTCTATTAATAAATCTTACATTGCCTGCATTACTACATTGGATATGGCATTTATCTGTGTTTGTGCTTTGAATTTTCTTTGTTGTTGGAGCCATAAGGTTGAATGTAACACGACAGCTGGGAGTTTATAAATGGTGCATTTATGAGCAATGTTTAATATGTTAAAGCTCTATGAAAAAAACTAATGACATATTTTTACAGGATTTATAATGTTATGTATTGGGGCAGACTTTCTAACAGGACCCAAGAAAGACCTTAGCTCTATCTTTGAAGTGAAAAGCAACCAAAAGCCACTGTTCAAAAAGAGTAAAAACTGTATTAAACTACGTAAGTATAATTTTACTTCCTTTCTTCCATGACTCTAAGAATACTGTCTGAGGAAAAAGAGTAATGCAATGGAGTGTTTTGCTCAGATGTTTTAGAAATGTTCTTTTGGTGCTAGTTCAGAGCCAGACTTATAGTTGATATTGCCCTAGTTCCCAGTTTAAGGACATATAATACCAGAGGAGCTGATTCACTATGATTACAGTTGAGAGAGAGGCTATTCCTCATGGACTGTGTGAAATGGCGACCAAAAAAAATGAACTGGGGGAAAAAAATTGTGAAAATGGATTTGTGATTTCATTTTGGTGGTTGAGGAGGATGCCTTTTTGCATCTTCAGATTTATTACATGTGTATACAAAAGATATAAATGATTTCTCAGTCCATTTGGTATGTTGATTTTGAAGCAGTTCAGTGTGACATCCTTTACAGGGCTGTGTGATCTGGCTGGCAGTGGGGTGGGACTGGGCTGGCCCAGGCGCTGCTGAATAAAGCGATGCCCCTCCCGCATGAGGAGGCAGACCTGCAAAGCCTGTTGTGGCTGACATCACAATCCTGATGCCTTGCTGCACATTCAAACCAGGCCTGTGCTCAGGAAACCTTTGTCATCTCCTGCCTGTGAACTATGCCTAGGGATCCCAGCTTTCCAGATTATATGTATGAGGTCTGATTTTTCCTTTAGGTTTTGAAAAGAAACTGAAATGTTTGAGGTTTTACTGCTTTTTAGCTTTTAAGCCTCTGGAATGCATCCAAATGATGCTTTCAAGTATTTCTCTATAATCATTTGAGCTTCAGATTTGTTTTTATTGTTAGCTTACTTATTCTAAGGAAAAAGTCTGTCAATATTGTGAAGTTTGGTAAAGGAAAAAAATTGTTAGGGCATTAGGGCATGCTAACCTTACAGAGATCAGGATAGTGAAGGTTCAAATTCCTGCATCTTTTTTTTTTTTTTTCTCTGTGACTTTGAATCAAATCACTTCTCATTTGCATACCTCATTTTGCCTCATTGGGAAAGCAGAAACAATAGTGCTTCACCACTTTTCAGGGCTGTTTCTGAAATCTTTATGAAGGTCTTTGCCCTATATACTCAGGGGCCGGAAGAATGTGGCCCTTGACACTTCGTGTGTTGGAGGCAACATGAGCACCGGTACAATTGGCTTGAATATTACTACTCAAAAACATTTCACAGAAGTAAATACTTCAAGATATCTGTCACAAAGCACAGCCCTTGTACTTCCTCATCATGCCCAGACTTGTATTGTTTCCTAGCTTCCCCTTTAAGCACCTTTGCATCTGGCAGAGAATGAAATTGCTTGACATTTACTAACGTAAACAGCATGTCCTTTCTTCTGACGTCATCCATGGTAAAATTTATTTCAATTTTACACGAAATTGTTCCAGAAAACTTGCATTAAAATAATTATGTATCTGTTTAAAGATTTGTTGAAAGAATAAACTGGAGTTTATCATAAAAATGAAATCATTGTAGATACTGTGTGCTACTGTGTAAATTAAATAATTGCAGAGGGTCTTGATCATCAAATTACAGTGTGCCAAACCCTGAGAGCTCTTAAGTGTCCACTGTGGTTATTTGGAAGGCTACAGGTGCAGTGGGAAAGCTCTGGATTTGCATTCTGTAAGGCCATAGTGCCTTTCCAAGAATGTGTCAAACAAAGGACTGCTCTGGAGGTCTGACATCTAAAGGCTTGTGAAGGAAACTAAATTTTCTTCCATGCATTGTATTAATATAAACCAAAAATTGTATACTACAAATGCATACCAGGAACACAGAGGGGAAAACACTGGAAGATTTACATGGTGCTCTTAGTCATCTCCTATAATGAATTCTTCGATAGATATAATTTTTACATAAATATTCCAAGGAGTTTTTGTATGTTGTATCTGCTCAGCCTGTTGTGTTTTGGAGAACGTAAGTGTGCCTGCACACATAACAGGTATTCTGCACACACAGATACTCTTAAGTACACTACTTTGGAAGAGCGTTACCACTGGCATATGTGGAAATTTAAATGTATACATACGTTACCATTCTATGAATAGCACACCTAGAATGACAGCGTACCCAGTTCTGTTTAATTACCATAATAACGATGTTATTTTTCTCTTGCTTTAAAAACAACTTTTCTGTGTTTCTCTGTTTCAAGTGTTGTGGCTGTTTGTTGGTGTTGGTTTGCTAGGATTGGGTCTGCGTTATAAAACTTACCAGAAGAAGTTGGGCCAAGGGGTGAGTAGTGTGTTTGCGAAAAGGGTGACTTTCAAATATACAGTAAAATGCATGTGTGATACCTTAGGTGTGTTGGTGCTGAAGAAGTCTTTGTGCCAGTATTCAAGTATTCACAACAATAATGCAGAAATGAAAATGCAAAAAGTTTAATTTGTAAATATTCTGAAAAACTGAGATGCTTGCCTCATACATTCAATTTGAATGTTACTTTTATAAATGAGTTAATTTGAATTGTATTCAAAACTTGACTGGACAAGGCTGTTAGCAGCCTGATCTTATATCAGGGATGTTTGAATAGATAACCCCATGAGGTTCCTTCCAGCTGAAGGAATTCTATGCTTCTATATTTATATGCATAACTCTGAAGTAAACCTCTCTGAAAAGTTGGTTGACTTAGATCAGGCTTAGACTAGTTACAGAAATTGGATAAAAATCGGAAGATTCCAATTTTCTCTCTGGCAAAAAAGTAGATACTGCAATAATAGTAACAATTAAGATGCTTAATGCTTGCAAAGCTTAGCATTTAGATTACTTACAAGTTGTCCAAGTGTGTTGCTTGCATATTTAGAAATTTTAATTCAAAATTAGAGCTCTTTTGATCAGATATAAGTTAACTTTTCCATTCTACGATTTAATTGAATTTTTGACGCAGGTTGTTTCAATTACGAGTTAGACTTTTTTTCTTTTGGTGGCAGTTCAGAAATAATCCTTTGAAACTTGCTCTTGACGTATTCCTATTGGTAATTTTTTTGTTAGAGAAATCACTGATGACAAATGCAGAAAAGGTGATGAGAGCTAAGTAGAAATTGTGTGTGTGTGCACGCATGTGCACGCACGTATGTATTCACACATGCACGCAGATATATACAGTTGGCTTTCTTCTTAGAAGTCATCCAGGTTTATAGTACCTTAGAATGTGGAAAAAAAGTGGATAGTTCCTCTTAGGAAGATGATAAAATTCGTAGTTTCTTGCATGTTCATTTATTTACTGTTACTTGTACAAATTCATTTTCACTATGATGACTTTTGTCTTCTTGTTAATAGCAGATTTTTCTCAAAAATACCTAAAGTATTTTGTGATCCTGACAGCTTTCTTAGGAAAATATGTTGGTTAAAACATCTCTTCTTGTGTGTCTTTTATGGCACCATGTGTCTGACGTTGTTGACTGCAAAGGTGTAATACATAAAATTGTCCTTGACTTTTTTTCCATTTATATTTTTGAGGTTCCAAAAAGAGACTTCTCTGCTATGATCTGGCCTTTTAGATTTGCATATGACAATGAAGGATGGTCTAATTTGGAAGGATCAGCTAATTTGCTTAATCAGACAGGTAACTTTTTTCCCACTTCATTTATATTTGAGAGGGCTCATCCAATGAGACAGAAGCAAGAGCAGCTGCTGGGTAACTGAGTCCATTAACAGAAGGACCTGTGTCTAATGACTTTCTCCTGGGTTTGTGAGCTGTTCCAATACAATCACTTCTGTTAAAAATCCATTTTCAGAGGTGATAATTTTTTAAAATATATTGTAAAGAGGTTTCTGGTTGGAGGAAACTCTATTATTTGGATTTTTTTTCTCATATTGCTGCTGAGTTACTGTTTATAGAGAAATTATTTACATAAATGAAATAATGATAAATATTCTTTTAGATCAAATTTAGTGTTTTATATCTTTTCTTTTTTTTTTTAGGTTTTTTTAGTTATGAAGCATTATATGATTCCTAAAGGGTCTGAAATTAAAATGCCCTAAACAAGGTATACAGAGGAGAAACAGACAAGTCTATTTCTATCTCTGAGCCAGAGCAATGTATAAAAACAGTGATTGTAGCTTGGTTGAGTTGTCATGATTTTTACTGTAAAGAAGGGTCTTTTAACCTGTTGCTTACAGACAGCGTTTTGGTTGTAAAATCAGCTATCAGAAATGAAGAATTTGGACCAAAAATTAGTGCTGCTGCAGGGTACATTGAAAGGAATCAACCAGAGGTGCTTGTAGGTGTTAATTCTTTTCTGTGATACCTGTGAGATAGGGAAGAGTGGGAGCTGCCCCATTAAGATTTAAAGTAGCTCAGGAGATTAGGAAGCATCTGTGCTGTCATTCCAACCTTTGTTGTTCTCCTCTCCTCCTGTGATGTGAACGCACCCCAGGGCTTTCCTGAGCACCTCAGGCTTGACAGGCACAAGCAGTAGTAAGGCACTGACACAGGTGCTGTTGTGCAAACCTTGACTTTGTGGCAGAGATGCTCAGGAGTTGGAGAAGAGGGAACAGGCTATTTGTGCCTCATTCACTCTGTTGTCCCATGGCCAAAGGTTCAGAGGGCTGAGGTCTGTAGGCTGTCTAGCGATGTGAGAAAACAATTGGGATGTTTGATAAATTGAAATTTGGGGCGTTCTTGTACATATGTGATTCCATAGCTCATGGCTTATGTCTGAGTATTTATTGCTTCTTTGCATATTTTATTATGAACTGTAATGAATGCATTTATTTCTAGTACCTATAGTTTAAATTCATGAATGTGAGAAAAAGTGATTTACCTGGTTAAGTCCATTGAGCATTTCTTTGTGGTAATGAAGTATCACTTCTAAAAGAAGCAATTGGTAAGTCAAAAAGGCAGCAAATTCCGAAATATAAATGAATAAATCTTAATTCCCAATTGCTAGAAACAGTATTCTGAAGTTTTATGTTATATGTATATTGTTATATAAAATACCACATTAATATTTCCAGGAAACACATTAATGCATTCAGAGTTGAGCCGGAGATTCTTAAATGATTTGTCTGCTAAAGATGACTAACTGATTTTGAGAGCCACGGAGAAAAGAGTGGCTAACTTCTTCAGCATAGGGGTTGTCTTTAAATGTGTGGTGGTGTGCATTACTTGGGCTCATCTTCTCTCTGTAGGGATAGTGAAGATGCAACACGTAAAGGCTTTTGTGATTGGAACTCCTATCTGCCCTAAAGGGAACCACCATCAGCCCCACTCAGTGGTTTCTGTCATTGTTCTATGGCCAGCACATATGCTAATAATGTAGAAACAAAAATCTAGGAATCCACTTAAAAGTACTCTGAGCTGCCATTTTCCCTGCTAACATTGCTTTCATAGTGCTAAATAAGACATTTCAAAAGCAAAAAATTTTAGGTGGCAAGAGTAGTGCTGGATGGAGTGGTCTCAATGCCTTATAGAAGGGCTGCAGATAAGTGGTGACAGATGAATCTGCCTTCTAGAGTAGGAGAGCACTCCAGCGGGGTGCACGGCAGGAGGGGAGCACTTGCTGCTGCTGCAGCCGTACCAACCTGTTGCTTGAGCTGAGCCTGGATGGTTTAGCCAGCCTGTGGCCAGCTTGCAGACTCCCACCTTGCTTCATGTGTGGGCAAGTCCTTCTCAGCTGCCAGTTCCTTAAGGGACCACGTAGCTCTTTGTGTATCCTGCAGCTAAAATATAGGAGAACCTGCCATGTTCCCCTGACAAAACCACACCTCAACATGTAAACAGAGAGAGATCACAGTGCCCTGAGAAAGTGAGGTGGCTGTGGATGGTCAACAATTCACCAGAGCTGGGAACTGTTTTGTTACTATGCCTGGGGGCTGACACTAGCTTGCTATGGGCTGATTAATTGTTTTGGCAGCAGCAACCTGCTCCCTCATGCACAGGAGCCTTTGATGCAGAATAGGATTTTGTAGATGAAGGTAAGTGCAGATGTGCTGTGTAGCACTTGCTCATGAAGTTGAAAGCAGTAACTTGCTACTGTGCTGTTAATCTGTGTATGCACATTACATCTAATGCTTTTGAAATGGTCCGCACTAGGTATGTGCAGGTAAGCTGTACTGTGGAGTCTCAAGTGTGCCCCATTATGCACTAGGGAGGAGCTGTGGCATTCAGACACTAAGTATCTCTCCATCAGACGCTGTGTAGCCTAGAGTGACTGAAAGTTTGGGCATGACTTTGTTGCCAGTGTAAGATTTGCCTTGATTGGCTCCTGAAGGACTTGTGTCCATCCGTGTAATCAAAAGGGAAATAATGATATTATATAGTAATTTATAAATTGCATTTATAGGTCACAATTATAAATTTGGAAATACTTTCTTTTTTCTTCCCCATTTTAGGTGCAGATTTTATCACTATTATAGAGAGTGATGCTTCTAAACCATTCATTGGGAACAATGATCCAACAATGTGGCTAGGGGAAAGACTAGGATTTTACACAGATTTTGGTCCAAGCACAAGAGATCACACTTGGGGGTGAGTCATCTTTACATGCACAGTGACAGTAAATAAATCTAAATACACTACTCAATACTAACTCCACTAGAACATGGGCAAAGAATAATTGGAATAATAATCGCCATGATCACTTGTTGGAGCTTGTCTTTAAGAACACACTTTGATTCCTTAGCATTACAATGCAAGGGAGATGAAGTTTTCTCGTTGTTAAAAATGATCAGATTTTGGTGCCTGCCCTTCTAAGCTGCTTTGGTGATGCAAAGAATGGCATCCTGCCCTTTAATGTACAGATTTGGAAGTCTATCATTCTAAGTATTATATCTGATTTGCTTTTCTTGTTATTTTGTTTTCGACTATGAGAACTTTAGATTTCAGACTTAAAAGGTGATAGCAGTTGGAAAATGTAACTGCACATGGAATTATAAGAAATTTTGAATTAATTAAATCCAGCTTGGGCTGTATAGTGGGAAATGGGCATAGAAAGGCACATATCTATTTGACCAGATTTTTTTGTGTCTGGTTTTACTTTACTGCTTGACCAACTACCAGTTGCATACCTTTGAATATCTTTGCCCCCTAGAAAATAATGGCTTATGATGTGACTTTTTTTCCAGGAGAATATGCAGATCTCTGTGGCAGATGGAAGTTCCCAGTGATGTTGCAATGGCTATTTAACTTTTGCCATATGCAAGGGGAATTTAGTAATTTTCTTCTTCCAGAACCTGTGTCTTTAAGGGATACAGAATGGGGCAGAAAAGTCATTCTCTGAAACTTTCTTCATGAAATATTTTGAAAAACCTGATGCAAAAGTGCTTTTAAGGTTGATTTCAAACAGAAGCTGAAGGAATGAGAAATCATAGAATCTTAGAATGGTGTTTGGGTTGGAAGGGACCTCAAGATCATCTAGTTCCAACCCCCCTGGTGCAGGCAGGGACACCCTCCACTAGACCAGGTTGCCCAAAGCCTCATCCAACCTGGTCTTAAACACTTCCAGGGATGGGGCATCCACAAGCTCTCTGCGCAATCTCTTCCAGTACCTCACCACCCTCACAGTAAAGAATTTCTTTCTAACATCTAATCTAAATTGACTGTCCTTCAACTTTAACCTGTTACCCCTTGTCCTGTCACTACACTCCCTGATAAACAGTGCCTCACCATCTTTCCTGTAGGCCCCCTTCAGAAACTGGTAAGCCGCAATTAGATCTCCCCGGAGCCTCATTCTCCCTTTGTCGCTGACACAGATGTTGAACAGTGCCAGTCCCAGTACCGACCCCTGAGGAACACCACTCGTCACCGTTTTCCAATTGGACATTGAGCCGTTGACCACAACTCTTTGAGTGCGACCATCCAGCCAATTCCTTATCCACCGAGTGGTCCATCCATCAAATCCATGTCTCTCCAATTTAGAGACAAGGATGTTGTGCAGGACAGTGTCAAATGCCTTGCACAAGTCCAGGTAGATGACGTCAGCTGCCCTTCCCCTATCCACCGACGCTGTAACCCCATCATAGAAGGCCACCAAGTTTGTCAGGCAGGATTTGCCCTTAGTGAAGCCATGTTTGGCTATCACCAGTCACCTCCTTATCTTCCATGTGCCTGAGCATAGTCTCCAGGAGGGTCTGCTCCATAATCTTGCCAGGCACAGAGGTGAGACTGACCGACCTGTAGTTCCCTGGGTCTGCCTTTTTTCCCTTCTTAAAAATGGGGGTTATGTTCCCCCTCTTCCAGTCGGCGGGAACTTCGCCGGACTGCCAGGACTTCTCAAATATGATGGAGAGTGGCCTGGCCACTTCATGCGCCAGTTCCCTCAAGACCTGCGGATGCAACTCATCGGGTCCCATGGACTTGTGCACCTTCAGGTTGCTTAGATATTCTCAAACCTGATCTTCTCCTGCAGTGGGCGGTTCTGCATTCTCCTAGTCCCTGCCTTCTGTGACCTGGGCAGTGTGGCTCTCACGCTTTAAAGATGTATTTCTACCTGCTTCTACTTCTGATAAAATACATTTTAATTACTGGTAGTATAAAATTTGGTTTTGTCTGAAGATGCAAGTTTTGAAAGGCTCAGTGTAAGAATTCATATATATGGAATAGTATTTCTTAGTGTAGGAGTGAATTTGATAATACAATTTTAGATACATACGTAAGTAATGTTTTAGAGGAAAACCTAAATTTAGAAAAATCCGCTAGAGATGGTTTGTGTTCTGGTCTGATGGTTTTGAGTTCAGTGACCATTAGTCTTCTGCCTTCATTGATCTGCTTAGTTCACACTTGTGATGCTTGTGAACTACAAAATGTGTTTCCCTCTTCTCATGTAGGATTATGGCACTATCCAGGTATCCAATTGTAAAATCTACCCATCACCTCCTTCCGTCTCCAGAGGGAGAGATTGCACCTGCCATCTCCATGACTGTCAACTTCACAGGGAAACTGATTGATTTTGTTGTCGCCCACTTCGGAAATGAAGAGTGTGTGTTCTATCTATTGTTACATATATTGTGCAAAGTCGGGTAATATAATTGTAATTTGTGAACTTCTGGAATTTGTTTTGTACCCTTTAAAATCTGCTGCTGTAATGCTGGTTCTAACAAGACATGTTGGAGGAAATGCTATGGCATAGCTATTGGTTTAAAATTTTGAAGCATTTTTAAACAGGGACAAATGTGTCACACAACTCAGCTGAGCCTAATGTCTGAGTTACTAAAAATATAAAGATATAGTTCTGCAAAACCACAACAAGTAATAGGGTTACATATACATCTCAGTGCAGGATAGCATCCTGCTGACTTTTCACATATGGAATAGATCTATTATATTCTACAATGAGTGCAGATAGTTACAGTTACAGACAAATAGCATTAATGGACAATTGGTGTTTATTAAAATGAAAAGTAACAATTCTGAAACCTTCAAGAAAGGACAGTGTTGAAACAGCAACAAAAATATCCACTCAGTGTCCTTCTGACTATATGAAACTGGAAATATGAAATCTGATCTCTGGATTCTGAAAGAAAGAATTATAGCAATAACTCAAATATGTGATGAAAAAGATTAAGGTATATATTTCAGTTCTTTAAAACAATGTCTTGATTACTTGTGTGTAATAAATATTAATAAGGGATAGTTTTGTGATGCTCTATGTAGCTGTATTTTCTGGTTTATTTCCTGCAATAGCTGGTATGTTTGTGGTTATGTGGTTATGTGGCTATTTTTTTAATATAAGTTATAATTCTTGGAGAGGCAAATTTATGGATTGGGTGCGGAATATAATAAATAAAGAAGCTGCTCAGAAAGCAGTAGGAATTCTCATTATCCTATATTGAGTTTCCCCATTTCCTTCCCCCATATAGAAGCTGTGCTCCAAGTATGCAAATTGTTTATAGATTTCCCTTTTACTAAACCTTTATAGTTGTCAGAAACCACTCCCATTTTAACTTGAGAAAGGAATTTCATTCTGTGCCTCACACAGATGATTAGACTTGCCTCTCTGAGCAACTGTTTGTAAAAGTAGAAGGAAATAGCACTGTATTCCCCTTTCACAGAGAGATGAGATAAAGATGAAGGAGAAAATAGGAGGAGACACATGGGAAGCGAGTGCAAATTAGAGTGTGTTTTGAGGTGAATGAATTTGTAATTAAATGGCACACACAACTACTCTTTTTCATATTTTTTTTCATCTGCTGCTTAGGATGACATAGAATCATAGAATCTTTAAGGTTGGAAAAGACCTCTAAGATCATCAAGTCCAACCATCAAACGTAAACTATAGAATACTGGATAACTAGGGAATTTTTTTAAAGACTTTTTAAAATGTGGGAATATAACAATGCCTGTGTCATGTAAAAGAACCCATCTTCTGGAGAGGTATAGTTCTGGAAAGAGCAGCTAGCTGAGCAGGCAACTTCACATATACCTAGGTCAGGCTTCTATTTATATGGTTGGGGTTTTTTTCTCCTGTCTGTGTGCTCTTTTTCCCTAATGCATTTCCTTCAGTCAGAAGTACTGCTGCTTAAAAAGAATAGCAGCATTTAAATTCTTGTCTCCTATTGGGATTACAGATTCCAAAATCAACTCTCTCTCTCAATGGTATTAGCCCAGTCTACCAAAATACAGACGAGAACGTGATTTACACAGCTTTTTAAAGTCATTAACATGAAGAATCATAGAAAGAAAACTGCTGTTACATTACGTTATGACAAATCCAAGGATAAGGAATGGGATCCAATGCAGTGTTTTACCAGGCTCCACTTATGCTAACATTTTTGGTCATGTTGGAACTGTTCTGTAAATATTATTAAGAGACGCAGAATACCTGCCAAATGTTGTTAAGTAGTGTTAATGGGATGACGTAGGTCTTAAGTTATATTTCATAAATTATGTGACCCAGACTTTAAGACGATATTTACCATGATCTGTCCATCATAAAAGTTTTGTTAGCATGTGAGCTCTTTGTTATGCACCACACTGTGCTAGCACAATTAAATTTCAAGTGCAGGCAGAGACAAAGCCTCAGATAACTGAAGCACTTATGTTCGCATTTCCTAGTGATGAGATCAGTATTAAAAACAAAACAGTAATAGAAAAAATTGTTCCTCTAACGGTTAGAAAGAGAACCCTAATTAGATCTACCATGACCATGTGGCTTTTGTCAAACATAGTGATCATTTTGAATCAGTGAGCTTTCTATAAACTTTCATACTAATACTGAGAAATGAAAAAGGTACCAGGTTTGTTTGTGATTTACTATGTTATAGCACAAAGATTCAGAGCTAAAACATATATACGTTAAAAGTCTTTTCCATTTCTTTCAGAGAGGACTTGGACAGAAAACTCCAGGCTATAGCTGTTTCAAACCTATTGAAGACTAGCTCTAAGCAAGTTGTATTTCTAGGATACATCACTTCAGCTCCTGGATCCAGAGATTATACTGAATTAATAGAAAATGGAAATGTCCAGGTAATGTAAAAATACTGCTTCTTTGAGCAATTAGAGATAATATATATTTGAAACATTCAGCTTAATATTTCAAATTAGTAATTTAGAAATAGACATGTAAGAAAATACATGCACATTTTCAAATAGAATCTTCAGCTACCTCATGTTATAGAAAAGGTGGAGTTACACAGAGAAAGAACAGGATGCAATGGACAGCAGTTGCTGCAAGGGGAATGTCAGATAGTAGAAGAAAAAAAATAAATAATCACAGTCAGGGTAGTCAAGCATTAGAACGGGCCCAGAGAAGTTGTGAAATCTATCCTTGGAGATATTCAGAAGTTGGCTGCATAAGGCGCTGAGCAACCTGCTTGAAGTTACTTTGAGCATGGGGTTGGGAGTGGGTGACCTTCAGACATCCCTTCCAACCTCTAATTCTGATTCTTTTGTTTTAAAACTGAGTTCTGCAGTTTGGTTTCGGGGGGGTGGGGGGGGTTGTTGTTTTTGTCAGGAGATGTCAAAAAGTTGTCTGACTTGTCTAACTTTTTTTTCTTTCTACCTTATTACAATGTTTTAGGCAAAACGTTAGTGGGTTTACACATTGGTTCTGATCTAAAGCCTACCTATAAGGAAAGCTTGCCTTATTTGACTTTTTTTTTTCCTTTTACTCATAGGATATTGACAGTACAGATCATGACAGATGGTGTAGCTATATTATGTATCGTGGAGTAATAAGGTATGTTAAAGTGGATCATTTATTCATTGGTTTTAAATATCTTTATGACAATCAGTTTTACACCCTTCTGTAGGTAATTGTGGAAGAGGGGTTTATTCCTAAACGATTATGTATGGACAGTTAGATATATCATGAAGTAATAGGAAACATCGATCTCAGGGTGGATTGGTGTATTTCTGAATGTAATTTACAAAGTATTGGAGGTTTCATTCTTCTTTCTCAAAAGCCTTCAGTTCTAATATGCTTTGGTAATGTAAAACTACTTTTTTCCAAAGCTCTGGCTTTGCAGCTTCATTCTAAAATGTGAAGACTAAGCCCTAATTTGTATGTGACACAGAAGATATAAATTTTGAACTATGATTGTAGGGTTTGTTAAAGCAAAATGCTGATCTAATCCAGCCAAGCTTTATGCTGGATTTAGTGGAAACTTTTAACTGCATAAGCCCATATTGAAGCACTTACCTCTGCTGGGACCTATGCACTCTATATCTTTTAATACCAAGTTGCTTGTAAATCATTTTCTTGGTGATGTATGTACCAGAATGGAATTCAGCTTATTCTAAATAAACCATGCAAATTCTGCAGTGTTCACAGGAGTAAAATCAGTAAACTAGATAGCTGTTATAAGTAACAGTATTCAGTAAAAAAAAAAGGGGGGGCAACAAAACTCCCATTTGCAACCTAATTTTTCTCATTACTCATTCCATTGATGCTTGAGTTCCTTTCTTGAATTTCAAGATCTCTTCAGTGAAAAAAATTGATGAGCTTGTATCAGTGTGTATATATATTCTCTCTATATATACACATACTCTAAAACTATAATTTTAAAAATAAGTTTCTAGATCTAGAACTTATTTTTCTTGTCAAACATGCTTTCTCAGTTTTTCTACTTGTGACATTGTTATGAACCTCATGTTTATAGAGCACAAAGCTTTTTGAAAGTGAGATTCACAGAAATCAAAAGTTATGTTGATGGGTTAAATAATAACTCTTGGGAAAAAAAAGAGACGTGAATTGAGAATGTGGTGAAATTGACTTATTTCTTCAAACTGACTCTTCTTGTATCTGATAGGTTGGGCTATGCCCGCATATCTCATGCTGGTTTAAGTGATTCAGAAGTCCAGATGGCCAAATTTAGGATCCCAGATCACTTGGATAGCTATGTTGACAATGACAGAATTGTCACTGATCCCAGCCAAGTTCCTGAGGATATCCATTTCAATCCCAGGTCAGTGTATCTCATAAGAAATTAAGGCAATGATGTACATGGCCTCTTGTAAAAGAGAAGTCTAGGAACAAAATCGTTCTTAAAGTAGGAGGCACTGGTCAGTACTAAACTGAGCAGAAGATTAGGAGGCAAGAACTTCTGATTCGTGATTCCATTTTTTTCTGCTGACTTGGCATGTGCCTTGGGAAAATCAGTCTGGTGTGTCGTAGCATAAATTGAAGGTAATGCTTATTTCACCCAGGTGATTAATTTCTGAGATTGTTTGGTAGGGATATTTGCCAAGTGGTGTGGTGACTCACTTAATAGATTATGATGATGTCATCTCCCATGTTTCTCTCCACTTTTGAGGACTGGGGTCTTAATATACTGTAATTTAGAACACATAATACAATATATACATTAAAAACTCTTCACATAAACATTTTAAAACATGCTATATAAGTGAAGCAAAAATTAAAGAGAATGCCTGAGGCAGTATGTTACATACGTCAAGAAGAAAAGAAGGTTAGGTTTTTACATAAAAAGTTATTTATTTCTGGAATGCTGTCATTTTTCCATTGGCATTGCATAAGGAAGAGAAATATGGAGAAAGGTATTTATTCTACACTGAAAATCAGTGGAAGAGTCATGAAGTTTGAGACAGATGTTGCCACAGAGAGACAATTTCTAGCAATGCCATATTTACTACTTCTAACATGCATAATACAGAATATATTAATTTCTTATGTACACCTAACTGTTGAGCTTACTCACTTTTTATTTACTACTGAGTCGCTGGCTTTCTGTCTAAGCAGGACTTTGCCCAGTCTTTTCCACATGATGAAACTTGCCTAAAGTTAGCATTCACATTCAGATTTTTCTCAGTTGATTTCAGCGCAGAATATTTTTCTTGTCCTAATTTCTTTTATGTCTGCCTATAAGCAGAAAATTTGTACCCTTTAGGAATAAATTTAACTTCTTCCAGTTAACTATAGTTCTTTTGAATACAATGGCATTGCTCTTAAATGTTATTTAGCACTGACATTTTGAATAAGTACTACATTTTACTTTTGCAAATCTGTTTACCTTAAGAGTCAGTAATCAAAACTTTCAGATTTAAATATAGCATGAAAAATTACAATTTTCACCATAATTTCCAAAAGTAAGATGTGCAATATTAACAATAGGGTTGACTATTTGGATACTATGGGGGGTTAAATTATATCTCCACTGAAGTCAGTGGAAAAAACTTCAAGAGCAGGGGATTTAACTAGATAAATGCACTGCTTTCCTTTGTCAGCTGGAGTTCCATTTATAGAGTGCCTATGGCATTAATCCAATCAGTGTAATTAAGTTATCTCCATTATACTCAAAGACCTCTAGTTAGATAGCGTACGTAGATTATGATTTTTATGTAAGATTGTGGCCTGTTTCTGAAATAAACTATCTAGAACATTCAGAAGAAGTGTTAATTATACTGTAGTAAGTGTATGATTTAATTGCATGGGTTAAATTATGTTGTAATGGTTTTGCTTTGTTGAATATTTTTCCTAGGTTTGGATCTTATAAAGATGGACATAATTATGAGCATATTCATCACTTTCATATGAGCACTCCTAAATATTTTAAACAGACAAATTAGAATGAGAAAATAACGTGTCATTCGGATCAACAAGAAAGGTTTTTTGCTTGAAACTGAATTGGCAGCCCAAAAGACTACATTGTTTAAGGATGAGCAACTCCCATGTTGCATAACACTCTGAATGTCTGTGTAATAGTTAGTGACTCTTTTCTTTAATAAGCTGTCATCGCTGTGAGAGAGGGAAGACGTATGCATTTTGATAAACTGGTACCTACCTGGGCCAGATACCTGCTTTGTACACAGCAGAGCAAGGGTGGGAACTTACGTTTTTTGAAGGTACCCTATATTGTGTTGATTTAGAGTTGAATGTATCTATCCACCTTTTCTTTAGGGTCCAGATAGGACCCCTTTTCTATCCTGGGAGCTCAATCATGAGCAAGGAATTTCAGCTGACTTCCACACTTTTTTTGATGACTGAGGCAGAGCCAAATAATATGGTAATGTAGATAACCTGTTGACAATATGCTGCACTTTCTAGGCCTGCTTTTATTGCAATAAAAAGGTTGGTCTTAGGTTTTTCAAAATAGAAATGGGACTAGTGTGTTTCTTCATTGGGAGATAGGCAGTAACTGCGTGTTTGAAGTGTGTGTTTTTGACTTACTGAAACAGTATTTACATCTGCTGTTCCACGTTTTATTCTTACATGAGTTTTATTAGAACATTGCAGATGATTGATGTTGATAATATTGGAGAAAAGGTAGTGGCTTTTACAGACTTTTTTTTAACAGGACATTAGACACTGCAATGCTTTTACAAAGGGTAAAGTACCTCTGAATAGTTATTGTTATAAGATGCTTATGTGAACACACTGCAGAAGAATTAAAACCAATCATGCTCAACATGACAAGGTTTCTGAGAAGGGAGAAAAGTTGATTGTAATTTTTATTTAAAGTGCACTATAATAAAACAAAAAATGCATTGTTCCTCTGCTAGCACTGCACTTTAGTAGGACTGAATAGAAGTGGGGCTTTTTTTGACAGTGAATTACCTATTATGTAACACACATGTGACAGTGTAAAACGTGTTTTCTCAGGGTCTCTTGGCAATGTCTTTTATGTTTAACTCCTGATCCTTCAGTGTATGTGCAGAGCTTCCCTTAAACAATGGGGACATCTTCACTGTTGTCCAAAGGAAGTTTAGTGCTTGTGAGAAACATGTTAGATGGTTTATTTAAATGACTGTCTCAATTTGGAAACCACGTTTGTGATGTTGGTATTTAGTACTGTGTGTCTTTCCAGTGATACCTAAATATACTGTGACTGAAAGCAATAGGAAGTGTTGCAGGAAAGAGGGTGGGGTTTTTTTCTCTCCTGATTCTCCACCATGTGCTTTTGAGAACAGCTTGAGCATACTCATTTTTATTCTTTCTCTATATAAGCAAATACAGGATGTGTCTTTACCTGGGGTTTCTCGTTCTATGGAGTCAGGTAAGTGCTGCTGTCACTAAGTTTGTCACTTTATCCTGGTCACCCATCATTTTGCTCCCTTGTTTTTAGGGCTGTGTTTCTGAGAGTGAAACACTTCACTGATTTTTGGGGACGGAGGATATTTGAAAGGCACTTGAGGAATACATAGTCACCACAACTTCATCTCAGATGGTATTAGAAAGCCTGACTTTGTTAGTTACAATTAACCATCCATTGTTGAACTAATTTACTTCTCACCTAGAGATGCTGTATTTTTCTTTACAAGCCCAAGGAAGTCTAATCAAACGTACCAGTTTAGATATCCTTTAGGAAAGATTTTAAATCCTCTGAACATGTTCTCTGGGTGGCTCTCCAGCAGGACAGGATAAATTAGGTTTCGGAGTGATGGGAGTGACTTTCATGCCCTTTCAGCAGTTTTCTTCTGCAAACAGCAGTAAACCCTGTCTCTGCCTTCTCCCGGCCTGCAACAGCAGCTGACGCTGGCACCAGCATTGCACAGCGGCTCTGAGTATCCTCACTTCTTTGCAGCATGCTCTCATGCTAGCTCTGACGCACATCCAGCCACAGGTTTGCCTTTCCATAGCCTTTACAAAACATAACATTATCTTGCCACATTACTTAACATTCTCCACAGGCTGACTCTGCAAATCCCTCATAATGTCAACAGTTTATTCATGTGAGATGCAGGAAATTATATTCATAAACATAAAAAGCTTGAAAACCCCCTTTTTTTTAACAATTAAAAAATAGAGTCAGGGTATTTTTCAAGAAGCCAGACAGCAAAGCATGATTTGCATAACAGATCGTACTATATGTCATCTCCATGTGTAATCTTCAAAGTCTGTGAGCATACTTGGATGGATTTCCACAGGATTTAGAAATGTTCACCCCATTAGAAATGTTCGTGTAGACGTTGCAAAATCTAAAGTTTGAATATTTTCTTCTGAGTAGCTTGTGTAGTTTAATGTTGGCAGATCCATACCTCATGCCTACTATCAGAAAACACTGTATGCAAATGGAATGAGTAGGAAGTATTTGTTGACATTTGCATTATTTTATCAGAATGACCAAGAAAAATTATGATCATGAACTGTTTGTATACTGCTTCTACTATTGTGGTTAGAAATGGGAAGCTAAAACTACACTTTACTTGTCCTTGAATCTGCATGCTGATCTAATCCCCTGTATCTGACTGGTTTAGAAAAATGTGCAGTACATCTCTCAGTCACAATCGCTGTTTCAAACTATGAAGGAAATGTGCTAGAACAGGTCCTGCTGCAGGGGTGTGTGACTAATCTTGCTGTTTTCTAATCATACTCTCTTCATCTCAGCTTTCATGAGATAGTATGTTATGAAAGAAAATGTTTGTGGACATCTTTTACTATTCAGAAATAGCACAAAAAGATAAAATGTGTAAAATAGACATTATTTTCTAAAAGTTTGAACTTTTGCAGGCAGTAAAGGGTCTAGATTATATATGTCTGACTTCAACATAGTATGTATTCTGTTGTACTCCTAATTCCATCCTCTTTGACATTCTGTGCAGGTCATTTAAAGTTTCTATGAACATACAGGAAGAGGCAGTAGTACATCAGGAGCCTACCAGTGTGTATCTCTGAATAAGAAAAAAGGACTCTAGGTAACATGTAAGAGAGCAACTTCTGAGAGTAATTGTACTGAATTCTTCAGCAGGGTGGAGACTCAAGTCTTCTACGTATATTCTGGCTTTGGGGCCTTGACTCAGGCATTTCTATGTGTATTGTAAGCTCAGCTTCAAGAGCAGTGGTTCTGGTGGTGTCACAGAGCACTCTGAAACCTGGGAGCTGCAGTTCAAACCCCTTTGGCTAAGAAGGACGTGAAATTTTTCTTTCCCATTTTCAAAAAGGGTGTTGCAGCTGCAAAAGTGGGGCACACCCTTTGGTTTTGGAGTGGAGTTGATGTTACTGAAACAAGTTGGGTGCAGCTTAAGTGTGCAGGTGACCAGCTCCCACATGTCTCGCTGAAAGAGAACACCGAAAATGTTGACGGTCCTCTACTAACAGTGGGGGAGCTTTGTGGCCCCAGACAAAAGTACTGGCTGTTTTGGTGCACCTCCAGGGTTCAGGTAGAAATTCTGAGCTGCTCTCTTAAGCTTGGGCTGCTTAGAGCTTCCTAATTATGAATTAAGCAGAATTTTTTAAAAATTTCAAACTGAAGCTGAAAAAAACTATAAATCCAATTTAAGGATTTAAATATGAGCTACCAACAGCCCTGAAGCATGCTTTTTTTCTCATGTGTGTAAATTTACATTTGTTTGCAGCGACTTAAAAAAAAAGAAGTCTCAAAGTTAGACATCTGTGGAGCAAGTGTAACAAAAGTTTTTACTTAAACAAGGACCATAGCATGAGTACATGGGACATGGCAATTAAAATGAGCTGAATTACTTAATGAGGAGTGGTTTGAAAGCACTTATATAATCTGCAGCTGCTACTTTCTACCACCTGAGGTCCTCTTTACCCCTGATCACTACTGTTGTGCTGATACCATGCAAGAATAACGCACAGTTAAGGTGTTTCATTGTAACTCTGAGGGTGAAAAAAATCTTTTCAGAGACATTACATAAAGCTGTTTGTATTGACTTGGGTTTCAGTTACTTTCTCATATCTGCAAATGATTTAGAAGTGTGATTGCTGGGCTTCTGGTAGACAATTTGTTTCTCTTCTTACAATGCCCTGTACTGTGCTTTGTTACTACTTTATCTGCTTTGCTAATGTTCAGTAAATTCTGCTTTGCTAATGTTTTTATTTTCAATACAATTCTCTTCCCCTTCTGACTTGTAAAACACATAATGGTTTGTGACTCTGGTGTCTAAAATTAGCTTTCAAGCTTGTTTCTAAGCAAAGCAAGATGAACAAAGGTATTTGAGAGATGCAATGGCTTTAGCAATTTGGAGTCTGATACCCTTTGGAAATGGGGGTCTTCTTTCTCAGAGACCTCTTCTACACTATGTTTCTGATAGCAAAGAAGATATAACTAAGTAAATGGATTCTCTTTTGCATGTTAGCCAGTATTTTTCTTAGTCTGCGGGTTGGGTTTTTTTATGGTTGACATTTTAGATATCAATTAAAAAAAAAAGGCAACACAAACAATGACAGTCTTTCTCCTTAAAAAAAAAAAGTCTGCAGTTTTAAGTTTGATCTAGCAGTGTGTAAGTTTGCTGGTGCATTTCCCACCCCTCTCCAGCTCTTGGTTTATTATTCCTCTCCTGTGTGTTGATGGGAGCATTTGCACATATGTGTTGTGAGCCAGATCAGGATATTCATCTGGCTGGGAAAACAAATCAATGAAGAAAAAAAAAAGTGTTGAATTTTGTTTGGTTGGTTTAGGGTTTTTTGCTTTTTGGGGGTGTTGGGGGCAGTCTTGTGGTCTGATCTATCTTGCTATCTAGCTGTCCAAATGGTTGCATTGGCACAAAAAGAAAGGATGCCGGGAGGACTAGGATTAAGAGGGTAATGCTGGAACTGCTTAAACTGTCTCTATCCTTGAGACAATGCTTGATCAACCATGACCTGATTGATCTGCTCTATGTAAGATGAAGTACTTCTGCATTTTGTAAACTCAGGCTTCAGAAAGAAAATACAGAAGTGACTACGTAACGTGCCAGCCTGGAGACTTGCATAGTGGTTACAATTAGTGGTAACAAAGGGGATATTTATACCTTCTTGAGGTTGGAATGAAGGTGCGTGTTGTAATGGGCCTTGTTCTCGTGGGGCAGGCCTTTTCTGGCTGAAGCATACATTCCCTTGTTTAGCAGGTAGAAGCAGAAAACAGAGTCTCTTTTGTGTTTCCCTATGGATTTCTTGGCAGATCTGGTTTTTAAGGGTCAGGGTACTTGTGCATTCAACTATTCAAAAATAATTTTAACTTTTCTTTGTCAAACTTACAGTATTATTTGCTTTACACTTGTGGATAGTATCTTTCATTTTAGACTAATATAAATGAAGGGGGGGAGAGGAATATGAACCTTTCCTTAGGTCCAGATGGTTTCAGATACAACCAGATAGGGTTTTTTTGGTGCCACCTTTCTTTAGATCTGTATCAGTTTACAGCTGCATAAGGCATGGGAGAAAATTTCTTTCTGAATATGTTTTTATTCTGAACAAGTGGTCTATGTGCTTTTTATGGTCAATGTGAACAAACAGGCACCCCTAAAGGAATTGTTCCTCTCGATCCAGAATTAGAACAGATCAGATGAATTGCAACTCGATGGTGCCCCTATTGGGTATAAGAGCTTGGGATGACACGCACAGATGTGAATGTCTGGCATGTGGGATGTTAGAACTACCCGAGAAGTGAAACCTAGCTTGTACTGCTTTACTCTGATACAGATGATTATTATTCTTCTTAAAGGTGGTAGGGTAAAACATATGACAATTGCTAAGGTAAAGAAAGGATGGTGCAAATAGGAGAATACCAGACACAGAGGCAGGAAGTTACACAGAAATAATTTCAAGGAGTTAGTGAACAAGTAAGAATTTCAAATAATGGGGTCTTTCATTGCTCTGACATGGTCTGAGTATGTGACTTTTGAAGAGAGAAATCATTTTCTTATGGACTCCTTCTCTAAAACAGGCAGTTGAAAACATAAGATGTTGCTCTGCAAAATAAATCAGCTGCACTTGCACATTCTGATTACTTCACTGAATAAGGCAAGGGTCGTAAAAAACCCCAAACCAGGTGTGTGATGAGTCAGTTCAGGACTGCATGCTAATACACTGCTCCAAAGAGAGAATTACCTTAAATCTGGCACTTGTTCAGTTCTGAGTCCTTGACTTTCTTCTAACTTAACCTCTTAGAGGAAGTTTGGTTTTTTTTCCATGGGTAGTTTCTGCCTTAATAGTCCGCCATTGTGCGCAGGCGGTGCCATAGCAGTCTGTTCTCATCCGTGTTTCAGTGCTGAGTAGGGCAAGGAAGGCCCTTATCCCTGGAAAGGAGGCAAGATGCTGAGGTCACATGCTAAGCTGCAGTGACCTGCAAGGTGTCTTCCTCCTCGGGCTGGATTTCTAGGAGCAGGAACAGTTACCTCGCTCCCCCCGGCTGTCTCATCTACCTGCAAGGAGCAGCTGTTGGCCCTGGTATCCCCCGCTCCGGCCCCGCTGCTGCTGTAATGTTGACCCACCGCTTCAGTGCGTTCTGCTGGTGTTGGGAGGCTGCCATTTTTCTCCTTAGGAGGAGAAACAAATCTTTCTAAAATAGTTGGTGATTTGGCTACACTGGAGTTGGGTATCAGAGAGCAAAGGGAGGGTGGTGTAGTCCGGAGATCTTCCTTCCCCAGCGCCAGCTACCTGCTGCAGCCGTGACGGCGCGGCCCTAGCCGCCCCGCGGCAGGCATTACGTACGCGTGCAAGCGCTCGTTTATCCGCGTAGGGCAGGTACGAGGTTTGCGAGCCTTCGGGCATACAGAAGTCTGGGCTTGTCCCGACAGCCCGGGACTAAGGAGGCGGCCCTGGGGCCGAGGCTGCCTACCGTCCCCTCAGGCCCCCGGTTTGCCGGCGGAGTGCCCTCGGGCCTGGAAGGGGGCGGGTCAGCCTCAGCGGCACCGCCCTCTGCCCCGCTTACCCAATCGTATTAGGACGTGGGCGCGGCCCTTGGCCTCTATAGCCAATCAGAGCCACGGGTGACACAAAGTGGTGGTCTTCGCACGCGCTTTCAAGGCCAGCAAAAACTGGCACCGGCAAAGCCCAGTCAGAGTGGGAGGGGGGCGGGGCCGGCTCAGCTTTGAGCCCAATGGGAGGTCGGGAGCGGGTAGGGAAGGCGGTGCGGGGCAGGCAAAGGGAGAATGGCAGGAGCCTCATGCAGTAGGAGAGCAGGACGTGCGGCCTCTCAGGGCAGCCAGAGCCAATGGGTGCCGCCGGTGGGCGGGGCGGGAGGTGTCCGTGCTTGGGCTCTGTGATTGGGAGAGGGGCAGAGGGAGCCGGGCCGGGCAGGGCAGTCTGTGCGCTGCACGAAAATGCACTCGGATGCCGCCGCTGTCAGTGAGTAGCGGTGGGGCCGGGCCGCGCGCTCCCGCCCGCCCACCGGCGGCGCCCGGCGCCACCGGCCTCGTCTTTCCGCCGGCAGGCGCTGCCGCCCGGCTGGGGGCGGTTTCTCCTGCCCCTTACAGAGCAGGCTCGGCCGAACGCGCCGCCGGAGCTCCCGGTGACGGGGGAGGGCGTGAGGCCTGCGGGCGCAGAGCCGGCGGGGAGAGAGGCGGCGTGCGTACCTGGGGGCGGGGGCCCCGTGGTGGACGGCGGGTGCCCCGTGGCCCTCGGCGGTCTCCCGCAGGGGGTGGGAGGGGCTGGGGCTGGGCGGGGGCGGGTGAGGGGCGCAGCAGCGGAGGGGGCAGGGGGCGCTCGGAGGGTGTGACGCAGTTTCCCCGACCCGGCTTGCGAGCGGGTGAGGCCGCGGCCGGCCCTCGTGGCTGGCTGTGAGGGAGCCGGGGCCGCCGAGGAGGGGGGCGGGGGCGGGCGCGGGCGGCGGTGCTGCCCGGCAGCTTCGCTACGTGGGAGCGATGTGTGTGCGGGGGGGTGGGTGGTGATTAATTTAGCGGATTCCGCCGGGCCGGTGCAGGAGAAACGGGCTGTGAAGGGGAATGGGGACCGCGGCGCATTGTGGGAAGTGTAGTCTGTCTTGCGGCTGCCCCGCGCGGCGGGGCTGTTGGGCGGGGGGGGCTGGGGGACTACAACTCCCAGCAGGCACTGCGCCGCCGCCGCACGCTGCCCCCGCCCCCGTGTGGGGGTGCGAGTTGCAGCCCGGTACCCCGCGGCCGGCGCGGAGCCCCTGAGAGGACCGGGGACCTGCAGCTCCCTGCCCTCCCCGCGGGGCGGGACGCGGCCTGAGGCAAGGCCGTTTGGCTTCGGGGCAGCAGTAAAGAGGGGCTTACTCTGCCAGTTTTGGAGGAACGTAGGGAGGGCTTTGTCTCTGCGATGTAGTTTCTGGCTCCGCTTTCAGAGCAGGCGGGACCGTATGCTGAAGGCAGGTTGCCTGGCGTGGGGGGATTACACACCTGCGTGGCTGTGGGGTAATTGTGGGGGTCGGGAATAGGCTCCATCTCTGTCCGCTGGAGAGATGAGGCTCCCATCCTGAGCACAAAGCTGTCTCGCCAGAACGATGTTCCCGATTCCTGTGAAATCTCCCAGGGACGTGTTCTCACTGTGCGAGGAGTTGCAGCCCTGAGACACTTCATTCCCAAAAGCAAGTTCTGCAGTAAAGATAATGAAAATTGAATCTTTGATCATACGTTAATGAACGATGGTCTGACTTTTGGACAAAATCCTGAAAGCAATTATGGAAAGAAATGCTGCATAATGCCTGGATTTTCTTGAATCTTCCTGTGTTTCTCAAAATTAGAAATTGGATAGGGGCAGCTTGGTAAAGGCTCTAACTCATAAGGTTATATAATTTGTTTAGTGGTTCTGTGGTGTTTTGGGTTTTTTTTTAAATCTTTTTATTTAGGGATCATTATATGTTGTGGTTAAGGCTGCCATTAAAGCACAAATAACTGCTTCATGTTGGAAATGGAAGGATAATTATTCTAGAAAATGCCTTCTGTTCAGTCTCTTTGTCATGTTCCTTGTCCAAAAAAAGGTGTAGGTCTTGATTATACACATGTAATCTACAGTTAGAAATATTCCAACACTCCCTCCTGGAGCATGTTGAAGGCTATATAGTGATTTTATTTTATTTTTTTCTTTATTTCTCTGCAGAAAATACGAAGAGTACTGTTTCACAGCCTTCAGCTGTTACTGGCTTTTTTCAAAAATGTCCCTTGAAATGATTGAATCTTCCATCTCAATACCTTTTTTTTTTTTAAAAAAAAAAGGCAGATCATGGCCTTGTGTATGTTATTTTAAATAGGAATGCTCTCTAATGCTATTTAACTAACTTAATTATCTGTAGCTTCATGGTAGTTGGGGTTTTTTCTCATTGATTTAAATGCTTGAAACAAGCAGCGTTCATATCTTTACAGAAGTTGGCTTGTTTCTTGACTGAACATTTCTTTTGAGCTTTCTTTTTGATCCTTCTTATATTCTTATGTGTTCTTATAGTATAAACTCCATTAATATATTTTGCTCAGTCTCAGTTTACTTCCTGAGACTGAATGTGTACTGTTCACATTATGTGAGAAAATCAACTTTCCTCTTTTCCATTGCAAACATTTACTTAAAAGTTTTCTGCAACTCCAGTAACTATAATCAGAAATGTCTTCAGTGTGCAAGGTCAGGTGATGAGTTAGGCAGGTAAACAGTCTTCCTCTCGCTGCTTCTCTTCATTCATTTGTATCAGGATGAGATTTTATTTGTGTAATTTCAGCACATGATTTAATTTATTTTTGTCTGAGTTGCTTTTGTGCTAACTTTAAACTATTAATCCTGCATTTACTTTTTTCTCCTTACTTTGGAGACATTGAAAACAAAGATTTTGGGGTTTTTTCAAAGCATTATTTCCTAGTTTTGTTTGTGTCTTCAAACAGAAGAGTAAAGCTTGCTCAATTTGTCTGTCCTGTGGAAGTATGGTACATCCCATGAAAATGTACAACTCTTGTATCCAATTTAAATATTAGAGCATTTAATAGCATAGTTATTTCTTCTACAATAAGTAAGACTACTAACAAGGGCTTCAAGCAGAACCCTTATTTTAAACGTGCTAGTATTTTTCTGACACTGTTCCATTAAGTTGTTTTCTTTAAAATGATAGGTCTAAGGTTAAACAGAATTTCTACTTTTGGCTCGTAAAGAGATAGAAATAACTACTAGTTTGCCGACTATATATAGTTGTGTGTGCGTGTATATATATATTTGTGTAGTGTATGTATATGTATATTGTTGTTAGAGCTGCAAGACTTAGCTTGCCCTCAGGAACCAGCTGGTGTGACACATGCTTGTGTGTCACTTCATGCAGATGTGTGGCTGCACAGACTGTGGGACTCTGTCTACTGCAGCTGCTCATTACTGCCTTTAGCTGTAGATTACTGCTTCCCTTGCTCTACTGGTAAAGTGGTTCGTAGGAGCACTCTCTAATCCACTCAGTCAAATGTATCTGGGTTAGCGCTTGCCACTTACTTAAATTGTCTAAACTGACAGGGTTGATTTTTGCCTGAAGTGGATTAGGGAATGCGCCCACGACCTGTACTCGCTGGCAGAGCAGCGAGGTCTGTAACTTTTGGCAGAGAGGACGAAGCAAACAGCTGGAGCAGTAATGCTTTTGACTAGCATAGCTGTTCCTAGGCTGTTGCAGATCCATCGTGATGTATACCAGATCTGCATGGTGCTGGATACCCTAGTAGCATGTACTTGACAGGGTTACATTTCTGCTGAATTAGCTAGAGCACAAGATACAAAGTTTTTATTAGCTTTATGCCCTTTGTAGGATGACAGATGACACCTAATCTGGCATGAAGTTAAGAGTAGTGCTGGCAAACAACTCTCAGGCCATAGCAGCCGATGATGCAAAATTAACTCACTGATGCTTTTTTGAATCAATTTGATGGTAGAGTAAGGGTTGGGCTGGATGAACACTTTGCATCAAATGAGTGTAAAATTGGTTCTCTATTAAATGCTTTGTAGCTCCGTTTCCTATGTTCTTGAACTGTAGACTGAAACAATGGCTGTTCACAGTCCGAGAAACATGAAATCACTGAAATGCTGTTTGATTTAGTAATACATGCTTTAAAAATAGATTTAAATTAGCTTTAATTATCCACTGCTTTTGCTCATTCTTTTCCAACTGTGGCTGGTCACTCCAGCTTTGTTATATTCTGGCAAGAATCTCCATTAGGAATGTTTATCAAATACATTTAGTAGGTACACAAGTGGTATTTGCAGCAATAGAAACAGACATTTTGCACCAGAAATACGCTTAATGTTAGGTCTTTTCTATAAAAACCAAAATACCCAACCAAAACCACCCCCCCAACCCAAAACAAACCCTAAACCCTGCCATGAGCCAGTGTGTGGGGTTTTTTAACCTGTATGTTAGTATAGCGTATCTCTTATTTGTTCAGAGTCAATTTAAGGCAAATGGGAAATGTGTTCAGATGAAAGTAACAGTTACACAACTTTAGCACTGCTTAAATGGCTCTCAAATTCTTCGTGAACTTTAAACTGCAGTAGCTCTTTTTGTAAACAAGCCTTCAGATCAGGGTACTTTTTAAATACCTAGGTAGAATAAGGATTTGTTCCTATGGGGGAAAAAAGGTTAATGCTTTTCCCTACTCCGTGTAGCATGCAGTAGTTTTAAAATATTCTACTGCAGATAAAGTGAGTGACTGATGACATATGCTAATACCAAATGTTAGAGTTGAATGGGATTGTTTACTTTAAAATGATAAGTTGTTTTTAGTGTGTTTTCCTTTCATCTACATTTTGTTGTTTGGGTTGGTTTTTTTTTTTTTTTTTTTAATTTTTCTTTTTAATAGCTTAAATCACTCCGTTTTGCTTCAGAATATTTTCGGCTCTTGCGTTTGGAAAACGTACACAAATTTGCAACTGTGGGTTTGGATACTGCTGGTATCAGCAGTAGCTCCAAGCCTGGTGCAGCTCTGCATGCACGCGTACAGGAGAAACGTCCTGCAGCACCCTGTCTTCAGGTCTAATGGCTATGTGCTGTTGCTCCTCAAGCTGGGATGCATCATTCCACTTCTCTTTGCATTTAATTGCATGTTCTCACTGTCCAGACTGGATTTCACTTCTGTTTTCTGAAGTATGCCCTGTGTTCAATTCTACCAAATCAAGGGAGACCCTACTTTTCAAGCGTGTTCTTCTCTGCCTCCCCTTGCCTGCTCTTGCATCATGACTGGGAGAGAGGGCTCTTCTGCAGGCTGCCCCTGCTAAAGGGAAGGGTGTCACTGCCTCTGCGGATTCAGCTACAGACACATTGGAAGTGAATTCTTGATCCTGGCTTTGACAGGAATGCAGAGTCAGCTCCTAGCTGCTCTGTACTGCAGTTTGGGATTCTCAGTTTTTAGGTGCATGGTGATGTTCTTGTGTAAATGAAAAATAACACCGATGCACGTTTTTCTTTTGTTTTCTGCATTTAGTAACGAATATAGAAATTCTGCTTCATTAACATAAGTATTGAAGGCTGTCATCAAATGTACGTTTCAGAGCTGAACTTCTAAGTTCATTAATCAATATAAATTGTCTTAATCTTAGGATAATTCTGTATGTAGACTACAGAGCATGAAGTGGTGTAGTTCATAGAAGATTAAATTATTCTTCTTTGGATAAGTAAAGTTTATTTAAAACTAATTAAGATGGCAGTACTTTGAACTATTATTTCCAGTACTACTGCAAGTTTTCTCCAGTTCTATTTGAAACCAAGGAAACCAATTACATAAAAGTAAAAGCATAAACTTTCCATTTTAATTTTCAGGAATAAGATTGCCTAGTATGTATTTTTTATCAATTTTTTTTCTGAGAAGGTTACAGAAAATTACCCACAATGTTTGTACTGAGTAAGATATATCTTAGCAATAATAAAAATGACTACTACAACTATCTGCATACTTAATTTTTTATACAAAGTTGTATCTATTGCATTTATATGGCATGTCTGTCTAGGATAAATATTTTTATACCTACTGTCACTGTGAGATTTTCTGTTGGCTCAGAAAAATAATCTAGATGCTTTTAAAGGATACCTGGAGTCAGCTGTAGATCTGGTTTAGTACTAGTGCTAATGTTTTACTAGGTTTTTAGTAGGTTGTAGTGCACCCTGTAGCTGTGTTTTGTCCAAGCTTTAAAGTGATAATTCTGACAGCAGGAACTAAGTTGAAGTTTTAGTTCAGGTAGGTACGTGTCTATGTGTAAGTGTGCATAAGCAGAAATAGGTGCTTTATTTTTTTTTTTCCCCTTAGGTATTCATTTGTGGTTTCATTTAAATAGCATGGCAACACATCATTCCCGACAATAAAAAATTTGACTTGACCTTTAAAGTTTTTTTATCTCAGGTTGGAAAGTAGAGTACTTGAGTTATGTTCACCTGTATCATTTACTTATATTTAATATATATTGACTTGTTTGTTTGTTTGTTGTATTTCATATGTTTGGTTTAATGGGGAGGTGTAGAATGATTTTTGTCTAGTTTGTTATGGAAGCTGGCCTAGCTAGCTGTTATTTCTTTTGCCTCTCCATAACTGTCAGGTCCATAGTGTAAACATTAATCTATAATATTTTAAAAGTTATTTTTAAACTGTTTGCTTTTTCCATTTAAATTGTATATGATCGTGATTAATTGACTAACCCAGACTTTAACACTTAACATTAAGTGCTAATGATAAACTGCAGACAAGATTTAAATTCCATGATATTAGGTTGGCTCTGGCATTTCCTTTCCGGATTCTGGATTTGCAATTATTTTACTCAGGGTTATTTTTTGGTTTTTTGTTTTTGTTTTTTTCTTTAGCTGTTACACTCTGAATTATTGCAAAGTATTTAATACCATTTGGAATTTCCATTGCTTCAATCCTTGCTAAAGATAAGCTAACATCTGCATGAAAAATAATTTAATCAACAAAATATGTGTGCTTGTTTGACATACACCTCTTAAAGTCTTAGCAAACATTCCAGCAGTATTCATGAAGCAAGAAAGTTTCCTTCTTCTAATCCTAGATCAATAAACTGTGTGGTACTTTGCTATAAAATATTTTTTTCTGCAGGAAAAAATGGAATATTTTCAGACCAATTAATGTGCTTTGAAACTCTTGTGTTCAGGTGAAAAATAGCTTCACACATTATGACTTTCTTCACGTAAAGCTCATAGAACCAGTTGCTGAGTACGTAGCTTCATGGGACGTATCACTGTTCTCACGGAACGGCTTGAATGAATGGTTGATTTGATTTAACACATTGCTGCTGCCGCAAGAGACTGTTTTGCTCCCACTTGGGAGGACCTGTCCAGTTTCTTGCTCTAACTCTGCTTATCTGGTGTTACATCTCCTTGTTGATCTGATTCAGACCACTGAGCTGGCAGGGATTGTTTGTTTATAATTTTTGCGGATAAGGTTCCTGGGGTAGTGGGCTGACCAAGGGGGTCAGGCAGGCACAGCTCAGAGGCTGCATAAGCAAGTGTGGAAGTTCCAGAGGTGGGGGGGGAGAGGGCATACAGTTCCTGAAGCGTACAGTTGCAGCCAGCTGTTGAATCACTTGCTTGTCATGTTGACTACGCCATTATCCCTTTGCTAATTTTCAAGCTGCTGTTATTTGAGCAGGGGAAGTATTTTATTTTTTGGTTTCTGTTTCTTCAAAAACGTTTTTTTCAAAATATGCCTTTTCAATGGCATAGGATACTTTGTGTATCTTCTTTGCAATATAGATACAGCAGGCACTGTGACCAGTTCAGAAGGTGACCCAAGCTGTAATTTAACATCCCTAATTCATTGGCTGCTGCTAGTATTTGTTTTTGTAACAGTTACTGTAGAAGAAGCCTGGTTTTGGATGATACACCTACTTTGCAAGCTTGCCCTGTGGAAGAGAGAAAACTTTTGGGCTCTGGTCCTCCGTATTCATGTGGATAAACCAGTCTTTGTGGAACTGAGGTGTGATGCTTGTTGTATAAGAGCTGTAAAATATGTTTGTGTAACCACTCTAAATCCATTAGAATTGTGTAACCTATTTTTGGAGTAACAGCTTAAAATTGTAAGGATATTTCCAGTGGATGTGTGAAACATACTGGTATGAATGATGTGTTTTGAAGTGCCTAGGAATGTTTTGTTTCAAAGGTGATACCTAATATGTATAATCCTAATTTTAAAATATTTTTTATATTGTTTTTAAGAGTATCATCTAAAATTATTGTTTAATATTAACTTAGAATAAAATATTTGCTCACTGTCCTCAGGTTGTTACCTCCAGGTATAACTGGTTTCTCTAAAGACTTGTGTTCTCTGTAGATTTTAGGCTGAGGAACAAGGGGAATTTTAAAATTCACATCCCAGAAAGCTTAGTCTGGTCTGGCAGTTAACAAAATAAATCTTACCTTTTTTAATCTTGCCCTTCTCAGAATGGCTTTTATGTCCATGTGTTGTGTCCGTGTGTACATTTGTGTGCCCCCCCCCCCCCCTTTTTTTTTTAATTCCTTTATATTGAATTGAAGGTTGGCCAGGAAACTTGGGGTGGGGTGGTGGTGGTGGGGGTGTTTGCAGAATGGTTCTGCTTAGTATTGTTTTACTAGCAAAAATGGAACTTTATTGAGCACTTAATGCAGGTAAATCTAGCACCTTGTTTGAGATGCAAGATCTTCCTATTGTATCTTGATAATAAGATATGGATTGTCTTTGACTTATTATAGGTAAGTACAGCTCAAGTTGGAAACGCCATCTTTGGCACTTCTGACTTACAGAAATTGTATTGCTGTGGTGGGGGATTGGGGACAATATATTAAGAAATAGGTAGCAATTAGTGAAATTATAAGCTGACATAATAAATGAAACATGTGATTCCTAAAGGTATCTTTTGAATTTGTTTTATTCACAGTGAGAAGAGAATTCCATAACAGTGTGTGTGACGAGTATGCTTATAGAAGGCAATTCCTTCAGATCTACTTTTTAACGTCCTAGCAGTGTGGTTCACTGACCTGGGGATCTGATATTTAATGACAACTTTGTTTATCCTTAGGTTCTGGGTCATCTTAAGTGTATTTTGAGAGCATTTGTTTGAAATGCTAGGGATGGAAGTATGGGAATTATGTGTTTTACCTTACTTGCATCTTGTATCAGCTACTGGGCAAAGCCTAATTAAATGTCTCCCAGTAGAAATACTTTAATGCATTAAACAGGGTGGTGACACTAAGCACATACAGCTTTTCACATATGAAAGAATTTTGCTTGAACTACTTCGCTTGTCATGTAGTATATGTCTCTAATTAGAGTGGGTTTGCACATGAGTTCTAGTGGGGTAGCTAATTTAGTTTAAATGGAAATATTGTATAATAGTCGACTGTCTTTGATCCCTGTCAGCTGGTCTGTGTCCAGCTTCTGAGATTCTTGTTGGTTTGCGTGCTCTCTGACTGGATCATAGTTGATCTGTTTTGTAAATTACTTATTTTCCAGTTTTGTCCTCAACACATTTCTAGCAAAAATAGGGGATTTAAAAGAATAGAGAAAAATGAGTTTGTCACTTTTTTGCAACTGAAGCAAACTCAAGTGTTTTATTTTTGGAGCATGGAAGCAAAGTTAACATCTATGCTATTGGTTCTTTCATGAAGTGTCAGAATATTTTATTTTTGGTTTTATTTGCTCTGGTCTTAACAGCTGCTGTATTGTGACCTTTGGTTCGTTATACAAAGGCATGTTTCAACTGTGTAAGTGTATTCCAGTCATTTAGTTTTGCAAGGAAATTAGCGTAAAGGCAAGTACGTGTGTATTAACAAAATTATCTTTTTTAATAACTAGCATTTTTAGTAATTATTTTAGAATGTCACGTAGTACTTAAATTGATTTTCTAATAGATGGAACAGAGGTCTGGATAGTGTGGAAACCATAATGATTCCCAATTTGAAGGAAAAAAGTTATAAACTTTTTTTTTATTTTTTAATATAATTTTGTAGTTAGCTGTAGTTCTACTTTGCTGAGGGTCATCCATGTCTTAAGAAAAATACATATGTAGGATATCTTTCACAGATTTCGCTTACCGTTTCCTCTCAGTGTTGAAAATGACGATGCTGAAAAAGTGTTGAGATGGCTTTTATTTTATAGTTGTGTGATGATTTTATTAAATGAGCAGAACATATGAAGATCTTGGTTGCTACAACTGGAAACCAGAAAGTTTAAAACTTTTTTTTTCCCTTCTAGATTTTCAACTGAATTCTCACCTATCAACACTGGCAAATATTCACAAGATTTACCACACCCTCAATAGGCTGGTAATGACTTGCCATTTTCTCTCAGCAGAATAGCTAGGACTTTAGTCCAGAACATTTTGTGACTGAAATCATTAAGTGATTACACTTGTAAAAATTATGACTGCCTTTTTGTATGAGAGGCTGTGGGCTTTGAATCCATTAAGAGATACGTAGTACTAGTACAAGGTGAAAGATTGTGCTCCGGGGGTCAGAGTGGTATTTAAGCACTGTTCACTGCAGCATTGGATTTCGATGTTGTCTCCATAGAAGAAGCTTTCCTAGATATATCAAATAATGGTAATCATCATCATTATGCAATTTCTTCTGGTTCTTGTGGAAAACATACTAAATGAGCAACCTGTCCTCTTACAACCATGCAAAGAGTGAAACAAGATTATTTTGAAGACTGTCCCTGCTCGTTTGCTGTGCATTTACATTTGTTTTATTGCAACTGTAGCTGAAAATGCTGATATGGCTTCTGTTCATACACTGCAAATTTAGTGGAAAAGACAGTGCCTAAAAACTCATTTCCAAGATTTCAGTTAGTTTTTAATCAGTTTTCTTTAGAACACATGAGTGTGTTTATCCTTAAGCAAAGCCATTTCTGTGGTAAATGGTAAATTCAGTCTTTCTAATGCTGTATTTATTAATGGAATTGTTCAATACAACAATGCAAAATTCCCCATCCAATGGATGGTTATTTCCACTCTTGAAACGTAGTTTGATATATTTTTGATAAAAATCAAAAATATTTTCCAAATTATTTTGATATTATCCTTGAACTTACTAGATAAATCTGCGAGGGTAGCTTTTTAGATGAATATGAACTAAAACCACAAAGGGTCTGCAATCTTAGCTAGATACTGCCTAGGTAATTAAGATGAATATTAATATCAAATAAAGGTTAAAAACATTACTAACAATGAAGATCACCATATTGTTTAACTGTATCATTCCTACTCTTTTGCAGAATCTGACAGAGGACGTTGGTCAAGACGATCACCAGACAGGTATTTAATAGGGATGTAGTAGAAATAGACTGAAACAATTTAAACATGCTTCATCAGAGACGTTTCTCTAACGTCATTGAAAACTATATTTTAGAAAGCTAAAGGAGTTTTAGTAGACAAGTGCCAGGATTTTTTAAAGTTGTCTTCAAATTAGAGGTTCGTGCTTTTGATTTATCCAGTTGTGAAGGACTTGCATAGGTTTCAGCAGTATCTGTCATTTTGCTATTCCTTAGTGTAAGTACTTTAGAAGACTTCATGAACAGTTTCTCTCACTCCTTGGGCTCAACCCATTAGACTAGCAGAATATCCATGTTCTTACAGTGTTTTGACTCTTGAAAGAGCATTAGTGAGAACAGAGCAGAAGCAAGACCTCTCGTGGCTATCGTGATGCCTGTGACCGAGTTTAAATGCTGTCCTCCAAACAACCCAGCTTTTTTCTTGAGTGGTTTTGATGCAGGTCGTTCCTGTTTCTTATGCAGATTTTTAGTCAGTGTCTAAGGGTGATTTATTAGTCCAAATCTTTTCCATTCAATAAAACGCCATCATTTTTCGAGGCCTTCATCTCAGGTGCCTGGTACTAGCTTGCTGCCATTCTTGATTCATCAGGATTTGTGCTTTGTAACTTGGTATCTTGCAACTTTTGTTACCTCCTTTTGCGCTTGTTACTTATGAGCTGACGTCTTCCTTGATTTCTTTTTCTTCCTTCCTTTCTGTGTTTCAGGCATGATACCTAAGGAGGAAGGAAAATAACTTACTGGCTTCAAGCCCTGATCACTCAGCAGAACTGTTTTTTAAAACTGACCATATCTGTCCTACCATCTGTCTCAAAAGTTTTTCTCTATCCTGAGGTGCTGGCTGTGTTTGCTGATGTTACCTTGAGAGCTTAAGTGGAGAGAGCTGTCAGCTCCTCCTGGAGATTTCTGGGACACACTTCTAAATCTAGCACACTCTTAGCCTAGAGCACTGAGAAGAGATACATAGGACTGCATTGTTTGGGATTGGACAGAGCTCACTTCAGGCTTGTCTACCCTCCTCCATACTGTGACAAATGACTTTGTTTCATAGTTGAGCTATCTTACCCTAGCCACAAAAGCCTTCAGTCAAATATTTTCCTTCAGTGTGGTTACTGATTTGATACTTGAAATTAGCTGATCATGTAAATGAAAAACCTCTGCAAAAGAGGTTGAGGCAGGTAGCTCAAGACAGTCAGAGGTTTTATTGTCCATATGTTAGAACTGATTATCTTCTTCCATCTCCTGATGGAGACTTGGAATTTTCCCCTTTCATTCCCCTATGGAATGAAAATATATTCCATGATCTTTGTTTACTTTTGATCACAAAAAGCTGTTGTGAAGCGTTGAGGTAGTCCCCTTCTGTCACAAATCAATCAGTAAGAGTAGGCATGCTTAAGGTATTTGGAATTTGTCTTATCTCTTGCCTAGTACTTCTGTCATAAAGGTCAATATACAAGCTTGGCCTCAGAGCTCTCATAATCTCTATCAGAAGGTGTTTCAGTGTGTTACTGGTTTTGACAAACTACTTTATACTGACACTCACAGTTACCCTATTGCCTGCATTGTGTTGTTTGAATTAAGCTGTTTCAAAAGCTTAAATAAGCCCGTTGAATGAGTTTGGGCACAAAATCCCAATAAAGAGTGTAATTTTTTACAAAAGTTGTAAAAGAACCTTTCAATCCAGGAACAAGTATGAAATGAGAACTGAAAGTAGAGGTTGATACTGGCAGGCTCCTCATCTTCAGATTTAATCCAGTATTTCTTATGCTTCTGCCCTGTTTTATGGCTCCTTGTAGATAAAGATGAAGCCCAAATGTTTGCATAACTTCCAGGCAGATTAATTCAAAATGTGTGCTTGGTTTTCCTCATATGAGGACAAATACACATGCAAGGAGCTATTTTGGCCATTGTGAGTATAGTACAGTGAAGTCTCCTGTGCCCATTTTGTATGGGACTTGACACTTCTGAAACATCTTACTGGAGAGCCTTGTGTAAATCTAAAAAGAATTACTCTTGCAGATGGTTTGCAACGTGCCTAAATTTTTGGAACTTCTATTTTCCAGTATTACTGACTGCATAGTAGGAAGTGTCAAGACCTATTAATTTTGTTACACAATTCATAGAACTGCATAGATGCTGTGAATTCGAGATTCTGTGTCCAGAACTCATTTGAAAGTCATTAATAACTCTGTTGCAAAAGAGTCTTTGACTGTTGCCAAACCCCTCTAAAGATTATTTTTTTAAGTTTTGAGATTATTTATTTATTTATATATTACACTCTGAATCTCCTGGAGCAAGCCTTATCTTTACAGATTACTATTTATTTTCTGACATTTCTAACCTGGTTAATGTTATTACGTTGGTGGCCCTGCTTTTGGGATGACATAATAAATGCATATCTAAATTTGGTTGAGATTTCTAAAAGCTATGTAAAAAACCCAAGTATTTCAATTTTAGGTTAATATTTATAATGAGCTTTTAATGTATATTACATTTATTTCAGAGCACTTGTTTCTGAGCTAACAATGAAGGTAGTGGACATGTAAATTACTTTAAGCAAATTATGTTTTCTAAGTATTAGCCAGATCTCTTTTCTGGAATGAGATCTTAAATATCTAAGAGCTAGAGAGTGGCAGTTTCAAAATTCCTTCAGTGATTTGGGATCTAAGACGGACCTTGCTTCAAAATTCCGGTAACCTATAATGATTACAGTCTCATAAAATGTGTTCACATTCAGTGTGTGTATATATCTGAAAAATAAGGTAGGCTGTAAATGTGTCATGGGCCTTTGCCTTTTCAGCTGTTTGTAGGGGTAAGAAAAGCAGGCATTCAGATTCTGTAAGCAGTTTCTTTTTCTTCTAGAATGTGTATGCATTAGCTTAGAAAACTCTCTCTCTAGAATTTGAAATAATAGTTGGTTTTATGTCATAACTACAAATCTAGCAACTTGTTAATAGCTTGAAGTCATGATTTGGTTATTAAATTGTGACTTCTTTACCTATCCAGACTAAAATGTCTGTAAAAGTACACTTTCTGTTGTCACTTCATTTGTTTAAAAGAATGAGGTAATGTCTTCAACAAAAACAAGGCTTCGTTGCTGTTCTTGAAGGGGGGAAAAATACTTTTGCCTGTACTATTTTTTTGTTGTAGAGAAGAAAACCTCTTGAGTCCAAAGCAATTCTGTAGTGTGGAATTCAAGATGGAGAAGATGATTTTTCCTTTTAGAACAAGATTGCAAGTTGTTTGGTGTTTTGATGAGTATCTTAGTTTTCTCATCGGGTATCTGAAAAATCATGATTGCTAACTGTGCTTGTGGTGGTCTTGTTGCATCATTAAGCGAGCAGCTATATTTTTCCAATTGCTTCAGCATTCACAGTTTATAATTATTTTTCCTTTGAAACATCCCTCTACTCAAGCATCAGAAGACCAGAATTATTCACAGGCATTATCTAGTGAGAAGGTGAAAATTACATGTCTGTAAATCACTTCTGTAGGGACACAGCTTGTAGAGTTCTTATTTATTGACCTCTGTTTTTTCTTTTTTGTTCTGGTTTTGTTGCTATTCTAGGAGTGTGCCTCCCTTGCAGTGATTATCTTGCATGTTGTTTTAAATTTCTTAGGGTGAATTTTAGCTCTTGAGTTTATGTTTCCCTTTGGTAGCTTTGTCTCCTGCAAATTCTCTTCTGCAAAGCTGGAAGTACTGAATAGAACGTTTGGCAAACAACATTTATACTCGGCAGGCTTTTGGCTGATGGTGGCCTATTCAGCAGCCATTTGGAGGCTCTACCTTGCAAATGCTAG
Source organism: Balearica regulorum gibbericeps (assembly GCF_011004875.1). Taxonomy (NCBI): domain Eukaryota; kingdom Metazoa; phylum Chordata; class Aves; order Gruiformes; family Gruidae; genus Balearica; species Balearica regulorum. The sequence continues at coordinate 53,157,983 of NC_046187.1, read as the reverse complement.
CTTCAAGTGTTAAAAAAACAGTGAGAACTAGGAGGGTTCTGCCAATCTTGAGTTGAGACACAGGAGTAAGAAACTTTGAAGATAATCACATCAGAGAAGCTGCATTTGGTAAGTAAAGTTCCTGTCCAACTTTGCATGAAGTCAGAGCGAACTGCATGTTCATTTGCAGATGATCAGACCTTTGAGAAGTGAGATTAGTTGTGAAAGGCTAGGCCTAGAAATTACATTTAGAATTAGAAAGCTCTGTGTAGGAAAGGTTAATACTGATGCTACTTAGTGAGCTATACTGTAAAATAAGAAATTGCAAGAATTTAAACAAAAAAAACCCCCAAACTCTGATAGTTTTTAGCTGTAGATAGAAATAAAAGATAGAAATATTCTGCTGGTTTAACTTTCAGAGTTTGTTCCAGGGAAACTGTAACTGCCCTTCAAATTCAATATACTGATTGTTATAACAAAAGGAAATACTTTAAAAGTAACATTCTTGTACTGTGTTTTTAGTAGTTTAGAGATCATTCAACCGTTAAAACACTGAAGTCTTGGTCTAAACCTCAGTTATTAAGATGTTAAATCTCTGAAAGCATGTACAATATGTTTGTCCACCTGGTGTCTGTGTGTGTGTGTTTGTGTGAGGGGGTTGTACATGTGCATTTAATAGCCATTTACCAATTTCTGAGCTATCTCTTTTCTTCCCTTTTCTGTCAGTTTGAGAGCTGCAACTAGATACATTCAAACCAAGAAAGGGTATAAGTTTTTTTCATGTGAGTCGTTGGAGAAATTGGGTTATGGTTAATTCTATTATTAGTTTAAGCCTTTAAAAGAAGTTCAGTGATCTTCCTAAAAATGTTGGATCGCGTAATGAGGAAAGGACTTCAAGCAGGAATTCTTGGGTTAAATTCTTTGGTTTGTATGGGGTTGCAGATCTGACAAAATGATTTTCCTGTTCTATAACTGTTTTATTTTTACTTTTATTTCTTTTTATGTATTTTATTTTCATCTTTTGCTATGCTTCTCTTTTCACAGAGGCCTTGCATATTTATTTTCCTAATCAAATAGCCAGTAAACTGGACAAACCCTGTGGGGGTTGGTGGTTTTTCTTGCATTTGATCAGCATCCAACACCTGTGGCCATCATAAATAGATTATTTTTTTTAATATAGAAAGGCATTTAAAAACTATCAAATAGCTCTCAAAGGAATGAGATAGCTACAGGTTATAGTCAAGTACACACATATTTTCCAAAACAAGGTGTTCATTAGCACACGTTTTCATTTATTAAGTTTAGCGTGTGTCTGAGTCTGTTTGCTGTCTCTAGCCATCTGTTAAGTTCTGCTGTCATTTTAAGTGTTTTTAGTTTGTGTAGATTTTCAAAAAATACTTACTGGCAGAGTCTTTAGAAACTTGATCTAAAAAGCCATAAAGCTTCACACTTTCAGTAACTTATGAGAATACAATTTTGCAGTATCATTAATTTGCAGACATAATCAAATGGAACTAATGACATTCAGCAGATCAGGTTCCTTAGTTTCTTTAATCTGGGTAGTAAAATGCATTGGGCATACTGTGAGTTTTTGATGGTCTCTGGTTTACCCGTTTCAAATATATCTTGATATTGGTGAGAAGATAAGTATTATTGTTAGATTTTTTTTTTGTGATAGTAGTTTATGGAGTATAATGCTTGGAAGTTTTTTGATAACTAGTTAAATTATAATTTGAATTTACAATACTCTTAAAACTTTCTTTCTAAAAGATAACATAGGTATGGCTGTACTTTCCTGGGAGGATGGCTGGGGTGGGGGAGCTTCAGGGTTTAAAAAAAAAAAAAAAAAAGGGAATATATAGGAAGAATTTTTGAATTGGAAAGAGTATTTCTTGAACTAGAGAGATTAATTTTCTTCTTAATAGAAATAAATGTAAAGATAAGACCAAAAAGGGCTACTAAGTGCAAAAGCTTTATTAGTTGAAACCAAATTAGCTCATCTTGATGTAAAAACTGGTTTGAAGATCTTGCCTAATACTAGAAAAATTCATGTGTTCATATGCATAATAGTTTCAGTGCATGTTTAAAATAAAGTACATGTAGCAAAGCCTGTGGGGCTGTAAGGTTCCTTACATGTGTTTCTCCTATAACAGGAGAGAGGCTTTCAAAGATACGAAGAATAGGTAAGCAAAAGATTGCTGTTAGTGTTTGTTGTGAATTGGGCCTCTGATTTCAGTCTGCTCCCTTGGTGTCAAAAAGTAGCCAAAGTTTTATTGCTTGCTTCTGTGCTGTGATTTAAATTAAAAGATTTTGTCGGCATCTTAATAAAGCATAGCTAAACTTGGATGCTGTTGAAGCTGAGAAAGGTAGCTTAGGCCTGCTGGAGTTCTTCATATATTCTTGCAAGTTTCTTTGGCATCGCTTTGTGTCTGGATTTTTATACCTCACCTCTCTCTCTTCCTTTCCTTTTAAAATTCTCTGCGTAACACTTAGAGCTTTGATAGCTCTTTGAGCGGCTCTTACACACACCTTTCTCAGGTGCCTATGTGGTCTTCAGTATGTGAAAGTAGGACAAAATTTTGCCTGGAGCGTTAGCCTGCTGTTTCATGAGACAGCAAAGGCAATTTAACGACTTGCTGTGGTCAGAAGGGCTGGTCCTGTGCTCTTTCTTGTGCTAATGTATAGAAAGTTGTTATTCTTTTTTTTGCTTGGGTTAATTATCTACAGGTTTGGTGAGCTGGATTGGCCCACTGAAGAGTCACCAGAGACATAGGAGTATGTAGCTGAGAGAAGGGGAGGGAAAGACTGCCACTTGATTGTCATCAGTGTCTTGATTTGGCTGTTTCCTACCTGGGGACCTTCATTCTTTGAGAACTATCCAGTCCAAATGATACAGCCAGCCACTTATTTTTTTTCCCCTACTGGTTGCTGAGTGTCTCTTCCCCCTCCTCACCCCTGCAAAAAAGAAGGAAAACAAAAATCAAAACCAAAGAACAAACAAGCAAAACCTTTCCTACCCCTTGCTCTCTGTATCATGAAAAACTTGGAGCTTAAAAAATAAAAAGGTTCTGTTTTCTAGAGGTAGGTGCTCTAGTTTTTGAGTCACATCTGTATTTCAAAAAGTAACGAACAACTTGTAGAAGTTCTGAATTGAATAAATGGCTAAAAATAAGGATGCCTTTTTGAGGACTTAAATACTTCTTCAGGGTAGTGTCAGTTCTTGTCTTTTGTTAGACTGAAGTAGCATTGGCACTACTGTACATTTTGGTATAGTACTTTTGGCCGTAACTGAAATCTGGGCATAGAACACCATGTAAAAGTGAGATGGATTTTGCTATTGAAAGGAGAACATTTTTTGTGATTTTTTTTTTTTTTTTAAATCCACTAACTTCCTCCCTTCCCTTCTTCACTTTGTAATATATCTATTAGTGGACACAGTTTGACTGGTCTGCAACAGTTTCATTTCTTGTACTGGTGTTTTTAATTCCCTCTGTAGGAAGTCTCCGGTCTTGCAGTTCATCAGACTGCTTTAGTAAAGTGATGCCTCCAAGGAAAAAGAGGAGACCTGCAGCAGGAGATGATTTATCTGCTAAGAAAAGTAGACATGATGGGTATGTCATCTTACCATGAGCTAAGACTGGTGGAATATCTAAAGTTGAATAGCTGATATGATCATGTTTTTAAATACTAATGGAAATGGTATTCAAATTTGCTTGGTTTCTCAATGTGGAACCATAGCCTGTGATTGAACTGTGGGATATTGATAAGCACACCTAGGTTCAGTTTGCATCTCACCTTTTTCTAGTCGTACAAGAAGTTTGTAGGGAATTTATCCTTGCTCTAGTTTGCCAGCTGTCAAAATAGACATACTTGTTTGTTCAAAAACAACTTCTAAGAGATACAGTAATATCTTCCTGTATACACGCATAAGATTTGGATTGGGCATTCTCAATCTACAGCCTGTCAGAAAAGTGAATGTAGTCATAGCCCACTCAGCTCTTACTTGAAGTGCTGCTAGTCTCTCCCTGTTGCATTGTGATTTGATGCTAATCATGTAAGGGAAAGGTGAAGATTGCCCAGGCAAGTGCTAGCCAGTGGTGGAGTGGTGATCACTGCTCAGCTTCCCTCTGGGCAACAGAAGCACAAGTGGGTCGTAGCTGTGTGCATGAGCAGTGTATTCTTTTGGCATAGGTGTTGCATAGCTGAGACTTCTGCAAGTGTTGAATTTGCAGTATGTGTATGTTCAGTCAGCCTCAGTCACTCAGAAACCATTGAATACAGGACTGTCCTGATGTTGAAAAGTGACATACGCAGCCAGTCTGGTTGCCACTGCGTCAATGAGTAGAATGTGAGCTCTATTACATTCATGTACTACCGGTGACTCAGAAAACACATTTCTATAACAAGTATCTTCAGGAAGGTAAAAAGATGCATTTCTCTCCTAACTGTCATCCTGAAATGAGGCTGAGTGCTTTCCTTTTTATTCTCTAGCATGAGTAAGAAAAATGCTGGTGGCCAAATTAAGCCTCTGGTTATGCCTCTATAACTCCATTGTGTTTAATAGGGTTGCACAACTGTAGCTGCACTGGAATTTATTAAATGATCTCTTGATGCAGAAGAAGAAAGAGATTTCAACTCTCTCTTTCATTGCTTTGCGTATGTAACACTAGCAAGAACAAAAAAGCAGGACATGTCCTTAATATTTTTGTTGCTTTTGAGAAATAATAAAATATAAAAGCTAAATAGTTGATAGAGGACATTACAGCTTATTCAAAGATATGCATAAAATATGGAAATGGAACAAGGACAGAATGTTTCTATAATCTAAGTAGAGAGGTTAATGAAATTTAACTCTACCTCCCTTTGCCAAGACACTGATGGTAAAACAAACCCACCCAAATCCCTAGAAAGTAATGTTGTCTGTAAGTAAGAGATACTGACTTGTGTTATTCAAATAAGAAAATTATGATAAACTGATTTCTTACTCTATCAGTAGTATATATATAATAATTTTAAGAGCTTTTGAAAGCATAATTTGGAGGATCTTTTTTTAGTATCTGCCTTTCAGTTTATAACTAATGGATCTAGTCTTCATTCTACTGGCATGTAAAGCTTTATTAAAAGGAAGACCTCAGCCTGCTTTTAGAAGTGGAGGTGAAACCAGATCTGCCAGTTGTGGGCCACAGGGGAATATGCTTCTCTGATGTGGTTCCAATTTTTATCTGTCTTCTTCCTTAACTTCTAAAGGTTTTGGGGCTTTCTCTGCTTCCCAGTGCATAAGTTTGTTTTGGTCTTCAAGAAAACAGTTTTTATTTCAGTGTGACTGGCAGTATGAAATCATTTGCTGGAACATCCAGCTCAGTCTTGGAGCTCTATTTGCTTTCAAGGAAGGATTTCTTCAAATTTGGCTTATGCCCCTGTAACTTTCTGTGAACGAGTTAGGCAAAGAGCAGGCTGTCTCCTACTTCCATGCTTATTTGTCAGGCAGAGCTCATGCCTGTCATGTTTGGTCTTTGGAGGTCAAACATCTCAGTCACACAGAAATCAATCTGAAATCAGGAACCTCTACAGCAGTGTGTAGCAGACCTAGTTATTTGCATTTTCTCTATATTGTACGCAGAGAATGCTGTATACAATAAAACCAGTATGGATAGTGCAATGCCAGTTCATGGAATAAGGGGCTTCTAGGCCCAGTTCTTTACCATTGCTTCTGTTTTAGAGGCAGACTTCCTAGAAGCTGCATACTAGCATCTCAGGATAAGCCTTCAAGGGACATTAGCCTGTGTGGATTCTGTATCGAGCAAAAAAAAGGTAGTCAGTGTTCTTGAATGTCTGCTTTCAATGAAAAAATACGTGTGATCTCCAGAAGAGACTATATTTCCTAACAGAGATGATTTGTTGCTTCAAATGCTTTTGGAATTATGGAAGTTCTGTATGTTTCTCACTTACAGTGGCAAACTTATAAGGGCAACATTAACAAATAAATTCCATAATTGTGACTCGCCTGTTTGCTTTCATTTCAGAAATGTTAGGTAGTGGCCTGAAGATTATCAAAGGAGTTTCATCATTAATGGTGTTACCAGAGCTGAGACCAAATGTTGGTGATTCCTCCTGGTTTGTCCATGCAAAGGAATTGGTTTTTTTTTTAATCCTTACATGCATAATTTTGTTGGGTGATATTTTCAGTCTTCACTATTTGTGGTGTGTTCCTGTAATCTCTTCAATTATAACAGTAGTGGTTTTGAGATATGTACTCTTTCCAGAAAGTTTATTTCAGCAAGGCTCTGTGCTGAAAGAGAAGATGATTTCTAAAGGCTTTTAAACTCATAAACTTAAACACATCTGATACCAGGGAGCTTGTAATAGCCTTCACCCTCAGTTCGAGGGTGGTAGGGATAGAGCCTTACCTGGGAAGGATTAGTGGAATAATGACACTGGCTGTTGAGGAAAAACATTTATAGGAATAAATCTAGTTGTTAGTGAAGTTATTTGGAAATGCTGATCTTATGCATAGACTGATTATGGAAAACAAAGATTCCAAACACGTTTTTTAGCATCCCACCCTTATATAATAAGAGCTTGAATTCTGTTAATTAATGTTCATAATGTCACCTTGAACCATGAATGTAGTGTTTCAGTGGGAGGCAATTTTTATACCAGATGATGTACAATGAAAAGAACTCGCTGTATTCATTTCTGGATCACAGTAAGATTTATCTTGTCTTAAAGAATAGCTATTGGAAGTAAACAGTTTAGCACACACCAGAACATTTCTGTTTTCCTCTCAGTATGACAGTCTTGACTTTATTGTACTTATAACTCTCACAGTATAGGGTATTCTCAAATTGGAGTTAAAAATACATTTTCTGTACATTGCTCTTCCATCTCTGTGTTAAGTGTCTTAGGAAGGGTAGAGCAAGTTTCATGTAAAGATACTTGCTGAGTAAGAATATAATCCTCACTGTATAATTATCTAATGCTGTGTATCTGTTACACAATCTCTAGCCAAATAGTGGCTTTTTCCTTGGGGAAAAATGAGTTGTATAACATCATATCTTCTCTTTTTTCTGATAGTCTCATTTAAAAAATAATTCTGCTCCTTATTCCAGAATCATGCCAAGGGCAAAAATTTTACAGGAATGGATATTTGGAACCTTAGAAGGATGAAAACTAGGAATATTTATCTGCTTCCCTGGAAGTTATGTTTTCAAGCAATTAGATCTAGAGTCTAATTGATCCTGGATGTGTGTATGGACCACAGAAGCGCCTATTAACATGAAAAATAGGTTTTCTTTATTGAGTAATAAGCTCCATACTCTATAGTAGCAAAACTTAAGTTTTGAAAACACAGTCAACACGCTGTTGTTATCATGGGAAAATAAAATGGGAGTGTACTAACCTTGGAAGTTTTCAAATCCTTCTGTGTTGAGAGTTTTTTGGTTCCCTTGTTGTTTAATAACTGGTTTGGTCCTGCTCCATGCAGACAGCCTGTGTTAGCAACTGTCATAGGTGCCTAGACTTTATTCCTTGAAGTAGAGATTAAGTACGCACATAATTTTCCCTGTTTCTACACCTTTTCAGTGAACTTGACTTAATAGTTCTCAAGAAATTTAAACTGGACATGTGACTCAGCATGCATGCTGTTATACATACTGCTCCTTAAGTATGCCTGATGAAGGTCAAAACATTAATTTAAAAGTTTAGAGATGATTGCAAGTCTTTAAATAGGGAGAGATAAGACATACTCATTCATAAAACTACCAGTCAAGTAAATTTGTCCTTAGGGTTGCTTTAGACAGTCTTTGTCATACCTTGCAAATTGTAAAACATCTCTCTTCCCCTCCCCTTATTTCTGCTACATTATTTATGAAACTATTGCTAAAATCATTATTGTGAATGAATAGGTAAGGCTTTATAAAAATCTTTGATTGTGCTGCACTGATGAGAATTCTCAGTGAAAATTTTAAATTAATTAACTATAATTAATGGAAGTAGTAGGAGGCATCTTCAATCAAAAGTTTGCATCTTTCAAAATATAAATAATCTGAAAGCTATTAGTTACTCAGTTGGTCATACAAAATGAGGTAGAGGTTTTGAGTAAGGTCTGGCTGCGTATAAACAAAGTTGCTGTTGGTATATTTCTTCATGTAATCATTCAGTAAACACCATCTGAAATGAGCAGGCTGTAAATCTTCATGAGGGGTTAACTTTTGACTTACCATAATAAACCATACTTTTTTTTTTTTTCTTTTCCCTTGAATGAGCTGTTACCAGCTTCTGCAATCAAGAGAATGTTTTGTGTGACCTAAGCTCCATGCTTTCACTGATCTCAGTTTGAATATTCTGGAGCCATAGAGCCCAGAGTTGCTGCTGTGGTTGGTGGAGCTCTCACAAATTTCAGTGTAGTTGAAGCATGCTCAGAGCAGGACTGGATACCCAGCTTTGAAGACTGCAGTTGATTGAAGAGAATTACTGTGACTGTTCTTTTTGCTGGCAGTGATCATGTACTCTTACAATGACTTGCCTAGTCACCCCATAATAGCTGGATGGAATTTTCATGCTTTTGCTTTCCCACCAAATCAGTTATGAATGGAGGAAAATAATCTGTGAAAGATATGGGTGATCATGTATTTAAAGAAACATGAAAGGCCTAGACAGTTTTTTTAATTAGTTTGTTTACATCTACCTATAGCACTTCCAATTACAAACTGCGTTTTCTTATCTTTATTGCAGGGATATTACAATTCCCTAGCTCATAAGAGTGTTTCAAAGATAAGTTTAAAAATTGATGTTATGAGTCAGCTATTAGGTCATGATGGATATGCAAGCATATATGAGAAAATACCTTCATTTAAATGCAGTTAAGTAGTTGATACGACTTTTATAAAATTTAGGCAGGTTATCTCATGTTGCTTTTCCCCTGCCTTGTCTCACATTTGTTCTTCTCTCTAGTTGGTAAAGGGGCTGTTAGAGATAATAAAAAAAGGTAAATGCTCCTTAAGGGGGTATTAGTTATAATATAAAGAAGCATTTTTTGAAGTTTACAGTTACTGTCATGACACTGACAGTGTCATGCTAAACTAAGAAAAACTTATTTTTTTCAAGTGAAGATTTTTCTGAGTCATTGTACCTGCAAGTGTGTCTCATCTGAGAGACAAATATATACGCTTTGCCCATAGGTAATTTTTTACTTCCTTGCTGTTCCTGATGGCCAGCATGTCAGGGTTCAGAAATGGAAAGGTTATTCTAAATGCAAAGGTTTGGAGTTTGCTGTTGTCCAGTAGCGATGGGTATAGCAAACCCTCTGTGGAAAAGTTCTGCACACACCTTTCTAGCTCTGATGATGGAGAAAACACTCTCTAGCAATCCTGTGCCAGTGGTACAAATGCTGGTACCAAAAGTACCAGGTATACTCATCGGCCCTTCCTTTATGGAAAGTGTCTGTGGGGTTTTTACTGGTTTTACCACCACCACCACCACTTTTTTTTTTTTCTCCTCCAGACTCTGAGCAGGATGTTCTTTCACTTTTGGTGTGTGACTGCAGGTTTCTCTTGCGGACCATCAATCCTTAAGCTAATTACCAAACTGTAACATGGTCAGCATAATGGTTGTGCATCTATTTGAAGGTACTGGTCATCTTGAGGAAGCTGTGAGCCATGGAGGACTTGGTGTTTGAGACTCGGATCTGTTCAGTAGATGTTTGCTGCCTCCAAAGTATTCCAGATATCTACCCTGTATTTGTCTACGTAGCCAGAGACATTGTCCTTAGCGTAAAGACAAGGCACACCATCTTGCAGTATGTACAGAGAATTTCCAAAGATAGGAGGAATATTCAAAGATACAAAATGGTTGCCAGACATCGCTGGCAGTTTGTATTTTTCTTCTCTGCACATATGATACTTGAGACAATCCAGTCTGTGTTCAGGGTAGTTCAGAAAACAGAGTCTTTGGAATCACCTTTACCCTGTGCTCCCAGGTTGGGTTTGCTGTGATAATTGAACTGAGTTGTTGTAGGCTGTAATCTCAGATACTTGTCTACTTGCTTGTATCGCCCAGCTCACCTCGCCTCACCAAGCACTTGAGGGAGTAGGAGTCTCTTGCTAATAGAACTAGCTGGTTTGGCTAGACTGGGGGGAGAAACTCATCTAGTGTTTGGACTAAGCAGGGAGAGTACAGGCTTCATCTTTATGCATGAGAGATCACTAGTACCACGACTGCATTGGTGTTAATTGTTTCTGTCATATTGCTTTTCAAGTGGTCCTTGTCTTGCAGAGTATGTGATCTGCTATTAGTTCCTCTAGGTTGAGAGAAAGGCATCTGGGATTCGTCCAGTCATTTTTATTGCATGGTTTTATACTTCTGGGCATGCATAGTCTGTTTTCATTACAGATGTGATATGGTGTCACCTGCACTTTTTGTGAATGTCTGGCTAATTAGCTTGTAGGAGAGACTAGGATAGCTCAAGATTATACCCTTTCTGATTTTATTTTTTGTGAATTTATGAAATAATTTCTCTTACTGGCACAGGTTGGAAGATCTGTAATCGGTTCTGGTTTCTCAAAAATCAAACTGCAGTGGTCAGATATTGAGCTTTTTGAACAATGATAAGTTTGATGCCAGAGCATTTTGCTTGGAGTTATTTGGCCGTATGTTGGGCACATGGCCTTACTAATGAATATTGTTGTTTCATACAGTTTCTAAACAATGACCTTAGCCTTAAGCACAGCAAATGACTTTCAGTCCCATATTAGTCCTATAAAAACTTACTATGTGTAGATGCAGTGAATGTATAAAAAGGGCTTTTTTTTTTTTCTGGTTCACCATTCCTCTTACACATGCTGCTGTCATTGATGTCTCCGTTCAGGCTACAGTATTCAGCTCTGCCACTCGCAGATGCAGGAATTCTTTTTCTGAAATAGCTGGATGACCTGGAGCTCTGTCAATAAATTTGTTTCTTGAGGGTTCCTTCCCAAATCCAGTGTTCACATACTGACAGCTAATGTGTTGATGAGTTATGTGAACAAGCAGGGTGAGGCACTTGGTTATCATCCCTTCGTAAGAAAAAACATTGAGTCTTGAGAGGAATGTCTGTCTTTGGGAACCACATTTAGCTTTGGGTGTCTTAAGTCCCAGCAGTGCTCTTTCAGGCTTCTTGAATAAGTAGACTAGAATAAAGATGTTGACTAGCTCCTGCTACAATCAATTTTCAACTTGGTATTCCAGTTGGTGTTTGTCACGTTTGTTTGCTACAAGAAAGGGGATACTGAATAATTAGGCTTCTGCCAAAGTGGCAGAATGCCTTCTTTCTTTGTCTCAAGACATTTCTTTTTATTCCTTTGAATTCAGAACAGCCTAAAAAATATCGGATAGCTCTTTCATAATCACCGTTCATTTTGCAAATATGAGAATGTTAAGTTATCAGACCTGTTTTTAAAACAAAGATAAAATTGTTCCAACTGACTTATACTTTCTGGCTTAGTTGTTTACTTCCTGGGCAGTGCTGTCAGCCTGTTCCTTTGCAATTGCAGTAAAGCTTATGGAAAGTAGGTAATTCAAATAGAAAAAAACGTTTTCAAAATGAAAATGAAAAAAACCCCAAACCCTACAAATTGTGGGTATATGAATATATGTGTTTGAGACATGTATGGCTGGCATTTTTCTGCAGTGTTTCAGTTTGTTGCAGATCAGTGTGTTTCAGTACAGTGTTAATTTTTCTTTCCATCTTGAAATTTCTTAAGAGCCTCATTTGTATTTGTCTTCCACTTAGCAATTTATCATTTTGTTCTGACTAGTAGTATTTTTCTCATGGTTAGTTGCTTCAAAGGAACTATGGCAGTAAGTTAGGTGGAGGATAGCAGAATCAGTGTACTCTAAGCTCATAAGCATAGACATCTTTTACGTGTCTTTCTAGAAGGACAAAATGGTGATGAAATCAACTCCAAATTAATTTCATCATGTTGTTTCAGAATTCTCCTTGAACCAATTATCCATTTTGTTGTCCTTCCCCAGCAGGGTTTGACACTGTAAGAGGAAGGACTGGATGCTTGGAACACATACAGAGCTGTTCTTGGCTACCTCCTTGAGTCTAAGCCATTTGTTCCTCCACTCTTTTCAGCCTTTATGAGCCCGAGCTACTGCAGAGTGGTGGAAATGGATCAGAGAGTGCATATGCAGCAGCAAACAACTACTTGGGCTGCTGAGTCTCTTTCCTCTAACAGACACAAGTGATATTGTCTCTGTTTCAGAAAAGTCTAAACAAGGTGGAGTAACTCATCAACTTCTGCTATGTCTTCCATGGTTTAGGTGATTCAGATGCTAAATTCAGGAGACTGGTACTTCAGTGTTGTTTCCTGAATGTAGTTAAAATTCCTTATGCTTGTAGGCGAAGGAGAGCATTACCTTGCCGGTCATCTCTGGGAGAAGGAGTGCTATGGAACTGTCTTTTCAGATAACTGTTTATGCCGTGATGAATAGCTTCCTTGAGTTATTGTCAGTGAGCACATGTAACTTGTTCTCTGTGGTTCTTTTGTGTTACCAACTTACTAGCTTTAGAATGATGTAAATGTGCATCATGTCTGTTTTGGCCTTTATGCCTTGTATAGGATTTTTTTGAGGAGGCAACAATAGTATGTGCAGTTCTCCTTAGTTAATAATTCAAAGTGCGTGAAGTATGCGTGTGCGTACAGGTAGCACGTGTTGACTGTGACATGGAATTACTCTGGGTGTAGACTCACAGCCAGGTTGCAGCCCATCAGTTGATTGTGGTAACTAACGGTGTGCACAAGTCTTACTTGAACTTACACAGAGCAGTTTGGGGTTGAATTTGAACTAGTCTATATTTGTCATAAGGAATGTTTATGTACATAGGTAACAATTATGAATCAGTTGGAGTGTGACCGACTGAGCAAACACAGTATTTAGGTTCAGTGTTTCTTACTCTGTTAAGCAGTGTCCCAAATGTCTGGATGTGAGGACAGAATGTTGGATAAACTGGTTCATGAAAGGAAAAATATTGCTGCTTACAGTGGCTGTTGACTAAAAGATTACTTTTAAAAATTGAGAATTAACTACTTGTTTCTCTTTCTTTTTTTAAGTATGTATAGAAAATATGATTCAACTAGAATAAAAGCAGAGGAAGAAGTATTTTCAAGTAAGAGATGCTTAGAATGGTTCTATGAATACGCAGGTAAGGGTGAAATGCGAATTTCCTCCTAATAACAATTTAATCTACAATGCAATATAAAAATTGAGAATAGAGAAGGTATGTAACTTAAAATATTTTGGAACATGTATACTTTACTATTCAAAAGTAAAAGTATAGTTAACGATGTACTTCTGTCCAAAATGTTGTTACGTCTCTGGCTTTAGAAGTTCTGTCATCTCTCATGGTAGTGCTGAATAGTACAGAATTATGCTTCAGGAGAAGTGTGTCTTTAATTAAAAAAAAAAAAAAAAGTACGAGAGGTTATAACATTAGTTTTGTTCTGCTGAATCTGGTGCTTATGGTTTCAAGCAAAGAAGTCAATAAATTCAAGTATCCCATGCTAGTCTTGTCTTTACGTAGTTTTCCATCACAAGGTATAGCAAAGGTAGACTAAATTATTTTTCTTGCCCTTGTGTATGAGAACTTTCTTCAGGCATTACTTCTAGGATAGTCAGTTTTGATCTGCTGTCACAAAATAGCCTTTAATAGTGAAGTTGATAATTGTATTCATTTTTTCACATGTGGTTTTCTGAAGAGGAGAACTTGCAGTATGGAGAAAAATGATCTCCTGACTGTAAAGACCAAAAGGAAATTAAATAGGTGATTGACAAAGAAAATAAGATCATCTTCCAGTTTTCTGATGCTGTCTTGGATAACGTTGCTCACAGTTTGTTCTGTTTTGTCTACTTCTTACACATAATGAAGAGTGACTTAATTTGATGTAATAAATTTATTACGTCTTCTAATAAAATTATATAAACTAAATTAAGTACTTTGAGATCTCACTTGTCTGCGGCAGTCTGTGAGAGGAGATTCAGACAAATTCAAACCAAATCTAACCTGTTAGATTCTCTGCCTTTCTGACCAGCTTGATTTATTTTTTTACTCTAGCAACAGGGATAACTCATTTTTGCAAAGACTTTCATGGCAAGAAGGAGTGAAAGGAAGGCTGTATATGAAAAACTTTTGGGTTTCCATTGGATGCATACACCAAGATAAAACAGACAAAAGCGGAGAGTATGATTCTGTTTACAGTATTGAGTAACATTCTAAAAAATTAATTTTCAAAGAATAATCTCTTTTGTGTTCTTGCTTCATAAGTCTCCTTTATATAGGCAGACAGTTGACACTGCATTTGTGGGGTTTTTTTTCCCTAGTGTGTCTTTACAGAATGAGTCTTTTTAAAGACTGTTGTGTACACTCAGAGAACTGTGAGATGTCATGAGAAGATGGCAAAAGATATAATTAAACGTTGTTATTTCTAGAATACTAGGTCACCTAATAATAAAACGTAGAATGATCTTCCCTTTGTAAAACCTATTTTTCTTGCAGAGGTGATCTTTATATTGGATGAAAGTAGGCATTTCAGCCTCTAATTAGTTTTTTTCCTCAAATGAGCTCTTTTAAACATGAGTAAAATAATTCTAACAAGTCCGAATACTTAAACAAAAATAGAATTTCACAGTACAATTCTTAATGCCTATATAACTTTTTTCAATAGAGTATTGTAAAAGTTAAAAGTATCTTGATTTAACAGCATGTTTTGATAGTAGTGGTTTCTAATAGCATCTGTCTTTTGAGTCTTTTTTCCTTTTAAGTCAGCAAAGAAATAACTGTAATTCATTTCTTCCTTCCCCCTGCAGTTACTAGAATTCAAATAATGTGTGGCTGTGGTACAGCAATATGAGTAAACAGGAATATGAGATTTTTATTCTAGGCTCTTTTTTGCAAATGACATTATATAAAGATAGTATGTGAGACAATAAGGTATGACATTCTGGGAATGATAATGTTTTGTATTCTGTAGAGCTATGCATCATGCTTTTAGGTGATATCTTAGGATAACAGTAGAGATTCAAGCCAAGATATGAGTTTCACTAACCATTGTCAACTCATTTAACCATAGTGATATTTACGTGGGTGTTCTGCTAGACTTAAGTGCATTCTTAAAGATCTTACTAATTTACTCTTCCAAGATTCTCTCAGTAAATGGGTAGAATAAAAGATGTTGTCAGGATTGAAAAGTTGTTTTACAGTTTTTCTGTCTCTGTTTCCAAAGGTGAGATAAAAGATTTAAGTGTATCCAAGTCTGATAGTACATGTGGAAATATTTATTGCATGTCAAAACAAACAAAAAAACCCCCGTATGGAAATTCAGGTTGTACTGCATGATTGCGTTTCTCTTGTGCTGTAAAGGTCAGACTGTTTTCATTTTCAGAGATAAGTAAAATACATTTTGTTTGCAGGCACTGATGACATTGTCGGGCCAGAAGGTATGGAGAAATTTTGTGAAGACATTGGAGTTGAACCAGAAAATGTAAGTTCAAGGTCCATTGAAAAGATGTCTAATCTGTTATGATGTACATGAACCAGTCTCATACCTCTTATTTTTCCATCAAGAGTTAAGAAATTCCTGAGTTTTTAAAAAAATTAAAGAAATATAAACCAAGGAGGCTTATATACACATTTGGAAAGAGCTTGCCTTTATTTTAACCCCCAAACTGTTAACTTGTAAAAACTCAGTTTGTCTTTGCTGCCACCCCTTCTTTTTCACTATCCCGCCCTGCCAAAAAAATTAAAAAAAAAAAAAAAGTTGATGGTTGTCTCTTCTGAAACAATGGAACAACCCTGGAGATTTAATATAGCAACTACAAAGTAATGTTTTCTTTGGGTTTTCTAGGAGAGAAGGGGATTCCAAATATTGTGAGCAATATTAGTGCTCCCATTATGCCATTTCAAAACACAAGTAATGATTATATATGATTAGATATAGGTATTTTAGATGTGTATATATATAATTAAATAAAATTTAAAAAGGAGTAGTTGTGCCTTTTACAGGCTTTTTCCTGGTGCCTCCTTCATGCTCTTTAAATGTATATGCAAGTCCCATCTTTTGCAGGATTCCTAAAGCATTGTCTCTAAGTAAAATAAGAATTGTGGTTTTGAAAGATTTACGTATTATTTGCTAATTTTGGAATTTATTACTATCCTAACCCCTTGAGATTGATGCAGACATTTGGGTAATATAAGTAGGTATTCTGATTTTTGCATTAAAAACCATGCAGACCTGCACTAACATTAGCTAGTTAATGGCGGAGTTGCAAATTTAAATGACTTGATTATTTTTTTTCTAGTCTGCAGGGTCAGTTGTCCTGCAAGTTTTTTGCATGTATATATCAAAAGTGATTTCTTAAGTTCCTGTATAAGATAGTAATCTTATGGTATCTATGTAAATCCTTTATTGCTTTAGTCTTCTGTGTGTGATATGGAAAGGACTGTGTTTCCTTTTGGGCAAAGCAGAAGTATTTATGTATCGGCCTCTGTTTTGATGTGTTTTAATGTTAGTTGACCTAGCTTTACTTAACATCTATTTGAATTACACTGTGTGTTCAGATCTGCAAAATTAGGTAGGCTGATGGTACGCTGGAGTAGCTGGGTTCAGGTGGGATCATGGTTAGCTTTAAAATAATTGATTTTCACAGAGCTCATGGATTGCAACTGATGTTCATCTAGATGAGAGTTTAACAAATGTCAAATGTAACTTGTTGTCAGATTGGTACTTGTATTTGTTTTGGGAAACATTTTCTGTAGCTTTTGTGCCAACTCATTTTCATCATAGCACTGCTCACTAGACAACTGTGCGTGTTCCCTTGAAGTATGGTGGCTACTGGTAACTTGGATGGATGTTCACACTGTATCTTTGCATTCTTATCTTCTCTTTGATTGGCTTTCAGGTTTTTTGACTTTGAAAATAGTATAGCATTTCTATTAGTAAAGCATTTGTAGCCCACTAATCAGTAGTAATTTGAAAAATGTGTGGATCTGTTTTAATTCTTTTCAGTCTCTTTTTTTTTCCCCTCTTTAAAACAGGTAGTTATGCTTGTACTAGCATGGAAGTTGGATGCACAAAACATGGGCTACTTTACATTACAAGAATGGTTAAAAGGAATGACATCACTACAGTAAGTGACAGTTACAATAAACCCAGTTTTTTAGAAAAACACACTTTCATGTTTTGATTTGTAACACCTAAAGCAGAGAGATGTACTGTGGAGTAGAAGCCATACTTTTTTGATCCTATTTATGGTGATATGGTCACTTAGAGACAACTTGAAACCTCACAGCTGCATGTTTAAATACAGTTGGGTTAAAATGTCTGCAGTCTCAAGAAAACAGAAATGTTCTGTCCCCAAGGACATCTGTCTTCGTCACTGTCTATTAGATATTGCTATGTTGTTAGAGCACGTGTAGTTTGAAACACTAAATAATACAAACCCTTTCTGTGACTCTGTATTGTCATGTTCTTAGAGTTGCTTTCTCCAGTTGAGAGCTTATCTTCATGGCATAACTAACATAAATGTAGTTGAATAATCACATGTTTTATAGACAATTGTAGAAAGAACTGTCTTTTGAACTTACCTTGCAGAACAGAATCACTAAAACTGTGTAGGGAGTTCTATAGTTTCAGCAAAACTGCAGAAGTATTGTTTCACTGCTGTGGTTTGCTGGTTGTTTGCCATTTGGAGACAGGTTCTTTAGTTTAATCTGTTGGAGAGTGCACTTTCTACAAAGCCAAACAAATTTTTATCAGAGTACCAGTGTAAAACTTCGCTATCTAAATCCGTTTCACACTGTGGATTTAATCGAGGCATCTTATGCAGACAAACTCATAAACACGCCTTTGTGCAGAGTGATGTATTTTGAAGAGAGTGATGGGGATACATGTTAGAGATTCTTTTCTAAAACAACAGACATCTGTATAAGAATGCAGACTCTAAATTCACTTTGTGCTCTTCTTGTAGATGTGATACTACAGAAAAATTGAGAAATTCTCTGGATTACTTGAGATCTTTATTAAATGAGCCTACCAATTTTAAACTTATTTATAGATATGCATTTGACTTTGCACGGGTAAGTACTGTGGAAGACCAGCATCTGAAATTAAAACTTTACTTTCATAAGTAATAATTGAAAGACTGTACACTTCTAAGTATGTTTCTCTTAAGATGCCACTCAAGGTTGCTTCTCACAAATGGAACTGTTCAAGTTCTAAAAAAGTATATGCAAAATGCCAGAACTGGAGAAGTATATACAATGCTCGATGTTCAGTGGTTTAGTGTTTTGACATGTTTTGTTACCTCTCTGCTTCAAGCTATTGTGTGACTTCAAGGAAATCATTTAGTCCCCATTCTGTTGCATATTGGAGCTTTGCCACTTACTTCCACTGGCTTTATAAGTACCCTGTTTGAATTTTGTGAGCATAAACATATTTAAAACAGGAAGGCACTTCAGGCATTTCTGCAGGTGGTAAACATAACTAACATAATGATAAAAACGAGATGTGATATAATGTAAATACTGGTTCAGAAGACTGTTGGGAAGGTCATTGATGATGTTCTCAGTATTTATTAAACAATATCCTGATATCAGTCTTCCCACCATAAAATAGGTATTGATGAAATTGTACCTGGTATTGGAACCCATAATATGCATAAGACTATTCCTACTTAAAGGGAGCAATAAAAGAACTTTAATTTTCTGAATTAACATTTTTTACATGGAATTTGGATATCCATCTTGCTAATGTGATGGAATGTGCAGAAGATTTAACATAAAAATGATCACAGGCACAACTGAAGCTCAGGTTTCAGTGCAGGAGAACCAAAAGCACCAAGAAAATTTGCAGCAAAAAATGTAATATGAGAAAAATAATAAGAAATTGAACTGATAGCAATTTTGATAGTTAAGTCTGTCAGAAGTAACTCAGATTTGTGGTACATCAGTGCTTCCTGCACGTCAGCATGCAGAGATTCAGGGTAGTTGACTTTTCACCAAGGAAACCTACAGCTGAATATGACAGAATGCGTGGTACTATGAGAGGAAAAATAGCCATATCAACATCTTCGTTCCTCCTTTGCCGTGTGAAGATTTATTCTGCCAATTTTGCTCAATGTAAAATGCAAAGGCTAGAAATAACTAGTGTTGCCAAAGAAGTTCAAGATACTGATGAAATATTTGGAATATATTAAAAAATGTTTTACTAGTAGCAAATCTGCACTAGCCGATGGCCTGCCAAAAGTAAGTAAAGAAAATTAAGAGGAGGATAGTGGGTGGAGTTTTTTTTTCAAGAGGTACCAAATTGCTGTGACAAACAGTGGTCTTGAAAAAGAATTTAAACATTTAAACAGATGCTGTGACATCATTTGTGACAAAACCCTCCAGATTGTAAAACTGGAACTCAAAGGCATATCAACAGGGAGATTGTCCGAACAATATTCGATTAATAGAATTATTGAACTTTTAATACTGTGGAGCCAGGGGAAGTCTATAGGAGAATGGCATCCAGTAAGAATAGAAGTGAATGCTGCCAAAGGCTGTTATGTTTGTCTAGACACAGCAGATGAATCTGTACATAATTTTTATCAGAATAATTGAAGTGATTGATAGAAAAAAGCTGATGGGAGCAGTTTTGGGTTTTGATTCAGAAGATTGTGTTATTTCCATCCTAAGGGTAATCATTTCGAGGAAGTGCTCCTTAGCAAAAAACCAACTGTCTGAACTTCTGAAGATTTAAGAGAGGATTTTTGAAAGCGTCTGTTGTGATTTGGTATTTAGAGTTAGTTTGTCAATAAAAATAAGTATCATTGAGGCTTTATGCAGCATGCACGATTTAAGTCAGCATGGATTTGAGGAAATAATTTAAAACACCATATGTTGGTATTAAGCACAAATACATGCCTTGCTGCTTGTTTGCCATTGTCATTGCCAAGTTTGAGAACATACAGATGCACATATTTCATGCCTTAAATAGGTCTTTTATCTGAAACATTGGGGGGGGGGGGAATCTCAGAAAGGCTGTCTATCATCAACGTAAAGCAAATACTGAAATTTATCAGAGTTCATCAAGATATTCTTTCCACTGTATCCAAGAAAGAGACTGTAAGTATCTGGAACGTATGTTAAGAATAAAATTGGAGCATCTGTCTTGGCAGATGTGCCATTAGGCAGTTGGAGGTGGATTTAAAGGGCTAATCTGAACAACTTGTTCTGAACAGTAGTCGGAGAGGGAGAATGTAGAAACTTAACAATGTAAGGCATGTAAAAACAGCAAGGCCAAAGTAAAGGCAACAGAGCCTGATTTCATTAACACTTGAGTGTGTGGGAGGAATTCAGAGTATGAACAAAAGGAAAATAAAATGTATTCTCGTTAATTGAAAAGCATTGTTCGTCCTGGAATTTGCTTTTTTCCTCTAGAACAGATTGAGTGAAGTCCCTCTCGTATTTGGTGACCAGAATGTAAAACAGCTGTTGAAGTTTTCAGAGTTGCTGGCATCCCCACTTTCCTTCCAAAACAAATCTACATTAAATTCTGTTTGCACAATTTTAGAATTGAGGTGTATTTTGTATGAAATCGTTTTCAAGAAGAGAGGATAACCTTGTGGCTAAAGCATTCAGTTGTTGGCTGAGAACTGGGATCTCTCTCTACTGCATCCTTCCTACATGACAGAAGACAAGTCAGTTATGTTTTGAGCTTGTTTTTTGAATAAAGATGTGTATTCTGTAATACATAGAACTGCACTTTTACAGGTGAGGCATAGGGTTCAATCCCTTTTGTCTTGGGTAGCTGTCTCACACTGTTCTGTTAGGCACTCCCTGTATCCTATATCCCTGAGTTTTCTTAATTTAGACTTTGCAGTCTGCAGTCGTGAGTACGTATAGAGAGATCAAGGTCTACAGTAGCTGATATAGAACGTTATTTTTTGTGATTTCATTAATTTCTGAATTTGTAGCTTAATGCTATAACTAAGACATAAAAGGGTGGGGTTTTACATCCCATCTCTCACCAAAATTTGTTTAATTTCAAGACAACAACTGCAGTTGGATAAACTACTTAAAATAACAAAATGGAATCTTACATGTACACGTGTTACTTTTGAGATGTGCAGTAGTTATGTTATCTAATATATTAACTTTCCCACTGATTAGGTATAATGAATCCGCTAGGTACAGATGACGCTTCTTTTTCTTAGCAGAAACAAAAAAATCATCCCCTAAGCCTGTATATATAAAACAGCTACAGTGAACGAAAACTGGGACAGTTCTGAGGGGGGTCTCCATGTGCTAGTGTATTATGTTCCCTCTGCTCATTTGATAATTAATTTAATCTGAATTTCATGTAATCAGTAGAACAACAGAACAAAGAACCTCCTTGGCTCACTCTTGCATAGCCAGTGTTACTTGATAGCTACTTAACTGTCTACTGACAGTTCGTGTAGTTGTAATAATACCGCAGGAAATTCGTGCAGCGATACTACTTTAAGAGACATATGGCTATGCAGAGACATATGTGCAAACATAGGTATGGATCTAATGGCTATTGCTTTCTACAATGGTCTGAAGTCACAAACAGGAGCGTATGCCTCATCTGCAATAACTGTGACAGTTTTTTGAGAAAGTCGATAGAAAGCAGCATCTCCGTATAGCAAGCGATTAGCCACAAGGAAGGAAATTTTACTAGGAAGTTGTGTTTTAGTAAAAACCACTGTTAGATACTGCTATTTATTTTTGATTTGTTAAATTATTTTATGTATGGGTGAGTTGTACTACAGGGAGTTGGGGAAGTGAAAAACCCTGAAGTCATACTCTTTTTTTTCCTTTTTGACTTTTTCCTTTTTATGCAGGAAAAGGACCAGCGCAGCCTAGATATCAATACTGCCAAGTGTATGTTGGGCCTTCTTTTAGGAAAAACATGGTCCCTTTTTCCAGTATTTCACCAGTTTCTAGAGGTATGAAGTTTGAAACAGAATTACATTTTTTGATGTGTTTTCTCTGATACTTTAACAAGAGGTAGAATGAACAGCTAAGATTTTTTTTGTTCCGATTTAGAATATACTAACCCCCAAAGCAGCACTTGTAACTGGTTATCTTTCCTTTCTTCCTTTTCCCCAAATCCCTATGCCGTTAAGGTTTATTTAGTGCAGGACAAAGTATAGAATGTCTTTGATTTGCTTTTGGACTTTCATTTTATTGCTGTATGTTCGTTCACTAAAAGATGTCTTAATCAGAAACGAGTTATTCAACACTGGTTTGATTGCTTAGTGGTTTCTTTAATCCTGTTTAGTTTTAGATGGCATACAGATTAAAATAATAATTTATCATAAAGTTTAAATTTTCTGTGAGAAAAATCTGAATTTGAGGGAGTTGAAAATATATTTTATTAACTTCTGTTTCTTGCCTTAAGCAGCAATCAAAATATAAAGTTATCAATAAGGACCAATGGTGTAACGTGCTTGAATTCAGCAGAACAATTAACCTTGACCTCAGTAATTATGATGAAGATGGAGCCTGTAAGTACTACCATATGTTGGTGTTCTAAAAGAATTTATTTCTCTGAGCTTAATCATTCAGTGTCCTTTTACAAAATTTTGTAAAATACAGTTATTTGATCTCTCTACAGGGCCAGTGTTGTTGGATGAATTTGTGGAATGGTATAAAGGAAAACAGATGACATAGGAGTTTAACTATGCACAGCCACTCAAGAGTCACTGTTACCACAGTTATGTCAACCATTAGCCATAAACTGCTATTTGTATCAAAGTGCATGCTGCTTTTCTTGCACTGCATCCCTTTTGCAGGGAACTTTTGATGTTTGCTATTTAACAAGCTAGCTATGCTTGCTGTGTAGCATTGTTCTCTTTGAAGGCTGCTTTGCATTTTGTATTTACACTACAAATTGGTGAACTTGCCAGCGTCTTCACTGTGATTATGTGTATAATGCTGTCTAAATTTTGTATATGTGTATAAAAAAAAAGCTTCACCTAGGGATTATTTCTGCAGAAATGTATTGTAAAAATAATTTTGTGGCATATTTCTAGTCATCACTTACATGTTTGTTGAAACTTTAGTTATTTTGTTTTTCTTTTGGTCTCAAATGTAGCATTTCAGAAAATGAAATGAACAGACTGCTTGGACATAGTTATGTGAAGAACTATTGTCAATTTTAATGTTACTATTTGAGATGCCAATTTCTGAGGGGAGAAGACATGCTGTGACTTTCTTCACCGGAATTCGCCAAACCTGACCTATTGCTTAATAGGAATGAAACATTGGTGTCTTAAAAAAAAAACAACAAACATATAAATATTAAAACACTGTAATAGTTGTACATGCCACAGATGATTTCCATTTGGAGAAAAAAAGTACTGACTTTTTAATGTTAAAACTGCAGTAGTCATTACAGGTACAAATGAACAAATTAAAGTACCTTTTAAAAATGGGTTTTAGACTTTTGTAAATTGCCTTTGGCATACTCCTTTTAATTATTGGTGTACCAAGAGTGTTTGGTCTGTGTTGCGATCTAGCGAAATTGAAAGTTCTAGTTAAAATTAGTGGTTTGGGGAATAAAGTCTGCTCACCACTAGCACACAGATAATACAGATTTGGGTTTTTTTGGGTTTTTTTGTTTGTAACATCAGTCTTCCCCAGGGTCTCTAACTTGTGTTTCTAAGTAATTAAAAATATGCTATCAAATAGTCAAAACATTACTTTTTCTTTCATGCTGGGGATCAGAATTTCCTAGCAGAATGTCCATTGCAGGCAATGGGCATGTTAAACACCAGCATTAAATGACAGTACTTTTTAGTAGGGACCACTGCCTATTTCACTCATTTCTTTATCTGTAAAGGACAGTTCTAGTGATTATTTTGGGGAAATTGAGTGGATTGAGTGAATGATGTTTAAGTTCTGTACTTCTGTCATGTTGTCTTTGCCTTACCCTTCTTTATTAAGTAATGTTAGTGTTGATTTTTATAAATTAGGTCCTTGAAGTATCTGGTGCTATTCAACTTTGATCCCTAAGGATTTATTAAAATGTTCCATATTGATTCACGGAGCATTTAACTAGGGCCAGTGGATGTTTTGGAATGAAGAATAATGTTACTTTTCTGTAGAAATATTTTACAAGGTATTGGCAGTTTTGATATTTCTCTACAATGCAATCCAGGGGAAAGGGGGGGAAGCATTTTAGGTTGAATGTGAAATTTTTAGCTGTATTGAAGGTCCTATTCTGCCATCACTGAAGTCAGGAACAACTCTCATTAACTTGGCTACTTTCAGGATTAGGCCTAGTTTAGCAAAAGCACATAAGTTTGCTGTCCTGGACCAGGAGGTTGTAATTGTGTTGCTACAGGTGGTCAATTTGTGTTCAAATCTGTTTGTTATTGTTGGTTTTTCTTTGTCAAACTCGGCTGCCAAAGACAAAAATTATTTCTGTGTGTTTGTGTGTATTTGTATATACATAAATATACAATATGTATGCATATACAAAACCTAGAATTTCATGATGCTAAGAAGAAAATGCTACCTTTCCCTGTGAAATAGTCGTGTTCGGATTTCCATGACACTAAATAGCGCTCTTTAAAGTTAATAGTGGTAAAACATACATAGTCATTGTTTTTTCACGTACTAATACATGTAACCTTAATTCCATGTTTGATGCCAGTTTGCACAAGAAATTAATTCAGTGGAGTGTGGTATTTAATGTTTACAATAAGCCTCTTACTAAATCACACACGTTTTATTAAGACTTCTGATGTAAATGTGTATATTACCATAATATAACCGTAAGGAAATACCAGTGGAGCTGCTGGTTTAGTTCTTAAAAGAATGAACTTAGAAGCAATATAACTTTTAACATTAGGCTAAATCGTGGTTGCTAAGATTTTAAGTGAAATACTGCAATTGTTCTTCAATGTTAGGCTAATTACTGACTCTGGAAAACTGTTTAGCACAAATTGGCATGAATACTGTAACAAATACAAGGTTTGCATAAAAGGTTTTGTATGTCACAAATAATTTGGCTTCCAATAATGGAAGCAAGAGCCAAAGACACTTTTAATCTACTACTGTTATAGGTATAACTTTCATGTAACAGGGTCAACAGAAATCTGTTCAGCTTAACCAGGTGCTTTTTTTTCCAAGTTTTGCTAATGTTTAGCAGAATACAAATTTATTTAAAAGCAGAGAAAACAGAGGAAAAGAAACCTTAGAAAGTACTTGTGCTGTGTAAGTAAACTTTTCATTTTCGGGTAAAAGTAATCAGGAAAGGAAGAATTTGTTTGGAAATTAATGGAATGCTGCAATTTTTTTTCTTTCACTTGCAAGCAGGATTATTCTGTAGTCTTCAACTGGTTTATAAACACACATCTTCATAAATAAACCACAAATTCAATTACAGCTAGTAGACAGCTTTACTGACATTTATAGAGAACAAATGGACTAAAACGGACCCGTATGGCTTGATAAGCTTCCCTGTGTTATCCATCCTTCTGTTTTTGCTATATATGCTGATAAGCAGAGGATCTTAACGTTGCTAGCTCTTGTATTTTGGAGAAATTCCCTCTCAGTTTTAGATAATTGTGGAAGCTTAACTATGCTACTCAATTTACCTTGTAGTTAGTACAAGTTTGATGTTTGCTTTTTTGCTTGTTATGCCATCATATAGTTGATGTAGGGTTGGGTTTTTTTTTCCTTTTGAAAAGTAATGTACAGAATATGTTGACTTCTTGGACAAGAAACTAAGAGGTTGTTCTGGCTGAAGTGTCACAGGTCTTATACTTATCTTTCTGGTGCACTATTACTGTCCTTATAGCAGAAACCTGATGATCTATGTGCAATTCATGCTTGGTATTTGGGAGATGTGAAGTGGAAAGCCAGTTAGTGAAAGGAAGACAACATTCAGAGACTGCAGCAGTGGACAGTCTTAAATTGATAGGTGACAAACATTTGGAGCTCGTTATTAGAATAGCTGTAGAGATAGTAGTAACAGAAATATTCCACAAATTAATTACACAGCAAAATAATTTTAAGTTTTAAAAATTCTTAATGTAATTGTGTTACTGTTGCTTTTTCACTTTTTATCTTTTCTAAGGAAAGCAAACTGAAGAGGATGGAATTTATTGGAATCCTTTACATACTTGAGTTTTCAGTTAGAGCCTGTTTAAGGTTGTAGTTAAGCTACAGTAAATATTTGGGTCTCCTTTGTGTAGCCTTTTCTAACATTTGCAGAGAACTGAAGGCTTCTCCCATTTTACCACAAATACATGCATTTTATTTAATTATATGTTCACACAATCAAAATTAGTTATAGGTCAGTGCTACTTGGTTAACATTCCCAAGTTACCTTTTTGGAGGGCAAGAAATGGACTTCAGTTGTATTAAGGTTTTCCCAGATTTCTGTTGACCCTTGGTCACAAGTCTAACAGATTGTTTAATACTCTTGGAATTCATATAGACAGCTTTAAAGGTTAGCTTGTGCCCTGGTTTTTAATTATAACTGCTAAAATACCTCTTTCTAGGCCTTATATTTTGTCCTTTCATATTGCTGTAAAAGCGTATAGAATCCATCCACCAACTAAATAGTTTGTTGTCTGTAATTGAGACCAAAACTTGGCTTGGTATTTTTTGTTTGGTTTTATTTTTTAAATTTTTTCCCCTCTGTGCGTGTGTGTGTAGATGTGTTGCCACAAAATAGTACCTACTGACACTGCTGTTGCAGGAACAGCAGTTAATCTGTAACTGTGAATGCTTTATGTCTTAGTTATTTGGATATTACATACATAAGGTGTGCTAAACTCCTGTGACTCACAACCTGATGAAAATACTGTTATGCCACCTAACATGAGTTCATCCACTTGATTTTTAGGTCTTTTGCTGGTGTTGATGTAAAATGGCATCCCACAAATAAACAGTATTTGTGTTGGTTTCAGCAACTGACTTCAGATTTTTCTGTGGTTCATACTTCAGAAATCTCATATCTGAACATGCATCACGTCAGCTGGCAACCTTTATCATTTATCAGCAGAGAACTTACATGTACAATCCTGTCCTTATTTCTAATACTAAGGCAAATCAGTATTTAAAACTTTGTTGGAAACAGGTATGTTTCAAAGGGGGTGTGTGGGTGTAAAACAGTATTGTAATACAAAAGTTTTCAACAGAAAGAGTCAGTCTGAGCTGGAATGTCTCTTAAGACAAAATTTTACAAGCAGCATGATCATTACCTGCTCATCGTGACACAGGCTTTTGACCCATGAGGTCCTAATAGAACAGCTGATGATGTGTGGGCTGGATGAGCAGACAGTGAGGTGGACCAAAAACTGGCTGACTGCTGACCAGGACGCTCTGGGCCCAGCCAGTGCAAAGTCTAGTTGGAGGCCAGTGGCTAGCAGTGTACTGCACGGTCACTGCTGGGTCCAGTCCTGTTCAACATGTTCAGTAATGACCTGCATTATGGGGCAGAGTGTACCCTCGGCAAGTTTCTTAACGACACAAAACTGCAAAGCGTGGTTGATGTACCAAAAGGCTGTGCTGCCATCCAGAGGGACCTCCATAGCCTGGAGAAATGGGCTGACAGGAACCTCATGAACTTCAACAAGGAGAAGTGCAAAGTCCTGCACCTGGGGAGGAACAACCCCAGGACCTGGGGGTCCTGGTGGACACCAAGTTGAAGATGAACCAGCAATGTGCCCTTGCCACAAAGAAGGCGAATGGAATCTTGGGCTCTGTTAGAAAAATGTATTGCCAGTACGTCGAGGGAGGTGATCCTTCCCCTCTGCTCAGCACTGGTGAGGCCACAGCTGGAGCACTGTGTCCTCTTCTGGGTTCTTCAGTACCAGAGACACCCCAACATACTGGAGAGAGTCCAGCGAAGGGACACAAAGATGATGAAGGGACTGGAGCTTCTCTTGTATGAAGAGAGACTGAGAGAGCTGGGACTGTTCAGCCTGGAGAAGGGAAGTTGCTGGAGGGGGATCTTAACTAATGTATATAAATGCTTGAAGGGAGGGTGTAAAGAAGACAGAGCCAGACTCTTTTCAGCGGTGCCCAGTGACAGGACCAGAGGCAATGGGCACAAACTGAAACACTGGAGGCTCCATTTGAACATCAGGAAACACTTCCTGACTATGAGGGTGACCGAGCACTGGCACAGGTTGCCCAGCGAGGTTGTGGAGTATTGAATCAAAGAAATTTCACTCAATAGCCAATGTGACTATTAAGCAGGTATCCTTTATTGCAGCGCTGGGAGTCGCACCGGGATATTTCCACGAACGTGCGTCTCGAGGAGAAACAAATTGTTCGTGATTTATATTACAAAAGAGTTTACATATTCATTAGGTTTCTGATACATTTAATACATATTCATTATTATTCCGGGAACTCCTGAATATATGCTAATGTCCTGATACGCCTGCGCAGTTTCTTTCTCAGGTGGTCGTCAGGGGTCGTCCTCCTCAAATCTTCCTCTTTCTCCTCTTCTTCAGTGTACAGAGTTGGGTGACCTCTTCTTCATTATCCCCGTTTTGCAAGCTCAGCAACCTTGTTATCCATCCCGCCCAGATGGTCCCAGGCTTGTTGGCATGTTGGGCCTCCCTTTATCAGGTTGCCTCAAACTTTGTGTCTTTTCAAGTTCATACCCAAGGACTATTCCCTAATTTACGGCTTCTCTTATCCTGCTTCTGCATTCCAACTATTTTATTAATTGTTTTCTTTTGTACTGGAGCATGAGACAGGTGAAGCCTGAGTTTGTGGGGCCTGACTCAAGTATTGCCAAGTTATATTCTTTTTTTTTTTTTTTTTTTTTAAATTGTTATACGCTAATTAGATTCCCCTATTCAGTATCCATCCTTGGAGATACTCAAAAGCTGTCTGGACATGGCCTGGGAAACTGAGTCTGGGTGGTTCTGCTTGAGCAGGGGGGTTGGACCAGATGACCTCCAGAGGTCCCCTCCAACCTTAACCCTTCTGTGATTCTGTGATATCTAAAAGCATATGCTAAAGAAAATTCTCTGAGTTACCCAAATGTAATGCTGGAAGAGACCACCAGTCTAGTGGTATTTAAATGTGGTGATATTTTGATTTGAGGGTCTGTTCATGACCTTAAACACTTCTGCATTTTTTTACCTTTTAGAAGAGTTTTTCAATTATTTGACTTGCAATGAGCTGTTGCGTTGATCTTTGTCAAGCAAAAGTGATAGTGTCTAAGCAAAGCAGTAGAAAAACTGCTAGCAATAAGACATGAAAATTACAGCCTAAATGTCCCTAATACATTCACAAATTTAGTTTTTAAAGGAGCCATTAGTTAATTTGCATACTTTGTATTGCTTGCAGAGTTACAAATCTGGTTTTGAACAGGAAACAGACTTAAAACTTGGCAAAGAGAATGAAGAACACAAGACAGATTCCACAAGAATTTTTTTAATATTTTGCACTATTTGAGCTATCAGTCCTAAGGCTCTTGACTTAAATATTTGAAGTTGAATGTATTTATGTTACAATTAGAATATTGTAACATAGAGCCCATTCTGGAGAAGCGGTTCTTTGTGATGTTCGTGTTGGTGATGAAGGCTGGGATTGCCTTCACCAGTTCTCAGAATGTAGCTTGCTGCTGGTATTTATCAGAAGGGGTAAGTCTCAGTCTTCTGTACCACGAAAACCTGGATATTAACATCCAAATAATAGTTTCTGATGTTAATTATATGTAGGTTAAATGTGAATGTCTTCTCTTTATATTCAAGGGGTTTTTTCCTGCCCAGTTATCAGCATACTCTGGAAAGACTGAAATGCTTTGTACCTACAGCAAACAACTTGATAATTATCAAAGTATCATAAATATGTGATTGAAAATGAGAGCTTTGTTTCATTCTGATAACTATATCTGAAGTTCTTGATCTACTTTTAAGACTTGGGTATTTTTTCCTGTACTGAGACACTGTATGAAGCACAGTATGTCCTGTTGACCCCTGAGCTCAGCATGCTGATGCCCTTGGAGCAGGGTGCGCCCAGACTATTGCCAACATCCTCTTGGCTGCATCCTCGTGCTTCTTTTACAAATTCATACAGCATACGCTCAGCCACCTTTTTTGTCGAGCCTGTTCTGTGACTTGGTCTCTTTACCCACTACCAACTGTGACAGTGATAACGCAAGTCTTACCTGAATGTGAGTTTTGCTACCTGAAGTTACTGGTGAAGCCAAAGAAGTTTCAGCATCCCTGGAGCCGCTGAAGTTACGCCTCTCTGCAACTAACATCTATTCAGGGGGGAAAAAAGAAGGCGGTGTCTGTATAATACACATTTATACCGCCATAACTGCAACTGGTTTTGTACTAGTATAGGTATTCTAGAAAATTCTCAGTGATCAAACCAGCTCAACTAGTGAAGTTTTCAGTGCAAACAAGATATAGTGGATTGATACCAGCTGAAATGTAAAGAAAAGTGAGTGGATAAAATCTCAGGAGGAGTTGGTGAGTGGGGCACTGTGTAGCTATTGTATACAGAAGGGCATGGAGAATAGGATAGATGGAGAGGAGCAAGGTATGAAGAGTACTGCTTGGAAGCCACAGAAAATAGAAAAAGTTCTGTATTTCAGAGCAATAGCTAAAGTAGTGAGGAATTAATATGAAGGAGAAGCAGCTGAGTGTTTGGGTTTGAATGAACAAGTGCTAATAAGAATGTCTGGAGCGATCAGTAGCAATGGAAAGGTGCAAGATTAGGCAGAAATCTGAAGGTAAGTTTGAGACAGAACAACAATATTCTGACAGTGGAATGAAATGTTGTCTCATGTTAAAAATCCTTTGATGAAGGAGCAAACTTATTTTCTCTGAGAACTGCAGATAACCTTGCTCCGTAACACTACGGCATAGAGGGAGGCTTCAAAAACTCAACAGTTTCTTCCAAGGAGCATGCTGTCTGCATCCCCCCTGCAGCATTCACACTGTCAGGAAAAAGATGAGAAAATATTTTTCTGATACATATTTTGAAAGCCTGCCGAACGGTAGCAGAAGCAAATGATAAAACATTGGGATGTGAGACATCTATGGAACTACTCATATACATTGGTTTTGCCATGATCCATGAAATTGGCTTGCTTATGTGACTGGATTTCTTGTTAACAGCTGGTGCAGGCAAAAGGCTATCTTGGAGAGGTCTGTCAGCACAGTGTTGGAAGACTCATACATGCCATAAAGACCAAATCTCCATTTTTTTTTTTTTCAATTTATTCCATTTTTAAAGTTGCTTTGGCCACAATTAACTTGTGTGTACAATGAGCTTTACTGAAAGCTGATTAATGGGTGCTGAGAAAAGTGGTGGTGATGAGGAAATACTGTTCTGTTTTCGGCTCCTAGTGGTTATGTAGCTGTTCCTATGATGAATCAGTCTGAAACTTCTACACAGTTCTTTACTTTTAGACAGCTTCTAAAAACACAGTTGGTTTTTGTCACACGCTGTTCTCTGAAAACAGCAGCCTTAAATTCAGTAGAAGCCAAGGCATTACATGAGTATTGAGACAATGTGGGGATTAGGAGAGAAAAATTGCAGTAGAACAGGGTATAACATTGACAGATACATATAATCAAGGAATGAGTTGTACTGGGAAAAATACTTTATTTTAGAGTAACTGTATTTTTAACATTTCTGGGAATGCTGTGATTTTTTGCAGATTTGAGTCTTTTGTCATTTAGTTCTTGTCTGTTCAGACTGTATGAACAATTCTAGACAGTTACCTGTGTGAAACTGTCCTTTTTGTTTGAAAAACAAAATCAGGCTCCTAAACTCCTGAATAATTTGATGACAAATTATCAATTTCTTCAGAAGATTATTTCATCCTTGGTTGCAAAGCTAAGGACTCCTACTGAAAGAATGAAGCCAGTAGCTGCTCTTAAAAAAAACAAAAACAAAAACAAAAAAAACCCAACTTAGTTATTGGTTTAGGTATCACCAAGTACTGGAGTAAAAGAACAGAAGTCTTCTGAGAACCAGTTGGAAAGGAAGATCTGTGTGAATGACAGCAGATTCATTGCTTGTAATTGAATTACAGATGTTATTAAGTGCAGTTATTTGCAAATTCCGTAGTGAGCTAAATCAAATCCATGCAATGCCTACCTGAAACTGCTATATAACCTATTCTGAGTTATGTTGGAGATCTGAGAAAAATCAGCCAGGGGGGAAAAGCTAAACCAAACCAAAGCACTAGGAGAGCTAAGCGTGGGTGACTGTTGGCCTAGTAAATGTGTAACTGATAATTGTAGTGTTAGGTGTGTCAAATAATTATTTACAAGGACCTTGAGGGGCTAAAGAAAATATTTTTCAAGAGATGAAATAGTATTGGCGCTGGTTTCCTTGATCAATTGCTTTTACTTGCTGCTTAGGTTTTTTGCAAAACTTTTGTTTTAGTTTTAGTTCCAAGTATGCGAAGCTAACAAAAATTATTAGCTTTTGTCAGCATCTCTTTCTTCTTTCCTAGCTTTCTCTTTAAAGATAGTGTCAAAGATGTATTGCACCATTGGACTTGCTTCTCATCTGATGGAACTGAAAGGTGTTCCTTCTCTTCAGAGGTTTTAGTGAATTAATTGTGTCTTCATAACAGAGTTTCCCCAGAGTTGCTGGCCAGCCTTCTGCGTTCCCTTCTGGGGCCCTGGGCCTGCTCCTCTTTGTGATGTCATTCCCCTTCAAGGACTACAGCAATGACTCTGTATGTTAAAAGGGCCTTGGGCTTTTTTCAGTATTACAAAATATTCACGGAAAAATTTATCTTATATTTGTTATCTTTTCACTTAGAAAAAGTTATTTGATATCTTCTAATACAGCAGTTTTAAGCTGCTTTTGATTTGCCCCTCTCAGTAAAGTTCTGAAGTGGGTATAGGATCCTTTTTTATAGGGAATTACAGTTTTGTAATAGCATATCTTTTTTTAAATCACCCTACCTATGTCATCACATCTGCAAACTACAGGTGATCTCCCATCAGTAGGCAGATCTCCATAACTGACTTTTTCTGTTTTAATTCTGTTCTGTTTCTTTGAAACAGAAGGCTTTTGTTACTCTGTCTTGCCAAGTTAAAAAGTAATTTTTTTGTACTGTAATTGAATACTGTTTGGATTTTAGTATCTTTGCAAAACTGTGGGAATTCAGAGACCTTTAATCCAGAAATTTGGTTAAAAAAGCAAAAGACAGTAATATGTATTATTTCACTGTATAGGGTGAGTCCTGCAGGAAAACAAAATAATGGTAATAGTGTAACAATAATTTCAGTATTACATTTATTTTAGACAAAGAGAAACAAAACCGTGCATATCAAAGGCAAATTCTCAGGGAAACTAATATCTTAGTACCAACAATAATGAGAAAGTAAATATACATTATTATTATTATAACTCAGCAAAAGCTTTATTCATTTATCATTTCAGTATCCTAGAGCTGTTTTTTATAAAAATCTATTTTTGTTTACAAGTACCCTTCTAAACTAAACACAAGTCCATGGCTTCTGGCCTGAATTACCCTTTGGAATTACAGTGGTTTTAAATTAGATGGATCCAGGCTTTGTATGTCTCCTTGTTAAGTCTAGTTCCGTAACTTGGATTTCTGAAGTTAAAGGCAGATAGTTGTTCTGAGGGGAAAAAAACAGCACCAAAAAACCCCCAACCCATGGTATTCAATAGTTATTAAAAGCTACACAGTTCCTTTTACTACACAATCATTTTTGCACCTACTATATGACATAGACATTGTGGGAGCTTAATATCACACTTCTGTGTCTCAACTACTGAAGTTTGTTCTCCTGCTTTGCAGAACATTAGCAAATCCATCAAATGCTCTTTTCTTCTTAACAAAAAACTGTCCCTGTCCTGAATTGTTCTGACTTTTTTGACTGAGCTTTTCACTTGAATTTTGGAGGTTGCCAGCTGTTGTAAAATTTTTCTCCAGTCCTGTCAATGTCGTGTCATCCTCCATCTCGCTGGAATCAATGCTTTCAGAGATTGTATTTCCTGTAGTCTTTTGTGGGAATGAACGCGAACTCTGTCGTGTGCTTTCATTGAAGAAGCCTTGTGGGACTGAGAAGGAATGTCCATCCTCGTCACTCTGATCCAGTTGGAAATGATCTCCTGTGTTGAAGACTGATCGTGTTTTCCCAGACCAGTGAAGATGCAGAAAATCTGCCACAGCACTGCAAGACTGCATTTCTTTGGGCAGACTCCAGTTGCTGGTGTCCTGTAATTCTGTGTATCCATCACAGTCTTTCTCATTAAAATCTCTTTGCAATTGATCTGCACAAGCCTTAGCTGTCTTCACCTGCTTCCCCTGTGGTAGCAAGTCTTCTTTCTCTGTAATAAATGTTAAAAGTTTTTCAGTTGTGTTTTCAGGCAGAGGCTGAAGAGATAACTCGTTGCTGGAATGCAGCAGTGATGTTTTTTTAACGATTTCATTCAAACCAGTATCAATGGGAGCAAAAATAAAGTCATCGTCCTCAGGTGGACTTGTGTTTCTTCTTAATGTAATGTCCCCTTCGCCATGATTCTTTTTGGAGGAGTTCCTATTGTTGTGCTCATCTGTACTTCCCTCTGGTGCATTTTCTTTTTGTTCAGTGGGACTGAATCTGAGGGGATGCTGAGGTTCAATGGCAAGCTGATACAGCTGCAATTCAGCCTCTTCAGGAGCACTCTCTGTATCCGTGTTGTATGTGGGAGAATGTTTTAATGAAAGTAACGTATTACCAAAATCTGTATTTTGATTGTGGAGAGAATCAGAGTATTGTACTGTTGACTCTTCATTAGTAAAATAATCAAACGTATCAGGAACTTCCTGATCTGAAGAACTAATTGTGTCTGAATCTGACGTGCTTATATGGTCACTACATTTATCAGTGTAAGGCGATGCTGTTTCAGGCATGATGGTATCTGATCCATAATTAATAGTGGTTTCAAAATACCCATTGTTCCTGTCTTTATGTTTCCCAATATGCTGAAGTTCAGCAGCAATGTTTGGAGACTCTGGCAGTGTTGAGAACTTCTCGGTTCCACTGTTTGTATTGGCTTCCTCTACTGACGACTGACAGACTGGTGGGTTGTCACTAACACCGGGTTGTTCCAGTTCAAAGTCTGCTAGAGAACTACAGTCGCTCATTGTGAATGGAGTCCCTTCATCTGAAGAACTATCGCCAAATATATCTGCCGAAGCATATTTTTCATTTGTACGTTCCGTTTTACAGTCGTAATCCCTAAGAGGAGCGTTTTCTATTGTTTGGTAGACACTTAAATTCTCAATATTTGTGCCTCTCTTGCAGCTACCGGGTGAAATAAAATCTCCTACATCACCGGTTATATTTATGTTGCCATTTAGACCAAATTGTTCATCACAGCTTTGCCTTTTGGGCATAAATTTTGTAATGCTTATGGGTTCGTTATGTGAAACGATACCTTCTCTTTCAGGAGACTCTGGTGGAGCCTTTGTGGTTTCAGACCGCAGCAGACCAGAGTTGTTGCTTACCTGGCTGTTCCTAGAATCTTGTGCAACTGTATGTGTTTGTGTTGTGGAAAATGGAAAGCCAGTTTTTTCCGTAAAGGATAAATCCAGATCTGAAGAGTCAGTGTAATTTGAGTAAGAGTCAGCATTCAATCTCCTGGGTACAGGAGGGAACCTGCTCTTCTCTGAGTCTTCATTATTTGCATATTTTGAATCTTCCCACAATGAAATGTCATTACTCCTTAATTTTCTTGGTGTTACTTCATTGCTGTTCTTGTAATCTGTCCTTACAGAATATAGTCCATTATCATCAATATTTATATTTTCATAATTGTTGATACTAGTTTTGATGTCTGAAAATGCTGGTTTTTTCTTCACATAGATCTCATTATTGCTTTCTTTCTGGTACTCTTCTTCCGTATTTGGTGCATGTACGCTGCTATCAATGACACTTTCATGCAAAGTAGAAGTTTCTGTAGGAAAAATGCATGTGTTTCTTGAAGAATTCTCATCACTAATGAACAAATTATGCTGCATTGGTTTGCTTGCAGAGCACCCTCTGCTCAAGGTTTCATCTGAAAAAGCTTGATTAGAATAAGTATGTTCTGAACCTGAATTTTTGTTCCTGCGCATGAGTCTCCACAGGCTCACAAGGTAGGGTCTAGCAAAAGCACCCAGACAAAAAGCACAAACAAATGTAATGAACACGGAGAGGCAGACGGCCAATGCAAGGTCTTGCTCTGTTCTTCCTTGTCGAAAACCAGTGTTAGTGTCCCGGGCTTTTCTAACCAAAAATGTTGAAACTTTTTCTTTCACCTGTATGTTGTAGATGAGATATTTCATCTTTGTTGTATTAAAAATACACAGATATAACCCGTCAGCAGTTTTGTCAGCATTGTATATCACTAAATTATTCATTTTATCCAGTGCCATATGAGGAAGATGATTATCTTTTGAAATTCTGCCTTTAGGTGTCCACCAAGAGACTCCGTTACCTGAAATAAAACAAAATACAAACTAAATCTTTCTTAAAGGTATAGGATACTTGGTTTGCAGGGTCAGGTTATTTCTATAAGGACATACTCTGACCTATCTGTGATAATTTTAGCTATTTATTATAAAATCCATTTTCTTTTTATCCATTCATAGTCATTTTTTTACATGGTACCAAGTATCTGTTAAATGATCATATATTCCTCCCCCCCCCCCCATTTAAAACACAGTATGTATGGGGTCTTAATAGCAGACTTTACAAGAAAAATGGTGTGGGTGAGGGAGGAGGTCACTGAAATTACACAAGTATGTTCTGGGTTGTACTAGAAACACTTGCTGATCTCCCTTCTGGAAGATCCCTATTTCTAGGCAGCCATTCTCCAGCGTGACCATGGTCACTGTGTGCAGCTAGGAGACTAAACACTAGATCACTGTCAATGTTTCAACCACCGTGATTTTCCTGTAGTTACTGCTTTGCAGCAAAAAGGTTTGAAAACTAAGGATGTTTCTATCGGCCGAGCAATTGTTCCAACTTTAGCTAGTGTAGGCCATGGCTGGTTGTTGGCTTTTGGAATATGTTTCAAGGTTGCATGTACACCTTTGCTTTTGGATCTGCTTGTGCTCCCAGTTGGGTTTTGGTGCAATCCAGTGTGTTTGATTTTAATTCCATGATCAGTTTCTGTGACTTTCCTTCTTAACAGACAAAGCAGGTGGCATTTCTGATGGACCCCATGTATGTTCATCTGGGGATAAAGCGTTCCAAGGGGAAAGCCTTACCAGCCTCCAAGTGCTATTAGTCCATTAGAGTTAAACCATTTGGCCTTGCGGCACGTGACAAATACACCTTCTACTCTAAGTTTGGTCTTAGTTTTCTTTCTGCATGGGAAGTCTTAGCTCTGTAGATTTTTGTCGCTTACACTTCAAGTGCTCTGTATTAACTGTAAGTGCTGAATTCATTTCCAAAGTGAACTGTGTGCTACAGTAGCTGTACTTTTTTAGAAGAAATATAAATCCTTTCCCTTGCAAATAAACTTTCATTTTGCTATAACTGAATACTAGAAACACTATTGTATCCTTTTCAGTTTATATGCCCCGGAAGTGCCACCCCACTATTCTGTCCTTTGTTTGCATTCCAAAATTAACTGATAAATTCGCAACGTACTACTTACTGAAATTTGTGTATAATTTGGCATTGCTTATTAGTTTAATGTAAGGAAGGAGATGAAGACTGTTTTTTGGAAAGGTGACTTTCAAATAGTCTAACTGGTATACTACAGTCTAATGAAATAATTTGCACGTTAAATTGTTCAGTTCATGTTAAACAGTATCTTTAGAAATTCACTTTTTGAACCAGATTTCTTTGATCATTCTGCATGCACTTGAATTTTAGCAGCATATGGATAAAGTCCTGGTTGTACATACCCCTTGTGTTGTCCAAATCACAGTTTAACACCGATGTCTTCCTGGCTGGGATTACAGCCCTCTTGAGCAAAACATCGCGGCAGTTTAAATGGAAACTTGAAAGGTACAGCAGAGGTTTCTGTGAGTTGTTGGCAGATTTATTGTAGGAAATACTCCACTTTTTCCTCGTGGAGTCAAAAAAAAAATGAAATAAATGTTTGAAAACATTTAGTCTGCAGTTAAACATCCAGCCGTTATTTGACAAATCCACTTCAAGTTGAAAGAAGTTCAAACTGATTAATACCTGTGGTAGAGGGGTTGTCAGAGCATTTTCGCGGAGATCCATGACCTACTGGGAAATATTTCACAATTAATTCGATAAATCTTACAATGGAATCCTAATGGCAATATCAACAATAACATTTATTTTAATTTACCAGTGCTTTTGCAGTTAGGGGAACAATACATCTGGTTAGGATTTCAAGAATATTGTTCTGTGCTTTTTAATTTAAATGAAAAGCTTAAATTGTGGTATATTCAGAATTCTCCCGTTGTAAACCACCTCTGTGTGAATGGGAAGCCACGGGGCTTTTGCCATGGAAGGGGTGGGGGTAGAAAAGGACCTCTGTGTTTAAGCCAGTTACTGGCTTGTGGCATAGATAAATGATGAATTGATGGTTTTATTTTGTGTATTTACAAGTGTGTGTGGTTTCCTATATATGAAAAGCAAATATATCAAAATAATAATTATTTTCACCATTTTCTTTTTTTTTGTAGTTGTATACTAATATAGTAATCAAAGACCAATAGAATCATGCTGAATAGTTGATAGTATCTTTAATGGTGATTAACACAAACCATTGAAACAGTTGTCATATTCCTTTACAACCTGTAATTTGTTGAGGTCCCTGAAGGCATCTGGATGAATTTTAGTTATCTTGTTGTTTTGCAAGTCGATGTCCTTCAGCTGTGAACAGTTTTGAAAATCATCCAGATTGATCTGTCGTATGCCATTGGATGACAAATGGACAGTTTGCAAAGACTGCAGCAGGCCCAGTCCTAGGAAGAACAAAACTATTTTATATTTCACATCCTTGCTTTCCCAATCGCGTCAAGTGGCTTTTTAAAATCCGTTGCCACAAAATTCCTTCCGTTCACATCTATCGCAACGAGTGGCTGCAGGCTTTGAGTTGCCATGCCTTTCTTATTCAAGTGGTTGTCCCATTCTAAAAGTTGCGTAGCATCAACAGCAGACACATTAATACATTCACAATCGATGCATGTTTTAAAAATTCACATCTCCATAAAAGCAGTAATGTTCCTTTGTGCTATCAAAATTATTCTGACTGTGATCTCTCGACTTTGAGCACGCTTCTCTGGAGAACTGGAGGTAGGAAAGGAGGAGTGGGAAAAAGGTGGAATATACCGAGTTTATAAAATCCAGATATGTTAACTGTAAATAAAAGATGGAGATGCAAGGGGTGATACACTATCTCCTATTCATTGCCATCTGCAAGTTCACTGGAGTTTTTCACATGTGGAATTATTTGAACTGCATGCATAGGATGTAAACTTGACTGAAAACAAACCCACGTTGTTGCTTATGCCTGTCTGCCTGTGAATTATCAAACGTGACAGTATATTCTTCAGCGTACCCTAGTTATGACAGCATCTGTCTTGCATAAGTAGCCCTTTGGAATGCTGGAGATATA
This sequence comes from Balearica regulorum gibbericeps, assembly GCF_011004875.1. Lineage (NCBI taxonomy): Eukaryota > Metazoa > Chordata > Aves > Gruiformes > Gruidae > Balearica > Balearica regulorum. The sequence goes on along the minus strand of NC_046187.1, from coordinate 53,118,400 downwards.
CTGCATTTTTCATCAGTGCTGTGCAGGCAGCCCCAAAGCTCCAGCCTGCAAGTTCCAGTGGGAGCACTCAGCATCACCACAGTTTGTAACACCTGAATGTCACTCTACAGTCATTTTTGATCAAAAAGCATTGTTGAGAAGATACCAGTTCTCCTTAAAAAATTTTGCCCCTGCTGTCATCTGGTTTACTGGAAATCTCTTACTCCAGTTTGCTGTTCTGTTTTCTTTGGGTTTATTGTGAAAAGCAGAGAGAATGATTCCTTCCTGCTGTAAAACTAGAGGTAGCTGAGAGGAGAGGCATTTGGAGGTTCTGGCAGTTCGTCAGTTCTTCCTTGTAGTGTGGATGCTTCCCTGACGCTAAACTTCTGCTACAAATAAATACAGGCTGGTATGGCAGCAGTGGGCAGGAGCCCGACACCTGGGGTGGTGGTGGCGGTTGTGAGAAGGGTTTCTCTGTGGCCAAACCCCTCTGCTTTAGAAATTCAGTTTGCATTTTCTTACCAGCACTTAAAAACTAGAATGTTAGGAAAGTGTTTTGGAGGAGGGAAAATGAAGTTCTGAACATGTATTTAAATGAATGTGGGATTTAACTATAACTTGAGGTATGGTGGTATGATGCATAGCAATTTGACTTCTAACATCTAAAAACTGGGTCTCCTACAGAAAAGGGTTGATCTCTCTGACCCACTGAGGCATCTTACAATGTGTAGTCATATTTAGCTATCAAAACAAATAAAATCAGCATCAATGCATTTTAGAATGTAAGCTTTTCTATACTGTCTATATGGGAACCGTACAGATACTACAAAATATTTAAGTGAAATGGTTTCCTGCATGCCAGAGAATTATTTAATATAAAAAAAGGAGAAAAATAGAACTTCAAGGATCCTGTGTAGGCACAAAATTATTCCCTTTGTCTGACTTTGCGAGATAAATGGGTTTTTGGTTTGCCCCTCCCCAGTATTTTCAAAGTCTAGAGCTAATGAATCTGATGATGATATCAGAGACAATTAAATTCAACAAACAATACATAGGATAGTGTTGCTTGTACTGCAGGTTCTGCTTCATTTGAACACTGTTTGGACAACGCAAACCATCTGTTTATGAGGCTAGAGGCTGTCATAAAGGCTATGACGCATAGCACAGTTCAGCGACTAGCAACCACTTTCTGAAAGCCTATTGAAAACTTACAACCCTCTCTGGTTACTAGAAGGTGTCACTTTGGTTGGGTGTCAGAAGGCATAGAGCAAAATTTTGACTGAACAAAATGTATTTTCCTGTCTTCGTGAAATACTGAAATTGGAGCAAGTTTTATTTAAGGGAGTACTGACTTTCTTCTGAAGAGTAATATGAAACTCATTATCCATAATTTTCTTGATGTTCAGGTTCATGACTGGATTGTGGAGGCTGGTGTTTTTCCAAAGATCCTTACTTCCCTTTCTATACAAGAAGGAAAAATACTGCTTGGGCTCTCAGAGGATAAATTTGGTTGTATTTGACACTGAGGCATTACGATTGCAAAGACTTTATAAAAAAGCCCAACCTAACCCGAAACAACCCATTTGCTTCAGTCTCTGTGTTTGCACGCAGGTGGAACTTTCCTTACCCTTAAGCATAACTAAATGAGAGGATTAGTCGCATTCTGAATTCAGCCAGACGCACCGAATCATATCCAAAACCAACTTACCGCTTCGGAGTGAGGTCCTTAAAGATTTTGAGAGCTTACCTCTTGGAACTGCGTGAAGATTATTTCTTTCAACTGACAATACTTTCAGAGCAGGCAGGAGGTGACAGCTTTTTCCTTGCTTTTTAGACTCATGTGCAGGCATAGGTACGTCCAGTGTGAGGGTGTGGATGGCATTACCATTGAGGTTGAGAGTTTCTAAAACGGGTAAGTTTCTAAAAGCAGTTAAGGAGAGTTCAGAAATCAGGTTGTTACTGAGATTCAGGTGTTTCAGCATCCATTTGTCATTTCTTTCATCAGTATGCATGAAAGTTTTAATATTATTGTAACTAAAATCAGCTGTGGTTGCTGTTTGTGACACATCTTCTGGAATAGTAGATATTCCGGTAAAAGAACAATTTGCTGAGAACTCCCCATCCCACCGGCAGTCTGAATGGTGATGTATATCAAGAAGAATCCGCTGTGACTTGGTTCCCATTGATCCAGGAAGATTAAAGTAAAGGACCACAGCTATGACACTCAAGTGAAGGTTATCCATAGTATCTAGATGTAAAATGTAAAATTACGGTAAGTTCAGTACAACAAGAGTTAAACAGAAAGCGGAAATACTTTGACGTTAAAAAAAACTCAACACCAAATACCCAAAGCATTACTAACATTTTGCCTTAAACATAGTTTTGGACTCTGAGGTATGTTTCAAAAGGAACATTCATAAACTGGTAACGCTTCCCCCTCCCTCCACCTCTCCCAAAAAACAATCCAGACCTTTCTTTTCCAGCTGTTCGGTCGAGAAACACAGCGTCCCAGGAACTCCTGAAGTAACAACAATGGGGACTTTTGAACTCTACTTTAGGTATCATACACAATTACCACCGAGCAAAGTCCACCAGATATAATCCATGACGAATAGATGTAGAATGGCTTTCATTCTTACAGTTAATAAAATACTAGTTTCCCTGACAATAACACAACAATGTATTTTTAATGAAAAATTATATTCTTACAAATAACACTTCTGAACCACAGCTGCATGTTAGAATTTATTGAAATTATTTCATTTCAAAACAAAGATTAGAAATTCAATTGTCTTTCACCTATTGAAACAATCACCACCTTTACATATGCTGAGAACTCTTCACATGTAAGTTCTCTCAGCGTACCCAGTACGGTATATTACACAGAGGCATGAAGAATGTACTTTAAACACACAGAAACTTGAGTGCATCTGTGGGACTGAAATAAATAATGTGCCACATAGTGTTTTAAATATGTATAGAAGAATGTACCTTAGGCAGTTAGAAGGTAAACAACAAATAAATGCACAACACAGGGCACGTCTGGTGCCAGCATTTCTCAAACTGTGTAGTGAAGGCAACAAAATATATTAACAATACATAAATAGTGGCTAAGAAATTGGTAAGTTATTTCATTTGGTATTTGTATGATCAGTTTTGCTACATTTTGACAGAAAATCCACACTTCAAGACCAATTCTTCAAACCATGATTTTAACCTTTGTGACAAATCTTTCAGCTATGTTGCATAAAGTATTTTAAAAAGAACTCTTGAGAATTACAGGAATCCAAGGCTAGCATATAGGCGTGGCAGTGTTAACCAAAGAGCTTTAATATCCTATTTGTATGTATCAGACTTGACAGAGGCAGTATCTGTCATTTTCGAGATCTATTTCAGATTCAAGGATGCTGCTGCTTATGTTTTATAGGTGTGTGTGTGTGTTTATTTTTATATATATATATATGTAGAAAAATAAAGTGACAAACTTCCATTAGCATGAATGAAAATTCTAAAAATGTTATAGTTTACTTCCTCCTCTTAATGGTAACAGACACTAATTGGTGCACTACTTAGCAGCAAAGATGTGTGCATGTTTTCAGCAAAATGCATGTTGAAGTGGTTAATAAAAATTAACAGTAGTAAAACTATGAAGTCCATGAAGGCAGGATGCAAAATGTTAATACTTTCCCATAATCTTTAATGTGAGCAATTCAATGGCTTTTGCTACATTTTATTCTGTTTACTCCATTTTTGTTTGAACAGCCGCACTGCTGTCCACCCTGCCAAACCCCAACAACTACTGACCATCAAAATCTGGCTTTGCAATGAGGGAAATGTGACCCCTCTGACCTCCTGTGTGGTGCAATGCCTGACCTAAGGATCCCCCTCTAGAAATCACTTCCATCTATACACATCCTGCATGAGGGCTTCTAGTAAATACAGCAATCCGGACCTTAGATATGAAGCTCTTGTTGCAGCAGGAGCTGATTTGTGTTTTATGGAATTCTATGTACTGTGAGAGCTATAAAACAAGGGTAGATAGTTTATCTTCCCATAACAAATGACCAATTTTGAAGTTAATGTGTAACATTTGCATAACTTCTAGGAAGAGAAGCGTGTGCTTATCTAGAAAAACTTGTCAAAAAATTACTTGTAGCATCACCTTTGTGGCCTCCGTTATTAAGGTTACTTGATGCTCCTGCAAAACAAACTATTTTAAACTGAAAAAAATACATGGGGAGGGAGGAGTGGGAAACTCATAATGAGTTGGAACACCTTATCTCTGCAAAAGCAGTTACAAGGCTCTAACAGTTTCAATTAGGTCTCAGTTTACCATAGTTTCACTGTTGACAAATTCAGATACACGTGTATTTACTCTGCTGTCATAGGATTCGATACCATCGCATTTAGAATTACAGACCTGCAGTTTAACTTTAGAATTTCATTCTGAGGTTCTCAACAATGCATCAGTGCTGGCATTTATGGGGAAAAAGATCTGATCTCAGACACTGCTGCTTACAGTCATGCTTCAGATTATTACCTGTTGAATAATGAATTCATACACTGTTCATATTAAAGTACCCAGGAAAATACTTTTTTTGGGTAGTGAGCAAGTTACATGTACATCTTTAAAAATGTACTTCTAATATAAACACATTTTATAAATACTTCACATAGATTAAGCAACTGTAGAATCCCTAAACTGCACAGACAGAATGGGAGCTCAAGCAACACTTCAAAAATCACAAGATATTTCAAAATTGAAGTTACATTTCCACACTTGATATTAATTTGCAAATATTATTTGTGCTAGCATAATTTCTTCTTCACCTACGTGAGAGTATAGGGTAGAAATAACGCAATATTTTAAAGTGAACCTGCCATTATTCCTCTCTTTCTTAGTACACATCTGGTAAACCGCATAATTTTGGGGGAAATCATTGTATCAACCTTCAGTAAGAAATTAAGAGAAGACAAAAATTTGCCGCTTCAGCCATCCCAGGCAAATCCACTTCCAGCAACAACTCAACATTCTTGTTGAAATACTTCAGATCACAGTTGTGTTCTCAGCAGCCACTGAGGTCTTGGGATGTAGGACAAAATCCTCCTTTAAAGGCAGTCGAGATTGTTGCTAAGATCATGTTCTTTAGATATGTTCTACAGATCCCAACTGAGGAAAGTACTTCAGTAGACTTAAAGCTTACTAAAGCAGTGCCACTATTACAGCTAACAGGATGATGACATAATACCGCTGAACATTATCAGCCTTTGCTTAAAAATATTATGTAATAAATGTTAGTATAAACTGCTGTAAAAACAGAAATCCTTGAAGGCATGCAATTACTTCATACAAATATATGTAAACACAAAAGAGAACTCTCCCAGTAGTGGTTTGTGGTTTAGTGCGTGGCTCCACACGGATTGACAGAAGTCTGACAACCCATGTTATAACCAGTCACCTGAACCTTGAATAGTGTCCCATCCGCACACATACAGAGCTTGAAACGCAGCCAGTTGCCGTTATTAAACTGTTCCCCGTAAGAAGAACTTGGCAGTCGCAATGGGCTGACCATCACAGTTCCGTTCAGGATAATACTGTTTTCCTATTAAGAGGGAGAATTTAAACAAGGCAGGTTGTTTTTGAAAAGGACAAGTTGGTTTAATGAATCAATGACAGCTTTAGGATGGCTGTAGAAATCAACAGACAAAAAAAAGTACATATAAAAAGGGTTCATTTTTTAATTAAGTTTGTGAATAATGCCCATGAATTTCTCAATTATAGCCAGCAATGTACTTTGCTATTTCAGTGGTAGATCGATATTGAGAGAGACAGCAGCAGTATGGCTTTTCACTTGACAGATCTATTAGCAAATGCAGTAAATCTAAAAATATGTACGTGAAATGGGAATTGGTGTTTGAATTCATACATGAAATTAATTCACACACTAAATAAAGTGCATGTATCTCTATTTTTTATCCTCCTTTAACCTTTCCATCATTCTGTATGCTCTGCAATCTTAACCATGTCCAAAAATCTTCAATGAATGCTGGTGAGTCTTGCTGCAGCAGCACAGGAGGTAGTGCTCCTGACTGTATGCTCTGCCCCTCTGTCAAACATTGCTGTCCCCAGTAAAACCTCCAGAAGAGGTGAATTCCCTTTGGTATTCATTTCAGTGCAGAGGCCAATAGCTTAGCTTTAATTGCATTGTGGGTTTTTAGCTTCTTAATAGTAGTAAATCATTGTTACCTGAACCACTAATTAACAGCAAAGTAGTAATCCACTTTTTAAAAAACTTTACTAAATACACTGACCACAACTCAAATTTATGCATGACTACTTTATATAACATTTGAATCCGTATAAAGCATGATTAGGATACTATCAGCCTGAATTTGAAGCTAAGCTGTTAAAAAAAATGCTGATTTGAAATACTTACTGCTTTAAGTTCCATGTTACCCCCCATTCGAAACTCAATGGTCTTGCCTGTGATGAAAACACCTTCATTTCCACGGACAATAGCACGCCCGTCAACCTTTATGTTTAGATCACTGGTTGCATTGCTGGTAATCTAAGAACATAAACAAAAAAAAGCCTATTACAGATCAATGTAAACGTGCTGCTTGGGTTTGTCTGAGTAACTTTACCTTAAAAATATTGTTACACAATTTAATAAAAACCTTCAATGCGCTTTTTGCCCTTCTCTCATTATGCCTATGAAGCTTCTGCCCATTTCCACAGTCACGTTTGAAAACAAGGATTACTTAATTTTGGAAGGTATGTAAAATAGTTTATGTTTGCATGTTGTTTGTGATAAAAATAACAATTCATATGACAGTTTATGGGATACACAGTTAATACTGGTAGCAAATATAGGCTTTCTGTTAGGAGTGACTATGTAAATTTACTCCTCTGTTTTCATTTAATCTGTTCCTCATATGTATTTAAAGTTACAGGTTTGTTTTTTTTTCATGGAGCATACTATTTAATTGTTAGCCTGCAGAGGAAACACAAAGAAAAGCAAACTAAATTTTCTTTTTTGTTTGTCCTTAACAGGATTGCTCAGTGCTTCCTACGGCACACTCAACCCTCTACAAAACCACTGATACTACTCTGCTAATGTTATACCAAAGAACTAGAAGCTGTACTCTATTTGTAAAGCCTTTATTATAAGTGATGATATACAAGAAAGAAATTTCAGTTTGGCCTTAAGATCAACATTTTAAATGTACAACACCAATATTTAGGTTTTTTAGTTTTCTGATAAAGCATATTTAGTGTAGAAACCAACTAAGAACTTCTTTAACCTAGAAGCTGTGAACTGATGTAACTCCTATAATGCTGTGATTGTTCTCTACAGTTTTACTCAGACTTCTGAAATTCTCATTGTATTAACATTTATCTCCAATAGAAGGAAAATGACACATGAAGTTCTGGTAATTATTTTTGTAAGTTCTCACTAGAAACAGAGAAGCTTTTCATAGAAATTTTATTTCTGAAACAGTGATCTAAGCACACAAAAATGGACAAATGCTTAATAAAAAGACACACAGGCCTAGTTGGCATGGTATTCTGGATATTACACTCATTTAATGATGTCAGTTTTCATTTCTGTTCTAATTTTTAGGGTGATTTACATTTTCAGAGCTGCATTTTTAGCTACATTTAGTCAAATTTCTAAATATGCTTGAAAGATTGTGCTAGTAAACTTTCTTCTTATTCTACAGCTGCAGCAATCCTGTAATGAGCTTTTACAAAAAGGAAGAAGTAGTTAAACGAGACATACCCTCTCTGTAGAGGCCTTTTGTACATTCAAGATTTTAACTCCATTTGGCAGATGAAACTCATGAGTTTCATAGTCCGTGCTGAACAAGGTATTTTGTGTCCGTGGGTCAACAAATTCCATGCCAATATCACTGGTAATAGATGTTTTGTCTTTTTCCACACTAAGCTTGGTTGTTCCTTGCTGAAATACAATCTTCAGAAACAAAGTCATTATGTTAATGATGTTTCAAATATAATGTTTATTAATAATGTGAGTGTAATTTCATAGCATTGCTGACAAACTTTCAATTCATGATATAACTTACAGGCTGATTATTTCCAGTGATCACCAAATCTTCATTACGTCTACCTCCTACAGTGCTTTTATATAATGGATGTATAACGCCCATGTCAGAAACTTGCTTAAACCGCAACAAGCCACTCTCATGGAACTCCATACTGTCACAACCATTGGGACCGATTCGAATCACTGCCCAGATAACTAGTGTAATCTGAAAAAAACCCACACATTTTCAAAGATCACTGTGATCGTTTGGATCTTCTCACAAAAAGAATCGTATTAACTAGATGTTTTATCTGAAATAATTATTAATGCTAGTGTTTAAATGAGCTTAAGGTATGGATTTACTTTAGTCAGTTTAATTCCTGCTAGAAACATCAGAACACATTTAATTGTGAAAAGCATTTTACATGATTTTTAGACTCATCTGAAATGGTAACTAAAGTAATTTGTATATATATTAAAAAATAAATATATATATATATTTGAAATTAAATCACCTCCACAATTAAATCTTTTTCCTGTTTAAGGGTAACCATGGTATCATTAGCTAAACAAACTTCCTGAACAAAATAGCTCAGCTGAGGATATACTTACCCTTGAACTACAAGAAAGCACCTTCACAGGTGGATGTCCAATTATGAAAAGTAACTCATTACTTCTCATTAATCAAGCAATAAAAAAGTGGTAATTATAACAATGAAGGTTTAAAGTGCAGTGGCTGATTAATTCTGAATGCTTACGTGCAGCTCTGTTATTATACGTAAAATGTTCCTGGCATAACAGGTTATCCTGAATACATGTGAACTGCACTAATAACACTTTGCACACTTGCTGTTACCGAGTTTTGGGAATGGACAGACACTTTCAAGGTTCCTAATTCTGTGTTGCATAAATGGTAGGTTCCTTGCTGGGACCATGATAACTGAAATAATCATGACTGAACTTAGAAGATTCTTCTGTCTAATCTTGCTCAAACAACAAAAGAACAAAAAAGAAAGGAGAAAATGAGAAATCTCCTTCAGTACATTTTAAGTCCTTCTCAGCCATACTGGAATAAGTTTTATTTCTCTAATAAACCATCAAAATTAAATATGTTTTAATGTTGCTTACAGCCTAATTATTATACTCACAATCAGATTGATAACAGCCAAAATAAAAAGAAGAACAATCACACAAATGGCCAAGTTGCCTTTCCTGCCACGTAACCCTGTCTTATGGAGACGGTCTTCATCAATTGGAATGTATCCTGCTTTAAAGTTACTGTTGTGCTCCTTATTAACGTTCCTGCGTTCCACAGCCTTCTCTCGCATAGACTTCTTCACCGGGCCATTAGAACTTTGCTATAATACAAAGCATGGATTAGCTGTTATAAGGCGTGTAAAGCCACTGAAATGACACACATATATGTATGCAAAAAATATAAACTTGAATTGTCTAGTGGAATATATTAGATAGTGTGTTCATCACTATATTTCAGTCTGCCACTCTGTACTCAGAATACACATTTATAACCACTGCAATCTCTGCTAATGCTATGACTAAAATGAAAATCCAGATATATTCAGACAATATATGTTTTTATATCTCATTTTTATCATGGCAGATAGGAATTATTAATTACATTGTTGCAGTGAAAAAACAAACCAAACCACAGTTATAAAGAACTTCATCAAGTTTTCACCTCTTGGGGATGATACAGGACATAATCCTGCAGATCACTCACCAATACACAGCATTTTAGTTCCCTCCATGCTAATGCGGGATAAACTCTCAATGAGTCTATTCAAAAGAAGGGTGGCAGATACAGTTTTAAAGTTAGTTTGATAGCACAGGGTTTGTATTCAACTTCTATTGCTTGCATGCAGCATTAAGAAAAATACTGTAAGTCTTCAAACCTGGCACGGGTTACTTGGCCAGTCTGGCTTTAATTTCATCATTTGAAGTTACTAGATCGCAAGGGATATCCTGTCAATGTTACAAAGTAACTTGTAGAGGAAACTCTTGAGGTATTCATGGGGAAAATAAACCTTTGATGTTTTTTTGTAGCTTGGTCCAAAATTGTGTTCCACCTCCCTTGAATGGTTCAGGCTGCTATTTAAGAGTTCAATTCTTCAAAGGGGCTTGACCTTTTTGATGGGATTAAGTTTGTTCATCTGAAATGAATCCTGAGGCTGTGCCTTAAGCTTACTGTACTTGCATATGTCTATACCGATGTAATGGATAAAAATGTCTCGTTTTCTTCTGCTGCCAAAGAACATGGAAATGATGTTGAGAAAGGTGCTTGACCTGAAGAGTTTACGGAGGGCTTCCTTGATGATGTTCTAGAAGCCACTCTAACCCCGCACAAACTCAGAATTGGCTAGGCAGGGAAACCGAGAGAAGAGATCTGTGTTCTGGGGACAAGGAAACAGATATCTTGTACAACAGGACAGTATCTTGTACTGAAGATAGTGTGTTCTGGAAAGGATGTGATGGTGAGATAAAACTCCCATGTAGTTTTTTCACCTGGTAAGGCAGCACAACAGAAGACAGCACCAGGACTGGGAGAACAGGGCTGAAATTGTAATTGCAGGAACGAGTGCTGGACCATCCATGCAGAACTAGGGAGTGCTTCCTACGGCACCCGAGGACCCCTCAGGAATCTGGGGCTTCCTACCCACTGCCTCCACCTGCGCACATGCACATACACGGACTCGCTGTGATGAAGAGTCCCGTGGAGATGCAGGAGCTCCTGAAAGATGAGCCCTCCAAGCTCGGTTCTTTCCCTCCAGCTTGCCCGGCGCTGACAGAGCCCCTGTCCCACCCCTCCGCCCGGGGGCAGTGACACCCCTTCTGACAAATTCAGCTTTCGCTCCCCTGCGAGACCTCGGATGCTGAGGCTGAGCCCGAATCTGAGCTTCGGTCTTATTTATACACCGCCGCTGAGCTACCGACCATACTTGTGCCAGCGTAACAAGACAACTGAGACTGACAGCGCAGTCCTATAAATACCAACCGCACTGACCAGCTGCTTTCCGCGTCACTAAGTAGTGGCAAGTGCCTATTTACGCAAGACAGTCACATTCCCGTGCAGAAATACCAGAACGTTTTATTTCGAAAACAGAAAGTCTTTTTCTTTGTCAGAGATTCTGCATCTACGGGCTAGACGGCGCAACTCCGGGCTGTAACGGGTCCCGCCTCGACAGCGGGCTCAGGCCGCTTCTACCCCGCTGAGGCGGCTGCCCCCGCAAGGCAAAGGCCGTCCTTCCCGGACGGCGCCGAGCACGGGTCCGAAACGCCGTCCAAGCGCCGTTTCTCCCCTCCCCGATTGGTGCAGGGGGTGGAAAGCCAGGGGGACCGGGTCGGCCCGCCGCGGCCCCGCACCCCCGCCGCTGGCATCATACCAGCCTCGGCAACCGACGCGAAAATGGCGCCCCCACCCGAGCGCCCCCTCCACAAGCAGCGCCCTTCGGCCGGAGCGGCTGCTGGGGCGGCTCGCCGCGGACCCGCGGGGCGGGCCTCGCTCCCCCCTCGCCCCGGCGGGGACGGCCCCGCCACCTCCCCGTGCCTGTGTCTCGGCGGGGACAGACCTGCTCGGACGCGGCCGCCGCCATCTTCCCCCGCCGCTGCTGCGGGGATCATGCGAGCGCCCCCTTGTGGCGCAGGGAAGGATGCGGTGGGAAGCGAGCTCGGTGCCGCTCCGCGAGGCGGGTCTGTGCCGCCCGTTCAGAGACGCGTTACCTGGCGGCGCCACCTGGCGGCCGACGGGGTGTTCGCTCCCTCCCTTCCCCCCCGCCGGGCCGGGTCGTGGGGCCGCGGGCAACCGGGGGACGGCCGCCGCGTTACCACAACCGAGGCGCGCCCTGCCTGCGTCGCCGTGGCACCCGCCGCTGCGCCGAGCCCGGCCCACGTTACAATCGCGATTATAAAGGCGACGCGAACGCGGTGCCACCTAGAGCAGCGGACCCGGGCCGGCGGTACCAGCTCCCCGCCCCGTCGCGCCGCCCGCCCGCCCGTGGAGGGCTGCTGGAGGGACGGGGGCGCCGCCCGCCCGCGGAGGGCTCTCAGAGGGACGGGGGAACCAGCGCAGCCCATCGCAACCCCGGGAGCGAGCTGACAGCCGGCCATGGCCGACGGCTTGAGGAGGCTGGTCGGCGCGGAGAGCGGCCGGGTGCTGCAGGAGAAGCTGGAGAGCTGGTACCGGGACTACGAGGTGGGGCCCCGGCCGGCAGCGGGGGGAGATCCCCGTCTGCTGGGGGTCTGTACGGAGGGCGGCCCGCTCCACCTCGCGGGCCCTCAGGGGACGGGAGGCCGCCGGCAGCGGCGTCGTTGCCGCGGTGCCAGGGCCGTTTCCGCGGTGACGGCGGGACGCGGAGCGGCGGCGGCCCCCACCGCCTCCCGGGAGCGCGGGTGCCCTTAGGCCGGTGCGACCGAAACCTGCAGCCGGCCGTGGGGAGCAGGTAGTGGCCGCCGCTTGGGGTTCAAAAGGCTAATTTGGGACGCTGACCCACACATGCACCCGGTTACCACAGCTTTAACACCCGGTGCCTGTAGCACTTGCAGCTTCTGCTGTTTTCATTTTTTTGCCTGTGACAAGGCTCACTGAAAGCAAGGACTGGAGGTTAAAAGTGATATTTGAGCTGTGATGACTGAGTCTGGATCAGAAAAGATTTTTTGTGGTAAAAGGACCACAAGTGAGGGTGTGCTTAGAAAGAATCGCCTGTGGCCTGGGAACAGTCAGGAAAATGTGAGGAAAAAGGATGTTGAAAGTGAGAAGGGGGTTATCCAGTTTCCCAGCTCTTCTGGGTGGGAAACCTGTTAGAACTGAGAGGCTGCTGGAAGACAGCACACCTGCAAAGGGCTTCAGAAGAGGGGAAGCAGGTGTGAGCAAAGAGTTTCAGGTATAGGTGAGGAGAAGCCTGGAAATGGATGCAATGGGATGCATGGAGGAGGACAAAATAACAGGAGATTGAGGGGGCAAACCAGCGGAAGCAGGAGAGAAGGTTTAAGGTAAGAACAGATAAAGGGAATTGAGATTTGAAAATTGGGAATTTTCTCAGCAGAAACAGTCTTGACAGGGTTGTCACTCCTGTATCCCCAGGTTTCATTAGCTTCAGGACACTGATAATTGATTTGATCACAAGCCTGCAAGCATCCACAGTGTGCTATGGTTGGTGAGGAAAGGTGCTGAGCAGACATGCAGCCTTTCTGAGAGAAGTCAGCTCCTTTTTATCTCATGATATGTAAGAGTTACAGCATTTTAACAGCCAGTCAAACTCTCTGCAGGATTCATGGCAAAGGACAGTTTTAAGGAGGAGTTTGAGGGTAGCTGGTAAAGCTACCACAGAGTGCAAGACACCAGAGGAGGAGGAACACAGGCGCTCATTTAAAAAATCTTCTAAATGGATGGTGGAGTTAGACCTTGGGGGGCTGATCAATAGCAGGAGCTGAACTCTCCATAATAAGTGAGGTGAGGGTAGTCTGTGAGGTCTTGGGAAATGAAGATGAGCAGCTTCAGGCTGCTGTTATGGAAAAGGAGGAACTGGCAGATGGAAGCACCATGGGTGTTATGTCAGTGTAATGAGCTGCAAAAATGAACCACTGCAAAAGTGGCCTTCTGGTGGAGGTTAGCAGGGTGAGACTGTGCTCCTTGAGACCAAAGGAAAGCACGCTGCAGTGATCAAAATGCAATCTGACAGGGGCATGTGTGGGAGTTTTAGCTGGTTTGGAAGCTTGTAAAAACCATGTGGGGCCATTAAAACCTGAAGACCTAGAGGCTCGTCTACCTTGAAGATGATACACAGGTAAAGATTAAGGAAGTGGGTACAAGCTATGTGTTCTTCTGGCAGGTGCAGTAGCATCCTGGACAAATTAACCCCATCAACTCCTTTTCAGAATGACATTTGCTGAGAGTGGTGTAGTTTTGCTGTTCTGTTGTTTCCTAGGCATAATGCTGGATTTTGCTCATTCTTCAGTAGTATCTGTTTTGGTTGGTAACTCTTAAAAATCAGATGAAATTGCATGGGAGCCTCATGTGGCTGTTGACAAAGCAAGATATTAGCCTTATACATATTATTTTAGCTAACATGGAAAATCAGATTTTGGACTAATAGATTTTTTTCATCCAACAATCTCCTATCTTTTTTTTAAAACTTTGTTAGAAGATTTTAACACAGATCCAGATTAACACAATTATTATGATTCTTGTTTTAGACATATTTGTGGTTGCACCTTCTTTATGAATGGGGACAGGAGTAAGTTTTCTCAAGCAGTGAATCAACTGTGCAAGTCAGTCACCAAGGCGAGCTGCTCCAGAGCCAGCCCAGCCTGCAGTGGAGTGGCAGATCTCTGCACACAGGGGGTTTCCCGAGGTTGGGAAACATCGGTGGAGTAGAGACCTGCCAGAAGCCAGCAGCTCTTGCAGGAGGTGCTGACGTGGCCTGGGCTTTGCCAGAGCAACGGCGGCCACCCCACACCTACACAAGGCAGCTGGTTGGTGCAGGGAGGGTGCCTCTTTGAAGGAGGGGCGTTCCACTGGCTGAATGGGAGACTTGGAGCGCACGTAACCCAGCAACCGGACACGATTCTGTGACAGGCGAGGGGAAGCCATCCTACCTGAGCCTCAAGGCAGAATGGTGGGCACTTGCCTGAGAGCAAAGGCTGCACCTCTGGCTGGGGGGACTGCACCATCTACCCCTGTGGTGGCTGATGCCTCCACCCAGATGGAGGTGCTGAAGTCTGCAGTGCAGAGCTTGGACTGCAGGACATGCCCAGACCTTTCTTCTGGGGCAGGGATAGGTGGCAGACCTGCCTTCAGAAGGTGTGACCAGAGGAGGACCTCCTGCAGCAGGGGGCTGAGCCACAGGAGGCGGTGAGAAGTAACATCAGGGCTGCTGAGAAAGAGTTAGATAGCTGGTTCCAAGTGCAGTGGACCCACAGACCATGGCCAAACAGCCGAGAACTCCACCACTGGCACACACAGAAGGGAGCGGGGCCAATAATGCAGAAGATTGGAAGCTTGCGACAGCAAGGGTCAGCCAGAGGAAGAGACTTCTCTGAAGGCTGAGGTGCCCTTGCAGAACCGCTTCACTGCTCTGCAGACTGAAGAGGAAAAACCCACCACATCAGGAGAGGTGCTAGCATTAAGGCAGCCCAGTCTGCTCCCCATGTAACAACCAGCGCAACTAAGACAAGGCGACAGGTGAATAGTAGTAGGCAACTCTCTCCTGAGAGGTACAGAGGCACCCATGTGCTGACCTGATGCACTCTCTAGAGAGGTGTGCTGCTTACCAGGGGCTCGGATCAGGGAAATCACTGAGAGACTACCAAACCTTGTACAGGCCAGTGGCTATTATCCACTGCTGTTGTTTCACATGGGTACCAGTGATACAGCCAGGAGCAGTCTGAGGAGCATCAAGACAGATTACAGACCCCTGGGAACAGTCGTAAGGGACTCTGGAGTGCAGGTAGCTTTTTCATCAATCATCCTGGTCAAAGGGAAGGAGTCTGAAAGGGGCAGTTGAATCTGGCAAATCAACAAATGGTTACAGGACTGGTGCCACAGCCAGGGGTTTGGCTACTTGGGACTTTCTTTGAGAAACCTGGTCTACTGGGGGCTGATGGGATCCATCTGACAGAGAAGGGGATTGCTAAGCTGGTGAAGAGGGCTTTAAACTAAAGTTGCTGGGGAAGGGGAACCTCAATCCATCCCACTCCTACCAGTTTGACGCCAGTGCCAGCAATAGATGCCCAGAGCCGGGAGAAGAATCACAGGTCAGCTGAAGAGCACCTGAAGTGCAGCACAAAGGAATTCCAGTCAGTCAGTCAGCTTCACTGGGGGCCCAACTTAAATGCCTCTATGCAAACGCATGGGGAATAAACAAGAGCAGCTGTAAATGTGTGCGTGCCTGCAGGGCTGTGATCTTATTGGCATCATGGAGACTTGGTGGGATGGCTCCTATGGCTGGAGCATTGGAATGGAAGGACACAGGCTCTTTAGGAAGGACAGGCAGGGGAGACAAGAATGGAGTGTCACCCTCCATGTCAGTGACCAGCTGGGGTGCATGGAGCTCTGCCTGGGGATGGATGAGGAGCTGACTGAGAGCTTATGGGTCAGGATTAAAGGGAGGGCAGGGACAGGGGACATTATAGTGGGGGTCTGCTACAGGCCGCCTGACCAGGAAGACCGAGTGAATGAGGCCCTCTATAGAGAGGAGCAGCCTCACATTCACAAGCCCTGGTCCAACCACCCTGATATCTGTTGGAGGGACAACACAGCAGTGCATAAGCAATCCAGGAGGTTCCTGGAATGCATTGATGATAACTTCCTCCAAGTGACAGAGGAGCCAATGGGGAGAGATGCCATGCCAGACCTTGTTCTCTCCAACAAGGAGAGGCTGATGGGGCATGTGAAGCTCAAGGGCAGCCTTGGCTGCAGTTACCAGGAAATGGTGGAGTTCAAGATCCTTAGGGCGGTGAAAAGACCGCACAGCAGGCTCACTACCCTGGACTTCAGGAGAACAGACTGTGGCCTCTTCAGGGAATCTGCGTGGTAGAGTAGACAATGGAACAAAGCCCTGGAGGGAAGAGGGGCTCAAAAAGTTGGTTAGCATTCAAGGATCACCTCCTCCAAGCTTGGGAGCGATGCATCCCAGCAAAGAAGAAGTCAGGCAAAAATGCCAGGAGGCCTGCATGGATGAACAAGGAGCTCCTGGGCAAACTCAAACACAAAAGGAAGCTTACAGAGAGTGGAAGCAAGAACAGGTAGCCTGGGAGGCATACAGAGAAATTGTTTGAGCAGCCAGGGATGAGATTAGGAAAGCTAAAGCTCTGACAGAATTAAATCTGGCCAGGGATGTCAAGGTCAACAAGAAAAGTTTATATAGGTATCTCAGTGTTAACAGGAGGACGAGGGAAAATGTGGGCTCCCTCCAGAATGAAACAGGCAATCTGGTTACCCAGGATATGGACAAGGCTGAGGTACTCAATGACTTCTTTGCCTCAGTCTTCACCAGCACGTGCTCTAGCCACAGAAGGCAAAGGCAGAGACTGAGAGAATGAAGAACTGCCCACCGTAGGAGAAGATCAGGTTTGAGACCATCTAAGGAACCTGAAGGTGCACAAGTCCATGGGACCTCATGAGATGCTTCTGTGGGTCCTGAGGGAACTGGTGGATGAAGTTGCTAAGCCACTATCCATCATATTTGAGAAGTTGTGGCAGTCTGGTGAAGTTCCCACTGACTGGAAAAGGGGAAACATAACCCTCATTTTTAAAAAAGGGAAAAAGGAAGACCCAGAGAACTACAGGCCGATCAGTCTCACCTCTGTGCCTGGCAAGATCACGGAGCAGATCCTCCTGGGAACTATGCTGAGGCACATGGAAAATAAGGAGGTGATTGGTGACAGCCAACATGGCTTCACTAAGGGCAAATCCTGCCTGACAAATTTGGTGGCCTTCTATGACGGGGTTACAGTCTTGGTGGATAACAGAAGAGCAACTGATGTCATCTACCTGGACTTGTGTGAAGTATTTGACGCTGTTCCACGCTACATCCTTGTGTCTAAATTGGAGAGACATGGATTTGATGGATGGACCACTTGGTGGATAGGGAATTGGCTGGATGGTCGCACTCAGTTGTCGTCACTGGCTCAATATCCAAATGGAGATCAGTGATGAGTGGTGTTCTTCAGGGGTCAGTATTGGGACTGTCACTGTGTAACATCTTTGCCAATGATGTGGACAGTGGGATCAAGTGCACCCTCAGCAACTTTGCTGATTACACCAAGCTGTGAGGTTGACACACTGGAGGGAAGGGATGCCATCCAGAGGGACCTTGACAGGCTGGAGAGGTGGGCCCATGTGAACCTCATGAAGTTCAACAAGTGCAAGGTCCTGCACATCGGTCAGGGCAATCCCAAGCACAAATACAGGTTGGGCAGAGAATGGATTGAGAGCAACTCTGAGGAGAAGGACTTGAGGGTGTCAACATGAGCCAGCAATGTGCGCTTGTAGCCCAGAAAGCCAAACATATCCTGGGCCACATCAAAAGAAGCATGACCAGCAGGTTGAGGGAGGTGATTCTCCCCAGCTGGAGTACTGTGTCCAGCTCTGCGGCCCCCAATATAAGAAGGACATGGAGCTGTTGGAGTGAGGCCAGAGGAGGGCCATGAAGATGACCAGAGGGCTGGAGTGCCTCTCTTATGAAGACAGGCTGAGAGAGTTGGGATTGTTCAGCCTGGAGAAGGCTCCAGGGAGATCTAATTGCGGCCTTCCAGTACCTGAAGGGGGGCTGCAGGAAAGCTGGAGAGGGACTGGTTACGAGGGCATGGAGTGACAGTACAAGGTGTAATGGCCTTAAGCTGAAGGAGGGTAGATTTAGATTAGGTATTAGGAAGAAATTTTTCACTGTGAGTGTGGTGAGGCACTGGAACAGGTTGCCCAAAGAGGTTGTGGATGCCCCATCCCTGGAAGCGTTCCAGGCCAGGTTGGATGGGGCTTTGGGCAACCTGGTCTAGTGGAGGGTGTCCCTGCCCATGGCAGGGGGGTTGGAACTAGATGGTCTTTAAGGTCCCTTCCCACCCAAACCATTCTATTCTAGAAGTCCTGATGTCTTATTTGTTTGCCTGTTAATAATGTGAACCTTTTAAAGATGAATATTCTAGCGGATGCAGTAGGAAAAGGTTATGAAGATGTAATTATAGGGGAAAAAAAAGTCATGATCATAACAAGAACCGTTTTAAGTAAGAAAGTCTGGGCAGATGTATTAATACACATTAATTTACAGATTAATTCCTGTGATCAGAATCTGAACCGATGCTGTGAAATAATAGAATTGAACTCTCAGATTCAAGGGCAGCTCTTCACAATCCTCAATGAAACATCTCGAGAAGGTAAATCAGTGTTTTGTCTCATATTAATGTTTTTCACTTGTCATCTTTTCAAGCTCTGACTCTTTCTGTAAGCGTTCTCACAATTTCTTTATGTGTTTTCTTAGGTGGGCATTATGCAGGTGTAGAAACAATAAAAACTCGTCTCCTGCCATGGCTAGGGACTTGTTTTTCCTGTGCTACTTCAGGAAGGCTCTTTGAAACCAACCTCTCTCTCACTCAGGTATGTACGAAATTTATTTTAAGGGAATAGAACAGTGTGAATTTAAACCTGCAGGAGAGGTTTAATGACTTTCTGTTAATAGTAGCCTCCCTCCCTGATTTTGCTTAATGAAATATGTCCTTAGTTGCTCATGGAGACAACTATGCTATTTCTCTGTCTTTTCTTACATTTCCTGTGAAAGGACAATCAAAGAGGCCATTAAAATTACTTTTGGCCTTCTGGGGCTATGCTGTTTCGCAACAATGAGTGACAATATGGAGGAATTTGCTTTGTAAGAGAAGCTATGTTGTATTGCTTTCCTTTTCTAGGTAAAGAATTATGCTGCATTTACATTTGCAAAGACATTATAGAAGTAATTATGCCTTATCTCTATTAGTAAAACCCAAAAGTGTGTATAAACTCCATGCATTTATCTGTGAGCTCCTTTTATCTTTTATCTTTTTGAAGAAAAAAAACCCAAATTTTTGTTTAGTATCCAAGCATAATAATATCTCCAGAAGGGGGGGAAAGTGCTCATGTCCATCATGATACTATCACGTGCCTGACTTGATGTTTGGAGTTAGTATATATTTGATATCTACTGAAGAGTTTGTAGTACTAACAGTTTGGCAGGAACACAGATCTGCTGTGGCTTTGATTTGAAAGAAAATAAGAGATCTCAAGACTTGACAGCGATGTCTCCATGTTCTCTGACTTCTCTTTTTTTACACCTCTTCTGTCAAAATCTTTCACAACTAAAATAGGACAAATGAGAAATGATAGCCTTTAAGAGTCAGATTGCAGGAGTAGGGTTCTGCCAAAAAACCCCCAAAGTGTAAAATAATGTCATTAAATGACAGTACACCTGGTACAGCAGTTGTGAATTTGTCATTGCATGTAACATTCAAAATTTAAAGAGAAGCCTGCTGCACAGTTACTTATTTAATTCTGGTAGTATCAGGCAAATCTATAGGCTATTAAAGACAGAGCTGCATGTGTAGTAGTGTGCTTTCTGGAATGACAATAGTTGCCTCCTCTGTTCTAATAACTTTCTGTTATTTTGTGTACATGAATTCCTGAAAACTTTACTTGAGTTGGTGATATAGTCAGTCAGAAGATGACTGATGGGAAAAAACACAACCCCTGCAACACATCTGCAAGAACACTTTGTTCAGATGATGTGTACACAGGTAGTAAATCTGCATATGCAGACCTTCCATATTGTCTACCATGAGGTGGAAATGAAGTGAATATTTTCTCTTATATGATTGAGTCTATTTTGTCTGCATGTATTGCTTGTGTCTCTAGAAGGTATGCCATTGCTTTTGTTTTTGAGTTACTTTAGAAATAGTCTTTCCTGAAATGCTTAGAAATAAATCTGCTAATAATGCTATGCTATGTTGCTAAAGGATTCTGTAAGGTACAACATTCAAACAGTGTGGTTGTGTTTTGTTTTAGGATTCAATTGAAAAAGAGAGGCAGCTGAGAGAGCTAGCCAGCAATCAGACTTTTCAGCTGCAAGAGCTGCAGGAAGAACTGACTTCAACTCGTCTACAGCTCAACCATGTGCAACAAGAGTAGGGGAATTGTGATTCTTTTTGTTTGTGTTTTCTTTTTCAACAAGCCATAATTTTTTCTTGACATCTAAATACCAATAGAGATTTATTAAATGTTTCATTTCTGGCTTAAAATCAGAGCTTCAAAGTACATCTAGGCTCTGGATTGTCTGTGTGTGTCCAAAGTGGGGTACCAATAATACAGTCATATCCACATTCATAAATTGACTTGGTAGGTTTTGCTTCTGGCAGAGGAGTTGGAAAACATGCCAGTATTCTAGACAAAAGGGTTTTGTATAGTGCATGACCATCCCAGTGGAATTACAGTCAATGAACTGTTGCATGCCGAGCAAACATTGATGAAAACCAATTGAGTAGCTATAGTGCAACACCTATTGAAGGACCTACGATGTGTTATAACTAGTTATGGTGTGTAATCAGTACGTGAACATCTAAGAAAATCAAAACCCACTGTGGTAAGATGGAGGAAGAAAGAGAGGCAGATTTTCAAATAAGTGACTAGGACTGAACAGTTTTTGTCCAGTTACATAAAACACTTTTTGTGGAACTCTTTAGTCTCAAAATGACTTAATTGCTTCAGAAACAAATTTGTGCCGGTTCCAGGGCCATTTTAGAGCTAGCTCTAAATGACAGATGCTTTCTCATGCATCCTATTAGCATGAGAACAATTAATGTTCACAGTCCTTGGGTCAGTCCAGTAAATGATATAATTTAATGCTCTTACTAAGCAATTTCAAGAATATCAAGTTCTCAGAACTGCAAACTGTATTAGCTAGATTAGAGGAAAGAGGTTCAATAGAATATTTTGTCCTGTATCCCAATCTGGCAGGTGTCTCCTGCTTTCATAGAATTGTAGAATCTCAGAATGGTTTGGTTTGGAAGGGATGATCAAAGATCATCTAATCCAACCCCTCTGCTGTTGGCAGGGACATCTTCCACTAGATTAGGTTGATCAAAGCTCCATCCAACCTGACCTTGAACACTTCCAAGGATGGGGCACCCACAGCTTCTCAGGGCAACCTGTTTCAGTGTCTCACCATCCTCATCATGAGTAATTTCTTCCTTATATCCAATCTAAATCTTCTTTTAGTTTAAAACTATTACCCCTTGTCCTATCACTAGGATGGGGTAAAAAAGTAAAGTCCCTCTCCATTTTTCTTATAAGCCCCCTTTAAGTACTGAAAGACTGCTATAAAGTCTCCCCGAAGCCTTCTCTTCTCCAAGCTAAATGATCCCTACTATCAGCCTTTCTTCATAGGAGAGTTGTTCCAACCCTCTGATCACTTTTTCTGGCCCTCCTCTGGACCTGGTCTAACAGGTTCATGTCTTTCTTGTACTGGGGACCCCAGAGCTGGATGCAGGTGGGGGTCTCGTGAAAGGAGAGTAGAGGGGGAGAATCACCTTCCTTGACCTGCTGACCGTGCTTCTTTTTATGCAGCCCAGGATATGGTTGTCTTTTTGTGCTGCAAATGCATGTTGCCAGCTCATTTCTAGTTTTTCATCTACCACTATCTCCAAGTCCTTTTCCACAGGGCTCCTCTTAACTGTTTTTTTCACCAGCCTGTACTGATATTGGTGATTGCCCAGACTTAGGTGCATTGCCTTGCACCTGGCCGTGTTGAATTTCATGAGATTCACATGGACCCACCTCTCAAGCCTGTCAAGGTCCCTCTGGATGGCATCCCTTCCCTCAAGAGTATCAACTGCACCACTCCACTTGGTGTCATCCATAAACTTGCTGAGGGTGCACTCGATCCTGTTGTCAATGTCATTAATAAAGATATTGAACACAACCAGTCCCAGTACAGATCCCTGAGGGACATCACTTGTCACTGATCGCCATTTGGATATTGAGCTGTTGACTGCAACTCTTTGGGCACAGGCATCCAGCCAATTCCTTATCCATCGATGAGTCCATCCATCAAATCCATATCTCTCCAATTGAGAGACTAGGATGTTGTGTGGAACTGTGTCAAAGGCGATACAGAGGGCAAGGGAGATGACATCAGTTGCTCTTCCCTTACTCACCAATGCGTATTAGTATCTGTTATGTCTCATTGTAGATGAAATGCAGGCATTTTCATTTTTCACTATCAAAAAAGTCTGTCAGTCAACTCTGAGTGAGTTAAAGATCAGTGTATCCCCTTGAAAGAAGATAAGAGGACAAAAGCTCTTGTGATCTTGCAGTATACATTAAATATCAAAAGTGATAAGGTGGGACAGAGAAGGACCCAACAACATTTGGGAGAAGAGAGAAGTGTTTTGTTCTTGGCATTTCAACTGGTTTGCCAGAATTAGGTAATCTTGCAAAGTAATTCCAGCCTGGAAGGTTTAATAAGCAAAGGAGTTGTTTTCTGTTGATATTTCTAAGTATAGAGGAGAGTTATGGAAGATTGGTGGATCTTATTAATGTATATATGTGAATGGAGGGTGTAAAGAAGACAGAGCTAGGCTATTTCCAGGTGTGCCCAGTGACAGCATTAGAGGCAGTGGGCAGAAACTGAAACACAGGAGGTTCCCTCTGAACTTCAGGAAACCGTTTTTTACTGTTAGGGTGACTGAGCACTAACAGAGATTGCCCAGAGAGGTTATGAAGTCTCCATCCTTGGAGATATGCAGAAGCTGTCCGGATGTGGTCCTAGGCAACTGGCTTTAAGTGGGTCTGCTGGAGCAGGGGAGTTGGACTAGACGACCTCCAGAAGTCCCTTCGAACCTCAACCATTCTGTGGTTCGGTTATACACAAAGGTTGGTTTAGGGGTGAGGCATTTCATCGTATGCTCCTGTGTGGATAGAAAGATATTATTTGATGACCTGGAGAAAAACGTTGGATGGTCAAAGTTATTCACTAATACAGATTGGAATGACTGTGTAGCAGTTTGCAGTACAAGCAAAAGTCATCGTGGGCTAACTCCTGCAAGAAGTGGGAAGTCAGCGGTAAAGCTTTTGTACAGTTTTGTGGGTTGCATTTCTCTGTGCAGTCAGATCAGAGAGGTGTTGGCTGTGGTTTGCACAGGTAGAAGTCTGGAAGGTGGAAGATCAGGAAGAGGTAATTCAAGCAGAGATAGTCATGTGTGAAAGCTTCAGAACTGATACTTTCAAGGTGATGCGGTAGAGAGTCATGCTTGTGTAGTTATTAGCAGGCAGGGGACAGGTGCAGGAGAAAAAGAGTTCATGTCCCAAGATACCCCATCTATGGACAGTAAAGTCATTCTGCATGCTGTAAGTTGTTGAAATTGATGGAGAAACTGGAACTGAGTCTTAATGAAAATAATGGATTGTAGCAAAATAATTCTGTTATTGCATAGTCAGATCTGTCCTTTTATAAGCTATTTGTGTGCTGACAGCCTGCACAAAGCCCACTGTGATTGTTTTCATATGTTAAATTGGTATGGACTTGGTCTGCTTAAACAGTCAGTTTGTAATTTTAAATTCTCTGGTAGAATCTCTGCCTTTACCATGAAGGTTATTAATTTTTCTTGCAGTCTGGCAAAAACCCAGTTGGCTCTTGAAGACACAAAGACCAAATCAGCCACTACTCTTTTGGCAGCAGAAGATGAAATTGTTCAGCTAAAAGCAGTGTAAGAAAAATTGAATCTTGGGATATTTGTGGCAGAAAGTCAGCATTCAGAGACACAGTCTGTCATTTACCTGAGTGGGTTCTGTATATTCTACACTGTCCTATGTTATAGCAAAAAATAGGTCTAGCTCCTTAACATCCTGTAGCTTTGTTTCTTGGTGTTATAGCAAGAATGAGCATAAGTAGATTGATGTGAGAACCACCTTTATGGCTGAACTTCTATCCTTTTTTTCTTTAGGATAGAGGAAGGATTACTTTGAAACTAGGAGCTTGATAACATTTGAATCTTGTAGATGAAGTTAACTAGGAGAGAACCATATTCTGAATACAGCTGGAAACCATTGTTTGCAATTTGCTATGATGCTCTTGGAAGTAGTGTGTGTGTTAAGTAAAAGACACTTCAGTCTGTCTATCTTAAGATAAAGTTCTTCATATGGGTTTTTCTTTTAAACCATTTTTGCCAAATCTTTTTGCCTGTCTGCACAGAAGTAATGACTATTGGTAATGTTGATGATGTTTCTGGTTTAAAAATGTTTCTTTAATTTCTAAGTGCGTTGGTCATATCTGGGAAGTTAACCTGGATCAGTAAGAGTGCAGCTGGGGGACCTACCTTTCTGTTTCAATACAGAGGTCCTTAAAGCTAATTTCCTTTTGTGGCTTGTCCTACAGGCAGTTCTAGAAGCAGTAATTATTCTTCACTGTTATGAAATGTAGCCCATGGATTATTTTTTTTGGTGTGTGTTGTATTTTCAGAAAAGAATACAAAGGTAGTTGAAATTAATTCCAAAAGCATGTGAATTCTTGTGATAACTGACATTTTAACAACAGAAATATAGTCATACTTGTTAAATAAATGCTTGCAGCCTTCAGTTAAATAACATTGCTGCTCTTAAAAACAGAGGAAACTTGACTTTGCTGCTTAAACTCATGGAAAATTATATCCTTTCCTACAATGTATCTTTCCTTTTAGGGCAACTGAGAGGATGAGCTACTTCCGATAAAGTTAATCGAACAAAAAAACCTCAGGCCATTAGAATTTCTCCTTCCAATATCAAGTTGAATATCACTTGTTCATCTCCAGATGTTTATCATTGCTTCTAGAGGAATGTTAATTGTCAGATTTCATCCATGGACTTTCCTGACAAGTGTTGATCGCTTTGGATTTTAATTTTTTGGATGACTACCTGGGGTATAAACTCCTATTCCCATAAAATGGGGTCTTTTGATTTGTTGGGTGAAAAGTAGCTCATATCACTCCTTGATTCTTAGATATAGCCTGGTTAGCTGTCTTCCTGATTAGGACTATTAGTAGGGAATAAAGCATCTCCCAATTTCTGTGTGTAGGTCTGAACGCAGACTGGACAGAAATTCATGTTGCCATCTGTACTAATGACAGAAGAATAAAACATTCCTGTCTTCCCATGAATTCAGGAATTCCATAATCTCCACATACTCACGGTTCATGTTAGCTCTCAGTTTAGTTGGCCGTCTACACTGGCATCTTCTGCCTGGGTGTTCAACTTCTGATCAAAGCAAAGGTGCTATTTTTCATGTTCTGTCAACTATCTTTTCAAAATTTGAACCCTTTTAGGTAGGTGAAATCAGATTTGCCTAGTCTTCACCTGCCTACCAAAACTAGAATCCTTCTAAAAGTAGAGGGAGAGAGGTCAGGACTGGATCTGTCAGGGCAGATTTTTTTTTATTATTATTATTATTTATTATTTTTTTTTTAACACAAGGAACAGTTTGTCAGGAGTGTCCTTTGCATCTTTGTCTGTAGAGTTGGTTTTTGAGACTTTTGGAATAACTGATGATCTCATTCCTCTCGTCTATAGTCTGCCTGTCTCGCATACTTAAATCAAAGCATGTTTTGCAAGACATCTTTGTCTCCTGGTTTGTTAGAGCAAATGTGGTCTAGACTCAATATAATTAAATTCTATAGCCAGTATAAGCTTTTGTTATATAAAGATATTAATTATGGAAAGACTTAGCTATTTGCTGCAGAATTATGAAGGAAAATATAATTTTTTTAAAATGAATAACTATCAACATTTAAAAGTAATTGGAAGTTCTTCAGGGGAAGACAAAAAACAAAGTGAACTAAACCCTGTTGTTATATACAGACTAAACAATATCCTATTAGTACTACTATAAATGGAAGCTTGCTGCTAGGGTGCTTAGGCTCGTGCCAAGGTTTAATGAAACTTAACAAAGCCAGATGACTCACTTTGAAATAAATGAGGTCAAGAGGACTTTCTTGATCTGCTGTACAGAGGACCTGTTATATAGATCGGCAGGAAGAAGTTTTGATAAACATGGTTGTAATTAGTAACAGCCAGTATGGTAGCTTGAATCGGTTACCTCAAGACCTTGTAGTGTCATTGGTTCTGGGGGCTCTTAAACATAGGTTAAACAGGCATTTGGCCAAAAATTACATAGGTGGAGTTGTGCTTGCCTTGAATTTGAAGGCAATCTGACTGAATGAGTCTGGCTTAGCCCAAGGACTTGGGGAACTGTGACTTTATCATTAATGAATTGTTTGAAACTGGAGGGTAGCAGTGGGCTGCTTTACCCAAACAGCATTAAGTAGGTACTTGACACAAATTCTCAAGGCTTTTGTATTTCCTCCTGAAAAACTGTTTGAAGATGCCTCTTTTATTTTTAAATGGTTAGATGACGGAGACTAAAATGCTAGTTATAGCCTTAAAGTGGGTTATAAAAACTGTTCTAAGAACTGTATTTTGCTTTGTTTGTTCCCATTATTTTTTTTGTAGCATCTACATCTCTTTAACCTTAACAAAAAGATGATAATACTCTCTTCATTTCAGATTAGTATTTAGCAGTAGAGTGAATGAATAATAAAACAGGGGAAACTCCGAATACTGCATAGATTTAATTAGCATGGAAAGGATTAATGTTAAGGCTTACAAAAGTCAGCACTGGTAATTCGTAAATGTGTCTTAGTTGGTTTTTTTCCTTTTGGTATTTAGCTTTTCTTACAAAGAAAGAAATCTTCGTTTTCAGTGGTGGCTTTTCTTATGTTTGTGATTTACCATGTGACTTGTGATGAACAAGGAAAGATGCAGGTATTTCTGCTGGTTTCAGTCTGTCATGTGGTCTCTTGTTTTTTGGGTTTTTTTCCCCTCTCCTGATAAGGGCAGACCTATAATTAAGCATCCATATTTGTAATCATTACCTGCAGTCATGATGAAGCTTTGTGGATCTCATAGCAGTGAGATAAAGACCATCAAAAATTGCTTTAAAACTTTCTGGAAAATCCCCATGTGAATAGGGGTAAATAACAGAAAGAAAATGATACAGAAGTGAAATGATTACTTTTTATTTATCCTTTCTGTTAGACAATGCAGTGTTAATAACTATCCATTATGACAGTTTAAGGAAAGCCTGATCAGTGTGTTGCATGTTGTATAGGGTTTCTTTTCACTTTTTTTTTTTGTACATAATCATTTTCCCTCATCTCTATCTCTAGAACTCGTCTTCCCAAACCTACTTTTCTTTCCCAGTTGTTCTTTATATTAGAATTCTTTAGCCCTCTTATACTACTACTTTTTCTTAGATTTCATCATCTGAGATAGTGCAAGGACACCAAATGTTAACCAGTGATCTCTCCTGTAACATAACGTGTAGTGTATCCAGTTTCCTGCCACAGTACACTTCTACATTTTAAAGTGTAATTAAGAGTATGCTTTGGAGTGTGCTTTTTTAAAAACTCTTTATTTCCCTGTATTTCAGCATAAAGTGCTTGCTCAATATTTCTCCTCTTTTTCTGTTGTTTTTTTTTTTTTTTTTGTTTGATGATGAGGATTAGTTGATAGATGGTTTGCATTGGTAGAATGACAACTTGTGACTGACTTTATTCTGTGTGGTTAAGTCTGAAGACTTCCCGTGCCCAAGAGAAGGATGCCCTGAGGAAGTTAGATCGTCTGAATGACTATGAGCAGCAGATTCAAATACTGCGGGATGAGATTTCTATCCTGGATGCCCAAAAGTCTGTTCTCCAGAGCAGGTAGAGGTGTTACTCAGAGAAGTAACTGAATCAGAGAAATTGTTCATGTTAGGTTGCATGAATTCTCTCCTCATTTTATATTGAAGTATAAACAAAAGCTAAACTTTTGTACTTTGTTATGAAGGAACATAAACTCTTAACTAATTTCTCCTAGTGTCCAAATGTTTTAATTTCAGGCAGCAATGTTAAGTTTCTGGCAAAACAGTAGAAAGAGCAGCTTTACAAAATACATTGAGAGCAACTGTATGGGATAAAGAAATGGTTAGGTTTTTTGTTCTCTTTGAATACTGTACCATTACAGGGCGGAACTTGTTGTTATATTCTCACTTTTTTGACTTTCTAATTCTTCAGTGGTACTGCAAGAGGAACAAATCTCCAAAGTATTATTAGTTAAAAGTGTGTTTCCCCAGAACAAAGTGCTTGGCTGTACACACTTTAGGAATTACTTTAATTTTATTGTTCAGGCTCTAGCCCAGAAAATGTATTGACACAAATGCCTTCATATTAGACTAACCAGCTGTGGCTTTACTTCTTTAATTATGTTGGCTCAAAATCTTGGCTTACTCTGGTAATAATTAAATTGACACAAAACTCTGAGCACTAGACAAAAGCAACTGAGGATGGTGAAGTGACCTCACGCTTCTTTACATGTCTGTCATAGGCTTGCACGGAGCCGCTCTCCTTCCCCGAGGCACACTGAGACCAAGTCACCTAGTCCACTTCCCCTGAGAAGCTGCTCACCTGGCCGGGCCAGGCGTACAAATGCTTCGCGTCGCACCTGCCTAGTAGCTCGCTTTGGTGACATTTATGCTCAAGAACGCTTGGATGCAGAGACCCTTTTGAGAACATACATCAGTGATGTGGAAATGGTGCAGAGGATAATATACATTGCAGCTGTGGTAAGAAAAAAATAATCTTGTTTAACAGGCCAAAAGTGTTTTATAAAATATTATGGCTGGATTAGATTACATTGTTTGTAAACTAACATTTCTGTGAAGTACAGAGAAGAAAACTTCTCTTCTTTTTTCCCATTTGATTTTCCTTTCTTTCCCTCACAGTTTTACATTGAACTCTCAATTTAGCGTCCTTTTCTGACTATCCTGTTCCATTAGAACAGGGTCAGTGATCTACCGTACAGGTGCTAAAAAGGACACATAAGAAGACTGAATGATTCTGAAAAGTATATGATTTCTGCACTAAACAAAACTGCCTTGTTTAGATTAATTCTTTTGGGAATACTCCATTTTAGAAAGCTAAAAATCTTTCCATATCATGCTTCCCTCTTGCCTGTAGCTATGTGCTTTTCTAGTTTTATTTGGTCCCTTGAAATTACCTAGATATCTCATGTTTACTATGAGATCAGGCCGAATAAATTTGTTTTCATTTTTCTGTACTTAATCTTCTTTTCTATAAAATTGATGTGGAACATACCTGTGTCAGAGAGGCAGTGTGTCTCTGAAAGTGTATGATCCCAAGCACATTTAACTTACTGAAGTGTTTTTCCCACAACTGTCATTCAGTTTACACTCTCCAATTCAACCTTTTTTTTCCCAACAGAGAAGAGGTGCTCCTGTCTGACATGTTAGACTGTGGTACATAAAGTGCTATTACTGAATGCTGCTCTTGGTATCTTTGAATGTGATTCCATTGATCATGGGTGTGTGATGGAATCCTACATAAAAATAGAAGGTTAAGTGGGAAGCTTTTCAATCCTGTCTTCTGCAGATAAATCACATTTGATTTAACCAGAGAAGTCCTCCTAGATGAGTACTATTTTTGACTTTCACTTTTACAGCAGTGTTTTGTATTCCTCCTTACAATGATGATTCTGGGTTAAGTTCATCCTCTCAGATAATTGATAAAAAATTAATCTCAGTCTCCTGGATTTAACTAGATGTTCTTTATGTTTGCAGGAGTCTTTTCATGCAGCAAAGATGGCCTACAGGCAGTTCAAAATACGTGTAAGAGAGACTCTGTCTCTAGGTCACTCGGGGCCTGAGTCACTGGAAGACACTGTCCTGGATTATATAGTTCGCCATGAGGATCTGTATGACGTTCAAGCCAGTGTCAATGTAAGTCAAGGACAGTGGGGAGCTGACATATTAAGCTGTTTCAGTAGCTAATAAATTTGAAATGTGTAAACTAGAAATGCACTGTAATCTGAAGAAGGAAAAAAGTTTATTGCATGGATTTTATGTCTTGTAGCAGTTTATTTTCCAAAATAATATTGTGGTATGGCCCAGTAATCACTTATTTTATTTGCCTGTGACTAGAATGTCTCTGCCAGAATAATATTTTTGGCAAGATACAGTGTAATTGTCTTAATCAAATAAATGTAAGCCAAACATCGTATTTTCCTTAAATTCTGTGCTCTACTGAAAAACTGCATCTTCCTCCTAAGATTGATATCAATGACGTAGCTCATACTTTATTTCTAAAATAGTGCATTCTTTCTGAAGCTAATGTTTTCTAGACTAGCCTAAGACAATATTGCTGAGTTCTTATACTGATTTTTAAATGTAGAAAGCTGAGAGGCATATTTACGAGGGTTTTCTATACTTGCCTATGAATAAAATTGTTAGTGAGCTCAAATTACTGAATTGTGTTTATTTTCAGGAAGTAATTCGCTCCATGAACATCAACCCAAAGATTTCATTTCCACCGGAAATTGATTTCATTGTGATCAGCACTTTGATTCGAGAGTTGTGCCGTGTGGCTTTTTCGATGCAGACACTGGTTCCTCCTCTTGATATTGCCTTTGGTACCGATGGAGAACTTTTCAGTGAGACCAAGTAAGAACTCTTTCTTTTCAGTCAAATTCTTACTATTAAAAAAAAAATCCATGTATAGGCTACTTCTTTCCTAATGAATATAAAGGTTTAAGATTGATGCTAAACATTAATTTGAGGCAAATATTCCTGATCTGTAGTGAATTTGGTATGTCTTTAAGGTTTATGATGGTATATAAATGCCAGGATGTAGACCAGTGTTAACAGCTTTTTTTAATGAACAGCAGAGTGATTTTCTGGATAAACTCCTGTCTCTAAAGCATATTTAATTTATCCTTTGAGAGGAAAATTATCATAATCTTTACTTTCCCTGTTTAGTCTCTATCTGCCTCAAGTGTTTATAAAATGCATGCATCTTTGTTCCTCCTTTCTGGCCCAGTTTGTAAAAGTCGTGTTTACTGACATCTGGTGTCTGATACCAGGATCATCATGGTGTGATGATCATGGTCACAGCCTGTGACCTCCAGGCTGTGGCTGCTGTACGACGTATGGATCTTAATACATTCCCATCTCTTCTGGTTTAGAGATGAGCAAAAAGAAAAGTGCCTTTTAAAAATGGGAATTTTGTTTAAAAAATGCACACCATATGTTACGTTTTCTTTTTTCCATAGGGTCAGGGCTGGGGGCTTTGTTAGCTGACAGAGAACTGTAGGGTGCTTCCATGCCTTCAAGAAAACTAATGGGGTTGATAGCTTAAAAAAAAAATGCTCTCAAAAGCAAGAAAAGCCACACCAATAAGGAGGTTTCTAATAATAATTTAAAATAGAATGGAATCCGGATGGGGAAGAGCTTGAGAAGCCAAGGAGAGAAATAGAGAATATAAAAGTAGCCCTTAAACAGGAGAGTGCAAAGTCATACATGACTACTTAACAATCCTGTCCAAATACTGGGCAGTTAGCTATGTGATACCCAAAGCTATTGGCTGAATTAAGCAGGCAGCAATGTTATGGTATAGTCTTGGGATGCTTTCTCCACCGACTTGATGTGTGTGGCCTTCAAAAAACACGTGATGTGTTTATACATGCTGCTGTAGGAGACGTGTGTATATACACACATCTATCCATCTATACAGATAAATATCTGGCATACATATGTTTACATGTATAGCATATATACGTGGTACACAGAGATGGAGCAAAATTTATAGAAATTAAAATAGCTCTGTTAGTTATGTGTGATATCATTCTATAAAAGGGCTGGCCAAACCTCATCCTCCCCTATGCCTTCCTCCATGCAGAGATTCACGCCTCTGTTTACAACATTATTTTATATAAATTGCTATTGTACACACATTACTAATGTACAGATGCATTGATATTTTTATTTCAATTATTTGACGTTTGGTTTGAGTTTGAATCCACAAAACCAGACACGTATTATTCAGCCAATATTGCAGACTTAGAGAGGTAATATATAGCTGATATGGTAATACAGGCCTTCAGAATGGTTTTTCTTAGCTGGAAAGTCACCGTTTCATTATCAAAATCTCAAGATCTGAGGATCTTGCTGATTAAATTGCCTCTTATGTCTCATAAGATACTAGGATGTAACTTTATAGTTGAGATAGAGTATTTCCATAATATTATTTATAGGGGTCTTGTTTTAGAAAGGTATTTCAGGAAGATGGGATGCCCATGCCTGCCAAAATTTCAGGAAGATGGGATGCCTATGCCTGCCAAAATGCTGCTTAGGAGATTTAATCTGTCAGTGGACCCAAGGACCCTGGCTTGTGTGAGGCTTATGCAAGAACATGGTCTAGCAGCCTTCTGAAGAGTGAGATGGCTTTATTGGAGTGTCTCTCAGTATAAGTAGACAGTATATTTTGCTAAGCCTGTCTTACAAATGCGTTTCATTTACAAGTTCACTCAAAGAATACTTATTTTTGTGATACAGAACTATTGTCAAGAAAGGTGTTTATGAGCTGTAACTAGTATTCTGCTTTTTATCAGAATTGATGACTTGAAGCACCGTATGTATCTTTTGGCACTTACATGCAGACATTTCTTGTACTCTGTGTTTCAACAGGTACCATCGTAGTTTTGACTCTGATTTCACAGCTGCCTTGGTGGCCTATCATGTATGGCCTGCTTTGATGGAAAATGATGTTGTAATTGTGAAGGGAGAAGCAGTCACAAAAAGAGGAGCTCTGGTACGTACTTTTGTTAAGGAACACATTAAGGGATTTAAACACTCTTTAAAATTCAAAAAGATAACTTCTTGATTGTTCCCTATATGACTGGAGTTCTGTATATCAAATATCAGTTAGGTTTTAGTGCCTCACCCTGTATTTAGGATGAATAGTGCCATTTGCCTTAATTTATTCATTATGCAGATGTATGATTGTTGGCAGAGCCTGTTCTAAGGAGAAAGTTTGCTATGTTTACTCTCTGTCCCCAAGCCTTGTCTCCAGCATGGCATGTCTGCTTGCCAAGTCTGTCTTTATTAAATGCTCTCTCTCAAAAGAGGTTTTGTCAAACTCTTCTTTTGTAGTGGTCTCGCAGAAGTAGAAGCAGAAGCAGAAGCCGCAGCCGTAGTACCAGTCCTCTTCTATCTCATCATGTAAGCCCCAGCTCAATGCTTGTAGTATAAACAGCATCAAGTATTTTAAACTCAGAATGTATGCAACCTTTTAAAAATGCTGATGTGCCACGTGCATTTTAACATTGGGAATGAATGCCTTTGGGTCTGGAATGAGGTGATGCTGAACTAAGAGATAGTTATTGCCTGGTATAATTATCAGTGGAGATAGTGTATGAGAGGTTAAATTCTTGGTTAAATTCTCAGAAGTGTCAACTGTGGATCTCGGAATACTTTCCCCCTACTCCCCCTTGCTTCAGTGCCTTTCTGAATAACTAATTGCATCAACTGGAAGTGTTTTAGTCATCTTGCAGTACATATACAGCACATGGTCCCTGCCTCCTGGGATTTGTAATCTAAATTTACCCTCCAATGCCTCAAAGGAGCAGAAAATCCGTGTAGGGTGGGCAGGAGGGGAAGAACTGAGGTGGTACCAATAAGATATTTGAAACCTTAGAAGAGTTCTGCAAATGGTATAGTCACACAATATTTTTAATGATTTCTGTAAAAATCATGTATATTTTTCTAATTGTTAGCCCATCTTATTAAATTGACATAGATGCCCTCAACTTAAGATGTTAATATTGAAAATGTGAGAGGCTTTGGGAAAGACTCGCTTTTTTGTGTGTGCAGGGTGTGAAAGAAAAACTAGAAAGTTGTTCACTTGGACTTTGCACGTTACTCTATCAGTGGAGCTTCACAGCTACAAATTTTCTGAATGTTGCTGGATCCCTCGGTGCCTTTCTTGGGTACAGTTCTTTAGCACATCTGAGTTTCCTTTTCTGTTTGTCTTGCAGTTGTCTCGAAGCCGCAGTCCTTCACCACTGAGGAGCGGAAGCCCAAGTAAGTGGGCATATTAGTTCATAATGACTTACGGTTTTCACATTAAGCCCTTGAATGACTGAGCAAAGAGACAAAATAACATGCTGAAGGTCTTTGGTTCTAAAATACTTGTCCAAATATTATTTTTAAAATGGGGAGCCACTTTCTTTTCTGTGTGTGGAAAAAGGCTGAAATTTCTGACTTTGAGTAGTGAAAAACAAGCTCTCCTCTGACCTCTGCCATGAGTTCTCTCTGCTGGTTGCCTTTGTTGTGGCCAGTTCTATAGTAAATAAAACTTGTCCTCTTCCCTACACAAGGGAGTTAGCTGCTGGCTCCATGCCTTTCAAAATCCAAAGATTACTGAGTGGTGACAATGAAGTGAGGGATTTCAAACAGTATGAATGTGTGCCCATCTTGAAGCCAAGCTAATTTAGAAATTAAGGGAAAAAAAAAAAACCCACCCACTTGTACTGAAATGTGTCTTTTTCTTCAATAGGGCGTTAAGTGAACATCTTCCTGTGACTGAGTACATCCAGATGCAACAACTGGTGCCTTTTCTCTTCAAGAATACCTCAAGTCTTGCAATAATGTGAATGACAATTGTCACTCCAAATGGAGTTTGTGTTCAGTGTGGGGTTTAGAATTATAGAAGGCTTATTTATAATTTTAGAAACTAATTCAACCCTTCTGATTTAAGAAAAAAGTGCATGCAATACAGGATCATACTCATTAGCAAAATTTGCAGAGCATTGAGGAACCATGCTGTAATCCTGCAGATTGAGAGATAGAATTATAACATCTAGAATTTTTTCCAGAGATACCAAATGACGCAGTTTATCTTGACAAGAGGCTTAATATAACCTAAATGGTGAATGTTGCAGAATGTTGAGGTTAGATGTTACTTGAAAACAATTATTTCATTTATTGGTGCTTATTGACAATTTTAGAAAATAGCAATAATCTTAGGATGTGCCAGTCTCACACAGCATCGCTTTACATACCTCCTTGTGGGAAACTGAATTTTCTAACTACAATGCAGCAGTTGCACAGAACAGTCATAAACTACCAATAATCCAGCAATCCCCAGCGCTTTATTGACATTTACTTACGAAACATGAATGTGTGCTTTAGCAAAGCAATAATAGTCCTTGCTAAATTCATTGTTACTCTAGAAATGAAAATCGTAAATTGTAGTTTGGAACTTAATGTATTTTGAAAGTGTGCCACTGACTATTTGTAGGCTTGAAATATTTGCTTGAGGTGATCTATTGGTATCACTTTTAATGGGCTTTCATACTAGACTGATAGATTAGTAATTCTTGTGAATGCAGTGAAAAAAACCTGTCCAGTTATTTCTTACTGTGGGAGTTTATTACGTTTTCAGTGTAAAAATTAGAGACCTGACGAGATTTTATTCTGTCCCTTTAAATTATCTGTTCCATTGTTAATGTTTATTTTAATACCAACATTTTTGGGTTTGAGAACTGAACCTCATCTGTAGGGCCAGCCTTAAATACAAGCCACACAGGTGACTGCTTGGGGCCTTGTGCTTTTACATCCAAACATAAGATTTGTCATAATGGAGCTGATATGTAATTCACCAACCCCACTGTCTCATTCCAGTCAATACCTGATGCTTCAAAGGTATGTGGAGCTTCCCCCAAATTAATCTGCACAATTTTGGAATATAAACAATCAGAAGGAGGAAAAATTCCTTTCTTTCTCCTCTTTTAATCTGCCTATGCCCTGGAACATGACACTTCATTAGTACTGGTGTAATAACATGAGCAAAATATTTTTATTAGTTCTGAAACTATTTAGTCCTTAAATTACGTTATAGGAGCAGATTTTGGGATCTTATGTGGATTTACACATCCATGCTCTTTCTCTCTACTTCTTGTGTGGCTTAAGACTTTGGCACAAGGCTCTTTGCCTGACATCTGATCCTGTGCTGGACTTTAGCATTGGTCCCCATCAGCCATGGATCAGCTGTCACTCTAGTTCTACAGGTGTATTTTCATTGGAATTAGGCCCATTGGTAACCAAAGAGAGCAAAATGATGTCCTGTACCTACAGAGTCATGCAGAGAGCCCTTCTGAATGAACTAAGGGGACACAAAGGCACATGCACGTATGCGGTGCACTTGTTACCGAAGAAAGTCACACAAAATGCAAAGCAATATATTTCCTCTTCTAATGAGCCTGATTGTTGGTCACAGCTATGGATCTGAGCATGAAGTAAAACTGCATGTTTCTGCACTCATCTCATGACTAAAACCACCACAGTTCTAGAAAAACTGAGTACCTGCAACTTGTGTGGCAACAGAAGACAATTAGATATCCTGAGTATGGTTTTGAGCAGAAAAATGAAGAATTTATCAAAATCTTGTAATTACCAAGGGCTAAGGAGATGAGTTTTTTTAAAAAAAATATAAATTAGGTGTTGTATGTTTGTCTTCTGCATGTAATTACCAAGACATGTCTGTGTTATGATTTTGAGTTGAAGTAAGTTTCCATACCAACTGTGAGAAAACTAAGACTACATCAAGGCAGTATGTTTTTCTTGACAAGTGCGAGAGGCAGGGTAGTTCCAGACTTGCACGTACCTGTGATGCCACTAGGAACTAGTATTCCCAAAGATCTAAAATTGCCATAAAAGATAAACTTACAGTGCTTGGTGGACCATCTCATCTTACTCCCCCAGCACGTACCTAGAGAACTAGTTAGTCTCAAAGTAAAAGAGAAAACTAATGAAATGACAGCCAATGACTTGTTTTGGTAGTGAGAAAGCAGCTCTAAGATTTTTTATTTTTTTTTTTTTTTTTTTTTTTTTTGCATAATGTTTCAGAGCAGAGCAAACAGTATTCAGCAAAATAGGAAGTCAGTCCACAGCATGGTAACACTTAATCAGTGAAACAAACCTTACTCTTCTCAATTGTACTGTGCAACCCGTAGTCTTTTTATAGGAATATACTGTTTTGTACTGGTTGGCTGAACAGCTTATTTATATCCAATGAAATCTGTAGGTCCTATAGAAGATTGCTTTTGGTGTGAAGTTAGGCACTAGCAGCTCCTGTGCTGCTTTTTATTCACATGACAACAGTGCAGAGAATGCATAGCAATAAAGATTACATGGAATGAACCAGCAAATGCAAAAGAACCTATAAAAAGAGACTATTGTAATTGCTTGTAAGACCCTATGAAAGAACGGATCATGAATGTGAAATTGATGACTTGATATTTTAATAAGAGGTTTTAAAATCTTAAGTAAGATTTTTTAAATTTTCTTTTTTTTTTCTAAATCACAAGCCTGGATAATGCCACATTTGTAAATACAGCAAATTAGAAACAGTAAGGGTGGATTCTAATAAGTGACAAATACAAAAAAGCCAGTAAGGCTTCTTTACAAGATATTTTTAGAACAGTGTGATCATGATCAAAGTGTCAATACCAGGAAAAAGAAGGCTAGATTGTGAGCCAATTTAAACTCTTTGCATATGGACTGATGGAAGTGAGGCTGCATGGGATGTAAAAAAGCACCACCTTTGGGCCAAGGTGTTCATGTAGAACAGCACATTTGTGAGGAATTTTGCGGCTGCTGGAGAATTTCTCCTGCATGTCAGCTCTTTGAAGGCTGATTATGTCTGTCTCAATTCAAAGGCTGTCCTGGAGTCAGTCTAAACATCTGGATGTTTTAGCACTTATTTTTTGGAAAATACAATGTCATCAAAATATCTTCAGTCTTCCTTCTTCAATGTTTGCAGCTCAGTAACATGAAGTAGAGACTCATGCAGAGCTAGCAGATACTGAGGGTAAATGACTTAGCTAAATTTGCTACTGCACAATGAAGATCTAAATTCAGAGATTATCTTAGATTCTGCCAACATCCTGACAGGAGAAAGAAAGTTGGGAGCAGGAGGTTGGTGGAGTCCTCCCATCTAATCTTGCTGGCAGTGAGCTGTGGTGCTGATTCAGTCTTGGAGGAGGCTCTGGAGATGAGTGGTAAGTTAAAGCAAAAATACTCTACAGCCTGAAGAAAATAAGTGCGAAGGCCAAAAATTATCAAAATGCTCCCTGGAAACTATGCCTGTACATCCTCCAGGATTTGAGCTTTTTAACTTCACTTTTGTATTGCATGTATGTACTGCAAAAGTTTGTCATACTGTAGAAGTGCCATCAGAATTAAATACTGTCTTTCAGCTTTATGTAACCTTTGTCAGCTGTTTTTGATTGGTGTTAACTACACAATGATTTTCTTACTGTAGCATTAAATAGTCTAGCTTTGTATTAAAGAAATGAAAATGTGTTTGTTATGACTTGCAGCTACATTAGCACGTGTTCAGATTGAATGTTTCAAGACTATTGTATTTCTTTTAGTCATGCAGCATAGAAAGCAAGTATACTAAAGAAATGTACATTTCATTTTATGCAACTTTTTGATAGTTTAAAACAACATGTGTAAGCAAATCTGTCACAGGCTCTTGCTGATATACAGGTGTGTTGTTTATGTGGAAGCTGTACCTTTCACTCAGTAGATGGAGAACAAACATAGAGCACTTGGTGGTGTTTTACTGTTAGCAGACAAAGGCATGGACAGAAATTAGGTGGGTGGTGTATTTATACTTATGGCTTTGAGAAGGCAGCACTTCTGCCTTGTAAAAACACAGTTCTCAAAATAATGTTACCCGCTTGAAAGTAAAGTGTCAGCATAAAGATGCTGTTTACCACCATTAGTATTGCTTCCTGTGAAATTGTTTTTTCCTAAAGGGCTTTGGCCTGCATTCCAAGTTCTCTGTTTAAAAACAAAACAAAAAATGCATAAAGAAAGATCATGTTAGGCTAATTCCTTCTCTTCACAGTAGCTGGCACTTAGCCTTTTAGACTAGAGGAATATAATCTGTCACAAGCAGTTTTACCTTTGTAAACTGCATTCAGGACCTTCCGTGAAAACCTGTCTCTATGTTGGTGATACATACACCCCCAAACAGCATGGACAGGACAAACAATTGTTATTTGGAAGCATCATCCTCTATTCACAAAAAACATTTTGCCTTACGAACTTTTATACGGTTTGCTCTTTTTATGGCTGACTCATTTTAGATAATCAAAAAATAAAGAGAGTTTTTAAAAAGTGACAAATATTTTTCAAGTTTTGTCTGTTTTCTGGTAAAGTGTGATTCTTGGGTACTTTGTTAATGAAAAATACGGCAAAATGTTGCAGTTAAGAAAAATTACACAAAGTTTATTGTATAAGATGACTATACTAATTTTTTTAAAATATTAGAATATGCACTAATCATACTAAATAGCTTACAACAAAGATTTATCAGAATCTCTTGTGATGCAAATTTAAGATTCAGAAAATCTGAAGGGCTATTTTATCACTTTTTTTTTCTCCATTTCTTAGGGCTAATCTTTGACTGCTTTCAGGGTAAGTTGTTCATATTGGAACACTGCATTTAGTGCATGTTGTGTTGACAGACTTCCTTTTCCCAAACCTTTATGCATGATTTATGGTTTTATGTGTCAATCAGAATTTTAATGTTTTATTCTTTAAAAGCACTTTACATGCCACAAGTAAGTGAATGATTACTACTCAGTAAGGTCAGTTGCTTACATGAGGTCAGGTGAAGTAGTAGCTGGTTCACTGCAAAGTCCTCCCCAAGGCACGCTCTTGCTGCCTTCAACTTCATCCTCGACATCACACCTTTGCTCAGAAAAGGAAACTCAATTATTTCTACGTGCTGCTGTAATTTGGGCAGGAATCTACCCAACTAAAACCAGGCACAGGTAGAGCTGTGCCAGTCCTTTAATATAGAAATACAATTAGTATTTTCATTTCCTGTCAGTGTATAATGTATTGCTGAACCTGAAGAGCTTGTGGTTTAAATGAAGCGCTGTCCTCAAATTCTTCAGCTATTGAATCAATGAAATGCATATGAAATTTTGAATTTAACCATTTTCAGTTGATTAATACCAGATAGTACCATACGTTTTTCTCACCCAGACTGGAATTTCAGG
The DNA here is from genome assembly GCF_011004875.1 of Balearica regulorum gibbericeps. Lineage (NCBI taxonomy): Eukaryota > Metazoa > Chordata > Aves > Gruiformes > Gruidae > Balearica > Balearica regulorum. The sequence continues at coordinate 53,077,897 of NC_046187.1, read as the reverse complement.
AATGACTAACTGCAATCTAAATGACATGTCCATTTCAATTAGTCTGAATAAACAGTGTGTTTTAAACTAGTACCTCAAAACTGTATTGTAAATTGGTTATTTTGTTAGAGAACTAATAAAATACCAAGCCTAACCTCCTTGTATCTTCCACTAACAGCACCAGACCTGCTCTGAATTTAGCTTAAACCTAATTAAACCGGATGTCAATTGCTGTTATTGCAAATAGACATCTGATGCCAAACCTCGAGGTGACATCTGTTCTCAGTAAGCTTGTGGTCTTTTTTTTTGTTGATACTGCTGTGACTATACTGGCACAGTTTATTGAGAGTTGCGATAGGTTGTCCAGCACAGGAATTTTAAGCTTGGGAGTGTGTGGTCTTTACACTACATGTATCATAGTCGAGGGAAACAGTCCAGAGCCTCATACAGGAATAGAAAATAGACAGGTGTGACAGTTTCTTCTCATTTTATAATACTGGTATTTTAAATAGCAATTTTATAATACTGGCAAGAGTGTACAAATGATAAATGAAGGTAATATTTTACTGTTTTTCCTGACACTTGGCTTCATTGATAATGCTGAGCCAACACCATCATGGAAGTACCAGCCTGAGAGTCATTCTTGAGTGTGTCTTGCACTACTGAGTGCTGGCTGCCAAAGGAAACTTGCTATGAATGCAGGATCCTATTTCATTCCTATTGCTGGTTAATAGCTATCTGAGGGCTCCGGAACTCACCACCTTTGTCAGGGATCTAGAAAAAAATCTGTGCTGGGATTTACCTTTATTTGCTTACAAAGAAGTAGGTTGACTGGAGCCCAGATGGGGTTACAGCGTGCTGTAGTTTTGGTGGGAGAGCCCTTAAAGCCGTTGAGGAGTCAGTTGCAGCAGACAAGCGTGACGGTAGGAGGAGAAGCCTTGCAGAAAAGGCTGGAGTCTGAAGCAGGCAGCCGTTTTCTGTTTAACGCCAGCTTTGTGTAAAAGGGAGGCAATTTGGGTTAATCAGTTCCCTCCTTCACCAAGCAGCCATGCACATGGAGCTCACTGGAAAAGCCTTGTTCCTGGCACGCATCTTCCACTGCTTGTGGAAGAAACAGATGAATCCTCGTTGTTTTCCCTCTGCCAGGTGGATGACATTTTAAATGTAAAAAAGTTTCCAGTGGTCTCTGGTGTGTGAAGTGCTGTTTCTGATTTGGGTCTGCAAAGATTGAAGGAAAAAGCTGTTAAAAAGGCAAAGAGGAACAAAAATCCTGATAGGAGAAGCAAGGTTGAGATGTGACTGGCAATGGCAGGTGAGTAACGCATGTGCAGCAGACCCGAGGACTCACGGCATGCGCTTGCCCAGTGACCTTCGTCTTGCTGGACAATGCAGAGCAGCATCGCTCTGCCTGCCGGCAGGGCTGGACCTGGGCTGGGTGCTCTCCCTCCTGCCCGTGGGACCCTCCTGGCAGGACGCAGGACCTGGCCTCTCCTGGGCTGTACCCGAACAGGGCGCTGGGATTGTGGTTTATAGGAGAGGACCTCCGAGCAGAGCAAAAACCTTATGAAACCTTACCACAGAGCCCAGAAAAGGCTAGCGGGCCTTTTAGATGAAAGTTTATGTGCTAACCCAAGGGAGCCAACTTAAAAAACCGAAACAAAACAACCCAAAAAAACCCCTACATCTTTTTTACTTGAGATGTTTGTGTGAAGAAAGGCTCCAAGTTCCTTTGCCCACCATAAGGCACGAAAGCAGAGTATTTCCCACGAGATGGCACTATTGCCTTATGCGCAGAAAAAGCAGGGTTTAGCTTCAGCTGCAGTTTTAAAAGCTGATTGTCAAAGCCAAGTTTGCAACGAAATGTATAAATGTTACAGATCTGAGCAGTATTAATGGATGTCAAATAGAGAATTAGCTTGCCAATTGATCTGTTAAAGTTTGCTACCTGATAAGGATATGAAAAATCCAGACATGTGGGCGATGAGAACATCGCTGTCAATCCATTATTAGAGAAACTGGTTTGGATTTAGGTTTTTTAGGGATCAAACTTTCAAAAATTAATGTGGCTCTCTAATGCAAATGGTATTTACCTGGTTGTATTCTGACTGATCTTCTCAAAGGCCTTTTACTTAAAAAAACAAACCAAAAAAACCCAAACCCCAAACTGAAAATCACACTAAAAATTCACTATCAACATTTGTCCATTTTTTATTATTTCTAGTTCTTACCTAGTTCAAGAAAATGTCAGCTTGTAAAAATGTTATATTTTGAGTGATTGTTCAGTTGTGATGGCTGGCTGACAAATTGCTCCACTATTCCCTTTGTCTATGACTGACAGAGGTGTTTTCCTAATAACTTCTGCAAAGTCTCTGAATCAGAAACATATTCCCTGCCTTTAGCTGCACCTTCTGTTTTTCTAATCAAAGACAGGGTCAGTTACATCTCCTGAACCATCAGGGTAGAGCTGGAAGGAGCCCTGCTGTCACAGCAACTGCTTTGGATAATCAAGTTCTTAATCGTATTAATTGCTGTTTCGAAAACAAGTTTATTTTGCACCACACGCTATCTCTTATTGCAGCGTAGTTCCAGAATTTCACTTCTTCGATGCTTGGAAATTTTCTTCTGATTCCCAGCCCAAATTTATTCACTTCCAGGCTATAGCTCTTTGTTCTTCTGCCAATATTATTCTTTATCTTCAGAAGTCCTTGTTCCCCCCTTTGGTATTTTCTCTGCTGATGAGAGCAATCATCTCTTCTATTAGTTTTTGTTTCTCTAGGCTAAAAAAGCCAAATGTTTCCATCTCCTCTGAAGAGAGAGGCTCTTCATTCCCTTGATTATCCTGTTTGGGTGGCCAAGGGTATATTTCTGTTTCAATCCATCTTTCTTGAGCACAGATGACTAGAAATGGTGCTCAGTATTCTGGATAAGGCCTGACAAGAGCTCTGTATCATACATATTTATCAATTTCGTTGTACCGTTGTACCATCTCTGTGGGAAGTGGCTCAATATCTGTGATCAATTAATAAGCTTTATTCTCAGTTGTTTCAAACTGATGAGTCTTTTTTCCCCTAGAACGTCAATTCATCCACACACTTTTTTGTGGGCTCTTAATTTTCCATCACTAAATGCCTTTCATATGGGTGGCATGGTTATTTTAGAAGTTCTAAACTTTGGACAGCCTTTTGCATGCACACTGTGACAGTCATGTCTGTAGATGCCGTAGTACATCATGATGTGTTCCTCTATTATTCAAAACTACTGCAGGGCAATGCCTTGTGTTAAGTTGCCTGACTGGAGTTTAACAACCAACCTTACAGACTTTTAGTAGCAATAGAAGAAACTGCCTGGAGCTTGACGTTAGAAAGGAAAAGATCTTATTTAGCTCTATTTATATCCACTTTGCCAAGACAAGAAAAAAACGCTAAGTGTCACTGTAAACTTGTTAAAATATAGGGTACTATTCAACAGACGGAAGATCTCTGTCAGTATTAACAGAATGAAATACTAGAAATTCCTCACGAAAAGAATGTAATTTGTGTACCTGATGGCTTGCAACCAGAGCTTAAAATAAAGTTAAAATATTTTATAAGTTGTTTAACTCCTTACCTTTTTATTGGTTAATGGCACGGCTCTCATTTCTTGAAAAATGCTTTTTTTTTTCTTTTCAGTCATAGAATCATAGAATGGTTTGGGTTGGAAAGGACCTCAAAGATCATCTAGTTCCATGTTTCATGGGCAGGGACACCCTCCACTAGACCACCTTGCCCAAAGCCCCATCCAACCTGGCCTGGAACGCTTCCAGGGATGGGGCATCCACAACCTCTTTGGGCAACCTGTTCCAGTGCCTCACCACACTCACAGTGAAAAATTTCTTCCTAATACCTAATCTAAATCTACCCTCCTTCAGCTTAAGGCCATTACACCTTGTCCTATCACTCCATGCCCTCGTAACCAGTCCCTCTCCAGCTTTCCTGCAGCCCCCCTTCAGGTACTGGAAGGCTGCGATTAGATCTCCCTGGAGCCTTCTCTTCTCCAGGCTGAACAATCCCAACTCTCTCAGCCTGTCCTCATAGGAGAGGCACTCCAGCCCTCTGGTCATCTTCATGGCTCTTCTCTGGCCTCACTACAACAGCTCCATGTCCTTCTTATGATGGGGGCCGCAGAGCTGAATATAGTACTCCAGGTGGGGTGTCAGTGAGAGTGGAGTAGAGCGGATTGTCATATTTGTCCATCTCTTAAATTTGCTGAGGGCCATCATAGCCTTCTCCACAATACATGTCTGTCACTTGTCACAGACAAAATAGTCCTGTGAAAATGTTTTCTGTGATGCTTCTGAATTTGTGCTGTTTCTCTCTAAGTCCTGGGCCATCCAGAGCTTTGAAGTCTGTTCCCTTGGTTGGATGGGACTTTGCCCATGGGGATGATTTGGTGCCATCACTTCATGTCTGAACTATGCAACCAGTAATAGCCGAGCAGGCAACATGTACGGGGCTGCCTCTGTCACTGAAATGTCCTGTTAATGTATCTTAAGTCTCTGTGCACCCATAGGAGACGGTTATTGTCCCCATGGTTCTTCCTCTACATTTCATCTACTATACAGCACCTTGCCTGTTGCGGACTAAAGTCTTTGGGACACGGACAGTTTCTTACGTCTGCTTGTGCAACAGGGCTGGATTTCGCAGGCGATATGTCCGCACAGCAGATGCAGCCTTACCCTTATCACTGCTTGGTGCAACGTGCTCCACTGGTCCCATGAGATGGCTGTGGTCCCATCCGCCTTCCCTCTGCACGGCATCAATCGCTATCTGTGTCCGAGTATTGTGCTGTTCAAACAGCTCCGTCATCTAGTATACATAAAAACAACCCGGGCAGCTGGATGCGTGTTTACATACACAAATTCCTATGAGCAATACAGGCAGGGAGGGAGGATTAGAGGGAACATGATCAAAAGGCAGATTGCCTCTACACAGAGAACCTCCCTAAGTCACTCCTGAAATGTAAGTGGACCTTTAAGTGTTCCTGCAGGTAGTTGTACACTTCTGTATTTTTGAATAGGCTTAAAGGGAGCCTCCCCGTATCTCCCTGAAGCACGGAGTGCATGCAAGGATCAAAACTGCTGGGGAGATTTGGCTGAGCCAAGGACAGGAGGTTTTTCACAGGGTAAGCTCTTCCCCCTCCCAGCTGCTATCTAGGAGACTTCTCAGAACCTGAATAGATGGGCTGTTCTTATAATTTTTTTTTTTTTTTTTAACCCGGCCTTGTAATAATATCAGATAAATTAAGACTTCAACGAATGCTGAAAGTTGCCTGAGAAAAATTGCTTTTGGCAACTGTTCCTTCCAATTAAAACGAAAGTCTGAAAAGCCTCAGTCTTTGGGAACAATTACTAAAATGCCAGTGCTAGATAAGATATGGATAATTCTTTGTGCCTATTAATGCTTAATTAGCACATGTGAGTTCAGCCAAATGCAGCCTGACCCTGGTATGGTAGGAAGGAAGAGGTTCTGATTAAAATGAGGGCAGCACCTGTCGCTTGGCCTACTGAGCAGGTCAGTGCTTTCCCACCTTCCTGCTAGCAATGATAAGAATAATTAATAGAAAGTTTCAGTACTGAGAGACTCCCAAACTGTTCCCAGGACCCTGCAGTGGGCATCGGAACTTTGTTCTGGTTGCTTAGATGCAGGAGCTACATCTCTGTAAGCATTTGGGTGGATGGCCAGGCAAAAATAAAGAGAAAGGAAAGAGAAATTCTCTCCCTCTGGGGTCCAAGGTACCAATTTCCCTGCCGAGGGCTTAAATGTTGATCTGAAGTGGTCAAAGACACAGGCGTGCAGGACCTCCAAGTTGTGTTTATACCTACTTATTTCTCAGCCTGTTAAATAATTAGCAGTCGTGATGCCAAAATCCTGAGGAAGTCTGTCCTTTCTGCCCCCTGAAGTGGCAGCCTCAAGCCCAGGACACTCACGTGCCAGCAGCAGGGGGACGGGGTGCACTTAACCCCCAGAGACCTGAAGGCAGGCAGCTGGTGGAGGTCCTGGGGGGGGCTCTGCACCCTGGGGTTTGGCCCACAAACCTCAGAGGTTGTTCTCTGTCTCAGCTTGGGAGGCCAAAAGCATGTTGAGAAAGTGCCGAGCTGGAGCAGCAGACAAGACCCGTGTGCGAACATGCGTGCAGGGAGCAAGTGAATCCCCAAGGGAAAAACAGGCAGACAGAGGCTTTGGGAGGTGCTGGTGATTTTACGGCAGCCCAGCAGTAGGAGACGTGCCCCCAAAACCTGAGAGACAGGGCTGCAGAGGGAGGTGCACAGGCAGGCGCCTCGAGGAAGGCTCTGGAGGACAGCCGTGGATTGGCACATGGGAAGGGGACGTGCTGGAGCCCGTGGGACCCAGATGAGGCAGAGGAGGCAAAGAAGGGAACTTTTGAGCCTATTATCTTCATATGGAGAATGCGTGAGCCAGGGGTGTGGGAGAGCTGAGGATACACATGTGTGTGCACGAAAGGGAGAGGGGCAGGGAGCTGCCAGCCTGCTCGACTCAGAAACAGCAGAGGCAGGGGGTTCAGGCGATGCCTCCTAAGTAAAACCAACTGTAAGCAGCATTTCAGACAGCATGGAGTGAGAGTTGAAGATGACAGATCAATGTCATCATCCAGGCTGGGAGTGCAGACCTCACCCCCTGACAGCTCAAGTATGGATATGTAAACCAGTGACTACTTCAGAAAATAACAGCACTGTACAAGCTAAAGGAGCTGGTTGGTACATCCATTCCAAGCAGGGTGAAACACTGCTGCAGGTAGGGACATCTGTGCGCAGGACAGGGACCACGTTCTGGGGATAGCAGCCCCATGGGAAGACCTGAGCTATCCCTGGAGGAGCTCAGGTGCCATGAGCCATCTTGCCTTGCCATCTGGGTTGCAGCCCAGGCAGATTTCCTCAACCGAGGCTCAGAGATGTGTAGAAAAAGTGCAATTAAGTAAGCCATGTATAGGAAAGTATTCCCAGAACTTGCTTTAGCCACTGCCACAACCTAATGGTTTCAGAAATGACTGCAGGGTAGCTGTGCTGCTCCTCCACTGCATGGCTTTGTTTCAAGGGAGGGATTTATTCTGGTTATGCTATAGCTCCGGGTGCCTGCATAAGCCTGTTTTTCCTTTGCTTTGTGTGCAGGAATGAGGGTCTGGGCCCAAAGCTGCTCTCTGACTAGGCTCATTCCCAGAATAACTCCTCTCCCAGCCTACTCTGCCCCTCAAGAAAAAAAAATCTTAATCAAATATATAAACACCGGCAGCTTTCAGGTTTGCGTTTCTTTCTGAGCCTAATTTAAATGAACAGCAGACATTTTATGGGCTTTTCCAAGTGAACCTACAGGGGCTTATTTGCTAGAGTCTGACTTTCTGACAGCTCTCTACAAGGCTAATCAAAACCAGACTTACTCTCATATGAAGCAGAATAATATATATTCACGCAGCTACAAAGAACAAGGCTAAATGTAGTAAGTCATAAACCACTACTATGGCAGCAATCATGTGCATTTACCACCCTTGGATTTTGGAACAAGGGGTGCATTTGTTTTGTTCCCATTGTACGAGCAAAGTTGTAATGGCGAGGAGTCGAGTAAACATGCTTTGCATCTAGAAAATGCCCCACATGTGTAATTTGGAGTTTGTAGCTACAACATGAAGGATGCCTCTTTGCTCCTTTACCCAGAGGTGGAAACACTGAGCTGATGTCTCTCAAGGTGAGGTGCACCCAGGTCCCTTAGGGGAAGCTACTCGGGGGAAGGTGCTCGCTTTTTGCTGGACAGGACAAACTCTAAGACCAAGCTGGATTTAAGGGAAATTTGTCTTTGTCATCTTTGCAGTTTGTCATTCTTTAATGCATAGACAATATTTCTGAAATATTCCCAAGACTTCTTTTTTTAGACAAATTCTGGATGGCAGAGTTAGGGTAGGGCATACCATGGAGACATTAAATACTTAAAATGTCTTGACGGAGAGTTAAATGCTGACCTCTGAAAGAAGACTTTTTTCTATTTCTAATTATCCCACAGTGTTCCCATCACCTCTCTCTGTACGAGGATGTGTTCATGTTCAGTTCCTGACATCTGGAAGAAATTTCTCCTTATCTAGCATGTGCATTTTCAAGTGAAATGTGAAAAGAGGTGCTGAACTGATAAAGCAGGGATGCACCTTTGGGCTGGACCAGATGGTGAAGCGCTGCAAAGGAGAAGGCATTCTGCCCAAAACAAGGAGGAAGGGAAAGAAAATCTGCAGGACTGGGCCAGGCTGGCGGAATGGTAAAATCCTGTGCCCATCTGGGAGGCACTGGGCTGTTTAACCTTTCTTCATCTTCTAACAAAGACGTTAAGTTTGTCTGAAGCTGGAGATACTTCAAGCAGCTTTGGATTGTGAGTTAGCTTTCAGTGTTTCCAATTTCTCTCTTAAACTGTTGTGTGACTGAAAGTCTTACCTGTTAGAAGACAAGACAGCCAGCACTGGCCATGACTTGTATAGTATGGGCCGCCTGATTTCCTTAAACCTTTTGCCTTTCAATAAAGGTCAGCCATTCCATGCTGAAGCCACAGTTTAGCACTTGCTGTATGGCATCAGTGATTTTAGGGTTGATGATGATTGCTTTTGCCTAAAAAACCCCCACGTTATTTGCAACTGCCTGTTGCAATTTGTCTAGAGGAGAGATTTCAGCTCTTGGGCTGAGATTCCTTCAAACATTGTGTTTGTCTGAAGGGTGACTATAGACGGGGGCTTTGAGATCCCTTCTCCACTGTCTCCCAGTGATTTGGAAGGAAATGGCTGATCCTAGAGAAAAGTTATCTTGTCTGACTCTTTCAAAACCAGTGCCTGTTCATTACTGTTGTGCAGAACATATCCAAATGGGCTGTTGGGATTTGGTGGTAATTGAGGTCCATCTGGCACAGGATGCAGGAGAACGTCTCTCATGGAGAGCAGTAGCAGGACCAAGGCACGGAGTTGCAGCATTGCCTACGTGGTCATGTTTGATCACCATGGGTGGTTTTGGGTGGATGTACAACTGATAACAAGTTCATTTTGGTTTGTCTTTCTAGTGACTTACACTGAGTGGACAGTGAAGAACAACCTCATCTGTGTAGATTAGACTGGGATTTTTCTTTTTCCTGGACACTCTAAATAGTGTGTTCAGATGCATAGTTTCAATTCAAGGTCTGTTTTGGGGGGTGGGTTTTTTTGTTTGTTTGTGCTTCTTACTTTGTACAAAGCCAGCAGACAGACAGATGTCATTAACTGCATGGGCCAAGTATTTTATCTGAAGTAATTATTTTTCACTGCTCTCTGCTGAGCATTGTCACAGATTTTTTTTTTTTTTTTAAATATGTGGTAGCCATTTGATACATTTGCCAGGTTTGGTGTCTGTCAGCACAATGCATTACAGTACAACTTGCTTTTAGAAGGGTGGATGACTACAGATAAAACATTATCTTGCTTTAAAAGTATGGAAGTGTCTTTTAGTCTTGTTTTTATGAGTAATATCTAGTTTTGGCATAAGAACACTCATGCGGTATAAATCAAATGCTTTTAGATGCTTAGACCTTTCATCATTTTTCGAAAATGCAGTTGTATTGGTATTTTCTGAAACCATCTTTAAAGTCTTTTTGGATGGACCATATATATCGCATCATTTTTTAGGCTTGCTTTTTAATCTTTCAGCCTGTTCAGTTTTATAGGTGTCATGGTGATTATTGCAAACAGGATTTTCTGTTTCTTTTTGTTACTGCTATAAACAGACAAAGTGATGGTAATAGCTGACTGAAAAACATCAGAATTTGGTAGGGTTTTCTTACCTCTCTGTGTAGAAGATGAAATAATTGGAACTCTCTGGACGGCTTTTTAGCAAGACTACTTTTCACTCTGGACAGGAAAAAAGACAGACAGAGGCAATAATATTACTCTTTTATTGCATAAACTTTTAGGGAGTTTAATGGTGGCTGTTGCAGTGGATTGGAATGAAATGCAAACTCTTTTCTAAGAAATTATTAGTAAAATTGCAGTGGTTAGTTATGCATGAATTTGGTCAACATCTGAAGGGTCTCACCAGGGACTGATTCCCAGCCTGGCTTCTGGTGCCTTTCTGTCACTTGAGAGGCCAGGGCAGTACAGATGGTAGAAGACATTTTTACAGCTGTACGCTGAATCTTGTATCATGCAGGCTCATGGAGTGCAAAAAGCCTTGTTTAACAAAAGAAAAGCCATTTTCAGGGAATGTTGAAAGAGTGACACTCAATATATCAAGGGTTTCATTTGCAAAAAGTTGGCTGGGTGGAATAATCATAAAAATGGGTGCTCAGGAGACTATTCCACTTGCATGTGCACCTGGCTACACAGAGGACACCACAGATTTTTGCCCTTCCTTTCTATGAGAGGAAAGAAAAAGGCTCATACTAGGTCTTTTCATGCATAAAATCTTCATGTCAATCTTTAAATAACCCTTCAATGAAAAATCAATATTTTTTCCTGTGCACTTGCATTAATGATGAGTATTCAAGTTCTGTGTATGCTTGAGGAAGTGACTCTTTTGGAAATTGAATGCCTTGGCTAATGGTGGCAGTAATAATATTAAATCAGATCACATTGAAAAAAGCAGATCTGCGTCATTTGGAGAGAGTAGGTTCATTAGTGAAGGCAGGAGGCATAATAATTCACAAGATGAAACTGATAAAACCAGCAGCCTCCTGGACTGGATTCAGCCATTCCCTTACCCAGTTACTTCTCATGGGAAACCCTGATCCTGCAGAAGAGAGTGCAGCCACATGAATGAAGTGTGCGTGAGTTTGCCCCTTGCCAGCAATAGCAATCACTTCTTTGTCTCATTTGAAAGTGATTTTGAGATCCTGTCTGGGTAAGGTTTTTTTTTCCTTCTTGTGTAAATAGTCTCCTTTCCCATCGTACCAAATCTGAGTCAGAATATCAAAATCTGAACTCAGTTTTCTTGCAGATGACGCTGGCAGTCTTCATCGGTGCCTCTGATTATCTGTGGTGATGTAAATACTGCTTGGGTGCTACTTGTCACCCACAAATCACAGCCTGGCAATGACCTAATAGGTGAACTGTCTAACTGTGCCTTTCAGAAAGGGTTGGTTAGTGAACAGTAACAGTAAGAAGTTTTTCTTCTGGACACAGAGCATCAAGGTATGTGTTTTTTGGACTCTTTATTTAGACATACCCCAGATGTGCTCCTTGCTGCTTGGCAGCCACTGCATTCCTCAGATAACTCTGTGATAATGATAATATTAGCAATATTCTAGTTATTGGTGCTGCATAGCAGCTTTCAAGTATATGACAATTTCTTGCTTGAAAAGAAGGAGACTCAGGTATGTTTTTTCTTTATTGTCTTCCTAGGAGGATTGTCTTACTTATACATCTTTAAAAGGAGGAAAACAGAAGATGATACATACACAGACTGTATTTTTGCTACCTCTTTCTGAGTGCCAGAAGATAACAGCAAGATGTAGGTTTCACTACTACTATGCTATTTTTTTAAACCTGGATACTATGCCAAAGTTTTCTTTTTCTCTCTCTCTTTTTTTTTTAAAAGTAAGGTATATGTAGGGGAAAACTGAATTTTTATGCTGAGTTATTCCTTGCCAAGCTTTTTCAGCTGCAGGATATAACAAAGGCCAAACTCTTTGGAGCTTATTAGGACTGTCAGTATAATCAAGGGGAATTGCATGGTGATAAAGTTATAAATCTATGTCATAGTGCCCGTGTGTAATGGATGTCTGTAGACACAAATATGTTTATTATGTCAGGGTGCTGGGGCATAGCTCCATATTTTTCTTCAAATGCAATTGCTCTTGATTGCTGTATACACGTGTACACACACATACATACAGGAGAGGGAGAAAAAGAAATATTTCCTCTCCCTACGTTGTCTAATTCTTTGAAGACAGCGTGTGTTCATAATGATGTGGTCATTGACAGGCAGATGTTCCAAAGCTGGGTTTAACTCTAGCATAAATCGAGATTTCAACGATTCCTCTATATTTTGATACAGCACTTTCAAAATGCCATGTATTTTGAATTTAGGAAAGACAGAAATATAAATGCTTTCATTTTCTCTCATACTTTAGCCCTAATAGCATTTTTTTTTTTAAATGATGAATTCCTTTGTCAGGAGCCACGTTCTATGGCAACAGCCACAGTTCCCAGCAGAAACGAAAGCTGTGATTTGGGTCATTTGTTCAGAGCCACGGTTGTGTAGGCTCTCTTTGCCTTGGCTGGTATGTGCAATGCACCAGCGTCCTTACAGTAGTTCCCATCAGGATTTGTAAGGAGGTTTTTGTTTACCAGAAGTTGTTAGGAGGAAGACATGGCTTTCACACGAATAAAACATGTAACGACACTCACAGCCAAATCAGCTTTTATAAAAATAGTTTTAGAGGTTCTGCTTACAGCAAATCATATCAGGAAATGTGTGTTTGAGTGGGAAAGTCCACCCTATGTTGTTTTGTCTGACGCCACAGGAGGGAAGGGAGGGAGACAAGGCTAAATGTAAAGGGGTTGCAGGAGGATGTTGCCTGCGTTACATCATCTTCCCTTTCCCAGTGGGAATCTTCCTGCGGGGATGATACGAGCAGCAGGTTTCAGGCTGTGAAAGGAGACAGGCCCCCGACCGTGGCTGTTTGCCACCGAGCTGGGCTCTGAGCCTCGCCCGGCATCAGCTAGCTAAGTCCCGGCTCCCTGTTTTCTTGGCTTGCCCACTGTGTGCTCGGAGGGAAACCCACAGCTCTCCTGGTGCTGGGGTGACGTGTGGGTCGGGCACATGGACGGGCAGAGGACAGCTAAGGGACAAGCGTGTCTGGTGCTCCCAGGAGCCCGTCCTTCAGCCCAGGGGCTCTCTGGGCTGCTCCACAGAGCTATTAACTCCAAAGTGCATTACCCTGTGTAATTCGCAATGTGCTTTGACGGGATGCAGATGGGGAGCAGCTCCTTCTGTGGGACAGTTTGTCAGCCAAGGACATGCTCTGGCCCAAGGAGACAATGCATTGCACAAAATCTTTGATTCTACTCAAAAGTGAAGTAGGGTCAAAAGACTCCCCTCTTTTTAACTTGAGGTTTGGGGCACTCTTGGGTTTTGAGGTTTGAGTCAGAAAGTAACCCCTGGCAAGACAGGCAGTTTAATTGTAAAGCTGCTAGAGTTTTTCAGTTACAAGCTATATAGGACACTGCAGTTCTGTACTGTATAGCTACACAGTACACATGGTGGGATTCAGCTGGGTGAGCTCCAAAGCAACATTTTGTCTCTTATTGATAATTATTTGTCATAGACAGATGAAGTACACCCCGCCCCTCCAACAAACCCTGGTTAGCTTTTCAAGCTGGGAGATAATTTGTCCATAGTTAAACAGGAGATATTTATAGAGACATTAGCTGGTTGTACAAAACACTTCAGAAGTTTGTTTAGAAGTGATTGAAATCAGCTGTTACTGAGCTGAAAAACCAACCACACAAGCTAAGTCTACAGTCCTTGGCCTGTCTGTTGTCTGTTAACGTGGTGCTTTCTTCTTCCAGCAACATTACCCATTCAGGGCAGTAACATCAATCTCCTGCCTTTCATTGGTGGGTATTAATAATTCAAGGATTAAACTCATCATTGAAGAGGGGCAATTTCAGTGGGTTTTAATGAGAAACTGCTCCAGCTTTTATATTAAAATATACTTAAAATATTGCCATGTTTGAGAAGTCAAGCACTCAAGCATCAGGAAAATCAGTGTATCCCCCCCAGCCAAAGCCCCTCTTTTCCATCAGTTGTAAACCTAGCCAAAAGGGAGTGATGTGGGAGGTAACGGAGGGTCCTTCCCTGGCAGAGGAGTCCTGCAGGTCAAAATCTGCTACTGCACTAAGCTACATTTAAGAAGATGATAGGGTCAGTGTGAACCTGGCTGTTCTGCTCCCATCCAGCCCCGCTGGCTGCCCCATAGAAGCCGTGATCACTTTTGTTCTTACAGCCCTTCTTCTACCCCTCAGCAAGTTGTGGGCCCAAGTACCATGGCGTGTTTTGCTGACTGAGTAGAGAAAAAATGTCATTAGGGTAATGAACTGAACCTGTCTCACATGAAAGAGAGCTTTCCAGACGATGCACTTCCCACTGAAGGCAGCTACGCTCCACTGGTGCCCTTCCTCTAGGCCATTTCTAGAGTATAATGTTAAACACAAGCATTGCTGTGATTCCTATAAAATACTAAAACAGATCACTGATTTCAGGGAATTAATCACTAGGCTGATAATCACCAAGTTGGTGATATTTTATTTTGGGGTTTTGTTTGGTTGGTTGGTTGTTTTTTTACATTTAAGTAATTACCATTAGTTAAATAGCATGCTTAACTTGCCAATATTTAAATACCTTAGGATTCTAGTGGATGGTGTCCCTGCCCATGGCAGGGGAGCTGGAACTAGATTATCTTTGAGGTCCCTTCCAACCCAAACCATTCTATGATTGATAACTTCTCTTACAGCATCCTCATTTACGAGGAATTGGTGACACCTCCACAGCACAACCAACCAACTGCAGCCCTGTTTAATACCTGAGCACCTCAGAGCTGTGGTCTTCCTTGGAATATTCCCTGGTGGGAACATCACAGCCTTGACCTCTAATGGGGGTGCCCTATGGTTTGATGTCTTCCAGTGGTGGTTGTATTCCAGGGGACATACTTCCTTGATGAATAGCATGCAAAATGCTTTCATAACAAAAAAATGCCAAAGATGCCTTTAAAATATTTCTATGCAAGGCGCCTGAACATGGGCTAAAAGGAAAACCTCCCCATATTTAATCTCAAAGTCAGAAGTTTATTGCTGATGTTTACACAGATGCCATAGAGCTGGAGCCACTGCACATCTGGGGAGTAGGCGGCTAAATCTCCCTTTCAGTTTTTTACTGGAAACAGTCAGAGGAGGTTGCCTGGCAGCACGGATAAATCAACATGTTGTCCACAGGAAACCAGGAGATAGATGGAATGAAGCATAAATAATGTAATACTAACAAACATGGAGAGATTATTTCATACCTTTTTTTCAGAGGACTATAGTGAATGGTTCGCAGGAAAAATTCTTAGAGAGCTGCTGTAAGTGCACAGTTATGAATGATCTCTTCACCTTCATGCAAAAGGCTGGATTAGCAGGATTCCACATGGCCGCAGACAGAGAGGCAGGGGAAGATGTGGGAGACAGAAGATGACATAGAAAGATCTTTTGACATCTTTGGGTAGGCAAGTGAAAGAACAAAGACTTGTTGATTTCAGCAACATGAAAAAAATGATTTTGTCCTTTCCATAAAACTTTCCAGATTATAAGAATGAAGAGGTATGCCATTTTTTAGTCATCTGCTTTTCCCCATAAAAAAGTTCCTATGTCTTATCTTTGCAAGAGCAGAGTTGCTAAAACTTGCTTAGTCAGAACATTTAAAAACCTATTCTTTCCCAGTATTTTTCTTCTCCGAGCAACAGCTCTGTCCCCCTTCTACTTGCTTGCACTTGGACGTTGAAGGAGAGGTACCAGCCCAAGGGCAGCGTTATCAGGAAAGCTGTGTTGACACTAAAAAACTCAGCTATTGCCAATATAACAGTTGTTCTGCTGTAGCAAGAAGTGCTGCTTGACGGGGTGTCTCAGCAGTCACAGTCATGGCTAGGTGCAGTTAGGCTCACACTAGTACCTACTTCGTAGTGGGGTTACACTGCTCACCGCCTTGAAGTATGCAGAACATCTTCTGGAAGCACTGACTTGCCAGGTATATCATGAAGACTCACAGAAGTCCAGGAAGACGGTGACTGGAGAGTGCAAGCTCCTGTTGTTTCCTAAGAAGCTCCAGCAGGTCCCAGGAAATCAAACCATTCAAATCACCAGGTCTTGGTCCTTGCTGAGCCAGAAGAGGTCCTGGTCTTACCACTTTGCAAATCCACTGCAAGCCAGTTGCATAGAGATGTTAGCCTGAGAGCTAAATCACTGAGAAATGCTATTGCAGGAAGTTACAACTCAGATTTGAATTCCAATGACTTCCCTTTGGATTATGGGCATATTGTTAGGCGTCTGAGGCAAAATGATTAGAGCAAAAAGAAACTGTGAGGTTCTGAATCACTCAGAAAAGTTGTACAAGCCTATCAAAATGCAAAGCATGTGCACAGAACAAAGGAGAATGCATGAAAGACCCTGGGACAGGTACAGCATTAATTCATGAGAACTTCAGCTGTTGTCAGAGTCTCTATTTCCCAATTTCCGTGTTTGAGGCTTTTTTCTGAAGTAGCCCATGCCTGCTAGAAAACACCAGAGGAGCAAATGCCAGGAGCAATTTCTAGTTCTACAAATAGTGTCAAGGGAAGGAAGGACCATTTCTTCTGAAGCCCACCTGCTCCTTTGAGAAACCTATCGGTTCCTTTCCTGCTACAAAAGCACCTTCAGCTCTTACCAATGCTGTCTGCCTGCTCCTGCTCATGCCAAAGCCTTTATGTGACTCTCAACTCAGAGTGCTCCAGTTTTTCCAGACAGGTTGCGAATTGTCCCTTACTACTCCTGAAAACAAGGAACCTTAGCAGGGAAAGAGACTGTCCTGAACATAAGACTGCCCCAGGAAAGCTGTGCCAAGGGTAATTTACACTCAGATGCTTCGCATGGGTGGCATAGTTGTTTATTTTTGGGGTCTTAGGTTTTATTGTACTGGTCCACCATTCTTTCATGGGGTTTTTTTGGTATTTTTGTGTCATAATGCTGCCTCCAAAACTTATGCAAGTATCATCTGTGTCCAACATTAGGGGTTTTGAGATACAAGAAAACCAAGACACGAGGGGTCATGAGAGATTCCAGAGAAGTTTCATTGCATTCACGTGACCACAGAAATGCTCTCTCATTTTCCCTAAGTGTGTGCAGTTTTTCCAGGATCATGTAAAAGCCCCAAATGAACTTTCTGTCATGACAGACCACTGCAAAGCTCTGCACATCTGTAAAGCGGGAAATTTGGCCAGTTCTGCACAGTCTTATTTTGCTTTTGTTGGTGGAAATTCCCTTCTTGCTGATTATGCTTCTCTGAATGTTGTTTTTTTCCAAGCAAGCAGCATGTTAGAATTTAGATGCAACAAAGATGGTTAGAGAGATCTGTCAGCTATTCCAAAGTGATGTCTGTGTCCTACAAGCTGTTACAACCACAGTCTTTTCTATTGACTCAGACCCTGTGCCATATGTTTTCCTCTATTTTCTGGGTACCTTTGTCATGAAGTGCGTTTAAAATCCAGCATGGAAAAACAAGTGGGTCCACTACAGCACTCAGGGTAACATCCATGTGTGGTACCGGCTACGATTCCTTCACAGTGACTTTGCTTAGTTCTCTGTGGTCAGCCCTAGATGGTCTCTGATGTCTTTGTTCTTTGCCAAGTGATGACCAAAGGCTCTTGGAACAAATTTTAATGGCTTGTAAGATTACTTTGTCCTTTGCAATTACCAAATGGTGAGGCAGTTGTTTACTGAGCCTCTTCCCTCTGCATCTGATTTGCTGGACTGATGTTCTATGGTTGATAATATCTGAGGTAAGGACAATTCCTAAACGAAAAGTATCTTCAAGTTATGCTGAAGGCATTCATTTAAGATCCACCCCATGCTATACTGAGCCAAACTGAATCTAAACTCAAGGATCTTCTACCTTGGAATGTTCTTTCTTCTTTTTTCTTTAGCGTATTTTAGAGTTGACATCTTCAAGATGGAAACACCTTTCTGTTCATCTTCCCACCAATTTATGCGGGTTGGATAACAAATTGAGAGACATAGGACCCTTAGCAAATGGTCTCCTTAAACTAGCAGATGTTTTCCTTATTTGAGCTGAGACAATCTGATCTCTACTTGCTGGATCTCTGTAGGTTACAAAAAGTTTGTGAAACTCCTGTCATAGCAAAGTTTTCTGGTGGGTCCAATTCGTTACACAGGTGGTGACTTTTGACTGGGGTCTTTAGTTTCTTTGCGGATCTAATGCCTCTTAGCTCCATCATCTCATCAGCTGCTCATGTCTGGCATATGTGCAGAGAAGCCCAGCAGACAGGCAGGCTGAGGTTGAACTTGTAACGAAGACAGAAGCAGGGAGACCAGGAGAGACATGAGCTCAGGGGTAGAGCAAGGAGGTGGTGAGCATTGAGCCTGAAGGCCAGGGTGTTAGACGTTGCAGTAAAGGCTAATAAAGCCTCAGTCAGTGGGGTCAGGAAATTCTGATACACAAAGGCATTCGGACTGAAGCACAAAGAGAGATCAGAACAAAGAGGCAGAGTCTGGGCAGACAGAAAGCTCTCAAGAAGATTGATTTGGCCATTGCTGACTGTGAGCTGTTTTGCAGAGGATTTCTCCTTGTATTGAAGGTAGAGGAATGGTTGCCTGAGGAATCAGTCACTCCAGCAAGACTCATGTTAGCAGCTTCCATATTGACATAAAAACTCCTGGCCTCTTCTGTTTCTTGGAAAGTCTGTTCCTCAATAGTTAAGTTTCTGGTCATGCCAGTGATTTGCCTTACTGCTTGAGTATGGAAAGCTATAATGCCTACCTGCCTTACTGCTTTCTCTAGTGAAATCCCTTTATGTTTAAAGAGCCTACGAAGCTCATTGACTTGAACACAAGAACAGTCCAACAACAGATGACTATTTCTTTTCTTAGAGTCCCAAACCAAGTTTTCTAGCACTTATCCCAGAAAACTCTCTGGTGGCTTTCTTCCAGGGTCACACACCAGTGACTCTGTGACTGTGCCTGCATTATGCCTGCTCCCTTCCTCTCTCTTTGTGCTTCTTTTGCCGATATAACACCCTGGTAATGACAAGCATCTACTACATCCTCGTTCCACATTTTGGAGTAGCCTCTCCTGTGTCCTTACATGGACAGGAGGACACTTGATGAGGCTTCAGGTGACCTCTATTGACTACTTGTTTCCAGAAAATGAAACAGTGCTTTCTGTCTTAATGACAGGAGACTATAACTGTCTTCAACTTCATGATAAGACACTGTCATGATACAAAGACACATGAACATGTTGCTACACAGCAGCATCTATCCATCTGTATCCTTGAGGGTTTTTATGATGATGTGAGCATCCTCAGTTACGTGTTGGGGGAAGAGCTGAAGAACACAACCTGATGAAACCTAGGCCAGTCTGGTCTCCCTCTAACTGTGTTCCAAGTGGTTGCTTAAGGAAAGACAGCATGGAAGAAGAGTGATTCTTCTCCTGTACATCCTTGCTGCTTCTGGGATCTGCAAACCAAACTGTCCCAGGTGAGACAAGGCTTTGAGAAATCAGACCCTTCAGGCCCAAGAAAGGCAGAATTGAGGGAATCTCCTGCCAGCCCTGGTATTTCCATATTACCTATTTCTCAACCGTGGTATGAGCTGACATACTACAGGCTGTTCAGGGACCCTGAATTCATGTCATTACTGAGTTAAAGTCAGACTTTTAATTGTGTTCTGACTTAACAACAGTATTTGTGGTTTGGTATCGTTTATATGAGTTAGTGACCATAATCCGGATGATGAATCCTTTTCTGGTGGTTCTACGCTTGTGTTGACAGTACTGTTCTTTCCTGAGAAATCAACAATATCTATACTTTATATTAATTTGCTTTGAGGTATTAGGCCACAGCTAATAATTCTGCCCTCCCTAGGCTTTTGTTTTCTTTAGAAAACAGTTTAAAGATTACTTGGTGCTCTTGTTCTGGTTTTGGCCAGACTCCAGCAAAACAAAGGCTAGAAGTCACACTCTAATTAAAACAGTCCTTACTGAGAGCTATCAAGCTATGAAGCATATCTATGTTTTCAACTCTGAACTTCCTTCCTGAGGACATTATATGTTTTAATGAAAAAGAACATGATTTCTTCAGCAGTTTTTTTTTCTTTTCATGAACCACAAAGATAAGGTCTGTCGCATATGTTGTGTATCAGAGAAGCACTCAGACGGCTAAGAGAAAACCAGAACATTTCAGGCAGCCTGTTTCATTTTGACTATTTCTTTATTTCTTTAGCAAAGGGAGGAAAATAACTGACATTAGCTGCAGGCCCTGCCAAACCAGACATTTGTTTTCCATTAGCTGCACACATCCTTTCTTAAGGGCTTACTGTGAAATGAGACACAGCTCTGGGCATAGATCTGGTTTATGTAAGGCATTTTTGATAAGGATAAGTAAACTTCACACTCAGAAGGTTACTGTCTCTTCCTCTAATTCTGTATGGATTATCTCTCTGTTTAACACCCAAGGGCTCTGAGTCTGTCCCACCCAGGAAGAGGTGTCCATCCAAATTTAAGAATAATATGCTATTTAAAATGGTAAACTTTTAGTTTAAAGCTATTTAAACCTTCTCTAGGCTAAAAAATGCTCCATCAGGTGGGTGCTGTAGAGAAAGGCGTAACTCCTCAGCTGATCTTCTTGGTAATCTACAGCAAGGGGAAGAAAAAAATGTTCCAGTCATTTTTTATTTTTAGCTGAAGTGTGAACTGGGAGCAATCCTTTGGCCACTCTGTTACCACCAATCTAGTGCGTGTGTAAGTAGTAACTTCTTTTGAAACCAGGTTTTCACATGATCCAGGTGCAAGAAGCTGCACGTGGCCACATGGATGCCAGAGGTACTTCAGAAGGAGTTATTATTTATACTTTTAGACTGAAAAAAACCCCCACTTTTGTAAGTAAAACATGCCACAGACTTCAGTGGCTACATTTTTTATGGTGCTGAGTAACACAAGTGCCGTGAGAGGTCATTGCCTCTGAAAAATCAGGTCATTGATTCTTTGAATAGCACAAATATAGATAGCAAGAAGAGAAAGTGAAACGGAGTGTTCATCACTACCACAACCCCTAAATGAAAGCGAATTACTGGAAAGCTGAAGCTCAGAAATACCTCATAAGCCAGGCTGTATCCTGGTCCCCATCACGAAGAGCTGGAGGAAACAAATAGGGTTTTCAGCCTGTTCTGGGGGTCAGTGGGCTTGGATGCTCTTTGACCAAAGAAGGAGAGAGCCCTGCGCAGCCTAGAGATCCATGCGAGCTGTGCCCTGCCAGCAGATCCCTCCTGAGAAAGCCCATGGGAGGCTCCTGCTGCTGGCTGGAAGGAGGGCAGAGGGAAGTAGACTGGCAGGGAGGTAGAGCAGTTCAGGGTAAACAACATGCTTGGCAGGGTGTGTGGCTTTAATCACATCCCCTAGATGGAGGTTAGTAGCCAAGGTCGGCTCTACCAGCCATGCCTGGTAGGGCAAGTGGAGGAACATGTGCTGTTTCTGTCTGTGGGGTCTCTCTGCAGAGGTTTTGGTCTTGGGTTGGAAGGGTGAACATCTGAAAATAAGGTGTGAGACTGTGGCTGAAGGGAGGCAGGGCATCGTTACAGAAGTATACTATGCAGAAAGAGTTGGAGGAGATGAGCATGACCAGAAACTCCCTGCTGAGTTCAGGAGAGGCTCCACTGTGAGCAAAGATACGTTGGCTTGTGGGAAGCCCTCAGGAGTCCCCATTCACAGAGTATGAAGAAGATGCATTGATTGGAATAAGTGTTAATTATTTTTCAGTCTTGCAGAAGAGACACCAGGAAGACATAAATGACCTCTGTGGAAAAGTGAAAACTTCAGCAAGCTGTAGCTCAGGTTTCATTTTGGCTGGTACAGTATGATACGGGCAATGCCGCCCAGATGTGGTTCTTTACTGTTTATAATTTTGATGAGGCTGATATTTGACATGCTCCTGCTGTACATGGTATAGAGAACGGGATAAGTTAATGAAATCACTGGGATATATTAGTAGCTCCCAACGCAAGGGAAATTCCACCCCAGATGGTATTTTGATGATTCCTCATTGTTGAACTGTTTTTAACCGATTATTTTAAATGATCATCACTTTGTGCAAACAAATAAGAAAATCCTTCCCTCATCAGTCTTACAACCTGGAATTAAATGAGACTATAGTATTTTCCTAACTGGAATTCTATCTTTTTTTTTTTCTTTCTCTATCATAAGGTCCATTATGCTCATCAGAAAAGATTCAGGCTGTGAGATCAATCAAGAGTCATATCTGAGGTATGTAACTAAAATACAACAACTAAAATATGACAACCATTTTTCTTCTGTAGGATGGCTGAGTTGGAGAGAAGAAGATACTCCTGTTTGTATTTAATGTTGGTTAAATCCGCTTTGAAAAAAAAAAAAAGGATATTGATCCCATTTCATGAGCGGCCTTAACCATCTAGACGGGCCCCACTTACTCTGATGCCCATCATGGGCCTGTCTGCTGTGACCTGTGTTGTTTCTCTGATTTGGTTAGTCTGGCAATGGACTTCTTCTCAATCTCCTGTTCCCCAGGACTAGAGCTCATAATGCTTTTCCTTGCATGTGCTGGAGCAATCTCCAGTGTCTTGGTATAGGGAATAGATTTTGGGGGCATACAACCCAACTAACTTCTGCAGGGAATCTAGTCCCATGAAAAAACGTGGAGGATATGTAAGCAAATTGCAGTTCTCATGACTAGACACACACAGAGAGAAGGTATTTCAGAGACAAACTCGGACAAGTATGATTTGGCATAAATGCCTTGGCTATACCTAGCTGTTCAAAAACAGTTGAAAAGATGTTTGCTAAACAATAGCAAATGCTTCTTTGGGGATCCAAATAGGAACAAATCTCAATTTTTTTAATGAAAGCGAGCATTTAAAGGAATATTCTGGGTTTTGCAGTATTTGGTTAAGCTGTAGACAGCTATATAATTATTGCCAAAATAGGCAAAGGATACAAATTATCTAGCATTTTAGTACTTTTAGCTTAAGGAATTTTATTTCATCTTTCAATGGGATTTTTTGGCAAATTGTGTTTTCCCTCTATATTCAGTAGCAAAGACTTTCTGCTTTCCAGGGCAGTAACTCACATAAGATGGTCCAAATGAGATCATGAAGTTTCTAATCTATGCCTTTTTTTTTTTCTTCTTCTTTTCTAGGCACATATGTTCCCTTTCCTAAAACGTGTTCCTTCTGAATAACTTATGCCAGCTCATCTTCTGGCCAAAAGGAAGATAGGAAAGCTTATTTAAAGACTTTCACTGTTTCTTTTTAAAAAATTTAAATCTTGCATGGAGGCTGTAGAAAAAGGTATGGACGTGGAGACTTCATTTCTACAAACTTTGGCTTAATTCAAGTGTTATTTTAACTCAGCCCTCGTTTGCGCCTGTTTGCCCATGAGGTGCAGTTTCACCAGTGCTTCATCCTGAGAGCATCACAGCAGGTCTCTTAGAAGCTGTGTCTGGTGTTTGCTCTTTAAGTCACGTTCAGGAGCATGTCCCAGGCTGCCACTGCTGCGTGGGGGGATGGTGCCATGGCCACCTTGTCAGCCCTCTTGTGTCCTCCTGCCACCATCTCTGGCATGGCACACGGTGAGGATTTCTGGGGTGATGTGGTCCTAGAGACTGATGCTACCAGAGGGAGACCTGGCACAATGAGTGATTTGTCTGAGTCTATGCTGTGATCTCCTAAACCTGAAGAAAAATGGTGCAACATTTTTAGAGGTTCCCACTGGAGCACGGTCCTGTCCTTTGGCCACCCAAGCAGGACAGAGGCAAAAAAAGGGCATGCTGCTAGGACCAGGTCTTGTTCCTAAGCTCATAGTAGTCTCTTCCCAGCGTGAACCCCTTTGGTTAAAGAAACAGCACTTGTAATCAGTGTGCGGGGCTCAGGCTCCATGCTGAAACTATCTCCTACCTGTAAGCCCACCTCAATGTTATCAAATCAGAGTGGATGGTCTCTGCTGGACAACAAAGACAGCTGTCTTTGCTTTCTGCATGGAGGAGGGCAGTAAGCTGCCCATTCCCTCCCTCATGTGCCTGGGAAACAGGGCAGAGGAGCAGATGGCGTATCTGCAATACCCAGGACATCCCTCCTGCAGCAGAACGGTGTCGAGATGTCTGCTACCTGGAGGGACAACGGCAACAGGGACCCTCAGGGGTGCCTACAGAGCAGCGTGCCTGGCACAGGGTCAACGTACCCAGCAGCTTGTGGGTGCACTGGGGTTGCGAGCTACTGAACACTGGCAACTGGTCTCCTGTCAGTCCCTCTTTATCGCCACAGCTCTGTCAAGCAGCCATCTGGGCATGCTGGGCATCTTGCTGCCTGATTTCACCAGCTCCTAGGGGGTCCTGATAGATAGATTTACCTTTAGCACAGGGTAGGGGAACATCTCTGATTTCCTCAGCCTCTGTGGAGGGCTATCTCCACCCCAAGGCAATCCTTTGGCAATGGTGGATCTTGGTAATGAGGAAGCTGCTGGATGTGGAGGCTGAGAAGTGACATCCTGAGAGTGATTAATTTTTCCTTTGTTTTTGCCTTTGTGAAGTAGACTGTCACAGCCATGATTGTACGTGTGGTGATGGAGACTTTTGAGAAGGTGTGTAGTGAGCTCTGGGGGACTGGTCCTCACTTCTGTGAGCTGTAAACTCTGCAGAGCACCTCAGGGCCGAGACACTGTGGAGTCACTTTTTGGTCCTCATTGCCTTTAAAGGCCAGATCACCACATAGCCTGTCCTGCTCTGGGTTATCTGCCTCGGACTCATCTCATATGGACATCCTTGAAGCCTAACAGACTCAGAGGGATTCCAGGTGGCTCCACCAGTGCGGAGAGATCTGCCTAAATGAGTGTACTGCTGGGATGGGGCTGTACCCCATTTCTCTTGGCCAGCAAAGAAAGTGCAGCTTGCTGTGAGCTTATCTGCCCAGCTGTATAGACATCACCTCAGTATTTAAATTTGTGTCTAATCTAGGCTGGCTCCGGAGATTAAGCATTGCTCTAGCTAAGGACTCCGTGCCATGTGTCCCAGCTCCAGCACGGGGGGCCAATCATTTGCCGTGAGCCCTGGCCCCAGCGAGGGCTGGCCCGCACCCTGCACTCCTTTGCTTCCTGGTCTCCACGGCAGGCGGTCCCCACAGCGCTGGGAAGAGTGGGCTGACTGTCTGGGCTCGTGCCAGCAGCCTCTATGCAAAGGCCCCATGGCTGCTTTCATTTGACAACATAAAAAGGGGCTTGCAGCAGTCAGCAGTTAGGTATTTCTGTATTTTAAAACGCACATCTGTTCTCTAGGGTGAGTGCCCTGTGCTTAGATGTGTTATACCCTTACTGCCTGCAAACCGCAGGTGTTCAACTCATCTGCAGTCGGCCACTGCGTGGGCAGCAGATCCATGCGTCTGAGGGCTGCTGGGTACCTTGTGTAAGAAACAGGCAGCTTCTGAGAGGCTGGGGCTTGAGCTGGGAGGAGAAAATGGGATCTGGTTTGGGATTCAGAAGAGCTGGGAGCTGGTCCCTAGCCCTTCAGCTGCAGAGCCCCTTCCCTCTTCCCTCACTTGGTCACACTTGCAAGGATGTTGGGCAGAATGTGCAGGCATGTACATGTCCTTCCCAGCACAGCCCTCTTGCTGGGAAGCCTGACTCCCCAGAAGGTGCTCGAGCACACACTTTCTGAGCAGGATGGTGAAAGTGTGGACAGGCACCAGTGGGATGGAACTTCTCCGCTCTCGGTCACCAAGAGGTGGGAATCACAGGAGGGAGTGATTGTTGTGTCTGAAAGTAGTTTTGGAAAGCAGTAGCTCAGAACACCTGTTCAATGGGACAATGACCAAGGGGAGAGGGAGAAAAAGGCGGCAAAGGGAAAATGATGGAGAAAGAGGAGACATTTGGCAAGGCTAGAGAGGAACAGAGGATTCAAGAGTCTTAAGGCCAGAGGCAGATGAACTGGTGCAGATAGTCCAGGAGGCCAGAGAACTCTGCTAATCTATATGCAGATGGTGTTGTGCATGGTCCATTCCTCAGAGGAGCAGCATCTCTTGGGACTGTGCCTGTGGGCAGTATCAGCTGTGGTGGAGGCCAACCAAACTGATCTTTTTGTAGCTGTTTGAGTGGGCAGGGCTCCCTGTTTGCCTTGTGCAGTGAAGCATGCAGTTATTTTTTTGTTATCCTCCATGTAAGCCTTGATACCTCTGTGGCAGTACCAGCTGGCATTAAGGGGCTGAAGGTGCACTTGATGGACACCCAGCAGAAACCTAGGCTGCAGCCTTCTCGAAGGCTGTGACTGTTGGAAAGGAATGACTGAGAAACCACCATCAGAAAAAGAGCACTGTTGCCAGCTGCACGAGTGGGGTCCCTTCTCCCATGCATATCTCTGTTGCTGAAGAGAGAGAAGGAGGCACCTGCTTGCCCCAGTCACCTGTACCCAAGCACATGGTCTGTATGTGTCAAATGCTGTCTGTTAATCATCTGCAGTGTCAGATGAAGGTACAGAGTACAGGGAAATGTTATTCTTGAAACAAGTGGGGGTATGCATAGGGAATTGCAATAGGAATTTGTGTTACAGCCAAATGTGGCCCCATCCACCAGGAAAGAAACAAATATTCCTGGGATATTCCTGTTGAGATGAGGTGGGACAAAAAATGGGAGCGCTTGCAGGAATCAATGAAGATCCAAAGGAAGGAAATGGCACATGAAACATTTGAAGCTTTGCAAAAGTAATTAAGGCTAGTACTGAAGCTGAGGCCTTCACAGGATTGAAGGGGCTTGGATTTTGGCGGGTCCCCAGAAAGAACAGATAAAATACTTCCAGGCACAATAAAAACAATTTTTTTGTGAAGGAACATTTGGATAGATGGGAAGTGCAGTTGTGACACCTCTGGTCTAGAATAGCAAGATGAACTGATGAGGTGATCAGCAGCCTGCCTGCCATGGACAGGAAGCTTTTTTTGCAAAATACGATCAAGTTGGCTCTCGCCAACTTGGAGCTTGTCAGCTGATGTGAGCAAAGACTGAAGGAGCTAAAATGTCAGCTTCGCACCTAAAGAGTCAAAGATCAAAGTAAAAATCCTGTATGGACATGGAATTCAGCCAGTTAAAGGACTTGGGTAAGACATGAAACTTTTATAAGTTTCCTACTCTGTTTATAACCTTCTGTGCAGCAGAGGGAAGAATTGAGATGGTTACAGCTCATAACTCCTTAACAGGTTTATTTAACTTCAGTGCTAGAGCTCAAATGAACATGTAGGAGGATGGAGATTTTTTGAGCAATGGATGTGGCTCATAGAAGGAGCCTACAGGAGATCATGGCTCTGCAGAGGTGACCTCAACTCTCCAAAGAGAGGTAGAAATTTCCAGAGCCAAAACAGGCTTTTGAACTCATCACTCCAGGAGAGGCTGCCTAGGGGGATGTCCCAGGATTGAATAGCAGAGAAAAGTCTCCAGGACTCAAAGTGACTCCTTGTTCAGTTTGATTTCAGAAAAGTTAGCATGAACTTTCTTGTACTTTCTGAAACAACACCTTCTTTCTGCAGGAAATTACCAAATTCTGAGTCTTCATTGTAGTTCAGAAGTAAAAACTTAAAAGATTTTTTAAAATTTCTGATGAACTGGAAATTTCATTCCTCATGCTACAAGACTGCTCTTAGAGTACAAACCAAACTCTTGTTTTGCCCTTTAAAATTAATGGCTGCAACAGAACTGGGATATTTCCTATTTGGTGTTCCAGACATGGACGATTTTACTTGGTGTGCCATAGTTACTATGGCAGTTCTTTACCTACTGCAATGACCATCAGTCATCCATTATTCACCTGTCACCGCTGAGGTAATCTTGTGAACTGCTGTTTCTCCACAGGTATATTCACACTTGCATCTTAAGGAATTGTTTTATCATTGATGATTTTTAAAAAACATTTTTTCTGAAATGATGGAAAAGGAATATAATAATGAGTGACATCTGCGGTAGTTCTGGGATGAAGTCCCTACATCCAGTTTTCAACACCTGAGAGAACTGATGACTGAAGGAGAAATCCCACCTCCAAATGGTGCCTGTTATCAACCAGCTCCTTTTGCTTGGATTGTTCTAACAGTGAGCAGCATTGCAAGGATGGGGATTTTGATCTAGCGAGCAGCTGAGCACCTTGAGAACTCACTCAGCCCACAGCCACACACCAGAAAGATCTAATTAACCTAATGATGGGGCTATAAAAGTCAGCTGCCAGCTAAGGCACAAAGGAAGAGGATGGTTTAGGGGAAGTGGTGTGGTTGGTCTAGTGCTTATGCCTTCTGGATGAAGAGGGGGTTCTGGATTGAGAACTGTGAGATAAGGTATGCAGGAGTGTGTTGATAATATGAGAAGGGGGTTGCCTTGTTAGGAGTAAGTATGGTGCTTAAACCCATTTCTAAGAGAGGAAAGGAGTGATTAAAGTGGAGGGTAGCTGAGTGTCCTGAGAAGTGAGGTCTTGATGGGACCCTGCTGTGGGACAGTAGGCCAGTCCCAGATCTGGTCATGGATGTAAGTATCTGAGGAGTTCTGAGAACACCAGATATTTTTGTCCTGTGCTGTGAGAAGTGCTTGGAGAAAAGCTAAAGAGAGGAATTACTAAGGGTGTTGCTGGTGAGTAGAGTGTGAAGAAGTGTTAAGGATATCATGCTGTGAAGCTCTGGCCTGTTTATCTCTCCAGTGCTTATAGTAGTGGCAGCAGTCAGGAGGTAAAGAGGTACTGTCACCCTGTCCTGTTCAGGCCAGTGATAATAAAGAGTTGATATTGTTTTCTTCCATTTTGCTGTGACTGAAATAGCACTTTGGAGGGGAAAAAAGTGAACAATTTATTAGTCCTTAGTAATCACTGCAGTTAAAGTGGGGAAAAGTGGATGTGAGCTGGTTTTGCCTCATATACTCAGCATAGGGCTGAAACAAAACACCAAGACAACCCAAGAGTTGTGCTTGCCTTGGCATCCAGTAGGTCCTTTGACTGGCAATTGAGCTTGCTGTTGAAATGTGAGATCAAAAGGCAAACAGCTACACTTGGGAGTCAATATGAAAAGAAACTCAGAAGCATTATGTAATACAGAGGGTAGCCTACATCCAGGAACTGTAATTGATCACAAAGCCAAGAACAGCAATACAAAATAAGAACATCTGCTGAATGGTTTGAATACACCAGGCATAGGAACTTTCAATAACACCTGTGCAGCAACTGGTCAGGAGTTGCTGATTTACAACTGTAAGACTGCGTATATTTTTACCATGTCTAACAATGGCAGAGAGACCGCTTGCTAAGCTGTAACACCAATACCAGGAACTTGTTTGTTTTTAAACCTTCTGAACTTCTTGTTGTCTAGGCAGGTTCTGGGGTTTATTCCTTGCTTCCTGTTGCATCCTTGGACTACTACTATCTCCATTTCTTGCATACTCATTATTTCTTTCTTCATCTTGTGCCCCTACTGGAATCCTGTTACTATTTGCATAAGTGACCTTAAAATCAATAGAATACATTAATTTCTCTTATTTTCAGTCTTGGATGACAGAACTGAGTACTGGGAAATAGTTTTTGAATTGCACTTAAGTTCTTGTAATATGGTGCTAGTGGTTGCAGATGCAGAGTTGCAACAGGCTTTTGCAGTAGTCTTTAGCTGCCTGATATGCTGCTAAAGGTTACTCACACCTGGAGAATTGCTGCCCTGAATGTTCTTGTTTGGCTTTTCTTGTTTGATACTTTCCTATTTTGGGGTTTCTGTGCAGCTGGTACCCATTTTACACCTAATAGAAGAGATGAAGGGAAGAAGGTATGCTCCCTGCTCTACCAAACTCCCTAAAATCTTGGGTGAAAACAGGCTGAAAGGATATGTATGCAAATCACGAAGTGTTGGAAACTGCAGGAAGTGTTATCACTGCCTACACTGATCCTTGCTTGGAGGAACTCTCCCACACCAGCCAGAGATGATCTGTTCCTAGAGAGTAACGCCTCCTCTTTGCTGGCCTCCTTTGGAGGCTGAGGAAATGAGGGAGAAGATGAACTCATAGCACTGGGGTACAGGATCCTACACAAGTGAGCTCTTCTGAAGAAACCCGAGCATCTCCTTCCTAATTAACCAGAAGTGAACTGGAGCATGCAAGTTTGGATCAGATCTAGGTGGCACCCAAATTATACTTAATATGAATGGAGTGTGCTTGTACACTAAAAGCCACTTGGAATTGCTTAAGGACAGTTGACAAAATGCACGTCTTGGTGACATGTCTTTCTCAGCACACTTCAGCCTCAATGCTATTAAGCTCCTATGCTTCATCAGTGAGAAGCTTTCTTCAGGATGGCAGTGCATCATATTGCTATGGCTGTATTTCCCCAGGCGGGGGGGAATACATAGTCTTTTAATGATCAGCAATTTCTTCTGGCCCTGAAAGCAGGTAGCTCAAACAGGCGTTTTGTCTGTACAGACTGTACTATTTCCTCTCTTAGTCTGTGTAAGAACTTCTCTGTATGTGTAGCTTTTAGCATAAAATGGACAAAAATCATACCAAGGGCAACTTCAGTATACACTATAACATTCTGCTCTCCTTGTTTTGAGCACCCTATTTCAATGTTCTGAACCAAATGAATATGGTCACATTAAATTACTCAAGAGAATTTTTTATGTTATAAAAGTGGAAGATAAGGACACTATCTCAGTCATTCTTTTTTTCTGAATTACTTTTCCGCTCCATACAGCTACTTACTGTATAATAGAATTGGAAGCTATTTAGCTTGCCCTTACTGTTTTGTTGGTGTTTATTTGGCAATAAACTGTATCAAGGGTAGGAAAGGAAGTGTTTTTAGGATCAACCTCATCAGTGCCTTATAGACCTGTAAGTAATGTAAGAAATTATGCATGTAGACATGCTGGGATGGATTTGTCCTCTTGCTATGGCAGAATCAGTACTGGAGTATTGTGTAGATTTCTTCTACGGTGGAATGAGACTTCTCTGACTGTTCATGCTCTCAAACAAGGCAAAGAGGCCTGATAGTGCCCTCTTCACTCAGGGTCTGTGAGCCCTGAGACCATGAACAGGATGGTCTGACTTGCTCATGGGACCTTGGGGTACTTCTGCACCATATGCAGTCTCTGTTACAAGTCAGAATGGAAATATGGAGCCAGCTGACAAAATCTGACATGGGACCTTTGATACTCAGGAGGGTGTCCTGAAAGCTCATGCATGCTGTGCACAGCTGTCTGGCTCTGCACTTAGTTACATGAAAAGGGGCATACAGGATCTTGGCAAAACCTTAGCTCTTAAAGAAAATTTCAAATTGGTGAAAAGTAACTGGTTATTTTTATGAAACTGACTGTGCATACCTAATTCTTTTGAAATCACAAAAAAGCATAAAACTCCAGGATCCCATTGAAGCTTCTGTTGTAATAATAACTATTCTTCTATTTTCTTTTCCTATTTTTGGCACAGATCATATGGATTTCTATAGCATCTGGCATGCAGTTTTTGGTGAAATAAGAACTATAAAGGGCCTTATTTCCCTTAGGAACTCACATGCTAATTAAACCTGTACTATTACAGCTTATCTGAGCCAGACAAAATCAAAGCTTTGAGTCTATATACCTTAACTTTGAATGGCTTCAATTCTCAGGGACTGGATCAATTTGGAGGCTTCAGAAACCATCTGTAGCTCCTTGAAAGCTATAAAAGGTGAGGAAAAATTTGATTTACACCTGCTGAACAAGCTATAAACTGAATTGCAGTTGGCCAGCTGTCATCCATTTTTGAAGCTGGCTTCAAAGCACTGTATGGTACATTCACTCCTCTAATTGGTCCTTTTTAAGGGCTGTATATTATGAGTTTATCTCCCTTCTATGGGCAATAGCAGTACTATGTTCTGATCATCATGCTCTTTAGGACGTATTACTCCTTTAAGTTCTTATTTTTCTTAGTTTCATGCCACTGGCAGCAGAAATATTTCTGGACACTGCTAGGCAAGACATTATGCTTTATCTAGTAGCACTTAGTGTCCTTCTTGCAAGCCCAAGGCTTTGAGTTTTGAGCTCTAGTGGATAAAGCCTGCATAACTCTTTGGGAAAAATAAAGTCTCTGTAAGTGAAGTTTGATTAGCAACTGTTCCACAGTCATTTCTAATCACACCTGGACACCATTTGATCCTAAATAGCAGGTGTGCCTGTTGCATTGTGCCACAGCTGTAATCCAGCACCGGTGCAGAGTGACCAGCTGAATTGAGATCCAGGTTCATCTCATCAGAATAAAATACTTTGGATTAGGTCCTTAGGGCAGGGTTGCCTGAGTGAACTGTGGTGTGTTGTCGAGCTGAGAAAGCCTAAACGCTTCAGTATTGGGATACCATAAAGTTTTGCTGCTGCTCTTCCAGTGTGTAGGTAGGAAATAATCACATGATGTTCTCTGCACTTGCAGGTAACTTTGGAAAGCCTTAAGAGGAGTGATGTTTAAAACAAGGCACAGTGTATTTTCTGAATAGTGCCTCTTTTGAAAGGACAAGATAGGTGGGACTGTTGTCATAGCATGCAAGAGTGACTGAGCTGTATTTTAATTTGATATTAAAGGATAACAGGAAGAAAAAGTAAACAGAAGGCTTAAGGCATAAGAAGGATAGTTTACTCTGTGTAGCAAAACACACTGGAATGTGGCCCTGTTTAGGGATATGTGTGCAAGTTTGACTTCAGAACAAGCTGCACATAAACCAGGCTGGAAATAGACCCTCAGTCATTTCAATCATTTTCTGCATCAAAGTGCATCACAGCACTGTGCTTTTGAATTGCTTTTAAGAAATAGAGCTGAGGTTTGAAAACGAACTCGGTCCTTTGTTCTGCTCATTATTTGTATGAAGCTACCAAATTCTTTATTTTCCTATCTGTAAAAGTGTAATTATGAATATCTTTACATTCTACATTGTACAGATGTTCTGATGTGTAGAAAAATCAGAGTATTCCTGAGGCCTGAGCTAACGATACCAGAAGTCCATGTTATTCAATGTCTCATCCCTGGATGTAGCCAGTACAAATGATCCATGGGAAGATGTGTGAAATGCTGATGTGCATTATTAAATTCTATTTTGGTCTTTAGATTTAGCTTACATTTTGAAATGGAGAACTGAAGTGTAAAATATGCAACGGCTGTAGCTAAATATGTAACTAACCAAAGTTCTGGATATTCATGTAAATATCCAGCTTCTTGAATCTTGCTAATTGCCTGGCCACAAGTTTTGCAGCTGAATTATGCAATGTATGAACAAGACTTTTTTTTTTTCAAACTTCCATCCTTCAACTTGACTGAAATGCCATCTTGTGTTTTTATTCACATGTGTTCTTTCACAACCCTCGGTTAAGTGATCTAAAAGTGTACAAGAACACTTGACACTACATTCAAAGCAACATGCTAGACTCCACATTGCAAACCTGCAAAAAAATATTATGCTTGGGGTTGTTCTTTTCTGGGGATATGGGGAAGGGGGATGCAGTGGAGGTGCATGAAAGGGGAGAGGAGGATTTGAGACATAATAGTGTCAAAGCTTGTCTTGGAGGCATACAGCTGGACTATAGACTGGACCTGCTGTAATACTGGTCTGTAACTACTGGGCTGCTGCTTCTTCCTGAGGGTCAGTCACACTTTGAGATGACAGGAAATACCTCATGGGGCTTTGCTGGGAAGCAAAGCTTAATCTTGTGCTTTGTCTCTTTAATTTTAGCAGGCACTGGCAGAGAGAAGGGGTGGTCATAATCTGTCAGAGTCCTGACAAGGCTGTCTCGCTCTCTGTACAGCCAATGACATTCAGATGGGATGTCAAACTACATGCAGGTCCCATGGAGACTTTGTGACTAATGGTGTTAATAAGCATGTCATGCAAATTTAATATGAAACAGCCTTCTCAGCTGCTTGTTACTGCTTAATAGTGCTGAAGTGGTTACATTCTATGAGTCTATGAAATAGTTGATCTGACAGTATGGCTTTTGTTACATCTTCCTGCATTAGATTCTGGGATTATCCTTGGCTTTACAAAAGACAAGGTAATTTTTTTTTTTAAAGCTGCAAGCATCTGTGAGCAAGCTCTGGTTCCCTGGTGACTGGTTCTCTTCAAGCTGTCTGCCTGGGTTTTCCTCCCTTGGAAAGGGGAAATATCTGCTTAGTCCCTTTCCCTTCCTGCCTCCACTGTGGCTTCTGGCTATGGCATGGCTCTGGTGTCTGTGAAGAGCTGCTGGATCTCATCATAGGACATGGCCTTTGGGGCAAATGGGGGGTACTTCCATTTTGAGTATTTGGAAGGGTAAACTATAATGTAACTAACTTAATAGGGAAGTTAATTCTGACACAGAGTTCTCTTAGACTTCTGCAACTATCTTGTACAGATCTCATCAAAAGCTGGAATTATGAATCTTGGTTCACTTTCCTGGGGCAAAGCCAAATCATAGTATTCAGTTGCTTAGTCACAAGAGTCAAAACAAAGCACTCCAAACAGGGTATGGTAAGAAGAAAACAAAGTTATTAACTTGTCAATGTCTTGGTTGATCAGTTGCTGCAAAGAGGAGAAACTAAACTGATGCACCACACAGATAAATTATGCAATGTTATGAAACAGATGTTGAGAAACTGATTAAATGCACATATCCTTTGTACTTAAAAATTATTTCTGGAAGTTCCCAGCCCTAGTCATGGCATGTGGCAGCTTAAGCATCATGTGTCTGAGATCTAAATATAGCGAACCAGAATCTCTGCTGCTGGATCAGTATCCAATGATCAAAAAAAAAAAAGACAAAGGACCTGCTGTGTGTTAGGATACTGTTTTTTCTGCCTGCTCCTTCTATCCAGTGCATTTTGGATTACTTATTTAATGACATTTAATCATTAATTACTTGGTTGTTTTGCAAGCCTGTTTATATTGATGATTACGGCTGCCTGCATATGTAGCCAACCCATAAACTTATCTGGGTTTCAGATGCAACTTGTTAAGTTTTAGCATGTGGTTGCCCTGTGTGAGGAGTCGCTAAAACTCTTGTCTGTGAAGTCATGCCATTGGTCAAGGACTGTACACTTATGCTCTGCATGAAGAAAAGTTCCCTGGAGTGAGGTGACCGTTTTCTAACAGGTTCCCCAGTGCCACTTAAGATGCAGAGGCACAGCTCCTGCTGGGAACCCCACTGGTTCAGGTGTGCTTTCATGATAGAACCCAGCACCTCTAATATGAGGCACTCCAGGAGCAGCAGGTTAAGTCAGACTACAAAACTAATTTTAGCAGCCTACAATCTTCTAAGACATAACTGTTGCCCCTAAGTGAGGGCAGGGTGGGAAGAAGCCATTCAGCTGTGAGTTTGGCCTTGCAGCAACAGCACTGAGGGCTAATTCTTGGATCAGGTCATAGGCCTCTTACCACTAGAAAAGTGACAAATAGGGAACATTAGTACCCCCATTTAATACAAACTACAGAGAGTGAATTATATTTAAGATTTTCTCTGGAGGAATGTTTTTGTGACTAAGCCAAAACAAGTGGTTTTACATGGTATCCCAGTGTGTAAGGGATAGATTATCTAGGCTCCCCCATGGCTAGAGGGTTATGGATGAAGTACCAGCACAGCTGAAGTGCTACAGGCCAGCTGGTAGCTCTCTAAGACAAAATGTTGAGAGGTACTTATGACTGGATACAATATGCTATGGTTAATATTGAATGAAGACCAAAAAAAAAAATCAATCCCTTGCCACTCTGAATGTGTGGTCTCCTGGGGTATGAAACTAAAGAGATACTACACTCTTGCTTATCACTTCTGAAGGCAATAAATATTTGAGCAGCTTTGGTTTCCACTTTGGCTGAAGTGATGGAAGCACTTCCTACTAAAGCAGCTCTAGATGCAGCTGGATGTCTGCCTGAAATAGGTGGATTGCAAATGAAGTACAACCTCTGTTTTGGGTCTACAGTCATTGGAAGTCAGGCATAAATGGTATTTTTTCCAGAAGAAAGTCTACATATAAAATTTATTAGGCAAGCCATGCTACTGAATACTCTAACTGGATAATTAACTTTTTCCCTCAGATCTCTTAGTGAGGCAAAGGCTAAACCATACAAAATTCAAGAAGGACAAAAGCAAGGAATAACTTTGGGAAGGAATAAAACATTGCAACAATACAGGCTGGTACTGACTGGTTGGGGAGCAAGCTGGGCATTGGCAGTAGCATGCCCTGACAGCAGAGGAGGGCAACAGCATCCTGGGCTGCATTAATGGGCACATAGGCTTATCCAGGGAAGTGATTATTCCCCCTGTCCAGCACTT
Organism: Balearica regulorum gibbericeps; assembly: GCF_011004875.1. Taxonomy (NCBI): domain Eukaryota; kingdom Metazoa; phylum Chordata; class Aves; order Gruiformes; family Gruidae; genus Balearica; species Balearica regulorum. Next base: position 53,041,846 of record NC_046187.1, on the reverse strand, counting down.
GTTTGATCAAATCTGGATACTGCATCTAGTTTTGTTTTCCCTTCCATGCCGATACAGGAAAGATGGTAATAAGCTGGAACTAGTCTGGAGGAGAACTGTCAAGCTGGTCATGCAGGAGCACCTGGCCTGTGAGAAGAGGCTGACAGGCTATGGCTTGTTCAGCTTGGAGGAGAGATGGTTTTGGGGCTAGCTGACAGCAGCCCCCCAGTATCTGTGGGAATGTTGTCTGACTGGATATAAGGAACTCCATGAGGACAGTTAAGGATTGGAACAGGCAGCCCATAGATGTTGAGCAGGTTTCATCCTTGGAGGTTTTGAAGACCCAACTGGATCAAGCCCTGAGCAGCCTGGTCCAATTTCACATCTGACCCTGCTTGAGGAGGAGGCTGGACTAGAGACCTCCTGTGGTCCCTTCTAACTAGAGCTACCCCTTGAACCTATGATCAGTGTTGTATGCTAATATCAATAACACCTGTGAGTCAGTTACATCTGGTTATTTTGCCAGATCTCTGAATGATGGACCTAACCTGTGGTACATGCCCATGCTTGGGTTGATGGCAGTGCTGTCTCAGGTGACAATATGAAGCCCAGCTAGACAGCCCCTAAGAAGAAAACAGTACTCTTGCAGTTAAACAGCCATGAGAATCTTCTTGCAGACCATAATATATATTTAAAATAATTCCCCTCAATTGAAGGTGAGTAAACTACTGTGAATGGGAAGCAGTTAGGGGATAGTCTTGGCAGAAAGGACCGCATCTTCTCCCTTTGATTTGAAAAGCTCTGTGATCAAAGAAAGTAGTACTGCTTAAATTGTAAGGAAAATAAAACAAAACCTTAACTTAGAGAAGCAAAACCTTCAGATCTCTGAAAGGCAAAAGCTGCTGCTAAATTAGCTGTGATGACAGCCGTCATGTTGTTTGTTATGACTTATGTTATATTACAGTCAAGAAGGGAGATAACCTCAGTGTAGTGTCAAGTTTATTTTATTAATGTGGCTTTCATATCTGACATGGGACTGCTTTATTCACCTACCTTATGGTAAAGTTTTCTGGAAGAAGAGAGTGGGTGAGAGTAAAGATTGGATGTTCAGGCTGTAATGTTTACAGTCTCAACAAGAACAAATGCTGATGCCTTCATGGACGTATCCAACTAGTATTAAATACGGTGGACTCCATAGACACATCACATATAGTTACCCCCTACTTCAAAAAACAGAAGTGATAAACCATCATAAAGCACTGATGGTTCTGGCTCTGGGTGTGTTATCAATTTGATGAAGATATTTGGAGATTGCACACAATCTCTCTGCCCCAATGGTCATGTAGCAAAATGTTGGGAAACAAGATATGTAAAAGCAGCTAGTGTCTTGCTGGCAGCTTACTTCTTAGCTTCTTAATTTACCTGGCTTTGTTATCTTGGCAGGTAACACAGCAGAGTAAACCTTCAGCAGCTTGCCAGAGAGTGTATATTTTTTTTCATATCTCTTGTGGGACTTGTTTTGACCTCAGTTTGATTTAATGAATTTGAATTCATGTGCTTCACCTGAAAGTATTAATTTCTGTGCTGTCTATGCTGAATTCAATTTTAGTCTTTATATTTTTCTCAGTTTTGCTTGTAATTTAAGCCAAAGGGGTCTGTAATCTAGCACATCTGCCAGAGCTCTCTTGCTTGCTTGACATTCATATTGGCTTTTAGGTTGTTATCAAATACACAGTGGATGCTTTCCCAAGTTTTATAAACACTTTTTTTTTGCTTGTTTGTGCTAACATCAATACTACAGACATATCAAATCTCATTCATTTATATTTCCTTGCCAGAGGCAAGAAGTTATTTGCAGAACAATTGATTGTGTCTCATATATGAAGTGTCCTTCATCTGGCTTTCTTTTCTGCATTCCCAAGTTTGTCTTTGCAACTTGTTTTTCCTTCACTTGAAGGGTTTGTTGAAAAACAAAACACACACACACACCTCCGTCCTCCAGCCAATTCATGTATGTATTTCACATGCTTTCCTTAAGTTACCTGACATCTTCCAGGGCCCTATCCCTGGAAGTGTTCAAGGCCAGGTTGGATGAGGCTTTTGGGCAACCTGGTCTAGTGGAGGGTGTCCCTGCCCATGGCAGGGGGGTTGGAACTAGATGGTCTTTGAGGTCCCTTCCAACCAAAACCATCCTATGATCTCATCTGTGTTTCAGATATGGCTGTGAAGAAATTCCTGACTTTTACCAGCCTATTGCTCTTGTTCGAGTCAGGGTAGGTTCCCCTAAATTTCACTCAGTCTCCTGCATATCTTCTATCAAATGCTTCTCTACCTCTAACTAGTTTTTCTTCAGGAATAGCAATTGCATGTGTAGTGACCTTGCACAGTTTGGACAAGTAACAGGATTTGTCAGCATGACTTTGTTTACAGTTCCTGATGATGTCAGTAGGCTGAAGTCACTTTTGGAGCATTCCTGAGTGTCACCAGCCCCGTGCTTACAGACTGGCTGCTGTGGTGGTCATTGTCCATGGCAGCCGATAGTGTCTTTTCACCTGATGCTGTTGTGTCTTGGTAATTTTCACATCACCATTGGAAAGATAGCTAGCTATTGAATATAGCTTTTCCCCTCTTCGTTTGTCTGGGGACAGGAATCTGATTTTTTTTCTACTCTTCTTTCTTCATGTTTGATTTATTTCTTCTCCCCTACTCCAACTTTCTAACTTCACTTACCTACAGGAAGCTGTTCTCCTCTGCCATCCTGCTCAAGGTTCAAGGGTTAAAAGGAAAGGGGCAACACGAGACATTCAGACTGTATTCGTTCTTTTCCCTGTGCTTCTCAAGGCCTTCCTTCAAATGCTTATGTATAGTCCCAGATTCCCAGCTAGTCAGACACTTAGAAAAGTGGGAGGGGAGTCCAAAGCTTTGGCAGGCACAGGTAAGTCTGCCCTGGGATTGCTCATTCAAACCTTGGGGATTGCCCGTCTCTGACTAACAGTGCTGCTAGCAAGCACTTGAAGTTCTCTGAGGGGCTGAGTGATGGTGATGCAATGCTTGACAGAGGGAAATACCCCAGTATGGCTGGCTTGCTGTTCATCTCCCGAAAGCCCTTAGATGCAGAGGGAGCTGCAGTTGTCCAAACAGTGCTGGAAATATCTGGCAGCCTGGGGCAAACTACAGGCCAATAAACAGGACTGAGTAATGTGGTAACATTGAAAGGAAAGGTCCAGTGCCTTACAACTACAGACTCTGTTTCACCCGTCTCTCTGCTCTTCCCTCCTGCCTGCAGACTACTCAGTGCCAGTGAGGCTGAAATAAAAATAGAAAGGATACTGTTTATTTCAAAGCTTGCTTAGAACAATAAATGAGGCAATAGAGGGAACCTGATTTGTCTGGCTTTAGTCATTAATGCTTGCACTAATTTATCAGCTTTAGCTCTTCAGGCTGAAGGAGGGGACAGGAACCAGACAGTCTCCTCTTAGCTGGTGGGGAAGCCCTCGCTTAGACACATTGCATCTCCCGGTGCCGATATACAGAGGTACCTGCCTCCCGCTCCCCTGGCAGCATGCGGATTTGAGACACCCCCTGAGGATGCCCTGGCTCTTCTGAGGAAGAGATCTAGCTGTCAGTTTTCACTGTGGGGATCTGTAAAATATTGCACGTCTGTCCTGATGGGAGTCAGGCTATGTGATGGTGAGGCTACTGCTTGTCTCTGGTATACTGGTCACAGCACTGGTTTCCAGCTTTGGCTGGACCCCAAAGTGAATTAAATCTGTCTCCCATCCTAGCTGTGTGACCTGATCACCAGGGCATGGTGAAGAGCTGCTCACGTGTCTGTCTGCCTTAGACTCATTTGCAAAGAGTTTTAGGCAGAAGACAAATATCTCTTCCTCTAAGTCAGTCAGTTAATGGATTTAGCACTTCCACAATTGTGCAACGATTTTTAGACAGAACAGACTAACATTTAGGATGTCAACAGAGGTAACTAAAATCCATCCTGTCATAACTGTTATTCAGGTGTCCTGAATCCTTCCCTGTAAGCTTAAAATGGTGGCTACTACTGTTGTTTTTAGCAGCAATTCATCTAGTATTTGATTTTGTCAGCTATATGTTGAGTTTGATGCAGATGTGAGATTGCTACTGCTTCTTTTGGATTGTTGAATTTAATTTATAGGCAGCCTTGACAGCTTAACTGCAAAGACAAGGAATGAATCCTGTGCTTAAACAAAGAGCAAAGAGTAAGTAGTAACAGACAGTGTTCAGTTAAAGTCCTGGCCAAATGTCATACATAAGAACTGTATCCTATATAATTAACCTTAATTTGAAACTTTACCAGCTTCATCATTAGTAGGGAGAGTTAAATACAAATTCATAAAGCTATTCTTGCCAGTGAAAAACGTGGGCATCCTGCCAGAGAACAGTATCAAATGATAAACTGCATAACTCTCCCCCCTCCCATGTCCCTGCTGTGACCAGACCATTAATGATAACTACCTAATTCTACCAAAGGGGATTTAGTCGTCAGCAACCAATCCTGTGTATGTGGTCAAGGCCAGAAATTTAAAATGCAAATGTAGGGCTAATTTATCTACTTGTCTTTCTGTCCCACAAACCTCTAATTCCAGGCAGCAAGTTTGCGTGAATAGAAACCAAACAAGAACCTTGGCATTTGTCCTACCACAGTAAAAATCTAGAGACTCACCCTTTGACTCTTGTTCTAGTCTACCACAATCATTTTTCCTGTCTGTTCTGCTGTGGCAAGAGAGCTGCAAATGCTCAGCACTGAAGCCTGTTTCAGTAAATCTGTAGGTAAGTGTATCACTCCTGTAAGTCCTCACGTGGTTTTACGTTACAGATTTGGCTGTCTTGGAGCTACCTGGTAGCACTGCTGAGTGTCTGGCCCTGTTTATTCTGCTCTTCCTTGTTCCCATGCTGTTCTGAGTATGCGGAGGAGCCCTTCAATATGTGGGTTGTTTTCCATTTATCGTTGAGTTTACCTGCATTCGTCCTGTGTCAGAGCTGCAAGCACGATTTGCTCTTGTGATGCATTCAGAGCACTTGCGTCACCCTGGATCCTTCAGTGACAGCCTCTACCTTTTCCTTGTGTTACTACTTGTTAGCACTTGCTGAGTTTCTTCAGTAAACATAATAAAAGACATCAGTCAATCCCACAGCTTGCAAGCGTCCTACACACTGGAGCTTTAGCAGCGGTCCAGAGGGCAGTAAACGACTCGTTTCCAAAATGGCCTGGTGGCAGGTCCCTGAGTAGTGTGCACCAAGGACAGTGGCAGCCTGAGAGAGAGATTTAGGACAGGCTGAGCTCCTTTCTGGGTCTGAACTCAGGACCAGGAGCTCCTGGAAGCAAACTGTTGCTGATGAGACCATATATGTAAGACTCCATATACATTTCTGTCCAATTTATGGACCTAAACCTGACTTTGTCAGGCTGACACATTGTTCTTTTAGGCTGCAGTGTGGGTCATTGCCCAGAGTTTCTCTCAACAACAGGTATTCAGGTATGTATTTAATCATAAACTTCTCTATATTATCTGAAATTAGAAACCAGAAATATTTCCAACAGTAGTGTCTCCCTACCATTGGAAAACCTAAATGGCTGAGCTGTTTTGTCACGTTTAAAAACTTCTATATGAGTTCTCCCAGCCACACTTACTAATTGAATTGCTAAGACAGATGCCTGCTCAGCAGTTTGCTAAGTAAGATACAACCTGTGTGTAGCATGTGAATTTTTCATTTTGTTAGGTTTCTAATTGCTTCCACATCTTTCTCTGAATGTTCTGCACATATTTGCTCTGTGCCCAGTAGGAGCTCTGGGCTGGGTTGCTGCAGGAGCCTGTGACAGTCTGCAGAACTGAAATATTAAGGCATTGCTTCCAATATAAGTTGTAATTTGTGAAACAAACCCCATGTTAGAGTTTGTTTGTACTCTCTTCAAATTGCCACCAGATGACAGTGTTCCATCAGATTTTAAAACTATGACTTCAGCTTTTATTGCCACTGGGAGACTGTGTGGTTGCATTTATTCCTAGCCATGCCATCAATCATTTAGTAGCTGACATCTTAGTTAAGATTCTATTCAAATATTTTAAAAGTAAGTTTGAATAAAACTGATTGCCTGGAAGCTCTGCAGATGTGAAAAAGAATACTCTTTCTGCCCAGCCAAAACCAAACTCATGTTTTAAAGGCTTGGACTCCATGGTAATTTGAATGTGTCCTGTATAAAACACTTCTCAAGTCTAGAGTCTTAATGCTGTATTTCTAAGCCTGAGGTCCATAATCTAGATTAGTTCTTTAAATATGCATGATTTTGTGTTGCTGTTTCATGCAGAAATTCAACATTAACTGTCCAAATATTACAGCACTACAGATACTATTGGTATCAATCTTGACAGCAGGCTATCTTGAAGATGACTGTCATAGGAAGAAAGAATGATGTCTCTAGATGCTTCTTGAAGTTGTTGAGAAATCCAGCAGGAGATACCCAAATGACCTGCAGATGCAAGTTCTGGTCCTGCTCTATAGAAGGAGATATCTCAGTCTTCTGGATGGTTTGAGCACAAATATTTATATGCATGCCAGTGTTACTTGAAATTGTCAATCAGCAAACAGGCTACCAAGTTGGGAAACAGTGCAGATGCTGTTGGTTTTGTCTTATGGCAGGCGCATGGATTAGACCAGAATTATTGTCTGTCACTCATGGGCTTGGGGTCAATGAAGTATCAAAGGTAGTCCATGAAAGCACTGCCATGAATTGAATTCTTCAGTCATAGTCAGCCATTGCAGATATGCAGATTTGAGAGCTGTGTTGAAATATTTGTATCAAATGCATTTGTAATCTTATTTATAGGAATGCAAACATTACTTTAAACACTAATGTTTATAATTCAATTATCTCTCCTGATGGATGTTAAGTAATAACACATTCCAATCAATTTACCAATTGATTAAATCAAGTAATGAATTTATGTTCCCCCTGCAACCTGAAAGGTCAGTCAATTTCCTTAAAAAATGTCTTAGGTGACCTCTAGAATTTTCTTCCATCTTTATTTTTATTTGCCACTATGACAATTGATTGAACAGCAAACAAGTATAAAATAAAACATTAACAGCAAGAATTAGTGGAAAGCCAAGATGCTAGGAATTTAAGTTAACTTTACAGATATGAATATTTCTAGTAACTTGATGATGAAATGTCATTGCTATGATTTTGCTCTTTGTAGAGCACAGATGCTCTTATTTTTCTGACCACCAGTCTTAAATAACATACTGAAAACCTACAGTAAGCCCATCATGAAATGGCTAAAAATTCTGAGTCATAAATTGTAGCATAATCTTTTAGCACTGTAAGTGCTGCTTACCTTTCATTTCTGAAGGGGTAGATTACTGCCTTTAATTTTTTATGTCCCATCACCTATCAGCTGATGTCTACTGAAATTTACAGAGACAGGCTTGATATGTCTGGGTAACTATAGAGTGAAATAGTCAATTCCCTTGGCATCTTCCTTCCTTCTTAGAGACCTAATTTATAGAAGGTTCCTGTTTCAGCTGAAAAGGCAATGGATATTTTTGAATGTTTTTTCAGAGAATCAGATGGCTTAAAGTCAAACATAAATGAGCCAAAAAAAGGCTAACATGAAGGCTGAATATAAAGTATATTTTTATTAACAGAGCTCTCTACCCATTAGAGTACAAACCGTCTAATGATGCCTGCAATATCAATTCACAGTGTCAAGGAAAAGTGGTTGGAATAGCACTCAGGCATATGCTTACCTCTTATAAGCTCATCTTTAACAACCACCTAAACTAAAAATAATTCAGTCCAGTAAATGAATCGTGAACGTTAGAGGAAACGGATGACTTTTCCATGGTGAAAGTAAGCTCTCCAGTGAGGGCATCTCTACTTTTCTCCGAGCATCTTTTCCCCTTTATTTTACCTACAGCAAATTCTCAAACGACAAACTTAGATGGCTGAAGCTCTCCAGGGGTAAACCAGACTGAAGCACTAAAGACAAAGTCTCTGAGAATAGATGGCTGAAAAATACCAGGAGGTCTGGGAGGAACGCTTTGTCTTGGCTGGCCAGAGCTGTCTAGTTAGGGTTTAGCTCTCAGGGCTGTGCATGTGGTAGCAGTGGACATGGTCTCTTGTTACGCTTTGCATTGATTTTAATACAAGGTAAACTGTTTTAAACCACTGCAAGAAAGACTTAGCGATATCAGCAGCTCTCTGCGCCCTTCCTTTCTGGCTTTTCTCCCCTCACAGGCTTTCATACCCTGTCCCCATCCTGGCTGCTGCTTGTGTCCCCTATGCTTTTATCTAACCTGATCCTGCTCTCCTTTTTACCTTCTTTAAGCCCTTTTTGCCTTCCAAAACATGACATTGAGTCGGTCCTTGCTATTACAAACAGCTTTGATTTGGTACAAGAAAAGACTGATCTGATGATATCTGTATCCATCTCCAGAAACTCTGCTAGCAAAATCTGGGGAGCAGTTTTAGACCTAAACCATCTAATTTTGAATCAAAAGTGTGAAGAAGGCAAACAAAACACAGATTTCTGTTATCATAATAAATTAGTTGTTCCTAGCTGCCTTGGTCTGCTTTGAGCCCCCCCCCCAATTTCCTGGGATGGAAAGGGTGGGCAGCTTTCTCTGGCTCTCCCAGAGAGGAGACTCACCAGCTTGATGACAGCTGACCTCAGGCAGCAGGAAAGCTTACAGTTAAAGGACTACAATAATTTATATTGGGATTTCCAAAATGAACTCTCCAGGCAGACAAGAGAGAGTCAATGGCACTAATTCATGTCTGATTGGGAATAATTAAAACATCTTCCTCGCTTTCCAGTCTGGTTTTCTTCATAGCCAGTGTTTATGCCATGCCTCAGCCAAAGGATCTTAAATATCCTTTGCCACGTTTGAATTAATTTTGGTAGGTGTGTGTCCCTCTAGGCACAAAAAACTCTTCAGTTTCCTGTTTATTTGTAGTTCTCACCATTTAGAAATCAGGATTGAAATTAAAACCTTTATAGGATGACTGGTGACTGCTATCCTGCTGCTGCATGAAGTCAGTCCTCTGGAATATAGCCAGCCAATATTTCTGGCAGTTTTCCTGGAGCAGCAAGAGGACTTGCTGACCCTGACATCTGGTGCACCTTATGAAATCCAAGCAATTAATCGTGATCCAAGGTAGAATCTCTCTAGACTGGCTAGGAACGTCTGCTTAGCAGAAACCTTGTGGTATTCATTAGGACCCTTCTAGATAATTTCCAGCAGGTAATTCTCCTAGCCATGAACAACATTAGGTAATATGTTATCCGGAGCCCATTCTAACGTTCATCTGTGTTTTTTGGAAAGTAAACCAGGGATTATTTACCAGGGGATATGACTGACTGAAAACAAGACTGAGGATAGAAAACAATCTTTGTGCTATTGTCTGAGATGCTTTTAAGGTTAAAAGTGTCGAGGAACAGGGTGGATCTTAGTAGGGTTGCCCTGCTGAAAAATGGGTCTTGCCCCTTATTGCTAGCCAGTCATTCTGGGTATATGGTCACTGTTGCACTGGGCAAGGGCCATGGGCCTCTCTTTAGCAGTTATCTCTTAAATTCTGCTGGCAGCGGGTCTTGTTCTTGCTACAGATGAGCAAAGAAGAACAAGTGCAAACTTTAAATCCCTGAATGTGAATCTGCTTCTGCGCTCTAGTGAGGAAGTGCAACAAGCCATTCAGGTAGATGTACAGTGCTCCCCAAGCCATGTGTTTTGAATGGACATGGCATATTTTGGGTCACTCTCACTCCCTGATAGGGTTGCACAGAAGGGGCAGAGACAAATCCTTGAAATGCCAAGAGACTCCTGCTGCCACACAGTGAGAATTGTGACCTGGTTTCACTGGCAGGAACTCGCTACTACTCACTGCGATGCTTCCTTCGACATGCTGCAAGGTAGATATCTTTCTCTCCCCCACATCACACTATTTAGTAATATATGATTTTCTGTATGCCGATAATTATGTTAGTTCTCATGTAACTGCACCATTGAGATATGTGTTTCTGTCACTCTGGTCTACTGCGTTGCCTATAAACAAACAGGAACCCACAGGGGAAATTTAGCCCCAATGTAAGCAGATACAACCCAGGTGAAGTTAAAGGTGTTTATCTTATTTACACCACAACTGAATTATACTACGCTAGGGGCCGACAAATGCTGTCATGTTGCAAGATGAAGTTGAAAATGATAAATGTATAATATCTTTTTAATTACCTTTCACTGGGATTGGGGTTAATTTTTTTGTTTTTTTGGCCAGTGTTTACAGGAATTTACTAAAAGGCATAAGTGGTTGACTTTATAGTTGACCATGTAAGACTTTTGAGTACTAACTCCCAGATGAAAGTTCCCTAATGCCCAGATGGTGTAAATACAAACTTTTAAATAATACCTGGGCCCTTAAAAAGTGGGATCAGGACTAAGTGGAATTGATTATTCCACAGTTTGTGCTTCAACTAACTGTCAATACCCAACAAATAAGCACAACTTGCTCTGGTCAGGTTCAGGATCTTGCAGTGCAGGTGCTTGCTTAATCCAATTGCTGCGCTGGGAATCATGAAATCTCAGTTAATGTGTGCAAAAGCAACTCATCATGCAAAGAAAATTCCCAGTTTGTAATAACGCATGGATTTTCCAGCATCTGAGGTTAAATTGTTCTCTGTAGGATACTAAAGAAAAAAAAAAGTGCTTGGAAAAAGTGTTTAAATTTCCTGTTCATTTCAAATAGGTGTCATTTCACAGTCCCAAAGTTAATGGAAGGCATATTTCTTGGCACTGTGATTTTAGCAGTCAGGTGGGCTTTTAACTTTCATTCTCTTGCAGAGAGTGAGCTGATGCTTTAGGGAAGGACTACACATAAATGCCTGAACACATTCAGATCCCCTTCAACCAAACAAGAGCTAAGAGTATCCAACACTTGAATGAACCTTGCCCTGTACTCTTGGATATGTAGTTTAGAACAAAATAGTGTCTTTTTTCATCGATGTCCTCTTTGTATGAATGAAAATACTTAACAATTCTCTCCTATTACCACTTCCAGGCTGTGGGGTTCATTTTTTAATCCATTTACAAGTGACTTGATTGGATGTAATACTAGTACAGTCATAGAAGACCACAGAAGTAGTCAATACTGTTTTGAAAACAGGGAGAAGATATTTCTCATTCTCCTGTTTGTATGTAAGGTACTTCAGTCACAGCTTGGTGCTGCATAAATTAATTGCTTGCTGTCAATAATTGGGATAGCCACACTGACTGGAGAAGGGTTTTATAATTGTCCATGAAGATGTTCAAGCCCAAATTATAACTGTGATTTTCATTGAAAAGGAATTGAACTGGAGGGGCTGCAGGTTTGGCAGTTAATGTTTTTTTTTTTTCTTTGGAAGAAAACTACTGCGGGTCTGATTTTGAAAATGTCTCTTTAACACTAAGGACTTCAGGGGAGTGATTCCTGCCTTGCACTGGTACAAGGCAGAGCAGAATCAGGCCTTGTATGAAAAATAAACCAGGATGTTCCCTCCAGTATAACTGCAGGACTCATTATATGTTCTGCATTTAAGTGGTATTGCAGACATTCATGCAATACAGACAATACATCTTCGTCAAGGTGACAGGTCTCTTTTGGAAAGAAGATTTCTTCTGCTGCACACTGTGAAGTGCTGTATGTTCTGTATTTAATGTGCACAACACTGTCTGAATTCTTAAGCTTTGTAATTCCCTCTGCACCATCTGTGCATCTTGTTGGACAATGGGATGCTGATGAGGACTCTCCTGTGCTTTGCATATGCCAAAACGGTGCCTTTAAATCATCACTTCTTTACAAAGAAGGCGATTCTTGGTGTTCTGTCCTGTTGCAAGCTTCAGATCAGCATTGCTCCTCTGAAAAATCTTTCTAAATAATAATGCAAATGGCATATTGTCTTAGGGATAAAAACCCTAATAGGCATTTGTCATGTATTTGTGTGTTAAAACAAAGAAAAACTAAAACCAATGTTAGTTATGTGCAAAACTGAGTCAGCATCAGAAATGGGAGAAACTAAGGAGATTTAGAGGATAAGCCTTTATTTCTACCTCTATATCTTGTAAATATTTTGCATTAGCATTCTGTTGACTACAGGGGGAAGGACCATGAGTAAGAAAAGCAGAATCTATCTTGAATTCTGCCTAAAAATACTTAGTTGTGAGTAGTAAGTGCTGAGTAACAGAGGAGCAAATTGCTTCCCTGTTTTGTTTTGTAAAGGAAGCTCAAAGGTGTGAAGCTGGTAGAAAAGGGCAGGGAGAGAGGAATGGGAGCTAGAAAGGCAGAGGTCTGTCCCTGCCAAGGTCACTGAGGAGTGTAGGGCAGAGGCACATGGAGACACGAGCATAGGTAAAGCTGGGCTGTAGTTTTCCTGTGGTATAGCTCAGGGAATTCAAAGTCACCATTTATCTTACTGCTTGGCAGTCGTGTACATAACGAGGGCCATCTTTCTGGGAGCGTTCAGTCTCACAGTCACTGTTGTCTTTCAATCTTTCTTTATCCACAACGCTCTTTTTTTCTGATGGAAGGGATAAATTTGGCTGTATCTGTTTCTGTTGGAGAACTACAACTTCAGTCTGACCTTTTTTTTAATCCACAGAATTTAAACCATTTTACAAAGCAGGTCGATACTGAAGCAGAAGCACAAGCATGTGGATGAGATGGCTGTGCAGCTGCTGGTACCTTGTGTGACCAGAGGCAGGCAATGCACAGGAACACAGCTGGCTCAGCCTCCTGGCATGTTACCAGCAGATGAGTGATGTTCAGGGAAGAAAAGTGTTCATGCATGAAGAAGCTAGACTAAAATACATCTACATTACCATTTTAGCCTCAGAGTATGCAAACTTGCATCCCTTTTGGGAGCAGGAACGGGAAGGTGTGCACCAGGGGAGCGCTTCTTGTTCTGCAGCCACTGGCGGCTGTCCTGTCCATGCAGCTGGACTGCTAGAGCTTCTCTGAGGTGGTCCGCCTCCTTGAACCAGGGGTTGCATGGATGTCATATCCTCAGCACCAGCTTATTGCGCTTTACAGCCCTGCTCCTGTAGTGCAGCATTACTTACTCATGTATGCATTGTCCCAGTGAAGTCACTGGGTCCAAACCATTAGAAACATGTGGAATATAGGATGTTAAATCTTAAACGTGAAGAATTTCTTTGTGGTCATTTCCACATTCCCCATGCAACTTTTGTTGATGCAGTGAATTAATCCAAGAACTTCAAGCAGGCTGCATTTCAATAGTTCATTTTTTAAAATGTCTGGGCATTGACTGAGCTTTAAGAACCCAAGGAATAATTAACTGTACTATTTTAAAGTGACCAGATGCTGCCTTAAGATGTGCTTCCAGGAGAAAGGAAAATCCACTCAACTTCTTTGCAACACTTGCACTTTATTTGGAAGGCCTAGAACTCACATGGAGCCAGTTCTGGAAGGATTTGTGTCTTCCTCTTAACCATCCAGCAGCAGCTGCTGAGGAAAAGTTCTCCAGAGCAATAGCACAGCTTTTTAAGCGAGGTGCTTGCAGTGACTTGTTGCAGCTGCTCTTAAAGGCAAGGGGGGAAGCCTGCAAGCCATCTTAGAGCTTGCATTTGGAAAGAATGTGTTCATAAATCCTGTAGAATGACCACTTGCATCTTCTGGTTTTGGTGCTGTGCTCCGCGGGTCTTCAGTACGCATTGCAGCAGATACGTTCTTCACGGGGGGGACCTGGGGGCTGGCAATGCTTGTCCTATACAATTTGCTTTTTTGAAGGCCTCATCCTGCCAAAAATTCCTAGGAGGAAGGAATTTGATTCTAAACATGCTGTGAGTTACAAAGAAAAAACCCCACAGTTACATGCCACTAGATGTCAGAAAAACTACATGGTTCAGCTGGAGAGGAAGATCTGGCTAAAGGGTTTTGTTCACTGTTTATGCACTTGCATAATACTTTGGACAGGACCCAAGGAAAACAATTAGACATTTGAGTTTATTTTTGTTTGCATGAAATAGTAAATATGCTGTTGGGTCAGACTCTCCTCTCATTTCCCCTAGAGGAAAATGGAAATAAACTTTTTGTCAAGAGTTATACCACCCTGGAAAACAGCGATTGCTTTTAGTCTCATCAGCAAATCTTTCCCACCTAGAGTGCTGTGATTTTGTATTCTTTGGATAAAGCTGGGCTCTGAGTTTTAGGCAACTCTAGCAGAAATTTTGTGGAAGGTGAGTGGGTTGGTTCTGCTTCAGCAGAAATGAAAGCTGTTGTGGTTGTGCATGCATTTGCAGTAAATATCAGATACGATGTTTTCTCTATATAGGAACATCCTCAATTCTTAATTCAGTAGGATAAAATTGGTACAAATTGGAAGTCTTTATTATGAAGAACAATGCCTGAAACCCCTTACAGAATTATGACGAAGTATATGCAGATTCCCCTAAAATTGTGTCCCAATCTCTGCAACGCAATTCGTCCTTAAGAGGAGAATTTGTCCTTTATGGCTACTGTTTTGTTGCTTCACAAATGCAGCTGCGGAGTTGGATTTGTATAGCTGGCTGCAATTCAATACTTAAATGAGTTGTCAAAATTATGTTTACATGTTGTATATAACATGAATAGGCAGGTCACTGTTTTGTGTATAAATGCGTATGTATCTGAATACAGGCTAAAATCCCCTTTGGAAACAGCACAAAAATTCACACTGGATGTATTGATTTTATATGCTAATGCGTGCACCTCCCTCTGGGAGAAAAGCACATTCTAAAGGAAAAAAGTATATGGCTTGTCAAACATGAAGATTTCTGAAGCAGCTCCATATTTCTAAACTCTTGATTCTTACTAGGGACATATTCAGTACTTAAGGATCAGACTGCGACCTTTGACAGGAACATTGCTAGGAAAACTAGAGGGATATTAGCCCAGAAAGAAAGAGTCTGAGGAATAAGACTATAGAGACATCCAATTTACTCAATGTCTTGAACTTCTATCTAAATGATTGTGCTTCCCTGTGAAATATGAATTGCTGCATATGTGTCCCAGCGGCAGTATTAAAAAGTGGAACATGAGTTGAATACAGGCTTTTTTAAAAAGCAAGCGTACATAATAAAAATAACATCAACACATGAAAATCAAAGGTACATATTCTTAAAACAATTTTTAGATCCTAAGCAATTTCAGGTATTATATTGTGGACATCAGATATTTTAAGATCAATTGATGCAACATTATTTTTGAAAGGTTTTCATAATTTGCTTTCCATTTTTCAACTTTTGGAAAGAGTACACCTCACCATGAGGTTGAGAGACTTACCTTTTGTAACAAAATCTGAGATTCTTAGATGCCGTGTGACTCCAGGGTTAGGAAAATCTTTAAATGTGGCAGACTTGTGACATGATTATGAGTCAGCGACAATACGTACTAGGGGCCCTTGTCCTTCAGTTGGAGGGTGCAGTTTTGAGGTAGCCCTTTAAAACAGCTGATTTAGTATCATAAATTGCCTTACCATTCGGAGATAGAATAGCTGGTGCTGGGGAGAAGTGTGAAGGCAGAGGATCCTGTCTCGCACCTTCCCCGCTGCAGCCGCCGATGGGCGGGAGGGATGTGCATCTCTGACACCTCGCAGGGACCCTTCTTTCCCCCAGGAGCCTGGAGACAACTACTGACAAGCTGTAATTTAGCACAGGAGACCTCAGAAGCATAGCCTGGGACTGGTGATTCTCACTAGGTCTGAATTTCAGGTAATCACAGACTAAATCTGAACTGCATTGAAACCTTCTTGGAGCGAATTCCCCAGTAGCTTCTCCTTGGGCTTTCTTTTCACCAGTGAAGAGCTGAGGTCAGGGCACAGCCAACCTCAGGATGGTTTTATGTTTAATCCCTCCCCAAAAACTCTGTGTGTGAGGCACTGTGTGGTATTTACACTGAAATATTGACTTCTACAGTGACATTTTTAGTTGTGTTTTAGAGCAGAAGAGTTGTCTTTAAGCTTCCGTCTCTCATGTTGAGGTGTTTTTCTCATGTACTCTGCTACCCTGCGTCTCATGCACAAAAGGAGTGGAGAAACACAACCTTTTCCTATTCCACATTTGCAGTGCTCAGCTTTTGAGTAGCTAGAAGTGGCAGCCAAATAGTTACCTCTTCTACCGCATAGAGGTGAAAGACATTATTAACCTGTGCGTTGCACCCAAGTGAAACTGGGGTCACTCGGTGTCAGTGTCGCTCTAAGTTACATCATCTTAAAAATAAAACCCATTTCTGACCGGCTGAAGAAAAGGATTTTATTCAGGTATAGATGGATACGTTGCTGAGCCTAGGGACTGTTAGGGAAAGCTCTGAAGTTGTGAGCAAGTTTTGGGTGGAGTGAGATTTTTCCGTACAGAATATGTTTGCTGTCTGATTAGCAATTGCATGTGATAATGATACAATACAGAAACTGCAGTCTTCTGACTCCTGTGATCTCCAGATAGGCTCAGTCTTTTCTGCTTGAAGTTGCTGTATGAAAAGAAACCTCGCTGATGATTTACAGTGACTGCTTGATTCATTCATTCATTGCTTCTTTTTTATGTCTTGCTACATTATTACTTTCTTAATATAATTTTAATAAAAATGTTGTGGCCCCTCTGTTATAACACTTTGCTGGAAGATGTCTTCCCACTGTTGTATGGATTTTTTAATGAGAAACCTGCACTAGCTTTGCAACAATATATTTAGAAATGCTGTTTTACACAGGGGTGTTTGGGGAGGGAATTTACAATCGAATTTTAAGCATCTAATCAGGGTGCTCAGAAATGCCCCCCAGAGATGCCTCTCGCTTCCATGTGCACGTTCACACCTTATGCATTTTGAGTTTTGCCCAGTTTAGACACCTAAAACCTGCGATGCAAAAGCCTGCTTTTCAGTACCCTAAATGTAGTATATGGCGAACATACAGGCAGATGTTCTATATGCTTTAAATGAGAAAGCTTCAAAAGTTGGAGATTTTTTGCTTTATACACGGAAAAAAAAACCCCAACCCTGTGTAATTGTAGCTTCCGTGACAGGGTGGAATTGGCTCCTACGAGCCCTGATTTGCCTCTGAAGATTTTTTTTTTTTTACTATTTCATGATGATGTGGGAAATGAAGATGATTTTCTTCTTTTGTGCCACAATACCCATTAAATCCTAACTAGCAACAGTGTTCTGGGTAGGGCATAAACTGTTGCATTTGGACTTTCTTTGCAGTAAAACAGATGTTTTTTCTTGGGAGTTTTTAATCTGTGAGGACGGTGCTCTGAACATTTTAGTAGGATCTAGATCCAGTAGGTAGATGATTATGGGAGGTCTTGTTGTGAAAACCATCATGTAGAAGTTGAAATGGCATGTTTCTAGTGTGCAGGTGTATGCAGATTTGTATATAGACACAGGCATATATGTACATGGGGTTTTTTTTATTTGTACATAAAATCTCTTGTTTCTCTTAGCTAGCTCTTAATTGTGTAAAACTGGCCAGGCTAAACCAGAAATGAACTGTCTCATGTATTACTATCCATAAGAAAGTTTTGGAAGTTAGAGGAAGCTTTTGGGTGATATGTTTACTTGCTAAGAAGGTCTATTGAGGATACCTAGGAAGAACATACTCCAGCTCTTGAGTTGCAAATTGGATTCTTACCATAATTTATTGTCTTAAGGACAGCATGGATACAGAACAGTAAAAATGTATTTTGAGTCCTCAAGTTGCCAGAATGGAATTGGAATGTAATGAGTAAGCACTACTAGTTAAAAGATGTCAGTAAGAGAGTGATCTCTTTCAAGATGAGACACACACTTTACGTATTGTCTATCTTTTTCCAAACCAACTTAATGAGCCTAAAGTCCCATAGTCAGAAGATAACCACAAAAATTTGTAATTTTCAGGAAAGGGTTGCTGGAATAACAAGCATGCTTAAATCTAAAACCAGAAATGATTGTCAATCTCCTTCATCATGTTCAGTAAGATTCAAAGACTCAGTAGTTTGAAGACTATCCCTGAATCCTATAAAGCTGCTTTTATGAGAGCCACCTTCTTGAGAACTGTCCCCTAAAACTTTCTGCAACCTAATGTGCTCATGGTAGAGGTGCTTCCGTGGGAACTAATAAATTCCTAACTATAGTCGTAATATATGTTATACTACTTGATGTGCCACCCAGAGACCATGTACATGTCTCGTTTAGTACTAGACTTTCTCTCTGTATGCTCAGATGTTGTAGATATACAATAGCCAGCGACCGAATACAGAGTCCTTATTGCTGTTAGTCTTGCTAAGTGTAAATATGAAAAACAGACTAATAGTGCAAAGCCCTGAGATCCATGCCCCACCTTCCTGTGAAGATGCTAATTAAAGGGATGCTAGATTTAAAAAAAACATGCAAAATCGGTCCAGGAAAATAACAGTGCCAGTGGCTGTTCCTGTGTTGAAATTCTAGACAGTCCCTGGAGATAGTGGAGAAAAAAATCTGCTGTGATTGCAAAAAGAACAGTCACTAACTAAAACCAAAAGTCTGCCTTGAATGTGAGTGTCACTTTCTTTCTCCAGCTTATTTTGTACCTTAGTCAAAATTCTAAATTTCGCCTTTATGTCTCCTGTGTATAGAAGAGCATCTCTCATCTATCTTGGCAGATACATAAAATTTATCCACATGGTATTGTTTAACATAAAATTTAATTATATCTTGTATTACTTGTACTTGTTGTAAATTCCATTATGCAGAACGTGCACTGAACAATGTACCTATAGGATTTAATTATGTCAGGAATGTGGAATGGGAAAGGCATGCATAAAGATTTCCTGCGTGCCGTTGAGGACACCAGCAATGACCAAGTTGCAAATTTTGCCCCTGCAATGTCTTTGCATTATGTTGGGATCGAATGGGGTTAATAATTCCTGATAATGTTCAAAATATTCTTTCCTCAGATCTTAGAATGCTACAGCTGCAGGGAGGAGCAGGCAAACCTTTTGTGAGTGAAGGAAACCTGAGAGAAGTGAAGGTATTAAATACACTCATGAATTCTGCATGTGGTAAGCGGACTTTGTGTAAATATCACAGTTGTGACTTGAATCCTTATCTAGAGAGTAAATCAGCCACTACTTTTAAGAAGCGGGGAGGGGGGGGGGGGGAAATCTCATTGTGGCTGAAGATGAAACAGAGAAGACAAAGATGTAGGCTAGGGAATAGGAACACATCAAAGAACTGACCACGTCTATCACATTCTCTGAAGAGGCTGTACTACATGTTTTCTTGGATACTTGTACGTGAATGTGACTTCATGGGTGCTTTCAGACACCATGGCTGCAAATAGCTATCTTAGGCAACAATTCTTGCCTGCCGAGAGAATGAATGAAAAGTTTTCTGCTGCCTTCCTGCCATACCTTTATAGATGCCATGCATGTCTATTTGTCAACCTTAACATATGTCCCTCCTTGGCAGCTGCTTCTGTTGATTGTCAGGTACATTCAGGTTCAGTTGATGTGGCTATTGCAACGCACTGAGATTAGGAATGAAACTGCCTGTCTAAATAGAAAGGTAAATGCAACTCCTCCAGCTGGTTCAGAAGACACATCTTGCTAACAGGCTGGAACACCTCTTCAGCACTTGCTAGAAATGAGTGTCCAACAGCATTCATTTGCTACTCCCACCATGAAATGAACTCCATGCTGAAGTTAATTCTAGGTTGAAAGTAACTTCACGCTAAAAAAAAAAATCCAACAAAAAACACTGGGGGAGATCTACCTGAAAAAAAAAGAAAGAAAGAAAGAAAAAAAAAATTGGGGGAAAAGAGAGATTTATAAAGCATGTACCTGAACCCAAGAAACACACACAGATGAAGGTGCGAAGGTAGATAGATGCAAGAAGGAATTCAGCAGATTGATAAATTGTAAAAAGTATGGTAATCATCTGGGATGTAAAGCAAAACACCATAATAAAGAACAAAATAAATACTGTGTTTCTTCCCCTCTTTGCCAGGATAAGTAAACATGAACAGATATGCCAACTTGTTCCCTCCATATGTTTTCACAAGTGCATTTTTATTTGATATGGAAGAGATGCTTTTCTGTGATGTGATCTGATTTTTATATTACTGTATGTGACTTTAATCTCAGATCTGATTATTTCTGGGAAAAGGAAAGTGAATCTACCCAACTGTGTCTTTTGTAGAAACAGAAAGGACAGCGTTGCTGGGTTCTTCTATTACTCCTGTAAAGGGTTTTGCTAACTCTTTGAGGTCTACACCTTCCCTCTGCCACATCTTGTAACTGTCCTGATCTTTGTCCATCCTTTGAAACAGTGGAAGTGGTCTTTTGGCTCTTGAAAGCTTGTTCTATGCAGATCACATGTTTCTGCCAGGCCTGTTTAGCTCATTGTAATAATAAACCACAAGTGGGTTCCAAAAAAAAGTGCCTCTGCATTTCAATTTGTTTTCTTTTAGCATAACTTTCAGAGATCAGAATGTAAGATGAAACACAAATCTGCTTTTGTTGGCGTGTATCCTTGGTGTATTATGACAAGTGAATTATTGCAGGCTTTGCGGGAATACATTATGGGATATATTATGGCCCTGAGAGTCTGTAGAGATCTGGAGGAAGAAAGAGATTTAGCTATTTAGTCTATGAGTCGTGTCGGAACGCGCTGCTTGTGGCGTAGAGTGTCTTCTGTGGGGAAGTGCAGGGACCTCAGTGACATACGAGCTCCTTCCTGGCCTCATGCTGCTGACTTGAGATATTAGGATCATGGTAATGAAACCTGTCAGCCAAGTCCTGGTGTCACCGGCGTCTGCTGCTCTCCCGTGGGTGACAGTTGGCTCCCAAACCGATGACCGCTGAATCCATGCGTCCCGGTCGCTACGGCTGATGGTGGCCTGGGAGAGGGAACCTGCCTGCACGAGTCCCTGCTCAGTTTTGGGTACAGGAGCCCAGAGCAGGGAGAGGTACAGTTACCCCACCACTGTAACACTGGTTATTTCATTGCAATTTTAGGTAGGCTGGCAGCCCTGTAACCCAGGCTGCTCATTATTTCCCACAGTAAAACTCTGGTTTTCGTTTTCCACAACTTTTCCAAAACTTCATTTAGGCGAATTTTCCATGCCTTGGGCAGGTTTTTAATTCTGAAATACCAGTCAAAGTAGTTCTGCTGTTTATGAGAACAAGGCGAAGAGTAAACAATGCATTGGTTTCCAAGGCTAAAAAAGGTTAGGCGACCTTTTCTTTGGGAAGTTCAAATGCCTTGAAGCTTTGCAGTAGGGGCTCTCGGTTTGGCACAAGAGCTGCCTTTATGTCAGGGATGTGCTTTTTGGTCCTTTAGGGAAAATCTACTCATGCTTTGCCAAGTTATAAACAGTTGAAGAATTGCAATTTATTCATACTCAGAAGAAACTTGTTAGAATTTAGCAATGAAAATCTCTGTGGTGTGTTGGAGCCTCCACAGCTTCCTGTGCCGGAAATCGCATGCTCCAGGCTCAGGCTACAGGGATGGTGCCAGAAGGACTTTGTGATGGGCATTCCCCACTGCTTGGTTTGTAGCGTGGTCAGAGGTGATGTACGCCTGTCTTGCTTGTGACTTCTCTCTCCTTTGCACCCAGACAGGCTGGAAGAGGAACAACAGTGTAGACAGAGAAACTGTGAAATCAGGTGGGGAGGCTGACCTGCCAGGGTGTAAGGAGAGGAAGGGACTAGCTGGACATGGAGATTAGGATGAAATGCTGGGGAAGTGAGGGTACTGAGGAGGTACTTGGTCTTCAAGTCAAGTACTAGAGTGTGTATCTGTGGGAGGTGTCTATTTTTACTACCATGCAGATATATTTCTTTAGCAGACCAAATTGTACTCATTCATACTCCTTCCAGAAGCGCCTTCATGTTGCTGTTTGATGTCAGGTTGAAAAGTAACATCTAGTTGTTATTGTTATTTATGTTTTTATTCTAATACTACCAGTGTTCCATAAGTATACACAAAGATACAGTAGCCAAGTTGGTTTTATTGCTGCCTCTGTCATTGTCATACATGACTTACATGACGGACCTAACAGCCTCTTTCTTGTTTTGGCCCCTTTTGCATAGTGGGAAATTATGTTCATGGCTTATATAGCTTATAATTAACGACTGATAATGATCATATTCACTGTTGCAAGAGCATCACCAAAGAGCAAGATTAAGCAGAGAGAACAGAACCTGTATGTATGTGGTTTTCACAGGCACACATTACAGGCTTGGGAGAATGGACAAGACATTGCACATGCTTTTGCAAATTCTTTTGTGAATTTATAGTAACATAGATTCTCCTCCCTCCCCCCACATTTACTCAGGACACCTGCACACCGGTGTGGTTATTTTGCATAGGTGCTGCAATCTCAGACCCTCTACTCAGTGTTGTGTTTCAGAGGGCCGTGCTAGCATCCTGCCGGACATTGGTCTTTGGAAGGACATCTCCCCTCTGGTCTCTTCTCCTCTGCCATCGTGAGCGTTTTATAGCTCTTAATATCTTTTTATCAGCCTTCTCTTGGCTACCAGCAGCCCACAGTCCCAAGTCTGGGTGATGCTTTGCTGGTTTGGCAAGGCTTCCCCTGGGGCTAAACGGGTCCCCATGGGAGAAGCATTGAGCAGGTGCTGGGGAGCAGGACCAGAGCTGAGTGTGAGGTGCTGACGTCAGTGACTGACATCAGCGGCACGGAGGGAAACTCTCTATGGGCAAACAGCTGACACGTTGCTTAAAAGTCTGTGGGGCCTTGTTCAGTCAAAACAGAGCCGCTGCCAAACTGCTAATTGTAGCTCTATTTTTTCCCCTCCTGCCTTCACAGGTTAAGAATGGAAATTCATCCCTTTGCAGAGCACCCTGCCTCACCAAAGCTCTGGGGGGACTCTAATCCGCTACCACCTCCCGTGATGCACGGCTAGCTGCCTGACAGTTTTTAGCATCACTTTTTAAGACATTTCTCTTTTTTTCAAATGCTTCCCTTACCTTGGCCTGACATATGGTTTTGCTTTAAGAGCAAAATGGTTTTCCATAGGCAGCTGGTGAGGTCCCTGAACACATGTTCCTCCAAAACACAAAACTAGAAGACATCAATTCCCAGCAGAAAGGTTACTTACATACAGCTGCAGAGCACCTCTTTAAAGTTTTGGAAAATAATATTGTAGTCAGCTGACATCATTTAGTCACTTTGATTAGTTTCTTGTGCCTGATTGCTGAATGTCCTGAATAATGACAAATGAGGCTCCTTCGAAGATCACATCTATATGCACTTAAGTAACAACCAGAAAATAAATCATTATTTGTTTCAGAGCTAAAACCAGGGAAAATGGCCCCAGGATATAACCAGATTAGCTGGACAGCATTTAAAACAAATGTAATTACAAAATACATGTATCGTAGCCAAAAGTATTGTTTGAAAAGAGGGTTCTCCTATGCTTTTCAGTCTTAAATAAGGTGAAGAAAATGTTCTTTCTGAAAAGGAAACAAGGGAATTAAAGAGACAAAGGCCAGCTTAAGAAACAAAACCACATCCATTCACCCACAAGTTTCCTCTTTTTTTTTGAATGAGTGCGGAATAATGGGCAGGTTGTAAAGTCAGAAGAAAAGAATGTGGTTCTTCCTGAGAATAGGCACTGGATTTGGGTAAGTCCATCCAACTTCTGTGTCTATAGACAGAAACTTGCTCTTTCCTCCAGGAGCCCTGTCGCTGCCACTTGCTCCCTACCCTGCTGCAGAGCCCACCAGCCCGGGCAGCTCCTGCTGCTCTTTGCCAGACACTGAGCTGAGCTTGAGCAGCAAAGGCTGGAGAGGCAGCGCTGGCTCCGCACCGGCCTTCGGCGTGGGGCATCTCGGGAGCACGCTGTGGGATCCTCTCTGTAAGGGAATGTCTAACCTGGCTGTTTTAGAAATCTCTATTTTTGGTTCGTCCCCTGCATTAAATACAGCCATTCATGACAGTCTGCTCACATGCTGTGTCTTTCCTGTCCCGATTGTATTTTTAAGTGGCTGCTTGGGCCAGCCAGCACTGTTCCTTTTCAAGTGTAGGAAAATCTCTAAAGAATGGCTCAATGGCTTTTCGAACTTCTGTAAGGAAAAACAGCCGGTCACACTGAACTGAATACTTGTGTTTTAAACTTACAAATGGGATTGCAAGGTGATAAAATCTGCAGGAAGATTTTTAGACAGGAAGCTGAAACTGCTTGCATCTAAAGTGCTAAAATGTGACAACTATTGCATATATTTTTAAAACGGGCGTGAAAAATCACAGCTATCTGCTTTCAATAAAAAAAGAGCAGGAAATTCACAATAAAACAATAAAACCATAAACCTTAAAATATGCACATGCGACAGGTGCTGATATGTACAACAATATCAGAATGTAATAAAATGTCTTACTATTGTCCAAAAAGTACCGCAACGTTTGGCTACATTGTGCCCTTGATGTGAATTAGTTCAGATATCCAAAGCTAACATGTGTTAGATAAAGAGAAAGAATTTGTTTGGGAAAGAGAATGGAAAGCATGTTCTGGTTCAAATCACTTGCTTTACCCTATTGAGAGGTCTCTATTGTTTTGGGGTATTCAGCTCTTTTTTTCCTAACGGATGATTCATCTGGAATGTAGATTTATCACCTTTTCATTCCCAAAATTTCTGTGACTATGATTAGCTCCCAGAGATGCTAGTGAGGTGAGGACCGTGTGCACCTTGCCAACCGTATGAAGCAATGGAAGCAGACAGGCTTTGGTTTCCCTGTCTGCGTGAGCTCTGTCCTTCTGCCCTGCTCCTCTTAGAGCCGGTCTGCCTTCCTGGCATCAGCTGCAACTAAGAGCAAAGCTCGGCACATCTTGCGGCCTCCTTTTCTGGGACAGAGCATGAGTGGTGTGAGAGCGGAGAGCATCCGGGTGAGTGACCATCCAGCTGCTGAGAGCTGGGCCGGGAGGGGTGAAGATCTGAATCCTTGCTTGGCGCTCTCTTGGAATTTCGTTTAGTATGTGGCTGAAGGGGATATATTAGATATGAACACTGAGTAACACTCAAAGGAAGACTGGAAAAGGAAAATAGTACTGCAGTCTCTTTCTCTCCAGACTGATTAATTACTACAGCTGCACTGTTAAAAGTGTGACTGCAATATTCAAACTGTCCTTGACACTTTATCTTCATGGCATCACTCACTGAAAGAACAAGTTCTCTGCCCAAACCCTCATTTTCTAGGCTGATTGTGAAAATCTATGGAAATGTTTTTGGTTTTAGAAATAATGTTGGTCTCACGAGGTGTTCTCTTGCAAATATCTGATTCTAGACTGCTCCATTTCTCAGATTTATCAGCTGGTTCAAGGTTATGATTTCGGTGAATAGCAACCTAGAATCAGATCCATTTTTGGTGCAATGTGGGGTGGGAGCAGTTGGAAAGCTTTTGTTTGTCTGTTTTATATGTATTTACTGCATATTTACTTTTAGAAAACCTCTACTATGTTTTAGGCTGTGGGATCACCTAGATCCCCTAGACGTAAAGTTTAAGCTATGGGTCCAATCTCTTTCTCTGTAACTTTTTCTGCCTTCTACGCCATACCAAGAGGAGATACCCTCACCTTAAGTATAACCAGATACCATATAATAATCGGCCTTTTATAGCCCCTAGGCCTTGGGTGAAGCAACAACCCCTTTTGTGAACATTGTGTTTTCTAGCGATCATGGCCAAGATGCTACAAATTCCCTTTGTAATGAAGAGAATTTAATGGAACATATTCAAATGCATCCAATATTGTAGTAAATGGAAACCAAGAAAAGGAAAATGCCTCTAAAATCATGTATACAAGTCTTTACATTTACACTTTATACCCATTTCCAGAATTTTTTTAAAACATTTTAATGAAATGATTAGAATCCAAATGCATTAGGAACTAAGTAGCTGGGTCCACTTCCTTGAGGGTTGTCCACAGTTTCAGGTCCCGCCCATGAGAACTAGGCTTTGTAGTAGAGACATTTTTTATCATAGCTGAAATGGTCATCATTACAACTTAGATATTTTTTCAGTTTAAATTGAAGTCTTTTGGTTTTGAAAGCATTTATAAAATATAGTGTCCATGTTCACCTGAAATGAGGAGTAGGCGTATGCAAAGAGGGTAATGACGAAAGAAGTGCTAATAGGCTGTTTCCCGCACACAGCATCATATTCATGTAGTGGCCAATCCACTGTTCACTGAGGCCTATAGAAGAGCTCCCGTGTCAGTGGACCCTGTTATGAGGTCTGAAGGGATTACAGAGAAAAAATAGACTTTGGCTTGATAGAAAACATTTGCAAGGAAAATAAAGTAAGTTCAGGAGATGAGGGATGAGACATTTTGCCGTTTCAAGATTCTTTTTAACTGAAGGAGATTTCAGTGTTTGAATCACTGTCAGAAACTACTGAAAAAAAGGCTGGTCAAAAATATTAGATGTAAATTTTAAACGGTTTTCCTTTCTTTCTCTGAATTACCTACTCACGATCACCTATATAATTTCAAGATGGAGGGAGTGCAAAAGTGTGCACGTGAGTACTTCACTACATGTCCCACAAGCACATGAAACTCCTCCCCCCCATTTGTCTCCTGTACCTGCATCCTCGGTTTCCCTTGGCCCCGAGTGAAACAAGGCGCTCAGACCACGTTACACTGCATTGTCTCAGAGGCATATGGTTAAAGCAGCTTATACAGATGCAAGCTCTTATGCTTTTATAGTACTGTGATAAAACAGCATCCACACAGGAAAATTTTGCCAGCATAGTTATGCAAGGCAACAAGACCTTTCTGGTGCATACTGTAAATAAGACCCAACAAGCATTCTATATTATAAACAGATTGAGGACCACCACAGACTTCCCCCCCCATGGATTTGAACATTGTTTCTCTGTTACAATTGCCAAACCACTGGCTGTAAAACTTCCTTCAGTCCCCGCTTTATTTTCATGGTGGGTGCCACAGCCTTATCAACATGCATCATGCACAATGGCAGGCAGTACTGCTTTTTTGCCTTTCCCTGCTCTTCTGCTACTGAAATGCAGCAGCGTTACCCTCTAGACAGGAGCAAATCCATGGGTGGGGTTTTTTTTTTCCGATCAGCAAAAAGCAAGGATTTTTCCTGAGAAAATCTGTGTGAGAAGTAAGGGAAGGGATGTGACACCTTATTAAGAAAAGAGCTTGAGCTGAGGAAAAGAGTCTCAAATTTCTGTTATTCCTTAAATACATCCAAAACTGTCTGCACTAGCCTGTGTTGGCAGTGAAACATAACATCATTCATTGCATTGGACTCGGCTCTGAAGGCTGCAAAAATTTGTTTGCCTTTTCCTTTAAAGTGTTAACGTAACTGATACCTTATTTTACAAAAGTTAGAGTGGCATTGCAGAGGCTCTCTCTTTTGGACCAACAAGCTGGGAAGTGCAGCAGTGTGAAACAAGAGTCAATGCCTCCGCCATGGGGTGGGTTTTGGCGAGAGGGTGTGATGCACATCTGGTCTGCAGCTCCTTGCTCTGGGAATGGCTATAGTCACACTTTTTACACTTGGACTGTGTTGATTTAGAAGCTCGTTTGACATGCACATTTGAAGGGCAACACTGATGAAAAGGGTAGGGCATACTTTAAATTAAAAAAAAGAAAAGAAAAAAAAGAGGGAGCTTTATTGCCTTTTTTTTTTTTCCAATCCATTGTGAAAGAACATGTATGTTGGCTGGCCAATTTGAAATTTATGCATCAGGAAAGCTGATGCAGTACAAATCAATGAAGGTAATAACAGAAGATCATACTCATAGCTTTCCAAAATCAGCAAGAGGCAGTGATACATTATTAGAAAAGAGATATATGATGTTCATGTCTCATATTTCATATTTTCTTCATTTATCTTCCTGGGATGCTGGTTTTGACACCTGTTTCATTTCTTCCCACAAACATCTGCTGCTTTCTATGCTATTTGTGTTGCAAAATTCCTACGCATATAGCTTTCACAAAATGAAGGTTAACCCCTTGGGATAGGGGAGCAGGCTCCCCTTGGTTACAATCCAGAATGTCCTCACTTCAATGGGTACTGCCAAAGTGTGTAATGCTCCTGGTCTCTAATGTTAGAGCTTGGGAAAAGTAAGCTACATAACACCAGCAAGGGCACAAAACTCTAATTTTATATATAAGGTTTATTTTATTCCCTCTGTGGTTTTTTGTGGTTTTTTTTTTGGCTGAGGAAGGGAGATTTTTTAAAAAATTTAATTGCAGAGTGGGTGAGTCAGTTTGGGAAATCTGGATTGTACCAATCGCTGCTCTATTCCTCTCTGAAAGAAGAGGAAAACGTCAAGAATCTTACCAGAAACATCACATTATTTTTTAATCTGGAGACTCAGACAAAAATCTGGATGTTCCCATATATATAGTTATTGAGAAGCTGAATTTAAAAGAAAATACTGGATTTTCACAATCAGCTTGTCAGCCTTCATTCACTGCACCTAGTCCTAAGTCCTGTTCACCAAGTAATCTTTCTGACCTTGCTGAACGCTCACTCTGGCCAGAGGGTATTTGCTATAGAGCCACTGAACTACTGCCATTTGTTTTACAGAGTATATAAGAACGGCTGAGTCACATGTAGTATTATTTTAGATGACACTATCTTTTCATCCAGTTAATTTTGCCCATCGGTGTGGCATAGCATTGCAAGAACGACTGCATAATGGAAATCAGAGGATGGTTTCTGACTTCTGATATTTGGAGAATCTGACACTTTAAAGCTTCTTGGTTTCTCCTGAGAAATAATTTACTATATTGGCCTGTCTTAGCTAAAAAGGAGGAAGAAATCTGCTAGACAAGTGCAGCTTTTTTTGCTCCCTGTACTAGTCTTAGGTCTTGCATTTCCCTTGATCTCTTTGGCATATTTCCCCATGAACACTTGTGCTGAACATTGACAGGATGAAAACTAACACTGAGTTTTGTCTGTTGGTTCCATTTCTAGCAAAATTCTCCACCCCATTTGCCTTGCTCAGTCTCCCATGTCACATTCTGTCCTTTCTCCTCTCCTACACATGGAGGCTATTGTTGAAGCTTGCTTACTCTTCATTTGGGGGGTTTGTGTGTGAGTATATGTGGTGTGTTTCCTTCCAAGCCCATGTACACAATGGCATCTGTCTCACCTAACTCAGTTAGGTGATATTCAGTCTCCTCCCTCTAATCAGCAGTCATCCTTCCAAAACTTCATTCTTCTCATCCTGGTACAGAAATGATGAACCAGGCTTTGCAGATAGCCACGTGCATCCCATTTCACATACCTCTGCTCTAACTTTGGCTTTGAATATCATGTGGTGGCAGGCAATGCCCTTTGGCTGGTGTGGTACTCCCCTTGCCACCCCTTGCTCCCTTGTGTCTCTGCTCTTAGGTCCAGCTCTGGCTCCTGCTTGTGTTGTCCATCAGGTTCAGTCTTGTTCTCCCATGGACTCTGGGACATCTTTTCTCCCACCTACATTTTGGACCTTCGCTCTTCCTCTTCACCCAGCACTGCCTTTGCTCTCATCCACATGTGATCCTTTGCTCTGCCCAAACTCAGAATCATCCCATCTTCCACATAGCCCCAGATGCTCACAAAATGGCTTCTGTGCTGGGGTGTTCATCCCTCTTTTGCTACATATTATTCCCAACATGTACTTATTACTGGCAGGTGTGGTACAATTAATTATGATGAATGGGTAGTTTGGGCATATGCTGAATTTAAGCGAGTCTGATTTCTAATGGATTTGATCTTTCTCACTGATCATGATTTCAGTGGGATTATGCTAGGACTGTAGCAGGACTATGCATCAGCATGCTCCTATGGATCAAGACTTGACCAATACTGCAACACATTGGAAAAGCTTCAGTCTGGATTTTTGGACACGAGAAAATCTGTAAGGGTGAGAAACTTGAAGAACTGGTTTCTCTGGTAATTAGTAAGAGTGATTCTCTAGCAATTTATAAAATGTAAACCCTGACTGAAGATGTTACTCAAGTTAGGCTGGTCATAACCCTCTTCTTTTTATTGGGATGCTTTGGTTTATGCTGAGGGTCATCCTCACGGCATTTTCCTGTCTGCAAGAGGTCAGAGAGGGACTTTGTCCTCTGGGTGGCTTCCACTTCTCACCAGCTACCAACAGCTTCATTCTTTTATTGGCTAACAGGGCCAAATCTATTGGGATGAGATGAGGTGAAAAGGTCACCTATTATAAACACACACACAAGCAAATAGAACAGGATTCCTTAGGAAACCAGGCTGAAACAAATAAGAAAGCCCCAGAATGCCAGCGAAGTGACCTAGCCCCAGCACTTTGGTTTGTGTACAATATTTTCTGTGCTGCCTTCTTACTGTAAACTTCTTGGAACAGGAATGTCCACTTATAATTCCACAGAGCATAGCAGAGTCTTTGCGTTCATTAAACAAACAGAAATATAGCAAAGTTAATTACTGATCATTTTCAAGTATGAGGATTTCTAGCTTAAATGAGGACAATGAACATTTTAAGGTCAAGGCCAATATGAAATCCTTTTTTCTATAATACTTAAAACTGACTCCTTAAAGTCATTATTGATAGTTTAGAATTACATTTGAGTTGGATGCCAGCTTCTAATTTTGTGGAAATTTTTTGTGCTACAGGTCTTGGACTTTTGAGCAACTCGCTTTGATTAATCACCAACGTTATTTTGAAACGTGCTTTGTCCACTTTCATCTTCTGTCAGTTTTATCAAATCTTTACAGCTGATACATGCTGGGCTTGATATCTTTGAATTGAAAATAATTAAAATGCCTGGTATAGTAGCAAAAATGCACAGCCATTTACCAGATATTGTGCAATACTGAAACTCACTGTAACTTTCAAAGTCTTTAATAATCTAAAAATATCTGCTTGATTGAAATGATTGATGGTCCTTGTCTTAGAAAGTGTATCATGTCTCACTCCCACTGAGTTCAAAACTTTACAGCCAGCTACCTCCCAGCTGGAGAAGGCCTTGAACAATAGTGGAATAAATCATGGGAACAGCACAGTACTTTTCTGGAGGATTGTTGTGTTTTGTTTAGGTACTTTTTCCTTGTGGTGCAGAATTAAGAAGCAGTTGTGGGACCAGGACATACTCGACTGGGGGGGCAGGATTGCATCCTGCAGGCCAGTTGGATTTTTCATTGAAAAGGTTGATTCTCCTTGTTCGAACTCGGTTCTTTGTGGGTTTCAAATGCACGGTACAGCTGGTTTCCCTCTGTAAAATATTTCTTACTGAGGAACATTGGGAAAGAGGGCAAACAGTTTCCTAATGACTGTTTTAAGCCAAATAAAACCTGAGAACAGCATGGCTCCTGCTGGAACAAAATTGCAAATTAGTCATCAAAACCAACGGTCTTTTTAGGAATCTACTGAAAAGAAAAACCCTAAAAATTTTACATCATAATAGTAATAATGTATACAAACATTCTGGAGGTTATTTCATGTGATGGGCAGAAAACCAGTCAAATCCTGCTTGCTTTGCAGACAGTTTATATCACTGGGATAGAATCTAATAGCAGAATAGGGAGAAACTGCCATGTACCATAATTCATGTCTTAAAATTATATTTGGGAGATTTTGCCTTTGAGAAAAAAGGGCAAAATTGTTTTCTTTCACTTAAGAGGAGTTCTTTACTTCCAGTAAATCAGAAAGATAATTTATACAGAATTGCAGTATGTTTCTGTCTCCTAATTCTGATATAAGGAGGGAGTAGTTGCATTTATTTCAGGCTTGCACCAAGGTGAATGAGAACAGCATAATATCACTCTTCTGTTTGGTCATTATTAGATATACAGCCATCTTTTTTGTATTGATTTTGTAATATATCCTCATATGCAACACTAGTGCTGGCCTGAATCTCGGGGTTTGGATCCTTCTTTCAGGTTTAAAGAATTGTATGCTAGTCTTAATTTTCTACGTCTATTCACCCGGGGTTTAAGCCTTAGGTTACTTCAACTCTTTTATGATCATTTTAATTTTGAGAAAAACCATTGATAAAACAATCACTGTTGATTACACAATTGCAAATGAAAATGATGTCATGAAAAGTAATAATTTTAGATCAAATCTTGTAGCATTTAGATATGCAAATGGCCCCCTTTTTGCATGCTTTATTCTACCAAAACTACTGATGTAAAGGTATGAATTTCGAATTAGAAAATTATGAACCTTCTACAGCTGAGTCTATTTAGTATTATCACAAGGTATCAAACTACCTAGCTAAAACTACCAATAAAAAACTATTCCACATATAAACTATACCATTATAAACTATCACTGCAGAGACGTGCAAGTCTCCTGTTCATAACAATCCAAGGGAAAAATGTATGCAGCAGGTCAGAGAGGTACGTGAATGAAATGGTCGTTAAATTAGGTGATGAGTACTTTTATCACTACCTTTGCCTGCCCACTGTATCTCTGTCTGTCAAATCTTGTCTTTGAATTCTCATCTGCAGGCATGAAATGGATATTTCCTCTCCCAGTAAATCGTTTTGTATTCAAACAAAACAGAGCCTGAATGGGGAGACACAATCAGGGCTCTTTCAAGAATAAAACCATTAGCCTTGCCATATTTCTGCTGGCTCAACAAACAGCTGAGTGGGATTTATTTGCTGGCAGATGGAGGTGACTAATGATGTAAGAAGAACTTTTTTGCATGGGCGACCTCCAAATGTTTAGCTAAATGATGCCTAGCAGGAAAGGCCACAAGCATCAGATCCATTTTTAAAAAGGAGCGTTCTTTCCCATGTAGTTCTTTGCGCAGTTTTTTTTTGTTTGTTTTTGTTTTTTTTTTTTCTTTTTTTTTTTTTTTTTTTTTTTTTTTTTTTTTTTTTTGTGGGCTCGGACCTAGACATCTCCCTTTAGGCAAAATATCTGCTTAACACAAATTTAGTGGCACGTATCCATCTCCAGTTATAGCTGCATGCAGTTACTTCGTTTGAGAACAAAAGGGAGAGTGTTCTGATGAAATAGTTCTGACTTGGTTTGGCTGAAAGATCTAGAATACATTACAGAGACCACCAGGTTTTATTGACTGTACTAATCCTCTTTAATTAAACCCCTTCCGTAAGACTGGTGTTTCCAAATTTCTGAATGCGTCAATCAAAACAGAACAAAATGAGGTTTCCTGTGGTCATCAGACATCTCCACCCAGGACTTGAACCCACTAAAATAAGCTGAGCTCCACGAATTTTGTTGTTTGAACCCATTTTGAAGCCCCTGCAGCCTTCTTATCCTGTATCTGATTCTGAGGCCTGAGCTGGCTCTGCTTTATAGTTTTTTTTGGAGACACTGGAATCTTTTAGTCTTTTATCTAGAAAGTTTGTCTTTTCTGTCAGCAGAAGCTGAGCACTTTTCTCAGGGATGTCCTATTTTCTCCCATGATGAAAGCACCTTTTGGAGGTTCTCCTGGAGAACCCCGTTCTCCTGAGACACTGCCCAGGTCCTCTGGAAGATCATGTGCTGTTGACTTGCTGCTGTTCAAAGCCCACCTGACTGAAACCAGTACCAGGGGGTGCAGGACAGCCCTCGGGGCTGGGGAGGCCACCCCACCCCTGCCTGGGTGAGTCTGCAGCACTGGGACAGCAGGAATGAGAGCATCTGAACTCCAGCCCCATGGCAGGGTTGTGGCTCATCGTTTTCTGTTTGTGACACCTTGACTGGGCTAATAACCTATAAATGGTTAAGGATTTTTGGAAACGGAAAAATGCAATGTTTCAAACCTGAGATGTAACCGTGTATTGTGGATTGCTTACCATTATCAGAACTGCAGATTATCAGAACTGCAGTTAATTTCAGCGGGACTGAGATTGATGGTGCACATGTACTTTATTTCTGCTCTGACTTGTTGAATGAGAGCACAATGTCTTTTATTGAGGCTCCATAGACAGTTCAAACCCATTGCTTTCCTCAGTTCTGACCTTCTCTTTCATTAGTTTCCTCATTTTTGAGCTCTCCTTTTATGTGACTTAAGACAACCCTAATCAGTTTGATGAACATGCTGAAAGCATTTATGCTGCAGTGAGTTTTGCTTTGTGGCTCAACTCTTGTGCGTCCTGAACTCACTTTTGCGCGTTGCTAATGAGTAACTCGGTAAGAGCTGCTCTGTGTGCCTGTACCCTTATATGCAGCACCTATGTGTGCAGTTGAAGCCAGCTATATCTATGCTTTGATATTCTTAAATGTTGTGCACTCAGTATATTCTTGATTAGGAGATTAAGGAACATAAATCTGTGGGTATATTTGTATTTTTATCATGTCTTTATGAGGAAATAAATGCTCCCTGCACAGCCTGGCAATAGATTTTTAAATATCCCTCTGTTATTCATTCTCACACTGTTTATCAGGATGCCTGTCATCTCAAAGTCTCTGTCATTAGATTTTTTTTTCTCTGAAGGTTAATTCATGATTTGGATGTTATTTAAAGGATAATTCAGCAGATTATTTTTAACTGTTTCTGTTCATATTACATTTTGAGCTGGCATTCAAATCTGTCTAATTTTCTGTGCACAAATCCCACTCAAGTTTACCCGAGTACTTCCCTCCCTCAAGTCTCCTTGGCAAATCACTTGTAGCGACCCTTAATCACTGGCTACATAGGCTTAGTCAAGCTGAAACAGTGTTAGTTATTTTGCAATATAGTTTTCTCTCATCAAGCTGTCTTGCAAGTTCTGCAAGAAATTCTGTCCTGAAATGATGTAAGAACTTTGTTCAATGATAAAAATTTGCATCCATATCTAGAAAAAATATACAGGCCTATAGCAAAGCCTATTGAATTTGATGAATAACTTTCCATTTCCATTGCATTTTTGATCCAGCTGTGACAGACAGATGGGGATCTTTCAGTCCATTTTCCCAAGTATTTGCTTTTTGTCTTTAAACTCATAAGCGTATATTCTTCCTTAGGGAAATAAGGTCCTATCTGGTGTATTTTTTATTTGCAGAAAATAATTTAAAACCTTTGACTTGTTTATAGCTCTCCATCAGGGACTGATCCTGTTGTGTGTCATCTGAAAGGGAACTTCCCCCAAAATAAATCCCCCCGGTGATGACTTTGGAGAAATAAATGTATGGCAACGCAATGAGATTTCTGTGAATTTTATTTACCCAAGAATGCAAGTTCCTAATGAGTCAGAAACCTCCTTCCCAATTTATTTCTTTAAACACTTGTGGTATTCCTAGAATGACATTGGAGGATAAACCACTTCTTGCTCAGAGCCAGATGAATGGACTTAAATTAGAGCAAAATCCAGCCTAAGTGTATGTAGACTATGTGAGTGAACATAGCTCAGTCAGCAGTCATGTCACACCCCGGTCTGTCAGTGTAGCCCCAGGCTGCTGCCTCATTAACTCTAGCCATGATTAGAGGAGAGCCCATCAGTCTCATACTAACGCTCTCCAGGAAAGATTTCTTATTGACAAGGTGGAGGGCAACACTGGTGCACCTTCTGGGGGACGTTGCAAATGGTGCTGTGCTCAGTGTAACTGGTTAGGCAGGAAAACAACATTTCTAGGCTACACAAGGAGGTAAAATGCCCTGTGCAGTTGGAAGCAACATTTTGCTGCAGTACTAAAAGCAGTGGTTTCTCTATCTGATGTGAGTGTGGTGTTTTCTTCTTTTGTTTCAAGGAAAGCAGAAAAGCAGCATTGGGCAAGTATGCCTAGCGTACATAGTACTCTAATAATACTCTAATTTAATTTTTATGTGAAATCTTCAGCTGGCTCAGATGATACTATTGGCCCCGGCCCAAGATTTCACACAGAAATTAAATGGAGGGAGAACAATTCAAGCCGCTGCTCTACCATTGCACAGCTTCAAGTATCCTGGAGGTCCTGAGAGCAGCAGGAATAGTTCAGTGATGCATAGTAAGGCTGGGAGCACCCTGGAAGCCCTGATGTGGCCGGGGAAGAGCTGCATGGCTCCAGCCACATAATGAAATGTAAGTGTGCATTTTGGTCTGGCTAGTGTTTTGGGGTAGAGAGATGGACCTAAATCTCTGCTGCACCCCATGCTCTTGTTAATCCGTGTTGGCTCATGCTTGTGTGAAATAGGTAAGCCTGAAGGTACAGAAATACTTTAGGGCGTTTTTAAGCTGTGTCTGCTGTTTGTTTGCAAATGCACATAGGGTGAGTGCATCAGGGCTGCCCGTTTGTGATGGCCACTCGTCTGGTGGGAGCTCCCTCACCAGAGCAGGAGGGGCAGGGATCCTTTATAGCCCTGAAACCCAAAATCGTAAATCAAACCACTTGCTTTTTCCTTAGAGAGAAGAATCACTCAGAGCCAAGTCCTCAGCTGGAGAAAGTCGGTGAGATCCATGTGCTTTGCAGGTGATCATTGATGACAACACAGCTCCCTGGCCCAAACGGCACGTGTCCAACTCTGCTGGTGCCTTCAGCCAAAGAGAGAAGCTTTGGTGAGTGCAACGGGCCCCAAATAATTGGTTTTGGTCCCATATTGCATTGAGTCACTATATCTCACACCCGCTCGATCCTACAGAAAGGAGATGGCAAAGAGCAGCTCCTGTCATCTGCTATAGGTAGGAAAGAAGATTTAAATGCATGAAGGTGAGAGACACTGTTTTGCCATTTGCTTCTCTCTTCTCAGTACATATCGCAATAAACAACATGAGTGACAGGTTTATTCTTAAAATACTCTTTCATGTGAAACATCAAATTGGTACATAATCAACGATGCCTGGCAGCTGAACAACAAAAAAGCCCAGCCAGTTCCAGAGCTGAGGCCAGCTGATCTCTGGACGCAAGGGGGAAAAATAGTGAGCCAGAATATATGGCTGAATGAAATAAGGATAAAATTTGCCTGGCTTTGGGCCTCAAGTAAAACATTTTAGGACCCAAGGGCCCAAATAACAAACATAGACTTTCAGATATAGGTGTGCATGAGGATTTAGATCTAGAGAGTCAGACTAGGAGATGTCCCTGACAACAAAAAAGAAAATAAACACTTATTCAGTGGATACTGGCAAAACATAAGGAATGGTTCCTCAGCTTGTACTGATTTTACCTCTTTCCCATTGCAGATTGTGGCTCAGGTGATGCCTTTGCTCCATCATATATGCTCAGTGTTCCTATGTGCTTGGTTCTTGTGGTTGCTACCCCAGTCACTGTATTGCCAGGAATTTCTACATTTCTTTTGCATGTTTTGCAGCTTGAGGAGCTTATAGACACATGTGGGATTATATTTTTTGAGCTTCAGGTGTTTCCTGGCTGAGGTAGTGAAAAGAAGAACCTAGTGATGTGAGATTGCATACAACTACTCTGAAGTATTGTTTCTGGGCACAATCTCTACATGATGGTAAGTGTATTTTGATTCTGTTTTAAAATCAATCCTTTGTAGCTGCTTCTTACTCTGAACACATGCCTGGCCTTACAAATTACATGTAGTGCTTGAGCGATGCATAATAAACATGCTAATTGCCAAAGTGAGGATTCAATATTAGGGTTACAGAAATAGAGGTAGAGCTGATGTAGATATTATGAGGAAAAACCAACAAAAATCTTCTCATCACAGAATATGTTTGAAGTCCCGAACCATCTTCATTTGGAGCATTTACAGTATCATAAGAAATTAATAAAAATAAACCATCAAAAATTAAATTACTAAATTCAGTGATTAAGCCATATAAACCATAATCATACTACCAAGGGTCTGCCTCATAAAATGGTTACAATTTCTTGCAGTAAGAGCTGAATATTTGAAATCTTTGAACTGAGAGAAGGGGCTCTCATTGTTTTCCTGCTGACTTTAGGCCCCCGCTCTGTGTTTGTGACGAAACTAAAGCTTTAGGGCAGGAATCTCAAACGGTCCTACCGAAGGGTCAGTATTTCCCTTTCGCAGCTGTGGGAAGTGGGGACGTGGAGGAGTGGAGTCACTTGGCCAGGATCTCAGAGGTCAATAGCATTGCTAGGAATAGAAATGAGATCTTCTGGTTCTACTCATTTTTATGGATTTCTGTGTCGCCATTTCAGAAGGGGTTTAGTGATGTTTTCACTGCTCTTATAGCAGTGGAACATGCTAAGAGAGCAGCCAAGACAACTTTATTACATGGCACCTCTTAGCTGTGGTGCTCCTGTATTTAAGCCAATATAAAACCAAAAATAATAAAACCTAAATTTTGAGTGCTCGATCTGAGACACTTCAGTACTTTTTTATCTTTATGAGCTTTGAAGTGTCCCAGCTTGTGCACCCAAAGGGATAATTGAAAAGAGGTGGGGAAATGATGCAGAATGAAGTCCTATCACCTGCAGTAAGAGCTTTCACAAGCCAAATTTCGTGACTGTGTTTTCACATTCAATGAATTTGTTGCACTGGTGAGTAGGATAACAGGAGCTAATTGCAAGGTACTGAGCTAAGAAAGCTCTGCTGAGGCAAGGAATTGAAAACAATGGTATACACCACCCTTAAAAATTAAGGTTTACTAACAAAAAATTTTTGTGCTAATCAGAGTTAAGTAGTGGAATTTGCCACGTTTACTTATGTGCGACAAGCTGTAGCTGAGCTGAAGACCCTAGAACACTGTACAAAAAAAATTTGATATTTTTGCCTCAAAAAAAAAAAAAAAAAAAGTCCAAACCTGACCCCTTTGGGAATCCAACATCTGTTTTGAAAGGGCCTGAAGAGGTTACCCCCCACCCCTGTCCCCTGCAGGTTGGGATAGGAGAGGAAAACAGGAAGTTTTATTCATCTTACTTTCTCGATTTTCCAAGTTACAGTCTCCAGCTGTTTCCATCAACTTTATTTTCAGAAAAAAAATTTAAAGACCTCTACAGAGCAATTCAGCTTTTTTTTAAAGTGGCTCTTTGTTAAAACTTCCATTGCATTTTTTTAACAATTCCAGAGTAGTATTCTTTCTTCTTTTCCCAAAACAAACATCTCTTACCCAGCTTCTCCTCAGCCTGAAAGAAAAGAAGCAAAAGCAAAATGAAATCAGCGGGCTGGGGGCAAAGGGAGAGGAATGGTGTCTACAGCAAGAAATGTGGCCGTGCAATGTCAGACCTCGAGTGTCTACCACAGGTGACGAGTGAAAGCCTAACAGCAGGCAAACAGCAAGGGCGCCTTCCACTTTGCCTAAAATTCACAACGTTTTACAGAACGTTCCCAGATAAAGACTGACTATGGTATTTAGCATTTAGGGACTGCTGGGCTGGTATTTTAAGTGGCATTCATAACATACTCTGTATCCTACGTGCAGGAAAAGTTCTCCCAAGTATCTCCCTTTCCAGAAGTGCATGAACCCACATGGACTGTAGCATGTAGAAACGCTGCTTTCTTTCCTTGCCTCCTTTTGTACAGTAGAAGGGCAGAAACCCCTGCAAATGCTGGGGATCGATTAGCTGTCTTTGATGAGGGGGTTGGAATAGCTGTCACTGCTGTTCCTTCATCTCTTTCTTTGCAGCTCAGGAAAGTGAGATTAGTGGGTGTTTTTCATAAGGTGTCTGGAAGCAACTGTCTGAAGTCGAGGGAGATATACTCCGTAGAGATGCCTTTTTGTTTTGCAAGTTCAGCTCATGTTTTGTGGCTGTGTGGCAGGAGGCAAAGCAGCAAATGATATTTATAGGCAACTAATACTCCATTGTTAAGGCTAAATTATGAATACCCTTGGGTGAGAATTTTAATGCAGTCTTAAATGCTTTATGTTGTGGTTTGTGGTTTTCTTTCAT
The DNA here is from genome assembly GCF_011004875.1 of Balearica regulorum gibbericeps. Lineage (NCBI taxonomy): Eukaryota > Metazoa > Chordata > Aves > Gruiformes > Gruidae > Balearica > Balearica regulorum. Next base: position 53,002,157 of record NC_046187.1, on the reverse strand, counting down.
TAATGCCTCATATTAGCATAACTATCATCAGTACAGGGTGTTTAAACTGTTGGAGATAAAATGCAAGGTTTTATACCACCAATTTTTATTCATATTGAAGATAGACCTATTCTTGTCTTCTGAAACATTTCCTGGTTTTCAGTCACTTACAATTTTATGAAACTTTTACCATTCTAACGTTGAGGGTCTGCTTTGGACTGGTATCTCCTGGAAATTTTCTATAAAGTTGTTAGAGTTTGCTAAGAATGAAGCAATGGGAAAAAAAGATTCTTTTGTTGACTAAAGATTTTCTAAAGGAAAAGTAAAGAATTTCAAACCAAAGCCCACAACTGGAACTTGAGGGGAGAGACTATGACTGACTGAGTAGCTGTAGATCTGCCAAGGGTACTATATCTGTACAAGGACAGATGGGACCAGCTGATGAGGAGAAAAACCCAACAAGACTGAGAGAATTAAGAAGAGGCTGGTGGAGAAATGAGCCGGGCAGTCAAGATGCATGTCCCAGCTCCCTGGTGGTGGCCTCTGACACCTATCACCATTCTCTGTCACACCAGTAGCCAAACAGCAGAGAGCTGTGCAGTGCATTTACAGGCCCCGTGTACCTCCTGTTAGCCCTTGTGAATGACAGCATGAAGTCACACAAGGGAATTTGTTCCTCTTTTTAAAAAACAAGCAAAATACATGCCAACTGAAGAAAATATTATTAAGGCTGAAAACTTTGGTACTTCTCGGTTTTATGCCGCTTGTCTTTCATGACGAGGTTCATTCTGTAAGCAGTACAGAAAGTTCTGGGAACTGATCATGGTCATACAGTTAAAGACACCATAAGACCCCTTCCCAATACATTAATCCCAGAAATGGGAAGCGGGGTAAGGAACAAGACAAAATTTGGGAAGAGAGCAGATGGGAAGGGAGTGATGTTCTACCCTGGAAAATTGGATACTGTCCCTTTTTCTGTCACACAGCTCCCATGTGATGATGGCTGAGTCACTCGAGCCAATCTTTTCAGAAGCTGTCAATAATTTTACTTTGCTTTTATTCTTGGTGCAGGACTTGTAGGCGTGCTGAACTTTCACAGCTGCAGCTGAAGTCAGTGGGAGCCATGCTCTGAACACAAAATATTATTCCAGAAATCTGATTTGGGGAATTTAAAATCATGTCCAACGTGGTTATGTTTGGCCTTAATTTTCCTGGAACCCACCAGCTTTCAGCATGAAGGGATTCTGCCAAACCCCCTCACTTCAAAGTGATACTGTGCAGGAAGTTCACTGTGAAGCTCTCCATTATGAGGGAGTTGTGTGCTGAAAGAAAATCTCATATGGAAATGAAGGATACTGTCTTCAGAGCAGGCTCTGAACCACATGCAGGAAATAATGCAAGCACAAGTCTTGTTAAACTGCAAGAAGAAAACAAAAGGTGTAATAACCTGCTTATCCCATTAGCATGCCATCCCTTCTGTGCAGTGTGAGTACACTGAAGACATGTATGTATATGTCTTGCCATCTACAAATTCCTCCATATTCTCATCTTGATAGCTGTATTCCATGGATGTTTAGTAGAGCAGAAGGTGTATAAATGAGGAAATATACAATTTTCCCAGTTCAGTCAACTTCCCAAATAGGAAAAGAGCAACTTTTTCGCTTTCATTGCCAAAAGTCAGACTCTCAGTATTACGGCCAGTGGACTCAGCCCCTTTCAGGTCTGATGGTGCCAGCATTTCCTCAAGACTTGCTCTGACAAAAGCAAGACAAGCACAGGATGAGAAAGAAGCCACGTACCCACCAGCGCTCTGCCCTGCATTGTTGATTCCTGCCCCGTTACCCAACTGTTTCACTCGCTTGTCTGAAACCTTCCTGAACTGCGGCTCTTCCAGTGTTACAGCAACAGGCACATTGACTGACTGCTGAGCTGAGTGTGCTATTTTAGGGGTAAATAGAGCGATATTGTCACTTTCCCAGGTGACTGAGTATGAACTTATGTGAGCTGGGTAAATATCTAAATAAAAACCCTGGGTCATAAGGATTGTTCCAGCTAGGAAGAGAAATTGATGTTTTCTGAAATGAGTTTTCTGTGATGCAATCCCATTTAATTACAAAGAAAGTACAAAGTCCTCTTTTTCTTCACACAGCAAGAACTGCAGAAGAGGCATGGCCTCTGTTTACAGCTCAAGTCTATTTTCCATTAAACACTTAGTATAAAAGCTCTTTTTCCCTTTCCTCTTAGCTTTTCTCAGAGGCGCATTCCTGGCCCTTGTTATGTCTGTGTTGTTGGCTTTTCCCCTGCCACCATCTGTCTCTTCCTTTGATCTTTTTGTCTCTCTCTCATAGACACCCAACTGATCACAAAACAATGGCCAGTAAAACCCAGTAAAACCCTTCCACCCATGTGTCTTGCAGGTGCCCTTGTTTTTGGACAGTGATGTGTGCTGGTGGTTGGAAGGAAAGCTATGGTAGTTTCAGCTATCTGGTCCCATAACGAACTTAACATTTTCTTACAACTGAGGGTTATAAGGGCAATGTTCAGCCTGATTTAGAGAATTTTTACCCCAAGTGCTAATGAAACTGTTGATGAGAAATCGCACTGTTTCTCAGCAGCATGGAGAAACTTTGAAAGCATAGCACTTGAGGCTGTACCAGAGAACAAAGGTCCTTTCATCTTATTCTGTTTACAGTCTCTGTACTTCATCTACTTATAAACTTGATGCTCTTCCTCAAAGCTGTTGTGACTTAGAAGTTTGAAGAAATGTACTTCATGCATTTAAGCATTACCATACTTCTTTTTCATTCATTGCAGAGTTGTATTTAATTGACTAAGTGTGAATTGTCTGAGAAAATAATATCTAGGTCTAATATATTGCTTCTCATCAGCACTGCTTCTCGTAGGTGGCTTCTGAAGTTTACCCAATGAATTATGGAATCACAGAAGTGCTGGCTAGAATTTCTGGAGGTCTCCAGTCCAATGTTATACTTGCAGCAGGACTATTACTGAAGTTAAAGCAGGTCAGCCCTGGATTTGTCTACTGAGCCTGGAAAACTGTCAAGGGTAGAGAATCCCTGGGCAGTCTTTTCCAGTGCTGCACTGTCGTCCTCCTAGTGAAGCTTCTCCTAAGTTCCTACCTGGAACAGTAGATGCATCTCCTCTGTGACTACCCCACCTTTCCAGTTGCCCTTGCATAATAGGTATGAGGCTCTGCAAGTGGAACCAAACAATGACGAGGACAATGGTTCATCTAGCTTGGAGGTGTCACCAAGGTTGTGTAGGTCTATGCTCTGCATCAAAAAATGCCTCCATAAAGAAAAAAGGATGAGTCATTGTCATAGCAGAGTCTGCTATCTCCCTGCTCAGCCCAGGTTAAAGATGTGAAGAGAAAGCTTCCTACCCTGGGATGACCCTCAGATTACGATCTATTATTGATTTTTCAGGTAGACAGCAATGAAGTTGCAACAGGAAGTCCAAGGGCAATCAAGAGAGACTTCAGGGACAGGGAGCAGAATGAACCCTCCATAATCCAAGGGGAAATTGTTAGCAAACCTGATACACGACTTAGACACACACAGGTCTATGGGCCCAGATGGGATCCACCCAAGGGTACTGAGGGAGCTGGCAGAAGTGCTCACCAAGACACTTTCCATCATTTATCAGCAGTCCTTGCTAACCGGGCAGATCCCAGTTGACTGGAGGTTAGCAAACGTGATGCCCATCTACAAGAACAACCAGAGGGAGGATTCGGTGAACTACAGACCTGTCAGTCTGACCTTGGTGCCAGAGAGGCTATAGAGCAGATCATCCTGAGTGCCATCATGTGGCACGTACAGGGCAACCAGGTGATCAGGCCCAGTCAGCATGGGTTTATGAAAGGCAGGTCATGCTTGACTAACCTGATTTCCTTCTATGACAAGGTGACTTGCTTAGTGGATGAGGGAAAGGCAGTGGATGTTGTCTACCTAGACTTTAGTAAAGCCTTTGACACCATTTCCCACAGCATTCTCCTGGAGAAACTAGCTGCTCATGGCTTGGATGGGTGTATGATTTGCTGGGTAAAAAACTGGCTGGGTAGCTGAGCCCCATGCAACAACCCCAGGCAATGCTACAGGCTTGGAGAAGAGTGGTTGGAAAGCTGCCCAGCAGAAAAGGACCTGAGGGTGCTGGTCAACAGCCGGCTGAATATGAGCTGGCAGTGTGTCCAGGTGGCCAAGAAGGCCAACAGCATCCTGGCTTGTATCAGGAATAGTGTGGCCAGCAGGACCAGGGAGGTGGTCATCCCCCTGTACTCAGCACTGGTGAGGCCGCACCTCAAGTGCTGTGTTCAGTTTTGGGCCCCTCAGTACAAGAAAGACATTGAGGTGCTGGAGCGTGTCCAGAGAACAGCAACAAAGTGGTGACGGGTCTGGAGCACAAGTTTTATGAGGAGTGGCTGAGGGAACTGGGGTTGTTTAGCCTGGAGAAAAGAAGGCTGAGGGGAGACCTTATCGCTCTCTACAAGTCTCTTCTCCCAAGTAACAAGCAATATGACAAGAGGAAATGACCTAAAGTTGCACCGTGGGAGGCTTAGATTGGATATTAAGAAAAATTTCTTCATCAAAAGAGTTATCAATCATTGGAACAGGCTGGGCAGGGAAGTGGTTGAGTCACCATCCCTGGAGGTATTTGAAAGACGTGTAGACGTGTTGCTTAGGAACATGGTTTAGTGGTGGACTTGGCACTGTTAGGATTACAGTTGGACCTGATGATCTTAAAGATCCTTTCCAACCTAAATGACTTTATGATTCTAAAAAACCCTCTAAGGTCCAGCCTGAAGCTTCCAAGGTGCAGTATGTCCCTCTTCTTACTCCAGTTGCCACTATGAAGAAGAGTTTAACTCTCATCTTTATATCTCCCCTTCAAGTAGTAGTGTGCTACTGTTAGATTCCCTTTTAGTCTCCCAGGATAAACTAACCAGCTTCCATGACCTGCCCTTGTATAACCTGCAGTCTTGGCTCCTGACCATCTTGGTCAGCCTTCTGCTGGTTTCTCTCCAGTTTTGCAGCGTTCCTTTTGAACTGGGAGTCCCCAGACTGGATGCAGTACACCCAGTACAGCCTGACCAGTGCTGAGTAGGGAGAGGAATCATTTATCTCTATCTGTTTGCCATAGCCTTTCTCATGTAGCCCAGCATGAGGTTTGCTTTACACTGTTGATGTATATTCAACATGGTGTCCACTGCGGTGCCCTGTTGTTTTCAGCAGGGTTGCTCCACAGCCACTTGGTTCGCAGCCTGTGTTGATGTGAAGGACTATCCTTACCCAGGTGCAGAACTTTTTGTTGAACTTGATAGGATTTCCTAATATCCAATTTTCTCAATGTCCTTCTGGATTGAAACTCTGTTGTTCAAAATGTTAAATTTAGTATTGTCTGGAAATTTACTGTGGGTGGATTCAGTCTCATCATCAAGGTTGATGAAGAAGCAACTGAACAATATCAGCCCCAGTGCTGACCTCAGGAGGACTCTGCTTATTCCCAGCTGCCAAGCAGCCACCATGCCATCGATCACTACCCCTTAAGCCTGGCAGTTCAAGCCAATTTCCAGCCCAACTGATAGTCTGTTTGCCAGAAGCATATTGATAGTTGATTACTCTTTTTCTTGTTTATTTGAATAACACTGTAGTCACTGCACTATCTGCATTCATGCCAGTTGTGAATTAAGTAATATGACTGTTGTGTATGGGTAAATACTTGAGAAGTTCTTTCTGGGATAAGCAGGGTGTAACCAGCGCATGGCATTGTTTTGTTAACTTTTAAAATACGGGTACAAAATGATCAGCTCACTCTAGCAATGGTTAGGAGTGAAGACAAGTAGAGAATGAAGGGAAGTCTTATCTAAAGCTCACTACAGTATTTTGTTGAAACATTCTTGAGTTTTAGAAGTTCTCTATAGTAAAAAATTAGCAAAATGTAAGATCCTTTCAAAGACAAGATACACAAAAAGCATTCTATTGCAGCACTAAGACAAATTAGTACTCCGAAAAGAAAGTCTGTATTCCATGTACAAAGAGCATACAGCAACCACCAAAATTAAGACTTCTTCACTTCCTCAAAATAGAAAGTCAGTCTGTTAATAATCAGAGTTTTCTTTGGACTAGCCTAGCATCCAAGATTTTCATCCAAGTAGATTTAGCTGATTCTTTCTCTTCATGTAAGTTTGAAAGTTTCAGCAGGCTTAGGTTTCTTATTTGAGACCAAAGCAATCCTGGCATTCATTTGCTTATATAAGAATCTTGTCTTTGATTGGAAAGAGCAAAACAAAACATAGAGATGATGAACGTTTCAAAACATCTCTTTCAAATAAGAGTTTTAATCCCACCAAGAGCTGATTCCTCCTGTGCAAATGGAGTGACATTCAGAGGTACATCTGTACTCCAGTACCCTTCTACAAGCTCAGTGTTGAGTGATGTGCTGGGTATAGGGCTTTTAGGTCAAACTCAGGATATTTTAGGGCACAATTGGTTTTATTATTTTTCTGGTTTAGCAAATTTGAGTTCTTCTGGAGTCCATGCTTTTCAAAAAGAACTTTGTCAAATCGGAAGTTTTTTGGAAGAAAACTGCAGAAATGATTCAATCTGAAAATTTTCCTTATAGTGAGAGATTGAAGAAGTTAACAGATCTCTATCTTGGTCTCAAAATACTTATGTAAGGAAATTATTTTTTCTGAGAATAGATGACTCAAGATTTATAACAGCAGAAGGAGATTTCAGCTCTGGAATCCAAACCCAGGCAAAACTGTGCTGGAAATATGGTGCTTGTTTTTAATAGCAATGTTCATGTGATGAATCCTTATTACTGAGTCCCTAGAAGTCAGGAGTAAATGTCTTTCCAGCCATTGCACATTAGCAGCAGTGGGTAGGGCCAGGTGCAGGAATGACTTGCAGAGACATTGGCCTGAACCATGCAGCAAATCAAAATAACAAGGTAGTTGCTGACAGCTTTTGTGGCCTGACTTTCCTGCTGCTGCCGCCTTCTCTTGTCCTTCCTCTTGCTTCCCACCGCCTGTGTTCTCTCCTGCCAGCTCCAGCTGCTGCCTCTTGTCCTCCTTGCCTTGCTTCATCGACAACACCATCCTTTGCTTCTGCTCTGGCTTTGCCTCCTCATCTCCCACACTTCCAGTAGCCCCACAACTGACCTGGGCAATGCTATTGGCTTTTATTAGTTGGAGTGCTACCCAGTAATGCTCCTCAAGCTGTGGTGCGAGATGTCCCACCAGGCAGGCACACACCTTTGCTGGCAGGAACAGGCAGCCCAGAGGATTGCAAACAAGCTCTCCCCTGTCCATCTGAGGGCACAGAACAGTCCTAATGGCAGGATTTAAACTACATCAGCGCCTCTTGTAGCTCTTTTCTACCGTCAATTTCAGACTGTGCAGAAAATAGATTCTTATTTGGTTCCGAGTTAGATACAGAAAGATTATGGGCACGTGTGTATTTGATAGATAGATAGCAATGATATCTGTGCCTGAAGATCAAGGGAGGTGGTTTAAGGTTATTGCTATTTTTTCCAGCTGTCCATCGCCATTTAGAAACCTCCACAAAATTACTTTTCAGAAATGTTTGTGGAAAAGAGGAGGAGTATCCAAGCACAGAAGTGCAATGTGTTCTGACATATCTAGTGTAAAGTAAGGGGTTTTTTTTCTCTTTTATTTTAAACAATGACATTGAAAACAAATGGATACATGAAAAGAAACAGTACTCTCCATGAGGTTTCAGCTTTGGTAAACCATGTTGCAGAATCCAGATCTTTCACCATATGGTAAGACCTGACACATCTTCAACATTTCCACTGTCTTTTTGGACAAAAATCAAGAGTTAAGGACCTGGCAAAACAAACACATGACTGAAAATGTGTGTGTTATTAGCATGCGAGTGTTTTTGGCAGGCATATTTTTAGTATGCCTGCTCTAGCGTTTTACTGGCTCTCTGCTGCTGTAAACAAATCTGAAAGGGGAGGAAGATTTAGAAGCTAACTAATGAGGATGAACGCTACAGAAAGGAAACGAAGACGAATGGCTATTGACCCTGCTCTCGCTTATTAGGCAGCAATTAATTTTTCAACTGATAAAATGGCTTCCTCCTATCAGATCCCCATGGTGAAATTAGACAGTCAATACTTGGGGCCCTGTGTTTGCCAATAACGCCCAAAGGGCAAGGATTTTCCAGCCATCTGCAAGTCTTGTCTGGCTTTCTCCATCCTGGATTCCTCCATGGTGGCCTTAGGATCAGCCTTCCCCTTAATTGCCCATCTGGGCGACGTCAAAGGATGTTGGCAGTTTTGTTGGCTCTGCTTGATTTTGAAATAGAGAAAGTGGAAGGCTGGGTCTTGGAGCCAAAACTCTATGAAAAGTGGATTTTCACCTCCAGAACAGCATTACAACTGATTTCCACTATATAGTGGAGGGCAAGTATAACATCATTATGCTTTATCTGGAGGTGATTCTCCAGCTGTCGAAACAGTATCTTTTTAAGTTAAATTAAACCAAACGGCAGCCAGCATCAACATCAAACTCCAAAAATGTAACGGCTTAAATCTTTTAGGACAGATGCTGATCTCTGAAACACTGGTATGAATCTAGAGAAATTCCAGTTTTTACGCTTATGTATGTGAGATCGAGTTGCTGATTTGGAGCCAGTGATCTGCTTTCACAGGTGTGCTTTATTTTAAGGTGCCATCAAACTAGTTTCTCCCCATCACTCTAAAGCTGTTGAAGATTAAAGATAAACATTATCGGTAAACAAAGAAGCCAAAAAAAGGTAGGAAAAAAGGGTACGCACTTCATTTCTTTCTCAGTTAAATTCTAGTTAAGGAAAAAAGATTTCTGGGACATTTCCTTTTTATCAATCACAGCAAAATTCAAACTAAGCCGGTAGATTACAATTAAAAAATACTGTTTCTTAAACAGAAAAAGATTCACACTGGCTTTATAGTGGAAACTTAAAGAACTGTGTTTTGTTCACTCTCCTTTTTTTTGCCATCATGTGTAAATCTTTAGTTTTTATTAAAGACAAGTAATATAAAGATTGTTCCATCGCACTCCCTGTTATCTTAGCCTGGCTTTGCTATGAGAAATCCTTGGGGGACTTGGTGAGAAACTGTTGTTTTGGTGGGTTTTTTTCATTGCCAGACACCCAGCAATTAAGGGGAGGGGAATGGCATTAAAATAAAATTCCTTAAACTGAAAAAAGTGTGTGTGGGGGGGTGGGGGGTGGGGGGCGGCTCCGTTTCACACTGCCATACCTCAAAAATAGCTGAAGGCAGTTTTCCAACAATTTCCACATACTGTGCACAGTTCATCCCTGGACTGGGACCTAACATGGAAAGGATCATTCCGCAAAGGAGAATTTGGGAGGCTTTTAAATAATATGTGAAAACAGAGAACGATAATGGAAATCTGCCTGTAAACAGAACCCTTGCAGCCTATGGGGAATGAAATACTGCCCTGAAGTATTTTTTCAGTACACAGTAACATTTAAAGTGAAGTACCCAGGCAACGTTGTACCTCTCTCATGGCCTCTGTGTTCGTACCCAGCCGGGACCCCCCACAGCCGTGGGCTTGGCGCATTTGCAGGCAGAGCTGTGACAACCCAGTTGTGATTCCCAGGCGTGTGCTTGCTGCCGGAGCCGTCCCGGGGAGACATGTCTTAAGCATGATACAGCACCATGAAAAAAATAGCGTGTTACAGCCTTGGCTTGCGTTCACCACCCAAACTGGAGTTCACTGGCCAAGAGTCTTGCTCCTTTTTTGCTGTCCAGCATCATGCTTGGGTGTTGCATGCAGGGGCGATGATGCTCATAGTGATCATCACCTTTTGCAACAGGCGATTAGAGCTTCGTGGTGAGTTTACCCAGGCATGGTGAAAGGAGCATAAATCCCATGCACAAAAGAGTACTGGGGCAAGAAAAGTAAAAGTGCGTTCATCTCAGTTGTGGTGGGACAAAAGGAAAAATACCTTTCTATGTTCTTTATAGAAGACAATCTCCCATTTTCCTACTAGGATGAGATTTTCTTCAGTACAGTCTACATGATTATGTATTTATGCATCAGCTTTTCCATTTTCTGTCATTTCAATAAAAACAAGCAAACAATGGGATCGCTTAAGCCTTTCGTATTTGTATTTTACCAGCTCTTCCAAACAAGCTACAACATGTTGCAAGACAGCTTCATATTTTGCTTCCATGATTTGCTTTGCTTCTTAAATGATGAGATTCTTATCTGTTTCATAACATGAAAAAAAAGAGGAACTCATCCTCCCTCCTCATTCCTTTCTACCCCAAAATCTTTTCTTATCTTTTAATTTAGCAACATGATATGGAAAACACGAGATGTGACAAGCATGGTCTCATTGGTTTCAGCATGACTTATGCTTTGCAGGTTTGTATGTATAAATAGCAACACTAAACCCAAAATGATTTCTGGGCCAAAAACCCTTAAGCAGCAGAATGAATAGGGTGGTCATAGTGCAGTCCAGGATAACATGGTAGTAGAAATTCAAACTGAAGTGCCGTTCCATGCGCATTAAAAATGTACATGTTAAAATAAATGACCCACTAACTCATCTATATTCTGTTTTATTACCCTTCTAGTAATGCCATACACAGATACCTTGTCTAACCTCATTCTTATTTTGTACAGGTGCGCATGCCAAGAAGATCCTGCCAAGAGTAAATTCTGCAGAGCAACTTACCCTCATTCACAGGGAATACCCAGCCAGCGATCCAAATGATTCATGTGTGAATGTGAATGACTCTGCCCAGGACTAGTGCTCTGTTTGCAATATTCTTTTGCAAATCCTCAGCTGTTGCATATTTTCATATAGGGTCCCTCTTGCCTGGGATAAACAAACACAACAGCAAGCTCCAGAAGAAATAAGAAACCCAGACTGAAGAATGAGACCACACATAAAATAAACTCTAACAGTGAGTAACACGTCAAGGTAGTATTTATTCTTCAAATGCTTATTATTTATTTGTATTGTAGCAGTGCTTAAAGGGCAGGGCTACTTTGTGCTAACCATTATGCAGGCTTAATCGAAAGCCTAAGCTCCAAGGGCGGGCCTGCCTGCCTCTACATTTACATTTGCTGGTTTTGAATCACTCATTTGACTTTGGAATATCAAAGCTTTAGAGGAAATCTCATCCACCTTCCTTCCTTTCAGATCTGAAATCCCAAGAGCCCCAATTCAAATCTTCTCCTGTATATTTATTGCTTACTAAATGAGATACAGGAAAGGATTATAATTCAGGCTGCAAAATTCTACCTTCAAAAGCTAGGAAATGCCAGATTAAATATGTAATAGCAATTCAGTCCTCTTAGGTATTATATACATTATGATACAAGACATAATTTTTCCTTTCTCCTGGCAACCTTGCCTCATTCAGTGCTGGCAAACAAATCAATGAGCCATTATTCAATATTCTTTTTTACTCAGGTGGCTGAATGTATGTTATATGCCTCCTTTGCTGCATGCTAGTCAAAGTCCTGAGTGAAAACTGAACATCTAGTTTCTTATTTTTCTGTGGTGCTCTTTGTTGTTGCATTTGAGGGCTTCGTGAACATTTCTAAGATTTTCTTCAGAAAACCCCTGGGGGTGATTCTGTTTTTATATTACAGGTGAAAAACCATGCAGGGGCTGGAACACTTCTTTTGCCAGGTGGTGTCGTGGGTGTTTGCTTACTTCAGAGAAATAGAGGGATTGGGGAAACTGAGGTAGCTTTCCAGAGTCTGGAGGCAAGTGTGCCCTCAGAGCACGGTCTCCTTTCTGTTCCCTGAAGCTTCTTCACCAGTCTTCTTAAATCCCAGCTCTTGCCTATCCCACATTCCTCTCTTTGCTTCCCCAGTCTTCCTTCCTCGGGCACTTCATCACAGTACAAGCACTTTCAGTTTTTATGTTTTCCTCTCTGAGCTCACAGCCCAAGTGACAAATCATCATCCTCATCACCCAATCTCTCCCTCTCCCATCGTCATGGATGCACTCGACATCTGCAGGAAATAATATGACTGGGATTTTGACAGGAGGGCTCCAGCGCCTCAAGGGCTAGACCAGATTTCCTGTAGTGCTTTTAAAACCAAGGTCCAGGACTGAAAGTGTATTTCATTGGCATCCAAATAACACTCCAGGACAGGAATGGCCTTCTAGCAGATATTCTTTCCTCCTTGTAAAATTCTCACCATTTCTGAGGGATGTCTGAGAACAAACTGCCAAGGGATCTTTTTTACTCTTCACTGTTGTAAAAAAAAATAAAATAAATTTCCTTGCCCTAGACTGCTTTACACAATTTGCAGTGCCTTCTCCAAGTTCTATGGAAAAAAAAAGCCAGCTTCCTGGATTATTGTGTGAGAATTGGAGATTAATCATCTGTGCTTGAGAGTGTTTAGGTATTTGGTGATCTGTGGGTGCTGCTGTAAGATTCACTTATTTCCCAATGCCATTTCCACAGTAAGAAATACTGACTGGAGGTAGGATATGCAGTAGAGAACAACAGTGGGAATTCTGTCAGGGACAGTCTTCAATGCCTCCTGGGCATGCTGTAGCTGTAGTTACAGTCCAGCTCTAACATGGTTTTTTTATCTAGAAAAACCTTGATGCAATCAAGTTGCAGATGAAAATAATGTTGCATTAGAGCTGCATTTGCACCAAGACTTTCAGTGTTGAGCCAGCCTATCCTGCAGAAGATACAGGCTGGTTCAACAGTGCTTTGTAATGTATATAACAGGGCATGCATCAAAATGAGCATTTAAAGAACCCCAAACCTCGTTGTGAGTACCCCAGCTTTTCATGCAAGTCCTTGTTAAAGGAACATTTCTTCAATTCAGTTATATTTGCTGTGCTAAAACCCTTTGAAACCACCACAATTGTGACGTAGGATTAACAGCCAAGAGCCTACAGGTCCCTTGGCTCCCCCGTGCTCTTCCTTCCCAGACTCCTGCACAGGATCAGCGATGCATAGTGTTGCTTGCACATCACATCCAGCGTCCAAAGTCCCACACCAACAAAGCATGAGTAAATTCCCACACAGGAGAAACTTAAGAGTTGTTTCAGAGCAATCGGGTTTTCATACCCTATGGCTGGCTTCTGCTGTCTGCATGGCTGGACTTCAGCTATCCTTTTTTTTTCTTTTTCCCCAGGGGCAGGTTTTTATGCCTCGGAGTGACCAGCCTTGCTGTGACTCCTGGCAGCTCCTCCATGGAGCCCCTCAGCTCTGCTGCTTGCAGCCCTCTCCCAGCCACCTGGCTTGTGACAGCAGAGGGCAGCAAGAGACAAAGAAGATCGTTTCATAAATTGGGTCAAGTTCCACTTTCTGACATTTGCTCTTTGGATACAGTGGCTGCAAAACCTGCCCGCAGTTCCTCTGCCCTGCTCCTAAGCTGTCGGACAGCATGCTGGTAGCCAGCTCGGGGCTCAGGTGCTGCGCCGGCAGCTTGTGTCATCCCCGGCAGAGTGATGCGCTTCGTAGGGCCATAGCAAGCAGGAATATGGCCTTGCACGGCTGTGCCTCACCAAGTGGGTTAGAAAGGGAATCGTGCTGATTTCAGAGACTTTGCCCAGTTACAAGAGCACCATATGGCATTTTATGATGCTCGTGTTGAAAAGCTATAAAAATCTGAAATTAGCTATGGTTAGCTTTCACCGCACAGCAAAATGTATCACTTACTTTAACTATGAATAAATAATTTCTTATATAATGATGAGAACTGCTGGGTTGCATTCTTTTTCTCCTCCATTATGCAAAATGTTTCATACTGAAGGACAAAGCAAAATGGTCACTGCTACTATGTGATTTTTAACAAATGTTTTTTTCCTCTACAGACTGATAGAAATGGACCTTTTTTGCTTGCTTAGCTAGTGGTTAGATAAACAAAGCCTGGGATAATGCAATGTTCCCTTCACTCTCCTGGCAGTATATACCCTAAACGGGTCGTGTTGGTGCAGGATGGAAACCAAACTGCTGGTGTGCTCTCAGGTGGCAGCACTAACAAAACTGGCAGCTGCATTTCCTGGAGGTCAGAGTAGCTACCCAGAAATGTAGGAACTGAAACTGCTGTCAGAGTTGGTCTTCATGCCTACCTGTAAAGCACCATGTTGGTAACACATAAGCAATCACGTATACAACTTTAGGCACGTATAAATCAACTCTGTGACCTGGCATGAGCAAGTGCAGTGGGGTGGTTCCTCTTCTTGCTTGCCCTCAAAGCAACGGCAGCAATGCCCAGCTTGTACGCTGTCTGCAGAAATGGCCTCGTTATCTGAAAGCTGAGTGGCCTTAAGCTCTTAACATCGTTAAGCTTGCCTGGTCAGATGAATTATTTCCATGCTGAACAAACATTTGCAAAATTTGGCATAATCTTCACATTAGAGAGACTTCTTACACCAACAAAATAATTGTGGAGGTTCCCTTCTATATAATGGAAAGAGCAGTTGGGCTCATGGCCTTCTAAAATTCTCTGTTTCTCCAGTGTAGAGACAGAGATCCTTAAAGAAACATGACAAGTGGTTTGGATGGATTTGAGAACTGTGTATGGGAGGTGATAGAGGAGGAGATAGAATATGAAAAACAATCTGAAGGGACCTTCACTTTTAATAAAAATATGTTTCGGAAGAAGAGAGTACTTTTGACCTGTTTGTGGTTTTAATTTCTTTTTTAATACTGTAAACTGAGACAGAACACTGTCATGTAAGCATGTAGCAGAGTGAAGCTGGCTGGTCTAGTTTCACTGAAACTCAAGAAGTTCATCCTAGCTTGGATTCTCATTAATCAGTTACTACTAAACTTTGTTCCTTCTAAGTAATCACAAGCATGCTATAGTACTTGTTTCATTTTTTTGCAGCTGCTGTCAAGCAGTGTGCTCCTCTGCCGAGCATGGGGCCAAACCCTGGCATTTCTTCCTGCTGTCACCGGCTGTCAAAGTGATAAGAGAGTACTCACCATGACAGAGCACATTTTGATGGCCTGCAGCAGATGAGACAGACCTCTGGTTTCATCTGGTGAAACTATTCTTATGTTCTTATATAATATGCTCCTAACGCTTATTTATTTTTCGTTTAAATATCTTCAGTTTGGACCATCTTCCATGTTAATTCCATATTTCAATGTCAAATGAAGTTCTTTTTGACAAAATTAATTGTATTCAGTGCTGCTATAACCTGAGAGTTGTAAAACGTAGAAGAGGGCCAGTTTCTGTCTAAAAGGTCTTCTAATATTTTTTTTCCCCCCAATTCAACAGGAGCAGGATTTGGGCCTAAAATACAGGGCACACTCTATGTTGAAGTCATGCCAACCACAATATTTTCTTATACAGGCTGCTATTGGAGGCTGTGGTTGCTTGTATTCCATGGTAATGAGCACCGTACAAAAATCTCAGACGGACACCTCTTAACTTCAAGAGACAAAGGTAACAAACGCTGGGTGACCAACACCTCTATTTAGTTTAGATCTACATTCAGTACCTTTGAGTGTTGTGGACCAGACAAGTGCCTTCCCAACTTAACGGAGCTGCCACTGGCACAAGGGAGACAGACGTGCAGAGCAGCCCATTACCCCTCTCTAGGAGCTCTTAGAAATTTTTACATAATGGTCTGCTAACAAATGCCAGGTATGCTGATGTTTTTTCGAGTTCAATATTGCTCTCAACTGAGAACTTTTCAATTGGATTTTAGAAGCACTCCATCTTCCAAGGGGAAAAAAACCCCAAACAACTGTGATGTTTATTGAGCAAAACCCCACATCGTGGAAGCATGCTTCACTTTATCCACTGTAGTTGTAATTTTCCAAAGACTTCTAGGGTCTAAAATAAGTAGTGGAAATGAAATGCAATTTTAAATTAGAAGAGAATTTCTAACATTAAAAGGTTCTAACATAAAACAGGTAAGAGACTGAAAGTTGTGTTTCTTCATCTTAGACAGTAGAAAGTGAATGCTTCTCATAAATTTGGAAATAAATTTGTGGGCTAAATTACACATCTGGTGAACAAAACACATGTAGAAAGTCTAAGAATGAAAATATCACTCCTTGTCCCAGTCTGGCTACTAAACAGAACTCTGGCCCTGGATGAATTTTCACAGAATTTAACCCATTCTAATATTTAGTAGCAATCCATGAAGAATACTGTAGGATGTACTTTGC
Source organism: Balearica regulorum gibbericeps (assembly GCF_011004875.1). Taxonomy (NCBI): domain Eukaryota; kingdom Metazoa; phylum Chordata; class Aves; order Gruiformes; family Gruidae; genus Balearica; species Balearica regulorum. The sequence continues at coordinate 52,986,011 of NC_046187.1, read as the reverse complement.
CAAACTGCCTTATTTCTCTGTTGATATTTTCCTTAACTGTTTTCATCCCTGTTTCCTCCCTGGAGTATCTCTGCATAGTGAGAGCCCCTACATGCTTGTTAGTGAGCTGGAAGATAGGCAGTGTACCCTTGCCTTTAGGCATAACACTGTAACATCATCCCATACAATTAACTGCTTACAAAATGTTTCTTTCTCTCACTATTCATGGCACATATTATGGATTACTTGCTGAAATTTGTCTTCTCACCTAGGGCAGGAATCTGCAGCTTGGTAAATTTCCAGAACATGTCACCTAGGCGTCAGGGTAGACTTACACCCCTTAGCATGAAGAATCCTTTTCCCCCACCTGCAATTTCACAGTGATTGATTTCCTACAAAGCAACTCACTCCAAAGTGAATTAAGGATTGGACTCACCTTCTTCCCACTTCAGGAACCAGGAGCATTTTAATAGCCAAATCCTTGTGCTAAGCTAAGTTTCTCCCAAAAGGGTCGGGCTGAGACCTCTGGGCATGGCACTGTGGACGTGCGGCCATGAGTTCTAGTTCTAATCCTTTGCTCACCCCCGTGCTATGTGGGCATGATCAAATCATTTGGGGCAACATTTTTAAGCATTCTCCTATTTTGACATTTCCCACAACTGACACTTACTCAGTAATTCCTTTCTTCTTTCTTCCTGCCTCCCTGTCCAGGGCTGTTTTCAGAAGTGGCCAGTGAATCTTGTAGGTGTTGATCAACAGCTCTGAAAACCAGGTCATAATTCCTGTTAATCCCTGCCTTCTAAGCAATGCCGAAAGCCTCTTTCCTTATGCTAGCCTCTCTGGCCCAGTTGGCAGGTTTTTTCCCAAAGCTGTAATCTGTCTCCCAGCAAGTTAAGTTGATCGCTACAATAGAACTGCCCCAGTGTGTGGGGTTTGTTTGGTTTGGTTTTTTTTTTGGGGGGGTTGGTTTTTTTTTTTTTTTGTTTTGGGTTTTTTGTTGTTGTTTTCTGCAATCTGTTAACATCAAGAGAACAGAAATTTCCAAACATCTGTCAGAGAAGCACATTCTTATAACTCTCCTGGGTTTATTTTGTTAATGGTGCCTAGATACAGCAGTATTGGGTACATTGGAAACTAACTTAAATAGAACTGTCCTGGAGAATTAATTTGGAAAATAACTGAATCCTACTAAAAAGCTTTAGAGATGAAGATACAACTTTGTCATCACAAACACTTCTTAATGGGATCTATTTCAAGTATAAAGCATTTTGCATTTGGGCTAACACCTTTATGCTACATTTCAGTCTGAGTTTGTTTAAAAGCAAACAGAAAATGCTTGAATAAAACTTTACCGTAGGAATTGTTAAATTATTTAATGCATTTATTTATGTTAGCAGGTAAAGGGAATTTGAAGCCTAACACACATGCAGATGGCAACGTAAGGGCAATTAGTATGACAGTCTGGTATATGGGATAGGCATACAGTACTTGAAAAGCATTCCCAGAACCTCAGTATTATAAAATTTGGCATTGTTTTTTTGACCCAGGTACCTAACCAATAATAAGAGTCCCATAAGATGTTCCTCTTGGGATGAGAAGATGATGTGGGATCTGGATACCTTCTCTGTTGCAGAACCTAGAAACTGAGCATGGGACAGATCAAATAGGTGAATATTTCTTTACCCAGAAAAGTTCTTGGTCTGTTCAACCAGTGATGGAAACTCACTTGGGCTCCTGTGTTTGGGGCCTGAACTGTGGACCTACAATTTGCTATGATACCTTTCTTTGTCCCAGCGTTCTTGGACCTTTCCAGCGTTCTCCATGGTCATTCCTGTGTGCCCATTTTCATGTACACGCTTGCTTATGATTTATAGCTTTTGCAACACAAGTGTTTCTAAAGCAGGGTTTTACTTCAACAGTCTAAGATCAGTAAGGATCTAGACAAAATAGTAGGTTACCTGCATGTTGGGCCCCATCTTTCTTAAAACGTTAGGTGGCTTTTTGGATTGAAGCCGTCCCTCTTACCCATGAAAATCAGCTTCAGTGAAGGCCCTGCCTGGGTGATCTGGCAGCTAATCACCACCTTACCAGGGCACAATTTTTTCTTTTCTATCATCCCTCTTTGTCTCTTCCATGGGAACAGGAAATTATCGGAGTTTCTCTGAGTCTCTGTTACTGACTTAGTACTGGGTTGTGTAACTTTTCTTGGCATTTCTTGAGTGTTATAGAACAGCCTGGAGCTATTTCACAATCAGCATCATCTAAAAAAAACCTGACTGTAGAAATACACTGACTTTCACAAATCAATCACAGCTAGCCCTTAATCCTAAAGCTCTCTATCAGTATTCTTACTGGATGACATGCTGCATCTGTTTGTGTCTGGTGTGTCTTTGCTGCCTTCATTATCTGGTATTTCTGACTCATTTCATGGACACCTGAAGCTCTTCAGAAGAAGAGCCATGAATTTTCCTCAGGTGACCCATGCCTGCTTTGTGCTTTTTGGGGAATGCTGACACGTGCCTGGTTTTGGCAAACTGCTATTGTTTCAGCTGCCTGGTTTTGAAATGGAGTTTCATGGCTCCTAGAAAGTCTTGCAGTTGTTATAACTACAGCAGTTGTTCCTCCTATAATGAGATATCTCTTTCCCTATTTTCAAATCCCATCTACTCTTATATGAGCAGACGTGAATCAAAGGGCCGAGTACTGAGGGTTTGTGGTGGGTTGACCCTGGCTGTGGGCCAGGTGCCCACCAGAGCCGCTCTATCACTCCCCTCCTTCATTAGACAGGGGAGAAAAAGTATAACGAAAAAAACTTATGGGTCGAGATAAGGACAGAGAGAGATCATTCACTAATTATCGTCACGAGCAAAACAGACTGAACTTAGAGAGGGAATTCATGTAATTTATTACTAAGCAAAACAGAGTAGAGGAATGAGAAATAAAACCAAATCTTAAAACACCTCCCCCCACCCCTCCCATCTTCCCGGGCTCAACTTCACTCCCGGCTTCAACCTCCGCCTCCCCCCCAGCAGCACAGGGGGACGGGGAATGGGGGTTACGGTCAGTTCATCACATGGTGTTTCTGCCGCTTCTTCATTCTCAGGGGGAGGACTCCTCTCATCGTTCCGCTGCTCCAGCGTGGGGTCCCTCTCACGGGAGACAGTCCTTCATGACCTTCTCCAATGTGAGTCCTTCCCACGGGAGACAGTCCTTCACGAACTGCTCCAACATGACTCTCTCCCAAGGGGTGCAGACCTTCAGGAGCAAACTGCTCCAGCGTGGGGTCCCCCACGGGGTCACAAGTCCTGTCAGCAAACCTGCTCTGGTGTGGGCTCCTCTCTCCACGGGTCCACAGGTCCTGCCAGGAACTTGCCCCAGCCTGGGCTTCCCACGGGCCACAGCCTCCTTCAGGTGTCTCCACCTGCTCTGGCGTGGGGTCCTCCACGGGCTGCAGGTGGAATCTCTACACCCCCTCATCCTTCCTCCATGGGCTGCAGGGGGACAGCCTGCTTCACCATGGTCTTCACCATGGGCTGCAGGGGGATCTCTGCTCCAGCGCCTGGAGCACCTCCTCCCCCTCCTTCTGCACTGACCTTGGTGTCTGCAGAGTTTCTTACATCTTCTCACTCCTCTCTCTGGCTGCAAAAGCTCTCTCTAACTGTTTTTCTCTTTCTTAAATATGTTATCACAGAGGTGCTGATCGGCTTGGCCTTGGCCAGCGGCAGGTCCATCCTGGAGCCAGCTAGCATTGGCTCTGTCAGACACAGGGGAAGCTTCTAGCAGCTTCTCACAGAAGCCACCCCTGTAGCCCCCCCGCTACCAAAACCTTGCCACGCAAAACCAACACAGGGTTACAAGCATTGCTTTGTGTATTTTACAATCAACAGTGCACAGTTCAGTGTTGAGGCAGTCATTTTTGGCTATCCCCTCAAGTGTATTGTTTAATCACTGCAGTGTGCCCTAAATTCCACTGACGCAAAACAGGACTGCAAGGTTTGCCATCTGTTGCTCTGTCAGCATCTCAAAGAAGCCAGAAACTAGAAAGAGAAAGCTATTAGGAAAGTGTACTTTTCCTGCATTTAAACATACGCAATTCACACTGCATGTTGTGATAAAAAGAAATTTTTGATGAATGTTTTGAAAAAGCTAAAGATGAAGTATTAAATATTGAAATTTCTCTTTCTTCCCTCCCTCTCAAAATACATATTGTGTTCTACTTTTTTCTACCAAAAAGGCCACAGAGCTGGGGATCAGTGTGCTCTTCGGGATGCAAACCCGTTTGTTTGGGAAATAACACATGGGGCAATTCATAAGGCATTTAAGCAAATCTTTTTGGCTTCTGCATGGCATTCCAGTGCAGGCAGTGAGCTGTGGGGAGCATACCAGGTAATTCATACCCAAAAGAATTCAAAAGGGAGGCAGAAAAAGCTATTTTTTCTAAAGAGCAGAAGTTCTAATCCTAAAATAAAAGGAGGAAACTATGCAAACAGGATTTGCCTGTAAGAAAATCACATGCCATGGTGTGCTATGGGGTTTGTCCCATGGCCCTTCTGCCTTACAAGACAGCGTAATGCCCAGATTATGGCATGCATTCATAGGCCTTTTCAATTACTCAAATGTCCTCAACGCTGTAACAATGAGACAAATGCACAGACATACCTCTCACACTGTTCTGTGTCATTTAGGTGAAACTAATCCTTTTACAATCAAGATTGTAAATAGCTTCCAACCAAAAGCCTAATTTAGGTATCAACATTTCATTCCATGTTTATAGAGAGCCTGGTGCAATGAGATCCTAATCCATGACTGGCTTCTTTAGCAATACTGCAATATGATTAACAGATCTTTCCTTTTGTGCCAAGAGTGGTATGGGGCCAAAGGAAAATGGCAGAATACAAGAAATAAAATGCCTATGGAGAAAGAAGAGGAATCCAGTGTGTGTCTACGCTTTCTGTTCTGGCGATAAGATTTCTACTGATGTTAGTGGTTTTGAATTAAGAAATTGGTGGCCTATATAAAAATGTACTCAGAGAGATGGAAATAATTATTTTAAAATCCTAGATGGTTACGCTGCAAGATGATTTCTCTTACAAGCCTCTGTGTTTATGCATTTCTGAATTCACGAAGGAAAGTTCTCCTTTCAGATCTGAACTTTACAAGCTTGGCACTTGTGCTGATGAAGTCTTGACTTGACATCTGTAGGTAATCCTACTGCACTGAGTGGATCCCCTTCTGAGCATTGAGATATATTGCACTGGACCATGTGAAAATATCTACATTTAGTGGATAGTGCTCCAGATGTACTAGAACTGTCTTAATCTGTCCTTTCCACAACAGTGTCTTCTCTGTTGAAAATTTGAAAGTACGTACTTATTTATTTGCTTTGCATCATGGGTGTGCACATGGCTGACATTATTCTCTTTATAGTTTTAAATTGTGAATCACAGTTTGTCTCTTCTATATTTTTTCTATCATCTCAACTCATGCTCCAGGAACTTACTGATTCCATAGAGACTAAGGTGAAGAAGAAAAAGTAGCTCAAATGTTTATGACTCTCTTTATGTAAGGAACTTCAAAATTTTCACCTATTTGTTTTCATATTAGTCCAAAGAGTTTAGACCAAAGCTCTTCAGACCTTAAAGATTAAATTGTATGCCCAGGGGTGAAAGCAGATGAGATCTCTGATCCTTGTCAGTATAAGCAGAAGAAAATTCCTTTCTCATCCCAAATCTAAAACACAACTGCACTCTGAGCGGATAAGTAAGACATACTGCAGGTTTTATCTGCCAGTGCTGCTTTGTCACATCCCTTGGAGTGAGGGGAGAAAGTCTGACACACCAAGCCACGTTCATGGCATTTTCAGTCCATGCTGTGCAGAGACCAATGTGGTGGGATCCTGATCTACGTCTGGGCCTCCTTCAGGAGTAGCTCAGTCATCGTGCACCACAAAAATGTCTTCCTGAGCTCCGCAAGAGGCCAGCAGAGGCCCTGAACGTTGAGCTCTGATTTTGACCACTTTTGACCACTTTTGACCACTTTTTGACCACCAGTTTTAGTATAGCACTGGGAATGCCAGGAACAGGGTGAGCATGATCCAGCTGGGCACAGGGAGGGGGTCTGCAACAGAAGGAGTCCTGACCAGGCAGAGGAGAGGCTATGGGTGAGCACACTGGCCCTCCAGCCCTCACCTCCATCCACTGGGGTTTCTCCTCAGAGTGGCTTAGCCTCCTCCTCTGGAGCAGTGTCTGATCCCACATTGAACACTGCTGGAGTGAGATCCCACCTGTGGTGCCCTTGGGAATCTAGGACAGGCAGAGGGCTGGCTGACCTCTAATTGCTGGGGCTGCAGGACACCAGAGTTCTCTGTACCAGCATCTGGGGACCTGGCTGAATGCCCTGGGGTATCTCAAAATACCATTTGCTACCTGTGTTTGGGGATCTGATTTGTGCACTTGGTAATAAGTTTGCTGTTCCCCTTACAGGCTGTTTCAAAGTATAAATAATCTCATATATCTAAGATCAACTCTCAGACCTTCAGTCTGTTCCAGCATGAGTAAACCTGTACTCTTTCCCCAGACTATCATAAATCTTTTTTATGGTGTGTCATGTATCTTTGAGAAGCTGGATAAGTTCAAAACATTTTTGTGACCTTCTTGTGCTCCCTCTTGTATTCCCATATCTTTCTCAATGTACAAGCACAAGGAAAGAATGGATTTCCCCATAGCAGTATTCCCACATCCTTCTCAATGTACAAGCATAAGGAAAGAATGAATTTCTCCATAGCAGCTTTACCTAGGCTGTGCACAGGAGCAGGTTCCCTTTGCTACCTCTCTTTGTTGCTTCTCTTTGTATTTATCGAAGGGTTATGGCAGCCTTTAGTAGTAGTATTGACAGTTACTTTCAATAACACGTGAGTTGTGGCTGTTATCATAAGTCTGAATCTCCCAGTTCATGGCTATCATCTGTGTCCCTGAGCCCTAGGTGCAGGTGGGATGGTGACCATCTGACCTTGCAATTCAGATCACTCTGCCTCTGCAATCTGCTATTCTACTATTTTTATTTTGATCTGTAGTCAATGCCACCAGCAAATATTTCATGTTTCTAAATGATTGATAAACTCTTAGTGTTGGCTCAGGGACTGGTCCCTGTGGACCAGGCTGGAATGGCCTCAGTGACAGATACATCTCCATTAAAACATGATGAGATTCACCAATGAGGCAATTTTTAGTTATTTCAATATGTACTCTGTTATTTCTGCATAAAATACTTTTAAGCAAAACATCACCTGCTCCTAAATCAAATGCCTTGGAGACATCCAAATAGACTATATCAATACACACGACCTTGACAACTATGCCCGAGATTCCCTCGAAAAAAGGTAATATTTAATTTTCTGGTATATGGGACAGCATGAGTGCCATTTCATCAAGCATATGATGTACAGCCTGAGGCACCCATGGTTAATGGTGTGTGAAGCTAATGCACTGCTCTTAAAACTTTTTTCTAACCCTGACTAAAGAGCAATATTAGTGTTCTGATGAATGACTGGAAGTAACTGGCTTTCTGAGTAGGCTGAAATTATCTTTGCATGCCATGATTTGCATTTTGGAATGGGGATAGATGAAAACAGGCCTCTCATTTACAAATTAATTTGGCTTTTAAATCAAAAAAGGCTAAGCTGAAAACAAGACTGTGACATGTCGGGTCTGGCCAACTTTGCTCAGACGCTGTCAATCATTTGCATTTAGGATTGGTTGGCATTTTTCCCATTTTAGGTGATGAAGACCCCGTAGTCAGAGAACATATAGAGAATTCTTCTTCATTGTACTTGGTTTCTTGTATCTGATTTCTATTTTTATTGCTAGCTGTTCCCTAGCAAAGTGTCACCTTGGAGGCAACTGGGCTAACATTGTGATTCTTCAGGCATCAATGCTAGTACACTTTCATAAAGTGTACAGCGGGCTTCAGTATAGATTAGTGAGCCAAATTCCACCTGTATAACGCTGTCTCCCAGTGACCTGCAGTCTGGACTGTTACCCAATTGTCAATTAAAATTCCAGCGAGGCAGTGGACTCTTATTCTTAGGACTGTGGCTGTAATATATTATTGTGTGTCTTTTTGAAGGCGATCTTTGAAATTAGAATAAGCTTTATCCTAAGTAGATCTGAAGATTTTAGCCCAGAAGATATAAAACAGATGACCATACATCTTAGTTTTTCTTATTCCATTACCATCTATTTTTATCCCAGACAGAATTTACATAGAGACAATGTAAGTGAACTAAAATGGGATCAAAGAAGAGTCAAATGGAAGGTAATGGAATTGGTGAGACCTCAGACCTATTTGTCAACTGTTTGCATTTTAAGCAGTTATCTAGCACACTTTTTGTTTCTTTCTTATACCTGTTTCTGTACGGTGGCATTTAATCAAGCACAGCAAAATATTGGGGTAGGCTTGATCCCATTTCTCTTCATCTCAGAGCTGGAGAAGCTCAGCTAAAAGAGCTATTGCTATAACTTGATTCATGTCTCTCTCTTTTCAGAGTGACTCTTTACAGTTTGTAGTCCATAGAGTATCCTCCTTTCTGCTCATATTTCAGGGTCACAAAAATATGGAGCTGATGTAAGGGGGAGGCTGGGGGGAGTGTTTGCTGCTGCTCCCTCGGAGGCAGGCTCTAGCTGTGGGGCACGCAGGCTGCCCAGGCCAGGCGGTGCGGTGGCTGGGGAGCTGCTGGAGGAGGCAATGGGCACGGCTGCCACGTGGTGCCCTCCGCAGAGGCACGGACAGCTCGGTCTGGCCACCTACACAGCACCATCCTGGTTCTCGGTGTTGGGTAATATGGAAGAGCTCCAAATCCTATTTCATTGAGGCAAGCTAAGAGCAAGAAGTGGAAATAAAAACTTGGGGAGAAAAATGGTTGAAATGCCCTAGCCTACCAAAGGACTTAAACGTGAACACTAACCAATATCAGTAGGACTAAACATGGCAGGAGCCGATCCCTTTGTGAAAAAATGTGAGCCCTGAAGAAAATCAAATACTTACCTTAAAAATTACAGTTTCTGACAATAGCATGAATATATGGTTTTGAAATTAATTTGTCTTTTTTTCTTTGTGATGTAACACCATTGAGCCCATTTAGTTGTGATCCAAACCAAGGAGGGCTGTGCTGCCTAAGTGAGGCTTCACTGGTCAGTGAGACCCAAGAGCCAGGCTCGCAGCTGGCAGCGTAACTTGAGGAGCTGTATCACCTGGCAGATAAACAGCCTGCCCATCCCATGTGCAGGGTTGCGGTACTCTACCCATCAAGAGACTGAGAAACTACTGTAGAGTTACAGAAGACTGCGACAGGAAGAAGAAAGCCAATGAAAATTAGATGCTGAAATATAAGACTGAGGGGTTTTTTGCCTTTGTTTACCCAATGCTATTAAAATAAATTGGCAGGTTAACTCATTCTTTCAAAGACACATTTGAATAGTTAACAAAGGCTTCAGACTCTGCAGAAAGCATTCATCAACACCTTTAGTAAGTGGTTGTTTGCCCAATCTTTTGCTGGATGTTGTTGCTGCATTCCTTACGATCGCTCAGTAGTTTCACAGCAATAATTTACCAAATTGCTGCATGTGAAGGCTAAGACAGCGCAAGGAATTTAGCAATAACTCTTTGCCTACAGACTGTGCAGGGAATTTGGTCACCTAAAGCTCCTATGAGGTCTCTGGAAAATCTCATGTTCAATAGGCCAGCTCTGCAGTTTTGTGCCCCAATAGCTCTAAAGAGGACGCCACTGCTTCCTCACCCATGGGGCTTTTCGTAATGCCAGCAGTGCTGTCCTGGAGACATTTACTTGCCTAACTGGTAGTGAAATCACATGGGAGTCAGAAACCAGAGAGGAGCAACTAAAGGTACTACCCCGCTTCCCCAGCTGGAACAAAAGGGATTAACCAAGAGAAATGCAGCAGACAGCATATTTAACAGCGTGAGCAAGCTCACAATTTCCCTTGGCATTGTGGCTTGACCAGCTCCGGTCCTGGCTAACGGAAGCAGTGTGTCAGATGACAAATGTGGCAAAACATAGCCTTGTTTGCTTGGCGCTGTGTGTTTCCTGGATGTGATTATGTGTCTGTGGGAAACAGGTTCCTTCCGCCTTCCTGGCCAATTATGGGAAAACATGGATGGGATGTTGAATGTTATTTGTACCGTGAGGCTGCTGGTTCAAATAGCATCCCAGGTGGCTTGTAACTAAATATTGCTACCATTTGATTAGAGCTCTGTCTTTAATATCAATTAGCCAGTGAAAAAGGAACTAGTGGTTTACCTTGATTCTTAGTAGACAGATACCCACACCATAACAACTAAGCCCTGCACAGCTCTCCTGGAATGGACAAGTGAGGCATTTGGGAAAGCAGCTAACCATAATCCTGGGTACAGTCTTTTGATATCAGGATTATTGAGTGTTGCTGTACTCTTTGTGGTAGAAGACTTGACTTTCCGTTTCTTTCCGCTTTCATGTATGATCAATACTCTTTAACTACTTGCTTCTAACTAAGAAAGGAAAGAAAACACAGTTGTAGTAAAAGACTGATTCAGCATACAATTAAGGACAAATCCTTCACCAGTATAAATTGTCATTGCTCTAATGGCTTAAGAGGCGCTTTAGTCATCTGAAAGTCTTCCCCATCAATTTCGACAAGTTAAGCCCATAAGCCTGTTGCAGTCCACAATACTGATTAGCATGCAAGAAAACAGGCTTTGGCCACTTGGCAATGATGCTTGATTAAATTATTTGAAGCCAAAGTTCAAGGAATGGAGGTCAGTCATAGATGAGAACAAATGCAATTCCTGTTCTCTGAGTGTTTTCTTACAGATATACCAGGGCCTCCTACTGAGAAAAAAATATCATATCTTAATTTGGGTAATGAGATAATGCTGTGAAGAATAATTCCTGAAAAGATTTTATCTTCTTTGCCTTGCCCCGTATAATCCTCAGCTCCATAGCAGGAATGCTGTGATCAGAGATCTACCGCCTTGAACCAAATACTGCATAAATGGAGTTTAAAAGGAATACAAGGAAAATAGGAGCCTTCCTCCGTAATGTTAATCCATCATTTTGCCTTGTAAGTGGAGGGTGTTTCCTACATTCAGCTTGGGTAAGATACCACCTCCAAGACGCTGAGTTGAAAAGCTGAACTCTCTCCTGATTTGCGAACATCGAAGACCACAGTGGAAGTTTTTGAGTACTTACTCATATGTTTCAGATTCATGATGTAGACTAGAAGCTGACAGGAGGAGGAAAAAAAAACCCACAGAACCCAAACCGCTTAGTAGCTGGTTGCAGCAAAACCCATCAAGGTTTATTTTTACCCTGTCCCAAACTTTTCATTAGTCAGAGTCCCTAAAATAATTTTATATGCTGGAGAGAAACGTGATTGTATAAACATGGGAAGAAATCTTTCCCTTCATAAGTAGAAAAATATGGCCTTTTATAAATGTTGACTTTTCTTTAGGTAGTGTATAATAAATTAGTGTTGATAACAACAGTAACTGAAATCCAGTACAAAGAGCAAGTGGGTGGTCTGGAAATAAAAGAAAAGCAATATGGATTGATTGAATTTTTTGTGTGGAATCTCTGACAGAGTGAGACTCTGTGAGACATTTTAGCTACATGACAGTTTGACTTTTTTACCTCTCTGATTATTCAGTATAGGATAGTAATAATGGTTGAGATCTTTTTGAAAGCTTTGCTGCAGAGAAAGGTCTGAGACATCCCAATAAGCTCTGTTTCCCAGTTTTTATAAGGACAGAAAACATATTTATGGAACTGGGCCAATTATAATACAGGAAAAGAGTATAGGAGGTTTTCGAAGACATACTGAAGATTTTGAAGGTGGAGGAAGCTCTGACTATTGATTTCCATTTTGCATATTTAGTAGCTGATGCAAACTCACAAGAGCTACAACAATACTAAAACAAAAAGTGAAGTATGAGTCACACAAAATATGAGTTAAAATTGGTTGCTTTGAAGTGTTGATCTTGTTTAAACAAAACTGGAGAAAGAAGGAAGGGAAAAATAGCTCCTTACCTATGACTGGGTGCTTCCAAGGGGTTGGTCTTGCCAGGGATGAAGATGGCAATGCTGCTGCTGCTGGGGGAAGGACACCGGGGAGTCCTCCAGGGCCATCGGGGGGACCTGAGCAGCTTCTGCCTGCACCTGCACAGAACCCTTGTGATGGGCCTGGGGGATGCTTTTTATCAAAGAAAAATGCAGCTCCCCCCCCCCCCCCCGCCCCCACCCTGAGAAATGCTCAGGGAAATGTAACTTATTGATAAGAGAAATACAAAGGTAAGTCTCCCCTAACCTAGGAAAATTAGAATAACAATGGTTGCCTCATCTATGTATTCTTGCTTATAGAAGGAACTCTTGGCTGTTGAACTTTACAGGGTAGGGAGTAGTAAGGAACAAAAAGTGATGGTATACAGTTACAGCTTGTCCTTAAAAAGCATGTGCAAGAAATTTGTCTGGTAAACGATACTGTTGTTTGATTATTAACTATTAGACTGTTTGATAAAATGTTTGATATATAATTCAATGAGAGCTGTGGAAAATAAAATGTCTCTTTCCATTTTCATTATTTATGCTATTCATAACCCATTATACGTGTTATTTGAAGAAGATAAAGCAATTTGGTGAGTGATAGTTTTATCGTCAACATTTCTTTGGTGAAGCTGGATCCATAAAGATAAACTGAACAAAGCATTAGTCAGAGTTTGCTGACGCTAATGAACAGGGATGATCTATATATGAATAAACTCATGGACACCAGCCTGATTAGTCACATGAGGCAAATTCACCGGATCAGTGTCTATTTTGTAAGGAACCTTGAATTAGATTATATATGTTCTTTTTGATCTACTGTATATTATGGACATGGACTGAGCTGTACCAAATCTGAAGACTCCTGAGGGAAATGTTTTACTATTTGAACACAGGTCTTCATGTAAATATCACAGCTTATCACAATACCTTGTTTATAGCTGGGACCAAAATCTTACACTGTTGGACTTCCCCAGAGGTGAAGAGGAAGTTGAAATCCAGCTCAGAACGTAAAGGTCAGGTTCATCTCTAAAAATAAACACCATGTATAACTTTCAAATGACAGTGGTTCATGAAACCACCAAGCAATCAAACAAGGTAGTACATCTAGTGTTTGAAAGCCATCATTTATTGACAGGTGTTGAAGAGACAGTGCAAAGCCGGGGATATACCTGCAGGGGGGTACCTTACAACCCCATTAACCATCTCCCCCTGTCTTCGGACATCAAAAGACTAAGCACATTCTGCAGGCACTGGAATGGCTGAACATGACTCCATCTCCGATGTTTTTTTCTCTGCCCCGACTACTTGCTAACTCACGTTTCCTTACATTTGCAAAGCATATGACCAAGGCACTCCCAATGGTATAGCTGCCCTTGACCAAATCTCCCACAATTAGAAAATGCTTGCATGGAGGCATGAGAGTAAGCACCTTCCTCTAGGTGGATGAGGAGGGACGACTGGCGTGGTAAGTGGGGAATGGTGCCAGGTCCCTACAAGACACCTGGGCACAGCACATCTCTTGGGCAACTTTTGCTGGCCGGGCAAGTTGTGAGCTTGCCACTGCCTCTTGCAGCTCAGTCATCCGGGCTGGTGCAGTGAACGCCACTTCCATGACTCTCGTATTTTGCAAAGGTGAACCATTTCCTATATTTACTATGATTTAACACTGCCATATAACAAGACCAAGAGACTCATCTATTCAATCTAAAGTCATCAGGACTTAGCTCAGGAAGAAAATGTGAGGATTCTCCCAGCATCTTTAATATTGTCCATGGTATAATAAAAAATTTAAGTAGCATCATGGGCATAAAAATTTAGTGCTTATTTTCACTTAATTGTACAGGCACACTGGGAACTGAATTAGTTGGACAAAAATGTAGACCTTGGAAAAAAGCAGGACAGTTACATGAATCCTCAGAATTTCAGTAATAAAATCAAGTTAGAGTGTTAGGCAGATACCATCAGCTCCCTTTTAAGGAATCTTAACAGACCAGATCAGGTTTTTTAATCCCTTTATGTTTTATTTGAATGCTGAGTAAACATCTGAGCTTTACAATGTATACAGGCTGTGTGAAAGATTAATGTGGAAAAAAATCAGCCACATTTACATACATCTGGAGATAATTATTGTGCACTTAGCACTGGGTATAGATATCGTCTTAATTCCAACCTCAGTGACACAAGAGGCGTGGGAGATCATTAGCTTTTCCCCTTTAGAGAGACAGGTTCAAAACTTGCTTTCCAGCAGGAATGCAAATAGGTTTGTTGATTTCTGCTTATTTACCATGTGCTTGAGGAGTCACAGAAACCTCATCAGTCTCTGCTGTTACAGTCAGATGTCCATGACCATGGGACCTGAGAACATCTTATTTTGGGAGGTACAGCCCATCTCCTTTCTTGCAGCTTTTCAGCTCAGCCTTGCAGCCCCTCCATCAATCACACCAGCATGGCTGGCACCCGGCTGTCTGCGAGGGGAGTGCGCAGGGCTGACCAACCATCTGCCCTCAGCTCAAAGCCACTGCAGGAGGAAATTTTCATAGCGACTGAATCAGTGACCTGAATCCTGTAATTCAGACTTTCCCAGCAAAGCCTGTGTCCACTGCCCTCCTGCCATGTGCCCCTGGGAGCCCACGAGGGAACAGTGGGAGCACCTGGGGAGAATGTGTTGGTGGCTGACACTGACATTGAGGCTTGGGTGCAGCACCCAGAGAGGAGACCTGCACAAGAGGCTTAACTGGGGGAGCATGCAAACATCAGGGGGAAAAAGGGTGGCTGCATTTTGGCCAGGACAGGTTGGCTTGGGACAACTCAATGGCAGGCTATTTGTGCATCAGACTAATGATGAAGTAAGTGGGCATGGTGTCATCTATAACTCGTCCAATATTTTAGGACAGTGTAAGATAATGCTGGCAGCGGATTTCAAAAAATGATAAGAAAAGCACCGTTGACATAGTTGGAGCAGCACAGGGTCTCACTACCCAGTCATTCAAGTCTAAGTATACCCTTATGTGCAAACAGCACAATAAATGAATGCTTTGTATCGATTATGCAGAAGGTGGTTTAGAACAAGTTAGTTTGAAGAGTATGTGCTGTACCTCAGCTGCACTTGGCATGACAAATCTTCCTCTTGTTTTCAAATGCAGCACTGGCAAGGACATACTTTGAGCTCATTTACTTCCCTCAAGAAGCAAAAGCAGTGCTTGAGGAGGTTTCTTGATCCTGCTGCAATCCATCAAAAAACAACAGATATGCCCATGGTCTTTCAGGAAGAGACATGAATGTTTTCCCCCTCCAGACATCTGAAAGCTTGGTTCAAATTTTAAATGAGCAGAATGCTAGCTCTTGAAATAAAACAAAACACCAGGAAAGATACATGAAGGGGTTAAGTGGCAGGGTCAGAAGTAAGATGAGAGCCAATCTATTGATTTCATGATAACAAAATGTTGGGTTTCTCAGAAAGGATTCATTACTCTCAACTTCACAATCTTGGACAATAAAGACTTGACTTTAATCTCAGCTGCAAAATTAAGATATAAATTCATACTTTCTCCTCTTTCTATGACCAGAGTTGTTGACTTTAGTCTGGACTTTGATTTATCCTGTAATAGAAATGGAATCTAGCATTGAAATTTGGATCTTGACCCAAATACAGTGCAGAACTGGACCATATCGGAAAAGTTGAGATAGTGATATTCTGGTCTCATATTCTGTGGTCAGGTTTTCTATTACATGTGAAAAATGGGAACAGGTCCTTCTGTGTGCTGGTTGCTAATACCCCACAAGGGAAGAGAGTGGTCATTTGATCATGTATGGATGTCGTGGGTTGACCCTGGCTGAGGGCCAGGTGCCCACCAGAGCCGCTCTATCACTCCCCTCTTTCATTAGACAGGGGAGAAAAGGTACAATCGAAAAAAAACCTTACGGGTCGAGATAAGGACAGGGAGAGATCATTCTCTAATTATCATCACGAGCAAAACAGACCGAACTTAGAGAGGGAATTCATCTTATTTATTACTAAGCAAAACAGAGTAGAGGAATGAGAAATAAAACCAAATCTTAAAAACACCTCCCCCCACCCCTCCCATCTTCCCGGGCTCAACTTCACTCCTGGCTTCAACCTCCGCCCCCCTCAGCGGCACAGGGGGATGGGGAGTGGGGGTTACGGTCAGTTCCTCACGTGGTGTTTCTGCCGCTTCTTCATCCTCAGGGGGAGGACTCATCGTTCCCCCGCTCCAGCGTGGGGTCCCTCTCACGGGAGACAGTCCTTCACGACCTTCTCCAACGTGAGTCTCCTCCACGGGGTGCAGACCTTCAGGAGCAAACTGCTCCAGCGTGGGTCCCCCACGGGGTCACAAGTCCTGTCAGCAAACCTGCTCTGGCGTGGGCTCCTCTCTCCACGGATCCACAGGTCCTGCCAGGAGCTTGCTCCAGCGTGGGCTTCCCACGGGGCCACAGCCTCCTTCAGGTGTCTCCACCTGCTCTGGCGTGGGGTCCTCCACAGGCTGCAGGTGGAATCGCTACACCCCCTCATCCTCCCTCCATGGGCTGCAGGGGGATAGCCTGCTTCACCATGGTCTTCACCACGGGCTGCAGGGGAATCTTGCTCCAGCGCCTGGAGCACCTCCTCCCCCTCGTTCTTCACTGACCTTGGTGTCTGCAGAGTTTCTTACATCTTCTCACTCCTCTCTCTGGCTGCAAAAGCACTCTCTAACTGTTTTTGTCTTTCTTAAATATGTTATCACAGAGGCGCTGATTGGCTTGGCCTTGGCCAGCAGCGGGTCCGTCTTGGAGCCGGCTGGCATTTGCTCTGTCAGACACAGGGGAAGCTTCTAGCAGCTTCTCACAGAAGCCACCCCTATAGCCCCCCCGCTACCAAAACCTTGCCATGCAAAACCAACACAATGGATAATCTCAAATATCTGTGCCACAAAATCCCTGCACTGGCCTCACAGACCATCGTAGTCCACTACATCAGATTTCACCTGGCCATACTTACAGAAAACTGTATGTACCAATAAATCAAGTCTTTCATTTAGCAATGCTCATTATGCATATCTTCTGTGCTGTCATTTCCCCATTTCGTTCTTTCAGTTCTTCAAAACTGGGGGAAAGAAAATGTGCTGGACCAAAGAGAGTGGTTTTTGCATCATGGAGTTATTTGACCTTGACCAGATTCTGTGAATCTGTGTGAAACTGTGACCCTGATACGAGCCTAAATCTTGTATCCCACTCCTTCCCTTCCCGTGATGTGTACCAAACCTACCCCACTGCACTGCATGAAGTTCAGCGTGTGTTGCTCCAGACTGCGGCGCAGTTTGGTGAGTGTAAGACCGGGTTCCTTTCAGAGGACACTGGATTGGAGGCTTTGCTCCAGGTGCACGCCCGTGTCCTTCCACTCCTCATGAGAACATTAGAATCTCAAGTAGTATTTGGTCCAACCAGATGCATATTGGGAATATTTGGCTCAGGAAACCAGTGTACAGTAAAACCTTTGAACTGCATACATTGTAGCTCCAGCTGCTTCCCTCTACTGATCCATTCCTCCTCTGTAAAGTTTGCTTGCTAATGTAGATTTACCACTGAAGCCTTAAAAGTGCAATCACTCCTGATTTTGTGAATGCCCAGGCAAGAAATCTGCTGCAAAATTATATCATGTAAGTGGGTGGTCTGATTATTTGTCCTGGTTTTCAGCTGGGATACAGTTAATTTTCTCGAGAAGCTGGGAGGGGACACAGACAGGACAGCTGACCCAAACTGGCCAAAGGGGGATTCGAAACCATGATATCATGCTCAGTATATAAAGGGGGGGGAGCTGTACAGGGAGGAATCATCGCTGCTCTGGGAACAGGATGGGCATTGGTTCAGGGCAGTGAGCAAATTGCATTGTGTATCACCTGCTTTGTATATTCTAAGTACCATTGTTGTTATTTTCCTCTTCCTTTTTCCCTTTTAATTTTTAGATTGAGAAGTGCTGGTAACTGCTCAATCTCTAATAAAAATGGCTCCTGGTAGCAACATGTATGAGGTGAATTATTTGTTAATCTCCTGAAAGAACAAGGAGAACAAGGAGGACGTGACGGAGCTACAGATAAGTGACACCAGGGCCAGGATTTCACCACTAGAGAGTGTAATTCTACTATGTAATTTGACCTTTTCTGCTCCTGGAGAAAATGATTCAAGGTGGGAAACTTAGAAATATGCAAGAACTTGAACAGCATTGCCTGAAGTACTTTAGGTCTTTTATCAAAATGCACATCAAGGGGTTTCTGCACCCTTGGAAGATAAATGCATTACTTCCTCTGTGCATTACTTAGTATGAATTTCAGGAGGCATTTTGCGAAGTAAGATGTATGTAAATTGGAATAAAAGCTTATATTGAACTTATCCTTGAGACAGATGGTTATGCATTCAAATTTAAATTTCAAGCATTTTAATAAAAGAAGCCATCTGAAATGCATTTATATATATTTTTTAGTTTTGTTTTCAATGATGTGTGTTTTATCACTACGCATTTCTCTTGGGCTGATGCTGCAATTTTCACCTTAAAGATGGTTCTTTGAAAATTCTGCCTTTGCTTCTGCTAATGTGTCTCCAAAACTGCACTGCTGAAGTCACTGCTGTGCCATGGCATAATGATAAGCAAACTAGGCATCTAATGGTTAGAGAAATAGGAGAAATTAATCTCTTACTTACATGCAATGCCACTTCTGTTTATCGACACATGTCTTTGTCAGGAGGTTCACATTGGGATTCTTCATTTGACAGCTGTAGTCTGCCCGTGGTGGCATCCACATTTATCTTTAGGTCTCTTTCAGTGATCACATACTCAGGCCTGTCCTATTTCACTTGTTAATGCCTGGGATTTCTCTGCCTTGCTGCAGCCTCACTCCTCCTCGCTGAATGGAGGGGGGGAAGCTGCAGAAGGCAGCAAGAAGCAATTGGTACCTGCAGTGCCTGCTGGAGGGCATGAGCTCTGAGGGGCTCTGGGAGCCCATGGCATGGGTTTAGTCACAGCCTGATGCTGGCAGAGCAAATGAGGGTTCTCAGGTCATCTCCTGTGGTCATTGGTAGATGATGTGAAGAGCTTGTCAAGTGCAGAGTCACAGCTGTCGGGGCTGTGGCTGAAGAAGAAATGCAGTTTGGCATCATTCCCATGGACAGCCTTTGTTGCCCTTGTTCAAACCAATCTCCAGCTGAGCTGGAATCACCAGAAGGAACACTGAACCTGGGGAAGAATAAGGCTATTATTTAGTACACTCCAGGAATGTACTGGTAAGGGATTGTTAATGGCTCCTCTGTCTGTGCACAAGTGTGTACATGAAAGAATACATCATTGGTACCTGGAATTTTACAGGTTTAGGAACAGGCTGACTGAATCACGTATGCATAGTATCCCTTCCTTACTACTCATTTCCCATAAAGTATATTGTGAAAGAGCTTATATGACAGTTTCCATCAAGCACTTAAATGATGTCCTTGGAAACCTGGGAAAGGGTCATCACATATTCTGAAACCTGGACCAGACCGTGAATGCAGTTATGCCTCTAACAACAGCCTTGAAAATATGTCTTAGTCCTGAAGCTAGTGAAATAAATTCATTTCTAATGTAAAAACTGCATTGATTTTAGCTGAATTTACTATAGGGTGAAGCTGACCTAGTCTTTCTCTGTTGGAATTTTAAAACTTTGCAGTGAATCAAGATATACGTAATCCAGAACATCCATTGGTGTTTTATAAGTTTTGCTGCCTTCTCCTTTCATAACAAAGCTGGTATAAACGTGCATCTCACATACAGTAAATATAGCAATTAACTCAGTCATAGCATGTTCCAAAGGACGTGCTGTTCCATGACTGACCATTAAAATACCAAACCAATTATGCTCAATTCATGTATCATTTAGACAACACAGAGCATTTAAGAAAGAATGGATATTTAAAAGTGAGTTTTATATAGTTTCCATGGTGATTGTACTAAAAGCAATAACAATAGGTTTAAATATGTTTTCATTTAGAATATCTTTAAAAGGACTTGTTTGGTTCAGACATGCTGTGTTTACTCTATAATTTGTCCCAAATCACCGATTATTATAAAATGTAGCTAAATTGACATGGCGCTATTGTTCAAACACTTCAACAGAGCACCAGAATAGTTCAAAGCTTGTTGCTCAATATTTTTATCACAGCTGACATGCACATTAGAACGGGAAAAGGTTCCAAAAAGGCAGTAACATTATGATTTAAAATCGGTGCCACAGTTTTGCATTAGGCCATCTTCCAGAGTACATTTTGCTCTTGCTGTTTTATTATAGAATTCAGGAGCTTGTTGAGAGACAGCTAAACTTTGTACAAACAAAGGCAATGCACTGGCAGCTTCTCAGGAACAGATCAGAATTGTGAGTATTCGCATAGTGGTAAGGGCTGGGGGAGAATAATCGATATACAGGATTGTACTGTTAGCTCTTACTTCAACTTCTTTTAAAAATAATACATAAATTGCTTCATCTTTGAGTCCATCTGCAACAGACAGCATTAAGGAGTGGTGTAGTAATGCAGTGAGTATAAAGTAAAAGGCACAAGGATTTGGGATTTGGGCGGGGGGGGGGAGCTGTGCAATACGAGATTTGTGAGTTGAACATCACAACCTTCAGACTTATGCAACTGAGTTACTTCTAGCTAACTGCAGCATGAAAGCCCCTTGAAAGGCTTTACTGCCTCTCAGGACAAGGTAACTGAGCCAGTACTTGTTATGCTTGCTCAGTATAGCCAGAAAAGATTTATGTTCAAAGCTGTGCTGTAATTTAAATGTAGTGATATTTTGCTCTAGTGTTTGTTTTCTGAATTAGGACCAACCTATTGGTGAAAGTTATACTTTGCAGCAAAATTATCCTTCTCTCACTTTCTGGTGACCAGAGCTAACGCTGTATCTCTGAGAGGATCTGCTTCTTCCACTGAACTGGGAAGCAGTGAGTGTAAGTGATTTAGATAAGAGAGGTAATTCTCTAAAGCTGCAAATTGTCCCGTATTTCTGATTTGCTCTCCGGCAGGCCTAATCCCTTCCATGGTAGCGGGGAGCGTGGCCTTAGGAAGTGTATCTTTCTGACCTCCAGCTTTGGTAAAGGGATAGAAATAAGCTCACCCAGAAGACAGCCAGGAGCACCTAAGGCTTGGTTTCCATGCTGGATGGCCCTGCAGAGGAACCCATCTGACTCCTCTGGCTATGAGAGGTGCTGTGGAGATCAGCCTTACCGCGCTAAAAATAGCATTTGTGACTGCAACCCCTCCATCCACATGTGCTTCAAACCATATCCAGAGCTAAGACTCTGGGTTTAGCTGAAGAGGGGAACAAGGTACCTCTGAAAAGCAATTTGGGGTGAGTATTGAGCAACCTAGTCTTGGCCTCTTAATGTAGGAATGAGGTGGGTTAAGGCTTTCAGAAGCTTTGGCTGTCACTAACTAGTGTAAGGTCACAGCATGCACATAAAACTCTTGTATACTTTTTATGTAAGTCAGACAAGACTAAATTACGGTGTTCTTCTGTGAATTATAAATGCTGCAGCCCCAGTTAGCATCCAAGACACGGATCAAGCTGAATGACAGCTGGACTCTGAGGTAACCTTAGATGAAAATACTGCTTCTGTGCTTGACTCAGTCTTCTTGGAAGCTGCTCCTCCATAAATGTTTAATAATGCACAGTAACTGCAGACACCTGCCAGCTGGGATATGGATGCTTTTGTTCATGTGCAACTACTTACTTTGAAGGGTTGATACAATGCTAGGAAGACAACGCTGTTTGAACTCAGAAATATTCATGGATGTTTCTCCTTGACTCCTACTCCCACATTTGACCTTTGGCTGTCTTTCCTCAAGTACACATGAAAATCTGCACTTTCCGAGAGAGCTGAATACAACCATGTGCAGTCATGTGCAAATGCACAAGGACGGTGGTTCAGGAAAATGCGTGCATATGTTCTGAGACAGCATGAAGGGGAAGCAGGAGCAACATTGATTTAGCAGTTGCTACCACAGTCCCATCTTCTTACCAGGAGGAAGTTTTGGTTTAGGGGAGCTCTGAGATAGGAGTTCAATTCTTCCATTCCAAAGCTGTCTCTTGCTTAAAGCACGTTTACTCAGGGTTTTCCAGAGAAGGACATGGCTTTGCTTTTACATGGGATGTCGGATTTTGGCTGATGTGTTTCAACTGACTATGATGGGATTTTGTATGTAGAAACTTATTACAGCTCATACAAGAGGCTTGCAACCTACTTAAGAGCATGAGTTACTCTTACTGGGTGAAGTTCTCTGTGCTCACTCTGTAGAGGTCAAACAGCCAAATCAGATGATTTTTGCCATAATTTCTTTTCTTGATTTTTTTTTTAGCTTGGAAAAAGGAAGCAATGATCACAAAGTGATTTCAAGCCCTTTTATGTTCTCTGTAGCTCCCTTGGCCTTGGCCACAGGCTCTGTGTAAAACACTGATATCCCGGCCCAGGTTTTCCAGGCAGTATGTCCTTCCTTTAGACAAAGTCCACCACGCTTTTCACACCTAGGTTTGTCCCAAGGTACCTCTACCATACAGAAGGCAGCTCCTTGCTCATTTCTGCTAGTTGATGCTTACCTGACCCCTGCCTTGTACAGGGACAAAGTGAGAATTTGTAAGCTTAGTAAAATTACTGGAGGCTGTTGAGGTAAAAAAAAAAAAAAAAGACAGGATTTTGACTCTCTTAGAAGCACGTGATGTTTCCCCGAATCAGCCTGTGTCTCAGTTTGAGACAGACTTGACTCAGATCGACACCTTTCTGCAGCTCTAGCTGCTTTACCCATCAGCAAAACACAAAGATCATCAAGAAAACTACTAAATGTCAGAGGGTTGCAGTGACCCAAATGAGAGCCTTGGTTGGCTCTCATTTGGTTTAGGTGAGGAGGGTCTGAGTAGTTACAAACAGCCTTTGTTTCTTTTATAGGGTGAGAAAAAAGGAAACTTGTAATACTTCAAGTGCCGGGGGGTGTGTGGTCTTTTCCTCACACAAGCTTACCTGAAAAGTTGTTCCTATGTTTATAAGCAGCCTGCAGTTATTCTAACTTCTTTTTCTTGGCCATGGTTCTAATACACCTTCTGCCCAGGTATCAAAGTGTGCCACACACATGCCACACACTCAAGCAGCAGACGTGGATTATCTCAGACCACATAGCCAACAACACACATGCTGTTTTGCACTCCCATCTCTAATATGGACATAATACACCTTTTGCCTGACATAATACACCTTTCTGTAGAAAAAAATGACATATATTTAATAATCAACGGTGATTTGCAATTAACTGTAAAGTGCAAAGCAACTGTCCTAATTGAAACACACGAAAAATGGGAATTTAGATTTTTACACAGCATTATATGTTCCCTGAAAGTCCTTGAATGAGATATTCCTTGGAAATTGCTTGCTGTCTAATTACAAGCAGCAGAACATATACCCTTGTTTTCTTAGCATCTCCATAACTACATGGTAATAGGGCCTTCTGCTTTGGTTTGCTCTGACAGCTTCAAATCAAGCAAACACAGGTGCCTCCAAGCTTTATTTTCCTCTATTTTAATTTTATGCAGATTTTTATTACCGGATAGGATCATGGTATTGTACTTTGTGCATGAAAAGTGAACAGTAAGTAAATGAAAGTAACAAGCCAAGAGCTAAAAGTGCATTTTTGTTGCTTTTACCATATTTTAAAATACATTGTTTTACACTAAAAATATTACAACTCTTCCATTCTGTTTTATTCATTCTTGTGCTGGGGTGGGGGGGAGGGGGCAGGTTAGACTCTGGATTAGACTTGTGAAATTTCTGAATTTGCCAAGAAGCCATTGCTACAATTCTCCAACGATACAGCAGGCAGAACCACTGACCCGATACATTGCCACCGACGCCGGTGAGGCTGCGAGTGCACCCACCACCACGGGATGTGCTTTGGGCTGTGTAGATACTTGTTTTAACTTGCCGTATGCAAGGAAAGAGCCTGTGATCAGTACATCCCGAAGCATGCTGAGTACCAGAGGCATGAACCACTGCTAGTCCAGTTCCTCTGGCAAAGTTCTTGCAAGATAAATAAGTAAACATGCTGGTACAGAAGGGGAAAAAACAGGCTTTTGGTGCCCGAGGCTGCCTGCCATTTTATTTGGCCGCTTTCCTTGATTTTCACTCCAGGCAGCCAGAACAGACAAGGCAATACTGTGATACGCAGAAAATAAGTTTACCTTTCATAAGGCAGAGTGGTTCATAAGATCACATCTGTTTAGACCAGCAGAGAACTTTACATATTTCTTCTCACTGTTGCTGTTATCAGCCCTCCAGAGCACTGCATTATTACTTTTTTTTCAATATAGAGTACTGATTGCTTTTGAAATGCTGCTGCAGTTTGTCAAAGCAATGAGGTTGGTTCTCATTTATGAAAAGACTTCTTTCTACAACTAGAGTAGTGCAGAGGAAGCTTTCAGAAAGCAGTAACTGAAGCTCAGTGCCTGTAATTCTTTAAGATGAGTAAACGTTACTGTCAGCAACTTTCATAGCCAAGCCACCAGACAAAACATTGCATGTAAACACACTAAAGCCTTTAAGAAGAAGGAAATAAATGTAAACTATGATGGTTATAGGCTTTTTGATGGTCTATTTTTAAGAAAAATCCCCTTTGTGACAACTGTATCCCTACCGATATTCTTCACCAGGCAGACTACTTTTGTCTATTAATCAGATATATATATATGCTAAAAATATTGACTCCTTTGATAACAAAGCAAAAATCAATGAAGCTGAAGTCAGGGACAGTTTGATTTCTACATGAGTCTCAGCATGATGCAAGATGAGTTTTCTTCTACTGATTAGCACATCTGAGTGTGAAATATTGGTGATTTTTGTGAGGGAAGGATTTATTGTTTTAATAATCATACTAGGTATTTAGTCTTCCTATGTCTCCAGGCTAATTTCAGAGAAAACAATGGTGAGATAGAAGAGATGTAACTGCCTAATGCTGCAGGCAGATGTGATTAGTTTTATATTTATTTTTCAAGTGGTACATCGTGGTATTAAACTTGCTAAACACCCTTGAGAACAGGAGACAAGGCAAAAAGGCTTGTAAAACTACTCACACACTTTAAAGTAGCATTGTCAAAATTTCCAGCCATTGAACTCCCTGAAAATGATAAAATATTATTGGAAAATTATCTTCACAATTCTACAGACCTTCAGATAGTATAAAGTACCATCTTCCTACTGTAGTAGCAGCTTACATCACTTGAGGATACACCCCTTGTGTTGTGAACCAAACCACCAAGCAATTTAAGCAACTTGCTGGTTAGAGGTGGAATCTGAAGTAGGGATCACAACATGAAGAGTCCCAGTTAAATTCAAGCTCTCATCAGAAAACATGAAATAACTTAATGTTTCTTATCTGGGTTCTTTCTCTTCTTTCCGAGCAATAATGCCACAAACTAATTATTCCTGAAGAGAGATCCCTTGAGAGAAGGCTGACATCTGTGTCACGCACTGACTGCTCTGTTAGGAGTCTACGGTTATATGCAGTCCGTGTCTGATCAGATTTCATCTGCCTCCAAAGCCAGACAACTTGCAATGGGATACTCTTAGGCAGTTAAATCACATTAAATATTTAAACCTAGAATTTGACATCATCCATTAGGTCTATTAAAGAATCTCACTTCTCGCTGCCAGAACTAACCACACAGCTTACAGATTGTATGACTTCAAAAATGACTAACTCTTTCTGCCTCTTATGCCCTCCGTGAATAAGTTTCCATGGTAGTTTCCGATGTTTCCACAATACTGCCAGCAGTTTCTGTGAAAGTTTCTAATCCCATTTCCACTGAAGACAATGGCACTTAAATGAGTTTTGTACTGTATGGGAGAAGGGAAATAATCATTTATAGCAGAGAAATTAATGAACAAAATGGGATGAAGGAAATGAAAAATTTTCTTAATTTGTCAGTAAAATTTGAGTTCATCAACCAAAATATTTTATAGCAAGACCTCTTTGGTCTCGTACCAAATCACTGAGAACCCCAGAAGGGAGGCAAGCAATGCATTGCCAGTTCTTGCAATGAACTCCAGCACAAAGAAATTAAATAACTTCCCCGTGGCCACACACTGATTACAATGGCAAAGCTGAGGATTACAACCAGGTTTTGTGACTGTTAATGCTGTCTTTAGATTGGTACGGATGTCTTCTGTCTTTGGAAAACACCATGGTGTTTTTGCTCAAAGCACTCAGCATTGCCCTAGTTCTGCTCCATCTGAAATCAGTAAATATTAAGCCCATATTCCATACATTAAGTAATGCTACCATACTGATATTGTATTTTGCTTTCCTAGAAAGATTGGCACCACTCTAATAATAATAATGAAAGTCCTCTGCATTGTGGATTTGTTTTCCCTTTAAAATATTTAGGGTTTATCTCTAGATAAATGTCTTTGGTGCTTCTTGGATCACCAATTCTTTCCGTAGCTTTCATCAGAAAGAAAATGTTGTTCCTCTTTTGTCTGATTTCATAATCTTGTAGCCATCTTTATTGATTCAAGAAAAAAGATTGCTTTATGCTCATCCCATTGTCTGTTTTTGAAGGCTGTTTTCTTCTAAGTTTTTGCAAGGCTCTGGAAAGAAACTTTTGTATTATTTACATACACACTGTTCTTAAATTTAGTATCTCCTCTAACTTAATATCCTGAGAAATTATTCCACTTCAGAAATTATTCAACTTTTTAATTCTGTTATTATTTAGGCCATTTTCACTGTGTAATTTCAATAGGAGGGTATTTTAAGTAAGAAAGCAGAGCAAAATACCACTGGATCTACAGTAGATGACTGATGTGACATTGTGATAACTTTGAAGCAACATTGATGCTGAAGTTAAAAAATGCTGCTTTCAAGGAATGTTAACATAGAACAATTTTATATAAAATGATGCTATGTCAGAAAGTGTGGTATTATAGCAAAAAAGATGAGAAATTGTATATAGGAAAACACAAACAATAAGTTGTTTTTTTAAAGTGAGAACAATTGCTTTGTTGTGTTTTTTTAAAAAGCAACAAGGATGATGGCTACCAACTCCTGTGAGCAACCTGGAACTCAGTGTGCTCTTGGGACTGCTCTAGAAGGTACCACGGGTGATGGTCTGTGAGTCTTCGTGGTAAGCTGTTCTCCCTGCTCTATAGAGTAACTGCTGTGAGAGCAGGAGTCCTTCTGTACAAATCAGTTTGGGGGGTTGCCTCCATGTCTATGCTTTCAGTTGAAATCAACTAAATTCTTTGCGTCATCATTTCGTAAACTGTATTTTTTCCCCTCCAGCTAATACAGACTTGACTAATTTTTTTCCTCCTAAATGACAGATGTCTGTGGTTTGTCACATATGCAAAGCTGAGAGTGATAAACAGAAAGAAATACAACACTGATGCATTTATTCAGGGGGAAAAAAAAAAAAAAAAAGATGTTTCAATTATACAAAACTTACCACTGGAATCAGATACTTAAAAAATAAGTCAAGTTTGAGACCTTCTGAAGCTGGCCTTTTCAAAGCTAAGAAGAACCTTCTGGACACAGGTTAGGGATAAGGTAGTAATGTCAAGGGGGGACCGAGAAATATCTTTGGTCGCAATAGTCACCACAAGAAATGAACTGAACCACGTTCCTTGCTTCTTCAGAAGTTCATCTCTGCCCTTTTACCCTGACCCTTTGCAGCTTTCTCACCTCTGCCCTGTACCTCCAGCTCTGCTCTCCTGTCTGCAACCTCCCACCTTCCCCATCTGGGCTCTCGTTCTCTCTTCAGCCTGCCCCAGTGCTTGCCACACACCTAAGGAATCAGTGCAAGGCATTATCTGCTCCTTTCCTCACTCTCGACACTGCTCCAGAGACTCTGTCTCCTCCTGACTCGTTATTCTTGACTCTCTTGCACCTCTAGGAAACAAATCTCCTTCTCTTGATACTGGAACTGGAATGTTACTTTTCTGGAAAAAACACAAGTCTCAGTAAAAGCTTCTGACATGATTTAAAGTTATATGAAATATAGGAAATATCAAGATAGTTGATCCCACTTTTACCACTCCAAGAGTGAACTCTACAGTATATTTGGTATCTTCCTGCCTTCCCTCTGTTATAAGCTATTATTCACAGAAGTAATTCCATCTTAGTTGCATTGCTGTGCATCATAATAGAGATTTTCTTTTTTTCCCTGTTTTTTTTTTTTTTTCTATTTGGTTTTGCCTAAACTTTTCCAGACTTCAAGTTTTGCTCTTCTTTTGCTTCTCTGACTAATTTTACTTTAGCTTTTCTTTGTTTTTGAAGATCTTCTGCTGGTGCCCTGCTTCATGATCTGAACAAAAATGACCTTTGAGGAGGCAAACAATCTTGCAGTCTTTGCTTAGTAAAGAACTGATTGAAAAGCGGTATCCCATTTCCTCTGAAAATGTCTGGGTTTTTTCCCCTGCTAAGCTTTTGCCAAAAGAAGGGGACCACTTCTTAAATTTCTAGCACTTTCCAGTTTCTTGATGTGTCTGTGCTGTTTGCTGTTGCCACATCCAATCCGAAGTAGCCACCACTGCAGAGGGATTTCATATTATATGATAAAGAGAGAACCGGCAAATACAGTAAGGGCTTCAAATACATTGAAATGGTGAAAAAGCACAGAAGGAAATAATTACCACTTTATTCATGTTATTAGGCTAGACTGAGACAGTCCCTTTCAGCAAGCCATCTGTCTTCGATTAAAATGGAAAGGTTTCTTATGAAATGATGCATTTGCAAGAGGGTTCACAGCTGCAGAACCAACCAAAACTTTTAACATCTGTTCAGTCTAAAGAGATCTGGACCTAAGGTACCTTTGAATGAATATTCTTCAAATGGTGCTTTACTTCAAGTATTCATCTTCTGTGGTCTCAGTGGTTAATAGCACTGTCACTGGTGAGCAGCACACTTTGTCGCTTGGAAAAGTCAGGGAGGAGGTTAATGTGAGCCTGGCCAGCTGCCTAGAAAAATGGCCTTTTAAAACAAAGCCAGAATGGATTGTACATTACTTTTTTGTGCTTTTGTTGTTCTAAATTTACTAATAGGGTTATCAAATGGGACTATGGAAGGAACACCCAGTGGAGACAGTGGGTTTGTATGACCTGAGAAAGCCTGCTGTCCAAATATCTCCAGGCTTTT
The DNA here is from genome assembly GCF_011004875.1 of Balearica regulorum gibbericeps. Taxonomy (NCBI): domain Eukaryota; kingdom Metazoa; phylum Chordata; class Aves; order Gruiformes; family Gruidae; genus Balearica; species Balearica regulorum. Next base: position 52,956,748 of record NC_046187.1, on the reverse strand, counting down.
TACCTTCCCAAGTCCATTCCAGGTTTTCAAATCTATACAATCTGAGAGCTTGAAATTTTTGAAGCTGTAAGAAGACTATGGCTACGCACAGAGAAGGGCATAATGTGATCACTGACATTGCTTAGTCATGTCTCTTACTTTGCCACCAGGCAATGCTAAATGGTAGCAATAATCATAGCATATGTTCAGTCAGTAATGAATGCACTTCAGACCACAACAGTTTTGTTCTTGTCAGGTTTCCACTGTGTTTGTTCACTGAAGGGAATGATGAGTTTATTCTTACTTGAGCATTCATCTCAAATGTGTTTGTATTTAGTAATCTCTTTGTTTGAAGCACAGGAAATGACTGGATGCCAAAAAAAAAAAACCCCAAACCAAACCCTAAATATTTGTATAGCAGTCCAGAAAGGTCGTGGTGTTGTGCACAGGGATAAAGATAATCCATCTGTGCTCAAATGTCTTATTTAAAAAGCAAACAAAATGGCTACCTCCAAATATGATTAATACATCTGCGCAACTAGATCGTGCATTCACGGTCACTCCAGAACTAAGACACAGAAAAGCTGCTGCTGCTGTGCCATGCATTTACACCTAGACAATTAATTCAGCAGGTCCAGCACATGTCCAAATTGACAGGTACGCACAGATTATTATTATTATGGACATGCATAATAGCACCAGCACATCTGGATCTGGGTCTTCTGCTAGCCAAAAAGGCAGGGCTGCTCTCGCTGCAGGTTTAAAACCAGTCAGTGATACCCACTGTGATGTGAAGACACGAGGTGCAGGCAGCCAGCTGCCTTTGGCATCAGGCTGGTGCGAGCAGCAGCAAAACCACCTCAGCCCCGTGGGACTGAAACTAGATTGCCATGGAAGATGGGCCAAGCTGTCTGGGGCAGCAATGGAGTGGGACAGTCATACTGCTCAGCAGTGGAAGGGGTTCTCCTATCCAGCCAAAACCCCGGCAGCAGCAGAAGCAGCCAGCCTGTCTCTCCCAAGCTCTTCGTACCCTGGCTGTGTCTCTATTCTTCCCCTTTCTTCTTCTTTCCAGGGGTTATGTCAGGGACAGCTTGGAGTTGGACCATTGTCCTTAGGGCAGCACAACTAAATTTGAGCTATGATGTTAAGAAGCTGTAAGTTGGCTGGTACAGCACATTCTTCTACTGTAGGGGTCTGGTCTTTGGTGTGATGCAGAGAAGCGGGGAAAGGGCTCGTTCTTGCAAGGCATGATCAACTTTATGTGAGCAATCCTGTTAAAAACAGCAGACCTGCTTGGAGACCAAAGATAAGCACATGGAGTAGGGTTTACAGAATCTGAGATTGCCTTTTAAACAGCTATGTTTCTCTGTCAGAAGGGTTTCCCTCGTCTCCAGATGAAAGAGGTGGAAGGTCTTGTTAGGTCTTGTTCAGCAGCTGCAAGTCTTAGGTTAGTTTTGGGTCCAAGTACTCCTGCAAGAATAGTTCCAGATGTAAAGATTTCAGGGCTGTCATGCTCTGCGATTATCTGGGTCTCTCACTTCCACACCTTCAGGTGCTCTTCCTGACAGCCTGAAAGCTCTAGTGTCGCTGCTCTTTGAGCAGTCTGATGGGATTGCTCTGCAGCCATGGCTATAGATATGGGCCCATAAACAGCTTGCCTGGGCAACCTGGAATGACAGCTAGTAGACTAGATCCCTGACAGTAATACAAAGGAAATCTGGTGTAACGAGTACATTCCCGTCAGATACTTTGGCTCTGACAAGCCCCATTGTCTGGTGATGACGTGTTCTGTCAGAATTCTCACATTTCTAGCAAACTCTGCCTACCTCCAGCCCTGAGTTATGACTGAAGACAGTAGAGGCCATTTCATGCAGGGGTGTGATCAGCTGGAAAGTAAAAGATCTAAATAAACAACACAAAACCAGTCCAATTCCTCAAAAGTGAAATTGTAGTGATAAATGATGCTTTGGCATTGGCTATCACTCATTCTGACGAGAGTCAGTGGACCGTGTTACTTGACTTAAATGGGCATTGAGAAGGGCCATTAAAATGTAACTGTCCTTAATCGAATTATCCTATCACAAATAAACCAACCTTCCTACTCATTAATTTTCTTAGTGTGCTTTTCTGGTGTATGCTTCTATCTTTCTTTTTCCTTGATCATTGACAAGGAAAGGAGAATAAATGGATTATTCAAACAGTTTCTGCTAGTTTTCTCAATGTAATGCATTCACCATCACCCCACCAACTAGTAGTCATATAAATACAGATAGCTAAAATCCAGTCTTTGCCAGTGTGTGCTGTTGTATTACCTGAGCTGATCTTGAATTTGATATGCTGCATAACAGATTTAGAGGGAATATCAACTCGGATCTTGTGTTTCCATTTCCTGGTAGCACATGTTTCCTAAAGAAAAATATATACAACGTATTAGCTATCCTTCTCCATTTAAATAATGAAATTTTGTTCTGGAATTCTGAAAACAAGGTCAGAAATGTTTTAATGGAGAAATGGTGTCTGTTTCTTGTGTATTACCATCCTTTATATAGGAATTGTGATTACTTCCTCCATTACATTCAATGATGCTAATGCTGGTTTATATTGCTAGTTACATTTTTCTTTTTAATTTGAACATTTGTGTTATCCAGCTGGTGTTTAAAAATCAAGTCTTACTTTCCTGATCCGATAATAGAGAAAGGGTTCAACTTCAAGGATAATTTCAGTGCAAATATATGAATGATGTTAAAGTTCTTGTATGGAAAAGCAATGATGAGCACAGGAGAGGTAATAAGTTCATTAAGCTGGCAGAGAGCAAACCCTGGAGCAGGTTGCAAAGAATCAAGGATAGCCCTGACGATGATTACTCTGAGTAGCAAAGGAAAGATGAGGAATAGTTAAAAGTGGATTTTGAAGGGGAAACCAAACCATGACACCCCTGTTACATCAACATTTTCATGTTTCCGCCTGTGTTTTATGACTTGCTACAAGTGAGGTATAAGGAACTGGGTAAGATTGAATAAACAGAGGATGTGTCTCACTTCAGCACATATCAGATATGACCCAGATAATAGCTTGACAGGGTAGGTGTTTTAGATCAAAATCAATCACATGGTACAGTAAGAACAAGGATGTATATAAAGTTATTTGTGAATTGAGAAATAATGTAGCAAATGCAGCAATAAACACTTTTTATATGGAGGCAGATGAGTGTTTAAAAACGGACCTAATATTTGGCAACTTTGTCTGGAAGAGAAGTAATGAGGCAGGAAGACATGATGTGTACAATATACCATGCCTTTTTACACTGCACCTTGTAACCTTACTATTTGGGTCTCCTGATTACTAAACACTTCACATAGCACTGACCAGACATCTGGAAGCCATTCATGAAGAGCTAAGCAACATGATGGAGGCTGAGGTTCCTGCTGTACAAAGGAGGATGATTTCAAGATTCCGCAAGGGAGACAAAGTTGAAAGGAAGAAGGAGTTCTTATTTAAGCTATGTTAAGTGTGGTATGTTTGCTTTTGTTCTCCAAAGCCTGGAATATGTGTTTATGCATGCAAGCCACAGAACCAGGAACATTGTCCTTGGTCTCTCAGGAAACAGGTCATCTCAGCCTGAATCCCCTGCCTGGTGGGGAAACAGCATCTTCCTGACTGGGGAGACCCAGTTTATAACTTGTTCTACGCTATACTCAGTGACTATAACTAAGAGGCTACTGTTTCCATAGCAGTAATGCTAAATAGATATTTGTCACTCCTAAGATGTTCATATTCCATCAGATCTGGAAAGTAAAGATCCTCAGTGCTTGAAGGAAACATTTTTCACTTATCATACCTCAAAGTACTGGTAGAAACATTTCTGCCAAGATATAATACTCCCCATGTTAAGGAAACACCACCCCTGTGTCTGTATTAAGGTCTGTTGCATGAAAGGACTGGGAAGCTGACGAGGACTTGGCTTCCATGAGTATCAGGGAAAGTGCAGAAGAGGACAGTGATTCTTCCAGCTTGGCACATCTGGTGTTGGGTGAAGAGAGCTACATTGCACTGTGAACCAAGTGTGCGAGTCTGGAGAGCCCTGGAGAGTGGGGTCCAAAGGTATGAGCTGGATAATGCTTTTCTCTCTTTTTTTTCTTCTTTTTTCTTTTTTTTTCTTCTTTTTTCTTTTTTTTTCTTTTTTCTTTTCTTTTTTCTTTTTTTTCTTCCTTTTTTTTTTTTTTTTCCCACAAATGGAAGGTAGGACTCAAACAGCAAAGCACCACTAGCCACTGTCTGAAGGAACCAAAGTACACTATGCAACACTGATAAAAAAGTCAGTTCACGATAAAACTAAGAGTGGTGCTTGGGGCCACTTGCAACAGAAAGTGCATTCTTCCAAATAGGAAAGCTTGATACACTCTGTCTGACCTTACCCTGCCATCAGTCACTGACACTGTTGCAGTATAACACACAGTTGGTAACAGTTTGAAAAATTAAAGAATGATTGAAGACTCAAAAATAGTTGTCTGGAAATAAGTATGTCACAGCACATGGACCAGGGCTTAGCACTGAAATTACTCCAGGTGTACCATAATATGCCGTATATGGCATGCGCTAGTCTACACTGTTAATTAACTATTGCTTGCTTGCCCTTGTGGCACAGAAGTTTATGTGAAATCCTACAGTTTGGTTTGGGCTTTTCTCAGTGAACACCTCCAACCCCAGCTGCATTGTCATTTCAGCTGTTGCCTGGAAAAGGACAGTTTCTTGATCAACGCAGAGGAAACAGCCACTGCCAAACTGTTAGCAGCCCCCACCGCTCTCTGCCTGCTTCCTGAACTGCATCATGTGCTCGTTGACTCGAGCTAAAATTTGCATAATTCATTATGTTCTTATTTATTTTTCATATTAGCAGAAATCTAGTAAGAGGTTTTCTTTCCCTGGCTGCCATCTCCCCAGTGTAACCTAGGCTAGGAAGGAAAATGAAACAAGTGTAAAAAAAAAAAAAAAAAAAAAAGGACAGTGGGTAAAAGTGGTGCCTCAATGGCCTCAATGAAGACCACACATCTACCAGTGACAGCAAAATACAACAGACTCTGTCTCAGAGAAATATTTCCAGTGTAATATATTGCTTACCGGAGGAGGATGGAAGAGAGTCTTCGCTGTGGTGAGAAAGTGCCACAGTTTGCACAGGTTTCACTAAGCGGGAGAGGAGATATTGTGGTACTTCGTCATAAACACGGAATGGCTACTTAGGCTTGGGCAAAATTTAATGCTGAAGTGCATAGCTGTCAAAACTGACATTCCTAAGTAAAACTGCCATTCACTTTAATTACCCAGGTATTTGGAATCTAGTCTGTACTTAAAGGCCAGAGGATGACTAATATAGGCTGGTTTATTTCAGTTTTCTCATTCCATAGTTTATAATACTTTTATATGACAACAACCAAGAAAAACTCTAATTAATATCTTTAGAATAAAATCATAACAATACACTTACAGGAAAGTAGGTCTTTTAACCAAACACTTTTTTTTTTTAATCACAGTGCATTACACAGCTGCTTTTAAAATCCACAAAAATTCTTTAGTGTCTAAAATAGCCATCTGGAAACACCGTGATAGAGTAGCATTGAATAGGAACAAAAGGCAAAGTGGAATGTCTTTTATTCTAAAAATTTCCAGACACAAACCAGAATTATCAGGTTTTGTGACTAGATTAATCTTCATGCAGCACTAACTGGGCAGCATGAATTAAACCTGTTACTTCACAGTGCATGGTATGTGAAGAGCTTTATTTACAAAAATTTGGTGGCCAATACTACATCTTAGATTCCCCATGATGGCCACTGCTTTAAAGAAGAAAGGAAGTGCGGGTCTTGCTCTACTTGTTCTACATAGTCTCCTTTCAGAAAAGTCAAATGGACTTGACTGTGAATAAACCCAGGCAAGAGCTGCCTGCCAAACAAGAAGAAAAAGCCTTAAAAACAGATGAGTCAAGAACTGGAGCAGCAAGCTCAGAATCTTGAAACCTTCCTTAGATCAATACTCTTTCTGTAAAAGCCTTCCTTGTCAATGTCCCTGGCTCCAAATTACGTTTCACCGGGACCTACTCATCAGAGCACACCAGCAGCACTCTTTTTGAAGTGGAACAGAAAATTTTCACCACTGTGTTCATTGATCAGGAAAAGCTGCTTCATAAATAGGCTTTTTTTTTTTTTAAAAAAAAGACTTGTTTATGTGAAATATCACTCTAAAAGAAGTCAGTGAGGTATTCCAATAATGGTGAAATGTTCCCTTTTTCATTTCCCAAACGTAACTCTTCTGTTTATCATTTAGAATTTACTTTCTTTCTAATAGTTTTAACTTTGTAAACATTAAAAAATTGTAATCTTTTAAAGTCAAAGTAAAAACCTATCATTCAGATAAATATTAAACATTTTACTCAGTTCAAAACAAAATCCTTAAAATACTTTCAATATATAGCAAACATATTTTGTTTCAAACTTTGATTCACAACAAATATGAACTTGAAACATCAAAACCTCCTCATGGTACACAAGTTTTGAATTTCAATCAGTTCTGTTCATTCCAAAATCCTGTGTTGATGTCTCATTAGATGTCTTGTTATACCTACTGGAGTGCACATTTGAAGGAATCGAATAGGGGAAGGACACCAGGAAGGACATCATGGGCAGCAAGCTCCTGAATTAGCCATGACTGTGGTAGCTCCAGACCTGATAAGTAACTCAGGTAGTGAATCATGCTGAGAGGTGGGACTTTTGGCTCATCTGGATTTTAGCATCCACAGTAGTGTCTGGACACAGCACTACACCGTCTTTGTTCTGGTCAGAGCCACCTTTGTGAGGCACAGACATCCCCAAAGCAGAGAGAACCAAAATCCATGGTGAAGTGTGGCATTTGGGAGCCTGTCTGATTTCCCACTCCCAGGTGTTGTCTCAGGCAGCCACCCTTTGCCTGAGACCATACATTGAGAAGAACAGCCTTGATGGAGAAATGGGGTCTTGATGGCCATTAGAGCTGGCAGACCCATTTTGGGTTGACAGGTGTGGAAGTTGCTCACTGCTCATGTTTCAATAATGAAAAAGGCAGAATATTTACAGACCTATAAAGGAGGAAATTGGTAATAGGAATAATACCTGGAAAGATCCTTTTTTTGTCTGAGAGCCCTTGTTGTCAAAGGACCTGTGACTTGGCTTCCATGACATGTCTTCGTAGTTAGAAATACCTTGGTCTCAGCTACACTGGTCTGGGAAGCACCTCGCAGACACCCTGGAGGTTTTGCAGTGGCTTTGCATCATGTAAGTGAGAAGCAGCTGGTTTTGTGCCACGTCTCACTGTAACGCTGAGCCCGATTAAACTCTGAACATCGGCGCATTCTCTGCTTCCAATTCAGGCTGATCTTTAAGCTTGGGCTTTGAAATGTTATCCTGGAAGAAGGCAAGAACGAGCACCAGAAAATTTCTTGAGAAAGAAGCTTTTAATTGCTTTTCATTCCTCAATTCGCCTTTCCTCCCTTCCCACTCAGAAACAGTAACTGCTTGTTTTTTCATTTTAACTAAAAAACAAACTATGAGGAAAGCAGGTGTTATCATACTCTAACAGCTGTATGTGATTTACAGCACATATTGAGTATGCAGTTTTCATTTTCATCACTTTGCCTCACTCAGAGCAAACTTAGCTGTCTGCAAGCATGATCCTAAGAAACTGCACACCACAAAAGCACTGGGAACGTTGCACATCTGAATCAAGTCAGGCTAGGAACTTGCTCTATTATCATTGCTTGTGTGTGTTATCTGAGAAAATGCTAGCTCCGTGGCTGGTGGTTAATAGCGGAGCTCTGTTGATTGCTGGAGGCCAAGACCTCCTGCTCATGGAAACAGCCACTATTTGTCTTATTTTAATCTGATCAGATCCTCAATGGCTGCTAATCAGTATATTTGCAGTGAAGAATAAAGTCTGAGTGTTTAGCATTGTCCCTCAATTTACACTGAATTATTGCTGGGATTTGTTAGTCCCAGCTCCTCCACCTATGCAGATTTGGCCCAGGATTTTGGGACTGTTTAAGTGCACTGTGCCCCTGGATAGCACAATTACATGACATGGGGAACCTTTCTTCATTTTATTTCCAGCTCTACCTTTTCATCTTGTTTACCTAACATGGTTGACCTGCAGTCATTCCAGTTCCAGTTGGAAGGTATCAGTATGTCAGTGTCTAATAAGGCAGCAACACTTGGTAATGCATTACCTATTTAGGACTTAGAAGTTTGCATTTTCCTCACCCTAGTTCTCATAAGGCATTGGTACTGCAATGTTTTATTTTATGGGTCTAATAAATAAAAACTTTCTTTCCATGTTCTGTGGAAAGACAAAAAGTTGTTATTATTCTTGCAAAACCACATTAAACAGAAAGCAACAGCAACTGGAGTAGTGCTGACATTGCTTAATGAAAACCAGGGCATTGCAGTGGAAAACACGCTGGGAAGGACAGCTTCAATTAGAGGAAAGAAGAGATTAAAGACCTCTCTTTTATACAACCTAGGGAAGGAATGTGAAAGAAAGGGTTTGAAGAAGGCTCTAATTGAAGAATAAAATGGAAATGGTAAATGGCTTACGATAAGATCAGTAAGCAGAGACAGTGAAGCCAGTATTGCTAGTAATACGTGTAGAAGTTCATAAAACCCCCAAAATCCAATTCAGTCTGGAACAGACAGACACAGAGGAAATATCCCAGGAATTGTGATCATGTAGAAATCCTATTGGACAAGGACAAAAAGGGTTGAAAGGGAAGAATGTAAATAGTTTGAAAAACAATCAAGTATTTTTCGCATTAAAAAAATATTCACCAAAATGGCAGGAGAGTCAGGAAGGTCAAGGTCTTTTCCTGTAGGAGGAATGAATGAAATTTGGTGACAATTATGCTCTGAAGATACCCCTGTAATCACAGAAAATTGTTCTTCTCAATAGGGAAAATCTGCACAGCTTGGAAAGGTAAAATCTGTTAAACTTGAAACTACTATAACCATGTGTCATATTTCTTCTTAACACATTGTATAAAAAAGCTTTGACTTAGACAAGTATGTTTTTAATTAATTTAAATTGTTAATTCAACCAGGCTAAGAACAAGGCGGGGGGGGGGGGGGAGGGAGGGGGAGAGAAAAGCAAGATGAAGGAAATTATTTCAGCTTCAAAGAATGTTCAACTGCCTTAACAACAGCAAAAGAAACAGGACACCAAAAAGAGGAGTTTTTCTGCAAAAAAGTCCTTACTCTCCCTGGGTTTTCTGTAACAGCTCAAAAATTTGGCCTTTTTGTTTGCTGCTGAGTTTGACGCAGGGCCAACCAATATTGGTTTTGTTCACCTATGGAAGCCCTGTCTCTTCCCACTGCCTGGCTGTCCTTTTTGGGTTGTCTGGTTGCTCCTGGTGATGCCAGGTGCTGGTTGCTTTGGAGAGCGGCTCCACCCGAGCAATCTGCCACATCTTCCAGTGCAATCTTTTTTTCACCTCTCGTGGGTTAGCAGCACAGGTTAAGTGTATCTCTTGTAGCTAATATTGCCATGTGATACCACTGACCATTTTATATATCCCCCGAATGTATCTGCCCTCTTGAGAGGCCATACACATCCCATTTCTTTCTGTTCTTAACAGCTGCCTGCCCCATCTTCGTACCGTACACTTGTTCTTGCCACTTGTTCCTTTCCACTCTCTGCGCTTATTCCACCAACTTCCTTTCTGTCTCTCAGCTATTAAAAGCCCTGAGGCTAGTACAGTACGTGTGCACAGCCAGGTATGTATACGCATGTATGTATGTATTTCATCTATTCAGGCTATGCCACCTCTCTGCTCCTTTTTAATGGTAGGTTTTTTGGGGACGGTTGCCTGGCCACACACAGACACGTGCGGTGCTGGAAGGAGGGGAACCTGTCCCTGGAAAAGAAGGGTATTGCAGGTCAGGCCTTGGAGACACAAGAAGTATGTGAGGAAGCTTGGCTGACGCCTGCCTGAACCATATCTAGCTCTTTCCAATGCCCAGGGTCCATTTATTTCATTAGTACTTAAAACCTCTTTGGAGTATTTATAATTTTTATTGGGTGTTTCTAAGGGACACACATAATATATCTGGTCTAACAGTAAATCTGCTATGATGTGTTTATAAATGCAGGCTTTAGCTTCTCTGGAAATTTCCCTGCAAGAATGATGCAAGTTTACACAGAGGTAGAAATGTGAAACAGAATAACTAGATCATTATGGGGGAGTTTCTATTTTTACCTGAAGTAGATGAACATTGACTGACATCCTAACGAAAGGATGACACTGTTTTCTTATTGACTTATCGGCACGGTGTTTTCTCTTTGGTTTAAAGTCTGCCCTGGTGAGACACGAGGGAATGTTCCTGTTGAAGCAGCAGAGCTATGTACAGCTATCCAAATTAATTAGTCCTGTTAATCAAGATGGTCTATTCGCCCATGCAGAAGAGAACACTGATGAGATTTTTTAATTCAGCTGCTTAGCTTCCTCTGCACAGCTCTGTGTCATGTAGACACGTTTGGATTGACCTACATGATATGCCTGGTAACTTGTACCATTTTCTTCCCCAGCATGATGAACCAGTGCCAGAGGTTCACAAGTGGAACTCATGATCCTGGCCATGAAGTAGAGCAGGACCCAGAGCAGCTCGCTATCAACAACCGCCTTTGGCTAACTCTGGCACCCTAACAGGGCATGCCATCCCTTACATACACTCCAGGCAGGTGATTTCTACCTTCTTTCTTCTTTGGCACATAGAGCCTGGTTAATGTTCTGAAAGGAGAATTATTGCAGTGGATAAAGATGATCTAAATTCTATTGCAGTCACTCTCTGTTCAGGTAGGTAGGTCCATTTACCACCAGGAAAGGGAAATTTCTTCTTTGCTCACTGCTATTGTTGAGCAAGCACAGGGAGATGAGTGGTGTTTTCCTGCTGGTATGGAGACTAGGAGTAAGACTGATCATGAGTCTTCCCAGAAACACCTTTTGTGCTTTTTTACTGCCTTACAAACTAGAAAAGCTTCAAAAGTTATTTAACAAGGAACAGGAAAATGTCTCCAATCTTAAACTGTCATGGGCTGGAGAAAGCCATTTCCCTGACAACTCTGATCAGATGGATGGTGTTGTGCCCTTTCCACCACCTTCATCCTGTCATATCATACTGCAGATCCTAGAGAAGCATGGGTCCATAAGGCAAGATCCTGCATGGGCAAGTGCTGCTGCTCATGTAACTCGCTTTGCTTAGGACTGCATCTAGGGTCACAAAATAGTTGCCTTAGTGGTGGGCTGTTATGACTCTAGGTATGCAGCATATCTGAACAACTGTGTGGGGAATGTGGAAGGCTACTGCCTTGTGCTCATGCTCCTCTGGGAACTTTCTCTTCTTCCATAGCCTTCAATCACATCCTGTGCATTTAAAAAATATTTTATGTTAAATGTGTCCTCTGGTGAAATAAATCTCAAAAATTAAATTGGGCTGTAAGAGAGTTAATTTATGCTTCTCCATTCCTCAGTCACTCTGAAGATGCAAATCCTGTGGAAGAGAGGCAGATACTACTATTGTATATAATACATTATATGTATATCTGTACTTGCTTACTCAATTCAAGTGACTGTTCTATCTAATGTGAGGAGAGTCTCCATTGTGATATATGTTTTATATATATGTGTCCTTTGGAAACCACAGTTTGAACGCTTGACTTTGAAACTGCAGTGAACCGGGTTCTGTCTGTTACATGAAATGATCCTTCAGCTTTTACTTTGTTTTGACAAGGTGCTGCTGAAAGTGCCTTTTCACATAAGCAAAGGTAGTGGAAGTGGTCTACCTCTTCAAATGCATCAGCATGGCTCAGCTTCCCAAAGATATTTCAGTGCCTAATTGCCACTGACATGGCCTCTGAGATAGTCATTTCCATGATATCCGTGATTTCATGGAAATGAGACCCAGCAAGTTTTCTAAAGCTCTTCAGAAAAAAAGAGCTTAGGGAAAGCATTTATCAAAACAAGCAAGACTAAACTGGTCAGAGAAAGGTGTATTTGCTGCCATGGAAAGTATAACATTTCAGGCAATTAGAATCATGACGGGTTTGCTGTTTCCTATTTTTAAGTATTTTGAAGTATATTTGAACATAACCGAAATGTCAAAATCTCAGTGCATTGTGCATGATGTTAGAAAATGTAGCCTGAAATTTTAATGAAGCATAATCTGTGCTTGAAATGGAAACTAAGTAGAAACCAATGAAAACTTCAACAGATGTGTAATAAAGTCCTACAGAGAGGAAGAGAATGATTTGTGACATGCATTTTGACCAGAGTGGATGGAATATGGTAAAGATGACAGTGGCACGTCTGGGTAGTTTATTCCCTAGTGAGGGCAGAATAGCAGAGACAATAAAATCTGAAACTAGTGCATCTCTGGGCCTCCCACAGAGAACTAAAGTCCTGCTTTTGAGGAATGAGCAGAAATAAAATCCTGTGAAGCACTATGGCAACCATCACCAGGGATACCATCACAGATCTGAAACATGTTTATCCAGAAGAATTACAAGTCACGGAGTGGGATGATAAACTTGGAAATGGTATTTTAAAAGTAAAAACACTGTCACCTGGTAATTGCAGTGGTAGAGAAATGTGACACTTGGACTTTTTAATAAAACAAAACTGTTTTTAAGAGATACCACACTGAGCACCTCCTAGAAATAGCTACAGAGAGTTGTGTTTGCAAAATATCTGCACACAAGAGAACTGGGCACTGTGCAAGAAGGGAAACCAGACCAACAAAGTCATTGCAGTAGAAGTAGGTAAAGATCTTTAAACAAAAAAAGTTTTAAAAAATAAATTAAATGAATAATCACAAAAATATTTTATGGTCCTATGTAAGACCAATACATACTGACATCTGTAGTTAATCAGGTTTGTAGGTAAAGCAAATTCCACTGGCTGTAGCGTGCTCCTCATGGATAGGGTTCAGCTGAGCTGTACTCATATTTGGCAAAGGTGGAAAACCAAACCGATTCTTGGCTCTATTTTCTTTTAAAGAAGGAAGTGGGAATTGTCACAATCTGTTCCTGGATGTATCACTGACCTGATCTGTCACACTGGGCAATTTATCTACCTGTTTCAAATTTCTGTCTTTCAAAGGAAGTCAAAAGCTTGCTAGAGTATTATGAAGATGAGCCACTTGCCATTTATGCAGAGGTTTAAACACGTGAAGTGTTGGTTTACAAAATGCCATATGATGTAATTTGTTGGCATTCCTCACAATTGACATTTTTTATCATGTGGCTTGGATGCCTTTCTCTTCCACCTATGCTGCCCACGAGTCATCTTGTTTCTCCACGAGTTCTCCAGTTTCATGTAGTTCTGTCTGCCCACATTTTCTGCAGAGATACAGAAAAAGACAGTGTTATCCTTTACTCCTGCTGGATTCATGAGTGATCCTGCAAGAACAATAGCTAATAGTAGCAGTCTGTGTAAATAAATGTTTCCGTATCTCGCTGCCAGGCCTGGTTCAAATGTGAAGTCGAGCTGTCTTTGCTGGTAGTTAGATGGTTCCTGTCTCCTGCCCCATCTTTCTGAGTGTATAAATGTCCACCAACCTTTTCAGATGCTTCAGTTAGTTAATAAAAAAATATAAAAAATCCAGTACCCCACAAGTCCCCCAGTCCCTGCCAGGATCCCCAGCTGGTGCTACTTGGCTTCCCCATGAAGGAGGCTGGTGTCCAGGAGCAAGACTGGGTGACCCTGACAGTGCCTCTGCGTGTCTGCTTGTACCCTGCGCCACCTGACAGAGAAGATGAGTCTGTATCGCTGATCATCAGGCAAGTACAAAGCACCCTAAATCAGAAAAACATTTCTAATGTTTGAGATTTGAGAGAAACTAGTAATGTTTTTGTAGGAGCAGCCTAATCCTGATCTTGAATAGCAAAAAGCTCTTTCTCAGTAACAGGAATGACAAAAAAAAAAGACAAAGAAAAATTATCACAGACACATTTCTTCTCAGTCTCAGAGATACTGTCATCTCTGTATTTTCTTGCATGCTTTTTTGACTCTGATATATTCAGTGCAATGTTTGCCTCCCAATATGACATCAAACCCACACTTAATGCTTACGTATTGGCTTATGACTTCAGAAAGGAACATTTTGTTCTGCTGCATTGTTTAACATTATTCTTCACTATTATTTGCAGAAATACGTTATTGTCACTCTCACACTGACTCAAATTCAATCACCTTTTCGGTGAACGCCTTACCCAGATTAAATTAACCACTATGCATTGTATAAAAGCATTTCAAGTTAAAATGGCTTGAGTCAGTGCAATAACCAAGAAGTCCAATGATTCATTACAGCTGATATCGTTAGTTATATTACTATTGCATCCTTATCTTTTTGGAAGGCAATTAATTTTTTTTCAGCCTGGATTTTATTACTGCTGAACACATAAGGCCTTTATGATTGAAGTAGGGAGCTGTATGATTTTTTTTTTTTCCCTCTAACTTTTCATCCTGGGTTTCAAGGGTGGCGGAACAGTCGCTTGGTCTGATGCAGGCGGCAGCTGCAGCTGCTGTGTGGGCGATGCACTGTATGGCACCCACCCTCTGCTTCCCACTGGGATACTTCTTTGTTTTCCACTTGTCGCCGCGTTCTGCCCACTTTTCAATCCAAAAGACCACATCCTTGTGGACCAGTTTATTCTGAGTGATGAATGATTCAGGTGGGTTTTTTCCCTAGCTTAGGAAGATTAAGAAAGATAGCAATGCCTTTCCTAATGATTCAGTGTAATAGTTAAAAAAGTCAGAGCTTATTTCTAGATGGATGTGGTCATTGTTTTCCCTTTATAAGTGCATGTACCAAGTACGACTCAACTATACTGCCATATGAATCAGAAGAAGTGCCTATATAGAAAGTCTGCTGATGTGGGAGTTTCAAGCATGAGTTAGTGAAGAAAAGCTGTGACTCTACTTTAAGTGCTTTTTGAAAGCCCATCTCGTGCTCTATTACAAATAGAAGAAACAACTATCTGCATTAGGTATGCAGCACAGATACTCTGCATCATGTAATCATGAAGACAGGGTTAAGATGGAATCTTATTTCGTTTTGTATGAGTTCCTGTGAGAAAACCGCAGAGGTACAGCTTTCTGCTTCATTGTGAAAGTGTAATTTAGATACTTGGATCTATCTCTTCTTGGTAATTCTATAATCCATTTTTATAGCACACTAAATAGGAATGGGATAGATTAATTTTCCATGATACTATGTATCAAAACATTCCAGGGGTAACTCACAAGGAGTTTCATAAAGCGGCTGCCCCATGCGCCCAAGGCTACACGTCTGAAATCAGAACCACTTGGTTCAGAAAAGACAGCAGCAATTAAGGATGGAGGGTGGTTTCCATGTGGTGAAAATCAGTAAGTTTTCACGGCTCCTAGTAGAGCTACCCAGCCTATTTCAGCAGAGAACTTGGCTCCTTAGATGCCTACATGGCTTTTTGTCAAAGATGACTCTGTTCTTGGACACGCACACCAGAGTTAGCAAGCTACTAGGCAGCCCCAGAGCAAAAGAAACAAGCCTAAAAACTCTGGACTCAACACGTGCTGATGCTGGGGAAACTCCCAGGTTTTCTAGTGCCTTCTTCCTTGCTCTAAGAACTAGATAACACTGATGAAATGCCTCGATGGAAACTTTCCATAGCAAATTTCAAATAGAAGAGGTAGGAATTTGTGAGTGTATTCAGTGTCAGAGACTTCTGAATTTACGGGATTATAATGGAATATAAGGCGCATAAATCGCCCTGCCTTTTTTAATAGATTTCGAACAGTACAATCTGCATACAATCTTTTAGCTATCTGACTATTACATCTCATTAGCTGATTTGATTCATTTCCTTTATGATGAGTCTGTCAGCTACGGTACAATGGGACTGCAAAAGAACTTTTTAATTTAATGGCTTTCATTAGATTGTGAGGTTCTCGAATGAATAAGGAATTATGAGAAATTTAACTCATGAAGGACAGCAATGATCACAGACTGAATTTGAACTTATGGAGGGGGCCAGGAGGAGCAAGAAATATTACTATGAACTTTAAACTGCTGTTAAAATCCACATGCGATCTGTGGATAGAAAAGAAATATAGAATCTGGATACCCTGAATTTTTTTAACTATAAATGCATATTAACCAATCATAACACTCTGACATTTAGATAAACAGCTACATTAAAATGTAGCATTTGAGTAAAGCAACTTTTGGCTAGTACCTTAAATTTAGTACTATTCCCACTGAAATAAACTAAAATCAGTAGTGGTCATACTATGCAAGTTGTGTAAGACCAAAAGAGCATCTATTCCATTTTCCTATCTCCAGCACTGACCAGGTCCAGACCCACAGCTTTATTAATGCAGCTTTAATGCAAAAATCTATTGAATTCAAAGGAAAGATTTCCCTCTTGATTTCAGAAGGAGCAGAAGCAAGCCATCTAAGTGGCAATTATATATTCTCTATTTTGAAGCCAAAATTAGAAAGAAATATTTTGAATACCCACAAAATAGTTGAAGTACATTGCATTAATCTAAGTTAATACAAAAATAGCCAAAATTTGAAAGAATTATAGTAAGGATACTCTCAGTTTTGCTTGTAAAGGCATTTATACTTATCACCGTGACATTTGTCTTTCCACTGCTGTACTCCATGGGAGGCACTTTGGTGCTTTTAGTGGTGTTATTTAGTTGACTCCCAGCCCTTCTCAGAGCCAGGCGACTTGCTGCCCCTTATTCTAATAACAGTAGACTGTTTCCTTGTGAAACAAGCAACCTGGGTAATTACCTCAGGGTCCTACAGGCCAGCGAACATGGGAAGAAGGACAAAAATGTTCCAGGGTGTGGATGGGAGCAAGGGGGGCCCTGATGAGCATAGAGACATGTAGGAATTAGGGGCTTTGGGTTTTATTGCCCACGGATCACTGGGGTGTTGTGTTACTCCAGTCAAGAACTTTACCTGGATAAACACTTGTAAAGGGCTTTTGGGTCCTTGCAAAAGAGCATGCTCATGTATTTCCAGCGGTAACCCCAAGGATCCCAAGGAGATGAAAGACCCAGCAATCCCAAACACAGCTGCAGACTGGATAGAGAGTGGATTGAGAACAGCCCTGAGGAGAAGGACTTGGGGGTATTGATTGATGAGAAGCTCAACATGAGCCGGCAGTGTGTGCTTGCAGCCTAGAAAGCCAACCATGTCCTGGGCTGCATCAAAAGAAGCGTGACCAGCAGGTCGAGGGAGGTGATCCTGATCCTGTACTCTGCTCTTGTGAGACCCCACCTGGAGTACTGCGTCCAGCTCTGGGGGCCCCAGTACAGGAGAGACATGGAGCTGTTGGAGAAGAGTCCAGAGGAAGGCCACAAAGCTGATCGGAGGGCTGGAGCAGCTCTCCTGTGAGGACAGGCTGAGAGAGTTGGGATTGTTTAGCCTGGAGAAGAGAAGGCTCCAGGGAGATCTAATTGCGGCCTTCCAGTACCTGAAGGTGCCTACAGGAAAGATGGGGAGGGACTGTTTATCAGGGACTGTAGTGACAGGACAAGGGGGAATGGGTTTAAGCTGAAGGAGGGTCAATTTAGATTGGCTGTTAGAAAGAAATTCTTTACTGTGAGGGTGGTGAGGCACTGGAACAGGTTGCCCAAAGAGGTTGTGGATGCCCCATCCCTGGAAGTGTTTAAGACCAGGTTGGATGAGGCTTTGGGCAACCTGGTCTAGTGGAGGGTGTCCCTGCCCACAGCAGGGGGGTTGGAACTAGATTGTGTTTGAGGTCCTTTCCAACCCAAACCATTCTGTGATTCTACGATTCTATGATTTCCTCACACTGCTTTTGAAGAGCGCAGGCTTCCTGCCCTTTACATAGTTCTGAAAGGGAGACTAGGGCTTGCCCCCTCTTTCCCCCGTGTTCCAAAGGGCATACCAGTCTTTAAAAAAAAAAAAAAAAAAAAGGCTAATTAAGGAAATAGCGACTACATATAATGCCAGAATCTGTAAAATGTGGGTTTATATTTTATGTACACAGTAAACCAAAAACTTTTGCTCCTTTATGTGTTGCTATAGAGATGCATACAAAAGATCTTTGTAGGAGAGATTTTAGGCAGTTTAAATGCAAGTGATTTATGTGAAAGGAATCATAAAATAATTAAAGAATAGACATAACATTAAATTTAACTGTTAGCTTCTGTTTACTGCTGCAGAATCAAAATACATACTGATGAGAGACAGGCAGAAAAGAGTTATTGGGGTGTGGAAGCTTTTATCAAAAGAAAGGCAGTATGAGAATATTTTTGAGTAATTTTTTTAAGCCTTAGCACATGCTTGTTCTAAATTCCCTCTGCTCCCAACACCAAAGAGAGCCTTCTGTCAAACAGGCCCTTCATCAAACAGCTTAGAAGTTGTTTTTATTCAAGCTCCTTGTCTACAAGTTGTTCTTGTACAAGTCCTTAGTTTGCAGCCAGGTACTAAAAGGGAAGAGAAAAAAATTACTGACCTCCAAACCCCACTGTTTCATGATGAGCCATGCTCCTGGAGCTGGTATTTCCTCCAGAAACCTGGCTCTTTTTTGTCTTTTCAGATTCAGGTTGTCTGGAAATTGTCCTGGAAAGCACAGGCAAAACTGTCAGAGCACTTATAACTTCAGGAAATTCATCACAGACTGCCAAGGTCCAACATCTCTACACCACATTTTCAAGTATAGTAACATGCACCTAGTTACGAATATTATATATGTTTTTCAATTAACAGACACCTAGTTACCGGCTGTCCTAGCCAATTTTCCAACACAACAGGAAAAAAAGTGCTCATGTTGATTTCAGTGAATGCCCCAAAGCACATTGAATTGTAGCATGCAAAAGGCAGGATTTCTTTCCCATCTGTTCATGTGTATCCAATATTGCATGAATGTAGATGATGGTAAATCCTGCCAGTTGGGAGTTATTTGGATGTGGTGTTCTGTTTTGAGATCATCTTTCATCACACCATGTTCATCAGTGCTTGGGTCCGTTTCACCCACTGGCAGTTAAGATTTTTTGAGGCTCGAGGGTGTTGCTTTGTTTGACTTTTTATTAAATACCTGTTATGGAAGGATGGCAGATAGGATTTGGGAGGAAGAAAAGCAATGCTTTTTCACAGAAGTAGGAAAATACAGTTCCAGTGTGAATGAGATCAGTGTCAAAAGGCATCTGCTGCCAAGGAAATACACTGTACTAGAGAAATAAGATCACAGTTTTCTCCTACTGCAGCTTCTCTATTTTGATTAAAATCTGTGTTACAGTCCAGAGGAAACAGCAACGGGAACAGAAGCTGCTGTTGCAAAACAATTGGGCACACAAGGTATTGAGAATAACCTTTTTTAAAAAAGTGAGAGTAGGATGACGCTTGATACTCTCATTAGCATTGCAGGACACTCTGGAGCACAAGGATGCCCATGCCCTCAGGCTCATGCCTCAGGCAGTCATCCATCACTTCTCCCATCATTTTCTCAAGTAGACTTCAAACCTAAGAGACAGAATATACTTTGTGGGTGAAACTGTGTAGAAAAAAATCCTTGTCACTTACAAGTTCCTGTGTTATACACTTGTGTTCGTTATCTAATTCACTGTATCACCCATCAGGAGATTAGGCACAAGCCATCCAGCCTTCGCCGCTTGTAAATGGATTTGAACCACATGGCTTGTAAACCCCTTAGCAGTCCTAATGTGAGTTTAGTTGGGTCCCATGTGCTGCTTCTAAAAACAAGTATTACTAATGTTTTTACATCAAACTCATAAAACTTGGAACTGGTTTTAGGTCTGGATCTGACCTTTCCCAAAGTCTGGGAATGCTGAGATGATTATTATAAGACTGTGAAGCCAAAGAGTAAAGGCAACACTTGGTAAATGTCCACAAAGGAAAGTGCCAAGAAGCACAAAACAATTTCATCTCTCATAGCTGATATGGCCCAAAACCAAGGGACAGTGACTCTTCTGGTTTAATGTCCTTGACTCGTCTTATTTGTTCTGTGAAGTATCTCTCTGTTAAGCAGAAAAGCCACACAGTCATACAGGTTTGCTTAATTTGGTCAAAGGAGTTGAAAAGATTAGGTAGAGTCCCTTCCTGGCTGTGTGCGTGTTGGGTGTGGGGAGCAAACAAAAGCAGATTATTCCACTGTACTTGGACAGAATTATAACACTAACATTCAGCCAAATGCAAATTTTCTTCTACAAAACATCTTATCAGCATTTAGAAGAGAATAGCTGCCTTTCCTTTGCTTGGTGCCCAGTAGAAACGGTCTGATAAGAATGGACATTGAAAATGAACGGCATCTCTTCAAACCACCAGGCCACCACCATAACAGCTGGGGATGGCTCACTTCTGCATATTTGCTAGTGTTTGTTCCAGTCTCAAAACGTGGGTTTTTTTTGAAAACTGACCCTTATGAGCTCCAAACGCCCATGTGGGCGAGGAATTGCCCTTTAGAAGAGGAACACAACATTTCTTACTCCCCTTCATGAATATTAACCATTTCCTTCTCACAACATTGCAATGATATAGCTGACTTCTCGCTTTGCAGATGTGAAAAGTAAGGTTAAAATGAACAGTACATACCCAAGAGAGAAATAGTTTAAGGACAGATTTCTGGAAAAAATGATGTTGTTCACCTTTTGGATATTTAACTTCATAAAACAATTGACGGATCGGGGTTTTTTTATTGCCTTACCATTGTTAGGTCAGTTTTGTTGATGATCTTGTAGTCCTAAAATCCTCCCAAGGTCCCAAGATATAATAAGTAATACTGTAAATAACATGATAGCATCTTTTTATCTAAGGCATAAATGGAAAACTATTATGGATGACAAAACTTTTTCTAGGGGGGAAATGAGCTAAGCAAATCTGTAAAGAACCAGGCAGTACACAGTGCATAACCCATTAGCCTAATTCCTATCTGTAAAAAAAGCAACAATTAACTGACTAAGTTTGGAGAGAAGTTTCTTTCCCTTGGAAACTTTCCTTTCTTTTCTTTGTAAGGAAACTATCTTCTTCAATGGGTCATTTATTTCATAGCTGTCTGCAATAGGGTTTTCCCCCTTTCCTTTGCAATCTCTAGATACAGTTATCATGAGAGACAGCGAGCTGAAAGAAACATGCAGCAACTCCCTTGTTAGATCACCTATTACTCACGCTGGACCTGATCTTTGCACACTGACTTTGATTTGGGTTATGATGGGGTATGTTGCTTGTAAATAAAATTCAGTAATACTGACCTTTCAAGACAAACTTGGAGTATATTTGTATCACTGAATTAATTCCTGCTACCTCTGGACAGTTGTTTGATCTCTTTGTGAAGAACTTTTCCTGTCAATAATGGTCAGCTAGTCTTACTGTCTGCAAATCTCCTCCCTTGAAAGGAGTGCTGCAAGTATTAAAAGAAGACTGCCTGAAAAATAAAAAATATATTGTTATAAGCCAATTATTGTGCATATGAGAGTAACTGAGGTTGCAGCCTGTATTGGCATGCCTATTTTCTAGGTGGGAAATAGAGGAGAGAGGTTGCATTATTTACGCCATGTAATAACAATGAGTTCTCGATGGGAGTGAGATTGGAAATCAGAGACTCTGATGTTCAAGTCTATAGACCTTGCTGCTTTCCTGAACATCCTCTCCTGAAGGATGAGTCTTGTGAATGTGTCCTATAATACTGGATATTAAATCGTTGCAAAATTCACTGAAGCTGGTGGATTGGTATTGCAATACCTCAGAGAGAGAGAAGCTAAGTGCTCTTCCATTCAATGAGAGCTACAATCGTAGAAGATACTGCCCAAAATTACAAGAGTAATAGGAAAAATAAAGAAGCCCACACATCATGGCTTATGGGGAAAAAAACCCCCAAACAACAAACCAATAATAAGGGGGCAAAATGTCACTTGAAATTATGCCAGAGAACCTGCATCTTGGGTTTTTTCCATTAGGAAATGGTTGCATGAATTCAGGTTTAAGAGAGTTTCAAGATAAGATAAAAAAAAGTTTTGCCTGGGAGATATGGCTCATTTTCATATCACAGGGATTTTGAATAAAATACCTTTGGATGAATCAAGTTCAATTGTATATAGAGCATGGTGAACGGAGTGGTTTGTTTTCAGCTCAGTATCTAGAGGCTGGGATTGTCTGCACAAGAGTGAGAGCAAGCGATTCAGTATATAAAGGAAACACATTCTCTAGGTACATTTCTTCTACAAGCGCCATGAGAACTAAACAGATCTACTAAACAGCGAGCGCTTTTACACTGCTGTTACTACACTGAACGCTGGCTGTGCATGGTCTGTATTCTGCAGCACTGCTTACTTTATGATAAACTGTCTTTCCTCATCCTCTGTACCTGCATTTGGGAACAATAAATGAGTCTGAATGTGTAACGTTGCCATAAAGTAAAGCTTTCAGATTTCACGCACCACCTTCTGTAAGCTGTAGTAAAAATACAGTTTAATGTAAATATTGAACACTACTCTGAAGCATGTTATTGCAAAAATGTGGTTAATTCAATGTTGGTTGAAACCATGTCACAGCATAGTGATGCAGTACGCCCAGAAATATCCCCATATATGTCAACAGTAGAATTAGAAACCTGTACTTGGGCGTTTAAAAATATAATTGTAAAGGCTAGGGGGAAGAATTCTGCTTACCTTTTGGGGTTTTTTTTTGTCCTCAAGGCCTGCTTCTGAGGGGCAACTGAGTATCATTCTGGTGTCATAGCCAACACTAGTCTTTGCCTGAACTACTCATCTTGCAGAATTAAAACAGTCAAAACTTCAATGACCTTACCTCAGAATACTTTTGCTCATCTGAAAGGTAACTAGAAATATCCAGAATGAAGAAGGAGAAATAAACCAAATAAATTCCATCATCCTTGCTTTACCTAATATTTCCTGCTAGTCTATAATAATTACCAACTACTAGGGGGCAAAAGAAAGCTAATCCATTCCTTGGAACATAAAGTGCTGTTGTGACAAATTTCCTGAGTAACCTCAGCTGCCCCAGTGCATTCCAGGCAAGAGAAGCTGTTTCGGAGATAGCACGGGATCAGGTTATACTGGAGAGATGTGCTACAAGATCTGCACTTTGAACTGCATCCAGAAGTGAATAGGTCATCAAGGCATCTGCCAAGGAGCTGGTGAAAATGTTCCTACCAGTTAAACTGATCTAGCTGAGGGGTGGCCAGATTCGGCTCAAGTTGTAGTTATCTAAAATACATAGGGATTTTGGTACACATTACCCAATTTCTACTATTTTCACCAAATTAAGAGTTGGAAAGTTATTATCATCTGGTAAAAACTATTTTGAGGATGAAAAATCCTTCATAAATGACAGTAAGAATTATATGATTAGTGACTAAATAAAGTGTAAGATTTTGTTTGTGCTCCTAAACCATGTTTTCAGAGAGCAGAGATAATCCCATTTGTAGTTCTCCAGTGCTTACACTGTTCCACACATAACCACGTCTTACAGCTGCACAGAAAACACAGCTCTGCACACCAAAAGTTTTATGAGGATGTTGTAAGAAACTTTATTTCAGTTTCTGTTACTACTTATCCCACTGTAAAACTGCAAACCTGTCTGGAGCTTCTTCACAGCTACGCCGAAGTGATTGACGATAGGATTTGGTCTCTGTCAAGTAGGCCCTTGGTTGGTGCCTAAGCATTTGCGATGTCTGGTTTGCAATGTTGGGTGAAACCTGTATCTTCTGTTTCAACATCTTTGCTGTTCTGGAACATGGGTTGAATATTTTTCCTCATATATGAGTGAAATGAAATCCAAAGAATAATGTTTCGCTCTGGCTTATTCCAAATTTCATTCTAATATTGATCTCTTAACTTTACCCTTTGGGTGATTTGGCAGAAAATGTCTATCAGTCTCCACCTCTGGAATTCTGTTCGACCCTGGTAGGTCTCTTTGTGCATCCTGGGGCAACCTGCAAACTCCAGGTTGTTGTCTCCTTTGCTGTTTCTGTATTGGTGGTGAGATCAAATGCACCGTTAGCACCAGGTGAGGTGACTGATATAGGCAAAGAGTATGTTCACTTTGATAATGATCAGCAGCAGATGTCACCAATGGCTTCCTTCACAGCAAGGCAAACCTTCCAATCTGAACCCTAACACTGGGCTCAGAGCAGTAGACACCTGCTGTGACAAAATGCACTGAGAGTGCCTCCCTGCCCCCCCATATAAGAATATGGGGAAGGGAACCATAAGGAAAAAAAAAGGGAAAAGCTGTTAGGGTTTGGAAAGGTCGTGGATTGATTCATTAAAGGGATCTTTTTAGGTTAAGACCACATGAGCAAACTGAAGCCAGAGAGTACATACGGTTGTTTATCTTTTTTCTAGGCCTGCTAATGTATTTTCCTATGTAAAGCAAAGTGATTCCGAACTGGAAATAACACAAGGCTTGTGCACCATGTGTTCCTGGAAGGATGAGCTTGGAGAAAATGTGTACTGAAACTGCTTAGGTGTGGAGTGGACAGAGCCATCGCTTGTCTGGAGTGCCCTGGGAGGAGGGATCCAGGAAGACCCTGGTCTTCAGGGGATTGCTGGCTCACAGCCGGTGCCACAAGTCTCCCAGAGGCAGCAAGGACACGCGGCTACCATGTCTTTACACTGAGGTTTGTAAGAGCTTGAAGCTCTTAGTCACAGCAGAGCAGCCAAATGAGCCATGCACTGAGGGTGAATGATCTTGAACAAGGCAATGGAGTAATCTTTTACTATTTGCTATAAAATTAGTAAGTGAAGATGAACATTTTTCAGCACAGATAATTGAAATGTTCTGTTACCGTGTATATATATATAAATGTCTTGAGAATGGTTCTTATTTTTCTTCTTTAAAAATTTTTACTTCATTTTTTTAAATTGCACACAGACATTCAAGGAAATTAATATGTCCAGAAACATGGTCTTCCATGTCATATATTTAGTCGTGTCTGAAAAACGTTGTTTCAAGTCTGGTGAGTGTATTTAAATGAGGAATCTTGTCATTTTCTCCCACCATACCTGAGTTTTCATTAAGATTAAATTATATTTTTAGCATTTCTTTGTTTATCTGGTTCACAGAACACAACCCAATCTAACTTAAAATTATTAATCTAACTCATATCAAAAAATAAGGAACAGAGACATAAGCAAAAATCATACAGCTTCTGAGAAAACACATTTCTGAAGTGAGAGCAATCCTAGTGGAGCCCACATACAGTGATTGCAAACCCTGCTCTTGGAAACCTTTTCTTGGTTTCTTTATATGTTCACTATAAATTTTATTTCTTTAAAATACTTTAAAGTATGGATTTGTGAGTTATTTATTTCAGTCATCCCTTGTGTTTTAAATTTCTGTCTCCATCCTACAGTTAAAAGCTTATGTTCTAGTAACCTAGGAATAAATTTGAAGGTGCTTCAAGGTTTTTAATTTGAGAGGAAATGTGTACTATAAGATGTGAAGCGTTTCTCAACCTAGTCCTTTGATAGTCTGATGTGCCATAATCTTATAGCATGTTAACTGTAAATTTAACATGCAGTTTGACAGCTATGTTTAATTTTGGTTCTCTAAACGATTCTGAAGGAATAACAAGAATCCATTTAGACAAGAGCAAGAAACTCCAGCCTTTTATTTACCTCACTTTTGAGAAAGTAAATTGTGTTTGCTAATGAATAACTTCAGGCAAATGAGCAGACTACAGGAACCTTTCGATTCTCTGACAGAATTTTAGATCTCATTAGCAAAACCCTTTGCCATTCTGGTAGTCCCAGGTAAAATCCCAGGCTAAAGGGCTTGAGATTCTCGCTGTTCCCTGATGCAAAAGGCAGTTCAATTCTGGCTGCTTTTTATTCTGTTCAGTTTTAGCTGTTCTCAGTAACATTGGCAAGGTCAATGATGTGCTTCAACTAGGTACAGTCACGCAATTGTATGTATATTCCACCAAGATGACTCATGAACTGCATGCAAAATTTTTTCCCTTAAGACACTTCAGACACAGTTTGCCCAGGTGGCAAAATATTCTCTGGAGTCACTTAAAATGCAATGACTTCATTAAGTGAAATAAAAAAGCAGGCGTCGGCAGTCTTGCCATCTGTAAGAACACAGACACCTGACATGCAGAAGCATGTCATGTACCAACCAACATCAATGTTCAGCCTTAGTCTGGCTCCAAGTGAATTCAAAGCAAGCTGAATGGAAGCAAGATCAGCTAGGGAGTTTATTTCATGTAAAATATAAACATGTTAACAGGAGAAAATACTGTTTTCTTATGTTACAACCTTAATAACCAACATGATATTTATCTTACAGTTCTGCAGGTAGTGCAGGGTTTAATTACATGTACATGATTAAAAAGAGCAGACAGTCAACTGTACACATACACCGTGTACTGTACGCTTTACTAGAAATTCAGTATTTTTACGTGTCCCCAGTTATGTCTCTAATGATTCTACTACCTCTTACTCCATTTAAAAAACTAGCACAAAATATTTAAGTAGTTTTACTATGATTGCATCATTTTGACAAGGTAAAGAGGGACTGTATATTTACACACAGATATACACATTCAAAGCCTCCGAAAAACCAGCCCTTTCCATATTTCTTCTCCTTCTCTTTCTTCTTCCCCCTACCCTATGCTCATATTCATAAAGCATATGGTGACTTTACCCCTAAAGAGTCATGGGTAAGTTATGGAGCTTGTGTTAGGTCTTCTTTAACAAAAGCTACTGAATCTAGAAAATTGTCTCCAAGAAAAGCACCTGAACCTGTAACATGGCTGCCCTGATGTTGCCATTAGAATTAGAGTTGAGAGAGGACTAGAAAACAACTCAGTACGTGAAAACAATCTGTTTTGGGACATTTGCAAATATGAACACCATTGTAAGTACAAAGCTGATGTTTAAGCTCAGCCTCTTTAAGGAATGTATTCCTATTAATGAGGGTTTGGGGAGTGGGGAGAGAAGGGTTGCAAATATTCATTTATTATCTACTGCAGCGAGCAAGATGTTTTTGTGAACGGCAAGGTGTCTTCACAAAGGGTTTGCTCCTGCTGCTTTGGAGCCCCTAGGAGAAGGGTTAGATTTATCTAGAGGACGGAGCACCAACTTCAGCTGGGTACAAGCTGAGGGCTAGGAAGCTGCATGCCAGTCCAGCTCCTCCTACAGAAGGGCACAGCACTGTACCAGCTACAAGAAAGAAAATAAACTCTATCTTGGCCGAAACCAGGACACAGACCTACCGTGCTATCACAGAAAAGTCACTTACTCTTCAATATTCTTACATATAGTGAAGCTGTCACCTGCAACAGCCTTCATCAGAAGCATTAGGCTGTTAAATTGACCGCTGTGAACGGCGCACACAAGTTATTCTACATTGTGCAATAGTCCCAGTCTTAATAACCAAATAAAGCAGAATTATTAAAGAATTATAGCAACTCTGAGATCAGGAATAAGGGGAGTTATGTGCAGTTTCATATTAAATCATTCAGGCAAAGCCAGCAAGCAAACCTCCTAGGGGGTAAAGAATCATTAGCATGTAAAAAGGTGTGGGCTTGGCCCAGATGGTCCCATCAGGTGGGCACATACCTCCTGATAGGTGTTATTTGACTTTGTATGCAAAAGGAGTGTGGTAATCTGAATAAGTCTTGTGGACAGGTTCAAGCAATCTCCTTGAAGTCATGCATGTTAACTGGAAAGAAATTAAAAAGGTGTCTTATCGAGGCTTCCCAAGGGCTATTTAAATATTAAGTGCCACGTTAAACTGAAAAGAAACACCTCAGCAACGGAACTGATGCAACATGAAAAAGCCCTGTTTTTTTCATTGATCGAAGAGAATATGATGTCTAAAAAACTAAGAATAACCTTTGTGTTAAAACCACAGAAAGTCAGTGACTTTCTGATAAGGATATCACAGGTGCTGGCCTCTAAGAAACAGCCAGCGCCTTTGGTAGATGGTGTGAGTTTTTTTACACCAGCACTTATCCTACCTCATTATCTCTTCCCTTTATATGAGCCCAAATGGAGAGAAGGAAGATGCAAAAAGATTGCTCTCCTTGCTATCACTCACACAAGGGCCAGGAATAAATGGAGCTCTTAAGATTATTCATTCTTGAGACTGTACAGAGCACAGATAAAATGGCAAAGAGTGCAATACCTGTATCATCAGCTGATTGACAGCTAGCTCTGTGTTTAGTAAAAGAGAATTCTCCAGGGAGAAATGGAGCTTTTCTAAGTTACAGTCATTGATGACTGTAATACTCTAATCAGTTATTCCCAGATGGGTTAGCAGGTAGAGCGCAAAAAAAGCTGTGAAATACGCACAGTGAGAGTAACTCGTCAGGTACATACTGCTATGTGTAGCAGACACGTAGTAAATACTGCATCCTTGTTATGCATGAACAAATACGTATGAACAGATTTGGGCTTCCTAAATTTACAACCCAGCTAGGACTACAAGCCTAAAAATGGAAATTGGGTTGTAACTAGAGATGTTGGATCACAAGCAAATAGCTGCAAAAGCAAAAAGACAAAGGCAAAATGTTAAGCTGATTGGAATTTCACAAGATTGACATTGTTGCTTAAAGTGCTTCGGTTGATTACCTTTTAAAAAATCTAAGTACATAAAAATTAAACCTGAAAACTAATAATATTAAGTACATAAATTATTATACAAATACAATATCAGACCAACAAAAGTGAAATAAATTAAAACAAACGCTGATACAAGGTACTAGCAAAGAACAGGTACACAGCCAAAACTTCTTAAAATTTCTAGTACACGTTCAGCTGTAAGATACTGCTCACACTTGTCAGCCACAAGCAGCAAAAAAAGATATGAAACAAGAGGGGTCTGCTGCTGAGAGGCATCAAATCTCTGGCAGCTGCAAGTCGTCGGCTCAGGTCCCAAGTACATGATGCTGTAACATATGGGTGAATGAAATGTAATGTCTGAAGATAGAAGACAGGTTGTGGCAGTGCTTTAGGACACACCACATAATATGAATTTCAGTTTCAGCTTAGTTAGTTCTTTAATACCTTTATCAAATCTAATGCAAAGGAAATACCTACTGCTTTATTTTCTTTGCTCCAACTGCTAAAGGAACAAGACTTTTAAGGTGTAATCTACTGCTCTGAGGTAACTGTAAATTATTAAAATAAAATGGACAGGAGTAATTTTGGGACTTAATTTCAACAAGGTGTTCTGCTTCACTGGTATGGTTTCTCCATCACTCCCCTCTTCTGCCTCCCTCTGCTATGGCCCAAAAATAGAAATTACATAAAATCTTGACAGCCTGTTCTATGAAACATAAAAGTTGAGGTCTGAGCTCATCCTCTAAGATAACTGATTCATCAGCACTGCAGTGCTTCATTGGGTTCAGTGGAAAAACAGCACAGGACAAAAATGTTCTTTTTTCTAAGTAAGAGCATAGTAATAAGATCGGACAACACATCTCAGCAACAGCGTGTGAAACAACCAGAAAACTTCAGATGTCTTTAGACCTAATATACTCAGAACCCAACACCATAAAAATAGTCACTTTAGGGAAGCACAGAATACTATTAGACATCTGTGCTACAATTTTGTTTTCTAGCTGCTGGCTGAAAAGCTTTTATTGTCCTAGATATTTTTCCATTCTTTCATAAGGGACCGAAAATCTATACATAAGCATAAGAGAAAAAGGATTATGTTTTATTTAATCAACTAAAATACTCTACATCGTTCCTGTGAGGATCCCAATCCCGCAAAACCCGTGCAAATGCACTTAATTTGACATAGAAGTTCTGCTGCGTAGACTGGCACTATTCTT
The DNA here is from genome assembly GCF_011004875.1 of Balearica regulorum gibbericeps. Classification (NCBI taxonomy): domain Eukaryota; kingdom Metazoa; phylum Chordata; class Aves; order Gruiformes; family Gruidae; genus Balearica; species Balearica regulorum. Next base: position 52,926,913 of record NC_046187.1, on the reverse strand, counting down.
ACCGCCATGATGGGACAGCTTTTGCTGGACTGAAGTCAAGACATTCAGCACACTGTAGACTGGATATAATTTACAGAATTGTGACTGCAATTTATTTTATAATTCTCCCTAGTTTAGCTGGTGTTAGCATAAAGTGAGTATCCCACAACTTTTCAGAGTTGATGTCAGACCAGTGATATCTGGTGTGATACCAGTGCTGTGATCTTTTCAGGGGCTAGCATGAATTTAAAATGTTTTTTCATACTTTATGAAAAGGCTTATTCTAGCAATTTTACTCTCAATAACGTACTGCAATTATCAGTTTGTTTTACAACCTAGAGCTATCTTGCAGTTGGAGAAAACCAGAGATTATTATTCTGTACTTTAGCACTTAAATATTAATTCATATTATTAACATTTTTTAAAAAATCAATTTTCAGATAAGTCAATTGAAATATGGAAAACATTTCCTAAAATTGAATTGATTTTAAAAATATTTTAATGAAAAATTACTTTTCATATAAAAATGAACGCTAAACATTCAAATGATACCTGAAGAATATCTTTTTTGTTGCTTGTTTTAAAATGAAGAATGCCCTAGTAATGTTCAGCAGTAAACTGTGAAGTATAGACCTTTGGACCAGCACTGGTTAATGCTGATCTAGAAAGTGCCTTCATTCACAATGAGGAAACCTTACCCATTTTAAAAGGCAAGTGATTACTACATTTTTATATGGAAATTCTGAATGTTTATAAATAAATCCATTAAGGAGGGATTTGCAGGTTTCAGTGGAAAAGCTCCTGGGCCTCAGTGAGAGTTGAAGTCTTCTGTAAGATATCTGTCTTCTGTGTTAGAGACAGAACATTTCATTCTAACACCAATAAAAGAACTAGAGCTGCATCCCAATTATGCTTATCTAGAGCCTGCATACCAGCCTTCATTCATGTGAGTGATCTCTCTGGACCACTCCTATTATTCATCTAAGTAAGTACTCTAAGGTTACATTCTATGTCTGTTTTCTTGTATCGGTATAATAACATGATAAATCACAAATAATGTTAGATGAAAAGTCCACTTCTGTTTCTTGTTCTGTATAAAGTGCAACATTTCCTTAGTTTACAAAATGGCCATTGATAAATCCAGCTGAACTTCAATTGATGTGACAGTAGAAGCTAATACTTCATTTTCACCATGATGTAACAAAAGATATTTCATATTCACAGTAGATCACAATGAAAAAAAGTTATTCTCCTTCCTACAGAAGACCAAAATATAAGATTTAGCTGCACTTCAAAAGCCATTTCTTGAAATAGAGGGTTGACCATAAAGTGGAAGGCAGGCTTCTTAAAAGAACGATCAAAAGCAACATTATCTAATAAATACTTAACAAGAGTAAATGAAATATAACAGGTAGAAATAAGTTTTATGAGATGAGTATATCTTTATAAATACTAGAACCAACTGTCAGTCCCCCTGAAGAAGACACGCCTGTTTTTGCTGTTGACTCCATTGGAACAGGAATTTGGCTACTGAAGTTCAAGAATTGTATAATGGAGTGTCAACCCAAGCATGGTAGTTACCCAGTGTTACCACTGCCTCAACCTGCTATCCATCCCTTCTCTTACGCTATTGATACTTTCTTCTACATTCATTCTTTGCCAAATTCCAGTATATGAGTTCAGCAATTTTATTAGCCAGGGCATGACTAGTGCCAGCCAAATTCACCCAGTAAAATCACAAACTAACTAAGCCTTTTGATGTTTTAAAAATAAGACACTCTAGAGCCCTATCTGTTTCTGTGGTCATCCAAATGCTGTCAAACATGGCCAAAATGTTAGAGATGATATATACATGACAGTGTGTGTAAACTAATGGTTGTTATGTATTACGCTATGTTGCTAAGAAATGGACTCTGTCTTGAGAAATGAAAATGGGACCTAAAGATATTCAGAAAATTGCAGGATCAAGCTGTGTCTTATGTATCGTACAAACAACACTTACTTCAATGGACTGTGTAATTTCAGGCCTGATGGATATGTTATACATGAGCAGTGTTGCAATTTCTGCAAACTCAATTAAGTAAACAACCTATAATATCATTTTAACAGAAAGATAAGCTCAATCTCTATAAATGTAATTTATCTCTGTGTCATACGTGTCATCTCACTCCCTTTATTCCAGTGCTCTGCAAGTTCTGAAATCTCACCTCATCTGTACTATCTCATGATAAACAAAGTAACTGGACATACAGAATTACTTAGTTCCACTGTAATTTAAATCCCTCTATGTGAATTTTAGGCCTGAGGTTATGCACTGAAAGTTTTTTAACAACCCAAAGCTTAAATGATTTTGGAAGAATATCTTTTTTTTTTGCAGCAGAGAGTAACATGTAAAAAAAAATCCCCTATACAAACACAATTCTAATCATCACAAAACAGATTTTTTTTTTCCCTACACTTAAAATGGGTAAGTATAGGTCAGGATGTTTTTAAAGGAATGCTTTGTAAATCAACATACCCCAAAGCTATTTAGAAAGTTTTAAACAATTTTGTCCTAAATGCAATGAACACTTCCATATAAAATACTACTCTAGCTGGATTGGGTTTAACAGTTGACATCCAAATCTTATTATCTGTAAATGTTAGTCCATATAAATTCCACTAAAATCTGACTGCAATTAACTCTTCAATCAGACTTAAAAACTACAAACAACCCCCCCCTCCCCAAAACAAAGTTCTGCATGTCAAAAATGGACAGTTATAGCCAATATCACATAGACCATTTAATAGGAGACAGAGTGTATCATTGTTCAACCATACAAGATGTGGTCTGTGTAAAAGTCAGTTAAGGGGGGCCATCACCTTCTTTTGTGCGCAGCATCGTTGTGTGCAATTGTCACAGTTTGCAAAGTCACTCTCTTGACTGATAGAATAAAATATAGCCAGACTCTGAATTTTTTGATATATCAGAGGTCAGACCATAGAATTCTTCAATAGCTTGAGCATCTATTTTCTGCAAAGTAAATAAAAAATTTTAATGTGCTATTAGGTAAAAGAAATACCAAACATGCATGAAATGACAGTATAAACGCAAAAGACAAATTCAGCTATTTTTTTCAGGGTAGCAATTAGCAAATTCTGTTTGCAATTTAAGCAGTGAAAGGGTAATGTTCAGGGACTATAAGCCCTACTGGTCTCACTCATGGAAGTCAATAGGAATGTTTGTCACAGTGAACCTAACTGAATTAAGTTTTTTCCAGTAACAGAGAGACTCCTTGGAATGCAATAGTGAACACTTAAAACACATAAATGTGACCATGTGACCCCAGCTTCTGAGATTTCCAGAAACCGTCTTCAAGACATGCCCTGTCCAATGTCCCAGTGCTTACTTTCCTCCATTGGATTTACTCCTGGGAAATCCAACTCAAGACCTCAGCTTTGCCTAGGTGCTGCAATGACATGAAGGGTTTGCTTAGGAATGAATTGCAGAGTGCTTGGACAGAATCTGTAATAGCTGCAGGTCAGATCCTGCTCTAATTTACATTCAGACAAACCCAGATTGACTACAGAATCCAGACTTTCTTGTAACTTCCCAGTTGTTCCAAAATCAAAATTTTACAGCAATGTTAGCTTTACTCAGTCCAATTTTGCCAGTGATATCGCCAAGGATTGCAACATAGTTCCTGGGTATTTTAAGTTTTAATGAATTAAATTGATTTTATTAGATATAGAAAACATTCCAAATTAAACCCTTGAAGTCTGATATTAAAAATATTCATGTTGCTCTGAAATAAAACAACCTCCTCCAACATTGACAGAGAAAGAACTACAGGAAGAAGAACTACAAATTTTGTTTGCAATCTTACTTCCTAACAGAGTTGAGCTAAATGTCACATTACAACCAAACTGTGGCTTTGCAGACTAGTAATCAGACTAGATCCCAGATCTGGATCAGAATTTTAACCCCAAATACAGAAGAGAACATAAACACAAAAGTTATGCTCATGACCCTCAGCATACTGACCTCTACAATGTCGTCATCAAACAAGAGCCAAAATCCATGACTTTTCACAATAGTAATATAATGCCCCCGATTCGGTCCACTAGAAAGCAAAACAAACCCACAACCCCCAAAATATTAGAAGCTACTATTAAGTCCATTTTGATAAGTCACATTTCTACATGCAAGCAGACTGAATTATAACTGTTATGAAGAACATAGTAAACCCATCCCTGGTGGTACAGTAGACATTTATTCCTTTCACCTTTTTATTCATTTGGTGCAAAGACTTCATCAACTGAAAGCTAAATGTGTTGTTTTCATCTGTGCCATGGCCATTTGCAAATTAACCTATAGAACACTTAACAAATTGTTCATGGCAGGCATCGACTACTGAAAATATTTTAAAAACATTATGAACTAAATTTAAGGGGGAAAATTGTTTGGTATCAACTGTGAATACTTAGTTACATACAGTCTTTGAGAAGAGAGAGAACAAGTTGTATTCCTAGACCCCCAAGAATTTTTCTGTTTGTTTCATATTTGACAATATGCCATATGTAAGTTTTATTAAAGCTAACATTTTCACTGCCTTGACAGACGATCAAGGTGATCTGTTGTAGGGCCTACGTGCTAGCAGCATCTGGCCCTCACAGAGTCCTGGCTCCCAAGCTCTCTAAGTGGGCTGATGAGGAAGGAGACAGCTCCATTAATTTAAGCCAATCTTGTGACATTTGGAGGCCCGAGAAATTATTTTTTAAACAAGAACCGATTTACTAAGAAGGAGAGTGGCTAAGAGGTTCAGGCCAAGACACAGGCAAGTTGGTGCAGCAGCAGGGTTTATGTCCTCCCTCCCACTCTCCCCACATTTTGTCAGGCATGCCTCTGCCCTTGGCAATTACATGAAAGTATCTTACCTTCCACAGTGAACAACAACAGCTACCAAATCGTACATCCGATCTAAGTTGACAGCATCACCGGATGTGTTGAAGAGACGTAACTCCAGAGGAAATACTACACGGTAAGATAGCTTAGTATACCTGTGCAATTGCTCCATATACTTGAATCTCTTGAGGTGTAAGGCAAGAATCATTGGCAGTTTTTTTACTCTCATCCTGTGAAACCATTAAAGCGCATATGATAAAGACCTGACCAGTTCAAAGTCATTCTGTCTTTCCTTAATGAGTAAACGTTTGCATTATCAAAGCACTTTATAAGTAACAGTAGTCAACTAGCAGTAGCTTCTAGACTAAGACACATGTAATACTTTTGAATATGTCTGTAGGTTCTCTGACCCACACAGAGAATGCAGGTGGGGTGTAAGGCTTCTAGTTATCTAAACACAATAAATATCAAGGAGAAGGTTTGTCAAAGCCCATGGTGACATAGCATGACATGGTGACATAGTGAAATAGCGTGCTCTTCACTTACCTTTTCTGTGCCTCTTGTTTACTGCAGCAAGTTTCACAGTAGTATTTCTGTTCACTACATAATGTCTCTGTGTTACTGAAGTCTCTGTAAATAAATAGAATTATCAGTTTTTAAATGATCTTAACATTTTTGCCCCACTTGGGCTGATGAACTGGAACCCTAGAAAGACACACAGAATGAAATCCTCTTTCCACTGAGTTCAGTTTTCTAAAACATCTAAAGCAACTGTACTGGGGTTTGCAAAGGTTTCTGGCTGCTATAACAGCCCTGTATTAGGAGCTGAGGCCCTCCATATACCACAGGTAGAGGGTCACGTATCTCAAAATGGGACTTATATCCTGGTCTCTTACATGTCAAGGGGCTGCTGAGACTTGAGTGTAGTCGCTCAATGCATCAAGTCCCTTTTTAAATTATTTGCAGAATGGAACAGCTTCAAGTGCACTTCTGTCATCCCCAAATAGCTCGCATTTTATGGTTTTCTTCTATAAGATAAGCTTGAATCCTCTTTCACAGGAGAAATAAATTGAACTCAGTTTTCTGCATCCTCTAACCTCTTGAGCTGGCACCCAGAAGTTATTTGATTATACCTTCTTGTTGTCTAAAAAAGGAAAATGTCCACTAGTATAGAAGATTTTGTAAATCCTGATCAAGTAAATACGCTTGGAAATGTTTCCGGATTGAGCTTTTGAAGTGAGAGAGGCAGAGGAAGGCTTGTTTTATAGTGTCTCTCAGTTCACAGAAAAGATTTGTCAGAAGTCACAGAGCTGAGATACTTTGGAGCAGAATTTTAGGTACCTAAAAAACCCCCACTTAACTGTAAAAAAAATGACAGTAATTTTTTGTCACCTTTAGTGTTACACTGCAGCCGAGCAGGTGTTTCAAGAACTGTAAAGGCAGACATAAGCACCCATCTCCCACTTTAAGCACACAGGTCTTCTTGTGACTTTGGGCCTTAAATAGATATATCTGAAGTACAGAAGTGTCCTGTTGATTGCACCTACATTGTACCTAACAGACTTCTGAACTCCAGACAAATTCAGACCCAATAAACTCCATTCTACCATTGCAGTTCACATGCACAGAGGCTGAAGCCGCACTGGCTGCAAGTTCGGCCTGCCCTCACAGTAGGAGCACCAGAATAATCTTAGAAAGGCAAAGGGAGGATTCTGGATGATTATTTCTTCCTGGCATCATCACCACAAGGGTAGACAGGAGAGCTGAAGACTATAGGGATTGCGAAGGCATAGGTATTAGAAGTTATTTACATTGACTTCATAAAAGGGGAGGACTTTCCATTTTCAAGCTTTAAGTTCTTTAAGGTTGACAGAGCATGACAGAGAGGCACTTCATATGACTGAATAATATTGATTCTAACTGAGAATGCTTTTACTAGGCTTTTTTCTTTATATGGTCTTAAACAATTTGATCAGAAAAGTGCCGAAATTTAGGACAAAATACAACTCTTGAAAGATAAATTGCAACAAAACTTTGATCGTAAGCAAAATTTTGTTATCTAAAAGAAAAATAAAGTATGATCACTGGAAAGGATTTGCTTCAGTGGTAAACACTGATCTTGAATATCTGATTTCACACTTGAATTTAAAGACAAAATTAACTGAATTCAGCCAATTCCTCTGAAAAACATGGTAACCTTTCAGAAGTGAAGAAATGAAACTTTTAGAAAAGATTAGAGATGGATTATATGTGTGGGGAACATAATGCTGCAAGATTCAGTAGAATGTGCTTGTGTAACTTTTAGGTCTTCGGTTCAGGAAAGAGTCTGATGTTTACTGTCAAAGCCTAAAGTCTCAATTAAAACTCACCAAAACTCAACAAAAAACAACAAACCAAAAACTTGTGGAATTTATGCGTTTCCTTCCCACCTCAAAGTGAAGCAATGGAAATAATATTTTTCTAACATAAACAAACATGTACAGGTGCTATGATAGATACTGGTTTTTTCTATGCCAAGCCTCCCATGAATATGAACTAAACTCAAAGAGTTTCTGAATTCCTTTTAAAATGTATTAATTATTCTGAAACCAATAATATCTAACATTTTAAATGATAAGTTGACTACTATGGGAATTACATGTATGAAAGCCAGAGAAATATGCAAATACTTGATAAGCTGATGGACATTCCCTTACATGTCACTTGGCATTTGTTCTTTTGTTTCTTTGTCTTCTACTTCCACCTGACAGGCTGGTACCCTGTTCTACCGAAGGAGATGAGGCACAGTCATGGAATTTAGAGGCACTACTAATTCACTTATTCAGCACATATTAGTTCCTTTTTCTGTACCAGGAACAAAACTAGTGGCATATTTATAAGCAATAACTCTTTTCTTGGGGGAAAAGAAGTATGCAGGTGAGAATTAGATGCTTTCGCTGCCCCTTACAACTGCAACTTCAGTAGCTGTTCCATCAATCGAGAATTTTCAGTGTGGTACTTCTAATAGATGTTGAACAGTTAAAAACAACAGATCATTGACTGGAGTTCATGCAAAGTCTGCATGCAGGCAGACTATAGGCCTATAGGCTTGAGGAACTTTTTTCTATACCTACAGAGCTTGTTTCAAGATATTTCTAAGTCTTTCCTATTCCATTAGCAGGCCAATCTGCATTCTGTTTATATGGTATTTTAATAGGAGAAAGGAATTTTTAAATACACCTGCTCAAGATATACTATACCTCCTGTGCTTCCACAGTCCATCTCTCTACAGCCTCTATGCTACAGTGTGAAAGATGCTTTCTATTGCTTATATGCACAAATAATACAGATTTTCTGTTTTAAGAGAGGAGAGAATTCTTAGTGGAATAAAAAAAGCACAGGCAGACTAGTTAAAAGTCAGGATCAAATGCACCGGTAAACCTTGCAACTCCTAGTGGAAATAAAAATAATGGATACGTACTATATTTGTTATTAGACTTCTATTGCTTCAGGCCCTATTGTCTACCCTGTGGACTTAGACTATGCCAGAGGCTTGTACTCTTTGGACCTCTTATGTACACAAGGACCTTTTCAATCTGAAAAGCTACAGAAATAACTAAAATGAGCATTCATCTGTAGCGGCAAAAAATTCATTCTACTTAAATGTTATCTTGCGTAGTTTTTCTTTAATTTACCTTTTCAACGTAGTAGCACTTAAACCTGTAAACACATAGCAAAGCAGTTGTTTAAAAAAAGGAAACACCAAAGTTTCCAAAAAGAGTAATAACTTGGCCGCTCCTATTAACAGAAACCACAAAAGCACTTATACTTCATTTAATAATGCATAATACCATGGAGCAAAGAGAGGAAATCCATATTCTAACTGAATATGTTTTCTAAACAGAGATAGACATGCTGCTAGTGTAAAAGATGATCAGAATAGATGATAGGTGATGACTCTCTTCCTGTTTAATGTGTAAATAGCAACCTGCACCTCCCACCCCAAGAAAAGAACAAACTGGGATTTTGCTTCCCTTTATTTCCAAAATGAACGATGGGTGGCCTTCAAAATGCATGTCATGATGTTGGAATAAAGGCACATGCTATATAATGGGATGTATAAACAAACTTTTAGGACATCCATTCTTCTCTGGATTGTGTAGATCTCTGCTGGAATACTGTGCCTAGTTTTAGGTAACTGCACTTCAAGAAAGATAAAGTTCAAGAGAGGTTCAATTGGAGAGAAGGCTGAAGAGTAATGAACAGGAGCAGAGATCTACAGAAGATAGCCTGTGAAGGAAAGGTTGAATGACCCTAGGCTGTTTACCTTAGAAAGTGATGGCATTCTTCCTGTATGTAAAAGACTGCTGCTAAGAGGAAGGGGAGCAATCCCTGGTTTATGTACACAATACACAGGGCAAATAGAAATGGGCTTGAACTGAAATAAGGAAGATCCATGTTACACAGCGGGAAAAACTTGTTAGTAGTAAGAACAGGAAGGACTGGGATAGGCAGTCGAGCTACTACTAATAAAAGATCTTTTGGAACAGGTTGGACAAGCATTCTGTCTGAGGTGGAGACAGGGACTAACCTCTCGGGGTCCCTCTCAACTCCACCATTCACCTGTTGGTTGCAATAGTGAAGTTCTTTGTAAGCTACAGCCACTGGCTGTTCAGTAGTAGAAATGCTATTGGTAATTTTACTGAAGTACTCAGTGCTTTTGCATAAAACAATCTTTCCAAACAAAACATTTCCATGAAGCTTAACAACTAAGAAAATAAATAAGAAATTGGAGAAAGCTGAAGGACAGATGGCAACTTTATGTACAGCAGCAGTTATGAACAGGTTCACCAGACTAAGCTGTAAGAAAAAGTCAGTGCTCAGTCTCCAGTAACTGTATATCATAGAACCAAATAACAACTCAGGTTAGAAAGGATCTCAGAAGATGTACACTTCAGCCTCCTTGCATGTCAGCATGATTTCAAATTGACTTTGAACACCATAGGGAAAGGTAAAGTAATGCTGACAAAACCAAGTTCAACATAGTGGCTACAGTGAAGAACTTAGAAATGTGCAAACAAAAGCCTGTAGTACCAGTAGTGATTCAATTATTGGTGACCATGAGCAGACAAAGAGACAATGGGAAAAAAGCGAAAATAATGTGCTCCTTTCCAAAGCCACTCTTCAGTTTGCTCACCTTTTAAAATGAGGTTACTTAATGCCGTGTGGACTACTTGAGGGCTAAGAACTGCTACAGTATCCTACAGAAGACTGAACAGAAGTTGAGAAGGAAAAATCTTACTGGATCTACCACTTTAAAGTGCAACAAAAGTTACCTAGTACAGTTGTGGTATGCACAGAGAAATCACTGCTTTCTGACTCAGGAAATGGTTAGGACTTCATATGCCTTCTCTTTTTGTAACTCAGCTTGGGGTGAGATGCCAGGCAACCCTTCCAAAGCATTCCAGAAAAACTACTAAATACAATTTCAAACTTGGTAGCAATTTTGGAGCCTGAAAGAGTAATTTGACCAATTGATAATCGTTACCTTAGAGCAGCAACATACTGTCTTAAATCTAGGTATCGGTTTATTGTAACAATGCCAAAACTCTGGATATTTTAAATCTCTCAGAACAGTCATCCATGCAAGTCTAAAAATTATTTTGATCTCTGAAGTATTTAATACTTAAGAGTGTACTAGGAGCAGAACTGAAACTTAGAATAAAAGACTTGTCCCCATAATTTTAGGATGAAACACAGAATAAGAAACTTTTACGGCAGAAAAGTAGACTTTTGAAATCTTTTGCCCTCTGGGGACTCTAGCACTCATTCTGCAAAGCATACACTTAACTTTTAATATGCATATAAGTCCTAATCAACAAAGCACTTGAATAGAAGCTTAAAGATAAGCACACTTAAATCCCTTTGAAGCCAATTATTATTCTGCAGCAATTCTTCCAGAGGACGAGGCAATCAATTATTTTCCCCAAGAGATGATTTTTTTTCTCTTTCAAACACATATATTGAAAGAGAAAGCGCGTAAAACAAAATATGTGAATGTATACTTTGTCATTAGAGGAAACATCCTGTTTACTGTCTTTTTCTTCTGCTTAGGAAAATCTCAAAACCCAGTGTTATTCTACTTCTCTTTTCTGTACCTACTAGACTTGGAAAATTTAGCAAAGTCAGGACTATCTCCCAAAGAGATGCATTCATTTACCTTAGACAGTGTGTAATTGATGTGTTCTGCTCCACATCAACAGAAAGGTCAAGAAAATCTTCATCTTTGCTACTAACCTGTTGCAAAAAATGTACACGCGAAACAGAGACTTAGTGAAACGTTATACATCTAAGTGCTGTCTATATCTACATGCAAATGCTAAAGATAGAGCAATTTCTGCAGAATAAATTACACAAAACCCCCCCATTCCAATGTTTTACATTTTTTTTCTAGTTCAGCATGACTATATTTATTAGTAACCCTACCAATCCAGCTTTCACATAATTTAACTTCTGTCTGTTCCACTTATCCAAGCCCACCAACCATGGGCCAGTGACTGCAGTCTACTGTTCATTAGAGGGACCATCCCCCCCCTATATTAGCTGTGACTAGTGCATTACATATGTTCCCTTGTTATGCAACACAGCCTAGTTTCTTATTTTACTGGAATTTTATTTACCCTTTGTATAATATAGTACACTATATAATCACAGTTTATGCCCTATGTAATTATTTCCACTATTAAAGATGCAATGAAGATATTTACCAAATAAGCATCTGTCAAGAAATGTCATATTTAACCATGTTATGTTTTCTCTCCAGTGGGCATTCAAAAGGCTGGCTTGATATTTCTAGTTGATACAGCTGCATTTCCCCACTAAGTATTGTTCCTGGTCAATAATTTTGATTAAAAAATTAAAAGACTAAAGGTAAAAATGTCAAAGTGATAATATTTTGCAAAATTGTTTTGATTTTGCCAATTTTTTTTAGATGGAACAAGAGGAGAAAAATGCGAAGCTTTTATTTTAAAAAAGTAACCTCAAACATTTTCAGACTGACAGATCTTGATTTCTGCTTTGAAAATGATTTTTCACTTAGAGTGTTTAATCTTGAAGATGAAGTCATGTAAAAACTAAATAAATCATCCAACGGATAATTGTTGTAATACTTCAGCCGAGTCAAAAAGACTGCAGAATTACTGCACATAAGTTTAGTCATATTCATAACAACCAATTCTGTTTATAAAATGCTGCATGAAGACTCCCTATTTTGCCTCCTATCACTGCATTTCCTTAGAATAACTAAATCATATGATAGGATAGTGAAGTTAAAATCAAGAACTTCAGTGAGGGGTTGAATCCATTGATCTGACACAAGTTCCTCACGCTCAGATTTCTGCAATTCTGTGGTTGTAAAAGTTATATACTACTTTCAGCTCATCTTTGTGTTATGTCAGGGATCCTATAAACATGGTGAATGCAGCCCATATCAGTCCTGAATCCAGAGGAACCTTTAGTAGGATGAGTTTTGATATTATCAAAGATGTACAGAGGCAAAACGCGCACCCAATTAAAATGAAAAGCAGTTCGTCAAACAAAAATCCTCCCTGAGCTATGATTCGACCCACAGGGGACAGGAAACCACAAAACTGGCAGCAATCAACTGCAGTATAAACATACAGCTAGAATTCAAAAGATAGAGCAACAAAGCTTTAGAGAACATTGTGTCTCTACAGCTGGAACTAGAGTTCTGTCAGACACACTGCGTATCAAAAGAGGTTAAATACTTGGAAAAGTTTTTGGCAAGTATAGTGTTTCATCTGAACACCACAAAGAAGCTAGGAATTTTGATATTGATTTCAGCACATCAAATATTTACTGAAAGGGGAAGCTGAGTTAGTTGGAGCTAGAATAACACAGACCAAAACCAAAGGTAGTTGGAAAACCAGATTCAAACTGCACTCTTTGTAAGTGAGAATAAGAACTGCTGGAATCTGAATGATTCTTAACATACCGCATATGAATATTTCAGCAAAGGAACATCTTTTAATCCATTCTACTATTCCCCAAAGATTTCAAGATACAATAATACAAGAAAAACAAACTGGAAAAGTATCCTGAGTAGCATATAGTATTTCTGCATTCACAGGAAGCTACCGAGAAGCCCTCCTACAGTAGCAATACCTAGCGCTGATTTTTCCATAAAGCTTGGTCACTTTGAATTACAAATAGGGTAATGTGCAGTTTTGCTCTTACCCAAGGACATGCCTGACGTCAATACAGTTTGTCTGAGTAAACAATGGATATTCATTTAGAATTAGGCCACAACCATTTAAAGAAGCTTGTCAGTTAAAAAGAACTTCTACCCTTTCACTTATCTTAACTTGCCAGCATTACTTGGCTTTTTATAATTGAAATTGATTAAAGAACTAATTTTCAATCTCTCTCTCATGTTTTCACTCATACAAACTTGCTCCAAACTTGGTCCAACCTCTTTTTTTCATGTTGACTATCACTGTATCTCTTTTTCCACCCCTCTCTGACCCAAATCCCTGGAGAAGTCATGTTTTCTTGGAGTACAGAGCTATTCTTTATGATTAGAAATATCAGAATATGTTCTCTTACACATCTAGTAGGACCTGGGTAGCATTTATTTCACCTAACTTCAGCTGTCTAAAGTTAGCTATTTAACCTCAGCTTGCTGTCTGAAGATACTTTCCCTGGGCAGCTTCTCCCATCTTAATGCAGATAATCTAAAGTTGCAATTTCTTTAGAGGAAGTACTTGGTAGCAGTACTGGCCTGAGTTAAAAACACATTATTCTTAGGGCAGATCAGTTTGCTGGCCCAGTTCACAGCACTGCTGCACCAAAAATTGCAACAGCTCAGTAATGCTATGGAGCCAGGACAAGCCGTATGGAGCAGAACAATGCTAAAAACTCTCTGTTTCATGAAACAGCCTGGAGACAGATGGAGAGAGCTTCCTGCAGGAGCTCCTTTGCAATCTCCATCATCTACAGAAGGAGCTGAAAAAAACTAGTTTATCCTTGATGCCTACCTTTTACAAAGCAAAGGTTAGGTGAGGTTAATTCCAACCTTTTTGGAAAGTCACTGTTCTCCCCAAAACAGGTTTTTTTTTCTGTCTGTGTGTTACTCTTTCATATAGCAACCTCACAGACAGAAAGTGGGATTTTTTATTATTTCTTTTCCCTTTAAGTAGGAGCATGTGATTGAAAACCACAGAAATCAATAGACTTGCAATCAGGTTTCTTAACTGAAACTAATTTATACTCATACTGCAAACGTGAGACTTCAAACTGATGGCATCCTCTGGAAAGTATTAGGGAGATAAAAGAAAACACATGGTTTGTTAATAACAAACCTTCTGTATGCCACTCACATTCTTAGGATTGAATTAACACAAATTCATCTTAACACTTCACTTACTTATTCATGGAATGATGTGAATATCTTGTCTCAAAGTTACAGTAATAAGGAAGGGTATTGATTAACTAACAAGGATTTTATCTGTAGAGATATGTATTAGGACAGCAAAACTTGGCATAGGTTAGCCAAGTAATGCTTAGAAAAATAAATTTTTAGAAAAGAATATACTCACTTCAAGAAGTAAAGTCTACAGGAATATCCACAATTCTCAGATGTCTGAAAAGATTCATATATTTATATATATAAAATGTATCTATCTATTAATGGGCAACAATCAAAACAAATATCTATTCCCAATGCTTACGGTTTCACAGTTCAAACATCTAGTTTCGTTAGTCAGTGTTCCCTGAAAAATCTCATGCACCCAGGTGAGTTCTTGTTTATTGTTCTCTTCAGCTTCATTCATGTTGCCATTTTTCAGCTTCCCATTTTGCTTTTCCTGTTTCTTCTCCTCCTGCAAAATGTCTGCGATGGTGTTGAGCAGGTAGTTTAAAAACTCATGTGCATCCTGCTGCATGTAGTTGTCAAAGAGATCTGTGAAGAAGAGAGTCGAGATTTCTAAAGCTGAGTATATCCTTTCCTTCAAGAAAGCAAACTAAATTCATTATTTCTTTCCAAACAGCCCTTGCTTAGCAAACTATTTAGAATCATGCCAAAGAGGAGCAGTTTTGCAGTCATGCTGGCTTCAGTGAAGCTACTTTGGGGGAAGGCTTCATCTCACCTAACTTTAGCTGTCTGAAAGGTTATGCTCTTTGGAGTTTGTTGTGTAGGCTCCCACTACAGTCAGTGAAGAAAGAAAGATGGTGACTCATCCTAAATTAATTCCTTAGACTTGATACCTAATTTTGAGCAGCACTGACTCCCACCCATATATTCCAAATCCCTCAGACACTTAGGAACATCACAGAGTTTGGACAGGAAGACACATGGCTGGGGAAACTGAAGATATCAGATGCTGACACATATGTACTGTGTCTAGCTGGAGTGGAGTTACCTTTCCTCATAGCAGCCCATACAGTGCTGTGCTTTGTACGGGTGGCTAGAACTGTGCTGATAGCACACCAATGCTTTGGCTATTGCTGAGCAGTGCTCACAGAGCATCAAGGCTGTCTCTCCAACCCCTCCTCTGCCCCCCGCCAAAGGCTGGTAGGCTGTGGGTGGGCAAGAGGTTGGGAGGGGACATAGCTGGGACAGCTGACATGTTCAGCAATAAAAGCTAAGAGAAAGGAGGAGAGGGGGCACCTTCATTATTAGGACGTTTGTCTTCCGAAGCAACTCCTAGGCATACCAAGGCCCTGCCTCCCAGGGAGCGGCTGGAAATCGCCTGCTCATAGGAGGTAGAGAATAAATCTCCTTTGGTTTTGCTTTGCTTCCACATGCAGCCTTTGCTTTTTTTTTTTTTTTTTTAATTAAAATGCCTTTATCTCAATGCATAAATTTTTTTCATCTTATTTTCTCACCCTGTCCTGCTGAGGAGGGGAGTGAGAGACAGGCTTGGTGGGCACCTGACAGCCAGCCAAGGTTAACCCACCACAAACAGTAATAACACCATCTCACAAAGCTCATTTTTCACACACAAGTCTGATGAGCAGAGACTTGTCCTCTTCAATAAGAAATCCTTGCAGGGGGAGGGGAGAATATCTCAGTGGTGATTTAGTACAGACTTCTCCAGTGAACACTTAATTTGCCCACCATGTTGAAGAAAAAAGAATCTATGTTCCCAAGAAATGTGTATTTTTATCCCCCTGCTCCTGAAAAAGATTTCCTCAGCAAATATTGTACAGATTCTTCGGCTTTGCAGTGTCTAGCCTGGACGCATAAGCTGGTTAATACACACTGAGTCTGGCCTTAATTTTAAAAAGCTGAAAACATAAGATCCAGTCCCTAAAAGTGATCCCCAACAGTGTGGGGGCATTTATCTCTAGATGACTCAGAGCTAACTTTCAAATGCCTGCTCTGGAATGAACAGTCTCCCCATTTATATGCTGTCACCAGAAAGCAATTTCTTCCAGGTGTTTGACTCGTACTTTGTCTCTTCATTCAAAGCTCCCCTGTTTCTAAGCATACCACCCACACTGACATGAATCCGGGCCAAAATGGAGCTGTGTGGCAGGCTTCCTTATTTCAAGATGTTCCTCATATCCCTTAGACAGAACTACTGTAAGGTTAGGCATATGCTGTTGCCAACCTAATGCTCACAAAGGGCCTGGTGCTGCACAAAGTAAGACTGTGCCCACCCTTTCTAAGAACAAGAGCAGCAGTTAACGTGTAGTCAACTGAACACCCCCATATACATGCAGTTACCTGTCTTCCAGGGTGTTTGGGACTAGTGGTGCCTGTAGCACTCCTAGGTCACACGGTTTCTATACTGCCAACTGCCCTCAAGGTTTCTCTCTGCCACACTCCACAAAAAATAATTAAAAAATTACAGCAGAGTGTCATCCTACTGATAGCCCTTGCTCGCGGTACAGTGCGATCTGTCCCACCATGCTGTGAAAACAACACTAATTCATGCACCTCTGGGAACTTATGAAACCTGGTATGGTTATTTCAAGCATAATATCATGTACACAGATACTAAAATATTAATATCTAAACCCCAAAAAGTACTACAAGCAACTTACAAATTTAACCTGAACACCTGCTTATATGACCACATTGCCCAATATTTATTTATACTTTCCTGATCGATGTATGAATGTCTAAGAGGATTCCAGTTGTACACTTACCATTCTCTTTTCGTAACCTTGATATGAACTTCTTTGGTGGAATAACTCCAACTTTCTTCTTCTGAGTAGCAATACTGTGGAAAAGATCTGCCAGGCAAGTCAAGAGATTTTCCTTCTTTTTCTGTTGGGCCTTGTATGATAATACATTTTCCCGAAACGGCCGGCAAAAATACAATGCCTGCAGCACGGAGTTACAGTAGCAGGTGTTCCCAAACTGCCATGTAAAATTAAAAACAGTCTTAATCCCTGTGCTTCACAATAAACCCAGTTGCTTCATTCAACTTCTGGCTTCTGTGCCCCTGTCACATACCAGCCATTTTGCCATGCAGCTGCTGTAGGTATATATTTCCACACCCACCCCTGACACTTCACAGAAAAAAAAAACTATGGTGTTCTAAATTAACTAGGATACAAAGTAAAAGTTTCCCCTTGGAAGAGATGTATTTATTGTAGTGGATCTCATTAAGCTTTTTTCCATATATTAATATACTCTTGCTGGGCTCTATCTTACTGCTCAGTAGCAGAATGACTAATGTTTTTAATGGAAAGAATTACTTTATTTTATTTATATGGGAATAAACAAGTGATTAAACACCCTTCTCACTCCTTCTCTCCTTAGTCAGATAAAAAAGCTCCTCCTAAGAGAGTCCTCGATGCAGACTGCTGTACCCAAGCTTGTGCATACTTCCATCACTTCCTCCCTCATGTTTCATAGCTAAAATTTTAACTTTATTGAAGTGTAAGTTCTAATCCCTGGAAACATTCATAGAACAGTAAACTGTTTTCTCTGGGGGCGTATGAAGCTATCTTCAAACATCTGATACAGTTTTGCAACCCACTTTGCCTAAAACTGGAACATGAGCAGCACTTAAAAAAAAAAAAAAAAAAAAGACAATCCTACCTTAGAACAGGATTGGGGGCGGGGTGGGGGGGGAAGAAGAAACCAAAGTTCGAGTAACATCAGAGCCATAGTTCTGTATATGGTTTGCCTACTGAAAATGGTACTTACATTGACCAATCCAAAGTAGTGTTCATTGATTGGAAACTGCTCTGGGCCAATGTCTTTTTCCAGAGCAGAGGCATTGGTGCCCTACAAAAAAAGGGAGAAGAAATTATTTAGGATACTAAGATTCTAAAATAAAGTTATGGACAGCATCAAGATAGAAACTCATTTTTTCCTTTCAGCCAAACTAACTCTGTCTTACTAATAGGCAGTCACATGAGCCAATAAAAATATTTGGAGTTCTAGATAGTG
Organism: Balearica regulorum gibbericeps; assembly: GCF_011004875.1. NCBI lineage: Eukaryota > Metazoa > Chordata > Aves > Gruiformes > Gruidae > Balearica > Balearica regulorum. The sequence continues at coordinate 52,908,641 of NC_046187.1, read as the reverse complement.
GAGCTGGCCTGACCTGGGATACTCTGGCAATGTCTGATTAGATGTGCACAGGTCACAACCACAGTGGTTCTCCCCACACCCACCTCCCCCTTATTTTTTACTGTGTATGTGAATAGCTGGATCCCATTACCCTCCTGCCTCATAAAGATACTTGTTGAGCTTAAGCAAAACACTTAAAGTTATCTTGGATAAACCAGTTCCTAGATGTAAGGCAGGTTGTCTAAGCATTATCGAAACTCCTCTGAATCCCTTCTAATTCATCAGCAGCCTTTGACAATACTTGGGCTCCAGACTGGCACCCAGTTCTAGTAACAACATCACAAACATTAAAAGCAAGTGTAATCTGCCACTTTGTCCTATCTAACACCAAAGGGTGCATAAGCCCAAGCACTGTTACACCTCTTAGTCACTGCCTCGGTGTGGCAAGTTATGTTCAACTGTATCTTCACTCCAACAGCAAAGGGGCTTTCACGACAGGTCTGGGAAGTACAACCACTAATTTTGTATGTTACCTGTAGTTTTGCTATATTAAAATGCCTGGTTTTAAACAAGCTTGGATTACCAAGCAAGCAAGCTAGATTGCTGCCAAAGCAAATGTCATCACTCCTGTCCACTCTATGAGCGTACAGATCCCTGTCGGACCTCGCAAAAAATGCTGTATTTGGACAAGTATTCCCTACATACATTTTATTCAAGACCGATCAGTTAGCCAATTTTTAACTTACATGATAATTGCTTTAATGACATAATACTTTATTTCCTCACTGAGCATGCTCTGCAGTGTGAAGCATTAATATGCCTTAGATTTTCCATCACACAAGAACAGCACAAGTTGGTTGACTTTCATAAAATCATGTAAAATGCCCCTGCAAACATGCCAACATGTAAAATTCAGAAAATCTGAAAATCTCTGAAATTTCCTGTGTTCCTGAGGCTTGTCCGATATATCATTTGCTCAGAGACTTCATCAGCTAAAATTTTCAAAGTTTCTGGTAAACAAATTCAATAATTCTGGTGTCCCTTCCCCATCTTCTCCCCAAAGTCTGATTCGTGTTTCCTTACATCACCACTGCTTGCTGTATTAGATTATTATTTCATGTCAACTCATCAAAAGAAGATGATTTTAGTCAACAGAATCAGTAGTGTGAAACTCAGCACAGGTGCTCTTTGAGAAGTTGAAAGCCTTGAAAGTAAAACAGCCCCTTCAAGTTGGCACCTTCCAGAAAAGCTCCAAAGATTTTGTATTTCACACGCCCTTATCAAATCTCTTTCCAGTCTCTCCCTTTCTCTCATATACACATAGCTTATTGCTCAGATCAAGTGTATGTGATTTCCCAGATATTCCCTTTGACACTGAAGTACTTTACCCACACAAGGCTCCGTGCAAAGCTTAAGGGATACAATACACGTCCTCACCAAGCACTGCTAAGCCTCAGTGAGAAAACTGGAAAAAGGAATGATCTATACAAAGCAATCATTGGCTACCTTTCAACAGAGATGACAGTGTGATAATTATGTAAGAAGTTCCACATGAAGATTAGTTTCTATGCTTGGAAAGTCAGCCTTGCCAAAGATGCACAGATTCAGCAAAGCATCTGACTTCCTGAGCAGGAGGAAACTGATAGACATTTGCCTATCTGATATTAACAGTGAAGCAAGCAGCCACTGCTACCCTCAAAACCTCGTCTGACAAAGAAAAACATGACCACAGAAGATCAATGCAGCTTCTGAAGAAAACCATCTTCATATTAATACTCATTGTACAGCATTCAGATCAAAGCAAAAGTTTTCTTCGATTACACTTCTAGCATTCAAATCAAGTTCCCTAACATAAGAATGAAATGGGTGTTTTTTCCAGTATTGCAGGAAGCATCTTCCACACTGAAAAAAATTCTTTCTCTAGAATTCATGGAAAATAATATCTCTAAAAAGTAACCTCCTACTCTTTCATAAACTACAGGTTAGTGTATGCTCTTAGACAAGTAGAACGCACATGCTCTGCTAACTAGTTGGTCCTACATTACTCATTTGCTTTTCCTCCAGGGCCAGGGTTTCTTATTTCAGAGGCTGCCAGATGGTTTGACAAATTCTTTCTAGTATTTAAATTGTCTTGTAAATATTGTGAGAAAAAGCAAGAATCAGGATTTACCAAACAAAATTATCACTGAGAACCAAACAAATACATGATGTGCACTAACTGATCTTCGTATAAAAATAATACATTGCTTGGAAATTTCCAAAGTACATGGTGTTGAAACAACATATGCTTAGTAGGAGCTCATCATAGAGCTTTACCTCTCCAAAACCAGGCCTTGCCTGTTGCAAATATAAAATGAAGCACTAAGTGCCAGTTTCCCAATAAAACAGAGGCTAAATTCAGTCTTTGGGTAAAATGACATAACTCTCATGGATTTCATTAGGACTTGTGCCTTCTTATATCAAGAGCAGTTTCAGTCTGACCTATTTTAAGGTCTCCAAAAAGATACTTCTAAATTCGTAGAAAAAGAAGAGTAGGAAAACAGGTAAGAAGCACAGAGACCTAATACTTCAAAGCAGGATGTATTTCTTACATGGAGAAAAAAAATGTAGACAGACTATTTAGTAAACTCAAACCATGCATATATATTACATGTTTTGCATAGGATGTCTCCTTAAGAAGCAGTTCACATGATGGCAGAAGAAATGACTGGAAATTTTTCCAGCCAAAGTATAAACCTGGCTTGGGTGTACAGTTTCTGGTTAACTGGAAAAAATATGTTATTAGACATGTGTTAAAGATGATTCAGAACACAGTTTAAATCAACCATATCAAATATAGAAAACATGTTAGCCTATTGAGCAAAAATCAACCATGACTATGTAACACAGTTTTAAGCATGGCTGTGCTTGTTCCCACTCCCAGCAAATAATTTCGGTCACTTCTGCAGTGAAAACCTTCTCACACATTTTTAATGCAATCCATTATCTATGGTTTTATAAACAATCCTGTGCTTCAGCTAGGAGAAATCACAGCTGAATCTACCGTACTTTCATAAAAACCAGCAAGAGTATCAGTGCAGCCACAGAGCCTGAAATGAGGAGAGACCACGTAAGTCAGTGAACTGGGATCTGGGACTATTAAATAAATTCATATCAGGGTATAGAGACAATAAAGGAGACTGGCTCCTTCTTAAAAGAATACGCTAATAAGGGAAATGCAACAAAGTGACCGTGGTGGCCAGACCTTATGAGAATGAGAACTAGGTCAAGGTGGAAACTCCTACTATGTATTCTGTAGTGCTGGTGAACCTTGATTTCTCTGAAGTTTTACCACTTAATTCAGCAATCAGTATTCACCACTTAATTCAACAATCAGTATTCAGCTCTTATAAAATGGCATACAGTTGGAGACATAGCTGAGCATGGGTCAGTTCAGGCTAAGCCAAGATTTCTACCACAGCATTGCTCTAAAAACATTCTGTCCATATGACCTATATTTTTTTCTCTTGTTATTTTGTTCTAGGCCTTCCAATCGGTAAGGCTGCCAGTTTTCTTTTAAGCTGAAATTTCTGATAATGTTGCTAAGAGTTTAATTTGTGCTTTGCATCACATGAAACAGATTAAGTAAAAAACTCTCCTGTTTCTTTGCACTTTAGCATGTAAACAAAATGACAGTGCAGGGGAAAAAAAAAAAAAGACATCAGATCAGTAAATCACATGTAGCAAAATAATCTAAATACAATTATTCTATGGAGGCTGAGAAATGAAATACAGCTAATGTGAAAGATCCTGCAAACAGAAGACAGCAAATCAAACTAGAGTTGCTAGTGTGATAGAGCTATAAAAAAAATGGCACTAATTTTCTAGAACTATGCACGTGCTTAACTTAAAGTATATGAGTGTAGTAAAGAAATTAGGATCTAAGTCACCTATGGAAAACCTATTAAATAGGTATTGCCAGATAAACAGAAACAGTATGAATAACCATCAAACAACAAAATACAAAGTAAGAAATAACAATAAATATCTCATTCACAAGGAAATCTAAAAAATATAAGAAAAAAACCCATATAAAATTTGAATCGTGAAAACAGAAATTTAACAAATATATAAAGAACAAGAGATCAGTGAAGGAAGATGGCTAGTCCATGATGAAGGAGTTCAGATCATATACAGCTGTGAACTAGATTTTTTTTTCTTAGTATTCAGGGAAAGTGAGAGCAATGTGCTAGAAATAGAGTTGTTTCCTGAAGGGAGAAACTGAAGATTTAAGACAAACTAAGGGTGACGTCTGGGCTGGTAGAAGAGAAATTAGAATAAAAATAGAAATGGCTTCAGGGCCAGGCAGCCTGAGTTTCAGGATTTTGGAAGGCACAGCATATGGGAGGGAAGGGAAAAAGAAGATTAAGAAAGATGTGGAAGGCCTCCTGGCCAACAAATGTCAGTGATGGATAACTCAAAAGCGAGAAAGCAACTGTAAATAAAATCCAAACTTAGCTCCCAGAAGCAACACAAAGAAAACGAGAGTAAGAAAAGAGCAAGCAGTATCATGCCATGCAGTATATACGCAACTGCTTTCAGTAGATATATCAGCTGTCCTTGGTGTTGGACTTCGACTATCCTCAGGGACAACCTCAACTTACAGAGAGGTATGGTGAGTAATTGGAATAGCTGAACAAGCCTTCTTCCAAAGCCATAGATCTTAAATGTCAAATCTGAAAGATTTCTGTAATTTTTAAAGTGTAAGTCACACAAGATGGTTGAATTTAATCAGATTAGCTTTTTTTCCTTTCTGCAAAGAAATGTTGTATTGTACCTCCAGCAGAGGTATTTTGGGTCTTTGTTGCCACAAGATAAAAGAGGAAAGAGCGGATGCTATGAAAAACATAGGGGATCACAGTAAACAGTAAAAAGATATTGACTGACCGAAAAACCACCACGTACTCATATTTTTGAAGGTAAAGGTGATTTAAGACAATGTATCTAAATAAATTATTTTTGTACATTTTGTCCAAAGAGTTTTCTGATCATTAAGACAAATTACAAGAGCTTGAAAGACGATGTCTAACTTGATTTTGCTGGATGCACTAAACTATCTCTAATCACACATCTAAGTAGCACATATATGTTGTGGTTTAGCCCCAGCTGACAACTAAGCACCACATGGCCGCTCACTCATTTTTTCCCCCACCCTCGGTGGGATGGGGAGGAGAATTGGAAGAAAAAGATAAAACTTGTGGGTTGGGATAAGGACAGTTTACTGGCACAGCAAAGGAAGAGGAAAATAACAACAATACTAATAAAAGAATATTCAAAGCGAGTGATGCACAATGCAGTTTGCTCACTGCCAGGAACCTGATGTTCATCCCGTCCCCGAGCAGCGAGCCCTCCTCCATGGCCAACGATCCCCCTTATATATGGAGTATGACATCATATGGTATGGAATACTCCCTTTGGTTAGTTTGGGTCAGCTGTCCTGGCTGTGTCGTATCCCAGCTTTTGTGAAAATTAACTCTATCCCAGCCAAAAGCTAGGACAATATAAATAACTTCAGCTCTTTACTGTGTGGCCTGAAATCCTGAACCACTTAGTATCTCAGACAAAGTGTTTATGCCACTCAGTCTTATATAACTTAAAAACCACAGCTTCCTCAAAGCACAAAGCAACCAAGGACTGGAAGTGAGGTTCTAGTGAAGTGTTACAATTCAGTATCTAAATCTGTTTTGTTTTTTTTTAAGTATCAACTTTTAAAGTTTCCATGATTGGACAACCTTTACCAAACTGCAACTCTGTATTCCCTCATGAGTCTGTCTTCATTCCCAGCTTAATTGCTCTTGGATTAGTGGCATTCAGGCTTGTGCTGGAACAAGTAGCAAAAACACTTTTTGGGGGGCCAGTTTCCTTCTTCAGAACACATAACCTCAAGATGGCCTCACAAGTGAAAAAGAGACTGAGGTTTGCTTACAGACTACAATTTCTTCAATAACATTTTTGTCTAGGCCACCCAGACTGCATACTTGGTGCCTCAGAGCATTCTAAAGGCAAGGCACCTTCTAGACTTCATCACAGCTGCATCAGCTGGAGTACTCTTTCATAACCTGGAGACAGAAGAAAGAATATCTTCGTTAAATCTCAATATAACATGAGTTATGAGGGCTGCAGTTATGTGGCAGGACAGGTTTAAAATTCAAAATTATTTTTGACAATTTTTGACAATTTTTTCTTTTACAGAAATGCTCTAAAAACTGTTTAAATTCAGCTGAGACAAGTGCAAGAAGAAAAGAATCACCTGTACTTGTACAGAATGAGAAACAGCTGACTAAGGTAATAGTGCTAAAGGGAAGGGGAGGGGAGTCTAGAGACCATAATATCATGTAAGATAAATAAGCATCAGTTACACAGTGCTATTTCAAAAAAAACCATAAAACCAACAACAACAACAACAAATGTTGACAACCTAATGAAATTCTTACAGACAGTAGTCTACAAAGTTCTTGAAGTAACTTTCGTGTTCAACTTGTCACTGGTAAGACTTCAGACAGGACCTTATGTCCAGGTTTGGGTGCTAGATTTCAAGAAAGATGCAGATAACTGGTGAGAGTCTGAAAGAAGGCAGTCAAAATTAAAACCTCAACTCTAGAGAAAAATGACCTGTAAAAAAGGGTTGAACAGGTTTGTGTTGCATAAGACAGAAAAGGCTGAGGCAGGGCATGACAATATTTTCAAGTATATAGTTTGCTACAGAAGGGAACTAGTCTGTTCTCAATCTCAAGAGCGGACAGGATGAGAAGTACCATGCTCAAACTACAGTAATGTAGATTCAGGTAAGACATTAGGAAACTTTCTAGTCATAAGGGCATTGAAGCATTGGGATAGACTGCCTAGAGAGATGATGTAGTCGCCATCACTGGAAATCTTCAAGTTTGACAGATATACATCAGAAATAAAACAGGTTTATCAAATGGAACTCCAGTGGACAGTTGGAGACTTTATTGTCCTAGGACAGTTTAGATGCAACTATTATTAGGTCATTAATTGTGAAATCAAATTAGATAACCTCAACACAAAATACCCAGTAATGGCTGGCTTGAAACTGTCAGCACAGCAGCCTTCTCTGCAAAGGCTGAGCATACCGAAGAACATGCCTATAACGGAACCCTGACGGTGGAGATGCAAGCTCATTTCTTCCCCAGAAGTACTGATATACTGTAGTGTTAAAAGTACGTAATGTACGTAAACGTATATAAGTGCATCTACCAAACAGCCAGCCAAGGATAGTTTCTTGAGGCCAAAGGAAGATCAGCAGAAGAGACTTTGCTGACTGCTTCTCTGGCTGGCCATGATTTACACTCCACAGGCTGTGGCTCTTCAAGCCCATCAGAACCTCACCTCCTGCATGGCACTTGCCCACCACACACAGTTGATCAGGGTCCAGAGTCTGCTTTGAATCCCATCTCTTCCACAATTCAGACTCACTCAGCCTTGCTGAGCTGTAATTAAGAGGTTCATTTATGAAGGTATTTAACATAACCACTGATTTGCTTTTAATTCAGCAACTTGAAGCCAAAGACTATATGCAACTGAAAGAAACACACTGGAAACCACACATTGCATTCAGGAATCGTTCTGTTGTGCTTATCTTCTAAACAACTACTAAGTGCATTATATATTATGGCACGTTAGCCATAAAAAAGGTATTCACGCAAGACAAGCCTCAGCCATTAGTCCAAGTTATACCTTGAAAATTATGTATTAGGATGCTTCTCACTTTACATATCCTTCTCTATCCAATATAAATTATCTTTTGTGGACTTCTGTTTATCTTTTGATGGAATGCACACTTTCTGCTTGTCAGTCCACTACCCATTTGTCAGCCATACTCTCAAGTTTTACTCTCATTACTTCAGAAAGGTATTATGATAATTAGACTTCATATTGTCTGTATTTTTCATATTTTTGTTTCTATATTTTCTATGTATACCATACTGAAATTGTGCACTTTTGAGGCTATGCTTCTAAAATTGCATTGCTTTAACTGCCTGCAACTCATTTTTACAGATGTAAAAATCTATTTTCCCTTATCAATCTAAATATGCCTTCAGATAGCTGTTTTACTGTCTTGCCATGTATTATTCTGCCTTAATCTCTGTTTATGAGAAGTTTTAAAAGTCATGAAGAAATATACACTGCACGTTGTCCAAATGAATAAATGCAGTTGAAAGTCATAGTGATCAACTCTGTAACGAAATAACACTCTTACTGTACAAAGTAGAATTTGACTATTTTTACAGCATTACAATTGTAATTTTTTTTTTATATCAGGCATTTTCCAAATCTATATTTGTAGTCTGAGTCCTCATTCTGCCCATGCCGTATATTCAAATAAATCCTGCAACGAGTCTCTAAAATCATGGCATTAAAAACAAACAAACAAAAAATCCAACAGTTATTTGCTTCCTGAATGTAGAGACTCACAGGTTTTTATGTTTTTCTCTACAACTAGTTTCTAGGATGCTTAGAAATTTTTTTCTTGTTTTTAAAAATGAAAGCTGAAATTCATAGGTGTTCACATTCTTCCTGGTGAACTGTGTGAATGTTTTCCTGAAGAAAAACACCAATTGTTATGAAACTCATAGAGACTATGAGAAGAACGGATAACATGAAAGACCAATTAATGAAAAACAAAATTAATCTGAGGAACTGCAACTTTTTTTCCAAAGGATATCTATACAACAACTACTAGGAGCAACTGTGAGGTACTTCAGACAATACCTTGTATCAGAAGCGATATGAATGTGTTCAGAACGTTCCATTTATTACATTGACAGAGCACTCTGAAATACAGATCAGGTTACTTGAAATACTACTACAAAATTACAAAAGGAGGGATTAATACCTGTTCTCAGCAGAATACTAAAAGGTATTTAGGAGAAATATGGTTCACAGAGCTTGTTAGTCATCTCTGTAAAAACATATGTCAATACATTCTGAAACGGTTAGATGCCTTTCACTGCACATAACAGTAATATCCCTAGGCCACAGCTGCAGCATGAGCTTAACTCAGAACTCAAGACTGTACCAAAAGCTCATCAACAGAGAAACATACTGCAGAGGATTTCAGTAAGCAACAATCCTGAAATGCCAGCATGCCTATCTACCTTTGAACAAGCATTTGGTACTTCAGTCATTGGGTTATCTCACAGAAACAATACCTAAGAGGATTACAGCATCCTAGGGGCTAAAACCACATCCCTAGTTTGTGTGTACAGTCTACAAGACTTACATGGCACCAGGTGTTGGTATTCCCTCATACAGGATTTCATCAGTGTATCTTATGCTTCTTCGCATCTACCATACCTGCCCTACATAAAAGCTGATGATTGCCTATTGTATACCTCCTTCTGTGGCGAACCTGGGGTGCAGAGTGGATGAACTTTCCAGTGTCTGAAAGCCAGGTAAGAGGAACATCCTGGCAACTAGACCTCCCTTTTCAGTAAGGCTGGCCACTGGGCCCACATAAGAGTCCCACCGATGCCTTCAGGCACAGTTGCCTTCATCCCCTCTGCCTCAGCAAAACAAGTTTTAGCTCTTTGGTCTCATTAACCAAATCAGCGAATGATAACTAGTACTATTGTTATTATAACTAGGTGGTCAAAACTGGTAAAAGACAAGAGGAATTTTGTTTAATACTAGAAGTTGCGCATTTAAATGTTTACTACAAATAAATGTGTCAAGTGGAAAGTTTGCACCTAACATTTTTTCTTACTTGTTAGCTCCTACTGTGTCTGCCTCAGCATGTGAGAGCTTATCCAGTGAACATATAGTACTAGATCTCTTTTGCAAGCAAGTTAAATACTGTCCCTGGCTTTCTTGCTTCACTACACTTGTTTTGATCCTTCCTGGAAAAGACTGAATGTCTACCACCTTCAGAAGAGCAAAATTACAAGCTGGAATCGGAATGGAAAAAGATAAAGAAGAACAGAACTTTTTTTTTCATTACTGTGTTCAACCAGGTTAAAAAACTTAGAAAAATACTATTATGCAGAATTATATACCTAAATATAGTATATTACCTAAGAATTCTGCTGCTACTTCTCAGTCCACAAACTGTAAGCAGTTCAGTTCTTCAAGCACTATGTTACAGTGCAGCAACAAGGTCTGGGAATTAACATCTTTGTCTGGTAGATTTCTACAGATGCCTTAAATCAAACTAGCACTGCAAATATTCAGGTTTTATACAGGTAAAAGGCTTTCTCATATACCTCTAACCTTCCAAAGTCCCATTCTCACGGAGGGTTGTCATAGCTCCTCCTACAGACCACTGAGTTCAAGTCCACCACCTCATCTAAGAGGATGCATTTTTGGAGGAGCCATAATACAGTGTTGCTAATACTTCAAAGAATTTATGTTTCTCTTACAGCCCCAAATTCCTGTAGCTTTCTGAAAATCTCAGCTTTTTTTCCTCAAAGAACTTTCAGTCCCTGTGGGTTATCCAGAAAAGACTAAATGTGGCCATCACAATGCAACATCTCTAAAAGCTACATACATGGACCCCAAGGAATATGTAGCTTTAAAACATCATTATCATTAAACCAGCTTCACCTTTGGTCACAGTATTGGTACCAGGAGCTAGAATTGCCTTGAACTATGAGCCCTTGTATGCCTTTTCTGCCTGAGGCTCTAATTCTTCCCTTCAGTCTCTCTATTACTCCTATTTTTGCAGGATATACTGACAGCGACAGCTGAGCAGCACACCATTACAACAATCTCATCAGTTTTGCTGCAAATCTGTTCAGTCTTTGGGAGAAGCGTACTGTACACAAGCGCATCTGTGAAGCACACGAAAGAAATCATGAAGTTCCTAGTGCTTTATGACAATGTTAAAGTCTTACAACCACCTGAGAGTCTCCAGCTCCCCTTCATGCGGTGCTCTCTTATGTAGTCTGCGAGGCATCACACCCACCATTCATCAGCAATAAAAAGCGGAGCCTGCCTCAGAAGGAAGGTAAATGCACCCAGGTTTTCTTCTCAGTCCCGTACTGCTTCCTAAACCTTTCTTTGCAGTATCTGTGGCCCACTGGCCCACAAGACTGGAAATTATTAAGGACAAGGAAAAGTTTAGAAAACTACTTACTGTTGGTGAAGAAAGGTGAGCACCCAGATTACTTTACCCCAAGTCTGGATTTTGTAGCAAGTTTTTTTAACCCTAAACCCAACCCTCCCTCTCTGCATTTCAGAGCAGGTGTTTCAAAGGGAGGACTGAGGCTTAGGTCAGAACTATGCATGGGATGCCCTGGACATCTGGTTGGAAATAAAAGAGTAAGCCCACTTAGGTGGAAGCGTGGACACGTGGAAGGCGAACAGGCTCGCAATCCACACTCCCTCCCACAGACCACTGCTGCTGACCCTGCAGGAGCCAGGCCTCTGGGGCTGTGCCTGTTGCCTTACCCCAGAGGTAGGCTCCATTCTCCAGGGCAGATGAATGGTGTGTGTGGCATCACCAGCACAAGGCATGCTGGGGCACCACATGGAGGGAAGCTGGCAACTGCGAGTAGCTGCTCTTGAAGAACCTGGAAATAAGGGGGGAAAATACAGACTAAACCAACAAAATGTGCAGAAACAGGCTTCTCTTCTGTTTGCATTGGGGTGCTTAGCACGCACACATTTCTTTGTTAAGTTTATTACTGCCTCACTGTATTAATAAACCTTTGACAAAATTTGAGCTCTCTCTTTCCCTCCAAGAAGTTTCAAAAATCTTAACCCAATCAGATGCCCCAAATTTGTTAGGATTAAAATTAGACCCAAGTACAATGCAGAAAGCGTCCTTTCAACTGCTCCTGGGGAGGAAAGCGGCAAAGTCTGAAAATAACAAAAATATTAATGTTTCCTTATTCCTTCCTAATTGCCTACTCTGATTTAGAGAAAGCTAAGTGACTCAAGAGTACTTAACAACCAGCAGTCCTGAGTGGCATGCAATGCAAGCTAAACCCTGATGTTAGCTCTAAAGTCAAGACTACCTAGCATTGGGATCCGAAAGCGTATTATCGGGCACCTAAATATCCTCATTTTCTGTGTAACCTGGGGAGCTCCTGGCACCATGAGACCACTGGGTACCTGCCTGAGAGGGCTAAATGGGGTCACCGACTTAATGTGGATACAGAGCCCAACTTTGGGGCTTCGCAGGGTTATTAGGGCAGGAAGAAGGGCAGGACGAGGAAGGGTGGGCTGCGGCTCCTTCTGCAACGCGTATCGGCCGGGGCCAGCCCCGCTCCGGAGGGCCCCGCACCGGCTCAGCATCTCCGTCTCTCCCCGGCCCGCTCCCGGGCTGCTCCGGGAAAACTCCTCGGGACATCGCCACTCTTCAGCGGCCGACTCCATCCCAGGCATGTCCCGGCGCACCCTGCCCGGCTCCCCCGCCGCCGGGGGCAGGGATGCGGTCGCTTCTTTTGCCTGGCGCCCCTGGGGGGAGGCCCCCCCCGCCCCCCAGCCGCCCCTCCGCCGGCCCCAGCAGGGCCTGCCCCCGGAGGGGCTGCTGTGCCGCCCCCCGCCGGCGCGCCTGCCCGCGAGCACTCACCATATTACAGATGGAGGCGATGTTTCTGACAGTCATTAGTCTAAAGGTTGCAGCGATCCCACACCGCCATCTTTATAAGGTGAAAACAGCCCCGCTCATGGTGGGAAGAGCGCAGGAAGGGAGAGGGGGCGGCGGCGGCCGCTTCTGCTCCTGCTCCGGGGCTGGGATAAAAGCAAGAGGAGGGGACTGCACAGGCACCCTTTGCGCTGGCAGAGCGGCGAGGAGGACAGACCTTCCTGCTCTCCCTCCTCTGGGCCAGTGACCGGGAGCTTTAGCAGCGCGGGGAGAGCAGCCGCATCTCCACTCCTTCCGCCTCTGACTCTCGCACGGTCCGCAGGGCCCTGGGCTCCCGCTGGAGCGCTCAGCCGCGCCTCTGCGCCAGCCGGCACCGCGCTAATCTCTCCCTTCCTCCTCCTCCTCCTCCTCTCGTGGCGGCTGCCCTTGCCGCTCGCCGCTCCATTGCAGCGCCGCGCCTGCTGATCCGCTCTGACAGCGCCGGGGAAGGGAAGGTCAGAGGCAGTGACCGGCACGGGGGCACCCCCGGCGGGCCCGGCCGGGGCGGCTGCCGCCGCAGCCAATGCGCTGCGGGGAGGGGGGGGGGGCTGCCCCTGCCACCTCCTCCCGGCCCGCGGCCCCTCCGGCGGCACGCAGCGGCGTGGGACGGGCTCTCCAAAGGGAGCGGAGGTGTCTTAATCGCCAGGCCTGGAATGGCCACAGGGCTGCAAAAACGCAGGTGTCAGTGCACAGGAAATCATACTGCCTAGTAGGGTGAAGGACAGGAAGGCAGAGTCCAGGCAGGACGACATGGATGTGTGGCAGTGATGGCAGCACTGCACTTTGGGACATGGTCTCTCCGCCTAATTTGAGGTATACAGAAGCCCAGGCATTTGCAACCCCCCCAGAGCAGTAGGCTGGAATGTAATTTACTGCCCACAGTAGGTGCTTTGCATTGCTATTCGTGCAGACAACATTTATCTTCACAAATGCTGTTTTGGGACCATGTCCACATCACGCACCTTAGTGCCAAAGTGCTCACTCACAAGTTTACAACACGTGGCATTCATACAACACTGTTAATGCAATAATCTCAGTTGTTCTTCAAACACAAGTTGAGGCCCATGCCTTTCTCCAAGGTAGAGCAGTATATTAAATTTACACACGTGGTAATAGGCACAAGGTTGTTAAATAGCTAACTTGGGGCCACACAGCAAATTTGAGAGAAGCGAGAACGGAGTTCAGCTAGGGCAATGCCTCATCTTAGAATTCCCCTTTTCCTTAGCAGATGTTGCTGTTTTCAGCAGAAGCTTAAGGCCCATTTATTGTTCCTCTGCTAGGCTGCAGAAATCACTCAAATGAAGAGAGACAACTGCTAACATTTCTACAGGCACCTCTGCTGCTAACAGCACCTGGAAGTATGGCACACTTGTGCTTAGCTACGCTTTTTACTTCATGATGCTAAAATATAATAATTTCAGTCTATAGAGCCGGACCCCACAGGCTTTATTTACAGGAAACATTCTGAACTTGGTAATATTTTTTTTATTTCAAGAGAAGGTCTATGCTTATTAATAAAAATCTGGCATCAGCAGTAGCATCTAAAGATAAATTTCTACCCTGAGAATTCTGTTAGGTAAGTTGCCTCAACCCAGCTCACTGTGGATAAATGCCCACTTTATAAAAATGGTATTAAATTTGGCATTTGTTGGCATCCTGTTGACAGTTTCAGCACAGAAACTCAAAATGGAGTTGTCACGGAGACAGAACTTTCCTCAATAAGTTGGATTAGTTATATTAAATCACTGCAGACATTTGAAGTCAGGATGGAGAAAAAATTTTGGACATTATGGAGTAAAGTCATCAGGGCTACTAAACTGCTTCATAGATCCGCAAATCACTACGAAAAAGAGCCATCAAATAATGTAACACTGAGAAAAAAAGAATCTTCCATATAATTCTATTAAGTTCATGATCTTATATTCCATGTGAATTTGATCCGAAGTGTTTAATTTGCTTAAACTCTGAGGACTGGATTATACATAATATCGCAGGTTTTCTTGACATAACCAAGGGAAATAGGAGTTAAGCCAAGGTGTCATTTCAGGACTAGCCACCCCCAGCCTCGGTTCTGAAGCAATCAAGGCCTGAATGGCCTCCAGTGCATTTCTAAGTAGCCTGTAGAGACTGACAGTACCGCACTATTGCTGTTTTTTAAATGCAGATCCCTTTTATTCCAGAAGCCTAGTTGTGTACTCTTTGCTGCAGCCAGTTTATTCCCATTTGCTGTAGAAAATCATACTTGATCTCAGTGAAAAGTCATGAAGCAAATGACTGTGTTTGAAAGGTGATTAAAAGTTTAAATGAAACAACATGTGGTAACTAATAAAGCCATTTACCTCACATATTTAAATGTCAAGGAAAACAAAAAGGTAAGAAAAAGGTAAGAGGTATTTTCATACTTTTGCTTTCTCACTGATGACAATCCCTTTTACTTTGGGGTAAGGTTTCAGGTGGTTTCTCTTTGTTAAACTTTTTTTAAGAAAAAAAACCACAAAATTAAATTGCTATTAATTACGCATTTATTGGCTGTTCAAGGAAATTACTAGTGTTGAAAATAAGCATATATGGAAATACGCACATACATACACATCGTTCTGTGAAGAATTTGGTATCATTATCCTTAATGCTAATAAAAATACTTTCATTTAAGGGTGGACACATTTCATGTCTTATTTCTAAGGATTCATAATAAAACTAGGAAATAATACACAAGTGTTTACATGCCAGTTTAATGATAGTTTAGCACTGGCTTTTTTGCTTTTCAGTCACATATCAAACTGGGTAAGAGGAAAGAAACTGTCGTACTTGAAATGGGCTGATGAGTGTTTTGATTTTCTTCTGGTGTCATTTTCAGGACTAGAAGGTTTATTTCTACAGCTTTTTGAAGATAAAAATATGCTAAGAAAAGCAACAAATGCTAGTTGCAAACATTATAGGAACTGTATAAATAAAGAACAGTGAACAATTGTTTCCACTCTAAAGCATTGCCCTATCTCTTTATAACAAACAACTAACCCTGTGTTTCTTCGAGTGTTAGACAAAGAGAAGGAAAACAAAGGACTATTTATATCCTAAGAGTGCTTATATAATTTCTGTTGAAAGGTCAAAAAAAATGCCTCCTGCATTTAATTTTAGATCAGTCTTAGTCTCATCTGGTTATATACTTGAACATTTTTATTTCACTACATAAAATAAGAACCTATTGTAAATATCCTCTTTGGGTAGCAGAGGCTTGGACTTTCATAACATTTTCCATCTGAAGCTCTCAGAGTACTTTGCAAACATTCACTCAGACTTGTCAAGTTATTGGGTGGCAAGTTAATATTAGCTTCTTTTACAAAGCAAGAAAACAGGCAGCAGAAATTTAGCAACTTGTCTGAAGTTACCCTGAAAAGTTAGTAGCAAAACTGGGACTAGAATATCTGCTCACTCTGTGCCTCAAAGAGGATATTGCATTTCCTCTCCAGAAATCTTAGAAAATTCCACAGAGGGTTCATTTATGTTTTTCTTGTAATAAACTCTGGTCCAGAAATGGGTAATCATCAGTCAGTTTTGCTGAACAAGTGTTTGGAACAGAATCAAATTTAGGATACGTTTCCAGGCAATTAAAAGGGCATTTTAACGGAAAAGGTGGTTAAAGCAATACTTATATTTTCTGGAAGGTGAGAGACTACATAATAAGAATTAAAAGAGAATTCAGATATCTGAAATACACTGTCAGCACTGAAAGTATGTTTAGAATTTTACAAATGCTTTTTTGTACTTTGTATTTTGCATAAAATTTTGTTCTACAAAAAGTGTCAATATGTCTTTAACAGAATGGAAAATATGTAGACACAAGCATGAGGACTAAGAATTTTCCATGAAGCTTGAAGCTGCAGAACAGATTGGGAGCTTTAGTACAATGCCAAATGCCAACTTGCAGTCCATGGACTGAGGCTGTAGTGCATGGCTCATAGTAGGTCTGCAGAAGCCACTCTATTTACACCTGAAATTCTGATAGTAAAAGTGGGTTGTAGTCCATGAAAAATTCATGGCAATCCACAGAAAATGTGGGGAGTCTCCTGGGGGCCTGTTAGTGAAAAAAAACCAAACCAAACCAAACCAACCCAACCACCAAACCACCCAACTTTGGAATCACTATTCTTTAGGACTGTCAGCTTCAAAGCAATGCTTACCCAACATTTTTAAATTACCCGAGAAATTATTTATCTTTATTTAAAATATGATAAAACTTTACCTTTAGAATCCTAACAAATCATACTGTCACCTACCAAATATGAAGTACAGAAAATAAAACTTTGCATTAAATTAATCTCTGAATCTTACCTATCTATGTTGATTTAACATTATACTAGTTGTCGGAGATGGAATACCATGTCTTTGTTTTTCTCAGAATTTGCTATTTTACAGAAGAAAACAAAATATATTTACAGCATCTGACTTAATTTTTTTTTTAAAACCCAAAGACAACAGAATAAGACAGACGCAAATACACTGATGGCAAATACACCAAAGGCTGACTGAATAGATAAAAGGGCCTAAGAGTTCTATAGTGATAACCATTAAAAAGTCTATTCTATGAAGAGCCAGTTTGATACTTGATAATGGCCTACAGGTGTAATTATCCCACAATATCTTACTCCTGCCTTTTTCCTTCTGCTTAATTGTGTTTCAGAAAAATTGTGTTAGGAGCTTTGAACAGTGACAATAAGAGAACTTCAGCATATTGTTTCATCAGTTTTCATAATATTAATCTTCCCTGACACTACTCAACTGAAAATATTCCCACATTTTCATAAAGTAGAAGCTTGAAGAATGGCCTCTTTATCAGGTATTTTATTCAGCAAGGAAGTTCCCTAGCAAACTTTACTGAAATTTTTCTTACCTATGCAAAATGTGCTTTCAGTTGGAAAAATACTATTTAACTTCTAATCATCCGTATCGCCTAGAAAGAGATAACCAAAATTTTTAGCCATGGAAGTAGTTTATCAAACAAGAAGAGACTCACTGAGCAAAAGTTACAGAAAACTTAAGTTTCTAACAAAAATGTATTGTTATTTCTGCCTCTGGAAAGGAAATAACAATCCTGACTCACCCTCCTCTTCTTCTCCAAAGATTTTATTTATTATTTTTGTTCTATTCTGCAGGCTCTAATTTTAACTAACATACACTCTAAGAAAAAAACAAAAAGCATATTTTGACAGCAGACAGGCTGTAAGTGGCATTTAGTCTATTTTCAGTGTGAATTTAAAATATACTAAAAAAGCCCCCCAAACCAAAAAGAAAACCAAAAAAACCCCCAACCTGCTACATTGTAAGGTCCCAAACCTGTCAATACTGTCATCCATCTGCAAAAACTGATGGTCACATCAAGATTTTACTTGCTTTGTTTTCCTTCATATCAGTGTGGAGAAAGACAGTGACACTGAAATGAAACATTAATGACAATTGTGCATTGTGGTGAACACAACATGGCATTTTTACACAAATGTTTTTCAAAAGTCTTTCAGCTGAGAGATGTATCAGACCAGTGATTTTGAGATTAAATTCATGCATCCCACAAAGACAGAGCTCCACTCTAAGATTTGAACAACTGAGTTCAGATCACCACAGCCTCCTTAAACAGCTCAGGACTAAATCCTAATAACCAAGGCACTCAGCTAACTTCAAAAGGCAGACCTTCAGATATTCTTCTCCATGACTACCTAAAGTGGAAGTGCTCTAATGTAAACAGGCCTAACAACATCTACTGGCATAGCTTACCAGATGCCCAACAGTTTTTCCTGGGCGTGCATAGAACCTGCTAACCTCTCACACTAAAAAGAAGCAAAGGCTTTTCTTCACGATGAGGTGACCAGAGTGGAGCAAAGGAGACACATTAAATATCTGATTCTTAAGTGTAGTTCTTGTAACAACTGTCCATACACCCTCCCCCCTAAACATTTTTATGTTCACTAGTCAAGCTCTCATGATAACTCAAGTTCCTGCAAATTCTGCTCATGACCAGACCCACATCTCTCCTGGTTAGCGATCCAGGATCCATCTCAAAATTAAGCTGTCCTTAGATCCAGCAGTAACGTGGGCATTCCCACAAGTCCCTGAGATACCCAGGCTTGTAGGCAGACTCAAGTGCCCAGCTCAGAAGTTTGTTCAGATAAAAGTTAGAGGCAGCTCTTTCCCTCCAACAAAACATGGAAACGGCAGATCTGCCTGCAGTCTTTCAGGTAGTAACTCAATGGTTACGGCACTTGCCCAGGAAACAGGAGAGCCTTTCCTGCATGTAAAGAGGCTCAAATCCACATCTGACCCTGTTAGGACAATAATTTACTCTATAATGAGGTTTTGGGAAGCAACAGACAGGGCAGGTGGCCTCTGCATTCCTCCTCTTGAAGTTGTGCCACCATCAGACATGAAAGTAAGTTTCATGGAGCCAGAGAGAAGGCAAACAGTGCAAAGTTTGTATGAGGAAGACAGAAGAAAGCTCATGCAGGGGAAGAAAAAGGAGGAGGGTTTTATCTGAATGATTTAAATGCTTGTCCGGGATGGATCCTGATCACTGGTTTGCTGTGCTAACAGAGGTGCCAGTTTGCATTCTGTACTGGAAGAGAAGAAACTGAGCTTGACATACATCCTACTGGCACAGGTGGTAAAAATGTAAAGGTTGGATGCTACTTCATCCTTTTGGCTACATTAAAAGAAAGGACTGATCAGACTTAGGTGTCTAACTGTAGAAAATGGTGATTGCAGAGAACCCCACCTGAAATAACCTGGAGCTACATACCTCATGAATTCATACACAGAGAGTGACTTACCTCGAGCCCCGAGACAGCTTTTGAATCCTGATGTGCTCACAATAAACATACTGGCACAGGGATTACCTCTGCAACAATGTTTTAAGCAAGTATCAGACAGATGAAGTAACTAGAAATTATAAAACACAATTTCTGGAGCTATCTCTTGTTTACAACTATGTGACTGTTTCAGGCTGAAACAGATTGGTTTAGACCTGCTAGGGGAATTTAAATGCAGGGTTCAGAAAACTCTCAGGGATAGTGGGCCAACCTCTTATTTTCTTTCCACACACTTACAGGTGCTGTGCTGGTAGCAACTCAGGATGAGCCAAGACATACTGTTTCTCACTGAGACAGGAAGCTATGAATTATCAGCAATATATCCACCTCCTTGTGAAGCAGGGACTTTTGTTGAATTCACTGCTCCACGGGAGCCAAGATGTTAACGCTCCTACCTACGCTGGGCAACATTCAAAGTCTCTGTGCTTCAAATTACTAATTCCCAGTTTATGCTAATCTGCTTGTACTCACCCTAAAAACCTCTTAGCAGTATCCCCAGTCAGGTAGCACATCTCAGCTGAGGCAGAACAAGAGCTGTGTCTCACATCCACGTTGTGCACTCACAGGATGATAGGCCTGGTTCCACCATGCCACCCAGGCGTGCTCTAGAGTGAGCTGCATGTGCTGTAATGTCAGCAAGGGTATTAGCGCAGGCTTGAGGCTTACTTCGCTATCCTTACAGACAGATCCTAAGCCTCCTAAAGAAGGGCTTAGATGGGAGTTTAGAAAGAGATCAGCAGTATTTAGTTCCTCAAAACCGCTACACAGCTGCTACTTCACACCGAAGACACTTTTGTTTCTCTAAGTTAAAGACCTCCGGGTCCCTAGAGTTCGGATGGGCAGAGGTCGACACCTACGTCCCGGCGAAGACGAAAGCCCCGTCATGGCCCAGGTCGCGGGTCCGCCCCTGACTGACGGCCGCAGGGAGCGCGACTGAGCAGCCGCGGCGCTTCTCACTGAGGCAGAGGGCCACCTCCCCACCCCCGACCGCGGCGGCCCAGAGGCACTGGCCGTCCCACTGTTCCAGGGGCAGCCCCACGCCGTCTCCCTGCGGGGGAACGCGGGAGGGGAGGCGCAGCACAGCGACCTCTCCCCGACGCCCGCTCAGAACTCCGGTGCTCAGACCAACCGCCGCAAGCTCCGCACGCGCACCCTACCACAACCACCTCGCCCCCTCTCGACGGGGTCACGTGCGCCAACTCGACCAATAGACGACAACGCTCTTCCCGCGGGCTCCCCCTACCCCCGCCCCCTCCACCGGCGGCAGGCGCCGCGCGGGCTCTCGCGGGAGCGGCGGGGCGGTATTTAAGGCCCCGGGAGAGGCTGATCTCCCTCTTTTCTCGCCGCCCGCCGCTGCGGTAAGGCTGCTGCAGCTGCTCTCACAAGGAGCCCCGGGCTCCTGATGGGCGGGGTGTGGGATTCGGGGGGGGATGGGGCGAGGCCGGGCCTACTCGGGTGTTCCCTTAACATCTTGCCCTCTCGGAGCCTGGCGGTGGTCCGAGGAGTCAACACAGGGGGATAGAGCACCTTTCCCTCACAGAAACCCAGTGCGGAGCCGTCCCCTCCGCCCTGTATCCTGTCGTGAGGCACATGCGGTCCCCCTCCCTTCTCTCTCCCCGGCCCCCCGCCCCTGCTCTGGGCTGATTTATCTCTCCCTTCCGCAGTGTGTGGCGTGGGCCGTACTCACCCCCACGGCGGCCGCCCGGCGGGGAGGATGGCGGCAGAAAGCGTCCCAAGGCACCGGCAAGGCCTTCCGATGCTTCGGAAGGGTTTGCCCGCTGGCCTGCCGCGCTCGGCCGCTCCCGGCTTGGGCAGAAGGCAAAGCAAGCTAGGCCTTGCCAGTGGGAAGTGTTGGGGATCTGGAGTCGTGCCTTTGAACGCCTATAGGTAAGGGGGCGCACCGGCCGCACCACATATCTCACAGCCTGAGGCTGGTTAGATTAAGGCTTTGGGTTTCAGAAACAGGGCTTTCAATCCTGGGATTTTGTACCACTTTAAGAAGAACGTATCTGAGGGTACTGGTATCACTGTGAGACCATCAGTGCCTAAATTTTTAAGATCTTTAGATCTTTCCTGTTCTTTCTAAATTTGAAATATACCTATGCCAGGTAGCTCCATGGTCTTCCAAATCTCCCTCCTTAAACTTTAGTCTAATAATGGCTGAAATGTTTCCCTAGCACTGTGGGAAAATAAAAAATACAAGTATTTGTACTTTCCTGTTCTTGCCTAAGTTATAGATGTTGAGCTGCACAGACCTTAAATCCAATTCAGTGCAGTGTTTTCTTTTTTGTAGGCTGCATCAAGAAAATTACAGTTAAAACCTGCAGTGTTTAGGGTATTGAGTGCTGTAGTCACTTAAGTTCAAATGGGCTTAACTTTTCAAACAAAAATTGCTGATTGCATAGGCCTTTGGGCCAGTCTTCTAGTATGTCTGTAACAGTGACTTTTGATGTCTCTTAGTTAAGCTCTGTGTGTAATTTGTTACAAAGTATATCTAAGTCAGCACAAGGTACTATTGAGTTGGCTGGTAAAAATCAGTCTGTTAAATCTAGAAATTTACAGCTTACTTGAGGGTAGTGTCAACACTATAAGCAATTTAGGTTTAATAAACTTGTTTTTTGTTAGTAGTGTATTTTAAAAGATGCTCTGTGTAGTTTAAATTGGCTGTTTAGAAAAGAATCTTTTCAACAGATTGAACCATTTACTACTTTTTGCTCTAGGTCTGATTTGATAATAAAATTGATGTAAATGACTTCTGCAGCTTTGTAGAATATGGCTTTAAGAAGGTCTTTGGTTACACATAGTTTATAATTAATAATCTTTGTCTTTTTTGTGCTGTTTAGGGGTCCCACTTAGCAACTTCATGTTTGAAATATTCTAGCCATGGATGATCACACCTGAATTAGAAGCAATGCTCAGGACTTCTTAGGAATGAATAGTAGTACCTTCTACTAGAAGGTAAGTGTGCTCTAGTGTAATGACAGTTGCAGATCATTTTAAATCTTGCTTTTTGATAACTTACAAATTTCAACTAAATTGTGCTATCTCTTGAGTAAATGCTAAGTTCAGATCATCTTAGTTAATAAGAGAAAACTGATGCTATAATTTATTCCCCTCTTATGCTTTGCCCTCTTAAGTCTGACAGTGTCTTAAGTGGCCAACACAGAGGGGTATAAAAGTTCTCTCTCAAACCCAAAGGTGAGGCTGAAACTCATTTTTGGATCATGCTGAGAGGAACATATTCATGAAACTAGTGAACTTAAGGAAGTTACCAGATTACTGCATTCAAAATAGCTTGTAGGTAGGCTTTGAACTGTCAGATTGTCATGTTACCTATTAATATCAGTTTCATGTAAATCTTATTTTTCTAGGTTTTTTCAAGTGTGTTGATACTTCATGAACCTATGGGATAAACATCTTGAGTGAAAAAGAATTCCTGATAAATTGATTGGTGTCCAGGTATGTAGTGGAAAAAGGATTATCAGATGTTAGTGGATGGATCTATATCTAAAGAAGTTTAAGTTTTTCCTTACCTGAAAACAAAGCGAAAAACCCACCAATAAAATTAGTATGGACTAATGGAAATTGTTAGAAATGTATATAGATTTAGCCAATCTAAACTGGAAGAAATCTGAGGAAAGCTTATAGGCATGATGGTTACTGGATCCATTTAATCTGGCTGGTCCTCTGAAATGGGCTAATGATATGGGAAAGGAAAATCCTGTCCTGTACAAATGGAGATGTTTGTATTGAGAAGTGGCTCTGACTTAAGGATTAGTGTCATGTAGCATGTTGATACATACTGACTGCAAATAAAATTTCTTTTACAGGGAGGAAACCAGCATGTGCAAGGGATTTGAACTGATACTAAACATCAGCTTATGAATTGATGAGCGGCTGATTTCTGAATTCATACTAGATGACTCCAGTTGTCACCTGTAATGTTTTGTCTTGAAAGTGGGATTGAGACAAGCAATGGCTAAAACGTCACATCTTCAAAGATCATGTTAAAACAGAAACCTCGCCATTTGTAGAAACTGAGGTTTCTTCACAAAAACTGCTGTAATTTATTTCTACATCTGTGTGGATTAACTGAAATAAAACATGAGAATGCTATCAGAAGTTCGTGTGTTCTGAAGATTTCTTTTCCAGGTACTTCCTGTATGAAGACTTTGTTTTATGCATGTGAACACTTACGTTGTCATGCAGAAACATTCTGTTGCCATCTGCAAACTTGAACTTAAAATTAACTTAACTAGCCCTCTTAATCTTTGTCTTTTATTCTGAATGCCTAGTCATGGTTTTCTGAAGTGGAAAAGTGAGATCAACTGGCCAGCTTCTAAGTTATTTCATTAGGCTCTATGTTATTCTCATGCTTTCCAGCTAGTCAAAAGATTCTCAAATGTGAATGAAGTACTATTACATCCTCAGCAAGAATCCCATTACCTGCTGTCCTGGTTTTGCCTGGGATTGAGTTAATTTTCTTCCTTGTAGTGGGTATAGTGCACTGTTCTGGATTGAGGATGAGAATAATTTCAAATAAACAAAAAGGAAAATGTTACTGTACATAAAGAACAACTAGTGTGAAGATCCTTGAAGAGCAAGATCAATATTGTTTAGTGATTGAAGGCTTGTATGTGCTTTTCAGTTGCTTAGGCCCAAGTAACTTACTCCTATGTGCATCCTATTACTAGCCAATGCTTAGAATGCACAAGCAAGAATACAAAATAGAAGTAGCTGCCAGGCACTGCACACCACCTACACAGGGAAGTGAGTTAGTGCGGATTAAGGACCAAACTCAAATACTTGGTCAGATTTAACCTCCACCTAACCAGGAAGTGTTTCTGTTTGTTATCTTTGGTTCAACATGTGCTAAATGGGGTGGGTAGTGATTATTTGTAGCCTGCTAGGCTTACCTAAGTGTTTCTCTGGGCTTGTGTCTTAATAAAAGATGAAAATAAATTTTAAGGGAATATGAAAGTAATTTTTCTTTATATTAAACCTGTCAACTTTCTAGTTCCTCTATGAGAAATAATCATTTTCATACAAGCCTTGTCAGTAATTTTATAGACTTCTGTTCTCTGCAGTCATACTTGAGATCGTCTATTCAGTTTTGCCTTATGTGAGTGTGGTTTCATGTCTTACCCATGCTGCCCTTTGCAGGTTTTCTAAATCTTCCCTCTTAGGTTCAATGCTAATTGATGGTATTCAGCATAGATTTCTAAATGCTCTCTCCTGTTTTCCTTGTTTACATTTGATAGCTTGGGATGATGTTTTCAGTGAGCTATCTGCCCTTCCAGATCTTTCTGAAGGGAGCAGAAGCTATCTTAGAATTATGGTTGGAGTTTTCCTTTCCAGATGCATTAGTCATGCAATATATGGTGTTAAATTCCATCTGTTGTTCTGTCCATGAGGATCTTGTCAGAATCAAGATCTTTTGGAGTCTGCAGCCATGGTTGGCTTTGAGTATTCTGCTTTTTTTTTTTCATGTCAATTGGTGTTGAAAAGAGTTTTGAAATCTTTTCACTTATGAAAACTGTTTTTCCTCTCCTTTCTGAATTAATGGCCTAAGATGCTAAAATTCTATGCTAAAATTCCCTTCTCTTTCATGGTAGCTATGCCCTTGAAGGACTTATCTGAAAACTTTTTGAAAATAGTGTGTTCCTTTGAGCCATGCTCTGTGCTTAGGTGCTGACTCATTCAGAGACTTGTTTGTTCACTTTTTTTGAGGCACTACAACTCTTGAACTTCATGCTGTGCAGTTGGTGATTAAAAAATACCATTAAATACTAATGACTTGGTCCTTAGTCACAAATTTGTTCTAAAATGTTTCAGGCAGGTCCTTGTTCATTCATCCCTAGTTTTTTTAAAAAAACTTTGGGAAAGTAATCTCTATCACAGACAAATCATTCATTTGGCTTTTGTAATGTAGCCTTCAAATTATCAAAGGCGCCTTTCATGCTTGTTTGTTTCTTGGGCTTGCAAACTTTTTTGCAGACTGCCTGCTTCTGATTAATTTGAAGAGATTTTAATACTATTTTATCATATTGCTCCTTAAGCATTTCTACTGCTTCAGTATGGTACAGATTTAAATTGGGTTGTTAATTTTTACTTTTCTCTGTTTTGGCATGGCTTGCATTTACTGAAAGGCACAGCTTCACTATGAAGTGCATTCACAGTTTGAAAGTGCTATCGTTTTTGTGTGTTTTGATTTGCCCAGGAGACTGATTAAAGCTTGTCTTTTAAGCAACATTTTATCTGTTTAGCTATACTGCACCCTTTTTAACTGGTACTTTTAATTAGTTTCATTGCTCATTGCTTTCCTCCTTTTTCCTTTCTTAAAGGGAGAAATTTGCTTTAAATTTCAAGAAGTTAAATATAAAAATGTTTTAGGATGTACTTCTTTCCATTGCTGACAGCTGAGGTTTTGTTTCCTATCAGTCTTCCTGTTGCAGAAGATAAGCTTTTTCATAGTAGTGGCTTACACACTTATGCTGTACACTTGGCAGTATGTTATACAAGTTTCCCAATAAAATTGTAGTCTTAGTGAAGTCCTAATTTGCTGTAGCTATTAATGAACCTACTCACGTGCCACTGAGTGATGATGTTGCATGTAAAGGCCTGTCTTTGCTGTTCTGTCCTTCTGAAACACCTGGTCAGAAAGGCTGATGAAAAGAGGGAATCCATTCTAAACATGATCTATTGTTCTGGTTTCACACAGCATAAATGGGTTCAGTTTACTGGTTTTAGTACATCTGGAGAGAGCAAGAATGAAAGAAAGTATACTTGAGATGCTATGGTGAATACTTAATGTTTCACCCACCTTGTTCTTTAGGTAACAAGGCAATGTTAAGGCACCGTTCTTTAAAAGTGGGAAGAGCTGTTCAGTAGAACTAGTTTAATACAAAATCAAAAAGTTTGTATTTTAAACTAAAGTAGTATCAAATTATATCATGTGTTTATAAGGCTTATGATTTTAAATTCGTCTATATGTGCTATTGCTCGGTTGGGGCCATTATTCTATGCTGAAGGCTCATTTTGAAGAAACTGGTTAGAAAGACAGGTCACTTGAGAATACACCATTCCATGACTTCTCATGAGTTGTTATAATAAGAAATCTCTTATCAATTAATTCTGACTTGTTTCTATTTTATCTTCAGGCTTTTTGGAATATAAAATGTCAGTTCAGTCATCGTTCACCCAATTAATTTTATGATGTAACATGTTAAAGCAGTGAAGCAAAACAAAGGGATTAACATTAGTCTAGGAATATGAAGTAAGTCTAAATCTGATATCTTCATTGTTGTAAATTTGCTCATTTACCCTGACCACCACCCTGTGGGACTGTATACTTGGGGCTGTGGAGTTCACTAAGAGCAAGCTGGTTTCTATGAATGCTGTCCTCTAAATGAAGTAATAACATTGCAATTTTCCCTTTTACTACTCATTGGAAAAGTGAAGACTAATGGAAGAAAAATAGCCAGGCTTGCTGGAGAATAGTCAAGGGCTAACTACTTGGCTTACACCATCACAGATTTGTATTACCTAGCCTTGTTACAGGCTAAATGACATTAAGCCAAACTGTCATTTTATAAATTTTTGTATGTATGGTTTGTACAACAGAGACTATATGAGAGTTTGGGGGGAAATAAGGGTGGAGGAAAGCTATAATATAGCTTTTAATCTGTGCATTTCTGTTTATTCTAGTTATTGATTGCAAATTTAGGAATGTTGCTTTGGCTTTTTATTGACTAAGTCTGCAAGACTGTTAAATTTCTTCAGCAAGGCAGAAGACTGTCAGGCAGAAGGGAGAATATTTTCATATCTATTTATTCCATGTTCTAGCAGACAGTGTATTTCCTACTTCACTTCCTTTCAGTAAGTTCTTACAACTGTTGAGACTCAATGATCACAGGAAGTGCAAATAAAAAAGCTGAAAAAATGAAATGTACTTCAGGAGTAACATGTGCTAACCCCTGGGCTGGTTTCTGTATTTTTTTTTTAATTGGGAACAGTTGTTGGGGGACCACCTTGAAAGTCTAGTACTCCCCAAGAGTTTTAGTTCTGAGGAGCTTGGCAACATCAGAATTTGTGTGACATCTTCTACTTAGTAACACTAATTTGTGATCTCCAGGGTTTGTACTGCTTTGTTTTTAAGAATCTAAAGTTTGTATGCGGGTATTAATTAATGTTGGAGTTAGGTGTATGACTCTTTGTGGCCGTACATTAATAAATCATACGTATTGATCTTCAGTGGGAAGCTTGGAGGCAATACACAAGTAATAACAGCTACTTGTTGTCCTAGCTATTCTTTTCAGTTGGTGGTTTGTTGCCTGCATCTTCCTTATTTTTCCTCATGCCTTCCCATAACATTACAGTCGTATCCAAGATTCTTAAGTTCATGCAAAGGGCAAAACAGCAGAAGGGTGAGAATATGGGCTGAATGCACTTGTACCTCGGAAATAATGAGTTCCCTGGACTGTCTTCTGTACAGAGGGCTACATGCACCAACATTGTCTTACGGGTCTGGCCAGACACAAAAATGCTTAATTTTCCCCACTGCTTTTTTTTAAAAAAAGAAACAATGAGTGTGCATCCAATGTATTCTAGTTTGGATCAATACAGGTAGACATTTCTTACAAAGCTATAGTTTGAGATAGAAAAATCCTCTTTTTATAGTCATTGGTACTCAGATTTATATAGAACGTGTTTTCTTAAAACTTTCTATGATTGAAAACTTTCTATTGATTTCAGATGCATGTTGGATTTTTCCATGCATCAATACTTCTGCTTATCTAAATAAAGGTGAAAGGTGCGTGACCTTCACTGATATTCATTGCTGCAAAGAGGATCTTTTCTGTTCAGTGGACTTTGATGTAAAGATCACACATTTCCTCACATGCTTTGATATTTAAGTTCTACAGCTTTGACTCCATAAATACTGAATGCTATAATACTGAAAACATTCATACTCTTTCAGATTTAAAAAAAAAAGTATAGAAGCTGACAACAATGACTTGCCATCTTCAGACTGAATTGTGTGTGTTTACTATAAGACACAAAGCTAATTTAATTCACAATACATTCTAATAAATGTACTTTAACTTAATGTACTTTATTAAAATAATGAGCAAGAATAATCAGAAATAGGAAGAGCAGTGTGCACAAAACCAGGGGATGAAAAAATGCTGGGAGTTCCTGCTTTTAGCACTGCCTGGGGTTGGAGACAATACTAGCTTGTCTAATGTGGTAGCAGGCGAGGTCCTTTTATTTCCTTCTTAATGGTATCTTGCACACCAAAGCAGAGGTGGTATGTGGCCTATGATTCAGAGTGTTTTTCAGACTTTCTCCCGATAAGTGAAGGGATTACGTGAAGGTAATTTGTATAATGGAATTTGTCTTAGATTTTATTAGTGTTCCTGTCATTGAGTTTTATTACAGATGACATAGGAAGATGAAATCTAAGCTTCTGTTTGGCTATATCATGATCTATGCCTTAAAAATAGAAAATTATCTCACACAGTTTGGAAAGTGAAAGAAAATAAATAGCAGCTCTATAGAAAAATTTCTCTGCAAGCTACTTGAAAGATTAACTGTTATGTTCTCAGGATTTTAGTAATGTATCCTATTAGGTTCATCACTTCATTTTTTTTCCTCTGAAGTGTAAACATAAAATACATACAACATACTTTATTGGTAAAGTAACTAGAAGAAAATAAACTAAGTAAAGCATACAGAAGGATGCAGTCTGTTTCCAGAAATAATGTGTTTTCTCCCACATGCCCAGACTCAAGATACTGATTTCGGATCCGGTATGGCACAAGCTTTTTAGAGTTGCTGGTATGCTGTGACACACCATGATTTTTTTTCCAGATACCCATGGGTTTCCTCAACTTCTGGTTTAGACCTTGCTGCTGCTGTTTCAATTTGCAGATAGGTTATGGCCTCGCTGTCCTCTGTTGTGTGGTATAAAAGAAAAACAAACAAATAAAAAGAAAGTATAAGAAAAAGAAATCAGTAGGGAAAAAAAAAATCTCTTCTGCTGTTCTACGTGAGATCTGGCATTTTCATCTAGACATACTCCTGATATCAAGAAAAGCTGAAAAGAGGGAAAAAAGGTATAATGTGTTTTCATAGTAACAGTAACGTAAAAATTATTAAAAAGCAACCCCAAGAACTATAAGATGACATTAAGTCCCTCCCAGATTCGAGCCATTGCTGCTTCTTGTACTGCACAATGAGTAAGTTTATTGGAACCGCGTATCAGCTGCAATCCTTTCAGTTGTCTGCTACTCCTTATTTGTATATAATTGATGGCAGGGCATGAATCATTTTTGGCCTTATGCAAAAAGATGCTGCCAGGTCAGTATTTTCGTGTAATTTTGTTGTAGGGAGAGCGCCCCAGGTTTGGGTACCTTAACTGTAGGTCATTTCTTCTTCCTAGTGTTGCAGATGTAATAGCAATGCAGTCTGATCCCCACCTGCGTGGTGTTAAGGCCGAGAAGTCTCACTGATTTCAGCCCATATGCCCTCTTGGTCTGAGCCAGGAAATGATGGTTCCAACTGCCGTGGCTCCTCTCCAGCATTGTTTTACTACATGTCTTAGTTAAAGGAAAGTAACTGTGCAAATAAGTAACAAGGTGACTTTTTTTTTTTTCACTGCTACTGGGGTGTTGTATGTTTTGGGTTTTTTCCCCCCAAACCTATGTTTTACTGCTGTATCTGTTTTAATTCCCAGTATTTCATCTGTTCCCACCTGACTGGGTACAAGACTTTGCAGTGTGTCGATTTACTGTGTGTCAGAGCAGAAGGAAGATCTCAAGGTACTTGTATAGGTTGGTCTTATTAAGCTCCACACCAGGTTCCTCAGATTGCCGCAGATTTCCAGGCTCCCTGGGCTGCAGTCTTCCTCTGTGGTAGCCATGGTTTTCACTTCTCATGGAGCTTCTTCCCTTTGACCAATTTATGAACACTCATTAGATTGATCATATTATTAGATTTTTGTTGCTCAGAAGCACTACGCAAAAAACCAAAATCTTAAACTGACAGGATATAGAGAAGCAACTGCTTTTAATAAATGCTATGGAATATGTATGTATGATTTGAAAGAATTACAAATTTAGACATGCTAAGCAAAACAAACACAAGCTTAAGATATGGAAAAATATTAGCTCTGCCTTGTTGCTATCTAACTGATTAATACTTACAATTTCAGACAGCTGATATTTAAAAATCACCCAAAAAATTATTTTTCTTTCTCAAATGCCTACAGGCAGCATATTTTAGAGGTGAGCAGGAAAAAAAAAATTACTGCTGTTGTCATAATGCCATAATGAAGTTAGCACCACCTGGCTTGTGCACTATATACAGTGCAGTCCATAATTTTTATAAACTCTTTCCTTGAACTATTTGCTCATTTTCTTTGGAAATGCTAGGAAAAATAGTGTGCGCCAGGAATTCACCATAAAACATTGAGAACTTGAGTATCCGTATTTATGCCATTAAAGAGGGGCTGATGGTTTTCCTTTTTGACTAGAATTATGACTATAATTGATCGCAGCTTCAGATATAAGATGCATGCTCTCCCTCTGTATTTGGGTATAGGGTCTGTATATGAAATAAAAGGGTAAAGAAAAATATAGTGAATATATACCCTCTTAAATATCCCATGTATCTCAAACTGCTTCACAACACTATGAGTCACAGTGCTGCTGTCACTTCAGAACAGTAAGCAGATACAGCAATTTTTATGTAGTTAGTAACGGCTCCCATGTAAGCCTTGGACAGAATTCGATTTATGAGGAGGAAAATATAGATAGGATGCTACCATTATTGAATGTTATTTTTGAGAAAATTGTTGCATTTTTTATTAAGTGGAGATGTCATTCCATGCAAACCGTAGCGTGATAGAAGAGCTGCTCTCTCAACTCTCTGGCTTGAGACCTATCAATTAGAATTTGAAAAGGCTGCTCAAAACCAGGTAGCTTTAAAACTTCCAAAAATGAGGTATGCGAACTTAGTTGGAAGTCACTATCAGTATGGTGGATGACGGGCATGCTAGAACAAACGTAGGGCAAGTCTACAGGCAGTTTCACCACAATTCAATGAAACCGTGCTTGTTTACCTCAGCAGAGAGTCAGCCCCCGCCCCGACTCCTCTCTACAAACCTCGGTTATCTTTCTGAGGTTGCTATTCGTAACCTAATGTCTAGAATGATGGGAGGCCCTGTCCTCAGCCTCGCCTCTTTGTTATCTGAGTAGCTCACCTCGCTGTTCCTGCCCCGTGCTGTGCTACCAGGTGCCCTAGCACAGTCTCAGGGTTTGGGGTTATATAAAGGTGGGTTATTTATACCATTTCTCACTAATCCTCATGCTGTTATAGCTGAACTCAGCTTTGATCTTGTTCAGCAGGGTGTCACAAGTTTCTAGTTTGACTCATACAGTTTCTCATGAACTACCTTTGGTTTTCTCCTTAAGAATAATAATCTTTATTCTTCTGTATAAGTGATCTGTCCTTCCATTGTGGTTTCTGCAGTTTAATTGTGAATTATTCCCATTTCACCACTTTTTGGCTTTATTCAGAGAAATTGTATTATTACTGAGTCTGTCTTAAGAAGGTTATTTAATATGTTCCTAATATTTTGTGTGTGTTTGTGTGATGTCAGAGAGAAAAAGTCCCTTGAAATTTGTAACTGGAATCTTTAAAGTAGTTACTGACTGTGATTCAAGTGCCTTTGTTTTCATTCTGTTAGACTTTTACATATATACGTTTTTATTGCCTTGAGATTTGAGTGCAAGCTGGACTGCTCGAGAGGGTCTTGTATAAAATTCAGTAGTGCAAAATGCTGTTGCCATTTTCTTGTAGAAAAATAAATTAGACACAAATATGTCGTGTATTGAAAAGGAGGTGGAGAGGAATTGTTTTTCCTTCCATGGAAATTATTTTCTGTTGTCAGATTTCAAAGCTCCAAGTAAGAATACCACATGGATCATCTGTTTGCTTATATTCCCAGCTGCCTTTCAGATCCACTCTGGCAGAATTTCTCATGCTAGATTCTATAAATTGCATGTTTTGAAGTAATTTAAAATAAGGATTTTTAGGGTAGGGTTTTTCAGAAGTGTTCAGAACTGGATTCTTTCCAGTCTTTCTGAAATTAGAGATTTACTGTTGATGTCAATAGAGCAAAACTTGGCCAGTGCTGAACAGTTTGAAAATCCCACTGCTGTTACTAAAAGCAAAATCATTGGTATTTCTTAATCTCTTCATGTGGCAGGGTGTGTTTGGTTCAGCCAAGTAATTTGGATTGGCCACACTGAAACTGTTGATAAAGTAATTCCATACGTATATCACGAAGCCAAGAAGAATAATGAATTTATTATCCTGTAGGCACTGAATGAAATATAAAACACACAGACGTAGTTGTAGACTGTCTTTCAAGAAGCCTTAGTTTGTGCCCTATGTGCCCCAACAGAGGCTTTGCACGATATAAACAGTCTTGCAAGTATGAACTATTTCAGTAGGCAGGAGCTTGATTTGAGGAAATTGGTTTTGTTACTCACGATGCAGTTCTTTTAAGAACCGGAGCTAGTCCTGTGTAATACTTAACTCCCTGCTTGAATTTTGTTTCCTAAAATATAGATCTAGAGGTAGAGTCACTGTTTACAGTTCAAAGTCATAGTCTGTAACACACTGCAGGGCCAACCCATAAATCAAAGCAATCACTGAAGTAAAGAGCTGTAGGAAAAGATGAGTTTCATACCGGCAATGGTATGGAAGACTTGATCTAGAATACAAGGTCAGTCTCAGATTGTTGTGTGTATGCTTTAGTGTCATTGTGCTGGCATCACTAGGGTAAAAGAAAATGCTATCTAAACAATATATGATGAACTGTAATTAAAAAGCAGATAGAACAGAGTTAAAATAGTGAAACAAATCTGCTTACAAAATGATAGCTTGAGGAGGCACCATGAGATGACTGAAAAAGAGAGGGAAAATAGCAATCACATACAAGGGTGTTGTAATTCCAATTTTATACTGAAACTGGAAAGCTACTGCAAATTTGATTTAAGTTTTTTGGTATGAACTGAAGAAAAGTGTAGATATGGTTGTGTGAATGCTTCTGAAGAATGCAAGCAGAAAGTGAAGATGCAGTGGTTTGTGTTTCACACATTGTTCATGAACCTTGAGAGCTGGGCTGGGTTGCTCTCGTTTGGAATAGTTCAATAACCACCCCAAACTGAATGCTGGGAAGTCTCCTAAAAACATGAACTGAGGGTAAAAAACCCAAATCCCCGTGCTAGAGAGATGGTAAATATAGTTTGTGACAATATAAGCTCAGTAGTCTGTTCCAACAACAAAGTATTGATGCATGGTAAATTACAAAATCAAAGTCATCAGGAGAATTAGTTGGTCATCAACACTTACCCAGAGCTGAGACAAAATTGCCAAGAACAGAACAAAATATAGACATCTTGTGAAACTCTGTATACCTAGTCCACATCAAAGCTAAACTAGTGTTTCTTCTTGTTTGACAGTTTATATATCACAACCAGAAGCATTTCACACACCTCTCTCATTTCTGGTCTATAATTTAGCAAGAGGTGGGATATCGGTTATTAGTGTCTGTAGATGGATAGTTTAGGAGTCTGAAATATACTTTGTTCACAATTGTAATCTACTAAAAAGATGCCTAAAACACAAGCCATATGATTAAGTAGATTACATAACAACTTGGTAATGTTGCTGTAAAAGCTCACTTATCTTTTTAACTTTGGAGAACTATTTCCCCAATAAATTGTATGCAGGCAGCTTCCAGAAAAGGAATTGTTCATTTAGGTAATTGCTGTTAATTCAGCTGAAAAAAACAACAGTAATATCACCTCTGCTTGTTAGAAAAGCAGTGCTCAAATTCAGTGAGAACAACTCTGAGTTTTCAAATGCAGTTGGTTTATTTGACTGCATGGTTTCTGTCCTCGTCTAACTAGAAACAGAACTGGTGGAGATCTCAGACTGTGGCTCTTTGCTTCTTGTTCTACAGCTCTGCCGAACGCGGTGCTGGGAGTTTTACCAGGTTTGCTTGCTGCTTTTGTTCCCAAGCTGTTAGGAGCAGATCTGCTCATGTAAACGTGCATACAGAAACGATCTGCACCAGAGATGGATGGCTGCCCAAGATGAACCAGAACAAAGATAGAGGACTCATCAAGACCATAGGTCCCAGCAGACCCGCAGGGCATTTTGCCTTCAGGAAAGAGTTCAGGAGCAAGGAGGAAGGTAATGGAAATGGATGAGGCGTCGTTACAATTTGCATACCCGTGAAAGTATGCTCTCAGACATTTGTAGGGCGAGAAGGGTACAGTTCCCTCACTCAGGAGTTCATTTTCTGTTCTCTCCCTGGAGCTGCAATTCTACAAATGAGCCTAAAGGGATGCGATCAGCGCAGTGTAAAAAAGTCCACTGTAATTTATATAGAATCAGTCCTTGTTGTGGTAGCAGAGAGGTACACAGTAAATAAGCCTATAGGGGACACAATAAAATTGCATTTATACTTCTTGCAGTATGCAAGTTAATTTGCTTAGACCTAATTTTGTGGGGGAGTTTGTGCCATTGAACTTGGATATATCCTAAGGGACCTCGTTCTCTGTAGTGTTGGGCATCCAGCAGCGCTGCAGGACATATAGCATTAATGATTTTATAACAATAATAATTTTGATCTTCTGCAACTGTTTTAAATAGCTGGAATTATGTGTAAAGCAATAGGAGCAAATACATCTCCTTATAATCATACTTCTATAAATAACTGATTTTACTGTGTTGAGAAAATGAGTTCCTTCTGGTGTTATCCATTACCTCATTGTAACTGTCACACAAAAGCCAAACACCTTGGCTGCCCAAGGACAAATGTGTCATTTTGTTTAAAGATGTTCTTGTGCCCCATTTATTCAGGGCATCTCAATTGTTAGATTCTCTGCGTACGGTAACAGAGCTGCTTTTTACCAAGTGATACAGCTTATAGCAGGTTTACCGTGATTCACAGCGACATGAAAGCAGCTTCCATAAGTCCCAGAAATGATAAAATTCTACTGAAGTGTCACATACAGGTTTTTGAAACCTAATGAACTGTAACAAAAAGGCTTTTTGTCTCCTGAAGGCAATGTTAGTGTATCAAATCCAGGATAGTTTGTATAATGCAGAGACCTTGCCTTGTTCAAGTTGCAACACTTAAATCACTGGTTGGCTTGAAAGGAGAAAAAGCTAAAACACAGCAAGCGGTAAAATGCTGGAGCATACTACTGAAAATCAAACCCACTGCAGTGTATCATCAACTAAGGGGAAAAAAACCCCAAATTATTCTAAATTACTATAAGATTTCTTTTTGAAACCTGGGTTTAATGTTTTCAGTTTCGAAAAATCTCAAATTTACACAAAGCAAGGCAACAAGGGAAGAAAATTTATCCAGAGGGTTGGACGAAGGTCTCCATGAGGCCGTGTAGGATCTGAACCCACCATTAAAAACAACTAAGGGTTAATAATCAGCACTGGAGTAATGTGGAGTTGGTAAGATGGGAGTGGAGAAAAGACTAGTGGCTTTCTCCTCTTTGCCTTTATTTTGTAACTCAAAAAACCTGATAGCTGAAACATTTGCTAAATAGTTGCTAGTAATAACCATATCAATCTCATTTTAGAGTTACTGCAGATTTATGTTACAGCCTGGAGCTTCTTTTATTACGGAGACAGGCAGCCCATGTGCTGTTTCATACACATTTAATCTCTCAGCATACTGGGAAAAAGCATATAGGTATGTTTTGTTCTCAGAATAATTTTTAAAGAGGTTTTGAAATCATTAGGCTATAATCTTTCACCACTGGTATTCAGGACTGTACTGGCCTACCCTCTCACTTTTATACTTTTCTATGTATACAACATTTAGCAAGGAACTGGAAAGAACACCACTGAGCATACTTTCTTGTTCCAGCATGAGGGCAGGGAACTTAATGCCACCATACTGTAACACTTAAGATTTTCAGCTGATACTGAAATGCTGACAGACAAAAGTAACCGATTGCAAGGTGTCAAAAAATCATACCTGCGAGGTCTTTTGTTACCAGAAAATAGGTCAATTTGTGCTATTTTTAAGGATGCTTGTGACCTTTCTGTTAATGATCTTATTGTCTTGGTAATATTCAAATTACATTTCTATTAAAAAAAATAATGCCCGGGTACATTTGCTGTTAGAACGCCTAGACGGAGGACAAAAACCTCACGGAATGCTTTATTGAATGAAACATGTCTGGTCCGCATTTGTGTTCCTGGTGATCGATCGTTCTGGCTCAGCAGCTCTGCCGGCCGCATACAAATTCAGGGTACCAGCGGCCCTTTTCAATGAGCATGCCACTTCAGTTACGCTGCCTAAACTTCTTGTACCTTTTCCACGTTGCTAATTTAAATTGTCAGTGCTTGTGAATGGTATCAGGTTGTCAGCACTAGAGAAAAGAACGGCTCCTTTTGTTCCCAGAACCAGTACAGTGTGAGCTTTCTCATCCGGCAGCACGTGATGACTGGGATGAAGAGGAGGGGTAAGTTGCCATCCTTCATCTAAAGCAAGAGCCACAAAAGATGACTGATTTTATATCTCAGCACTAGATTTAACAGAGGAGCTGCTGCCGAATCCTATCGATACCAGTTTAGGCTGGTAATCGCTCAACTTTTTGCCGGGAGAACAGTGCACAGTAACAAACCCCCTTCTAACACAGAGCAAAGATCAATACACGGTGTCCACTTTGCTTATTATATGTAGATAATTCTTGACCTCGTGCTCCCTAGAGGAGGTAGTAACACCACATGTATCTTCCTGTACTCATGTGCCATTTTATGAACTAAGCAATCCAATGTACATATTTATTGAAATATGGAAATTAATATATCCCACAGTACATCTGGAATACCTTATTCAACTGTTAAAGAGTAATTCATTTATACTTGAATCATCTTCACATTAATAATGTAATCAAGATCAGAGTGGCCAAACAAGTATGTTCTGAAGTTGTTGCTGTTAGAGCAAGTCCACAAAGCTGATATCAAGGTTTCCTTGTCTTTCTTAGAAACATTCTCTGAGTGAAAAAAAAACCCAAACCTATTTCTGTTTCTGATACGCCAACTAAAAAACGCTCTGTCCCAAAAGTGCCCCAAACAGCCAGGGGCACAGCCATAGTGCCCAGGAAGCGTGTGAAGTGGGTGTTTGCCAGCTTGGTGCTTTCAGCACACTGGACGTGCTGTTCCATCGGGGCTCTCTGGTGGTAGTGCTGAATACAGTCTGCTTGGATAAAAATCACATTGAGCACCAGTTTGAAGAAGGAGTGGTTTTGGCAGCTGCTGCTGAGATAATTAGTCTAATTTTAGTCTAAACCATTGCTTGTCCCAGTAAGGAAATGTGCTTCCTGCACCTCCTCACACGGATGAAGTTTGTCATGCAGCTCCTCCTTACCTGGCCAGTAACCTCCTCGGCACCCCCTCATCTCCCTTCCCAGAGCTATCTCTGGGGGTGTCTCCCCCGGTCCTGGCCTTTTGATGTGATACTTCACCTCCATCAACATCTTCTCCAGCTTATGCAAGGCTCCAGCAGACAAGTAGCAGACTGGGTTAAATTCTGTTTCCTCCAAAATCTTAATGTTTCATTCCCCTGCCAGGTCTTCTTCCTGCTACTCACCTTCGTCCCTCCTCTTCACCTCGTGAGACAGGGGAATCCATAATCCTGCTGCTCAAGGTACAGAACACTTTGGAAATAAGCAGTGCACTACAGACCCATACACATTTTTTAAAACCGTGTACCTATTGCACTTTCTACAAGCCGGTTGCAAATGGTTTCATTGTTTACCGATTCTGTTGTGTATTTTTTGCATCAGCTTGCTCAGCAAAGGAATGTTTCTATTTAAGTCTCTTGGCAAAGCGAAGCAAAAACCTGGCTTGCAAAATCACTTCTCTTCACATCAGAAAATGCTTTTTACTGTTATTTGTGGACTTTGGATCAGAAATCCTCTGCGTCGTATGAGTTCCCCAATGACTGCTGTGTAATTAGGCCCCGATGTTTCGGCAGAAGAATGCTCCCCAGCCCGCTGCCAGAGCTGCGCGCTCCCTGGTGCACCTGCACAAAGCTTCCTGATAAGCCCGCTCTAATCAGCACCTGAAGGAATGTGCTGTAGATCAGCAGCAAGTCACCAGTACAGTGGCTCCACTGTATCCCCAGTTAAGCTGTAACCAATATATAAACAGGGAAAAAAAAACCCAAAACTTTTTGTTTGTAACAAGCAGTGCATAGAGTTAGAGTGGCGTAGATTTGTATTTTGAAAAGAGCAAATTTCAGTGGCGTTCAAACACTTGGATTTGGTTCAGATCCTGTGACGGTGGAGAAAGTTCGCAAATCTAAATCCAGGCAATTTTACAATTATTAGATTTTTTTTCTCCATAACCTGCAATTCTTCTCATAGGTAAGACCAAACTAATAGTTTTCTCCTTTTTTAAGTATAGGAAACAATTAGAACCATTATTTCAAAAGTAATGTATTTTTTCCAGCACTTTCTTTTGAGTATGTGTTGTAAGTACTTGTCGTGTATTAACAAGTTATCAGCTAAGATCGAAGCGACATCCTGCTGAATTCTGCACATGCTTCTTGTGCTCAGGCAGTCTGCATTTTGCTAAGCTATTCAAGTAAAACATACTCCTAGGAGGAAAGAAGTACTTGTCTTACCCAAATACAGGTCCCTGCAGAATCACACAGATGAGTAGTTTGGCCAATACGATTCAGTGGGACTGAATCGCTATATCTGTACTATCTGTACTAACTGCTGCTCTTCACACCCCCTGTTGTACCATGGGTCTTCATCAGATGTTACAGGTGATAGACCAGCACCCAGAAGGGTAATTGGTATCCATGGCTCCCTTCATTTAGACAACTGGCTGATCAAGACAAATTTTCCTAGGAAGACCAGATCATTCCTTGAGGTTATTTTTCTCAGACATCCCACATACATACTTCTAGCTGAACAGGTATCAAGAAATCAGAACAGAGGAAGAGCCAGAATGGGCCGCTGAGTGATGTCACAGGTGACGGATGGTGTGGCTCTGTTAGCAGGTTGCGTGCGGTGTAACGCTCCTTTCTTTTATGCCCTGCAGCGCTAGAGAATATGCAGAAACAGACTGAAACATTGTCAAGGCAAAAACCTGTACATAGGCGCCTTTAAAAAATCACAGCCTATAAATTGCTTTTTGTCTCCTTCCGATGTCTTAAAATTAGGTAAGTTCTTACTGAACAGCTTTCATGTAACCTTTAGCTTCCGCTCCCCAAGGAGACAAACAACGGAGCACTGGGGCAGTGTCACTGTGAACAGATCGTATCTCCCGGTGACTTGAAGAGCTTTCCTGACTAAAGATGTTTTCCTGACTCAAGTCCAGACCTGTGATACTGCAGCCCCTTTTGCAGCCACTTTTACTGTGATATCTGAGTGGGTTTGGAGTCTCGAATGTATTTATCTCCTCTGTGACAGAGCGAGGCTGCACACAATTTGCCCAGTTATACAGAAGAGCTGTGGCAGTGAGGGAGTCAGACAAAAATCTCAGAAATCACAGACTATCAAAACATTCCTCATCTTGTCAATGTTTTACTAATGGAGTGGATGCATTTTTTCCTTTTTTTTTTGTTTTGCTTACATTCCCAGGTGTCTTGGTCTACCACACTTTCTTTGACAATGTGTAGACTTAAAATCACAGCTCGAGATAAATCCCTGACCATTTTTAGTTTGCTTGTTGCTAGTACTGAAGTATCATTTGATGTGTTTTGCAATGATTTAATTGTTGTCCTTTCACACAAGGTGAAGGAAGACAACAGAACATGTTGTTTTCAGAATGTTATTCCCAAGATTTCGCAAGAGCCAGCCTCTGACCCAGGCTGCATCTCCACCTTGGCAGGATGCATTCTTGCATGGCAGAACCTATAAAGGAGTCCCACTGTGACATGATCTCGAGGTCACCACCGCTGTGGTCTCAGAACATCCAGCTCTGGATAAATTATAGCCTCACAAACCTTTCATCTGACATATACATCACTGCCGCAACAATGGGTTCACAGTGATACTAGCAGTGGAGGAGATGGCCATAAATGTGACATAGGGTGTGTGCTGCACGCCCTTAATGGTGGCACCAGTTCCCACCAGGGACGCTGGTGAGAGTCCTAGGGTTATTTTAACAAGGTTAATGAGGGAAGGGAGACTCCAGCATTGCAACTGAATTTCAGAGTAACCCCTATCAGATTACTCATAGTTCTTCTCTTACTGGGAGCGTGGGGGTGTAACTGAAGTGTTTCTCAAGACCAAGTATGTCCTACTGCATTATTCATAGGTACAAACTGGTTTACTTTAGCCTGAAAGACATGTAGGAGGAAAACTCGGTTCAGTTTGTTCATGGCATGAGACTACCTTAATTTCTAATGCAGGCAGCGTGGCTGCTGAGTTAGTGGTAAAACTCCACGTGTGGTTCGCAGGATGTGCGCTCCTGCCAAGTCACCCACACGGGTGTCAGCAGGGCGATGCTTGTGTGCTCTTCATTTCTGAAAGAGGTGAAATAACAAAAAAAACCCCAAAAAAACAACAAACCCAAGCCTTTAAGTAAGGGCCTGTCTTTAAGGACACAGTGGGACAGGGGAGACTTAGGTACCAATGATTTTAATATCTGATATGTGAGCACTTTGAGTTTTCTCTCTTTAAGAAGTATTTATAGTGCACATCCTGGTAAAATCCTGCTTCCCTCAGTTTTAAAGACTTGCTGTCTTTCTGAGAAACTCAGAGACGGGAAATGCAAGCGCAGATCCAGCTGAGAGCTCTGGCTGATTTGTGTCCAGCCCTCAGATGAGGTCCATTTACAGACCACTACTGCAGCTTGCTTTATTCGAGTCCTCTCTGGAAGATGGTCCCTGGTAAAGGGGATATAAAAGAGCAGGTAGACACAAAGCCAATTTGAAAGTGGAAAAGCTCTGGAAAGATGCTTATACAGGACAGCATCCTTGGATGTCCATCTTCAAAGTGTAATATTTATTCTTTTAAAAATAAGTGCTTTTTAAATGAAATGGAAATTTTTCATACCTATTTTTATTTTGCTCAGAGTTTAAATATTAGACAAAGTTGGACTACATATTACCCTTAAACAATGAAGCCCCTGCAAATATCTCTTTATATTATGTACTGTTACCCAAGGACTCGGTGATGTGGCAGTCAATAGATGCACATATCTATATCCACTTTCCCTGTAGTTAAATAAACTTTTAAAGCAAATGCTCCATTAGCTCCTGACCATCAATCTTAACGTAATAATGGGTCTGTTTAAAGCCAGATAGGCTTTTCCCCCCTATTCTATTAAAATATTTACATTGTAATAACTCAGTAGGGTTTTTTTCTAAATGGAAGGTCTGTAAGTGGGTGAAAGTATTTTAAAGCAGGGTGAGACTGAAGGGACGTGACATGTTATTGAATTAAGGGCCTTAGAAGGTGAGGGCTGTGCAGTCATAAATTCCAGGAATGCGGATGTGACTCTCTGAATGTGTATATGAAGTTGACAGAGTTTGACAGCTACCATCTGTGAACAATAATGTATGGAGAAGCAGGGCTACATGATGCAGGCTGGAATGTACCTATCAGGCTCTGAGGACTATAACAATTTACTACTCATTATCAGCGACCGTGGTCATGATTAGCTGCAGGGGTTGGAATGAAACTTGGAAATTATGAGAACAAAGTTCCCCTTGTTAAAGCAGAGTAATTAGTTTAATACATACAAGGAGAAAACAGGCAGGAGACTTCCCCCTCCCCCCTTTTATTAAGTGTTTACCATCCAGATCCTGCTCAGAAACACTAAAAAACTGCACAGCGAAAATGGATAGACTGTTACTTCTTTCTGCATCACTTGAAATATGAGAAAATGGCTGGTTTGTATTCATGCCCTTACTATTCCAGGGCTTTGCTTGATGCTACAATCTTTGCAGCAGAGAATGGCAGAGACGTAATTATGTGATAACTGTGTTTATGCTACATTTGTTGATCAAAGCTGATTTCCTGTGGTCTGTACTTTTCCGTGTTCCATCAGAGCACAGCATTTTGGCCAAAATATACCTTTGAGCCATTGCACCTGGTAAGGAAAATCTCTATTTCAAAAAAAGGGGTCTTTGCCGTTTTCTCAGTAGTGCCTATTACAAACAAATCTGTGTTTTCCCACACATTTATACTTTTTCTTGGTAAAAACCATCATGTACAGCGCAGCTGGAGCCACAGAGAAATACTGTGAATTCTCATTTAAGGTTGCTCAAGTCCACTGTCTGTCAAGACCGAGAGCCAGCTTATTGCTTAGTGTAAACTGGCATCGGTCAGTCCTACTAGAAATCATGTTTATACAAGCTGAGAATCTGTCCCAGAAAATCAAGGAAATTATCAGATAAGAAACAGAAAACATACCATCTCCATAATGCATATCCCAATGCCCACAATAATATACTCCCATTCTTCTCCTGCAAGCTTTTGCTTTCCTTCCTTACAAAAATGACATCAATCCCAGTCTACACGCATTAGTCAATAGCGAACTCCGACAGCAGTTTTAGCTCCCACAACAAGGTGCCCAGATTTCTACGAAGGGCATTTGACTTTGAAAAATATCCAGGAAAAACAACACATAGAAAGAGAGAATCAGCAGGAAGTCTATTGAGCAAGAAAGATACCATCCATCCTCTTCTAATTGAAAGAGAAAGGTTAAGGTTGGTTTAAAAAGAATGTGTGAGCAGACAAGAAAAGTATAGTAAGCAGTTCCTGTGATAGATGGTTTAAATTTAGTTGTTCCTGCCTGGGCTGGGGGTGGTGCAGTTGAACTATATGGCTTTGTTGGGTCCCTTTTGCTGCTGTTGTAACAGGAAAAGATGAGAATATTTCTCAGTTGAACGTTTGCATGTTGTTTCATTATCTGCTTCAGAAAAACCTACACTAGTGAGGTTATAAGTCGAAAGCTATTACTTTAGATGCGTTGCATCCATGTCAAGTGACTTAGGCTTACATGACCGTCACAGTCATGGATAAACCAACCTGCCCCGAGTTTGGGGTTGGCACATTTCTAGTACCCAGGTTAGCCTGGTATGTTTTTTGGCCACTGAGATGACTGCAGGCTAAACATGCCATTGCAATGGCAAACAGCTGGAACAAGCAGGATAAGGTAAGCCTCTTTTCTCTTGTGTTCCTCAACTTGATTGGAAACTTGGCTTACACCACTCAATGGATATGGGGCCTGACTAGCAGATCCAGATCTTTTTCATGATCAGATCATTTTCAACTAAACAAAGTGGAAAGAAATAATTTTAACATTTCCTTCAATTTTATTTTTTTTTTTAATTTTTCATTGGACAAACTGTATCTCAGAAATGGAAGAAAGATGTGTAATTTAGATTTTTGATGGAAACAGTTTATTTTTCGGTGGAGAAAAAAAATTCCAACTAGCTCTAATCAGCAGAGTAGAAAAGTGCAGTTCCTAAAGAGAATTAATATGCAGGTGACTGGTGTTGGTGTGCAGAGGGGCAAGGAGTGTAATTCAGTGTTGCAGTAAGTTATGTTAACAGTGATAAACTTGGGTTAGATCTTGTATAATTGGCAGGTAAGTGATAGCCACTGGACTAGCAAAGCATGGACACAGCAAGCTGCAGCTTCTGGGGCTACTGATGTGCCATTTCGTACCTTGTTTTCTTGTTCAGAGCCTGTTCAGGAGCTTCTTAACCAACATCAGTGGTGTTCACCTCACTCCTCCCCTCATACTAGGCTCCCCTATTGCTTTGCCCTATTTGTACAGCATCTGCCACAGAGCAAGTAATAGTTTTAATGTTGATTGTTTAAAAATAAATTAAACAATAGGTAGGAGATATTAACAGGACCTTCTGGTCACTCCTTACTAGGCTGGATTTGAGATAGTCTAAAGACAAAGAGTTTCACTGACCATTTCTGGTCTTCTTGTATCCAGTCATTCCTCAAATGGTTTGATCTTCAGACATCACCCACAGAGACACCACATATCCAATAATAAGTACTAGTCAGGGACCTAGACGGGTCTTGGAGTTCAGAAAACTGTCCTCCCCGCAGAGCTTCCTCTGTTATCAGTCCTGTTCTCTTGGTATCACATTTAAAATGGACGTGATATGCAAAAAGAACCTTCTGCTGACTGTCTGTGATACCGTTTGATGTCGCATGCAATCAGATTTGTTCCTAGCCAGTTCAGATTTCAGCTGGGTGAGAGGGAGCTCC
This sequence comes from Balearica regulorum gibbericeps, assembly GCF_011004875.1. Lineage (NCBI taxonomy): Eukaryota > Metazoa > Chordata > Aves > Gruiformes > Gruidae > Balearica > Balearica regulorum. The sequence continues at coordinate 52,863,867 of NC_046187.1, read as the reverse complement.
ATTAATTAGGCATCGTTATCATTTGCGTCTGCTGCCTGTAAGACAGAAAACATGCCTACACAACACGAGATGGACTGACACAGGCTGGAGCACAAACGAGCAACCCAAATATAAACCACCCTGAGGCTCTGTACGGATGTTACAGACACATGCTGGTGTGGAAAGCCCTTTCTACCTGCTATGTTTCTGCTGCTATTGCTATCTGTAATAGCAAGATAAAAGCTTCTTGAGGTTTACCACGCTATTTTCTGTCCTTTGTTTTGCTGTGTAGACATTTCCAAAGGCATTAAAGCCTTTGAGACTATAGCAGCAAAAAGAGAACCATTTTCTAAGCCTGCCTGTCTAATGCAGGTAATCTACTGCATTCCTTCAAAGCAGTAAAGAAAATAGCAATGGGACTGAAATTGCCTGTAATTTTCCTCCTAGCATCTTGTAACTGAAGTATTACTATGTTATTTTACCTCTCTCTTTTATGCAGGGGCAGTTTCTGAGGCTTTGGGATCACATTTCTCTAAAAAAGTCTGTCTTTATATGCATTAAAACTTCAGCATTACATCAAAGTTGGTAGAGCAGCTACCAAACACTTTAATATTGTTACAAGCGTTTCTTATCTTTACCCGTGTTTGTTCGTCTTCCCATCCCAACAAGCCAGCAGGGTAGTGGGACTGGCACTCTGACCTCATTCCCTACTTTTGTTGCTTGCTCATTTTAAAATCTGCCATCAGCCAGGAATTTGTCTTACAAGTTCCCCCAGCTCCTAGCTCGCTTTTGCATTCAAGCTGTCTTGTAGCGATTAACCAACTTATAAACACAGTAGGAATTACTACCAATAATACGTCTAACCTAAAAAAGATGGTAATCTCAAAGGGTTTTGTGGCTCCTTCATGCCCCACAAGTTCAACCCCAACAGCTTCCAGGGTTAACACATGAATTTCTGTTATGTGGTTTTGAGACATTGTTGGGTTGTTGGGATTTTTCACCTGCTTTATCGTTTTTGATTAAGCAGTAAGTTTCTGAAAATATTTTCAAAACGCGAAACATTGGTCCAGCTCAGCGACTAAGTGACAGAACTTTCATTGATTTTCACTATTCCATGCTTTTCTTTGCCTCTGTATTCCCATGAAACTAAGCTGGGATCTCAAAGGACAAAAGGTCAGTTCTAAAAGATCAGCTGCCTTATTGTTGCCTGCCCTTGCAAAATGTTTACTTTTAGTTTTACTGGAGTGTAATCTTCCTTTCCACTGAACACGGCTTTTTAAAGCATTTTTATTTCCGTTCAAGATCTGGTATAAAACTTAATCTTTGTGCAGGGTTCTAATATGCTGAGTATGCACTGATGCTTGGAAAGAAGTACAAACACCTTTTATTCTGTAAGTTTTATCCTGTTTAACTGAATGATTTTTAAGATGGCATTTTAAGATGGTTTCAGGTACAAGGCAGACTTTAGGGTACGAGTGTCATGGTTCCTATAGGGTTCATGTCTAGTGACATCCCTGGGTACCCAGAAAACGGATTCAAGAGAAAACCTAATGCTGTCCTTTTAATGAGAAGTCCAATAACAAATAACAAAGCGTCAGCCTACAAATATGGGCTGGAACAGCATTAAACATCAGTGGCAGGCAGGCCAGCATTAGCAGCAAGCCTGGGGTGCAGGACACACGCGGGCATGATGTCCTGTCCCCATATCCTGGCTACTGGCTCCCTGCTTATCAATTAAGAGGTAATTGAGCTTGACCTTCACACTCTCTCTGAACATTTCAGAGGTCTGGATCACTGTCAGTCTCTGTCCCCTGCTGTTCTGAAAAGCAGAGCCAGCAGGAGGGAGAAAACGAACGCCACGAAATGCATGCACTTGTCCATGACCTCAACAAATCCCACCCCCACCCCCCTGCAAAGCTGGTTATTGTCAGGCTGCCCCACCGCTGAGTCAGCAATTTTTGCACCCCAGTTTAGAAGACTGCAGACCTTACCTGTGACTGTCATAGTTAGAGAACAGGACTGGGCTTGTGAAGCTGCCAGGTCTTTGGACTGCCCCTTATTTCACCTAGCACAAGAGGGCTCCAGGGGAGGTCTGAACAGTTGCCAAAGTGCATATGACTCATTATAATAATAAAGGTTGACTCAGGCTTGCTTCCAGTCTGTGCTCTGATGAGAGACAGGAAGTCACATTCATCAACAGGATTACAGCCCCTACCTTTCCAGCTAGAAATATTAACAAATCATTGGTTTGACTCTGCTCAGATGGGATATGGCATTCGAGCAACAGTCCTTTTATTTTTCAAGAGGGGTTTGTTCATGTTAATTAGTCTCACAGCTGGGATGGAAGTATTCGGCACTTAAAATCCTCTTACAATTCAGAGTTAGCAAATGCCAATAGTTGTCAAGTAAATTTAGACTGAAGGCAACCGTATTTCATAAAAGAACAAGTACAGTTGTTTCCTTTTTTTTTCTTGTCTGAATATTTAGTACTGTAAAGGATTGGATAAAAATATGCAAGCTCTTCTGGAAGCAGACTAGAGCCAAAGCCTCCTTCCTTCAGCTGAATGCCCACATTAGTGAATGACATAGAGAGGTGCTTTCTTGCTTGTTCTCTTTCTCTCTCTGGCCCTCTGAAGCTTGGTTCTTTTCTGTTCTGCCACTCTGCTTTGAGAGAAGAGGCAGAGAATATCCTGTCTCCATAGAAATATGCAGTCCAGTGGCTGCACGAGACTCCTGGAGGGGGCAAGATCATAGAATCATAGAATAATAGAATACTTTAGGTTGGGAAAGCCCTTTAAGATCATCAAGTCCAACTGTTAACCTAGCACTGCCAAGTCCACCACTAAACCATGTCCCAAAGCATCACATCTACACGTCTATTAAACACCTCCAGGGATGGTGACTCCACACTTCCCTGGGCAGCCTGTTCCAGTGCTTGACAACCCTTTCAGTGAAGACATTTTCCTAATATCCAGTCTAAAAGATAGGTCTTTGAATCATCTTAGGCTGAGAAGAGCACTGAACGTGTCTCTTGCTTTCTAGATAACCACTTCAACATCTAGGCAGTCATGGGCAGTCATAGGCAGTCTCCATCACCCTGCCCTCTGAAGAGAAAAAAATGAGCTGAACATTTGCACCCAAAGAATTGACCTGTGTCTCTCAGCATCACTATCCCTAGGTGTCTTAGTAAAGCTGGGTCTAATAAACTTCACAGCATCAGTGTTCATGCAACCAAGATCATCATATGACCCTACATCTTTTTGGACATGACAAATAGACTGGTTGGGTATAAAAGCATCATCCCTCCTACTGACCCTGGCTGATAGCAAAGTCCCTGTGAAGCTCTATGGGCCACAGTCCTGTGGAGGTCCTTCTGAAGCTGCTTTGGCTATCCCCCGGAGAAGAGCACCACTGACACAAGGCAGGCAGAGCCTCCAGGCTTTTTACCTCATCCTCGATCTGGCAGTCGATGGGTGGCTCTGCCATCTTGCCAAGTTGATAGAAGTTAATCCCTGCTAGGGAATCATGGGGCTTCACTCCCAGAAATCTCCCTCAACTTTCATCCTTTGCCAGCACAACTTGGCCTCGCTTGCAGACCAAAAGCACCTGCACATTTTTTTGCAAGCCACCATTTTCCTCACAATGCATCACACCTTGATGGTGCTCTCATCCACCCACCTTAGAGCGCTTGATGATGACGGGAAACATTACTTTCTTATTCCAGAGATGGGGAAAATGCAGAACCAGGTAATTCAGCTTGCTTTTGATATAATTCAGAATGGGAAGTAATACAGCATTACAGCAAATGGCCAGGCAAATGTTTCAATATTTGTGGTCCGTTGGAGAGGGCTAACTACATGTTTTATAGCTAGGTGAACAGCAGAGCATATTTTAGAAATGCACGCTCTGTGGCCACAATTTATACACCCCAAAATATCTATCAGCAGACTTGGAGGATGGGAAGGGAGAAGAGAGGGGAAGGAAAATGCAAAAGAGTCTTCTTGAACTGTGCAGAAAGTGCTCTCTTGATTTTCCTGCAATTAGGAAATCAGCTACATGTACCTTCCCACCCCCCCACCCCCCGATAATATTTTTGTGTACAGCATGTTTCCTCTTGGTAAAACTGAGTGAATACTGGGGACTCCGAAAGCAAGTATGTAGAAAGGCATTAGGAGGAGGCGGAAGAAACCTCCTGGAGCGATGGGGCTGATCCAAGAGCTCATATGGTTCTTGTATCAGTGGTCTTGTTTGGGGTTTCTTGCAGAGTCCCACTAATCTTATTCTGGCTCTCTGAACAAACCAGTATCTATCTCAAAAACCTAGCCTGCTAGTACTTGATATGGCACATATTGCTTCCATTTGTCTCCTTGAAAGATGTTGTATATCTTTACCTGCAGTTTTTCTTCTTCGTGGGCTGAGGTATGTCTGAGCTCGCAGGAGCTTGCCTTAGTTGTGACTACAGTGTATGCCAGTTGGGTCTGCTTTTTCTTCCCAAAGGGCTGCAGGGCAGGAGAAGTCAGCTGAATTTGGCAGGCGAACAAAAGTCATTTGGCGGCTGTAAGGAAAACAACTGCTCCACGGTTTGGAAGCTGTTGCCGGATGGCACAGTGAATCAGAGCGTGTCCCTTTCTGCTTCACAACAGCTCCGCTCCTGAGAGCGCAGCCTTGCAGCGAGGCCAGAAACAAGCCTCGTAGCGTATGGATTTTCATCTTGTAATAACAGCTTCATTTTCTAGACGTGAAGTATTTGTCCTCCAGTAATATGTGATGAAATATAAATTGTACATGTTCTGTATCCAGCCCTGTCACCCGTGCTGGCAGTGTCTCCCTGGGAGCCTCAACAGCTCCACACACCCGCGATGCTTACGTTTTCTCACACATCCCTCGACAAAGCCATGCTTCAAGCCACAAATTTCACCTACAAGCAACCAGCAGTTTCTTGCATGATGACAGACCTTTATGGCAATTAGCCAGGGGAAAATATGTGAAAAGACATTGAAGGGGAAAAGAAAAAACAAAACAAACCAAACCAAACCCTTATGAGAGTGAACAGACTAACTTGTCTGGAGAGCCAGGGCTTCCTGACCTCAGACCCAGGCCACTTCATCTCTCGCTCAGCATCACCGCCGCATGCTGGTGCCCTTACCACCGGTGAGACCGTGAGTTCACCCAAACCTGGAGCTGGCTCTGCTCTCCTCTCAGCACCTCCGGGGCGGCAGCCAGCAGCTGTCTCGGGTGTCCCATCAGCACCGGCGCGGGATGGGGGAGGCTCTGGCTTCTTGCCCGGCAAGCCCTCAGACGCAAGGGTGGCCTGGCACGGAAACCTGCGGGAGCGTCGCCAATGTGGGAGCCGCGCTTTTGTCTCGGGATGCCAAAAGACAGCTGGAGGCATGGGGTGGGGGCGGGCAGACACGTGCAAGGGCTGGGCTCGGCGTGAGAGTTTCCGTGGGATAGGAAGGTGGCAGTGGGGGGAAGGCATGGCGTCTGGTTGGACCTGGCTCGGTGTTAGGGTGGGTGGCACAAGGACGGAGCGAGGGGATCGGGACATGCTTCATCCTGAGGTGTGACCAGAGGCGGGGCCATGATCACTGCTGTTTGAGGTGTCCGCTCTCTCTTTACATCTTGGCACCTACTGCTGTCGGTGGTGGCACTCAAACAAGTTAATTCGGGCACCTCAGATCTAGGGAGGCACTCACCTCCTGGGGGCCCTGAGCCAAAGCCTCCGAGCTCCTGGGACCCTCGTGATGTCAGTAAGCTTCGGATCCTGCCGTGCGCTGAGACCGGGCAGAACTGAGCAAAGAGAAAGGTTTCTGACCTCTTCTGATCTCCCCCTTCCACCCCCGGCTGCCCACACACCTCTGCTCAGGGCAACAGCTAATCTGGTTTCTGAGGCAGATGAACTGCGTCTGTGTTTCCTTCTGCTGCTTGGGCTGCAGGAGTCAACAGCCACCGGCAGAGCTGGGAGGCCAGGGGCAGCGTCTGTCTCTCCCCCCCATCCCAAGCGCCGGCTGCAATTCACTTTCGCTTCTTTTGCAAAATTTGTTTTCCATTCTCTATTTGTTGCATGCTTCTTTTATCATATTTGAAGAGCTTTTCCCTGAAACTATGTTGGGCACTTTTTCAAGTTCAAGGGAAACTACAGGCCTGAAACACAAACCAAGACTCACTCATTTGCCTTTGTATTTTATTTAAAACAATACAACAAGATAAATAAAATATCCTTGCTTAGTACTACTTTGCCAGCTATAGGACAGTCTGTCCTAGTGCTATGAAAAAATGTAAGCTAAATTGGCATAGACACGCTGCTGTAAGCTTCCAGAGAGTCTTCAAAAAAATGTTTCTTTCTGTAAATGCAATCTCTTATTATAACGCTGAACAAAGGTTTCTACTTCTGCACATGATATGCTAGTCAAAGAAAGTGGGACATTCATTAATAAATGTAAATGTTGGTTTAGAAAATACTGTATGAGTTAGAGAAAATTATACTCTATTGTAGTCTCAGCCACTTGTTCTTTTTTGTCCCCAGAATATTTTTACTGAGCACTGACTTTTTTTTCTTCCAAGAGTTTTTATCTCAGAGTTAATTATAACATTACAATCTATCTCAAATCAGTAATAATGTAGTTGTACTGCTTGCTGAGCGGACAGGAGAATGAATTGCAACTTCAGTTCTTTCATAGCTGATTCATACACCAGAAGAGAATGAATCTTTTATGTACAATTGCCTTCTGGTATTTTGAAAGAATACATATTTTGAAACAGCTGAGATTGCAGTTACTGCTCAGATACAAGTGAAAAACATTCTAGTTACGTGTTAATGTTTTATTCATGGCTGCATGTAATATTAATGCAAAATACTTCTACTTCTCAGTTAGAAATCCTATTATCAGTTTGTGATGTTTCAGCTATTTCAGATGCCACGACATGAGAGACTGTGTGATTCTAAGCAGTGAGTCAGCTGTTGTCTACATTGACAGCTAAGTAGTATGGCCAGAATAACACCTCATTCAACTAGTTCTCCTTATTATTTTTGTGTGCAAAACCTATTCCCTTTCACGCCCACGGGAATTCAGGAGAGATGCTGACAATAACTACTGGGGAGAGTTACTATTGTTTGTAGTTAGACCTGCAGATACAGTCAGTCTTTGTCTAGAAGGCAGGAAAAACCCAATACGTATTAAATTTCAACATTGTCCGATTTTCCAATAGTCGATTGTAGTTGAAATTGCATTTAAGCCTGACATTACACAAATTTTTCTATATGCTCTTAGCAAGCATATAGCTTGCTTTATAGCTAGCTTAATGTTGATTCTTAGTACTCATTTCAGCAATTTGAAATCATATCTTGAGTTACAAGTCAGTCTTGGGCAGGATTCTTTTTCACATTAAAAAGAAAAATCTGTTTTACAAATGCAACTGTGAAAATGCATACATTTTCCCAGACTTTCTAGATACTGGTTTTTTTTGCCCAACTTCAGATTATGGGAATGCATTTTATAGTGAACAATTCTATTCCTATGCCATGAAAATTAATGTAAACTTTGCCACTAATATCAACAGAGGTGGAACCAAACCTGTAACAAAATACATACTGTATCAGTAGTACAGTAGCATATAATAGAGCATTTTCTTACATACTGTAATGAATAAAGTGTAGTACTTTCCATTTGAATGCCCTTCTTAAAGTGCAGTGTATTTCAGGTTGACATTTAATGGAGACTGTAGCTCCGGTCCTCCCTTTGCCAGTTAATATAAGAAGGCGGAGAAGTCCTAAGGTCAGAGGGAGCCCAGTGGTTAAGTTGCAGCGAAGCATGCCATCGCTCTGCAACCTGCTCCAAGCACAGGAAAACATCCCTGATGCAAAAAGCATAGAGAGTTGTCATTAGGTCTAAGCACGAGCAACGAGGATGAGCCATTGGCTGTCTTGGTTGTTTAGGTTACACTGCAGAGCTTTTTATATTTTGTAACAGCAAAACTGAGCCCAGTCCTACTTCCTAAATGGTGGCTTGTCCACTGATGAGAGCCTTGGAAGAGCCCAGTCACCTGCTGGTATGCGTAAGTGACATGGTTTAGGCCCAGCCAGCAGCAAGGTACCACACGGCCGCTCGCTCACCCCTCCCCCAGCATGATGGGGAGGAGAAGTGTAACAAAAGGCTTGGGTCGAGATAAGGACAGGGAGAGCTCACTAATTATCGTCACGAGCAAAACAAACTGAACTTAGAAAAAGGGATTCATCTAATTTATTACTAAACAGATTAGAGCAATGAAAAAAAAATAACATCAAATCTTAAAACACCTCCCCCCACCCCTCCCACCTTCCCGGGCTCAACTTCACTCCCTGCTTCAACCTCCTCCCCCCTCAGCGGCAGGGGGGGCCGGAGGGAGGGAATGGGGGTTGCGGTCAGTGCAGCACACGTTGTTTCTGCCGCTTCTTTGTCCTCGGGGGGAAGGACTCCTCTCATCGCTCCCCTGCTCCAAAATGCAGTCTCTCCCACGGGGTACAGTCCTTCCCAAACTGCTCCAGTGTGGTCTCTTCCATGGGGTGCAGACCTTTAGGAGAAAACTGTTCCAGTGTGGGTCTCCCACGGGGTCACAAGTCCTGCCAGCAAAACCTGCCCTGGCGTGGGCTCCCCTCTCCACGAGTCTACCGGTCTGGCCAGAGACTTGCTTGAGCCCGGGCTTCCCACGGGCACCTCCACCTGCTCCAGCGTGGGGTCCTCCACGGGCTGCAGGTGGAATCTCTACACCCCCTCATCCTCCCTCCATGGGCTGCAGGGGAACAGCCTGCTTCACCATGGTCTTCACCACAGACTGCAGGGGGATCTCTGCTCCAGTGTCTGGAGCACCTCCTCCTGCACTAACCTTGATGGTACATCTTCACACTTCCCCCTCCCACTGCAAAAAAACTTCCCCCTTCTTAAATATGTTATCACAGAGGCGCTGATTGGCTTGGCCTTGGCCAGCGGCGGGTCCGTCTTGGAGCTGGCTGGCATTGGCTCTGTCAGACACTGTGGAAGCTTCTAGAAGCTCCTCACAGGAGCCACCCCTATAGCCCATGCTCCCACCCGCTACCAAAACCTTGCCACACAAACCCAACGCAGTAAGGCAGCCTCCAGTCCAAGCCGTCCATCCCATCCGCACAGCGGGCAATTGCTGCGCTGTATTCGCATCCCTTACGCCGCCGTCCTGTACCAGCGTGACTCCCTGGACATCAGGAATGAAGGAAACCCCATGTTAAACCTACTCACAACAAAGCCAGATAGATAGGAAGTCGCTCTGCCTTTAGCCAGCTGTCTTGCTCCCTTTGTCCTCATCCCTCTCGGCAAACCCGCCACCCTGGCGTGCACCCGGGAAAGGGACCTTGCTCAGTGGGGTAGTTTAAGCACAGGTTTTCTTTCACATCTTCACCTGTGTCTGGCCAGCATTAGTAGCGATGGGCTTTATTTTGGAAAGGGTGAACAGAAATTTCCTTTCAGGATGTAGTTTCAACCCAGCGTGAACTACAAATTGATTTCTAGGCAGCTGGATAAAACTCAGCCTGAGCAATGGTGCATCAGCGCGCCAGGCACTCAGGCACAGCCTCTCCCAGGCTCTTACCCCTACAACTCCTAGCTAGAAGCTAGAAAATATGTTGTTCTCTGTTAGTATTTTCCTTCCTCGTTTGGAGATTTCTGTCGTTCATTCTGTAAAAAAACGTGACTAATGGATTTATCAATTGAGACTATTTTGATTGGTTGATTTTGAGAATTCAGTGAGACTGTGCTAAAGGTAAGTCGTAGTTCAGCCACAGAAACCCATCTGCAGGATATTTTGGGCAAATATCTCTGTGAATCTGTAAGTGAGAGTATTTATTTCCAAAGTTCCTGAATATTTTAGGGAGAAGGGAAAAGTGCTCTGGCGTAGCATAAGAAATGAGTGGAAATGCCTTCCTTCTGTCTGGAACTGATGCTTTCCTTTTGTTCCTATTAATAAGATGGCATTAAACCTTAAAATGTTGAGCTGAATACCTGGCAGCAGCAGTGTCCCCTTCGCCTTTGCAAGCCCTGCAATTACCCTGCAGGCTGCTGGTGGGGGAGGCCCCTGCTAGGGGGGAAGAGAGGAGGAAAGCTGGCGGCCGCCAGCGGGACCAGGGCCCCATTTCCTTCCTCGCCTGGGGACCCATTCCAGCCATACCACGCCGCTGCGCTGCAGGTAGCACGGGGCAAATAACTCTGGGCTCTGAGCAAGAAAGCAAATATAAAAATGACCATGAAAATTGCCAAACCAGTTAAAACTAGTTCCAGCTAGGAACTGAAGTCCTACCTTGAAATACTTAAATCCTATTTGGACGGCATAGATTTACATTCCAGATGAAGAATTAATGGCTTTCACACAATATCCTCAGCAGAGATGCCCCAGCATACCAACCTCTGTGTTTTTGGTAGATGGAATTTGTAATTCCTCCAGGAGCTGCATTCTTCTAAGTGTTACTTCTATTTTTAGACTACTTGCTTTATTTAGAAAAAAAACCCTGTGCTGTTGTCAAACTGTAGAAACTATATGAGTCATCTATACAATAACACTAAACTATCCTTCTCTGTTATGGTGCAGTTCATCATCATCACAAAGGGATTTATAGAAAACAAACATAGCTGACAGAGTCTGCTCTTAAGCTTCCTGTGTTTAATCCTTGTGCATGTTTAGCCAGCTGAACAGTGTATTGTTGAAAAATGGATTGTTATTTAAATGTTGGGTGTTGCAGTAGCTCCAAAGTCTCATGTTTTCGCTAATAAAAATGAATGCCATTCCTCTGACAATTTTTGGCTGCCTATCTACAGTCATATCTGCCTGCATAATAATTGTGTGAATGCTAATGACTATGCTGGAACTTTGATGAATAAAATTTTATTAGGGCTGTTAAGGCTGCCTCGTAGGCAGCAGTGCTTGCTCATTTAAATGCCCTAAACCACATCCTTCATGAAGCATCACCGATGGGGTCCAGCCTCAGACAAATCAGAATGCAGAAATTTATGATACAGAAACACAGTGAAGCAAAATATAACCAGCTTCTTGTAACCTGCACACCTATGTAGCTATACAGCTTACTAGTAGTGTTTTTCAAGTGGGAATCATTTACTTTCCAATTTTCCACATTACCTTTTTATTGTTTATCTAGTTTGGATTATCAACAAAATGCTTTGGATCACCTGGTTTCTTATGGAAATCTCTATAGTGGCAGGCTTTTTAAAAAACTGTTACACATATTGTTAACAATAATCAGAATTTTTAAATGGTATGTGGATCCAGTTCCTACCGAGGCAGTGGGGAGGGTGCCTAGTTCCTTTAGGCAGTTAAGGTCTGCAAAACCCACTCATAAGGAAAACCCTCTGACAAGCTGCTCCTTGCTCTAAGGAGCTCTCCTCTCCTCCATGATCCCTCTTGAGTGAGCTGGCCGCGGGTGATGACCATGTCCCCTCACAGGCACCATTTGCTGGGCTAAACAAGCATGTCTTTCCTCCTCTCTTCTTGTAAAACTGGCATTTCTTCCCCTGATTGCCCTCCCAGCCCCTTGCTGCACCAGTTACACGTGGCGCACGGGTGGGAAGACCCATGCCTGGTATTCCTGGGGAGCTCCCACCCATCCCACCACCCTTCCCTGCCAGGAACCTGGCCTAACACGCTCTGCTGTCATGCTTGCTTCCTATATATTCAGATTGCCTCTGTTCTCCCCAGTTTCAAGACAGCCATCAGCCCCAGGTCTGTGACATTTACAGGCGCAAGCTCAGACACCTGGTCTAGCGTGTAGCCTGAGATGTGGCGCTCTTAGTCTTCCCATCAAAGTTGTTCCACTGCCCTGAGGGATTTGATGTCGATGGTGCTTCAACTGCTCATCTCAGAAATTTCAGGGCTTCAATGCAGTATGTCTATGGGACTTTGCTACAGAATATTTGGGTGTATAAAGCATTGAGGTCCTTCAAGAGAAGACAGCAACTGAAAGGAGTTTAAGTGGCAGGTACATGCTGGACTTAGGGAGCCTAGTTGATTTAGAATTTGAACTCTTCTGATGTATCTTTGCTATATACCATGACAAGCCTATGAAGGAGTTAGTAATTCCTGTACTAAGGGAATACTTTCTGTGTTGCACCACGGGCTGATTAATGGAGGATTTAAAAGAAATGCTGAATAATATCCAGATCTTCAAGTATATTTAGGTGCTCTGTTCCCATGGGCAAATAGAAGACAGACTGCCAGTATGACATGACAGGAGACACTGTAATGGTATGACATTATGCAATTAAGGCTGTAACAAAATGCATATGCATGTGGGAGGATGAGTTAAGGTTGCCCAGGCAATCTTATTTCTGGCATTTCCTATATTTTCTGCATTTGACTTTGCAACCTACACATTCACTCATCATAATTTTTTGTTGTAGTATGTAGGCATGACTTGAATTCACATCCTTCTTGCTAAAGAAGTTGCATTAGAAAAGTAAAGCTTTCAGTATCTTTCCACTTCAGAACAAGATCAGCTCAAGCCATGTTCAACGAGGGCTTGTTCCGTCCTGGGTGACCCCCATGAGGAGGGTGGGACACGTGCACCCAGGGCCTCCCACCAGCAGAGCTGCGGGGCCAGTCGCTGCCCGCCCGGAGGTGACAGCTGACATCTGGAGCGGTGGTAACGGAAACGCTGCCTTCCCTGTCTGTAGCTTCAGGGATGCGACTTCCATGTGGTGACTCCACGAAGTTAAAGAATCTGCGGAGGTTAGGCGTGCAGATGGTATATGCAAAAAGCTCTTCGTCTGCTTAGCAACTGAGAGCAGCTGTACCAGCCCCAGCGCTCCTCTGCCACTGTAAGCATCGTCCTACGGTTTGCCTGGCACAGCAGGACCTGTCAGTGACCTCTCCTAACGTAACCCAGGCGTTAGCCCCTTGACAAACTGTTGTAACACAAGATGAGATTTAGAGAGGCTGGCAATGGCACTTTAATGCCACAGTTTTTAGAGGGCTTAATATAGATCTCGAGGCATTCCTAAAATGGAAAACAAAAATTCCACTAAGCGCTCTCATATACCTTTTTGAATGAAGCATTAGAGCTTGTATTAACTCAAGAGCTTCTGTCACCAGGGCTTTTTTCCATCAAACTGGCATTCTGCATGCAGAACGACTGCTTGTACTGTGGGGGCACAAACCAGCAGAGAAAAATTACTGGCAGCAGATGGGCAGCCCTGAATGGAAAAGAAAACCCTGAGCTTTCCACTTCTTGGATGAGAGTTTGGGAGCGTTACATAAGGAGGAAATGGGGAAAAAAAAATGCAAGCTTAAGAGAAGATAAAATCTGATTAAAATGCAGACTAATATAATTGCAGAACATTACTCAGGCTTTCTTGTGGAGAGAGAAAAATGTCTGCTATTGTGCTGCTATAGAAACCACGTACAGTCTGTGGGTAGGTGAGGGTGCACGGAGCGTGTCCCTCCCTCCCTGCCTCCCTTCTCTGCCCTCAATGAAGATCCTATCTTGCTCAGTACGCTTGGCCTTCGCCGGCCAGGAGATCTCCCCCAGTACAGAGAGAAGTTGTTTTCCTGTTTACGTAGTTTCTTTTAATATCTCTGTTTCCTCGCTCTTTTGTTCTGCTCTTGGAAGGTGATGCAGGGCTGTGCCAGGAGAGGGGTGAACTCTGCTCTTCTCGGGCTTTTCACAGGGGCTTGGGTCTATATGTTGGGAGCACGGGACATACGTACTGTGCCATGAACAGAGAGCTTTCTTGTATTTACTCCTATAAAGCCAAAGAGAGAATTCACGGTGCTTTGGAAAGTTAATACTTATGTGGAACGAGCAGACGTTGTCTGTGTTTCTGAACGCCGTGTCCACACCACTTGTTTCTCTGAAGTCGCGCGTTAGAAGTTAATTACCAAAGCGCTAGATAACAAAATAAGGTTCATTCCCTGGCTGCCGATGGAAGTGTCTCTATGGAAGGTGTAAGCTGCATGCAAGCTTACCCTCTGAACAGTGGCACAAAATAAACTATAGAAATGTGTCGTGGAAGTGTGTATTCACACCGGCTCTGAGCCATGACCATCTGGGCTAAGACCTTGTCTCTGACACCAGTCACTTCTGCATAACTGAGAGGAAGACATAAGAAATTTTGTATTAAAATGACTGAGAGAGGAGGAAGCCTGTCCACACCATGTTAGAGTTCTTTCTGGTTCATAATACTTAGGTTCAAAATTTGAGGTGATTAATTTACTGCTGCTTATGAATTTTATGCTGGCATAAAGTATTGTAAAACTGCATTTCTCATAATTTATAAATCTACGCTCCTTCTTGGTATAGTGATAATTTTAATTTTTGTCCCAGTGCCTTCCTACAACAATTGACTCAGTGGGTCAATTATGTACTTTACAACAACATATTTTGTATCTCAGTTTTTCCAGAAGGTCTACCTTTCCATCTGGCTGATTGTTTTGCTTTTGGTGTTCTGAGACAGAGGGAGAAGATCTCATTCTCAGGTTATTGTAGCACTTTCATCCAGTCCCTAATTAATCATCTCCTTCATAAAACTGGTTTATTGCAGTGTCATCTCATTTTTGTCACCCTATCCCACTTCCTTTTTTCTACCATACGCCTTTACATGTTGGAGACACCACTGCTGCACACATTGCTATATGTTAGGCCTAAATATTTATTTATGTAATGGTTTTAGAATATTGTCTGCAGGCCTCTAGAAGGGATTTCTTGATCATCCAATCTCATTGCCACCGCAGTCAACCACGCCATGTAATCCCTTCTATAAACTCCTCCAGCTCCATTTGATAGATGTCAGACTTGATTTTGCTCCAGCCACTCTTGCTAGAGGGCTGTTCCAATGTTTTGCTACTGCGACTGCAGAGATGAGCTTATCCCGCTTGTTCTCATGCTGATGTTGGCCTTTAGTTTTAACCAAACTTTCCTGGCTCCTCCTTTTCCCAAACCCCACTTTCCTTGTTTTGCCAAACTGAATACACCGAGTGTTTTTATCCTCCTCTGAAATGGGCTGTCCAGTCCCCGATCATCACAGGGAGTTTTGTCCATGCTTGTGCCACTTTGATTTACTCTTGACTGGCTGAGAGAATCATGCATCGTACTTGTCCTGGTTTCAGCTGAGAGGATTGATTTTTCTTCATAGTAGCTAGTGTGGGGATATGTTTTGGATTTGTGCTGGAGACAGCATTGATAATATAGAGATGTTTTTGTTCTATGGACCTGTTGTTGAGCAGTGTTTACGTGGGGCCAAGGCCTTTTCTGCTCCTCGCACCGCCCTGCCAGCGGGACGGCTGGGGGTGCACAAGGAGTTGGGAGGGGACACAGACAGGACAGGTGACCCAAACTGACCAAAGGGATATTCCATAGCATATGACGTCATGCTCAGCATAAAAGGGGGCTAGCCGGGGAGGGGCAGTAGCAGCTCCAGGACGCGTGGCTCGGGGACAGTCCAGTTTCAGGACAGGTCTGAGCGTGCGGTCTGAGTTGTATGGTCCTCGGGTGAGAAACCGCATTCTGTATCACCAGTTTCGTATACTCTGTTAAGTACTGTTTTGTTTTGTTTTGTCTTCCCCTCTCCCTTTGCTATCCTAGTAAACTGTCCTTATACCAACCCACCAGGTCTTGTCTTTTCCTTCCCATTCTCCTCCCCATCCCACTGGGGGGGGGGGGGGCGGGAGTGAACGAGCGGCTGCGCGGTGCTCAGCTGCTGGCTGGGGTAAAACCACGACAGTACTGCAGATCTCTTCTGAAATTGCTTATCTGACATAACTGGGTTTATGTTTCCCTTTTTACACAGCTCCTACTCATCTTGTGATTAACTAGTCTTTCTTTTCCAAGTTCTGATCTCATAGTCAATGGAAGAAATTTTTTGTGATTAATCTCCGCATGTCATTAGTATTATCAAATTGTGTTCTATTTTCATTAATCCAGTTCTAGGAGGCATGCAGTTTCTCCAATATACTGTTCCCACCTCTGTTTGAACTGGTGATGTCTCCTAGCTCTGCCAACAGCAGAATTCATTAGCATGCTTGTGTTCTTGATGACACCACTATAATGAAAATATGAAGGACGACAGGACCCTTGATGAATCCCACAGAGCAGCTTTCCTTCAGTCTGATGCTCCCCATATAATCCACCCCTCTGTCATTGTCTCCTGATCCCTGCATTCTTCTGCTTAAACGGTTGTTTCCTGCCTGGACAGTATCAGGTATTATTGACCACAAACAGATTACATCTACCACATTTCCCTTCTATGAGGAAAAGGGAAACAAAGTTGTATCAGGGAAAGATGTCATGCTGAAGGAACATTTCATGTAATCCCATGCTTGATTTTATCCCCTTTATTCCGGTATATTTATATATTCTTTCCTTCAAAATTTGTCCAAATTATTGTGAATTATTTACTTCTCTTTACTTAATGCAAGTATTCCAGAATGATTTCAGTGCTCCACTAAAACTTCTTGCTCCTTCCACCCTCATCTTCACCCACTTGGCCTGCCTGCACTCTGGACGAGATCATTTGTTTTCCCCCACAGCAGTAATTATCCATGACTTTCTTCCCGTTACTCATCCTCCATCTTTCACGTAATCATCTTTATTAAAAATGGAAGCAAAATGCTTGTTGGCTTTGGAAATATTGCCAGACTTCCTTCAACCTGTATGCCCCTCTCACTGCATGACAGCCCTGCTTCTTTTTCCCTGGTTGAAGTAGCTGCTTCTAGCTGCCATTATTTATCTTCTGTGTGTCCTCATCTTGAAGACAAAACTTTTAGGAGACTGATCTTCCTCACTGCTACCTGTGGGTTTTCTGTTTCCAGTGACCTTCGTTACCAAGCTGCCAGGAGATCTCCCATGAAACCCTTCCCCTTTGCGTAAGATTGTCCAGATCATTTCTGCTGCTCTGGTGTAAAGAAATCCAGTCTTTCCTTTATATTCAAGTCTTTGAGTCCTTTAGCCTTGCTGATTTTTTCCTAATTAGATCTCTTACTCTTTCCCCTTTTGACTTAGGATGCCTTTTTATAAACCTATGTTTTATTTTACTCATCTATTTATTTTAAACTGCATCTCTCAAACGATTTTTCCCCGTGACCTTAGTAGCCTTACAATATACTCGCAAAGCTAAAGCACCATCACCTCTTGGGCTGGCGGCTGGCAGAGAGCCGTTCCTGTACTGTACCCAGCGCCCTCAGCCCCAGGCACCACGCACAGCGCCTGCTCTCACCCTTACATCTAGGCAAGCAGCAATGTGTTTCACTATATTCCAGATGATAACTTTTTTGATACGCAAACGTAGCTTTGCAGCTCATAGAAAGTTCTGCACAACGGCGTGTTTGCTGCGATGGTGACCGTCTTTGGCCAACGTCGCCGTCAGGCTCCCAGTCCTACCCCCGGCTCTCTTTGGACACCTTCCCTGCTGTGGTTTGGAGCCAAACACTTCGGGTCTATTCCTTCTTTTTGCATAATTAGCATTCGGCGTTATCCGTTGGCCTTCACTACGAGGTCTGTCTTTCCTGGGTGCAGGAGAGTGATTTTATCCTGCTCTGTCACCTCTCTCCTAACAAGCTGTTCCACGCGTGGGCAGGTTTTATTCCTCCGTTCCGCTGCTCAGGCTCCTTGCTTATGCCGGCAAGGGTTTCGAGTGCTGTACATCCACCGCTCCCCGCTCCCAGGCCGGGCCGGCCCTCTGCTTCCCACCCACCTCATCGATATTTCTCCTCCCTTGCCATCACCTTCTGTTGTTTCTTTAACCATTATCATATCCGTGGTTTACTCCATTTTCCTCCTATTTCTGTGTATTACAACCAAACCGCGGGGGCACAGACCTCCCCCCGCCTCCATCCCTTGGTTTCAATTCTTTCCTCCGCAGTTGCATTCTGATTTCAGTGGGCTCCTGCTCTGGGCGGTGATTCCTGGGCGCTAGCGCCGGGCAGGGCTGGGAGGGAAGGGCAAGCTTTCCGCAGGAGGTGTGCGGCTGTGCGGCTGCGGGTGCGCACCGGAACGACACCTGCCCCTACGCGGAAGCAGGGCGGAGGCACCCCCGGCAGGGTGAACACCAGACGGATGACTGAGCCTTTGCACCACGCGATGCACGTTTGAGTCAACCTGGCGGGGTTCTGTGACGTAACCCCCGAAACGCCTCATTTCTGACGACCTTCACCCCCCCCGCAGGCTCCTCCCGGGCCCGCGGAGCCGCTCGGCTCTGCCCGGCGGGGCGGGGCTTAGGGCGGGGCGTAGCGGCGGCTGGGCGCGCTGAGTGGTCGCCGGGAGCGGGGGCGGGGCTTGGGGCGGGGGCGGGGGCGAGAAAAGCGGCGGGGGAGCAGCGGCGGCGGCGGTGGGTACGGTGTGCGGCGGAGCGGCGATGCGCCTGACGCAGAGCATGTGCACCATCGCCGAGTGCGCGCCCGGCGGGGAGGGCTGCCCCGCCGCCCGGCCCCGCCTCGTCAAGATCGCGGTGGTGGGGGGCAGCGGCGTGGGCAAGACAGGTGAGGGGAGGGGGGGTGGCGGCTGTGCGGGGCGGCTGTGCGGGGCTGTGCGGGGCGGCGGAGCGCGGCTAACGGTTGCCTGTGTGTGCCTGCCCGCAGCGCTGGTGGTGCGGTTCCTCACCCGGCGGTTCATCGGCGACTACGAGAGGAACGCAGGTAGGCGAGCGGCGGCGCGGCTTGGTGCCCGCCGGGCTGCGAGACCGGTCTCTCCGCGGGCGGGCGGGGCGGTGGGGCGGCTACCGCCGGGTGGGGGCGGCGGGAAGGGAAGAGCGGGGCCTCGGCCCCTGCCCCGCCGGCGGCTTTCTGCCCTGGAGCCGCCCGGGCTGCAGAGCCGGGGTGTGCAATAACCGCGCACACCCCAGCCCTGAGCCAGCTCCCAACTGTAAAAGGAAGAACTTAAACACCTGGGGCTATAGGCGCATCTAACGGGTGTGGTTACCAAATCGTGTGTGTGTCGTGTCCCCCCCCGTCCCCGAGGTGTGAGAAGGCCGGCAGCTCCGGCAGCCCTCGGGGAGGTGCGTACCGCTCACGGCAAGCGCGGTCACGGCTGCGCCAGCGCCGCCTCGCTCTTCTCCAGCACAATTTACTTTCCAGGCGGAAAGTGTCCCTCTTTGAATAACTCTTTTAGCTTTAAAAAAAACCAAAAACCCACCAAAACGCCTCATTCTGTAAACTTAGTATTACGTTTTCCTTTGCAAAATGAATGCCAGCAGCTAAATGATCTAGACCTTAATGGGGAAGATGGGGAGAGGCGATGTTAAATGCTTGCTTGAGTGTAGTGCAGTGGGGAGTCTAAACTAACGTGAATGTAAAATATACAGCATTCTCTTGAGGCAGTGATTTGAAAAGGCCGAACAAGTGCAAAAAACCAACAAATAGGTCAGCTAGCAGAGAGCTTGTGAGAAAAATGATTTGTTAAAGTGCAGAAATACCAAATCAGAAGCAAACTGTTCTGTAACAGCTGGTTATTTTTGCATGCTGGTTATTTTGCGTGCTATCTAAGCCAAGACAGCCTTTAAGAAGTGATTGAGTTCCAGGTTGCACAGTATTAAATGCCAAGTTTCAAAACAAGTCAGTGCAAGATTAAATCTCAGGCATCTAGTAGAGCCATAAACTTATGGGTTGTTACACACAAAAACCCCTTATAATACTGGTCCCTCACTTCATAAACAGCGATACAACTTTCTTTGCACAACTAATGGGCAGCAGAAGTGATGTTTGCGTGTGGAGTGGTGGCTGTACTTGTGAACCTGTTGGTGTTCTTGTCAGGTAATCTCTACAGCAGGCACATCCAGATAGATGGAGAGATGTTGGCTATTCAAGTGCAAGATACTCCAGGCGTTCAGGTGAGCTAGATGCAGCTGTGCAGTTTGCCAAAGCAGCTCTAAATGTGTCTGCGCATGTGTGCCTCTGTGTGCAGCATCTTCTTATGGTCCATTTCAGAGCTTGGTGTTCTGTGTGGATGGCTGGTGACTTCTGTTATAACCAGTGAAGCCAAATGTGTTGCGTGCCTGTAGTATGCTGGTAGCAAAAGAAAAAAACCTCACTGTTTTAGTGAATCATTTGTATATTGGAGGCCCATTACTTTTGAGTGGCTGAATTACTTAAGTGTCTTGTTCCTTTATACTGGGAACACCAGGCACAAACCCAGAAACAATTCTGGGCAAATAAGGTACATGTGGAAGAAAATGTCATGACCAGTGCCCAACAAGCTTCAACAAATGTGTATGATAAAAAGTGAAGTCTGCTATAGTGTGGCTGTGCTCATTAGTGTGTCACAAGTTAAAGTTTTGAATGTATAGACCTGAGTAATGCTGGATTGTTGCCTTTTTGAACTGGGCAATGCTCCAGGTCCAAATGCTTCCAGCTCATATCTTTGCTTCCCCAGACTTACTGTCTAGCCAGTTAATTTCCCATTCTGTGGAACTACAAAGTCTTTCTCTGCATGCAGAACTACTCAGGTCAATTTTCCATTGGAGTAGAGCAAGCTCCAGTGTTCAATTCCACCTTTTTGCAGCTGAATCAACATCTGAATTTATTTACCATGCTCAGATTAAGTTTGTACTTACAATGTGTAACGCAAATATCTACGTCTGAAGCTGTAAAATGCTGTTTGGCTTTACAGACTCTTAAAGGCAGGTTCCTTTAATCTTTTATGACTTCAGCTGTCTAATGTGAGACCATTCATCTTTCAGATCCACGAACACAGTCTGGATTGTAATGAGCAGCTGAACAGATGCATTCGCTGGGCAGATGCCCTGGTGATTGTCTTCTCCATCACAGATTATAAGAGCTATGAACTACTCAGTCACCTTTACCATCATGTCCGACAGTTGCATCCAGGAAATGCAGTCCCTGTTGTCATCGTAGCAAACAAAGCTGATCTCTTGCATATCAAAGAGGTGGAGCCTCAGCATGGACTTCAGCTGGCCAACATGCTGGGCTGTACTTTCTATGAAGTATCTGTCAGTGAAAACTATAATGATGTCTTCAATGCCTTCCATCTCCTCTGTAAAGAAGTCAGTAAACAGCAAACAACCAGCACCCCTGAGAGGAGGAGAACCTCTCTTATTCCACGGCCGAAATCGCCCAACATGCAGGATCTGAAGAGAAGGTTTAAGCAAGCTTTGTCTGCCAAAGTGAGGACTGTCACTTCTGTTTGACAGCAGAGCCGTCCCAATGTTTAGCCTGAGGTTGAAACCTGGGGTGTTTAACACTGGCACATCTAGAGTCTGAGGCATTGTGAAAGAAGGATGGTTCAGGTAGCATTTTGCATGGCTGTAGAAACAAGCAGTTGCTTAAAAAAGGAAAAGAAAACAAAAACCAAAACAAGCCAAAAACTCTTGAAATGGTTCTAGGATGTGACTTGTACAACAAGGATTTTCATTTGGAAAAGGAACTTTCCAGTAAATGAAACAAGCCTTCAGTTTGCCTTTTCTCCAATGGGACAGATTTGACTAACACTTTTGCAGAAACAACCTTTTAGCTGTAACTCTTAACTTCTCATACTTGAGCAGGGAAACACCTTGAACTATTCTGAACTTCACTGTTCAGAGCTAACCACTTGAGTCTTATTTTCACTTGGATGAAGGACAGCATGATCTATCTGTTTAATTTTATTGCACAGTAGAACTGTTGATTTCCTATGTATTTCAAAATGAGTAAGTGAACATGAAACTGTTTTGTAAAAATAAGTGTAAAGTAAGTGGACATGACTGAGCATCAAGACTGTAAACAATGGTCCTTTATTTTTTTTACTGCTATGTTATTGCAACAACTTGACCAGATTCTTTGTATGCGAAACTAGTGTCTGCAGGGTGTAAGCATATCTAATTACAAATAACTTGTGGGTTTTTTACTGTCTGAAAAAAATACAGTCCAGACTAAATGATCCAACATGGAGCTTTTGAGGAATGAGCCTGGAGTTGGAGTGATAGTCCATTAGAGCTGTTGGTCTAAGACACTTCTCTGTGCATAGGTGCAGAAAGCATGTGGCTGCGATTCAGCTTGGCGTGAAGCACGGCTGGCTCCAGGCGATGAAGCTGCTGGTTTGTTCTGAGCTGAGCCAGTCCCACTTCATCCTTAAACGCAGGTGGCAGGTTTATAATGTATATAACTTTTTTTTTTACATTGAGCTAATGGAGTTCACAGGCTAAAGGCCTTATACACATGCACTTTAAAAAGCCAGTTGTGCTTTTGTTTAAACTGTAACTTATTTATTTTGTGTACAGTTACTCCTTGTAGGGAGTGGACTCTTCATTCTTACTGCCTGGATCAACATTAAATTTTTGAGTTGCATGTTTTCTTGTGTGTTCTTTGTGGGTGAGCAACAATGGCAATAACTAGTGAATGTTGAGACAAAGTAGTAGTTTTCTCAAGGTAGTTAACATACATTACAGAAACAGTCAGAGGGCCTTTCCTGCCTATACTGTTGCTTTATTAGCATAAACCACAGGGGGGGAGCTCTCACAACTGCTTTACAACTTCCTTTTAAGAAATTCCTTTAAGGGAGAAACTGAATAAGGTGGGGACCTTTCAAATTAAAATAGGATTCTTCATTTCCCCTTGTCAAAAAAAACTCCACTGAGAAAGGAATGGTGTGAGGTAGGTCAAAATCTGTAACACTGAGTCTTTTAAGTGACTGCGACTTTCTTCCTTAAAAAAAAAAAAAAAAAAGAAGCTTTATGTATTGAGCTGTATCACAATGAAGAACTCTATCAAATTAGAAGTTTTAACTATTTTATTCATATTTAAAGTAGCTTTATTGGGAGCCCTCCTGAGGAGGATGTTTGTGCTGGGACTTTGGTGACTGCTGTGCAGGTTCACCTGCTCAGCCTGTGTCCTGGTTCTGGCAAGGATAGAGTTAATTTCACAAGGAGCCAGGACAGGTGAGTGGAGCTGGTCGGGGGTTATTCCATACGATGTGATGTCATGCTCACCATAAAGCGGGGCTAGTCAGGCAGGGGCAGGCTCGGCGTGGCTCCGGGAAGGGCTGAGTGTCTGGTCGGTCAGTCGTCGGATCGGTAAATTGGTAAATCGTTCTCTGTTATCACCCATTGTTACTATCTGTTATCAGCACTGTTGTTGATTGTTTTCCTTCTCCCTTGCTGTCCCAGTAACCTGCCCTTATCCCAGCCCTCGAGGCTTTGCCGTTGTTTTTCCGTTCTCCTCCCCATCCTGCTGGTGCACATGGTGCTCAGCTGCCGGCTGGGCCTAAACCACATCAGTCTGCAGCTGTAATATTGGGTGTAGGGAAACCATGACACGGTCCTGATGATGGTGATCTTTTTGACCATGAGCTACTAGCCAAGTGACTTAGGACTTGCAAACAAAACAACTTACTACAAAATACTGCTGAGCTTATTAATGTAGTAGTAAAGCCATTTGCCAAGTGTTTTCTCTTCTTCCTCCTCCTCACTTTTGAATATGGCTTAGTGCCACATGCAGAGGGCTTAGACACTCCTTGCTGTGACGCTGCACCTGCCCAAGCAAAGTCTCTTCTGTGCTGTTCCTGCTCACGTGCAACTGGCAGCAAATCTCTCATCCCCCTGCCCTCTTCCCTGAGCACAGGCTATGTGTAGCTACTACAGCTATTTCCTACAAATAAGGAGGTAACTATTACACTAGGGCCACTGGAAAGATTCCACTCCAGTCTGGGTCTAGAAGAAGAGCAGGCTTTTGTGACCATCTTCTTTGATCTGTCCAGCTACTTGAGTACAAGATGGTGGCTGAGTCCCAGCATCCACTACCACAGCTGTGGCCCCACTGGCTGGAAAGATTCCTCCAAAGTGTGTGTGTGGGTCTGCAAATCTAGTCTCTGCCTCGGAGGAGCAACCTGACCCATAGGAAATGCAAGAGCACCAGGGTCTGCTTAGACTCACCCCCTGCTTCTCACTATCCTATATACAGTATGTCCTTAGATGGCCAAGGCAGAGGCCTGAGAGCATCTGATGAAAGACAGGTGAGGGAGAGAAGACCACAACTGCCAGCCTCCATCATCTCAGGAAAGTGACAGCATCTCAGAGGCGTGAGTACCTGAACTCACTGGCCAGCAATGGCCACTGGATGCAGGAGAGCCTTTCTGCTACCTGCAGTGTGGAACCCCTCTAGGACACCTCCCAGGACAGCAGGACTAGGTTCTTAGGGGCGATCAAATAACGTAAAAGAAAAATGGGTTGCAGGAATACACAGTCCTGGCATGTGTAGCCCTGTGCACTAGGAAGGAAGGAGAAGAGGGATGAGGTTTGACATTGTAAGAGCATTGCTTTATTGATTACAGAATTTACAAAACATCTATATTCTAAGATTAAACAGTACAGAAGGACAGAAGAGAAACCAAGAGACCATTTGCTTTCCAGTTGCTCTGTTCAAACTATTTCTTGAGTTTTTAACATTGCAATCCCATACTATTTCTCATTTTCTATAGCACAAAGTTCCATTATTCATTCTTATAGATCTGTCTTCCACAGAGGCAACACTGTCCAGCCTTTATAATCGGTTCATTGTTTACTTCTAGCCACTCAAAAGTTAATTTAAATCAAAATGCACCCTTTTCTGAAGACCATTATAAACATTTAAGAGAATCTACGCTAGCTAGTGAGCAAAGGTTAAAAATCTACTTCCCATTTAGTCTATTCCTTTGGCATAATAAAGCAAACTATGACAGAGTGAACGTTACTTATAATGTCACATTCTCAGTGTAAGCTGTAGTCTTAGCATCCCTTGGATGAAGTAAGAGGACGCAGCTCTGGAGCTCCACCATTTTACGTTGCTATTCAGAAGTCTTGGTGCTATACGCAATCACAATCTCTATTGGCTGCTGCTTTTTTTTTTCCACAGATTGTATCAAAGTTTTATAAGGAAAAATTACATAACTGAATTTGATAGCAGCTCTTTCATGATCATAAATTAAAAATAAAAGCTGTTTGCTAATCATGCTGTTTAGAAATCTAGCTCAAGAAAGAATCTGTCACTGTGGCCTCTTGAAAATGGGATCATGCTTCCCCCCCCCTCTTTTTCTTTTTTAAATACATGTGAGGGGAGGATTCTTCCAGGGTTATCATCAAACCATCATAGCCCATATGTCCTCCTGCGTAAACCTACAGAGAAGTGTGCCATCAGAAACAGTCTTTTCTCCTGGGACCGTGGGTGGAGAAACTAGAGCAGGAAATGGGAAGCTGAGAGAGAAGCAACCACATTAACCCAGCCCTTGAGTCTGGCGCTCTGCTTCTCTGCCTCTGTCAGTCCCGCCGGGAGAGCATCACTGGACTGGGAGCTGCTCTGCCGGCTAAATCAGCACCATGCTCCGTGGCCTCTCTGGGGTGAGGGACAAATAAAAGCAGAGGCTGTTAATGCTGTATAAGGCACACGTGGTTTGCAAGGTAACATGACAGAGAGGGTGGATTTGGGTACTTTCCCCGCCCTCAGTAGCATTTCCCAACAGAAGCAACCCCAGCAAAACCATCAGGATGGATCAGAGAGAAAAGTACTGTTAAAAGAGTGCAAATTCAGCATCACCTGGTCCTCAGTTGCTCCTTTTCTAGGGAATTATTAAGAGCGATCATCCTCTGGGGGTGATTCAGCACTGCACGGTGTTCCTGTTGAGGGGGGAGCTGTTGCTGGACAACTGGGCTGTTTTGAAGAGCTGCTCGTGAGCTGCCCGTGTTCCCCTGCAGCCAGATACCCAGCTGCTTCACCCTGTTTCAGCTGGAGCCATAACTGCAGCAGGGGACATGTCATTTTTTTGGAAGGCTACTGGGAAGACTAACAGACCAGGGATGTAATGTTTCCAGCTGAGGCACTCACTCATCTCCACAGATCCTCCCCGTCAGATATCGGCGTGAGACTGGAGACGGTCTGTGGCAAACAACAACTCTATAGCACTACATGGTGTCAGGAGGGCGGAGGAGAGCACCATTACCTGAAACAAGGGGGACAAGAAATGAGTCAAAATTAAGAGAACCATCGCTAATGAGCCATGACTATGAACTGTTTGCTTCACCCAGCACTAGACAGTCTGTGTGTTTCTGGTGTTTACTGACAGGGCAATACAACTTGCCCAGTGAAGCTGTCTGCTCGCTAATAACTAGTTAAATCACTTTAAGGAGCATAATGACTGGTAGCATTGTATTCTTAATGAATGTGTGCTTTGACTCATTTCTACCCACATCTTACCCGGTGATTTGTTGTGACTGCCATTGTGTTTACTGCGAGGCACCAGCCGATGAAGCAGGGGTTTCCTCTCCTATAGCTCAGTTTTGAGTGACGGCCGGTCCCTTGCGGTGGAAGGTAAGGCGAGCACCGCAGAAGTGCTGCTGGCCTGCTGCGGGAGGTTACAGCCCCTGTTCAGAAACGTCTCTTTAGACCAGGCACAGCCTGTTCTGCACATCAGGACCAAGGCTCAACCTTGAGCACTGTCGGGATGCTATCGCTTACTTTTGGTCAAGTTTTTAATCCAAGACAAGTCTGATGAATGAAACCGTCACTCACTACAACCATGACACACACCTTGTTAGAACAGGTATCTGTTTTTCTAAGTGAAAAACCAGTATGCAGGTACCTAGCGTGAAGGCTTCTCTGCAGGGCAAAGCTGTCAGCAAGGAGTGAGCGTGCATGCTTTTGCTGCATGGAGCTAACTCAGGGTTGAAGTCATCGGACACTGCTCTTACAAAGGCCCAAGTTCAGTAGTGTCCGTAGGGTCAGGGCTGCAGGCAGGGACGTGGGGGCAGATTTATCTTACTAGCTTACTTGAAGCCCACTTGAACATGAACTTGCTTCTTCAGTGCAAAGCCGGGGAGAGGAAGCACAAGCATCAACAACGGAGTATGTTTCCTGGAGTAGCAATCAAACCGCTTGTGCTCTTCATCGCATGGCTTAAATGTGCAGTAGTGCTGCATTTCAACTTCTTGGTTTTTGTTCTTTCTTTCTTTCTTTCTTTCTTTCTTTCTTTCTTTCTTTCTTTCTTTCATCTTTTCACTCCAAATAATGAAAGGCATCTGGAGTTAAGTTACTACAGATCCCTTCTGTGCTGATGATAGTCTCCCCCTCACTTCTCCCCTTCCCTTGTCCTCCCACACAATCCACAGCAAACTGACACTGATTATCTCTTCTCCTTCCTATGGAGGAAAAAATCCCTGTAATTTGCAGATGCCAAAGGCTGACACTGTCTTACGTGAGAATCAGACTATAGCACAGTATGTGCTCGTCTTGTTATCGCGCAGCGTAATTCTGAAAAACGTGAGGGGACACGTTACCAAAGTTTTTTGGGTGTATAAGCCAAACATCAACAATAGCCACTGCCAGATAAAAGCAATTTCTTCTTGGAGTCCCACCACTGAACCCTGAGGGGATTTGTGCAACTAATAGCAAGTCCAGAGAGAAAAATCTGCAACTTTAACTTCTGAGAAAGGATGCAGTGAAATACAGTGGGACTTGCCTCCTTTCCCCCCAATATCTCTGAGGGCTCATTGAGGAGGATAAATGTGAATACTTGTTCCTTCATTTTTACAGAGAAGGGGGGGAATTAACCAGATAAGTAATGCCCATCTCTTCTCCAGGCATGTCTCTTCAGGACAGTGTATCATCTCCTTTGCAGACCTTCTCCTTGTTCAGCACAGCACGCCTGTCTTTGATGTTTCACCTGAAGGGCTACCCCTCCTGATGGCAGCTGAGGAGCCCGGAGTTCCCATCCTGACCAACCGCGCTGCAATGGGCAGTTCCCCCTCAGCAGAGCGCAGGGTAGGATGCAGCTAACATCTGATGATGCATCTGGAGGGGTTTATCTGTCTGCGTGCCTCAGCCACAACCACACAGACTGGGAGGAGGGAGGGTGAAACACCCACTCATGCACTTTCCCCTTTTTTACTCTCCTGATAAAGCAGGGAAAAAAAAAAATTCTTCCTTTGAAAATAGGATACTTCTCACTAGGTTAGAGGAGCTATTCACCATCCAAAACCAAATGATGCATAGGAAACGCTGTATTCCTTTGTGCTCCTCCATGAGAAATAAATTTGTCATTCACGTTCAGATGCAGAGCAGTTCTGTGGATGGAAACATGCGTCTCCTACTCCACATTTAAATGTCATTTGCCTCAACTCCAAACATCTGCTGAAGTAATCAGTGTGTCCTGTCAGTTTTTCTGTTACTTTCCTCAATTCTTTATTTTTGCACCCACACGTCTCTCCATTTCTCCAAGAGCCAATAATTAGTATAAATGTCAGTGCTTTGTTTGACTGGAAGGGACTCGGGAGGCCAGTGTTACCCTGATGCCTGAACCTGATTGCCTGAACACCACAAAAAAGCTCTGTTAAATGCTGGCTCGAGTTAGACAAATGCCTGGCTTTTTGAAAAGAGAATAATCCCAAACAGGTGGCACATATTCACAGCTATAGTGCAGAAATCCAGGTAAATCCACAACCTCATAAACTTTTTTTATATGAGAGACTTGCACAACTGCTTCTTTTCTTCTTTCTCTTCCTCCTCCTGCCTCTCCCCCAAAGTCCTTTCACCTCTAACACAGCACATTTGGACAAAGGGCAAGATGCAGTAAAAGCTTAAAATTCTTTAGGAATCTGCCTCAGAGGGTGACCTGCCGCCGGGGTTAAGCCAAAGCAAAGCAACACCAGATCTCATGTCACCGCTGTCAAGCCTCAAGTCCCTCTAGAAAGCCAGTCAAAAGTCTCCCTGCATAGTTCTCAACCAACTCACATGTTAACCCTCTGCTTATCTTTCAGGGTGTATTAATACATTTTGGGTGCGGATTAACTTGTCCATCAGTGTGTCACAACTCAATCCCCCTTCAAGATGGGAAAGAATTTTATTCGCTGTTTTGAGGAAATTAGCAATAGGCTAACTGGGGAGAAATTGTTGTTGTCAGATCAGAAAAACATCGCTAACAATGGCACTCCGTCTTGCAAAGTACTGCGTGAGACCACCTTGCAAAGACAACTAAAACGTGGAAAACACATGTCAAACCCAGGGGCTGCTCAGCCTTTGGTTGGCTCCATTTTGCTAACGATGTCTCACTAATCAAAACTGCATTCCGTAGTTGTATGTGTTTACAAGATGTTTACAAGCCACACTGGAAACTAGGCTTATGTTTATGATGCAGCTGGTTACGCAGCACTTCTTCCATCTCTCCCTGCAGGGTTTAGATTGGCCTGTATATCTGCACTACTCAGCAGGTACCTGATCGCTCATCCGCGGTTAATAACGATTTTTAACATCTCAGATGACACCAGGGCACGTCCATCCTCCTCCTCTCCTTCCCCACTCCATTCAGATGACAGCTGCTATAATCAAGTTCTGCTATCAGAGAGTGGACAAGGCAAAGACCAGCCACACGGATGCTATTGAAGCTTCTCCGTGGAAGCCATTCTCCATCCAACAGCACATCCAAGGGCCACAGAGACTTGGGGCTTTCTCCACATCACCTGCTTTAGGCTACTTAAGGCATCTAGCAGTCAGTTATCTATCAATCAGAGATACCTGGCCTGGCCCAGAAACAGTACAGCTGTATCCAGGCTGTTTCATCTTGCTCCTCAGCAATGCCAATTGACTTGTCTGGAGGATCACCATTGATATGTCACTAGGTGGTACCCAGACCCTTGGCAGGTTCCTTCTGAGCATCCCAGTACTATGCCCTGTAGATGCACTGCCAGGGAGCCTGCAGCCTTCTGGACTGCAAATATTTCTGTTTATAAAGAATACCAATAAATTAACCTTTTGAGACACAATGAAAGCTTCATCAGAATAATGCCAGTCTGTTCTGAAGTCCCCAGCCTGAGTCTGAACTTTTATTGCTGACTCTTAACATGCCAAAACCAGACCCTTGGTGCCTGAATGCTTGTTGCCTACAGATGTTTCACAGCAAAGTCCTAACACCATTCCTGTCCATGTGGCTCTGTCTTCGTGTAGGTTTGGTACCAGTGCTATAGCCAACATTGTCTGATGAATTTTCTTAGTCTTTGTTCAGATGTGAACTGTACATTTAGAGCTGTTTTTACCTGGGTACCAGGTTTGCGTGTTGCTACCAGATCCTTCACCATTTTGACCTCGGAGACTGTCACTCCACCAACCATAAATATAATCAGAAGAGGATGATCACCAGGATGAGGGCGATTCACCTGTAAAATGAAGGAAAGCATTATCTGGAGTTGCTCAGTCCAGCTCCAAACCTATGGACTGGCAGTGATCGGCTCCCTGAGCTGCTGGAGGAGGACTAATAAGGAAGCTTAGAAAGAAATATTCATAGAACGCTGGTTTACGTAGCAGCTGAAAGTGAAATCAATGGAGATGATGCCCAGTTAAAACTAATGAATTGTTTCCAGGGAAATGGAGTCTTCATGGCTTCCATTGAGACCTAGTGGAGTTTCTCATGAGGTCTGAGGTCTTCTCCCTCCATTCCTTCATTTCTTTCCTCCCTTTCCCAGAGTGGGAGGAAAGTACTTGGGTGGATGCACAGTTTGGACAGACGTATGCATGGGGCTTTAGGGAACGAGGGGTAAATTACTACCCAGCAGAAGCAAGGAGTCCAGCCTAAACATGCTAGAATCCCTGCCTGAGGTCAGCCATGGAAAGAATCGTTAAGTAATGTGTTTTCACCAGTCCAGCGAATAATCCTTTACAATTCATCCAATGAAAATAAATCAGGTTCATTACAGTATAAAATCAGTTTCTAGCTTGCTTCACTTCAGAGTTTTCAATACTTCTACAACTGGGTTGTAACTAATATAGAGAAACTTTAGCTCAAGCAAAATACTTGTTTCATTTTTCCCCAATTATCATTAAAATGGCACAGACATTCCACTTCAGTTAAGACTTTATAAAACCGCATTTTAATTTTAAACGTGAAGGTGATGCTTTACATCAGTTTCCTCTTAACCACTGCTAGAAATTTGATTACTTTGCTGTTTCCTAGTGAACTCTTTCTTTCTTGATAAAACACACTCCTCTGACAATGCCTTGCTCTGGTCTTTGGGAGTGATGTCAATGGAGCCCGTGCAATCGCTCTTGTCACACCACCTTTGAGTATGAAACACTCCAAATGTTTGGCTCTGAAAAGTGACAGTGAGAACAGTTTGATTTGCTCCTTTTTAGACTCTCCACCCCCTCTCCTTCCACAAGCGTAGGTTTTCGACACCGTTCGCTCGACAGAATGAATGTGGTCATCAACCCGTGCTTGGGCGGAGCGCAGTTCCTTTGCTTTCACCACCACTGCAGCTATCTTTGATCCCTGTGGCTCTATCTCCTCAGGGTACAGCTCTTCTCTTCCTTATTGTGGCTGCCCTATATTTAGTCTTTGGGCAGTTTTTCACCCTGCAGCTCCATCAGGCTTTCTGACTGGCAGCCTTCAGAAGAGACTCTTCCCTTTGAAGCAAGCATGGGGGGGGATGGCGTGCTCTCTCTCCAGGCTAGCTGCCCTTCGACTACACAGGGCTCCCTGTTCAGTGGCGCTCCCCAGGCAGGGAGCTCTTCAACTCCCTGGGAGTTTGAAACCAGCACAAAAAGCCTTAGACAGATCTATTAGTGAGCTGAGTGTTTATGTACAGGGTGTTTATTCCCGTAACTGCCCCCACTTTGCCAGCCATCTTCATTGAGCTGATGGCACAGATAGCATATACTACAATTCAGCAGGGTGTCCTGCAGTTCTGGTGCAATATTGAGCAATTTTTCACTCATGCCAACAGACCAAATAAATGGATATATCAGAGTTTACACAGACTTTCTTTATGCACTTTCCCACATCACACTGCTCACTTCTTACTATCTGCATATAACATAGTGCCAATCTCAAATGAAAAAAAGTCCATTCCTATTACAAACATCATGAGGAGTTTAAGTAAGACCTAAATATTTCTTGACAAAGCAGGTCAGATAGAGCTATTACTTGCTAAAATGTTAGAGTATTTAATGACATAATTGCTGTAAGCAGTGACACAAGGTTAAAGAAATAGCTGCTCACAAAGATGGTGAAGATAAAAGTTGACGAAACACTCCGCTACAGCATTTCAAGGTAATACAGGAATTACTGTTTTATTCCTTTTCATGGATCTTTGCTCTTCTTAACCCTGTCGCCACTCCGCCGTATCATGAAGCTTCTGAATGATCCAAGATGTACGCAAAGAGCTCGAACTTCAGAAGCTTGCTATTGAATAAAGCCTCTATTTCCTAATATCTTTCCTGGTGACAACAAACTCATCATAAACATGCACGCATAACATTGGACACACTGAAAGGACACCCAGTATAAGAGCATTAACCAGAAAACACAAGCTTTCATGGCAATACTAAAGAGAAAATGTCTTGACAAATCATTTCCTTCAGTCAAAATAAACCTAGATCCAAACACATGGTGCCTATATAAAACTTATTATTTTTCAGAAGACTAAAGTTCAAACCACAAATTCCAGAAATGCATATTAAAAATACCATTAGGCATGCAAACTCTAAATTAAATTAAAATTGCACTGAAAAGGGTCTTGGAATCTGTAATTTTGTTATGCTATGCACAAGTGTTTTGAAGGAGGACAATACTTTTGGTACAAAATATTTGGCTCTGTTAAGAATGCAAGTTTCTGCCAAGATTTTTTTGTTTGATAATACAACCACCCAAGGCTCTGTCTTTTGAAGGAACTGGCTGTATGTAGCTAAACACAGCTCATTTCTGTGGTACAGAAGAACTGAAATGGACTGCAACAAAAGCAACGTGTATCTTCTGGGATCCTTCTAAAGTTTAGTTGTTTTGGGACATTTCTGAGGCCTCCGAATTGTGTTTACTGTGAAATCTGAATTTTGCAAAAATCCTCAAGTGAAATTCACTTTCAGTTCACAATGCCATGCATTAAAAAAACTGGGATGGTTATCTTGGGCAATTAGAAAGACTAGTCAACAAAAAAGCAAAACCATTACATGGAGTGAAGATGCGTGAAGGAAGAAAGAAGAATGGTTCCCTGAGCTAGCACAGCATCTCAGCTGGACATCACCCTTCTCTCCAGCTCTGAGCCCACCGCGACCGCATTTCCTCAGGATGCTGGTGGTTAGAGGGCTCTTTGCTGGTACATGTGTCTGCGTGGAGGAAAGGGAGAGGAGGAGGTGGGAAAGTAGGGTGATAGCGGTCAATAAAACTCTAAAACTGAAGCAGGAAGGGGTTGAAGGACAGGTTTGTTCTCATGGCAGCTCATAAAACACAGCCTTTTCCTCTGAGGAAAGTCAGCAGAAACAACTTCTGCCCTGCAAGGGCTATCTCTGCCAACCAGGACACCAGCACCAATACACCTGGTATTTATGACCAACCAGGAACCGATTCATTTAGATGAACAACTGAAAAATTGATCACCAGAAACTAGACTGCCATGCAAACCACTTGGTATCAATGATACCAAGCTCAGATCCTCACGAACCATGTGTGCTCTAGAACAGCAGTCAAAACAGGAATCCTTGTGCAGGGAGGCCTTTTCCCTTCACCCTCCCTAAGCTTCAAAACAAACACATCCATCAAAGAAACAACTTGTGGATGAGACGTATCTTTAAAAGTCTGTTCTGGATGAACATGTCTGAGTCCATCACTTACCAAAGCATGTTTATGTGAGTTGGCATTTATATTCAGGCATTGAGGAAGAAATAAAAATGTAAGGAAGCTAATGAAATAATTACAGTGCTGAAGGTGGAGAAGATCCTCTTGTGTAAGAAATACAGGCTGGTCAGAAACTCATTCATGTAATAAGCAAGCACTTGCTAACGAGCCAGGCTACAAACTAAATGAGCAAGCGTGGACACATTTGTGAGGTATGTGATGATGCCTATGAAATATTCATCCTATGCAAGGTTCACTTGCTCATCTGTTATATATTCCTTACAGTAGGATATTTTTCTTACTAGCAGAGATGCAGGTGCTTACAGGTACATACTGCAGTAATATACTTCATACTCATGCATAATAGTCTTGAATGGAGAACTCAGGATATGCAGGAAGACAGAGCTGAATGTACAGCACGCTAGCTACTCCACACTTCACCTGTGTAGACATTTAATGAACACTTAGCATAGGCTAATTTGTAAAGCAGAGTAAGCTCTTGTAGAAAGACTGTCTTAAAACATGCTAAGAGCATCCACAAGGCAATTTCTGACTAACAGGCTTCCTTCGTCCCCACTGGAAGTTGAACCTGATGAAGTTACAGAAAAGGCACTGAATATGGAGCTCCTCTGACAACCTTCCTTCCCTGTGAGACCTCACTGTTCATACTTAGTTCTCTCCTATCTCAAGGCTGCTCGGTGTCCTTAAAATCCTTTGATGAGGTGCCTTGCAGAATGCCTTTTGGAAATCCAGGTAGGTTATATGAATTTGCACTTGCTTATCAATTGACTTGTTGTGTGTCTCTGAAGAGCTCCAAAAGCTCTGTGAGGTAAGACTTCCCTTTAGCAAAGCCACATTGCCTCCTCCCAGACATATCCTTGTTTAGGTGTCCAGCATCACCCTTATTTAGGTGTCCAGTCTGCTCCATTCCTCTTGTTTTGTTCAGCAGATGCTACCCACCTGTGTACTGTACCTGCTATGTGGTGCCTCAAGCTATTCCCAGCCCCCCTGCAAGGATTTACCTCTCCTAACCACCCCTGAAGTTCTGCTGAACGATATCAACTCACATACATAAAATCAACTACTGCCATATGATGCTAGACCTCAGGAAAATATTACAGATGAGTTTGGGAAGCCTGGTTTACCTTCATGAACATGCTGAATCCAGTTTTAAGGAGATCGGTGAGGCCTGATGACATGTGCTCAATATCAACAGGATCAGGTCGATCAGCATTACAGATCTCTTCCACCACCTGTTTCAGCAGCGGTTTGTAAGAAGCCTGCACAAAAAGAACAACACATTGTGGGTAAAGCTGTTTAGATTTGCTGTAATGTTCTTCTAGACATTTTATTTCCATTAAAGGTAACAAAAATAATTATCCTAGAAAGGAAAACATTCAGAGAGTTAAAAAATTATCGAAGCATCTTTGTGACCTTGACCGCAAATGGCACAAACAGCATCAAACTGGAAAGCCAGGAAGACAGCCACACATTTATTCTGGCCCATGTGTATTATATGAGTAAAGCGAGGCAAGGAAGAAAGGTGGCTTCTAGTTCCTCTGGAATCTTTTTGGAGGTGGTACAGGAAGGGATAGCAATAGGGATGACACTCTGCTGCCCATCGTGTACCCAGAAGATCTCATTCCCTTTGTAATGATTTTCAAACACTTAAATGAAGGGCTGGAGCACCTCTCCTATGAGGACAGGCTGAGAGAGTTGGGACTGTTCAGCCTGGAGAAGAGAAGGCTCTGGGGAGATCTAATTGTGGCCTTCCAGTACCTGAAGGGGCCTACAGGAAAGGTGGTGAGGGACTGTTTATCAGGGAGTGTAGTGACAGGACAAGGGGGAATGGGTTTAAGCTGAAGGAGGGTCGATTTAGATTAGATGTTAGAAAGAAATTCTTTACTGTGAGGGTGGTGAGGTACTGGAACAGGTTGCCCAAAGAGGTTGTGGATGCCCCCTCCCTGGAAGTGTTTAAGGCCAGGTTGGATGAGGCTTTGGGCAAAGTGGTCTAGTGGAGGGTGTCCCTGCCCACACCAGGGGGGTTGGAACTAGATGATCTTTGAGGTCCCTTCCAACCCAAACCATTCTACGATTCTATGATTCTATGAAATAGGGATTTTTAGGAAGGCTTGCTTACTGACCACTCCTGCCTTCCCACGGGTGTCATGTCAGCACTGAAGCCTGGATATCAGCAGGGCTGGGAAGAGGCCAACCTGCCTGTTTGTCCCTCATGGGAGAGCAGAGCTAAGGAGTCCCTTTTAGTCCATCAGCTTCCATGGCCAGGGCACTCTACATAATACTTCCTCCTGTGGAAAACCTTGAGGAAAATAAGTCAAACAACCCCACCGATATCCTGCATATCAGAGCTTCAGAGAAGTTTGGGTCCAGGAAAAGTGGAACATGTAAAGGTACAAATGGTCAGTATTCTGGAAGATCCACTTCCAATGGATCCACCTTGCATCCTCTTCAGGATCCTGTGCTGAACAGGAATTAGTAGCCTAGAAATTTCCACATTGCCATACTGAGGTTTAAACCACTCTGCCATCCTGAAAAAGTTTCTAAGAGAAAAAGTTTAGAGACTTGTGGAAAGATGCTTTTTAATGAAAAGTCGACCGTACTTGGTTTACACATGGAGTTTTGTTTTGCTGCTTTCAACTTTGCCCAAATTGCAATGGAATCACAATCATGTCAGGAAGCACAATGGTCTTAGAAAATTAGCAGCTTTCAAATTAGCACATTTGTTTTCCTTTGAGACCAGCTCAGGTATACATCATCCCTTAGATTTCTTACAGGAATTGAATGTAACATCATTGATTTTGTAAAGATGATATCTACAAGAGACCTCATTGAAGACAAACATAAAAACGGATGGAAAATAAAAAGCAAGCTGCTTGGCTTGAAACTAAAATTTTCTGGAGTAATTAAAGAAATGGTTTTCATCCAACTCTTTACACTGAGAAACAAAACTTACAGTTTTTAAGTACAATCCTGTCAACAAAGATTTATACAACTCGTCTAGTTCTTCTCACAACACGTGCATAATTTTTAATTGAGCCAACAAAGCAAATTACAGCAGACATGAACTGCAGGATCTTTTAGGAGAACATGCCAAGATTTGTGTCAAATCTAGTCATGCAATAAACAACTGTTTGAAAATACACATGCAGGCTTGAAGTCCTATGTATAAAAATCTGTTTAATATCTTCATAGATGAGGAACAGAAAGACATTAGGAATGAAGTATTTTTGGAGTAGAGATCAAATCACAGTTAAGCAGAGAGGCTTACTGCATGAAATTAAAGGAAAAATATTATCTGACTTCAGACAAAACTATGTACTCAAAAGATGTTAAAAATGTGCTATGATTTTGCACGTCTGAATTTTCAGCACCAAAACTCAGTGCCCTTCAAAATGATCCAGTTCGGCTACATAGATACTAAAAGGCAGATACTATGATCACTTACCTTTTTTTAGCTATGATAGTTTCAAATATTTTCAAAATCTTTTATGACTTGAAATTCACCTATTAAACTTTTAGGGAGGTTTTACTTTATTTTTTAACACAATCCCCAATAGCTGCATTGATTTCTAACTCATATAATGAAACTTCTATCAAGTTTTTAAATTTTGATGGGGCACAAATTGTGTTTAAAACAGTTGTTAAAAACCTTGACAGCTATGGGACATACCTCAGACATGACTATAAGGAGAAAAGGAGAGAGAAAAAGAGAGAGAAAGAGAGAACGAGAAAAGGAGAGGAAGGGATGGAAGGAGGGAGAAAGGGATGGAGGAAGGGAAGGAGGGAGGGCGGAATATACTCGAGATCTAGACGAAAGGAAAAGAACAGCAGTTACAAATCAGGAAAATGAATACTCTCCTCTTGCATGGCCCCTGCATGAACTGGTTTGATAACCTGATGAAAACATCCATCATTTTATGTAAGACACATAAACTTCAATGCTACAACAAGTGCTTCTAAGAGGCTATCCAATTCCCACTTACTTATCGATAGAAATCTTTTTTTGAGTCTCAACAAGAAATGGAGGCTTCCCAGCTCCTAACAGATAAAGCGGAAAAACACCTATAGGCTAAACCCATTCCCATAGCACTAAGCCGGGCAGGAATCCATACGGCCATGGGAAGAGCATTACTTCTCCACAGGAGCTGAACTGATTGCACACAACCCATGTATTGACAGCTGCCAGTCAAAAGAGAGGTCCATTTGTAGAGAGCTGTATGTATGATGGAAAAAACCGTATTGCCTGCTTATTTCTGCTACTCTCAACCTCCTGAACTGCCCTCAGCAGAAGGTCGGTCCTATTCAAGCTATTAAATCCATCGCATGGCCAGATTAGGGGGCTGCAAGGTGTTAATACATCCCCTGCTGCGTTCCAACACTTAGCCCTAAGCAAACAACCTGGGTTACATCCAAAGAACATACTGATGCTAATTACACTTCCAGGAAACTTTTAGAGGGTATTTTCTTATCATCTGACTGACTCCCCACTGAACTGTATTAAATGTTTAACAATTTTCCCCATTTCAGACACCAGACTGGTCCTAAGTGCCAGGAGACTTCAGTAACAGGTTTTTTCCACCTTAGATTTCCAGCAACATTTTGCAACACTCCTGATTCCTGTTGTTACAAAGCATTGCTTAATTTGAACTACATCCCTTTGCTGGTCCACAGCATACCTGTGAGTTTGGAAGGATTTTTTTCTGGCTCAAGGCTGTAATCAAAGTTTTACAGTCTCTCTCTAAATCACTGTATGTGCTTTCCATTGTAAAACTCTGTTTTTAACTGAAAAAACCCCCACACTTCGGGGGAGACAGAGAGAGAGAGAAAAACCACTGTATATTAGTCCTGATGACCTATAGTAATGTCATATTTCATGTGTTCATAGTACAGAAACAAAAGCTGCATTATTCAACTATTTACAAATGGGCCTGCCTCTCACACTTGCAGAGATGGGAGAGAAAATACACAGAAATATAGTTGCTGTATGGATGCAGGCATCCTGCTTTGCTATGCCATGAGTGGTCTCAGTCCAGCACCATCTCGACCCAGCCCTGCCTGTCATGGTGCTGCAGAGCAAATCCCAAATTTCTTCCTCAGACAGTTCTTTGTTTACATTGATATGGATATGCCTGAGTTTAGATGAAGAACTTGAGGAAGTTCTTGATGATTAGGTCAATTATAAGATCTGTACTTAAATATCTTCCACATGGGCAAAACATATATAGGATTAGCACGTCAGCAAAATTAGTGCTGTAATTTTGACAGCATGCTAGAGAAATAACATACGCAGGGAAAAGAAAGATCCACTTGCCTGGTGGGTGTTGTTGCCTGGATTATGTATGGAATTAAACTGTTTCATATGCATTCGAGCTCTTGCAATATCCCTGAGGGACCGAAAGATATCGTCCACCGCATCTGTCGCTTTCTGAGATGTCAGGTTCAGTGACGAGTCACAGCCTAAAGAAATAAAGAAACGTGGAACTGAGCTAGTGAAAAACTTTCAAGTGTTTTGATAATAAGCAGTAGGAAAAGGATAACTGAGAGGCAATTTTAAATTATTTTCATCATGTTATATTCTAGAAACTCAAGGGCTTGTTAGGCAGCGTGTTCTCAGCATGGCATAAGACTCTGCAGCTAAGCAAGAAGGCATAAATCCTAGACAGCAAGCAAAGTGAACAGCACCTCTCTGACCACATTTGTAAAATCATACAGCAACTTCAGCAGCGCAGGGTATGTTTTGGTCTCCACAGCAAACAGAAGATCCCATGCTAGCAGGCCCTGAAGAAGAGCCCCATGTGGAACGGAGCCAGCTGGTTTGCTGGTCTCCTTGGGGCGTAACAGCCATGAAGCAGGTAATTGCTCCTCAGGCATCGTACCCAGGCACTGGCTGGCAGCCTGCTGACTCCAAATGCATTTCCTACCTTTGCAACAAGGAAAATGGGCTGTGCTAAATACAGAGGAAATGATATCTACGCACTGCTAAGAGCTGTATTGCCATAAAAAAGTCCTTATCCCTCAAAGTGGCACAGTTACTACTTTTAATGTATTTTCCCAAAGCACTTCTGCTAAGATATGATGGTTATCTTCCACCGAGGCCAAACTCCATTTAAAGGACCACGTAAAAGGTCCCTCCGGGTGGCCAGGCAGTGCCTCAACAAAGAGAAATTCTTAACCTGGTCTCCATACCCCTCACCACAGGACCTATGTTGCACAGAGGTGTAGAATAAATTCTCAGCTGACCGGCTGATGAGAATTATCCAAGTGAGAGATAACTGGGTCACCTGGTATTTGTATTGCCCTGTCAACACAGCTCTACACCTTTTGACATCTCTGCCCACCTCTCTTCTCGCTTGACTCTTTGTCGCTGTGGTGGAAGATCCAGTACAAAATAACCCTTCTTGCCACATGCACACACAAACACACACTCACTCCTGCTTATCTCCCGTGTCTTCTCAGGGGGATGCCGCTGTAGCGGTTTGTGTGTCCAGCCCCCAATCCTGCAATCAGTCCTGCACCGGCAAACCTCTATGTCTGCGTAGAATCCTGCAGAGAGGATGGGGCCTCCCCACAGGTCCCAGCACCCGCCGTGATGGTGTCTGGATTTTTTGGGGGGGATTTTTTCTGAACAAACTTTCCTCTACAACTGACAGAAGATGGAGTTCTCATGCACCAAAGGAACATCAGAACAGGCAGTATAAATTTTCAAAATTCACAGAGAAGTCCTAATGGTTAGCTAATCTGGATCACTCATTCACATCTTTGCATTCTGTACAGCAGAATAGATATATATAATATATACACATACACACACACTCATAGAGGTCTGAAGCTATTCCTACAATATAGTAATTAGACACTGAGCTGTCATTTGTCTGAGTATTATTTGTTGAAATGCTCCAAGTCAGATGCCCAGCTGGTGCAGCAGAACAGAAAAAATGACTGTACAGGGCTACATCGGACCAAGCTGCTGAGGACTGATGCCATTATATCCCACAAAGCAACAAAGCGGACACGAGCTGGGTTTTGGTGACTCCCATGTTGTAATTCTAAGACAGCCACTCATATATTTTTGGACAGGGCTCTGGAAGTTATTAATTTATTTTTTTAAAGGAGTGCAAAATAACTTAGATAAATATTTTTGTTGTTATGCATGTACAAGATCTGCGTGCTCTGATACTCTGACTGACCGAAGTTTTTCATTTGGCAGAGGAGCCTGTGTCTTGTCAGTGAAAGCCTTGAACACGAACCCCACTCTGCAGTTCATTATCCCGCTCCACTGGTGCTCTTGAAATCAGAGAGATGGCTCCTGCGAGTGATCTTGTGCTGGTTTATGTGCAGGGGAATGGTGTCCAACAGCTGAAAAAAGTGAAACTGAACACCTCCTGGGCAGATGAGGTCGATAAATAGAATCTGCGGTGACAAATCCTGGTTTATACTTATCACTAGCACAGGCAAAATAGTCAGAGGAGATCTTGTATTGTCAGTGTGCATTTACCCTGCCCATGGGAAAACATAGGAATGAGAAAATGAGGCAGTCCCTGTAGCTCCCAACTCAGAGGCTGTGCGTATTTAACAGTAAACATTTATAAAATATTTTGCAAAGGAAAAATAAAATGAAGAGCCAGATCTCATTATTTTCTTCTCTCTGAGAAACAAGCTTTCTCTGTTTTAGCCACATGAGAGAGAAGTAGCTCCTAGCTAATGTAAGTAGTTAAATTTTATTTGTCCTCTCTTCAATTCTTTCTCAGCAAAAGCCACTGCTTTTAGCCAAGCCACCTCTGCAATGTTTCCTTTCACTAGCAAACACAAGTCCCAAGAGTTGAACAAGTTCAGGCAAGGTAAAAATCACATCAAGTTTGATTTGCTTTGGACACTCTTCTTTTTTTCTTAATTGTTTATTTTCTTGGACCATTCAAAAGTCTTTTGTTTTGGCCCTACAGTTATTTTTCGCATGAAAAGAAATATTTGTTTTCTTCTCCCATTGGCATCACTTCTCTCTCACTCTCTTTTTATTTTAACAAGATTCTTTTGACCAAGAAGTTGCAAACCAGCTTCTCACTGCCCACTTCCGCAACTGCAGGGCAGCTTCCAGTGGACATGGTCTGGCTTCGTGGCTGGAAGCCCCCAAGATGCTCCTCACCTTGCCTGGCCCGGTGCATCCCACTTTTTGCTTTTTCTTACCGAGTCAATCTTCTCTTGAGCAATTTCTTGGCGAAGCGCAGCCTCTCATCACTCACCACTCGAACCTCATTGCCAGGGAAATGCTGTCTGGAGCTCGGGCTTTGCTTTACAGCTTGTGCTGACACACTCGTGGGCTGGAGGAGGCCACGAAATCATTCACCCTCACCATCTGTTTAACAGGCCATATCGCTTCATCAGCATCGCCCCAACCAAAACAAGAGCCCTTGCGTGCCGTGCAGTGTGCCAGCAGCTCCTCACGCTCCATGTTCAGCCGTGCCTCCCCCCAGACCGGAGTTTATATCTCAAGGAGCACTGGCTCAATGTGTGCTTCCAGTCTCCATGCTGGAGCACGGTGCTGGACCCAGTTTGGAGCAGGGGGGCACTGGGAGTTGAAGCTCCAGTCCGGTGCTAGTTGAAGGCTGACCAGATGGAGGGAGAAGAGGTGTACTTTCAACGGTTTCTCTAAAATGCGGCTTCCTTGGGACTTCCGATCAAGAAAAATCATGTGTCTGGGGAAGTTGTGGCTCTCTTTTTCCAGACTGACATCCAGTTCTTCTTTTTTTAAATATATATGAAAAAAAAAAGGTTTCTTTACAATCTTATTGTTGAGATTAGTAACAAAAATCTCCAAAGGCTGCTGCGTACCTGTTGCACTGCAGTAGGTTTGCAGAGGGGAGCCAGGTTTCCCTCCAGCCTGGAGAACAACAGAAGCTTGTGTTGTACAAATGGCAAGCGGCTACAAATCACCTCCCGTTCACACTTTCCCCGTGAATGGGGCTGTGTGCGCATATGGAGAGCAGAACACAATCCCTCTTCTCTGCTGCTCCATGCTACCAAGAAATCTGCTCCTTTTACAACAATGAAGAGGTGGAATACATTAGGTGCTGCACAGCTCATGTGCTAATTAAAACAACTCTTCCTGTTACTGTTTTTTCACGGGAAGTTAGATGGCATTAGAGAGCATGCTGAATGAATTCCTTTGAATCTCAGGCCCTATTATATATGGGAAAAAGCATTTAAATGAAATTTGAGGATATAGCTTTCCTGTCAGACTTGAAGAAGCCCAATTGTGGAAAAAAGAAAATCACCATTAACCAGTGTGGGACTAAAGACTTTAAAACACATACCCAAGATCTTGGTGATATCCCAAGAAGAACACAACCCGGCTCTGCAGTAAGCAGTGCCTGACCTCACTGATATTGCTTCTGTTCTGCTTCCATTCCCTTGTGCTGAATTTGGGGGGAGTCAGACGTCAGCAGCTGCATCAAGTGCCTAACTGGATGAGACTGCCGGCCCTTATTTTTGACATACTTTTGAACTTTTTCATCAGAGAGAGCACATCTCTCTGCTATGCATCTGCATAAGCATTAGTAACAGAACTAATACATTTTCACAACAAGCTTGAAAAGAGGAGAATGGAGATGCTCTTCTCTACAGTCTGGGGGGACCCAAGAACCCAACTGGACCAGTTTTTCTGCTGATTTCTGAAATAGAAAGGAAAGTACTTTAAGAAAAGTTCACAGACATTGTGAACCCACAAGATCTGTAATTATATAGTGGCATGTGATTCATTATTCCCTCCCTGAATGCAACAAATGAGAATTTCAGACCTGTGTATCAGAAAACGTTTCACTGTGCTTTGTCTCTTTTGGTGTGTGGGCCAGGCATTATAAACAAACTTGTTCTTTCTCTAAAGCAGTGTTATAATTATTAATACTTTGTGAAGGTCTTTGATACTTCCAAGACATCATGGAAAGGCTATGATTCGTACAAAGTTAAAAATTTAGGAAAGCTGAAAGTTTACCACTCCACTCTGTTTTATTGGTATTAACTTAGGCTTGAGAGCCTTAGGCTCTCTCAGTAGCCCATTTACAGAAATAAACCAATATAAAGCCTGCAACCCCTGGAATGGAGCTGGCAGAGTAGCCAAGCTGTTTTAGAAGCACACACTGAAGCATGGACTAAACCAGAAAATTGGTACTTCGAAGAAAAGAAAATCCAGCATCAGGATTGCATTATGAAAGCTATTTTCTAGATATGCAGAGTTAATTTGCTTGTCAGTGAAAGACAGAGAAAGAACAGAGATATAGGGTGCCTTCAGGGTCAGAACTCAAAATACAGCACTATGATATTAAACTAATGAAAATCTTCTATTTTTATACTTTAGATGATAGCATAGCAATAGGGGCCCTTCTTTTTCTAGCAGATAAATCTAAAAGCATGTATATGCATACCCACAGCCATATGTTTTATAATACTTTTGATGTATTCATGCATTAAGATTCTTACGAAAAAGTAGGTACGAATGCATATGGTTACACAGAATTTAAAATCCTAAATCTCCACTTTGGCTTTTAAATAAGTGTCCAAACTTTAGCTGTGCTGAGCATCCAGGGATCGCACATGTATGTCTCCACGGGCAGTTCAGCACAGATCTGGTACTTATGATACAGGGACACATCCTGCGAGCTCTGGAGCTCACTGGGGAGGGATGGCAAGAGCCAGCAGAGTGCTTGGAAAGCTTGTTGCTGGCCTCAAGTGTAGGAACCTCTTCTGGAAACTGGTCTTGGGCGTGCAAGGCATGCACAACCCGCGTGGCTAAGTACTTTGCTGGATCTCAAGCTCCGAAGCTACACATGTAAAAATCTGGCCACTTACCTACATGATTAAA
This sequence comes from Balearica regulorum gibbericeps, assembly GCF_011004875.1. NCBI lineage: Eukaryota > Metazoa > Chordata > Aves > Gruiformes > Gruidae > Balearica > Balearica regulorum. The sequence goes on along the minus strand of NC_046187.1, from coordinate 52,819,459 downwards.
TATGGATTTAAGACCTACCTTTGGAGAGCCTTTTTTTTTTTTTTTTTTTTAAAATTTTGGCCTCAATATCTGTCACTTGGACACTTCTACTTTACAGGAATATTTTATTGCCCTCTTCTTGCCAAAATCCAATGGCACAACCTGTAATATCAACTTTTATGAAGCACTGCAAACTTGGTACTGCAGGCTCTCATGTTACATGAAATTAAACCTGTCAATTCAGTGAACAATTACAGGGAAAAACTGCAGCACTTACTAGAATAAATTACAGAAATTAATTGCAGGAGGAATTTGAGTTAGGCTCAGATGTGCTTTCTGAAGGAAATTAATGTAACAAATTCATTAGGGAACCATTCCGTTGCTCCCTCAAGTAGTCCATATATTAATTAAAAAACCACACATGTTAATAAAGCTATGGTAAATACTCTGTAAGTCTAATAAGGCCTCCCAATAATGGTCTTGCAAGAACTCAGTAAAACTCCAGGTTTTACTAAACGATACAGAGCTTTATGAACATACCACCCTAGGACCTATACGATCAAATCTCCTTAGTCTTCTGCAAGTTATTCTCAGCAACCCTCCTTTTGTCTTCAGACTGGTGGCTGCACTTTGGCAAGGACAGATTTTTGTTCCCATCACAGACTTTCTTGCTATTCACGCATCGGACAATACCTTTCAGTGATGCTATGAAGTTTCACCCTCGGATCTGCTGCCTCTTGCCTACTCCGTAAGGTACTCCAAGAGGAGTGAAGGACAAACCATACGTGGGGAAGAGGGACGAGGTCCATGTCCAGCTAGCAGTGGGTGAAGCAGCAAGTACTACCTGTGCGGCAAAGCCTCCCTGGCCAGCGTGCACCAGAACGGAGGAGACCTTGCACGTGTGAAACGTTACGGCTGTTCTCCACCAGAACAACTGGCATGGTGGGATATGGATGGGACCCCGCCACTGCCTTTTCTAACGTACCTACTCAGGATCGAATAGCCCTGTTTCTTCCTTTCTTTCTCCAAGCATCTACAAGCCATGTTGTGCAAGAGACCACCTGGAGCCAGACGAGCCCTTGTTGAGGCTTTGGCTTCGGTGCTGTTAATGCAGCACTTCACACTCCCTGGGCTGAGGAAAACGGTATGCAAAGAAAAGTGTTCCTAAGCAACTGTGTCTAAAGCCCTTCATAAACACCCTGAAGGCCCGTTTTATCTCTGCACTATGAAGCAGAAGAGCAGGGAGGATGCTCATGTAGAAGTCCACAGGAGACTAGATGCTCTACCCACGGGAGTCTAGATGCTTTACCCACTCAGTCTCAGAGGAGAACCTCGAGAAAACATAGCAAGATCTGTAAATGTCCTTATTTTTATAAAGCTTTTCGTCTTTATGTTGATTAAAAGGAATCATACTTTTAAAACATCAATGAAGTGAAAGAAGTCTTTCAGTATTTTTGTTTGATTTTTCGATCTTTTTTTTTTTTTAAGCTTGGACAATGGAAATGAACATGATCGAGGTTTTTCACATTCACAGTCCAACTTGATTGTATGTTCCTCATATTGCCAAGTCAGGCTTGCAGACATGATTGGAAAATGCTTCCTTCTGAAAACAACCGTCTCTCTTACCTAGAATTTTTAAAAATGCATGAAACAATTTCAACTCGTGGATCTAAGAATGATGGTAATGGAGAAATGTCCAAGAGACATTTTCTTTCCCAATTTAAGTCTGAGCCAAACCAGAATTCACAGTATCCTTAAACTAGTGAAGGCAGCTTTCTATAATAACGTATAGAAACATAAGATCACAACTAAAACTAATAGTTGTAATCTACTTATCAGCTACTGAAGCAAAACAATATTTTTAACAGGAAGACAAAAATAATGACATTTTAATGTTATGTGTAATTACCTGTTCAAAAAGGCCTCTTCACCCAGAATGCTATACAACAGGAGAAAAGCCATCTGAAAACTGACAAGGATAATATGCACTTGGGCTGCATTCAATGGGCTTTACTTATTGACAGATGATAATAATGATAGATTATAATAATTGCCATTTTAATTTTTCCCCCTTACTCAAATAGACAGAATTATGGCACATCCCTTAAGTACCTTTTGCTTTAAATTCACAACTATGCTCAAAATAGTATCCCTTAAAAAAATGACATAGCTTACCTTCTAAAATTAAAATTAAACTATAAAAGGATCGTTAGCCAAAACACTAGAAGGTTGTTTTCCAGGAGGGATTGGATGCAAAAGCTAAAAGCTAAATGCCAATCTCGTATTAATCTACATTGTTATGACAGTTTTGATGCTAACAGTAGGTAGAAATACACTGTAACAAGTTTACAAAGTACACGGTAGTAAGAAATGGAGCTGTCGGATAAACAGAAATATCATAGATTTCCAGTTCTTGTAATATTCGAAATTCAAGAATGAAAATCCGACAAATGACGCACCAACATTGATGCGTTTTACGTACTATTCAGCTTGTGCCACGCTGCCCAACTGGAAGAGAAATTAAACAGAGACTAAATGCCATGCTCAGTGCAAGTATGACAGCACATAAAATGTATAACAATAAACTCTCTGAAGTTGATCTATGACATTAGAGTTTATAGCTTAACTGGAATTTTAGAAGAAAAATATATTGTTCGAGTTGCACCATGCTCACTTCTGAAATCCTGATCACAGAAAGCATTCAGGTGTGAAGTCCCACTGAAATCCTGCCAGAATACCCTCAACCTTATTTTAATATCCCAACTCCCCACAAGAGAGAAATCCTACTACTCTGCTGTTACGCCAGGCAAATCATTCATTTTAAAATAAAATATGCAAAGTGATTGTAACCAAAAGTAACGTCCAGCATAAGTGGACAGTTCATGGCAATTCTTCTGCTGATTTTTAATTCAAATTTCCATTTAGTCTCTTACAGGGCTGCCTTTTTCAAAAGGCATTTTGCTGACACTGTCAATGATACGTATATTCACAGTATATGTTAATGACAGGTGAATATTCCCATTTTGTGGCTAAATTTCAAACCAGATTTGGAAAGTTTGTGGCCATGAACTGGTAGATGGATGATCTTGTAAATCACCACCCAGGAGCTCAGGCACAAGCTCAGCCTTGAATTTAGGAACCTGGGTCCTTCACACTGGCACCAAGCGTTTCGGGGAACGACACCACCTTTGCATGGGGTCCTGCTCAGCTCAGTGCAGCCTCTGAGCGACAGCACTCCCCTGCACGCATCTAATTGCTGACTGGCTGTAAAACTTACGCCCATGTTTACACTGAAAATACTAATGCTTGCTTTCACCTACTTGGTCACGTCTTCCGAGTCTCAGCCCCTTTGGACAGGGGCTGCCTGGTACCGCGTGCCCACGGGGCCTCTGAATTGGCTGGCGCCATCAGATGCTGCTACTGCCTAAATAAAAACCTAACGCCGGGCTCAGTTCAGAGCGGGTTTGCTGAGGGAACAAGAAGAAGGACTTATTGTGGCCTGCCGGGCACACGTTGATCAGAAGAGAAAGTCAAGTGGCATGTCTCCCAGGGGCTACACGCGTTAGGAGGGGGAAGGAAGGGTTGGTTCCCTTTTTTCTACTCTATCAAGCACCTGCCAGTGCATTGAAGAGAACAATTTCCAACCTGGCAGATCGTACAAGACTTTCTTTCTTGCTTCCATCAGTAGTGCAAGAACTGCAAAACTACCTCCCCAAATGTAGCACAAAGCTGCCTACAGTGTGTGAAAATGTTAATGATGCTGAAAACCGGAGAAACGTGGCTTGTGATGCTCTGCTGGAGACATGGGGTTGTACTAAGCATGGACCATATTGTACTTTTTTATGTTCCTGATGCGTCTTCTCCTGAAAATGGACATTGACACTGGACACTGAGGTGGAATATGGGGATAAACCAGGGTAAGGGCTGAACAGCTGTTCTTGTATCCTGCGAGTGAGGGTAAGTGAAGTATAACAATTTCCAGAGAAAAAGAACAGAAATATTTATGGTAAAGGGCTTCACTCCATAACATAAACTTTTTAACACATAATATTGAAAGCAACAGCCACAATTCTCCACAGCAAAATCAGGAATTCTACTTTAATGGCAACTCACCACATTGCAACTTATACATGACCAAGAACAAAAGGACTAGAAACTGGAATGCTGAAAATTTCTGCATTTACACCATGACAGCTCCTGGCCCTCACTGGTGCTGTTTCGCCCTGCTACCGCCAGCGGTACCGTGCATGTAAAAGCACATAAATGAAGTAAATGAAGTGTGAAATCTCTCTGGCATCCTGGTCTCGCCAAGGGATACCTCCAGCAAGGGGCTGGCTGGGGCTGCAGGAAAGGTCCCACAGACTTGCTCTCTCCCAGTGTGAGAGGTTTAGCATCCCACTGCACACCAGGGAGGGAAATGGGCAGTAAAGAAGCCGTGCGTGCATCCCTCGGCTGGTCACACATGTGCTACCTAGGCAGGGGGGTGTATATAGGGCACAGGTGTCCGTATTCTGCAGGCAGACAAGAATTTACGCCGAAGCGTAGCCCTCTCAAGCCTTTCCATCACAACCAACGGTGATCACGGCAAGGAGCACGTGTGGTTTAATCCATGCACAGCATCCACTTTGTGATACCGACTCAGTTGCATGGCATGCTGTGCATACAACAGACAAAACCCCATCTCTAGTGAGTCACTGTATTGATCTACTGAACAAGTGACCCGATGAGATGTTATTGCGTTTCAGATCTTCCTCTGCAGAATACACAGAAAAAACCTGCCACCGTTTGTACAACTGTCTATCTGTAAAGCACAACATTGTACCTGTGGGCTTGGGATGCCTGACTCAATTTTTGAAGCTATGAATCGTGAACAATTTAATTCTGGTATAAAAGCAAGCTGTATTGTCTGTCACCTTACCAGAGTTTGATAATAGAAAGCTTTGTGTCTAGCTAAAAAGGTAGATGATAGTTTAGCCTACAGCACAGGTGATTATGTTACTTGGAATATGCATTATGTCTCTGATAAGAACAGGAAAAACATATTTTGCAGAGGCGTTTGCTGTTCATGAATCTCATGGAAATATCTATGCAAAACCAGTATTGCATTTGGAGTCAGAAATAAAACAGGAGAGGTCTTGGCAAATTTCTCTCTTCAGCTTTGGTTTAAGTCGTTGTTTATATTTATCATCACCCGCTGTAACACTATTTCATTTGAAATCATTGCTGGAGTACTGTCTCAAAGATAACTCTTCTTGTTTTGGGAATATTTCACATCTCAGTGAGAATAACATCCTATAAAAAGCACCTTCAGAGAAGATTTTTTTCTTTGTGAAAGCAGATAGCACTGACTCATCTAAATGATTTAAAAGTCTTCCTATGTTCAGCTACTCTTATAATACATTGAAAGTGTGCACTGCACTTTGCAGAGATCAAAAATATACAGTCTAGTTCAAACATCCAGCAATCTGCAGATAAACAAGAAAAGACAACCAAGTAGAAAGCACGGGCAGAAAGAACAAAAATAAAGCAATAAAAAAAGCAAGTTAGAAAGAAAGCACGGCATGAATTATCCCACTTTATGTTTACTTTAAATTGAAATTATTGTTCTACAAGAGATAAGACACAGACTGCATAAAGCATATTTAGGGTGAAAAGGAAAATAAAAGAAGCGAGGCTGTGGAAAGGAACTGAGAGAGGAGAGAAGGAACCCTGTGGGAAGATGGACCACCGTGGCACTATTTGTTTCCAAAGGATAAACAACCGCACCACGTGCCAAGCCGCCCCTTCCTCCGCGTACGTGGGTGCTGCAGCTGGCCACTACCAAGCCACAGCAGATCCCTGACTACGTCTAACAAAAAAATTACAAAATTGATGCTAATTTTTATGCTTTTCCTGGTCTATTATCTAGAAAGCACGCTGTAGTGCAGATGGCAAGCATCAGTCAATGAAGAAAATGGTCAGCAGTACAAGCTGCAAGCACATGTGCAGAGGGAGGAAATATCCTAGAGTATGAAGCAGAATAAACTCATATTCATAAACCAGTTACTAATTCATAATATGTGCAGTAGATAAAAAAAAGATGCTGGCAGAGGCCTCAGTTTAGCAGAAAATGTAAACACACATTCAACTTAAAAGGTGCAATGGGATGAAGTTCAGTGCCTTGTTGAATTAGGGTTAAACTCTCCGGTTTGAATTCAGAAATAATTGTGCTATTTTAATTAACGAACAATTGAATGGCTTGTGGTGTTGGTCTAGAATGTTTCTTAAGCACTTAAGAATTAACATTTTTTGCCTTTAAAACAAATTGAAAATGTTGTATGCATTGGCGAAAACGGCTTTTAACAAAGGGTTGAAGAAACAACAACTGATAGAAAATGCCTGGGCTCTGTAGTCATTGCCATTTAGTATAAATTGCTAATGTTTCCAGGAAAAAGAAATAATGAAAAACACTCATAATCTTGTAGTCAAGTTTCAACACCTGCTTATTTATTGTGGCCAAAAGAATAAGGACAACATGATTTACGCTTCAAGCATATGGCACAAGCATAGAGATTTTTTTTCATTAAATTGTGCCCGCCTAAGAATGAAAGAGGACATGCAATTTCAAAATTAACTGGATTTTTTTTTTTTTCTTAGGAAGCAAAGTGATTAGCAAATGCAAGCAACCAGTCAAGTCTGAAGGACTGACAGCAGCAATTTCGCCGTAAGGCTGGTCTGTGGCAGCCCGATGCTGTTCACTACCGCAGGATTGGGCAAGTGTGGCTCCGAGGCACCATGAGTCCAGACCACCAAAGACTGTCAGACTGTCATTTGCAGGGTGCTCATACAATGGCAATCATATAGCTGCAATAGAAATATTTCTAATAATGTACCTAAGCTAATAGGTTCTCAAACGATCAGTGGACATAGATGCACTTCCATGGATAGGTACCGGAAAATATTGACTAATTTTGGCCCTGAAGTCCTTATACCAGCTTGCGACCGCTGATTGCAATGAAAAATTCCTGCACAGGGAAGAATTATGCAAGAATGTAGCTGTGAATGTAAACACTGAAAAATCACATATACAGCTTTTTCTCCCGCATTCAAATTCAACATCGAACTTGAATCAACCTTTCACAGTGCTATGTTCCCTCATTCACTACTTATTATAATTAATCAAGACTGCATTCATAATGGTTCATTAATTTTCCCTATATAGTTTTTGTACAAAACCACTCAGAGAAGGAACAATGTCTCACACTTCCATGCAGATCCTGAAACCAGAAGAATGGTCTCATTTTCCCCATTTTTAGTCTTCTAGCCAAAGGACTGGTGAAACCAGTGAAAGAAAAGTTTAGGAATAAGCCAAGAAATTGTAAAAAAAAAAAATGTCATCAGAGAAACTGTAAGTTATCTGCTTCCTTGATGCATTTGCTACTGACCAGCTTGGTCTTCACCTTTCCCTGATAAGCTGGTGGCACATTTGGAGACATAAATGCTGCTCTCTGCAGCTAATTTTTGAGTGCTACTTCACCTCCCTTTTGCTTCACCTAATTTTAAAGCTGCAGTAATGGAGAATTTTGAAAACAAACCAGCACCAACAGCACCACTGCCAGTCATGCTCCTCTTCTCCCATTGAACATATATCTATTTTCTTCAAAGCTTTGTCTCTGTGCAACAAGGACATGTAAAAAACCAACCCCTGCCAGCTCACTTGCCTTCTCTTCGCTGACTTCTGACAGCTTTGGGCACAAAGGACTTTGTCATCAGTTATCTTCTGCTGGCTGTCATTGAAAAACTGTACCATATTTTCACAAGAGAAATGGAAATAAGGAGAACATCTTGCTTTAGATTATTTCATACTGTTGTCTCGGCTGAAAATGTTACTTGAGATGGTGCATCGACAGAGTGGCTCTACACGTTTGTCACCAAACTTCAGGCACACGCTGTGTTTTACGCTGAGGTACCTGGGGCACTGAAACGCCTCTGCAGGAAAAGCATCAGCAAGGGTCACCTGGCAGCACTTGCTCATGCGTTTCTGTTGTGTGATCACACTGATCAGTGTCTGACATGCTGAATGAGAACAAGCTTCCCATTCCACTGTGGAAGGATGGTGGCTGCAGTGAGTTACTCTCCAGGCAGGTGGCATGACTTTTAGAGCTCCCACAATTAGGCAACGTTCAATTCAAAATGCAGAATATACTCACACACCGAGGCGTAGATGTGACACTAACAACCATCTAGAATGCAGGTGCAGGGCTCCCGTGAGTAGACTGGCCATAAAAGCAGCCAATGTCTTAGCCTCAGACCACAGCTACCTACGCTGGCCCTGAGCAGGTCAGTCAATAAACCGCAGAGACAAACCAGGGAATGGCAGAGGAGATACTGATTCAAACAACCCACTCTCCTGTCACTTCCTGGGCACTGGGTTTCACTTTATTGAATTTATTTATTAGCAAGATTCTGCCTGTTCACTTTTTCTTACCTGATTTGGATCACAGAAGTAACCCTCATTATTGAATGCCCCCATCTGCTTTGGTGGAAAACAGTGGTGAAACCTTTCTCTATTGAGATTCAGCCTGTACAAGAAACACCACATGCTGGTGTCCAGATCTGCTCTTTCTGTTCCTTGGTGTTAACAGAAAACTACCAATTATTATAAAGGTCTCCCCCACATGCTGGGAAATACACCCAAGTCCATGTACTGCCTGCAGTCTCTGCTGGTTTCTTGGTGAGTATGGCGGCACCTCTGTGCTGGAAACGCTGGGTGCTTCATCGCCAAAACATGTGCCTCTAAGCAATCGACCCTTTGAAAATCATGAATCTCAGCACTTTTAGGCTGAGAGGCAAAATGCATGACAACACATATAATTAGAGATAATTAATAGTCCAAGGACCAATCCTTCAGAAGTGTTGTGGTTGATATCTATCTCTCTCCCTGAATTCCAAGAATCGTTAGTCATAACGTGAATGAAATGATTAATAGCCGGGTAGACTGCTAGGTCTAAGCCTTACTTTCCCATAGAGTTTTCATGGAAGTATGCTACTGAATAACAGACGGCCACTCTCATAACCCTTCCGTGCACCATTGCTGCTTGGTGGACACCCGTAACTCATTCCTTCTCCTTCCTCCCACCATGAGAAGACGGAGCTGCAGAAGATGTGCACACTAGGGCGGCTTGGTCCTATTCAGTGTTCCCACCAGATCAGCCACAACGGGCGTCACTCCCACCCTCCCGACAGCAACCTGTGGCAGTAACAGTGAGCCATCCTGTTCTCACTCATGACGTGCCAGGGTACGGGGAGGTAGGCAGCACATGTCACCTCAGGAGTGAACCATCATGGAGTAAGAAAACATTTACATCTCCAAGCAATGGAAAAGATTAAAGGGCAAAGCTTCCCCATACACTTTATTACTACTTTCTCTCAGATAAGTAAAATGTTGTTTACTGTAGATTCTGTGCAACATCACCATTACAGTCTTGGCCAACTTGATGGTGACTTTCTGTGCCATTTTATTCAACAAGTTTTTGCCATTCTCAGATGTAAAACTGTAACTGCTTTGATTATCTGGGATGTAATAAGGTTGTCTTTTCCTCATATTTGGGACCTTTCTTTTTTTAAAAAAAAAGGATGTATTTTTATTTTTACACCAAAGGATTAAAAATATTATATGAAGTTCTTCTATACAGCATCTGGAAAATGCACTGTTTTCTTGCACAGATATTTCCTATCATCTTCACTGGGGATGAACAGATGGGATTAATCTCTAATAGTGTTAGCCAGAGAATCTCCTGAAAAGACCAATTTGTCTGCACCAACTATAGGTAGACTCCAGAGAGTTTCTCGTGCTAACATCAAATTCTGTGAAATAACTCCCACTTCCAGCGAAAGGTGCAAGTCATTAACATAAAATAAGTGAAAGTAATATAAATCTGAGATAAGAAAAAGGAGTGACCTGTAGACCAGAAGAAGTATGACAAGCATAATAAGGCATGTGTTGCGCTTCTAAAAACCAACTATGAATAGATGCTACTGTCAGCCTCCAGTACTTTCAAAGTCAGAAACATTCACTCTGCAGATATAAATAAACTGTCCTACTTTCTGCTTATGCCAACGCTACAGAAGGGAAAATGTACAGACATATCAGCTAGATTATGCCTTGTCCTGAGAATGATAAATGGAACAGGATCCATTTGTGAGGAGTTGTTAATATGTGTAATACTTGCTTTATTTATTTATTTGGGGTTTTTTCACATAGTCTTTTTCACAGCTTCTCCAGAGTGCTGCACCAAAGTCACAGTTCAGGGTCCCGCCTTCACAAAGATTGCCTTGACAAAGTCTTGTAGAGAAAGGGAGCCAAAAGAAAGCAGAATGAAGCACTCTTTAACCAAAATCCTGACTGAGCAAGGTCAGTAGCAAAATCTGAAGCTTTGATGCATAAGCCAAAATGGACACAGGTTGGCTTTCAAATCTGAGAGTGTTTTTGCAGAGCTAGCAGCATAAAAACATATTTGCAGTTGTAAGTTGAGCAAATTTGATGAGAGTCACAGTGGCTGTAAACATGCAACCCCCCCGAGTTGTTTGCAAGTTGCTTCTCTGCATATACCCTCTTGTGTTCAACTGAAGACTGAATAACTGCAGAATACCAAGGGCAGTACATAAATGTAAGAGAAAAGGGAAAATGACACAGGCAACTACTGTCTAGTCACCTGCCTTTCAAATAGGCATAAAGTTCAAGCAGATTTTGAAAGGAAAACCCAAGTGTTAAAAATGAATGAGGACGGTGGACAAAAGCTGACAAATGCAGGTGATAACCAGGCTCGCCATACATCTTTCTGGGTGAGATAACTGACTGTTCAGCTGACAGAAGTCTGGTAGATGAAGTCTATTCAGATTTCAGTAAAACATTTGATATAATGCCACCTGGAGAATTAATCTAGAGCAAAAAGATGGGACTTCGTAAAAGAGTTGTAAGGAAAGGACTGAAGGAAACACGACAATGGCCTGGGCTAGACAGAGTCTTTGCGATGTTCCTTGAGAACTGGTCTTACTACTTTTATTGATGGCAAAAAGTAGGAGTGCTGATGACAAAATTATGAGGTATTGCCAAAGGTAGAAGGAGCCTGAAATATTATGTAAGTTTTAAGTTCCAAAGCACCAGAAATGGGACAAAGCGAACCAGTACAGCAATCCAAAATGAGATAAACCTCACCAAGGTCATCAGCTTAGTGGGCAATAGTAAGAAATGTCTCCACCAGCTGGGACTCTGTGATGGAAAACAACAGGAAGATAAGAATCTGAGTGATATTAGTTGATCCAGGGATGACCCAGCACTGCATGAGGCATGCAAAACTCATCAGATAAGATACTTCTAGCAGATACATGCTAGTTCCATCCTAAAAATGATGAAACTGCAACAGAAACAATTTTCGTCACTGGTGCTTGAGAAACTTGAATTCAGACTGCAACAGGCTTAAAGAAGATCTGTGAGTGTGACTACAGAAATAAGAAACCATTTTTATCTGACAAAAACGGGGCTTGTTCAGCTCAGCAAGAGGGAAATTGAAGATATGTAAGCTGGAAAGTAGAATAAAGTATCCAACCATCAAAGGAACAAGGTCCTGAAAGAGCCTTTGTTTGAGAGTAGTTGAATGCGGCTGGAAATAAGAGGGGTTTCAAGATGGATTTTGATAAGTTTATAAACAAGATTATATGATATGTTTGCCTTGAAAGGAGCAGGAGGGCTAGTGTGGTGGTGAGGGAAGCACCTCCCTGCTTTTGTCCTTCCACGCAGACCCTTGATCATTTCCAACAATTTTTATATTTCAGAGATTTAGTATTACATCTAGGAGAAAAACCATGCAATTGCTCAAACTGTCTATAAATGTTCTTATAAATGCTAATGTAGGATTTTGACTATTAAAAGTGTAGAAATGTCTGGCAGCCTTTTTAAAAGCCTGGTTCAGTCTAGCTGCAGGCTGTCGGTGACCAGTTTCACCATGCACATTTTTCTGCCCTGACAAATGGCTCAGTGGATAGCTATGGGACAGCCTGTCTGAGACGTTTACAACCCGTTAATGACAAAGTGCTCAAAGCTGGGAATCGGTCTCTAATAGAAATGAAAATATTTTTCCCCCCAGAAAGTTACTACAATTCTCCTTCCTTCTCTCAAAGCATAAATGTTGAGTAAGTTGCCTAGCCATCGGAAAACACTGGTAGGAATAGTAAAGCCATCAGAGACCACAGATGCGTAGCTCTTTCACTGCCCTAATAAGCCAAACTGCTTCAGCATTGAAGAACTGTGGAAAGGTCATCAGAGAGGCAAAGTAATGAAAAAGTCATGGCTGAAAGAAAAGCAGAAGGCTTGAAACTAGTTGTAAGTGTTATGTTTCTAAAAGGCAGATGCAAGAGGTTCCCTGGCATCCATGGGCTAGCAAATGGGATTCTGTAGGATCTGCAATTTGGTCTCATGGGGAAGGACTTGCACCATGTACTTCTGGGTGGCACGGAAAACCAAATGCACTGCCTCACTGTTTAGAAAGCTCACGTGAATGGAGAGAAGGATGAGGCAGAGGATGTATCTGTTAAAAAGTATATTCCAAACACCTCCTGCTGCCTGTACTCCAGAGAACAGGCAGGCGGCATATAGCAACCGCCTGGCCCTACAGCCAGGAACATGCATTTCCTTGCTCCTCTGAAAGTCTGCTCCAGTCTGGGCGAGCTGTAAACCTCTGAAAGATCATCGCTCACACAAGCTCAGTTAAGCCTTGCTGGATTTTCACCATTAAGACGTGTAAGGATGCTCTTGCCAAACACACTCCAGTCTTTCACAGGACCTAGTGCTAACAGAGCAGTCCATCCATCATTGCTGAAGAGCGGCAAGCTGTGATCTGTAACTTCCCAGCTTCTAACTGCAATCAGACAGCAAAAATGTGTCATTTTCACAAAACACCATGAGCCTCTTCCATTTCCTAGCCTCTGCCCAGGCCAGGGCTGCTCAGCCACTGCGCTGGTGCCATGGGGTTAGACCCACAGCTGAGGCAAGGAGAGGGCTACTAATGGCACTCAGGCAATGACAGGGAGGCTCTGTCAAAAGATAAAGTCCATACTGAATTGTAGAAAGTCCTTTTTTTTTTTTTTTAATGTTCAGTAAGCTGTTAAACTACAGAGGAATTTAACAAAAAAACCCTATACTTATCAATAAATTTATGACACTGACATCTATTTATTTTATTAAACCTATATCTTACCAGGTTAGCTCCACAAAATTCAGCATCCTGTTTTTATAGAAGAGTCAGGAAAAAGACATTCATAGTTGAGATGCCTAAAGGGCTCCAATCAAGCTCTTCATATTTACTAAGAATGTAAACAAAATGACATGACCTCAGTAGGAAAGATTTACTCTATACTTTTTACAAAGGACAATAAACATATGGAAGGAATTACAGAATGAGAGTCAGTAAAGAAGCCTAGTTCATCAGAGAAATGGTTTGTATAAAAATAAAATTACATATAAGGTGAGCATAGAAAAATGGGTCAAATGTGAGGCAAAGTACTCTTTTCTTTGAGCAAATGTTTCCTATGTTCTAAGAGCAGCTGCTGCAAGAATGTATAATCAGATGTCAGGAAGCAACAATCTGTGTGTCATATGCAAGGAGAAGAATTTTATCAGGTTCCATTTTTAGGGACCCTTAAAATACTGTAACGGGGGAAAAAAAAGTCACAAAAAGCATTTAAAAAAATCACAGGCCATCACAGACCCATAAAATATAGAAATGACATGAATATGGGACCCAACACGGCTGAGGTTTATTATGAAGCACAGCAGAAGAATCAGAGGCAGCATACCTAAGTGTACCTGGCAGTAAGTGCTGGGAAGAAGATCAGGATGTGACTGGACATCTTTTGCTGCTTGGAGATCCTGCTCGGCATGAGAAGTTCCCCACTGAGAGTAGCTGCTCTGCTGCCCTCAGGATGGAGGATGCAGTAACGCTCAGAATCAAAAATGCTGTGTGAGCCACAAACAATACAAAGGGGCTGAAAGGCCCAAATCCGCATGGCTCCGTGTGCCTTTCAGCTCCTTGGATTTTAGAGGAGAATCAGTGACTTCCAGCCAGACTTCCAGCTCCATGGGAATACACTCAGGAAGGACGCATTGAACGCTATCAAATGAAACGCATGAAACGCTATCAAATCTTGGAAGACTAAGCAGTTGTGGGACATCTTGAACTCAGTTTCTTGTCGGAGGATATTAATTTGGTTTAGCTGACAATCTTTTTGCTAGCTTGTAGTTAGAGTGTTATATTTAAATCTTTATGAGAAAGAAAATTCCATGCAAAGTTACTGAAAAAGCAGTATTTGAAAGTGACATCATTGGAGCTATGTTACAAGGATTAGCAGTAAACCTGGGCAAAAGTTTTAAGAACCAGAGACTCCAGGAGTGTTAGAGTCAAAGTTTAAACACAAGTTAATTAGGCTCAAAATATTGCACTAAACTGTTCTGCAAATATGGGCTTAAAAACTGTTTCAGAAAGGCTCTTTGGCTAATGAGAGATAGGAGACGAGGGACTTCTAGGGAAGAGGTATCTCTGGAGCCCTAATATGTGGCACAAGTGCCTTTCTTCAGGCATAGCTGGTCTTAATGTGTGCCTGTTCAGAGAAGAACCCCAATTCAAGTGACCTGAGTTGACAGACCCTTTTTGCTTTTATGGATACCTGCAAAATAGACCACCAAAGCCAGCTTGATCAGAATAAAAGCCAAAGACTGAACTGGCACAGACCCTGGATCTTCCAGGGATGCTGGGCGGCATAAGAAGCTTGCACTGCTGTTGCCTTAGGCTTGATGTTAAAAACAGCAATTACTGTTTCCCTGGCTGTCAATGTGTAGCTTCCACAACCACCACATTTACTAAACAAATTGGGAAGGCTATCTGCAAACACCACATACTTGTTACAATAGGATTTTCACCACTGAAACCTCTAGGAATTACTGAAAATATTTTAAGAAGTGAACTGGATGGGCTGTACTCTACTTTCAGTGAAAATGCACTTTGTCCCCTGCTTCACAGGGAGCAACACTGAAGCAACACTGAGCACCACTGGAAATCCCATTATAGCTGTGTTTATACAAATCAGAGCTGTTGGAAGTGCATTTTACACCCAGCATATTCTCAACTAGCAATTAAAAATGTTATGTTAGATGTCAGCAAGATAGGTGTCTAGATTAATTGAATCTTTCCATCCCCAACTACTAAATTTAGCTTATTTTTCTTATGAGAACAACCTTCAAGGGGCAATACAGAGGAGTCATTATTATAATAAACTTTTTTTCTGCTTTGGTTAGTCTATTATAATATAACCAAGACAGAAAAGGGTAGGCCAATGAGTTGTAGTGGTACTCAAGTTTTCCACACTGTATTAAAGTATGTAAAATCACTGTTTTAAGGCATGATTTCAGTTCTAAGTTATATACACAAGATACTTTAAAGCATCCTGAAACAGAGCCTGAAGTCTAAATTGCCACCGAAGTCCCAAGCTCAACAGGGAGGGTCACACTTTCTTCACTGCTGGAATCACTTCTCAACAGTGATGGCCCTTATATCGCCACCGCCAGATTGCATCGTAACTCTCCAGTAACTGCAACAACCGCTCAGCTATTAAATGACTTAAGAAAACACTGAACACATTTTAGTCATCTTTTCAGGGAAGTTAGCAGCTACAAGTAAGAAAGGGGTACTTGTGTGGTGTGATCAGACAGCTCTTGGCAAAGTATAAGCAAAGGCTGTTTGGTCACTGTTTTGGTACAGGCAGCCCATGCCTTCCCCAAATCCCTTTCTTTCTTTAGAGAAATCCTTTTGGTAATTCAATACTGCAATATCTTTCAAGTCAAAGGATTTAAGCCAATTGCTCTGACAGACATCTAGGACATTCTCCACCCTAAGGACGAAAGCATGAATTTTAGCACAAGTCAGTGTGAAAACGCGACTTCAAAGAAGCAGCAATACAACCCACAATTTGATAAACTACTTGAAATGATCCCTCTACACATTCATAAGACTGCAAAGGGGCATGCCATTGTATACAACCACTCCTGGCCCTAACTCTGCTTTCTGGCCTCTGATGTTCAAGGCATGGCCTTAGGGAAAAAAGGCAAATTTAGAAAGGCAGGCTTTTTAAAGGTAGCTGTCTGTCCAGTCATCCTCTGGGTAATAGCATGAGTCACATCAACTTCTATTTGTTACTTACAAAGGGGTTTTGCAGCTGTGAGGCTAACTAACTGGAAAAAAAAAAATTAAAGGGAGTCAAAGAAGTGTGTTTAGCAATGTAGAAGAATCTGTGCTAGAAGAGATACCTGGTGAACACAGTGAGTGGAGACAGTTATCGGTTAGGTAACATTTCAGCATATACTCACTTGTGCTTTTAACAAATTAAAGGGCTTTCTCAAATCCAGAGCTTAATTTGGCAAACTGACATCACTGCAAGGGAGCTCCTTTTCTTCACTCAAGGTCCAGTTTACTGATGCAGTATTATCTAGCAGTAAAGCTGTGTAAGCTGAAAAGAGATCAGTGCTATGCAAGCAGATTTTTTTAATGCTTATAAATACACCTGGGAAGAGAATTTGGGATCTGATTGTTGATTGCCAATGCATGAGCCTGCATGTTTTAGAAATCAAATGAAGACGTGGGTTTTGGCATGCTCCTTTACACACATGCACACACATAAACACACCGAGTATTTATTTCTAATATACTCATATCTATGTTTATCAGCTTTATCATCTTAGAAAGAAAATACTTTATGCAAAACAAATTCTATACCAAAAAACTTATCATGCTACTCAAACCCCATGTCTAAGAACATCTAACAGATCTAAAGACTGTTTAAAAAAAATCACAAAAACAACTAGCTGAGCTAGAACAGACGTTCAGTGGTGTTGTCACTCCAGTTACCCACCCATGACCATCCTAAAAGGCAATTACTCTGTGTGTTCTGTTCAAAAACGCCTGTAGAGAAGCTGTGAAGTAATTCTGACTCACTTTCAAAATACGTTTATGGCATAGGTATTTAAGTTTCATTAGTTGCATCTATGTTGGACTTTAGTTTGGATTAAGAATTTTGATGAGAATCTTCTCCTAGTTTCCATTTGCTGTACTTTGCATTACAGAGTAACCGTGGAGTGCACAAACTGAATTCCTTCCACTGAAACTAAACCAAAAATGCCCGCCAACGACTAATCCAGATCACACGAACAGATGAGAATGAGTCTCAAGTCATCAAGTGTGGATCCTGGATCTTCAGCATCAGCTATGACAGTGTATATGGAGAATAAGCAGAAGGGAAACAAAAAGTTACTTCACTCAGATAGAAAATGGTATGATACACACAGAGCTACGTGACTTAAAAAAGGTAAAGTAACATTAGTAGACAGCAAAGACATGCAAAACTGCAATGAAACCTTCTGCTGTTTGAAAAGCTCTAAAAATAACAAATGACAGTGCTGCTAAGTACCATAAAAGATAATGGGGTGGAAGTAAACATTTCAGAATTGTTAGGACAAGAAAGGGAGGAGATACTAAAAGGATAGCTCTGAAAAGGAAAAAGAAAAGAACGAAAGAAAAAAATCTGTGAGGGACTCTAGGTCCCCCTTTTTCCATAAGGATGCACAAAGCAAAGCAGACTCAAGCTGAAGGAATCACTAACGTCATAAAGGTCAGCTTTTAAATGGATTTTTTTTCTTTTTGAGTTCCTCTCTATAATTTCTCTTTTTTAAAAAACAAAAAATAAAACAAATTCTTTTGCCTCCTGTTTATTTCCATGCCCATACTGTATGTGAGAGTGTAGTTTAGCTACGTGAATGGCCCCACATTAGTCGGCCATACCCAAGACTGCAAAGCAAAGGCAGCAGCTAACGTATGCTGGTTCAGTACGGTCCTTCTCTATGCTGTATCTGTGGCTTTGGGGGTTAACAATCCGCAGGGTACAACTGGGTTGAAGCATGCAAAGCCAAGATGAACCCTCCTACTGCCTTCTGTACCAGTGCCTGTCACTGGTATAGAAGGGATTTAAGGAGTAGGAGTTTCTCTCCTGCTTGTACTGACAACTGCTTGGACAGCACTGGGTGACACAGTGGCCCCTAAGAGATGTGTGTTACCATAAATCATGATCAGCTCTTTTTTTACAGGCTCTTCAAACCAGGTCAGTAAGGAGCTAATTGCATCTGTGTTGTGCTAATGTAGTGCTTCCGTAGTCCAAGAAATAAAGGGATTTCTAGGAAGACTACATCACCCAAGTCAATCTCCAAAGAGCAGCAAGAGGCCATAGTTCAGATGCCTTAGCTCAGCCGACCACTTCACCTTACTCCGGTCCAGTATGTCTTCTGTTCCGAAAGACCAGACTGCCAAATCCCCGCTCCCGCTGGTGAACTGGCCTTGTGCTATTTAAGTTGTGTTTCCACGTGTTTGTAGAGAGGAGGGAGGGATTTCCTCCTGTCCGGATGTTCATCTTCTTCTTCCTCTGCCTACAAACATCCCAGTCACCCTGTAAGATCTTGTTTTGATGGGGAGGCAGAGAAAGGCAAAGCTTGGTGGGGAAACCCCCTCCAGGAGAGATGGGGGGAATTAGGATGGCAGGAGGCACAGAAACACTGGATGCTCCTTCACGCGCTCACTGAGCTGTACATGATTACGGACCCATTACAGCACTGCTGTTCTGTGAAAGAATGGCATTAAAAGGCTCGATTGCCGCCCTGTGTCAGAGGGCAACACTGGCTCTCCTCACTTCATGGCACATACTCTGAGTGCCTCTGGATTAAGCGGTGCCTCGGCACATTCCCCCTGCTCGGCCACACCACAGATCCCAACACAAGCAGCTGGATGCAGGGATGCAATCCCATGACACGCTGATTGTATTGCAGCTCAGGAAAGATACCTGAATATCTAATAATAATAATATCTAATGTCTCTGACCATCCTTAGCTGAAACAAGTTGCTGCCTTGCTTTTTTCAGTCCCCCACAAGTCTTTATCACAATAAATAAAACCAACATGTCAACATAAATAATAGCATTCTCTAGTTTCAGTCTCTAAAGAGTTCTGAATTTCATTTACAGCGTGTCTATGAAACAAAAACATTTATTTGAAGAAAGCAAATGGAGTTTTAAGCGCTTCTGTCCTGTTGCCGATGGAAACAAAACACGCTTCCTAAATGCCTGTATCCTTGCTCACCCTGTTTTGCTGACAGTTGGGTGCTCAGACACTCCTGTACTGCCCTCTCCTGTTCCATCCTCAGCCTGCTGGTTTTGGACAGAAAATTAGCAGCCAGGAAACCAAGCAAGCAATAGCTTGTTATCCTTTTCCTATAAGGTAGAAAAAAGTTAAATTTTAATGTCAGATGTCAGAATGAACCTAGATTTGATTTTATAATTATAAGAAAAGATAGAAACTTAAAATGTGCATGGTAGGTAGTACAGCACTGACGGTACTGAAGACTGAACAGAAACTGCTTGAATGGGAAAAAAAATTAATGCCATTTCTATTTGTTCCCCAGTCTTTCCTCTCCCCTGTGTTACACCACCCTCGACTCTCACCAGGGTCATTTGAAAGATGCTGCATGAGGGCTACACGGGCAACCACAGACCTTCCCTGACATCCCGGGGCATGCCGTCAAATTTGTCGTGTTCAAAACTGCAGCTCTCTAGTGAGAAACACACACGATAATAAACCCTCTTGGGCTGTTCTTGCAAATGACAATTGTCATTAAAAAGCTTTTTGGTATTCTAGGGAGAAGACTGAAACCTGCCCAAACAGGTTCTGTTGTTGGACACCCTCCTGTCTTCCAAGCCACAGAAATTAATTTGTGGGGTCTCTGACCCCAAATCCTTTTTAATAACTTATTCAGGTCAATGGCAGTGAGAAATCAGAGGATCTATCCTAAATGCCAATTTTGTATTTGTTACTGGCCATAAGATGCTGGGGTTTTACTACAGAAAAACTAATCTGAATAGAAATTGCTTTTTGGAGGAAGACAGACGCTGATTTTGCCACCCGAGGACTGAAACATCCTAAGTGCCTCCCGATTTCCCCGCTTCTTTCCTAATGAGCACAGTGACCTCTGCTGTCTTGGGAAAGAGCCTGTTCGGAAACGCAGCAAGAACACCCCAGCCTTCCCCCGCTTCATCCATCCCCTGCCTCACTCGGGGGAAAAAAGCAGTCTACATTTATCTTATTGCTCTTTATGCTAAAGAAAGAGAGAATGGATGTCTGTCTCTGCCAGCTGCAGAAAACCTATCAGAAACTCTGGTCTGGGTGGGTATCACCAGCATGTCCTGGAGGTGGTTGCATTGTCCTTTGCTTTTGTTCAAAGAGCGAGGTGTTGATCTGAAGGCTCCCTAAATAAAGCAATAATTCACTCACTCTCTTATAAGATATAGGGATTATTTTTTTTTAATCAACTGCAACCATGTCAACAGCTTCTCACAGCGGAGGAAGAACTGGTATCCATTTAAATCCATTCTGGGAATCATAAACAGCTTGTTGACAGAGGTCACATCCACGGGGGAGCTCACAGTTGATTAGTTCTCCTTCACAGAGCTTTTGCAGGCAGTGTGACTTGCGCTCCAGGAGAGGACTTAAGACAGAGATGTGCTGAACTAACCAGAAACAATTTCAGAAGATTGTGTGGTGTCTGCCAAGATGCCTAAATAAATGAGAAATGAAAATAGCCATGAATTTTAAACAGAGCTTTGCTACTTTTGCCGTGCGCTGTATGTCTGCATTTTTGATGTATCAGCTATTGTTCCCTATGTTTTGTTATACTGAATTCACAGCTTCTACCTCAATAAAAATACCTCTTAGATAATAATACGAGAATGCTTTCCATCACACTACTAGATGGGAACTCTAAAAGTGCAAGGAGGGGGGAGAAGATTTTTAGTACACTTGGAAATCTATAGGAAATACACATTCAGCAGTTCTGCTGTATGTACTCCCTCCCCCCCGTCCATTTTCTTGCCTAAACTCCTTCTTAATTTCCCTTACAGTTATTTCAGTTGTATAGTATTGTCTGAATTTCTACTTATTTACTTACTGTTGTAAATTGGCAAAACTGTCGATAAAGAATGATAACAAGCAAGATATTCCAAATTAATAAAGAGCCTAATATCATCTATAACATGAATGCTCTATTGCATTAAAATTGATGAGTCAAATATTCTACATTCACTGTTTTTCCAGACTGTTTGCAACTAGCTGGTATTTATTACTACTACAAGACAATGTCCCTACCAATTACATTTTATACCTTCACCTATATTGTTCTGAATGGTTGTTATTTCTCTGTTAAATTCCAGTTGTCTAACCTCCACCCTATTGGGTCTGAGCCTGAGATATACTTCAAAGTTTATCCCATTGCCGCACTTTAATTGACACAGCAGGCAATTTCTGCTTGGCACACAGTATTTAGGGCTTTCCAACTGCTCGTCTAAAGCATCTCATTAGGTGGAAACAATTATCAGAACTCTGAAAAAAGGATATTTTCCAACCCTTTGGCCATGTATTTTCAATAGCTATTAACACATCCTGAAACAATATTTATGCTTGCCTAGTACATGTATACTCCAGTTCTGTTTAATATCCTTTCAGTTCTGTTTAATATCTTAATCAGTGATCAGGATCAGGGGATCGAGCGCACTCTCAGTCAGTTTGCTGATGACACCAAGTTGGGTGGGAGTGTTGATCTCCTTGAGGGTAGGAAGGCTCTACAGAGGGATCTGGACAGGCTGGATCGATGGGCCGAGGCCAACTGCATGAGGTTCAACAAGGCTCAGTGCTGGGTCCTGCACTTGGGCCACAACAACTCCATGCAACACTACAGGCTTGGGGATGAGTGGCTGGAAAGCTGCCTAGTGGAAAAGGACCTGGGGGTGCTGGTTGATATCCAGCTGAATATGAGCTGGCAGTGTGCCCAGGTGGCCAAGGCAGCCAACAGCATCCTGGCTTCTATCAGAAATACTGTGGCCAGCAGGAGTAGGGAAGTGATCATCCCCCTGTACTTGGCACTGGTGAGGTTGCACCTTGAGTGCTGTGTTCAGTTTTGGGCCCCTCACTACAAGACAGACATTGAGGTGCTGAAGCATGTTCAGAGAAGAACAACAAAGTGGTGAAGGGTCTGGAACACAAGTCTTATGAGGAGCAGCTGAGGGAACTGAGGTTATTTAGCCTGGAGAAGAGGAGGCTGAGAGGAGACCTTATCACTCTCTACAGCTACCTGAAAGGAGGCTGTAGCCAGGTAGGTGTTGGTCTCTTCTCCCAAGTAACAAGCGATAGGACAAGACAAAATGGTTTCAAGTTGTGCCAGGG
The DNA here is from genome assembly GCF_011004875.1 of Balearica regulorum gibbericeps. Classification (NCBI taxonomy): domain Eukaryota; kingdom Metazoa; phylum Chordata; class Aves; order Gruiformes; family Gruidae; genus Balearica; species Balearica regulorum. Next base: position 52,797,141 of record NC_046187.1, on the reverse strand, counting down.
GAGGTTTAAATTGGATATTAGAAAAAAATTATTCACCAAAAGGGTTGTCAGTCATTGGAACAGGCTGCCCAGGGAAGTGGTTGAGTCACCATCCCTGGAGGTATTTAATAGACGTGTAGACGTGGTGTTTAGGGACATGGTTTAGTGGTGGACTAGGCAATGCTAGGTTAATGGTTGGACTTGATGATCTTAAAGGTCTTTTCCAACCTAAATGATTGTATGATTACATATATACAAACCAAACAGGTTTCATATAATAACTTCTGAACTTTGATTTCTTACTATTCTAATGTCTGCAAGCACACTTATAGATAAATAACATTGAGAAACCGAATTATTACTGAACAAAGAGGTTTCACCTAATGTTATAAAAGCTGATATTTCTTAATATTAATATATAATATATCAATGGCTTAAGATTTTAATGGCTGTGCCATTAATGGCAGCAAAGAAGAAATGCTGGCATTTTGTGGACCTTCCCCACTATCAGTGTAATAGTAGTGAAATGTCTTAAAGAAATTTCCTTTAACGCTTCCACAACTGCACAGTTTACTGAAAACCCCAAACAGACTAAGACCCCAACCCACGATGCAGAAAAAGGTAGAGAAGGCATAACTCAATCCTCCTGCCTTTAGTAAGACACTATTTGTGCACCTGAACTACTCCATAACCATGTTCCCCATATCTGCTCCTAGTGCAAGTCAGTGCATCATGCTTTCAATGACTCTAGGGTCTGGACGTTAAAAGGTTTTCAGGTAATGAACCTTTAGTTCATGAGGTGTGATGTTTCATCATGGCTGGAGTTGCCAGTGACAGCTCTAGTTGAAGGTTGCTCATCACATGCAAAAGTCCTTCTTCAGTTACTCATAATTCTGTCAAAATAGCATCTTCTTCATTCAATTTCTCCTCAGAAAGTGGATGTGCTTAGAAGGAAGGAGAAAAAATAGTTCAGCTGCTTCTAGGAACAAAAAGAAGAGAAATACCTTGCCATTTTAAATATTTTCAGCAGCGTTCTTGCTTATCTTTGCTCTAACACCCAGAAGTAGCTGGGAAGCTTAAATCCGGGTTTGAGATTAGGTAGGTATATATTTTATTGTGTCTGGTCTACATCCATTTTGATACGGCCAAGTCTTAAGTGTTTTTAAAGCACATAGCTGTAGCTTATGAATAATGGCACCTGAAACATTTAGGAGCAGCTCAGAGATTCCAGAACTGTGTGAAGCTTGAATCACTGCATCTAGCTCCCACCTGAAGTCATGTTTGTACACAGCCCAGGTAAACTGACGCAGGTAGCAACGACGTAACCTGCCCCAGACCTCACAGTAAATTCAGAGCAGCCCTCTGAGAAGATGCAGCTCTGGTGCCTGTGCTGCAGCCCAGCTGCAGGCTGATGGCTCCTCTGCTTCTGCCCCCAGGGGAGTGGTGCCAGCCTGGTGCCCCGCTGCCCTGCCGAGTGCTGGGCACGGATGTGACCTTCCTTGGACAGAAGGATTTTATATCCCTGTGGCTGTCTTCTGCCAAGGTCTAGCAAGGAGGAAACATGTGCAGAGAAGCGAACTCTGATAAATGGCACATGTGGGCATGAAGCCCCAGCCTTGAATGAGAAAAGTTTATTTCCTGCAGATCTTGTGAAAAATGGAGGAAAGTGTTTTAAATGTCAGCAAGGGGAGTGCAGTTTCTGCCTGCACCAACCAAGGGTCCAGAGGAGATGAGTGGCTTCTCCTGCCAAGCCCCATTTCCATCCCCGCAGAAAGCAGAGACAACGTTGTGCTGTCTCCGCTCTTCCCAGCGGCATTGCTAGGCGTAGTGCCACAACATGCTCCAAGACCCTCTGCTCTGCTCAGGGAAGACTCTACCCTTCCCAAAAGGCAACTGGAAAAGCGAAAAAAAAAAGACTAATTGAGCCCAGCTCAGCAGATAGATTCATGAATTATTATTACATTTCTGACCCCTACAGCAATGCAAATCCTACGTTGTGCCAAGAACAAATTAGGCTGTCTGCAGTTGGGACTTCTCCCCAGAAAAAAGCCTTTTTTTCTAGACATAAGAAACAAGCAGCTTTGCCAATGCTGGAGAACACACAGATAAAGATTCCCTCCTTAAAAGCTCATTTGGAAAATTCAAGGCTTTATCAGAATGAAGATATTACTTTTTTTGGTTAAAGTAACGACACAACAAAAATAACAAATTGAACTTCCACTGAGTTCATGGCTTAACATCTCCATTGGGGATGGAGCTCCTGGGGACTCCATAATGCTTTAAAACAAGAGGAGCTCCTAACTCAGCTGCACCCAGGTGCTGGTGGGCTCTGGCTGAGGAAAGTAATTTTAATGCCACTCTCAAGTATCCTGCTAATTTGCCAGTCTCATTTTGTCTGCCAGATACAACTTTCCTTTCTCTTTCCAGGGCAAAATGAGATATATGTAAACAGGGAATGTGGGATGCGAGTTTTCCTTCCAAAAGTGGTTCTTCAGCAGAATGAATCAGAGGCAAAATATTAAGTCCCAGAAGCCATTTGTCCTGGAGCTGCTTGGACATCCTTTAGAAGGAGGATGAAGTAAGTTTTTCAAAAATATACTTTTCTGTAAAGCACTAATCAAAGCACTTATCTTCAGTGTAGAATTAACTTGAGCCAAATCTAAAATTTCAGCCTGAACCAGACTTCTATCCATAAAGAAAAACATTAGTTCAAAAGTGATGGTGCTTTTACCTTGTGTGATTTGCCTCAAGCTATAATGAAAAGGCAAAATATTATTTTGCCCAACTTAATCTCTGCGTGCTGCTCTACAGTCACACTGTTGATCCCCTAATTCATTTGTGCAGCTCCAGTATAATTTTGCAGGATGGCTGTTCTCAAGTAAGCTGTGCTATGCTGGGGGAAGTTCACTTGAGCACAGATAACTCAAGTTAATTCAGCTGTCAAAATACAGCCAAAGAAATCTGAGAGCAGTGGTGCAATTTCCCAATATTATCTTCCTCACTCATGTTTCATTCACCCCTGGGAGAGTAATTGAGTAGCTACTCAGTGTAAACCCTTTGCTCTGCAGTCCAAATGGGAGAGAAGTGGCAAAGGCAATCAGTAATCTCACACTTCAGCATGTCTGGAGAAATTGAGGCACACTCACATTGAACGTCTGCGGCTATTTTTGGTACCCGGCTCGTGGCTTTTTTTTATTTCTTAATTTGTAACCAGCTAGTAATCTATAAGTGAATTTTCCATACTGACTCATGACTGCTTAGTTTATGTAAAAGCCTTGGGTGAGGGTTGTTGATGAAATTCAAGTATATTATCCAGAAGGTCTCAACCATAGATAGTTGATTGCTGGCTCCTTCCTTACTCTAATCACTGAGCACTTATGGATCAGAGTTAATTCTGCAAAAGCCACGTTGATTCTTCTCTCCAGCGTGACTGATGCAGCCACCGGTTCATTAATTCCCTTGTCTGTTACAGAGCATTACACCTCTGAATCACAGCAACGTCAACAGAAATTGCTCAAGTCTAAACACAATCAGAATTTTCTTTGATTACTATTTATTTTTTAACATCTGATGAAGAAAAATTTTGAAGGGATTTTGCTTATGAGATAATAATTTATAAATTTAATAATTTATGTAGTAGTGTGCTTTGGAGAAATGCTCAGCTAAAGAGTAACTTTGTAAAAAATGGAATAAGAAAAAATCATTTACTAAATCTGACAGTTCTGATTAATCTGAGGAACACAAAAATGATTGGATTATTTAGCACAGTGAGAAATAAACTTTGAGAAAGGACTTCTACGTGAGATACAAAGCATATAACTTATTTTAAGCCTTCCATTTTACCCAAAACAGGCAGTCGTTGACTACAGCTAAATGGTATCCTTCACTCAACTATGCGTTCCTCCAAACTCTCTGTAATTAAATAAATAACATTAGGGCTTTACTTAGCTTAATGCTGGTATGGACAATTGCCTGCACAATTTTATTAGTCTGAATTATTCAGTTATTACTGAATTAGCATTCAGAAATAAGCAAAAAGGCTTTAAAATCCATTAGCAATTTTAAATTTTGAATTCTTTTCATTGGCCTCAGCACATCTCGGGTTCATGTTTTCAGCCCCTCTCCCCCAGCGACAAGGCATAGCAACTTGTTTCTCTTCTCAGGTAATAGCCCAAACCCAGCAGCTGGAGTTTAAATAGAAAGACAAAACCTGCCAGGCTCGGACGGGAGGCGAGTGGAAGAGCGACGACCGAGGGAAGAATCGCAAAGGACCCTGACCCTGACCCTGCCTGCGCCGGCACCGGGCGGGCACCAGGCTCCTTTCTCCCAAGAGCTAGGACCTGAGGAAGGTGGATAGCAAAAAGTCTTATTTTTGTGCCCAGGATCCTTAATCAAATGAATTCTTCCCACATCCCCCTTTTAGTTCTTTCTGTTTCTGACTCTGTTTTGCCAAAGGTATGGAGCGGAAGTCAGAGCTCCTGGGCTGCTTCTGCTCAGTGAAGACTGCCCCAGCAGCTGAATGCTATTTGTGTCCACACATGCCCTTCATTCACACTTGCACTGAAGCAAAACCACCTTGCAGTTCCTGCTGTGCACTGCGCGAGCTTTCACGAGTCACGGCCAAAGAGTCCTTCTCATACATTCAAGGGAAAAAGCCCCCAAGACTTTTACTGTAAGTAAGACAATCTCTTTCCTCTGAGAATGGCAAGTCTGCAGCTATTCAATTCCACCCAATAAATGGGAACCATATGACCGTAAGGCGAGGGGAAATGCAGCTAGTTTAGACTGCAGCCTTTCCACCCAACACCTCTCCAATCTTTGCATGGGGAAAGCTTCTTCTGTGGATGTCAGACCTGTTCACGGCTTGGGATAGTGCCAGAGCAGATGTGGCCCCTTTTGTAGGTCCCAGCACAGTTGTCAAGTCTCTCTTTTATTCTGTCCTTTTTTCCCCTGGTTTCTGTACCTTGCCTATTTATTTTCTTTCTCAGCCTTTCCTAAAGGTGTACATTTCTCTCTCCAGATTTTGCCAGCTCTCCCAGCGCTGCTTCCTAATCAAGATTAAGGCATCTGCACTCTTCCACTTTGAGGAGTGCCAATCACAGCTGTCGTTGCTCATTAGGGAAACTGCACCTTTCCGAGGGGTCTAATCCCAACCAGAAGCTCGAGCCCAGCACCGGTTTTGTAACGTCAGAGCTGCAAATGTCCTGGAAACTTGCTGCTAGCAGCAAGAGATGTGCCTCTGATCAGTCACACGACAGCAACAGCAGGCAAGAGGTGGAGAGCGCCTTTTTCAGGGGCTGACCTTGATAGGGATGCCCTATGGGACATCTACTAAAGAACATCTACTAACGTGCAGACTTGCTAACATATATAATGGGAGATGCTATGCCTGGAGTTCAGAATTCAACTGTTTGCACACAGGTCCACTAATGGTCTTTAAACACAATGTTCTGAAATGTAGATAATACCCAAGCAGCTCTAAATTATTGACTTTGGGAAGTTGGGATGGTGTACCCAGGGATGCACAGTGCTTTATACGCACTGTTCTGCTATTCTTTAATCCTCCAGACAAAACAGATTGCCAGGCTAGCTAGGTCTTTGTTCCTACCCAGTACAACTGTGCTTATGTTGTTAGTTAATTCTCAGTTGCCCTTACAACTTCAGCTGGCAAGATGCAGAGCCGTACTCCTGGAATTGCTGTTATCTGTACAGTGGGATCCTGCCTCCACCAAAAGGTAAGCGCTGACTGAGCTGGGCACTGCCCAGGAACCGGAGATGAAACGCGTCTCTCCCGTCAAGCCCACTTACCCAGGCATATTCCTTTAAATAAGGAATCTGTAGGCAGTTGTCTTTCCCAATTTGCATGGTTGTCATCTTTCCCATTGTGTTTTCATACCCTTGTCCTCACCAGACAAAAGGTTCGCTTCTCCTGAAGTCAGTGGGAACTCTGCCATCAATTCCAGCGGTAGCTGGATCGGGGCCAAAATGTTAGCCACTCTGCTTCCCCTTAAGTCATTCCCAAACAATACTTCTTTGATTACATATCAAGCCTGAGGGGTCTTAGTTATCTTCTAACCCTCTCCTTTATATCTCCAGTATCTATGGATTCCATAGTGTAGGCAGGAACTGTTTGAACAGAAGGGCCTTAATCATCAAAAGTACTTTTCTTCCCCAGCCATGTTTTTTCTCAAAGGGAGTTTGTTGCTAATTCCTTTGGGAATGAGCTGAGGAAAAATGAAAAGGAAATGACACAGGTTTAAAGAGAAGCTAGAACAAAAGCAACCCCCCAAAACCCACAGAAAGATAGTTTCTGACATTTAGGAACTAATGTACCTATAATCAAATTCACCAGGGGGAAAAAACCACCCTGCTCACATTGAAACTGCTGACTTTTAAAATTATATTGGATGCAAATATGATACAAGCCACAAGGGTAAACTTGGCTAGATTTTCAAGGGGGTTTGCAATAGAGGGCAGTAAATAAGAAGAAAGGGGAATCCTATTTATTTAGGGAACTGCACAGTCTAACAAGTCCAAAATAGTTTCAATTGATTCTGAATATGTTCCTAGACTTCTAAACAGTAATTGTGTTCCCCTTTAATTAGAGACTCTGATAGTTATAGTCTTCCATAAAGAGAAGCCGCACTTGGATATTTAGTTTTCAGCTACAGAGGGAAACCCCACGCCACTGTGTATGGTTATGCCTTACAGATGCCACTTGGTAAGGGATGGAATGGCTACAGGAGACAATCAGTCTGACTCAGAAGACAAAACAGGACTCAGTCCAAAATGTGTCCTGCAAATAACATCCTTGCAACTGGAGAACTTTGGCACTGAAGTTAGTAGTATTTATAAAAACACTGGGAAAACCAACTCTGCTGCATAGTTGAAGACCTTTACTACAAATCGGACATACAGCAGATTTCCATATGCTTAACGTGATATATATTCACTGTCCACACAGGACAGATGAGAATTTCTTTTTGGTTTTGCAAAATGTGCACACAGTGAGGACGATGTGATAGCCATGCTAAGCAATACACAACTCCCCAAAAGGCCGGGCATTACAAGAGAGGTAAAAGTGCTATCAGAAAGTGGCACTGCATTTTACTCCTCCATCAAACGGCAGGGGAATAAATGAACAAGTGCATTCAATATAAAATAAATTAACAAATAAATTCAATATAAAATATGCACATAATATTACCGGGTAGTCTGCTTGAATTAAAAAGTGGCTCTAGGCTAGGTACTGCAACACTTCACATTTTATCAGCCTTCTCCTATTAGATATTCTTAGAGAGACTTGTAAGATTATGAAATAATCAACATTGATTTGGGCCACTAATATTTTATTGAAGAATTTTGGACATGATCTGATATTTGGGTTGCTATGAGATTATTAGCGAACAATGTCAAAATACTCTTCAATTATTTCATAGTGAAAAAGCATGCAGGTCTTACTAAATATATGCCTCACTGCTACAACGGTAGCATTTGATAACATTCACAACATACTGGAGTGAAAAAGGAGGTCAGGTACCCATTAAGCTAGTTGGCAAAGCACAACAGCAAGTTCAAAATGATGAAGGACCAGCAGGTTATATTTCTATATGACAAACAAAGTTTGGGATTTAACTTTCACATCGTAGGGATGTTTTAGGAAAGCCACCAGCATGTCCAACCTGACTCTGCTGTAAGAAAGATTTCACTTTGATATGCAGGATTGGAAGGGAAGAATGTAAATAAAACCCAAGCAATCCAGGCTTTAAAAATGACTGTGACAGAAAATAACTGTTTATGCAGAGATGGCTGAGGCCACACGAGGACATCCAGGAGCTGGATTTGGGATATCTTTTTCTCCCACACTGACTTTGCTACCCTATAAAAACAACTGGGGTTTAAGTAACTTCTCTGCAAGGTTGTGGGAACCTTCTTGTCCTGACTGACATTCACTGAAACAGAGCCATTGAGGGGATTTTTAGATCATTAGTCTCCCTAATAGTTGCTATGAAGATGGGGAGCGGTAAACATGAATGTGTGCAAGCTCACTTGTTTGATGTATTTGGAGAAGACCGTGAGTGCCCAAAGAGCAGCAGTAAATCCTGCCTACCTGCAGTCAGCTGGCGCCACTGCAACACATCTCAGATGGGGTTTCTACGCTGGACTAAAATAGGCGTCAGTGGAGGAAAGGCTCCAAGATGGACTATATGAAGATGACCCTACACTTCATGCTCAGATCAGTTGTGTGCCAACACTGCAGATCAGGAGGTGAAACAGGGCTTGTGACCACAGGCAGCTAGGAAGGGTGGGTTTATTTGTCCTCCTGTGTGCAGCCAGAGCAATCCGGGCTTGTGCCTGCATGTTTTCCACGCGCAGGGAGTCACGTGAAACAGCGGATTAGCCATGGGGCTGCACGAAACCAGCTCCTGAGCTCTAATCCCAGTTGTGCTGTTAACACATTGGGTGGCCTCGGGTAAGTCTATCGGCTTGTCTCCGAATTTCCATAGCTGGGGGAAAAAAAAAAGTGTTTCACGGAGGCATTGTGTGCGCTACGCAACTGACACTTTTACAGCACGTTTTAAAATATCATGCACCTGATTTGCCTTCTGCCAGATCTCTTTCATAGGAGTTTAAGTAAAAAAGGCCCAAAGTATGATCTGTGCTCATTCAAGGACACTTTAAACTAGTCAGAGAGGTGTAAAGGGACCCACATGGGAACAAAGAATGAGAGTCACATTCAGTGTGTGATCCCTTAAGGCGCATTTACCAACCACACCACCACCTTTTACTGCTTCTTATAAGGCTTAGGAATAATGAGGTGGGTTTGTTACTAGAAAGCATTTCTTTCCACAGCAGTTTTAAAATAGATTTGTATCTGGATAAGAAGGTACGTAAATTTGGCTCATTTAATAATCGTGAAAGCTGAGCTATGAATAACCCCGAATGAAGCCAAGCAGATTGCAGGCTATAGCTACAGGACTTCCAAAACAGCTATGGCACGAAGCATCAGCTCTGCGGCGACCCAGCGCTTCTATTGATGCTGGGTAACTATTCACTGACTGAAAAGAGTGCAACAACAAAGCCTATTACTCCGCTTCCTTATTCAATGTTTACCTTCAAAGGCGAAGACAAAAGATGAAATCAAAGGGCAAAGCCCTTCTCCGAACAACTCTTCTATATTCTATATTCCATATTCCCTATTCCCTATTATATATTTTATTATAACCAGTTGTATATCACCAGGAATTTGAGACATACTACTGTAAAGGATGCTGTTGCAGTAAAAAGACTGATTTCTGATGGTAAAATATGATCAGCCATATTTTAGTCCACCAGGAATTATTTTTTCCACATCCATATTTCATTTTGATTCATAACTGCTCTATGTGCTAGTGTAAGCCACATGTCAATAAGCACGCTATCTTTCAAATTCCTGCACTTTCCTCCTCTTTCGAACTGGATATACCACCATGCCATATTTACTGTTAGAAAAATCCCAGCATGACTACGTTATTACTTTAATTAATCAAGGCCTAACATATGACTAGGGCATCTGGGAATAATACCACAATCAATCCTGCAAGAAGCTCGTGCATACAGGATGGAGGATTTGCATATGTCAAAAATGAGTTTCCTCTGCAGTCGTTCAATTTAATCTTGGGGAAGCACTTAAGAGTATCTGTAAGAGAATATTCTAATGGAAAGTTATCATCTAGCTCTAGACCTCTCTGTGATAAACAGTATATAAATTAACTCAAGTATTTACATGGCACTTCTGGAGAAGTTAACATTTCTGTCCTTTGGCTCCATTTATACTGGCTGTAGTTCAGAAGTCAAAGCCCAAACAACACTCAAAACACCTTCACAAAAACAAAATTATTGTAAAAATTACCAGGATGTTTCTAGAAGGAAACCCCATCTTTTCATTCAACAGGAAGATATTTTTATGAAGCCCCAAATGCTTGACTGGTATTTTACATTTAGAAATAATTTATGATTATTTTCAAATATTTTTTGCTAAGATGGACAAGGGAAGAGGTGAGAGAGGGGCTGTAATTTCACATTTGCTGTTTTGACACTTAGAACAACTCAGTTTCTGTTACTGGAGCACTATTGTTACAGGCCACGCTTGCTGTAAAACCTTCACACTACATCTCTGTGCACCTTATGAATTTCACTACGACTTCACATTAATTTTTTTTTTCTCAGATTCCTTTAATAATAATAGCAAATAGTTCCAGCTTTCCACAGCTGCAGAAGTTTGCTGTCCCTAGGGATTTGCCATGGTACAGCTCTTGCTTCCAATCAAAACAGTGACATAGTGGCCATGATTTACAGCTTGCAGGGGTTTGATTAGGGAATAGCACACTACTGAGCAACTATTAAACAACCGTACAGAATTTTTAATGTGCAGGACTTTCTATCTTTACCCCCCAAAATAAATAAATAAATAAAGAATCCTGCCCGAAAGCTAAAGGAAATGGGAGCTGGTATTTAAGATTTCTCTTCCTCTGTTGTTGAGGTTTCAACCAGCAATGTTCACCCGTAACCAAAACTGGCTCTTTAAACAACTTTATCCTTACCATCTTCAACAAAAAACATCTGCACTGTTACAGTAACAGCACTGCAAAACTTGCACTGTAACCAGAACAATAATTATAAGGTTTGGCATCAGACTGAAAATGGCTCTCAGGTAAAACTGCCGGAGTTTTCACTACTGAATTACTAAGAAATAGATACTGAGAAGAAAACCGAAAAAGAAGGTAATTTATTTTAAAAACAGTGATTTGATATACAAAGGAACATTTCTATTTCTGTGTTCAAGCAAAAAGTCTTGGTAGACTACATGTTTTATTAGCATCAAGAATAACAACTATTACGTGATGCCTTCTTGTTGTTCATATTGAATTTGCCTAAGCAAAATGAAATTGAGAACTATGTAAAAAAAATTCAGAATTTTTATTTTCTCAGAAAACAAGGCTTAACAGTCTACAGTATAATACAAAATCACACACAGTAGGCTGGTAAAGTTTTGAAATTTACTTAGTTGCCAAGCTGTAGTTTTTAGCACTGAGTTTTTGCTAAAGTCTAGTAACTTCATTTTGAGAAAGGTAAATCTACTACATAAGATTTGAGTTGCAGAAAAGTGACCTCAGTTTTCTTCAATAAGATACTCAATTTAAGGAGTGTAAAGAGCATGTGTTCTAGTTGCTAATTTATATTCTTTTACTAAATATGTTTGACTGGGAGAGCAGAAAGAGACACCAGCAGTTTAAGGGTCTGCATTTCTGCAAACGCCTGGTGATTTTTGGTTTTGTGTTTAAAATGCTGGTAGCTCGGAAAAAAAGAAAACCGCAGTGATGCTGTAGGGATTCACCACTTGACAGAGATCTCAAGCCACAAATACAAACGGTACACGAAAAGTTTATGAGTTACAGGGTCTATCAGAGAAATATTTGCAAATGTTGCTATTCCTTATTCTGTAACTGCAGAGACATATCTGGTAAAGGACAGGGAAAAAAGAAAAAAAAGCAATGTTCAAACTCTTAGCTGTAATACTAATTCTAAAGATATGGCTTAAAACTATTATTATCACACACGATACATATTAAGTAGAAAGCCTGAGGCTATTTGTCTGTCTACATTTAATCTGATAGTCTATTTTTCCTACTAAGAAATTAGTTTGTGAAAAGTCGTATTTTCCATGTACTTTTGTTCTCTGATAGCAGAATCCAGGTCTGCAGAATTGTTTCATTTTATGCAATTTTCAGTCTTCAGCAAAGAAGCTGTTGACTTCCAACACGGTTATACAGTAAAAACACATCTGCATTTATGGAGTTAATAGCCTTCTTATTAATTTTACTCTGCCTTTTTTTTTTTTTTTTAATAGAAACCTAATGAAAACCATGTTTATGTGCTCAAAGGCACAGAGGAAATTCATTACTCTGAGGAATAACACACTCCACAAGTGAAATGAAAGTAATCTTATTTATGACAGGAAGAGGCCTTCACTAGACTCAACTCCACCGCACTTGGACTGATACTGGCTGCATGAAAGAAGCTGCAAATTCAGGAACCGGTTTCCAATGTAAGCCTCATCTCAGCAATAAACACATTTGCAGTTTAGTCTCGCAAACATTCAAAATCCGTTGAAGAGGAAATATCCAGCTATTGTATTTACGATAAACATGTTACGAAAGGAATGCGGCGATTACATAAAAAGTAGAGATAGAGCCTCTCATTTGGGGTTCCTCATTCCACCTAGAAATGAGCATCCCCCTGCTCCTTTTTCAGTATCCACCACGGCGTGCACCTACAGCTACAGCCAGACTGCTTGCTTATCAGATCTGGCACTTTGCATTGGGTTTAATAGCGTTATTGCGGTAACCGAAATACCCAAGTTTACACGCATTTGGCTGTGGGGTGAAGACAGACTTGTAAATACCCCCACCCGGAGAATCCTTGGGGCTGAGGAGGTGGAGGCGGAGGGATGGGACACGCGGGGAAGGACAGGCGCTGGGCACCTACCGAATGAGTGTGCTGCGGGGTGGGACCTCAGCTTGCTACAGGGCTTGATGCCCAGAGGTGCACACAGTACCCTGCACATCCAGGTAATTCCCTAAGCAGAAAAGGGAAATCAGAAATGACGGAGGATTATTTACTGTCCCAGCCACCCAGCCCTGTATGTGTACGTGCCTGAGTATCTGGGATCCGTGTGTATGCATGCACATGGGTCTCAATTTGAAAGAAAGGGAAAAACCTTCTTGCAAGGGGGGGGGGGGGGTGGTGGTGGTGAGAAAATGCCTGAAAAGTTATTTCTACATCTATTTCTGTGCAATATTGCATCTTTTTATTGAACAAAATTAAATCAAAAAGGAAAAATGTCTCTTAGCGCTGTGAAAGTCAAACCCTACGTTCATCTCCTCTCTATAGACTTCAAAAGAGAGCTTTCATTAATGGAAAGTTGTGATGTACGGCAAGCTGGATGGCTCCACATGCGTTTGCAATTTCTGTATCTAAACCCACATGTTTTACATTCCTTAGGTTTCTTCCCCAAGTTGTCTCGAGTTAAAAAAGGGGAAGGAAGGGGAAGCAGCAGCCATGCCAAGGCTTCCATCCAGCAGTAAGACCTTTAGCCCACAAGAAGGCACTGTACGTTAATAAATAGGAGCATGGTGATATTTTTGGAGGCAATTGCCAGTTTTTTTCATTCTTGGTGGCTTTCGCTAAAGGCCCAGCACAAGATGTGTGGGTTTCTCCAGCGTCACGAAGGACAGCTGCCTTTGTCTGCCTGCAGATGTTTGGCCAGTTGCAGTTTGGATGCTTGACCAGTGAGCAAGATAAGCTCTTCAGCCTTGCTCAAGGAATTAACTGATATTCTTGCACATCTTCCCCCAGAAAGCGACTTTTAACACTAAACAAGCTTGACGAATGTGAAGATTTAGTTAAAGAAAAACATATTTAGCTCTTCCTTTGCTGTATTCCTTTTGCAATTACAGTATGTTTGCATTTGTATAGGCACTTCACTTTTCTCTCATGTGATCTAAATTGCCCTTCAGCTTCATCCCACAACAAAACAATTAATCCTTTGTTTGCAACATGAGTCGGTTGTCATGGAAATTAATATGATTTTACAAATTTAGAAGTATGAACATTTTTGGATCGCATATGAAGAGAATGGGGTGACACAGATCGAGTGTATCTTTTAGAAATCGCTTAGTACATTTTGAGTGCATCGGGAAAAAGATATTTGCAAGAATATAAAACTTTTAAAGCAGGTAAAAAACCTGAAGCCTGTTTTAGTCTACAATGTTTGAATATTCCTCCCAACGGGCAAGTTGTTCCTTAAATCATACACACCCTTTCGTTTGCACAGAAGATTGCTCAATCTTTTGGTCTAGATTTGAACTTGTCAGCTAGGAGAGCAGAACTGAGACTCTCCTGTTCCCTTGACAAATGATCTATTTGCTGACAGAGATGAGCAAGGGAGTGGACAATCTCAACAGTGCTTTTCTACAGCCACATTTTATTCCCCCCTTAACGTGAACACAGAAAAGCAGGAGCAGCTCCACTGAAGAAATAAGTGATGCTGTTCTCTGTGATGTCTATATACCTCAAATTGCTGGAAAGAGCCTGGTATGGGCCAAAATTCTCCATGATGACACAGCTAAAGGCCAGCACGGTGCCATGGTACAAGCGGGGTCACTGCAGACTTGCAAGATCTACTTTTGGGTAGCATATATACTGAGGATCCTACATGATTCTGGATAAAACACTGTCTGAGCCTTATGAACAAGATGATCGATAGTGCCAGACGCCCATTTGGGTTGGGGGAGCTGCCAGACTAGCTCCATACGGCCGAAAGATGTTGTACAGAGAGATCTGTTGACATTATCAGAATTGAATTAAGTTGAACTGGCAATAACAACGAAGATAGTATATGGAACCACTTGCTTTCTAGCTGCTGCCTCCTCTCTCAAATTAAATTAGGTGCTCCCCTGCCCCAGCAGAAAGCCACCTGCCCGCAGCTCCCGCACACCGCCTGCCCTTGGCTTCCAGGCACGGAGGAGACCCAATGTTCTCCCTCCCATGTTTCTCACACCCACCTGAGCAGGCTCGTATCACAAAGCACAAGCGATGCCAGTGCTCTCTGCTCAGAAAAGATAACACAGAGATGCAGTTTATAATGAGTATATTCACACCCTTTTTCAAGCGGTTTTCGAAATGATGTTTGCCAACATTTGCAATGCCTAAGTTCTCTCCTCTTACAAGCATGACACACTGACGTTAAGCATCTCAAATACTAAAAATGAAGAAAAGCTTGGGTGAAAATGTCAGCTTTAGGCTCCACTAAATCCCATAACCTACCCAATGTACAGAGAGAACAACGGGGCAAGTGTCCCCCTGCAACACAGGAAATCGGTCTCAGTGATAACCACCAGTTGACCCTTTTCTCTCAAGAAAAAGAAGTCTAGATTTATTTAAAAATATTCCTCAGGTGTTCTGTAACACGTCCTATTTATTTTTTTCATTAGTATTTCAGGTTATATTAGAAAATTTGTGGAGAACAAGTATCGGAAAGGCAGCATTCCCTTGAAGCATTCGCAGTTCAAGCACTTGAGAACAAACACTTTCAAAAAGGAGAACTGGCTCAGCAAACAAGTTTAATTTTAACACTCAGGCACCCACCTTGAATCTGGCCTCAATGCTGGAGCAGGGCCACAGCTTGTAAAACCTGTGTAGCTTTAATTCGCCAAGCTACTACTCCTAGGCAGAAAGAGTACCATTTATCTTCACTTTGATGAGTTTCTGTGTTAGGTCATCAAAATTAACTGCCAGGGTACGTGGATTCTGCCATAACATGAATGCTAAATAAAACCACCAAATTTTAAGCCCACAAATGAGACACTTAGACTGAATGAACTCTGTGAACTGGATTTAAGTATGCCAAGCTATAATAATGTAGTAACACAGTAAATCAGGTGTGATGAAGAAAGTCTGAAACTACACAAAGAGAAAAGCGAGGCTGGATTCTTTCACCCAGCAAGGTTATGCTTTCATCCAGTAAGGTTATCCTACAGCAAGTGATCAGTGGAAAATGCCCTAAATCAGCAGAAGAAATGTAACTGAGGAGCTTCACTAGATCCTTTGGCACAAAGGAGAGAGATGATCCAAGCAGCAGGATTTTGGAAAGGTGGGTGCTGTGAGAAAGCCTTTTCTCAAGCTGTAGCCAGTTACACTGAAATAAAAATGTACAGACGAGGTTCCCTGAAGTACTCCTTTGCAACAGCACTGCTGACTACAACTCACAAATGCTTTAGGGTTCATGGATTTCCTTCTTTGTGCCTTTCCCAAATGCACGGAGCCCTGAGGGTGATGCCAACCACAAATTACTGGCACCCTTTCTGATCCCACTCAACCCCTCCATTAACTGAAAAACAGTCAACCTTACAGCTAGCAATTTGCATCCTACTATTTTCTTTATGGTTAAATAGGCGTTTCCTGAAAACAGATCTCTGTGTTATCTGTACTGAAGATCATATGTAAACTCTTGCAAGAATATTCAGGAAATATAACACAGCTCATGCCAGTCTGACCTTACTCATTAATAGGTATTGTAGAGCATATGTTCATACATAACTCTAGGATTGTACTTGTACAATCAAATTAACCTTTGGACTGCTGGTGCTCGGCCATAATTTACTGCATCTAGTTTTCAATTGCATATACAGTGCTGCTAATAGTACAGAAATACTACCCCATAAAAATCATAAGGACTGATAACAAAGCTGATAATGGAGCAGAATGTTTCGCTTCCACTACAGAAATATAATTAACTATCATTGTGTACCCATAATCAGTTGTGTCTGCATCAGAGAAAAATGCTCTTATTTGCAGCCTTTGCTGAAACTCAGCCGAGAAATATTTGAATGGGGGTGGAAGGGAAGAAGCAGCAAAGGCAGGGGAGGAAGAGATAAGTCAGTAACTTTCCCCAGACGCTGATTTAATTTAAAAGGGTAGTAGCTTTTTCTTTACTAGCTGGGCCATGGCATTGTTCCTGCGTTCCCCGCGTTAGTTCCACTCCATTGCTAATTACTGCTTGAATGCGACAAGCTGCGCAGAGGCTAAAGAGGTCAGTCTCCGAAGCCTCCTCCGACTACACTATCTTGCTGAACAAGTGGGAGAGCCACTCTTCCCACACCTCTGGTGAGGGATGATGGAGTAGGCTTGTCAGGCCAGGCAGGGGCAACCCCCCTCCATCCGACCCACACCCACCATGACAGGACTCGACGAGACCCTTCCCTACCGTACGTGAGCACTGACAGCACGTCTAATATGAGGAGACACCAATAGTCGTTCTCAGCTCGCCTGTTTACTTTGAGCAGACATCTCCTCTGATGGTGCCTACATGTTAAACCAACAAACGGGATCTGTGCTGACCTCAGGTTTCCCAAAACCACAGGGGAACAGACATGGTGAGAATTTCAGCAAGCCCAGTAGACGAGTGAGAAAATCCTTGCATGGCACTGTTGCCATTTTCTGGTGGGTTCTCATGGTGTTTAAATAACCACCTCCCTCCATATGAAGCCCCTCTGTCCCCTGTGACCAGTGAATCTCAATTCCAATATCAAAATAAGCCAAATGCCTCTTTGTTGATGAAGAAATGATAGAGGTGTAGGAAGAATAACTGTGAATGCTGTTTCTTCTCAGCTTTCGCAAATGCTGAGCTGGTCTTCCTCTGACACGTGCTGTATTGAGTGACAGGGAAAAGAAAACCTTGTGCTTTACAAAATAAACCTCCTATTTTATTACAGTGAATTCTACATTTAAAAATATCCTGTTAGAAGATGCAGAGTTTGATGTAATTAACCTAGAAATTACCTTAATATAAACACTGTGATGCTGGTAAAACAAAACAATCCTCCATAACCAAGTTCAGCATTTAACTTTAAAGTATCAGTGCAAGGTTTAAAAAATTTAAAAAAAAAACCACAACCCCAAAACTATTTCCCTTTCAAATCATGTTTTTTACCTTTTTGACATGTATTGGGGAATAGCATAGGAATTTCTTTCCAAAACAATGCATCACTGCGTGAATGTTGTGATAAGGACGTTTTAATTGCTTGCTATTACGTTAGGAACATATGGTGAACTGAGGTGTGCGTGCAAATATGATGTGCTCAGCACAAAACCGTGAGGGTGCATCTACAGTGACTTGTTCTGAGGAGGACAGCTGTGCTCCGAAGCTCTCAGGAATGCAAAACTGAGCTTCTAGGTCAATTTGTGCTCAGCACATCTGAAAAAAAAAAAAAAAAAAAAGCAGCTGCATAATTTTTCTCATTTCTTGCGGAAAAACAGTAAAAGAATGCTCACTGTGTAATATTTTGCTCCTTCTGTAGAAGAAACCTCACACAATAGTTTGGTCCCTTCAAAGCTGCAGTTTATTTCCACTGATGTAAATCACCACAATATTTTTCGCTAAAAGAAAGACCTCATTGCCAAGAGAGGCAATGGATAGCCTGCTCTCCTGCAAGGCGCCTTGGCACAAGAGGGACCCAGATAGGAACCAAGCGACACCTCCCGAACAAGGATGCCAAGACAGCAGCTGGAACCCATTACAGAGCGGGACAACTCTGCCCAAACAACCGAATGCCAGGATCTCAGGGTACGAAATAAAGGAGGCTTACAGGACAGTGCCGTATAAAAACATGGATCTTCTTGTGCGTTTGGGTTTTTTGGTTTAAAAGAAGTTTTGCTGGCTATTGGAATCATACCCATCATTTCACTCTTTTGATATTAATGCGAAAGGAGATATTCCCTTGGTAACTTGGCTCTGGACTGTGAATGGTCTTCTGGGGAGGAAAAAAAAAAACCAGTAGATTGAAAGTGCTTCACAATAAAAGAAGCAAAAAATATCATTTTAAAGCCCTAATAATCCAGGGTGATACTCAATTTTTGCTGCAGGCTGTCACAGATTTCCATGTAAGTGAGAACATTTTTTACTCTGAAGAGCCTGATGGCTTTTCTCAATTTATTACTCTAACTGCTGGGCAGACCCAGGTTTCATTTCCCCCTCCTTTTGTCTATTAGTGCAACAGAGAGTTACAACTGATGAATTCTATAGGTTGCCTGTACTGCAATTGAATACAATTCCCTTTTTCTGCATACAAACAGGTCCAGCTGAGAAGCACTAACCTATTGCATGCATTACCAAGGATGGGGAATTAAAACAACAAAGCAAGTGAGAGCCATTTTCATCCCACAGCTAGTAAAAATCTCTTCAGGCCATTCAAGAAACAGAAATTTTACTCCAAAGTAAAACTGTTGTGCATCTCTGTTGTGACATGACAGGTTTGCAATTGTTTTCAATAATTATAAATTAGGTTTCAGTGTGACTAGAGATGATTCTGCTCTGAGGAGCTTTTTGAAGATAATCACTTTATGGCAAGGTCTTACTCCAAACATATAAGAAAGTTGGAAGGTGGGAAATGTATAGATGACCAGCGACAGCTGGAAAGCAATTCAAAACTTATCCAAGGACAGTTTGGAATAGAAAGACTTCTGCTAGGAACTGGGAGTGAGTAGGGTCTCTGAAATAAGGAAAGATCACCAGTTGGCTCAAAATGCAGCAGTTGGCATCTTCCTTACACAGGTCCAAGACACTGGTTTTCTTCTGCAAAGTCCTTACTTGTGGCAGTCCCAAAGAGTTCCTGAGAAATCACTTGGTTAGCCTTCACTGGGAGTGGTGGGAGCCTGCGAGGAAGATGAGCAGCCACCCACAGCTGTGAAAGCCATGCCAGAGGGTCCGGTGGGAAAGCCAGCAAGCTGCCAGCATCTCCCCACTGGCAAGACGGAATTCAAATCCCTCATTTCCATCCTAGGTATTCCCCAAAATGGAATACTCAGACTACAAACTAACCCTGACTGCTGAAACACCAACACCCGAAATATGTTTTCCTCCTTGTTTATCCTATCTCAGTTTCTGTAAGGCACAGAACAAGAAGGTCGGATACAACAGCCTAGCAATATATTACTATTTAGTAACAGCGTACAGCACAGAATAAACAATCGCGGATAGAAACCTGCCGTTTTCAGGGTCTGCTAGATACAAGCAAATCCCAATGGCAATTTCCTCAAATCACTCATCGAGTCTGTTACATTTTCGCCTTTTACTTTTGATGATAAACTTTGAATTGAACAGCAAGATTACCTTCTCAAATGGCCCCATATTTACCAAAGACAGTGCAAGAGGAAGTGTATATTTTTCATTATACAACTGCTAAAGCAACAGCCAGCGAAACCAAACCCCACAAACAGCTACATTTCAACTATGCAGGTGGTGTGAGCTCTGCAGGGCAACCACCAGCTTAAACGCATAGGATTTTTTAAAGACGACTGCAAAAGAAAGCAGCAGAGAAGGCGATGAAACGGGGAAAGGACAGCCCAGAATGAGAAATGAAACTACCAGAGCAAATATTCTGGAGATGGGTTAGTTAGAAAGACGGATCTGGCCTTTTAGAAACACAGTTTCTAGTGGCAGTGAGATTATGTTGAGTATTTTCTTACTCTTTTGAACTAGTTAAGTGATTGAGGGAGAGGAGGAATCATGGCATCTCCTAGGAGGAAAAGCCCAGCCTGCCCGTGGTGGGGAGTGGGGGACACAGCTGCCCTGGCTGTGCCTTTGGGCTGGCTGCAGAGCCTAAATCCTGCCACTCTGGGGTCATGAACAGACTTCTCCTCCCACAGGGGATGATGCTGGGACAACTCACTAGTTCAAGCCTGAATTCAGGCAGTGCAAGAGGAGAGAGAGAGATTAAAATCACCACAGAAGAGCTTCTTAATAATATCTGCAGTGGACAAAGCTTGCAGGCATGAGAGGGGTTGCATGGCACAAGGGAGGCTGCCCACACAGAGATGCTGAAAACAGCCTTAAGTGATGGGCCTGCTGTCCCAGTGGCCAGAAAAGACTGAGAAATTAGAAAAGGAAAATTATTCAGGGGCTCAGAAAAGAGCCAAAAATTACATTTGCCCAGACTCAGGCAGCTGTCAGATTCTCAAGTGTCTGGATACAAAAACCAATACAAACTCAGGAAAAATAAGCTTGGACTTTCATAAGATAATGCCTGTGCACAAAACAAGTCTGAGGATCACACTTTGGGACACAGGGGTATTGGGGATTCAAATATAAAACTCAAGATGAGAAACAGGCAAAGGAGGAAAATGGTATCAACAATTTCTGGCTTTAATCATTGCATAAGGGCCAAGTCTGGAGCAGCTAAGAGATGTGATGACTGCTTGGATTCTCCTTAGGGACAAACTTGGCTCTCAGAGAAGTAAGGGGAAAACTACCCCTCGCACGGGACGGGATGGGAGCAGGAGCAGGTCCCAACTATCATATTCCACCACCAATTTATGGTGCTTGACATGGATGCGCAACAGTTTCACTCTTCAGATGCTGCTGTTTCCTTTTTCACAAGGGAACTTTTATGTACGTTCTTGTGTCCAATCAACTTAAAGAATTCACTTTATAAGACTATAATTTCCAAAAATTTTGAGTCTATTTTAAGATCTACACTGTACACATACATACTTACAGTTTGGTGAGACTGAGCATGACAGTAAGTAACCAACTGCCTGCCTTGTCTATTGTAGATTTAAGGTGATAAAGGAGAAAGGCAGTCAAAGACTGAGCATGGTCCATGCCTTTGGTGGCTCTGCAGTCATGCTG
Source organism: Balearica regulorum gibbericeps (assembly GCF_011004875.1). Lineage (NCBI taxonomy): Eukaryota > Metazoa > Chordata > Aves > Gruiformes > Gruidae > Balearica > Balearica regulorum. The sequence continues at coordinate 52,775,933 of NC_046187.1, read as the reverse complement.
TTTTACTTTGCATGTTTGTAACAAGCCGGGAGTTATATTCCCTAGTGGAGGTGGTGCTCCAACCATAGACCAAAATTAAATTAAAGTGAGAAGCACTGTTTGTTTGTGTCTGGGTCAAGAACTGTTGCAATCAGACCTCACATTTCATGACCATGATCAGAACCAGATTAGTTTACACAGGGGATGTGAAATACACCCAGTAAAACAGTTTGGAGTTTTGTTTCTTTTTCTTTTCTTTCTTTTTTTCCCCAAACAAAAATATTTGATTTGATTGCACTGAACAGTTTTTGCAGAGTTTTCATGGAAGGGATTTTCTAGAAATTCAATCTCTTTTGTAAAATAAACCTGTAGGCTAAATCTGAAAATACTCTCCTCCTTTCTGAAAGCTTTGTATGCAAGCTACGCGGCCCAAATTCTACTTTGTTTATGTAGATTTCCTATATATATTCTTCAAACATTAAAAAAGTCTATGAAATTTAAAAGTAACAAAAGAAAAAAATAATGAAATACTGGGAAAGCTGTTAGTGTATCCTATATGCTTTTTGTCTATTTGATTATGATAGTGTGCTCATAAATGGCTGCCTTGGGATGCAAAGAAATGGCAGAAGCTTCCGAGTCCTTAATTCTTTCTGCAAATTTGGCCACATAGCTGTAATATTTCCCTTACCAGTCACAAAAAGACACTGGGATGACTTTCCTTCCAGCCCTAACTTTGTACTAAAGCTCCACGCTCCCCATCTGAGATCTAATATGACTGACATTTTACAAACTTGGCAAAAGAGAACAGATTGGAAGTAGAATCAAATCAGAGTTATACTTAAAGTTATAAATGTATATAGGCTATACTACATGGTTTTACTTAAAAGAAATCCAGACATACCAGGTAATGCTTGCACAGTTAAGCATACAAATGACTGTAACGCAGTCCTACTCTTATTCTGTGCTACACTTCTGATTGCACTTAAAGCATTTGCAATCCCAGGTGAATTTAAACCTGTTTTTAAGGACTTTTCCCCCCTCTTCTCACTTCATGCCACTACCAAAGGGAGTTAAGACTACTTCTGTTTAATTGTTCAGATGACTTTCAAGGGTGAGTATCACTCTGAATTTAAGGTTTACTATAGTTTATGATCCTTGATTTGAGGATAACTGTATCATCCCTGCAATGTTTTTATCCTTAAGTCTTTCATTTTTTAATATTCTGTCAATATTCCCAATTTTATATATGATTAGAAATGTCATATATGGTATTTCCACGGTTTGAAGATATGCAATAATAGCCTTATACATATATTTTTATGTGCATATTCACTGCTATATCAAAGCAGATGGTGTGCGTCCCCCAACTAAGAAAAGCTTACAGTTAGCAAACTATCAGGAGACCTCTGGAGCAGTGCAAAACAACTGAGATCAATGAGCAAATCTGGCCCCGGTATGTCAGCTGGAGGTTGCTTGCAATAGCTGTGCAAGATTGGCATTTACTGAGAGGGAAGACTGAGAGAGTCCCCTTCTCACAATGTCTTGGGGCTTTAGAAGTCTGTGACTGCCTGAGCTCCCCCAGAAACGGTGCCTTAATGAGCAGCAAAACAAAAGCCAATGATGCTATGGGGAGCCTTTCAAGCACTGATGGGTAAGCTGGTGTGCAACACATCAGAGCAACAGCGATCAAACTGTGTCATTAGTGAAAGACAACTCAATGTGAATTATTCCAAATTATTCCCGATTTCTCCAGAAACAGTCTTTCTGCAAGATTTGGTTTATGTTTAACTACAAGAAATTTATAAGCTAACTGCAGAATTTGACCAGCAGTATTATCTGAGAAGTAGTTCAAATGAGAGGAATTATGGAGGGGGCACGACATTTACTACACTTGCAAAATGAAGAGGCTCACCTTAAACACAACACAGAACTTGACTTACCTTCATAGTTATTCACTATTAATGCATTTTTTTCTCTTAACAACATCAGGAAATTTAGTCGGTTGCTTACGTTGAGGGCTTAGAAGGTCATATAAGTAGAAGACTAGAGTTGTAGCAGATCATGGAGTGCTTACTTTAGCACCAACCCACACAGTTCTGCATTTAAAGAAATACATATTTCTGGAAAAGACCTCTGTCTCTGAGGTCTTATCTCTGAGATATCAAAACTGGCTCGTTAATCTATCACAAGAAATAGCTAATGAACAGCTTCAGAAGTAGGGCAAATCTTATCTTAAACATTTCGAAATGCACAAAAAAAAATCTTTATTCATACAGTAGAAGCTGCATGGACCAATTTCACCATACAAGAGCTTAAGTCAAAACTTAGTTGAAGGCAATTATGGCAGAGGTAATGGGTGCACTGTCCAGAAATACCAGGTAGTTACACCTGCACTGCTTAAGCCTGTGCCAGGAGTCTTTGCTAATAACTGTTTACATCTTCAGTTCACTGGTTTTACAATTTCTTTTAGGATTTCAGTCTTCATGACCTACCATAAGTCTGCTTCTGTACTCTGGTAGCTACCAAAGTTTTCACTACGCATGCTTTTCCAACTTGCTGCAGTCAGTCAAGCAAGCACATCATACAGGCCTGGAATAAAGAAAGAAGTTTTGCTCCCAGGAAATTTTGTTCCCAAGAATTTGCCACCAGCTTTGGGACTTCAATTACTGCTTCCAGGCCTTCCGGAAAAACAAAACAAAACAAACGCCACAATACACAATCTCATTGTTCTTAACCTTGAAAGGATACAAATTGTATTCTAGTAAATATAAAATCTTTTTTGAGGTCACTTAACCACCTTTCATTAAAAGAGAACAATAAATACAGGCTAACCTATTACGACAATTTAAGTAAAATAATAATTGTTCATTTTTGAAGGAATAAAGATACTAAGACTTGCTAAGCAAGTCCGTAACATGTACAGCACATTTTCTAGTGTTTCATAAGACGTTTAACATGTGGTCTTAAAGAAACACATGTACACCAGCTGTGCAGAAACAAAAATAAACTTCAGAGCTCCAAGGACCCATTTCAAGGTATCTTTTAGGTCAATCCTCTCCAAACTAAGAGTCTGAATCTGTACGACTTTTAGTCAAGTAAAATCTCCATGATTTCAGCTGATAAGTAACATATCTTGAAAAGTCTCCAATGCAAAGAAACTCGAGTACCTGAGTCAAGGGCAGCAGGGTACTGTGCAGGCAGCTGGATATTTTTAGTTCGATAAAGTGAAATGTTTGTCTGAAACACTCCCTTGCTCCTGGAAAGGAGAGTTGATACTTCACTGCCCCATGCGATCCTCTCTTCCTACTGGTCTCACTAAAATTATACTTGGCAGAGCCTCAGCGATGAATCCAGGTAAGCCTCTTGATCCCCACCATCACTATTATCCACGCCTGCTTGGCCAGCTATCGCATAGTTTTACAGTATGACCAAAATTACACACTTCTCTTTGAATAAAGCCCACTACATGCAGCAGTAGCTCTTAAGCTTACTTACTAGCATTTAAACATAAATTTCTAACTTATGGCTCTACAAGTAAGATGAAGCAGGTCAATGAAACTCAGCATTTCCAGTTCAGGTAAACGGATTAACTTTTCAACATTCATCCAGCACGGCACTGGAAAGAAGATTACAGCAACTTTGTCCAGCCAACAGAGCTGCCAATTCGCTGCTGAATATAAAATCACTTCAAGCTGGGGCTGCAAAATGAAGAGAAGGCCTGCCAGACGCAGAAAATCTAGGAAAGAGGGAAATGCATTTTTTACTGTTGAGGAGTAAGGATAAGCCAACACGATGCTGAATTGGTTTGAGAGCGGGGCTGAGTCATGAGACAGGACTGGGGTGTGTTAGGGATGAGGACAGGGATGGGCATCACCACAGCCCTCAATGAATCTGCAGGTGGATGGGTTCCTGCTATTTAAAATTACTGAAGCTCAACTGAAATTAACTCTTAGTTAAGGACAAGTCTAGACAGACTTAAATGAGGGACTCAGAAGACATCTGACCATATCAACAGCTCTTATGCCCATCTGAAAATAAAGTTTAACATAATTACAAATGCACAAGAAACATAAGTTTAAACAGCACTAATAGCCAGGTGTGGAGCTGTCTTCACAAACTTCAACATCATGATCTATTCCAAACACATCACATCTTCACAGGAGCTGTGTGACTTCATACCACAGTACATCCCATGCAAAGAATGTGGGGACTGAGGAGTTCCATTCAACCAGCCATGACCTTCAACATCGTTCATACTACTGTGGTGTGCCTCTCCACAGCCGAGTGGGTCCTGCCGTGGTATGTTGGAGCAGTATCCAGGAAAAATGATGCAGAATATGTCAAAATCAATCTTTAAAAGGTCTTTTGTATGAATACAATCACAACCTGTAGGGGAGCATTTAATCAGCATCTGATTTTTTGCAATGTTCATGATGTGAGGAAGTTTTCAAAAGCATTTTGTCTTTATAAGTCTCCTCTCAAAACTCCCAATGATTTATATTTAGTACAAACAAATTCTCCATCAGTTAACAATTTTTTTGATGCTGTGAAAGTCAAAACCACTGAATATTCCATCCTCCATTAACATTTAAGATATCTGTGAGCAGGACTAGACTATTTTCAGACAGATTTGGTTTAAACTCCTAAGCCTGGCAGGCTTGTAGATTCTGCCCTTCTTACTGTAGCTTTAGCAAAATTCTTCTCACCCTGTCAACTGAACGGTCTGCTTTGTTTCCTTCCATGAGTGTGTGAAATGCCATTAGTTTTATCATCTTTGCAGGACAAAAAAGATGACAAGTGGATTTTCAACAGTACCTTCATAAAGGTTTTGCTTGCAAAGTGTTTTGGTTTTTTTTTTTTTTACTCTTAAACTATATTTAAGCATTTGCTTCCCATATTCTAGAAGGGTTTTTGCACAACATACATCTTCCATATATTGCTATGAAAATTTTGTTTTACATGCTCAGAAGCTCAGTAGTTAAAAGGATTTAAGATTTACTGTTTAAGCTACAATGAAAAATAGAAAAAGTTTTCTAGAAACCACACAACACAATCAAACAAATGATGATTAAAAGGTTTAATTATTCTCTTGCTACACTGTTCTTCAGAAAGTCTTTGTGATTACATATTATCAGTAGTAACAGACATGAATTAAGACATGCTTAAATAATTGTAAAAACACAAAGTTGCGAGAAGTTATTTCCTCCAGCAACTGATTTTTAGAACTCAACCTTTTCATTATATATATACATATATAAAAAAAAAATTCCTCCCGAGCACACAATGAGATTTTATATGCCTGTACTACACCATTCCTCCTGACAGAGGGCGTCTTAATGCCTTCTAGCATTATGACAAACTAGCCCAATATTCAGGCTTTTGCCAAATCAGGCCTGTGGCTGCACCTGTTAATCAAGAACAAATGCCTAGCTGACTGAACGTTAATCTACAACCAACCAGAACAGAAATAACCATGGGCAGAGATAAGACAATTTTGGCTGATATGGCATCTGGAAGAAGATGCGTTGCAGCAAGAGCTAAACAGGTACCAGAGAAGGAGAAACTGGCAATGGGGAGAAGAGATGATGGGAAATGTCACCAGCCAAAGCAAGAAAAAATCATCAAAGATCCCATGTGAATGGCCAGGAGCTCAGAGTAAACCACACGTAAATGTATAATGTTCATGCATGTCTCCAAGGGCTGTTTAATGTTTTTGTTCCCCGCATTTCTGCATGTTCTACAAATAAATCATCCTGCATTTAGGAAATGTGTCTGGCCTCCCCACTTCCCTAACTCCAAAACATTTCTATTGCCAGTGCTACCATATGATCAAGAAAAGCACCATCTGTCTCTTCCAAATGTGGTCTTATTCATTTACCACTTCCACCTTACAGTTTGCATATGCTGCTTGTCACGTATTTGCTTCTTTCCCCCCAACTTCTCTTCAAAGCACAGAAAAAGAAGAAAAAAAGACCACCATACTGTATGAAGTACCGCATGGTAACCAGGACATAACTTTTTTCAGGTTAGAATAGAATGATTAACTTTCCTTTTTTTCCAACTTGCTCAGCATCATAGCTTCACATATGCATGCAAAGATTTCTCCTTCATGTTGCAAGTTTTTGCTAATTCATTTCAGAATTTTCAGAACAGGAACTTTAGCTGAATTAAGAAGAGCATTTCCAGCATTATCATGCAACATTGCCTCAGCTGCAGTTTCTTCTGGTACTCAGATGTTCAAAACTTTTACAGACACAACTGGCAGAAGTGCCATTCTTTCTAAAATTGGGTAGATAGCAGAATACACCCTTTCTGTGGTCAGAAAATTGCAGCTGTGTCTGGACGATGCAAAGAAGAAACAAACCTACAGCTCTTTTTCATCTCTGGAAGATGTATACCAGAGCAATTTGAAAAATTTCCCTGTTGATTTTTACTTTGTGGTAAAGAAGCAGTTGTCCCAGGCAGTAAGTATCCCAGTGCATACACAGCAAAGACACAGTGGGGAATGACTATTTTATTTTCTCTTAGTTCAGAGAAGTTGTTCACTATGCAGGGACAAAGTTTAAACAAAAATGGCAAAATTTTTCATTGTGGATGGAGAAGGAATATTTTCGTTATTGTATCTGAACAATACAGCTCCATGTATCCAAGACCTGATACCAAACCATCCACAGAGTGCACACCTCCAAAAAGTTAGCAGTTTCAGGAGCACAAGGTGTAAAAGCACAAACACGACAACACCCGTGATGTAACACAACAGCAGAGTCCCAGATTTGTAGATCTTCAATCTGTCAAAACCGAAAGAAGCCTGGGCATCCAGGACCACTGTTGAGCAACCTGGCATTGAGGCAGAGACGTCTGTCCTGGCATGGTGAGCTCTGGAGGGGAATAGGCTGTGCTCCCCACCTGCACCCTCTGCACCCCTGCTGCTGCCTCCAAGAACCCTGGAGGGGGTCAGCCCCGTGGTCACAAACAGAAGATCAATCTCAGGCCACCTCCAGATGCCAGGTGATTTTGTAGCTGCATTTCCACTGTTTTCTAGAAAAATAATCTGGGGCAATTCAAGCTTGTCCATAAGATGCTACTACATTGCACCCAAGGGCAATGCAGACCAAAGCTTCCTCTGCTGGCACACCCCAGTGCTTGACTAAAGCCTGTACCTATGTGCAAGCTGGCCTTCATGTTTGCCTGGATGTTTGCCACCTTAGCCTTACATACAGTCCAAACACACGTAAGGCATTAATGATTTAAAGAAAAGGCAAAGCAAAAAATGAAAGAGAGAGCATCCCAGGAACAACCAGTCACCACTCGCCATCCATTTATCAGCATCATTAAAAATGACCCTATTACCTATCTCCTGTGCAAACAACGCAATGTAGCATAAAAACAAAACTATAAATCAAACAGCTTATTTTCAGTAATCTTTCATCTTGATGCTGTAAAGTCTACACAAAGAAAGCTTACTTAAAATACAGTATCCAAAATGTTGTATCAGCCTGTATCCTCTCTACTCCACGCTTCGCATTTTTATATAGCCTACTGCAATAGACTTCTTTATAGAACTACTGCTACTTGCTCCCTGCTACTAGCAAATTGCAATAGAGGTCAGGCCCTTGTAGGAAGGTGCACAGGCACCTTGTCTGCCCAATGTCAGCCACACGATATCACAGCAAGACATTACAGGCTATGACGCAAAGGACTTGGCCAGGTAGTCCTGGCTATTGCTGAGGCTGGCCCATCCGCCAGGCAGGTCGAGTAGCTGAACTTGCAGAAGGGGTTTGTGCAATCTGAAGCTCTGCCCTGTACTTTCCCCTCTCATCTCAGAAACTTGTGACACTCTGTGCAGACACAGGCAGCCTTTACCACCAGCAGTCGGGACGCTAAGCTATCTCATAATAAAATGTGCATTTCAAGTTACACTAAAAATACAATACAAACTTGCCCTTAGAGATTTTGTAGTAGTGTTTTCCACAGATCATGCGACATAAAAAAATAACTTTTCAGGTTCAAATTGCCAATTTTTAGTTACTTAAGTCACCTTTAGCTCCTGTATTACACTGGGTAAATTCCCGAAGTGTACAGCTGATAATTGTGAGGGTTTTTTATATATAAGTGATAGAAAAAGTCATTAGAGGCAGGGCTTTTGAGACTTAATTTTTACGAACATCAAGGAACTTACTGAGATTGCAGAAGGCAATTGCATTAACAAAAAGCTTGAAATGACTGAGTTCACCTGTCTCAGGAAGGGAAGAGGAAGAACAGAAACACAGAAAGGAACTATATTTAAGAAAACAGACTCAAGAAGCTAAGCAGCTTTTTATACAAGACTACACACAAATCAAAAGTACAAGGTAAAAAGCCCTCAGGAAAGTTACTGTTTCCTCAAAGACACAAAACAAGACACAAGCATAACTTTCCTCTACAAAGCAGAAACCCTAGAACAGAAGGAGACCCACTTGGCTAAATCATGAGGTGTCAGCAGGGGGGTTGGAACTAGATGATTTTTAAGGTCCCTTCCAACCCAAACCATTCTGTGATTCTATGGGGTCTTCACTGACTTCAGACACAAGAAGTCATGGGAAGTGCAACTCAGCTCAGACCACTACAGGTGAAATACAGGCACACAGGGGCAAAAGCAGAACACACAAAGGTGCTCTTGATGTCCCCTGAGAGGGATAGCAAAAAAGCATCTGAAGAAGGGAAAAGGGAAAGAGGAAGGAAGGAATCTCAGGGAGATGACAACGAAAATTAAAGATATCATTATTAAATGCAAGGTAAATCTATCCACAGGTATTACTGAGAAGGTTAATAGGTTTGATGTCTTTTTGCTGCAGCCTTTGCTAGGAAAGATAACATAATCAGATAGTGAAAATGATCACGGACAGACTAGAGGAAAACCAGACTAGATAAGTTGAGATGTTTTCATGTCAGCTCGGCCAGATGAATTGCACCTGAGAGAATTTAGAGAAGTCAGTGAACTAATCTCAGACCCATTACAGGCTTTCTTTGAGGAGGCACAGGCAACGGCTGAAGTTTTAAAAGGGGCAGAAGGAGGCAAGCATAATGTCTGCCTTTAGGAAGGGGAGTGCAGGAACAGGCCAGACTTACAAACAGTGGCATACCACCGCAGGAGAAGCAAGCCTCATGCTGGGAATTACAGACAGAAGCATCACTTGGGAGAAACACAAAATAATCCAGTCCTCTGCTTTGCAGGGATGACTCCGTTGCAGTATTGCTCCCTGTTGTGACCACTGTGCTTGAGGAAACACATGGAAAACTTGGGGAGAGCCTGGAGCAAAACTTGGAGAGAGCCTGGAGCAAAGCACTCGAAATCATTGCAGCGCTAGCAAAACCAAGAATAAGAGCTCTTGGTTTGTTTATTCTGGGACAGAGAAGACAGGAAGGAGCAGGGTAGCATTTTTCAAATACTCCTCTTAGTCACCCTTTACCTAACAGACATTCTATGGCCACTGAGGCTGGGGTTAAATTGCAGGGAGATTTAAGGTACCGACTGTTAGGAGAAACTTTTGCAGTTAGAGGAGTTAAGCACTTGATTCTCTAGAGGAGTTTTGCAAGTTTTAGGGGAGTTCATGGGCAGTTTTTAAGAACTGGGCAGAGAAACATCTGGTAGGAAGGGCCCAGGTAGAACTGGTCCTGCCTGGGGTCGGGGGGTGCACTGAGGGATGTTTCAGGGTCCTGTTAAACTCCTTCTCCTGTACTGCACAAGACCTGGGACTTGGGGGCACAATTCTCTCCCCCTCTAGACACATACATACATACATATAAATGCCTTACCCAATAAACTCTCTAACAAAGGTATCAGCGTACAAACGCAGCTCTCTTCTATGCCTCCTTAATTCAGTTTATAGACCTTAACTATGTCAAACAGTGGAGAACAAGGAACTCGGGCCATTCCTTTACGTTATCGGTGGGGAAGGACATCAGATTGCAGCTAGGATTTCTCCCAACGATGACCAACCTGCCCTAAATGGAAAAGGAACATGATATGCCAGACGTGGCAACGTCTAATAGTTCCAGATGTGCTCCCAGTGAACTTGGCAGCAAAAATCTGGTAAAAATTTGTCAATGCTGTAATCTAGCTAGGGGATTTGTCGTAATGAGGAATAACTTTTACAGAATGTTCTTGGTCCAACCTGACATGTTGATAAGCACAGGATACAGCAAGAATGCTTGTCCTGCCTGTTTCAAGTTTGGCTGCACACAATGAGGACCCACTTCAACTTGGAAAATCATTTAAAGGACTCAAACTTTTGCTTCATATACTAAGAGAATGGAGTAGGAGATATGATCACATAAGATGGTTCTGGAATGGAAGAAAACAATAATTGCTCAAAAAATTGGACCAGGAGTCAGGAAACTCTTTCTAACCCAGGCTTTTGCGACCATCATCTTTGTTATCCTGAATGTGTCACAGTCTCTATCTTCGCATCCGCAGGTATGTGATGGGGGATGAAAACACCCATCAATCTTTGTACAGAATTTTGAGATGCAAGGTTGGAAAGTAGAGTCAAAGTCCTGCATCGAGAAATCATGAATGCTTTTATCCACAGGTATTACTGATCATCTGAATATAGCCGGTATCTTAAATAAAGGCATGAAGGAGAGGATGAGATCTTCCTCCCCACAGTGGCACCATGCAAAGGGTTAACATGGCACAAAGGAATTTGACAAGGATTCCTCACATTTTCAAGGAAGACTTGCAGGTACAAAACCATGGCAGATTACCGTAAGACAGCCTTCCAAAGAACCTCTGCAAAATTGCTGGCATATAGAAAATGGTGGCAGAAGAAGAAGCTGGCATAGAAATGCTAAACAACTTTATGCCCCCTTTAGCAGCTTCTGGGTGCTGCATTAAATTAGGTATGCCCAAGCTTGTTTCTCTTATGCCAGAAGACTACCCCATCTCCAGAGCAGTCCACCAACTAGGAAGGTGAAAGATGATGCAAAAGTCACTTAAATTCAACTGAGCCATTCCTCATCATGTTTTGTCTTTGTCTCAACTCCTTAAGAGCTACAGCCCAAAATTACATCCAGTGTATTTCCATTCTCTGTTTTGGAAATTTTGGAATAAAGACTGACTTTTTTTCTTGTTGTATGAAAAGCTTTGGTTGGGGAAACAAAAAAACCAAACAGACAGACACTGATTTTCATACATATATATGTACATAAGGTAGAAGCACAAAATTACGGACATGAAGGATGGAAAATTACTACAAAGTAGCTCGTCTTTCCTTTTTTCCAATACATATAACAGGGAGCATGACAAACAAAAGGATGCATGTCTGACACAGGTGGGATATCTGAAACCGTTTTGAGTCAGAGGTAGCCATCTCCTCCTGCTAGAGAAACTCCTAGGGTAGCGGGGAAAGAGTTTTGGTTTTCTCATTAGAAGGGGGAGATGATTCTCGGGAGAATCCTCAATCTCACTAATTCTTTAAAAAACAACAAAAATGGAGCCCTTAAACTGAGACAAGAAGGAGCTGAATGTGTTTTTTAGCTCATGGCAGATGGCAGCATACACAGACCCACAGAGGTAACCAAAATTATGGGACAAATTCTCAGCTGGATTAAAACAACACAGATGTTCTATAGTTATATGGAGCTACACCAGTTTATTCCTCTTAAGAAATGGCCAGTTGTACCAGATTGACGTATACGTCCACCTGAGAGATTAACAGTATCAAGACATTCAGGTACCATGCTGACAGCTCCAAAGACAAATGGAAATTGTGCTCTTTACTTGAAAGCTCATCATCATTACTGACTACTTACACAGCATCAATAGCATGTATTTTGGGACTTAACAAAAACTGTCTAGAAGGCAAGCCTCAAGATCAGAAACTACCTATTGCTGTTGCCATTCTAGTAGGTGAACAATGCGGTAGCCTCTCTCTTTTCAGTTTAATTACATCTGTAAACATAAAGCATAGAGTAGCATAAGACCATTTCTAACGGTAGGCTTTCCCCCCAGCTATGTGATGAAGTGGGGGAAAAAAACCCAGAAATGTTTTTGGAAATGTAAGAATCCTGAAGGGAAAACAAACATTTTCAGTATCTATAAATCTTAAACTAGGACGAGACTGGAAGTTTGAGAAAGCACAATAAAGTCTGCATGGACAAACGAATGTAGCTACTTGGAGCACAGCTGCCAACCCTATTGTAAGCAAGACTTTCCAGGTGATACAAATCGCCAGAGCCATTGTGGAGGCATAAAACAAGATACTGAAGATCTAAAAGAAAAAGCTGAAAGCAACAGGATGTTCAAACTACAAAGCACACAGCTCCTTTGAACTGCTCTGACCTGGCTCAACTGATCTCGAAGGGCAGAGGACTTGAAACTGCACAAGTGGGACAGGGAGAGGGATGGATTCCCAATTCACTCTGGACCAATTACAAAAGGATTTTTTCTTACTCCATTTCTTTCTTTTAGTTATTTTCAGAACAAAATGCCTTTTTTCATATTCTTGCCAAACAATAATGAATAACAGGCATGCCAAAGCCAATAATTAGCACATACAAACAAAATCACAGAAAACATGCATCCTTTTGTTGGTGGGCCTGACTGAACAGGTGCTGTTCCCCATGTAGTTAATCAGATACAGAAAATAGTGCTGGCATTCACTGTATCAGTAGATGTTAGTATTCCAGTGCTCATAACAACACAGTGGATTGCATATAGCTAGTTTTCCATGTTTCAAACTACACAAAACCTTCCAGACCACTAAACCTGTCCAGGGGAGAGGAAAGGCTGCAACCTAATATCTGCCAACAAACAAGAAGAAGGTGCTTTCTGCCATCATTATCCAAATGTCTGAATTGTTAACCTCATTGCCTGCACTGCCTTTTTCAACAATTCAGACTGAAATGTTTTATTGCGCTTATGTTTTACTTTTGTTAGCACAAAATATTTTCTGACAGGTGATATTGTTTTTAAGCTCAACTTTTTTCGACATACACTTTAAAAGTGGGAGGAATGACTAACTTGAATTTTGTAAGCTTTCGGTGCCCAGCATATAGTGTTTTAATACAGTTTGGATGTCTACCACTTACAGCCAAAAAAATATCTTTGGAGGCACTGGATTTTCACACAGTTTGCAAACTTTACTAGTTCAAGACACAGAAGCTATAGACTCTTTTTCCCTTTCTACAGATTACCAAAACGGTACTTTTGACATCACATCATTGCTGCCGTGACTGCAAGAAAATGCACGTTGGCATTTGGTGGGAAAGAGCTGCTTAACTTTCAGGAAAGATTTAAAGAAGCTCTACAGAGTTGCATTTTGGTACATGAATGAATGAATTTATTCCCACTCTTAGCCATTTAGGTGAGGAAGACAGGTGGGAGTAAAGGTCTTTAATGCTGCCAAAATAAAGATGACGTAGCAGGTACTGAATTAATGAACATTTGCAGTAGTTCTCAGGAAGGAGAGATACAAATGTGGGAACATTAGGTGACTTAAGAAAGTAATGACATCCAGCTCTGGTAATGCGGTGATGCTTATGAATGTCTCAAATACCAGACTTGTACAGAATTAAGTTCTGGAGGGTCTCTGAATGCAGAGAAGGAGAAAGCTATAGAAACAAAGGAGATGAGCTCATGGTCTGCATGAGTGAGACACAGCAAGAGAACTTTCAGAATGACATTGCTGATACAAAAACTAGGCCATACTAGCGTAAGAAGTCATTTTGAACTTGATGAAATATGGAGAGATGCATTCTTAATACTTTAGGTAAAATCGCCTCTCTTCATAATCAGAACATCATAGTTTTAAAAGTTGCTATGTTACAGTGACTTTCTTTTTAAGCCATGATACTTACCCATTTCCTGTAAAAAATCTGTGCTCCCATCTATTTCAAATATCCTTTAGCCTTGCCAATTATAAATCACAGAATATCCAGCTCCATTACACTGCTATTGTCATTAGGAGATCCACCACTAGCTCAGCAAATCTTTTACAGCTCCAATTGCTGGAGGACAGGATGGCGTACCAGGGAAGGATCACTCTGAAAACAGCAGATCTTTCATTTCCTTGTACTGGCTGCTACCAGACACAAGCACTGGGCTAAGCCATGATTTGGTCCAGTATGCCCTTCTTACTTCCTTGGGGTTCTGAATGGTTTCCATTAAAAAGAAAACAAAACCAAAAAACCACCTTTCTTTCATCCCTGTTCAACTTTGGCATTTCCAGAGCGCAAGCACACTCTCAACACTTCTTACAGTATTCTCTTTATGTTTTACAATAATTATTTTGAACTACAGAAAATTCTACAAGTATGTAAAAGTGCTGAGTTCAGATGTTCATAAAACCTGACTCACTAAATTCCTGAGTGAGAACAACAGATGTTTTCCATTTGCTTCTGTGCTACTGTATTTATTTAGCTACCCTTCCTTGTAAGAACAAAATTCAAAAGGAAAAGGGAATGCACGGTAAAACCAGGCAGCAAATCATGAGAACTGGATTTTTATCAGAAAATGTCTCCTTTACTTGAGTAGCTTTAATACCACCGTTTCTTTACAAAAGACAACTCCAAACACATCAAAGTACTGAAAGTAACTGACCTTTTTGAAGTTCTTCAAGCACAAACATTAAAATAATGGAGTAAACCCACTCTTTTCTTTCATAAAGCATAAACAAGACTATGAGTTGGGTTTGACACATTATCTGTGTGTTTTTAGCTTACAGCAAGGCCAACATCAAGTGAAATGAAATGATGAATCCTGGGTGGGAGGCGGGAATCACGTAAAGTAATCTGGCCTAGCTATCTGTGGTTAAAGCAATTTAATTACTTAAGGGTGTTGTGTAGTCAGTCAGTCTCTACGGCATGTACTAGCAATCAATTATTTCCCTTCGTGGCATTTTTATCATGTGTTTTTGTATTTTGGTATAAAAAGAAAACATAGTTATTGCACTATCATTTTTCAAGTGATAAATTAAGCATTTCTGACATGCTCAGAAAAGCATGAACATAAATAAGCTTGCTGTTGCCATAAATTTCAAGAAAAAGTAAGTGAATTTTGATTGCATGATGGAATTTCGGTTATACAGATACATTTGTTTCAATGATATATTTTGATTAATTTAAAATATGCCCCACTTCAAGTTCTGGGCTCATATGCAAAATATTCATAAAGGTTCTTCTTATATACACATTCTTCCCGAGGTCTAGAAATAAAGCCTTCCTTGCCTCCCTTCATCCCCAACTCAGCCTCTCCCACCACACAGTCTCATCCATTTAGCTCTCTGCCATTGCCAAGGTCTGAAGAAAGCATGGGAAAGGGGATGCGTTGTGTGGAGCAGCTGGGAGGTCACCCAGCACGTTATTGCTCCCGAGCGGTGCGCTCTGCTCTCAGGCTCCTCGTTTTCAGCCAGCGGGGTGGTCGACTTGAGCACCCTGTCCCACTCGAGCTGATGAGACAGGCAGCCAATATTCCTATCAGCATCAGCCAACTATTAAAAAGTAACAGCCTAAACTTTAACAGTCAGTAGAAATGGAAGCTGTAAAGCAGTGATATAAACACCAGGAATATCTCCTAGCAAAGACACTTTTTTCAACAACTACAATTAGGGAATTATTTGAAGATGTGTTAAGAGCATGATGTGTATTATCAACCATCTGCTACCACAGTGACCACATCTCAAGTACCGTCTTTTTACAAGTCAAGTCTGCTGTTTCTTTGATTCGTTTTTTCCTCAGGTGAAGCAGCACCTGGCACAACCATTAACATCAAAACACAACCAGCACTGATAATGAAGATGCACATCTGCTTTGGATGTGCTACAATGAGAAGTGCTAAGTTGCCGAGTGCATGCTGATTTTTTTGATGATACTTCCATTTTACAACACAGTTATCTTATATATCATGGGATTCATGGTACTTGGCACTGAGTAAGAAACATCACAAAAAGTTAAACTCTCATTCTACTGGAGGAAAAATTTAGGATTAACTTCACATGGATTTATGGGCTTATGAAGAGTTAACTGTACAGAATTACCCAAAGCTTTGCTTAGAATATCATGCATGTTTTACTTTTAGCTTAGAATATCTACCTTCTCTAAAATGAGGTTGTACAGACAAAAGAGAAGTCACCTTTTTATTCACAAAAGCAACATCAACTAGAATGAAAAGACAGGAGATATTAATATTTTTAAAACTCCTAAAATATCCAAAGAGAATGAAAATTTGAGATGAAGCCAGACTTGATATATTAGTATATAAAGCATCATCCTGAAATCTGCCATTAGAGGCAGATCACCTAGAGGTAGTCACCTTATCGAAGTTAATGGCAGATTAACTTTATAGCACCAGCTGTCTGAAACTGAAGGTGTTTGAGTCAAATTTTATATCACTTCCATCTTCTTTTCATGGCATGGGAACATCTAAGGGCTAAACACTGAACTTCTATGTTCATCTTTATGCAAGATACTATCGCTGGCAAAGCCGGAGCAAAAAGAAAACTCCTCTTAAAACCTCAATTTAACTTCAGACGGATGTGCATGGTACAAAGCCAGTGAAGTGATAAATAGTTTCTGGCAGCTCACCCTTCCTACCTTGAGTAGTGTTACAGTTTATCATTGGGGCTGGCCATTCAGCACAGGAAACAGGGGAAGCAGTGTCGTGTTGTCTCAGGCTATATTCACAGATACTTCATAGAAATCCTTGGCAAATAGTCAGCAAGTACTAAAAAGCATAAAAAGTGGCTTTATTTTGCGAACAGATATATCTCAAAAGGATCCGCTAGGAAGCCCAGGAGAGGGGAAGCCTAGGCTGGGGTTAAAATAACTGGTTTATTCACTTCTTCACAGAGCACAATAGCTTTACTGATTCATTCCACAAGTCATTTGCTAATTTTGCACCTTGGAAATGAGTATGGACACACATACAAATTAACATTTGCAGCAAAGGCACGTGAAATGGCTATTTCTCAAAGCAAATCCCAATGAAAACATTTTAATGATCTTATTACTATTTGTAACAGCTTCTTTGACAATATTGGAACTTAAGAGCCCAATTCTGCAACCGTTGCTGCCAATAATTCGCAGCAGCGAGCTACTTCAGTTGACAATTTGCAAGAATACGCCTGAACTCTAATTGCAGAAGAGGATCTTCAGTAATCTGTAAAGTCGTCACCCTCCCAAAAACAAAAAAAGAGGGATTCATAAAAATACTCTCTCTTCTCTCCAAAGCCAGCCTTTAGCAAAATAACAACATTCAGAAAAATCGCCTAGCAAATGACTTGCCAAGGGGAAGTATGGCTGGTGACGCTTTTCCCAGATCTCAGGCTATTCCTCTTTTACCACAGATTTTTAGATGGCAACACAAATTAGAGAAGTTAATACAAAAAATCAATTTGAAATTAATGTCATAGGCTAAATGACCCCTGCTGTAATGCCCCTCAAATCAGTCAAATTGCTCCAGGAATGAACCGGTGTTCATGTGTTTAGCATTTGTTATTTGAACAAAGAATAAAAAAGGTGTCAAATTTCTTGACATTTTATTTCTCGTTAAACCAACCATAGTGTGAGCCTTTACATCTGCAGGATTCCTCATGGAAAGAACAGATCTTGTAGAGCATAATGAGTATCAAATGCACAATAACCTTTGTAGTGCAGAACTCAGGAACTGGCTGCTCATTTGTAAAGTATCTGACCTTTCTCCCCTTCCCAAAACCAAGGCTTGTCTTCTGCACTGAAAATGACAATGAAGGAAAAGTAAATAAATGCTACTGACAAAAATAAAGTCCTAATGGAGACAGAACAATGCAGCTCAATTTCACAACCATAAACACTGTTCAATAACATGTGGCACAACACAGAGTAAAGCCACTGCTGCATGGCTCTGCTGTGTGCAGAATGCTCACCATCAGATGGCACCTAGTGCTTGGAGCCCCCACAGGGGCTGTTTTTCAAGCAGGCAGTAAGGAACATTGTGACAGGAAAAGTGCAGGGAAAGCGTGATCGAGCATGGGTCTGTGCTTGTACCTTGACTTCATGGTCCATTCTACGCTCTGTCCTAGGAGGGTCTCTCTACACCGCCTTCTGACAGAGAGACAAAGCCCCGCATAGGGTCAGTGCTGTTACGACCACTATTACTGTCACCAGAAAAACTCTGGGACCTCCCAGAGCCTTGTTCTGGTTCCTCCTAAATAGGCTGGGTCAAGCTGCAGACCATGCGTATTATTCCAGCTGCTTCCTCATCATCATATACAGTCCCTACTCCAGGTGACAGCCTTCAGATCGCAATGTCTGAGAGATGGCTTTGTTCCCCTCCAACCTACCACCTTTTCCAAAGCGCTCTACAGTGTGAAGTGCCTGTGATGGATGCCTTTCCTAGGTCAGCAGAAATATGGCTGCACCCTGCCTTGCTGAGGGTTGAAGTGCTAGCTCTCCAAAATCACCCACATTATTAGTGTCCTGCTTCACAGAACCACAGAATGGTTTGGGTTGGAAGGAACCTTCAAAGATCATCCAGTCCAATCCCCCCTGCCATGGGCAGGGACACCCTCCACTAGACCAGGTTGCCCAAAGCCCCATCCAACCTGGCCTTGAACACTTCCAGGGAGGGGGCATCCACAACTTCATCACTAGTTCTAGACTGAACCTTGCTCATTTTGGATCTCACTGAGAGCACTTGTGGAGGAAGTTCTACCTTTGATAAGATGGAAAGAAAACAGTTTTGTAGCAGGGTTTTGGGTTTTTTTTACTTTCTATGCAGGGAAATTGTGCAAAATTGCCTGGGGACAATAATGTTAAATGTTCCTGGAGATCAGATTAATGGCCAGCATGCAGGTGAGACTGTCGCAGGCATGTGATAAATGACTGTGTCACGTGACTACAACTCATCATGAGACTCTCAGCCCTTACACTAGATAAAATATGATAAGTAAAGTAGGAGATCCTTTTTTTTTCATTTGGTAACAGGCTACACACAGATCTTGCCATCATAATAGAGAGTATTTTTAAAGTCGAAGGAGTAGACCACAGTGAAATTCTATGTCTGGTAAATAAAGGATTTCGTACACAATCTATTTTTCTTTGGAGACTGGAAATGTCATTATCAGCACGATCTGAAGTATGCGTGTCTCTGTGTGTACAGATGCACACATATGGACACATTTTAATGCTTAGACTAATGTAACTGATCACTTTCCAGACAGGAACATGTGGCTCCCTTTCTTGCTGTGTGTCACGCAGCCAAGCAATTAATTTAGACAGGCTTCCTACTAGGAGGTTTGGGTTTATTTATTTTTTTTTTTTTAGAAGTGCCTATGTTTAGAGAATATTTTTGCAACAGGAAAATATAGTTACAGAACTAACGGAAGAATCATGACACTTTTTGAAGATGACATCAAATTACTCATTGCTACTGAAGTCAGGTAGTAGAGCAATTGAACAGGAAGGCACATGAATTTCTAGTTGTTGACTGTACCTAGCACGTATACTATCCAGTTATGGAAAGAAATCTTCCTTCTGGTAATTTTCTAATGTGCTATAATTCATATATTTGAGAATGATGACAAGATTTGGGACATCCACAAACAACAGACAAAAAAATGCACCCAACCTGACTTGACTATGCGATTATCCATACTTCTTTCAGCTGATTTTTTTTTTAACTTCTAGCTTTCAACAGAGTTTAACATAAAAAAAAAAAAAAGCACAGCATCATCCCAATCATTTTTAATTGGTCTAAAAGACATCATTTGTCCTTGCTGATGTACATTTTTGAAGAGAACAGGGCATGTTTTCATTGGCCTGGGGACTGGAACTTTTACTAAATGAGTGGACGTGGAAACCATTTCACAAACACATGAACCACCGCAGCTCCTGAAGTGAATGCACGGAGAAGTCCACTGAAGCACTGCACAGGGCGGGTGAAACCCTAGCTCCGTATCAATCAATGACAGTTCTGCTATTGGCTTCAGGGTTGGGACAACACAGTGCTCCCCTCAATGCTTTTCTTTTGAAAATAAGATGTTCTGATGCTCTCCAGTCTTTATTAGTGAAGTTAGGTCTTTCACTGTTCAGCGTACATTCCCCCTTTTCTCCTAGTATTTTAGCAATTTGTTTCAGTAACGCCTCTGTATCTGACATTTATTAGAGCACAAATCTATGTTAGATACTTGCTAGCTCATCAGGGCCAGCAGCAGTCTACTTGAGTCAGCTTGACAAACAGCCAGAGTTCAGAGTCTTTCCATAAATAATGACTTTGTCTTGTCGGTTGTTTTGGCCTCCGCTGTACAGCACTGCGTTTCCAGAGCAGATGGAGCCGCTCTCGGCTGCCATCCCCTGTCTTCTGAACTTCCTGTTCTCTGCATGGTTCTCATCAGCGCCTGTTCTGTGGAGAACACCTACTTCATAAAGCTAAAATATGGCTTTTCTTAAACCAGAAAGAAAATGGATGAACATTTTCTCTGGTTATAGAATTATAAAAAAAAAAAAAAAAAAAAAAAAAAAAAAAAAAAAAAACCTGCATTTGAATGAGAGTTTTAACCACACTGAAAGCTATGCATTGTTTCAGTTTTTAAAAAAACACTAATCTGAGCTTCAGATGGGCTTAGATTCCATTACAGAATTATACAATTCAGAAACTTTATCTCTTTTGTGCAAAAATGCTTTTATGATCTTTAATTCTTGCTCACATGTTATTGCAGCCACTCATTATTAAATTCTGCATTCATAAAAATGCTTATTAGTTTCTTCTACCTTATAATTTTGAGGGCTGATTTGCGCAGCAGTGTCTGAAGTGACCTTGAAAATTAAAAAATGCATCAATTCTATGCAAAACCACCTCCCCTGCTGTCACAGTACATTATGTGCACTGTGCAATTCCCATTCACAGCTGCTTGCAATTCTAACAGCTAGCTTTTAGGCACCACTCTGCAGTGTCTCTTTATTTCAGCACCCTTAGAAGTTAAATATGTGAAGGATCAATTTAAAAATACTGTAGATTTGTGGAATTATCCATTAAATGGAAGTTGTAAAGATGTTTATATTTACAACAGCTATGCTTCCTTACAGAAGTTAAAAGACAGATGTGTAGCCAAGCCTAGCTGTGACCCTAGACAAAATTAATTTGAGGAAAAAAATTGCCAGAGACTTCTACTTCCTAA
This sequence comes from Balearica regulorum gibbericeps, assembly GCF_011004875.1. Lineage (NCBI taxonomy): Eukaryota > Metazoa > Chordata > Aves > Gruiformes > Gruidae > Balearica > Balearica regulorum. Next base: position 52,754,820 of record NC_046187.1, on the reverse strand, counting down.
ATCTTTCAGTCTTGGGGTTCCCAGCTCTCATTACTTTGATGTGTGGAAGGGAGTCACTCCCTTTTCTTATTCCAACATGTAAGAAACACACTTTGTGTGGCACAGGATCATCGCACTGGATGAACGGTTTGAGCAGACCTGGTCAGATGATGCTGCACAGTCATAGCACACAATCCAGGCATGTGCACACACGGCTCTAATATTTCAGTAAAAGAAATCTCAGCTACGCAGCAGTCTATACAGCAATGCGCGCCGTGCAACCCGTCCGTGGAGAATCCAATGTCTTAGGGATGTGCCAGGCCTATTCTGCATGCACAACATAAATGCACTGCATAGTTATTGCTGCGCAACTACTGCTTCGGTGGGAAAGAGGATGGCATCAGGGAGTGCTGATACTCTTTCCTATTGCCCCAGCTTGTTCTTTTGGTCAGCTCCACAGCGTAGTTGTTAAGTCTTCCATGTTTTAAGTCATGAAGAAGGGAGGTCCCAATTACACAGATCTTGGCAGTCAAGCAGCCTCCAAGCATCCATTCTTCAAGGGAGGCTGAGCCACACCATCTTTGGTGGAGCCAGAGCTGTGAAGATGGAAGCAGATAGAGCATGCTTGGCAGACTTTGCAGCTCTTCTGCAGACTGATTAATTTGGTTCATCTGACTTTACAACCACTCTGAACAACATCTTTTGGAGTGCATTATAACAAGGGCTTCTAGCTATTGCTGAAGTACCATCAATCATTGATTGATATTCCCAATATGCAATGATGTAAAGACCAAAAAGACTTAATTTGCTTGGGTTTTTTTTGTGAAAGCAAGGCGTAAACAGGAGAATCTAAATGCACTGGTAGGGAATGTGCCCATATTAAAGTGGATCCTGCCCTGACTACCTTTTTTACTGCTTTTGTAATGAACATTTGAAAAATACAAGAATTTTGTTGGTGATACAAAATAGGAGTCCCTTCTCATCTTCATTCAAAATTGTTTCTCAAAAAGAATCTTTGACAGCAATTTTTAGTAGACATCACATAATAAAAGCTTTGAATTGTTCAAAGGCATGGTTTTAATATAATTATAAATAGTTGAGGGCATGACTAAGCAGGGCTTCATAAGGGAAATCCTTTCATCACCTGAGTGCTTCAAATTAGTTAAGAGTAAATTCACAGGAAATTCAGTTTTGTATTAACAGTTAAGCACAGTAGGGTCAATCACTTCCTTTACATTCATGAAATAATCTGCTTAGCCATTGTAGTGTAAAAGAAGTAGATTTTCCTGCTCCAGAGGTTCTCTGTTGCTGTACTGCAACCTACAGCACAGCAGAAGTTTACATGCATGATGCTCAGCAATGCACTTTAAAGGGCCATGGGTTTTGACACTGGTAGCAAAAGTCTGTATGGGCAGACCAACATTGCTTTGGAAAATCCTACAGACTTTCTGTGCACGTTGCATTGCAGGACATGAAAGCACTTCTCCTATTCCAGCCCCATGGGAACCAGCAGCTTCCTTCCCACCAGCCTCCCTTGAGCAGACATTTTCACACACACAAGATACTTCAGCAGCATGCATGAAAATCCTACAGGCAACTGCCTTTTTCCTGGGGGAAAGGGGGGGGGGGGGTATGTTCAGAAGAGCTAGGAGCATTACTACTCAGTTTAAACTAAAAGAGGGTAGATATAGATTGGACATAAGGAAGAAATTCTTTAGTGTGAGGGTGGTGAGGCACTGGAACAGGTTGCCCAGAGAAGCTGTGGATGCCCCCTCCCTGGCAGTGTTCAAGGCCAGGTTGGATGGGGCTTTGGGCAACCTGGTCTAGTGGAGGGTGTCTCTGCCCATGGCAGGGGGGTTGGACTAGATGGTCTTTGAGGTCCCTTCCAACCCAAACCATTCTATGAGTCTACTCAATTCTTCTCCTACGACAGTAATGTCACCCAAGCAACTTCACTAAGGCACTCTACTTGGACAGAGAGACAAACTGAAGAATGTATACATAGGTTTTATAGAACGGCTCAAATAGATAGGCTTTGAACGATTTGGAAAATGAAGTCATCCTGTATAGTTACCCCTACCTTCAGCAGCCCTACTATGGATCTATATGTTAGATCAGCTTTTATGACAGCTACATTACAAACACTGTGCTGTTTAGAAGTGTTTTGTTGAACAGAAACATTTGAATGGAGGACTTATCAGACAGGATCAACTGAAGCACTGTTGATTCATGCTGCATTTCCCAGTGCCAAGATCGGTGTTGCTAGCCGGGCTGGGAAGCAGGAATTCCTCAGATGGAGTCTAAGCCCAGAAGTGATGAGAAGACTCCAGGAGTCCTTCTTCTCTGTGTCTCTGGCAGAGGGCATGAAGCTGCCTCTGAATTTCCAGGGAATAGGAAGGGGATGTGGGAAGCTCTCCATTACCTGTTTGAAACTGGTTTAGACTCTGTTGATGAACTACACATCAACAACTGCTATTCAAAAACTCAGCATAAATTTAATTATGGGTACTTCGGCAGCAATCATTTAATGTAAACAGTTCTCATGGATGTATTAGAGCTGGCTCCATATCAAAAAACACATGTAGAAGAAGTATCCTCTGCAACCTAGGGAATAGCTAGTTATACCTAAAGAAAAATCCTCCAGGATTATCCATGTGTGCCCATCAATTTAAATGGAAAGCTTCGATAAGCAAAAATGGGAGATGAGAGAATGATCTACTCTGCTGGAAAAAAAAGTAAATCTACCTCTATATCTGTATTTTACGTACTATTTTAAGCCATTTACCTAAACCCTCAAAATTTATGGGACCCTACAACTGTCCTGAGCACCATCCTTGAAGAGCTTTGCTAGTAACCTTCCTGGATCCTGATCACTTCCCTTTCAGCATGACCCACTGTCAACTCCACATCTGTCAGTACTTCGCTCAAAACACAAAGCCTTAAAAAGAAGATCTGAAATGTGCAGGAGTACATAGCTATTCAGAACACAGAGTTCTTGCAACCGACTTTCTAAATCATACCTGGTTTCTGAGACCTTTCTCAGGCCTCTTTCTCAGGCACCAAGAACTGATGCTCCATTTCTTTGACTGCTTTGTTGTGGAACAGAAACTGCACATAAATAAGTCAGTTCTAAACAGACATTGCTTTGAAGAGACTCTTTTCAAAACCGATCTAGCTGGCAGATACTGAAAGAATTACTACTTTGGCTATACTAAATACTAAATGCACCCTAAAAAACTAAACAGAAATATACACTTCTGGAAAGTGGTATAAACTACCAGACTGTTATCAGGGAGGAAGAAAGTTATCTGGAAGTGTCATTTATACTGACTTGAGAATAGTTATCGGGAATAAACAACGCAAGATCTGTTGCAGAACAAGTGTATCCTGTTCAGAAAAGCTATATAAGGAAGATTCTGTGCCCCAGCCACAGAGGCTATATTATCAGCTCTTTACAGCGCACTTGAAATAGAGCCCTGTGTAGTTCTGGTTTGAAAGCCTCTGGAAACCTATTGAAATGAAGGACAGGGAGAACTGAAGAGGCATCTTAATTAAACAGATTTGAAAAAATATCCTTCTTCCTTCAAATCATTCATGGACAAAGCAACCAGGCATTCCTACTTCAGCAAAATACTCTCAGTTTTATTTCAGCTATGACCCTCGGAACTTGGTCCTTTCACCTTGGTGCTGTAGAAATATTTTGAATATGCTCTCCTTTCTTGTAAAAACAAAACAGGAAGAAAAGCACGAAAAAAGCCTCTTCAAATGCCCACCAACGGGCCTAATACCCAGCCTTCATAGAGCAGCTTTCCTACTGCAAGGGTTTGCAAGAAACTGCACGAGGACTTGCAGTAGTAAGCTTATGCCATCATTTTCTTGGAGTAATAAGACAGAGTAAAAAGTAAACTTACTCTGTGGAAAGAGTAGAAGATAGGACCCACCTAATTGAAGCAACTAGCAACTCTTTGATCAGTATAAAATTCCCAAACACTCATGGCTTGGAGGATTCGGAAAGGTCACCTACAATCATGGACGATGCCTGCCTGAGAGAGCAGAATCAACCGCTGACCAAGCACCAAGCTCGCAGAATGAGCTTGCTGCCAAAAGTGAGACTTTACATCCAAGTCCAGCCCACGCTCAAAATTATAGCAGCTGTTGCTATCATTGCATTTTACTCTTCGAGGTGGCAAAGCACTTTGGAGGAGAACATTAATATTTACATTCAGGTATAATGGAAACCTAGAGTTCACACCAATTTCTCAGTGACACGTGGGTCAATGGTTAAGCCAAGCCTTTTGACTTCTGCTTTCGTCCTCACCTTTTCAAGCATGTTCGAAGTAGCACTCGGCTAACTACCAGACATTGTCTAACCTCATCACATGGCTGTCAGGAGAAAAATTTCCCCCCTCTCCAGGCAAGTTTCACATTGGTCTTGAGGAGACGTATTCATAAACATGAGTCTACATAAAAATTAACTCTGATATAACACTCTCAGAGAAATATCGGTGTACTTGAACTTTTGATGTCAAAAAAGTTGTGACACCTTAAATCCTGAATGAGTCCTCCAGCCAGGAGTTTTATAAATATTGTTTAGGTGACCTGTGACATGAAGCAGATCAGAGGATTACTGGGAGAGGAGTATCCTTTGAAGTGCCCAACTGTGAAATATGGCATTTTTCTTTCTATTTCTACCACATCATCACTACTAATAGAATACATTTCATCTATATCTCTGATATAATTTAACTCTATTTTTTTATTTTGTTCTGGTATTTGAGGGTTTCTTCTGCTAAAAGGGTGCTATCTTTAAAAACATGACACCTGACCAGCTGAAATACCAGCATGTGTTCCCTGCAACGTGACTGCTTGCAATATAATCCTGCAAAGTCTGCTCGGGCAAGAGCATGAGAAAGGAGTTTAGCTTTAGATCTTGCCTTTGCAGAATCATCTTCCAGCCATGGGTGGATTTTCCAGGGCACTTACGTTCATGGAGTTTCGTGAAAGTGCGTATGTGCACCCATGGGATTGTGTGTGTTTGTCTCCCGGGGTCACATTAGAAAATGAACACCAAAGCTATAGCTGAAATGACATCTCCATTGACGCCTGGCATTTAAGTTTCAGTGTCCCCATACTACAGGCAAATAAGAACTCTCAACAAAATTCTTCATACAAAACTTCATGGATTAGACTTCTTTGGTTTTTTTCCCATGCTTCTTCCAAACTTTTCCAGCTAACCCTGGTTCCTTATATGATCTTCCAGCTATTCACTTCCCATTGCTTCATTTCTCTACCTTTTCTATTAATTTATGACAAGAGCTGAACATAATAATAAGGAGGAGGATTTCATTTGCAAAGTTCAATCTCAATTTATGCAAAATAAACCCCTCAAAAATATGCTAATATTAAATTAATTTATCTGACAGCTGCTGTCCAGGCTTAAGACATACAGCTAATCTCCTACTTGCAAAAAAACTTGGCCAGACATCATTATCCCTGGATACAGGACAAAGAGACAGTTACATGATCTTTCCAACACTCACCACCTTGCATTTGTCCTCAGTGAAGTTCTGTAACCTGTTTTCTAACTGTGTAAAAAATTATCTGGAAATCATCATGATCTTTGATTTTTCTGGAAATTATCACAATCTTTTTGCATTTTCAAGCAGTATAAAGTGAAGAGGACTATGTATTGAATAGCTCCCTCCTCCTCCCCTCACAATGCCCACCAGCCCATCACTGATGATCCAGGTCTCTGACGGCTACCCTCACTCCATCAGGAGCAGGAATTTATCTACAGTGCTGTTAAAAACCGGGGTGAGTTCCTGCATGGGTCACTGCCGTAACCCCTGGCCCTGGGCACTGCCCTCCCCTGCATCCCAGAGCTTTCCTGCCCGTGCTTCCAGGGCTCAACAGCCGCCGCCTCCTCCTCCTCCTGCCTTTATACTTCTCTCTTCAGCACTTTATTGTTCATGCCTGTAGGATAGTAAGGTTCTTAATTATACCCACTTTCCTAAGTTAGACATCCTATCAGCCACATCTATTCCTTGCTGAAGTAATTGTTTTCAGTGAGTTACATATGACTGTAACTCAGCTGCTCCCTCCTGAAATTCTTTCAGAAACCTTGGATGTACACCCTCTAACCCTAGTGACTTACTGAAATTATGCTTCCCTCCCTGGTTTATCTTTTTTTCTTTTAAATTAATACCTCTCTGCTGGCAGCTGACCTCCATCACCTGCACAAAGAGAGTCACATGGAAAGCTTGCACTGATTTCAGAGACAAGAGTGTAAATAAAAAGCAGGTATTAAAAACCACCTCCACCAACAAAGTTTTATTTAAGTTGGATTTTTTTGCTTATTAAGATTCCAAATTGAGATTATGTTGGGGTTTTTTTAAAGGGCTATACTTACATAATAACCCCCATTACTGTGCATTTGGTGCTGAACTTTTAAAGAACATCAAAGTACTGAACTGGCAGAAATCACTGGCTAAATCCTAGGGATCCAAGTTTTCTGAAGTATTCATCTTTTGGCAGCTGCAGCTTCTTCTGCAGGTGCAGGGAGAACATTTTCTTTAAGTCAGTTTATTCATCTAGCTCAATTCAAAGGCTAGTTCAGTCAAAGCTGAGAAAATCTTTGGTTGCTAGATACAGAGAACCAATTTCCAATTTACGGATAAAAACTAGATAGCAACGGATGAGGTCTAGTCAAGTGAAGCTTTTATGACATTATGATCTGTCAGTTCCATTATTAACTGGAAAAACTTGCATTTAAATTCATCAAAATGTCTTTGAATTCAGTTTTTTAAAAAGTCTTTAGCACATTTAAGGAAGCTTTATATAATTGATTAAAAATAAATACTGCTTGCGCTTTTAAAATTTAATTTCACGTTTCATTCAGACAGAGATTGGTATGATTGCGGGCAAAACATAATCTGTCAAAAAAAATTGCAAACAGAGGCTAAGCTATATAGTTGCTTAAATCAATGTGGCTAGATATGACATAACTGGCTGATTAACAGAGTAAGTCTGACTAGTGTGTTGAAGCAGTAATCCCCTGGGGAGCAGCATTACCGACAGCTACTTAAAAAGAATAAAGTATCAAAAAATACAGCAGGGACTTAAGATAGCACACCGAAGTACCGTGGTACTGCTTTTAGTAACCCCATATCCTGGAAGCTACGTTCCTGAGCTGGACATATAAAATATGCCATACTGATGCTGTATAAAACTCCAATATCTGCCTTAAGGTACCATTGCTAACTGGTTCTCTTGCTGTATTTATTGGAGGTATGTGTTAAAAACGCAGTGCTTTATGTTGAAAGACAAAATGCAATTTGCGTCTAGACCATCTGCATTGCACAAAGCGTGAAACGGGGCCTTCCACAGCACAAGGTGTCTCCCGAGACAACTCTCGGGGGACCAGGGGAGCTCCCCTCGGCATGACTTCCCAGCAGGAAGAGAGGAGAATGATGTAAGGGAGGTAGATTAGATTAAAATGAATAAAGGAGAGCATATAAAGATACAACCAGTGCCCTTAGAGTGCTGTGGGGATGGGGAGGGAAGAGGGAAGCGGGATTTTGCACCCATCCAACAACACAACTGACTGCTTGTTAGGATGCATTTCTGCTATTATGAGGAGACAAAAGCTGCAGGACCACGATGGCAAAAGCTACGTGCTGAAGGGTGCTGGAGGAGGACTGAAACGACTTCTATCTCCAGGAGGGTTGCCTGCTATTTTATTTCACTGACAGTTCAACAACCAGAGGAAAGACTGAACAGAAAAAGGAGGAGGATGCCTATGGAATCTGTGAATTTGACTGATAAAGCGCTAATCATGTGGAATTAAAGTTCATGTAACAAATGGTTGTCCAGGCTGCCCAGCAGCCAGGATGATGGCAGGAGTCCTCACCCCTCCCAGCACCCTCCGGCACTGCAAATCAGCCCCCTCAGCCATGCTGGTAGGAGCTGATAGACAAAGTGCACTGTGAACTAGATCAGGGAATTAATCCAAGCTAAAACCAACAACTGTAAAACAAGCCTGTAAACCACTATAAATTTCTGCTGATCTATAGTAACTGGGAACTGTTACAGTTTTTCGTTACTTGTCCTTAGACTAATGGCCAGAAAGAACCTCTTTTCTGCTGAATTGTCCTGCATATGGAAATACCTTTTTTTCAGGTATTCAAGAAAACTCAGCAAGCATCTTACATTATTATGTTAATGATTATAATAATGAATAACTAATCATGGTTATTTCAGGGTGACCTTTTGCTTTGTTTTTCTATGCTGACCTTTACATATAATGGCATTTTGTCATGGTGTAGCATTTGCCTGGGCAAACTGAGCAACTTTATCAGAACAAATCATCACTTGTACACATAGTGAGGACATACACTATAAATCTGCATGCACAATTTCAGGCATCAGTCAAAAAAACCCTGCCTTTCCTGTTCTAAACCATGTAAACACTTGTATTCAAGACCATCTTTAGAAGAAAATATTCTGTTTCTTATGAAGTGTGGAAGATTCCAAAGTCATACAAGAAAATGAACCATTTTCTTCCATTTCCCCTTGGCTGAGAAAAACCAGAAGTGAGACACCGTTTGTAAACAATGCAAATTGATTGTGTGAAGGAAATTATGAAATGACCTAGTGGATAAGGCTGTGTTTGGAGGAACATTTTCTTCTCTCCATCTATTCCCATGCAAAAATCCAGATAACAACGACTTTCAGGCCAGCAACACTCCCTTCTCACTTCTGTGCTAATAAGTACCTTCCGCTTTGATAAACAGGATTGAGAAACAAAGCCAATATTCACAGTGTGCACCTCTCCACTTTGATCATCAGCACTGGCTCTGCTCTCCACCCAACACAGACACGCAGGAGCAAAGCATGGACCCTGTGGCTCAGCTTCTTCTCTTAGGTAAGTCTGAACTTCAGATGTCCTCAGCGATGCATGGTGCCCCCCCACACCCAAGGGCCTCGTGGCTGTACGATAAAGCAGCCAGAAACCTGAGGCAAGATCCCCTCTGGGTGCATCTGCAAAATATCAGAGAAGCAATTGCTACCAAAGCTGGCATCTCAAGGGAGCACTCTGCCCATGGCGACTGAAAATTGCACCAAAGGACCTTCAACAGTAATATTTTCAAAGTAGTTGGTGAATCATGTTCAAAAGCTCTTCAAAGAAACCAGTCTGTCGTCTGGACCATAAAGCCAATTTAAAAAAATCACGTGGACCTGATTCTCAGGGGTGAGGAGCACCAGCCTAACTAGTCGCCTTCTCTGGGCCAGTAGTAACAAACACCTTTTGAGAATTTGCCACCATCAAAAATGGTGGCACCTGACATGAACAACTAACCACTAGTAATACCAAGGCACCTCTGGTACTGAACTGTATAAAGTGTAAGGGAAAGGCTTTGCCGTTTGCTCCATCGCTGCTATACCTTCTACACAGTATTCACTACATGTTGGAAAATGGGTACTCCTACAGAGGTAGGAATACAGACCGCAAGCATAAGCCAGTATGACTATTTCTACCCTTCAACAGTAGCTCTGTTTTTATTAATCCAGACTTAAACACAGAGGCTGATTAATGATAAAATGTCTGAAGAACAAATACTTTCTATTCTGTTTGTCAAGGGAATAATTTAGCATGGAACAAAACTGGAAAACAGACAACAATTTAGCATAACGATATCCATTTCTTTCAGTTCCCTTTTGATAATTCAAAAAAATCTTATATTTTAAAAATTAAACTAAACAAAATTAAATTTTAAGATGAATACCATTATCAGATTTGAGCAGCTCATGCTTTTTCTCGTTGCAAAGCTAAAATTCAGCACCACACAGACCAAAAAGTTTACTATCGTTAAGGTTTCTCACAAGGTCAATACTTCTGCCCAACAAAATCAAGTAAAAGGTTTTGCACTTTCAGACCCACCAGTGAAGGACTTTCCGTTTTACTGTATGTGTCATCCTTCAGTTCAGACTGAAATTTTCCTTCTAACTATGTTGTTCACCTGTAGGAATACTCCTCTTGTGATGTTCAGTAAGGGCCTGAACAGACCCATCCAAAATTAGACTTCCTTAATGAAGAAAATTCTGCTTCTCTAAACCTTTCCAGAGAGAAGGCTGAAGATGCTTGCCTTAAAATCAAGCTTCAAAATAAGGTACTTATTTTTTTCTATTGCACATTTTTTATCCCGAATTCATTGGTTGTCTGGAATATTTTTACTATTAGGGTATTTCCCTTCCCTTTCTTTCACTTACAAAAATAATTTTTAAGTTCCACTGGATTACTCAGTTATAATGTAATGATGTGAAAGGGTTAGAGTCTTCTGGTTTGTTTTTTCCCTTCCATTTATTCCTCTGAACACTAATGGACTAATGTTACATAACATCATGTATTTCCTTCTTTATCCTTATTACAAAACTTTCATACAATACAATACCTGAATTCCTAATTTTTAGACTACTGAACCAAGAATATTTTCCAAGAATATATATCAAGAATATTTTCAGGGTTCTCAATATAGGGCTTCTTAATTCTTACTATCATCTTCACCACGTCTTTCAAAACTTTTGCAGTATAAATATAGTTGTTCTATCACAATTAAAAGACCTTTGAAACAAAGATCAACCCCTTTTTTTTTACTTCACAGATGAGGCAGTGTTTGCCTAATGATAAGCGCTCACACTCCGAAGTCTTACAGGGCGTTTTATTGCCCACCCCATCGGTGTGTGGGCAAGGTGGTCATGCCAAAAACATTTTTACCACGGTTAGGTTAGCCGAAAGGTAACTTTAAGGCAACAAACAGTCCCAACTTTTCCCGTGGGATATTTTTATATCTTCCACTGGCTTGACTGGAGGTAGAATTAGTACTTCAAGCTACCGTTGAATCCATTTTGGTTTGTACCGCACCAGTTTTTATTCTGTAATCTCTTCTGGTTTGGATAGCGAACACAACAGTTTATTAAGGGCATGACCCAGAGCATGCCGATGGAAGTGGAAGAATTCATATTGACTTCAATGATCTTTGGTCTGATGCCTAAGTAAACTGAAAGACACAACCACTATTTAGTTAAAAATAGTAATGCTCTTGAGACCTTATAATGTTTTTAGGGGTGAGAACCATGCAAATCAAAAGATAAATTTTCAGCTCAGTGTTAAGGATCCTATGAACAGCTGCCATTGAGAACTACACTGACCCTTCAATAAACTTGTAATTTGCACAACCTGCATACTTAGATACTTGACTGCATGAGTTGCATGCAAACCAATGGGAAATCAGACTTGTCATAGATTTAAACAACAGCAATAAGAGCTTGCACAATTCCGCTTAATTGCTTACGAAGTGCTCTTTTGGCAGCTGTGTGCCTTGAAAAGAATGAATGAAGGTCATCTAATCTCTTTATCTTGTGAAGTTCTTGCACACAAGAAAAAAAAGAAGTAATTAAAATTAAATTCCACGAAAATTAAGAGGAACATAGATTTCATTAATCTGTGGTAAATTAAAAGGAGATAGAAAATCTCTTTAAAGGATGTTTTTGGAAAGCTCCAGTCTTAAAAAGAATCCCTGAACTTTTTCATATTCACTTTCCACTTATTTAAATGCTTTTCTACATACAGAAAAACTTATCTGTCATGCCAGTGATGTCTGCATCTTCTGTGAAATAAAAGCATAAATTCCCCACTCCCATAACTCTTTTAACATGAAATCTTTGCAAATTAGAGAAAAATCTATCAAAAAATCAACTTTACCTTCTGCAAGCTATTAACTCACACAAGTTTTCTGGTGAATCAAATACAGAAATAGATTCATACATATACGGCCAGCAATAGTAATTTATTTATTTGTACTAGATGTTAAATTAAAATAAATTAGTATTATTAGTTAATTTACATTTTACATTTGTTATTATTAGTTCATATCAGTTACTCAAACTCTGTGTCTAAATCGTCTTTCAAATGGAAAGGCAAATTTTTAACATTAGGGAGATACGATACAAATATTTGATGAAATTGTATTTTAGGAAAATAAAATAGATGCTCTGTTGAAGCTGAGAATATTCTGCAGGTGTTTTCACTTCAGCTACATCCTTACCTCGTAGGTCTGCAAGAGAGATTCACGCAGTGCCTCTGTATGCAGCAGCTCCCGAAGCACGCTTTGCTCACGTGTGGGTGATCCTGACCGCAGAAGCTGGTACCCACCAGGGACCCACCAGGGCATGAGCCTGGAATTGGGCAGCCCACATACAAGCTGGGAGTTGGTAGTTTGGCAGATAGGTTTTCCTCAGAACAATTTAAATGCAGCACGTATCTTTTAAACTTAACAAAGTAGTAGGAATAGGATGAAAATCTAGATTAAGTACGCACATGGCAAATTCTTGGTCCAATTTTGCATTGCTGTTTTTTCTAGCACCTTCTCCTAACAGCTCTGAAGCTGTTTTCTATAGTGGATATTGGGACGAAATCCACCCAAGTGCAACAACCTGTGCTTTAATTCAACCCTTATGAAGCCTTTAGAACATAAATGGTGCTTATGTGATGGGTGATACAGTCTGTGATACTAATTTGCGTATGTACCAATAATTCAATAGCGGACAAGGTAGCTTAGCAGGTGCAGGTACCTTGCTCCCCGAAGGTCTGTCCCTGAAAAAAAAGGCAAGCTAATAACAAAGAGACTTGCACTTTTCAAACAAGATCAGGCTCACCCTACAGAAACAATTATTAATTTGAATTGACCATTGCCAAAACATTCAAAAACCACGCAGAAACCAAAATCACCACCCCAGAATAAATCCTGCAGTGGCTGGGAAAAAACCAAAGAAATATATTTTATGTCAGTAATTACCATCCATACAGAAAACCCAACATTAAGAAAGGGGGGGAAAAAACCACCATGGAAATAATTGTTTAGTTACTATGAATAGAAGAAAATACATTTCTCTGAGATTAACTCTGCATCAAGTTTGGAGCCTTGAAAGGCTGCCAGCTGTCCGGGCATACATATTTTACCACTGAAGTATGCTTTTGTTTCAGAACAGTTGAGACCCCCAAAATGATGTAATCCCCACCGGAAGACTGACAAGCTTTGAGATATTCCAAAACACAGATGACACACAAAATAGCAAGTAATCAGTGTAACTACACTGTATATTATCCTGCGAGAATCCAACAACGCAAACCTAATGCACCAGATAACAGCATTGCTTTGAGCAAACCAGGAGTAGAACGTCACAAAGATTTTGACAAAGAAGAAATCATTCCAGAAGGACAATTATCTACATGGGTGGAGGGAAGAAAGATGGAAGGGAACATATGCCTTTCATAATTAGGGGCTCCGATTATACTGTAGCCGAAAGGGATTTTTTACATTTTAAATTTGATTACATTTCAGAATGAAGCACTCTAATTGGTATTTCTGCAGTCTGTTTGAAGAGAACTTCATCTACTTAGGGAGGGGGAAAAAAATAACAAAAGCCAGTGATCTTCATACCATCTATGCCTAATATCTAGTACTTTTGCCTGAAGTTTTCATGGTCCCTTTTCGATCGCTGAAGCTATCTCTGGGAATAAGCGCTCTATGACTCATCCCAGTTTATCTCCTCAAAACCAGGAAAGAGATACTGGTGAACATACTAGAATCAAACAGATATTAAATCCAACAATCACAGCCGCTACAAGGCAAAAAAAACCAAACCGTTCAGTCCACCACTAGAAGCAAGAGACTGGAAGAAGTCATTTGCGCAGGCAACATGCAAGACAGCACCTCAAATCCAGGGCCATGGAGGGAGTTAGTTAAGGAAGGGACATGAGCATTGCAAAATAAAAGGCACGACGCACTCCCAGTTCCTGTCTATCTGCCAGAAACACTGCGTTGCTGGAGGAGCAGATGGTAAATGGGCATGGAGAATGGAAGCAAAAATAGCAAAGATTGTCATTTCTTGTCTCATAAAACTGGCTGTAAATGACTATTACTATCACTTACGTAGATTCTTGTTTCTTGAAACGTTTGCCAGATAAATGTGTATTTTCTGCACAGAGAAATGCTGTCTAAGACTCAAGAACTGAGAAAGAATCACCATGAATGTAACTTGGGGGCCATGAACTCAAATTAAAATATCCAGACCTTTAGACAAGGATAGCACCTATGAAAGGAGACGAACTTTCAATATCATACTATTTCTGAAGAAAGAAGGGGTTTGCAGAACATGAATCAAATAGAAAGTCACCAGTGAGTAATTATAAACAGAAGTAAAGCAACATCCAGCCTTTGCAACCTGACCTTTACTGATGCAGCCCCCAGGAGCAGCTTGGGCACTGACTGCCGCCACCCCGCTGTGGCTCCTTGCAGCCACGTCACAAGCCGGGTAGGTACAAGCCAGGCAGGTACACGCCAAGCAGGTACATAACCTGCTCCTGAGGTACATAACCACCTTGGTGGAGGATGCTTCCCATACCTCTTCGTTGGGAACGGAGGTGCAGGTACTTACGTCGTAAGGCTGGTTCAAGGCACCCAGCTAAACAAGATGAATCATGCCCTTGAAGAACCTCTTTCTCTTGGCCATAAAAAGACACACAGACAGACAAGGTTCCTATTTTAAACTTGGGTTAAAGTAGGGTAGTGGGAACAAACCCATACTCCACTTCCATCCCTGATTGGTACAAGTGTTTTGGGGTAATGATGTCAGAACAGAGGGGCTTTAGGGAGCTATAAAAAATAAGCACAATGCCTTTGTTTAATTTTATTTTTATTTTTTCCTTTTTAAAAATTTGTTTGGTAACCAGTTGTGGCTGGAACTGGTAGCTTGTTCTGGGGAACAGAGGAGATCTATGAGTGGAAGAGTAAGAACATGGCATTTTCACATGGGGATATGGAGTCTCCCAACCATAAAAGCTTGACCTGAAATTAGGAATAACGAAGGGTAGGAAGATACTTCACATACATGAATGCAGCAGAGATGCAAGACAGCCTATAGGTGGGAGCCTGGGGAGAGCAAAGGAAGACTTTAGGAGGAGGTGGGCCAAAAAAGGAAATGTAGCAAGGAGTTAAGGGTGGACTGGATCCATGTGGGTGATGGAGAGGCTGAGGGAAGAACTGGGGTAGCAGGCTGGAAGTGGGGGCAGAAGTAAAAACAGATGGTCAGGGAGGAATACGAGATGGATGGTGGGGGAAAAGAGCTGTGGCGTGAAGAGACAAAAGAAACTAGAGGAATATAGGCAGAAATCCTCAAATTGAATCAATTATTCATAAACCTTAGTACACTGTTGCTGTCAAATACCTGCAAAGCCTACGTGGTATGTTTACCCACTGGTAAACACTTGGCTCATTTGGAAGCCAACCTGCTATTGCACTGATCACTTCACTAGTGCAAGCAGCAGACAGCTATGATGTGCAGCCAAATTATTTGAACTGCCAGTAAAATACGTATCATCGTTTATAGTCTAAATGTTGTTTCAGATTTTAAGTGTTTTGTTTGCTTACTTCAGACATTATGTGGAAAGCATCAAAGGAACAACAGAGAGTTTGTGAAGGCAAGCACTCAAAAGTTAATAAATGCCAGAATTACAGTTCCTCAGCATGAACAACATTAAAATATGGATGCAATCGATTAGCCCCTACTATTTCTTCTGCCATTTCTTCCTCACTTAGCGCACAGGATTTGCAGAAATGTGAGCACAATATGCAGAAGGTGGCAGAAAGGGGAAGAAGAGAAAAGATGATGAAGAAACTGAAGAATTAGATTGTCTGGCTCCCAATTCTCATCTGCTATTAGGCAAAGCTACAGGAAGCAAAAACTCTTTCCAAATTTTTATTTTATTAGGTTTTTCTCATTTGCAACCTCCATTCTAATAAAACTCCTTTAAGCTAACACAAGGGCGCCTCTGCCATGTCTGTATGTTCTCCAATTGCTCAACATTTTAGGAGCATAAGGAAGAAAGGCAGAATTCCCGTTAGGCTCAGGGCATACCTCAGGGGAGCCTCCTGGGTACAGAAGCACTGATATTCGGTAACAGTCTGAGAAAGAAGCTCTCATCTGGGTAGTTCTGCATGGTGAACAGGCAGCAGCACTTCTCCATGGCTACAAGCATTCCCCTAAGACTGTTTTATAACTCTAAATCTACCTATCTCTCCCTCTATTTTTTTTTAAAGTCTTGGGGCTACATCAATACACACGCTGTACATAGATCTGTAAAACAAATATGCACAGCCAGCACCAGAAAAAAAAACCTGAAGAAGGAGATTTGAATAACCCAGGGACAGTCACACATTATATCCACACATTCCCCACGTTAACACAAACCCATGCAAGTCAAATACATATTTGTATTGTTTTTCATTAAATAAATGTGTCTAATTGGCTATGACTGGCTGTTACCACCTCTCATCAGGCAAGTATTTCAAGAGTAATGTTTATTTTAATGAATGAAGTGGGAAATTAAAAGAGAATCAGACATCTGGTTCTAAACCAGCCTCAGCAATGCATAATGCTTTCTAAAATTGTGTAGTGCACAAACATCACTCCGTTATTTACACAAAACTCTCAATTAACAGAACTCCCTCAATCCAATTTTACAAACATTACTTTCCTTGCCTGACGAAAGGATATCCAAGAAAGAAAGGGGAAAAAATTCCTTAGGCTATGATCTGTGAACTTTCCTGTCTTGACAGACCACAGTCCCAGTGTCTACAAAAGAGAGCAGGAGGGTCACAGCAAAATGTAACTTGACCTGAACTTTAACCACCAGAGGTGACATTTACTCAACTATAAAATTTAAAACTAAACAAGAACAACTAGGGAGAAAGGGAGTATAAGAGCACCTTCTCCATGTTGATTTAAAATCCAAGACCATGAGAGATCTGCCTCTTAGGTTTATACTAAGGGCTTGAGTACGCATGAAGAGATTTGTGAGAAAGTACACATTTAAATAAGGTAGCACTTTTGAACTTCTGTAGTACGTGACAATATTTAGATGTTATTGAAAACAAAATGGTAGTAGCACTAACAACAGGTCTAAAGAAGGTATTTCAATTGTTATATTAAGAAAAAGTTGTATTAGCAAGGGTAACAGATCAATGAAAATATTTAATCCTGCTTATCCCCTTAAGTCAGAATTGATCTATGGACCACATCACGATAGTTTGATCTTGTCCCTTTAGGTTCATCTCAGGACTGCTGCAAGCAGGAGGAGCACTGCGTGTTTTCACACTGATTTATGCAGAAGCATAACCTGACCCTTATAGTGTAATATATGTGAAAGCAAATTATCTTGACTATAATGAATGATTGAACAGAAGATCTCCAGAGCTAAAATTCACAAGTCTCCAAAGCTTGAGTTGAAGAGGGGAAAATTAGGGCAGGCTGACTAGTGAACTGCATGGGCAAGTGATGGATATTTAAGTCATAAATTGCTGACCTATGTATTAAATTCTAGAAATCCTTTTCAATATGATTTTCGTATTCCTAGTTCTGCTGTTGAGATGTTAAGACCAACACAGCAAAGATTTACAAAATAAAAGAGGGGTTACTATCAGTTATTCAAGAGATTTCTTTGGTTTAACACTGTGATAATGCACAGCCTTACAACTCCATTTTATGCCTCTGGGCTCGACTGCTTCCTGAAGTACTGGATTTCAACTTACTGCATTATCATTAAAATACATGGAGATAGCTAGCCTGAAATAGGTTGATTGCCCAAAATTTGAAGGACAGAATTCACCTGATAAAATCTCATGATAAGCACAAAAGAATTACCATCAGAAAAAAAAAAAATTGAAGAAAACTACAAATATCTAAGGCTGACAGTTATTCCTCCTTGCCTTGGTGGAGGCAATGCTGTCTGTCCTTGTGCTATCAGATCCAGCACACACCATGGTATTTAAAATGGATACCAAATTGACAAGAATTACAATAGAATACTTAGAAACTCTTACAAGGCGGCACTCAAATGTAACAAAGGAAAATTCTGCAATCTACAGCAAGTACCTTAACATTTGTGGCTGTGTGCAAAAGAAAAACAAACCTCCAAAATCTCAGTAGATTTCTGTCAATGGATGGTGACTACTAACAAGAACTTTTCTCTTTTTTTCCTCTTAATTTTACAGTTATTCAATACTTCGCTATTTTTGGTTTGCCAGGCTGGGTGTGCTCTGCAAAACAGCAAGAATTTACTCATAATTTTACAATATGCCAAAACTTGAAGGTTTTGCAAGGAAGTGACCCGTATGGAAAGAAGAAAAAAAACGTATTTAGCCTTGCCACAAACATACACGAGTACCTTTAAAAAGTTGCGTAATTCTAAAGCAGCATCTGTTTTCCTTTTATGCTTAAGAAAATAGGTATTTGATGTTAGGAGCATCTTTTAAATACTCTTGAATTCGCAGGCTGAAAAAGAATACAAATCATTAATGAAAATTGCACCATATCAGTTTCCTGTTGCAGTTGGCTGTCCTGCTAAGTTGGCAGCGAGACAGCAGCCTGCAGAGCTGCAGGCATATGTCTCATGTTAAAAAAGAAAAAAAAAGACTTCATGTTATAAACATTTCAATGAAAATTACTATCCAGTTTGGAGCCAACTGAGACCAGGTGCCGCAGACAAAATAAACAGACAACATATGAAAGTTTAAAAAAAATTAACCCCCCTCAATGCCACTGAGCTTCCCATTGGGATTGCCTTTTAGCACACATTTTAATGTACATCATGAAATCCAAACAAAACATCCCTGCATATGTACAAAGTGGTCTGATTTTCTCACCTCTAGTACCATAGCTTAACAACTGATTTTTAAGATACGCCTGATTTTTTTTAAAACATGCAAAAAAGATACACATGTAAATTTAGATATAATTTAATCCAGAATGCTAGCACAATTTCTCTCCCAAACAGTTCACTACAAAACCCTCTGTGTTCCCCTGGTGAGAAGTAGCCCAGGCCTCCACTGAGGCAGCGACATGAAGCCTGAAGTCAGCGACCGCTGATGTGGCTCGCTCACCTCCCATGTGCTGACCATGGACTTTGAACAGAAATGGGAAGAAGCCTTTAGAAGGGTCACAGCAGAGAGGTACTGAGGTCTTGGAGAGCTCAAGGGTCCCAAGTAGAGCTGACAAAAATTAGGACACGTACTCTGTGCCTGCAGTGTCGGTGGCTAAAGCAAAGCATACCCCATTTCTCTCCATTTTTGCAGAGAGGTCACAACAATCCTCTTGTGCCTGTCATGTAAATCAGATTAATATCTTGGGACCTGTGAAGTGATCCTTCTTCCCCAATAGCTCTGTTACCATGAAGCCAAGGACTGAAGTGTTGCATCAGTGGCAGCATCTTGGGGTGAATCAAACAGCAGGAGCTCCCCGTGCAGCCCCTCTCGCACGACCAGGCGGCAGCTTTGCTCATGTCTTCCCGGTGCTCCTGGATGAGTCAGTGTCAGATCCACCATGCTCTAGGACTGCTGGACCACAAATACTTTCCACTGGATCGCATCCAAAATGCATCAAGAAAATAAGTCAGATACCAGGAGGTCATCTTTTACCCACACCCTCTGCCAGTCAGAGAGAGGGGTGTTTTAGGTGTCTATAACATCAGTTGAGGCAACAGGAAAAAAAAAAAAACATCTCCTGAGCATCAAAGACTCATTTCAGAACTGGGGAGAAAATGGTCTGGGTTTCCTCTGGCTGCAGTCATAATCTCTGCACTGTGGCAGGATGAAGCGATTTAGCTCTATCAACACAGACTACATTTTGTCATCCAACGCAAAAGGGAAAACTCATTCCAACTGCATCTTATCTGCACGCCAGCCCGGGAGGGGCAAGGACCATCTCCTCGTTACTGGGGGAGACACAGGGAGCATGGGAGAATGAGAAAGCAACTTTGCCATAATCTGCAATGCCTTTCTTTTTTATCATTTGATTTGAGCCATCCTATGAGAAAGTTTTTCTTCCTTGGAATACATCCATGACAATGGCAGCAGCCCTAAAGTTTGCACAGCCACACCAGCACTTACAGCTCCTCTCTAAATCACAGCAGATTTAGCTCTACATGGACCATACTCAGGGGCAGTTCTGGCACTTGCCTTCATTATAGAGCAGCAGTTTGGACTTGCAGGCTACCGGACAGAGCGGATTCCCCAAACAGCACAGCCTGTAACAATCACGCACATACACCAGCCTAACCTGGTGGGAAGACGTCTTCTTCCCAATTCAAACTGGAGTGCAAAGCTTTCCTGCTAGCATTAGGCATGAAAATCACCTTTTAGTGTCAGGGACTAGAAAAAGCTAATGAGTATTTCAGAGGGAGGCCTGTCTGGACATTCAAAATGTTTAGCTGTTTGATGTGTTGAGGTATTCCCCCACCCTCTGTAACCCACTCTATGAACTTTTAACATAAACAGTTTAGTTTATAAACCTTCGCTCTGGTGGGGAGCTGATCCCTATCTACTTGCAGCCAGGCTCCTACACACGCCTGGAATCAAGGAGCAATCCTTAAACCCGAATCCTGTACCCCAGACCTGCAGGACTGCCCCAGCAGGACCCAGCACTGCGAACACACCGCTCTTATTTTTCGTGAAGACAATGCAAATGCAGAGCGAGCTCTTGAAGTGTGAACGGACAAAGTGGAAGCTCTTCAGAAGGCTTGGGAGACAGCACAGCTTGTTAAGACCTCTCTAAATGTTTTAAAAAAAAAAAAAAAAAGAATAGAACTTTGAATTTCTTGGCTTACGTTTTGTTGAAAATTTAGAAGGGACAGTATTTGATTTTTCTATGTTTTCCCTAAATGCCAGCAAAAAACAATCTGGTTGCAGCTTCATTTTATTTTGGATAAATATAGCCAGTTATAGTTCTCAGCATAAATACCTACACTACATAGAAATACCAGATTAATCCTTCTCTAATTTGTCTACATGTTGCCATTAATAAAGTGTTTACCTTTTAAGAACATGTGAAAAAAGTCTCTTTGTAGTAAGTATTAAACTCTCAATAAACTGCAAAACAAAAAATTAAAAAAGACTGCAAATGTTTTCTTCAAGTCCTGACTCTTTTTTTTTAATCAGTTCTGTGGTGAAACTCATTGGTTACTTGGCAATAAGCTATTATACAAGCGAGGGATAGGGCTAGCCTTTCACTGAACTAGTGGAAACTTTATAGAAAATTTTCTTGATAAAAGAATTTATCAAAATTTAAAATCACTCAGCAGTTACTCTGGGATTTTATGATTTTAAACAATGGTAGTTTCACAGTATTTTCCTGAACTGCATGAATTGGGGGTGAGGGTATGGGGAGACAGTAGAAATCACTAGCAGATACCTGAGCTACACCTCCCCTGTGAAGCAAGGGAAGCCCTCCTGTGTCCCTGCACCAGGGGGGCGGCACATTCAATCAGCTCTAAAGGGCCTGATTTCATACCTACCTACCTGTAACTGGGAAACCGGCATTGATTTTAGGACTCGTGCTACTTAGGCCACGCTAGCAGTAAGGTAGTGATACCTTCAGGTAGCCTGCGTAACGTTTCCCCCAAGAAACGTGTGCTGAGGACAATCAGAAGCCGAAGCAGCCAAGACATCGCGTGTCTAACCCAAGACAGCAATGCCTACACTTCAACACACAGAATTTGGAAAAAGCATTTAAAAAGTCCAGAAAATCATTTTATGATTAAAAATTTCAGTTTTTAAAGGCTGATAAACAGCAGTTTCTGGCACAAGAGGGTTCCTGCTACACCTATGCTCGAGGAGGTGCAACTGGTACCTCCAGCTGCTGTTGCAGAGCCCACCAGCTGAGAGCTCCCCGGCAGTGCCGGGGCTGGCCCGCTGGCCTCCACAGCACACCCCGAAAGGCAGGTCTGCTCTACAAAGCTCCCACAGAGATTTGCAGATGAAACAAAGAGAACGGCACAGCTGAAAAAACAGGTTTTTAATTGCTCTGTGGCTCTATTAGCATTACTTTTGCATACGTCTGTAGCTGTACACAGCTCTACGTGGACATCTACAAAACTAGATGAACAGATCAGATGATAAAATAAATATTTTATAGCTTTTTTTTAACAGCTGCCAAAAAAGACACCCCACCCCCCCAAAACGCTCCCCAACCCAACATTCTGTTGAAAAGCATCATTTTCCATTATGTTTTGGTCTATTCTGTTTCCCCTCCAATTTGTAACATTCTGCTGGAAACAGTGATGAAGAACATATGTCTGCGGTAAATTACACCCAGGAGAAATCCTGGAACTGTTACATTCAGTTTTATTACCCAAGGCATTAAGATAGTCTACCACAACATGTATTATTTAACAGTTCCATCAAACACAACACCACTAATACACTTTTCTATTATTACACATGCAAAAAAAATTGTATTGTATTTCTTAATTCTCATTGGGTGATTAATGTGTTGCATTTTCATTTTAATTAACAGTTCCAGAATATTTTTAGTGCTTCAATGAAACAAGGTGTTACATAAATGCAGAAGGTTATTGTAGAAATATTTTGGAAAACGTATGTTCAAGCAACAATAAGGCTGAGAAGCCTAACACTCAACAGCCAGGAAATTGTGAGTGCTTACACTCCTTTCACAGTGTAAGTTTACGCAAGTGCTGCATCTCAACGTATTCTGCAGAGGGCTGTAATCATCTAGGCTACATCAGGGAAAACCAGCATGGCCAGCTGGATGGACAGACTAACATCTCTGAGAATCGCTTTTTTCCACTACTGCAAATACTAATCCAGTTTAACCAGGTAACACCAAAACCCAAACATAGCATAAACATCCCCTGTGCACTGGTGAGCTGCATCTTTTGGGGGAGGTTTGCACTAGTTCTGCGAGGCAGTCACATCACTGGAGATTCCCTATAGGCATAGACTCAGGCAAGCGTAAGTAAGTTTACATTTAACAAGTATA
This sequence comes from Balearica regulorum gibbericeps, assembly GCF_011004875.1. Lineage (NCBI taxonomy): Eukaryota > Metazoa > Chordata > Aves > Gruiformes > Gruidae > Balearica > Balearica regulorum. The sequence continues at coordinate 52,731,951 of NC_046187.1, read as the reverse complement.
ATAGGAATAAAAGATACCTCATATAAACCCGGCTATTACTTTGACTGATGACTTGACCTCTAAAGTCAAGTTTGCTAAAGTTTTACAAGGGTTTTGCATTTTATTTCTCAAGTGACTTCATGGTAACAACAAATAAACCCAACAAAAATGTGTATCTGTCAAAATTGCACACCTTCCATGCTTTGCAAAGAAGAGGAAAGCAAAAGGCTTAGGCAGCAGTTCAGAGCCACAGCTGAGATATGGCTTTTAATTTCAGCTTAAATCAACCAAACAGCTTTAGTATAGTGTTGGGTTCAAACTAAAATCAAAACATCAGGCACCAGGTGTATTGGGAAGCAGAGCACAAAGTCCTCTCTGTTCAAAGAAAGTAATCACTAATACCTGAAAATGTAATTTAATGCTTTTCTTCTTCAAGTTCCAAAATGAGTCACACAAAGGTGAGAGTGCCAGTCCACTTCATAAACTGCAAACTGAGACCCAGAGAAAGTTACTTGCTGAATATCATATAGAGAGTCTCACTTACTTTATTAGTACTTATTCATCATGTGTAAGAATAACAACCTACATTTTTCTGGCTCTCTGTGGTGTTCAGTCCATACGCTGAATGCAGCCATGGCTCATAGAAAATACACTATATAACCACGAAACTGAAGACTGTGCTACAGTGCACACAGGAGTCAAATGATGGTTACATGGGAAACTGAGTTACTGGCGTTTCTCAGCTTTGAAGTGCTCGGCTTTGCAGCCTACATAGTATTACCTCTGTATTCCTTTTTAAAGGCAACTATGAATTTTGCTATCTGTTGCTATAACCAAAGCTGTCCAATCATGCATTGCTAGCAGGGTTTGAAACTTAAACCTGCAACTCTGCAGGTTAAGCTCCTTAGTAAGAACAGATTTACTGCTGAATGGATATTAAATATTCAGGAACTCGGGTTCCACATGGGAACCTGGAGGCAAGGAGTGAGACAGCAGGCAGTGTCTCGAATTTACCCAGTAACTGGCTTACTTTTCTCTCTTGACATGTCCAATTTAACATTCTTCATATCATTGACCTTGATGGAAAACTCAAAATAAAAGACGGTGAACATTTTGCTTTGTTCTGGTCATGAATGAGAGATTTCAGGAATTACTGAAATTGACTTTTGTCTAATTAACTTTTGTGGCCATTTAAGAGCAGAAAAGGTTTGCTCTTGTTTCTGACTTAGAGTAAAATGAGGGCAGAATGCTGTAGGTTCACAACCTGTCCAGACCCGTGGCTGTTGCTAACTTGCAGAGCTGGGCTGACCTCGTAAAAACAGGCCAACCTCTACTTGCTGAAAGGAATAGCAGGTCTGTAGTTCATAGCATGGTCTGCTGGAAGCAGAAGATGTCTCGGCATTATATCTGCTACTGTACTAAAAGGGAAAACCGGCACTGGCCACCTACTCCCCGACTTTCAGCCCCGCTACAAAGAAAGTCCTCCTGCTGTGCCTTTGAAAGAATGCTTGCAGGTGCTGCTACCGTTTTGACTTGCTTTGCCTCTCAAGCAGTGAGCAAGGTACCCAAGATTCAGAAGGAAACGGGATGTAGAACACAGGCCTGGCAAAATACAGGTCAAGGAAGAGTAGGTCTAAGGCTGCTCATGTTTTCTTAGTCTTTCCAATTCAACTGTACTGCAAATATAGCAAATCACAAATTCAGCAAATTCCACTAATGCTGAGAAAGCAATCTGTTAGATGAAAAAAGGCTTGAAAACTACCTAAGGGGCATTCCTAGAAATTCCGTTTTATACTTTCCTCCCAAGACAATCCGTATTTTTGGGCAATACAATAAGTCTTAATAATTTCTTCTCCCCTCTTTTATGAATAAGTCAAAAGAACTGTCATTCTAAATAAGATGTAAAAATAAAGAATGCTGATGAACCAAAACGTATGCAAGCAAGCAGAAATACTATCACACACTTGTGCAGAAAGCACAAACATGGTTGTGCTAAACACACAGAATAGAGTCAAGCTTTGTGTTATGCAATTAACTACATAATGTAATAATGATGCGCTTGGTCTAAAAGTACCTGTACTGGGTCTGGCTGGGATGGAGTTAACTTTCTTCTGAGCAGCTTAGTATGGTGCTGTGTTTTGGATTTGTGGCTAAACTTGTGTTGATAACACGCAAATGCTTTGCTGCTGCTTAACAGTGCTTGCACAGTGTTAAGGCTTTCCATAGTCAGATGCTCCACGTAACAGAGCGAGTACTTATGCCTAAGGAGATGAATGCTGTACTTCAGGCATGCACCATGCTTCTGATAGTCCGCCCACTATGTAAAAAGATAGAAGAAGTGCTGAATGAAACATTCATTCACCTGTTCATCTGCCCACAAGTTGAGAGCAAACACTCAGATATTCACTTTTACTCAGGAAACATGCACACTGGAAATAAGGCATACAAGGGTATTTGTAAAAACTATGGAATTATTGACAGGTTATGGAACAGAAGACAAGCACAATGTCTATTTTGATCTCCACCTGTACATAACCTGAGAGCATAGAGAGCAACAAGGCAAGCATCTATGTACACAGGAATGCAGCCTCTCTTTGGAACTCGCTTGAAGTTTTAGAGACTTCAAATCTTCCCGCACTTACATTAGGCACAACAAAGGGAAACTCACAAAACTGTGATCCAAAACAGTATCGATCATAGGAGAAAAGAAAAAATATGAAAATTGAGGCTTAAAAATGACTGCACCGTATCCAGCAGAAGACACCACGGAAGTTGTGAGGGAAGCACCATATAGTGGACGAGATGTGCATTACATAGTGAAAAACAGGGGAGCAAAAGTCTACAAGAAGCTTGGAACACTGCAGGCACCATGGCCAGGAGTATTAAAATAATGGCACAGTGCAAATACGACTGAACGTGCCCATTTCTACAGTAAGAGTCTTTTAACCATGAAACTATTTTACACTCAAAGCAACAGCAGACCGGTCAGACCACACCAATATTTTGAAACATCCACAGGGAATAATACCAGAATAACCGGCAGCAGAATTACTCCACTGCCCTTGAGACTCCCCACTTAGGTCCATTCTTGGCAAAGGCTTTCAATTGTAAGCTCCTCACAACATTGATTTATGTTCATATGCTCCCTACCTCAAAGGTGACCTGGTCAACGACCTGCTCTCTATTAGTAAATATTGAGAAAAGTGACAGCAGGAAGCAAGATCCCTTCTGCCACTCAGATATACCACCCTTGAGCCATAGTTTATTCATTGTAATGAATGTTTTTTAACAATTATTTTTTTCTAAAACGTGACACAGGCAGCAAAAGATTAGGGCTTTTCTACTCTATGAGTGCTCATCTAAAAAAGGGCTTAGCGTGCTATTTTTAAAAGCTAATTTCATGTCATTTCAGCAAAAAGCTCAATGTTGGTTTTAGACACATTTCTTCTTTTATGCCAGACAGGCCAGCTTCTCGTATTCACAAAGCAACTGTGGTTCACTGAACATGTTTCCAGGATTAATTTTGACTTCCCAGGGTCAACTTTACACTGATCAATGAAAGAAATTGTGGAAAAGATTACCTTATGAAAACACACAAACGTAGCCAACCTTTAACAAAAAGAACAACTTGTAGAGCTTTCATAGGACTCAGCACTATTCAAGGACAGCCTGTCAGCATTTGGCATACATGAACATGGGAGATGGAACAAATCTACAGGAAATCCTTGTGCTTACTCATGTACCCTCAGCACCACAGACGAGTCAAGCCACTTTTATATGTTTCTCCCACTTCCCGTGTTCACAGCCATCCAATTTCTCACCACAAAAGCAAAATCTTACCTACTATTTTCTGCAACACAGGAGATGGCTCTGGCTCATCACAAATGACCTTGACTAGGGCCTTTTTCACCTCTTCTTCAGCTGCGTCCAGCTCTTTTCCACTTCTGATTTCTCCAACCACAGAATACATGTATACCAGCAAGACAAGGAAGTCCTCACAGGTATAATCATCTTTCGTCCTCTCACTGTAAGACTTGATCATTGGCAATAACTGGTTCAAAACACTGGGCATTTCTGACTCGCCAATAGTCTGAAAAACAGAAGGAAGATCATGTCAGATTAACGCTGTAGTGCTTATCAGACACCAGACATACTCCTGCCTGCATCTGCAAGTTATTATTTCTCATAATAGCAGTGCTCATTTAATGAAACATTGTTCAATGTTTGCATTCTCATTTGTCAGCACTTCGTCCTGTGACTTGTTTGCTGCTCAGATAGCAAACGTATTAGTTTCCTACAAGTTTTTTCCTAGGCATTCATGATTGCAGCCTCTTAGCACTTGAAAAGCCTGATGATTAGATCTTCTCCATGTACCAGTAAGATGAGAGGACGGGTAAAAATGGTACAAAACACAAGGTCAAACACTTCCTCTAAATTCTGCTCCTCCTCCTTGGGCCTGATTTTGTACTTGAGGGGAGCTCGAAGCCCAGCTCCCATTGACTTCCATTGCTGTTGCCAGCTTCCAGCACATCCACAAACCTGACCCTATACTTTCAGGTCAGAAACTCAGAAAATTAGAAACAGAGAGAACCATCTGTGAAGTGTGTAGTTTAAGTGACTGGCGTGGTTTCCTAGAGGAGCCGTACAACAGGAGCGAGGACAGGGCAGCAATCACCTGGCATGCGCCCTGACCCTCTTCTCCCTCTGCCTCCTTCACAGCACACTCGCCAGCTTCTCAAGCCATGGAACAGGGGTCTTCCACATGGAAAGAGCCTTCTTGGCCAGACAGGTCAGGCTCATTCCCACAGCATATCCATGCTGCGAGGTGAGTAAAGCAAAGGCCACATGGAAGCGAGGACAACTATGTGACTGCGAGGCTGAAAGATGATCATAACGTGTATGAGGAGAGGAAGGCTGGCAGGGAAAAGGAGGGGGAAACGGAGTATGCTGGGATGTCCCAGGTCCTTAGTAGTTGAAATCGCACTTGTGTCTCCTCATCTCTGTGGGAGAGGCGTCCGTACAGCTTTCCTATGGTTGCAAACAGGACACTTCAGACATGAATCCCCTGAAATGCCACGCTGACATCCACATCACGTAACACCAGGGCTGGGGTTTAGATACACTGTGCGGGTCTCTGCCACTCAGGACAGCAGAGTGACTAACCGTAGTGGCAAACTACCACCCTCACTGTGCGCACACACCTACACATGAAGTCTCCACACACTGGTTTTCTGCTGCGCGTTAGTTTGCAGCTCAGCAGTGGGAGCAGGTGAGAAGCAGGGCCGGTGCAAGGCAAGCAGGAGGAGCACGCCGCTGCTGTGTGGGAAGGGAGGTGTGGGAGGAGAGAAGCAGAGTCTTCCCCACTTGATGGCAGTGATCAGCCGGATCCATCCAAGAGGTGTCCTGCAACACCACCCTCAGTACCCTGCCCCTTGCCCTGTGATCGCCACACAGCTCCCTGGGAAAACCTGTGGGTCGGTTCATAGTGTACAGGGAAACACTGAATCTCCTATAACCCAATGACTCAAGTCTGCAAACATTCATTCTTGGTTGTCACTACAGTAACTTCAAACAGACTAGTCATGGTAATGGACACCACAGCCAATAATATACCTTTTAAATAGATTCACAATAAATAAAATACAAAAAAAACCCATTCCAAAAACCCCCAAACCAAAAGAGATCCAGGTTTGTACAATAACAAAATCATGCAATTAGGTTTACCACTGCTTTTGACTGCATTAATTTAGTTCTGTGCTCTTCTGACAAATGAGTATTTTTTTCTGAAACCTGGGCAGGGATTTCAGAGTCTAACTTTAGGCACGGGGAAACTGAAAGCTTTGTCTCCTGGCATACTCCATACTTCATGAGATCCTGGGTTTGGTTGTATTTTGTTTTAGTTGTACTTTGACAATTGTAGAAACACTAACAGGTATCTCAAACTGTGATTTTTATACCTACACTGATCCACTACAGATCGCAATTATAAAGAAAGCACAAATTACTCAAGCTCTCCAGAAACTTTCTTCCAGCCTGTGCTATAGGAAACAACACTTCTCCGGACTTTGAGCCCCACCCTGCTCCTGACATACAAGTTTTGCCATGGACCCATCTTTCAAGGGACTTTAATGTGGTCAGATGTTATGTTTCCATTCGAATGCATACCTTAGAGAAGAATTCTCTAACTACCCACACGCTAAACCTAACAGTAAGTGCACACTGTGGACTTGAAGCAGTAAATTACAAAGCTACAGTGGTCAAAAACATTTGGGAGCCAAAAAGGAACATGTAGGAATTCTGGAAGGGTTTGGCACCCTGCGTGTCTTTGGGCAGGGAGCATTAAATCACATGTGTAGCAAGCCCAGGCGCTGCTCTACCAGGAAAGCAAGTCTATGGTGTTTGGCACTGGTCTGGCATACGCTGGCAGCTGGGCCACTGTCAGGACAAGGCTGTTGGTTCCCAAATTTCAACCGAGCCCAGCCCTCAGTTCAGTACACCCCGTAAACAAATTCTCATCTGTATGCTACTACAACAAATTTCAAATCATCCAGATCCTAAAATGGAAAAAGACAAATCTTCAAGGAATTCAGAGGTATGCAGCTACCGGGAGGAAGCTACCTGCAATGCAACAAAAGCCTAATCAGTCCTAAAAATCCAGGAACTGAAGATTAACCTATATGTGGAGTTATTCTAGAATAGATGACAAACTTCAATCTATATTAATCTGGATTCACTTTTAAGAAGTGGCAAGCCCTATGCCACGTATTACTGAACATCATCTATCATCTACTGGCACATCATCTATTCCCTCCTGCCCTCCCAACATACAAACTCTCTACTTCACCCCATCTCTAAATATCTCATAGCATGCTCCTACAACATCACAGATGAGTTCTTGAAAAAGCTCTATTTTGCATGTACAAATTATCCAAATACATGGAGCACCGAGGATGCACGTGGTCGTATAAAACAGTAAGGTCAACAGCTCCTGCTTGAGGATAGTAGCTCCTGAGAGTACACATGTACAGCATCTCTGGCAAACTTTCAAACAGATATGATTAAAAAAAATTTGGTCTAAACTTTCAGGATGATTTACTGGAGGGTGCGCTAAAACTCAACAACTTAAAGCAACAATTGCCACCTCTTATCTTCAAAGTAAAAATGAAAGAGAAAAAAAATATTAAAGAGCTATAATAACTTCAGAACACACGTAGGGTCTTTCTGGGGTATGAACTTCTCTGGAATGTTTTTCCCTTATCTCTTGGGAAATGGCACTACAGAGGACTTCAAATGCAACTGCCAAGTTTCAGGCCAGTTGGACTGGAGTGTGCATGAAAAAAAAAAAAAGGGACTCACAGCCTCACTGCAGAGCACAGCTCCACAGGGAGCTGGGAAATTTCCCTCAAACAAAATCCGCTGGCAGATTGTCATTATCTGGCCACCTCCAATGATTTAGGGGCTCCCTGCACCGCCTAACAATCAATCAATTACCATGATTGAACAACCCTAAAACACAAGTTTTAAAAATGTAACTACCCATGACCCAAATTTCCTGCTGGTTATGTTGGCCTCAGGTTAGCCCCATTTGTCTATTATCAAGGGAGCCAATAAAAATAATAAAAACAGGTCAATTCTGAGCTTTCCAAAGGCTGTATAAAAACATTAACACAGTTTAATGCAGCGCCAGCTAAGGCCCAAGCTCTAACGCCTTCTGCTCAGTTGCACTGTTTGGACATTTTAACGCTATAATCATATAGTCTTCAGAATCCAGGGAGAGTTTGTGATAGATTTTTGTTGTTTTCCATCTCTTTCCTCCATCATGCTTAGTTATTTATTTTTATAACTTAAGCTGTGTAGTAATTTACTATCCCTAAGGGTAAATGAACTGACGTCAATTTGCTGATTTTTGCAAAAGGCCCGAGTTTTGGCAGATGGGAGGATAGTGAAGAAAGTACAAATTTTTTTTTTTCAGTTTTTAAACACTGAACATGATACTGTGCTTCAAAAGTGACATTTAAAATGTGATTTAAAGGATCTACAGGAATTAAGAGGAAGTGTAATAAACCCAAGAAAAAAATGTTTTGTGTTTCTGTGAAAGGTATTATTTTCAATATTAAATAAACCTGTAAGAATCTAAAGCCATCTGTATCATTAGACTTCTTTTACACAATAGAAAACAGAGTGTGCTAGGGAGGAAGAGAAGAGGAGGGTCAGAGTTTACTTGAATTAACACGTGTCCCTGACAAAACTGAGAAGAGAACCGAGCACTCTAATCCCTGCGCTTCCAGCCCACTGTCCTCAACACATCATTAAAGATATTAAAGCAAAAATCAACTTCAAGCAAGTGGAATTTATTTTCTTTTAAAATCTAGGAGGAAGGAGGAGATAAATCTTAAGAGACTACTCCACTATGTAAATATTCTAGTGGCTTTCTGTTTAGGAAAGCAAAACATGTTTAATTCCTTCAGAGGTCGCATGAGTTAACAGAACTTTTTGGAATAGGAACCACACAGCTTTACAGCAGTGAGGAATTTTATTGGGGAAAAACAAAACTAAAAAGAACACACTCAAAACCCAGCTGCAGGTAAAACCAGTGGAAGGATCAGTGGAAACTCACACGCCCATGGTTAATTTGCTACCCGGCCCTTCTGGACCACCCCATTTAACAGAAGCCTTCTTGTATTGACAACTTAGGTGGGAAAAGAGAGTTCATGAGTTGTGGGATAAGCAGCTTGCCAATGTGGCTCTATCTGATTTCTCATTTTTACCTGGGTTTGATTTTTCGTGTTTCGTGATTTTGCCATGCAGCGTATTAGCTTCCCCACTATCCAGATGAAGGCAGAATATTCTAGCTGCTAAAAGTGACAATGGCACCAAGGGAGGACCTCACGGGTAGGCAAAACCAGCTCCGATCCTGCAATGGCAACAGATGTCTGCAGCGGTAGTCATCTTAGCAAAAACAAGAGGCGCTGCCAAGCTAAGGAGGAGTCTTAGCTGTCTGCAGTGCTCAGCTACCCATAAATCAAATGCTGCAGTATTGTTACTCGCTGTTTTACACTGTCTGGCCACCTGAGATTTGGGGTTAATTGCACATAATTTCCATATGAGTGAGAAGATGTCTGTACTCCCTGCTCCCAGCAAAACAATCATTTTATATATTTAGTTTTCATTAAATGGCCTATGGGTGACTAGTGATTTGACACAATAAATCAGTAAGTATGATCTTATCATGCAAATTATGTTTTTCCATAGGAAGCTCTAGAAATCGTTATAATTCTTGACTTGCACAGGTTTTGATAAAAATGTACCTTCTCTTTGTCTTCTCTTTACATATTTGTAGGGTATGATTGAAGAATAACCAACTCAAAACACTGCACAAAAAATTAAGGTCTTCGAAGTACTACACCCTCACCATTAGGAAACCCCTCAGTCTGTCAGTGTCAAAACATGCAGCATCCAATTATTCAGGCAGCCTGTTTAAGAAGAGCATGAAATCATTGTGATAACTGAAGCCCATCGTCTGTACATTTCCTTTTGCAGGAAGTGAATTTGGATGCCAGAAAAGTTTTAGTCTCAGACTTATGTTTCCAGCTGGGGAGGGTTGACACAGCCTTGCCTTGCAGGGGGAAGGAGCAAATTTTAGCCTTAGGGGAAAGCAGACCAAGCATCCAGCAAATTCACAGCAGCTTGAGAGTGGAGGTGTGAGATGCTGGCAGCAAATGGCCCCTTCCAGTAAAAAAAAAGCTTAAGTCATTAAAGATAAAGATCACATTGCCTTTTGTTGGGGAGCAAAACAGGTTTATGACTTGCCCCTGTCAATACTACGAGACTTGCATCTTCCTCTCTTTAATGGCAGTGTCTATTCTCTTGGTAGATGATACAGAAATCCATAAAGAATACACGTATAGAGAAAATAGGGGAGAACTAAACTGCTAGTGAGAGACACAGGAAACAGTAAAAGTATCCAGGACCTGTCTCCCTTGTCATTACTCCTAATGACTCCTCTGTCTTTAATGAAATATCCCTATGGAGCCAATTGTATCTGCTGTCTCCTTTTCTGCATTTATCACCCACTCTGAGCATTGCCCCAGGAGCTATATCCTCAAAACTGCAGACACAATTTCCAGGCAGCCCTTGTAGACAGAGTCTTAAAATTCAAATGTAAATAAATAAAAAACAAATAAAAGAAAAAGAGCAAGCTTTTTAAAAGCTATTTTTAACCTGGCTCATGTTGTCAAAGACACAGATTCACATTCATCCCACATGTACGCTTTCTCAACGGGCCTTCATTCTAGCCTTCTGCCCACCACAGTAGCCTCTTCCTTCTGCGTCTGCTGAAGTGTTTCTGTGACCGTGCATTAAAACAAATGGTTTTACCCAGACTGGTTCTCTGCTCACATTTACTGCTTGGGCACAGAAACACTTAGACTAGCCATTAAGGCCAAGGATTGGACCATTTCCTTAGGCAACAGCGCTGGCTTGGAGCCTACATGACCTAAAGTTTAACTTGCCAAGAGATACAAAAGAAAATATATAAATAATCACCTGCTCTTTGGATGACTTCTTCAATACACTGTCACATGGCCAGATTCTTAATTGGTGTCTATCAGTCAACACGACAGACACAACACTCCTTTGCCAATTTGTACCTGCTGAATCCCTATCCATGATGTTAGCGCTTACTGTAAAACACAATGATGAGTCAAAGGCAAGAAAAATTAACTTACAACATAAGCTCTTACAAAGCACAACATTTGTAAGCTCTTCTGGTCAGAGATTATTTTTTTTAAACATGTGTCTTGCATAATTCCAAAAACACACCACCAACACTTAACAGCTAATATGTGATAATAACAAAAATATTTAAAACAAGCTGTTCAAGCCCTATCATTTCTAAAAACAAAACAAAAGCAAAGCCCAGGACAGTTCTTTCAGCCAATAACTCCCTAGCACATGATCATGACCTAAGCAATTGAATTCTACCTATAAATCATAGCCAAAATAGTGTATTCCAGTATTTTTCTTTAATCTAACTTTCTCAGGACACAAAAAGAAATTGTATTTTGAACAATGTAATTAAGATCACCACTTAACCACCTTTCTCCTGTCTTTACTGAGCACCATAGTTGTTTGACAGCAATTTCCCATTTTCAATCATCCTGCAACTTCTTCAGTTATTTTTCCTTCTTGTGTTACAAGAGGGAGATTCAGTTACTGTGTCAGAACTGCAAGACTTATACATACATTTTGAGAAAATTTAAATGCCATCACAAAAAGTTTCTAATAAACCCACTGATATCTAATCTTCCACAGTACAGATATCACCTCATCCCAGTGAGTTATGCTGTCTGGCGATGTATCATTACATCATACAGTCCAGTTTTCCCCTCTCTCTTTGGAAACCATCTAAGTGTACAGCTGTGTTAAGATATTTTAATGGGTTCATGGGAGCTCAGCAGCAACAGGATACTGAAAAAAGGATATTTAATAAGTCTGGATTTTATTAGACAAAGCTCTGCAAGGATAAGGACAATTTTACTTAAATCACTGCCTGTCTGACATAAGAGACTCATCAGCAAGTTAAAAAGGGAGTACTTCCAACCTACTCAGTCAAAAGCTTTTAGCTGTGATGGCTTCTACAGACGTGCTGAGTATAAACATGAATCAGCACGAGGAAAATGGTGTCAGAAAAATGAAAAAGCAGTATAGGCACAGTCAAGATAAAAGATCTTGGTGCCACGCATGTCAGGATTTTTTGAGTGTGGTTTTTTGAGGTTGTTTGTTTGGTTTTATAAGCCTTGGAATATTGGGAAAACTGCCAGAACATTGTAGGGATTCAATACTGAGAAAAGGGCGCAAGGACAACATAATATCTGATGAGGTTAAAACTCACACCACCTTTGAGCAGAACAATGGGAAAGCATTCATTCACTACAAAGCAAAGGGTAGAATCCACAGGGACAGAAAACAAATCATATAAATGAAGCAAAATATAGTACAGCCAAATCATTCAATAGCATAGACCATATTTGCAGAAGGAGGGGATTCTATCCTGGGAGATGGTTACTGAAAAAGATTTGAGAGATGCTCTGGACAAAGAAAAAGACATGAGTGCCTGCTTAGATCACTAGCTATAACCTTTCAGGTTTGAAAAACAGATGACCCAGAGAGGACAAAAGGTCTAAAAAATCACAAGTGGACTAGAGAAGGCAGGTAGGGATTGATGGCTCACTCTCTGTCCCAACACAGGAACTAAGGGGCAATAAATGAATCTGGTAAGAGCCAGGTTAAAAAGCAAATTAGACGGAGATAGTTCTTCATGCAATTTGATCAGATGTGGAACTCCTTGCCAAAGGTTGTTGTGCTGCTAAATTCTTACTTGGGTTCACAAAGATGATGGGAAAACTCACAAGGGAAAAAATTTCCATCAAATATTAGTAAATACACAGAAACCACATCTGTTCCAGAACTCAAAATGGTCAGAGCTGGGAGACTATCAGATAACCGTGTCCTCTTCTCTTAATCTTCTGTAGGCAGCTGCTTTTCAATAGGTTAGAAAAAGCAAGCTAGCTCAGCTACATTTTTGATCTGATCCAGAATGGACATATTTACCTCAACGCCACCACAAAATGATCAATGTGAGTACAAAATACAGGGGAAAGAAGTAGGGGAGCAGGTTTATTACAGTACACGGCACTGTCAGGATTAATCCCGATATATTGTGCCCAGTTCCAGTGTCCACATTTCTGACCAGCTGTGGAAAACTACAGATAATGCTGGAGAGAGTTACAAAACAACTAAAAGAGTAAATTTCTTCAGAGTGAGAGAGAGTTGGCTTATCAAAAGGAAGAACAACAGTTTATGTATGTCTCTTCAGGCAGAAGAAAAATTTGGAGTACGAGACAGCTCTTGAATCTAGTCAAGAAAGGCACAGGAGAAACAAGGGAAGTTGAAACTATGATTTTTCCAGTTCTCAAGTTAGTGGAGATCCTCTCAGTGGCGTGCATATTTCAGAAAGACTTTGGAGGGTGAACGGACAGAAAACAAGCAGAAAGCACAAACTCAGTGGTCTCACGCAATAAAACACTATGCATAAAATACATCTGGTGAATAAAACCATAAACCCTTTGGCACAGCGCTTAATTGCAGTGAAAAGAATTGTGAACTGTGAGGGAAAAATAATTTAGAAATAGCAGAAAGGATAAAGGTAATACATACTGAAATACTGGACATGCTGTGAGGGCTGGCACGCAGCAGTGGATTATAAAAGGAGACTGTCTGACAACCAAAATAACCCTATCTTGTGCCTTTCCTCCACGTCCTTGCCTTCTGAGGCACCTCTTCTCTCTCAGCCCTTTGCATCATCCTTCACTCCTATGCCAGCCTAATGTCAGATTTCCCAGAAATTCCTCAGGGTTGCAGGGATACCTCCAGACTTTTGGTGCGGGGTCAGTCCATGGTGGCCACTGGTATCAGAAATGAAAAAATGAGATGGCCTGGGACAAGGGCAAAATGGGAAAACAAGTCTATTCCTAGCGGGTGAAAAACAAAAGGAGTTTGGAGCCTACATGACTGCTTGGGTTAATTTAAAAGAAATTTGTTTTCTTATTGCTTTTTTGTGTGTGTGTTATCTCACCATCAAACTTTTTAAAACAAATCCAGTCATCTTCTGCCCCGAGAAGTTTGATACTAATAGGCAATCAGGACATCTGTTGTACATTGCCACAAGCATCAACACCAGGTTGCACCAAAGCATCGTACAAATCATGTTTCTAAGTTATGGCCAAACATATACCTGAAAGCTTTTAGTAATGCTGACCCAAACTGGCCAAAGAGATATTCCGTATCATACGACGTCATGTTCAGTATATAACCAGGAGGAGTTGGCCGGGAGGCAGCACAGCTCAGGAACTAGCTGAGCATTGGTTCCGGGTAGTGAGCAATTGTGCTGTGCATCACTTGTTTTGTATATTCTATTATTGTTGGTTTTGTTATTATCTTCCTTTTCTGACCTATTAAACTGTCTTTATCTCCACACATGTGTTTTACCTTTTTTCTTTTTGATTCTCTCCCCCATCCCACTGCAGGGTGGGGGTGAGTGAACGGCTGTGTGGTTGTTTCAACTGTCTGCCAGGTTAAACCACAACAGTTACATTAAATTTGCTGAATAAGGGTACTACTTGGCTAGAACATACTCCATTTCACAGTATCCCTGGGATCCAACTTTTTGTTGACAATTTCAATGGAAATGGATATGGATGCAGATCTGGGCAAAGCAGCATCCTCTCTCCCCATCCCTTCTGTCTCTTTTCTTAAAAAAAACCTAGGAAACTTAGTGAAAAACTACTGCTAAGATAAACATACCTGCCAAAACCTGTTGGAATTTACCAAAATACTAGGAATTGAAACTCCTTTGAGTCAAGAAACTTCAAAGCCATTTAAAACATCAACTCACATGAGATGAACATAGAAGACTAGGTGCTGGATCACTTTACTGCATTTTACGGATACAAATTTAAAGAGTAGCTAACTCTGAAATATTTTACATAGCCTTTAAAGTATTTTATACCTTGGTATGCAGATAGACAAAGACCTAATATATGACATAAACCACAAAAGCAAAAATCTATGGACACAGGAGGTTTGCACAGGAGAAGATCCCACTACGCTGCCCACAGTCCCCGGCTGGGACCACAGGAAGGAGACAGAACGGCAACACAAAGACGTGCAAAGGCAGATTATCAGCCCGCTGCAGAGCACCACGGCTGTTAATCAGTACAGTAAATGTTATCACAATAGAGTACTGACATTTCTAGGCCTCGTATAAAGTTCGCCATGCTTTAAACAGGATTCAGGCTTTCATGGTGATTAAAGGCAGATGTCACACGCGTGAGTAAGTTTGTAAATTATGAGCCCCTCAGTCATTTTTGTGTGCGGAAGGAATCTTTCATTGAAGGGACATCTTCACTGGAGGATGCTCGCTGTGGCATGATTTGCACAGGGAAGAACATTTTCCTTCCCTTTTTCAGGTTGGGAAGAATAAAACAAGCATAAGTATACAACTACATCTCACTTCATCCTATGAAACTTATCAGGTTGAAACCTTATTTTTCCTGTCCAGTTTTCCACTGCCGTTAAAAACTAATCAGGTTATCATCTGTCAGAGAGCAGCGGTGTTGTGGTTTAACCCCAGCCAGTAAGTAAGCACCACTCAGCTGCTCGTTCACCCTCCCCCCGCCCCAAGGGGACGGGGAGGAGAATGGAAAAAAAAAATCATGGGTTGAGAGAAAGACAGTTTAATAGGAAAACAAAGGAATGTAATAATAATAATAATAATAGTGATGCACAAATGCAATTGCTCACCACATGCAGAAAAAAAACCCCTGATGCCCAGTCTGTTTCCAAGCAGTGATCCCGCCTCTCAGTTTGCTTCCCCTGTGATATACTGAGCATGACATCATACGGTAGGGAATATCCCTTTGGCCAGTCTGAGTCAGTGTCCTGGCTGTGCTCTCCCAGTTCCTTGTGCACCTAGCAGGGCATGGGAAGCTGAAAAATCCTTGACTTAGTGTAGACACAACAACTACCTAGCAGCAACTAAAACCAGACATTCCAAAATCTTTGCCTTCTGGCCAGTCCATGATCACTTCCAAGATTCCTGGGCGACTGTGGTTTCCTCTTCAAGCCTGCTGCGTGATCAGTGTGACCCACTTACTCCACATAGCGTTAGTAGCATGGTGTGTGGAGGGGACCCTCCCCTTGAACATCCAGCCCAGCATTGGCAGTTGGGGTGCCAAGAAGAGCTGTGCTTCTGTACCAACCACTTCCAAAGTGGCTTGCACCCATGACCTTAAGAGTCTTGCACTCTACCAAATGAGACACCCAGGCCACTGAGGGACATCATTGAAACAACCAGCAGTGGATCAGGCTGCTAAGATTGAAGTGACTCAGGTGGATCTGGACTGGCAACATAAAGGTGAATTATTTATAGCTTGTTGGGCTCATGACACCTCAGGCCATCAAGGAAGGGGTGCAACACATAGATGGGCTCACGATCGAGGGGTGGACTTAACCATGGACATTATTGCACAGGTTATCCATGAATGTGAAACATGCACTGTGATCAAGCAAGCCAAGTGGTTAAAGCCTCTGTGGTATGGAGGATGATGGCTGACATAAATATGGGGAGGTCTGGCAAATTGATTACATCACACTCCCACAAACCCACCAAGGCAAGCATTATGTACTTACAATGGTGGAAGCCACCACCGGATGGCTGGAAACATATCCAGTGCCCCATGCCACTGCCCGGAACACTATCCTGGGCCTTGAAAAGCAAGTCCTGTGGTGACATGGCACCCCAGAAAGAACTGAGTCAGACAATGGGACTCATTTCTGAAACAGCTTCATAGATGGATGGGCCAAAGCGCATGGCATTGAGTGGGTGTATCACGTCCCCTATCATGCACCAGCCTCCAGGAGAACTGAACGACGCAATAAACTGCTACAGACTAACCTGAGAGCAATGGGTGGTGGGACACTCAAACACTGGGACACACATTTAGCAAAGGCAACCTGGTTAGTTACCACTAGGGGAGCTACCAGTCGAGCTGGCCCTGCCCAATCAAAATTTCCACGTACTATAGAAGGGGATAAAGTCCCCATAGTGCGTATGAAAAATATATTGGTGAAGACAGTCTGCCTCAGGCAAAGGCAAACCCATCCACAGGATTGCTTTTGCTCAAGGACCTGGGTGCACTTGGTGGGTGATGCAGAAGGATGAGGAAGTCCAATGTGTACCTCAAGGGCATTTGATTTTGGGTGAGAATAGCCAATGATTTAAATTGAATTATGCTAATTGCTACATAATACTGCATATCATCACTGCTATGGTTGCCATCTGCCATAACAATGGTATTACAGTAAGATTCACCCAGACTAATGAAGAATGAACTTTGATGAAATCAAGCAAGGTGCAGAGGTGATGAAACCAGAATTGGCTTCAGCAACGAGCACCCAGCAACTTCCTTAAGATTGACATCTTCAACATGCAGACCATGAGCTTGGAGTGCGCCAGATATATCAGCTACGAGCTACGGATGAAGCATGCAACAATCCAACAGTGCACACCACCTCTGCTGCCCTGAGAGACTGTTATGACAAACGGAGCCCAAAAGTCATGGACTAAATGAACTCAACAGACACTTTAAAGGGATGGTCTATAGACTAAGGGAATGATACCTGTGTGTACATATCAAAAGACAGTAAAAGTGATGGTGATTAATTGGAATGTATTGGGAAGTATAGGACCTGGGCATGATGTAGATGGTATGGAATAAGAGGTGAATACTGTCCTGGTTTAGGCTAGGATAGAGTTAATTTTCTTTCTAGTCACAACAGTGATACTTCAAAGTAAAGGATGTATGTTTTTTCCCTATAAATGTGCAAGAACAGCAGCTGCAATGACTACTGATCATACATCCAATATAAAAGATTAAGTGAGATTCAGTCATAGGCAAAATGGCAATTATTCTTCCACTGTGATAATGCTACAGTGAAAAAACTTCTGAAATCCCATTCTTCTTTTAAGCTTCTCACCCCATCCCAGAAATTCTTTCCTGCTCTAGAAGCCAACAGTTCTCTTTTCAAGCACAGTTTAACTTGACTGCCTATGAGTTGTTCCTTTAGCTCCTTAACCAAGCTGCAATCCTCAACGCTAGTATTCACATGCGGTGGTGTCCAGACTGCACGCCCTGGGCTGAGCATGCCTCTCCATGGGTATACGACCTTTTAGGACACCGGTTATTAGAAAGTACACCCAACACCCGCTTGTCAGTCATGATGCTCCATGTCCCTTGGCCCACATGCCTTTGTCGTGGCTGGAACGCAGCAAGTCCTCTCTTCTTTTGGCTCATTTCAGTGTTCCCATCATTCCGCCGTGGGGCCGTGCTGTGCTGGGTGGCACTGGTGGTGGTTTTGCAGCTGGCTCCTTGCTCTGGACAGAGAAGACAACAGGCTGCTCTCCCACCACCAGCTGCAAGGGCCGTGTGAGGGCATCCTGGCTGCAGAGATTGCTCCTGCCACACCTCCTCCCCGTCAGTTTGTCCGGCACAAGCTACAACTAGAAAAACAATCCCAGCTTTCTGTCCCCCTGGGATTTCCCTCCCACTCAGCCGAACGCCTGAGTCAGCATAACTATCCCTCATGATATCACATTTGTGCAAAGGGAGTCGAGTGGAGCACAGGACATCTGGTCCCAATATCTGAAAACACTTAAATCATGCATGTCATTTCAAACATTTAAGGACTTCAGAAGTTTTCTGTTACTTTTATATATATTTCCTAGTTGCTTCATGCAGAAAGGATTTCTTACGTTCAAGTTTCACACTGAAGATCTGGGGAAATGTATATTCCATGTCATTTTAACTTGAAAAAAAAAAAACAAACAGCATTAAAGATAAGCTCAGATGTGTCCTAAGCTACCTTTATTTAAACTATTTTTTAAAATTATTCCAGGAGAATACCAAAATGTGCTGAGTTATAGCGCTTGTAATTCAGATTTCAATAACAGGTAAAAAAAAGGTGGGTTGTATGTGCAATATTAAAAAAAAAAAACCCACAAAAATAAAACCCCAAACACCACCACAACCCCAACTTTAGTTGTATAAGCTAGACACTAAGGTACCAAGATATTTTTCTTGTTCCCCATTGTGCTTTTTGGTAGGAAAGAAAGGGCACAGGGCGCATGGTCCAGAGACCAATGCTCACCTCCACGTCTGACTCTGAGCTTCTAGCTTGTTCTCCACCTCCAAGCAGCAGTATCTTCCTCATGCTACCAAGCATTCCTTCAGGTGCTCTGATAGCCTGATGCCAAGTTCCAGGGACAAGTAATAATGTTCAGTGCAGCAAATAATTCCCTTTGCAGCCCTTATGTATAGTGCAAGTCGTGGTACGCTGAGGCCAGTACAGCGGAGGCACGCTGAGCCCGCTGGAACCTGTTTAGTTTGAGCATCAATAGCCGTCAAGCTGTCACGGGATGGAGCTCAGTATCAACCAGCTTCTTTTTCCAAAGCCAGGATGGGTATGTCTGTCTACCTCTATTGCACAAATCTCTTGCAAGAGAGGAAATACAGCTCTTTGATATAATTTCTGTTCTTCTTATCTGGCTCCCCACACCTTAGGGTTGGAGCGCTTCCAACCTCTACCATACATGCTTTCTACTGCAGTGTACGCATGCCACAACAGAAAAATACTAATTTCTTTTTTGGCAGCTACTAGAAAATTCTTCACCCCCTCCACAGCACAGAAAGCTCCTGCTTTTCTAACAAGCTGTCAGTCTGTTCCCAGGACAGGAGAATCAGACGTTTGGGGCATAAGTGATATCCCGTATGGAGACACCACGGCAGCAAAAAAGAAGAGGTATGAGGAATCATAGTTTGAATGAGAATCCAGAGGATCTTGGTTATACGTTACAACTCACAAAATACTTTAAGTCATTTATCTGAGACTTGGACCCTATTTTGGAAGGCAGAGTAGTATTACAAAGCTCTTTTAGACACTGTTTATTAACATTAAAATGAAATATGAAAACCACTTTTTGTTAAATCCAGGATCTGGACAACTCTTATAACATGTACCCTAAATAAACAAAGTCAAATGGTATTGCAACAGCTAGAAATAAAATTGTGTGATAATACTAAAAATAAAACCAGACTTTTTTTACTGCACTAATGTATGTTTAATCCTTCTAAAAATAAACTTTCAAAACAACATCATCACAATTAAGTTACCCCAAAATGTTACAATATGAGTAGCTACTCCGTCAGCTGGGACCCTCAAGTCCCAGACTAGTTTCTTAGTTTTACTGGAGCAAACATTCCAACCTTCCCAGCAGACAGTTCTGCAGGCCCTAGCAAAGATCACAAAACCCACAAAATTTCTGTGCTACTGTTTAAGAACGGCAGCATCCACTGGGGAAGGGGGGTGGTGGGGTGGGTGGAGATAAATCTAGACACAGTTGTTTTCTCTTTAAAATTTCACTTTTTTTTTTTTTAATAACCACTACAAAAAATCTAAACCAGTCTCAGGATAATCTTTTTTCCTGCTTCCAAATAATGTCCCTCCGCCACCTTAGTCATCGCCACCTTTGTCAGATCCTAGCAAATTACCAGTTGGTGGTCTCGCTGTTCTACCCTGAGCCATATTTTAATTAGTCAGAGCACTGAGAAAAGATTATTGTACAAATATTGGCGAATCTTCAAACAAGAGTACATGCTGTCCATTTTATTCACAATGAAAAAGCTCTTAAAGAGATTTCGATAAAGATTTGCCTCCTGCTCGCAGCCCACATTTGTAATGTTTATATAAGTGGGGGATATAAATCTTTTTCAAATGAACCCCACAGTTTTTAAACCAGCCTTGTTATAAACTGCCTGTTTCCGTTTTGCCTGCCTAAGCAAGCAATGCAGAACCTACTCAGGATAGACTGGAACTAATTTAATGTGCTCCAGGTTTAATCCCCATCCTCCCGGCTTTTACTGGAAGATTTTACACAGAGGACTACTGCTGACTTTAACAATGATTCATGTGATAAGTGGGTTTTGATTTGTTTTTCCACATCAGAAAACATGCAACAGAAATGCCACCAAAATCATTTTAATAGAACATGATCGAGTCAGAGCCAGATTTAAAAAAAAAATAATAATTAAACTTTTAACACAAGAACTGTTTCTCTGTGCTTAACGGTGCTTTGAATTTCTTCAGGTGAACTACTAGCTTGCTTTAAGCAAAGGGGGCAAAAAAGACGGCAGACCTCTGCATTTGGTTTGGAAGGATGCCAACGCACACCCCTGGACGTCAATATACTGGATGGCGGGACGCATCTCTGTTATTAAAAACGCAAAAGAAAGGGACAGACACCAAATCACGGGTTATCGCCCGGCCCGAAGCGGCACCACGCGTTACTCTCCTCCGCGACTTCAGACGAGTTCAGGCCCGAGGCGGCCGCTGCTGCCCGGTTCGGGCCGGGGGCTGGGGGCGGCGGGGGGGCCGGGGGCGGCGGCGGGGCCCTCCCGCGGGGCGGCGGCGGGGCCCTGGAGGTGGCAGTGTTGGAGCGCTGGAGAGCCGCCGCCTGGAAAGCTGATCCAGGCTGAGCTTCAGCCTTCTGCAGCAATTACCCCGAACATCAGAAAATTCTGCTATATTACTAGTGCGAATACGCTCTTTCTCTTTTTTTCTTTTTCTTTTAATTTTTTTTTTAATTCGCAGGAGGAACACATGTCCGTTAACACCAAACACTGAAAAAGGGACAGCATTTATACAAGTAAGAAATGTTTATTCTTACAAATGTAGCTGAATCCCTGATGCAGAGACCATATAGGTACTATTTTGCAATCAGCTTTTTGTGTACTGAATTCCTTGCTCATTTACATAAACCAGATGTTTCTCTGACTAACCAAATTCCTCAAAGAAAAAACAGAAGTCGCTATATACTTCGTGTCCAAAATGAAATATGATGTGAATATCCTGCACCAATGTTCCATTAGCCACTAAAGGCAAACATATACGTTAAGTGCAACAGTTTTCTTCTATTTAGCAGAACTTTTGTGAGGGCTTAGGCGATCCTTGGCAGAAGCGTTAGAAAAGGAAAATGAAGCTACTTAGATGATATTCATCACCACCTTCAATGGCTTTCAGTCCCTTTGGCAAAGCCAGCTAAGTTTCTTTGCCAGATCCTGACACTCAAACTAGTCCACTGAGTTGACAAATAGTCTAAAAATGGTGGTCCATGTTCTTCATTCCTGCAGAACTGTCTCCTGGAATCTTTCTTTCCAGTAGTCAGTTCCCAGAGGATTACAGGAGGAACAAGAATGATTATTTAACTAATTTAGTGATCATTTAAACCTCGCAACCTTTCAGTACACATGGATAAACTGAAGGGCATGGGGAACACGTATTTGCTGTTACCGAAAGAAGAAACAATAATCAGAAAAAAATTCTAAAATCTCTCAGTTACCCCTAATTCTTCTTACTGCTTTTGCCAAAAAATCAGTTTGCTAAATTTCTGGATTACTATAGCAACAACAATATGTTACACTTAATCTGAAAGGCTGAATTCATGGAATAAGCCTGAAGGTTACTCTCATTACTCACCTAATCTTCCACAACAGACCCTTATCTGCCAAATACTCTCAAATACATCAATTCACTAACTTTTGGTGGGGAGCTATCAAAATCCTGGTAAGAAGGGCAAATCCTCATCTTAAATTGCACAGAGCAATGCTGAATTTACAATAAGAGCAAAACATTCAACCTGGAGAATAACCAGTAGGTAACTGAACAACAACCCGCCAACCAGAATAATAACCCAAACATAAGGAAAAGAGTGAAAGCGAGAGTACAGAGATGGCCATGAAATTTAGAAGACGCTTTGAAGCTGCAGCTACGAGCATGGAGACCACACAGCAAAGGTAACTTTGATGACAGCAATGGCAAAACAATGACCAAAGTAATTTCTTCATTTGAGAATTTTTTTAGGGCTACTGGGATGTCCAAACTTGCCCTGTGTCCAGAGATGGAGTTATCAATGGGATTTGCAAGAGCTGACCTGATTTTGAGCAGTAAGCAGCTCTCCTTGGAAACAGCACAGCCATTTTCTTTCTTAGCCCTTCTTTGCAGTGCAGACTAGCAAATATGGAGCCAACTGCAAAATAATGCAGAACTGGTCCTAAAGGATCACTCCACTAGTTCTCATCCTTAAATTAGGTCACAAATTTTGCTGGCCACCAATCTCACCTAAAAATACTATGAACTTAGAATACAAGGTTTTTAAATCTCCATGTCCAACCACTTGATAAATTTATTTAGGTAAATGGAATTTACCTAATGGAATTTAAACAGCATGCCCCTGAATGACACATTACACTTAACCTTTACTACCTGTCCTGTCAAGGGACACTGTGGCCCTAAAAGAGCCGCATGGCCCTACTGCATGGCAGCCGTGTTTCCCTCTCCTGACAACAGCGGGGCACTGCCACAAAGCCCACAGTTCTCACGTCTGAACACTGGTGCACCGACCGCTGGGAAGGGGTTCACAAACTGCTGTCGAAACCCCCACATCCACAAAATCTACACTGCGTTTCTCAAAATCCTCTGTACTTAAGTCCCCACTTTCTGGCAAGAATGATTACATGAACATGATCACGTATAAAAGGATAAACATCTATCCACACACCAAGCCTCCTGCCAACACAGACAGAAAAAATGACATGTATAACTAGGGGGGGGGGGGGAAGTTAAAATACTATTTTGGCTTCATCCCTCTGGTACTGTAAGCTGCAACCAGCAGCGAGCCTTCGAAGACATTCCTCCAAAATCACACGTTCTCAACTTACAAAGTTCTCTCCACATAAAATAATGTGGCATCGTCATATGCTGACTGAAATTTAACTCAGTCTACAATAGCTTTCCCAAAAATCTTATTATGTAAATAAATAAATAAACAGAATCAGTGTGACCGGTCCACCATTTCAATACTACATAAGAACAGCAAATGCAAGTCAGCATTTATACCTTTTTTTTTTTTTTCCTAATTAAGGGGAAAAAATAAACCTCTCACAGTATCTATTGAAGAGATCACTCATGTAGTTTGTTCCCAACACTCATCAGTAATACACACTAATTTCCAGCAGAGGCTCACTTTACACATCTGATATCACAGGGGATGGCTGAACCCAGGCCCACAGCTGCGTAATTAAATTCTGTTTTTTCATCTTAGAGCAAGGGCCAGATTGATAGCACAGTGAAGCAAAACCCCTTATCTACAGAACTGATAAAGTAAGCATGCAGAAGCTCAAGAGGTTAGGAGGTAGCCCAAGCTCCCTTCATATTCAATCTCTGCCAATTTGGCGTCAATTAGACCCCTAAGAACCAGACTGATACTCTCAACTTACTTCACGTGTGCCATGAACAGCTAGGATGTAACAGTGCCTTTAACCAATGATCTAAACCTGCAAAATTTCCTTGCTTATTGCTTATCAAAAAAAGCATCAAACCAATTCTTCCAACCATGTGTCTGATGTTTCTCAAATAATCAGTAATGATCATTGCCTGACTGCAATATTTGTGACACACTACTTTATCTTTTAAATAAAGATGTAGTTTGCCGGCTCCAAAACTGACTTCACCTCAGGACTTCATACTGTTCATGGAATTTTAGTATTACTTCTACCAGGTCTCCAACTTTCCACAATTTAACTTTTATATTTAAAGCTATCAGCTCATGAAGAACAAACTTCTCTCTCAAGAGATATTATACAGAAACTTTGTAAAAAATCATGGTGCAAAATACAAACAGCTGTAAAAAAAAAATCAAGTCAATTTTTCTGACAGTACATAACTGTTCCCTAGAGTGTGTATTTTGTTCGTAATAAGCTGTAGATGTGTGAAGAACTGAAAAAGAAACTTCACATATTTTTCTCAGGAAGTTTTTCCCCAACAGATTTTTGTCAGAATGGCTCTCCTGGTCTGTATAACATCCTTTGCTTCCCCATCTTCCATGTCTGCTACATTATTCAGCTGGTAGACTGGTGAATTATGAGGTTATGAATAACATGATGTTTGGTATTTATATGAAGACTACACTTGGAATGTTTTTTGGAAGAAATGCAAAAGCAGTTTTTCTTCTCCATAAAAATCTAAAAGCACATGCTGAAACAGACGTGGAAGGATAAGGGATGACATCTACCAACAGTGAACAGCACTTGGAAGTTCTGCAATGGGTGGGGAAAAGTTGGGAAGGGCGGCAATTAGAAATGTTTTGGAAGAAAAAAACATTTTTTGGGGTGGAAGTTAATTTTTACTGTGCCAATCACAATTTAAGTTAAATTCAAGTTTATTTTTCCTCATTCGGTTTATGATCTCATCTAGTCATCAAGGATGATTGATGATGTTTCAGGACCTGGGCCTTTGCCAGTTGCAAGTAAAAGGGAATTACTTATTTTTCTTTAGCACTATACTGCTGCCATTAACTGTATCCCACCCCTCTTTGTTTACAGCCTGTCACCGAAGCCACAGCTTTATTCTCGTGTGGTGTAAGCTCTTGTCTGGGGTTGATAGTGTAAGTGATCTAGCAGAAGTCTTGCACAAAGTGCATCGCTTTGCACAGAAAGCACGCAACCTTTACTTCTGGCCACCGCTCCAGACAGGATTGTCTACTCCCATTTAGACATGGCCTTAAAAGCCATACTTGAGCAATGGGCACTATTGTTTTCCTTGTGGTAAAACTACATTTATTTAATCCCTTTAAAAACAAACAAACAAGAAAATTACTTTGACCTTTGCCTTGGCGCAAGGATTCTGATTTGAAACGTGTATTACATTTCTAACTCACTGTAACTGTGTCCAGCTGAACTGGGTCAGATTTATGTGCAATTAGGAAAAAAGGAAACCAAAGCAATTTAGTTTTCATGTTTGTTAATATAAAAACATCTTGTAGCAGCATTAAAATTTAAACTGAAACACACAGAATAATAAAACAACAACAAAAAATAACTGAAAAAGGAGTGGCCTGCTAAAAACTGCATTAAAGAAGTAATATGGACTTTCTCACCTGCATTTTTTTCTGGTTTAAAATATTGAAAAATGTGTGTTTGAATGTCCCCACTTTGGCTGATCATAAGCCACAGGGAGGTTTTTTTGCATGAACTCTTCAACCTGAGAGTTTTAGCAGAAAAGCTTCTTTACAAGGCTTAATTAAAAGCAGGTTTAAGTCGGAGCCCTCACTCACTCTGGTTTTTATTTTGGCCTTCTCTCTGTGTCAGAAGTCAAGTCCCAAAAGAGAAATGAAGTTCATTATTGAGTCAGGAGGATATTTTCTCCTTCATTCTAAGCCCAACTAAACATGTTTCAGGTTTGAGTTTGGCTTTAGGTACCTCCAAATGAGATTTTATATTATATGCACCTAAGGGTGAAATGTAAGAAGATGCTAATCATGATTTTTAACTTTGCCCTACATAATAAATAATGTGTGAAAAGCACACTGCAATCTCCTTTGCATGCAACTGATTTGGTACAGGGAACCATATATACTAAACAGATGGTGTTCAGAATGACTATACTTCACCCCATGAGAGGTTCACGATAAATGCAACGTCATCGTTGTGAAGCGTGGTGAATAGTCATGCAGCCACACTAGAAAATGCATTGAGCAACGTACCAAACCAGAACAGTACTGACACATCTGTAGGAAAACATTCAACTTTTTCCAGAATGTTTTAAGTAGTTTATGGGTGACTTTTGACATTGAATACCATGCTAGCAGTTTTTAAGGCATGCTTTTCTCAAAAGCAACATTATATTTTAGTATAAATAAATATAAAAAAAGAGGGTTCCTATTTCTTCTTAAAAATGCTATGGTTTTCTTCCTGCTGTCCCTTCTTCCCACATTGCCTAGTCTAGTGAAAGTGGCCATAAAGAGATACACATCCAGTAGAGTCCACTGTGATTTCACCACAGCAAGGATGCATGGGTGTTCTGGTGCAAGGAACAAGGACCAATAATCAAGCAGTTAATCACTTTGGTTAACAGGAAATGTATCATGTTATCTTTGGTGGTTTTGTAACTGGACAGCAGGCACAGCCTAGTGCATCCTGTTTACAACCAATAGCAGAAGCAGATGCAAGAGTGTGATACCTGTCATAAGCATTTCTAAGAACAAAAACGTGGTGACGTTTTTCAAAAGGCCCTTGAACGTTCACCAGATGTGAAGCACATGTGGCCCTTGAAAGCGAGAGAATAATGTGACAATAAAGTCGAATCAACATGTGCCAGTAATCACACCAAGATGACATGCAAATGTTTTAAAAACAAAACTATGTAAATTATTTTTAGTTCTTCAGGACAGAAAAACAGGTCACCTGGTCAGCCATGAGTTGCTGTTTCCATTGTCTTTGAGAGCCCATCTGCGTGAAATATGTTGCTCCCTCTGTGACACAGCAGTCTAGATTTTGCGTTTTTTACATACAAAATTCAGTTCCCATGCCACTACTTACTGAAAACATTTAAGAGCTAAAGGATTTAAAGGTATCCTCTCCCTCTACATATTTTATGAAAATAAAACTCCTATGACCAGCACATGCAGGAAAAGGACAAGAGTGCTTTACTGACGTCTTAGAACTGTGTATCCTCTTTGACTTACAGGAAGGAAGCAAGATGAGAAAGGGCACACTACTCCATGCTTATCTTTACTTCTCCAATTCCACTCATCAGATACTAAAGAAATTGTTCATTTTTCCAGTAGTGATCACTTCTAATAGACATCTTGCTCAGGCTATGGATAAAACACAAATGCACACAGTGATAGGCTAGGAAACAATTAATTTCACAGAGGCAACCAAACCATTTGCAGATCCTGACATTTGGAGCTCCAACTGATAGCCTTACACAGGTTGAACTCATACAGAAAGAGTTTCATTCTGTGTAGCTGCAAAAACTGGGTGAAATCAGAACCTGATGCAAAACATGGAAGTTTTGCATCCTGCTAATAGTCTTCTCAGCTATGACATCCCTTAAAATGCATGTCGGCTTCCCAATCTACACGTCTGTTGCCAATGCATGCAGTCAGACCCCTGCCATTAAATGTTGGTACATGCACCTTCAGCACATTCAACCTCTTCTCTGCAGCAAACAAGCAGATGAAACTAAAACAGCATGGAGGCAATGCAAAACTTTGTCTACATCAGTGACTGCCACTCCCTTGAAGTAGCAGCAGCTTACGTCTTTGTGTATCTGCTGCCATCTCTGCAAATGCAGTGAAAAGATGTAGTGAACCATTTTCCTCCTACAGTAGGCAGATTCTCAAACAGCCTTTTTTCCCAGGGGACACAGGAGAAGAAGTGTCACTTTTCCAATAATTCTGGCAAAAGCCAACCCCTCACCAAGACAAGCTTGGAGGAACGGTAAGTAAGAGGGCACAGAAGGTGCTACCTGAGTTGTTCTAAAGCTCTCCAGAACTACTGGGGAATACAGGGTGCTTGAGTGTTGTGTATTGACTCCTTTAGGACTAAGCAATTTTTGAGTAATTTGAGAAATGAAATAACCTGGACAGAAAATCCATCTACATTCTGTGGAAAAACCTACACAGAGGGGAGGCAGGATAATTCAATTAAGACAAGTGAGAAGGTTAAGAGAGTTTTTCACTTGGGTTTTGGTACAAGAACATATATCAAAACACATTACTGTGTATCACATATTCACAACTGTAAGACTTATGTCCAGCTAAGGTTACTGCTTATTAAAGATAATGAACTTCAGGTAGTGGTACATGATACCTAAAATTTTAGCTTTTTTAAAAAATTATTATACCGCAGGTAGAGACTTACAGAGTTTTCTCATAACCTTATCTGTTAAAACAGATATAAGAAGAA
The DNA here is from genome assembly GCF_011004875.1 of Balearica regulorum gibbericeps. Classification (NCBI taxonomy): domain Eukaryota; kingdom Metazoa; phylum Chordata; class Aves; order Gruiformes; family Gruidae; genus Balearica; species Balearica regulorum. The sequence continues at coordinate 52,703,548 of NC_046187.1, read as the reverse complement.
TAAATTATTTTGAAAACATAGTTTCAGAACCCAAACAGAACTAAACCAAATCAAACCAGCGACAGCCTTGTCACCAGGGACACCATAGCCATTTTTCAAGTATCTGCTAATAAAAAGGCAGTTGGGGACCCATGCCAGTCTCTCTTGGGTAACCTTTAGTTTAACTGCACTCTGATCCTATTGACAATTGAAAAACAATATTCTGAGCAGATACATTTAATAGCTACAGCATTTGATAACCTCACTTAATACAATGCCTTCGTCTTCCCAAGTTTAACTGTGTTATGTTTGTTCCTGTGTTACAGAGGAATATTGGGTTAAGAAATTCAGAGAAAAACGGAGACATTTTAAAAGACTTAAAGAAAAGTTTCCTTATTTTTATCAGAGAACCATCCTTCTGCTCCATTCAGGAAAGGCAGCACTACTACATGAGGGTAAGTCAAATGAAACTATGGACTATGTCTAAATGCTTTGCTGCCTGCAGCTTAGCAGCTATTTCACTTTCTCTAGACTTGGGGATGGGTAAGGAAGAAACACTAGAAGAGAAACTGATGGATAGCATTAAGCCATATTTGGAGAGTTTCTCATCTCTGGCACATTATCTTTTCCTCTTCTCTTACTAATGCCCTCGTTAAAAAGAATTTGAAACTTTTCCTTTCCCCAGGCAGACCCCCAAACTATCATTTATTACTTCTCCCTTACCTAAATTTTACTTTCCTGAAGGATAAACCTACATCAACCCGACAGTTGTGCTGAATGGCAGTGGTTTATGGACTAAGCCATTTATTTATTGTAACTACAGCCATATGTGTTTTAACCTGCTACGGAATTATGAAATGCTTCCCATCAATAGTCCATGTTAGATTTCTATACTGAATTGCCTAATGTGAATGTACAGCATTTCTGTACTCCAAACAATCAGAGTGTGAGGAGGTAAATAGCAGTTAACTGTATTCATGCCTTATTAGACACAGCTGCACAAATGGGCTGTCGGACTTCATTAGAAAATACTGTACAAGTTTTACGTGTGCGCGCTGCCATTCATTTCTGCAGGCAACATGACGACTTTGAATTACGGGAGCACTCACAAAACCATATGCTGTTTGTTTTAGACGCACACACAGGCAAACACCCTGGGGTGGGATGGGGGGACATCCAGAGAGAAACTTCATTTTTCCTCCTGTGCCTACTACATTTTTAATTAACAAAGCATTCTTACAAGAAAAATACATGAAACTAAATACAGAGAAACCAATATTACAGTAGCCTCAGACTAGGTATATACAGATCATTTCTAGATATGGAGCAAATATTTCCTTCTGCCTTTTGGGGGGAAATGGGGGGTAAACGAGAAGGAAGTGATCTTGTTACACCAGCATGTGTGGTATCAGCCCTCACACTGCTCTGGACCGAGGTGGGAACACCACAGCCAGCAGGCAGCTTTCAGCATAAAACCGCTTTCGTCAGGTCTACAGTATGCTGACTTTAATGCTCTTGTACCTGAATATGGTGCCATGGGGTGAAATAGGTGGGTTTCCAAAGAGCTATCTTCTTAGATTGAAAAAGTCCCTAGAGAAACTTCATGGCAATAAAAGGTAACTTAGCTGAAGAGCCATGAACTGGAGAAAACCTAAAGAAAGAAGACCACTAGAAGAAATCTCTCTCCATTTCCCAAGAAACCTGAGGAACGCATGGGAAACACCCACTAGGATTGAGTCATTTGTCTGTTACACATACATGTGGGGATAGCAGAGGTACTAGTAACCACTTTGATTAAATCCCTAATATTTTACACTTCTCCAAGAGGGAAGTTACAACTTACTTTGTTTAAGCAGAGGTATCTGATCATCTCCAAGAGGATCTATAACAAGTACTACACAGGCAGACCTCTGACAAGCCAGATTTGATTTTAAAAATGATTCTTCATGACCTACTGCAGAGGTAAAATACCACTAAGATTTTGCTGGTTGAGTCAGCATGTTGCCTTCAAACAAGACCTGCTTTTCTAACCTAGACAAGGAGAGCTGAGCCTTCCTTCTTTACTGGAAGTGAGCAAATGATATATCAAGCAAGTCTGTACATCTGCAAACAATGATATCACAATTTATAATGAATAAAAATCTACCATGGCTCCACAGCTGGACTGAGCCCAAATCAACTTGTTGAACAGTACTGTTTCTTTGTGTAGCTTCCTTTAGGGGTGCAGGTTTGCATTGAAAACATGGCCAACAACAATGCAGTTCAATTTCACCAGGTAAAAGATAAAATCTTAGGTTAGGACAAGTAGTTAAGTCCTAGACCACCCCGATCCTGGCTGACCTGACAACTCAGAAAACTAACACCACCTTGTTTTCCATCAAGTAAGCAAAATCAAATTAAAAATATACTTCCTTTCCTACTGAAAATAATGGGTTTTGGAAAAATATTAGCCTCAGAGTCTGAGCACAGTTGTGCCTTCAAAGAGCTTTGTGACCAAGAACAGAGGATGCAGACAGAGGTAAGAGCTGCAATTTGAAGGCAGCAGCCTTAAAGACATGTTTGTACAAGCACGTCAAAACTCACCAAAGTTTATTTTTTTGCTGGGGCAAAAATCCATTAGCACATTCTGTGGGACACAAGACAAACGGAGAGGCCAGGCTTACAGCGAGGGATTGGTACTATGCCAATGGGTCTATCTGCTTTCCAGGTTGGGGCTGACTGGCACCCAGACAACCCAGACTGTGGGAACAGCAGTTCAGGGTGCACCTGTACGTCTGTGCATGCACCGTGTGCCCAGAAACGTCTATGATCCAAGGAAGTGCGTGGGCCACTCCAAAGGGAAATCTGCAACTCATTAAGGTAGGGAGACGGAGGGAATGCAACGTGGCAGACCCACTGTTAATTTTGGATATAGCCCACAGTAAAGTTTTCATTAATTTTCAGTTGTGGTGTTTCTCTGTTTTCTCCTTGCCAGTCTGTAGGAAATAATCAAGTATATCCTCCAAAAAATGAGGAAAACTAAGCTGACAGACTAATATAATCACACTCAAAACCAGATATACAGTGCTGGCACTATCAAACTGGTTTGCAGATAAGAGATTTACTGCCTTTGAGCTAACAACCACAATGATAAGCAGTTCCTATGAGTAAAGCTCTCACTAGATGCTGTGCTTTGTGGTCTTGATTTCATTATTATTACCACAGTACTTGGAACCTTACCTAGGGACAATGCATGGACTGTAAAAATAAGGCAATGCTTATTTCCTTAAAGACTATAATATAATTAGTAAAGCAGACAAAACCCAAAGGTAAATGCAGTCCTGCTCCGAACCTATAGCAGGGGCAACATCCAGTTTGGATTATTAACTAAGAAACCCTGTGTATCATCTTAAAAAAAGCCCCTGCTTTTCTAAGTTAGACTATGACAAGCTGAATGAGCGATCTTGACTGAAAACATCAAAAAAAAATACACCAAACAAGTCTTTTTATCAAAAAAACATGTGTATCATAATGAACAAAATGGATAGAAAATAAAGAGCACAGATGGAGCCGCCTACCTCCCCATCTCCATTCATATACCTCTTTGCCTGTCTAGTAACACCCATTTAACACCAAATTAATGAGCTTATTAGCAGAGACTAAACACCACAATAACATATTTGATTCAGTACTCAGCAAAATCTTGCCAATTAACTTGTCCATCAGAAGGCTGATGAATGGACATTGCTAATGGGATTTCTGTTGTTAAGAGGCAAAAAGATGGACTATGGGAATCTGCAGTCTTACACTGCTTACCAGTGACCACAGAAGCCACCCCTAAAAAGGCACCGCTTATAGGTCTCCCAAAATATATTATAAGATGCTGCTGCCAAAAGTGCTTGAATCCTCCACTTTGTTAGATATGAAATAGCACACCCCATTCTTCTGCAGGTTAATAGGCCAAGAGATTTGCCCAATCCATTGGAGACATTTCTCATGTTTCTGGAAGAGTGTTTTTTTTAAAAAAAAAAGTTTCATGTATGACTCGGCCTGTCCAGTGCAAGTAATAACAGAATGAAGATAAATTTTTTGGTGAGGGTGGCAACAACCTGCTTAACAAGTGGAGACTGGAAAGCAGATTCTGCCACTAACATAGATTAGGTAGTACGCAACTCTCTATCAGTGGAGCAACACATACAGCAAAGCAAGGACTCACTGGGAGTACACATGACTGAAGCTTTGCCTCTTGGAGCACAATTATCTGTGTAAGAGTAAATGGTGACTCATTCAATATTGTTAATATTGTGCCTCCTCGCAACTCCTCCACGTATACTGACAGGGAGTGAGGGCATCTGCCTTTCGGCCTGGTTAATGTTATCTTTTACTGCAAGTAAGCAGTTAATATTACATTTTAAGGAGAAAAATCACAGAGGAGAAAGAATGGCAAGGGGTAGGCAAAGCCGTAGCTCTGCACAGGGATTCCCTGGGGTGGGTGAAGGGCTCCGGCTATCGCTGGTGACAAGTGTTCATACGGAACTGAGAATCATGCTGCCTGTCTGCAACATGGGCTAACGAGGTATCAACTGCCATGTAATCTCAACAGGCATCTCAAAAAAAACTGGCAAGAAAAAGCTATTAATTGTTTAAACTTCTAACAAAATAATGTGTGCGTGTGTAGAGGGGGTGGTAGTGGTTTTTTGCTCCTCCAGCCCCTAGATGAATTGGCTCCCATTGCAATCATTTATACGTTGGGATTCTTTTATTTTACAGCAAGTATTTTGGTTTTGTACATAGAACATTAATTTAACAATTCCCTTTGACTTAATATGTTTAGCCTCTTCTTTCCACAAGGCTTTTTAAGTTTTATTGATGTGGACATTTGTTCACATAAGAAAGCCATTTCTTTATTTAGTGCTCATTTTAGAGGCTCTACATGACCCTTATCTGGATACAAAATATTAGCTGTTTCAGAAGATGAGGGAGGGAGGTCTTTGCTTTTTCAATGAGAGCCACAATGGCAACGCTTTGCAATTTTTCAGACCAAATGCAAACATATTTCTTTGACAAGAATACAGAAAGATACTCTCAACTCCCATGTGATATAGTAACCTCACCTAAGATATCTTAACCCCTTGTCAGCCAGAGTTAGAAAAAACTTTAAACAGTTTTCTTTCAACAGATTAACAAATTGTCAGTAGAAATAGCTTCTGTTCCCTCTCAAAGGATTTATTTAATGTTAAAACAATGTTAAAGCAATCCCCACCTGTATTTTATTTTGCTGTCAAAGTAGTCTGACAAGAGCATTCTACTCACAGAAAATTAGTTTGATTAGAAGAATTATATATATACATATATATGAGCAGAAGAATTTATTTTTATATATATATATATACACACAAACACCCCCCCACACACACTTTCTTTCTGAGCAAAACTAGCTGGAATGTCTTAATTCTGGCATGTCAAACCTGGGAAATGGTCCGTAACCAAGCTCCATGAGAAGATGGAATATGAGTTATAACCAACAAGCTCCTCCTCTATGGAGTATCACAGGTGGTGCACAAAACCAAACACACTTAAACCAGCTCATCACTTCCACAAATTTAGTCTACTGTTTTACCTGTATTGCTGTAGCACTGAGGTGTTCCCAGCAGTTTAGGGCTTTGTTTTATAGAAATGTATAGAAAACACATAAATACAACTGAATTCTTGTAAAAAACAAGGTATCATGAACATAAGAGGCATTAAGCAAGCAAAATAAATTCATTGAGACCATGTGAGGCAGGTGACAAGAAGCAACACTATTTCAGGGCTTGTATACACCTGTTTTTAAGCAAGGCCATGCAACTTAACATAAATTTTACGTAGAATAAATACTTGCAAAGTTAAATATATCATATGTATGAAGGCAGAATCCAAATGGGTTTACATGTTCTGGAAACGACTCCCAGTTTAAATGGAGCAAGTCTAGCAAACAATAAGAACTTACTGTAAATAATTTGAAAGCTTAAGCAAATGATTGCTGCAGGACTATTTTCTCTTCAGAAGTCATCGAGAAATTACATTTGATTCTCTAGCTATGTAAGACAGAATGCGTATCAGTGTCCAAATTACAATCTCATCCAAAAGGTACCAAATTCCAGAGGATGACCTTTGCAATCAACATGGTATCATGCAAGACTCCCTCCAAGTCAATTTATTCCTTATGTAACTTTATGTTGAAAAGTGACTGATGTAATTTCAAAAAATTATTTTTTAATATAACATCTCTAATTACAGGCAGCTAACATCATGAGTCTTCTGTTGCAATATCTCTTCTAAAAAGATTTATTGATCAACATTGTAGGCCACCAAAAAGACAATTTACTGCACTGAGCTGAGCTGCATAATTATAAATTACACATACACTAAAGCAATATAAATAATAATAACAAGGAATGCCACTGATCTTAATCTATTTTATGTAGAAATAAAGGTCTCATTACAGCTGAACTATGAATTATTTTTGCAGAGCAAGAGAAATTACTCCAAATGCTTTTTGATTTCCTCACTGCTTTGTATCAAACTGCTTGCTTTGGCAGCCCTGAAGCCCATGCTTAAGCTTTTGGTCTATACCAGTTTAGAGTCGGTAAACGTCACCTTGTAACTACTGTACCCTGTAGAAAAGTTCAGAGGTCCGAAAACTGCAATGAGTTCTAGGCAGGGAAAGTCTGCAAACTGGCGTCTTACAGTTTCCAAATTTATTGGCGGAGAGTCCTGCGCAGGCATGCATATGTGAACAACGCCTACCATATTCTGCAATGGCCAGGAGTGCAAATAAATAATAATGTCATCTTTGATTAAGTAATAAGTCATGTGTACCCTGCATTTGTAAAACTGGTAGAGAATCATGGCACAGGATGGAATGGTTACTAACACCCTAGCTATTAGATCTTGCTACTGAAACATTAACTACAATGTAAAATACTCAGCTGTATTGCAGGTTTTCCACTTCTTTTTTTGTGAGTTTGCACTGTAGTATTCATAGGAGAAAGAATGATGTCATTTTATTAACCTCATAACCACTTTCCGCCAACAGAAAAATAAAAACATTGGAATGACCGTCTGGCATGAAGTTTCTGTTTCTCTTAAAAACACGTCTATATTTTCTGTTTCTCAAGACACCAAGGACAAAAAAAATATCTATCTTCTGACAAATTTTACAGCACCAAAAAGAGAAAATAGAAATAAAATAAAATACAACTAATTAGTATTTGGAAATTTAAACATGAAAATACTATACTGTCAGGAGCTCTCCATGTAAGTAATATGTACCTAGCTTCCACCACCAGAATATCTGACCTACTTGTATTATTACCAGGAGCCACTGAAAACTCCAGATACATTTGCTAAAATATTACAATTTTCTCTTTCCTATGATAGCAAAGCTTTGAAATAAGAATGGAAAAGAACCTGTAAAAATTAAAACAACAACCAAGTCATCCATTGAAAACAAATAAGTTAACTTTAGAAGGTAATGGCTTTGACAGATACATCCCATATTATATATTGACTTCACACATAATGACAACTTTAAGTTATAGATAGATGACATCTGGTAAGATCTATCTTTGTTTGCTAATTGGCATTACAGCACTGTATTTGTTTTTCTAAGCAGTCAAGGTGATGTGCACTGCCCACCTCTGTGTTCTTGGCAGATACTAGAAGTATAGAAGTAACACATGATTGAACTAGGTAGGCTGACCACGAGCTCAAATCTAAGAGCAATAGGACAATGTGTGTGAGGTGATGATACATGTTGTCATGTCAACTGGATAGCTGTCCTCAAAACATGCCATTTCCAAACTCATTGATGACATTCCTGATGCCATAGCTGGGAGATGCTATGTGTGAGAGAACTGGCCCAATCAGCGAGGCACCTACCTCATAAACAGTGCAGGAGTCAAAGCTCAGAGGGGACTTGGTCCCAGTTCAAGGGGATTTAAGTTTGAGAAGTGAGACAATTCAAATAGGTGAAAGCTGGATATGCATCATAAAGCTAATTATAGCCACTCATCTATAGAATGAAACTGTGAACATGCTGGGGATTTTTGGTTTTGGTTTGTTGGGTGGTTGGGTTTTTTTAGTATTCCAATTGATCTTGAGATTATGTGACATTAATCAGCATTGCAAAACAAAACTTCGACACTACTGAGATCCAATGGTAGCATCATGACTTCTAGGTCAATGCAGAAGCTGTCTAATTTCTCAATAAAGTGAGAAATGCTGGTCAACAGGTGCAAAAACTGTGTGCCACAAAAAAGGCCCAGAAAGCAATAATCCCCTCCCCAACACTGTAACAACAATGAATTTAGTAATCTTTCAGATTTCCTTACTTTGGGCAATTCAGTTATTTTAAAAGTGCTGGTACGATTGCAGTTTTAAAATGAAGTTTAGCCCAGACATCTCAAAAAAGAAGAGAATGTCCTCATCCTAAAAAAGAAACATACTTTTCCCCTTTTAGGGGGAGGTCAAAATAGCTGTCCTGGTGCAAAAGCTGCCTGATAAAGTATGAGTTGTTTGCAACGAATAAAGCAAGAAATACCAATAATATTGTGGAAGATATTTTTCTTTTAGTTATTACTAGTCATTGTATGCTATGGAAAGGCATCTACACTGGGAACTTTCTGCCATGAGATCCAAACACAGTACACACAGGACCTGGCATTTTAAATCCACTCAGTTTAGCAGAAAGGTTTGCGTTGAAAAATGTGCAGCAGACAATTAGCTGAGGACAAGATGGAATGAACCTTTAGCTGCCATGCAGTGCCAATTCATACAACAGGTGCCAGAATTTGCTGCCACACAGAAATGACAGTACCAGGAGTAAACTTTTGAACGTGACAATGTCTTTGCACATGGCAACCTACAGAAACTCAGAATCAACTTAAATCCTCCCCCTCCTCTTCTATTTCACACCAAAGTATAGCAGCAGAATTTTAAATTGCTTGGAGAATGTCTGTGTTCTTGGGGGGAAATGCATTTCAAGTACTCTATAAGCTATTTTAGAAACTCGGTCTGATAAACTTGCTTGCACTGAATAAACTCCAACCTAGGAATTTAAATGGACAGAGGTATTCATAAAATAGACTGCTACTCAGTATAAGAAGTACTTTACTCTTAAACCTTGAGAGCAAGATTATGCCAGAAGGATGCAGCCAATTCTAAGAGGTAGCATCCAACCCAGGGAATTTCAGAGCAGTACCCTTCACAAAGCAACTGCACTTTTCCTTGGAGCACATTATGCCCCTATTCACACTGTCTACTGCTGCTGGGTATTTATAAACTGAATGTGGAGGCAGAAATCCCTGCTCAGTGAATATATGAGCAGTATATGTTAAAAGCAACAAAAACATTTTTTTTTCTCACAGTGTCACATTTTGTTTAAACTCTGGAGAGAGCTCCTCTTCTTGTGATTTTGTATTTTATGGGCCTCTACTGCTTAATAAACCTCCATGAAAGTCATAAATTTGAGAAGAACAGGGGATATGGCTAAACAGAGCTGAAAAGTACGGAGTGACAACACTCTTTCTTACCTTCTGTTACCTCCCTAAAGTTTAAATCCTCACTTGAAGGAAAACAAGGCAATGACATAAGGAGTACTGTCAAGTTGAAGGTAGCATGGTGCAGCATTTAGCTTGTGTTCCCCTTCCCACCTGTCAATTTTATGGACGGTCATAGTTAGAAAAATAGAAAGAGGACCTCAAGAGAAGGAAAACACAATGGGGTGGGATATCTGTTTGGTAAATAGGATATACTGTTTCAATTCACAAAGCATTTAAAACTTCTGGGTAGTAAAAGCTCCATCACATGCAGAGGCAGAGCAGCAGAACACAGAGAAAACTTGTGATGAACAAGATGAGTCATTCTGATGCTGTAGTCTTAACCCAGCACATGATCCTCTTTCCTTTGAGGTCAAGGCCATGATCCCATCAAAATCCAGTTTCGCTCTCAGACCAGTCCTCCATCCCAGTTAAGGAGAGGACAGCTCTGTAGTAAGTGTGCAGCTGCACTGACTTTCAGTGGACTTGTAGTCAAAACCAAACTGCCTTGCTGGAGATGTAAAAAACTTATTGAGACAACACAGGTCTGAAAATTACAGTTACAGATCTTTAATTATGATAAAATAGTAGAAGTGGGCTGCTTTCTGCTTCTACCAGGCCATTTTTAAAACTGAGTACCTACAACATCAACTAAAAGGAGTGAATCAGGAGAAGAAGAAAAATGGAAGAGGTTATTCAGTGTAAGAGTTAGACTAAAGGTTTCATGTCAACAATGTGGTTTTTCTGAAAAGTACAAAGTAGACTAAGCAGAGAATCATGAGACCCATCAGAGAGATCCAAGTAATGACAGAAATTCCAAAACTGCAGATTTATTTTTTTGGGAAATCTGAGAATTCTAACACCAACTGTTTATACTGGGTTATCTCCTCTGGCATCAGCTGGAGTCTGACATGCATCCATCAGTGAAAAATCTAGAATTCCTACATTGTCCGAGTCTAATAATATTACTCCCAGTAGATCTTTCACAAACAGTTGTCTTCTGTGTGGTTCCAATACAGGATAGTAGCAATACTACTTTCATGTTGAAACAATTACTTTTTATTGAGGATTTTTTAAGATTTATTATTTTAAAATGTCTGAAACATAACAATTATACTAAAGAATTTCTCAGTTGTACTGCTGAAATAAACTACCATGGCATCAAATTTAGTGCAGAGTGCTATATACCAACCATTCACAATGTAATGTCCTAGTTGATCTTTTTAAATAAAAATATCTCCGATTTCTTCTGAGTCTCTCAGTATTTTGCTGTTCTTACAAGTCCCTGTCAACAGATCAGGCCATGTGCTCAGAGGCAGATAATGCATGTCAGACTCTGTCTTCAAAATAGAGTCAGTAAAAGGATACATGCTGTACAGATTGTATAATTCAAAATAATTGTTGTTTGAACTACTGAAAATGAGTATGTGCTTAAGGAACAGTTACAAATGCTAGCCAGAAAGTTTGCTTTGGCTAACACATTTTACCTTAACATGATGGGTGGAAGGCAGTGGGTATAATCCAAAGTGACCTACGATTATGAGAGTGCTTGTTATACATTTCTTTTTTATGAAATTATACAGTTTGGTTGTTTCTTACCTCTGTTTTTCCACTCCCTGATGATTTATGGCATAGCCTTTTATATAGGCAGCTGTCTGTTGTTGTGAAAACAATGCTGAGCTTGCAGCTTTATTTTGATTCTAAAGCTGAACTGGTTTTAAGATGGAACTTAGCCAGCTTCTGAGAAGAGCTGTGTGACACAAGTCACTGCAGGAGAGAGAAGGAGACTGTGGGCTGTCACTCCCATGCTCTACAGTCCAGACAAACCAAAGAATGGCTGCAAAGAGTTCTTTTACCCAAGATGTGTTTGTTTCTTAACTAGAGAAAGAAGGCTGTGTTACTGAAAAATATTTCAGTCTTACCAGGAGAGAAGAGTTTTTAAACTAATGTAGACAAGAGCTTGCTACTGTTTAAGTTTTACATTTTTGGCCCTCCCAATGTCACAGAAATTCATTGACTACAAAGCTATGAAGTATGGGCTCAGTCTTCTCAAAGGACCAGGGATTATATCCTGCTGCCAGAGATCATGGGGAGAGTTGGGTTGTTGGTTTGTTTTTGACATCTAGACAAAGACAGCTGATTTTTACAAAAGAAGTATCTGGTTTTAATTGAGGTCCACACTATACATTTCACTCATTTAAGGCTGACTATAACTTCATTAGAAGTTAGCTCGTGAAGACTTGCCTCCTGTTAGGATTTCAGAAGATGGTTCCACTAAAAACAACACAATGACAAAGAGACAGCACAAGGAGGAAAGTTTTGAGCTTTCCCTGAATTTCAGCAGAAATTAACTCTATTAGGTTCTTAGAAAAACTCCTTCTTGGTTTGGTATATCTCCAAAGATCAGTAGGATAGAGTTCAATATACCACTAAATCTTAATTTCCTGAAAGAAATCCAAGTGTGCTACAAAATGGTATGTAAATAATACTGTGGTCACCAACAGGATGCCGTAAAAAATGTGGTGGTGGGAAAAGCTCTGGATAGATGACAGCTGTGAGCAAGAGAAACCTCTCTCTTGGTGCATGGAATTTCCTACTATGCTTTCATCCGCTCAGTAAATTGCAGAAGTTTTACACTCACATAGTAACAAAGTCCTCTCTGTGTTTGATTCAGCATGTTACCTCAGGAAGCATCTTCAGACTGATAGTGATGATGATGACAATATGATGGTAATATCATCATCATCATCATCATCATCATCCTATCCAATGTTAAAAGTTTTATCATCTTGAAATTTCATATAGATGTAAAACTGTCACCCAATTCAGATTATGTACTTCACCTTTAATGTCTACCCTTTTGCTTATAAAATTATTCTTAGACAAAACTATAAAAGATTAATATGTAGGTTCCCATTCCTTTTTCCAGAGTGGCAATAAGGAACAGCTTTTTATCAAGACATCCAACACACTTCATAAAAAAATACAAGCTACAGAATTCAATGGCAATTCAAAAAATTAAATAAAACATTTTTCTTAGATCAAATAAATTCACATAGTATGTACCTGCAGAAGTAATCTCTCAAAGGCAAGGAAGTTGTCCCATTTGGAAGTTAGGGGGTGTTTTAAAGTCTGGACTATGGCCAGCACAAGCTGTAGAAGACCACAATGGTTCTCCAAAGCTTTGAGATTATTCCTGAAAAGCTGAATGTATGAGCTGAGCTGTTCTGGGGTGACTCTGCCTGTGGAAAGGAAAACAGGACACAGCATTCAGTGGTGGCAATTACAAAGCTAGATTTTTTAAATTATAGTGAATGGGTTATAGAGAACTTTAGAGGCTCTCTCCAGTATAGGCCTGATCCTAGCTTCACCACAATCACTGGGAGTTTCAAGCTGCAGCAACAGGTCAAGACAAAGACTTACTTCATCCATGAATTGTGGCTTAAGGTATGTGGTACGGCAGGTGTTTAACAATACACAACAGATGTTGACATAAACAGCAATACCATTTTTTGTTTTCACACATAGAGGGACATTCATTTAAGGTAGGGAAGTAATACTTGACGACTACTTTTAAACAATGGTTGATCTTTCTATTTTTATCAAAGGTCCAGTGGGAACGTGTGAGCCTTCTACCTTACACCAAATCGACTCCCTCCAGACGCTTCTTGAGGATGCATTTTTGATCAGTGTTGACTCAAAAAATAGAGATAACATTGGTGATTCAAGGAACTGCTTTCTGGAACTGTTCTTGGAAGGGCCACTTCCAAGGTGTGACTCCTCAGTTTCTGAGATGCAGCAAGTATAGCATTATTTCACCCGTTACTTGAAAATAAACACCCCAGTGCCCATGCGTTGGCCTGTAGATCCTTCCTTAATAGAAGAGCATGAGGGGAGTCATTCAGGCCACACAAACACTAAAGAATTAGCAGTTATTGCATCCAACATTCAAGTGACAACTAAACTGCCTGATCAATTTATATTTTAGAAGTGATCTGTTCCAGGGAGGAAGGTCCATAGTACCTCACCTGCCCCAAGAAAATCATTGCAGGCGATCACACATGCCATCAACACACAAGGAAAAATGGCATCAAAACACCATCCTAATTGCAAGTCTGGACTGAGATCTAGTCCGTCCGTGGCTGATTCCTGGTTCCTGGCAGTCTCTGCCAGCAACAAGTCATTTTCCTCAGGCAAAGCAGACCTAAAGAGCAGGGACATGTGAGATGGAGTAAGGAGGATCCTTTAACTTAAACAGGACAAGCTTTGGTGCCAGGAAGGCACTAGGCTGAGCTGATGCTAAGGCGGTTCATGGCTTACTCCACTGATCATTTTATTCAGTGTTTTTCCATAAGGGAAAGATCTTGTAAGACTGCCTCTGTGTTTCTTCTCTGCGTTTGGTTATATCATCACTTTACAAGGCTCTCCATCAGCCTCCATCCTTTCAGCATCATATAAATGGCAAATAAATGATTCCAACAGTGAATAAATGTTGAAAGCACTTTCTCTTAGTTTCAGTGATACCAAGGGCGGTCTCTGGAAGAGCATTTAGATTAGGGAAAGCTGCTAAATAAAGCAAAACCACACAGGCTCTTTATGTGAATTTTAACGGAAAGCATCAAACCGAAAAGTCAGCAAATTAACACACAAATCAAGCTGACACCACTTAGTAGGCCGGAGAGCTGACAAAAGGCTTCCACGGTTAGTCCACATAGGCTAAAACAGCAACCACAGCCATGTGTGTTTTTAGACTAAACACTGGAGCTTTCAGTCTTGTTTTATTTCTTTTAAAGCTGTGTCAGGCAGATTTACATGGTGACTTGAAAATGTCAGTCCATGATGCCTTGCAGCATACCTTTGATAATGACTGCATTATTACCTAGAGCAGTCCTGATATATTGTAGCGTATTCAAAACCTGATAACTTGCCTCAATTGAGAAAACATGAAGTTGCCAGCCCTTCCTTCATATGAAACAATGAAATGGGAGGGCTTTCAAGACTTCTGATTTCAATTTAAAAAAAAATAATTTTTCAAGAGTTTTGTTCCATATTGTCCCCTGTGAAAGTGAATCCAGATGCAGCACTGGATCAGTCTGAGATCCATTAAGCACCATTTTAGATAAACAATCAAATTCTTTCCCACCTTCAAAGTACCACCAAAAGAAAGTCCAACACATATGCAAACATAAGTGAAATCTTGACCTTAGCAAGTCATTAACAAAACTTACATTGGCATTAAAGAGTCCAGCATCTCATCTGTGCTATTTATAATATCCATGGAACCACTTGGATCCAGGGTTCAAGAGTTCCAGCCAATTTCTACACAGAAATCTCCCTGGACAGCTGGCTGATAAATACAACTGTTCCAGTAGACAAGGAAAGGAATTTGGGAAAGTGATTGGTGGTAATCAGCAATTAAATTACTTTTCCTGAGGCCTAAATCCTTACCACCTTCCCTGCTGCTTGCTCACAGAGGGAGATTTCAGCACAACAGACTAAATTAATCTAATCCCAACCTACCAGCCTTTTATTTTTCTAAAGTCCCTATGCCATTTCAAGTCCTTTTGTGTTGGGATGTGATAGACACGTCTGATGAAATCAAGAGGAGATAGATGCCAACCACATCATCATGTTTCAGCTGTCATTTTGTTCTTCTAAAGCAAATCCAGAGATTCACAGGCAGAGGATGTGACTGTCAGAAAGGACTTTAGTGTAAGCGTCTTGTCCTGCTCTCTTCTCCTCTTCCTGCTCCATCACAGTCATGCTCTGCTCCAAACTCTACACTGTGCACAGCCAGATGGTTGTGTGGGCACCAAAGTCTGAATCGCAAGAACTACATTATGCTGGCAAAGCACCTGGTCATTTTTTAATTCCTGGATGTGGGAAGAAGGAGAAGTATGACCTCAACCACTCTTAAGGGATTTAAAAGTACTGATAACCTTTCTTGCACAAACACCAGGAATTCCATATTGTCTGGGAAGTAACCTTTGCCGTTAATAGTTATCAAGTGTAGCATGTGTGAAACAGGTACATTTATCCTAAACTCTGTCAACTACATTAAATCATGATACAGGACTTGATAAAAACAACATCTACTGAAAGCATTATTTAAAAAACAAACAAACAACCCCCCCCAAACCTAAACATTTCAAAGCTTTATGCCTCTTTGCAAGTATAGCAGAGAGGATAAAATGAGTAGGTGATGACTGGGAAGTCTCACAGTGAAACTCAAAAGTTAATAGAATACAGGAGGATGGGGAGCAGAGAAGGAAAACTGTAATGCTAATAGACTGATGATGCAGGTAGTGCAGGAATTAATCCAGCTCAGAAACTGTGAATGGTTAGTGAGGAACAATCAAAGTATTTGTGCACTAATGCAAGAATTTTGGGCAAAAGAATGAAAAAATAGTGTAGGGAATGAAACTGGACATTACAGAAGTAACAGAAACATGATGGACTAGGTACCAGTCTCACTACTGAAGACCCAGTTCCACCCAGGAAACACTGAAAGTCAGCGTGATGAAGCAGCTCCATATTTTAGTAATTTGATCAACTGAAGATAAAAAGGAAGAGATAACAGGGACAAGGCTAAACTAGGAAAAAAGAAAACTAACATTTATGTCTAAGAAATGGTGAAAATTAGCTGCCTTATTAGTCTCATGTCAGGAGTATGAAAAGCTTCAGGACAAATGTCCAAGAAAAAAATACCTTACATCACAGAGAAAAGTGGGATAAAAGGCAAAGTACATTTATCACAGCATATCATGTCAAACTGACATGTAACCAATTAATGAATGAATTATAATGTACATGGATTTAGTATAGCATTAACCATGCCATAACCATATTTAAGGGGGAAAAGACTAGGATTAGAATTCTAAGATATCTAAGAAACTTCCAAAATTAGATGGCAAGTAATATGCAATAGAGAAGTACTAGTATATAAAAAGAAAAGGTAAAATAAGTGCGTGCTTGTGTGCACATGTACATATTTATAGTACACATTTTGGTACTAAACAGTGCCAAAATGGGTGCTGTCACAAGGTTGTGAAACATCACTATTATGGAGAAAGCAGAAGGCACAGCTGGATTGCTTTGAGCATCGGATTAATGTAAGTGGGATGAAATTTAACAGTATAAAGTACAAAATTATGCATTTTGAGGCTAGGATAAGAGCATCTGCTCTAAGTTGAGAGTTAAAACCTGTAAATGACAGAAGAAGAAAATGATGTCTAGGTGTCCTCACTATAAAAAAGCAGGTACAATCCGTACCTGGTGATATAGTTAGAGTAAAAACAGGGCCATAGAAATGCCTCGGTCCAAAGCTTCTCCTCCTAGAGCACTCAGTGCAGCTCCAGCCACTCCCATTCCTGGAAGTTTAACTCTTAATTGTGCTGCGTGCACAGGATTAGGGGGACAGAGAACTTAAGTCAGGAAAGCAAAATAGAAATGCCTGGTTTATACGGGCTCCCTGCCCCACCTGGAGAAAAAAATAGATATCTGTAAATGCATGAAAAATGTTTACATTAAGGGTCAATATCGCTACTAAAATCAATGGGCATAAATAAAGCATGAATATATTTACACAAGACATTAAGAAACATATTGCTGTATCAATCAATCTTCCAATAGTGGAAACAAACAAATTTAACTTGTTCTAAGGCAGGGTTTGATGAGTGTC
This sequence comes from Balearica regulorum gibbericeps, assembly GCF_011004875.1. Classification (NCBI taxonomy): domain Eukaryota; kingdom Metazoa; phylum Chordata; class Aves; order Gruiformes; family Gruidae; genus Balearica; species Balearica regulorum. Next base: position 52,686,328 of record NC_046187.1, on the reverse strand, counting down.
TCATGAGCAGTTGCATAAATGCTCACAAGATTTAATTCAATACAAATGGCCCCCTTCAATCCTTCATTCCTACGATAACTAATTTGCAAACATATTGGGATATACAGATGTTGAATTCCACCTCAACTTTCAAGAATTCAGGGCACATCCCAAAAGAACTACAGATCACTTTTGCCAAGTTTTAAATTACAGAAGCCATACCTTGTATTTTAAAAAAAAAAAAAAAAAGGAAATAACTGATTTTTTTGTTAAATATGAAAATAGTAGCACTGAATTCCAACATCTGCAACACTATACCATATAGAAAAAGCACAGTTAATACTACATGCACAAACAATGATGGGTACAGTTAGACTGAAGGGAAGAAATAATTCTATTACTAGTAAAGCAGATCACTCAAGTTAGACATACTGGGGCAGAAATTACCAGCAACTGATATTAAAGGTCTGTCAAATATCTGGTTTTGACTAGTGAGAGTAGCCTAAGTGGAACAGAAAGACTTTCACCTCAACAGTTAAACAAAAAGTTAACTAGACAAACCACATTTGTACACATCAAGACACGAATCCACAGTATGACTTTTTTCCGCTCTAAGTTAATGCTGCAGTCTACATAGTGTAATGCAGGCATTGCTTCAAGAAAATAATTATTTTTCAAGATAGATTTACTGGTAGAAGTAAATTTAAAAAAAAAAAAGCGCACTTTGGGATTCTGAATTTTTTTTACAGAAAAATTTATGGATGAAGGAGGTGTCTAAAGAGCAAAGGTCAGAATTATCAATGTGCTGTTCCAAACATATTTTTTCATCTAACACTTAGTTAATTATCTCCACAGGGACAAGAAAACAAGTAAAGAGGAAAGTACATTTTGTGACCAATTGAGTAAATAAGTGGATGCTTTTCCAAGACTACAGGAACCGCCAAATACACATAGCTTCAAACTTTGTTCAATTCTATGCAAGAACACATTGGCTAGAGTACTTCTACTGAGGTCCATTTTTCACTTGACAGAATGACGAATAAGAAGTGACCCTGGCGCACTTATGTTCACAGGTGAGATTTTTCAAGGCTGTAGAGGGCCGAAAAATTCTAAATAAATTGTTCTCCTCAACCACAGACTTACGAATATAGACCTGTCTCTCCCAGTAGCTTGCCTCTGATCATGTCCAATGCTGGATACTTGCGAGGAATGTAGAAAGCTGTCATACTCCATGAAGCCAATTGGGCAACAGTACTGCTAAGGGAGTCGGATATTTTGCAAACTGAGAGCAATTTAGTAGGACAGATGACGCCCCTTATGTCTCCTTGGTAGCGTAATTTCCAGATGTTATTATTAACCCAAAATGCTTTTGCACTTCTTAGGAAATTTCAGTAACCCTCTTTAACAGCAAGTGCCACAAAAATTATTTGATCTCAACTTTTGTTTAGTTAACTTCAAAAGTCATCCAGTCCTTAAATTGTTAATAAAGAAGAGTAGATGAACTACTCCCTAGTCCTTTGGAGAGATGAAAAGTAGGCCAGTATGAAATGCTGTTTGGCTGGCTTCTCCAGAATAAGGCTCTGGACCTGAAAAGCACTGAACCTTACAGCAGACTGAAAGCAGCTATCACAGGCTTATTTCTAAGAGCACATGCTCATCTCCCACAAACACAAAACCATCTGCTCTGGGGTTGATGGTCACTTGTAAGCCACTCTCCCTTATCTGGATACTAGTGCTCCTGCAACAGAAAACCTCATGGCCACAGGTATGAGCACAGATGGCAAGTCCCCACTACAGCAATCCCAGAATAAGTCCATCTTGGGGCACTGAGCAGCTCCTGAAGTAGCATTGAGTTAAGTTATCTCAAAAGTAGTTTATTATTTATCACCGGATGTGTATGGTAACATTAAATCCTATATAGATCATTTACATTCACACAAATGCTATATGCTATTTTAGCCTTCTCTCTTAATTAGCCTCAGTCTTTTATTACAAAATGGAAACCATGCTTAAGTTCTGTTACTATTCTTTTAAAATTATTTTACGTGCCTTAAAACAAAGAAAACCTAATCAATTGGATGGGACAACTGTAACTGAAGCACTAATACAATCATCAAGATTTTCAGTTCTAAGCACTTAAATGCAGATGCCTAAATATGACCCCAGCTATGATTTACAATTCCTAGATTATCTCCAGTTTAAAGTTTCCCAGTACATTCACAAGGCTTTGACAAACATAACTGGTAGCTTAGGTGTCTCAATATGGACTGATAATTTTTTCTTTTTCATCCTGCAGAGCTTTATTTTTAAATGTATGGCCACTTCAAGCCATTATTTCCTTCTTTGTGTGCTCTACCATTCAGTTTCCCCTTTTCATTGTAAATCAGTATGAACAAAGAAGTAATAACCATCTCTAGCCAGCATCTACGATATTCTCCAGTTGCCCTCACAAATTTTAAAGCAAATTTCAGAACTGTTGGAATAAATAGGTGAAATCTTATCTTCCAGAATTCCTAGGCATCACCATCTCCATTAAACTTCCAATTTAATACTGGCATACCAGACATATCTCAAATTCCCTTCTTAATCTTGACTAAATATGTATCATGGTCATATTTTATTACCTTACTTTTCACCTCTTCCACTAGGTTAATTAATACTGAGTACTAGGCCAAGTCCCAACCAGAGGGTCTCTAGCCTTAAAAAACCCAATAATCCTTGAAAACAGTAATTCACTGTGACTGTAAAGGGACTTGAAATCTGTAAATTTGGTTGAATTATCTCCTAGATGCTTTAAACCTCTTGCAGAAATGAATCAACTTGTTTGTCTTAAAATAACGTGCCCAAAGGATTTCAGGTGGCTTGCGCATGTCCTCATTTAGCACTAAGACATATGTTTTCAGACACTGAGTGCTTCATCGTGTTCCTGGCACGCTGTCCCAGAGAGAGGGAGGTGGTGGTTGTTCTTTGGTACATTATTCACAGGACTGATTATTTCTCTGATGATTTCTGCAAGACTTCTGCAGCTGAGAATACCCTAACAATCATTTTGGGTGGTAAGCAAATAAATAGGGATGGAAAACATGATGATGTCTTAGTACATACATATGTAATTCACCATGTCTCTTGTGTAACGAGTCATCCTTTGCGAGACTGAATGATGAGGCTTGTACAATTATGCTTGGGAAAAAAGCACTGAACAAGCCACCCAGTTTTACTGTATTGCCATGTTCCACCTCAAGTCTTACACTTTGAGACTTTGCAAGCACACCAGCGTGTACTGTAGCTTTCGTTTAAATCCTTCGGCACAGGATGGTCTCAGTGACACTTTGCTCCTTTACTTTCTCATCGCTTTCAACTACTTTCTTCAAGTTTGCTCCTCCTTTTTTTTTTTTTTTACTAGATGGCTCCTTTCTTAACATAAAGAAATTCTCAAGCCCTTTTTGTCATCTCCTAAGACACACATGGCACTCAGTGCAGATACCCACAACTGCCCCAGTGTTCGAGCAAAGCGCAGGCGCCACGTGTTTCCGCTGCGTGCCAAGCGGACACCAGAATCAGCATCTCCCAAAGCTTATTCATGAACTCTGCTGCTGATGTAAAACACAGTCATTACGGCTGATGCACCCTATGAAATGAAGATATCACAGTGCACGTGTACAGCAAGTTGTATCTTATTTCCAACCAGGCTGCTTCCCCACAGACATAAATAACAGCAATTGCAGTACATTTCCTTTTCTTGGACTTACAGAATAACTGGTTTATTTTTCACCCAGGTTCAAAGAGGCTTAAGGGACCTGCCTCTGTGTTTTTTAACCATGTCTTGATCATCACAAATGGACAGTCTACAAGTACAGTGGCTTTAAAAAAAAAAAGCCCAACCAAACAAAAAAAAAAACCCAAACCAAACTTCAAATTCAAAACTTCAAAATATTTCTTTTCAAGACTGAGAAGATATAATAGAACTCTGTGTCAGCAAAAAATAAAGTAAGCTTAGTGAATAAAAGAAATCTCTGGTGTTTACCCAAAAAAAACACCAAATAAATTTTAGCAGAGAATAGAAGATGGCAATACAATTACTTCTTTTCAGGAAGCTGCATCAGCATTCAGTAACTAATGAATAGTATCTTTAATACTTTATATATACGTTTATATAATAAGCTTATTTCTATATAGCAGGATTACTGATCTAGCTTTATAGCTACTAGTGACTAATGGGAAATCAAAAACCGGAAGAAGCATTTCAACCTTTCCTGGGCAATTTGGTTGGTTTGATATCAAAGCTGTTTGTTTAGACACGTTAGAAACACTGGGACTCACTACAGATTCCAGCCAATGAAGAACTACTGTTACTTACAACAACTCTCAAAACAATACCAGTTACCAGTATATATGCAAGTAAATGCTATTTAAATTTTTAAGCTTTTAACTCACAGTCATTTCCTCTTAAAGATACACAATATAAAAAATTAATAACAATGTACATTTACATTAAACCTTTTTTCAAAGTTTCACAAATGTTTATCTGTACATTAATGTTTACTCCCAACTATTGTGAACATGTAAATTGTCCAGAGAAAGACCCTATTAACATAGGCTTTTAAAAATGCTTTTATTAAGACAAAAAGACTTCATACTGAAGTTAATATAAGCTTAGCAGTATTACATTAGTAAAGAATATAAATAATGAAATGATATATTTGCAGAACTCCTGCAAGAGCAACACATTTCTGTTTTCTTTTAAATTTTTAAGAATTATCTTCAGTTCTAATCACAACCAGACATGGAAGGAGACCTTGCCACAAGTTCACATTTAAGTGTTTGGGTTTACTGTCTAGAAAAAAAGAAAAAAATATTTTTAAAAAGGAAGAAAAAAAAAAAAGAAAGACTTTATCCCAAAAGTCTGGACACATAGAAAGACTATTGTCACCCCACTCCCTTCTCAAAAGTAACAGTAAGGTTAGGCAAATAGTCCTGCATCCATATGCCAACTACAATTCCATCAAAGATAACAAACTCAAGTATATTTCTCTATTTCACATCACTGCACATGGTTCTGTGTTTCACTTCCATCTGCTAACTGTTTTATAGCAGTGAAGTAAATAAGGTATGAGACACAAATATGACACGCTTTACAATTTTATTAGGGCTTGAACCATTACCCATCTTACATCACAAGAGACTATTTTGCACACAGTAGGTTATTCATTGAACAATGAGAGACAGTTGAGACAAAAATACCTTTACTGAAACTTTGTAAACTAACTTAACCTAGGAACTGTTATTTCTGCAAGAATATTAACTCACAGAATAATAATAAAAAAAAGAAACCTTTAAAAATTCAACAAGTGCTTAGGGTAAAACATGGTACTTGATAATTCAGAACCAATTCGAGTCTTTCTTTAAACTTAATTTTAAGTGTGAGTAGTCCCGTTATTACACTTCCTTAAGGTAAATTCACATAATGCAGTAGTCATTAAACAAACAAACAAAACCCTCAAACCAACCCACAACACTCAGAACAAGTCTGAACAACACTTGATTTCCTAAACAAGAACAGCAAAAAGCCATTTACAGTCACTTGCAGGGAATACCTTCCTAAAACATTGAGGGAGAAATTTTGCCTCGAACTAAACTTCTTGCAATAGAGAAAGTACAGGATGCCCTACAAAACTTCTATTTTTTTCTTTAACATTATTCCAAGTAATTTCGGTTTTGGGTTAAAACATTGCTGCTAACCTATTCGGTTTAAAATTTATTTCATTTTGTTACAAGTGCACTTCACATTATCATCTTACTCTCCTTCTCTAAATTAGGCATGTTTCCTTTAAACAGAGGGCAGGACGTAGCTCCCAGGACCATTTCCAAACCCATTCCCAAAAGCTGTAGCTGTTGTTGCAGTAGGAGAACCTGGTGGGGTTGCACATTCCACATCGTTCTTTTCATCTCCTACAATTAAGATGAAGATTTGGTATTTCAAGGTACTTTTTTCAGATAGGATGGGTAAATGATACAGATGTTCTATCATAATTTTTTCCTCTCTTCTCTCCTCATCAAGAAGGATTTTAGTGTGCATATTTCCCAGAAAAAAACTACACTTTATGGATCCAATTGATACTCTGCCATTGAAGTTCTACAAACCAGTGCACAAATAACAGGTAGATGCGAAGTGGTGTTTTCCCCCAAGTCATAAAGGAACATCACCTACTGAAAGACAATTTAAGGGAGGGGAGAAAGGAAAGGTGAGAGATGAAGGAAAGAAACCGGTAAGTTGTTTAAAAAAAAAAAAAAAGGCAGCGACTCAATTGGCTGAGCAGCTACAAGATCAACAGAGATGGATAAGAACAAGCTACCTACAACTGCCTTTATGGCTTTAGACTTTTCTTCTTCCTCGTGAAATACACTGCACTGCTCCACCAGTTAAGAGTTCCTTCAATTTTAAACTCATTGGTATTAAAGAGTCACAGTTTGTGTCTGGACCTGGCACAGTACCTCTTTTTCAGTCATCGACCTCTTGCCCAAATAAAACAAATGCAGTTAACAATAAGCTTAAGTAACTGCGCGTAAGAAGGCCTCTCATTTTTATATATTTCCAGTGTTTGAGCAAAAGTTCAACAAGGAGGATTAAAATTTATTATTTGCTAGCACAATATTTCAACATTTGCGACACAGCAGTTTCCAGTTCTCTTTTCAACTGTAGAAACAATACCACTCACAAAGGACACATTTCATGGATCCGTGTAGACACCAGCAAGCCTTTTGCCACATTCATAGACTCATAGAATGGTTTGGGTTGGAAGGGACCTCAAAGACCATCTGGCTCCAACCCCCCCTGCCATGGGCAGGGACACCCTCCACTACACCAGGTTGCCCAAAGCCCCGTCCAACCTGGCCTTGAACACTTCCAGGGTATAGTCTGTGTATCTACAGGTGAGACTGGGAAAAAAAATGAACTGGCACACCACCTTCCTGAATTCAGCATCCAACTTGAAAGAAACATAATGTGCAAAAACGGCCGCTCAGCTGGTGATGCTTCTAAGCAACGCTACACGCAAATGCAGTGTCACTTACTGATGGAAAACAAACCTCTGCTCCTGAACATCTCTCCATCTCATCTATTTTGTCACATCTCCTGAAAAACAGAGAACTTTGTTGGCAGGAATATCAGTATCCTTCATCCTTTCTGTTACATCTCATGAGTTACAGAGATGACCTGAAAAGTTCAGTTGCTTAAGAAAAACAGCAGAAGGCTACATACTCTTTGCACATCTGGAGCTTGAAGCAACATCTTTGTCCTAGACTGACAAAACCAGATGACTTTGAGAAGATGGGATCTATTTAGTTAGGTGAACACTCTGACTATACTCAACAGGGTCAAAACCCTGAACTTCATCCTGGTGTATCACTGCAAGGTGAAACAGCCATAATATCAATTTCTTTCTATAGTTCTCAATGTGGTAATGACTATTCAGAAAGACCATTTCATCAAGAGTTATTAGGGAAAGCCTTCCCCTGGGAATGCAAAGGTTTATACAGAAGCCCCCCAAATAGGAATGTATCCACAAGTTTCAGATACATCTCAAACTCTTCAAAAACATTTAGCACTCTGAGAAGCAAAAAGCCTTCCTGCCTCCGGGAGTGAGTGATGCAACAAAACATCTGCTATATTGACCATCACTGAGACTGGGAACATTTGCTTCAGGTCAAGACTACGGTTTTAGTTGCACTACAGGGAGAAATCAGGAACTCAGTATTGCAACAGGCTGGAAAAACCAAATCCACTTGGCTATAAAGTCCCACACTGCACGACTTCTGTTACTTTTGATGAGGCAAAGAGCAGACTAATTTAACTCAGGAACTGCCTGCTCAGGATCCAGGCTGCACAATGGAAGGAATTCAGGTCTGAGACAAGCAGTGTCCCCTCTCGTTAAAATAATGCCCTGAGAACACTAGTGAGCCCTTGGAGCAGCACTGTGAGACCCACTGTCAGGAATTCAGGACTCCTCGGGCTAAGCCAGGCCTGTCTCAGTTGAATTGGTATGGGAAGCCTCCCGCCTCATGAGGATGCCTGGAGGAAGACTTTGGCTGCTGCCTTACTGATTCTGCAGCTTGGTTTCTGGATGGGTTTGGAGTCCAGTTAAACAGGCAACACAGAAATGTACATAAACATCCCAAGAACCAGTCTACAATATGATCTTCTCTCTGCATAACAGGGGCCCATAGTGACACCCAAGCCCAGCTGTTACCCAGGTACCCAGAGACGTGCTGCAGAAGGGATTCACACACCCCGCAGACCACTTCGAGTCCTGCAATGCTGATCTACCTTCTCCTCCTCTGTAAGGACCTCAAACGCAGACTGACATTGTCTCACTACTTGTCTCTATCACAGAATTGTCCTAATGGTTGGCCAGGGTGGACTTTAGATATCTGAGATCAGACTTGCTTTATCTGGAAAGATTATATATATACTGATCTACTTTATTACAGCTCATTTTCTTAGTGGGTAGCTTTTATCCCTAAAGTTTATTCCAGGAATTTATGGTATTGAATCTTGAATATTTTTACATTGATCTTGTCAAGAATAAATAGCATGTTAAACACTGTTATGGTCCAATGCAACTTTTCTTTAAAAACAAACAAACAAACAAACCCTCCCCCCCAAAAAAAACCCCAAACCAGCAGCACATTTTATATTTTTTATGTTTTTAGATAAGATATTCATCTATGTTTTCCTGTCCATTTTAAGGTACTTTTCTAACTTAAAACATTATTTCATATCTCCAGACTGAACTTTCAGGCTCTTCCCATTTCTCCTGAAACAAATTTTAGAGTTCAATTCAATCCATGCAAACCGGCCCATCTGAAAAAGTTTCAGTACTCTTCTTTACTTCACAAAGCCTGAGGCTTTGCTAATTTTGTAGTGAGCTCGATTTTTAAAACTGTATTTGTACAGTTCAAATGGAAAGAAACCAAAAGGCTTTTCTTCTGCTAACAAGGGCTCATGTAACAGCACACTGCACTTTGTTTCTGTTACTATACCAGTGTTTCGACTTTCATCAGTCTCCATGCCAGTAAAAAGACACAATAAAGGTATTCAGACTTGATCAAGGTTTACTGTGCTCTTGTCAAACAGAAGAGCAAGGGTGTTTCTAAAGCCACAAAAGAACATTTGTAGCAAAGTTTTTACCACTGCCAAATACTATGCTAATAGCAAAGCCTTCAACAAGAGATTCATGGGCTGCCATGTTCAGAAGATGATTAAGATATGCATCAGACCTATGAAAAATGGAATGGGAAGCAGAAGAATGGAAAAAACAGCAACCTTTCTGCTGTACTGTAAGTCAGGCTGCTGCCTCAGAGCAGAATTCCTTACAGTCACTTAGTTTAAGAGCTGAGCAGAAGCAATTCCTTTCCAGTATTTACAATCTCACTTGAATTTAGCACAATACTATAAATCTCACCAAAAAGCTATTCTGATGATCTTCTAAACTGTCTTCCAAAGAGCTTTTCAAATGGAGACTTAATTCTTTAAATAAAATAAATTTCTTTAAATGCCAGGATTTTTATTATGCCAAAGTAATTTACACCTATGCATTTACACCTATACAATGGGATACCTGACCAAAACTTGGCAAATATGTATCTTCCTCCGATATTTATCAGCATTCACTTCAGTATCCAAAATACAAATGCAACTGCCTCAGAGGCAAAATGGAGCTGATGTAGTTCTTAAAAAGTGTTGTTTGTTGGTTTCTTTAAAGTGTGCATGTGTGTATATATAGATATGGAATATTTTAATACCTCTTTATTTAAATAGACGTCTAGCAAAAGACAGCTCCACCTGTTTACATGCAAGCACATACTGTTTCAGGAAATGTATCTAGCCGAAAGGGTTAAGGCAAAGCTTGGATGTAACTTCTATGTTAGTAACATGGTTTCAGTGCATTTCTATCATCCTGTGAAGAAGAGGCTCAATGTCAGCATGCCCACAGTAGGCAATACCAAACAAATACTCCCCAAAAGTCAATACTGGCAGCATTACTAAACTCCACAGGAAATTACATCTTCAAAGGCGATATACCCATGTTATGTATTTATGGATGGAATGGATTAAACAGTAAGCAAACTGGATGTAGCGTGCGTGAAGCCTTTACGCTGGCTGGAATTCTGCACGGTGCTTTGCCTGCCTCCTCCAGGGCTGACCTCAGAAAATCAAACATGCTACACAGCTATACGACTCACATTTTGTTCCGTAAAGAAAGGTCAAAGTATCTCCATAATTTTGTGTTCTAGTTGGTTTTAGAGATGATCACTTGGCACTTTGTCTCCCTCTGTGATGCAGTTTCCTAAGACTGCAATTCTTCTTTTAAAAAGAAACAGGATTTTGAAATGGTTGCAATGAACAGTTCTGGACTGCTTACTAGCCCGTGTCACTTGCTGAAGTTTGTAACAACAGTGTACTTCTTTCACTCACAAAGTGAAATGACAGATAAAATATGCACTTTCCTCAGACATAAATGGAAGAAAAAAATATGCAAATCTTCCTTGAAGATGATATAAGACCACTTAATGGCCCACTTGAAAACCTGAGTATAGAACGGCTACAGAAAAAGGAGAGAATTCTGCTCTATTTACAAATGCCATGGAGATGATCTTAAATTTGAAACTGGGCTTGCTCCAAGAATCCATCCACCAAAACCTTCAAAAAAAAGTTGCCAGCTCATCTTCAGCCACCTTCGTTCTACACTGATCCCTTCTGAAACAGTCATCCCCAGTACCGCTTTCCTTGATACAACTAATAAAATGAACATGTAAATCAAGAACATCTGAAAGCAGTGCTCCAATCTACTCAGGCCAGAAAACGTGGCCAAAATTGTTGATTTCCTTTATTTCTCTTTCTTCTCCTTCCTCAGAACTCCTCTGCTCTCTCCACTCCTGCTGATTTCAGTGGGAGAAGATGGAGTCCCCAGTGGCCTGCAGACATTTGGGGGTGTTGGTGAGAAGACACGCATCCCCTTCTACAGTTCTCCTACTCTCCTTCCCTCTCAGGAGGAGGAGGAAACATTCAGAAGATACCAGAAAGCGAAAACTTGGGCTGTGTGTCCTCCCACAACTGTCAGAGCTCCTGCCACACGCAGCCAGGCAGAGAAAGAGGAAAGCCGGGCGTCACGCACATTGCTTGCAGGGAAAAAGTGGGCAAGCACACGCACACCTCAAAGTAACGAGCAGCCTTTCAAAGTCCAGAAAACAACAGAATTTATTTTCCTTGCACTGAAAATACGGAAACAGGATGGGATCGAGTTTCTCCCTGCTGCACAGGGCTCCCATGCTGCCAGTGTCACACATGATGCAGTTTTTCAGGCAGGTGGCCACTGCAGGAGGGCTCAGCTACACCAAATGGAATTCAAAGCTTTGCTTTCAAATGTAATTCACTCCTTATTTCCAGGGGGAAAAAAGCACAAAAGTAGTAGTAAGGAAAATACTCTTACCATCTGACACAGCTGGTCTTAGTAAAGAGAGTAAGAGGTAACTTTTGCGCTAGAAAAACTCTCTGACATTTAATATTAGGGCCATAAAAAACTCAGAAAATACCCTAAGTGTTGGGAAAACCAGTGTGCAATCCACTAAGATCTTCTGATACAGGCAGAACCTCAGTTAAAAATCATAAAAACTCAAGCCTAAGCACAGAGCAGATTGAAAGCATTTCCCTTCTCTCCAGCCAGTGTTGCCTCATATCACAGCCGCAGGGGAAGGAGCCTTTCAACTAAACACAGCAATTGGGAACAGAACAGGCCACTAGAATTTTTCCTTCTCAGCAAAAGCAGCAATTGATAAACAACACAATTTCCAGCATCCCTACAGAGAACTAAGATGTTACGCAGCATGATGAACGAGCAATGAATGCTGTGAAGATGCAGATCTGTTCTAAAAAGTCATGGATAAATATGGACCATTGGACAATGTGACATCAGGGCTTGAGTTTCAGGTTTTCTGCATTTATGCTCAATAAGAAGTTTTGATTTTGGTGACTGTAATGCCCTCCTTCTTTCTCATTTTATCCCTGTTTATCATTTACAAAACTGCCTCAAATTTTGTTTCACCTTTTGAAGTTCAACTACAAAGTTAACAACTGGTTATGATTCAAATTCAAGATAAATATACAATTCGCAAAATAAATAACAAAGTTCCATAAACATTAATAAATTACAGCTACACTTCAACAAAAAACAAGTATCAAGAACTATAGTGTCAGAAATGTGTTTCACCATTAACTCTTAAATATTTCTACATAAGTGATATATTGGTGCTCAGACCTAAGTGTCAGCTAATATGATTAAGAACCAGGTTATTGCAGCCTTCGCTGGATACCACGGGACACAGAGGAAAGGGTGGCTGATCTAATCATTCACACAAAGCAGCAAAGGTGGTGTGGTGGATGGATCATTACCTCTCAAAGACAGGAAGTAATTACTTTTTTAAAACAAAGCTGAATTTCAACATTAATAACTTTTTAAGCCATATGTAATAGAAAAATAGTGGGGTCTTCTTAATGTTATTATGGTGAATATGCACACACAGTATCAGTGAAAGCTTAAACAAGATTTTCTTATTTACTGTGCCTTACCTCCCTTCAGATAAATTTGTAATAGCCCTCCCACAGCTGCTGCTTTTCCATTTCTTTAAAACAGCTTACAGCATTACTGTTGCAGAGATCTAGTTTTTTGGATTAATAATCTACTAACTGCAAGCTCTAGGTATTTGTAAAGACCATACAATATATGAAATGTTATAGTTGTTAAGAGTTCATGAGCTGGCTGTACATCTAATTCTTCTACAATATCTTGGCAGTTAGATAAAAGCCTGTTACTCTTATTCCATGAGGACCTTTCTCTCTTGATGAAAAGTTCAGCATAAAGTAGTCTTAGAATACATAAAATGCAAAAAATCATTGTGGTATAGAGCAATACCAGTTTTTATAAGCTAGTATTACATCAATTCCTGCATTTCACTGAGTATGGTATATAGTGAGAATGAGGTTCTAAAAAAAGCTCTTGAAAGTCATTATGTTATAATCTGTATCTCTAATATTTTGATGAATTCAGGTTTAAAGAGTGCCCAGATGTGGTTTTCAGCTTAAACTCTCTTAGGCCAAGCAGCTTTACTTTACATAAACCTCACAACCTATGTAATGTAATGTAATCACTACCCGTATAATGTAATCATATGCAAGATCTGCACAACTTCCATCAGATCAGCTGCTATTTACAATGCATGCTTTCAGGACACAAATTCTGCTGACTTTTTAAGAACACCCAAATTCTCATGCTTTGCAGAACAAAGACAAGCAGCACTGCTAACTGTTTGCATGCCTTTAAAACCCGCCTTCACAGAACTCCACCACTTCACCAACGCTCTCAATCTTTGGGTTGTTGTATTTAAAAGAAAACACTTGCCTCTCCCTTATATACCAGAAAGATCCTATGGTAGCCACAATCCTCACCTGAAATCTGTTGACAAGGATGGGGGTGAACCAAGGATGGGGTGAGTTTTCCCCAAGAGGGTTAAGTGGAAGAACTCAATACTTACCCATGCTCATCTTAATAGGTAAATTTTCTCTGCTCACAGCCTCCACAAGGTGTCTCCTGGCCTCCATCACAGCTTCCTTTTGTTTGAGGTTCATGAAGGACTCCCAGAGAGCTTTGGCAGCTGGATCACTAGAAGAAAATGACAGGGTTACACTAAACATTACTTGAATAATGGAGTAAGCTTAAGACAACATTTATATTTTAAGATGAATGCTTCTACTTAGTAATTCCTCTGAGGCGGGCAGGATACAAGCAAATATAAAGTGATATAAAAGCTTGATTTTTCTTAGTGGAACAGTTGCTACAGTTCTACAGAAAAAAAATCTAGAATTTTTTGCTACCAATTATAAAGCGTTAGAATTCACATATAATAAATAAGCATGTCAGCCTCAAAGTAACCACTACTGTTCAACCATGGGAATGTCAGAAACAGTCGAAACTTCTTCAGTTACCAAAAAACCATGGAAAGGATGGGCTCTAACTTCCCCATGAGAGTTTAAATCCCAAAGCCAATATTTCCAATGCTGAAGGCTGTTGGTGGTATGATTTGATGAACTACCGTCACTTTGGGGTTCATGAAAAGAATAATTCATAGCAGAATGTAACTGTCCTTATGGTTTCTGTATTTACAGATTTCCTTTTTATTGTTGCTGTTGCTAAGCTTAAATCAGGAATTTGTGTGGCTCATCTGCACTCAGTTTCCTGTCAGTCTTCTCCAGGACACTGCATTTGTTGCTGCTGTGAATGAACTCAGTGTTTCCTTGGTTGGGGGGGGGGGGGGGAGGAGAAGGGAGTAAAAACCCTCGCCTGGGGCTAAAGCCGCACATTGGGATTAACTGTGTTGAATTTTTTTTCATTTATTTTCTTTTTTAAAGAAAAGGCTTCCCTCTGTTTTTTTTCCCCAGGAGACATTTAACTCCTAAATATATTCTGATGGCATTTACAACATGCTTATAAAGATGCCAAAACAAGCTTTGTTTCACAGAAAATAAAAACCCCCAACAATTCATTTGATAGCAGTTACAGAACAGCTGTGCTTACACTCTGCTGCAAGGGTAGGGCTGTATTCAGCAAATCTGTGCCACCTCCCAAACTAGGTAAGAGGATCGCCAAGCCCCGCTCCTGTCATCCCAGGAACCCACATCCTCTGTCAAAGCCTGAGTGGGTGGAAGGAGCGTGGGAAGAAGGTTGAGTTACCCTTGTTCTGAACAAACCACAAATGAATAGGAAGAGCAAATTTCATCCTATTGCCGTGCTTTAAGAACGGAAAAATCAGATGACCTGACACAATCTTTTCATTTCTCTTTCACACAGCGCAACTCAACCTTCCTGCAGTGACGGAGGCAGGAGGCAGCGCATCCCGAAGCAGCCAGGGCATCTGCAGCAGCTCCCCCTACTCCGTCGCCAAATGAGCGCTGATGTTGTGCACTGTTCATGGGCAGCAGCTCCAAGGGGGTTCCTCACAAGAAAAGGCATGCCAATTTACAATGTATGATAGTGCAAGAAATGAGAATCCCAAAGCAACTAGATGCTTCTAACAATTGCCCTGAAGTAATGTGTCCTTGGCTATGCTATTTTTACAGACTATCTACCCAATTATTATGATTCAGTCCTACCCAAGCAGCATCACTTTTAAATGCAGCCTATTGATCCTGTTCACATCACATTCACAGGGTACGTGTCGCTGTCATTTACAATGTGCCTGAGGTTTGGATTGCAAGAGGCCACCACTTTGCCTGTTAACTAATCCCTTCCTGAACGTGCGAGTTCCAAATACAAATCTATAGAGATCAGGAATCAGGCCTAAACTAGCGGGAAGCTAGTTTTAAAAAGACTTTTTTTCCTACTTGGAAAAAAAGTCAAGCTTCTGTTTTCTAAAATTTTAAACTGTTCTCATTTTCCCAAATCTCTTCATCACCATAAATATGAGCAGAAAATGTCAAATAAAACACAGATACCAGGAGCTAAGATTTTAAAACAAAGGAAAGCAAACAACATAAGGAAGCTAAAATAAGAGCCTCCCAAATTTTGCACAGGTTTTTGTAGTCTCATCTTTCTCACTCCCATACTTCATAAAGATATTTAGCAAATAGTAAAGGGTGGAAAATTCATCCCAAAAGCATCTATAGACCTCAGTAAGCGTCAGAATGTACATGCTAAGGTTGCACCATTTTTTTACCTGATGGCCTTGCTTGCTGCTCTTCCTTTCCACACCATGTGTTGATCAGTCCTGTCAATTTAGACTGCAAGGTCTTTGAAAGCAACTTATACTATACTTATATAATCACTACTACAAGTCTCTGCTTCTGCTTGCTCTTAGTTTGAACAATAAAAACCCTCCAAAATAACAGACTAATTATTTTAAATTAAAAAAAAAAAAAAAAAGAATGAGTCATAGTAATGCACTAAAACAAAATGGCAGGGGGGGAGGTTGCTTTTTGCTTGGTAAACTCCTTCCTCCTTTCCCCACAGTAGGGTTTCTTTAATCACAAGGACCTAAGTTTGCAGGATCCCTGAGGGTTGCTTTAGCACACCAAAAATAGCAAAAAGCAAAACAACTGTGGTACAGCCTAAAAGCAAATGGGGGTCAACCACACTCCTGTACGCTTGGATCTCTCTATGTTTCTGTAGACATTTTTATTCCCACTGCTTTGCAGAATACCTAGTGGTTTAGGTATCATATATAGAACAATATATAAACAGGATGAGATCAATATTTATTAATAGCTCACATTCACAGCCAATTGTCTAGGTCAATCCACAGAAAGAAACAGGTCAGCCATTTTGCTGGAAATATAATAGGAAAAGAGAGCAACAAAAGTATTTTCCCGCTTCCCCCCATTACACCTTCAGAGAAGGGTTTTTGCTTTGAACAGCTGCCCGTTCTTTAACTTCATCAATGAGAAGACAGGAACGGCTGCTGGGAATGAGTCAGTCGGATGCAGTACAGGGCTCTGGTGCTGCCTCTTGCCTGATCTGAGAAGTTACCACAACATTTTCCTTTTAGAGATTTCTAACACTCGGAAACAATATTATCTTATCTTCCCCTTTTGGTGAGATATTTCTCTGTGACTGCCTTCCAGCTCTTGTCATGGTGCCCTTCCCCTCCTCTTTTTCCCATCTGCTGTTCCTCTGCTTTAGTCCAAACGCCCCAATCCGATCACAGTGGCGCTGTAATCAGTGATTTGTATTGTTTCCAGTACCCCAATTCAAATTTCTTCTTCCTCTTTGTATTCCTTGACTTCCCAAGGATTATTTATTGATTTTACACATTATCTAGTGAACCACTGCACTCTGAAAGCAGTTTTCTGAAACTAAGTAGATTTAAAAAAAAAAAAAAAATTTATGCATTACAAACCCTTTAAAGATATTGTCTGAACCATGTTGTTTTGCTTAAGAAAAAAATACATTCTTTACAGTTACACTGCAATTCAGATCAGGAACTCTAAACCACCCTTCAAAATAAATGTCACAACAATAAGTAAATATTACAGCGCACACTTTGTGCATCTTCATTAAAAATGTTTTGCAGGGCATGGCAAGCCTGACAAAGAGAAGAGAGCATTAAAATATGGGGGCTTCCGCCATTAACCAGTTTCACCAACAAGCTTAAGAGTTTCGCTCATGAGTTTTGATACCCTGTCCCTTCCTTTTATCATTATGCTCACAGTACCTAATCAACCAGCCATCTCAGAAAACAGAATATAATAAAAACAAGCGTAGAAGTTATCTGTTAGACAAATTAGAAGTTTATTAAACAAAAACATTACATTATGTCGAGAGATAAGGCTGAAGTCTTAAAAACCCTGTTAGACATAGCTATACCATTTGATATACACAAAGCAAAGTTTTTGACAGACAGCTGATAATTGCAAATTTCTCCCTTCCCCTCACACACAAATTTTATCTTTTTTAAATGAGCCATTTTCTGTTCCAAAACTAATTAAAATTTAACTGTGTATAATTTGGACTTTAAAACAACAGAAAAGGCTACAAAGGAAGGAGAAATCTAGACACCTAAAAGACACGGTTTCCATACTTCTAGTATTTGCATGCCTGTTTTCCAAGCTGAACCATGAAGACAAAGAGGGAAAAAGGAGCAAATGAGACTCAGAATTTATAAGAATCCTAAAACAAGATATCAACTGACGATAGTGCCAGGAATCCAGCTCTGATGAGCAGCAGGTCAGAAAGACTGGGATGTTCTAGTTGACCAGAGAGCACTGCGGGCAGTTCAAAGCAGCTCTGATGTGCAGCCTCCAGAGGCACTCTTTCTTTAACGAAAGATAGGAGAGATGGAAAGATAAAAATAAAAATCAAGACTAGAACAAGTTAGCCACAAAGTGGCTTCCCAAATTTAGAATACCCCAAAGGAAAGACTGCACAATGAAAGCTGCTGTTCAGTGGTAGGGAGATGCCTGGGTGAAAAAGCCAAACCCTTGAGCAGAAATAAGGGTGCAGTTTGGTAAGCAGTTCTTTTGGTGACGGCATGCTAGCAACACTCACTGTGAAGGAACTTGTTCCCATTCCCGTGGCACCCATTTCAGCTGTGGCAACACCTTCTGTGTGGGACTATGAGGGAGTCAGATAGGAAAAAATTGGCTCTTTATAAACATAGCTCAGATCCCTGAATTAATCTGCTTGATCTAGACATTTACAGGTTGATAATCAAATACCTAATTTTGCATCTGTTAAAATAATTTTGACTTACTCGATCTGGTCTAGTCTGGTCCTTTCCTTCAAGGACAGTACTACCAAGGTTATCTGACAGACAAAGTGTCCGTATCTGTGATCATCTGTAGGCTCAGTCTCAAAGCTACGAATTTTGAACGCATTTGGGGAGGACAAGGAGGTTGGTGGCACTGGGGTGTGAGATTACCAAGCTGAAAGTAGTTGTCTGGAAATCAGTGAAATCAAGCACCAGTCAATAGAGACACAAACCTAAAGGCAAAGATAGAAAGCTGAGGACACTTATGACCCTAGGAGTCCAAAGCAACCCACCACAATTTTAGGCTTGGCTGAAATGATGTGCCTCTTGCTTCTCACCACTAGCACAGAAAGGTATTTACTTTCTTACTGCTCCAGGTCTTGTCTGTTACCGATAAATTATTAAAATATGGTCTTCCAGGTCACTAATGCAAGAGCAAAAGGTCAAGAAGCAATAAGCCCATACTAGAAAATACGCCCACAATGACTAAGTGTTCCCCATTTATGAGTATGTTTTCAGATCTACCAATAGGCCATTCTTAACCCATTTACCATTTATATTAGTTTGGTGATGTATTTCTGCCATCAGCATGTATAATTAACCAAATGAAAACAAGTCAAACACTCTTGTCAAAGCAGCATACCATAATCGCCAAAATTATCAGTCACATCTGTAGTCTCTGGCAAGCTATTGCAAATTATTTTAATATGATCTAATTTCCAGTCAAAGAGGATAAAATAAATTGACATCTACATTATCTATTACTGGATTTTTGCCTGGATTGCTTTGCCTAACAGGACAAATTCAGGTCATCCTGTTTTCTCCTTATAAAACCACTGGCATAACCAACTTTTTCTGTCAGTTATGTGCAACCCTTGCCATGTCCCCAGGCTTACTGAAAAAATGGTCAAGAGCCTCTTCCATAACCTTTTCAAAGGCCAAATTGAGAAGCCAGTATCTACACCCAGTTTCCTTCCCAGATCTCCTGTATCTCAAATCAAGAAAGAAAAAGATGACTTTGTACAGTTCTGTTTTGTTTTGAAACTGCTTGGGGTCTGGTAAAAGCACAGCCTACATCAGAAACAAGAAGTAACCAGCAGGGTGGAGGACATCATAGGAGCAAGATGTAAGGAAGGAAGAATAAGCAAATGTGGTTATTTCTACACCTGGCAAAGGACACAGGACTTCAAAGAGCAACTTGCTGACACAGGCTCTGCATAAATGACAGAAAACAACAGTGAGTGGGCTTCAAAAATTAACCAGCTGAAATGACAGCATTTCAGCATAACAAAGTCATCATGTTTGTACTTTTACAGATTAAAAAAATCAGAAAGAAAATTGTGATAGTCTCAATATGAGACAGATTCTGTGGTTATTGTATCAGCAAAACTTTCACCTTCCGTCTATACAGCTTTACAGCTCAGCTGTGCCTGTGTATTTTCACAAGAGGAAGGGAGGACGGAAAAAATTAAGTAAAAATTAAATTAGAGCTTTATTAATACCACAAAGCTCCCCAAAACTGAGTGACTGCTAAAAAAAAGTAAGCACACTGCCAACATATCCTTTGTAATAACTTGCATTCATTTCAAGAAGATATAAGATCCAAACTAAGTGCACAGCACTTCAAAAAACACCACCAGGGTGGTTAGAAGACCGTCATGACGAAGGACAAATCCATTGCTGGCAATATCTCATTCAAATACCAATAAACCAAAGAGAAGCACAAGCCTGCGATAAGATGCAACGATTTGGCCACGAGCCTGGTGTGAGGGGCCACATATCAAGAGACATCCTCCCTTCTGCAATTCCCCTGCTGTTTCGGAGAGAGTGCAGGCTGTGCCAAGGTTACGCCGGATATACTGCGCATTCCTGGAGATGCATGCCAGCCCAACAACTGGAGGGGGTAGACAGACAGCCAAGTCCCCAACTGCTCCCCACTCCACACACAGCAGCCCCCACTGGAAAGAACCAGCAGCACCACGTGGAACAGCCTCCCCTGAACGGCCTTTGCATGGTGCCGCGGGGATCGGAAGAGCTGACCTCCACACCACCAGGCTGCCCAGACTCAGCTGGGCTCGGAGAAAGCAGCTGTTCTTCATTTCAGCCTTCTGAAAGTGACCAAATGGTGCCAATATAATTTATCAAAAGTTTCCTATATAGAAAAATCTATCAGTATTTCCAGGACTTCAGTCTCTAGCATTGCTGTGTATCTGTGTGCATCCTGAGTGTGTGAGGTCGATGGGCTAGCCAACATGTGTTCAACTGCAGACGCAGCAATAGTTTCTTCAAAGAAAAACACAAAAACCCCACAATGTTGATTTTCAGATCAAGGTAAATTGCACATCCCCAGAAGTGACTAACACTTTTTATTTTTAAGAGAGTAAAATGAAGTTTTGAAGTTTTTTAAGTCTTAAAATGGCTCTTAGCAGCAGACTAATTCCACTGTTAAGACATTTTATATGGTTGGCAATGCTGCTCAGTATAATTAAATGTGCCTCATAGACTGTAGGAACTTGAACGATTTGCCAATCCATCCTAACCTTAGAAAAAAAAAGGTAAACAGAAAGCTAATGTCATCTTAGTATTGTGCTTGCTGAAAACTGCAGAAGGAGCACTGGATATTACCACCCTCACCATAGATCAGTAAAAATATTGCAACATGGCAAAACACACAAAACGTTTAAAAAAACCAAGCTGTTTGCAGCCATTCAGTTTAGAACATTATACTCACATCCTCATTTAGATGTGTCTTAAAATGCCCTCCATGTATTGTTTTTTATGATTAGAACATGCAAATGGTACTTAAAAAAACAAACAAAAAAAAAAGTCTGACTGCCAACATTAAAGAACATAAATGTGTTCCTGAATAATTTAATGGTTATTTCCCAGTTTCACTCCAAGCCCTCAAGCCATTCAGTGGGTGTAATCCGCTCTAGACTCAACTGTGGCTGTGTACTTTGGCACCGAGTCAAAACAGAGAGGTTATTGTTTGATTTATATGCCAAGAGCCTCTTAGATAAAGGGCTAATGGCACGCTGATAGCTTCAGCCTTTGCATGTGGTGTTTATACAAACCCTTCTTTCCTCTCCCTCCTTTCTGCATATATTCCAGGAAGGCTGTGTCACATCAAGATCAAGTTAATTAATTAACTCATACTAGCATAATTTGATTAATAAAACAATTGATTTACTCAAGGTCATGGGGAATGCTCTTAAAACACCACCTTTTCTGCCTCAACAACACGTAAGGCTTTGAGATTTGCATTTTTCGACACTGCAAACAGCAATTTTAAAGCAATAATCACAGTACAAAAAATGATGGAAGAAGCGATGAGAAATTAATCTGTTAATTAAAGTGCATTGCAAAGTTCAAGAGATATTTCGGTACTTCGTAAGACATTTGAACAAAAAATAAATCAACTCCTACAACAGGAAGGGTCACATAAGAGAATTTGCTATATTATGTAAACTATTGAACTTTCCCCAAAAGAAAACTAGAGGCCTTGCCTATGTGATATACTTTGATATTTACTACATCCAAACTAGGACTATTTCCTAGTATATAAATGTTTCTGTACTGTTAAAATACTCCTACAGGGAACATACTCCTACATGACCAAATTATTATTCATTAGATGCTAGCAAACTTCATTATCAAATTATACAATTAGATTACTTTTCTGCAAGATACAAGCAGTGTAAATTTTTTAATTAAAAAAAATCTCATTCTAAAAATACAGAAAAAAATAAAAATACACTAGATTTTTAACAGCCTTTTGCCACCAATTTATTTTAAAATACTTATTTTAAGTAGTAGACAGATAAAACAGAAGCTGACAGGCATTTTTAAAGCAGTTCTGAGATAATATTCAAGGTGTTGCAAATCAGCTTGCAGCCAGCAAGGCTAAAGCATAAGAACAAAAATGGGAGCTGATGATCAGCCACAAAGTTTGACAATAGATTCTCCTCTGGACTACCTGAAGTATTTGTAAGTAATAAATGCTAGAAGTAACACATTTTTATGAGGAGCTTATTGGTGAGTTCACTGTATGTTGTTCAATATAAAGGTATACATACCAAGAATGTACAGTATATTAATTGGACTAATACAGTACACTTGTTCATAAAAAGACATGATTTGCTACTAGAAGTAAAAAATTCCGTAATATTTTGACTCCTCTCCCCTGTTTTCACCTTAGCACAGATCCCCCCGTGCCAGTAACATTAACCCAGCATGCAGGACCACTTTGCAAACTAAACTGGGAGGCAGAGAACTTGCTTTGCTTAGTCCTCAACAGCTGGGAGGGACAGCCAAGCAGCTCTACAGGATACAGCCCAACTTTTCCTTCGTGGTTTCACACACGGCTGACTCAATGTGGCCATAAAACACACGGGCAGAGCACAGGGGTGACTCTTTGAAAGCTCCAGCTCACAAACGAAGGGTACACCGTCTAGTGCACCAGGGGAAAGTTGGTTAAAACACAGCAGTAAGAGAGGGAACAGTTACGCCGTGCAAGTTATTAAATTCAAGCTATTATATTTTGCTTCATAAAGACATACCCACAAATACTGACCACTTCAGGGCACCCAGTCAAGTTAACTTAAATTTTGCAATCATTTTCAGGCTGTTAATTATCATTAGGAGAAGAGAAAATAAGATTCACCAGACACAACAAATGACTAAGACCAACAGGAATAGGCAAGTTGTTGCCTTGAATTTGTTACTGAACATCATGAGAGAATAAGTTTTGGTTCATCTTACAATGAAGCATATGAAGTATGGGACAGGATTTTCACGGACATAGTAGCAGAAGTCTAGAAAATGCTGAGAATATACAAAATCACAAGCTCATTTCAGACAGACAAAAATTGTGAAAGAATTATCTCAAAACAGCTTTTAAAACAACATCATAATTTTAAGTTGCAAAACCACTTTGTTTCATATAAACCATTGTGTTCCAATAAAACCATGACCACTACACTCCAAACCAGGAAGAAATAATGCTTCCTGTTATCAGTGGAGCATGGGAGAATTTAAAAACAAACAATTCAGGAGTTTTTTTATAAACACAACCAACGCAGCAACCCCACAACTGCCCCACAACTGTTCTGTTTACCTATAGCTCTTTGCTTGGGGCTGAATTCCTTTCCCCTCCTTCAAAGATAATGGGCAGTAAATCAGAGTCTTAAAATTTGACATATTTTTGGTCCCACAGGTGAACTAAATTACAATAAAATTTAAGAATTAATTATTAAAAAGTTGGCAAGGATTCAGTTCACATCAGGAATTGATTAAAAAGAGGAGAAAAAAATCCTCCCAACAGAAGTGAATGGTAACACAGCATTCTATGTTTTGCGTCTTTTTTTTTCTTTTCTTTTTAAATAAAAAATAAAAGAGAAACTTAACTTTTCTGGCTCATTCATATGTCTACTTTACACATGGCCATACTTATAAAATAGAACACGTACACAAGTCTGCTGACTGTGGTCAACCACCATCTGAAGCAGGTTCATCATTTGCCAAACCCACTGCCTTAAGTTTTATCAAACGTTTCCTCAATTCAAGCATCATGTAAACTTGTAAGGACAAGCATCATAACCACAGTCCTGTTTCATGTTGATCTCAATATAGCTGTATTTTTTTTATATATATATAAAAAATAAATATATATGTGTGTGTGTATATATATATGCTATGATACACATACAAGAAGTTTTTTGGCTTCAGAAAGCAAAAAAATTTTAACATATACTTCAGCATCCATGGCACAGAACAACTTTTCTTGCTATAACCACATACATGAGATAATGCAGCTGCACACGGAATGATGTTATTGAAAAGTAATGCAACTCCACTCATAGCTGCTTCCAGTATCAAAAAGTAATAGTGTAAACCAATGACACCAGTGTGCATTAAACCAAAATAGAAAAATAATTCAAGATAGCAGAAAAATAATCTGCAGACTGCATTTTACCATAACAAAAGTCAGCACAAATGCACGCACACCACAGAGTATCTGAAAAGAAAATTAATTTGTAAATCCTCTTATTCTATTCCATTTACATAGACTAGTAATACAGAATTTCTTTATCAGCTTAATATTAGAACAATTGATTAGTGAAAAGTTTCTTGGAAAACATTCAGAGCTTTTTTCACAATAGAATTTACTGTATATATATTTGAACTGATATGGTCACATTTAATAATCCTTTAGATAGACGGCATTTCTACAATGTTTCATCTGATTACAGACAGCAAATACAGCATTTTCCTGTGTTAAAAAAACTACACAGTGCAACAAATAGTTTGGGGAGTTATAGGTTCTCATCACCTTTCTGTTCTGTTTATTTTAGTTATTCTCAAGATCATTAATATCCACTTGAACCTGTAAACTTCAAGGTCAACCAAAGGTGAAACATAAGGAAGCAATATAATATGGAGTATTCAACTGGATTACATGTT
Source organism: Balearica regulorum gibbericeps (assembly GCF_011004875.1). Lineage (NCBI taxonomy): Eukaryota > Metazoa > Chordata > Aves > Gruiformes > Gruidae > Balearica > Balearica regulorum. Next base: position 52,661,593 of record NC_046187.1, on the reverse strand, counting down.
GTGAAACATTAAGGCAGTTTCCTTAAATGACACTTTCTTTTCTTCTTAGTAATAGAAGAGATAAGGAGATAAACTCCATATTGAGCCAGAATTCTTAATTTGGAGGATTTAGAGAATAACTAGTAATACCTTTTATACAGTAATTTTAAAATTTACTAACGCTTGCTTTCTAGAAAATGCTATGTAATCAGAACGAGTAGAAAAATATTCATCAAACATTCCATAGATGGAATGAAAATATACTCAAAAAACTGTAACATCATATAAATATCTTACCACTACCACAAGCAACATAAACCCCCTAACCTAAATCAACATTGATTGCTGTTGTGAACCTACAGCAGTGATGTGTTATATTACATGTATAAGCTTATGACCAGCAGCACTGAGAAGACATGAAAACCTTACAAATACAACAGGACTCAGGATCAAGAGGGGTCTGCTTGTGGACCAAACATCAAGCAAAATCTCTGCAACTCCTGGACTAACTTACCTCTCACATAGTTATCCTTCTGCAGATGACCCACGCCAACGCTAACAGAGCTCTACATGCAGATAAACCAGATCATCTCTATTTGTGGCATCAGAGGGAAAACATATATGTAAATTGTCATCCCCTACAGGTGCTGTGGCATCCAAGTGCAGTATATCAAACTGTGTAAAATAAACTGAGCAAGCAGAAGAGACTGACACTGCAGGGAGAAACTACTTAGATCAGGACTCTTCTTCACAAATCACCCTCTGAAAAGAGGAGCTAGTACTTAATTCCATAACACCTTCTTGTCTGCAAATTACAGAAGTATTAGAACTCTGAATTGGGTTACTAACCAGAACACAAAGCTCCCATTCACTTTGGAAAATTTTAATTTAAATATAACACTGTAACACACACATACTGGAAGTGATGTAAGCAAACAGACTTAGCTTTGCAATTTCATATAGTGGCTGCTAGTGCTACAAGATCATTTCTTCAGCAGCTATCAAATGTTTTATTGGGAACAGAGTTCCTCTAAACAAGTAAGGCTGCTCCTGCTGAACTAGTGGAAAAAGCACCAGCACAAGAGTGAAATGGCTGGCAAAGGACCAGGCTCTCCCTAAATACATTTCTGAAGCCAGCTCTAGTCACATTCTACAAAACAGACTGCCAGTGATGTTTCACACCATTATACGACTACTGTGCAAACTGCAATATGGTCTTTGTCGTAATGCTAATGCTGGAAGACGTTACCCTGAGGCAAGTCTCGAGGAAAGAAAGGCAGGTTTGGGAAGGTAAGGGGTGTAGGAAAAGGAATTCATGCAGAGCTGTTGCTGCTCACCAGGCTGAAGCATGAGTGAAAGGGAAGCACTAGTCGTTCAAACAGCCCTGAAACAGAAGCCTGTCTGGCAATTGCACCAATGAGAAACAAATCATCTTTGCCTGAAGTCCTTTTATGACAGTTACTTATCAACTTCAAGAACCTCTGAAGTCTCAAATCTTGCATGATTATTATTCTGGAACCAAATGCCTCTGCTTGTCTTTAGATGAATTTCAGTCTCTTTCAAAACTTGGATTATCTCAAAAATTTTACTGAAAGTCAGGTGTACCAATAAACCAGGGATTTTATTAATATTTTTTTAAGGATTCTCCTTTTTGATCTACAGCAAGCATGCTTACCAAACACAAGGTCTGATCATTTTAACGCTTTCTGCTGACACCCTAAGCAGAGGAAGCTGGCAGATTACTCAGAGAGAGAGGAGAGCAAGCAAGATGCATCTCAGGAAGGTAGGGCTAGTTTTGACAGGGGCTGACTGATGTTTAGGTCTTACTAATCCTTGAAGTATTAAATCCCACTAAGCTCCATCTTGTACACAGACATGATTTTGAACGTGTTCTGTGCAAAGAGAAAAGCAGATTAACTATCAACTGGGCCAAGACTCCTAGCTCTAAGATGTGGTCAGCATGCCTCAAAATATTTTAGCTCTATCCTTCCTCTAACCCCTATCTCTACCTTTTAAAATTATGTTATTTAACAATATATAGTACATACTGTTATCACTTTCATCCACCAACCAGCTGGTAGGGTTCCCTTCCTTCTGCAATTGCTTCACAACAGCCATCTCTGCTGAAGAGCCTTTCTTACAGGCCACAGAACATGTAACTACCCTAAAATTTTCCTGTTACTCAGTTGTACTAAAAGAGCTCTTAAACAATTATGGTGGCACTGGGGCACTCAGTGGACAGCTACGCACCGTACTTGGACTTGCAAAAACAAGCTTCAGTTCCAGCTACAGGGTAGTGTTGTCACTTCTTGCCAGGTATTCAGGACTAAGCTCCTCTGCATTGACTCAGCATGGGAGCAGGTCTAGGAGTGATCCTTCCTGTTCTCCTGCTCTCCCTCCCCAGTAACACATTCTTTCGAAGTCTTCAAAGATTTCTCAAAGGGGCTCCTGCAGAAGGGTAAGATGCATAGCCTGTAATAGCATGTGAAGTCATTGTCAAGTAGAGTTAAAAAAAACCCAAACAACAAACCAACAAACCAACCACCATTCAAAAGCAGAAGCAGCACCTGATCTTTAGACCTCAGAGCAACAGTTAAAGGCAGGCTGATCCAAATAAACAACCAAGCACACCATAGCAATTTGAGGACTGCCAGAAACAAAACAACTGACCATCCACATGAACATTGAAGCACGTTTCCTTCCTTCAAGACAAACAAAAGAAAAATCACAATCACTGAAAATTACTGAAAAGTGAAATTCTTTCTGTTGGAAGTAGAACTGCTTATTGTGACCCGACCCACCCTGTTTTTCAAATAGCAGATGTGGATACACAGTACTTCACAAGGTAAAAGGAAGGCTTGATGCCGAAAGGCTTCCCAGATACACCACAGCCCTCTTGGTCGCTGTAAGCAGACCTTAATCATTCCAGCATTACCCCAAAATTCACTGTTGTTCCTCTAACAGTGGCCAAACTCTGCAGGGGCGAAGAGAAAAAAGTGCATGCAAATACTTTCTTAAAACTTGCTAATATTCATATCCATCATTTAGTCCTGTCTGAGTTTCAACTGGCTGCCTTTTAGTCCAATGAAACGGTTCTGTAAAATGTTTCATTTCTACAAGCTGCAGGACAGCTTACACAGAATGCCAGACTGAGTTACTGTATGAATCAAGTTAATTGAAAGCTTCTGAGTAGGATTTTGTACACTACAAGGTATATCAAAGCTCTTGCCAAGCAGCTCTTTAAAATGTGTATATTAAAGAGTTACTTGTCAGGAATTTTAATTTAGTTTTTGGACAAAGTAAATGAATTATGCTAAAAATAAAGTCTGATCCTTACAACATATGTACTACTTGGGAATACTACATGTAATGTAATAGGTTACTTCAGAGCATTCTGTTCTGTGTTTTAAAGCTATTGCATAAGGTTATTTTAATAAAAATGGTTCCAGTGAAGGAACAGTTAGTAACGAGGTGCTGACAATTGAATCTACATTCAGGGATTGCATTGGAGCGCCAAGTCCACTTTTACAGATGCACCAGTTAGTTATCCAATAGATGTCCTCGAGGCACATAAAACCAATATATTTTGGGTTACATTTGGCAGCAGAGATAGATGAGACAAGTGAAAACATTGACCAAGAACACATCTGAACTGTGTTTTTCTTATTAGAGAAATGTAAGAAAATAAACCCAGATACCATGGAATGCCAGGAATTCCCTCTCCTCAATGTTTTTGATTTACAAGGCCACTTTTTGGTAGTCTCCTTTGACCTCCCTCCCTCAATTGCTGGCCTAAAGCCTTGAGTTACCAAAGCAACCTCTTGACTAGAAAATTTTGAGGGCTTAATGTACAGGAATATGTCTTCATCAGAGTAGAAAAGACAATCCTTTCCATAAGTGACTCAGTTACCACAAAAATCATTGCTCATGAAGTCTTATGGCATAGACTAGTTAAAACAAAGATACTCTCCTTATGAGTTAAGAACAAGTATTCAAGTAGAGACTTGGAAACCCAAAATAAATAGTAAAAAAATAAGCTGAAGCAGACTTTACATCTTAAAGATGCATTGTTTGAACACGCAGGGCCAGATTCCCTGCTAGCATGTTGGTTAAAGCAAACTTAGATCAACCTGAGGGCTTGACCCTGCATATCTTCCTTATTCCCCTCTCTTACTTCAAAGTTGCATATTTGTCATTGTTTCAATGCAAACCTAGAGCCCTAGCTTCTTCAGATCTCATGCAATCCTAATATGGCCAATTTTAGCCTTCAAAACCAAACTGACAGCTATTCAGAAAGAAGAAAGCTCCAGCCTCAGGCTTTCATTTTTATAAACATTTCCATACTCTGGTTGATCTGTCATAGAGAATGAGATAAGGGCTTCCGTCTACATTGCATGTATTTACCCTGCGTTCTGTCTTCTCACAGCCCTTCCCTGATACACTTCTGCTTACCACAGAATGAGTAAGGAGAGCAGAATTTTGTCCTAATCCAAAATCTCTGGATTTTCGGTGGCTTTTTGTAGTCATTCAATATTAACACTGCATCCTCCTCCTAAAAAGGGCTTGTATAAGAAGTGTGTTGGATGCTGTCTAATTCCCCTCCTCCTCCACACTCCCTCTTTACCATCAAACCAAGTGCATCACTGATGGTATTTTCCAGCCTGTGCAAAGAGTGTTTGAAGCCATGACATATTCCCCTGTCATTAGTAAGAACTGCAGCTTCCTCTGTCGAGGTTAATTTCCTTTTTCTAAGGGGTAACTGGAGCTCGAGCATCCACATGCAGCATACACATTCCGTGCATGTTCTGTGGCTGTTTCCAGTCATTGAAAATGGCTCAATAGGGATTTCTTTTTCTGGTTGCTTATTTAAACAAGTAGTATAGTTGTGGGGACATTTAGGTACAGTCATAAAACTTCTCTCCCACTGTCCCACAGTGAATGGGAATCTTTCCCAGTTGAAGATCATTTTATACATCCACACCTATGGAAATTAAGTGGTACTTGGTGTAGCATGGTCCTCCAGAGCCTGCCGAAGGACCGCTTCTGGGCCCCACTTCATCAAGGCATAAAAACTGGCTTGGTTTGGTCAATTTTCACAACCACTTTTGAAACTGTGAGCAGCTATAAAGCAGCAAAACCCACTTCACCATCTCTTTGTTAAACTTCAGGAAAACAAGATGCACAAAGAGAGGTGAGCACTGGAGCTAGGCATTATGAATTAGAATCCAAAGATCTGCCATCTAAATAACAAAAGCCATGCTAAATATAATTTAGCCATGCTAAATAACAGAAGAGGAGGCTGGACTTTTTTGAGAAATTATAAAAAAAATTAAAATCAATAGTTGTGTAAGTATTTATCTGTATAAAAACAAAGAAATATTTCTCCATGCACAGATTCTGTCTACTTTCCAGAGTAAAAGCATCTTTAAGCTCTGCCAGGTAAATAGCTCACTTCACATAAATTTTAGCCTATGTAAGCTTTGATTCCTGTTTCTTATTAAGTTTGGAATCATGAAAGAATCTCAATCATATAGTCAAAACTTGCAAGCAAACCTGTTGCCAACAGATAATACTGTTTCCTTCCCAAACATTGATTCATCATCCAAATGAGCAGCTGTCATTTGTTCTTCTCATCAGTCTATTACGGCACATATTTCTCTGCTGTAAGATCTAGCAGGCTCGCTTTATAGTATGAGAATGATAAACTAAAATACCCCTCCAGGTCACTCAGTCACTCTCTGTTCTGGCACTATGGTTGAACAGCAAACAAGTAATTCTGCAGTATCATAAGGCCAATGCATATCACTGAATTTTAAAACCTCATTGTTGAGGTCATTCAGGAGGCAAACTTGAAGGCAGTTGGCCGAGTGAGAGCTAGTCTTAGAAAAATCTCACAATGTCAGCCAAAGCAACAGTTACTGGGAGATCATACTATAACACAAGAAAGATTGGAGCTCACTTTGGAGATTCATAAAGTCTACTTAAGCAGATGCAGTTTTTATGCTGCTATTGAATTCTGAATACATCTGCAGGAAAATCCACTGTGGCCACACCAAGAGAAAAGCAGTTTGCAAACTTACACAGGGAAGAAAGAAACTCACAAAATTCACAAACAAAAGCATTAAGATAACAAGAAAGGGATTTCAGTTTTAAAAGAAATGCTGCAGAGAGTCAAAAACCCGCTCCTAAGCAACATAAAGATCTTCCCTTTCTGTCCTGACTGCAGACATCAGTAGTTACTTTTTCTGATAGCTAATCAGAAAGAGATTTGTCCTCCTTTAGATCTTGCAAGGAATGTACTTACAGAACAGAGAGCAATGCTAACAAGGAAACAGTCAGAAGATAGACTAGCTGAGCGATTGTACTCCCTGAATTTCCATACAGACATTAAGTTACCTTACTGTGCTAACCAGCTGAAGATACAAGTATTCAGAGACCTGCTGATGGTTGGACAACATCTGGGTAACACTCAAATTTATTGTCTCTTCCCATGAGCAAAGGAAAAAGTCAGAAACTTGGGACTTAATGACAGTACTGAAGTAGAGATTATATTAAGGATAATGTAAATACAGGAATCCTTCTCTAGAAGAACTAAAAAATACGTCTTCAAAAAATGAAGCACGAAGGCTTCTGGATTTTGCCATTTTCAACTAGCAAGATTCTACAGGCGACAGCATCTCGAACCTCTTGATCCTTGCACTCTGAGGACAGCTATGTGACTGTCAGAGGGCCCAGGAAAAAAAATCTGAATTCTGGCAGAAAACTTTCATTAGTTAGCCTGAGTAGCCCAGACAAACACTGCAGTTAGAGGTCCCCAAAGCACAAGGAATGAAGTCTTGAGCAGGCCAGCTTCCCATAACCCCCAGAAGTCCTTTCTGTGGGCTGAGAGGCACAGATAAGGAAGAACCGCTCAGCTGATGCTGAGAGCTTGTCAGCCCAATTCTTTCTTTATCTCAAGGAAAATAAGCTTCAAGCTTCCTCTTATCTAGAAGACAACTTCTAAGGCTTCTGAAGCCTGTCATAACAGGCGACTGAAAAAAACATGGCATCCATTAGGCAGGAACCTCATTAGATGAGGAACTCTCATGCGATTCCTCCACCGGTTACTTCAACAAACCCGCTCCTGCAGCAACCCAGGGTTTTGCAGAGCGGCAGCAAGGTCTTCTAGCAAAGTTGTACGTTACACAGCACAGGCGAGCCAGAGGTCCTGACCTCTTCCCAGAATTTTCCACCGTCGGCACACCCCTCTCACCCCTTCCTTTTTTCCATTTCAAGGAGGTCCCGTGTTGAAAGGATCCCGGCGAATATACACATTTATTGTAAGATATAATAAATCTTATCAGCTTGTTCATCTTATCCTGTGGCAACAGTCAATTATGTTCACTTGATTCAGGCTGGTTTGAAACTGAGCAGAAAGCGTCTCCTGGAAAGCTTGTCTTGACTGACAAACCCCAGAACCTGATGCAGCCAGGGCTGTTATTCCCACAAGAAGATGCCTTGAGAAATTTCAAACAATAAGGAAACTCTGAATAGGCCTCAATTCAGGACTGTATGAGTAAAATAAAGTGGTAAGCAGGAAGACTGCCAGTTCAGGAATGTGGTGGTGGTGGGGGATGCTGTGTTTGGGGCATTCCTACTGCCCAATCCACCACTTAGAGAAGCATCTCCTGGCTGGATTGCTGAAAAGGCAAAAGACATCAATAGAAAAACTCTGTAAAACCCAATTCTTCTCCCTGAAAATGGACCTCAGTGGCACAGCATGAGTCCCAGAAACACAGGGCTGGGCTGTAATTTCTTCTGTCATTGGTGAAGGAAAATTTCAGGGTATTTTTTTAATGCAATGTGATGTCTGCTTTTCATAAATCCTCCAGTTAAGACCTCCTTCTCTGTAAAAGTGCTGCTCACCTTGTTCAGAAAGGCAGACAGGAAAAGGCTGCACATGGGTGGTGGCTTTTTTTGTTTTTAGTTTGTTTGTTGGGGATTTTGTGTCTTGCGGGGGGGTGGTTAAGTTTTGGTTTAAACCAATCCTGAAAATCAGAGCTCAGCAGGACACAGCAGCTGAGGCAGGAGGCTGGGTCTCGGGAGAGCAGGAGCGTGCAGCTCCCGGCAGGGGGAAGTGTCCAGCAGTGGAAAAGCTGGAGGAGCACCCCAGAAACAGGGACAGGGAAAGAGCCAGCACAGGCAGGGAGCCCTGGCAGCACCCCGCTGCTGCTGAACCAACAACAACATACCGGGGCAGATCCAAAAGTGGTTTACAGCGTGCAACTATCCCTTTCCCCATCTGAAAAGAGCCTGCCATCCATTGTTATGGTTTACCCTTCCTCCTCCACAAGACTATCAGTAGAGATGAAGCAATGTAGTTGTATCATCTGGATTTTCTTACTGTAGTATTAACATTTCCTCTTTAATATTAATATTCCAGAAAGGAAAATTACTCTAATTTATGCCATAAATTCCCAGCTCATTCAAGAATAACACTGTCCCAAATAACCTTCTTATTACAAGATTTTATAAACTTATACATGCAAAGAAGTTGTGTTGGTGTTTTTTTTAATTAATATCTACAGCTGGCATAAAGGAAATACTTAAAAAATAAAATTGAAAATACCACAAAGATCCAAGAACCATCCCCCCCACAGCTTAGATTGTAATTAATTCAGCGTTAAGAAAAAAATTGCTGATATCCTTCAGATGCTTGTTCCCCAGTTAAATGAAAGAAGAAAAAAAAAAAAGAAAAAAATCAAGGGAATAGAATCAACTATTTAAAAGTAATCTCCTTTCCAGTTTTAATTCTTGCTGCTCTTTTCTTTGCCATACAAGCACAAATAATCTTTCCTTTTAAATTCACATCATACGTGATTGTTCAAAGAATACTGCAGTGGTGTATTTTAGAGAGATCATTGGAACTGCTGTTCCAGCAGCTCACGGGAAAGGGGGCCAGAGGGACTCGACACAAAACAGTCTCCTCTCCCCAGTGCAACAAAGCAGTGCTGGTAGGAGTGGGAAGGACACTGTACTGAAGAAAGGACAAATGGAGATCCTACCTTTGCTTGTCCTGAAACTTTAACTACCCATGTAATCATGTGCACCATTAGTTGTACACTCCCAAAGACCAGAACCCCTAGGATTTTCTGCCATGTGGTCTGCAAACTTGGATCCTGAGAAATTCCCTGTTTTACTGGTTTAAAAAACAGGTTCCTTGGACAAGGACTAGAAGAGAAACAGGAGTAGAAAGAAATGAAGTGACTTGCCCAAGATCACACTGCAAGCTGACAGCAGAATACAAGTGCCCTCACCTCATGGCCCTCCTCTATGCTCAAGGTCATCCAAGTCCCAGGAGAGTATTGCATCATCACATCACACCCAAGAGCAAAGGTGCAGCTGGAGTGGGGCTTTCTCCTCTGTCCACACTGTAACAGTTTTAGAACTTGTAAACAACAGTACTAATCAGTTCAAAATAGAAGTAACAACCACAGAACTCAGGAGGACTGGGAGAAATATGCATTTTCAACTGCCATTAACATTTAACTATTACATCTCCAGGAATGCTCTAATTTTAACCAACTACTTCCAGCACACCTCTGCTTCCACCTTTCATACAAAGACCTAAGGAAAGATTTTACAAGTGATGTGTTTCAAACATCTGGCCTGCATATCAATGCTTTCTGCATCATGCCCATCAACATGATCACCTCATTCTGAACTTGTTATTTTTCCCCCCAGTGCAAATCCAGATGATTTAGTGGCTCTATCTGCTTTGTCAAAAGTGCCCAGACACCTCAGCTATATTGCTCATTGAATTGCTTTAGGCGTAGCAGCCCAAATGCTAAGTGTGCTACGTTACAGTTTTGCATCTTTACGGAAAAATGTTTTGCTACAAGAACCCAATGGTTCTTTGTATATTGCATTAAATACATATATATTTTAAATAAAAATCTGGGCTTTTCCTGAGATTTTAACACCACATTGAATTCTAAGTAGCTTGCAAACTCCAAAGAATGGAGAAAAGAACCAAGAGTGGAAAAACAGGCAAGAAATCTTTATTCAGCGAGTTCACTTCAGGGAGCCATGGGGCCTCCACGCAGCTCAGCTCCCAGCTTGCAAGAGATGGAAAACAACAAGAGATAAACCTCCATCAAGATAAACCCATTACTGACAGCAGGATGCTTCCAGATGACAAAATAGCAATCTTAAAAACACAAGATACGCGTTTTGAGAAACAAAGTGGCCAAAATGTTATCAAATGGACAAAATGGATGGCTCACAAACACGGAGTGCTTGATCTTCATCAAAGCACACAACTTCTAGAAGCAACTGCATGTATGCTTAAAATCAGAGGCCGAGATTTGGAGGAGGAATTCCTCCAAAAACACTGTGTGGGTTATCAAAAGACAAAGACCAGCAAGAAAGCTGCAATCAATATAATTTTTTTAAATTACCTCTGCTATTAAGCTTTCACTACAATTTCCATGTCTATTATGCATCATTTGTTTGAAAGGACAAGGTAGCTATTACTTTCCTTAATCAGAAACCAACAGTTCTGATCAAGAGTGGATGTCTTTAGTTTTATGTCTATGTTTCATCTTTTTTTTCTATGTATTCATCTGGATATAAGAATGAATAAAATATTTTGACACAATTCTCCAAGAACATAACTCTCAACTAACATTCACACCAGAGCAGCAACATGTCAGTGACTACAGCAGGGCAAACAATTACTCTGCAAGATTTTTGAGGCTACTAAGACTAATAAAATTAAGAACTCTAGCGTAGATATTTTAAAAGAAATTCCCTTCCTCACAAAGACAGCACCTTCAAAGTACAGTAACTTAAGCAGCATATGGCATTTACATTTTCATCTAAATCTTTAAAGCAGCTCATTATTTCCTTAGATTTGCGAAAAGAACCCTGCTTTATTTCACCACACCAGCCATAAATTATTCATTAATTCTGTTTGCTAACTCTGTAACTGAGCCCAGATGTATCTACTGGAGAGGCATTTCATAAGAAAAGTTAAATATAGCAAGCTGTGTGGAAGGAGCAGACCTCTCTCTCTCTGCACCAGAGCATGCTCAAATATTACTTGAGAGAAAATAATGAAAACATTTGAAAAACATTCTGAATATGTGAGTCTGAAATGCCACAGCCTGATCACAAAAACTTCATGTAAAAGACCCTCCCACATTCCATTTGGGTGTAACTGAAGTTACTGGTCCTGTCTCTGGGAAAGGTGCTGGCACTTTCACTCGCCAGAGTAAACAGAAAATTTACAAGCAGAGGAACACTCCTTCCTATGCATCATTTACAAATATAAATCAAGACTTAAGTTTTCAATTACAAAAAACACTTCTGAGCCAGCTACCAACAGCAATAACCATGTTGATGAAGAACTGAGAGCATCCTATGGAATTTCTTACGGAATTCTCACGGAAACTTACTGATGGGAATTTTAAATCCATTTCAGTGCTTCAGAAGAACTTCAACCATTTTACACTAGCAAAGATGATTAATGCTGACATTTATAATCCAACACTATGAACACAGTCCTGTTGAACAGGATGGAAACTACCACCTTCAGCCACTTGTTCAGACACTGTTATGATTTCTAGTATTCTTCAGCATCTGTCTTAAGCTGATTTGGAAATGCCTATTTTAAATTAGAAACTATTCTTAATCATTATGTAGTTGGAGAAAAAGTGAAAGACACAGGGTTGAACCTAGCAGAGCCACATTCTTTAGAGTTTGGAGACTATTCTCAGGCATGCAACACTTCTTCAGTTGACAACAATGATCACAGGAGAGATTTTGAGAGGTCATCTCTGCTCCAAGACAAGATCAAGCCTATTTAAACCAGTATTTACCTAATCTGTTCTTCAAAATTTTCAGAGTAACAGATTCTGTAAGATGACTTTGCAGAGGGAGGGTATTTTGGGGAAGCTCTTACAGACTGATGTGGTAATGACGCCACTGCCTTGGTACCAGGTATCTGCTGCTGTCATCCAACTTTGCTGCACTTGCACCTTGTAGCCAAATCCTTTTGATCTTTAACCACTTGTGTCCATAGGAGACTTTGCAAATTATATTAAGTCTAACTGTACTGTTAACAGAGGGCACCTTCCCACTATCTAGCAAACAGGCAAATAAACCTCAGTATATATACTATTAGCCACCTTAGAACACAATAAAACTCTGCCAGGTGTTCCTAAAAACATGAATATATGACTGAAGACATAATTTTAGTATGGGAAGGCATACTAGCACTAGCTTTAGTCTCCTCAATGTCAGTAACATTAGGAATAATGGAGTGGTAGCACAGGTCAACAATCTCAGGGCAATAAATATCTTTTTTTTTTTTTTTCCCTAGTCCACGCTGCCAGAAATTTTCTTTACTTCTGGTAGCTACTCAAAGTTAGTACAAACAACAGCTACCACAGCATGTCTACCACGGGCAATGACTTCTTCATTTTGCTGTTTAGATGGATCTTAAGGACATCGCACTTCTACTTCAGAGATCAGCTGGAAAGCAGCCAATGAGAAAAAAAACAAAACAAATTTTATTTAAGTTAGTCATCAACTTACAACTGAGTCCACCTGTATGAGGAAACATTTCCTCTCCAACTCCTAAGGAAGAAGAGAATTATGCAATGTGAAACCTAGAAACTGGACCCAGTTACAGCACGTGTGGGAGATGGAAGATGACAAAGGATCTGGAAGCTCTCGGAAAATAAAGACCATATGTTGGAACAGTGGAAAGTCTTTCATGAAATCTTGCGGGGGGGGGAAGAGGGAGTTGAGCGCAGGTGTGAAGCACCAAATGGAGTCAAAACAGAAGAATACGAACTACATTAGATAGCTCATCTTGAAAAAAACTTTTCTAATATATGGGGGGGGACATTATAGCAAAAGAGAAAGAACTTTTAATCTCCTTTGCGCTAGAGTGAATTTCTAGAGCACTGCTGAGCAAAATTTTTTGTGTGGAGTGAAACCAGCACCTGGTGTATTTCCTGGTTTATGCATGGTAACAGAAGCTGCAGGAAAGTTTCAGTTCAGACAACTGAATTTATAAAGTGAAACATCAAATCTGACACACTTTACAAGCAAAGTCTTAGCTACAAATTAAACATAGCTAAAAACAACTGTTCAAAGTCACTGCTTTTAGGTTGCCCTTGTTTAAGCAAAAACCAGGCCTTCCTGAAGCTATCTGTGTACCTAAACTTGTGCCTAATTATCTTTCTCCACAGGTATTGTGTTTGAAAAGAGGGATAAAACCTTAAATTAACAGGTACTCTAACAAGAATTCAGCATGTAGCTCACTTTTATATTAAGAGGCTTATGGGAAAAGGAAGCCACGCTTAAGATCTGCCTGTTTGTATGACCTGTTACTTAGGCAGAAAAAGAAGTGTCACAACAAAGAATTCTTGGTGTTTAATCTGTACTGATTTCTATTACAATAATCTACAGCAATTTAAACAACCCAAATTTAAAAAGGTCCTGAGAATCTCCCACTTTTAGGAGTCTTATCTGGCCCGCTCACTTATTGTGCATATACAGATGATTAAATTCCAGCAGAATTAGGACCAGATGGGGTTTTGCTGTAAGCTTGATTATTTTTTTTTAAAGAAAAGACTTGTTCTCTGTTCATTTTTTCAAAGAGACAACAAACATATTCAACATCTTAAAAAAAGAAAGAAGAAAAGAATGTTTACTTTGGTTGTGCTAAGCAGCCAGGTGCTATAATACTGCAAGTTTCATCTGTAGTCTGCAGTGCCGTAAGTTCTACCATGTTAACCATCACATCGGTCTTGTGGCCAGGAAGCTTGGGAAGTACAGAAAGTATCTTCTCTGCAAGATTGTCACCATGATGACCAACTGCTCCTGAGGGGAAAAAAGACCACAAAACTGTCAGGTACATAACTAGAAGGAAAAAAAAAATCACAACAACAACAAAAAAACCCCACACAAGGAATTGAGAACAAAACAATAACCACATGTTTTGGGGAGAAGGACACTGGTAGTCATAACATCAAGGCCACATATAGTTTTTCAAAGATATTTTGCTACAAAAGTAAAGTTAATTTCTGTAATGTCTGAAGTTAAAAGCATTGATAACATTCCAGAAAGATTCATTTAAAAAGCATAAATTAGACAGTTTTACAGCTGTTAGATATTCACTGATTTTGCACTTAAATACGCAAAATATTCCTCTTTGAATAAGGAAGTTGTTCAACAAGTTTTGCAATGGTTATTAAAAAAAGCACACAAACATTTATATACACATGCTTACATGCAAACCATACTTTTCCACTTAAACTAATAGGACTGTGCTTAAAAGGGCTGTATGCAAGTTGCATACTTAGCTAGCCAGATAGACTAGCATACTATTAAAATTAACAAGTACCAACAACATACTACCACCAAAGTCATCGCTCCCATATGGTCTGAGAGTGGTACAGGTCAAACCAACATGAAATGACTAAAACAACCCAACTGACATCATATAAAATGACAATTTGACCGTCTTCCAAGAGAAACTCTGAATTCTATTTGGCACATTTAGTTCGACTCTCCTGATTTCAAACACATATGCTCTTCTTTCCATTCACCAACTCTCAACACAGGCACTAAAATCAACTTACAAAATATTAAGATCATAAGCCAAGTCAAAGCAGAAATGTATGACACACACTACAGATCAAAATGTCGGAGAAAGGGACTGGAAACCTTATTGCCTTTAAGTGAGGAACAAGTTGAAGGTATTTGTATTCTGCCACTCAAGCTATGGTTCAGCTATCACCACAGGGCTGGACACCAGTGCTAAATTTAGTATTGTTCTCCTGGCTTTACCCACAGGAGAATGAGGACTTCTGAAGCCACCTTTGAGAGGCAGGAAAAAGATTTTTCAGGCTATGGTCCCACCCCATCAACATCTGTCCAGGTGGCACCCTATCTGCTCTCACTTTCCATCATTTCCAAAGACTGTTTCAACAGCTGAGGTAGCTTCACATACTCCATAAATCCAAACAAGGCGCTTAAGTGAAGAACATTAGTGGGGTCAGATTATTAACTGTTCTTAGATAAGCAGAAAGTTGTATCCAGCAAGTCTCCAGCATCCAGGTACCCATGCTGCAAAACCACCTCATGGTTTAGCAACTATTCTGAATAGTAGTAGAAGTTGAAAAGAGAGGTAAAGATGGAAAGAGAGGAGAAAAGTAAAGCTCAACTCCATGCTGGCAATGCTTCTATCAACAGAAGGCAAGGAAGACACATGTGTCCAGCACATGGTGGTACTGCAGTGTGGACACCTGGCTGCTCAGCTGGATTAAGACTACCAATTTGTTTCACCAGAGATTGTAATAGTCACAGAATGACAGCAACTTTCCTTTCTACCATCCCCAGACAGATTTAGACCACTGAAGTGCAGATGAAATGAGCTGGGTTGTCTTTGCAACTCCCAAAGCCATCTGCCCTCCAAAATCCCTACATTCTTCTTACTAGGTCAGTCACTTGTCAGCCACACTGCAGTTATCAACACTTTCAAAGTTATAGACTTGGAAAACAGATGGTAATCTTTTGAACTTCCACTCCCACATACTGGAAGCAATGTCTATCTCTCCACACTTGCTGCACATGAGCAACATTTAGCTAGAGAAGACATTTAGCTAAACGGGAAATACCTCGAATGCAAATAAACCCATGTTAATTATTAACATCCCTCCTTTCTCCTTGGCAGAGGGGGAAAGTCTCAGTGTATTTGAGTTGCTTCCACAATTAGCAAGTGCCATCTCAGTCTCCTTCCCGCAACTGCTACTCCTTGGAGGCTCCCACTGGTCCACAGGCACTAATGGTTTTTGCTCTGCCTCATCAAATCAATTGCAAAACATCTCCTGGAGCTTTTAAAAATCCCCATCACCCTGACCAACTATGCAAACTGACCATGGCTGGAAAGACAATTAAACGTTATGAGACTCGGACAGGAAAACACGGGAAGTCACTTTTCAATCACACTGGCTTCAGCAGGGTGCATGGGACTGGCTTCTGTCCTCTCTCCTCATCCACACTGAGGACTGTCAACAGGCCGCTCATGACAGTGAGAAACATGAACACCGTTCAAGGCAGCTGGCAGCTTTAATGCTGCCAACGTGCAAACAGATTGGTTGTTAAAGAGACAAGGAAAAGTTATCTGGCCAATGAGAAATAGGAGTCTTCACACCAGTCTTGAGGATACAGGAAATCTTATGTATAATGCTGTTCTAATTTTACTTTGTCTTATCATTAGGAGTTCCAAACTGAAATACATGACACTTGATACAGGTTGTAGCTGGCATAATTGGCAAAGTCGACCAACCGATTCTTTAACAGCAGCCAGGAACTCATTAACTACACCCCTGCTCCCCCCAAAAAGCATCCATGACATGCATACAAGAAAATATTTATCTAAGCCCATTACCAGCCCTCTATCACACCATTTGTACTCCAGTTCTTATGTTCTCCTACTGGTTCTACTGTCTGGTTCAAAACAAAGCAACCAAAAAAAGCAGATTTAAGGGGCAATAGCGCATCACAGAAGCAACATAAGAACTGCTCCATGACCAGCCTGTAATTTCCCTGGTCTTCCTTTTTTTCCCTTTTTAAAAATGGGGGTTATGTTTCCCCTTTTCCAGTCAGTGGGAACTTCACCAGACTGCCACAACTTCTCGAATATGATGGACAGTGACTTAGCAACTTCATCCATCAGTTCCCTCAGGACCTGTGGATGCATCTCATCAGGTCCCATGGATTTGTGCACCTTCAGGTTCTTTAGATGGTCTCAAACCTGATCTCCTACGGTGGGCGGTTCTTCATTCTCTCAGTCCCTGCCTTTGCCTTCTGTGGCTAGAGCACATGCCGGTGAAGACTGAGGCAAAGAAGTCACTGAGTACCTCAACCTTCTCCATATCCCAGGTAATCAGGTCTCCCATTTCCTTCCAGAGAGGGCCCACTTTTTCCGTAGTCTTTCTTTTATCACTGACGTACCTATAGAAGCTTTTCTTGTTACCCTTTCCATTGAAAGAAGCTAGATATTTGGAGCTCCAGTTCCAAAGCTTATCAATGTTTTGCCATATTATTTCATCCAGTGTTAACTTAACCTGACCTTGTTAAACAGTGCTGGAAAGCAGCCTGTATGTTCCCAGGAACCCCTGTGCACCATTCAAGCCAAACTGGACCATCCTTCTACCTTGCCAAAAGACAGATCTACATTCTCCTTTGTACACATGAAGGAATATCAAAGTAGTCAGTTAACTGTCCCATTATGCTGGCTATTGAATCTTAAACCAAACACCACCAAAAAAAAAACAAACCCAAAAAACAAACCACAAACTCCCCCTCTTCAAAAAACAAAAAAAATTGTAGCTCAGCAGTAGGAGCACAGAAGCCCACAGCTGAGCACAGCAGCATCAGAGTACTGCCATAGAAATATGATAGATTCCCCATCTCTCACAGCCAGCTATTGCAACATATGTAGAGAATAGTAAATTTGGAGATAAGAAACACTTAAGCATCTGCTCAAGGCTCACGTAATTTCCAAGTCCCCTGCACTGACCTAGCCACCTGCAGTTTTCTTTAACTAGGCAAAACTCATTCCATTTATTTGCTTATCTCTGTAAAGCCTCTATAATAAATTTAACATCTGAAGCATTTAAAAACCTATTATAAAAATTTGCATGCTATTCCACAATAGCAGAATCTTTACAAACCACGCTATAGCTGCACCCTGACCCACAGTACTGAGTTGACACCACTTGAATACTTTCAGCTGCCATCACTCCTCACAGCTGCAGTCTACAACCTCAAGGAACCACAATAATTTAAGCATCGGTTGCCTCCTGTGTCAAAGCTCCAGCCTGGTTCATAAAACAGGACTACTGTACTCTACAGGCCTCAGTATTTATGTTTTCAAGCCTCAGGGTTGGATTTTTTTGGTGTTTGTTTTTTTTTTTAATAATTGTCACAACAAAGATAATATAATTTCTTGAGAGTGGCACCAGGGGTTCTTTACCAAAATGTCAAAATATACTTAATACTTTTTTAGTATGTTCTTTAAAGTGGAAAGTTTTAATATTTATTTAAGTACTAGTATTGTCCCTTAGTTCAGTTGTTTGCAATTGCAGCCCCACAAAAGGCACTTCTGAGACATTTTGATTTTTACTGTTAGAAATCAATTGGTATTACTGAAAACTATTTGTTATTCTAGCCTAATATTTTATTTTCTCTAGATAAGCATAAAACGTGAGCCAAAAATAAGACATCTTGCATGTTAGTGCAACTCCTTTGGACATCATCTGGAGCTACCTAAAGCTGTATTCCATCCAGGTCTTTGAGTCAGAAAATATTTGCCTCCTGATAGCCTAGTCAGAGTGATTCAAAGTCACCTGGTTCAAAGCAGTAGCCTAACTTAATCAGAGAGAAGCCCAGCACCTACCCCTAAAAAACTTCCAGGTTTTTGTGGAAGTGCTTGGAATATGAAAGTATTTTCATAATTCATAGATACATAACCATTTCTCATATCTGCAGCCCACATGTTGGGCAGGATTCAGGTATCAATAAAACATTTACAAATCAAATCCAAAATCTTTCATCTTTAGAGACAGGAGATTTAAAAAGTTGTTTGAAATGAGCTGCAAATGAGAAAGTCTACCTCAAAGACTTCCACCTGCAGTGAGCTGTTATTTGGGAAAAAAAAAATATTTTTACACCACTGACTGCAAATACATATCAAACCTTGAAAAAAATCCAGTGGCCCAGTTGCCAATACCAAGCCGAAAACTTGCGGATAGGAAACTTTAGCTTTTACAAAAAGAAGGCCAAGCAGTGGAGTCAGAGGTAGGGGGCAAGGGGAGAGAGTATATAAAAGGCTGAATACACCTAAGAAAATTAAAGTTTCAGGTACAACTTAATTCTGCCATTTCCCACTTCTTGACAACTGATTTCACAACTTAAATGCTATCCTTTGTGTGTATTTTTTACTGTACAATTTCTAGCAAACCACTGAAACAAATCTCATGGCGTGGCACTAAATTCAGGTCCATACAGTGCTTTACCTTTGAAATGCACTAGATTTTTCTTCCTTCAGTTTGCACTGTACTTGATGGCAAGAGTATGATATCATGTCCAAAGCATAGGAAGGCTTCAATGAAACTGTCAATGAATTGCAAAGACCTTTGTGGGTAACAAAGGAATGGTTGCATGAAGGGATCTTGGTTTCAGTTACAGATAGTGAAGAGAATATATTCTTAAAAAAATGAATAATTTCCCATCCTTACTCCAAGAGCTTTGATGCATCCCCTCCAAAGCTGTCCCACAGCCCTGATGTTTTCTCTGAAAAGCCTTCTCCCGCTGCAATACAAGACCCCAGACTGCACATCCTAGATTTAAGCTGATAACAATTATTTCTCTTCATGCCTCCTCAACAGTGTCCTTGTCAGGCAGCTCCCTGCCACCCACAATTTCCAGTTCCTTTTCTTGTTTTTAACTCTTCCCACCACCTGAGTGCACAAATCTTTGCCCAGTTTCCCTGGTTCCCACCCCAAATAGGCACTCCTCTCACAATTTCATTTCAAGGCTCTTCATCCAAGTCCACTCTCCTGCATCCTTCCCAGCAATCTTCCCAAACCACAGCACAGCATTAACTGCCCAGATCCATAGCTGCTCTTCAGCACGTTAACAGCTATGAACCCTATAGCAGTGCAAGGATACACAAAGCCAAAATGAGGGGGGAGAAAAAAAAGAAAAAAAATTCAGAAACGGATGAGCTGCAGGTGCAACATTGTGCCAAGCACTTGCTATGGGTCACATGGCAAAATTACAACCTGAATTATTGACAATATGCCATGCAAACAGAACCAGGCCCACGCACTGTATATGTGAGCAGGTCTATCAGTAATATGATGAGGTAAGCAAATGCAGCCACTCCTATATCAATTATTCTCCGAGTTTAACATTTCCTCTGAATGATGGTTATTCCAGAGGTGAGAGCCTGATACAAACTTTTTCTGTGTCACTGGCCCAGCACCTTGCTAGTGACTTGTTCAATCGCTCTTTCCCTTTCTGCCCTTTGATAGCACATCTTACCAGCTTAAAAAACTTCACCTCCCTTACCAAGCTTGCAGGTTGACTACAATACTAAACATTCTCCTTCCGACAGTTTCCCAGTGGACTGTCACACCACCTTCTATGCTTCTCAAGCTTTGCATCAATTCTGCATTAACTGACAGTATTAAATTTACCATATGGTCCATTCTGATGCTCATTTGCTTCCCATTTGCGTTGTATAAACAATTCTGTATTGTTTCACTCAAACATAATGTTTTCCAAGTTAACACCACCAGCCATGTGCAATCGCTTCACTCAAAGACTAAATATAATGCATAGCATATAAAAACCATACGTATACACACATACCGAGACACTTTCAGGCATATAGATATAGCTAAGTGTATATACAGATGTATATCTGTTTAAACAGGTACAATGCTAAGGGTGACAAGTAGATACACTGGGAGATGCTTTGCAGTAATCCACCAGGCACAGCCCGTGCAGACCATTTCCTTCACACCTTGGGATGACACACAGGCACAGCTAAAGTCTCTAGTTTGCTGCAAAGTGAAGTGCTAGAAACAAACCCTCATGTTTCCAGCAGAGCCTTCTCCTTCACTCTTGGTTTCCATGACCCACTGGGGAGCAAGGATGTGTAAGCAACCACCATAGCCATGGCGTTACACACACTCCCAAGCCACAAGGATTCCTGCAGCTATCTGAAAACCTCCTGATGGGGTGGATGTGGGCCTGCAGGGACAACAGCCCCAGCCAGCAGTAGGTTTCTTACCAGCTAGGTCCAACGTCCTGTCCACGAAGACGACAGAGGCCTTGTTGGTGGCCATCCTCCTCCTGTTCCTGGCTGGGGCGTAGCTTGCCAGCTCAGCAGCGATGACCCTGCTCAGGGTCCCCACGGCAAAGCTCTCTTCCCGCAGGCCCAGGGCGGTGAAGAGAGCGTCGAGGTCGCCCACCAGGGCCCGCACCGCCGCCCGCAGCGCGGCAGGCAGGGCGCCCAGCCCGAGCTCCACGGGACCGGGCCCGCCGGGGCCGGGCAGAGGCGGAAGGAGCGCCGGCAGGGCGGGCAGCAGGCAGAGCTCCGCCGAAACGGGCGCCAGGAGCGGCGGGCCCCGCAGCACCACCTCGGCGCGGCCGCCCTCGCCCACCCACCGCTGCAGGGTCTCCTCCAGCTCTGCCGGCCCGCCGCCCTCCGCCTCGCCGCCGGACACTAGCACGCAGTGCCGCACAGCGCCCTGGGCCAGCACACCGCGCACGGCGGCGGCTGTGCCGCCCCGCAGCGCCCCGCTCACCACGAAGACGACGCGGGCCGCCCCCGCCGCCGCCCCCGCCTCAGCGGACAGCGTCCTGACAGCCAGCGCCCCCGCCGCCAGCAGCTCGCCCGCCCCACCGCCCCAGTGCAACGCCTCAGCGGACGCCGCGTCCAGGAAGACGACGGCCCGGCGCGCCCTGGCGATCACGGGCTCCCAGGCCTGCCGGCACACCCGCCGCAGCTCCGGCACCGGCACGGCCATGGCGGCGGCGGGCAGCGCTGACAGCCACAACACACCGCACGTGCCCGGTGCGCCACCGGCGCCGCGGGATGACGCGGCAGGCGCGGGTTGGCTGCCCGCCGGCGGGGAGGGGCGGGGCACACCGGGCGGGGTCGTCCCTCCGCCGTGACAGCACCGGGGGGGGGCAGCGCCGGCGGCGGCGTCCCTGAGGGGCCCGAGGCGGGCTGCGGGGCCAGGTGCCTCAGGCGGCGGTCGTGAGGTCTTTCCCCCGGCCGCAGGGGCTGTGCTGTGGTGTCCCCCCCAGGGGCCGCCCGTCCCCAGAGGAGCCGCTGTAGCCCGCGCAGCGCTCCTGCTACCCAGTCCGAGGCTTGGTCTGCCCAGGGCTTCGCCTCGGCCAGTTCTCCCGCTCGGGTCTGTGGCACCGCGAGAGCAGCAGCAGGGATACACCTCTGGCAGAGGAGAGGGGGGGCGGCTCTTCTTTTTGCTGGCAGTGCCAAATTCTGACAAATACTGAAATGTTTCTCTTACCACGTTAGAAACTGCTACAGTCTGTAGCCCTGGCCAGTGCCAGAAGGGACATGTGAGCGCTGACAGTTCAGTTTTGCCTGAAATTTTCTTGAAAAGGCTGGAAGCTTCTTTGGTCTTGCTCCTGGTAAATGTTAAAACAACATTTTGTCACTATAGTGTCACTATTTAGTGTCACTACCTCTTTTGTGCTGCACTAGTTATCTTTGTTATACTGGGAGAACAACTGTTTTGCTGATACTTTTTAAATGTACAGCACTTAAGAGATGAAACTTCCATCGCTGTTCCCTGTCCTATAATTCTGCATGCCTTGTGTTAGTATTAACAAATCCAGTGGTTGATGAGCTAGCAACTAGTAATATTCTTTTAGTAAATGTGACTTTTATGATAAACAGTTGGAGACATATGACAAATTCATTTAATTCCATTTCTCCTTTAAAAAGCTCTTGATCTCAAGATCAAAAAGCTAACTAGAAAAAATGCCATAATATGCACCCACAGTTTCATCTCCCCAGAGAATGGATGGCTCGCTTGCAAATCTGTTTTCTATGTAGTATTTCACTTGGGCAACCTCTTTAGTACAGGATGAGGAGGATACTTTTTCTGACATAGTGGGATTGTCAGCAATAAGAAGAAGATAAATGATTTAATGAATTCATCCACTGTCTTGACTAGTCTTCTTAGCTCTCTTGCAGGTTCAGCTGGTTTCAGATCACTGAAAAACACGAGTAATGGGGAATCACTAGATTTCTGGTAATGAAATAAAGTCCTCTCCTTCCAGCCTGCTCCATGTACATTCCTACCCCGATACATTTTTCCCTCTTCCAAACTCAGACTTATGCCTTTGTGCTATGCCAACCCCAATCTGTATTTTAACCCTAGGGCATACAACTTTATGATGCTAGAAAAAAATGTAAGTTAATAGCTGTCTCAACTATTTTGATTTGAAAAGTGAATGCCAAGCAAGGATTGGGGATGGTTAACCACTGGGGTCCTGGGCTTATACACAAGTAGAATTATCCTTCTCTCAGATTGAATTACCTCAGAGATTATGTATCTCTGAGCTTTTGCTTTATGCTTCAGTGCCATGGACAAAAGCTAGATATGTTATGGCTTGTCCAGCTCTTTAGTTCCCATTTTTAAAAGGTTGGGTTTTTTTTTTTCAAACATATTGTCAAAGAAAAGAAAACAAGCTTTTTTAAGAAAACAAATAGGTTTTTTACTTTATAAATATTGTACAGATTGCAACTAGTTCTGCATATGCCAGTGTTGAAAAAAAGGATTACTAGCCAGAAGACAAAACGAGGGAAAATGTGGGTCCCCTCCGGAATGAAATGGGTGACCTGGTTACCCAGGATATGGAGAAGGCTGAGGTACTCAATGACTTCTTTGCCTCAGTCTTCACTGGCAAATGCTTGAGCCACACTGCCCGGGTCACAGAAGGCAGGGTCTGGGAGAATGAAGAATCGCCCACTGTAGGAGATCAGGTTCAAGAATATCTAAGGAACCTGAAGGTGCACAAGTCCATGGGACCTGATGAGTTGCATCCGCGGGTCTTGAGGGAATTGGCGGATGAAGTGGCCAGGCCACTCTCCATCATATTTGAGAAGTCCTGGCAGTCCGGCGAAGTTCCCGCCGACTGGAAGAGGGGGAACATAACCCCCATTTTTAAGCAGGGTAAAAAGGAAGACCCAGGGAACTACAGGCCAGTTAGTCTCACCTCTGTGCCTGGCAAGATTATGGAGCAGACCCTCCTGGAGACTATGCTCAGGCACATGGAAAACAAGGAGGTGATTGGTGACAGCCAACATGGCTTCACTAAGGGCAAATCCTGCCTGACAAACTTGGTGGCCTTCTATGATGGGGTTACAGCATCGGTGGATAAGGGAAGGGCAACTGACGTCATCTACCTGGACTTGTGCAAGGCATTTGACACTGTCCTGCATGACATCCTTGTCTCTAAATTGGAGAGACATGGATTCGATGGATGGACCACTCGGTGGATAAGGAATTGGCTGGATGGTCGCACTCAAAGAGTTGTGGTCAACGGCTCAATGTCCAATTGGAAAACTGTGACGAGTGGTGTTCCTCAGGGGTCGGTACTGGGACTGGCACTGTTCAACATCTTTGTCGGCAACATGGACAGTGGGATCAAGTGCACCCTCAGCAAGTTTGCCGACAACACCAAGCTGTGTGGTGTGGTCAACATGCTGGAGGGCAGGGATGCTATCCAGAGGGACCTTGACAGGCTGGAGAGGTGGGCCCGTTTGAACCGCATGAAGTTCAGCAAGGCCAAGTGCAAGGCCCTGCATGTGGGTCGGCACAATCCCAAGCACAACTATAGGCTGGGCGAGGCATGGATTGAAAGCAGCCCCGAGGAGAAGGACTTGGGGGTGTTGATTGATGAGAAGCTCAACATGAGCCGGCAGTGTGCGCTTGCAGCCCAGAAAGCCAACCGTGTCCTGGGCTGCATCAAAAGAGGTGTGACCAGCAGGTCGAGGGAGGTGATCCTGCCCCTCTGCTCCGCTCTTGTGAGACCCCACCTGGAGTACTGCGTCCAGCTCTGGGGGCCCCAGGACAGGAGAGACATGGAGCTGTTGGAGAGAGTCCAGAGGAGGGCCATGAAGCTGATCAGAGGGCTGGAGCACCTCTCCTATGAGGACAGGCTGAGAGAGTTGGGATTGTTCAGCCTGGAGAAGAGAAGGCTCCAGGGAGATCTAATTGTGGCTTACCAGTACCTAAAGGTGCCTACAGGAAAGATGTTGAGGGACTGTTTATCAGGGAGTGTAGTGACAGGACAAGGGGTAATGGGTTTAAGCTAAAAGAAGGTAGATTTAAATTAGCTGTTAGAAAGAAATTCTTTACTGTGAGGGTGGTGAGGTACTGGAACAGGTTGCCCAGAGAAGCTGTGGATGCCCCCTCCCTGGAAGTGTTCAAGGCCAGGTTGGATGGGGCTTTGGGCAACGTGGTCTAGTGGAGGGTGTCCCTGCCCATGGCAGGGGGGTTGGAACTAGATGATCTTTAAGGTCCCTTCCAACCCTAACCATTCTATGATTCTATGATTCTACGATAATCAGTTTAAAGCACAGTGGTTAAATTACAAAACAAAATTATCTAAGTAGGTTTTACAGTTTATTTTATCCCATGTTCAAATGTACAACTACTGTGTTAGAAAAAGAACTGTATTAAAGGGTTCCCATAAATTTGATAACTTGTGGGTTTCTGGAGCGTAACCTGTGAGTTAAGATGCAGTTTGCAATGATGTCTTCTTCTGTCCTCAGCCTTTTAGCTACTCAGGGCCTTGGGAGAAACCTTTTTTCCAGACCCCAACTGCTGCTCTCCCTCTGCACAGCAGTAAGGAGAAACTGCAAGGCCCCTTACAGAGACTGGGACTGGTGGGAGGGCAGAAGTTAAAATGCCACCTAGGCCACCACTCTGTCCTCAGAAGCAAAGCAGGAAATGGGTTCAGGGCACCCTCTCTGTCCAGCCAGAGCCAAAGGTGGGTCAAGATCTTCCTGGGAGTGGTGGAAGGCTGGCAGCTATTTTCAGGACTTAGTCTTCTTCTGCCAGCTTCCATTATTCAAGCTGCTCAAGATGGATTTTTATGTGACCACCAGCTCAATGTCATGTCTATTTAAAGGTTTCTACAACAAAAACTGCTTTGAGGATCTGTGTTGATGTATTTTAAGAGATTTCATTTTCTGCACCTACTCCTGATTTCTCTTTGTGGAGTTTTCCACAAACATATATTATTCTTCTTACGTCTGCAGTCAAAGCAAACTTTTAGAGTCCTACCACGTCCTTTAATGCCGGCCAGAAGTGTGTTAAATGGCTAAGTAAACAAAACAGGAATGAATATGAAGAATACTGATGCCCAGTAAGAGATACAACAATACATATCTGTTATGAGAAGCAAACATCTAGAAATGTTTTGGATGAAAAACACCTTTGCCGACTCCTATGCCGATTCCATAAAAAAAAGGAATTGCATGATGAAAACCTACCCAATTATACCACATAATCCATGATCCCAACATAATCCATTACACCCAAACATTTCATTTCAAGGAAAAAAAAAAGCCTTTTGAGAAGGCAGCTTGTTCATGTGAACTCCAGAGAAATGTCATGCCATACATGAAACTTTAGAACAAGGTTCTCTATGCAGGCAATTCAAAGAATAAGCTTCCCCCGCCGAGTTGTGATGTGTTAATAGTAGTCAAGCCCTGTAGTCTGATTTTTCACAAGCTGCCTGCTGTGAAAAAGGGGTCCTTTTTTAGTTGTCACAAACATCCCAAGATGCTGAAGACTCTTATTTGTACATACAACTGGTCAAAACTTGTGTTGACAGTTGTTGGTACTTAAATTTTCTAATGAACCTTGCAGTTGTTAATGCAGCATTCACAGATGTAAAGTGCAAAAATCATCAGTAAAAATGGCTTGCTACTTCCTACCGCTTTTAAAATCAAGCAATTTCTTCATGAAATGCATAGTTACACTCTCAAACAGTCACAGCACACGATCAATGTTAAACTTACTGGAGCTAAAAATAAAACTAGGCAATTTGTGGAGGAGGAAAAAAAAAAAATCTATAAAGAGTTGTTAAACCTAAAATATTACCTCCAGCTGGGAGAGTCCCTGAGCTGGGAGCTAGGACAGCACTAGTAAAAGTAGCGGCGTGTGTTTATCCTGCGGTTATGCTCTCCCCCGGCAGCTGCCATCAGCCGCCAGTATTAGCACAGGACTGGGCTGTACATGTGTTTGACCAAGTCCTGCTTCTGGAGATGGGCGAGGATGTCCTAGAGGAGATCGGCACGCTGCCGGTGATGCCCGCTGAGCAGACGGACGGGCGCCTGGGGATGCAGAAGAGCGCAAGGACCGCCGAGAACAGCGGAGGCAAAGGGCAGCCAGAGGAAGGAGAGGCGGCTCTCGCAGGCACGCCGCGCCTCGGGAGGGTGGGGAAGGCACAGCCGAGGTGAGTCCCGGCGACTGGCAGCGCAGAGAAGGGAGGACCGGCCGTGCGAGCCCGGCCCGGGCAGCGGGGCCGGTTCCGCGGTGAGGGCAGCCCCAAGGCTGGGCACGGCCGCTCTCCCCCTTTCCCTCCGGCCCGTTCCTCCCGCGGGCTGCCAGGAGGCCCCTCCGCTTCTCCCCACTCATGGCCCCCGGCCCGAGAGGGCCCCTCGGAGAGCGGAGGGCGCCGGGCCGCGTCTGGCCACGTCCCCTGGCCGCCGGGCCGCCCCCCGCATGCCCGTGCCCAGGGCGCCGCGGGGCCGGGCCGGGCCCGCTTCCTGTGCGTGTCACTCACTCGGCGGGGGAGGGGAAGCGCCGAGCAGGCGGCGGCGGTGGTTCCTCCGCGAGCGGTGGCGTTGGGTCGGCCGGACGCTTGCAACCCCCCGGCCGCCGCCCGGTCGCGGCCTGAGGCGCCGGCGGAGGTCCGGGGTGGCGCGGCGGTGCTGCCCAGCGACGGGAGGCCCCGGCACCGCCGGGCCTAGGCCCTCTCGTCCCGAGGGAGGCGGCCATGTCTACCGGCGAGGTGGAGCGGCTGTCGGCGGACCTCGGCGGGGCCGCCGGGGACGAGGAGGAGGAGTGGCTCTATGGCGGTACTGACCTTCCCGACCCCCGTCCCCACCTCACCTCCCCCCGCCGGCCCGGCGCTCTGCCCCGCTGCAGCGGTGGCGACAGGAGGGTGTAGGGGTGGGTAGGCCGCGGCGTGCGCCGCCTCACCAGGCCGGCCCATGGCTGAACATGGCCCACACCTGCCCGCTGAGCCGGGCTGGCCGGCGGCCGTTTAAAAGGGTCCCCCCCA
Organism: Balearica regulorum gibbericeps; assembly: GCF_011004875.1. Taxonomy (NCBI): domain Eukaryota; kingdom Metazoa; phylum Chordata; class Aves; order Gruiformes; family Gruidae; genus Balearica; species Balearica regulorum. The sequence goes on along the minus strand of NC_046187.1, from coordinate 52,633,705 downwards.
TCCCGCCATCCCCGCCGCTGCTCAGTCCCCTCCTCCCGGCCAGCCCTCCGGCGGTGCCGTCCCGGGCCTGTGCGCGGCCCCCTCCCCGCTGCGGTGGTGGCACCCTGCCCCCTCCCCCCGCGGGCGCTCGGCTGCCAGCCTCTGAGGCGCGGAAGGTCTGCGGCCCCTCTGCCTTGGCCGCGCACGCCGAGGCCTGCTGGGTCTCCGCGGCGGGAGGCCCGCATGGAGTTCCTGCCCCGCATGCACCCCCGGTGCGGCCGAGCCTTTTCCCGGTACCCCCCTGCCCAGGCTCCCAGCGTTATAGTACTGAAGCAGCCTTAACCTTCTATGCATAAACTTTTTTTTTTTTTTTAACAACTTTAGGGACTTTATGATTAAATCATAATGAAACCTGTAAACTAAACCCTGCCCCTGTGGTGGACCTGTCAGTACGGAGCACTGTGAGGGCTCAGGGGGTCTGCTCGACAGATTTCACAATTGAAATGTTATGAAAATGTCTCAAGTAAACTGAAGAGTTGCTTAATACTCTGCATGACAACATATTTGTCATGGTTGGTATCCAGGGGATTTTATTTTTAACTACTGTGTTTCTTATGTCTTGTGGTAGATGAAAATGAAGCAGAGAGACCAGAGGAAGAAAAAGCTAGGTGAGTATCTTGACAATTGGAAGTCATGTAGTGTGGCTGCACAAAAAATGTATTCATTACATTCTTCTTCCCAACTGCTTGAAAGTCCAAAGCGCCTGAATACACTCTGATGTCTTTGATAATCCCATTAAGATAGTATGGGTGGTCTGCTAGAATGACTTGACTTTTCTGTGAAATGGTTTTACCTGTGAAATTGGGACACTTGAGTATGAAAGTTACTTTAAGTTTTAACTGTATGGACAGCAGTAGCCCCTCACAGATTGCCAACAGGTTTTTTATTTCTGTAATCATTGTGCTCTGCCATCTTAGTAAGGGATCAGGACTTCATTTGTTCTAGATAATTTAGAAGTTAAGAGATTGTCTGTCTCCCAAACAGTTCATGATGTAGTTACAAAAAGAGGAATACAAGGAAGCAGTGGAAGATTATCAGCTAGTTTGATGCACAGGTTGCATAACACACCTGCTTAGGGTTTTGGAGTGGGTTTTTTATTAGTAAGAGAGTATTTGAAAGAAATTTAGAAAAAGCTTTGGAAGTATTTGGAGGAGCCTCCTTGAGTTATAAAGAGATGTATGAGAGAAAGCACAAAGATGTTCCTTTGAAAATCTAGCTGAGTTGATGGAGGTTGGTAGCAAGGACTGACTGGAAATGGGAATCAGTCTCATACTGAATGAAAGGAGTCTCACAATTGATAAACTATGGCAATTATTGATTGTCAAGATAATTAAATAAAGGGTAAGCCAATGCAAGAAAACATACATTGTTATTTTCCATAAATGCTTCCAGTCAACAGAGATTTTTTTCAATGAGAACTCTTGAATTTAGTTACCCTTGGTGGACTTCTTGTCCATAAGCTTGCTCAGTTGCTTTTTTGAACTGACATCAACTTCTGATAGGCACAGTGTGATACAGCAGTAATTGCCTCCACCACTTGACTACATATGATACTACTTTGAAGCAGCTATTAGATGCAATGATTTGATTGCCATTAGTTCTTGTAGTGTAAGAAACAGTTGTTTCCTGTCACCTTTTCCATGTCACTTAACAGTTTTCTAGACCTGTGTTGCATTCATCTTGAATCATCTCTTTTCCAGGACAAAGATTTTTAATTATTTATTTACTCCTTTTTTGGAAGCTATCCCATATCAATTGATTCCTTGTGTTCAATTATCTTTTCCTGACCTGGCATCTTTTGTCAGGGTTACTGTTGTTTAAGAAAATTACTTGCATGGCAACCAAAATGATCTTTAGAAACAGTGGTGTTTTACTCCAGTTTCTCATCAATAGTGTCTAGCTTGGCATTTGGCTGCATCAATACATAGTTATGGACTAAAAAATCATAAGAAATGATAGCTTATGCATCTTACAAGTTGTCTTTGGAACTCTGAAAGTGTGGTGCCAGTTAACCTGTTAGAAGTTTTCGTCTCCGGCCTCTCAGTTTTGGCATTTGTCATACATATAAAAATCATGAGGTTTTCTTCAGGTTGTGTAGCCAGTCTGTCATTCCACTGCATGATGAAGTGAAATGGTTGAGCTTGAATCCTGGGACTGTACCTGGGCTGTGTTGGGTTTTGGTGCAACCCTCACAAGTGGTATTTTGCCAACAGAAGACAGATCAAAATCATTCTATTCAATAAAAATTGGCAGTTGCTTACTCCATTTCAGAAATACCTTTTCAGTGAAGGAATATTGTTTCTAAATGGCTCCCTGCTTACTCTGTTTGCGGTGCAACATCCTAACAGTTAATGGAACTGTGGAAATTTAAAATATTGCTGTGTAAGAAACAGCAGTAGGTAAGCCCAGTGAGGCAGCTCCTTTGCGTGGATTTGACAGTGCTGGTCATTTTAGATGGACCAAAAGTTCTAACATTTTTACAGTTTTCAGTCTACAGTTGAAATATAATTGAATTCATCATTGAATTGTATCTATTCCATATGGTGGAAGAAAATTTCACAATGCAGATGTGGGAATTTTGATTCAGTGCAACATTACCTACGGGTATTTAAATGTTTTTGCCATTATGTCTTTGAACAGTGTCAGTCTGGGGGAAGCTGTTGTTTTCCCTTCATATATTTTGAAGGATTTCACTTTGATTTCAAAAGAGGATCCAGGTGTAGTGGCTTATTACTTCCTACTATTCTACAAACATCCAGTTGGTATGATTTATGATAGCTAAATGTCCTGCTAATATAAAGTTATATTAGTCTAGACATTTTTTAATAAATTAATTTTTAATTAATACAGAAGATAGCTGGAGCTTTGACTCTTCTCTACAATGATGTAGCAAGGCTTTTTTCATCATTAGCTGGTATGTGTGAAATAATATGTGCATAAATACCTAGTTTCATCTTTTCCTGTTTGTTTTTGTTTAAGTGCTCCACCCCCACCTGGAAGTGAAGAGGAAGCTGCAGAAAATGGCATTGTGAAAACGGTAGTTTTAAATGTGTTTTTGAAATAATGCTTTAATTCAGTTTGATTTATGGGGTATTTGTAATTTGGCTAGAACTTAAAATTAAATGAATTAATGCGTAAGTGTATGCCTTTGATTTTTTTATTTTTTTTTAATGAAAGGTGTTTGACATTATCTGCAGAAGCTCTGTAGAAATTATTAAATTAGGAAATCTGAATTCCAGCTGCAGTCTACTTTTTAAATCTAACTTACAGAGAATAAATGAATAGTACTTCCTTTTTTTGGGAGGGGAAATACTGCTTCCCAGACAGCTGTCTGTTCTCAAACACATCCTTTTCAAAATGTTTCTTTCTCTACTTTTCCTCAGTGGTAGGAAAATAAAATCCCCTGATCGTTTTGTGAACATGATGAACAATCAGCATTTGCAGAACTGTATGAAAATACGGATCAAGAGATGAATTACACACGCCTTTCAGAGGCAACATAACAGACTTGTTTGGTAGTAGTCTTTAATGTTCAGTATGTCTTAAAACTTTAGTGTTAGTATGATGAAGGAGAGGGCCAGGAAATGAAATTTACAGTTGCAGTGTTGATAAAAGGATTCAGTTTACTGTGAACAGGAACAGTTTAAATCTGTTATATGAAAAAATTGTAATTTTACTTTACTGGGATTTTTAACTTATATCTTGTAAGAATTCCCTTGTGTGATGCCGAAATTGTTATATTTGTGCAACTTTTAAGGAGTGGCCTCTCTCAAGAGTATATTGTTTTCACTAAGTCTAATACCTTATTTATGAAAGGTATTACAACTTACTTAAAGTTGGGGGAAAAACTTATAAAAACTTAAAAAACTTATTTCAGTTGTTTGAACTGAGAAGGTCTTTATTTTAAGCGCACCAAAGGCTTTTTGTGCTGATGCTAATACTGTAAGTGGGCAGTAGATTTAATACGTTAGGTACAAGGAGACAATAGCATACCTTTTTGGACTTGCTGATTTTAAAGTATTTCTGAAAATCCACATTGGTGCAGTTTCCTTGTACTTGCATATCTTTGTATTTTTCACCTAAATAAAGCCTAGCATTGTTAGGATATCATTAGAACATCTCTCATAAAATTGAGAACTTCATGGTAAAGGGTGCACACGAAAGGTCAGCAGTAACCTAGAAAAATGGATGGTGTTCAAGTTGGTTAAATAAGAAAAGGTGAATATTTCTTTGAGGAGGGAACTGAGAAATCATTGTTTAGAAGTGAAATTGGTTTTGCTTGGAAAGGTACATGCTCCAGACAAGATGTTATTTTCTCTTCGATGCATTTGTAATGGCTGTCTACTGTGTGGGTTGGCTGGTGTGTGTGAGAGTGGTGAACTTGTACTTTTCAGCAGTGAGACATTGAAAGACTGTCTTCTGTCTCCAGTAGTCATTTACAGAATATCTATACTGATCTAGACTTCCTCCCTCCCCCTTGGTTAGACTCTTAATTGTTATGTAAATTATCCTGATGTTGTATAGTAAGGGTGAACCACACTCCAACATCTTATCTTCTGTGCCGCTGCTTATTTTTGTCTAATTTATATACCAGGCAAGTTAATAGACAGTATAATAGATAAGTGCTACAGCTCAGCTGTGCTTGGATAACTGCAGGCTACCTGGACAGAATCAACTTGGCTTTGGTATTTGCAGCCTCTTGCTGAAGGATTCAATGAGGATGTGAGTAAGGGTGAGCTGGCTGATCAAGTTCAGTTGAATTCCACAAAGTTTTTGAAGAAGTTCCTCTCCAAAGGATTTTAAGAAAACTAAGCAGCTATAGGATGAGTCCCACATGGAGCATTGATGTGTAAAAGATAGAAAGCAGAGGGTGGAAATAAAGGTTCAGTTTTCACCATGAAGTAATGTCACCTACAGTGGGGATTATCTGGAATGTTGTGCATAACCTGTGCTGTTTAATGTGTTTATAAATTACTTGGAAAAGGAGTAAGTTGTGGGACCACAAGTTTTCTGATGTTACAAAGTTACTCAAGATTAAGAGCAAGGACTGTCTGTGAAAAACTGACTGGTTAATAGATGATTATTTAAATTCTGTATAGAAAAAGAAGAGTGATGTTCGTGGGAGGAAAAACAGGTTTACAAATAAAATGGTGGTCTCTGAGCTGATCATTACCACTTAGGAGGGACGCACTAAGATATGTAGAAAGATCCACAAAATTGATGGTTAAGTGCTTGTCTGGAGTCTGAAAAGCAGTTAAGCCTTGGGACATAGCAGAAAATTAATAGAGAGCAAGATGGAAGATATCATTATACCATAACTTCGTAGTTCAGTTGCAGCCTGCATTCTCTGTGCTGTTCTGTTCCACTTACTTCGTAAAGGCTTTGCTTCATCTGAAAAAAGTTGTGAGAAGAGCAGCAAGAGGAATCGAGGTACCTTTCATGCACGGAGTAGCTGAGCAGGCAAGGACTTCTCAGCCTGGAAGACAAGCATACATAGGATATGATGGAGGCTAACAAAATCATGTATGGAGACTATAAGTAAGGATTGATTCCTCACAGTCCCTTCCATATGAGAACTGGGACTGTTAAATGAAAGTCATAGGAGCCAGGATGAAAACAAGTAAGAGGTTGGAGCTTATATGAGTCCAAGGGAAGTCTGGGCAAGTACTTGAGAGAAAGATCCATTGGGGGTTACTAAATAGATAAACCATAACTGGCTTAGGAAAAGCCCTGAGCTGATAATAATCAGCAGCTAAAAGTGTGTTAGGGAAGTGCATAGTATGCATTTGCCCTGTTTTTTTCTCTCCCCTGTGGCCTCTGGGAGGGGAAAACCAAACCAAACCAAACAAACCCAAAACACGACTAGATGAACTCTTGATATGAACTGTCATGACACTTATTTACCAGCAACTTTGCTATGGAACAGAAGGGCATGCGAGGTGCTCTTGTTTGTTTTTTCAACCTGTTCACTGAAAAATCTCAAGTCTTTTATACAGTTTACTGATGTTAGGAACTGAATAGATTTCTCTGAGGCGTGGTGTTAATCTACAATTGGAAAAACATTCCTTTAAGTTACTCTGGATATGTAATTGAGGATGGCAAGAAGCTAGTCTTTGGTATCTTTAAGTTCTTTCTTGAGTGACAAGAGTAGAACTGGTGTGTATGAGCTACATAGAGGGAAGAAGGATATTAGATAGTGGAAACTGTTTCATGCTTGTTTAGGAAATGTCATGTTTCAGAAACAGAACTTAGTATTAAGATACTTCTCTATTTTGATACAGATGTTTCAGATACTTGTAGCATTTCAGCAGATGAGCCTCCTAAATTTACTCTTAGTGCTACTCAGTTCTGAGGTCTAAGAAAAGGAGAATTTTCTTCTTTCGAAGATTTCTAGAACAGATAGTTTGTCTGGATTATTTTTCCACTATGAAGGTAAGTGACTGCTTTTTGTCTAAGCAATGACTTTTTCTTTCGTAGAAGGTGGCAGAGGCTGAGGATGACAGTGATAGTGATAGTGATGATGATGAAGATGATGTTCAAGTCACCATAGGGGATATTAAAACAGGAGCTCCACAGTATGGGTAAGTTATTTGCAAACATTAACTGGGTGAACTTTCAAGAGTACATTTAATTATTAATTCAGGCTCTAATACTTGTCAATGTCAAATTGTATGCATAGTTAGTCTCAATTTAGTTTTTTCAGGTCTTTAACAATGTTTTGATGATATAGTGACTTGAAAACAACTCAAATGTGGTCAGTGACGTCTTAAAAGAAGAGCTGTTGTACAAGTTAAATTTTATTCTCAGATTTTGCGAAATAATTGTGTTAAGTTTTTAAAGTGGAGAGTTGGTTTTTATTATGGAGTGGTTATGTTACATAGCATTTTTAGGGTCGTTATTGTGAGAGCAACATTTTTGTTGCAAATGGTAGAGTGGTAAGCGCAGAGAACATTAGAAACATTTGTCCTTGGTCCTGTTTGTAGTGGATACAGTTCTAATTAGACATCTGTAGTTTTAATTCCTATTGATGTTCGCAAATGTACTTCAGGATGGAGCTGCCAGTCTCTGGAGATAATTTCTCAAGATCACGGTCTAGGCATTTGTACCATACAATATGGTACCATACAATAAATTGTTTGCTACTGTTACTGCCCTGTATTCCTTCTTCTCTTGATAAAGGGCTTGTTTTTCACTGAACACTTCTGAACAGTGTTAATTTTACCCAAAATTGTGAAATACTATTTTTCATTACATGGAAGTTTTCTGAGGGACATGGTTTGCTTGTTTGTCTTGGCAATCCTAATGTTTTTGTACTTATTAAAACCAGAGTTACTAGGGCATCGTTTCTTAATAGAATTGTGACAGGTCTGCAGGTAGGTCTGACTCATGTATGTTATTGTGTTCTTAACTTTAGAATGCAGGTAATTTACTCATTTTTGAAACATAATATTTTTAAACTTTTGATATTTCATATCCTAAACTAACTATGCAAATCAATGTAATGTAACAAATAGCAATTCTTTCAGTTCTTTATTTGTCTGCTTTCCATAACTTGCAGTATGCTTGTGGTGTAGGTAGTGACCTCAAATTTTGTGAGACTAAAGCAAAACTAGATCTATATTCTTGGTGGATTTGCTGATGCTCTTTCCATGAATACAGAATGACCAGATGATCCTAAATCTAATTAGAGTAGAAAGTTTTATGTAGAAATGGTTGTTTTCTGAAAAAAACCCTTTTTTTCTGAGCAAATTGGACAGAAAGTTCATGGAAAGGCAGTAATCTAAAACAAACTCAACATTGCTGTTCACTTTGACTTCAGTATAACAAGTTCCTTTTGTAGGATTAAATGATTTTCCATAGACTAGTCAACCGCTGTTTAAAAAAAAAAAAAGCTGAGATGTGTTTGACATTCATGCACAAATACAGCATGGCAGATCAGAAGGTTAAATGTTTTGTGTCAGTTTTGTACTGTTGTAGCACTTGGATGAAAACTAAAACTGCATGGATGTGGTGCTGTAAACTATACACTGCCTTCTAATTATATGCTAATCCCATTATATGTATGGGTTGATACCACCTGTGAGGATAAGCTATGTTGCACACAAATGGTAGCGAAAGCTAGCTTTTAATGTTCCAAGTGAACAATAGATTCCTGAGGTAGTTAAATCAGTTCAGTATCTAGATTTCTGAGTGCGTTTTTATGAAGAAAACTCTCAGGTATTTTAGAAAGTGCAATGTTACATGCTTTTCTGTTGGTCACAAGGATAGATGATTGCTAGAAGTACATTGGAACAGACAGCCTTTCAGTCATTGTCGAGAAATGCTTGTGTTTTCCACTTCTGTAGAGATTAAATGGAATAGTTAGGAAAAGAGAAAAGGATCTAAACTATTTTTTTTTTTTTTTTTCAATTTATTTTGTTTCTACTCTAATCCCCAGAGTATCATCTGTATCCCTAAATGAACTGCATTTTTCCTTTCTCTCCTCTTGTGGTTCTGTCCATTCTTGTTTCTATCAAGGTCTTTATCCTTTCAACTCAGGAAGAGTGACTGGGACTTGCTTCACAACTGTTTATTAGTTGGAGAAGTTGCTACTGAGCATAGAAAGGTACACTCTCTTCCTCCTAGGCTGATCTCTTTACTTTTACAGTGTTACCAGCTTGGAAAGCTAGAGATTCAGGATGGCGATTGAGCCTGGGTCCAGTTTGTTTCTGGATCTAGCTAACTCTTGTTTAGTTTTTTTTCTTCTGTTTAAAGAGCTTTCTCTGTCTAATTCAGTTTTGTTAATTTCTTTAAGTTATGGAGCGGCACCTGTGAATCTCAATATTAAGACAGGAGGACGAGCTTATGGATCTTCTGGTAAGAAAATTTACACAGTAATATTAGTAAAAATGCAAAAAAAAAAAAAAAGTTTGCTTGTTTTGGATCAAGGAAATAATTTTCACTTCCAAAACTTCTTCATAAATTTAAATCTGACTTTATTTCTATTTTAAGTGTGTTACAACTGTTAAAACTGTATTTGGTAGAGACAGAAGGCTCTAACTTTCTAACTTCTCTTCACAGGTGCGAAAGTTAAAGGGGTGGATCTAGATGCACCAGGGAGTATTAATGGTGTGCCACTTCTGGAAGTAGATTTAGATTCTTTTGAAGATAAACCTTGGAGAAAGCCAGGTAATGCTCTGGTTTACATTAGCTAGTATGTAGTTATTCAGTCAGTTATTTTAATAATAGTTCCCATTTACTGCATGCAGATGTTATCTATCCTACAGCTAGAAGATACTGTACAATATAACTTGGAAAAAGCAGCTAAGTTACTCGTTGTCTTTGTGCTGTGCCACAGGGTGTGTGGGTGTGCCGTGTTTCTTAGTATATGTCCCGCACATATATCTGCAAAAAGAGACTGTGGGACGGGACATGCCCTTTTTTTTTTTTTTTTTTTTTTAAAAAAAATACATGTATATTCTGAACTCTCCTTGGAAATCTGTTTCTGTGGAGATTACTGCCATTGGTCTGTGCCATAGAACAGAAGATAAAGCAGAACAGAAACTTGTTCTAGCAGGTTTGAGCATGAAAAATGGTGAAACGTAGCTGCTTGCGCTTCTTTGTGTTCACGCACAGACGTCCATAAGCTTTGAAAAAGCAGCTTATGGACCACTTGATCTTTCCATAAGTCTGCTGCGTGTATTGTCTGGTTGGCTCAAGTGATTTGGCCAAACTTGTCTAATACCAGCGTTTGTTGTTGGTTTTTTGTTTTCTTTTTTTTTAGTGGCAGTATGTCTTCCTGCTGTTTATAGTTTTTTTCCAGTGTTTGTATATTGCTTTGGCAATGTAAATAGTGTCTACAAAATGGAAAAAAGAAGCCTTTGATAATATTCTGGTGTTTGAACTGATAGCTATTTGAAATATATTCAGTGCATTTGAGTTATGGCTGGTTTCTCTCTTACAATAAAAGAAAACCAACTTTGTGGCATCAAATGAAACTAGAAGTCGAAATGAGGAATCAAATACAGAATGAGCAAAGAGGAGTGGTTCTTCACTGAACATACAGCAAACCTGTAGATCTTATATTTATCCTATTGTAAAGATACAGGGATTATAATATCCTATGATATTTTGTAAGTATCTACTCTTGATCCCTAAGACAGGATGCTAGGCAGGATACTCTTTCTGACTAAATTTTAATGGTTTTTATAGTCTTAGCCATGAATACTCTATGTTTACTGATGTAAGACTGTATTGTACATGTCAGTAGTATGTTTTTAGATCAATACATAATTCACTTTGATGCTGTAAATAGAGGTGTATGTATGTTCAGTGAAGAAAAGACAAACTTTGTAATGTCCTAAAAACCTATGCTTTCTCTTTTAAAGGGGCTGATCTCTCTGATTATTTCAACTATGGGTTCAATGAAGATACCTGGAAAGCTTACTGTGAAAAACAGAAGAGAATACGAATGGGTCTTGAAATTTTACCAGTTACCTCAACAACAAATAAAATTACGGTAATTAGTACCACTTTTGTGGTATTCTACATGCTTTTTTCCCTGTAAAGCTGTTTGTGTGTCATAAGCTTGTTCTGCCCAGTTCAGTGCATTTGTTAAAGACCTTGCACCTGCCTCCCCACCCAAGCCTAGAGTGTTCCTGTGTTGCTTCACTGGCAATTTGTGTGGATAGTGTGACGGACTAGCTACAGCTAGATTGCATCTGTACCATTATGCAGATTGTGGCCCACCACTTAAGAGTTGTATGGTATCTTAATGGGCAATGTGTTATTTAACTTAGGCTGAAGACAATGCTATGGAAGTAAGACCAAGTGCAGAGATTCTCGATGGCAGATACCATCTTTTTAAGGTGAATTTTAGTAAACTTTTGTTGGTTGCTCTTATTTTTATTGAGTATTGCTTCCCATGCCACCACAGACTGATAGAAGAACAAGTGAAATGGACGTAGCCGTTATTTCAGACTCTCACCTTACATCAGTGACTTTCTACGTGTGTCACAAAAGGCTGATTAAAAAGCATTGCTTTGTTCGTCACCTGTCTGCAAGCATGTGAGTTAGTGGCCTGATGAACTAATAAATTTCCCAGTGAAACTAATTTTTCTTTATGTGATGGTTTATTTTTAGTTGTAGTGCATTTGTTTGTGCAGATTAAAGAATTTGGGCAGATGTGCTGGGGAAGCTTTTCTAGATTATGGCATGTTTATTTTTCCTGTGGCCTTGTGGCTCTTACTGTGTTTTGTAGCACTTATCCTTGGCAACTCTGAGGTGTGAAAATCAATCATATTTTTCTGTTGTCCTTTTGGGATTAGATGGCAATAAATCATTTTATTTTTCCATTTGGAAATGCTGATTCTTAGCAGAAAAAATCTATATGACAGGATTTATCTTAAGGATTGAATGGTTTTTTTCAACTTCTCATTTACTCTTTTGTTTGATACTAAAGTTGAAATTAAAATACAAAGGTTATGTGTTTGGCTTATTTTTAGTATGCAGTCATTTTTGTTCTTGAACTGTCATTAAACTGACTTGGAACTGTTTGTTGCTTTCTTCTGCGTACTCCTGTGACAGAAGTGTCAATTGCAGACAAGTATTTTTGTTTCCCCTTGTATGTTACTTGGGGGTATCCAGTCATTTTGACTTTATCTTAGCAAGAACAGGTTAAAAGCTTCCTGGGGCTTTTTGCCTTCCTCAGTTATCATTATTATAATGTTATGAAATGGTGGGCAATGAGAGTTATGATTTGCAGCTGACTCCACTCAAACTTCTCTCAACTGTTGTCCTGAAGGAAGAAGGATAAGTATTCTAAACCAAACTTTCCCCTATTTCAGCTCAGTATTGACTGTCTGGGGTCCAGTGATCAAACAGTACAGATAATTGTTGTGTAAGAGTCTAAAGTGAGAGTTTGTCATGCTTTTTTACAAGGAGTTTACATATAATTATTAAATAATTTCATTAACTTTTTTTCCACTCTTCTGAAATACTAAGTCTCATGTAATTTATATGGTATCTTTGGATTAATCTTCTGTAACTGGCAAGACTTTGTCTCCTACATTTTCCAGTTATTAATTAATAGAAGTCTTACAGATTTTTTCAGATAAATACTTGAACCTAATCTATTCAGTTTGGGTTTTTCCTTTTGTTTTGTTTCTTCATATTGCTGGATATTAAAGTTTAATTAATTTTTTTAATAAATCTTAACTCTTTATGTGCATTGTTATCAGTTTGGGAAAGACGCGCCTATATTTAGAAGTGAGATGCTGCAAAAGCTTAGTAATTCACTTGCCTACAAGAAGCTGTAAGATCACAGCCTATATGATGTAATACCATGACTGAACTGGCTATGTAGAGTGATGTAGCTATGTGGTTGGTACAGTGGGAGTGTCTTTAAAAACTGAATCCGTACAGGTTTGTCTTTAATGCTAACCCATGTAGGTTTTTCTTTTGTGTATAATGTGCTGCTGAAGTCAAACAATACTTGAAGTACTTGCACCAAAGGTCTTGCATAGCTTTAATAACGTGTCAGTGGAATTTTGCAGTACTTCAGAAACAGCAGTATGATTTTGAAGTATTCAATCTGAACTGCAGCTTTTAAAGTTTGTATGACCCAGAGTGTGAGGTGACTTCCTGATATGACTCAGAAATTAAGTGGTTACTAGATCTCATGGACAGAAAGGCAGACGGAGACTGCACTCAGTTTCTTGTCTCATGGCTTATCGTTAAGGTTATGAAGATTTTTTTTTTTTTTAACACGTTTGCCTCTTTTAAAAATTACGATCTTGTTTTGTTCATGTAGGAAATTCTACAAGAAAATCAGTTTGATCTGTTCATGTCCAAATCAAATGCTTGGAAAATAAATATTAAAACTATCTGATCTTCTGTAATAATTTGTTCTCTGGCATGTTGCTTCTTATATATATTAAATGCAGTACTTAAGTAATATATCCTTATAAAATACAGAATTTTACCTGTGCAAAGGTGACACTTTTTTAAAAATCCGATTAAAGTTGGACTTTCTTTTCGTGTTGGCTGTGTACTATGTTGAGTGTTGGGGCTACTACACTTCTGAGGTTAAACTAATGATGAAACGTTATTTTGAAGGTACAGCAGGGCAGAACTGGAAATTTGGAGAAAGAGTTGGCAGTGCAGTCAACCAAAGCTGATTTCACATCTCCGCCTGCCTTATTCAAATCAGGAATTCCAGCAAACAGGTCAGTCAGGCAATTGTAACTTGACCCAAAACCTGTTTATACTGTTAACTCTATGTATTTGAAGTTCATGGTTTTTGTAGGAAAAAAAGGAAAATATGTTTCTGTAACAGAAATGAGTGGAAGAGTGATCCTAATCTCCTTTAGCCTTCAGTCACCATTACACATGAATGCTGTGCTACCTTCTTGGCTGTTTGGGAAAGAGACAGTAGAAGGAAAAACAGCAGGACCAAATAACAGTGCAACTATAAAAATCCAGGTGTTGATGGATGACACTGTTTTTTGTGTAGAATTAGATTGGCCAACAAACTGTTTCTAGCTAGTGTCTTTATGGGTATTAGCTAACACATCTTTTCAGTTAAGATGGAATCAGACAGCTATGACTTCAACAGCTGGAAGGATTCCTGGAACCCAGTCTCTTTCCTGCAAGGTAGCTTTAGCTTCTCTGTATTTTAATATTTTACTCTATTCTTTGAAATAAGGGAAATTATTTCCTTGCTAGGGTTTCTTCCCCTCCTTCTCCCAGCCCCAGGCTTTAATTAAAGTTCTGACTTTTATATCTAAGCTACTGCTCTTTGATTCCTGGCACTTGGCTTAGGATGAATCCATGCTTTTATTTTAGTTACCAAGTGATCCTGTTTAGGAGTTGTGGTTCTGTGCAAATTAAAAGTCATTGTATTATAAATGATGGTAAGAGAGGTAAAGTTGTACGCTTTTGTCATCACAGTTAAAGATTAACATCTTTGACTTGTCTTTAGCACTGCATCCGTAAGTATCTTGGCTAATTCAGAGGCACTCGTGTTCAATTATTCCATCCTTTAAGAGTCGGTTCAACACCCAAATATATTTCTCTTTGGTGGAAAAAAAGTGTTGCTTAATACTCTTGCCTGCATTTCTCTTTCACTTGCTTTCATTCCTCCTGGTAATTCTTCTCTGAGCTATCAGGTTTGTTTTTCATTACCAGCATGGAGGTTGTAGTTTACAAAATAGAAACAAAACTGTTGCTCACCAGCAAATAAAAGTTACTACTTCACTAGAATTGCATCTTAAATGTTTAATTCAAAGAAAAATTCAATGCTTGTTCATACAACGTGTCCGTGTGAGAAATTTTGCTTGAATTTGTAAATAACTGTCTTAATCATAGCTGAGCTATTTGTTGTTTAGAAATGACACTTGAACCTCTTGTCTTGATTCTGCAATATTTAGGGCTGTTGAATAGCATGAAGTATTGTGTAACCCTGAATGAGGAGTTAGAACATAATGGAAATGGTTTGGTAAATGCACATGATATACAAACAGTATGGTATAAAATAGAACGTTTGTTCTCTAGAGGTAGTTACTTAAAGATTCATTGTATGCATAGTGACAATTAAGGCTAAAACCTGAAGGAATCTATTTTGAGTGTAGTGCTTTCCAGAACATGAATAGGATTTGAAATATTTCAAACCTGTCCTAACCAGGTCATAGAGATATCTTACTGTTTTTTTAGACCGGTGATTTCCTTATGTCATTTTTCAAGGACTGCGAGATCTTATTGTCGCTACTAAAGAAATACTCAGAAGTTTCATTTACAAGCTGGATACAGAAACTGGTGTTTTCTCATTACAGTGATATCTAGAATAGCTCTCCGTCATGCAACTTTATTCTGTCAGAAGCTCTTAGGTTTTTAACCTCCATCTATGCTTTACGGGTTATTACTAAATGAATTTTAAATGAATTTTGCTTTCAGAGAAATTAGCCTGATAATGTGATGGGCTATTTATCTGCTTTCTCTGTGCTCAAGCCTTTCTGTAAGCAGAATTTTTATAGAAAATGGGTTTGTGATAGGTCATTACTATGAAAAAAAACCAGGTTTCTCTTGTTTCATGAACCAGCCTTGTGAGACTAAATGATGAAAACTCAGATATTATTTTGAAAAAATGTCTATTTTGTATATCAATGATTTCTGTATGAAATTTGTTTGCTTCTTAATTATATCAGTCAGTGGTAAGTGAGCTCAGCAAAATTGAGGTTGTCCTCAAGAGGAGGAGAATGAAGCATAAAACACATAAGACAAGAAGGAAGCCAGAAACATATTAAATACAGTTTTTACAGTATACTATAATTCTTATACTAGACTGTAAGTCTAGTGGATAAATGTGGCATCCAGTATTTAGACTGTTTCTGAATTTTGAGAAGTAGGGGGGGTAGTGTCCAAAAAGCCTTCATTGTTTATGTTACTTGTGGTGGGGATAAGTGATTTCTGAAGCTATGAATTTGGAAAATAATTGTCTTTTTTTTTTTTTTTTCCTTGTTCTTTTTTCCCTCCTTTCTCTTTGCTTTGTGGAACCTAAATAAACTCAGCTTGCCAAATGAGAATGAGAAATCTCCATGGAAGATGGTATTAATAGTGCAAATAACTCATAAATAACCATTCTCTAATTAGAGTGGAATCACTCACTGAGTTGCTGGAATGTTCCTTTCAAGCTACACTTTGTATGAACTCTGCTGTGGGTTCATGTGCATCCCACACGTGTGGATTGCCTTTTTATGTCTGGGTGTATCCATTGGGAATGCATCTGTATCCCAGGTGCCCTGATCATATAAGGGACAAACCAGGCCCTTTCTTTCTTTGCATACAGCACTGAGACAGAAACCTAGTAATGCTGCTTAACATCTTATCACTAAGCTAGGTAATGGCTGGGGAGTCTTTGAAATTTCCCCATGTGCCAACTGGCTATGACTTAATCAAGATCCAGGGCTTCAGATTTGCCCCTTTTACATACAAAACTGCTGAATTGTTAAATTCTGGAAACTTCAGATGCCTCTCTTGCCTTTGTGAAGATTGTTTTTGACAGTGGTGTCTGCTGCTGCTGCATTTGCAACTGAACATGTGCTTTCTCTTGTTCAATTTTAAGCTCTTTTATTAGAGTACTTAATGAAATCATTATTGCAGTCGTGGAAATAGGGAATTTGTCAAGTTCAAGGTATGGTGGCAAATTCCTGAACTCATCCATCATTACAAAAATTAAATCTCTTGGCAGCTGTTGGGAAGAACAGTGGACATACCACTATAAAACATTATTAAAAAAATAATTATAAAGCACCAGTTCAGTGTGAATGAGTGAGCATAGGTGTACTCTTCAGACTCCAGAAAAATTAAGTGAAAGCCCTGTTCGTTTCAGTAAAGTTGATGTCTAGAAACCAACTGGTAGTCCAGATTTGCTTCCTTTGATAATCCAGTGTTGTGTTTGGGCTGCTTCCCAAGCCAAAGTTGGTATTATTGTAATATGGTTGATATACATATTACTTTAACACCCAGTACTCTTGCATTGGTGTCCATTGCTGGTGTTTTCAATGCTGATTGCAAGAATTGCTGGCAGTGTGCAAAAAGTGCAAGAGAGGGAGAGTCTTAATTTGAAGTACATCACTCCCAAGTGGAAGCCCTGTGAAACAGTGGAGCGAGCCAAGCAGGGGGTCACCCGAGGAGGGACTTCTTGCTGTAGAAGAGAGTCATCTGTCATACACAAGGACTAAAGCTAGGTAAAATGTTTTTTCTAGGGTACAGTTTTAGACAACTAAGAAAAGATACCAGTGTCTTAGAACTTGGAAACCAAATGAGCTATTAAAAACTGAGGCAGTTTTGTTGCTTTACAAAAAATCATTTTTTCCTTTTTTTTTTTTTTTTGAGTGAAACAGTTGGTTTAGTAGTTGTTTTATAATACCTTTGTTTCTGATGTAGTTACTGAAAGCAAAATAATAATAATCCAAACTGTGGCAGTGCTGGAATATCATGTAAGACCACTGGAGAGGATTAGGGAAACAGGGTGCTGATCATTTCAGGATCTACACTGAAACAAACTGACTTTTAGGATGGAATCTTAGAAGATCAGAGAATTTCTTAAACTTGTGTTATCCTTGGAGAGGCCGCCATATAGTATATACTGGTTTAGTTTGCAGATGTGTTCTCAGACTCTTTTACCATTGGACTCTTTTTTTTTTTTTTTTCTCCAAACTGTTGTGCTTAATGAGCTTGCTTTAAAATCCAGGAGGAAGCTCTAAGCCAAGATACTGAACAGCTCAGAGGACAGGCATTTGGATCATCCTCAATATGTAGTCTGCCAAGGAACTTTAGATTATCTCTGGGCGATCTAATTGATCCTTCATGGTCTAGTGTCTGCTGTGTCTTTTACAACTGCATTGGAATCTAGGTATTTGAGCAGTTGGGATCAGAGCTATCAGTTCAGCAGAACTTGGAGCCTGTAATCCCAACTTCCAACTGTTCTCCCTGCTGTTCGTATTAATGTGATTAATAGATAAAAAAAAAATACAAGAACCTGTCTTCTAAAATTAGAAGTAATTCTTTTTTCTGTGGATTTCTTTTCTGAAATTTCCTGACAGTTTTTTTCCCAGTCTTTCTTTTACTTTGTTCTGTATCATGCTGTTGGTAAATATTGTCAGTTTTCTCTGCAATGGTTTCCTTTATAGGTGTGCTACAGATGTGCCTTTGTTTCTCTCATCCATTAGCAATGTAATTTTGTTCCTCATTTTCTAATGAAGTTGACCTAAGTGAATTCTGCTTTTTAACCTCTTTTAGAAATTAACTGTGCACTGCAAAGCAAGTAGGTTTTGTTTTATCTGCATAGGAATAATAGTTATAAATTCTCTATAAAGCTAGGTTTCTGGGGTTTATTACTTTTGGGGCTGCAAACAGGAAAGTTCACTATACTTTAGATTATTCCTCTCTTCAAAGTAGTGGTTCCCCATTGTCACAGATACCAGGTTTTAATTTTAGTAGATGACATTCAGATCCTTGTCATATTATTTTCTAGTCTGGCACCTGGAATCCTTTACTGTCCGTATATTCCCATGTGGTTCATTTATTGAAGATTTTGAAAGATTGATTATGCTTTAAATTTTAGCGTTTGTATCCAAAGGAATCCCATCATGTCTTTACCCTCAATGTAGCATTTTTAATCTGCTTTGAAAAGTTAAAAAGTTTCAGTTGGCAGCTGCGTGGCCACAGTATCAGATGGTTTTGACAGCTTAAAGATACCTCTCTTAATAGACTATGTGAATATGTACATGGGAGTTAAAATTTTGTAGTAGGAACAACTTAAATCTAACAGGCATGAGCTTAATAGATTGACTTATTTGGAAACTGAAGTGAGATACATTTGCATTTAAAAGTCACACATTGACTCCAGCGTGGACTGGAATAACTTGTCCATAGTGAACTGAAAATTTTTTTAAATAAGATGCAATGCTTCAAATTAATCATTAATAATCATTCCCATTGAGAACAAGATCTTGGAATTATTGTTGCTGCTTCCCAAAATGTTAGTTCAATTTCCGTTGTTAGCCAAAATAAGAAAATGGAATGGTAGTCATCATTAGCAGTGGAGAGCAAACTGGGGAAAGTCATTATGGTAGTGCACAAAGCTGTCATACATTGAGAGCTGAATATTATCTGTGCTTCTGTTTATGTCAGACAAGAAAAGGAATAGTAGAAGTAGAAAGGGACCACAAAAAGGTGAAATAAATAATGGAAGTTATGGAGTCACTTCTGTATGAGGAGAGATGTGGACTAGTCCAGCTTGGGAAAGAGACAGCTGAGCAGAGATACAGCAGAGGTACCACGAATACTACCCTGCCAGAGAACAGGGATACTTTTTTTTTTTTTTTTTTTTTTTTTTAAACACAAGGACTATAGGGCACCAAATACAGTTGTCAGGTGAAAAAATAGCTGAAACGGATCTCATCACTGAAGATCAAAAGTAAAACAGTGTTCAAAGGAGATTGTGCAAATGCAAGTTAACCAGCGGCTATTAAACACAGTTGCATGGAAGTCCTTAAATTTTTGATTGGCAGAAACTGGGAGGGAAAGAATGTGTGTATGCATGTCGCTTTTCTTGTCTTTTCTCTAAAAATCCATTACTACCTACTTCTAAGGTAGCTGTTCTTATTTTACATTATGTTTTGTTGTTGCCTCATTGGGTTGTAAGGGAGACTGTGGTGGGTCTTGTGCTGGTCTGTGGCTAGTTTCTTTAAAGAAGGTGGACATAGTGCTTAGCTGTGCAAATGTTTTAGGGGTGTTCGAGAGAGAGACATTGTGCATTTGGAAAACTGAGGAACAGAAGTATCAGAGTGTCAAGATTCCTTAGAGTTTCATGCAAGGTTTAATTTAAGAGTCAGTGTCTACTAGTTGCATGTAGTTTCTGTTTGATATTAAGACTGTATTCCAGGATCAGAGAGATGGCAGCTGATTTTGTTCAGTATGTGCTACAATATCATAGTATGCATGGTAGGGTTGGCTTATGCTTATTTCTGTGTCCTAACTTACCTTTGTTTGATCTTCCATGGAATCATCCAGTATGGTTTCTTGCAGCTTAGAAATTATTTCTAATGATTAGTTTATAACTATTTTACTTCAGATTTTTGTTGAAGTTCTGTTTAATGTATTTTTTTCTTACTGAGTTTTTTTGTGATCTCACTGTATTGTTCCTTTTTTTTTCTTTTTTCAGTAACAGAAGTGTAGATTTATTATCTTGTAGGGGATGGAAGGAAAATGTGGAGAGCCAACCTTTGTCCTACAGGAGTCTTTATTGCTGCATTGTTTAGTTCTACACATTTGCGTAGTTCAGCAAATTTATTGCATTTAATGTTCTTCAGAAATGGTCTTTAATGTTTTACACAGGAGAAGGAACGTTTTGGTATTTAGAATGAGAGATGTCCATAAGACCTTCTTCTCTTCCTTTTCTTTTTCCTTTTTTTTTTTTTTTTTTTTCAATTTCCTTTTCTAATTCTGCTTGTTGATTCTGGTTTGTCCTATGTTGCAGGCGATTATCTGGCACAATAGATGTGATTGGACAGACCATCACTATCAGCAGGGTGGAAGGACGACGACGTGCTAATGAAAACAGCAATATACAGGTTTTATACTGCAGATTTGCACACTATCTTTGGCTAAAAGACATTTTTGCTTTCCCCATAGCTTCTGATTAAAACATTTCAGTGTGTATGAATGAGTAATGCAGAAGTAGCCTTAAGTTCAGGAAGAAAGTTGTGGCAGTTAATTGTAATATCTTAAGATGAAATATTTGATATATTTCAAAAGATAAATGTTTTGGTGTACTCCTTACTGAAAGGAAGCGAGCAATGTTGCAGACTTACACTCCAGGAGACAGCATTGGCTCTGGTAGACTTGCATGGGATAGTGGTTGTTTACGAAGCGACAAAGATAAATATTTAAACTGTCCGTTTCTCCCCTATTCCTGCCAGACACTAATGCTGAAAGTGAAAGCCTCTTCATATGCTGTTTGAGAAATGCAATCTTCTAAAAATAAGTTGTGAAGGAATAAATAGTTGATATTACTTTTTTTTAAAATTATATTGTATTATTTTGCCATAAATTGTAAGATTAGTCTTTATGGGCTTGGATTATCTTAAGAAAACGACTAAATGTGTTGAGATTGAATATACTTTTTCTCTCCTGACTTACCTGTGGAGAAGAATCAAGGTTGCTTGGTGCCCTAGCTGCATTTTCATGCCAACTTAGGTTAAGGTTAAGCAACGAAAATAATAATGGATTGTAGTGCTTATATTGAAAACACTGCTGTGTGTTTTTCAGCTGATCTCACAGTGTTTAAGCAATTTAAAGTCTTGGGTTTTTTCATGTTTTTCATACTGATTTTAAAAATATTTTCCTTTATATATAAATTTAAGATTGTGCTTTGGGCCATGTTCAGATGGTTTATACTCCCTCTCAAATCTTACATTTGTTGTTCTCTCAGAGGTACTTGGCAAGTATGGGACACTGAATATAGGGGATGCAGACAGAAGTTAAACCATCTGAGTATGGCTCTTTAGGTGCATAAATAATACTTCCCCGTTGTAGTAACTGGAAAGAAAGGAAACCTGTTTTCTACCCTTTTGACATAGCAATTGTAACTATAGTTTGATATTTTACAGGTTCTTTCAGAACGATCTAATCCTGAAGTAGACAATTTTACCAAGCCACCTCCATTTTTCCCTCCAGGAGCTCCACCTACCCACCTTCCACCACCTCCTTTCCTCCCACCCCCTCCAACTGTCAGTACTGCTCCACCTCTGATTCCCCCACCAGGTAAATATATTACACTACATAGGATGTGAAAAATGAGAGATGCATTATCATCAGATGCTTGATGATAATGAATTAAAGACAGTGCATTCCATGCACATTTGCCTATACGTGCAGAATTTCAGAATTTTGTGTTCTACTCTTTTCTTAAATATATCTGGCAGAAACAGAAACTTTTGTCTTTACTTTCTCAGTAAGCGTAATCCCAATTCGTAAATAGTTACCTAAAACCTAAAGGTGGGATCTTGTGGTTGAAGTGAGAAGCTGTTTTCTGTAATTCAACTACTGTTAATGCTATTGAGAGATACATGTTAACAAATCATTCTACAAACTTTTGAACTAAAAGTATGGCATGCCATAAATTTGTGTCAGAAGTTGGATTCTTTGGTGTCTAAGGTCACAGCAGCAACAGAAGCTTTAATTCCCCTTTCCCCTCACCCAAAAGTCTGATAAGAATTGCATTTGTGCCGTATCCTTTCTTTCAGTCAGAGGTCTTATTAGCACCTGCTATTTTTATCCAGTGTCCTGTGTCTGTGAATCGTAGAGGAAACAAAGCTCTTTGAGAACTCTTCTTATTGTTAAATCTGGTTTGAAATTTACTGAATATTTACTGAAACTTGATATTTCTGGAAATTTACCGGGTGGAGTATCGTGGGCACTTGCACAAATAGTGTAGTTATCTGAGAGTTGTCATTTTAAGGAATTAAGTTCTAAAGGACTTAGCAAGGAACTAAGAATGGTCAGTGAGAAATGAAAATAGATGGGGAAACTTTGGGGTGTATTTGAGTAGGAAAGTGAAGGATTTGTTTATGAAAGAGACTGATTTAAGGTAGAGCTCCTTCCCTTATTTTCTCCTTTTGTTCTTTGCATTCTTTTGCTTGACTTGTTCTGAAATTATGCTAGGCAGTTTCTTTGCTATTCTGTTCGCACAGGGAATCTTTTAAAAGTTTCTCTGTTAATACCATTATGTATAAGCAAGGAAGTAACATTATTCTTTCTGTGCAACAGCGTTGTGTGGGGCTTTATAGGGTTTAAATCCTCACAGAAGAGGTTGCTTTCTTCAGTTGCTGCTGCTGATTTTAAAACTATTAACTCCTGCTGCCTGGCAAGCTCTGGCTTTCATCAGTGATTGTCATACACAAAATGGTGCAACCTAGAAAACAGAAGACATTTAAAGATGAAATAATTCTGTTCCCTTTTCCAAGTTTTTGTGCATGAATATTAAAAATAGGGTGTCTGAAGAGAGAATATGCTACTACTCTGGCAGTTTTGTGATGTTTCCCTACTGCAGGGGTCACAGAAAGGAACATGACAGTAATGCTAACTGCAGTTTTAAGATGCATTAAAACCTTTCTGATTAAAATAATACAGGTAATGCCTTGCAAGTTTTTATAAAGTTATTGTTTTAATTGTAATTGTGGCACAGAAGAAGTGATCTAAGTTGTATATTATTAAAAGCATGAGAGGAACCCCCCCACACCCCAAATGCACTTGGTGCAGGGATGTCATCTAGGTGTACTGGACTGTTCTTAGGAAACCCCTCACCTGTTGAGCTTTTAAAGGTGAAAGAAATCCACATATGTTACAGATCTAGCAAGCAGGTTTGGCTTTAGTCTTGTGGTTTACAGACAGGTTTATGACATACACTTGTTCAGAAGGTCTCCTTCAACATCCTTCCGTGCTTCGAGTAGATTCAGATTAAGAGCTGTGGATTTGGTTTCTTCAGGCCTGTGTTTTAATTGTGCTGTTGCCAGCTCTTTATCTTCAAAGCTGTTCCTAAAATAGTATCTGCCATCCCTCCTAGGTTCAGTGGAGGGGGAAGAAAAAAACTACTCTTACCCAATATTAAACCAGGACTACTTGCCAGAAAATTTAAGTATTCCAAATATAAAACATCCTCCAAAAGCCCCTTTGAAAAAGGATCTTGCTTTGAAGTTAGATCTCTTGTTCTGAATTCATTCACTCTTGTGATTCAAATCTTTTTTTGAGGAATGAGTCCTGGAATGATTCAAAGGGCCAAATGCAGAATATTCTCAAGTACTCCTAGGAGATCACTGGCTGTGGCAAAAAATGTGTTCTTTTTTGTTTGCTTGGTTTATTGCTGCGTTGGAGTAATTTTAAATCTAAAGAAGAATGCAGATGCTTCTGTTTAACAGGCTTTAAAAGTTGTTTTATGTGTTTTGGTTTAAGAGTGTAGTTAAAATGTGACATGTATGTGTGATATTAAGAAAAAAATTAATTACTCTGAAGTATTGAACTTCTGTTGCATAACTTCGGGGAGTTTGCCTACACTTAGAGCAGGATTTAGCAAGTAACTGTACATCTGCTCAGCCCCACCAATCTAAGTGTGTACTTTCTATCTTGTGATAAAGGAGAGAGAATTTGATTTAGTTTAGTCTGTGGCAAAAGGAGTTTTTACACCAAGTTGAGTTATACTACATTGCTGTGGGCTATTATACAGTTCAGCTAATTTGCAGTATGTTGTTAAGCTGTAGCAGCGTTCATGTTTGATTCCTTACTCTGCAAGGAGAGCACATGTGGCATTGCTTTTCTTTAGTAAAAGCTACTTGGTTTTCTGTAAATATTTACCAGCCTTGAGTTAGTAGGATGGTGTATAATGTCCTGAGAGCAATTTTCAGCACATTAAGTAAAATGCCGCGCTAATGCCATTTGGATTGCTTTTGATACACAAGTCTGAATATTTAGGTTTAAGCCAGGTGTATCTTTGTGGCAGTACAATGTGTTGTAGGGATGTGAAGTGATCTACGCTAAGTCACCTTCTTGCACTGGTACTCAAGTTTAGTCCCTGCATTGCAAGAAATGACTCAATATTTCAGAGTCTTTTTTTCTTTCTCGGAAGAATGAATTGGCTGATGATGCTTCAAGTATATTTTCATGCACCACGTTAGTAGAAGACAAAGGAGTTGAGAGATTCTTGATTTCCCATTAACTGAAGTTTATGGGGGTTTTATTTCATGTTTTGTGTCACATTCATGCGTTAGTGGAAAAAGGTGAGGAAAAAATTTGTTTAGATATTTTAGTGATACTTGCTAACTTGGAATGTAGAAGAATGTTTCTTTCATCATGATGCCATCAAGTAAATTAGCTTCTGTCTTAAAATGACATAGTCATTATTCACGAGTTTTTAAATGTTCTTAAAGGTTTTTGAGAAAAAAATGATTATGTGGGTTTTTTTGTATAATACCCTACATTAATTAATTCATTATTTGACCCTGCAATCTCTGGATATTAGTTGTATTCAGTCTGTCTTAATTTGGTTTGAATGGGTCTCAAGTGAAATTTTTCATTTGGCTTGTAATCATGTGATGAGATTTTTATAACCAAAAAAGATGAAGAGAAAATACTTCAGCTATGCAACATTTTGAGTTCCCAGTCTTCCTTTTCTTTCAGAAATTTTCATTAGGAGTATTTGGTCTTTTAAATGTTACGCTGTCAAACTTTTTACGGTGCGATTTCTAGTTTTCTGAACAATGATAGTGGACATTGGAAAGTTTCTGTGCGGGTGATGAGAAAATGGCTCATGCAGTTTAGAGATTTGGCTTTTGGGGTTCACTGAGCATTTTGGCTGAGAGATGAGATTTTAAATCTTCAGGATTGGACAGCAACCTCAGTTTTGTCTCACAGTTTGTTTAATCCTGTAGGATTAATGCTGGTAAGAATTCACGTCAGTGAAATCACCAGAAATTAGTGAACAGTGATAATGGTTACTCCTCCTCACTTTGCGTATTCCTTCATTCTGTCCTTCTGCCAAGGCAATTTGGGAGCAGTTGGCATTTCTAGACATTATAATATGTAGATGTAGTTAAATGCTGCTGCCATACAATAGTCTTTTAGTTCTAATGTTGAACTGATGATACATACATAAAATTAATCACACAGGGGCCAGTACATCTAGGATATTCTCTGAATGATGAAGGCTGGAACTTGAATGAGATGGGTTTTAATTTAAGTGGGTCTGGCTGCTGTTCTGTCTGGATGTTTATGTAGTTATGGCAGAACTGATGAAAGCACTTGGCAAAGTTTTCTGTTCTCTCCCCCCACCAAAGTCTTGCAGTGAGTTGTCAGATTGAAAGTACTTATTTTTTTAATGGAAGCAGAATTGCTCATAACTGAAAGAGCTTTATGCCTGGTCTTATTTTCTGATGATAGCATTTTAGCGCAGTTTATTATTTTCACGTGACAGTGTTTTGTGTGTTCAATTAAGGTAAAGCTAGTTCTTTGCAAGTCTGAGAAGGTAATGTCCTTTAAAGTGTATAAATGATTTTTACCTTGTAATCATTCCTTTCATGATCAAATAACTAGGTTTATATGTTGAGGCAATATATTTTGTTAGGTCAGCTAATGTAATTGGGAGCAATTTCTCAGCTTTTAGTTAGATTCGTAACAGGCTAAGTATGAAAACCAGAAAAATTAGAACAGTTTTTGAATGTGTTTATATTAAAGGCTGTTCCTTTCTCAGATATTTACAAGAAAATAGAGTACTGAACATTTTTTTTTCCCTCCAAGTAGCAACTGAATGATCAATTGCAGTGTGGCATAGCATTGACCAAAAAGCAACTTACTGTTCCTAGAGTATTTTGTCCATGTGGACCTACTGTTTCCTATACTAAGCTATTAAAGGTCAGAGGCCAATTGCATTTCCTTTCATCCAGTCATGGAATATAACATAAAGCAAATATGTTCTATGGGATGTTACTTTCCTTCTGGATAGTAAATATTTTACGGTTATGAATTTAATTCTAATCTTGAGACCTAGAGTCATTCTTCATTATTTTCGTCTCTAATTAAATAAGATCCTGAATAATAGGAGTTTAAATAAAAAGCCAGATTTCACAAGGCTTTTATAAAATCTTAACAATTGGTATTAATGTGAGATCTTGATCTGAGTACACAGAAAATAAGTTATGATTCTTGATCATGTATGTGGTGATAGCTCAGTCTGATTTTAGGTCTACAGATAATAAATACAAACTATAGTAACTGATACATTATTTGTTGTCTTTTTAGGTATACCAATAACTGTGCCACCACCAGGTAAATTTGCTTAGATTTTTTTTTTCCACATTTGATTAAGAAAGGAAAACTTAACTGATGTGCAACTTACCAACTTCCTTTCAGTTATATAGATAAAAGTTCATAAATACAAAACTATATGTATAAATGTAGGCTCAGTTATTTTGGTGCCAGGCAGAAAAGAAAATGTATAAAAATGCTGTTGAGTAGTGCACCTAATCAGCCAGTTTCTTAGATATGTGCTTCCTTCTTTTCTTTGCATTCTTTTTTTCTCAGCTATGCAGAAAATAGTTGTGATTGTTGTTTATTAAATATTTTTAGATACTCAAGAAGTTTCCTATACTTCTAAATTACTGGTTTTTTAAGAATGTTAAGGTATTTGATTTGAAGCACTGATAATATATGTTTAATACTCTGTTAAGTTGGAAAGTAGTTCTCATTCTTACAAAATAAAACCTCTTTACACTGTGAGAAACAATTTTTGCGTTGTACTCTCAGGAATTTGTTTGCCATTGTATGCTTAGTCTAGTTCTTTTAATGTGTTTATGTGTAGGTTGGTGTGGTTTGTTGTTTTTTTTTCTTTTTTTCTCCCTCATCTAATTTCTTATTACAGGTTTTCCACCACCACCTGGCGGTCCTCCACCTTCCCTCATACCTACAATAGAAAGGTGATTATCTGTTTGAAGTCTTATAAAGCAATAAATCAACTCTTACACTACCCAGTATTTTATGGATTTTATCTGGGAGTGGGGAGACAGTTTCAGGTTTTTACAGTATTTCCACAGAAATGTTACTGGTCTCGCCTGTCTGACACTTAATATTCTTTCGAGTAGGTTACTTGACCACTTACTAGTTTAGCTGAGTTATGACACTGTATCAGTGTCAAAACTTAATAACAAAGTCAAGGTAATAATTGTTAAAGTATTCTTTAGTAGTCTGAAGGCTTATTTAAGTGAACCATATAGTTGTCAGCTACTGTATCCTTTTCTATAAATACAAATAAACAATTTGGCCACAGATTCAAGCCCTCATCAGCTACAGGAAATGCCAGAGTTCCATGGAATCCAAATTTGTATATCTACTGTGTTTGTTCTAAGTGTTCAGCTTTAATAGACCTAACAGTATATTTTTCAATACCTTTTTTATATACATGTATATGCATACATATGTATAAATGTATAAAAGGAAGAAAAAGAGTTGGCCAGCACAACCCTTGAAAAGTATTTGTGTTTTGCTGGAGGCCAAAACCAGGTCATACACAAAGCTCACTTAAGAAGATGCTGCGAGCCTCTTGCCAGTCCTTTAGATTTCACTGAAGGAAGGTGTGCACATCTGTTCCTTTGAAACTGAAAATTCTGTTAACATACACGCTACAGAATGAGGATGGTAAATGTCTGAGAAAATCCTCATCTGATTTAATTCAGAAAAAACCCTAACTGGATGCATTTGATGTGCATGAAAGTAAGTTTATTATTTCGTATTGACAGTTGCTGTGAGTGGCTGCTGCTTCTGACTGTTAAGCAGCAGTCATTGCATTTACTTGTAGTTAATATTTATATAATTTCTGAAATACGATCTGAAAAAATCAAGTTTGTGGAACCTAGGAACTAAATCTAATCCTTCTAAATGTTAACATGTTGCATTGGCCTTTCATTATAATTGTTTTTATTTTGTTTTTAAACTAAACTAACCCAAAATTTATTTCGTAATGTTCAAGTGCCTTTAAGAACAGAAATAACACTTAGGTTAAATACTGCAAAGATAATTCATTCAAGTTATGTAGGAAGTGCTAAAAGTCATGAAAGAACTATATATATGTGAATTATGTCCCGCGCACATATCCTTTTTAACCTTTGTGGTTTTTACCTACTTGAGTTGGCTACCACTGAAAGAAGTCGACCTGGAAAATGTGTAGTTAATTTAATAGTTTATTTATAGAACTACATATTTAAAGACCACCTGCTCTTAGATATGCTCGCATATCTACTTTTTAACAGAAAGAATGAGAATGGCTTCATTCATGAATGAAGCACTTTCAGGGAATTGGAGATTAAGTTCAGTATCTGTGTAGAGTGGCACTCTGAATGGCACAGAGTGACGGGGAATGGGGGTTGTGATCAGTTCATCACACGTTGTCTCTGCCACTCCTCCTTCACGAGGAGGACTTGTCACGCTCTTCCCCTGCTCCAGCATGGGATCCCTTCCACAGGAGACAGTCCTCCACAAACTTCTCCAGTGTGAGTCCTTCCCAGGGGCTGCAGTTCTTCATGAACTGCTTCAATATGGGTTTCTTCCACAGGGTGCAGTCCTTCAGGACCAGACTGCTCCAGCATGGATACCCCACAGGACCACAGGTCCTGCCAGGAGCCTGCTCCAGCATGGGCTTCCTGTGGGGTCACAGCCTCCTTTGGGTGCATCCCCCTACTCCAGCATGGGGTCCTCCATGGGCTGCAGGTGGATATGTGCTCCACCATCATCCTCCATAGGCTGCCGGTGGACAGCCTGCACCGTTAACCTCCATGGGCTGCAAGGGGGCAGCGTGCCTCACCATGGTCTTCTCCATGGCCTTCAGGGAAATATCTGCTCTGGTGCCTGGAGCACCTCCTGCCCCTCCTTCTGCACTGACCTTGATGTCTGCAGAGTTGCTTCTCTCACATACTCTCACTTCTCTTTCTGGCCACAATTGCTCTTGGTGTTTTTTTCCCCTTCTTAACTCTGTTATCCCAGAGGCACTACCACCATTGCTGATGGACTTGGCCTTGGCCAGCAGCGGGTCCTTCTTGGAGACAGCTGGCATTGGTTCTGTCGAACATGGGGGAAGCTTCTAGCAACTTCTCTCAGAAGCCACCCTTGTAGCCCATCCGCTACCAAAACCTTGCCACGCAAACCCAATATAGTTTTAAATTTTAAAGAGAGAATGCTATTTTCACCTCCTGTAGTAAAACATAAAATATACATATTTGTGTTAATAGACAGCTTTCTTAATTAGTAATGCTCAAAACAGAGAACCGAAATCGATTTATAACAAATACTTTGTTTTAGTCTGTATGGTGGTAAGAATTCAGGGGAATAATACTAGAAGTATCTATTTAGTGATAGACGTAGCTTTAATGGTAAAACTGGATTTTTACATGGATTTTCTTTTCAACAGTGGACATTCTTCTGGTTTTGATGGTCGTTCTGTTCGTGCGTTTTCATATGGCAGTGGTGAGTAAGCTTGCTGGCTTTGAGAATTTTTACTAGTGCTATGTCAAATTGTTTGATATGCTTATCAGGATTTTAGCTAAGAGTCTAAATGGGTCCTTTCAATAATTCATTATGAAAGCTCATTGCCTGCCATTGTAAACAGATACATGCTGTTGCAAATTTAACAGCTGTTGGTAAATACTGTTGTTTTCATAGAATCATGGAATGGTTTGGGTTGGAAGGGACCTCAAAGACCATGTAGTTCCAACCCCCCTGCCATGGGCAGGGACACCCTCCACTAGACCAGGTTGCCCAAAGCCCCATCCAACCTGGCCTTAAACGCTTCCAGGGATGGGGCATCCGCAGCTTCTCTGGGCAACCTGTTCCAGTGCCTCACCACTCTAACAGTAAAGAATTTCTTTCTAACAGCTAATCTAAATCTACCTTCTTTTAGCTTAAACCCATTCCCCCTTGTCCTGTCACTACAGTCCCTGATAAACAGTCCCTCACCATCTTTCCTGTAGGCCCCTTCAGGTACTGGAAGGCTGCTATAAGGTCTCCCTGGAGCCTTCTTTTCTCCAGGCTGAACAATCCCAACTCTCTCAGCCTGTTCTCATAGGAGAGGTGCTCCAGCCCTCTTGATCATCTTTGTGGCCCTCCTCTGGACTCATTCCAACAGCTCAACATTTTTCTTGTACTTGTTTATTTATTTGCATGCTGGATATCTTTTCATGCTGCTTTTGCAGAACTGTGATTTTACAAAATAATACACTGTAATACGGACCACAAGTCAGGGAGAACTTTTCAAGAACTGGTAGGATTTAGAAGCAGGAGAACAAGTATTGTTGAAACAATCATCAGAATTTTAACCAGCAAGACAAATCATTGAGAAATCCTGAGTGATGCACCCCTCCTTTGAGAAACTGTCCAAGATACTGTAATCTTCAGCTATTCTGTTGTAAAATTCAGTCTTTATGTGCAGTCAAATGGATATCCACAGAACCTCCAGTGAGTCTAGAACTGTTACCTAGCGCAGCTCTGCTGCTTGAGCCAAAAGAGTGATAGCAATACTAAGATGTCAGCTTTTTCCTGACCTAGCCCAAATTGGGAAGAAAAATAAACAAAATCACAGAATGAATTGGAAGGGACCTTAAACATCACCTAGTTCCAACCCCCCTGCCTTGGGCAGGGACATCTTTCACTAGATGAGGTTGCTCAAAGCCCCATCCAACCCAGCCTTGAATACTTCCCAATGATGGGGCATCCACAACTTCTCTGGGCAACCTGTTCCAGTGTCTCACAACCCTCATTGTAAAGAATTGTTTCCTTTTACAAGAAAAAAAACAGTCTTACAGCCATTAGTATGTCCATTGCATCTAATATGTAGTCTCCAATTTAAAATGTTTTTCACTTTGGAATATCTTTTGTCAGAATTTGCTATCCTGTCAAGTATTGTCAGGGACACAACAGTATTTCCAAGTTTTATGTTGATGTTCAGAGGTGATGGCATGTTTACATTGTTGCAGTACCAATATACAAAAGATGACTTTCATTGCAATCATGTCAATATTGAATTTGAACTTCTTCACCAGTGTTAAAAATTTATGTTTTGTATGGTTAGGGAGACCAAGGAGCACAGTCTGATCACATCTTGCCAATATATCTGGCATCCCTGTTGTGGCAAAAGCTTTCCTATTTGCTGCACAAAGCAAACTGTCTGTCTCCTGAGCTGTGCCTGTCATCCGGACTTATTTTGATCTGTAGAGGCTCAGTGGCATTTTATCGCTGCTGTTCATCTCTTAGTGAAAGATATGTTCCTGGTCAGCATCTTACTCTCATAGTTCCTGTTTCACAATGCGATCTCTGGCCAGTATTTTGCCAGTCTCTCCATGCATCAGAACTTAGGTAAATTGGGAGCTCAGTGGCACAGTAGAGTACAGATGTTCATTTTAATTAAGAATCGCTTAATAGTTTAATAGTTGCTTTAGAAGATAACACTGAATCTCCACCCTGTTGTGGTCTTTGCCAGTCTGTGTGTTTCATGGCTTTGTCAAAATTGTGGAGCAAGATGAGCATATGGAACATAGTGCAAAAAAATACAAATCTTGATTAAGGCTCTAGCCTTTCTTCTGCCTGTTCAAATTGCTAATCTCATGCCGTGGTGTCTTTTTGCTAGCAGTCAGGCATGTTTCCTGTTGCAAGCCCATTAGGAAGGTTGCATAGTAAGATAATATTCTTAACTTTACAAGCTTCAAGAATATCTATTTTGTCTTTGTGCTCTTCTGCATCAATGCAGTTGCTTAAATTTATTCTTAAATTCTTTCACAATTCAGTGTTACCTTTGTCATCAGATCTTTGAATTTTATTGAGCTGTCAATATATGGCACTGCATTTGGTCTGCCAGTGAAGCAACTTGTATTGTATGCTTGTCCGTTTTTTCCTCAAACATTTCCCTGTTCTGTGCCCTAAACGTTCAGAGGAACTAACTGTTACCTAAAAAGGTTGTGAGACGGTCTTGTGATTTCCTTTGTAACTTCTTAAGCGTATCATCTTTTAGATGAAGATAATGTGCTTAATTTTTTCAAAGTTTATCTTAGGAACTTGCAAGAAATTTGGCATTACAGAAACAATTTGAGAGTTGGTATTTTTTGAGGCACAAAGATGTGTTAGTAGTTTGCCTTATACTGTGACACCATGCAACTTTAAATTTTTAAGCTGTCTCCGAAACAGGACTTAAGTCTCCAAAACTATTGACTGTTCAAAGCTCCCTCTCTTCCTGTTTTAAGAATAAAATCAGAGTTAAACTTTGGAAGTGTCTCTTTTTGTAGATATCATTGGAATAGTCCATGTAGAAATACTAAAAGTGACAAATTACTTCATTCTAAGTAGTAAATGCAGAGCACTAATTCATAGTAGAAAGTAAGCTTCTTGCGTGTTGGGAATAATCACTGTTGAAAATCGAGATATAAAAATGTGCAGAGGTTTATCTCATGGTGTTGGGGTGGAAATGACATACTTCTGTCTGAGAATTACTGCAGATGTGAGGGAGTAACCAAAATTTATCATAAAAGTTTATACTGCCATTAATAAGAATAATCATTTTGTAGTATACATTTAAAGTTAAACTTAAGTTTACACTTCAGATCAGAATAGTCTGTTCAAGTCTCATAGACCATACGTATGTTGTTGACATAGTGGCAAGTCAAGGAAATTAGCAGTCTTTAAAGTCCAGCTGGTTTTTTTGCTATTTCTGGCTGCTTTCCTTAGAAGAATTTCAGGTTTTGGCAGTATAATGAACAACATACTATTGTATTAGTGTATTTTTTCCTGTTAACTCCTCATTTTCTCTGTAGCCCTGAAGTGAAACAGTGTCAAGCATTTTGTTAGAGGCAAAACCTCGTATAAATGCTTTTTAAAAGAATTATAATGCTTTTCATTGCAAATGTATTTTAACAATGAAGTGTTTTTTCCTGCTCCACTGCCTGCTCAAAAGGTCTTTTGTATTCCTCCTTTGGACACTTGGCAAACTGCTGTCTTAAGCTTCTGCCAAAGCTTTGTGGGGCAGGCATACCCCAGACGCTGCAGGCAAGGCAGCCTGAACGTAGCTGTCGGGAGAAGCCACTGGTTTTATAACTCGGCAGTATTAAATACAGCATCAGTAACACACTTTACATTGTTCAGTGGATATTTATGTTAATTATACTATTAATGTCTCTTTGTGACACCATGGAGTCAAGTGAATATTGTTCTCATATTATAGATAATGAAGTGGAACTCAAAACAAACGATTTATTGAAGGCTATGTTATCATTGGCTAGCAAAGCAGATAAGCAGAAAGTGGGAAGTCCTCTGTACTGTAAGTCCACTAGAGAGTGCTGTTTCCAGTTAAATACCACAGCCCTTATTTTTCATTAACAGGATGCATCCACGGAGCTTCTGGAGAGGGAGGGCAGGACAGAACAATTGGGGCATTAAAAGGAGTAGTTATTTATTGCATCAAAGTTGGCAGAAAGCAATGGAGAAGCATATCCCTTCTCTCTTCCCATTGCTGGTTACCTAAAAAGGTTGTGAGATGGTGTTGTGATTTCCTTTGTAACTTCTTAAGCATATAATCTTTTAGATGAAGATAATGTGCTTAATTTTCTGAAACTGTTATATTTTAGTGGTAATACTGGCTGTGCTGAATATTCATTAGAAATGGTATCTTACAAAGCATAAGTAGGAGCGTTATTTCTTCTCCCCAGAATGAATTTATGGAATTTATGTCTAAGCTGCTGTTACATCTGTAATCAGAAAAGTATAGCAAAGCACAGTATAGAATATAAATTACTGAATTAGAACTTTGTAACTAACATATTTTAAATACAATGATTTTTAAAGGACAAAACAAAAACAGTATAAATATAAAGTTGGAAGCATTCTTTTCCCTTGTTTTTCTGAACTGTACTTTCAGAGCCACTGAGTTTCAAAGGCAGTTTTTGTTTTCTGGTTGTTTTTGTTTTGTTGTTCCCCCAAAACAAAGCCATTTGACCACATAAAATGAGATTCTTTCAGCAAATCTTTGCACATTTTTTTTTTTCCCCCCAAAAGGATTTAGACAGTTTTTGCGGTGTATATCCTGGTTCTGTACATCTTCATAATAAGTATTTAAATGAGTGCTTGGTGAGAATTAACTTTTATGTGAAAGGGGATGATTGAAAAATGTCATTGGAGGAGGATGAGAAACATGTGTTTTCATGCATAAGTAGTGTTACAGTTTGCATACGGTATCTGATTTTGTTCTTTCTAATACCTGCGTCTTTTTCTTTAGTCACCTTTCCGCACCTTGCAGGTTCTGCTCCTTCATGGTCTAGTCTTATGGACACCAGCAAACAGTGGGATTACTATTCACGAAGAGAGAAGGATAGGGAACGTGAGAGAGAGCGATCCCGAGATCGGGATCGGGACCGGGACCGAGACAGAGATCGAGAACGTACCAGAGACAGGGAAAGGGACCGAGATCACAGTCCAACTCCAAGTGTGTTCAACAGGTTAGTGAAATGTCTTAAGCATGCTGTGACTCTGCTCAAACCCCTGTGTCTGTGTTAAATAATGTCCTTCAACATAAAAATTTAGTGTTTAGCTCTATATTCCAAAGAACTGGAGGGTGTGGCTTCCTCCCTTTCCCCCTTTACTCTTGGAAACTATAGCTAAATTTCTGAATGTGAAACAGAAGTGTAAAAACAACAGTATACGTACAAACTGGGCATAGTGTTTTACAGGTTAAAGGTGTGATTTAAGCCCTGAGTATAAGTGACATACCGAGATCCTTTTGACGTCAGTAGTTCTAGAAAAATCTATAGACGTACTAAATGAATCTTGGTTGCCAATTCAGTGCTAAGAGTAATGTGGTGTAACATTTGACCTTAATTAATGGTGGTGTTAGCTGTTAAAATGGTTAGTTTGGTCATTAGCACTAAATGGATAATAATCTGTCCTATCTTTTTAAAAACTGTTATTTCAAGGTCAAGAACTTCTTGTCATTTTCAGGCAAATGATGAAAATAATGGCAGATAACTGTATTCAGCTTTCAGCTCTCTAATTGTTTTTTAAAAAAAAGGAAAGAAAAAAGCTGCAACTGTTCACGTGCACAAGTACAAAGCATTTAATGTTGAGCTCGCTATGACTCCATAGAGCAGAGGTCTATTGGCTTGCCGTATTTATCTAAACTTTCTTTGCTCATTATTTGCTAAATATTGTGGGGTAAATGTCCTGACGCTTTTCTCAGTGGTTTTTGTGAAGTTTCAATTTTTGTGGAATATAGACTTTAGCTGTTAGGCAGATTGTTTTTACCAGCAATTTTATGCTGAGAGTCAACATTACTTTGGTTGAGCGATGACATTTTTTGTGTGATGATTGTTAGCTGAAGACCCAAACTGGGTGCAGGATAGGGGATTTTCCATGTATGCTGATGTCCTCTCCCATGTGCATGTGCTATGTTCCAGGGTCAGTTTCTGAGAATTCAAGACAAATCTAAACATCTGTTTCTCAGACAGCTTGATTGAAGGCCAGAAAGAAGCCTGGTCATTCAAGGGTGCTTGAAATGAACCTTAATAGCTTCCAGGCCTCAAGAAATCTCTGTGCTGCTGCCAGAGTTATCTGTAAAGGAGGGGGAAGAGCAGGCCTCCACTTTTTTATGTGACTAAATTATCCACCATCTGTAGCAAAGCTGTTGCCACATGGCTGTGTAAGAAAACAGGAGGCCCTTAACTAGTAGAAGTTGGTTTGGGAGTCACAGAGAAGGTGGGAGAGGCTGAAGACAGAACATGCAGACATAATGTTTTTTAAGAAGGTTTATTTTCAATTCTATGCGTTTAAGAAAATAAAATGAAACAAGCTATGAGGAAGAGAATGTGAACTATTTTAGAGACTGCACAGATGCATTACTTTAAATTTCCTTTGTTTAAACGTTGTTCAAGCAACACCATAGTGGGATTTGGAGTAAGCATCATCTTTAGGTTTTTATTGCTCAGAAATTACTGCTTTCAATGTTTTTAGCAGTTCTTTTCCAGATAAATAGCCTGTATTTGTGCTATAATATTTCTTAAAATTGTAAGAAAAGGGGAATTATTTTTGTTCCGTTAATGTAACCAAAATATGGTATAAAAATGAACCTTCAGCTGTCTTTTTATATTCTGTTCTACATTTGTCCTGCTATCCTCAGATGAAATTGTACATTTTTACAATATATCTCACTCTGCCCCCTTGAGAAGATGCTGTTCTTTTTGGACTATTGTCTCTTCTGCAAAGACTATGTTTTCTTTTTTTTTTTTGTCTTGATAGTTTCATGTCAATTAGTTACCACTCAAAATGTAAATGTTGATTGATACCTTACTACTTTGTGGTTCTTCCTCAGCAATTCGTAAACCAAAACCAAAACCCAAAAACTCTATTTCTAAGGTCCTGGAACTCACTAATCCCATGCAGCAGAGCAGATGAGGGTCTGTCTGGCTAGAAGGCAGCTTTACAGGAAAGGACTGGGTGTCCAGGTGGGCAACAAATTGAATGGGACTTGGCTCTCAATGTGCGATAAAGTTCAAGATGCATTGAGCTGTATTAGAGTGTAGCCCACAGGTGGAGAATGTCGTTATTCGCCTCTTATTTGGCACTTGAGACAACATGCAAAGTACTGTGCCCAGTTTTGGGACCCTCCTAGGAAAAAGACAGCATTGACAGACTGGAGAGTCCAGTGGAGGTCTGACAAGGTGGTTAGCAGGGCTAGAGGGATGGAGTTTATTTAGCTTGAAAGGAGAAGGATGAGAAGGGTTCGTAAAGGATATTTTCAACTATGTAATGGGTGGTTATAGAGAAGATAGAGCCAGGCTCTTTTTCAAGGTGCACAGAGAAAGGACAAGAGGCAATAATTAGTTGTCACAGCAAGGGAGATTCCAATTAGATATGGGGGGGAAGGAAATGAACACAAAAAGAGTGATCAGGTGGTAAGGCAGGTTGCAGAGAGAGGTCATGGAATCTCCAGCCTTGGAGATACCCGAAACTTCACTAAAGCAAGCTGGCCAGTGTTAGCCCTGTATTGAGGAGGGGTTAGCCCAAGTGACCTCCACAAGGTCCCTTCCAGCCTAAATCCTTCTGTGATTCTTTGTAAAGGGTTTTGAACACATGAAAAAGTTTTTGAACACACATATCAGAAGTTAGACAGTTCTACCAAAGGGAGGTCTCGTGATTTGTGAATTTAATAGCTTGTAGTCTGTTTTGAAAAAGGAACCAAAGGTGTAGACAATGAAGATTTTATGGATTGGACTGGTTTGGGGCTTATTTGCCAGGAGAGCAAAGGTAACTATAAGTCCTTTTCCACAGGTCAAGGGTTTTAGTGCTCTCAAGGCTGTCCCTGGAAGGCTTTGATAAGTGCAGTGTAAACCCAGATACAAAATGGGAAGATCACTGGTGTAACATTGGGTACATGGCATTTATTCCTGTTCCTGAAAGCTTCCAACATACTGGACTTGGCAAACTGTTTTTTTGCTTTATTTCTAGAAAGGTTGTTTATTTTCAGACACACTTACAAGCTGTCATGGTTCCTTAGTAGTTTGCCAAAATAAGATTTAAAAAGGAGTATCAATAATATTTTTAACCTTTTCTAGGGTGTTAAAATAGTTGTGTAACAGAGCAAATGCAGACTGTGGGTTAACATTAAAGGTTTTAGATCTCAGCTTTGAAACCAAGCCATAAGTCTACAAGTAGTCATGTAATTTTTTATGGAAAGCTCATCAGAAGGCAGAATTAGACATTCAAATTTTAACTTTTTAATTAGATACTGATCGTCAAAATGTTAGTTCTGGGAAGTAATAACGGATATTGGAAGTAAACTATAGTTGAATTGGTTCTACCTTTTTCTATCCCTGCAAGCCTGTAGAAATGTAAGGCTCTTAAAATTGTGATGACTAGTGGGACTTTAAAGATGTGTTAGTACAGGAATCCTCTGTCTAACAAAAATTTTCAGTTGTTGTTCAAATCAGACTTTACCTTTGGTTATAACTTCTGGTAGATTTCAGAACCTAATTTTAATTTATTTTTTAATATTATACTCTTTTTTCTAATATTCTAAAACTGAGCTTTATAACTAGACTTCACCAGGCACATGCTGTCTTTATGGTGCTGCTTTATCACACATCAAGTTAAGACACACTTCAAACACAGATCAAATGATGACTGTCGTTCTGAACTGCAAAGCTAACTGCTATGTAAGCTAGGCTTGTCTTCTCTTCAGTATGACTCATCCTGGAAACTAGCAGTTGATACCAATCTTCATCTTTCAGTGACATTTGATAAGAAAACTTCTAATCGTTGGTTGTACACCTTTCCCTGAGGTCTTGGGTTGGTGTCTTGTGAGTAGAACTGTTCAGTAGAAAGGGACTTGAATTATAAATGTCTCCCCTGCACTTCCCTCCTTCCCCTGACAGTAGAATAGAAATTTGAGGGCAAAACAGTAGTAAATGATCAATACAAATAGAAACAAGTTAAAAGCATAGGACTTGAGATTTCAGCATTGTAAGATTTGGGATTTATTTTCTCCCTTCCTCCCACCCCAACTGCTTTAGTTTACCTGTTTGGGTTTTGGACATTTCAGAGGAGCAAGTGAATTTATTTTCACACCCTGGACTATAACCTAGGGTGCCTTAAGCTGAATGTGGAATAGTATGGTCAGAATTCATGTTCTGTGGCTGTACTGCCTTCATTTTGTATAAGTTGATGTCTCTGTTGTAGGGTTTTCTTGTAGAGATATGTTGGATTAACATTGTCTTTAAAAAAAAAAGTGTTGAATGCAGTTGAATTTTGTTTCTGTCTTAAGAGGCAGACAATAGTTAAGAGAAGTGATAGTGGCATGATGCCTGTGAGGCTGACTGAGCACTGGCACAGGTTGCCCAGAGAGGTTATGGAGTCTCCATCCTTGGATATGGCCAAAAGCTGTCTGGAGATGGTCCTGGTGGCCCTACTTGAGCAGGTATTGAACCAGATGACCTCCAGTCATGCCTTCCAACCTCAGCCTTTCTGTGATTCTGTGATCTGTCACAAATGTACTGTGCAGGATTTGATCAGCTTACTCTCAAATCTGTAGTTATAAGTGCATCATAAAATCTTAGAACATTTATAATATTTTGTAACAATACAGGCAATAATCAATGTAGTCATGTTACTCAGTGACAAATCATAACTTTGAGTTCTTTAGTGATAGCTGTAGTTTCCCTGATGTTGATGTATGAATATTTTTAATTCCCCTTAGAAAAACAGGATTTTCTGCAGCATGTTTGATGCTTCTCTACAGTGTCTTAAATTGCTAATTTTTGAAATTTGCTTCATGATACAATCATACAGGGTTTCACAGAAAGACTAGTGCAGTTGCTTCAGGCATTTCCCCTTCTCACTCTTGAATTTTCATGCATAGCTGCAATAATCACTAATGTAATGTCTTCACTTGGGAAATGGCCACAGGATCCAAGTTATGGCTGATACAATTGTTTTGATCTAAGTTCTCACTGCTCCAGGACAAGAGAAATCTCTTTAGGCTTGAGCTATTCTTGTGCAATCTGTGTGATCTGTTCTGTGCTGTCAGGGACCACAGGAAGATACTTTCTTTTATGGTAAATGTTGACAAAGAGGGAAAGCATGAAACACTTGGCTTGGTCAGCTTAATAGTACCTAAATTGTTACCTGTGTTAATTACTGGCTCAGCCTGGTTGCATTGTACTTTTCTTTGGGGATCTTCAAAACTATGGTTACAAAGACTTCATGTAATATATAAATAGTTACAGTAAGTTTATTTGTATTGAAGTCTTGTTGTTAAATGATACTGGACCCTATGCCTGGGTAGGATTTTCTTGGTAGATAAATGATAAAACGAGGATGCCTTTTTAAACTGTGCTAATGTAGCATTTGAGTGGTGTTGGCTAACTATAGATATTACTCTTTTGTTTGTTTTTAAATTTCACTAAAGTCTTAGAACTGCTCTTTTCATCAAGTCAAAATATGAAAGTACATTCTTAAGTAAAGCCTTTAAATTCTTGTATAGCTTGTAATATTTAGGGGGTTTTAGCATCATTGTGGCAGAGCAGCACTCATGGTAATCCAAGAGAGGAGTGGAAGTAGAGACAGCATTGGCACACTGGAGAGAAATTAATTTTAAAAGCAATGCAAACAATGAGTATATTTTACTGTCAGTCTCTTCACACCTAGCTTTTCCTTTCTTGAAGCTGATATAAGGGACAAGATCAACTGTACCAAAATTAACTCTAATTTACCCAAATGGCATAATAGTCAAAAAGCGTGCTGATAAGTATTGAGCATTACACACACTGATCTGAAAACATTAGTAAAGTTTGTGTAGGATTGTACTTTGTTTGTAGCTAGATACGGATTTAAACTAACTGCTTGATAACTCCTGTATAAACTTAATGTGACAATGTGGTATTCTTTTTGCCTTCCATTTTTTATTGAACAATTCCCTTTCAAAATTGCATTAACCACAGAAGTCTGGTGTGTAAGGCGAAGAGCTTTAATGTTCTTTTAGCATACGTTGTGGATCTCATTTAGAAACGCAGAAGCAACATTAAGATTATTCTGTCATTTATCTTGAGAGTGTGTAAGAAATTTTTTTTAATGTATATACTGCTTGGTGTTACTGTCCTGAAAATATATTCTTTTTTTAATCAGTGATGAAGAACGATACAGATACAGAGACTATGCAGAAAGAGGCTATGACCGCCATAGAACAAGTAGAGAGAAAGAAGACCGACACAGAGACAGGAGACACAGAGAGAAAGAAGATACTAGACACAAGTCATCTCGAAGGTTTGATTTTATTTTTTTTTAATAGGATACGAAAGACTTGACCAGTTTAAAAAAATAAAGTAAACTTATAAAAGAACTCCAAACAAACTGGAGTTTTGTGGAAAGACTGTAAACACTTAGATGTACTACTTGGAACAAGTCTGCCATATAAAATATGGACAGACAAAAAGCAATGTTGACCCCAGGTAACTTCACACTGAGTGGTGCATGTGACAGTCTTAGCTAGTGAACAGAAATTACGAGTTTGGGGAGAGAAGGGTGAAAATGGTGGGTCAGAAAGAGGTGGAGTGAAGCTGATGTTCAGCAACATTAATATAAGAACTCAACAGTGATTCTTGATAAGTAAAATAACCCTCATGATCACTTGATAGAAATTGTTCAATTTGATCCTTTCTGAGTTAGAAATAAAGGTTAAGTCCGGGGAAGGGGGGGTCAATAAGAATGTTAAACCATTAAGGGATGTCAGTAGGGACATGACATTATTAAAAGTATTGCTTTTAGAATGTGGGTTACAAATGTGAAAAATCATTCCAATTTCCCAACCAAACGTACAGGATGGGTGAATGTACATATCATTCCATGGAAAATTCAGTTTGGTGCTGACATCCAAATACTATATGGATTGGAACAGGAGCAGGTGCCAGTTTTCAAATCCAAATGCAAAGACTGTTTCTTTTTGGTAGTCTGTTTTTAAATGGGGCCTAAAGTATTATGCAAATGAGGTATTTTTTCCTCTCTATTTAGTAACAGCAGACGTCGTCATGACAGTGAAGAAGGGGATAGCCACAGAAGGCACAAACACAAAAAATCCAAAAGAA
This sequence comes from Balearica regulorum gibbericeps, assembly GCF_011004875.1. Lineage (NCBI taxonomy): Eukaryota > Metazoa > Chordata > Aves > Gruiformes > Gruidae > Balearica > Balearica regulorum. The sequence goes on along the minus strand of NC_046187.1, from coordinate 52,591,982 downwards.
GCAAAGAAGGAAAAGAAGCCAGCGGTGAACCTGCTCCTGAACAGGAAAACACTGAAGCTGCCACTGTGGAATAGGCTTGTGTGGTTTTTGCCTACTTGCATATATATTAGTGCCAGAAATAGATTACTATAAATCTTGTTATTTTTCTGGGTATTAAAATAATTTGCTCTTAATCTTGTTCTGTTAGTTTGAAATCAGAGGTTACTTTGGGTTTTTTTTGAAAATAAAAGAATGAATTTTTCATGTTAAGATTCCTGGACTGACTTTGTCTTTAAAGAAACAGTGAGAAAACATCTTAGAGCTAGAGGCTTATGCTCTTACAATATATGTAGGGCTTAAATTGTCTCCTTTTTTCATAAACCAGTGGGAAGGTCCTTCTTTTACTGACCTTGGAAACAGTGTGCATTCACTTTATTACATACTAACTCCTGGAACAGTGTGAGTTTAGTATAGCTTATGGAGTTCATATTTGAAAGGTCATCTTTTACTACAGGGACAGACAGGAATTCCATGCTCCTCAAGAACCTTGTACTTAGGTGAAAGAAAAAAAATTAGGGAAACTAGGAAAGGTGTTGATTGTTCTTAGACTAATGGAACACTAAACGTGGTGATCATACACTTGGTAATTACGTCTGGTTTGTATAGGTGCGTAAGGGTGAATTAAGCTGGATAATCATCCCAGCTGCTTTTCAGTGCCTTAAGAGAAAGTTCATTTTAGTCTTTGTTCTAAGGGTACAGCTGTCCTTAACATGATAAAGATTAACAAACATGTCCTCTTCCCCTTGCTTGCTTGTGAGGGAAAAATAAGGCTTTGGAACATGGGTAATTTGCAGGGAAAGACAAAGAACTATTTTAAGAAAAATATGAAACCATCATCACTTTCAGATTTACTCCCTCCAGAACAGTATCAAGTGTGATTGGAATGGCAGGACTGCAAAAATTGTACTGCCCTGTCAGGGTGCTATTCAGAAGACTTACTTGATGGTATTGGCATGGTGCAGTGTACTTCCTTAAGAACAGTAATTCTATATAAAAATCCTAGATTTAATAGTATTAATCAAAACATACCAGTGAACCTAGGTTATTTGGTTTTGGGTGAAAGTAATGTCTGTACAAGTACACAGTTACAGTTATTTTTAATTATTTTAGAAATTTAATTCACAGTTTTACAGACTAACAAACAGCACTTGAAAGTCTTGAAAATACCAGCTTCATGCTGACCATGAAAAGGTACACATAATCAAAGTGCTATTAATGTGTTGGATAAAAAAACCTTCACCTGATTTTTGCAACTAGAAAAATTGCAAGAAAATTTTCCATAAGTTATTCAAGGATGTCTTTTTGTAAATCAAAATAAAGTGGGTGAGTAGGAGCTGTTGCTCCTTAAATTTCATTATTGTTATAATGCATTAAATATATATATAAAAAAAAAACCAAAATATCCTTAAGAACACAGGGAAGGGAAGACTTTAGTCTGTAGCTTAAATCACTCTGAAGTGATTTTTCCAACAGGTGTCCCTGCTTTGCCTAAACTTGACTTTTCTTGACATACAGGTTGAAATTTCACAAACCTTTTCTTTATTAACACATACTTGACCCCCCAAAAAAAGCAAAGACTGACGTGCCTTTTTTTTACTGTGTTAAATTACTTGTCATACTCTCTATGAAGACTTGTTTTATAAAAAAGTGCCAGGCCAGGACACAATTGTGAGAGTAATTTTTCCTTTCAGTTCTTTAAGCATCCTTGCCAAGCAGGCATGCATCATTCCTGATGTGTTCCTGCCATTGACAGCAAGGAGGATGTCACCGCATCTGAAAAACCAAAGGCAGATATGAGAGAACAATTAAGCAAGCTGACTTGTTATCTTAAACATTTGCAAAGGTTGAAGCATGTCCTTAAGCTGGGAGGAAGGGGCAGAAATGAGTATTACTATTCCTTTTCTGGCTAACTACTGTTCATGGTGAAAATACTTCACTTGTGGTTTTTTGGTTGGTGGTTTTTTTTTCCTTACAACTTTATAATTAATTGGACATATTTGAAAGAAAATAGAATGTAGTTCTTTCAGATGGGAATGATATGTGTTCTGAACAGACTTATGTTTTAAGACTTCTTAATTAAGTTTGCTCTGTAATTCTGCATTTACTTTCTTAAGTTGAAGGTGGTGAGGCACTGGAACAGGTTGCCCAGAGAAGCTGTGGATGCCCCATCCCTGGAAGTATTTAAGACCAGGTTGGATGGGGCTTTGGGCAACGTGGTCTAGTGGAGGGTGTCCCTGCCCATGGCGGGGGGGGGTTGGAACTAGATGGTCGTCTTTGAGATCCCTTCCAACCCAAACTATTCTGTGAGTCTATGAACTTGTATTGGTGGTTGGTTTGTTGGAATTTTTTTTTTTTTTTTGAGCTGGGGATGTGGGGAAGCTGCTCTGTGCTAGCATGCTTTGTACTACCCCAGAGATTAAACTGATGTATTTTTATACTTATTCATATACTAGTGATTGCTGGACATCTGAAAACATTCTACTCTGAAGGCAAATCTGTTGAAGTTCAGGACTCTTATTTCCAGATCTGTCAGAGTTAGTTCTGTATCAACGAATCCTTTTTTTACCCCCTACACTGTCTTCATGAAAACTTTAAAAAAAGCAAAACACAAAACCCCAAACAAACTAGACTGAACTAGATGAAAGACTTACTTAAATGCTACTTTTCATTAGATAGTTATTACCTAATTCTGCCATCATTATATGCTGGTGTTCCCCCAACAACGGATTTGATAAAGAATGGTTTGTTCCCAGTATGTTCTTCATAACCTCCTACGATGCTGAAGCCAAGACTTCCAGATGTATTTCTTCGTAATACGATTTCTTTGCAGCTGTACAAATACCTGAAACAAACCAATAATTAAATGTCTTACAGTTAACTTTAGATTCTGATGAATCATTAATGATGAATCTGCCCTTTCATACACCCGTAGAGTGTTTTGAAGATGCAAAATAGCACCAAAGTTCCACCGTATTAGACACTACACTTCCCTTCTGGTTTTGAAGTGCTGCTTTCCACAACCAGTTATCCTAAAAGTAAAATTACTAGGTAATCTTATATGAATATGAAATAAGTTGTTTTCTAGGGTAAGGATTTATGCAAATGATCTGGCTGGAATTGAAAGTGATGGAGAAAACACTTGGCTGAGGCTGGATTTAATATTTGTAAACAATCATTCCAGAAACTGTATTTCACTTACCTTGTACAGTCCAGTGACTTGTTTTATCTTCCAGATAAGAGCCTGTATGTGATTAACCGTGTCAGAAGTGGTCAGGCATTTAGTACTGTGGTGTGCATCAAAGCTAAGTAATTTTAAGTCCAATGAAATGAGCCAGAATTACAAAAATCACAGAGATGACATGAGGAAGAGTATCAGTGGAAGAGGGAAGCCTGAGCTTTTCTTGTCAAGTAATATGGTAAGTCACAGTGTGGAAGATGGGAGAAGCCTATCCATGTCAGTCAGTGCCTTGGAGTACCGAAACCACTGTCAAGAAGATAGTTTGTCCTCACTTTAATGATTAACACACGATTTTGTGGTAAGAGCTGAAATCTGCCTCTCCCTCTGTTTGTCTTTTGAATGTATTTTATGATACTGTAAGTTATGCTGAGTGAAAGCTTAGCTGAAATAAGGAATAGGGGGAAGCAAGAGTGGTAAGGTTATTAGACTCTTACACTTTGTCTATTGCTCTGACTACATTAATTTCAATACCTGCTTTATTTCTTTTTTTTAAACCAAGCAGGAAAAAGAATAATTTTGCTAGTTACAGAGCAACAGAAATTTCTGTCCTTAGTACTTAATCCACTCACCATTAGTGGTATACCCAGGAATGATTGAAGAGCCTGAAAAATCATTTTGCTATTCCAAGTCTTGAAATTAGAGGCTGGTCTATAGCAAGCAACTGTTACAAGTTCTATTCAGAAACTCTTTAGGTTTCTAAGAAACTGCTGACGCTTGTGTAGAAGGGTAAGTAGTTTTATCTTAAAGACCAATATGTCTAGCTTTTTTAAATTTTATTTGTCAAATAATGCTTTTGCTGTGTTTCACAGCAGGATTTTATAGCAATACTAGATCAGTCCCCCAGGACCTACAAATATTCACCTGCTGCCAGGATGGTGGGTATATAATATTTGCACAAGAATTCACTGGCTGCTAATGTAAGAAACAGGTGATGTTTGCTTCTGTCCTCAGCAGCCAGGCTTTATTACTTTACCATCTGTGGGCTTCTCCAATGTGCAAAATCACTTAAACCCTCTATGTTTGATGGTACTTATCAAGGTCATGACCAAGCGATGCCAGGATTCAGCCGTTAGTGCTGTTACCTAGTGTTGATTTTGGGGGGGCAGGGGTCTCTGCTGCCCAGTGCTATGCTCACTGCCTTAAGGAGGTCATCGCTGAAGTCGAAAGGTGATCAGCTAAATCCTAACACCATAGAATAGCCAAGCAGGTAAAGACATGAGAAGAAAGTGCAGTGAAGATAAACAAAGCTTGCGTGCGTTCTGTACATATATAGCCTGCAAGGTTATCAGTCCAGAAAGCATCAATTTGTATTTGCTGTCAAAGCATATGCTAAATTTAAGTAAAGCAGACACAGCATGCTACCACTAGGATTGTTCTTTCTACCAGAGCAGAGGAAACACATGGGAAGCAAGGAGCCACAGAACGCCGCTGACTCCAACCCCCTGTGCTGCATTTTGCCTCGCCAAAGGGACGGGGTGTAACCTGCTGTGACAGCAAGGCAAAGGAGACCAGGAAAGCAGGAGGAGAGGTGCTGGAGAGAGGCTGAGTATGGGAAAAGAGGAGGAAAGGGGGTTTCCCCAAAGCGTTTACATGTTTGTCATCTTTGGTTCCCAATACCCAAATTGGTAATAAAATGTTTTTAAGTTAAATTCCTGAAGCAAAGTCTGTTTTGCCCATGACACTAATGGGTGAGCAATTTCCCTGTCTTTACTATGACCCATGAGTTTTCTTGCTCATTCTTCCTATTTTCTCTTGTCCTGCTGGAGGTGTTGAGCTGTGTGGGTGCTTGGTGCAGGCTCAGGACCAACCCATCACACCGGCCATAGTTACAGATTGACTCTTGACAGAATAGGAGTGGGTAGGTAGCAGTGATGCCTTTAAATTGATGTTTCCTTATCGCCATCCTATGGGATAGAGAGTATAAACATGGCAGTGGAGCATCCATCAGCTATTCATTAGCGCTGTCAGAAACGAGAAAAGGATGCTGGGAGGTTTAAATTGGATATTGGGAAAAAATTCTTCATCCAAAGGGTTGTCAAGCATTGGAACAGGCTGCCCAGGGAAGTGGTTGAGTCACCATCCCTAGAGGGAGTTAAAAGATGGGTAGATGTGGTGCTTAGGGATATGGTCTAGCGGTGGACTTGACAGTGCTAGGGTAATGATCATCTTATGGGTCTTTTCTAATCTAAATGATTCTATGATGCGGGGAGGCAGGGCATGCAAAGCTGAGCTACGTATAACGTGGGTACCACCTACTCCAAACAGTTTAGTACATAAGCAGAGATGCAGTGGAGCAGCCCAATGGGAGTTAGTTCGTTTGGGTCTGTTTATGACTGGTAATAAGGAGAAGCTAGGAAGCATCACAGAGAGAAAAATAAGTACTTGCGTCATCCGAAGATGCTTAGTGTGTTTGAGTAGATTACTTCTCTGCGGTAACAAAAGCCCCAGTCTGCGTGTTTTGACCCAGTTAAACTGCCATAACCCACTAAACTGCAACCGGGCCAAGGAGGACTGTCTTCTGCCTTGGAAGAGAGCGACTTACAGTCTTCTGCCTCTATCTGTAAATACTCCAAAAGCTGAGGACAAAGAGTAATGTATGTGTGAACTTGCCTCAGATTCAAGATTCGAGGATAAGCAGCGTCTAGACACAGGGTCCTATCGTAAGAAATACTACAACTGAGCATCAGTTACTGATGCACAAGGAATTTAAAAGTGGCTGTTTTCAAGTAGTTAAATGCAATATACCCTGCTGCTTTTCACAAAGCGTGAGCAGCCTTATGCTCTGGGAATCAAAACGAGCCTGACTTCAGGAGGACTTCAGCAATAACAGGTATGAAAAGCATGACTCCCTCCCTCTGTCCTGTTACAGCAGATGACTGGCAGTGGACTATAGTAATACTTGAGAATTACTCCCATCAGAGCCCTACAGCCCAGATGGAGTTAATTTGGGGGAGTTCCTGTCCTAATTCCATGTTTTATGTCCAGTTCTACCCCTCATTTGCAGAATGACTTTGGCCACCTCCTGTCTTTCTCATCTCACTTTGCAGACGAAGAAAAGCACTCATGTGAAGCACTAATGTTTGTAAATGTTATGACAGGATGATCTATAAAGTATTTTTAAGTGCTAGCTGGGGGAAGGAAATGTGAGGAGAGCAAAGAAAGGAGAGCAGGAAAACAAGCAAGAGTAGAAGAAACATCACGGGGCCGGGGAAACACTTTTCACCAGCTGCTCCACATTATTTTCTTTGTGCATGCTTCACGACAACATTTCCCTCCAACAATAAAGAAGACCTGTCTTCCTCAACAACAAACAATTAAATTAGTTACCCTGAAATAAGTCTTTAGGCGGGAATGCTTAAGGTCCTGCATCACTGCTTCCTCCCCATGCCCAGCCCACAGTCCCTCTGCTCGCACGCAGTCCAAGTTTTGACAGATGTCAGATGCACATGTGCATCTATTTTATAACCGCCACATATTGGATTGTACTACAGAAAGAACAGAGTTGTTGTTTATGTATTATGGAGCCACATAAAAATGACCAAAGCGAATTTTAAGATCTCACAAGGAAAGGGACGAAATTTAAGTGAGAACCGCAAATGTTAAATTATGCAAGACAGCTTTTTCCAGGGCTTTGAGCTTTGATGCAAGGAATCAGATAACCTGCCTGATTTCTGCTGCTACTGACTTGATCCAGAAAAATGGTATAATTCCCTGCCTCTCAATATTTGTGCCTCTTGCCTGTGCCCATCTTTGTAACTTGTATGCAGCCCTTGGGAAAGGGGCAAGTTCTGTGCTAGTATGGAGTATTAGGCCTTTACAGGACATCAGCCTCAAAAGTGAGGAAGGTACTTCTAATTATGTAACTATTATTAATTTTAGCCTGGTTTCTACTTCATCAATCATTGACGGAGGTCTGTAGACATCCTCTAGTGTTTGGCTCAACTCAACACATTTTATGGGACCATCCTTCACAGGATTTTCATCAAAACTCCGTGGTTTTGGAACAAAGGAAAGACTCTCCCCTCCCCTCAGTTTTCCGAGCCCAAGGATCCTGCCCAAAGCTGCGGTCTCAGGCTGCCTCTGCGCTCCCTGCCTCGCTTGCTGCGAATGGATACTCGCATTGCACTGTCATGGCTTGTCTAGAGCTGCAGCTTTCCTGTCTCAACAGAATTTAAAGAATCCACCATCCAGCCACCTCTTTTTTTTTTTTTAATCACATCATTCCTGACCTATCAGTTTTAACACCTTTTTTATTTCTTCAGTTTTTCCTTATGTAGGTGTTCCCCATCCTGCTCATCTTCCCCAACACCTTCCATGATCCTGCATAGTTGTGATTTTTGACATTTCTACTTTTCCATCAGCTGTACCAACTGTTCCTAGACCCACACAACTTGGAGCAGTCCCTCTGGTAAATGGTGTGGCTTTACCTACTGTCATCACCGTTTTAATTAAGGTAGGTGAATCCTCACCATCATTGCACATTTTCTAAGGCACCTTTACCAAGATGAACCCGTCAGACACATATTTGGACAGAGAATCATTTTCTCTAACCGCCTGGAAAATGTCGCGAGACTTCTGGCAATACCTTGAGATCTAGTGGGATGTGATCCTTGCCAAAAGCAAACTGAAAGCCAGATAGGGAAAGGTTACATGCTCAGACTGGAGGGAAAGGAATTAATGTGATACTCGTCCTGGTGAGAAAGCTTGTTGAAGGACTTCCAGATGACTGGTGTGGGCCCTGGAGAGTCAGTAAAAGAGTAAGAGAGTAAGCGTACTCACACCAGAGAAGACTGAAGAGTCTGATAATACCTAATGAGCAAATCCAAACCTGATCCTCGCACCCCTACTCAACCAACAGCTACTAATAAGGACAAAGTATACCTTTCTTACTGTCACATCTAATCAGTGTTTGTCCCTGTCTCAGCCTGATGTTCGGAGCAGCATACCCGCTCAGCATACCAATCCCCCTACTTTTCTTTGGCGGAGGAGAGCTGCACTGTGCTCTGTGCACAGCATCGCAGCTGGGGATAGGGTTGCAATGAACTTCTGTCTTCAGCCTTGCTGACACTGGGGCTGGCTTTCCTTCAGGCCAAAGCAGTGGGAATGGCTTCACACACATAGCCTTCAGAGTGGGGAACAGAGCGAGCTTAGAGATCACCTGGGTGCAAGCCTGCAGTACTGTGGAGCTCTGTCCCTCATCTCCATCACCTTGCTGAGGACATGAGGACTTCAGGCAGCTGTAGGTAGGAGATGAAGACAAGGCAGCTCAGGTTTTCTGTACAGCACAGCAAAGGTGGGGTTACGCCAGGCATGGGCAGGGTGCAATTGTTTCAGCCCATCTAGCAACAGATGCCAACTGAAGGCAAGACTCAGCATTGCAGATTGCAGTATCTGTAAGGCCCCTAGCCTGCTTGGTCTCTCTGCTGGGCTGGGAGGAGGAACCTCTCATTTGCAGGTGGCACACAGCCTACCTTCTGCTCTTGCAGTGCTTCAGCGTATGTCACGCAGTCATTAGCCTCAGACCAAGCCCCAAAACACATCTAGCCCTCACAGCACACCTTGCTGCAAGGTGAATGAGCTCAAAACATCTCAAGCCAGGAGGGAAAGCATCATCTAACGTGCTATGTGAGACTGGGAAACAGAGTCCTGTAAGTGTGTCTAGAACAAAAGTCTACCTGTTCTGCAAGACCATCTTTTCCTGCCCTCTTGTGAAAGAAAGAGAGGCACTCTGAACTGCTGCCAGGATTAGGAGTTTAGGCAAAAGTAACTTGTAGGCTAAGTTCTTCATTACTTAAAATTGAATACCAATTTCAATTATGTGATGCTAGCTTCACATATTCACACATTCGCAACGTATCCTCATTTAATACTTCACAAAAACATCCCTGAAGCTGCAGGTATACACCCTGCGCATCAAGTGTGTTAGAGAGAACTTAACAACATGTGATGTGGCTTTTATTATCCTCTCTGAAATGACAACACAGCTGCTTCCTGTATATGACAAATGCACTTCTTTCAGTTGGGGGTGGGGTTAAAAGAGGTGATTTGGAGATACTGGCCAACTGCACGCACTTCGCAACATCTGGGCAAAGTCAAAGAACTCAGCTGGAATTGGCTAAGGAGAAGGGCTGTGCAGCTTGAGAGGTGCAGGACGGGTAGCTCTGCCTTCTGCAGGGTGGTCGAGCCTAGACCCCAGTTCAACAAGCTCCTGTATCCCTGCAAGCTTTTCCTTTCACTGCCTAAGTGCCAGATTTGTTTTCAAGACTGGAACAATTCAGGATCGTTTCCTCCTTTGCAAGGGAATCTGCATGTCTATTTTTCCATATACACATACCCGTTTACAAAAGGGAGGTATTTAGAGTCAAGTCTGCAACAGAGCCTGGATTTAATTAAGATGTCACTGCAATGAATCCAGCCAAAAGAAAGAATTGCCAAAAAACACAAATCTTCCCTCCCACTCCCCTTCAGCCGGAGGATGCAATCTGTGGACTTACCGTGGCAGTCCCAGCCACATGACCCAGGAAGGCGACCACTCGCTGCTCTCAGAGGTTGCCTGCGTGGCCTCGGATGCGGGCAGGCGGCCCCGCTCCTCCTGGGCTTCACACGCTCTCATCTCCAGGGCTTTGAGCACCACTGAGGAGTTGGTGTTTTTCAGAAGGGCGACCGCCTTGCTCCGGCTGACCCCCATCAGGTCAATCCCATTCACATTCAGGAGGATGTCACCTGAGACCAATAAAACAGATGATTAAAAAACCCTGCAAGTGTTTGCAGGATCCCCTCCCCACCTCCACAAGCAAGCGAGTCAAAGCCAGGGCCAAAATGAGGGTGTTTGTTAATCCTATTGTTCAACATAGATATGAAACATATACTAGTAAACATGCCTCAGGCATGAGGGAAGGGGCTAGATCCCCATACACGGAAGCGTTGCCAGACTGGATGGAAGCTTTGGTCACCATTTCTTGTCATGTCATGTCCTGCATCCCGAGCCAAGTGGCACAGCCAGCGTCCTGCTGTACCGAGAAGCATTGCTATGGCTTCCTGATGCAAGGCCATGTCTCTGAAGTGCACTTCCAGCTAACAACTTTTGTACTCAACCTTAGCTGAAATTTGAAGTCTGAAAACTCAAAGGTGGTTTTCTCCCCACACTCCTTAAATTTAGGACTGCTGCTTTAGCTAGCTCTTTGTAAAGTTTGCTTTGCAGAATAAGGTATTATTATCTTAATGTTAATGTCTGTTTAAATGGCTGCAAGCCAAAACATCTTTCTGTATGCCTTATTTACAATGTAGGCACAGCCGCTTCAGAGAAAAATGCAAAGATGACCTCAATTACTACAGGGAGTACAATAAAGACGTTAATGTCACGCAAGTGGCCATGGTGCCAAGTGTTCCGCTACCCTCCGCGGAACACGCCAAAGCCAGGGCTTCCCTGGGTGCCCTCTGCGCTTCACCTGCACACTCCTCCAGGCAGGGGCTGTATTTACCAGCAGTCCAGGCAGCACAACACGCATGTTAACCTCTTCTTGCGGTCTACCCCGATGAGAGAGATAACAACCTAAGGGCTGCTCTTAACCGTGGAGGCTTATGGCACTGTTATAACATCACGTATTCATTTGTTTCTAATTTTATCAAATTAACTAGGCTGAATTTTCCATGCTGCCTCATGATGAATATTTTTTGGAAAACGTATCTCATTGAGAGGCAGTCATTTCCTAGCAGGAGGAAAGGGAAAACCTGCTGGTTTGCTCCTGTTATCATGTTCTTACATGAGTTTTGATGAGCAGCCATAGCTCCTGTAAAGGGGAGGTTCCCACATGTGCCAGTGCCGCGACCCAGGCTCATGGGGCTCGTCTGGGCTGCAGCTATTCTGCCCCACTTCTTGGTGCCTTCACTTTCCTCGCACTCAGGATTTCCCTCCAGCTTCCGGGCAGTGACTGGGCTGAAGCTGAGTGTAGGGGATGAAGGGCAAGAGGACAGGGAGCTGTGTGGTTGCTGGATGTAGGGTACCAAGGTACTTGACTCTTGGAGGTATAACATCCTGAAAAGGGAGTTTCACCATTCCTCTACTGCCTACCTGTTCCTGCAAAACTCACTGACAAAATATGCTCCTCATCTTACTCTAAAGGCTTATTCATGCAGAGGGGGAGAAGCTATTATTTTTATCACTGTTACATCAAGAGCAAAATGGAGTTATGAAGGCAAGGCTTCCAGACATGATATTGAGCCACAAAGCACTAACGTTGCTTCATGTATGATGGGAATTCTGGGCCTTTATATTTCTTTCAAAGCCAGGAATGATAGGACAAACTAGCACAAAAATTTAAATGAAGACCCGGTGAAGGTTGCACAATGAAGATTTCAGTAGTTAGGAGATGGTGGTGCAAGCTCATTTTCCTGTGAAAAACTTTTTTTTTTTTTTTTTTTATTCCTACCAGAATATGCCTGCATTCCACTTCACAGAGATGGTTGCTACTGCATATTATACCTTTTCTGGTTACTGACATGAGACCCCCTAATCTGATGCATCCCATAATCTATGGGATGGCTGAAGATGTCAGGGTGTGATGCTCTTTTGCTATCCCTCTGTTTTAGAATGGAAGCCTATGAATTAAAGCAGGATTTCCAGATCCCCTCTTTTTACCTGTTTTTATCCTGTTGTCTCTGCTGATAACTCCTCCGGGTTCGACACTCATCACATAGATAGGCAAATCCCATTCCCGGTTAGATGCTCCACCTGCTACAGTCATTCCCAGCGATTCTGTGTGATCTTTCCAGACAGCCACCACCTTCTCGTGACAGGTGACGGCGTGAAAGATGCTCTGTGATGGAGAAAACAGCAACAAACACACACAGTGGGCGCGGGGACCTCCCCGACAGCTTAGGCATTTTCTACTGAAACGAGTATTTTTTAAGGGAATACCAAAGAACTTCACAGTCTCCTGCCATGCCTGGCCAGATGGCAGGCAAGACTCTCTCCAGGGTTTAGGCATCTGCAGAGTCAGAGCTAATCCGTGCTTTAATGGTTAAAGTTAGGCACTGCTCCCGCCAAAATCAGAAGTGTTTTAGCATTGAGATTAATAGAAGCAGGTCTTTGAAATGCAAATGTGTATCACCAGCGGTCCTCATATCTTTGACTATCAGGTCACGGTTCTTATCTTGCTGCTTGCAGTCTGAACCTCATCTGTATAGTTAATGAGAAATGGTCCACCTGGGTTAAAGGAGTAAAACTCTTGGGGACAGATTAGAAGATAGACACTTCATTTGCTCTTCCAGATTTCTGTGTTTCTGAATAAGTTACTGGTGGGAATACACTCGAAGAATGTGTGCTTCTGTTCAGGAAAAGAGAAGGACATTTATAGAGTGAAGAGCCAGCAGCTTCCAGGGTGCTCTTCCTAGTGCTTGTGCTTAAAAGGTCACTTTGGGACAGCCAACTCGACTGTCTGAGGACAGTCATCCCCTTATTCCTCCCCCCTGAACAGGAAAAGTTACACACACACCACCGGTCATGCAGTAACTGGTGTATGAGTGAGGGTGAGACAAACTCACAGGCAGCCTCGAGATAGGGAGGCAACACAAGCTCCAACAAAACCTGTGAACCAAGTGTCACATTTACAATGCATCCAGCTCTTACAGAAGAGTTTGAGAGACAAGGATGCTTCTCAAGAAAATCTGGATTTAAATGTTAATTGCTTTGATTTCCTTAAGTATTACATAAGCTATGCTCCTGGCATCAATTCCTGAAGATCCTAGCCCCTCTTACAGAAACAGCACCATCCATTCCAGGCTCATATACAGATATAACAGCATGCTGTTAAATACATTTCAAATCTGTATTTTAAAAAAACAACAAAACAAACCCTCGACCTTTTCATTCACAAGTGTGACCTCACATTTATAATATGCAAAAAGAATCTATAAAACTCATTTAAAACCATGTTAATCTCTTCTTAGAAATCTGAGATCCTACAAAGACATTCTACCTTGATTCCTGGGCCAGCAGCACAGAAAGCGGAGCAGGTGAGTTTATGGCTGCTCCCACAGTGAGACAGCAGACGAAGGAAGACAGCAGCAAGAAGTTTTTTATAGGAGTAGGGCAGGCTAGATCTTTGTTTTGTGGGTTTTTTCAAAGGTATGTTTGATGGAACTAACTCCACATCAGGATTTCTGTGATGCAACATCAACAACAAAACCCAGAACCTTTTAGCAGCTAGATACTTGAAGCAGAAAAAGCAGTGGCTGCCACAGAGGTGCAGGAACAAAAAGGCAAAGAGCTCAGCGGAAAAGTTCTTCTCTTAGACACTGGGACAAAACCCAACTGATATAGTTGTTTGGCCTTATCCTATCTGGCAGAACACAGGCACTGTGTCAGAGTAATTGGGCTTACGGCTTCCAAATGAACCTAAAAACTTCTGAAGGTTTTACAACATTCCCTTTTAAAAATATATAAATGTTCTAGTCCAGATAATTATAACCTTTCACCTTTGTCTTTAAGGTGTAAATGTTTTAAACATAGTAGTTCTAACTTTGTGCAAACTAAACTTAATATTTCATCCATGTTTGAGTAAAATCATTGTCCTTTTTCCCCTCGGAAAAGAATGGCTTTCCATCAGGAAAAGCCCACTTCCTGAAGCATGTGGGATAGGGGCACTACTAATTTTCACAAAAAAATTCTGTAGCAAAACATGAAATTGGAATGAGACTTGCAGCTCTGAGTGTTCAGAGCACTCCTGTTTTATGCAGTGTCCATCATGTCTCAGACACCAAAAACATTAGCCGATGAAACAGCTAATGCTTTATTTTTGAGGAATGAGTGCAGAGATAAGTAGATTTCAAAGCAGTGCTTGGTAACAAATTGTCCTGTTATATTTCAATGAAGAATCATAAAAGTACTGCTACTTGTATGCTCAACCAAGTAGGACCAATTTTCCTTTGAAGCTACCCTTCCACATGCCATTTTTTACATGGTTGCAGATAGCAAGGAATTGGGGCGACTCAGCTGCAACGAAGGCAGTGATGAAAGGAAAGTAAAGCCTTTCTTAGTAAACACATGTAGAGCTTTCTTGGAGGTACAACTGATAATGAGTAAACCAGTTAAAAGGCAATGTTTATCAGTGACTGCATTTCAATGCATTCTCTTCTAAACAATTGTCCCTCTCTGTCATTTTGAATTGACCTCAGAGGTCAGGAGAAGAAAAACATAACAGTTCATCTCCTCCTCTTTTTAATTTTTTTTATATATATATATTTACTGGAAAATAAATATTTACAGCAGATTATCACAACATCAAAGCTGTGATATGTACCTGGGTCTGTTTGGAAAATGTACTTCACCTGAAGGCTAACCTGCTTCTATGGTCAGAAAACATTGCCTGCTCGAGCAACAGGGGGACAGATTTACTTTAAGCACTAGACAATTTGTTGGGAAGGAGTAAGAAAACAGTTCCAATTAAAAACAAGTGCTATTTAATTAATGGCAAAGCTCCTACTGACTTCAAAGAAATTGAATCTGGCCTGTTTATACGTTATAGCCTAGCTTAACAACCTCAGCTGCAGAAGAAAGTATTTCTAACATCTTCGCTTTTCTAAATCCAGGCAGCAGCCGGAACAGTTCGGGCTGTGCCTCCCCTATCTCCATACGCAGGAAAACGGCTCGGTGAGAGCCCATGCAGGACCAATCTCCTGGCACACCATACACCCGGCATCACTGCTGCCAGAGAAGGATGCAATCGCTACAGACCGTCCTCCTCTTTCTCCAGCGCCCTGTTGGCTGCGTGGCTGATTGCCATCAGCCCAAAAGAGAGCTGCCTCCTCGCGCTTCCCAGATGGAGGCAGGCTGTCATGAAGGCAACTAACAGCTTGGCCAAAAGCTGTTTCTGAGCCACTGCATGAGCAGGATGGCTGCTGGAAGCTAGAGTTGGTTCTTGGTGCTGAATACAGCCAAGGCTTGAGAGCAGATTTCAGCCCACGTGTACATACATGCTCTGCAGCGAGAGCCGCTTCCCTCAAAGACAGCATTCCTGACCTGCCAATATCACCTCCTACAGTAAGCTCAGGGGACCAAAACCACCTTAAAATTAATCAGAATTCAAGTCAGTTAGCAATCTCTCTACCAATCACATAATAAAGCAATCCCACTGACAGCAGCAGGTAGCAGACTCATCAAGCCATGCACACATAAGAAACTCCCTTGACAGTAAAGTCCAATCAACAAACATTGCCTTGGTTTTGAGCAGGACTGTGCGTTGCATTAGGACACCGTATAGGCCCTAGGCTAGCAAGAATTACTCCTACACTAATGTATATTTAAAAACAAATAACATTTTAAGTCTGCCAAAGCCTAGAGTTTAAAGATGTTGAATTGCAAATGATGTTCAGTTAAACCTTCAGCAAGAAAGCATGAGAAATTCAAACTGACACAGTCATACCCTCTAAAAGGGCAAGTAACACTCCAGTAATGATTGTATCAGACCAAAAGCCCGCAGTGCCTGAAGCTCACCACGTCCACCAGGCTGTACTGATCTCCTAATCTACTGCCAGAGTGTTCTCTCTGATATGAGCACTCCACTGCACACACACAAAGCTAAAGGGAGCTAGGAACAGCTCTGAGTTTTGGGTTTTTTTATTTTTTTGGCTGTGATCTTCCCTGGAAAATGTCCAAATGGTGGCACTGGACAGAAGCCCAGAGCAGCACACCCACTTATGCGCCTATGTAGCACCCATCTCTTGTGGCCAACTGGAAATCCCCGTAAAAGCTGTGACCCTTCCAACAAAAGATGATTCATTAGATAATTCATTTGCAAGGTCAACATTCACCCTTCAATCTCACAGCTACCCAAAATAATATTGGACTTACCAAGAATTCCCATCTAACACCTCTCGGTACTGGAAGAGAAAACGAGGATCTAGACCAGTTTATGGAAGACAAGTCACGTTCCCAAGTAGTCCCATGTGGTATCAATTAATCAGATCAACGTGGTAGAGCTAGCAGGTGCTCAGAGTTTCACCAGGAATCATACAGTAGCAACACGAGCTAATTGCTGTCCTACACATATCTCCCTAAGGAAATCATTACTTCATTAGGAAGTAATGCCTTGCAGATGCATGATTAGTTGGGCACTACTCGCTACTGGGTAGTAGCTACTGAGCATTGACTCTGCTCTCTGGTTTAACTCCTGCTGATCCAGTCTCAACTAACAAGGGCTGAGACTGTCACTTCATGGAAAAGGAAAACTAAAAATAGATAAACAGACATTAGTATATTTTTTACACATAAAAACACTGAATAATGTAGGTTTTTAAAAAAAAAGAAAGAAAAAAAGGGTATGTTTAAGTATTTGTAAAATGCAGAGCTAGGCTTGTCTCCTGGCTGACAGCTGTGCACCCAATCTGACAGCTGATTCAGTCCAAAGGTCCCCTTAAGAACACGTCTGGCTGCCCATCAGGCAGGATGGATCTAAGCCAGCCCTGCCTGTCCACCTCCCTGATGCACCCCTGGCACGGGTGGCCAGGGGACCAGCTCCCAAGGGTTTCCATAAGTGGTGACACTCAGAGCAATTGAGGTAAATTTGCCAGGTGTGTGATTTTAAATTTAGTGAAATAAATTCAGCTCCTGCATAGACATACTTCATTCTGTCTATAGTGCAAAGAATAATGTTGAGTAAACTTAGAAAATGTATTTTCAAAGCTCTTGCTGCATTGGTTTTCTGCTTAAAGACCTCATATATTTGACAATGAGAACCTCTCTGCCTTATGCAGGGAGCACATTGCAAGTCTAAAAGCACTAAACACACAATGTACCTGGTACAGAGGAGCGCTGGAGGGGCAGTTAGGTAACCAGTGCCATATCTGGGTACAATGGCTGCTCTGTGCCGTGTGGCCCTGAGTCGGGTCGGGTCCGGCTATGTTGGGCATTGCTGGCCCTCATGGCCCCCATCCTGTGGGAGTGCCAGGTACTGCCAGAGCAGAACTAACACATTTTGGGGCCAAAGCTCCACAGAAAGGCAGCACACTCGCAGCGACTGTGAAGACTGCAGATGCCGTCTGCTGCCAAACTGCCAGTCGGGTCAGAGCACGGATATGTTAAGAAATGAGCAACAGACTAATAATTACCATAATTTTCAAGCAGCTTATGGGAATCTTTCAGGCCAGCATTTGAAAGCTTTTTGCCTGAAGACTTTTTTCCAGATGGAGAAACTTCAGATAAGCCTCTTATTTTTGTTGGCACACATTGCCCTGTGCTGGCTCGCACCACCGGCCAGGTCGGTGCCCATGACCAGGATGCCACGTGCATGTCAGCCCCCTGCCTCACCACAACCCTTTGCCTTCTCCTTCCCTCCACACCCCCCAACCCAGACGGAGTCAGGGCAGAAGCAGTGTATAAATAATGAGGAGCACAGCTTTAAGATTTCCATTTCAAAATAAGACATACTTCTGGTGACAGAAACCAGAGATAACACCCCAAGACAGTAAAATGCTAGCTGCCCTCCCAGTCCCCTGTCCCACAGTGGCTGGGAAACCATGCGAGCGCTTGTGCCCTCACCTTGCCGGGGTTGTTTCTCTCAGTGAGACAAGGCTGGGGGTTGCCGCCACCGTAACTCCAGCCGGTCTCCTGCAAGATGTCGGGGGTCTGCTGCCTGGTCTGCCGTGACACAACGAAGTGAACCTGCTTCTCGCTGGCCTGCGGGATGAGGTACAGGGTAAATCCCACTGCCCCCATGCAATAAACCCCTGCACTTCCACCCCAGAGAATTCACAAAACATGGTCCCATTTAAGTGTGGTTTGGATTTCCCACTGACATGGTTGCAACGACAAAGCAGCAGCATCAGTTCGGGTCAATAAAGTCCATAAAAATTTACTACCAGCTACTTAATTCTTCTGTTGAAAATTTGGTGTAAACTCTGAAAAACCCTTTCTATCTGCCCCAAATTTGGCTGGAAGCCACTGGTGATCCACCCCAGTGAGTGCTGACCAGCTCTCACACACACCTGCATATACCACTGCAGAGCAGCCATGTGCCTGCCACCAGAGAGACAGACAACCAGAGCTGCTGCCACCAGATGGGAATGCTGAAAAAGATGCAATTAATCCTCTAATAAGGGATGTGCTCAAGCCTTGGCTGGTGAAAGCAGGCAATAAATGATGTAATGGAGTCCACCTGCATGCAACGAGCATGACAAATGTAAGGCACCTAAAAGAAAAGGATGTGCAACCATTTGGAGAAATAAAATTCTACTGCACTAGAGAACAGAGAAAGAAGGGGGGCACAAGCAAGCACACAGGGTAATGGAGTTTAGGATGGCAGACTAGCCTAAGCTCTCACTAGGAACAAATAACTGCAAAAACAATTAACCCCAAATAAGCTTAAAATGCCTCTGGGTCTTTTTGCACCACACAGTCCTAATACTTATATGTCTGAGAAATGCTGCAAAGCTTCTACTGAGTTATGTTTACTTGTTATTTTTAAGGTGTTCTGTGTGTGCCTGATATCAGTATTATTAATTCTGTGTATGTGTGATTTTTTTCTGTCTTATTGAATCACCATGGTTTCCCTAGAAGCAAATGGCTTCGTTCTTCCTTCAGTGAGGCTCATATGAATCTAATCAAGACAACAGTGATGCAAAGATTAGAGCTGGGAGGGAGTGGGGTTTAGCTAGGCAAATCGTAGATGTCTGCCATAAGGGCAAACCAACGTACTGAAGTGTAGAAATAGCCTCAATGTTATAGAAGCATGCTCAGAAGATAAAAAAAATATTAATCCTCTCATCTCCTCTCCAGGTTAAAACCCTGGTGTTGTGGCAGGCAGGAGGGGCTCTTATGGGCCGGTCTCCAGAGGGACTCCTGCCTGCTTGCTCGCAGGTTATTACCGAGGAACTGCTCAGTATCTAACATGGACCCCCCTGCAAGCACGTCTGGAGGTCTGATGCCCCCGGGGCTGCAGTAGCAATGGTTGTTGGTCCCGCAGCCCTGGGGACATCAGTCCTCCAGACTTGCTTGCTGGCACGTTGACGTGCCCTGCTCGCTGGGGAGAAGCTCCAAGGAAAGCTGGCATTGAACAAGCAGCTGAAAAACAAACCCAGATCCAGTTGCACTATTGAAATCAAATCTCCCGCAGACAATTAACAGAAGCCAGAGGAGGCCCCTGGGATTTTTGTTTTTGTAGTTTGGTTTGTCTTTTCTGGAGCTGGGTTCAATAGTAGTAGCTGAGAGTTAAAAAATGAAAAATGTCACTATAGTTAAAATAAAGCAACCTACCCCTCCTAAACTTCCAACTTCAAGCCTAAAACCTGCATATTCAGGCTGTGCTATTTCCAAAGAAGCCGGTATCTCAGTAAACAATGCGCACTTCTTTGTTACTTTCCCAATATCTTGGGGGATGCTAGTTTTTTCACCAGATTTTTTCAAATCTCCACAGCTTCATAATATATCATCTGGTACATACACACGTATTCCAAAATAACTTTCTAAGGATTTTTACCACATCTGTTTTTATGGAATATTAATTCCTGGACTCAACTGGTACCCAAAAGCAGAATGCTGTACCTCGGGAGAAAGGAAACCACCCTGGTCCTCAGTTTGTAATGTGATTGAGATGGAACTGAACAATACAATACTAAACCTCCTAAGGGCATACGACTCCACAAAAATTCAGTTTTCTCTAAAACAAACAACTTCAACTTATGCAACTTCTGTTTAAAACTCATCTACTGCCACATGGTTAGTCTCAAAGTTGGTTATTTAGAGGAAGGTTGTAAATGTGATTAATTCTCGTAGAACGACTAGCAAAAGTTCAGCAAGAGTCTCTATTGCAATGTCACATTTGTCTCCAGGTCAGTCAAGTTGAGCAATTTCTCAGAAGTGCAGAGTGTTTTAAGAAGTTATCCAAACAGCAAGACCAGCTTTTGTATTTACGTACTTCCATATATTTCTACTGATCAGAATATTAATTACTGCTTCAATCTGATCCCTCCCTCCCTCTTACCACTTGTTTTTCTGACAATTCCTTCTGGTTTTTATGCTGAAGCAAGAATTAAAGAAATGACGTTAGCTTTGAGACTGAATGCAAGTAATAGCTGAAACAATCTACTAGAGTTAAAATTTGTGTTACAGCCAAAGCAAATCAAGCAGGGAGGCAGAGACACGGTGGCAACTTCTGAGCATCTAGTAGGCAATTGCATCTTAAAAAGAGAGAGCAGTGCTGCTCTTGGCAGAAGCTGCCCCATATCTTGCAGGGATGATGGAGCGCAGATGCGCTCCACATCATGACCTGCTTTCTGCTGGCGGCGGTTGTTGTGATGGAGAGGGGGTCGTGCGCCCGTCGCAGCTGCGACGAGGGAAAGAGGGAGAGAGGAGAGCGAGCGTCTGGGGGCAGTAAAGTCTGGCTCAACCCGTGCAGCTCGGCTTGATGTGCTCACACGAGCGCCCACTGATCTGTTACCTTGTTCCTTTTCTTGTCACTCCCATGGAAAACAGATGTGGAATGTCACGTTACTTAGATTAAAAGTGCCACATCTGACACAAGGCCATGACTAAAGATGACGCGACAAATGGGAAGCAGCAAACTCCCAAGTGTTACGATGTGTGCACGTTCCTAATTAGCACTTATGCGTTTTCTTAATTTCAGTTCTTGTGACTGAGCTTATAAACAGCCAGACACCTAATCTACTGATTAACAACTGCTTCACATATGCTAATGTATAATTGCTAAAGGCCTGAGGAATAAGATTTGTCTCAATTATTCATTATTTAGAAGTCAAAACTAATCAGATTCCACAGAAATCTGATGTTCTCCTGGCTGTGCTTGGCCTAACAAGCCACCACCACCTTTTAGTGAATGTTAGTTCTGTTTTTAAAGAAACCGAGGGTGTATTTGAAGCTTCCACCACTATTAATCTGAAGACCTCAATGTACTGTGAGTGACACACACTGAAGTCTCAAGAGGCAGGATACTGTTGAGAAATCAGAGGATACAGTAAAACATCCCTTCGTGTAAGAAGCAAATGCAAAACACTTGTGGCTTCATTATAATGGTTTTTCTCTGGCATAACATGGAAACAGGAAAGGCAAATGATAATTGATGAAAAAACATGACAAAAAAGACACAGGTTCTGGGAATTTTGCATTAGACAAATGTGATTCATAGAGTTCACATTGGTGCAATGTAATCCTGGCTGTTTGGAAACCTGAGTCTCCCCTTTGATGGGCATGTTGTTTAAATTCCCAGGGACTGGTGTGCATTTCAAGCATCATTATAAATAACATCCACTCTTTGGAACCCAATAAGAGCTTTAGTTGCATTTTTAAACACTTGTGTGTGAATGGTCTCATTAGTCATTTTTTCCATTTCATCTCTAGGCTGCATGTGTTTTTTGCTTATGAAGCACAGTTGCCTTGTTTTCTAGCCATAAAGAACTGTTCCAAGAATACCAATTTTTTAGAAAGGTTTTCATTCCAGACTTGTTCCCCTCAGAGAATTTAAACCTCCCCCTGCTGCCTTCTGCTCCCAGTTAGTGAGCTACATAAAGTAATCCAGAAAGATGCTGGACCAGAATTTCAACAACTGGCATTATGCAAAGGGATGCCGTTTTCTTTACCTATGCTATAAACTTCTCAATAAAAGTTGGCTACAGCCAACTGTGAACATGTGCTAAAAGAGGAATCCTTTCCACAAAAAGCATGAATTCGAATGCTTCTTTCAGTACGACTCATGTTACCTTGATTATACCTGTCAGAAAGGGGAAGCAGCCAGTCTGACATCTTGTTATGGCACATGAAATTCTTCAATATGTGAACACTCTGCATGCCTCCAAATGAAATGTAAAATTGCACAAGTATAATAACTGCTATAAATATGAGATAAAAGAAACAAAAAATTCTTGGCTTTGCTTGTAATGTTAAAGTTTTCTAGAAACTTAGGCTGTAAAGAAAGAAAACAAATGAAAATGGCTCTGGAGGGGAAATTAGGCAGAAGCTGACTGATTTTGTAGCTGAGAAAGGCACAGGGTTGTTTTCTGACTGTTTTGTGGTAAGACTGTTTAGTGTATTGCAGAGGCACCCCTTTAGTTCTCCACGCGAGTCTAAATAGAGATTTATAAAAACTACAGCTACAGATCCATTTTTTTCTAAACATCTGGATTTCCATATGCTGGATTTAGGTAAGAAATATCTACGAGGTGTGGAGTACCTTCTGTCTTAAAACACACCCATGGGAAATCACCGAGTCTGGGAGGATGATGTTCATCCAGAAACACACACTGCCCATTGCCTTAGGCGGCTCTGGTTTGCTCCAGGGCTGCACCAGGGAGCACTGTGGCTCCTTCTGAGCTAGAGGAGTCAGGACCCAGCTGGACCCAGTGCTCCCAGGGTGCAGACTGGCACCATTTTTGGTGATGCACGGAGCATATGGATATTTACATTGATCTGTATATTACAAAGCCTAATGTTAGCAGGCATCGCTGTGAGAGCCTGTGACCATATTCACCCTTGTACCCACAGTGAAACCAAGGAGCTTTTAGAGGTGTAAATTCCCATCTGAGCTTGACACGTCTCCTTCCCTCCCCAAAATACACACGCATTAAATTTGGCCCCTGCTTTGCAATGGATGGTGAAAAATATGTTGCTTTGTTTTTCCAAAGTTCAGAAATCAGGGTCAAAGTGGTGGTGACAAACCTGTATCAGCTGGGCTGCGCTCTCTGGACTGCCGTACCGATGGTCATGCCCATTGATGGCCAACACCCGGTCATTCTCCTGAAGCTGTCCATCACGGGCAGCCACACCACCTTCCAGCAAGTTGAAAATAAATACCCCTGGTTCATTGGCCTTGCGGACCAGCTTTATTCCCAGCTGCTCATCCGGACTGCTTTTGTTTAGCACAACATGGAAACTGTCATCCCTGTTGCAGTGAGCATCAAGGGAAAGTCCGCTGTTTCGGCATCTGTACCTCTGCTCTCGGAGCACCGTCAGCCGGAGCACGTGGCAAGGTTGCTTCAGGATTGACAGGGCATAGTTGTGAGGCACATTTTTGATGTCCATGCCATTTACCTGGAAGAGAGAAGTGTAAATCAGCAGCAGAAAGATCGTCTAATCTGAATTGGCACTGGAGAGGGCAGATCTATTTACACAGATGTCTTCATATGAAATGACGTGTGCTATTTCAAACTGTGTCACGCAGGAGGCCAAGTTTGTGGTGCAGAACAGTCTTCCCCCCAAGGAAAGGACATGCTGTACAGACACTTTCTGCCTTTTTTTTTTTCCCTTTCTCCCTGATAGTCTCCAGACATACATGTTATTTTTCAGCTTTATTATTGCTCTTTCCCAAGCTCCAATATCCTTTCATATATCTTAGTTTTATTCCACTAGCTTCTGATTTCAAATCACCTTGCCAGCCTTTCCTTTCACTCCCACCACTTTCCTGCTGTTTCTCTTCTTCATTATCTCCCAGCTGTTCTAGGTACAGTAAAAAACCTGTTCCCCACTAATGAATCCCTAATTAAAATGAAGAAAAGAACCTCAACTAGAAGTTTAAATGTCCTGGATATTTACTAGCAATTATGCTGACATACCACAGCAGAGAATTGGGATTTTACATTTCTCAGTGTTTTCCAGGTAAGATTTAGCTCAGATGGTGGTAAAACTGCATGACTGCCACTTCTTTAATTTGGCTGGTGAAAAGAAAGAAGGAAAAAAAAAAAGAGCTTCCAGTCAATCCTGTCATGCCTGTGTATGCAAGAGTGACTAGGCATTGCATTTTATCACTGCTAAATGAAAACCAGTTGCAAGGTTGTAATTCGTTGCTGGCTGGAAAACCTGAATCAGACAAGTTATTTCCATGTAGTTTTACATTGCACAGGTTGAACCATTTAAATATTAAGAAACATCTCCAAGCTGCAACAGAAATGTTCCCCAGTACTGACAAAAGCATTCAACTGGCGTTTGTTTTCGCAGACTGCCTGTGTGGGCATGACAGGGCTGTCCCCTCTGTGATCTGACGAGGGGACTACAGCCCTAGAAATGCAGCTTAACTAACTTTAAGTTGCCAGCTTAGGTAGTATGAATGGTATGAGCTGAACCAGCATGGGGCTGAAATTGCTGGGAATCCTTGGTAAATTCCTGGGTAGTCAGCTACTGCCAGGGAGAGATGAGCTGGGCCTGTCCATGCTGCAATCACAGCTTGCCACTGTAGTTTGGATGTGCCCTGCAGGAACAGTTTTGGTTCAGTGGTGCCATTGACTCTGCCGCTCTGTGCTGGCACCAGGACAAAAAGCCTCCCTGAAGCTCATGACCAGGTGACACTCATTCAGCTGCCACCTAGAGCCACAATCTAGAGGCAAGTTTAAAGAGTGCCAGAGTGAAGTATGCCCACATCATGATCCTGAGGAATCCCTTTGGCCACGTTCTGTCTGACATGAAGCACAAGGCACATCCACAACCCTGGCATGCCCCAAGTGTCCTCAGCTACCACTGGGGTCAGCAAAAGCTAGGAAAGCATGATGGTGCTCTGAACTTCAAAGGATGGTATCCTTAATAATTACTCACATGGAATATGTAGTAGAAGAAATCAGTAGGGTTGGGGAACTACTCACTAACCCTACCAGCCAGGCATGCCAGAGCAGGCAGTAAGGCGGGCACCCAGAGTCCCACCTGGAAGACGACTCTGAGATACGTGTGCCAGACCTCGCAGTCCAATCCACTTCCAGCTCCTGCAGCCTTATCCCAGCTAATGCCGCACTGGTTAGCCTGGGTACCAGCACCAGTCTATTCACAGCAGCATGGCCCATAGTGAACAAAGCAACCTGCTCAAATGTTTACCTGTAATTTGGAAAAACTGTCGCCAGTGCTGTCACCAATATTTGAGTTAGCTGGTTTAAGCTGTTTTGAGTATACCTGGGCAAGCTGCAGCTGTACCTTTGGCTTGCAATATGAATATACCTGTGTACTCCAACTACACCATGAAAGCACCAAAGCAAGGAAAGGAACTAATATTTTCTGTCATCAGTCTTTTCTTCTAAGCATTGACGCATTAATATAATTTAGCAACCTTGCAGACACTCAAGTCGCTGGGGCAGCTGAGAGTGCAGTTCCCATTCAAAAGCTATTGCTGAAGCCCCTGCTCACAAGATACGTGATCTTTAACCATCTGACCTCATTCTTGTTCGTCTGTTATACATTTCTATAGAAACAGGAGCAGAAGTAGCAGTCAACAGCTAATGTCTGAATGCTGCTCAAGATTGTTCTTAGAGATTTCACCTGAGGCTGCCGGTGGAGCAACACTACCAAAATAGAGCAGGTAGCGTCTCACACTCTGCGGTGCTGAACACACCATACAGAGGACCTAAATGCTGAAATAACTTAACCCAGATCACGCTCCTATCACCTATACTGGTGTAAGTGGGAGGTAACGCAATGGAAACCTCACTAACTGAGATTTAAGCCCACAGTTCAGTAGAAACAAACTGGGCAAAAAGCCCAGCCTCTGCTTTCAGAAGATGACTTTTGCACCACTGGGTCAGAGATGCCAACATTGCATTTCGGATCTACCATGTTCGGGTAGGAATCAGAGAGGCCTGGTAGTGAATAGGAGAATAAACAAGTCTGTGAACCTCAAAAACTGTTGGAATGAATGAAATCATCACAGCACGCAGATCTGAATGTTTTTCTGCGTGCATTATGCTACCCACACAAACAAGAAACATTGCAAATCTCATCTCATGATTGACTTACACAGTCTTATTCTTTATTAGGATACTTTTATCTTGTACCTTCACAGTACTGTACCTTTAGTATCATGTCTCCGGGCAGCAATCTTCCATCTCTGGCAATTACCCCATCTCGATAAATATGCTGTATAATAATGTGAACCAAAGGAGTCTCACTGCCTCCCACAATCCTAATGGCCAGGTTTTCATGGGGATCGGTACGGTTGATCTTAATGCAGGTAATTTCCCCATCTGGAATCAGGTGATACAACCTGGGAAAACCTGGAAATGCACATTGTAAGGTATTTATTTGACATCACAGCTTTGCTCTGTTAAAACATGCATTGCACAACTTCAAGTACCTGCCAGTTAACAAAACTAGGTTTTATGCATCGATGTGATTTATACTGAGGAGGGAAGGAAAAGTATGCTTGCTGGGACTCAAAGGGATCTTTTTTTTAATTAATACATTCAAACTTCCTTTTTTTCCACAGCCCTAAACCTTTGATGTAATACAGACAGATGAAATGTACTTAAAAACAGTCACATGTGCTAATATTTTAAGGGAACAAACTACATTTTTAGTCACCAGAGACCCATCTGAACCAGGCCACAGTTCCTTGCTGGTCCTAGAACAGATGGGCATGGACACCTGGACAAACATCCATCCCTGCTGTGGTGGGCCGCACGCCCTGTCTCACTGGTAGCATCCCAGGCTGCCCCGTTTTCTTCTGGTTTTGGTACCATAGCTGAGGACTGGGTGCTTGGCTTGTGACATCCAAGGAAGTATTTTTTTTTACCTTCACCTATTGGAAAGGCAAGATTTCTCAGGCAATCCAAGGCACACAGTAGTTTGCCTACCAGACCCCTCTCCTTTCATCACTGTTTGACTCTAGGAAGTAGGAATGACTGGCTCTTACTGCGATATGTCTGCATTAAAACCACAGAACGCTCAAGGTGTCTGGAGGGAAAGATCTCTGCTGGCCTTGGCAATCTGGGTGTGGGGAAGAGGGACTAATGGTGGGCAGGGGTCCTTTTTGTATTTATAATGCACTGGGCAAGAGTATCCTCTTCCAAACCCTACTTTTCAACTGGCATGTTTGCTTTCACAGCATATCATTAATAATTTCTTTCCTTCTAGGTCAATTAAAAAATTAATCCCTATTCAACAATGAGCAAAGTTGAAGTAAAAGCACCAGTGAGTTTTCTAGCACAGTGTATCATCCTTCAATTATTTTGAATCCCCTATGGATGAGAGAAATCTTTTGAATTTTTTGTGTGTGGGTCCAATCCAGCGCTTATATGAAAAACCTGTAAGTCAAAAAATTAAGTGCTAATATTTTTTTCAATAACTTATTTTAGAAATGAAAGTACAGTGACTGTTACTGAATAGCGGTAAAGCGTTAAATGAAAATTAACAGAGCAGTATCAGAGATAGAACAAATATTTTCTACTACAGAATTGACAGAAAACAAACCAGCAAGGCACCAAAACCTTTTGGGAGAGAGCAAGGGGAAAGAAAGAACAGGAAAATAATGTTAAGAAACACCATGCTGCATCCCTTACCACTTCTTTGATCATATGTTCTTCGGGGCGGGAAGCTGTCTTCCTCCACGTCTGTAAAAAGCACCTACTGGTAGCACAGACTTCGACTTTGTGGTTTTACACGGAGTTGACAGGCAATAAAAGTCTATCTAGATAACTATACAGCCTTCATCAACCTAATATCCAAGTATTCATTTAGTTCATACTCCTGTAGTAGCACTTTCTGGGCTAATACCAGTTTATTTCAGTTTTGCACACAACTTTAATGTCTCAGGAATGGAAGGTGCTTTATTTTCCCCATACTCCTCTATTTTCTGAACATTATTTGCCCAGCTTGTAACTTGTTCGCTTCTTTCTAGCCTAAAAGGTGGATTCACCCCATCTAAATCCAGGCCTCTCAGCCAAATACATAATTCGGTGACCTATTTGCTCTGGCTTCCTTTATAGTGCATGGACACCCAATTGAACCCACTTCACTGCTAAATCACCCCTGGAGGTGCTAAACTCTCTCCACTGCTATGTAAGAAGAAAGAGGCAATTAACTCTGGCATCTCAGTAGGGTGCTTAAAGTCAGAGGATCCAAGTACTCCTCAAAAATCACCAAGAGACTGATACCTGCATCAGAATAAGCATGCACATTTTACACTCTCAGTGTGGCTATAAGGGTATTTATATGTAAAAATGCAAATGATAATCTGGATCCCCCAGATCTTCTCTGCACAGAAGCAGCATAAATACATTTCTCAGTGTAATTTGCAGGTTACCAAAGCAGTCCTGTAGCAGAACTGCTTCCATTTCCCATTGCATGATGATTCATCTCATGTCCTAACAAACCGTGCTTTTTGACTTAAACACTCATTCTACCATACCTTGTTCTGAAAACTTTTCTAAAGGAATTTTACCTGGTTACATTTCTGGACCATGGAGAACTGTGGACTGAACAAGGTATTGACACTCTCATGTCATTTCAGTCTGTAATTATCCCAGCGCAAAATCAGAGCAACGTGGCAGTAAAGTCTCTACACTTATATAAGACTTACATATATCTTTATATAAGGTATAAACTTATATAAGTTTCTTTGCATCTTGAACAATGCCTTAACTGGTTTATTAAGTCTTGCTCACTGACTTTCAATATGACGTTATGCAGATTCTTTTAGAGGAATTTTTAATACCTAATTTCCTTTAAAGTATGCACTCTACAACAAAACAAATCAAAACAAAACAAGACACTTTACTTGCCAGTCTGCAAGTGACTAAGGTTTCTCTTTTCATAGTTAGCAGGATGTACTTCTTCATCTCTTGTCTTAATTTGATTTGTGTTCTTTATTGAATATGATTAATAAATTGCACCAGTTTCTCCTCTGATTGGCCAAGCAACCAAAATAACTCCATGATCCCTTAATTTCTGCCCCCTTCATTTAAGACTTGCCTCTTATTTTCACCCCAGACATATACCTGGAGGTTTCTATTACCAACAACCTAGACTGTAGTAAGTGAAAGGCCAGTGCCTATTTTGATAAACTAACAATAAGTCTGACAAACTAAATGTGTAAAATAAACAAATACATGGGTTTTGAGCCAAAAAATTCACGATCACTTTTTCACCAACCAGTCTGCATACATTGTGTGCAATTTGATCAAAACCTACCATGCCTGTTTTAAGATGATGCCGTGTCTGGAAAGCAATGTCTTCAACTTGAATTTTTCTAATGTATATACCATACCTAGAAGAGGTGGACCCAGCTGCGTACTGGCTGCGTACAGTGAATGGGGCCTCAGCAACCTAATTTAAGAGACTCCAACTGGGTTGAGGGCTTGTACCATTCACATATACACAGCCTGTTGTGAGGCTGGAGCATCAGTTTGCACAGACCCCATTTTCCAGCCCTTACACTCTTAGAGTTTTCTGTTCTCTTTGACCAGGTTTTCCAGAGCAGGAAAACCCAGGAGTATTGCATACCTTTCTTTACCATTTTATATTTCCAGTCCTTAAATATCGAAGAGCTGCTGAATCTAGAAAGAAGTAAACTTTCTGTCTTGTTTTTGGTGATTCTTGCAGGTTTTCCCACAGAGTGTTGTGGTTTTGTCACCGGGGGTTGCATGGAGCATTCTGAATCTGTCAATATAATAAAATGTCATCTGCATTCAGAAAGATTGTGTGTGCTTTTTCCTCAAGCAATATTTTCCTTATATTAGTGTGCAATTTTATTGATATTTTCATGCATCCCATCACAGTAACAAGTAACATAGGAGAGACCAGCTTTACACAGTAAACTCCAGTTGTCCGGTACGATGTAGGGCACTGAGCACTCATTAATACAGTGGCCATGAGACTACAATAAAACATTTTAAGTATGCTTAATATTTTATCCGCACAGTTTATAATACTTAATGGTTCCTTCAGTGTTCAGGTTTCAGCAGACATCTGTGTGCACCGTGCTGCCATCAGGATAACTTCTGCTTTCATTCCCAGTATCCAGTGTGACAAAGCACTGTGTAATGTTTGCTCTGGAGTCCAGATTAATCAAAGGTCACTGTAAACAAAACTAGTGTCTCAGGTTGCAAGTCCTTATTTAGATCAGAAGGTCTGACTGATGTGAGGTGCCAGACCACTCCCACAAATAAGGCTATCCGCAGGGACACACGTTTATTCGTCCCGGCACCTGGTCACTAGAATTTAAACAAAGCTTGTGTAACCTGTTCTTGGAAAATTCTTGCGTCTGTGAACGTCACATGCACTTGTACTAGTGTGGGACTTCGTTCTGCAGCTCCCCCTTCCCAATTGATTTTCATTTATCATTTCATTCTCCCAGTGGTTTGCCATCATTTTGATTTAATGCCTTCCATTAATTCTCCAGGGATGCTGGTCTGATGCAGGGGGGCAGGTAGAAGGCAATGCCCGCTCTGATGTCTCCTCTTGCTTCTGGACATTCCTCTCACCAAAGGACTCCCAAAAGAACTAAAATAAAACTGTTGTAGAGTTGAATGTGTCTAAAAAGAGTTGTGGCTATCTCATCTACAGCAGGCAAAGTTTATCGGTCTGTAGTGGAGGAAATGCTACAGATCCAATCTCTTTCTTCTGGAAATTGCCTGGCTCTTCGTCCTAAAGCGGAGTGCTTTGAACCAGTCCTGTAAGATTTCCAACAGCTGTTTGGGGACATTGGAACTGCAGCTGAATCAAAACTGGGGAAAACAGAAACAGCGTGGGATTCCTGCAGGGTGCAGCCTTCCTGAGACGAAAGTTTGGCTGCTGCTGTCTTGTCCTGGGGCTGGATAAGCCACTTTCTTTTCTGCATGTAGAGAGCCTTAATGCCATGAAATGGTTGATACCCAGAGCCATCTGTGTCTTACTTACTTACCTTCTTTTTCTTCATGTACCTTTCCCAAACATTGAACTATTTATACTATCTATCTTATATATATGTATAGACAATACAACAGGGCTCAGACTGAGTAGTAGGAGTGAGATACGCCCATACAACAGGAGAGTCTGTTCTGTGATCCTGCCAGTGCCTGCCAGGGCTCCCTTGGTCTTGACTGCTGCAAAGCAATAACAGATGGTAGAACTGCACCCGCCATGAGACTAAGAAGAATGAGTTTGACTTTGAACAACGTTTGACATCCTCAAGGAATCATAAATTCAATTTATTTTACAATGACTTGAATGCAAAATGGAACTGATGAACATTTTTGAAAAATAGCAGCATGGCTCTCTTTTACTGTAAAACTGCGTAGATGTTTTTGCAATTGCATTCCCAAATTCTTTCCTCTTAAAACATTAGCTGGTTTACTACTTGTATTTGTAGAATAGTTGGAGTGAAGAGTATATATACAGTTTCTCTTGGAAGTGAATTTGAAGAATGTCATGCCAAACTAAGAACACAGTGATACAAATAAGCATAGCAAAGCTGGAGCAGTCTTTGCTCAGAGATATTTTATCATTTAAGTAGATTGTCAAGGTCATTTACACTAGTAGACCCAGTCAGAAGATATTATATCTTAAATGCGTCAGCGCCGGGAGGATGTCCCTGTCACCTTCCCTCACTTCTCAGAATGAAATGATCTCTTTTAAACTTTCCTAACTTCTACTTCAGACCTGGAAAGCTATTTGTAGCTGTAAGTGCTATTAATGACATTACTCTCAGGAAGATATCACAAGCTTGGGTGCTGTACTACAGACAAATACTTCTTTGCATGTTATTAAAATTATGAAATTATTAAAAATGAGACATTATTAAATTATTAAAATTGAGAATATCTTAATGCCTCCTTCCCTCAAACATTTTCTCATCAGTGTGCGCACTTTTCATTCATTTCTAACATTTTCTTTGGTTTGGACAAGGAACAGTTCTTTGCCAAAAATGTCACCAAAACGTTTAAACAGAGGAACAAAGACAGCCTGAACCATTTAAATCCAAAATGGGCACATATGACATTGTTTAAAAATATCAAACCAAAGGTTGCAAATGGAAATCATGAAGTAATCTTCACAGTGCAGGACTGCTACTAGCTCCAGCTATAAGATAGCGTTGGACTGTAACTATTTCTCTGCTGTAATTATTATAGAAACACATTTGCTGTTTTACATCATATTTTAGATTGTCCCTGCATAGCAAAGGAGTTTTCCAAAACCAGTACTGCATTCAGCTTCAAGTTAGGCAGAGTCATGGTTATTTGAATGTTTTTTCTCCCACATCAGGAATAATTATTTTGTCTTGCACCCTCACAGTCATATTGCAGCTGAGCATTGGCCCAACAGACATATCGGCTTCAGATTAAAGGCACCTACACACTCTGCAGTGCACAAATAGTTAATTTAACATCAATGGTGCTGATGCTGAGGGTCAATACATAGGTAAGTGCTATGGTTTTTGTTCTCAAAGCTCCTTTGACCAAAATACAGTCAAAACACATATTAAACAGAGACATCTGAACTAGGGTGAGGGAATTCTGAAACCTGGGAACAGATGGACTATAATACGTTGAGTTTTGCCAGATGATCTGACAGCTCCTTTGTCAACAAGACGTTATCAGCAAGGAGGGGTTATTTCACTCTGTGCCCACTGTGAGGCTGGCACAGTCTCAGCCTCATGCACTGACTAAGCCTGGTCAGGAAAGGAGCATCCAGAGAGGTGGTAAGGTGCCATACGATCTGCTGGAGCAATGAGGCATGGCTGAGGTGTGCTTTCAGGTGGTCCCAGGCATGAACCTGTGAAACTTGGGGCAATGCAGCAACAGGAACCAGTGCTCTCACACCAGGTGTGGGGACCTCTGAGGCCAAGAACCACCACCCACAGTAACACCTCCATTCCCTGGAGAGTGGAATGGCAATGGGGATACAGACATGTGGAGCTGCTTTTTTTCCATCAGGTTTGGGATGGATCTTTAGTGAGCACAGGGCAGAGCATACTGCAGCTATCCCTAAAGATTGACCAGCAACTCTAACCAGCAGTCCAACTGCAGACTGCTCAGAGCAGTTTCTTCAATAAAAGAAGAAAACATCCAGAACTGGAGAAGAAAACAAGCCTCCAGCTGGCAGGATGATGATAACTGCTACAGAAAGAAGTTTATTCATTTGCTCCTCCAACAAGAAGAAACAGAGAGAGCCTTTGAGATGCCATTACACAAAGCACCTGTTGCAAAGGACTGAGTAGAGATCCTTGTTAATGTTGTGTTTGTATGGCTGTGAGTTACTTGCTTGCATTTTTTAAAGACCAAATTCCAGAACTGTGTAATCAAAATGCATTCTTTGCATACGTAATTAATACAGTAATTTAGGTGCCCAGCTTCTGTGATCTCAAGCGGAAGAGTAACTGCTTATTAAGTAATTACATATGTACCTGGTCTTTCCAGTGCAGTGGAATATATTTGGAAGCTTACAGGCATGCTTGGTGCAGAGAAATGAAACCACAAGCAGAGTCAAGGACAGAATGACAATCTTGACACTGTGAATGGGGCCCTGAAGTGTTTGCCACCTCAGGGTCCCATTATATGTCCCTTAAAAAGGAGACAACAGCGTTTTTCATTCTGCTGGAAAAGTAAAGGCCAGTGGCATCTTCACACCTCCTTCTGTTAACATCTGGACTGCACTGTGATACTGGATAGGTACTGTTGGCATCCAGATCATCCTCACGCACTCTGGACACGAAACTGAGCTTTCAGTGGAACAATTAGTAATGTCAACTAGAAGCCTAGGTAGAAAGCAGTCATAAAAATGTCTGTGTCCCATGCTGAAGAGGTGTCTTTTGAAAAGTATGAACTTGAGACATGCAGAATTTCAGTCCAGCTGAAGAAGGGCAAGCTTTTGCTTACAATAGATTGAACAGTTGCGAGTGAATGAGAATCATATCAGTCTGCTCAAAGAGGGCTGTAGATAATTTACTTGCAAAATTTTACTTGGGGGAAAAAATATTTTGGACAGTAAAGTTATTAATAAACTTAATAATCATGTTTCCAGTCCAAGGAGCAGATTCATATTATTTTTATGGAAAAGGTTCACAATTTTGAATTATCAGGTTTTGTTTTGGCTACATCACCAAGTATGTGGACTAGGAGAGTAAGCACCAAGAACACAGTAACCTAGTGAATCTCTCTTGAAGGAAAAA
This sequence comes from Balearica regulorum gibbericeps, assembly GCF_011004875.1. Taxonomy (NCBI): domain Eukaryota; kingdom Metazoa; phylum Chordata; class Aves; order Gruiformes; family Gruidae; genus Balearica; species Balearica regulorum. Next base: position 52,557,863 of record NC_046187.1, on the reverse strand, counting down.
GCAAATAAAGCAGAATTATTGAATACTATTCTCTGATTCATCACTTCAAAAATTATGCCTAAACACAGCATTTGGCAGCATTTTGTCCTTATTTTGTGTGGGTTTCAATGATAGCTTGAAATTCAGAGCAAAGGGAAGTTGGATATTTTGTCTTCTTAAAGCCCTGGGCATTTGATCTGGGAAGAGAAGTGAGGTGCTGAGGCACCAAGCGAAGGAATAATAAGCTCAGTGAAGACATTGGTTAAGATGATGATTCCCACTCTATCATCACTTCCTCTTGATGCATGAATGCTAATGTTGGCTTCGTAATTACAATCCAAAGCAATTAGTAACATTTGCTTATTGCTTTGAGAATGCCAAATGCTGTTACTGCCTGCCAGACCCCTCATCCTTGACATACGTCAGACAAACTTGCCTCTCCCCCCTGTGTAAGAGAAGAGCATTCTTACCTCATCACCTGCCTGACTGAGGTAATACAAGTCTGTCACCAAGGATCCCACAGAAGTGCTGGACTAATTACAGTACTTTGTACTTTCATATCACCCTCCCATTGGGAATTTCCAGTCCTTAACCAAAAGTCCTGAATTTCCTATAACGTATGATCACTGTGATCCATTTGCTTTAGGGGGTCAGACACATGCTGACAAAGCCTCTTGAACAAAATGATAGAGCAAATCAATGACAGCTCCAGTATTAGATCCCAGATGCCCAGATCCCACATCCCGCATGCTAGATGCTGGGCTGGCTGTAGCACGCAGGCTGTTACCAGAACAGTCTTATGTGAGGTCCCACACAACCAAGCAATATTCTTGCCTGCCAGTCACTAACAACTTTTTAAAGAAGAAAATAAGGAAAGATTGATTTTTCTGGTTTTTTTTTAATCACGCACAGCCTACCACATGAAAGGCATGTCAGTCATGGACATCCAGTTCCCACATGGATAGGGTCCCCTACCCCATTTTAAGTGATAGCACAAGGAGAACAAAGCATTACCTTCCTCTCCAGCAGCAGAGTTTCCAACAGTCTCCCTCTCCCGGTCAGCTTGGTTGGAAACAGCGCTTCCACTTTTTGTCCTTCGAAGAACACTGAACGCCTTGTTTATTTTTTTAAAAGATCTGCTTCTTATAGTGGAGCGTTCAAAATGTCGAGCTGCAACAGCAGGAAAACCCAAATCAATACAGTTCAGCAGTTCTGGGCTAGAAACACACGGTTTCTGCAGCTGACGGCATCCAACGGGACATAACATCAACAGCAAGGCTGCCTCCACTTCACCTTTGCACCTGACTCCAGCTGATACTCCAAGGCTGCACCCACCTGAATGTGGCTACAATTATCCTGCCTCTGTCCCACACCCCGGAATTGCCACCTTCCCTGTCTGTTTTGCCAGCCATGCACAGACATCTCCTGTGAGTGTAGTAGCCTGGGCAACAATAATCCTCAGTCAAGGCAGAATCAGCAGCGATCTTGTGAAAAATCCATATAAAAGGAAGAAGTGCTGCCCTTCCCAAGCTATGTAAGTTTGATACACACACACAAAAGCTTGAAGTTGTTAAAAACTCTTTTTGAAAAAAAAAAACCAAACCCAAAAAAACAACCCACACCATTGCCTCAAAACCCTGCAATGCTTCCAAAGCTGCCAACAATTTCATGCCAAAAATTCAAAGATTATCAAGTGGGAGGGACCAACTAAGTCACATCTTCTAACCTGGGTAAGGCAATAAAAAAACCCCAAACCATAGTATTTTCAAAACATGTCACTCTCTTTTCCATCCTGCTGAAGATATCTTCAGGGCTGTTGCTGTTCTGTCTCTTCAAGCTCTGCACGCTAGCTAAACATTGTAATCTAACACTACAACATTCCCTCAGACCAGACTGCAGCCTCTAAACTCAATAAAACTGGTGGGATTTAATTTCATTCTGGTGTTCTCTTCTTGTCCGCTCCCTTTCCTCGCCTCCCTAGCACACAAGAGGATAGCGCTGCTCATTTTCTAGCCTTTTTTCAGCCCTTCATTGTCCCAACATGCAGCTGGTGCAACACAAGATGGACTATTCGTTTTGGCTTCAGAGTCCTCAAATACCAGCTTTGAACTCACTGTTAATGCTTCCAAGTTTGCCTTTGGCCAGGCCATGTTTTTCAGATATGACACTCATCAGAATCGGGCACAGTATCACAGGATGAAGGATCAAGGCAAGGTTTCCTGTTGCAACTTGTCTCTGACTGTGATTATCTCAGCAGGACCAGTTTCTCTGAGCTGCACCTCCCTGGGAGGTTGGCAAACATCCCCCAGGCTCCCAAGGCACTTCTTAAGATTTGTTTTCCTGCAAATACTTGACAACTGGCAAACGCAGTTCCCAACAGGGTTTTGGGTAGGTGCCCATGACAGTGTCTATGGGGGTTACTTGGGCCACCATGTTTTGGTGAAGCCATTACACAGCTACACCATCTCCCTGACACATCACACATGCCATTTACTCTTCCAACTGAGCTGACTTGTCTAAATAATCTTTCTTAAGACCAACAATTTGCATGTATGCAGCTAGTCTGTCTTCAGCTTGATGCTGCCCTCGGGCCAAGCAAATTTGTTTTTCACCTCAAATCTATTGGGTCACTGAGTGCTCAGTTTGATAAGCCATGTAAAATTAAAGCTTTCACTCTCCCCTTTTTTTTTTTCCTTAAAGCTTCCAACAACATATGTTTCACAGAAAGCAAATGCTGAAAGAGGCCACCAGGCTCTGAAACCATCACTTTTAGTTCTTACTTCTGTTTCGGTTGCTGCAATGCAGGTCTCCAGGGCTGCTGCCCGACTGGCTGTCCTCTGAGGTGGGGCTAAAGGCCGGGTTCACCAGGCCTGGCTCATCTGTCATTAAGGCGATGGCTGCAGCTGCCGAGAGCTCGGGGCCCAGGGCAGCTACTGCTAAGCTGGAGCCACGGTCTGGAGAGGAGTCTTGGGAACGCCTCTTCCGTTCCTTGGTAAGGCCATAGTGGGATGCTCCTTTACATCTAAGGAGAAGGGAGGGAAAGGGAGACATGATAACAAGTTGTATTTAAATGTTGCGTGCTTATGAAAATTATCCGGTGCCAAGGAATCGCTTGGAGTACAAACTGTGACGATCATGGTGGCCGATGAAACACAGATGCTTAACAAGAGGGGAAAATGCCAGTGCAATCATGTTATGCAGAATCAAAAAGAAAGAAAACTGTCCTTCAAAGTATCTGAGTTACCACGTTACGTGGAAAGACTGCTGCTGGTCAAGAAAAAACAAAACGCCGCAGCCTCGTGTGTAGTCTCATGTGTATAAATAGTTACTGTGGATGCAAGAGGACAGGAATAGCAGGTGGCTAATTAAGCCAGAGGCCACAGTCTGTAATTTCCCTCTTGCCTCTGGTCAATGAAAGAAAGCAGAGTGAGGCCTGACAGCTTCTCCAGGTCTGCTGGTGAAACAAAAGGTGCCTTACCCAGCCCTGCACCATGAAAAACCTTCCCGGTCACCAAGGTGGTCACACCAGGAGCACAGCACTGCGGTCGTTCATGCAGGAGGCAGGGCCTGCCCTTCAGGTAGAGGCCAATGCAATCAATGACGGGAGGGCTGCAGGCGGGAGTCGAACGCCTGGCGTCTGCAGGAATCAAGTCCCCACGCAGTGCCCATACAGACCATTTACTACTTGAACAGGTGGAAATGAAATTTCCAGCTCTGCTATTTCAGCTCATTTGAGACACTAAAACAGAAGGGTCGTTGCCCTGATGGAGGAAGAGGTTGTGGAGTGTCCCACTGGCCCCACAGTCCCGCCAGAGCCAAGGAGGGAGCACAGGGCTCCCACTGAATCACTGAGCCTCAGGCCTCAGACCAAGGTACTTGGGCCAGCCTGGGACTTTACCAGTTTGGGGAGCTCAAGACTGGTTCTAAAATAATCCAAATCCTAAATCCTGTCTCAATCTCCTCAGTGACAAAATCCTCTGTTTCTAGTGGAGACACACATGTTCCCAGAAAAGCTGAAGATACAGCATTATAAGAGGCAAATTACAAAGCCTGCTTTGAAACAACTTACTTGTGGTCCCAACTGTCTGCTCTGGATTCACTCTTGACAGCAAAGGCAGGACCATACATGGCATTTCTTCCTTAAGACTTATTAAAGTCACTTGAATGAAATTAAAGGTCGCTGTGCTGTTCATGAGTCAGTATTTAATTAAAGCTATAAAATAACTGAAGAGACAGAGTGGCCCAAGGACACAGCACCGGTGACTTTTCTCCAGCACCACTTCAGCCCAATGCCCACCCACTAGAACCTCATTCATTAAAAAAAAAAAAAAAAATCTGCCTTTTAATCGTGATCTAATGAGCTTGGCCTACTTTCAGTTACTATTATCTCTTTTTTCATAGCAAAGGCTAACTGATGACTTTCATAAAACTGCCCTGTAGGATGAACTCACAGAAATAGCTGCAGAAACCCTTAGGGATGGAAAGTTCTTCGTAATATATGGCATGCACAAAAGGCAATGCATAATACATACAGCACACAACGCTAGTGGGTTAAGTGTCAGAAAAAGAAGTAGCACACTGAACAGAGGCCTTGGAAGAGAAATGATTTATGGAAGCAGTTCCTGGGACAGAAAGATGAGAAGAGAATGAGTCAAAGAGCTCTCTATATAAGCTTTGGAGCAGCAGTTTAATTTCTCTTACGGTATTGGCTTTTTATGAGACACAATTGAATTAAAAACTTTAAAGCACAAAACTATGATTTACCATCATTTTACCTCATACTGCTTCTGACAACTTTCATCATAAAGAGGGAAAAAAAAACCAACCCAAACTGCATCATATTGATGCAACTGTGTAAGGGCTTTGTATATGCTTGAAGGTTTGAACGGGAATGGCTGTGGCAGAAATTATTTCTAAAGCCTTTCACAAGCAAAACGAGGCGTCTCAAAAGCAAATATTCTTATGGAAGTGAAGGTTGGTCAACTATTTCAAAAGACCAACAAAAAGGTATTTGGGGTACCTATTCCAAGACAAGACTGCAACAATAATCATGTAAAACAGAAAGGAAGAGCTCTCCTGCCTCCACTGCCTCCACTGCAGCAGGCATTTTCCTATTCCTTCCCAAAAAAAGAGGTATGACTTCCACACACACCCCCACCACCACCCCCTCCCAGCATTCCCCACCATGGCAGAATGCTCTCCTTTATATTTCCTAGGGAGCAGAGCCACAAAGGCCTTCCCCTCTTGCTGCCTACCTAAGCTTATCCAACACGGCATTTTGGGAACCTGTCCTTGACCTCTCCCACTTGCAGTAAGGTCACATTTACTAATTCAGCCTATGAATGCTCAACAAAATCATTAAAAAATATTCTAAAAAGCCAACACAATGAAATGAACAAAAAGCAATGGCTTCTCAAAAGCCAATCTCTGCCTTACAGAGATGCTGCAAATATTCAGAATATAAGAGATATTCCTACTTCACATTTTATTTTATATGCCTCTGTTTTCACCATGCCAGTAAAGTTTCAGTAGCTGATCTTAGACCATCAGCCTTGTGAATGGGTCCTCAAGCGCAGATCTTTTTTATTTTTGGCGGGTTGCATGAAGATGAGAAGTGGCTCTGCCCAAAGATTCCCAGCTACATGGATTGAACTGCCAGGTGCCCATCTGCACTTCACTATTAAAGCCTTCATTTTCTGTGGAAATCCTCACTCACTGCTGCTGTCTGAACTGCAGACACCCGGTTAGCACCATCAATCCAACAGCAATGAACAGAAGACAGCTACTTTGAAAGTAGAGAGGGCTGACACGGTTTAAGATGTGGTTTATTGGAGAAGACAAGTTGTCATGATACAAAGCACAAGGCATACCTTTCTAACTCTGCCAGAAATAGTTAAAAGAGAACCAAAGCTCTTCAAGTATGAGCACTGAAGCTTTTTCTTAAATAATTGTGGCAGGCATAAATGAACACAAATCAAGCCCTCTTTCTTCAGATTAGCACAGTGTCCTTGAAGAAGAAAAAAAAGTCCCAAGCACTCAAACTTGCAATAAAATCTGCAAAAAAACCCCAGCATCTCTTCACTTTCATTGTTTTCCTTGTGCTGACACCGCTGTGATAACAGAAAACAGAAGAGACGACTGTCTAAGTGGAATCATATTTATAGTGTCTCAGCTACATTTTTCCATATGGTTGGGTTTGGCTCCCAGAAAAGAGAGATCCATAAAACAGCTACATGCCAGTACTAATTATCTCTCTCACTGTGATTATTAATCAGCTGCCTGATTTACAGCTGGAAGAGCAAGATTAACGTGGGCCAGTCAGAAAGCGAACCCAACACTGTCTGGTGGCCAAGGTGAACTACAGATTTATGTTCATTCTCAGTTGCGTCGGACAGCGAGTGCATCCGTGCAGCCGTATGATACCAAAACAATTTGAAGGCCAAAACGGAGAGACATAAACAGACATGAATAATGTGCGTTGTACAGTTCATGGCATTAAAGTAGTGTCACCAGGTGCGTACAGGAAATTCAGAAAATAGTTTCTTCTGTTTGCACGGACTCTTTTATGAAGCAGAAATGTGTTGTCCTAAATCCTAGCCATATGAGCTACCCACTGGGCAGTGATAGAGCAGCGGTGGCTGCTGAAACTTCACCCAGGGCTGCAATTCTGGCATCAGCACCGGTGGCTGCAGGGCAAGCCTTGCCCCGTGCCCTGCTCTGCACACGAGGGAGGCTCTGCACTCCAGGCTTCAGGAGCAGCACGTCCCACGTGCTGGAGCCAGGAGATCTAAAACCCCATGGCCGCCTTAACTCAATCCTACCATTTGTAAAAACTCTCTTTGGTCAAACTCAAGGCCAACAGAAACATTTCCACTTCATTTGCAAATTCAAATGAAAGCAGTGGTTTGAAAACAGCGATGTGTTTTCTTTGCAGCATCCCTGACTCACACAGCAAAGGCAAGCCTGAAAATGAGGTTGACCTCAAGGATTTCTATTAGCCAGGCTGACACAGGGGCAAAATTTAAACAAGGACAACTGCATGGATTTTTTCACTTCACTTCTAGTGATCTAAATGAAAGAATATCACAGGCAAAAAAATATATGTATATATTTATAATGCATTTGCTCTTTTAAAAACTCCCTGCTTTCTATCTGTGTCACTTCACAGGCTATCCCTCTTTCTCCCTGTCTCACACTTGACTGCCTGGGCAGGAAACTGGAAAAAACTGAATCTAGAGAGTGACAGTGCTGTTGAGCCAGGTCTGGCACAAATAAACAGAGCAGAACCTCTCCCTGCCCAGTTCCAGCAGTGCTTTCCCAACCTCACTTCCAGCACATTCATATTTTGGTGCTGTTTTGCTATAGTGCAGCAGCAGCGGACACATTGTCTGAGTGCAATTAAGAATAATGTATACAAAGCACTCAAGATTGCCCAGCAGAAGAAAATACTGCATAATGGGCTGTCATCGCTGATAGGAAGCTAAACCCTGATCAGGGTAGACAAGTATGTTTCAGCTATGCCCACCCTGCAAGCAGTCTTATCCCTATGTAATTTGGGCTTGACACAAGCCAGGACCAGAGGTACCAACAGTGTGTATCACAGTCTGACCCCATCACACAAACTCTCCCAACTGCTGTGGTACCCCTGAAGTGATCCAGTGGAAAGGCTGATGGAGAAACTGAAGGTGACCAGTAAGGAGCATCCAGGAGGATAATCTGGTGTTTATAACCTCACTTGTGGGACCCTGGTGAGAGGCTCCTGTTGTGTCTGGGAAGGAAGGGGGGGGGGTTGGAGAGGTTGACTCACAAGAAGGTGTTGGCAGTTCCTGCCCCACAGGAACCATTTGCACCGTGTGTACATCAGCAGTGCCTGTAGCCCAAACATAACCCAAATACCAACCATACGGGTTTCAGGCCAAACACCTAAACTCTAAAGCTTTCTGAAACTCCGTCATGAGGGAGTGAACTGACTTGATCAGTTCTCAGGCAGCGATGACACGAACTCTTCGGATCTTACTTCCAGACCAATCATACTGGCTTAAGAGGCCAGAGCCATCAACATCTTCAGCAGTGAAGGTGACCATTATCCTGCTGGTCTTTACACCCAATGATGTATCATCCTTGCTTGGAAATTTGGCTTCTGTGAATCCCGGTCCAATGTGCAAAATTCCTTCTTTTGCTATATATGAAAATCAATCCTGGAACTGAGTGCTTAACTGCAATTCTTTTTCATTGGCAATTCTGAGTTCTTGCAAGGATTAACCACTGCATGAATGCTGCATATGAATAAAGCTTCATAAATAAGTACTTGATTTTTTTTTCCTTTTCTGCATTTTATAAAGTATTGTGTCATGTCAGGAGCGTTCCTCAAGCTACTGTAATCACCAGCTACAGCTAGAAAGGTTCTGCCTACACTAAACCTTCCTCAATATTCATAAAGAAGGGGATAAGCCGTCTAAAAAGCAAAGCTTAAACTCCTGGATTACAGTTTCCAACCAACATTCTCTGAAAGTCAGGCTGCAAAAGCCTTGTCTAAACATGCAACTAGAAACAGGCTGTTCTCTGCACCTGTGCTTGAATGCCACAGTGCCAGCAATTTCTAGATGCTCACCACTGCTGTTCTGTGCGCTTTGTACCCTGACATTGATGCACTTGGGTATCCTCTCCCTCATGATCTCCCGGTGTCAGAGGCTTCCCATCTTGTTTGGGGGAAAAACATGCTCATTTTTCACCTAACTTCAGTGGGAAATTGTCCAGGTTACTATTACTCTTTCACTTCAATAACCCTATAAACAAAAGCCTTTTAGAGACGGCTTCCTGACACCTGGGGCATCAGGGCTGGCTGGGAGGGAGGCGTGGGTCAGCGGCTTGATCCCTGCTGCCTCTGGAGGGCTGAGATGAGCGATTCCATCCTACATCTCCATAAACACCACTCTTTTCCATGTCAGCACAGAGATAGCTATGATAGAAGTTCAGATGAGGCAAATGGCTTCTCTGTCTAGCTGTCAGAGAGATTTTCTCATGTCACTTGCCCTCTGTTGTCAACCAGAGCCTTTTGCTAAAGTATAAACACATAGTAGATTTAGTGGTTCTATATTTCTGCATTACTACTCTATAAATATTTATAAAGGTCCTCATAACATTTATTTCTTTAAGCTAAAGTTATTTAGTTTAAATACTTTCCCACAAGATAGGAAAAAACTCTCAAATATCCATTTTTTTCAGTTTAATTTCTGCATATCCCTGGTATGGTTCCCTAAGGTTTTTTCCATGCTTTTTGTTTTAATGAAGCCATTGTAATTCAACAAACTCCGGAATTACCTTACTAGCAAAGCCTAAAGTTGTGCTGTGTCCTATCTGTAAAGATCTGACTCCAGGGAAGGCCTGTCATTTTTACAAAGTTTTGCACTATGATGCTGTCAAACAAAATATATTTGTATATTATATAAGGAACTTGTGCAGGAATATCCTTATACTTACACTTCCATGGCAGCTACTCTGTACAAATTCGGGTGCATCACTAGAAAAATGACCTATAGTTCCCATGGATTAAAAAAAAAGAATGGTTTTCTAAGCATATGAAGAAAATATAAATTGAGCGTTGTTTATAATTACTATGTTAGTCATCAGCTATAGTGAGGAACTCCCATTCCTATGATTTGGTTGCTGAGAAGGAGGAGCAAGCATGGCTAGCAATTTTGGTACAGACCCTTGAAAGTATTTTGCATTGGTGAAGAATGGAATTGCTGTTCAGATTTCAGGCCCCACAGTTCCCAAAACTACTGACAGACAGGCGGGGCCAGACACAAATTGAACAAACATTCAGTGGAATCCAAATCCCCTTTTTAAATTTGACTGTTCATACTGAGGGAAGGGAGTAATCTCCAATTTTCCTAGTAGTTTTCAGGAAAGTTGAAAGAACTTGGAACACATTTTTATTCTTAAATAAATTGTAGAGTTTAAATTTCATGTACAGGCTACCAAAGTGTCACATAACATGTCGTCATGTTTAAGATTTTTTTCTCTTTCTCTTTAAAACGCAGAAAGTTGTATTTCAACCACCATCATCAGCTTCTATTATGAAATCTTTTAAAAGGCCCATGAACTTCTATCATGGGAACAGGGAATTGGGAGAAATAGGTAAACAATACTTGTTGCCTGCAATTGTGGGCAAAAATCATGACTGGGGTTATTGTGCAATGATCCCAGTTGTTGTTGGGACTGTGTACAAATTGTTGGTCCAGATCATGTTCTCTGCCTCCCCTGACGCTTCTTCCAGGCCGCTACTCTGATTTTGAAACTGCAACCATACTGATCTCTCTTCAAGGTTCAAGCGCCATTTCAAGTTCTAGTCTTAAGCCGTTCAAACAAATTACAGCTGTCTTACGTACAGGGAAATGGAGCTGTAAATTGCTAGAGACAGATGAGATGGGCAAGTCAACATATGGGCTGGAAATGCCAGCTTCTTTTATGGATTAGCACAGCTTCTGTATCGTGCCTAACGCAACTACTACTTTAGAGAAGCCAATATTCACAACTGAATTTTTGGCTTCGCCCTCTGCTGCCCCTTCCCCACCTGTACCCAAGCCACCAATGCTCTGAGAATGCAGAAGGGCATCAGCAGCCTGTTCCCACTGCTCACGTAAGGCATGGTCTTAGGTCACTGCCTCAGCTTCTACCTTTTCAATGCTGCCTTTAAACGTAATGCTCATAGAGAACAAGTAGCCTTCGAGCCACAAAAATGAGGAATTAACCAGGGTGAAAGACTTCAGCCAGCCTATTAATCATTATTTGCTCCTAGATTACCATAAACATACATTTTTAATCACAGGGAAGTTACTGGCCAGAAGTACAGAGCCAGAGGAACCTTGTGTGATGCTAAACAGCAGCAATATTTATTTATTTATACTGAACTTACTCAATTAAATACTGAAGCTCCCCAAGAGTAATCTACATATCTCATGCAATCTACTCACACCAGCTGACTCTGACAAGGAAAACAGAGAGCAGCACACTATCTCTAACTCTTGGTAGGTGCTCAGTTACTGACACAGCAAGGAACCTTTGAGTAGCTGGCTAGGAGATTCAGAGCAAAATAAGAGGGAAAAAATAAAACACACGGGACTAGCATTTTTGAGCTGGTGAGAGCCTGCAAACTTTGCTGATGGCTTCTAGTGCTTTTAGCATTCAACATAAAATACATCATTTAAATCCACTAATCCTGTTCAAGTGCTGTATTAAAGTCCTAAAGTACTAAAAACTCCTCTTGACTTCAGCAAAGCTGGGGCTTGATGAAAACTTTACCAGGTGCTTTCATCACCTTCCGGAATTGCACCATTTTCTACACAACACACTTAAAATCTTCAGCCTTCCCCACTCTTGAAGAAGAGGAAAACTCAAACATTGTTTCAAAAGAAAGTGAGTAAACACAAATTAGAAAGACCTCAAAGAGGTTTCTTCATGGAAAACTTGGGTACTTATCAAAACTTGTATATTCTTTCATCTACAAACGGTGTGCACGAGGGAGCAATCACATGCAATGTGTGTCAGATGGGTATTTGGAAAGTAACGTAACACTTACCCTCAACAGCTGTCAGCTTCATGTCTGGTTTTCAGGTCCATCCAAGACCACTCAAAGAGCAGCACTAGTATGCTGCAGTCAATCTTGACCACGGATTTTGCCTTATACTAATGAAATAATAATATAACCTTTTTACAGTAGGAATTCAGATTGTATGTAATGACACTGCAGCGGGATCGTTGAATATCTTCCTCATTTAGAACCTTAACTGAAAAATGAGCCTAAGGAAAATCACAGCATATAATATATACACAAAGGCTCAAAAAATGTTAATGCTTTTAAAATCAAGTTATCTGTGACAAAAATGACAAGTGCAAGGACAAAGAAGTTCTTAAGACATTGCAGTGCTGTACCTCATAATACAACACAATCTAATACACTGCATTTTTCAAATTATGTAGATACACATGTAATTAACATTAAGAATAAGCATTCAATTTGTTGATTCACGTGTTTTTAATGTTTATTGCTCAGTGTTTTGATCATCGGATTATATTCAACAGGTATAACTAGTCTTCTGGAACTTAGTATCTCAGCTTTGTTTTCCCCTCCTCCTATCCCCACCTATACTATAAAAACTTTACGATGCAGTAAGCAAAATATGCTTGCAATGGGACAAAGGGTTTTGTTTTTTTAACAAGAGTGACAGTATCAGCGTAACCCGATTCTTGCACCTACAAACAGAAGAGCCTGCCAGACAGAAACTTTGTATTTACACATACTTAGCACACATTTCTTTTTAAAATAAAACAAATTTCAATATCTGCTATGTCACAGACTCAACAAGCCAGCACTGAGAGCAGGTTTGAGGTTTCTGTTGGCACAAAGCAGTAACACACACACATAAGTCGCTAGATGCAAAACAACAAAAAGGGAACACTGCATTCAATTTCAAGGTGTTTTCAACCCAAGACTTGGGTTTACCAATACGTTCTCCACCAGAATTTGAAATCACAGGAAACAACGGGGCTGCAGTCAGTACATAATGAATGCTGTCTTTATACTCTCTTATTGATAGAACATGCTAAGAAGTGCCACCCACAGCTCTAGTTCTGGTAGCACTTGCCTGACCTCAGTGACCCAAAAGTCACGTAAGGTCACTTTTAGGTCAGCGTGGGTATCTAAATTACATCACTAACACATCAAGCTCTGAAAACCTACTTGTTTCCTCATGAGGAACGTCAGAAGAACGTGGTCTCAGCACACCTTCTCAGAAGTTGAAAAAGCACAGAGATCCCTGTCAGATGCCCAGCAGAATGTTGAGCAAACATCTCTGCCACCATGACTAAGTAGCATCTTAAGATGTCACAAATATTTCCCGTTTTAAAAAGTAGTTCTCCTGTCTTATCTAATCCAATGTCTCAGTCAACAAAGACCCTGAATCAGTCCTATAGGAAGTGAAATGCATGTGACTCATGCATCACTGTGTCTTAAAACCCTAAAGCAACATGGGCTCCTTGTAGGGGTGGGGAAGGAAGAATACAACATTTCCTGGTGTATCACAGAGCTCAAATTCCAGGATTTCAGCCTAAATGAGTGTTGACACTGGCTTAAGAAGTACATAAGTCACGCTATTGACTAAATATCTGATTACACTAGTTTTTTTATGAATATAACATACCCAACAGTACATTTTGCTAGAGAAACACCATTCCAGCTTCTGCTTCTCCTGGCTCTGCAATCTTCTCCTTTGCATGTATGGCTGGAAGAGCATTGATCAGAGGGATGTTATGAGATAGTTTTCAGATCAAAACTCCCCAAACCCATTGGACATGCAAAAATCTTCACTGCTTGTGGTTTTATGGGTTCTACCCAGTTAAATCTGAGACATTTCTGTGAGATATTTCACCCTCCCATTAAAATAAACACACATTGTAAAAGTATTTAAAGGCTCCAGAAAGTCCATATCCAGCTACAGCACAAATATGGTTGGAATGTTGTTTACAGTCTTCTGAAAGCTCACGTGGTAGGAAATGCTCACTTATGCTGTAAAAATTGTGTAAAACACTTTTTTGGAATCATCATTTTTTAACAGAACTATCAGAAGTACTTATAGCCTGACTATCTAAATCTGAAAAAAGCCCAATACACTCACCCTTCTCCCCACATAGCTACCTACAGGCAGTGCTGCACTCAATATCACGGAAAGCATCCAAAACCACAGCAGTGCAGTTTCTGTCCTGTTGTACATGGACCACTGTCAGCTCTTGCTTAGCAAAGGAGGCTGATGGAGCTCACACCCTCACACCTCGGTTTTCAGGACTGCTCTAACCACTAAAACTCAGGTCAGGTTGGGGTAAGGCTGGTCTCTGCTCCTCCTGCCGAAGCTTATTCAGAGACATGGATTAAACAAGAGGGAGCTCAATGCTATCATCTCCAAATGAAAAACTGCCACCTGGGGAGGGAAAATCTGAGTGCTGTGTGGTTTTTCAGTTGAAGTCAGGAGAGGTTCATAAGAAAAGGCCCTGTCCTTTGTTAGTCATTCCAGTATCTTGGGGGAAATGTGGCAATACCATCTAGGCACACCAGCCCTTCTTCAGTCTGAAGCTGAGGAAGTGACCTTAGAGTGTTCAGATACAGGTTGAGAACCTCTCCGTAAACTTGTGTCTTGTTTTCTTAGACCACCAGGATATAATTGATGAATCAAGGGACAAAATACATAAACTAGGGTGGAAGCAGGAATCCAAACCTGAAACCACTTAATTGCAAAAGATGCCTTCAGAAATGGGTACTGTATTACCAACAACACAAAATGGATTTCCCTCACAAAGGCAAGTAGCATAGAATCATAGAAGAGCCTAGACTGGAAGGGACTCTGAAAGATCATATGGTCCAAACTTTCATGGGAAAGGAAGCCTAGATGAGATTACCTAGCACCCTCTCCAATTGCATCTTGAAAACCTTAAGTGATGGGAATTCTACCACATCTCTGGGGAGGTTGTTCCAGTGAATGATTTTTCTCACTGTAAAAAAGTAGGAGAAGGAGAAAACAACTTTTACACCGTATCTTACTTTAAGCCCAAGTTGCTCAGGCTGCTGCTTCTTCTTTAGGTTTCCTAAATCACTTCTGCTCTCCCAGATTTTATGCTATTTTTGCATAGTATAAATAAGAAAAAATGTTTTTACTGTTTCTGGGGAGTATTATTCAATTTATTTAAAAAATATGCAGGGTAAGAGGCAGGCATACTGTCCTGTTACAAAACACATTAACTTACGTACTCATCCTACTAAAATACAGGAAACAAAAAAACCCCCCTCCAAAATGTTCCTCAGGAAGCTGCTTTTTTCATTCCCCTTTTATGCCACTGCAGCCTTAGGAATTCCAATATTCAAACTCTAATAACTATTTTTGCTTTTGAAATTAAAATATAAACATCCTGCATGCAGCAGGGCACCTAGAACATGGTGGGCAAACCTGGGCAGCAGGTTTGGAGAATTGAATCTTGAGCATGAGCTGCAATTATATTCCCCTGGATAATCCAAGACGGTGGCCTTGCCCCTGCTGTCCTAGGAGAGGGCACATCCTGCTTGACCTTGCTGCTCCCACAAAATGGGTCGGGGCTGCGGTGCGAGAGGCCGCTTTGAAATGAATCCAAACCGCGAATTCTCTGTGACAGGTTGTGACTCAGCCAGGCTCCGCGCCCGAGGCTGTTCCAGCCCAGGCTGTGATTTTGTTAAAGTCACAATTTAAGTAGACTTGGGCCTCTTTAGCGGTGATGATGGACCCCCTGAAGGAAAAGCAAGGTAGCATAGGAAATGATCTCAATTCATTATCGGCTGTGAAAAGGGGATAATTACATCTGTCTTCTTGAAACCAGGATGACCCTGGTCCTGCAGAAGGGAGGTGGCAATCTAACCTCCAGCAGTGTGCTCATGCCATGCCTCATCACCTGCTAATTTTCACAGCAAAGGCACTACCCACATCGTGACACAAGGTGACCCAAGCTGTCACGAGGAGACAGCATCTCCAGCTGGACATCTACACTAGCGTCCAGTGGGCAGCAGCATACTGGGGGCATTGGACATGTTGGCAGCCCAGATTCAGACATACATAAAACAAATCCTACTTGCTTCATGTAAAGATTACCTCAACAGCCTGTCAATGCAGATGGCTCATCGAGCCAAACTGAACAGCTTTATAACACAGAATAATCTTACAGCTACGATGAGAAAATTTTCTCTGGTTCCAAAATATTCGCCCCAGCCTGACATGGACATTGAGGATAAAAAAAAATGAGTAGACAGACTAAACAAAACTGGTAGTACATTTAAATATTTATATTAGCAATTGAGATGTGGGTCTCTGTTTCAGTACTTTTTTGCAACGCCTTGGACCAGTAGTTGGTAGTTTACCTATCTCCATCTGGTTGTACCTTCTGAGGAACTTCCTTAACTGCCCCTGAAACAAGTTTTCTTCCTGAAGGGCAAAGCCAGACGCTCAACACAGTGTTTATAAGGGTGCACTATGGACGGAAAAGGAGGAGGAGGAGGGAAGGGAAAGAAATACCTAACAATTTAGTGACTGTAAACAGAATAGCCTCATGCAAATTATGTTCTTATTTCTTTAAAAGCTAATAGAAGATGCTACAGCATCACGTAGGAGGATTTGTTAAGTACTTAGATACTGGCATTAAAGAGACCTTCCAAAACTGAGCACAAACTGCTCTGCAAAGCCTAACCACATCAGCCTCCAGAGATGGTGCTGCTTCCTAAGGGGTTGTTGTATCCAACAAGAAAGTACATGATTACTGTAGTGGTTGTAGAATGATACCTTAGCCACACTATGTATATTATGTGTGTAGAAACACACATCTGAGAATAGCTTCCCTGGAGACATCCCTGTTCCAAAGTAGGAGCATTCACCAAAGAAGCTACCCTAGAATAAGAACAGTACTATCACTTCACACCCAACTTTATTATGGATTAACTTCCTTGTGTGCTCAAACCATCTTTCTGGGACAATTTCTACTCTTTCTTCCCTGGCCTTTCTTCTGTGCAGTGAATGGAAACTGTGGGAGCTCTCAGTGCCGATTTTAGGTGGTGGTTTCCCAATGCCATTGCCCTCTATATCTCAGGGCTCTGCATCCAAAGATCCTTTCTTCACACTAGGTAGTGGCCATGTATAATCAAGGTACCAGTAAAATCACAGCTTATTTTTAAGTCTACAAAGGTAGCTGCCCATTTCTTTAGTCCACAAAGAAGCAGGCATAATGAACCACAGACATTCGTGCCAATGGACATAAGTAACACAGGGAAGTGAATCAAGAGAACATTCTGCTACTGGGAGGAAAATGGATTTTTTTTTTTCTTTCCTTTGATAACTTGTTTTCTGTTAATTAACATGTTAAAAGTATCATTTTAACACTATTGTCCTAATAAAACTTTACCTCTAAAGAAGCTCTCCCAGTTCAGTAGGCAGACTTTTCTGGCAGCATCCTTAATAACAGAACCTAATTTCATAAAAGGTGATTAATTTGATCAGCCATGTCTAGCGGTGGTTCAGGATCAGTTAAGAGACCATATTGTCCTGTAGTTCAAGCCCTGGAGCTGTGTGAGAGCCAGGGTCTACCCCTCAACATGCCACATCTTGAAAACAAGTTACAGGTTCACTTTATTTCATGTGTAATAAAAAGTCCTTAGGGCTTACTACATGTTTGTTCAATGTCTCCCACAACACAGATTTGGCTCATTTGTGAGTTCTTTAAACTACCGTAGCACAAAAAAAGCAATAAGAATAAAAGCAGTCTCATAGAGCGCTAACTGTAGGAATGGCACTTTTATTCCCCATCAGATACCTCAGCATCTCCAGCAAAAAGGAGAGAGGGGAATGAAAATAACAGACACCTATCTACCTTCTAAAAGCACAAAAGATGTTGGGACTTGAAACAGAGCTCTGGCACTGAATCCAAGTGTTGCTAAAGATGCAGAATCATGGGTCGCCCGAATTTCTGTGCTCAGCCCTGGACCTGACAGCTCACCATTGGCTTGCAAGGGCAAGGACCATTTATCTTCAACGTGACTATTTCAGAAGACCTGGAAGAAGCACGCTTTGAAAAGCAGTCAGAAGGGAGGGGAGGATAACATTAGCAACTCCTTTCCTGGCACAGGGGACCAGAGGCAGCACATCTGTTCTTTTTGGAAATGTCAGAGAGGAAAAAAAGTGCTGAGGGAGTTGTCATTGGCAGACGGCACAATAGGTGATTTCGCACAGTCATAATCTTTTCTTGAAAACACTGCTCAGGAAGTCCAGGTCTGACTAACTGTACAAATAGCAAACACCACTTGAAAAACAGACAAGTGAATTATAAAATCAGTTAGGATCCAGCTTCCCTGTTTGTCTCTGACAAAAGAGAGCACAGGCGTGTCTCAGCGCAGATGCTGCAGCTGAGGTAGCCCTGTATCAGCCCTCTCCTGCCTGGTCACAGCCACATCCAGGGAACGTCAGCAGGAGGACTTCAGGCCATACCCATGGCTCTACCTCTCTCCCTTCGTCTACCCCCTTTGCAAGCTGTCCGTCACAGGGAAGGTCCATGCAGGGCCAGTCATCCCGTCAGCACCCACAGAAAATAGCGAAACGCTGTCCCTGGGCTCTGCAGGAAGTCACGCACCTTCGGAAGCAAAACACGATCTCAAGGTCGTGTTGAAATCCTGCTGATGTATGCCCACGCAGAGAGCCACGGCAGTTCTCAGGTTGACACGGGCTGCCTCCTGTCCTCCTTGGTGCCCAGGGTCTCCCCAGGCAGGAGGATGTGGACAGAGGGAGGGAGGAGTGCCATACGGTGCCAGACCTATCCCACTCTTGAGCATTGCCAGGAGATGGGGAAAAAAATCGCACAGAAGCTTTTTGAATGAAGAAGACCCAAACTGTGAGCCCTGAATTTCCCTGCAGTCAACAGAAAAAACCCAAACCTGAACCCTCCACTTCCTTGTGCCCAGGGCACTGAGGTGAAATGGAGACATCAAAATGATTGCTCCTCCATCCCCATCACTGTGGTCAACCAGAGGTGTGGTGAGAGGGGACCAGGATTTGTTCCTAGTCTATAGCTACACCGTTCAGCTTCTTCAGCAGCTTATGAGATGGGCAGCAAGTCTGTTGACCCCTTAATCCCTTGAAGCCTTCTGTGGCAATGTGGATGACCCTTACAAGGACTAGCTTCAGCACTGGAGACAAACAGGGACCTTTCTGCACCCTTGCCCTTTAGCTGCAGATCTGACCATTCAGCGATGGGTCACTGTGTTTATCAGCAGTCCTGCTACTCTCCTGAAAACATCCTGCTTCAAAGGGACTTTCTGGTCAGTGTTAAAGTCATGGGGTTTATGTCTGCCTGTGCAGGAAGATAAATTTCAACAAAAAATACCAGGAGAAAAGTCACAATTTTGTAAGGTCTGTAGTCGTGAAGGGCTGTCACAAGGGACAGGAAAAGCAGAGTCTGAGGTTTTACAAAGCTCCCACACAAGGGTGTGTTTTTTTGGAAGGAGGGGGAGGTTGTCACAAAGATTGCAGAAGCCGGAGTCCATGACATTTTATTTGTATTGTTTCAACTCATTCACCCCCATTCCCTCAAGGGATGTTCTGTTTTTTAAAATTGCTGTTTCTGCTAAAAAACACATGGTGTGAATCAGTGTGGTTAGATGTTCCTTTACCCCCAAATATTTTTTTGGATCTCTACTGTTGTATCTCTCTGCTATATAGGTGTGAAAAATAGAAGTTTGCCCATGTACACAAACCCTCATTACAATGAAATTCAAGACAGTAATTTTCTGAAGTCAATGGAATAATATCTGTATAGAACTAATCTAAGTGAGGAAAAAATCAAGCACGTTGATATTGGTCTTTTCATTACTTCTTCCATCTTCCATAGCTTCCTCTGAGTACTGGAACAGCAGCTGGAGTAACAGCTGGAGATGAAGTCCTTGAACCAAAGAAATCGATTAGGTAAGAGGAATAAAACGATATAGGGGCGGAACTTAAGACGCCTATTTTCTTGGCTTATTTTATTTTCACTGTTTGTAGTGGGTTTTGTAGGACAGTTTGCAACTCTTTTAAGGATTTCAGTTCAGGTAGTAATTTAACTAGGCAGAGGATCAGTTGATAAAACTCTGATTAGAGGTCAGTTCTACAACTGAGCTATTTCACGGCCTGGCTGAACCTATGTTTAGTCTAACAGGTAGATGTTTAGAGTTCACCAAGACTGCTGAAGTGAAGTTAATATAAAGAGAGTCTCACCAAACCTGGTCAATCTATAAAGCTTTCTTTGTTTTTAGCTTTCAGCTCCACGTGTTTTGCTGAAGTTAAGCTCTGTGGCTTAAATTCAAAATTTACTCATACATTAATCCATAAATTTAAAATAAGAAGCATAACCAGCTCAGAGTTTTGCAGTGCTGCAATAGTGCAAGGCGATGGAAGACACATGGCTCGGCACACTCAGCAATATTAGAGTTAACCACAAGGGTCCTTGACAGATCAAGTCAGATGGTTTCTCTCTTTCCCTTTCCTCCTTACTCTCCTTGAACAAGGCAAGACACTCAAGCCCTTTCATAGACTGTTTCACAGACCAGTCAGGTGCATGGAGTCAAGAGAAGGGAGCAGACAGTGTCTCACCACCACCACCACAAGGAGAACAGGCCTTGTGCAGCCCCGGCAGAAGTGTCTCCACGGACTGACTGAACTTGCCAGCTTCAAGTGACTGAAATTATGGATGGGTGATCTCCATTCACCTACCAGAGTTAAAAACAGGACCAGTGTACTCTGTCCTTATCTTATTTTGACTCTGTGCATTTACTGCTGTGGTTACAATGGAGTCTATGTCCAAGAGCACCTTATATTTTTAAACGAGTTCAATTCTCCTTCACCAGACAGAAGAAACATGCTGCCATCATGCCATGCAGCGTTCAATGCCATGCTTCCCTGATAACCTTGATCCCTTGGTACTGCTGTACTGAGTGGGGCAGACGTGGGAGATACAAGAGCAAAGGTGTAAAGAAAACAGGAATTGAGAGGAAACAAGGGAAAGACAAAGATTTAGAGTAGCCAGGAACAGCCAGGTGGAAAATGGCTAAAGAAACCAAAACACAGCCTGGCACTCTGATGACAGAGACTGAATGAGCATCACAAGTCATGTCAAGGGAACCAACAGAAAGATCCCTATTCAAAGAGTTTCAAACCTGCAACTTCTCTCAAAACATATATAGGGCAGAAGCAACAAATTTGCACTTGGCAGGTAGCGTCAAGAGAGTTTATGTAACACTGCAAAAAGAGAAACACCTGTTTAAGAGTGAACTGTTATTTTTACGCAACACAAGTAAATCAAGCTCTTTCATCACAGAACAAGAAACTTCATGCTGTCAGCTGTGAGTTCTCTTGGTGGTATAAAGCATCACAGGGCACAAAATCACCATGGTATTTTTTGCATTGGATGTCAACCTCTATTTGCTGGGGATTTGAAAAACAGAGGAGACATGAAGCACAGGAATATCTGAACAACAATTAGCAGACCTTAACAAAAAGCAAGGAGACCATCACAAATCTATGAAATGCATTTTCTCTCTAAGAAAGAGACTGTTAACCGCTCTACCATACTGACTTAGCAAAAATATGAGTGATATAACTAAGCATCTGCTGAACAGGGACTTGGAAGGGAAGGGAAAAGAGATTGTGCAGATTGTGTTGTGAGGTAGGTGGAACATGAGTGAACACATTTTTGAAATTTCTGGTATGGATTACAGTTCATCAGCTCTAGAAGAGGGTACTTGATCTTGGCCTCCCTTTATAAATTTCTTTTGTTCCCTTGAGTCATGTTACTATTATTCAAGCCTAGATTACAAAAAAGGCTGCTCTGTGGGACTTTGCATTTATTTGCTTTGTCAGCTTAACATATTAAGTGCAAGTTTATACATACACTATGCATCTTATTAAATGCTCTGTCCTGTTTTGGTCTGTTCTCTTCTGATTTATTTTGAACTCAAAGACCGTAACCGTAAGTGTCTTCGAACCTACAGATGCTTAGACCACTGGGGAAACAGCAGAAAAAAAGTGAAATGCAGCAACCATTACTGTCCAACTTCATTACACTCATGCCTTGGAAGGATTAAACAAGAATATACTGGAATTTAATCTCCTCTGAGGGAAGAAACTGGAAGCAGCATGTTTGCTAGAAATGATGCATACTCAATCCACTAAAAATCATCAAGATATCCAAAATTCAAACACAATTTAGAAATGGACATTGAGAAAATTTACAGACACTCACCAAGGAAAGTACATTTCTATGGCCATATGCTTGACCCACAAAAGCACAGAGCAGGTGGAAAGCAGATGTGCAGAACACAGCATGTCCCCAACACTGGTGCACGATGCGCAGGACTCTGCCGATCCTATGCCAGGGCCTGGGTCACAGCCGGGAGGCACAAGGACGGCATGGATTGCAGTAGCCACCACTGGGCACCCATGGCAGGATCTTCTTAGCATTTCTAGACTGATTTACTAATATTACTAGTATCACTATTTCCATCACAGCCTGGGTTAGGTCACAGTAGCAGCAACTGGCACTTTCAACTATGCTCATCCCCACAACAGATTCCAACAACTGCAACCACAGCAGTGCCGAGAGCAAAAAAGAAACACCAGCGTATACACACTGCATTTGGGAAAGAATTGTATTCATGCTTTCTCCAACAGTGCCGTCTTCCTGCTGTAATTACAAACCAGGTAGTAATGCTCAAAGGAGAGATATGCCAAATGTTTAAACCAGAACCAGCAGCAAGACTCCTTTTGGAGCAAGTCGCAACCACCTCCTGGGATTCCTGCTCCCACTGCAAAACCTGTTTGGCGAAGGGCTGCGTTGTAACATGTGCTCTTCATATACAGTGCTTATTTCTGACTGCAATTTAGCCTTTTGGCAGGAGATGTTCATACATATCAAGCGAAACAGCCTTGCTCATCCATATCAACCTACACATCCTCTTATAGTAGCAGCAGCACAGTGTACTCTCTGCTTCCAGTGGTCTCCTGTGGATCACACGACAGATTTGGTTAATCATGCCCATCTCCTCTCCATAAAAGCCTTCTCCATGTGGGATGTTTTCTGGCCTTTCATACTGTTGAGTTATAAAATACACAAGTGAAAGGGCCTCTGTGGATGCTCCTGTGAAACCATTCCACTATTCATTTTACATGGGAATGAAGGTTAAGAACAGTTGGACATCACCAGTGCTAACTGAATGTTAAAAATAACATAAAACAGTAATACTTATCACCTATGGGAGGAGAAAATAAAATATCAGAAATATGCTTTCAAAAATAGTACTGTCTGTTCTTAATAAAACACAAAACATAACAAGGCCACCAGTCTGCTAATCTTATCCATTCACTAAGTTCTGCAGAGGAGAGAGGAAAATACAATCCTTAAAGCATGTCAGATTCCCCTCACTTAGTAACCCAGAGGTTACTAAATTATTGAAATTCTACATTAAGAATATATTATACGCTGTCTAGAGAATGATGAGACTACAGTGCATAATATATAGAGCGGTATAAGCTTCCCAATTTATGCACATGAAATGACTTGCTGACCTAAAACACTTGCTTCCTCCCAACATGATTTCAAAAGAGTCCAGGAGGGAAAAATAAATCCCAAAGTAATACACTGATGATCAAATTTTGCAGCTGAAATTTATACCACTAAAGACTTTTTATTCATTTATTTAAGCAAATAATATGCAGTGAGTTAGTAGAAGAGCAAATATAAAAATAAGCATGTCTCCAGCAACTGCAAATATCTTGTCTTAACCTGACTTCATGCTGTGACACACAGCAATGTCATGGAGCAAGACAACTCCACAAGGACAGAGGAGTCAATGGTGGCTGTTTCCTCCTCACTCAGGTATACATTATATTCAGCTCAGTGTCTTGATAAAAAGAAGAGAGAATTAATACCAGAGCAGACACAGTCAATGCTACATGTGATCGTTACAAATCTGATTGTTTGTCTGCCCTGCTGAGAAGAACAAGACTTTATCAATAAAGTTTGACGGTGCTGCCAATAGAAATTCAACCAAAAGGAGTCAGAAACTTCCTAGAAATATGGCTTGACTTGCCTACTGTTACAGTCAACCTCTTTTCCTTCATATTGGGAGGACCTGTTGTACAATATGTAGAAGTTATGGATGCTTCACAGTTCTTTTTTTTTTATATAAAAGTTGTACAGCATCTGTTGCAATCTCCAGCCTTTTCACTAGGTTGCTTCTGAAATTGCTTCAATCTATATTCAGAATCTGTTGTCAATTAATAAATTATATGAATGGATAAAGCATGTTCTAGAGAGCCCAAGGATTCACTGGCTAAAATCAGTCTTCACCAGCTGCAACTTTGCTGAGGCTTAGGGATGAATTTAACTTTCTAAGATGTTTTAAAAAAAAGTTCACATTCTTAATCCTAAAATAGAGTTCAGTGCCAAGACAGGAATCCTTCAGTGGCAGTGGGGTCTTAGTCATGACATATGACACGTCATTGACTAACAGATACCTCCATTGACGTACCAGTTCAAAACAGAGGGGCCAGCCTGGACCCTCCTTTTGGAATGGCAAAAGCAGCCACATCTATGCCATCACACAGGCTACGCTATTACTCCAACATTGCCGCTGCTTTTGTGTCCTGTGCTGTTGGCATCCTCATGCACCCGCTCACTACATGGCTTGGGGGGGCAGTTTGGACACGCAGTCACATGCCAAGATGCAGAAAATCAGTTCTAGTCCCTGAACAATAGCTCTGCTCACGGAGAAGATCACAAAACGCAGCTGGATGCTCCGTAGTCTGGGGATCTTGAAGGCAGATTCCCCCAAAAGGTCAAGAGTGTTAAAAAAAACCAAAAACGACCCTCAGACCTACTAGTCTGCTTCCCTACAGTGGCACGAGCTGCGTTGCAGCTGATGTCAGAACCAGTATTCAGAGCAGGATTTAAGCTATGACAGGCATAAGAGCTCTGCAAGAGCAGTGTTTATCCTCGCGTTGCAGGACAGCCCAGTTCTGCCAGATTTGTCAAGAGAAATAGCTCAAGGAAAAATATCCTTGTCATGCTGCCAGTGCCAGTGCT
Organism: Balearica regulorum gibbericeps; assembly: GCF_011004875.1. Taxonomy (NCBI): domain Eukaryota; kingdom Metazoa; phylum Chordata; class Aves; order Gruiformes; family Gruidae; genus Balearica; species Balearica regulorum. The sequence continues at coordinate 52,533,212 of NC_046187.1, read as the reverse complement.
AAACTAGGTTAATTGTCAGAGAGATGCGGAGGTCGGCCAAACTTGCAGCATACGGCCTGCGTGGCTTAATGTCAGATGAGAAATGAGAGTCTGTTGCTTGTGAGTAACCACTGACATCCTGCAACTCCCATCACCTCGCTCCTTCCTCCTACGCCACTGGCCATCCAGGGCTCCCCTAGTGCTTTCCCCTCTCTGGTCCCCATCCCAGAACCAGCCTCTGAGGGGGGTAAGATTTGCCCCGTCCATGCTCCCGTTACTTGGGCAAGGCATGTGAGCACACTTCTGAGCAGCCTACACAAAAATCAGACATAACTGAGACATAACTCATTCATGAAAAGAAACCTTTCTGCCAACCATAATTATTGCATTGCCTTTCCAGCTTGGCAGGGTTTCACTTTTTTTGGCTGGCTCAGGTTTTACTTTTGGCAACAAAATGTATTTGTTGAGATTGACACTGTCCAACATCAGCCTTTTCCAAAGGTGTGAGAAGGCTCAGCCATGAGAAAACATGCCAGCAGAGGAAAAGGTCTAATTCTGATCTCAAGTGTGTAGGTAGCTGTGGATGGAGTAAAGGCGAGTTTCATGCATGCACAGAAGAAATAAGATCTTTCTCAAAGTATAACTGAAATGCCAACTTTCATTACACACAAAATTCCCAGGCAGAATCAACAAATTCTTAAAGCTCTCAAAGGGTTTTTGGTTTCTGGAGCTGTACCAGGCAAATTTATTTCTGCACCTAGAATCACAGTGCTGGGGAAAAAGATGCTAACCAGTAACACTTACTCATGCCACGAAAATGCAGCCCTCTCTAACCTGGATTGTGGAACCAGGCAGGATGTGCAGGTGGAAAACAGTACCGTCTCTGGGAAAGGGTGGGAAAAGGTGGGGACGAGACCCGGACCCTTCCGTGCTGCTAAGGGGAAAACACTGCATATTTGGCAGAGTGCAATTAGTCCTTGGTCAAAGAGTGACTGGACCCACAATGGCGGTGGTCAGTGGAAACAACCACTTTCTGCTGCACCTCCTGTGCTGGCAGCATAGTCTGTGTCAAACACTCCTGAACGCAACACCTAATGTATTTAGAAAATTTATATTCAGCACCTCAACACCATGAGTTTAGACTAAAACTCCTCCTGTACTTCTAAGAATAATACAGTATATTTGCAGCTCACCTACATGTGCTTCTGCTTGGAGGCTTTCAGGCCACATTTGTACTAAAATGTCAAGCTTTACTGTGCAATTCTAAGGGCTGGAAATATGAAGATGAGTGTAAGAAGATGACCTTTTGCTTTTTAAACTGAAATTCTCACATAAACTCCTTCCTCTGGCTGGCATTTATGCTCCCAATCAGTACGGCTTGTGGCAGCACAAGGGATGGTTTGCTGCTTGCTCCCTAAATCCTTGCCACTGCCTCCCCCTTTGCACGTCATTGGTACAACAGGGATTTGTGCTGGCAACAGCTTCCTACCTCGCTCGTTTGTAAGAAACCCACAGAGCACAGCAGCCAAACTCAGCCCTGGCTGCAGCGTCCTCCTGACATGAAGTCTGAGCATCTGGGGATGGTGGACACGAGTCTCAAAGGCTCCCGCTGACTCGGCACTGTGCGCCAGGAGCCAGGGGAGCTGGTGGAGTGCGGTCGGACACAAGGCAAGGAGGGGACAGGTTGGGGAAGTGACACTAGCTGTTGTTGGAGATTTTGGGAGAGATCCCAGAAGTCTGAAGGAAAACCAGCTCCTGGGAGGATCTGCTGCCCTTGCGGAGAGCTTGGGGAGAAACAGAAAGGGAGCCTGACAGTGCCCAGTGCCTGCTGCTCCCCTGTACCACAGTACCTGCCCGGACTTGATGTAAGATAATACCCAGATCAGAAGTTTTCCCAAAGAGGATATTGGAGACAGGAAGAGTCAGGAACTGAGACATTTCTTGCTTCTACACAAGATGCCAGAGCTTGCCATGTTTCCACCCTGGCCTCTTTGTGAGGCTATAGCATAGGGGTGAAACTAATGGGCAGCCCTGGATGCACCCATGCCTTTCTGCTTTAATTCACCTCAATTCTGCTTTCCCTGAGAGGCATCCAATTCTAGTACACCGGAAAAGAACCTTCACATTTTATCCGAGCATACTTTGTCCTGGCTATTTAATGCAGGTATTCCAAATATTTAATTTATATTTTCATTCAAGATTCTTTCCATTCAAGCCTTGCTTTCCAACACTTTCAGCTTTAATTAACCTCAAAGCTTAACTCCGACACAGATTTCCATGCATGCAGCTTTGCACTGAGTAGGGAGGCCAACACATGGCTTCTGCAGTGGACTAACACTCGAACTCAAAAGGCGCTCTAGGCTTATCAATTTTCTCACAAATAATGTGTGCCTTGCACTGCCCAGTCTCCATGCAGCTAACTTCACAAGGACAGACTTGAAGCCAGACACAAGTTTCCCCACCGAGTTGAACAGAAATTAAAGAAATCGGCCGCACGCTTAAGCTCAGTGCTGGTAGGGGGCCGGGAGAGCGCACCTAATAACTTGACCTAAATTGTATTTACTGTAAAAAAGACATGCCCAAGGACACTGGGACACAGCTGGCACTTGCGCCTCTTCTTTTTAAATTGAATGACCAGAGAAACAAAATTTTACTGGCTATTCCAGCCTAAAGTGCTGTTTAGAAATTTAAGAGAATATAAAAGTTATATGGGGAAACTTGAGCCAGTTAATTTGGTGAGATCCCTTTGACTGTTTCATGTAAAACCCAAGAAGGGTAAGAAAAAGAGAATTAATTTTTTGCATGCGGGAGTAGGTTGCGCATTTCACTCAAACAAACAATAGATTTTTTTAAAAATGGCTTGATTCAAATTAGTGAGTTGGATCTAGCTGGTGTATTACCAGCAGTGACTAAGGCCAGGAGCTGTTTAATCCTTGGAGGGAAGCAGTGCCAGCAAGCATGGCTGCCACAGGCTCCCCAGCGCTCGACCTGTGCTGAGCACACGCGATGCCTGGCATCCTCCCCGACGCTCACTCGGTCAGCACAGCCACGTGCCGAAGGGGGATTAGGTTGGAAACCACCCCACATTTTCCACGTGACTGAGGTCCTCAGAGGGACAAGGTGGGGTTATTCATCACCTAGTCTCACATCCTCCTTCCCCTCATAATTTTATTTCTAAGTGGCCTATGGATGTCAAAGTACAGAAAATACTTCTAAAGAGAAATACCCTGCTCCACAGGTCCTGCTTCAAAGTGAGAGGGATAGCAATGGAGGTCAGCATCCCTCGATGTGGGTGGTTCCACTGGCTCTTCGCCCCTGGGAGAGCCTCCTGCAGTGGCCATAGGCTGCCTCTCCATCCACATGGCTTTTTTTTAAACCAGGGGAATAACATACCCTGACTCAAAAGAATGCTTGGGCAAGTATTTCCTTTCTGAAGATATCTTAGATAAGAAAGAGAGCAGATGTCTGTTGAAGCAGCTTTACAGGGATATAAAGGAGAAGGCATGGACCCTGGACTGGGACTGTGTGTATCTCAAGGACCTCACAGACCCTTACAATGCCGAGAGCCATTGGGCTGGTGTGGTTACATCCCACCAGCTTCCAAAGGCTCAGCGGGGGAGACCTCACAGATTTCTCTTGTCCTTCTGCCAGGTGTTTCCATGGGCTTCTCCTCAGGAGGGAGCACCCTGGCTTAACTCTGGCTGCTCTTCATGATTTGGCTAAGAGCAAGAAGGACAAGAAGAGCATCTGTGCTGAGATCTTGTTGGGAGCAAGGAAGAGACAACAGGCAGTGGCCAGGGAAGTGGTTTTAGTGCAGGTGACAGTGTCAGGACATACGTATTTGCTTGCTGAGAGTACCTGTAATTATCAGACTGCTAACAGAAAACTAAAAATAGCAGCACCCAACATCCATCCCATCAACTGTCACTGTAAGATGTCTGTACATCTCTCGTTCCTACCCGTGTGGCACCCAGCTGAAGGGCAACGATATGACACAGCCTTTCCACAACTTCATTTCTCCTCTTTGACTCTGCTAAAATCTCTTTATTTCTTAGAGAGATTCCAGAGTCTGCGTCTCCAGACAGGCTTTGGGCTATACTGTAATCTCTATTCCCCAAGCTGCCCATTCTGCACTTCTGAAAAAAAAAAATGCCCTCAAACCAAAGCAAACCCCCCAAAGCAACACAAATAACCTAACCTTTGCTTGAATGGGGTAGAAGGGAAGAGATGGGCTGTATGAGCAGGAGGGCAGTGTGAATCCCAGTGCTCTTATTCTCTCTCTTGCGCCGGCATCAGTGACAATAACTGTGTCCCCCATGGTCCTCCAGCTCTTCCTTTGCTGCTCACAGCCCTGCCAACCCCCTCCTCCCCCGTGGCTGGCATCTCTGGTGGCTGCCAGCCAAAAAAATAATGAGTCCTGACCAAGGCCAGTATTTGTACTGGCCAGCAATCAAAGATAGCATGATAATGAAAAGTTTTCCGCTTTTTACGGTCTTGTTTCGAGCCGTGGGACAAGCCATCAGATATGCTACACGTAGTGGTAGCTTTTCAGTTGCCTGTGGGGAAGGATTTATGAAGCTGCATCTGTGGGCTTTGGGTCACAAAAGGGCTGGTTCAGTAAACCTGTTCCCCCAAGTGCCAGGCTGTCCTGGAAACCAGTGCTCACGCTGTCCCACTCACAAATCTTTGCATGAAAAATGTCCTGCATACAAGTGCCTGAGCAACCAAAGTAGCAACCTGTAGGTTGTAACATTCATATAAACTGATTAAACAGGACTGAAAACAGTATTCCTCTTTCTCTTTCAACCTCTGCTATTAGAGAGGACTTTGAGTCCATCCCACAGATTAGTACATCAGTGCCTTGTGCGGCATCCAGCAGCAGCCAGAGGCACTGAATACATGCGGAGGAGGAGGAGAAATTACCGAAATGAGCTCAAACAGCCCAGTGCCCTTTTGGATTATGTCAACCCCAGCAAATCCTACTTCCTGCTGGCCCGGCCAGAGAGAGAGAGATGTGCGAGGTCCTGAGAACCAGGTCCCAGTGCCAGGTAGCATCCAGGGCTGGGCACCGGGGAGGGGACGTGCACCTCCCATTGCTGACAACCAAAGATGCACGTCTGAGCCCCAGCCCACACCCACTCAGTGAAGAAAAACTGCCAACATCCAGCGAGACTAACATCTCTGTGGGTTAGAAGGCTAAATAAATAAGAGACGAATAGCTACCGTACGTCGTAGCCCTTTACCCCGGGAGAATCAGTGAACCTGAATTCCCCAAGAAAAGCAAGCAGGCTGTGTCTGCGCCTGTGCTCTGATTAATCTCATCAGTTTGTTTTCCTGGAAACTAGATGTCCCAGATGCCATTGTTTCCATCATATATGTTCATCATCTGCTCTGTTTTGAGCTTGATTGCTCCTGTAGCCTGCTTGGCTTAACTGCTTTTTGTTTGTTTTTGCGTTTCTTTTTTTAAAAATTTATGTTCTTAAACAAAATGCCAGTAAATTAAAATGAGGGCATAGCTGCAACCCCCAACGCCAGAGTCGTTAAGTGTTTAAAAACACCTATAGCATACAGAAATCCCAAGCAGTTGTATGCAGTGTGACTAAATTATTAATAGCTGCCATGCATATCACACAAGGATTTCAAAAGGGGACTTTTTGTTTCTGCAAAACACTGCTATTTTTGTCTGACAGTAGAGACAAAATCATTTGGAAATTAGTCTCATTGGTACTAATCACAACTGCTACAAAAACATGCCCACTGTAGACACAATACAGTCATTTTTCATTTTTGAGCAGAATTAGCCATTTCATTCATTATCTCAAGGAAGATCTTGGAGTTTATAATTTTTTAAAACACAAACAAAACATAATTATTAAAGCATACTGGAACAAATATCTATTTCTATTCATAAAAGCCCTCAACTAGAACAATAACATTCAAACACAAATCAAACTAGTATCATTTACAGATGATACATAGAATATTTGTGTTATGGGTTGGGAAGATCAGCTACGTGGTTGTTTGAGGTGGTGTTTTTTTTAAGACGTGAAGATATATGCATGGATTGCTACATTCAAATTTGCGTTATAGAGAACATCATAACATTCTACTGTGGGCAAAAACGCAAATACGGGAAATTTCTTTCCTGTCTCAAGTGAATTATTTCTGGTGAAAAGCTTCTCAGCGTTTTGCTACAGGCACGCAGCTTTACACACAGAACATTATGCATGTACACACAGAGAGCGCTCTACCAGGGGTGTCTATCCTGATGTCCTCCTCTATGCCCAGCTCCCCTGCAAAGCTATTTATGGCAAGTAAAGACACAGATTCAGAAATGAAAACAAAACAAAACAAAACAAAACAACAACCACCAAAAACGTCAGCACAGAAAAGCAAGTTGATAAGGAAAAAGGCAGCTTCACTCGGTATGTCTCGGCTGCTTCTGAAGCAGAAAGCAATGGGGACATACTGCTATTATTAGCCCTCCGGATGGGAAGCAGCTAGTTCGCAGCATGGTTTGAAGCTGTTGGCAGGACGTTGCGGGGTTTTCTTCACATGTACGCACATGCACAGACAGACAGGCAGACAAACAGACCCCCAAAAACACCCGTGGCGAGCCCCTTCCCGCCACTCAGGTGAGACAGACAGACAGAGAGCACGACGCCGGCGCGACTGTGCGTACTCACAGCTCGGAGTACAAGAAGTGCAGGTTGCCCACATTGTCTATGTAGTTTGCAGGACTTAGCCAAGGTAGGACCAGTAACAGGAGAGCCTTCATTTTCAGTGCAGGGCTGGCACTGCTGCTAGGTTTCCTCCTTCCAACTGTCTCTCTGTGCTGGTGGGACACACAACGTGAAGCTTTTGTGCCAGCCAAGCCCCTTCTAAGAGAGCCTTTCCATTTCAACGCAATGGTAGCACATTATGAATCGAGCTTAAATCCCTTAAAGGAAGCTACACTGCAAAAATCATTGACCTGTAAGAGGATTACTCGATCTGACTCTCAGATGGGTAGATGTGAGGGTTTAGGGACAGCACAGCGTGGTTGGCGAGACAGTGACTTATGCTGCAGAGGAGAGCGATGCTCGGGGAAGAGACCTGCCTCCTGCAGGATTCAGAGTGGTTCTTCAGAGGCAGCTGGTACGTTTACATCACTGCCCACAAGCAGATGGGTTACAGGCTAAACTGCATCACGGAAGGGTGTAGCTGTCTGACAAAGGGGGGGAAAAAAATGCCCCCCGTGGAGTTTTTGAAGCAGGCGATATCAGAAGACCACACCTTTTTAAAGTAAAACACCACAAAAGATCACAGCCAACTGCTGGCTGTTTGCATCTCAGTCTGAATTCCCCAAATCAAGTCGGATGTTTTTGTGCAAACATAAATCATGTAGTAATCCAAGGACATGTCTCTTCTCGGGGTTGGTTGGTTATTTTATTTTTGAAGGATGCAAGAGCAAACATTTTAAATAAGGATGCTTTTAACGGACTACTCCATGGTAACCAGTGTTTAAAAAAAGAATTAAAAAGTTCTCGCATCAATAACAAAGCAAAAAACAGCAAACTCACCTTGTTCCATCAGCGACCTTGTCTCTGATCAGGGCAAGCTTTCATTTTCTCTCTGAGAACCAGGACTGGTCCGAGTCTGAATCATGCAAGAAATGCAAGGACTGCCGACTGCCCTGGTGACTCTAGCAGGGTCTACTTTAATTTATTCACTGAGAACACAGATCACGTTCAGTCAAGATTTCAGATGGACTCAGAGCTGCTCTTGCCGCAGGCATCGCGTTGTTTATGATTTTTTTTTTTTTTTTATTAGCAAAGTCGCACACTTTCTCTCTCCTCTATTGATTCACCAGAGTTAAAGAGAACAGTGTCAGCTCAGGCTGCTCAGTCTGTGCCTGAGCACGCTGGAGCTGGTGCCTGAAGAGCACAACGCCCTTCTCCTCTCCTGCCCTGCCATGAGTTGGAGGTGGGATAGCGAGGGAGGTTTCTGCACTTCTGAGAACAAAATTAGGCAGAGGTATACCTTTGGTGACAATTAATTAATGCTGCGCTTAAAAAATTAAAGGTACTGCACAGTCTCTGCAAGCACAAGTTTGCAGAAGTCCATCTTTCAGAGTCAGTCAGAAAGTTCCCTCCTAATTCTTCCCTTGGGTAGGGATTCCAGTGAGGTTGCACCACCCACACCCTGGAAAGCTGAACCCCTCCAGCAGCAAAGGTTCCCCATGATTTCCTACTCCTCTGCCTCTGCCCTTTGGCCTTAAGGTAACTCAGCCCTCCACACCGAGGAAGGAGAATCCACGTCACGAGTGGCAAAGAAGCAGCCGCCCAGCCTACGTAGCACTGCCGTGTACTGCACTGCCTTAGAGGCTTTAGGGTTGGATGGGAAGGGACCTCACTGCTCTGTCCCTCCAGTCCCTGCTCTCTGGGTTTTCTAAGCCGGCACTTGGTGTGGGGAGCCTGGCACAGGTGACGAAGAACAGCAAGAGGCTGTGGGAACATGTTCCTAAGGCAATTCCTCCTACCCCTGGTTGGGCTCAGGCCAAGTCAGCCAGAGACATAGGATCTTGAAGATCCTGGGGGGAAAATCCAGCCTATGGACATTCAGTAATAAGCACTGGAATAAAACTTGCCAGGCTTTTGCAGGATCAAATCATGGTTTACAACACTGCAATTCTGCAAAGCATTCATGTGAAGGGTTTCTTTACTACTACCTCAAGGAGGAAAACCCAAGACACTGGAGTGACTTACACATGTCCATGTAGGAGAGTCAACACTAGAAATCCGGAATTGTGCTAGTTGCGTGGCTTCTGTGTAAAAAACACATTATTGGGGAGGGGGTGGTTCCTGCTAGTTCTGTGGCCACAGCTCCATCATCTCGAAAAAATGAAGGCAAAAAGGAGGATCTAAAATACATTACAGTCAGCTATCTGTATAGCAAAGGGAAAGGGTATTTGCACTAGGGGACCAAGATTTTGTGGTTGGAACCTGTAGAGAAACATAACCTCAGTGACAGCAGCTCACAGCAGACCCTTTGCCTGCATAACTATTGAAATCCGTATTTGAGGCATGTCAGAGAAGTACTGACCAAAGGCAGAAAGTTATAAGTAACCTTTCTAATTTTTTCCCTCAGCAGCCGAAAGCTAACCTTGTAGAGCGCTGCTGGCCTGGGTGGGAGGCTGCTGCCGCCACCTCTTATGCCATGAGACAGCAACAACCTCAAGAGGGAAAGCCAGGTCCACAACTCGGTGGGCCAAGGGCACCCAAATCCGCAAACACCCAGCCTCTAGCATGTGTAAAGTGGGCTTTTGCCCTCTGCAAGGGGTTTATTGCTAATGGGATTCTTTTTCAGTTTTAGTAATGCAAAATGGATACTTTTTTGGTTGGTTAAACCGACATAACTTCAGTGAATATCTTAAGTGAATAAATTCCTCACAAGAATCCAGGTGCTTTAGGAAATGAGGTCTCCAGTTCAGAGAGGGACATGTTTGAATGGCAGGCTTCAGAGCCATTTCCAGCTACGGGCTTCAAGACCCAGAAGCCCGCAGCCATGCGAACATGCTCCGGCTCACCAGGGACGCTCTGACCCTCAGCATTACCATGTCTGTGCAGGGATGTGTCCCCAGCAGCAGCCTGGAACCCTGTGCTGGTCACCCAGGGCTTCCACTGCACCACACAGGCAGAAGCACACACCTAGGAACATGACACACCTGCAAACCTCAGGGGAAGCCATTTCGCTGGACAATAGATACAGGCCACAAAAAAGGGCATCTCTTAGACCCTCACAACGCCTCAAATCCGAAGTGCTGTTACCTGGACTACGCCAAAGCATTTGCCTGCCATCAGAAATCACAGCCCTGAATGTATCTCTTTACTCTTCTGCCTTCATTTTAAAAGATAGACGACGTAAGACAAAAGCAGCACCATGTGCTTTTACGCTGCAAAACAGAGGGTTGTCCATCACCAGTTCTCTCCTTGCAGAGGAACCAAAGTGCTCCCTGAAGATGTCTCTCCCAGAGGTGAGAGACAGGGTGTCCTGGCCATCAGGAGAGGTAAGCCTGGAGGGGGACTCCAGCCTTCCACACCATGTTGGAGAAGCCTGGGCTCTGCGAGCCCCACGGTGTGGTGAGTGCTCACCTGGAAGAAAGGAGCACTCAGCTCCAAAGACCAATACCAAACCAGAATATTTTCTGCTCTACTTCTCATATAGGTCATTTGTGATTCAAAAAAAGATTGAAGAAAGGGCAATCATAAAACCCTTAATGTACTACTAAAATATTTATGATAGCTCAGCTTCCCAAAACTCACAGATCTCTTCGGATGACTAAATACACACTTCCATTATGCAGCTAATCACAAGGTATCCACCCAGAACTGCTAACGATAGCATGAAATACCTTGAATACATTTGATTCTAAAAAAAGAGATATTGTCAAATAAAGGGACTAAATTCAGCTCTAAATTCATGATACTGTAGGCATTCTTTGGGAATGAAACCTATAAATCTTTCTTTATATTAATTGTCTATTTTAATCAGCACTAATTGAAGATATTTTTTCCTCTCTTTAAGAAAAAGAATGAAAAAAGGGTTTATCGGCAACAACTTACTGGGTTTGAAAATGCTGTTCGAGGTGACCGCGTTGCACGACCTCTGAGCAGTGTTCTGTGAAAGGGCAGCTAACCATTAGCTTGTCCAGGAGGTTATTCACTAGTATGCTGGACTTCCTGCACGTCTGGAGAATCACAAGCTTGCGGTCCATGGGGCAGAAGTCCTTTTCCACGAGGAAGTTCGTAAGGCAGGCTGTGCAGAAGGTGTGACCACACAGCGTGTCTAATGGCTGAAGCAAAGGTTGCAGGCAAATGTGGCATATCAGATCATCATCTACTTCTTCGGTGTAGCTGTACAAGTGGTTTTCTTCCGGTAAATGTGCTTGGCCACAGGTGACACAGAGTGGCAGGGAGCTGTCCTCCATTTCTTCTTCTTTCTGGCTCATAATTGGAATTGATGCAATTCAAAAGAGGGCAGACGGAAATACCCGACCTGTTTTCTATTTGTGAGAGCCACAGCAAGGCTTGTGTGCCATCAGATCTGTGGGGAAGAAAGCCAAAGGGTTATGTTCTGGGTTGGTTTTTCTTACCGTACTTACAGTATGTATCTGGATACGAAGTACTCCAGCAGGTTTTAGGGATGGATTGCATCTTTGGGACAGGAGGGTAAAGGAAAGAAGTGAAAAAAATTTTAGAAAGAGAGCATTAATTCCAGTGACTTCTTTCCTTTTAAATCTAGCTCAATTTACACAATTACTCTCATTGGAAAGAAAGCTATGAAAATAGGAAGAATACTACAGGCATTTAATGGTTAAAAACCTTAAATGAACAATAAGGTTAAAAACCTTAAATGAGCATATAATTGCAGTTCCAGTCAGCTGATTTTGTGGTCACATTACTTCTGCTAGAAAAGCATCATCACATGTAGGCAAACATTGCAAGACTGTATGCAGAAATACAGGTAAGAACAATGGTTACTGCCCAAGCCGCCTGCTCAGCACAGCGAGGGAGAGCAGCAACTTCACCCAACACACACCAGCGTACAGACACTGTATGCGCAGCTGGAGGGAGGACACTTTTGGAGTCTAAACCATCTAACTCACCCTCTAAACCATTCTCTTCCCACAGCAGCAATGGGTCTCTCTGATTTTCAAAGCCATCAAACACAAGACCCCATCCTTTACATTCTGCACGATGGCGTTACTGACAGCAAGAATGGACTTTGGGGAGAGTTCAGATCGTCGTCGTCTTGCCTCAGGGACCTGGGACCCTGCATTCAAAGCTCATCTGCTTATCACCCTATGGCACTGCTCTGGATACCTCAAGTCAAGTAATTATAACCATCTGCACCAGCATAAGCAGCTCAAAACTTTATTTTACTTCCCAAAGCACCAAATACCTCACGCGCTGAAGTCCACAACACAATGCCAAGTACTGTATCACTCAAAATTAGGCCTATTCCCTTCATAATTTGTATTACAGAAACCCAGTATGTCCCTAACTACAGACCCAATCAGCTCTGCCCACAGCACCTGCCGGCTGGTATTTTAAAGATGTAAACTCTGTGGGTGGCAGCAAAACTGAAGAGTAATTTGTATTTTTTACTTGATGAACCCCAACTGCTCGTTGGAACTCTTATGTCTCATTACATCTATGCTTATTTTGATATACTGCTTTGAAAATAAACATGAAGATATAAAATATGCAATGGCCTAATTACTACTTTTCCTTGAAAATGTAAATCTTATTTGCTGCTCTGCCGTAACACTGTACCCTTGCTTCCAGCTTGACTTAATTTGCTTAGACAATGTGTCAGCCTCAGACACCCATGTTTGAGGGCAAATGAGGGAAAGAATTTAAAAAAAAAAAAAAATCTGGCTATGACAGAGCACATTTTCATATAAAATAAACCCTTATTTTTATGCAAAGCTCACGGGCTCTGAACCTGAGAAATTAAACTTTAACACAGCAAGGTTTTTCTGACATAAAGGTAAAATGATAGCTCCACTAACTCTAACCAGATGCTTAAATGTCAAACAATCATTTCAATGGTTTGCTAGATCCTATTCTTATGTAGCAATTATACTAAGTGGCTGTATAATAATATTTTTTGCTTGCAAGACTAAGTTCTGCATGAGCTCTGTCTCCTGATTAGCAGTAGCTTCATTTGAATTAAGACCATTGCCTATCAGAATTCTTGCAGATATTTAAAGTACTCTATACTGTGGCAAATGTCTCCTTTTGCAAAAATATTCACCAGAGCTTTATGAATAGGTCTGTATGAAGAAACAAACATCTTTCTACAGTGCAGGACATAGCTCTACCTGCTATCATCTTAATATAGGAATTAAACCCAGTATTATTTGGTTCTACTAAGGTGACTCACAGCAAAATGAAACAAGAGAAAAGATGATCATGAAGCTGAGGTGGGGACCGTTTGAGCACTGCAAGTGACTCCGGGTAGGTAGCTCTTAGCGAACCTCTTGACGAAGTGGGGTGGTCACGAGCTGGTGTTTGATCTACCAGTAGCTGTGTTTCACAGAGTGAGCGGGAGAGCATTCAGCCGACCTCCGCATCCCTCGCTCATGGAGGGAGTCCATCCGAAGTCAACAGGGTCGCTTGCAAGAGTGACAATATGCAGCGTGGCAATTTGCAGGATTATGGCTTTAAAAATAGCCATGAAATGTATTAGAAATAAAAAAACCATGACAAAAATAGCATTGCTTTATGAACTTTGTTCTTTCCTACATTTTCAAAATGCCTTGCACCTGGGGCAACCAGGTGACCAGACAATATCATGTTGTTTCTCCAGTCTCCTGCCATGTTCTCTTGTGCCAGCACACACAGGTGGACCCACGTGTGTGCCATCCCCGTGCACCACACACCAGAACACGGCCAACCCAAACATTTTGTGGCCTTATGGATGTTCCCAAGAGCAGAAACTCTTGCTTTCTGCTGGCAGGAGACCAAATGCATGGCTCCCATCAGCAAGCCTGCTGAAAGCTGGACCCAAAGCCCTGCTCTGAGGCAGGAGCAGCCCACAGGATAGGAGCACGGGCATCCAAATGGCCCCCTAACCCTGAAAGTACTGCTCCTCCCCTCCCCCATGTACAACAACACATCAGCTCCCCTGATACAAATTAGGTGCAACTGGAAACAGTGAAGTGACTATAATTATTTCTGCATTGACAATGGAGAAAGAGAGCCATCGCTGCCCTGAGGCCATGCTCTGCTGCAGCAAAAATGATGAGGGAAGCCCCAGTGGATGCAAAGCCAAACTGTCCTGGCCACATCACGGATGCTGTGTGAACCTGACATGTTAACAATGAAAAAGTTAACAGTGAAAAACTGCAGGTGTGGGGAGCTGTACCTGAATTTTACAATGTTTACGTAAATTACAAATACTTGCTACATCACAGGGAAACAAAAACATCCACATTAATTAGCAATAAGCATTGAATTTTTAGGACTTAATTCAAGTCCGATGTCCTCTATCATTTAGAAAATTTAGATGAGATAATAGCATAAATTTGGCGGGGGGGGGGGGAAATCTATCAGCCTCTGGCTAATCTGGTCCATGTTCACCCATAATAAACCTTCTTAAACTGCTGGACATATCAAGCAATGAAATGATCGCCGTCTGTCCTTGGGAAGTGATTACACCTCCACAGGATTTAGCACGGAGGGCGCGTGATGGAGTTGTTGCACAGGTTCGGTCAGAGGCAGATATTGTTTGTAATGTTTGCAGTCCTTTGTATTTATAACATTTATGTGCTGTCATAACAAACTACATAACTAATTTCACGTCTTTTTAGGAAGCTCAAAGCTTTGGTGTTAAGCTTTGCTAACGGTTCCACTTGAAAAATGCAGAAGAGAGGGAAAAGGGGATTTAAAATTGACCCATTGATAACCAGTGCGTATTTGTACTTCTTCTGATAACTATGAATAATAAAACACACTTTGAGCAAGAAACTCTGTACAGGTAGATGGTAAACCACAGCTAAGTGAAAAAAAGGCAATTATTACCTGGCTGAACGCCTCTTCTTTGAGGCCTGTGCTTGGGAGAGGAGGAGAGGGGAAAGTAGGGGGGGAGGCATCCTACATCCATCTGCAGTCAGTGTTAACACCACTGGCAACTCAGCAGGGCGAGGATGTCACCTTAGCAGCCTCACGCTGGCTTACAGCGAGAGCCATATTTACAGGGAGCAGTGGGTGCATGGGTGATTGGCAGGAGGAGCTGTTAGACATGGTGGTGGTGCCATGCCCAAGAAGACAACGCCAGTGTTTGCCACTTTGCTGCTGTGCAGGAAGTTTCTAAAAACTTGGGTCTCAGATTTAGCATAATTGTACAGTGCCTAGCACAGCTTGGCTTAGATAAATGCCATTAAATACTGATTTGTAAGAATTTCACAGTGTTGTGACACAGCAGCAAATCAAGCTCCAGCCGAAGGCACGGATCTAAAGCACAGGGATATGGTGCAAATGACAAAGGCAGAACACCGTCATCCTGGATATCCATTTTGCCAAGCTTTCAGCCACCAGCTGGAATGAGAATGCTCACATCAAGGCAAGAAGTATCTCCCAGGGCTGTGACCACAGTGAAAGCCAGTATCACGGTAACACATTTTTGTAAAAAGTTACCCAAAAGACTGCACTGATTTGAAGCAGTTTGCATCTTACAGGTCTTCACTGCTTGGGAATTTGCAGTGTTTAAGAGAATAGCAAAGAAAACCCAGACAAAAAGGATGGGCACTAAACATGGAAAATAGCTAGAGAGAATCCCTTTCATCCCCTTGCACAGCCAAGCCCATGATTGTCCCAACCCGATGAAGCATTTAAGCAACATTAAGCTTAAATCCTGACTTACCATTACAGCTACGCTGGCAGCAGCGCGGCAAGAGAGGGCTTGCCGAGCAGAGTGGCAAAGCCCCACCGCCTCCGCTCAGCCACACCGTCAAATATTAACCCAGCACTTCAGGAAGCTGCACTTGGAAGTAGCATGGAAGAAGCTTCAGGTAGGAAAAAATGAGTAACCAAGGCTAAAAGAGAAAGAATTAAGTGATGAAAGATAGTGAGGAAGTGGCTAACACAGGAAGGAATAAACAGATGCCTAAAGGCCAGAGAAACTGTGACACAGAGCCTGGAAGGGCAGCAACCAGCTTAAATCTCAAACAGCCGTGAACGGGCATCACTTGAAAATGAAGGAGTGACACGGATGAGCTGCTGAACAGGTAGAGGAATTTAGCTCCACTAACTGAAGTAGCATGGCTTGGGGATAACAAAATCCTCAGTCAAGGGAAAGGGTGGCCAGCATGCGAAGGGAAAATGGATTCTGAATAGTGCAGTCAGATCGCCAAATATTAGTCGGTTTGGGTTTCGTTTGGTTTGGTTTTCTCTCTGTGTATTTAAGTAACACATTTTATTAATGTTCCTGTTCTATTTTTTTACTCTAAGCATGTGCATAACAAATCCTATATCCGCTGATTAAAAGGGGATGCCTTTTCCTGCCCTGTTTCTCTGCCACACAACCCTGTAGGAGGTAGAGGTACTACTGGTAGAGCTGTTGTGCTCCTCTTAGCCATGCTGTGATAACAAAGTTGTGCTGTGTTCTTCCCCCAGCCCCTGCATGGGCTGTTGTCTCCTGTGACTGGGCACCTCTAAATGAGTCACGGCCATCCTTTAATGGGGTTCAGCATGGCACTGTATGGCCAAAGGGGCTGGTCTGCAGGCGTGAAAGGAAACCGCTCCGTGACAGCAGCATTGCTGGCTGCTAAGTTAGAAGCTCGTTGTTCTTTCACAGATGCTTTCACCTGCCTTCCTTTCATCACACTAGCTGTGACCATGCTGCGACCAACATCTGCCTTTCTTGATACTCAGCTTGTTTTACTGAGAGCCCAGACGCTGCCATCTTGTTGATGTTTAAAAATACCCACATAAAATTGCTAGGAGACTTGGTACCTTTCAGAGTCACAGAGTTAACTCTTTAAGGAGGCCCCAGCCCAGCTGCCAGTGGGTAGGTGTGGGCAGGTCAGGAGATGTGAGCACTGTCCCCATCTAGTGGCTCGCCCACACCAGGGACAAGAGCGGATCACAGCCAGGAGGGAGCAGAGGACCTCCTTCACCCTCTAGCAAAAGCTCCAAGCCCGCAGGTTATGCAGGATTAGCTGTGACGATACTGGGGAGAGCATAGCCCTTACTACTCCTGCGAGAATCCAGGTTACAAAATCACTCCACCTATTTCATATTCAGGGTTTTATAATGAGGCATCAGGCTGAATGCTTACACAAAACTATTTGCCATTAGTTAGAGAAATTTTAACGCTGTTTTAATTTATTATCTTTCACCAAACTGTGTTCCCTGATAGCAGGCCTCCCAGCTTTTCCATTATCATGTTGTGTACTAAACACACCTCTCTGATTGAAGCTTTTTATAGATCACACTGCCTTTACTGTTCAAGGTAGTACTTAGTTTGGAGGCCATTGGGCAGCCTGTTTGTTCCACAACATTAGACAACAGTTGTGGAAAATATTATAGAGTGACCCATACTGCAGTAATACCTATTATACAGTATTTTCCATCCAAAAATACAGTGATTCACATTCCAAAGATCTGGCTAAAAAATATCATATAATAATTTTCACCAACCTTGGCATAGCTGCACGTAAGGCCAAAGGGGTGAGTCAGTCTGCCTAGATTAGAAACTTTGTTCAAAGGAATGTTATAGAACACTAAGGTGCCTCAAACGTTATCATCATATCTTTCTCTCTCTTTTTCCCTCCTCCCCCCCTATTTTTAAATTTGTTCTACCTATAGAAAAGTCACATTTTCTTTCTGCCTGAGGGGTAGTCAGTAGTAGACCATCATCTCCAACAGGGATTTATTATAGCCAGAGGTGAGATGCATACCTCCAGGTAAAAGTCAGTAGCTGGAGAAGAGTTGGGGATCCCAGAGATATTGATTTAGCAGATAAGAATTCAGCTTGACTTTTAAGATTACAGGAAATACTGTTAAGGCTGGCTCTTAGAGGAAAATAATTGTATTTATAAGTTCAGTACATCAGTACAGAATGTCTCTGAGACAACAAACAGGAGCTCCAAACCCTCTCCTCTTCCTGGCCCCAGCTCTAAGACAGCTGGTTTTTCAAAGTTGTTATTATTAGTCAAAAAGTCCTTCTCAGAGCTTATAACAATGAAAGCACTTTGCAGAGCCTTTAGTGATGAAAGACATTTCCAACTGAATAGAAAAATCCAACAGTACAGTACAGTAGGTGAATAACCCCGACTTTTTAAGTTGTAGCTCAAGCTGTGAAACCTAACAGAAATGTCATACTGTGCCTGCACGGACAATAACTTCAAAAACCAGAACCAGATTGTTTGAAAAAAATTGCTTTTCTCTGTGGTTCATGCTGGAATTTACAGAATAAACCAATGTTGGAAAAAGTTTTCTGTTGTGGAGTTATGTATCTGAAATGTCTGTTAGGAATGTATGGAAATATATTCTGCTTTTTCATCTGTCTCTCTTGCACGCCCACACAAACCTGAATTGCTCTTTCTGATGATTTCATGGATACAAAACTTTAGTCAGCATGTTAAAACAAAAAAATTCAGCCCAGAAGTAATTTGAGAATATTAGGAACAGCTGGACAAGATTTGAGTGAAAGGAAGATTTGAATAAGACAGTACATATCCGCAGGTTAACCTATCCACACTACAAGGAACACGTCCTATGAATGAACTCACCTTAGCAGAAGGTAGGATTTCTGAGAAGACTTGTTACTGGCATGCCTTCAGTTGTCAAAGACTACGTTGGTTGGGGTAATAATTTTTGTTTCTTGCTTTTTTTTCAAAGTTCAGTAAACCCAGACTTGGACCAACAGCTTATGGCAGACCTGCAAGCTCAGACTCCAAGAGCAAAGACGAGTAGTAGCAAAATGGGCAGGCTGTGGTAACTGCTTCTCAAAGGCACACGGTCTGCCTGCTCAAAGGAAGTCAATCATGTGGCCGAAGCAAGACGATGCGAGCGATAATTGACTCCTAAAGTGCTTCCTAAACATGCGCTCATCCTAATTGACATAATAAATGCCATCGGCGTGTCGCATACTAAATTATAAAATTGCACGGCTCGTTATGTAACAAAAGGTGCGTTACTGCTCTGATTTGACTGATTGCTCCGGCTGACTTTGGCAAGACTGGCAACCTGACAAATATCCCAAGCTTGCTTTCAGCCATCTGACCAAATCACAAAACTCTATTTGTGTGGCTGGATAACTGTGTGCCCCAGCTGCCTTTCAAGATGGTGGTAGCTAGGAATGGGTGCAACAGCGCGAGGGAGTGCATCCCCGGTCCTTGCTACAGGTGTGTCTCTGCGATGGGGGGACACACGTCTGCCCACTCTCCTCCTATGTTTCAGAGCAAGGAAATGTGAGCCTGTGGGCCACTACGGAGCTACGGGGTGCTCCAGCTAGGTGCTCCTCAATCCAGGCAGCCCCCAGGCATATACGGACCCATGCTGGGTACACGGCAACAGTGAGACATTACTCAAATCTGCCACTACAGAGTAAAGGGCAAAACTGGGAATAAAATGCATTTGCTATAAAATAAAATAAAATAAAATAAAATAAAATAAAATAAAATAAAATAAAATAAAATGCTCTGCACCTTCAGCACAAATTTACTTCCTGCTATTAACTATGTGACATTGCTTCTACCCTGTTTCCTAAAGAAATAGAGCAGTTCTGCCCTTGTTCCTCTCTCTGTCTCTGTGAATCTCTTTGTTCATCCCTGCTCTTTTTCTCCCCATTACCTTTTGGATCCATTTTTCAATTTCAGCCCACTCTGACAGAATGGCAGAAGCCTCCATATACATTAAATTATCACAATTACCATGAGAATAGGTGACTGGGTAGGAGAGAGAAAAAAATTAATGTTCCCACAAAAAGCAAGGCTGCAGGGTGAACCCAAACCGTACAGGATATCAACAAAGACAGGCAGGAAAAAGCAACTACGCATAGCCAGCCCTCACGAAAAACTAATGCTGGAGCTACACCATATTAGACAAAGCCACAAAGAAATAATGTTCACTAATTCTTCTGTCACTGAACGCCAATACATAATCCAAAAGCTTCCTTTACCCACTTCCAGCTTCCATGCCTTACAACACACAGGCACTGAGATGGCCCATACCATCAACAAAGGTACCTACCTGAATAAAAATGCTTCTCCCTAGGCATGCCCCTTGCTTTCTGGCTTCCTAATGAGTGGATGCACTTTTTACCACGTTCCCAAGGCCAAATGCACCCAGTCTCTTTGAGAAAAGCAAGGTACCCCTTTCTCCATCATCCATCATTCAGCTCCTCTCCGAGCTGGCGAAGCTGAAAGAGCACAGCAAAACTCCCCATGACCCTGGTGCGTGGGGGGGGGAACCGACCCTCAGTGTGACTGCAAGCTGCTGCCAGTATGCAAGGGTAAGGGGCTAGGGGGTACTGGGGAGCAGGGAAAGGGGGTAGTCATGCTTGGGGTAGATAGAAGGCACAGCTGGATGGTGGCCTCCTGGTTGCCAGTGGTGCCTGTTCAAGTCTCAGAGAAGACTTGCTTGTTCTGATTAAAATGTTTTACTCAGCACACTTTGAAGATTCTGTGTCTTCAGACAGCAGGCAAGTAATCTCGTTGACTTCCCAATCTGTGGGACCAAGAACATTTACGAAAAATAACAAACCCACCCTCAGCACCCTCTAAAACACTTTAAAGTAGCTTTTGTCTCTTTTGTGGTGCAAACTCCAGTGTGGTTTTGCAGGACGACATTTACGTTGGTAAGGATGAAGAACGACCTGCCCAACTCACAGCTTTGCGATGTGTGAGTGGCTCAGCCACCACAAACGCATCCTGAGAGCACCCGTACGTCCCCTGTTAGATGTTCGCTCTGCACAGACAAACGCAACGCAACACAAAACCGCTGCAAGAGCTACAGCATCAGCATGCCGACCACGTGTCCTCCGTATCGGCCTGCCCTACTTAACTTGAAAATAACAACGTAATACACAAAGGCAAAAGCATGGGAATGTGAAAATCTTAATACAGCTTCACAATAAGTCTTAATCTCTCTTCGCAATCCTCTCCCAGGGCCACAAGTGGGTCAGCAGGGAAGGTGGGCGATGCTGCCTCTCTGGCCCCTCAGTGCCAGGGCTGGGAAGAGCTGCTGAAGAGGCAACGAAAGGGCAGGGGCAGAAAGCAGCATGGAGAAGAACATCTGCCCTGGAGGACATTGAAGCCTTACACCTCACCCTGCCTCCCACGGCCACAGTGCCTGCCACCCTCAGGCCACACAGCATCTTCTCACATATGACCATGAGATAACATTTAATAACTATGAAGTGCAGAATATGTGATGGATAACCCTGCTAATAACACACAGTGAAGTAAGCTGTGCTTTAATTACACCGTGCCTTTACAACTGCTCCTCTGATCCAGGAGTCTCTTAATGCTTGACAAACTACTTAATGACTTCTCACAACACCCTGTGGGGACCTTTTTTAGGAGCAGCCCGCAGTGTGGTTAGGTGAGCAGGGGAAGGGGCAGCTGCCTGCTCCCACACCACGGGGCTGGGCTCCCGTGATGCCGATGCCCAGCCTTCATCACAAGAGTCCTTGTGCAGCACGCAGCCACAGAGGTGCTCTCAGACCTCAGCTGAGGGAAAGCCCTCACAAACTCTTGACTTCTAGGACTGCATCCTCTGCTTTATGAACATGGATCCATGGGGGGGGGGGGACAGCAGCAACTTGCAGTAGCTGGCTCCCCAGTGTGACAAGTCTAAGCAACAGAAGTGAATGTTTTAGGTAAAACCTCCAGTCCATTGCACTCAGTGGCAAAATTAAATTAAACAAATTCAATGGAGCAAGGATTTAATCATCTGTATCACAATTCTACTTATGTTGCACCTAAGTCCAGTACTATAATTTTTATATAATCATTAAAGATTATATATATAAAATCTATAATTTAAGTTATAGGGCTGTAAATGTCTATAACTTAAATTATATATGTATCTTACTATTTCCTTCTCCTGACACTCGAATCCACAAAAAATGACTGAATAAACAAATTCTAACCAGAAAAAACAGTCTCTATTGAAGAACTGCATGAAACAGTGACACTCTACTCTTTAAAATAACACAATCTGAAAGCATTCCCTGCCACTCAGTCCCAGGGTGACAGCTGCCGGGCCCCAGTCCCATTCAGGAACCTGGAAAAAGGAGGGCAGAAGCCCAGGCAGGGTAGTCAACAAGAACGTTTCAACAACTTCAGAGAGCGGTACAGCCCAGAGGCAGCCTTCTAAATAATAGGCAGACACACAATACGCAGCTAGAAACAGAAATTTCAGGGGGCAAGGGGAAGAAGTTTGGATGAGCCTACAGGCGTTTTGCAATGCCAAGTGCTGAATTTCACATTTAAGAAAAATGCGCTGTTTGAAAGAGGGAAACACTGCATGCTGAAGAGGCTGAACCCAGCAGCTGTGGTCTGACTATCAGTTTTCTGGTGCTAACACCAGTTACCTTTTGGGTGTTGAACAAACAGCATGCTGTCTTTCACTCAGTTCTCTCTCTTATGCAGTAGTGCTGACAGTGCCCATATCTATCTGCTGGTAGTCCCTATTGCTCATTTGGGGGCGAGCTGTGCGCCAGAGCTTATAACTGTCTTCCAAATGGGAAGGACTGGGGAAACACAAAGTATCCGAGCAGGAGTGGAAGCAGCCCTCTAGCTAAGGCTGTGCAATAGTTTCCATTCCAGGGCACCTTTTTGTAGCGGGATGATGACTAAGATCCCTGTCCAGCAATTGTCTCAGCAAATAAATTTTGTTTATTACAGTGACTGAGCCCTCAGCTACCAAAACACATCCTCTAGAGCCTGGTTCTGCCCTCATCTGCTCAGTGCTGGGAAACAGCATCACTGAGTATGGTACTACTCACTGGATTTGATTCATCACTGCTTTAATTGGGGCTTTGTGGGAACTCCCCGATAAAGTCCACTGCTAATTAACACGTATGTGTTGCTGGTGGCCTTGAAACAATCTCCTTAAAATGAAGAGGCTTACTAAGGTTTTGTCAGCCAGGACACGCGAGTGACACCAGCCTGGGAAAGATAGCTAAGTCTGCGGCTGAATTAATATCTGCTTCCAGAACCGGTTCTGTGGGTGTGGAGATCAATTGTGTGCTGCTTAATCCCGTGATGAGAAACCAATTAGGAATTACATGCTCGAACTGTCCTACTTCCTGCATCCTTCCCCACGGTCAGATCTGATCTGCTGCATGCAGACAGGCAAGGGGCATCAGTCCAGACAGAGAAGAAGTCTTCATCCCTTAACAAGAAATTACTGGCACATGGAAACCATCATTTTATTAAGGCTCTTTGTTTTAATAAGAATGTTGTAGGTGTATTAAAAGTAGAACTGGAGGACCAAGCAGAGGGTTGCCAGGAGCCGCTAGACAGGTAGGAAGTTTCAGGGTGTTCAGCTCCTTGATCTTCTTGTAAAGCAGTAATCGACGTTTACTCAGAGTGATGGCAGCGGTATGCAGCTGGAAGCAGCTGTATGCCACAGGAGATGCCAACTAACCATTCCCTGAACATTTACTGACGGTGAAAGTTTCTGCTTCCATGTTGAGTCCCCTCGAGTCACATGATTCAGGTAATGATCTTTTTTTACAGATTCAGCTCGAGCCTTTGAGGAAAATCTCGGAAAGATCAACTGCGTCTTTGCGCATCCCAGTTTCTAGGAGGAAAAACTGCAGTGGAAGAGCTGGACGTGCACTGCAAACAAGTGCCAAGTCGGGCAGCCCTGCATGATACCAGTGTCTGGCCATTTTAACCAGACAGAGGGGCCTCATTAGCTCCGCAAAAGGCTTCTGGCCACAGAGTCCCTCAAAATCAGCTTCAGGCCTCCGTCTGCCTGTGCAGCGAGAGGAGCCAGGCGGGCCAGGCAGCAGCACTCAGCCCTGCAGACGGGACTGACAGCTCCAGGAATACTGGACTGCTTCCCTCCAGCAGCCAGCCTGGAGGAGACTCTCTGCATTTGAAAGCCTTTACTAATTTACCTTCCTGCTGGAAACAATGTTGCTCGATTTCCTGGTTTGCAGTGAAATGAAGCTAATCTATCATATCCTGCTGCAAGATTTATTTCTGTTTTGCAAAAGAAAAGCTATGCTGGGGGAAAACGCCAGCGCCTTCAAACTTCTTCCAAAATACAATTCCATTTTCTGTTCTGATAGACGACCACAACCCAGAGCCAGGAACATTCCTCTTTCCAACTCTGCGCTACAACGAAGTCCTGGTGCAGTTAATGCTCAAACACATGGGCTTGGAACAGCCTTCCAAAAAGCAGAACTCGTGTGAGTGAAGGGGAGGACGCTTGTCCAGGACCACGAACAAGTAAGAGAAATTAGCAGCAGGAGAAAGAATATTTTCAGGTGGCAAGAAAAAGATAATGAAGAGACAAGCTTCCCCAGATTGATTCAATTTATATTTTTGGAAAATATACAGAGGCTCTGAGGTTTGGAGTGGAAGAATATAAAACAGCAAATTAGTAACAGATTACTTCCTTAAGAGGAATTTTCAGTCTCAGGAAAGTGGATGGGAGTATTGAGGACACAACTCCTCGTAAGGCAGCAGCTTTCCAAATGCCTGACGGTGAATCCTGGCTTTTATTTACAGATCAGCATTTGTGCTTTTCCAACGGCAGCAGATAATAGACAGCGCTGTTTCAGTAAAGCAGTGGAGCTGCCTTGATATTGTTCTGCATGAACCTGAATGAGCAAATGAAAACTGCTTTGGAGGGTGGGATGAACAGGGAGCTCGGTTTCTACAGGAGACTCTGAGAAAACCAGTGCCTTGTGTAGTGCCCAGTACAGTCACCTAAGGTATTCTTGCTTTTCCTGTTGTTGGAGAAACCCTTTCCTAGTCATCAGGCACCCGGGGAAAGCATGAAATATGTCTAATATTTACACCTTTCTTGGTTTTTTATGTTTTTCCTTGGTAGATGTCAAAGCAGCCGAGAGCTTGATGCAAGCAGTCCACCCGTAGTCATTAAAAACAAAATGTTCTTAGCTTTAAACATTTGAATGGGTCCTGTACTTTATGTACTCGGACCTCTTATCTACCAAGTACTTTAAGTATATACTTTAGTGCGTGAGGATGTTCACATATCCTCATCACAGTTCTGGGTTCTATGTTGGCACATCTGTGCACATACATGTTCTAACATGAACGATCAGGCTCATCGGTAGAAATTAAACTTATAAGAAGTTATGCGTATATGTTACGCATTCAAAGGTTTGCAACCATTGCATATATCTGTACTGAATTGCAAGACGATTTAAGAGCTGAGTATAAGTTTAGGTAAGTGGAGGGGAACATGAGCTAAAGATAAAAACTAAACAGAGTTTTCTTTCTCTCCTCACCTCAGCTGCAGTTATATGCTTAAAATCTAGCTGGAAGATACAGCAGGGGCGAATGCAGCCTTGATTTACCTCCTATGGCTAGAGTGAGATATTGTGGGTTTTAACATGGGGGAGGGGAAAAAATGGGTTTCCAGAGGATTAATGCAACGATGGGCTAAAGCAGCTGCAGTACAAATGGCACCTCTCCACAGATAATCAGTTGGATTTTAACATGCTTTACTGAAGAAATAGACCTTCTTAGCAAAAGGAAGACAGGAAATCAAACACATTTAGCTAACAAAAAGGTGATGAAGTAAGCATGGCGCTTTTGCACACTAGCATGTAGTAAGTATGTAAGTAGTATTGAAACACTGGCTACCAACAGCAGCAGCAACCTACAGGTACATTATATGGCCTTCTCTGTGAGATTATGAAAATAATCCCTTCATTAGATTATGGGGAGACTGAATCACTAACGATAGACACAGTAAATATTTATCGCTGCTTTGCTGCATGGCACTCTCGAGTGTGCAGGCTGAGGCTCGGACCCACTCCCTCCTGCCACAAACCAGGGCTGGTGCGTTTGCTGGAGCATTTCCTTCCACCTTTGCTCCTCTGGAACAACTCACGCCCAACTGAAGGATAAAAGTGGGAACACCACAGAAACCAAATACAAATCTTTAAACTCACGTGTCTGGCTTTTCCGTGTCTCTCATCCGCTGCTGGCAGAGTCCGGCAGGTGTAAAAAGGCTGGGCTTGGGCAGGCAATGTCGGGCAGGGGCACCGCGCTCACCCTTCAGCCCCGTCTTTGCAGGAAGAGAGCGGCCGTGTCAGACGGGGAAGCCTATGGCATGACAGAAGGTAGAAAGAAAAGCTGAATTGCATAAACCTGAGCAATTTAAGGTTTAGAAAAACCACACCCTCACGGTCATTTCTCCCGCAGGCAGATAAGCGTGTGCAGGCTGCTCAGACAACAGTGTAATTTGAAGCTTTTACTTTTCTTTCCGGCATATACCAAAGTCCATTTTCGGTTTGGGTCTTCCTTGCATTTCTTTTCTTCTTTCAGCCGTGCAACTTGGTTCAAATTTAATAAAGTCCAGTGGACCATCTTAAAAATTTCTTCAAGACAAAAGATTCATCTTGACTTTCCCCTTGGAAAAGGAAGATGAGGCCCACAAGGTCTGACCCCGAGTCCATGCTTTGAAAATGGGATCTTCACCTTGCTCCTGCATGCTCGAAGTTGGTGGTGAAGACTTGAACTATGTAAGAGCAACTTGTAAACTCTGGAATCAGCTGGCTGAAAATACAAGCTCTGCTAATTTTCTGAGCATTGCAAAATAAAGACTGCTTTAAAGCCAGTTATCCAGTAATTTTCAGTTTTAAAAGTACCCAAGAAAGGAGTAAGACGTTGGACTGCCGCACTGTAATGCAACAGCTGAATATGAATGTTAACTACGAAAGCAGCAGCAGCAGCAAAAGAGATCTTTTTTTAAAAAAATATTTTCAGTGGAGGAGAAGAAACCCTGATCTTCAAACTACATGAATCACTAATAAATGCAATGACTTCAGCCATCATAAACATTTGCTGCTACGGAAGGAAGTGTTATTCAGAAAGCAGGGCAGCTTTGGAGATGAACTCGAAGCAATCCACTGCAGTATATGCCGAAAACAGGCGGAAGGAAATCCCCAGCCTCCGATGTAAACATCTATGGCTACCAGGTCTTGGCCTCCGATTCATTCTTATGCAAGTTTGTTTCCCTTCAAACATTTTAAAAGCATACTTGCTACTTGTGATTATAAAATCCCTTGTTAAATATTTATTTTAAGAAATCATCAAGGGACTTGTCAAGTCCTACGAGCAAGTGCGACAGGCACGCCCTTAGCTCGACGAACGCTTGTTCGCAGTAGCATTTGCCTTTCCCGCCCTGACAGCACAGCACCTCTGCTTCGAGTTGCCTGAGGAAACCTGGGATGGGTCCCTGCCAAGCCAACCTGCCGCTGCTCGGTGCACGGTTGCCCAAAACCCAGGTGTGTGCCGGCAGTGCCACGCTGGAGCCGTGGCACTGTGGAGCGCTGAAGTGCTGCTGCTCTCCCCCCGGGATGGGTGCAATATGGAGAGACACAGCCCGCACGGGACCAGATGTCCACAGCAGTCACAAGGCCAGATACGCAAGCATCATGCGTCAGCCGTCTGCAAAATTGAACTATGCATATGCAATGTACTTTTAAAAACATGCTTAAGCTACAGAAGAAGCTTAAACATTAGCAAATACGTCCCCACAGAGCAAAGCGCGTGTTTAAATCCTTCCTTGCATGGGAGGTCTCTTGGAGGCTGATCACCCTAGATCAGAAAGCCCAGAGCCCTGCTGTCACAGGTGACCACATCAGACACTCTCAGTTACAGACTTAATTTCCATTTTAGAAACTAGCCAAGTTTTCACCCCCTCCCACTGCCAGGAGGCTTTTCTAAGTTTCCAGACTAATGGCCAGTTCAAACTCATTTGTTCTCACGCTAATGTTACTGGATTGCTTAAATAGCCTTTCCCATCTCATGACATGTTTTCCTATTTTCCTTCCCACTCAAACTCTCTAAGTCTCTGCTCAGAAGAAAGGCTTTTCACTCTCCTCCTCACCCAAACAGACCTCTTGGGTACCCATTCCTGTCCAAATTCTTCACTCTGGAATATGGCATTAATACTTCCTTACACATACCAGGCAAATTATTTTCCCAGAAGGTGAGTTATTTATTGGCTCTGAACCAAAGAGCTGGCGAGCTGTACTCGTTGATGGAAGATCCTATGCTGAAACTGTCTTTCATCTGAATTTCTCCTCTGAACTACAGCCCGTGTGCTGCATTATTTACAGATCCCCTCCTTTGTCTGCAGCTGGCTAAAGGCTCTGACAGATTTTCTTCATCAACAGCACAAAAAAGTGAGAGCATTTTCCTACTACAATTCATTCTTTTGCATCAGAACGACAGCAGCATCTTATAGATCTGACTGGTGCAATGACACCTGCTTGATAAACTTCTAATTCCTTGGTATAGCTTCATACATTGAAGGCAAAAAATTTAACATATCGAGCTCTGTTTAATTTTATAACAAATTTGTACAGTTCGTCTCAACTTATGCAAATATAGGTATAAGGACAGACAGGAGGACAACATGCCATGAGCCCTGTTGTATTAGATGCACTCATTTATTTACTTCAACTAAATTATTTCAGCATGTATTGCAACCATTGGCAGTACACACTGTGCAAGCTAAGTTAGAAGATTAGTCAAATCAAATTATGGGATATTGTAATAATCAAGTGTTCGGTGATAATATTGTAATGGATGCCACCTGTGAAGCCCCATGAAGCCAGTGCAGACGAGGCAGTGGGCAGGTCAGCTCTTTGCCTGCTGCTGACCCCTCTCTTCCAGCTCCTAGTCCAGGTGAGCCAACAGATTCCTTGCAAAAAAAGAAATAAAAGACCAATTTCCAGTGTATGTTACATTCCTGTCCACACAGATCTGGCAGGGGGCTGAGCTATGCTGTCTCTTTCAAGTACACAAGGAATCTCCAGTGCTGTTGAGTATTTCTGTGATGTCCCCACAATAATAAAGTACACCCTTGTCCCTGACCCCCATGATGGATGGTAGGATGGGGACCAGGAGGTGGAGGACCGGTGGCCCTGGCTGGCACTCTGCCTCGGTGGAGGGGGGGGAGCCAGGGAAGGAGAATCAAGAGCTGCGGTCACAGCTCAGGGTGGTGGTGACAGACCAGGCCCATCAGGGGATGAGGTCCCCCAGGATGAAACTGTATCCCCTGACCTCCATGACGGCAGACCACATCCACATCTGGTGTGGACATTTGATTCAATGTTCTCACGTGGGATTGCGCCAAATATATACCTTGGCTTGTAGACGCATACCGGAGCATAGGACCAAACTCTAGGGGGGAAAAAATCAGGTTTAGCAACAACTCTAGAATGAAGACCACTGTTTTCATGTCAGTTGCCTCTCTTTGCTTCCTCTTTGTGGAAAATCAACAATCTGAATTGGATCACAACACATAAAAGGAAAGACTGCCAAGCACTTGTACTACGGACTCTCTGGGGACTACTGAGTGCCACTGACAGTCTGCTTGGAAATGAGACTATGGACTCTGCAGTCATTAATCACCAATGTTAAACTAGCAGTTCTGTACAGTGTGACAATTTAAATGGGATGTTGACCTCTAAAGTTGACCTACTTGGTGCAATTTACAGATGGCAAGGATCTTACACAGTGTATGTTAGTCTGGGAAGTCATGTTTCATTTGTCATAAAAATTCACCGTATCTTCTGTATTCTGTACCTCTCCATTTTCTAGAAGACTCCTGAGAAGAACAGGAGCATAATGAAGAAACTAAAACCACAGTAATAAAATAATCTCTTGTCCTCAATTAATGAACCAATAATAGTACCAGACTTACAACTATTATTTTCTGAAACGGACAGCTTTCATGGGCTGAGAGAGCACAGAATTAAATATGGCCCTACTGGGGGAAAAAAAAAAAAAAAAAAAAAAAAAAAAACAAAACCAAACCAGCAACTTGTGCCATACCAACAATTAAAATCATCCCACCAAAGAGCTTGTATGGCATCCATCAGGAAGGGCTCCGACTGGGAAAGCCCGCAGACCCAGATGTACAATCTCAAGTGAAGCTTGGGGTCCTTCCACCTCCTCCAGAAAAATCTGTGAACACATGAGCTGTACGTACATAAGCATAACAAACATTCAAGTGGCCAAATCACTCTGGCTGTTGGGAGAGGATAATATTACAGATAGCCAGGCTCTATATGTTTTCCCTTGGGAGGAATTGTTGAAGTTAAAAGATTAACCTGGGCTCTCAGCACATTCATTAGTTAAATTGCAAAGCAAGCTCATTACATAACCAGTTCCAGGACAATTATATTTATCTCGTCAAGGTTCACAGTATGGGTGGATTGCTGACCAAGGTAACGCAAATACCTTCTGCAGGATGGAAGCTCTCTGATCCATTAGAAACATCAGTCCTGTGCCCTACTGCAGTTTTTGAATTGCCTATGCCTTTTCAGAAGAACACACTTGCATAGTATGACCCAGAGGTCTCTCCAGCATGGAGGGAGGGACTGAGGAAAGCTGGGCTCACTCTCTGGAAGTGGGCAAACCACAGCACAGAAATTAAATTACTTGCTCCTAATTACCAAGGAAGTCTCTGGCATAGAGACCATCTCACTTTGTCATACACAGTAAAATGAATTGTTTAAGGTGGAGTAAAATGTCTGTACTAAAAGCATGTACAAATACGTAGTGTGTGCAGTCCATCCTTGAATTAACTTTCACATCCAGGTTTATATCCGGGGAGCAGTTCATAGAGTTCAAGATTAGAAGAAAGAAGGTGGTCACCTTGCTCGACTTCTTGTATGTCACAGGCTGCCACGTCCTCTGCTCTGTGCCCTCTATGGACCCCACTGATTGGGTTTAGCCCCATCAGGAATCTTTCTAGAAAAGTGTCCTATCCTGGTTTGAAGAACCAAAAGGTGGGGAGTCCACTGGTCTCTTTGGTAGCTTGTTCTGGGAATTAATCCTTCATACTTGCAAAAACACATGGATAATGTATTGCTAATTTGATGACACTGGTTCAGGTTATTGTCATCAAGCTATGTTACCCATTTCCTAGTTGGCTGAAAAAGCCCTTCCCAAGCTGGTATCTGCGTCTTGTACCACTACCTGCATTACACTTGCGCTAGCATCCTCATGTATTTCTCTTGTGGACCAAAAAGACTGTGCTCCAACTAGCAGTTGTATTACCTAGCTCTTAGGTAAGATATTTGCTATTCCCTGCATTCTCCTCCAACTTTTAAATCATCTTTTAAAGTGGTGACTGTGATGTGGTTGATGTTACTCCACAGGAGTCTCCCCATATGCATACATACTATAAACACAGACAAAAATCACACCCTCGCTCTGACTTGACTCCCTTCTGCGTGTGTATTCAAGGATCACACTAGACATCTTGCCCTGCCACTGGGCTAGGACTACATTCTGAGGTTGTCTGTTAAGATCTCCAAAATCTTTCCAAAGCCTCTATTTTTTTTCCTAAGCTGTCTTTTCCATTTCTGTAGATATGCTACATGTTCCCTGTTTTCAGGTTTATAATTTTGCATTGGACTGCATTAAAGCAATCTTTGTTCAGTCTGAACTTCACTTTTTAGACAGTTCAGATTCCCTTTTCTGTAGCACCATGCATGATCAGCAAGTGAGCCAATATTTTTCCTGCAAGACCAAAAACTAAATATTAGCAGAAATGGGCTGAGTCCTGATCTGGCACTAAAATCTCACTAGAAATATCCTGATTTTGATACACCAGTTCTTAGCCACTTGACTCGTGCTTACACAAGAATGTAAAATGCCCCATTTTTGATCAAATTATGTTAGAATATTGAGCTTTCAAGGACTATTATGCTGATATAGTTACTTTATTAACCAAACAGGTAATCTTACATAAAAAAAAGCAAGCCAAGTTTACCTGACAAGACCCACGTTCAATGAAAACATCATTAGCTGCCATTAATAATATTCCTGTTCTGTATTACTTGAATTTCCATATCAGCTTCTCTATTATTTTACTAGAAGTGAGGTCAGGCTAGCTGCCCTGCCGTTACGAGAATTACCCTGTTTGTGCTGTTAGGACATTGGTAAAAAAATCAGCATGCTTTCAGTCTTGGTAAATTTCTCCAATATCCCCAAATTTATTAAAAGGTCAGATCAGTGGGCCAGACAATTTCTCAGGCAATTTAAAAAAAAAAAAAAAAAAGTTAGGATGCATAGCTGCAGGTTATATAAGGTCTACTACTTTAAAGCTGTTTTCCCAAAGTAGGTGTTGTCTAACATTCTCTTAATCACAGATGGGCTGGAAAAGAATTCATTCTCCTCATCACATGATATATGTACCTCATCTTGTTTATTTTCTGAAAATTTCAGCCATCTATGCATTTCTTATTAACAGTTTTAGTACCTTCAACCCTTGCAGGGTTTACACAATTGCTACATTTTTTTTCCTTATGTAAATTAAAAACTCCTTCAGAACACCATTTGCTTGTCAAGAATAGATTTTGTTTTAGCCTTTGCTAGTAATTTCCATGCTTCATAACATATGAATATCAACAGATATCTACCTCCCTTTCTCTAGCCCTTTTTTCCAGTATACAGTCACACAGTTTATTTAAATATATAAGTACTGTGCATATTCATGCCCACATACGTGTCTATAGGCATACATACATAGCCCCATATACAGATATGTGTGGACAAATATACACTTATTTAAACACATATGTACACATGTGTAAGCGCATTTCTACTTTCTGTCTTCTTTTGCCACACACTGTGGTTGTCTTAACAACATTTTGCCCAGTTAACAAACTCTTGTGAAAAACTGGCTGTTTTAATTCAGACATTTCTCTTCCCAGTCAATTTTAGTAGGCGCTGTCCTCGGCTTTGGGAAGTTGGCCTTTTCAAAACAGCATGTATAAATATTACTGTTTGGGACTGTTTTCTCTTCAACACAATCAGGTCATGATTACTTCTTCCTGAGACAACCCCTGATTTCCAGTCTAGCGGATAAATTCATTTTTATCTATTATCAGGCTGTCCGAAACCAGAATTCTTGCATACCAGGTTTGACAACCTTTGTTTCTTAGAACTATCATCCAGTATTTAACCCTACTCTAGTGATGTTTCACAGGTAGCTAAATGAAATCTTCAGCAAATCTCCAAAATAAAAAGTTCCCCATAATTGCACGGTTCTCTTCCCACATGTAGTAGTAGCAGCTCATCCTGTCTGCAGATTCAGTTCAGTGACTTATAACATCACCTCTGCCCACCCCTACTTGCTCCTGGGCTTTGGCAATCAGCATCTTCCACCGCATTTCTTAAGATCCTGCACTTCCCAGTTCTAAGTTAGGCAGATATAAGTCACTGGGTCATACACAAAGTCATTCCTCTGACACAATTTCTTTTATCTCCCTTAGCCTGCTTAAACAGCTTATACAATACCCTAACATACTGGTCCCTCTAGCACTGAAACCTGATGAGACAATTAAGTTGAATTTATCTTGATTATTGAGAAATTCCAGTTCCTCTTTCTTATTACCCAGACTCCCAGCTTCAGCATATAAGCGTTTCCAAATGCATTTCTCTTTGCATCCTCTACCAAGCTGATTTAATTTGTTCCTGACATGGTGAATTCGAACCACATTTACTTTCTTAACCCCCTTCTGCGTGTTGTTACTTTAAATACAGTTGTGGCAGTTCGTAATAATCGAGATTTTTTTTGTCCCCCGCCACACCTATTCAATCTCTCTGTCATTTAGTACTGCATATATTACAAGTCAGTACATGGTTTCGCTCCGTGGTATGTAGTCAGTCCAAAACCAACAGAGATATTTTGTGCTGACCCGTGGGATGCTGACACAGGCTGGCTGGGAGACTGTATCTGCAGCACTACTTAAATAATCACATTCGACATCATTCTTTCTGTGTCGGAGCATCCTGTTTTTGCAGGTGGCTTTGCAATATAATTCAGCAAATGCAATTTTTAATACCAGTGCAAGTACTCTTCTTAGGTCACACAATGAATCAGAATCTGCTGCAATACTTGCAATACCTCGCAGTCACAGAACTCAGCGCTGGCCTGAGCCAGTCATGGAAACTCTCTGAAGAGATACAGATGTGTTTCACGCACGAGGAAGAAACGCATTAACATCTGCACATGTCTGACTGTTACCCACTTGTAGCTGCTTGTTTTCACACGGCACAAACTAGGAGGCTCTGCAGAGCCTTGCTGGGAACGGGCAGGGGCCGTGCCAGTGTCACAGCCATCTCGGACGTGCCTGCTCACCGGCCTGGTACCTGCCCTTTCGTAAGGGGACAAAACTCTTTGGGGAAGCAGGTTTCACTCAGCCCCCACTGACTGCACTGAACACTGGATTGTCCCTTAAAATGTTTAAACCCTGTACAACCTAGCTACAGAAAACCAGGGCCCGTTTTATGACGTATGCTTACTTCCACGCAAACCACAGGAACTTGCAAAGGTGTAAATTTGAGTCAGGATGCTATGGGAGCGTTGCTCTCATCTCAGAGAGGTAAGGGATCTTCTCCTTGCGTGGAAACATTGTATCTTTTATTAGACTAATTGCTAGAACTGGAAAAATGATGTGTTTTCAGGTAGGCAAGCATTCCTTTGGTTACATTTGCTGTAATTTCTAATATATCCACAAAAAAAGGTATCAGCTGGTGGGACAGAGCACGTAGGAAGGGGTAGCTTCCTTTGAAGAAGGTGAGATGTCTTCAATACACCAGTTCCTGAGCAGCCCAGCCCTTCAGGCTGAACACCTTATCGCTTGGAGATTGAGGCACAGAGTGTTGCTGACTCAGCAAGCTCAGCTAACAGGGGATGGCGCACATCTTGCAAATAAACTCTCTTTGTTTTACTAAATGAGTTAAGCATCAGTCTAAGCACAACTCCTTTTACATGCCAATTGCTTAAATTGCTAATTCATTTCTCCAAGGGAGAATACAATGTGTAGAGTATAAATTACATCAGGGAAAAAAAAATTTGTAAGGACACACAAACATATTTACATATGGGCAAATTAAGTATATAAGGTGTTACAGAAACACACAGAGAACCTCTTTAGCAATGCCCATTGCAAACTGGGAGATGGTGATAAGAGAAGACATTTAGCTCAGAGACATAACCTAAAGCTCAAATGAGTAAGAGTTACATTATCGCTAAGTGATCTACTTTCAAGCCCAAAAGTCTAAAAACAGTGGCTAGAGGAGCAGGTGGTTTGCTGACCCTCCCCACGCAGCGCAAGCCCTGGCCTTTCACGGGCTTCGACCCTCGCTCTGTAACACAGCAAATGCATTTAAAGTTTCCAGCAGCTCATGTAACTATGCTGGTGTACCTGTCAGTCTCCCAGAACCCACAATGACTTTTGGATTCAGGGAACAATTTCAAGTACTTCTGACAGATGAGAAGGGCTTTCAACAGCAATTAAACAAGTTTGGTGAAAGCAGGTAAGCGGGTGGAGATGAAAGACTGATAGCATTTTCACCAAGAGAAAACACTCACTGAGGATGTCTTACTAAAATGCAAAGCTCCCATTCCTCGTATGGGAAAGAATGTCCAAACAGCAGGAAAATATCCCCTTGGAGCTCACAGCACTCATGAATCTACAACAAAACGGGATTCTTTAGTATCATTCTGATGGTAGTGAATCTGTCTGTTTAACTACACTTGTTCTCCACACTGGAAAATTCAGATCTTGCATGTTTTCAAAAACCATAACAAACTGATATATAACTGCATAATATATATAATGCATACATATATATAAAATTCAACAAAAGGTTGAATGAAATTTGAACAGTTTCTCATGGAAAGATGATGATGATGATTATTAATTTTGTCTGCAGTCCACAATGTGAATGCTTAGGTATCATTTCAAACAACAGCTCCTTGAGAAAACATTTATTTTTTTATGCATTATACTATGAAATGCCTTTAGAAGTGGCAACTCCATCAAAACTGATTAAAAGAAATTGAGAATATCCATTTAGTCAACTTATAAAATCTCATATTATTGGGTCAGTGTTGTAGTGCACTTCCCCTTGCAGTGCATTACAGCCTGCAGCAAAACCACAAAAAGCTCTTCAGCAAACTAGAGAAGATAAGGCTTATTTGACATTGCAAAACCTTAAACTCAGCTTTCAGTGTCTGATAATGTCTTCAGCGAATATTTCGTGTGCTTTTTCTAGCATAATTTTATGTGGATAATCTGTATTGAACATCTTTAACTGCCAAAAAAGGTAAAACTGAAAACCTGACCCAGGCGTATGATGCAGAAACCTTCTGAACAGTATTTCCACCGCAGCTCCACTGCTTGAATCTCAGTTGATAACATTGACATAAGAACATTTTTCTGTTGTGGTTTCAGGTCTCTGTAGACCACATATGCTGAAACATTCCAGATCTGGGACAGAAAAGCCACCAAACTAATTCTGTATATGATTTGAATGCAGGAGTTGAACCCAAATCTCCACAGGTTCAATGTTGACATACCTGTGCTTTATGCTACCGTCCTTCCCTCTTACTGCTTTGCTGGGGAACTGGTGCTAAGAGCTTACACTATATGAGGTACTTACTAAGCGTATATGAATGGGGTTGCTATTATCCGTCAAAGGCTTCAGGCTGAAGCAGTTGTTCAGAGCATCCCTGACACGTATCCCTGCTGCTGACAAAACAAGTCTATATTCATGCCCCACGGACAAAATCGCCATTCGTATTTAGATTTGCACCATGTTCACAAAGTTCCTTGGGAGATCTGTTCACTTTGTATGTGGGGAAATGGATCAGAAAATACTGACAATTTTCAAAACGCTTGCTTTGAATTTCAATGTCTCCTCCTTGTACTGGCTAACAGTGAACTACTGTTGGTACACACTAAGTCCCTCACACTGCACGTAAAGTACGTTGACTTGCCGAGTGTGCAGAGACTGCAAACTCCCTTGCCTACCCCTCCCTTCCCAAAACGCCAGCAATGGACCATTATCTTTGATTTTGACATCTGAAGAGAGAATGCAAATGCCAGGAAGGAAGTTTTTAGAATCTGTAAAAAAATACTCTCTAAAAGACCTTCCAAAGGGAATATTACAACAGGATACAGTAAAGAAAAACAGGAGAAGAATTTGAGGGGGAGAAGCTCACACTATAAATGAAAAAGACTTCTGAGAATAAACAAAAACAAAAGCACATCCAAACTTACTTCTGCTTAACAGAAAATATATCATTAGTGAATTTTCTGCTTAAAATAGACTAAGCATATTAGTGGAATACTTGAATATGTCTAATTTATACCTTCCAGACTGTGCAGGGTAGTACAAGGAAGATGAAAGTGCACTCAGAATTGATGTTGGGGCCACCCCCGCTGGACCACCAAGGCAGAAGGTGAAATGTGGAGGTTACAAGCTGAGTACTAGGACTTTCCTTTCATTTTTTCTTTGAAAAATTTCCTTTACATCACCAGGGTATCTCCTCAAGAATCAGGAAAAATTTATCTCTAAAGTCACTGAACTGAAGGTTGGGAAACCTCAGTCTTTCTGAGCATCTTGGTAATAGCTGGTCACTATAAAATTGTCATGACTTATTGCATTTTGGAGATGGTGACTAGCTTAAGGCCATCTGTATTCTACACGATAACAACATGTAATATAAAAGCAAACTTTACCCTAATTGTAGCCTTTCTCCTCCCCCAATTTCTTTTACTAAACACTGTCAGGGTAGACTGTGCTGTGCAAGCCAAGCAGACAGTCTGCACATCAAAGAATTTGCAAGCTAAGCAGCTGAGATCAGGAGATCAGCTCTGCACAAGGAAATCCAGAACTACTCAATGATGTTACACGGATCTGCACAGGGCTTTGTGCATGACATGAAAGTCATGCTGGAAAGGCTGACTCTCAACAAAGATAGGGGATGGTGACCTGCTGAAGAAGGCTAAAAAGCCCTGAAGAGCTGTAAAGTACAGCTGACTTTCAAACAAACGTTTGAGCAGCTGAGACGTTATCCTAGGGAAGAACAGGACAGAGCAAAGCAAAGCAGCAACACTGACTTTGCTTGTGGTTTCTCCTCAATTATCCAGGCAGCAGGTTTTTGTCAGAATGCTTTCCAGGCCCAAGGACTTTTTGACAAACTCAGTATAGACCTTCGCTGGTCTACATGAAGAAATGCAGATTTGTTACAAAATAAAATTTGCTGGTTTAAACTGAAATTTCAATGAAAGATCATGAAAAAGTAAATTAAATTGAAAGTGTTAAGCTTATGGTTGAAAAGATGCTGCAGTCTGAAAGGGAAATTGTACAGCATCTTTTCCTGGTGTTTTCATAAGCTGGATGGAATTGCACTGGTCTGTAGGTGCTGAGCACAAGAAGCAGAGCTCAAGCAGCCCTCGCAAGGCTCTGGGTGAGTGACAGGATGGCACTCTATAACCCAAACTATCAAAAGCTATCCTGGGAAAAAAAATGGTGTTCACGCCAAGAGGAGAGGGCATAGAGAAGAACAATCCTTTTAAGAGGAAATTTGTCTGCCTGTCTACTTTTAATTAAGAAACTAGAAAATACTCAGCATCACAACTTTAAATTCACCTTCTCCCAAATTAATAACTTATCCCTAACCCAGTTTCCTAGGGAAACAAAGTTGAGGCAATCATAATGTCATTCAAAGATATTACCTGCCCATAAGTATAAAGCAAATAAGGCAGAGTGGTAGAGGAAAGAGATCCCATTAAGCATTCACACGGAGAGGAAGGTTGAGGCATAAATACATCCCTTATTAGACACTGAAGAATCAACAAAAGGCTTGAAATACTTGAATGTCTCATGGGAAACACGTCAATTGAACTCACGCCTTTCTAAACATCAGGAAATCCAGCTACCAGACATAAATCTGTAAGAAACCAGGCTTCACTGGCTCAGCTGCTCACCCAGCAACTTCACTTCAGCAAGCAAACTGATCACTACAATTACAAAATACCTGTATTTCATCGGATGGAGAGTGCAGCAAACAGGCTCTGGGTGAATAATCTAGGCACGAAAAATGTCAAGTAAGCAGTTTCCAATTAGCAGTCCTCACCAAATTAAAGCTTCCTTTCTCCCTGCCTCCAGGGCAGCATTTTCGGGACCCATGGGGCTGGGGCTGCTGCACAGGGAGGGCTCCCTTGCTCAAGGGGAAGCGCAGTCGTGAACCCAAGAACAACAAAGCAGCATTACACTTAATCCACTGCCATCTGGCTTCATTTTGACAATCCACAAAATCAGACACAACATTCTTCCACAAAATCCCTGAAAAACAGCACAGAACTAGTGTCAAACCCAGCGTCCCCTCCCTCCCCAGCCCCTCTGAGGGCTTGGAAGAGAAATTTCTCATAAAATGAAGAGTGGTTTCCCCCAAGTGACATTTCTGCAGGAGCGTTCAGGCTACAGATGTTTCCACTGTGGCAGAAGAGTTTGTATAACGCAGCGACGCTTGTCGTATTTATAGAGACAGGGAGGGGGAAGGGGATGAGAAACAGAAAACAGGAGAGGCTGCGAGCAGTGGTGTCAATCCATAGGTGAGGAACTGCCTGAAAAAGGCTGTTGACTCTGTGTGTTTGCTCAGCTCTCGACCTGACTGAGGGAGAACCAGGACCATCCATCTTCCCCAGCAGAAACAAAATGGCCATCCCTAAGGGGACAAGGCGAGCCATAGCCTTTGAACTAGCTGGGAACACAGTCCTTCTGCAAATCAGCAAAACAAATCCCCTTATTATTATTATTATTTCAAAACAATGTGTTGCAGGAAGCCTTGGTTTGCAACATTTGCATTGTTACTGAGGCATTTAGGTACTCTACATGGCCTGCAAAGTGGGCTCAAATATTGCCTCGTAGCTGATGGGGTCTCCTAACTACACAATAGAGATGTTTCTTTCCACAACAGAAGACAAAAAGGCAATGAAAAATCCTGAAATAATGCCTGATTCAGGCTGAATTGTGTTCCTGTTGACAAATACTGATTATCTACAAAAAACAACTTGCCAAGAACTGAATCATATTTTCATTGTCACCTCCTGCCTTGAGGTTGCAACTCAGCTGCTGGGTTTCTTGCGTCCTTTCAGACACTTGAGCATTGGAGACGCCTGGCCTCCAGCATGACACAGACCTCCTGTAGTTCCTGCGTCATTGCTGCCAGCTCTGTGCGGATGTCTCAAATCTTCTGGGACATCTCAACTAGCACTAGACGCCTGAACTTAGGCACCTGCATGAGATTGCAAGAGTTACTCCGCTGAGGCTATGTCCTCTGTTCCAGCATCCTCATGTAGTCCATGATCATATATCTGCTTGCACTCCCTGGGTGCTACCTATGATGGGAGCAAGCATACACGGGTGTCTTCCCAGTTGCCAAAACAAGTGCACTAGCAAACAAAACATTCACACGCACGAATGATACTTTGCTCAGCTTCCATAAAAAGCCATCAGGACAGAAAGCAAGGCAGATTCCATTCACACGCCTGCCTTAGGGCTGAATGCCACAGGGATGTCTCCAGGCACGGCCGTGCTGTGCTTCTGAGCGTGTCTGAGCATCCTGTCTTCCAGAAAGTTCATTACTGACAGCAGCATTAATGTTAACCAGGCACATCTCTGCGGAGCACTGCGTGTGCACATGCATTAATCAAGCATCTTTTTTAATGTCCAAGATTATGCCAGGGAGCAACCTTGCCTGGCCGTCACACATGGATTAAAAGAAGTGAGGAGAAATGGAAAGAGTAAGTTCCCTATGCTACAGCAGTGCCACCTGCAAGAGACATGTAACCTCATAAAAATTTATCCTATAGAAACTCCCAAATGTTTCCAGTTGTAACATATGAAAGATCACGTTCATACCACAGCCTGAAAGGAAGAAATGGCATGCTTGCACTAAATACTGTGGGATTGGTTTTGCAGCAAAGGTTGTACCTGCACAAGCTTCAGCATTGCCGATAGAAAAGCCGTGCTCTTGCACACCAGCAGCTCAAGCAAGTACACGCCTGGGAGGGAGGGGAAGGGAGAACATAATCTCCTGTAAAACCAGAACTGTAAGCAATACAAAAAAAACCACTTATATTGAGGAGGACAGTAAGGAAACAGTGAGCAAATGAACAGTTGTATCCTTAATATTAAAAAAACCCCAACCAACCTACAGAAAACTTGATTATGACCCAGGCTAAAAGGACTGAGGAACCTGTACTATGATGAATAATGCTGATTTGTGATGCCAATGGGTTTGTAGGGAAGTCAAGGCAAATAGTGTGATTAGTAACAGACTTCAAGCTGAAATTATAAGCTGCTGTGATGTTGCCATTTAATTAGCTATATGTTTCACAAAATTATATATTTTACAGGTTCAATTTGGGGCTTTAATCATTTCATGCTGTAGTCTTCTGTTTCCCCTCAATGTGCATCCTCCAAGGATGCTACAGTGGCATCCTCACTCCAGGTGGAAAGCTGGATGTGCAGCTCCACTTTACAGCCAACAAACCTCTAAAAGGATGGTAGAATTTGAATTGCAGCTTTTTACTGATAGCAGCAGTCTCCAGATTCCAGTTTGGTTTTGCACAGACACACCTGGTGCCTCCCCCTCTCTCTAAGTCCTTTCCACACACCATGACTAAGCAATCACTCACCGTAGAGGTGGGATGGGTTGCTGATGGCATTAGAGAAGCTTCTCTCACGGAATGAGAGCAAACAGATACATAAGGGAAAGATTATGGAATTGGTGGATTTTGAGGGAGTATTTCTGCTTGTCTTTCTGAAAAATAAACTCCAGTTTGTTCCACTTTCATACAGGGCCTGCCCAACGCCTCATAGTGATCACAACAGGATTTGACCTGGCTCTCGGCCAAAACTATGTCCTCTGCAATAGTCATCAAGTGAGAGATCTGCATGTCAAATGTTTACAGTGCTTTCTTCTCAATAGAAGCAGAAAAGCTCTGCACCACCCATCCCAAAGATGTCCCTTTTTCTACTCCAAGAGCTTGTGAGGGCTCCCAAAAACAAGTTTACATACTCCTATGCTCATTTACCCACATCTGGAGCAGCAGCTACCTGTTAGAAAGATGACAGGAGAAATCTGACAATCTTTCATATGCTTGCAGTAGTAAGGAGCAGTTTTCTTTATGCATTTTGAGTTTCTTAACGGTCTCTGTGGAGAAAATTACAGCTGAATATTACAACATTTCAAGAACTTTTTACAAAAGAAGAAAAAAGAAAACCCCACTGAAAGGTGTCCCCTGTATTCAGGTCACTACTACATTTACACATTCAGAACCAGACACTTTGAGTACAGCTACTCCTGCTTCCCACTCCCCTTGCCATCCTCTGCCTTTTCACTTGCTGAACTAGACCTTCTCCAGGCCATTTGAACCAGTAAGTATTTTCAGCTGATACTAATGGATATCTGACGTGAGTCTGCAGCATTACTCCTGCCCAAAACTATATAATTTCAAAATTGTCTCACCGTACCCTAACTTTACTCCTTTACTGGACTACAATCAGACCCGTAAATGGAAGAAGGGGCTTTGTTTTAAGGATGTAGCTTTTGTTTAAGTATTGTCTTTCCCTATATTGCAAACTGGCAATACTCTTGGAAACCATTGCTGAGAGAGAGTATCCTATAGCAATTAAGGTGTCTCAACGGAGCTATATAAAACACTTGAGGAAAATGGAGTAAAAATTGTGAAAGACTGAAATATTCATCTCCTGCCATCTGCTACACAGGATATATGGTATTTTACTCTTTCAATGCCTGTAATCTCTCTATGTTTAAATCTCTCTGTGTTTAAAGCTCTGTTCTGTTTTAAAATAGAAAGGTAAAGCTTTTTTTCACACCCCATTTACTGGCCAGCTGGAACTGCAATGCCTGTTCCTGCTCATTTATGAGAGTTCAGAGGAGAGGATGGTGGGCAGCACCCCAGTTTAGCTTCTCTGTGAAAAAAATGTTGATAGGAAACAAGGGGAAAAATGGCTGTAAAGATCTTCCTTAAAAGGCAAGAGAGGTCTTACGAATGAGAACTGCTCTCCTTAACTTCATTTCATAAATAGCTTTCTCAAGGCCAAAATCACTCATTCAGAGAGGATCTCAGAGACCCACTAGAACATGCTGCGTGGCCTCACAGTGTTGTTCTCACCGCGGGTGGGAAGCTGCAGCAGAGCCGCAGACTCAAAAACCGGGCTGAAATATCATTAGAATGCAATTATAGGATATAGCACAACAATCGTGGAAAAGGAAAGTGCGTAACAGCAGAAAATAAATCATAGCTAATTGAAACATCATTTTAGAAACTATTGTGGCTCACATATTAAAAACACAACAAAGTATTCTTGCTTTTTTTTAACAAGGGGAGGGGTGTTTTCATTTTTAAAGGGCACACTTGATACTCTATCTGCGTTACACTGTGTAGTGTGATTTTTTCCATCTATGTTTATTTCATCTTTCTTTGACCATTATCTTTCAGTCACCTCTCCAGAGTGCTAGTTCAATGTCAACAAGAGGTAATTCAAGCAGAGATTAAATATTTTTGGCATTTTATCATTAGTATTGCCAAAATGCTGTATAAAATAGTCCCTCTGAGTGTCTCAAAAAAAAAAAACC
Source organism: Balearica regulorum gibbericeps (assembly GCF_011004875.1). Taxonomy (NCBI): domain Eukaryota; kingdom Metazoa; phylum Chordata; class Aves; order Gruiformes; family Gruidae; genus Balearica; species Balearica regulorum. The sequence continues at coordinate 52,490,031 of NC_046187.1, read as the reverse complement.
AAACCCCACAAACCTCTGATTTCTAACCCAAGCACTAGCTCAAGACAGTAACAGGCTGCTTTTTGGCTGATCTGCCAGACAGAATGATAGCTTACCAGACACTTTTTATCTGAGTAGCGATTGCTATCACCATCTTTCTGGGTTAATTTTTTGCCCTTCTCTCTCTGATTATGGGAAGACCTGTTCTATTTTGATGTGTGTAACAACCTGTTTTAAATAAACAAACACTCTCCTTAGTTTTTTTTCCAGCCTACATTGCAGTCAGCATGGCTGCGGTTGAAGAAAGAGGTCCCACACTCTGGACTTGGTCCTGGAGCTGCAGAAATGGGACTGCTGGCCAATGTCACTTCAACAGAGGAGGAGAAGATACCTTCCCATGGATGGAGAGGATCAGCAGCAACCTTGTTGGCTTTCCTCTATTCCAGCTGGTGGAAATTCAGTCTTGTCTTGGTTGAACCAGGGCCATATGTGCTGCTCCCCACTGCTCACTGCCTGTTGAGATGGGGAAACTTCTCCAGCTTAGCAGATTGCATTCATGCAAAAGCAGGTACATAGGCAAGAATAGCCAACATATTGCTGTCTGTGAAATCCATGGTGCCTCAAATTGTTCTAGATGACTCTTTTAGGTATTGGAGAGTAAAAAAAAAAATATGAAACCCAAACCTCTGGCTCTCCAGATGAAAAAGTTCTTTGGAAAGAGTGGAAGGTTGCTTTTCCTTAACCTCACCAAGAAAGGAAGGACAGGATTTGCCACGGTGCTGTCCCATCTGCTCTGCAGCGTTGCTGAGTTGGAGCGCAAGTGCTCAGGCAGCGGTGGCTCTCCCTGTCCTTTGGCTCTACAAGAGTCGCTTGTACTGCAGTCAGTCTGAGGTACAGGCAGACCTCCAAACTACCCCTGCTCTCTGCAGAGTAAGAACTGCAGCAGTCACCAGAATTTCCTTCATCTGTCAGGGAAAATGCAGCCGATTAAACGTCTGTGTTGTTTCCGTTCTTCAGAGAAGAAAATCTATTAAGTGAGAATCTTTTCCTCCAAGAGGTGTCCAATTTGCTTCAAACCCAGTGTTTTGATTTGCCTGTTCACTGCTGTTATGAAACATGAAAAAAATCCTCTTTAGAGTACCTTGGCGTGCTGAAAGCAATCTTTTAAAACCAAGTTACCACATGTTCAGAAGGAAAGGGAAAGTACTCATGGAACATGTCCCATAGGCTCATAAAAATGTGGTCATTAACAAAGATTAAAAAAAAAGAGTTAAAGTGTGACAGTTACAACAGGAAGGAAAATGCCAAGAGTGCCTCAGATCTGGAAAAGCAGAAAAAAACACCACCTTAAGAGCAGAAAGAACACAAAGAATATTTCTTTCAACTTTCTGCAGAAAAATCCTAAAATATCTGTTACTTGAAAAGTTTGTAATTTAAGAAAAGACTGGAAGCATCCTGAAAGCAGCTGCAAATTATACATCCACCATAGTCCTGCTAGCTGGTGCAGAGGGGCCTCCTTTCTAACCCCCTGGCTCACAGATCCTCAGAGGAGAGTCCGAATGAGTCACAGCTGTATCTTTCCAATATTTCATTTCAATTATTGAAGGGGAAGGCTTGAGTTTGGCCTGTACATGAAAAAATGCCAGCTTCCCAGAATGTTTCCCCCACTGGATGTTTTGTTTGGGGTTTTTTTGGGTTTTTTTTAAATATGTTCTAAGTCTCTAATGAAAAATGGGAATTTTATACCCTGCTGGTGGTATAATCATTTCAGTTTGCCTGGATCTGGTAGGCTCCACAAGGAGAGGATATTATTATTATTAGAGAAGACAAGACTTCTGTAAAGACACAAAACAGGCAGCAAGGTTCTGGGAGAAGCAGAGATGTTTCGTGAGTTAAATCAGGGTGGAAGCTGCAGGCTCGACAGCCCAAACCCACCACTCAAAAGGAACCTGATTTTTCAACCCGACGTCCAAACTCCCAGCTGTGTCGCACACAGAGGTGTGCTGCGAGGCTAGCGGTTGGAGACAGCCTGTGCACCTCCACTCCCAACGTACTTCCAAGACAGCCAAGCAGCGGTAGGGACCAGATGTGCAAAAATCACAGGTGAGTTGTGTTTCATACAGACCGAACAAAGGCCAGCAAGGCAGTACAGCATGGGTTTACACAAGAAAATCGTCAGACCTTATTTCAGTTTGGTTGCTTTGTGCATGCCTCCTCAGAATGACCAAGTGACCCTCTCTAACAAGGGTGATGCAGCTCAGGTATCTCTTTCCTTAGCTGGGGGCTACTAGGCTGTTATTTCCCCGTCCCAAAGTAGCCTTTGAGGTGGTGTTGCTCAGCTTTTCTTACAGAATAGACTCTGCAGAACCATCACACCTAGGAGAGACTTAAGCCATGCTTGTAATAAAAACTCCCAGGTTCTTTGGTGTCTTTGGCACCTTTACAAAGTAACTAATAAAAGCATTGGCAAAACAGAAGGCAAATGGCAGCCAGCGAGTTTCAGGGGGAACATTGGCTACGGTTTTCGAAAGTGGAATGACTTTTCCTTCTTATTGCATTTCCTGCGAGATCCTGCCCTTTAACCAAGCACTAAATCTCAATATAATTACATCATTCATTTTTTCTCCCTACCATGGCAAAATGTAGCCTAAATCAGCTTGGATAGCATTACCTGTATTTATTTTGCATTGCCCAAGTTAGTTCAAATGCTACTTGGGATAAAAGAAAGCCATATGCAATAGTGGAAAATGTAGTAGGGTGTATTATAGATTTTCCTGTGAGTTTATTCAGAAAGCCAAGAGGTAGAGCTCACACTGAGGGCAGGGGTAGACCCAGACACAACAACAAAACTGAGAAAGCATGTTAAGGACATAATGATTATGCTCTAAAAAACCCAGAAGTCTAGACCTGAGGTCAATTTGCAAAGCCATACACAGGAGACAGCAGGCACCTCAAGTTTGAAAAGCTAAGTGAGAAGTGTACAGCCTTACACTATTTTGAATCATGAAAATCAACTTGCTTCACATGAAGAACAGCAGATAACAAGAAACCCCCTCTTACCAAGATGAATCAAAGCAGTTGGTGCAAATGCTTAGTGCAAATGGTCCGAGATGTGAGCATTGGTGCTGGCATTACTCACATTCCTCTCCACCCACTGCGCACGGTGGGCAGCTGGAATTTACAGTTTACAACTGGCAGACTGCTTGCATGTTCTCCCAATATGTTAACTGTTGTCTTGATTTGTATTGTTTTTTCCGAACATCACAGCTCCTTCGCTAGGCTTTGTTGTGGGCAAGGTTATGTACATGGCAAAGCTTCCCATATGGAACAGTTTAATGGGTCTGGGATATCGATGCAGTTTGCAACAGATGGGGCTTGGTTAGACAAGGAGCCAGTTACTGTGGGTGTTTTTACAATTGTTTTACTCAGCTCTCCTATCACCACTTGGAGGTAAAGCAGAAAAGAGACGTTTTCAGGAACAGAGAGGATGGCGAGAAGGGACATGTTGGCCAAAAAGACAGAAGGAAGGAAGGAAAGGTTAACAAATAATATTCATGGCTGCATCTGAATTTCAATTAGTAACCAGCCCTGTAAGTGCCACTTAGCCATTGATCTTACTATCAAGCCACGATGTGGCCATCAATTCTCCAGGCTGTGACCAATCCAACCAGTCAGGCCAACAGCCAGTGCAGCGACAACAGCCTTCAGCTGTTTCAGCCCCAGTTCCACTTTCTCCATCCACCTCCACCCCCAGAGACCAGGATATGTTATGCAACGGCATGAATATTAACATCACCATGTGGGCAGAGAAACGTATCTACAACCTCAGCACAAAACCCCAGGCTGAAACATCGCAGCCCAAGTTACAGCCCGCAGTTGTGAAAAGTGGTTGAAAATCCTCAATGGTTTGCATGTGGGGTTCAGATTAGGTTGAGGTTTAGGCTGGGGTTGTATTCCACAGAGTAAAGGTGATTTATAGGTCCTCAGCTTGAGATTTCCCTCAGGGTTTCCCCCTTCGCAAAGCAACGTGGCATGACCCTGCTGCCCACGCATGCTGGTTACCATTTGTAATTTGTGTTTCCCTCTGGGGAACTGCCATCCCTGGTTTCAAAACCACCCTGAGAGAGGCAGAAGATGGACAGCGGTGAAAATGGGCCTGTTGAGGGTTGAACGCATCCTTCCTTCCACTTCTGCTCGTTTCTGAAGCAGGCTGCTGGGAAGCCCCAAGTATCCACAGGCTCGCCAAGGGCACATGGAGCAGGCGATGGTCAATATGTTCCGAATGTTCAGGGAGATGGTGTGGAGATGGGAACACCATAGCTCTCCCCATCTCGGTTCAGAAGGAAACCTACTTTCAGCCCTTCCACAGATTCAGATAATCTCAAATATAAAGGAGCTACAGATCTCCAAATCTCAGGGTCAAGGAGCAAAGGAGAGGGCAGGGTCTGGGCAAGTAACAAACCAAAAATCAGCTGAAACAAAGAAGGGCATTTAGATGAGGAGAAGAAGAAGGAGTTGTGTAAAAGCAATGACATTTTTGATGGAACAAAAAGCATATTAGCTGAAAGCCAAGTATTGGATCCAAGGAGAAGATTTGAATCATCCCCTTGGATCCGCTCCATTCTTAATAAAACATTAACTATTCATCGAGAGAGAACACACGTGTGTGCATGAATCAGTAGCCTGGCGGGTCTTCTTTGAGAGATGAGACTTCCTGTGCACCAGTCCCTCTTCTAGTAAATGTTAATTGTTTATCCAAAGTGGAACAACTTCAAGAAGAGAGGCTGAGGGCTTCCCGACTGCCTCCTCCTTGGACAAAGTGGTGACAGGAGAACTGCGCAAGTTAACTGCTCCACCTTTCACTAAAGAGGATGCATTCACAAACCTCTTCCTCCCTTTCCCGCCAAATGGAAATATTTTGGGGTTTAGTCGGGAAAAAAACCCCTGGAAACCAGAATCCCTCTCAGTACTATCTGACCTGGATTTACGCTTGCATTATTTCAGCTGCAGAGCAGCCCTGGTGCTGACCCGGGGGAAGGAGCCCTCTCCAGCCCCAGCTCTTCCTGTGGTCCCCAGCCCCGTAACTGTAGTCACACACCTGCCAGGAGATTTGTGCTTGCATTCAAAACATAAGCTGACTAGATACCACACAGAGAAACTGGATTTCTGCAAGCACTGCTGAAAGCAGCACCTCTAACAGTAGCAGGGAATGGGTCCCCTGTAACAACCAGCCACCTGTCTTGTGCTGTGCCACGGCCACAAAGTCAAGAGCAGTAGCAAGCCTGCTTTAATTAAACATTATTTAAAACCATCAAACAGTTACTCTCACTTACAAATATCAGCTGGTCACAGCCAGCTCTTAGCCAGTATGTTTTCAAAACTTGTTTGTGCTTCACATCAGCTGTTTCCTGCAGGATCAATCCCTGCAAGCAGGCTGAATGCTTAAAAGCAGTGTTTCTCGGCCATTTTAAAATCAAGGGACAGCGCACCGTTATGGGGGAAGAGAAGCCACTGTCCTTCTTGCATCTCTTTTTGTTATTAGTTGCACACTTTCACTTGGTCACTGCCAGTCAGAAAAATTATGTTCCCATTGCCACAGCCAGAGGGTAGGAGGTTCTGCTGCCATCATGTCTCCCATCACCTTCCTATGTGTTATGAATCAGCGATAGACTGCAAACCACAGGCTGCACGAGACTGCTCTGTGGCAAATATTGCCAGGCCGTCATCATTTACTTTTTCTTATAGCTGGGCAAAGCAGAGATTTGTCTCAATCTGCGATGGGACTGCACTGCTCATCCTGATTCACACCTCAAGATGCAACGTGTGCGTGGAAAGAGGGATCTGCCCTAACTCATACACGTACTCAGCTGCAGGAGCCCTGGTGCTGCAGCATTCCCACGCCGGAGGGAAGGCAGCACAGCAGCAGGGTGAGAAAGAAACAAGGGTGACAGCCCCAGGAGCAGGGGACCTGAACCCTAGAGGCACAGACTGCTGCCAGAGCTGCTGCAACAGACTTGGCTTCCAGTGCATAGGGTGGTCTCCAAGTCCTCCTGGTTCCTACTGCAGAGATCCCTTGCTTCCTCCCAGTGCTGGGATGAGGACGGAGCTAGTACTCTTAGCGTATCTAAAAAATTCCTCTGCACTGCGACATACCCAGTTTCTTTGTAACTCACAAATTTATATACAGAACTCAAAGGGGCAAAATGGTACTGACACAGTCAGGATAAGGACTTGAGGATCACAGGTTCATAGGAACAGGCACGAGCAATGAGACCATGCAGATTATTTGCAGACCAAGATGAAAAGCACCAGATGGCTTGGTTTCCTGTTGTATTGGAGCTCTTCCCCCACGCTGCGCAGTGCCAATGTTGTCTGGGTGCTTCACATTCCTTTCCAATTCAGCAAATTCAATTTTGTGAGTCATCCAAGTGGATGGCTGAGCTAGATCAAATACGGGGCATGCCTTTCTAAGATAATTAAGAAGTTAGTAGAAAGAAGCTTACACCAGGCCCTAGGAATTGCCCAGCATAGCTCTGCTAGACAGAAAGAAGCAGCAGCAACTTCCACATGAATAATCCTTGTGTTGGAAGGCCTGCCATTAGTCCTGAGCAAATCAAATCCAGGCAGCAACAGTACAGAAGATACGTCAGACAGAAGTATCTTGAGGGTTCATCTCTTCCTAGAAAACAATTTTAATTCCTTTAGTTACTGCTTTTTATGGGAATGACAGATGTATGTAAAAAGTAGGGGAAGTTCTTTAAGTCTTTCTAAACACGAACAGGCACAAACCAGCTCCAATCTGGAGCAGAATCACAGAATGGTTGAGGTTGGAAGGGACCTCTGGAGGTCATCTAGTCCAGCCCCCTGCTCAAGCAGGGCCACTCACAGCAGGTTGCCCAGGGCCATGTGCAGACTGCTTTTGAATATCTCCAAGGACTCTACAACCTTACTGGGCAACCTGTGCCAGTGCTTGGTCACCCTCACAGTAAAAAAGTGGTTCCTGATGTTCAGGAACATGCTGCTGAGTTTTATTTGGGACTGAAAAACAATAGCACTATGAGCGATCTACCATAACAAATTTATCTGAATTTCAGAGCTAGCTGAACGTTTGCAAGAGTCACCTAGAAAACACCAGTCTGACAAAAACACAAAGTATAGGCTGGGCCAATTCTTTGACCGTACTTACTATAACACATACTACCCACCATAAAAGCACGTGAGAACAGAAATTATACACATGCTCCAAATATACATCAATATACACATCATCTATTCTCATATATGTAATCGCATGTTACATAGAGTTACATGTATATGGGATATATAGATATTGATGTGTGTCTTCCCCCATCTTTCTCATCCACACTGAAAGTAAAAGCAGTTCCTTCCTCCAAAGCAAGAAATATCTATTAGAAGAAATGGAGCAGACTTAGCAGTCTGGCCTTCAGGCATTTGTATAAAATTACACACACACTGTGCTAAAAGTCTCCTAATTGTTACGGGAAGGGAGAATATTTGCAACTAAGCAAGAGATCACCCTGGTGTAAAAAAAAGAAAGAGATCAAATCAAACTTTAAGTATCATAACAAAGTGCATCTGATGTATTCCTGGCATCCCAAGAAACCTGCAATTACTGTGCAGAAAAATAAAAAAATCCAGGTTCTTTGGAAGCCAACTGCTAAAATCATTAAGGCTTCCTGGAATAACAACATATTCCCTCATGCTTTAGCTAGACCTGTCAACAACAGGAGCCCTGAGGAATCTCCCATGTTTGCTGGTTACCGCTCTTGTCCTCGGGGTCCTTACATCACATCATGATGCTCATCTCCTGGGCAGAGCACAGCTGGCTGTAGCTTCCTCTGGAGCCTGCCAGGACAGTTCCTGAAATGACCCCACAGCTGCAGAGGGGCAAATCAGCCGCTGTACTATGCAAGATGGCTACCTTGGACATCTGGGGCTCTCCACAGGACATGGTCATCCCTCCCTGCCGCCTCTTCCTTCTCCCCTTGGGATACATCCATTTCTTCTGTGCACTCTTCCCTCTTCTAAAGCATACTTTGCCTCTTATTTATTGTCACAGCACACATAGCCTGCTTCTCCTTTTTCTCCTCTTCCCTCTCATCCGTAGCCACGTGATCACCTCCCCTACGGAAGGGCAGCTCTGTTCAGAGGGGATGGAGCAGGACTCATACATTGCAGAACATACTTACAGCATGGGCAGAGATGCTCAAGAAAAGAGTTGAATAATGAGGCAGTTTACAAAAGCAAGGCACCTGCGAGCTCTGCATCGCACAATACACTACTGCCAGGCCTGACCTAGAGTCTATACATGTACTTGCAGAACTATTTCAACACACTTGGATGATTGAGTTATTATCTCCTTGCAACAGGATGTTTGTCTTTCAGTCATCAAGCAATCTGTGCAAAATATTAATTCATGTAATCAAAATTTTAATTACTTGAATTAATTTTAATTAAATTATAATCACATTTCAATTAAAATTAGTTTTAATTTTAAAAGGTATTTTAATATTTTCAAATGTTTTATTTTTATTATATGGTATTTTCAGAAGCACTGACAGCTGTAAGACTTTCTCTGGGAAGATGATGTTAACAAACTGAAAGACAGAGAAAAGCACTTAATAGTTTTATTTATACTTCAATTTTCCTAGAAGAATGGCTTGAACAGAAATCTAACCTTTTGGTTTTTAACAAAACCAAACATTTCTTTGTAAAACCTTTTCCAACCTCTGCAACTGGCTCTATACCACCACCACTGTTACATAACACTGCAATATTATAGTTGTTAGTAAATGATCAAGCATAGGGACAGTACATTGCTTTGGGGTGATGCTACTCCCTCTATTTTTTTTCCTCCAATCAGATCTCTTTTAGGTTAAAAAAACAAAAAAAAAAAAACCCAGCCATAACAACCCTTTCCATAGACTTCATGATTATTTAACTGGTACTACACAGATGAGGCCACAGTGGTGATTACTCCCCTGAAGAGCCACGGATGAAGTTACAGAAGAACAGCGATTCCAACCTTGCAAACACTATTCAGGATAGCTTGGATCCACGGCTAAATTTGAGCTTAAGAGACAGCTCCTATATTTACAGTGCACTAAGACAAGCGAAGCCAAGAGAATCTTTATTCTTGAGCAGATTTGAAACAATGACTTGGGAACCAGCTAACACACTCAGAGGCAAAAAGTTTTCATCTCCATAAATTTTTGTTTTTGAAAGCAGATTTCCTTCCAGATCATCTCGCTCTAGAGATGACAAAAGGGCATTGTGCTTCCAACTTTGCCTGTCCATGCTGCAACAAGGTCTCCAGAATGGGAAGGTCTTAGAAATGAGGGTCCACTCCAATGGTTCCAAGTCTGGCAGCAATGTTTGAGCAAATCTGCTGCGCAATCCATTTGAGAGGGTTTGGCTTCAAATGTCACAAGACAAACACATTATTGACTGACCTGCTTGAATTATTTTTGCTTGTAAGTACCAAGGATAAGAACAGTATTCTTGTCTATCTTTTGTGTTACATTACTGTAACCTTATGAATCAAATGGTGACATAAATGTAAAACAAAAAAGAACTAGAAATTATGTGCAATTTGAGAATTTACAGTTCTTTAATTTTGTTGTTAGGAACCATATAATGGAATCATATTTTCCTGAAAGCTCTTCACAGTCTAGGCAATTAGATTATACATATAATTAAACCTATTTTATGTCTGCATTGACATAAAATATATTGACCCTAAGCAACCACAATATGGAAGCAATGTGCGAACACATGGTAAGAAAAAGAACTGATAATGCAGCAAAGTCTTTTTCTGCAAGTAAAAAACTTGACTTGCCCACAAAGACAGAAAGTTGGTAGCACACAGGATCTCCAAGGCAAGCGTTGGAGTCTTTAACTAATAATCCTGCAACCGCAACTGCATCTAGGCCTCTCTTCTCTGTTTTTGGCTGATGTTTGTTGCTGTTTGTGTGCATACACACAGGGACTAATACTAACTTGTCAGCTCTCTGTGTCAACTTTGAACGTGAACGCGTCTCCATTTTGGGATGGTTTCATATTTTAAGCAAAGTCATAGACACAAATCAAACTAGGCAGCCAGGAAAGCAGGTCATATGTCTTTTTAAAAGATATGTGTTACATTCTACCAGCTCCTCCTACGCCACATTGCACCAGAAAGCCTAGGCACACGCCTCCCTTCAAAGGCAGATGGAAAATGCTTTACTGAATTCTTCCAGGGCTAGTACTGGACGCACACAGGCAAAGCAGCACTGGGCTGTTTGCGCACCTCCAAGAAGAAGAGCACATTGCTCTCGCCTGCACCGCTCCGCTCGGCTCCGCTCACCCAGGAGAGAGCGGCCCCTTCCTGCTCATTCCCAGGAATCTCTATCCAAACTTTCTGAAACACACAAAGGACTAATATCCAACCTGCAAAAAACAGGAGCAAAAAGAACCTGTTTCCATGAAGTTTTAGCGATCTACAGTCGCAACTGGCAAAGACTTTTGCTGCTGTGAAACAGCATAGGGAATCAATTTAACGAGTAAATTAAGTATTTTCTACACCTTATATATATGCAAGTCTCTTACCCTCGGGCATCCTGTTAATGAATGCAACTGCAGCTCTGTCATGACAGCCTCACATTCAATAGCACCTTTGTCAGGGGAAAAATGCCAGGGTTTTCAGGCAAACTGTAATAGCAGGTCATTGCCTATGAGCCCTGAGTCTAATTATTGGCAAAACAGCATTTGAAGATTTAACTTTATTTTGCACTACACTTGTTCTCTGTCCATTAGCAAGTATTTAAATAGAATTAATTGGCTAGTTGCAAGGTCATTTCAATAACTTTTGCAACAAAGCCTGGTGAATTCGTGCACATACAGGGTAAATGGCACACGCAGATTAGTCTGCCAGCAGTGAGGTGTGCAACCCGCAGCTTTGGTGACCAAGCTAACTGTTTCAGTCAGCTGCTCAGACTAGAGACCCCTTTTATTTTGCAGAACTACATATAAGCAGTCTTTTTCTATATTCATTCTAATCGCTTCATATTTAGGGCTCTAACTGTTGAGAGAAATGGTAACAGAATGCGCAAGGTGGAGGAAGGCTGGTGAGAAAGGAATTGAATTTTGCTGATAAATACAAACTGATTTCCCCACCCCCCCAAATTGTGTATTTACCTTAGAAGGGAATCATGGTTCAGCAACACAACCATGCCGCACAAGCGTGCTTAAGAACATTCAAATATTCCTAGGCTAAAGACAGCATTTCTGTCAGGTGTGTGCTTCTTTGTCAGGAGACAATTTAAACTCTATGCTTCCTTCATAGTTAACAGCTGCATGAAACAATGTAACTAACACCATAAATTATACAATTAGCAATCAATTGTGCTTGAGCCAGTCCTAAATTATGTGCCAATTTGTAGCTTGATTGGGTAGTTTGCATAATTAACACATGTTCTAAATCCTATCTTTGCTTACAAAGTTGCAATAATCTGCAGATCAAGAATTACTTCATGAAGATCAAGAACTTTCTTGAATGTATTTTTTTAAACTGTTGACAGAAAATTCACCAAAAAATGACATGGAAAAAAAAAATCAGAGAAAAAAAGGAATAGGCGCGGTACTCCTATAAATAGTCAAATAGTTCTAATAATAATACAGCCAAATAAAAGAAGACATGGCATATTCAAACATTTGTGAACAGTGTATTGTATACTTGCCCAAGGAGGCAGGTTGCAGCTTGTAATAGCTGAGTCAAAATGGATAATCAGAGTTGTGGTGTATTGCCAATTAAAGGTAAGAAAAGAAAGCCGCACGTTAATATGGAACTATACATGATTGTTTTTTTTCTCTCAGAACTAGTATAGGCACAAGGGTTTTGATAATGTAAGCTTGTCATGATACAGTTGGTATTGGTACATTAAAAGTAGTATACCAAGGAAAAATCACTACCCTGTAATAGGCTGTAAAGTAGCCATTACCGTTCAGAAAAGAAATGTTGGGATCACTGGGAAAATGTCAACACAGTGCTCTGGAGAGACTATATGAAACATCAGAAATTATTTTTAAAAGAAAATGTTCTCTCACTGCATTCACCTGTGGATCTCTTCAGAGATAGTTTTTTAGGGTTTGGTTTGTTTTTTTTTTCCTGAAGATGATAGTAGAACTACAAGAGACATCAAGACAGCATAGGAGATGCAAAGAAGATCTATTAAATCATGAAACCCCAAAACAAACAGGGGATGATTATTCCCTTTTCCTTAACACAGAGGAAATAGGCAGCAATCAATCAGGTTATCAAGCAGCAGGCTTAAAATCAACAAAAAGAAATACATTTCCGACCTCTGCAAAAGTTCCAAAGCGCATATTGATCAAAAAATAAACTGATCAGAGCCACAGAGGATTAGTCTTCTATATATCTCAAACATAATAGCTTATATTCAACTGGTGGGTCAGGATTTCCAAACCTGGAGAGGTTCCTGAAGGTGCCTTCAGGCACTCTATGCATCATTTCTTTTATCCCTTCCAATGGCTTTTGTTACTGTCCATTTCTGAATACAGGGTACCTGGCTATATGGACCATTATGGAGAGCTCTGGTGCAGCAACTAGCCCTGGTGTAGTCAGAGCTATAAATAATGCTCTTAGCAGTAGAACTTACCCTGGCTTGGAGAAGGAAAAGAAGCCAGCTTAATGTAAGACCCTTGGAGCTGCATCTCCAGTAGAGCACTTCTTCACACAACAATGCTGGTGAAAGAATTTTACAGGCTAGACTTCGTCTATGTTTCCATCGTCGTGGTGATGTGAGAAAACTACAAATTAATATGTGCTGGCACCAAGACATTCAGAGACCTACAAGGCTGTCCTTGGCTTAATAGTGAGTTCACCCAAAATAAGAACAGAAACAGCATTATGTACTTCTACTTGGTCACAACCAACATTTCATATGTGGAACTCGACATTCCCAAACTATTTGATCAGACTTTAAAAAGAGCTTGAGCTAAAATAAAAATCCATTGAATCCATTTGTTCTGCAGAAAAAGGCAGTGAATTATCTGAATTGATGTTGCCATTGTGAGTTCTTTACTGAAGTCCCTTAAATAAGTAAGCCATTAAACTAGTTCCCAAAACCATGGATGATGTCACGTAGGAATCAAAACTGAAAAGTTCTGCGACCAAAAACTGTGCTCATGTACCATCATAGCAGTCTGGTTTTGTCTGTGGACTCCCTGTACAACTGCAGGTTTGCACACGTGTACTTGAGAGAAGTGACTGAGCTTGAACTTGCACATGTGTGCCTTGTTCTCCAGGCAATTTACATCCAAACAGGTGACTTTTGTGGTGAACTCTCCGGGATTAATTGAAACGAAAGAAAATGTGCCTCTATCAAGACTTTTTATGAAGTCCTTCATTTAAAATATCTTATTTGGTTATTTACTTAAAGAGCTTTTAAGACCATCTTGCCTTATCTGAAAGAGCTTCGTAATGAAAGGAAGAAAACCCAGTCCTTTCAACTAACTCATTCCGTCAATTACAAACAGATTCCAGCTTATCTATTCAATGGGTTCCACATTTGGGTGGTTTTTAAAAACAGACCCAGCACCAAAATGCAAAAATCAATGCAGCAATTTAAAAATATCTCAGAAACGAGGCAAGCAGCCCTTGAGTGCTAAGCACTGTCGTACACCATACGGTGTGGTGGTTTAAGCTTGCACAGAGCATTTACATAGCATCTGTTAATCTCAGGAGTGTTAATATCGAGGGAAAGTTGTCTGAGTGCTGCCAGGTACAGCAAGGCAGCGGCCAGAGGCCATCAGCATCAGTCATGCTCTGGTTTCCTTCTTTCAGCCTTCTTAATTCTACAAGTTTTCGCATTTGGTGGGCTAGCAGAAAGCAAAGACCATTGCAAACCTTTGTGTACCCAGGCACTGTACCAGCAGTGCTTTGGGATGAAGGAGAACAAGACCTGGGCTCTGAAGGAGAAGGGAAGCTTGAGTTGCTTTCAGATAAATTAGAAGCCAAGAAGGAAAAATAGATGCCTTTTTTTTATGCTGGCCTTTATTTTTCAAATCTTCTATTTGTAAAAAAAGATCTTCCCTCCTCCCTCCTTACACAGGAGGAAGGAAAGAACTGACAATACAATTTCTGTATAGAAAAGGAGAAAAATGCAGAAATGCCACTTTATTTAGAGTGAGTAGAGGGGATGATAGCCTGCACTCCAAGCACCACAGAAGACGACACCAGCACATGCACCAGAGAGCAATGGTAAATACAGTAATGGCAAGGTGGAATTGCAGACACTCCAGTGCCTCCTACAGATGTCACTTAAACATCCACTTCCCCAGTGCGAGTTCCTGGCCTGGCCTAGCCCTTGCTCAGGGCTTTCTCCCTGAGGTCCCTGGGTTTCACCCACCTACTGCACTGCACTGAGCCCAAGAGAAGCAAAGATACTTCACCGTTTGGACCATGGCAGTGTAGTTCATTTCCTGACCTCTTCAGGAATATAACTATTCCCACCAACCTTGAACAAGACTGTTTCTGCTTTCAGTACATAATTGTGAAGAGCAAAACTTCTATATCTTGGCGAAAGACCACATTTATATGGGAAGAGGCAGATCTTGGCTGGTGGCTAGAATTACCAGCCTATGCAGGTAATTAGAATAGCACTTAGAATCAGCACCAGAAAACCCCCATAGAGAGTGGCAGAATGGCATTGAGACTGATGGATACTGTTTGTTCCTAAACTGGTTTCCTTCTTCTGACTCCAGGCTGGATTTTTGTCCAGGATTTTGTCCTGTCCTGTCCAGCAGGGTGTACTTTTCCTGCTGACAGTGTAGAAGCCCATGCATAGAAAAACAGTCACACCAAGCCAAAAAGAGGAAGCGCTTCTCTAGTGCTTGCTTACATAGACTTTGCTTATATTTTTTTCCAAATTACCACTTTAAAGGATGCACATTTTTCTTCTTTGCTAGAAAGGACAGGATGAGGTGGAAACTCAGTCTAAGGACTCTACCACAAAGCAATTGATGGGAGTTTCCTGCCTCCTTGGTTTAGCTCATGGAATAACAAGCTCTACAGCCACCACCTCATCCCTTCCAAAATGCCTCAGAGTAGGCTTTCCAGACATCCCGAATAATGATTTTTCATGTTTTCTACTTTTTTTTTTAAGGCTAGTCATCTGTCCATTCCACTCCAGGATGTCGTGCCCACATACCCTCCTGCCATTCAGTAGAGATCTCAGAACTTCAGGACTGCTCTACAGCACTCTGCTGGGACTCTCCATGCTACTGCAACCCAACGGGACTAGGTTTCAAGGAAAGTCAGACTAGGACCAGAAAAAATAAAAATCCTCCAGAAGCCAGCAAAATTATCAGGTCCTGTAAAGAATAGGTCCTATAAAGAAGAGCACCCATTTTCTGTGTAACTGCATGAGAAAGTTAGGGGGAGATTTCTGAAGGTATTGAGGAGCCTGACGGTATAAGTAAGTGCTAAGCTGGGTATTCAGAAGCTTGTTTCTTCTGTCCTCAACTTGCAGTATCTTCATGCATCTAAAAATGTGGTCCTCTGTCAACTCACAGAGCAGGAATCAAAATCAAGCTCCAGCTCTGACAAGATGACAAAGGTGGCTGCCACCAGCCTGCAAGGCTGGCCCTTCTGTTACATTTAGCTTCATGGCTGGTTGACATAAACTTATAAATAAATCAGAAGGCTTTCCTAGCGGAGGATTGTTGGCTTTGGGGCCGTGCGAGCAGTGCTGCTGCCCCAGGGTCTGGGTACCACCACTGCTGCAGTTGTCACTGGCTCAGTGTTCACCATGCCTGGCCGGTGGGAGCACCTCTGCCAGGGTGGCCAGGAGCCAGGCAGGGCCAGTGCCGTGGTGCCACGAGGGCTGTGCCACAGCTCTGGACTCGCCAGGAACCTGCCCGCGGGCTCCTGGGAAGGGGCACAGAGAAGACGGGCACGTTTTATTACACGTGCAGGTTTAAGGTAAGATTAAATTACCTGTGCATACTCTAAGCAGATGTTTAACTTTTGCTTATAGCTACCCCAGCCGGGCAAATCCCAGGCAGACTCCCACATAGCATGGTGCTGTAGACTGTTGCTTTTGCAATTTGCCTTGCACATGATTTCTTCCATAAGTTAACAAAGGCTGAATCGATCCTTTTTTTATATATATATATATATTTCAGGGATTATTTATATAACCACAGGAGAATCTCATAAGGAGGAATCTTATTGCAAATGGTGAAATCTTTAACTTGTTCACAGCAGTGAAATCCATGGAGCTAAGCCAGTGCAGACCAGCTGAGTTTCTGTCTCTTCACGTTTAATGATGGAGGTAAAGACCCAGTCCAGAGCTTCATGATACAAAAATGCTTTGTAATGCAAAACAGACCAACTCCATACAAATATTCCCAACATTGTTCTTTTTTCCATAGCAGACATTTAGAAGAGAGTGTCACAATAGTGTGACTTGAGAAACCTTTATTAGAATTAGAATAAGAAAAAACAAACAGAAAACAACGGTTAGTGTCCAGGGTAATTTTCAAAACCTCTTTGGCAATTTCCTCTCCTTTTTACAAATGTGGGAACAGTTAACCACTCAGGAGGAACACTTTGTAAATTTGGAAACCTGAAGAATTCCCCTGCTAGACTCAACCCACATTAAAACAAAGGTTTGATTTATTTTTATTTTTTTTATCTAATGAAGGATAAACATAATATTTTGTGCGGCAAAATATGAAACAGGCTTTTCTCTCCCCCTCTTTAGTCAGCTGAGATTTTAAATAGCTCTTAAAAAGTGTCACGTAACAACCAGGCTAGCAGAACTGCAGTGAAAAACTAAGGAAAATCTCTCTGAGTTTTTACACAAAGCACACCAAGAGAAGAAACCCAGCCCACCAGAAATTAGATCTTACATCCCCTCCGCGGGATGAAAAGACTTTGTTATAGTTACAAGAAGTCAGTACAGTAGTGGTCATGTCAGCCAGAGTAAGACTAACCAGAAATGTCTTCTCTGTTCCAGCCAGCAAGACTCCCCAGCCGGCCAGGAAGACTTTGCACAGCTCACGGAGTGAGCCCTGCTGCCTGCTGCCCTGCTGGGAAAGAACCAGTGTGAAACGTGGAGGCGGTTTGGTCAGAAACTTGTGACTCAGCTCCATTTCTCAGCTTTCCTCGCAGCTTGGATAAACCCCGTCCCTCCTTCTCCAGCTCCCTCTGGTACCCACCTCCAGACCCTGGACACCAGGCCTATCTGGTCAGACTTTTTTCGTGTCTGCGTTTCAAAACCCATCTACTTTTTGATGGAATGACACACACACCATCATAATATCTTCAGGGGATAAAGCAAGCCTGGGTTCAAAAAGCCCAGCTGTGACCATGAACCAACTGGTCTTCCCTGCAGTAAGTGCAGCAAAAACACAGAGATACCATGCGGTCTCCAGGCATTTTTAGAGGTGCCAAGAAAAGCAGAAGGGACCAGCATCCCTAAAAGAAGGGGCCTGGTGGCTCAGACAGCAGGAGTCTTAGCAGATTTTTGTCCAAAAATGCTTGTGGATAAAGATGCAATGAGGTCCCTGCCGTGCTCACACACACCTATCCATAGTGTTGTCTGCACCTGAGAAGCTCTGTAGACCCTTCAGAAATAAAAATCTCTGCAAGGCTTGGCAAATACAGAGCTTCTCAAAACCAATAGACATCTTGCCCAGTATAGTGTTAAAAAGGGATTTTTTTTTGTGAAGTATTATTTAAGTTGAATGTGTTAGGATGTGTTGGGCTGATACAGGCAAGAGAAGAGCACAGGAAGAAAAAGAAGTTTTAAAATGACCAAAACAAAAAACAACAACAAAAAAAAAACCACAAAAAAAAGAAAAAAATTAAAAAGCATATCTCTTTCTAAACTGCACAAAATGTTTCAGCCTAATCACAGCATGGAATACCTTCATGTTCAGACATCTGCACATCCTCTTAAAAACTGAAAAATGTTGCATCTGGATGAAAAGATCTTTTTCAACCAATGAAATCCATGGGCAATGTAATCACACAAGTGGCATTTTCATGCTGTTCTATATCCACACACATACTAGTTTACTAGTTTGCTCTTACCTGTAACAGTTGCTGTATATTGGGAAGCTTAAAAAAACCACAAGCCCATGATCTGGGTGTAGATCAAACATATTTACTGCATGCAAAACCAAGCACTCTATCCCTATTAAAATTCAGCAGGGGTGATATATCAAAAATCTTGCAGACTGCTGTGAAAATTTACCTTCAGGGAAGTTGACCTCTTTTATATCCATGAGGAAGATTTTTCAGAAAAAAAGATCATTTTAATGTTGTTATTACAACAGAAAATCTTTCCATGTTCCCATGAGACGACTGCATTGCATGTTATCTGGAGACAAAGATTGTAGGACAGACTTGACAAATCCAGACAACATTAAAAGTAAGCAGATTACAATTTATCTGCTGGGAGAAATCCAGCAAGTTCTAGACTTGTTTACTAGCCCCAGACTAGAACAGCTCATCAAACTGCAGTACTTAAAATCAGACTTCAGGCTCAAATATTTTAAAGTGTGTTTTGGAAACACTCCGTGTACACTGAAAATCTTGGATTGGATTCAAAAGTTGTATTTGAAACTGCCATCTCTAATTAAAACGATACACTCCTAAATGCTCACTTCAAATGATACCTTAAGTGCATTTTGTGGATTGAATTTGTTTAGTGTATGGAGATAGGAAAGTTTCCTCACAATTAATTTTTATTTATTTGAATATCTAAATGATTTTACAGTCTCATGTTACCTTCAACAGCCTGATTAAATGGATTTACAAATACCAAAGATTGGGGTACAGTTTATTCAATGTCTTCCAGATTTTTGGCTGCATGATTCTATAAATGCTGGGCTGATACTAAATGGAAGTTTCAGTGTTTGAATCACTTAAAGTTGGTCAAGGCTTCAATAAAAACTTGTGAAAATAAATATTCACACCTTATTTAAAGGTGTTGAAGATTTTTATAATTAATTTCTTTTAAAAATGAATGCCTGAGTTCCCCATAAAAAATGCAGATTTTCAGAACTTTGAAAAGAAAAACAATCTAGATCTATTCTGAGAGGATTTTCCTGTCTACACAGTGGTATATCCTAAGCTTGTTAAGATAGTCTCCTGATAATGGAAATGTAATTGAAAATAAAATTAAATGCAAATTTATATGATCATAAAGTCTACATGCATTGTTTCTGAGGACATTGATGACCATCTGGCACCATGTTGTAGAACCTCAGGCAAGTCACCACCTCTTTCCCTGTCGCAGAATTACTGAGGATCAGTGAATAATGAAAGCTGAACAGATTTCTTCCAGAAGATTATTACATTGTCCTTGGTGTTATCTTATAAGCAGTTCATCATTGATATCTCTCATATATGATTCAACATCTTATGTTCACTTCTCTTATGTGGCAGGGTGTTTATGTGCTCTGTTGAAAAGATGTACCATGACATTTTATGCCAGTAGAACTAAATAAAAAATAATTATCAGTTAAGACTAAGATGACTAAGAGCTTGTTGCAGTGCTGAGAAGACCATGGTGGCCATATAGAGTGATCTGGAAAACCCTGTACATTATACCAGAGACAGCGTGTCCAGAGCCGAGCATGGCCATTTCATCAGGAATAGGACACACAGCCTCTGTCCGCAGAACTGGTAGCTGCTAGCAATCATCAGCCACAAGGACTAGTTGGGGTTCATGACAGACAAACAACATTCACATTTCAAAGCTGCAGCAAGAAAAGCAGGAAGGTTTTGAAGAAAGGAGAGAGTAAGGGTGTGAATAAGGCACTGATAAGACCAATAATAGACTTCTACACACAGGCTGATACTCATACTTGAGGTGCTGAAAAATCTGGAGAGGGTAAAAGAGAAAGACAAGAAGACACAGAGGACTTGAGGGCAGAAGAAAATGTCGTTTACCGAACAGCTTAATGAGTGAAAACCAATTCATTTCACAAAAAAGAAAATGTTCCATGAACAACAGAATTCCTGATGCCTGAATTCATTTTTGGTGGAAAGGGCTTTGAAGGAAACAAAACTGAAGGAAAACTCTCCCCAGTCTCGATGTATTTTATAACCCCTTTACTAGACATGAGACGGCACACGCTGCAGATAGCCTGTAAATACATTCACACCAACCAGCTGGCCCTGTGCTGCCAGAGTGCGTGACAGCTGAGCTCTCCTTTCTCTCAGTATCTCTCCTCTACCCAGGCCAATTTTTCATCAAGCCAGCATGAACTCTCTTCTTCGAGACTTCTACACTCTTTCAAATTTGTTTGAAATCAGCAAAGCATTCCAAATGTGTTAGGTAAGAGAAGCTGATGGACAAATGGAGAAGATCACAAATCTCGTCACTGCAGGAGCCAGATGCAAAATAAGGCTGATTTGACAACAGTGTGGACACATATGTACCTTCACTAAGAAAAGGTATTATTTGGGACTTTAATCTGAAAAAAGCGTACCACCTTTTTAATCTGAAAAAGCTTGCCAAGTTCAAGGCAGAAAGGTTGACTTTTTCTTAAAAAGTGAAGGCAATAATTCACCATGTGAACAAGTCACCAAAGAGCTGATTCTACATCTCTTATGTGTTCAAAAGTAGATGCTGACCTGAAAAAAAATCATATTTTAGACAAAGTGGATGAAGGATGATAGCCTAACGTAAACAAGGCAGACAGTGGTCCCTCAGATCTTAAGTTCTGTGAACCATCCCCAGCGTGGCACAGCAACGACAGACATCCATTAGTCATGGATGCTATCATGCAACAGCTTGGTGTCAGCGATGACTCCATGAGTAGTCCTAAAAAGTGGGCTGAATGGACCAGCTGTGAACATGGGTCTTCAACCAGCAGAAACTGCAAACTCTTCAAAACGCTTTTCCTTGCACTAGCAACCCAAGCACCACCCTGCTTGGGTTCACCTGCACAGCAGTGACGCAGGTAAGGGCTGCAAGGACTCGACACAGCAAAGCTCTGTGTGCGGCAGCCTGTCCGAGCCATGGTGCAGAGTCCCTGTGTGTGTCCTCAAACAGGGTGCTGCCATAGCAGGAATGCAGGGAGTGAGAGCACTTATTCCAGTTGGACTGATCTGACCCCCTCTTAAAAAGCAGCTGTGAGACTGCCAAGTGGTCAAGACTTCATTCTACATCTTTGTTAGACAAGATGCCTGGGATATGGCCCCCACTGCTTGGGAGCACTTCTGCAATTCCAGCTCAGAACGACAAGCACCAGTTTCCAAGCCTCCATCTTCTCCGACATATGCTTCCTCGAGGATCCAACAAATGCCTGACCTTGCTTGGCTTGGGAGCATTTGTTGCAGCAGATACAAACGGAGCTGTAAGTGGAACACTTCCTCTGGGATTGCGTTCTCCCTCCACACCGAGTG
Organism: Balearica regulorum gibbericeps; assembly: GCF_011004875.1. Lineage (NCBI taxonomy): Eukaryota > Metazoa > Chordata > Aves > Gruiformes > Gruidae > Balearica > Balearica regulorum. Next base: position 52,468,604 of record NC_046187.1, on the reverse strand, counting down.
TCTCAGTCCAGGCTCGGTCACTGCTTGCTTAAGCAGGGCAGTCGGCTAGGAGTGTTCCACCATAACCATTTGCAGTGCAAGGTTGGTGGAACCTCATGCTCTGTAATGAGACTATTGTAGGGAAATGCATCTGGCAGGAGGAGATAACTTGCAAAAAACTAGGGTGAGAAGAGTTGAGTGTTGGCAACCGTAACGAGCTGGATTCCCAAAACGAACTTGAAGGATTTGGCAGAACTCAAATTACATTTTTAAACAGTTACTGTAAGTATAAATGTTATTTTATCCGCCCCCTTGAACTGTATCATTCTGGCCAGCCACCAGGCACCCACACCCTCACTCTTACTTTTACAGCTGCAGAGATGGGGTCAAGATCACCTACGTTCTGTGTAACTCAAAACCTATTATTAAAGTAATTCATTTGCAAATAAATCGTCCTTGTTATGCAGCTCCAAGTAAAGAAAGAATAAAATAAGAGCTTGTGAACTTGAGCTCATTTGCTGAACGCAAATCCTACTCCTTTCCCTGACCACATTTAAATAGTTAATAAGAATTTGGTCACCAAGTCACCTCTCCTTATTTAATTCAAATCTGGGGAAGCTGATACCGTAATCATTAAAGAGAAACGAAAAGAAAAAAAGAAAAAGCAAACCTCAAGTTTTATCAGGTGATGGCTCTTCACAGGAAAACAGGAAAGGTCAAAGGATCTTACAGCACTCAAAGGTCTAACACCAAGCCAGAACGTGACTGGGAACAGTATTTCTTCTTATTTTCAGCATTACTTTAGCACGAGCACATGTGTGTAAACCTGCCCCCAGCTGAGTCAGGGTGATGCCCCATTGACTTCAATGGAGGCAGGATCTCAGCTACTGTGGAGGGCTTGAAAGCCAACAAGTGTTTTCTGGGAACAAACAAGTAGCCTTATTTTCAGAAGCACTTTGCATGATTCGGCTTTAAATACTTAGGGGTTCAGTTCTGCATTCATTCAGTGCCTTGCATCTACATCAACCCGCTCAAGAGTTGTCTGTTTGCTGGTGGGTTTGGGGGGGTTTTTTGTTGTTGGGTTTTTTTTTTACTCTCCCCTTTTCCCTTCTTACAGGTCCCCATTTGGCAGCTTTTTCTGGATTTACAGAAACGTCACCAAATCTTTTGAATGATAGGCCGGAGGCATAGCACATTTTCATAGCACATTTTCTTTTAGTCTTTAGGTAAAAATTTAAGGTTTGTTTACTTCTGCAAGTCTGCACATGGTTATGGCTTTTTCCAGTACCTTCTTCCATGTTTCTGTAAGATATTGGATATGCATGAGAACTGCAAACAGTTTATTATTAATCAAACCTGGCCTGCAAGGTTCATTATATCTTTAAACAAAACAAATAAAGGAATAAGTTGTTATTAAGCACAATGTTATTTTATGCCTGCTGCAATATTCACAAATATACATAAAGATTAGTCAGCTTTCATGTGATGAATTAAAGCCACAAGATGAGCTTTAAAGCGATACCACATCCAGAAAAATATTATGCTGAAACTGAAACAACCAGAGCCAAACTTTTGTCTTACATTACAGTATAAAGAATTCTAAAAGAAATTTCCACACCGTGTATTTGATGATTTAAAATAATCATTCCTAATGTCGTGTACCTTCTCTGACCCTGTATTTTAGGGCCTCTGATGCCACCCACTTGCCGCTGTGGCTATAGACCAGATCTTGACCAATATCCAAGCTGAAATACTTTTTATATTTTATTTTTGTTTTCATAAAGATGATGTGTTTATATTCGCACACAGTTTTGTAATAACTACTTGAATAACTCTCACGTGAAAGATTTAATTAAATTTACTTAAATTGTCTTAAATTGTCTTAAACTCTCTACAAAAGGATAAATTTCATTATGGATGTTTCTAAAGATGCCATGCTTCTTCTTGCTATGTGGCCATATGGCCTATAAACTTGGAATAGACTTTTTCTAGAGGAAGATTATATTTCAAGTAATTTTTTTCATTGCTTTAAACTAACACTTTAACACAAAAAAAGAAAGATTTTTCTATGTGTCAATACTGGCAATATCTGGAAGTCATTACGTTTTCTGAATCTCAGACTAAAATCAAAGAGCACCTAGTAGAAGCAGCAAGCGTCTTTTTGGATGCCACAAATTAAGCCGCACCGCTTTTTTCCTCCCTATGGTCTACGTGATTCAAACCTCGGGTCCTTCACAGCCAGAGCCTGGATGTTGCAAAGTGCTTTTCTGAAAGTAATGCTGCGTGTTTCTGCTCAGAAATTTCTTAGCAGCTTACAGGAGAGAAACAATAAGCCATCTGTCATGCAAAGTCTGGGCTGTTACAACCGAAGGGAGAACTGAGTGAAAAAAATACGAACAAGCAGAGCAGACTTTGTCAGTAATTCACTGTTTTCCTCCACCTCCCCTCCTCTTTCTCTCCCTGGGACCTACCTCAGACATCTACCAAGCACAACTGCGGTAACAACCTGTGAGAAGACCGTTCCCACCACGAGCTCTCCATCACCATTACTCTCACGCAACTTGCCACCCATCATCTGGAAATTACCTCATCCTTCATCAACATGTGTGTAGTTGTTAGAGGCTTGGGAACCCAGCAGTGATGCTCCCTGGCTTTGCCAGGGAATAGCCTTGTTTGCCAAGACTCAGGATAAAATTAGCCATTAGTACCAACAGTGTTGGTACTTACTGCTCCTCCCTGCTTTTTGGCTCCTCAAATATGTAAAAAGCAAAATGGCACACTATTTTTATGCTTCAGAGAGAGACGTGCCAGGCAAAGGACACGTGAGATTTGGGAGAAGAGAAAAAAAAAGTATCAATGGTCTCTTATTCACTCATCTTCCAAAAAACAGCGACACCAAAACAAAGGTACAACTGTTCCCCCCACGATAAAGGACGCATTGATAGTGCTCCTAAAAACAAGCTAGCATAGTCTTGACATTCCTGTCTTGTTGAATCTTCGTGAAACTGTTACAACTGCTCGATTTCAATTTGTCTGTTCCTGTCACGATCACTGACAACTAAAATTGCTGTAAAAGCAAAGGAAACCCATGCCAGCTCGGGCAGTCTCCATGCACAAGTAGAGGATACCTAAGGAGGTATTAGAAGGAGGGCAGGGCATATATAAAGTGGAAATTCAAGTGAATTATTTATTGCATCTGACTAATACTTTTTTGAATAATATTACCTTTTTGGTCTTTACAAAAGTCTGTAGCCCTGTGTCCTACAATTTAGTTACAGGAGCATGCACAAAGGCAGCAGGGTCATGAAAAGTCATGTGGGAGGAAGTATCAGAGAGGACAAATCCTACCCAGTCAAAATTAGAAACAAAAGAGAAAAAATATTTCAGCATCATTACAGTATATAGCTTCTCGTAATTTTGATAGTGATTTAAATATGAGGCCAAGGACTGATGCATGTGACTGATTACCTGGTGTGTTGGTAGTTCTGCTAAAAATTTAAGGGTTATTTTCCAAAGTTTTCAGTAAACAAAAAAAACCTCATTTCAGTTAGGACGGTGAAATATTCGTATTCAAATGTGTAGAGAATTTTGAAAAAAAATCATTCTCAGTTATAAAATATTTTGTTGATATTTTTAAGACAATGCAGAGGCTTTTAAAACTATACCCTGTCTTTCTCCAGTAGAAATAATTTGCTGTGATAAAGCCAGTTTTTTTCAAAGCGTATTAAATTGCTGCCTACATTCATTAAAGAAGTTTGAACTAAAATATTTCACTCAACCCTTACTCTCTCAATCTTGTTTAGACTGAGATTTGTTAATCTAGGGGAATAGCAGTGGTATATTCTTGTCATATTATCAGCCAACAGCGTTTGGAAAAATGCATGCTGTTTTCCAAAAAAATAACTGCAACAAGCACTCAGGGAAAGTGATCTCTCTATATACAAATTATGAAGGGTGAAAAAAGAGATAGACTATTCCTAATCTACAGGAATGCTGAAAACTGAGACATAAAGGGATGCTTTCCAAGTACTCAGAGCAAAAATGCTGCTAAGTTTATCCCATGGAGCTGATACACTCCAGCATGATAGAAGTGACAGTAACTTCGCTGCCTTTTTGGAGAGAGTAACTGTGAGCTTATAGAAAAATTTATATCGAACGAAGTCTGAAAAGCTGTTCATTCTGCCTGCTGTTCTTCAAGCAAAATGCATTATTTTTTCTTTATGCCAGCCTACCAGTAATATCTTTCCTATTTTAACTTTTAATGCCTGGGACACTGTAACAGTAATGCAGAAGCTGCTCTGCCTGTCTGCAGCTGCCTAATGGCATTACAAAATGTGAACAGAAGGGAACTACGTGTGCTAGTGAACAGATACCTGGCCTAAGAAGGGTCTAAGGAACAACACAGTAATAAATACATTCTTAAAGAAGAAAGAACTTAAATATGAAATTTGAGTGAAAATTTAAAAACATAGCTGCCAGCTTCAAGAAAAGTGAAAAATTGCAATTGATTTCAGAGTCTGGAAGCTGATAATAACCTTCCACACAGACACATGGTCACAAGATGATCAATGATGACTCCTAAAGAGATGCAGAATATTAAACATCACTGTTTATTACCAATAAATAATGACTAGTGATTTATCTTTTTTATTATTAAACTCCAGAATATGCTTCCACATGGCTCTTTTTATTCCACTCTTCTGCATCAGCTTCTATTACCTGTACTAGTGTGCTTGTAATATTTCTTTTCAATGAATTAAAAAAAAAGACACATGTTTCTGATTTTCCTCTGTATGGATGACAACGTAGAAATGTATTGTGGAATCTGGCATTGACTCGTTCTTGAAGTAGAGTTACCACATGTCCCAGTCACAAAACAGCAACACATAGTATAACGTTTCTGGAAAGAATCTTGCTGCAATAAAATGGATCACAAAAAGTTTGCAATCTATGAATTCTGCTCAGAATATAAACCACCAAAGATTCTTTCTATTGAGTATTTGAAATAGGAAACCAATTCACAAACTGGGGCGGGGGCAAAGAGGAGGGAGTGGAAGTTAGTTGTACTTTGTAGAAAAATGCATTCCTGTTCAAAAATCAGTGCAAACAGCTGATCACAACAACAAATTTTTAAAATTACGCAGAACCGCTTTTGCAACCGCAGTGAACATACTATTTGGAGAAAATATTAACAAATTCATAAATCAAAAGAAGGACTAGTACAACTGTCTGGTTTGATATCTTTTATCACACAGGCCAGAGGGCTTCCCTGAATTAATGCCAGTTTGAACTAAACACATCTCTTTTAGTGAAAACTTAACACACAGTTTCAAAAACTCCCATGATGGGGAACATGCCGCAAAACTTGGTAAGCCACCTGGTTAACAGCTTGTTGAATGTCCCAGGGTGTGTGTCCAGGCTCGAGAGTGTTATTTCCCAGGGAAGCACTTACAATGTTCAGGTTCCCTTCATTCCTCTATTCAAAAGTTGAGCAGCTTGCTCAGCATTTTTCAGCACACAGACACCTTCATCCCCAGAGCAAACCTTCTCTCGTGCCGATAGCATTCCTGCCGCATCTGAAACCTCCCGAGCTTCCCCTGAATCCACGTTCAAACAACCCCATCAGCACCTCTGGCCACATGGCCACCTTGGGAGCTCATGAGTAAATAAATAAAATAGAAGTATCTCTCATCTCTTTTACGATTGCTTTTCTTAAGCTCTAGCATGTTTCTTGCGTGTCCACAGATCACTTTTCCCAAGCGGCAATAACTGAGGAGCACACCAGCCTGTCCGGGACAGTGGGTGCCCTGACAAAACACATCTGCTGCCACCTTGCTTGACCAAGTGACCCATCAAGGTACCCTGGGCAAGTCCCCAGGCCCTGGCAGCTTATTTTATCCTACCTTTAAAATAAGACTTGGGAACCCACAGCGAGGAGAAGGACAGCGGAGTGACCTGTTCAAAGTCGTGACAGAAATGATGACTCGCTCACACAGACCAAACCATACAAGCTCACTGTTATCAGAGCGGGATCTCTCAGGTGTTTGCCCCCTCTGGACTACATCCACAGTTCAGAGCTCCTCAAAGCATCTTCATTTCATGAAATGCAGACAAGCTCAGGAAGCTGGGGGTTAATTTCAACCCGCACCTCTTGCCAATTAAGTGACCAAGTTAAAGCAGTGTGAAGTGTTCAGGATGTGGCTGCATACTAGGGTGACTGGATAAGAGCCGGCACTGACCAGCAGGATGCCTGCTTCACCTGTCAGGCTTAAAAAAGATGCTTCCACCCTTCAGGGGAAAAATCTAGCAATTCAGGAGCAGGGCAATACCTCCTGTGCAGCTCTCCCCCAAGGTGGAAACTTCATCGAGTTTCACAGGCTAGTGGGAAGTTTCACATGCTGTGTCACTAAGTAGAAACTTTCTTCTGAATCTGGTTTTACTCTCAAACCAACAGCAAGACTTTCAGGCAACTCATCCTAGGAATGAGGAAGAAATTACCAAAGGCAAAAAAATTAAAAACCCTAGAGAAACAGAATAGTGACCGTGCGAGAGGAAGACAGCTAGCCTTTTGGTGCGGTTTCTGGATTACAGGTCCTCCACGGGGAACATGCCAGGCATGTTTAGTTTTTCCACTCTTTCACACATCTTTCCTTTTGTCTTTCCTACTTAGAGTGACAGCTTTAGGGGAAAGAGACACCTTCTTCTAATTTGTTTTATATAAAGCTGAAGTCCACCAAGATGTAAATGATAAGATGCACTTTAGATACCCTCAATCCCCCAGGCTTCCTACGGCAGAAGTGAAGGAAACCAGCAGTATCAACAGCCACAACAAAGCTATGACAGGACGTAGTATGACATTTCCTAAAAGTCAACAGCCATCCTCAGGATCAGCGCGACGCTTTGTCCGCTCCTCATCTGTGACATGCTTCAGAGGAGATGGTGGGAGTAAGTGCATCTCCATGGGGCTGCTCATTGTCAAACGTCTGGAATCCTAACGTAAACACCTTGCATTTACTTCATGATTTGCCTTTAAAGACTTTTACCAACATTAATAATAATGTGACTACTCATAGAGCTTTTGTAAGGATTAATTTGTTATGGTCATTAGAGTCCACTGCTCTTTACCGCAGTCATGTAATAACATACTTGGTGTACTCTCCAAAACAAAACAAACCAAAAAAAAGCCAGCTGCAGTACATTAACATCCGCTTACAGGAATCCAGTGATTTCTTCTCTACATGTTCTGATGATGACATGCAGCCACATACGATAGTCTCTTAAATCCCACATCTCCTCTAACCCTTGCATGGACCCGTGAAAAATAATTTTCACGACATCTGCCAACCTACCACTTCTTCTCTTTTGTGAGGGCACTTGCAAGTGTATGCTGATGTACCAAGCAGTACTGTTACTGGCATCTCTGTGAACACTTCTTTTGCCTCAACATGGCTCACTCCATCCTCCCAACCTCTTCCAGAGGTCTATGGAAAGATAGCAGCTGGCCTGTCACCATGTTTTGAAATTACTTCAGAGAATGCAAGCTTTTGCCCAACAAGCCGACAAGAAAAGCCTGGCATTGTTCAAATCCTGAAGAGTTACTTGGTACACAGCACTGGTGCATGAAGAAACAGGCTGGGGTTGGTCTCTAAATAAAAGTTCCCTGCCCTGGTCCTCATTACTGTCGCATCAATGTGCGTCACAACCCTCAATGCATTCCTCCTCCTTATCCTTTTCTAACATAACAATCATTTCTCCTACTTCAGAGATGAAAATTGATGGCTTTTACCTGATGGTTAGTCCTTCACTTCGGTGCCTGGTAGTAGTGCCTCTTCTTTTCCAGGGTCTTTATATTTTCCCAGCCCTTCCCCGACCTCCTTAGCCCCCTCCCCAGCTTCTGAGAAACATAAGGCACAGGGAAACCAGAGCCCAGCATGTCATCCCTGCCTCCTCCGGAAAGGAAGCAAAGCTCCTACCTCAGGCAGAGCTGTTAAGTGCCTAAATTTAGCTGGGATGAATCTGGGATTAGACCATCAGAGCAGGGAATAAAACCAAGGCATCTCAAGTATCAGGCGAGAGTCTTAACACCATCCCCTACATTGCATTGGGGATCTCCGCCATTCAGCAGTCCAAGCGTGCAACATTAAAAATGACGCTGATAAAGACCAGCACTGAATTCAGAGCAAGTAGAGATCAGACCTGTAAAAAGGAGAGTATTTAGTGTACATCATGACTTCCACTGTGGTGGGTTTTTTTCTTTTTTTTTTTTTTTTTGGGAGAACAATATTTGTACTAAGCCTGATTTTGTCACTAAAGTACTGGAGCAACATCCAGCTCTCCATGTCCACATGCAGGAGTGTGCTGCCACACATCCCATGATCCTGACCAGGCGCCTTTACAGGGTAACTTCATGCACCAGGTTGCCATGGCATGCCACAGTGCAAATGGACCCTGTGTTTTGCTCTGTGACGGTGTTTAATTGAGTCTGCGAGCAGTCGGACAGGTAGACAGCCCCCGATGAGTCACGGATGCTTGTGCTCGGAGAGCTGTGCCTAATGGAGGCAATTGCATCACATTGGGAAGAGCAGAGCAGCCAAGGCACACCCCTGGGTAAATGGTGCCTGATGGTTTGCTTAATTATAGTTAACATGCCTGGCTGTATGATCTCAGGAATCAGAGGTGGAAAAGACCTGCTACATAACCTAACCATTACCCTGGTGAAGTATGCCTCCCTTCCTGTCGGAGGCAGTGAGGCTTTCACTGCTTTCCTTCGGAGGAATAGTTCACATTTTTTTACTGCACTCCTACCTCCTAGGGGGTTCTGCTGTCTCTTGTTATTATGTTTCATTATTTTCATTATTACATTTCATTTCCAGCAGTTAATGGCTCCTTACAGCCTCCTACTCCCACCTGCCTAGCACCTTTCTGAGTGCATTTACTTGCACCCGCTCTTCAAAACAAGGAGTGCAGGGGCTGCCAAGAGCCCTGACCTCCCCGTAGCCCACGGGATGTCCTTGCTCCCCCCAACAAGTTTGGGGTGCTCATCTGCGAGGCCACTGCCCAGGACAGGGGGCCTGACCCTGCCACCATGGACATTTGCAGGGCTCGTTGCGGAGCCTCAAGCCCGGATTCGGCTTCCTTCCCTCCTTCCCCTGACTGCCCTGCCCATGTCCACCCATCTAAGGCACCGGCCACTTGTTTGCTGATTTCTTTCTGCTCTGCTTCCTGTGTGACAGCTATCCACAGAAGGAAAAGCATACGAAATATAAAAGGATCACTTTCCTTTAATTTTTTCTTCTTTTTCTTCTCACCAATGCTTACATATTTAGTGGTGCTTGCTCTGGGCTGCTGAAATTTTTGCAGCATCACTGGTGCAGCAAATCCCACTGAGACAGGACCCCATGTGTATGGCACTAATCCCAAGTCACAGGCTCCTTCCGTGTTGCTATCTGCTGAGCTCTGATGTGAGATGCGTCACCACAGGAAGTTCATCCAAAATTTTCTGTCTGGTAAATGAGGAAAGACCTCATGCATACAACAGGGAGTTCAGATGTGCATTTCTCCACACCAGAGTCAACGAAATCTGCTATTTATTTATTTTTAAAACCCTGAGATGGCTGCTATGCACTTTTGACCTGCTGTCAGTTTGAGCAGTGATAGCTATTTGCCAGATGCAAGTACATAGTGCAGCAAGGATGCATTTATATAACTACGAAATACCAGCAATTTCAGTGATTTATCTCCCCTTCCCACATTCAGCACTGGAGATAAACACCAGTGAAAAGAAAGAAATGGGTCTGAAGTTCAGAAAAAAGCCTCCTGTGTTCAGGTGACAGGTTCCTACAGCAAGCTGAGGCTGCCAGCCAGCTCAGGAGCTACACAAATTTTCAGACTTGTAGCCTTACTGTGCAAATGGGCCCCTCATTTCTCAGTCCTTTAGCAGAGCTCTTCAGGGATTTTTCAGGAATGTGTCATTTTTACAAAGATATTAAAAAAAACCCCAAACCAACCTTCTGTTGTCAAATGTGGACAAACTCTGAAGAAGAAAGTATTCGAGCAAAAGCTAAACCTTCGTACGATGCTGCAGAGATGTCTTGGTGCTATGATTGGGGCTCAACTGGCTGTTCTCTGATGCGATCCCCTGGAAGTGATGCTGGGGAAAACTGCCCTAGTTACCCCGCCACGTTTGCTCATTACTTATCACTATTTTGTTGTTGTTGGCACACAGTATGCTGAGAGATGCCTGGTTTCCCGAAGAAGGGCTCATGATGCACACTGGTGGGACATGTCACTGGCTGCCAAGCTGGAGGCAGTGTCATGGTGCAGGGTCTGGGGGCGTTCAGGGATGGTAACGGGATGTTAATGCACTACATGAAAGCATGATTTTCCTGGAAGTCCTGATATCTAAAAGATAACTTTCAAAGTTGTGAACCGAAGGAAAACAATATTTTCTCTCAAAGAGTAGCCCAGATGAGAAAAAACAAACAAACCAGATATAGGAAGGCCACATGATCCAGAACAACTCAGAGACATCCAAAGTAATGCTTTAAAAAACAAGCTCTTCGCTGCCTAATGTGAAATAGCTATTTTGCTTTCAAAATTGCCATTCATCATCCTTCCTGAATTTAGAAGAAACTCAGATTTTACAAATTAAACAAAGACATATTTGGGTAAAAAGTATCTGAGAATCTTGTATGTCACTATGATAGGACAGTGCCTTCCGAGTAACAAAAAGAGAGATAAGCAATACGAAAAAACTGAATGATGCTGAAGAAAGTCAGGAAGAAGTAAACTTCAGAGCATCTGCTCTGGGGTGGCACCAAAGCAGCAGCAGCAGCAGCGAAATGAAATATTAATTAAATGTGGTTCAATGATTTATATCAGAACTCATCAGAAAAGAGTTATTCATTCCTTCTTCTGCTCTTGAAAAATTTTCACATGAAATAGCCAGTTTTTGCAATTGAAGAAATAAAAAATATTTTGAATCTGAACTGCATGATGAGAGGGGTGCTGTCATTCTTGCACCTTGGTTAGGTTTTGGAGGGAAACCATGCTCCTCATGCTACAGTGCATTTTCTTCTCTTTGTGAAGAAGAGAACGCAATTCCTCATGGCAGTGATGTGCTCGCAATGCATCACATGAACCAAAGATCTGCTGAAGGTCATCTTTTCCAGGGAAACATAAGTCTCAGGTACCCAAACAGAAATTCCCATGAACGTTTGTGGCATCTTTATAGCCAAAATGTTTATACGTGGGTCAAACACTTTACCCTTTGGACAAATGAATAAATAAACAGTGTTTCTGGATATAAGATGAATGTTCACTTTTTTTCTAAAAGAAAAAGTTTCCACACAAATGACATACTTTTAAAAAGTAAACAAACCCTTAAACCAACAATCTTGAAAATATATTTATCACAGAAGAGGTGTTTGTGTGAAAATACCTTTTATACGAAAACAGACATCCGAGCAGCCGAGCAGTTTCTTCCAAAATATAGCTCAAACTACACAAAGCTGTGTTTGGAAGTGCTGTTCTGATTTAGAACATTATTTCTGGACATCATAAAAGAAAGTAACTTCCACTGTTGCAAAGAGAAACTTCCTCAAAGAGAACCTCAGCAAACTGATATAAGGTTTCTGCCATCCTCCTGCATCTCCAGTTTGCTGGGAAGTGCAGACAGCCCGTGCTTCTTTTCTGAAAAAATGCCCTCGAGCTCTATTTTCCAATATCGAACTTTTAGGGACTGTGTTTATATTTAACAAAAATCCATTAATATAGATATCAAGAGCTACTTTAGCTGCTCTTCAACTATTCACTTCACAGGGATATCTAAAGTTTCCATGTAAAACTTTTTTTTTCCCCAAACCAATGGAATTCCCATCACGGGTAATCCAGTGCCAGAATCAGCCTAAACGGAAACTGTAACTATCAAATGCAGTTGAGAAAAAAACATGAAAGGAAAAGGTTTTGTTCTGATGCTCTTTCCAGGATCCTCAAGAAAAATGAATAAAATTCGTAGTCTTCTGGCACTTGCAGCAGCTCAAACCTGAAACCGTCACACTTATTAGAGACTTGCCAAGAATATTATAGAAGCATGAACAGCAGGTCAAGGGAGGGGATCCTGCCCCTCTACTCTGCTCTTGTGAGACCCCACCTGGAGTACTGCGTCCAGCTCTGGGGGCCCCAGTACAGGAGAGACATGGAGCTGTTGGAGAGAGTCCAGAGGAGGGCCACGAAGCTGATCAGAGGGCTGGAGCACCTCTCCTGTGAGGACAGGCTGAGAGAGTTGGAGTTGTTCAGCCTGGAGAAGAGAAGGCTCCAGGGAGATCTAGTTGTGGCCTTCCAGTACCTGAAGGGGCCTACAGGAAAGATGGGGAGGGACTGTTTATCAGGGAGTGTAGTGACAGGACAAGGGGTAATGGGTTTAAGCTGAAGGAGGGTCGATTTAGATTAGATGTTAGGAAAAAATTCTTTACTGTGAGGGTGGTGAGGTACTGGAACAGGTTGCCCAGAGAAGCTGCGGATGCCCCATCCCTGGAAGCGTTTAAGGCCAGGTTGGATGGGGCTTTGGGCAACCTGGTCTAGTGGAGGGTGTCCCTGCCTATGGCTGGGGGGTTGGAACTAGATGGTCTTTAAGGTCCCTTTGAACACAAACCATTCTGTGATTCTATGATTTTCAGGTTTTGACTGAGCAATCCACCTGAAACAAATGCTGAATTCTCCCAGACGTTAACTCTAATGCTTTACTGTTTCTACATGCTGAGAACACACACATTCTACTCTGACTCAGGGCTGCAGTCATGACATATGGAAGTTCTTAACTTCCCAAGCTCTAAAGTAGATGGACATGCTTTATACTTCTGCAAAATTCCTTTAAATGACACATTTTAACATTTTTGTGTTTCTGAACAAAAAACAAAATACACAGAGCAAAAATGGGATTATTAACTGGAGTCATTAAAATGCCATGCATAATACATCTCAAAGGATAAAAAGAAACAATCTGGAATCACAACACTGACCTCACCTCATTTGTTTTGAACTTTTGTAATGTCTAGCATTGCCCAAGAATAAATCTGTAACAAAATTATTAGCAGTGGAGTTTCTCTTTTAGGTCTAATGTAATACATCAACTCTTTCAGGAAGAACAGAACCTATGTTGAAAAGTTGAGGTCAGTACAACTAGAAGTTGAATGTACATGAAAAAATCTCAAAGAATCAGGTGGCTGCTTTCCGTTAACACAGTCGATGGGGCTGTCTCAGGTGCATGGGGAGGGCAATGGGTGCCAGGAGAGCATCCCATGTCCGAGGGAAGGGGAGGACGGCAAGAGCGGCCGGGCTGCCTGCTGCCTCCCTGCCTTCCCAAGAAGGAGATCGTCGGCACTTGACCAGTGACTTGGCAGCTTTGTCAGGGAGTTTATCCCCAAGAGAAAGCTTTTCCCGGTGTTTAACCTGAATTTTCTTGGCTGAAATTGAAGTCATTAATATGTTTCCTCTCTACCGATGCCAAGGAGGACAGACTAGCCCCAGTAGTATTTATGCATCCTTTAAGCCTGCAGCCTGGTCCTGTACCACTGCCCTTAGACAACGGTAAGCTCAATTCATCCAGCCTCCCTTCATTGATCGCAGGTCTCAGAAACATGACTTCTCCCACTGCTGCCCTCTGGACTCACTCCAGTTTCTCCAGACCCTCTGGAAATACATCATCTGCTGTACTCCAGCTGAGGCACTATCCATATGGAGCAGGACGGAAAGATTACTTCACATTTCTCGCCCACTGTACGCCTGTTTATACAAGCCAGTGGGTTGTTTGCTTTTTTTGTGGCAACGCGACTCTACTTACTCACGGACAGCTTGTGACACCCTGCAACCTCCAGAGCCCGCTGCTCAGACGCACCACCTACGCAGCTGCCCCTTGTCCCATGTCTGCACGGTCAGCTAGTCCTGCCTCCACCGACTGCTGCAATGGGCAACTCTCTCCTCCTCATAATCGCACTAATGAAAGAGTCTTGGGGTACTTCTGAAAGGCTATTTAACTGCACTTCATTAAAATAATTTTTTAAAAGATGAATAATTACCAGCAGATGGCAACTCCCTGGCCTGATGCAGAGCCCATGTCACCAAGGTATCCATCTTCCCTGTCTGTTTTGTAGAGAGGGAGGAGAGTTGATCCAGAGATGGTTTTCTGGGTGGGCTGCTGCAGAGCAGAGGGACAGCTCCAGGAGAGGGAGCGGTGCAGAGGGTGGCTCAGCAGCTCTCACCTCCCCTTCTCCCCTGATCCCAGAGGGGAAATTGGGCTCAGCATGCTTGCAGCAAGACTGCCCAAGCAGAAAGACCATTTCTAGCATCACCACCTTTGCAAACAGGCTTTCCTCTGTAGTTGTCTCCACTCATCTGGAAGCAATCTAAGGCAGTGATGAAATACATGCCCTTCACACAGGGAGGTGGGAATTTAGCTTGGGGGTTCTTGCACACAAACCACCACCACCACCACCCCACCACCCCCATCCCCCCCACACACACACACTCTCAGCCGTGGGACTCACTGGGTCAGGCTCCCAGCTGACCTCAGGACCACGGTGCAGGGAGGGCAGCAGCACGGCCACCTCCACAGACTTGCCATCCTGCCCAGCCCTGCAGGGCTGAGATCCAGGGAGGAATAAGCCTCCTTTCTCCGAGCAGGGTTGCTCAAACAAGCACCACACAGGATGGGACTTTCTGTTCTGCTTTGCTACATCCTTTATCAGTTCATGGGATATGTTCGTGCAGTAAATCTAATTCAATCATGTATTTATTTATCATACACTCCAGAAGGAGCCTAGGCTATTGAATAAACATGTGGTGGCCTAAGTGGAGCTGCTTTTTCAAAATACCTCTATAGCTTTTTTTTCTATGATCTGGGCAAAAAGGCATGCTTATAAACAAATTGCAAGATCTATTTATACTATAGCTCAAGACATTTAGACAGTAGCATCTCAGGGACTTTTGATGGAGGCGGCAAACTGGGCTGGAAGTTGATCTGACAGGAAATAAAAGCTAACATTGTTTTTCTACAAACCAGCAGATAACACTAACAGGCTGGGATGAGTAAGAACATGGAATCCAGATCAAGAAGTTGGATGCAGCGATCTGTGTACTACAAAAACCTCTGTCAACTGAAAGAAATTCACATTTATAGAACAAAAATAACAGCGTATTTCAATCATACAAGAACAGAAGTGGAGCAGAGCTACCAAAATCCCCAGCAGGATCTCATGTTTAGCAAAAGAAAATTTCATGGTGAGCAACATAAAAAATAATAAAATAAAAGCCAAGACTAATAAATGACTTGAATCCATAGACATATTTTTTGGATGACTGGTCGGGTAGGTCAGCATGATCTCCACAGTTTGTTCTAGGAGAAATCTTGATTAGGTCCGTTCATACAGATCTTTATCACACATGTGAACTTCATGTTTTACCATCGCTCAAAAAGCAAAGAGCAGATGCAAGATGGAAATGAGCCAAATTAAAGATGGAAACAAATACTTTTGCAGCAGTACAGTTGTTAATGCCTCTGGAGGGGTACAACTACATTGAAATACGAAAAAATACAAGTGTAGCAATTTTTTATCCTGGTAATATAAATGTCAGATAAACAGTTCTAGCAAGTTCGTGCAACCAAGACAACTGGGGGAGGGAAAGCCCACAGCACCTGGATGACTAGTATTAGACATAATGAGAAGGAAAAAACAGCCATAAAATGTTAGCATACTGCAGCTCCCAAGCTGCCTGCGTATGCAATCCATTTACAGCCCCAAACGGCTTCGGCGGAGTCTCTGGAGGAAGCAGCGTCCAGCAGACTGCCTTGCAACACCAGCTCCAGGAAGTCATCAATCAGCCCGGGGAGAGTTACGCTGAGATTCTGCCCAGATGAGAGGTTATCAGCAAAAATAATGTTCCAGCCAAAAGAAGTGGGTGCTCAAATACTTAATCCAATCACATCCTTGTTGTGATCAGCAGGGAGACTCAACACCCTTCGCAAGCTGGATGTCTCTCACCTTCTGAAGGTCCTGCAGAGACACAGCAGTGTTGGTGGTAGTATTTCAGCACGGCAAGATGACACATCAGCAAGAAACAAGCTAGCTCTTACATGAGCTAGACAGTTTTGACTGGAAATGAAATGACTAACCCCCCCAAGTCATAAACAAAGAGAGTCACATGGGGTCAGAGGGAGGATCCTGCCCAGCACCCTGCTTCTGCCCCACAGGAAGTGTCCGGGAAGGAGCAAGAGAACAAAAGACCTACAGAGAGATGCTTTCCTGCTGCCTTCTCCGCATCACCTGTGGTTGAGAAACCTTGACCAGAGGTCGCATCCTGCTTGATAAAGAAACTACGTGCTTGAACTGTCAATTCAAAGAAATGAGGGCACTGAAAGTAACGCTGCTCTCAGTGAGGGAGTACGCATCTGGATACCAGGAAGCAAATAAAATAATAGACAGCTGAGGTGTGAAGTGAAAAGGTGTGAACCCCTTCAGTCCACCTCAAGCCCTGGGGGAGTTATAAAGCACCTAGATAATGGGGCTCCAGGCTCCTGCTGTCTGAAGTATCTGACAGCCAGGAATGCTGGCAGGAACATGAGATTTTTTATTTTCTGGCATAAGCACAGTGTCTGGATGAGGATTTCAAAGTCAAATACAGTGTCACATGACAAGGTCATTGTTTTCTTCGGCCGTGAGTGTTACACTTGCTGTAATTTCACCCATACCAAGTCCCAGTCATGGACTGCGGGGATCATATCTAACTGGCAGCAACTGCTAAGATGTTGTGGGGTTTCTATTTAGAAACAAACACCCCAAAACTGGCTAGCTGCCACCTAACAAAACTGTGGTTTGCAAAACAGCCCACTGTGGGGCTGAGGCAAGGGGAACATTTTTCCTTTTGGCTACCGGCTGACAATCTTTGGAGTACTAAAACTATACGTGGTAACCTATAGTCTGGCAAACAAAACAAGAAAAAAATGGACACTTAAAACAAAAAAAGGACTACGTCAAATTTCTATGAATTTAGAACATTTTAAAGCATAAAAAAATCCATCATCATTTCCCATTGCCCAAATCTTTATAAAAGAGGTATTTCTCATATACTCATATCCTTCGGGAATGTTGCCATAATGTGGAATGGTATTTTTCGTATATTCTTACTATAGGTTTAGTTACTAAACAAAGGGCCACCTATTAAGTTTTCATATGGAAAAAACATGTAGGTCCTCTAGTGATGAAGGCTGCTTTTCACTTCCATAATCTGAAAGATGAGTAATAATTTATTTTTTTTTTACAGTAGTAGCTTATCCTAGCCATTTTTGCAGGTCCCAGCAAATTGATAAAGATATTGTACATTGTCTTTTATACCTCTACAATCATGTAAGAACTATGCATATTCTGGCCATGATGGATAAGAAGACTAAATGAACAAATTTGTTGGAAGCTTGTCTTCAGAGGATGAATACAGGTGCTGCACATCTGGTTGTGCACCTAGTGGTAAACATTTGAAAGTGGTCAGGAAAATAAAGGAAGAGGAGGTCTTAAACAGGAAGGGAAAGTACAGAGGGGGTCAGCAAGGGGTTAGCAAGGAAATCTGCTAGCAAGGTGAAAATTAAAACACCCAAAAGAATCCGCACTAAGAAATGAAAATTCAACAAACTTATTTCACTGAAAGCAAGTTAGAAGCTATTGCTGCCCTGGGAAGCAGGACGCTCAGTGGCTTCAAGTCACAGTGTCTCATTAGATATGTTTTCCTTGTTTTTACCTCTCCTTTGGTGTTCTCACCACTTCTCCTACTTGTACTATGATGTATGATATGGTCTGCAACGCCGTTGACCAGCTGTTTTGGGCCAATTTCCTTACAAGCTGATTTCAGATCAGTTGCAGATGGCTAGTTTTTTGTGCCAATGATGCTGAACATTTGAAATGGTTTTATCATCCAGACGATTGCTTTGTTTCTGTGGAAGGAAAAATCCCATCTACTTCTACTGCATTTCATCAGAAAGCAGGAATGCATTAGAATATTTTTGTCAATATAGACAGTGTAAAGTTATATATCTATGAAAATTTCAATATACTACAGCATTTCTAAGCCATTTATGGAGGGTGACAATTTTGCAAAAATATTAATGTTAACTGTAATGTATGAACCCAGAGAGAGATCATAAAATAATCTCTCTACTCTGTTGTAATAACAGTTTGATAAAATATATGTTTTTTTCTGACTGCTAATCAGCTGTTTTTAATGCTAAGTGATTACCCAGCTGATTCTTACACCACCACTCATAGCAAGGCTGGAATGTGCTCTTTTTTCTCTTTTTAGATCTGAGCTGCAAATTGCATGCTTTGTACAAGAAGCCTGTTCCCAGAAAAATGCTTTCCAAATACAGGTTTTATTTAAAGGTTCTTTTAGTGCTTGGAGTTGTCTTTCTCCTTATCTGTTGCCTGTTTTCATTTTGTGGAGTTTCACTGAACCCCACAGAGATGATTCTTTTGTGCGTTTGGTACCTCAGTTGCCCAACACAAATCTCTTCAGAGTTATCGGGTTTGAGACTAAATTTTAATAGAAATACTAGGGAAACCGTGCCCATCTCAGGAAGATTATTTGACTATACAGCACAAAAAAAGTCACTTTTTTTTTTTTTTTTTGTGAGAAGGATAGTCCTACTCTAATCACATAGCACAGATTTGTCTTTAGCCAGAACACTATTTCTTAAAATGAGTCATCCATGAAAACAGATAGGTTTAAATTACAGAAAAATGCTTTGCAAACTAACCAGTGTTCCAAAACCAGAAATAGCTCAGAAGACCTGGAGAGACTCCAGTTCCACAGCATTCATCCATTCCCCCAGTCACCAGCCCTTCAGTCTTCCTGTCATCCTCCCTCCTTTTGGGAGATTGTTAAGTTTTGGTTCATACAAGACTGAAAATCTGTCCAGAAATGGATGTGTTAATAGGGAGTAAGAAACAAGTCATTCTTTCTGCTTTTTTTATTTCCAATAGGAGAGTCATATTGTAGAGGCTGTACTCAGCTTTGTCTTGTGGTCTCTACCATGACTTTTGTTACATACACAAACTTGGGACAGTATATTTAAGTAACAGATAACCACAGAGCATCTCATCCAATGCATTCCCTTGCCTGTTCATGGAAAGAGTTGACTGCAGCATAGCACAGTGTTTCTGTCTGTGGTTTTGATGAGCTGAATCCAAACCCAACCATTTTCTGTTCCATCTGGGGCCATAAAAGTCAGAGCCCGTCCTGGAAGTACAGGCATTTTAGATCAAGAAGAAAACTCCTTCAGCAATTGCAGAAGATCCTGGATTATTCTGCAGCACGTAAGGCTTAGACCGTGCATTTTACAAAACCTTTCCTGTCGTGACACACTGCAACTCGGCTTCATCTATTTCAAGCATGAATTTCTTTCTGCCTCTTGCTTGCAGAGGTCTGCTCAGGGACAGAAGCTAAAGCAGAGCTAAATTCCCAACCCCTGTCTCCTCACCAGCCAGTGCAGCCAACCAGGGCCGCAGGAGACTGCTCATCCCAGCCACCACCCAGGTCCAATGCTACGTTGCAGCTTGCATATAATTGTTTGGAGAAGCAGTATTCATAAAAGAGGGTAGCCTCGTGGCATCAAAAATATTTGCAGGAAAATCTTTGTGATGTATGTACTTCTTTGCAGAACTGTGAACCCTGAATCACAATACTTATCATGAGTCAACGTCAACACACGCTGCTGATGGCCTGAAGATTGTGCCAAGGAGGGCACTACGCTGTGTGTGTCCTGATCTACCTTTCCCTGAAAAGCTTCTGCTGGCCACCATTTCCCTAGTCCTCTCCTTGCAGACAGGTCTCAGCCCAACCGTAACTGAAGCAAAGTGTGCTCATGGGAAGGGAAAGGCAGAAAACATGGGGAAAACTATTTGGATGACAATAAAAAGCGGGTCAGATGGTGACTTCCCTGCCAGGAGGATTCCTGACTTCCCTCCTGACTTCCTGGCCCAGAAGGAAGCTCTGCGGTGCAGTGGGGGCTGGCAGGAGTGTCTGGGATCTGACCCTCTGAGGCTTTTCTTCCCTTCCTTTCCTAATACTGTTAAAGTAGATCTTAGCTCAACAGCTTCTCTCCTTCCTATGTTTGGCAGCAAGGTTCAGAGCAGAGACCAGCAGCAGCCCTGAGGAGCCCTTTGTCATGGTCTATTACAAAGGATTGCTCGTCTGCAAATAAGCGCAGAGAGGCACACAACACTTCCAAACGTCACCTTTTACAGATGGAGTATCTACGTATCTTGCAGACACCCTCATAGGTGTCTAGCATTTCAAAATGCTGGGAGTGTCTGGTCTTGGCATCAATTTTTTTTGTGGGGATGTTGGAGAAGGATGTAAATACTAACAATATGAAATATACAGGCAGCTTTGGGTGGAGATTTTTAACATCTTCAAGATTAACCTGATTAATGTTTTTCAAATATTTTAATGAACCAAGTACACATTAAAAACAGTTTATTTTGTCCATCTTTCTTTGTTCAACTCAAAAAACTCCCACCAAAACTGCAGTATTTTATTTCAACAGAATTAGAGGACATATGGGAAGGAAAATCTGTAACCATTTTAATGTCAAATGAAGTGCATTAACTCTTGGACATCTGTACTTGCGTTTCCTCTCTCCAAACACAGTTTGTTAACACCTAAACAAATTCACAATATTTCCCTATGCTACTGAATGAATTCACTGTTTGCATCTCCCACCTCTTCTTCCTCTCTCCCTTCCTCCTTTCCTCTCCCCCTCTCCGAAAAGGTTTGACCAAACAATTGCACCCAGCTCCATCACTGTCAGCTTTTCCAGGCATTTGGCTGCCTATATGTAATAGCTGAGGATGGGCCCCCAACTTTGAAATCAGACAGCCTGTATACCAATACTTGCAGTTTCCAATGGGAAACATCTTAATTCTGTTCTTCTTTCCCATTATTCTTCTTCCTTTCTTCTTTCAGTGCTCTCACGCTCATGGTTGAGGGAGGTATAAACAGAGTCTCACCATGCCACAAAATACATAGCAGCACTTTGGGAAGTTTGACAAACTGGAATACGTGTTTAGATTTCCTGACTCAGAGACAATGCAGAAAAGAGGGTTCTGGCAAGCTTCCTGGAGATGGGATGCAATTGCTTTGCTCTGCGATATACAGTAGGGGTTACAGGGACTTTGAACATTTACAGAGCACCAGTTCAAGAAGAACAAATCATTTTTTAATCTTTGTGTTGTAATTAAATGCAACTTAGTGGAGTTGCTGCATATGAGAAAGCTGACTGGAAAGAAATCAGATTGCAGTGAACTAAAAAGAAATTATAACATGACACTGCACAGCATGTAAATATGGCACAGCTCCTCTCAAAGTGCCTCTCAAATTTTCTTGCCTCTTCCTCCTCTGACTTCTTTACGAAAGATGTTCCCCTTCATCATTCTCTCTTCTGTGTGACAATTCATTTCCTGTGCACATGGAATTTGGGACAATTCACAAAATTTCACCACATCCACCAATTCTGGGGCAAATGGACTGGAATTCCCAGATGATATTAGTGCACATCGCTATAAAAAAAAGATCGGATCTAACTTCACAGCCATACAAATAACCTGGTTTGTATATTCTATTTTAGCAGCAACCACCTAAATATATTGGAACCTTTCCTGGCTTATTGTAGTCTTTTGTCCCTAGCTTGCCCTCTCTACAGTGTACTGTCTTTTGAGCATCCATGGCTTCCCCACCCCACAGCTCCTTCTGATCTCCCTCTCCTCCATCACTGAACTGCTTTCTCTTCCCCTTCAGTGCCCATGAAGCCCTCATCAGGCAGATCCTGTCATCTCCAGATCTCCTCTGGGTCCGCTCCTTGCATTCCCCCATGTTTCTGTCCCCAAAGCAAATGAGACAGAGGCAGGTGGAAACTATGCTAAGACATTCCAAATTCTTCCAATTTTTTTCAACTAGATTTTTCATTTCAAAATTTAGACCATGGTTTATAAGGTGAGTTTGCACTTGTCGATAACATCATTATTTATAACGCACTGTAACTCCAGTGAATAGCTTTAGTCTTCATCAATTTGCAGTTTTATTATTGTGATTCAACAGACCCAGATTTTTAAAACCAGGAAGCTAATGTTTTCTGAAAGGCTGAACAACTAGTACAAGAGGTCAAGCACACTGAAACTGATCTCTCAAATGCAAAGAAGCTCTTGTGTAAAAGCAATGGTTTCTTTGAGGGGAAAAAAAAAAGCATATCACAGAAACCTTAAATGAAGATGGGAAAACACTTCATCATAGACATATTTTTGTCTCATAGCACTTATCAGTAGTTTCTACAGAAGTCTCAAAGCACAAGGCATGCTCCTGCCCCTAAGGCACTTTGCTCCTCCTTGCTCTGTGTGGATTGCCTAGAGTCCAGAGCAGGCAACTTGCCCTTGAAATGTTAGTATAATACTAATTATAATCATAATCATATAAAAATATTCTAGTTGATCTTTTCTGGGTCACAGCCAGAAAAAAACCAACCATAAACTGTTTAGAGAATATGGCAGGGTTGTTCTTCTCTTCCATGTACAATCGCATGTATTTCCCTTAGGAGACATGACAGATAAAAATCATTGGTAGTGGATAAAATCTTAAGAAAATGCAAACTTTTTTCACGCACATCTCATCTCAGCTAAATAAAAGAGAGCTTCAGAACAAAGCTCCACCATACTGCTGTGGTGCTAGGGGGTTTTATTATTTAAAGGCAATTTCTCTCAGCATAGGAAACCTTCAAGGGAATAATAAGGCAATTCAAATGGATGTAAGAAGAAAGCCAGGACATACAGAACATGAGACAGCTTATTGCATTATTCTGAAATGATCTGTTCAAAAATGCATGTTTTAACTCACATCACAGGCATTTTGAGTGATCTTGCTGTATTCTACTAGATCATGTTATCTGTATGAATCTAGGTAGACAAACATTTTAATTCACAAAATCACAGCATTGATTAGGATCGTGAAGGATGTGCAAATAAAATTCACAGAGAAAAATCAAGCTCTTCCCAAAAGAACAACAAAAAAAAAGAGAGGACCTTTAGGGAAAAGGTTTTAGGAAGCAGTAAATACCTCTGAGAGAGGCAAGGTTATCTGGGATTTATAAATTTTTCCAAATATTTATGCCAGGTGCTAAAAAGCAGCATTGCCCTTGCTTAAAACTATTTGGACAAGCAGGCTTACTGCTTTCCTCTCTGTGTAAACAGTATAGCAGCATTCTAAACAGATTAATGGTGGTATCTGTTCAAGTCAAATATTTATGTAAGCTATATGAGTGGAAAAGGTAGTCTAAGGAGAATATTTTAACCACAAATTCTAAAAGGTACTGAAGTATCCTGCCTGCATGCAAACATCCCACCTTGACCAAATCATGTTGTTTAAAATGAAAAGGTTTGAAGAACTAATCCATTATTTCTAGTGACCTAAGAAAGATTTTCTCTCCCTCTCAGAGCTGTCAGAGATATTTATACTTGTGCTAACCACCACAGCAGAGAGGTACCAGTACAAAAGCAAAACCAGAGTTCAACAGCCATGTGCTACACTGGGAAGGGGTCACAGATTCTCTTTGGTCCTACCGTGGGTTTATTCTACAATTATGAATGAATAACTAATGCTCAAATTGTCTCATCTGCATCCAGGTGGAAGGGAAAGCAGAAGAGGAGAGATGAGTGACCCTGCTGCTGCGTCGTGTCGCAGGGCAGCAGAGCCCCTGGACCGGGCAGAGCTGCTCAGGCACAAGCTGCTCCCGTGGGCAGCTGTCGCTGCTGTTATTTGCACACCGAATGCCTCAGCCTACTGTCAGTCTGTAACAGAGGACAGTATGGAATAGCTCTTCTAGTCCTCAAATTCTGTTGGAGAAACTCAAATTTTATGGTGCTGTTCTGGGTCAGGCAAAATTGACAGACACTAAACCAAGTTGAAATTAAGACGACTGAAAAAGCTGAGGTGATGTTTGTGTCTCTCTCGTACCCATGATCAGTGGAATCAAAGAACACTTTAGACATGCCCTTGCATGTGAATCAACATCTCTTATCCATTTCTGTCCTAATTTTTTGAAATTTTTAATTCAAGTAAGAGTTCATTTCAAAAAATAAACAGCTACGAAATTAGAGCAGCACATCACAGAGGCTGAACTATTTTATAGCTAAAACCTGACGGGTCATATTTCACCATGACGTTTTCAACATCTGCAGATTTCTCTTGTTTTGTGGAAGACAGAAGTAAATGTCTTGTAGAACAGGCACCAGAGAGGAGCAGCCAAGATATTTAGGTGGCACAGCTGTACTGCCTCAAGAGCTGGACACAAAGTTTTCTTCGAGAGCGAGTGAATTGAGGAAGCCTTACACAGCTACATGCATTCACCCATGTTAAACCAGGCATTTGTCTTCTCCTGCTCTGGAAGCCAAACATCAGTGGTTAACTGAGCTGGATCACAGACAGGTTAGTGGGAGCAGTCAACGCAAGGAAAAAACCTGTTCCCCGAAAGCCAGGTCTCCGAACACCAGCACCACGGGCTCTGGGAAGGTTACAGGCCCAGCAAACCCATCACTTCCAGGAATCACTTGTTCACACACCACAGAGAGCCAGGTTGCAGCCCTGGACCTGGGTGTTCTGGGGACCTTGAGCAGGGACTGAGAGGGCAGGAGGTGCAGAGGCACCGCAGGGTGCACTGGCAGTGGGGAAGGGGTATGCTTGGAGGCAGGCACCTCCAGCAAATGTAAGTGGGAGGCTTGTTAATTTGATGGCTGGTGTTTTTTCTGCTTGGCTCAGTAAGGGCAGTTTGTGCCGCCCGTGCACTCTGCGGGAGGTGATGCACCCAGTGTGCAGCTCCACCAGGCCAAATTCTCCTCTCCAGCCTAAACATGTGGTCTGAATTTGTCTCTATGTTGAACTGGAGCTCCAAACCATGACAGCATAGACCTATTAATAAAGGGGGGTAAAGGAAGAGAAATCTGCCACATATGAGTGCTGCAAACAAACAAAAAGCCTTTGGCAAAGGAGCAGCCGTTTGTCAGGGCAGTGTATGTTTTTTCCCAATAATTTTATGCAGAGGTGTGCAAGCAGGTGATAAAGGCTTTTGAGAGAGGCACCAGCTTACTGAGGATGCAGGAGCATCTCCACTTGCTGTGGGTGACTGTCCTGGGAGGCACGGGGGTGGGAGCTGGTCCTGCACCCGCAGCCAGCGGGGTGAGAGGGAAGGAGCAGACAGGCCCCGGTGCAGACATGGGAGCATTGGGTGCTCCCAAGGGATGAGGCTGTGAGCTTCAACACTGCCCCAGACAGGAGCCCAGACTCTCTCAGCACAAGTGTTTCCCAGCAAGGGGCAGCCAGCACATCGCTTCCCAGGTACCTTTCCCAAATGGTGGCACATCCTTATCAAGAACCATAGGCTTCTGCACAGCTGGCTCAGGTTCATACATGCTGGCCAGATGGTTTTGCTCCCCTGCCTCACACCCTGTCCCCCTTTGCAGAGGGAGACAGGTACAAGGGGGTCTGTCCACACTTAAGTTTGGCACGGGGTCCCCAACACAGCACCTCCTGCCATCGCCAGTATGGAAAGCCCTGTGTGATCAGCAGCTCACCTTGCTGAACTCCTCCTGACTTCTTTTTGCAGCACAGGCTCCAGTGAAGAAGCCTTGTATAGGACTTCACTGCGTAAGGCAAACATTAACCTGGTTTTCCAGCTGTTTTTCAGCATTCCCAGCTGAGCTTTTTTGCAGGAAATGTGCACCTTGGAGTACAGCCATCTGCATCGGCTGTAATCCCAGTGGCCTTCCTGCCTCGCTGGGGCTGGGGATAGGAGCTGTGGTGCCTGGCACAGGAACTGTCCTGTCCTGTCCCAGCCCCAGAAACGCAGAAAGTTAAAAAGAAAACACAAAACAACCCAAAACACACTACTGCAATCCACTGTTGCTCAGCAGTGCTGCGTGTCTGATCGCTGCTCTTCACGTGAAGTTCGGAAAAGCTTTGTTTCAGCCTGCACGGAGTCCTTCCATCTGAGCCTCAGCCTGTACGAAATGCTCTGAGTAAAAAAAAAAAAAAAACAAACAACCCCCAAACCCCCAAATGGTCAAAAATTAACATTTGAATGATTACAGACTGGCGCTATAAATCCTGAGCTCAATTCTGAGCGATAAATGGGTTTGTATGAAATAGTCCACCTTCAGAGGCTTGAGTGCTGAATTTCAGCTATCTTATTCAAGTACAGAGGTGGTGCTCTAAGCAGCAATGACAATTCCTGGAAATGTCATTGCCAAATAAAAAATACTGAGGATGAGTGGGACTAGATTAGAGTCTATTTTAGAAGATCAGGAAATGGAAATGGTGTTTTCACTTAGATTTAGATGTCTGGGTTTTAGGAGAGTCTCCTCAACAAGCAGTACCTCCACTGAGTTTGCTTTGCAAGTGAGGCGATCGCTCTGTCAGAGGATGATGACTGCTGGCAGTCACAGCCCCGGCTCTCATACCACAAACATCGTCTTTTGGAGGTTTGTATTCACAACTGCTCTTCCAGTCACATTTCTCCAAAACGCTGGGTTAACATTTTGGGAACGCTTCCAGAGCAAAAGCCAGGATCTTGGTCTTAGATGCTGATACCTGTTCTTCTTCTTCCAGGACTTAGTGGACTGGCAATTCAGACCGTATCATCTAATTGCTCAGACAAATTGAATCATACAAAATCTGGTCTGACTCAGGAGAGGAGACTTCACATTCTTGTGCACAGGCACACAGGAAAGAAACCCACATTTTTAAATGATTAACCAAAAATACAGTAATTTCTGAAAAAGGCTGAAAACATGGCTCTGTCCTTATGCTGGTCAAACCAGAAGTGTCAGATGTGCTATAGACCACATTAACAATGGATTAGTACAAACCTATCAAACACATTATCGTCTGTTCTAGCTTATCAACGCCGATACTTAACTTGCAGAATGTTGAGGGAAAGCAATATTTTCTGTCTCAACTAAAAATAAGAATAATAGCTCAACTGCACACAGGAAGTATGAAACTGTCTTCAAAACAGGAAGGAGAGGATGCTTTCTGGATGAACAACACATCTAGATGCATGTTATTTTCTAGTTCAAGTGGATTCCTTTCCAGATGAACATCTTTTTTTGCACCACTGCTTATGTAGGTGGGATAAATTGAGTGTTTATCAGTAGTTAGACTTTAGTTTATGTCATTAATAAATATTTATAATAAAAAGTTCAGAGAACTCTGATATTTTAGATATAGCTCATGAATATGAAGCACTGCATAGAAAAATAAAGTCACCTAAATCTAGTTGTATATTCTGGTAACTTTTTTTTCTAACATCTTGCTGTTGTACAGTAATATCATAACATAAGAGGGGGAAAAAAAAGTACATACTTTGGGGTGGTGGTGGGGAGAGTCTAAAACAAGGATTTTGAGACTGAAACAATTTTAAGGGAAGTTACAGGAAACCCAGTTAAATGGATGCCAAAAATTTTCCAGTGAGTCAAGCCAAATTCTATGTAACCCAATCTAAGGAACATCAGAGAAACACTCAGAGCCTTGCTATGATTATCTGTGTCTGTGCCTCCACACACAGTTCAATTTTCAGTGCAGTGTGACTTAGCAGGATGTTCATAAATAGATCCCTATCCTTCCATTTAAGTCACATTAAAGCTGAATTAAGCATCCTATTGTAGGGCCATACCATATGCTCTAGATAACAGGGTGAAGTATTGATTAAATAGGAACTGCAATTATTCACAAACTCAGAAATATCTGAATAATTCTTACCCTCTAGCAGATCATATGCTACAGTTGAGCTGGCAATGGCCTTTGGCAAGATACTGTTTAACGTGATGATTTTTTTATACTCTATAGGGATGGTATTTTCTCATTGCCTTCCTCTTTTCCCTTCTCCTCACAGCTTAATGGTAATTAATACGCAGATGCACTAACGAACTTTATTCTTGAAGGCACTGACTTGTAATTTAATACAAGAGAGCTCCAGAGCTAGTCTGCTGCCACATCAGGAGAGGGATAAAACTTTGGATTTAGGCAAGCTTTCTCCCTCCGAATTCAAAGACTGGCAGAAACCAAACCTTGCTGAGCTCTCATGATGAATCACAGTTACACTTGGGAGTCTCACACACCTCCACGGGGACAGAAATAAAGAACTGCACTGAAAATAGGGGGTTTCTTTCCTCTACTGTGCCGCTGCGTTCTCGTCTTTTCAATAGATGTGTTCTTTGGCTTCTTCCTACTCACAAAAGGAAACCAGAGGACACATTAGGCTGGTAGTTCAACGTACAGAGATGAAAAGCTGAAAATCAAGCCAAGGAGTCATAAAACTCACTAGGCTAACTGCTGAAACCTTCTGCATGCTGACTGAGCTTACATGTTTGTCTGCCTTTGCTAATTTTCTGCAGGTAAGAAAGGACCCTTTGTAGTTTTTATTTCCTACCACCCCAGCCAGTCCCAGAGAAGCAGCAAGCCTTGATGGCTCATGCTTGCACCAGCTGAGGTCTCAGGAGCAGCTTATCCTTCCTTCTCACCTCTCAGACTCCCAGTGCAGAATGCCAAAGGACCCCTCTTGCTGGGGATGTTCACCAAGAACAGCGGCTTCAAGGCTAGACTACAAGATGTGGGCAAAAACTTTAGGTCTGGAAGAAAAATTCTTCGTTGGACCAAGTGTCTGTTGTCCAGCCCAGAAATCGCAGATGTGGATCGCAATGGCCTATCCAACAACCGACGGTGGGGAATATAACCTTGTAGCTTGCTGCAGATGAAAGGAGGTGCCTCCAGGAGCTGCTTGAATATCCAGCAGCAGCAAGGCACCTGGAGGCACCATGGGGTGCCTCACCAACACCATCACTACAGAACTTGGGCTGGAAAAGTCGTTAAAATATCTGTGTTAGACTAACAGGTCATCCCCTCTCCAACTAAGTGGGCTGTCATTGACGATATAGAAACAGGCATGCAAAATGCTTTTTCATTGTGTGCATTATAAACATCAATCCTTCCACGGTGCTAAGAAAAGTTGTCTCAGTGTTGTTTCTTCAGTTTCTAGTTAATTCACTCATCAGACAGACATCATCAGGCATCAACTGCAGAGGACAATCGAGGCCCCTGGCAGGCTGCGGTGGCTGAGCAGAGGGACCAGAGCTACCTGTGTAACTCACCTGCGGCAAAAAGCTGCGGTGACCTGCCATCCTAACCAAGTACAAACCTCACACACCCAATCACAAGAAGGTCGGGTCTTTGAAATAGATGGTGAAAGAAATACTGTATGTGAATCAGCAAATTTTGCTAACAGCTTGCACGAAGAAAAAAAAAGTCCCCTTTCTCCCAACAAAATAAATTTCTGAACACTTCCAGTTCATAAAAGCTGCACTTTTCATCAGCAGAGACTTCCGCGATGTTGGTTATTTTCCAATTGATTCCACAATATTGCAGCAGTGCTTTGGCTAGAGGGTTTACTTGGCCAGAGCAAGAGCTGAATTTGAATTTGAAATACTGCTGCCCACACAGTGGAGACTTCCCTTTCCCTTTTTTCCCCATTTTAGGAGGCTTGGCAGAGCACAAGGATCCATAATTGTGCATGCAAAATATTGAAAGTGTGAGTGGAAGCCAATGGTCACGTCCCACACATGCAGGACAGATACGTTTGTGCAAACTCTTTCCCTGGTTAAGGACTTCTGATCCAGAAATGTATCACAGGGATACAGGTGTTACTTCTATTGTACAGACAGTGGAATTAAGACCCCAAAAAAGACTGACTTCCAGCCTGGTACAGCAAAATAGCGGTAGAAAAGAGAACATAAAATTTATGTAATTTTTCTGGTTTTCGTTGCTTGGGTATCCAAAGCTGGGCAGCAGCCGGTGTGAAAATAGCTGGAGGGTGACTAGAGGAGCCTGCCTTGCCCAGGGACCTCTTTGCTGCAGAAGGCACCAGCCACTCGCCAGCCCATCAGCCGCTGAGCAGCAGGTCCTCCCAGAGCAACCGATCTGGGCTAAAATACAGCCTGTTCCCTTCCCTTCCCTGTAAGACAGTCACCTCCTACAGACAGTCTCCTGATAGTCAGGTAGTCTCCTGAACTCATTGCAGCCCAGTATGATACCCAAATCACCCCAAATTTTGGAGCCTTAGATGTATAGCTCAGTGTGAAATATCTCAAGAGACATAGAGGAACAATTTCAGGAAAAGAGGTTTCAGCTGCTATTTTTCCTTGTGTACCGAATGCTTATCTTGATGTGCTTTTACAGTTCCCTCAACATACAATGAATCAGGAAGAATAAATACAAATGGACCTGTAGCCTGCTGATAAGTCTGCTCTACCGCTCAGCGCTGCAATCTAACACTGTGTCACAAAATCCAAACAACCATCTTCCACCACACACAGTCTGCTGTAGCTGTATTTTCATTTTCTACAGTGACAGCATAAGTTTGTCAACAAATATGTGCACATGGTGTACACACATATATAAACATATACATATATATGAATTTCCAGTACTGTACTCAATCGTAAATGGAAACAAGTCAACTTGACAATTAGCCAATATAAAGAGAGTTAAAAGAAATTTTAGCTCACACACCTATCCCTAATTCCCCTGCCAAGATGTGGTTTAGCCATTACTTTTTCCTATTAAAAAAGAAGTGTAAATGTTTCCTCTGTTGCTGTGTTAAGACATGTAGAAATAGGAAAAGTTACTAACACAATGACTGTCTGGACGAAACTTTATAACATCTATACCCAAAGGGCAATATTTTGGTATTAGTGCAGTTGGCAGCACTCAGAATTCAGCAGAGCCAAGATTTCCCACCCCATCTCCTCCCCACTTCCAACCCCCCCGCCCCCCAGCAATTCAAATGCGCAAAGTAAATAAAATATAGAAAAAGAGAAAGAAAGACTCTAGCATGTTTGATGTCTTGCAGTCATCAGCTTCAAGTACCGTCTGCCTTTACCACAATACCGCTCAAGAGTCCTATAATTCCTTGTTTTCAGAAATTTCAGTCTTAGGAGAGAAGGTTCTCAATCTGAAAAAAGCTTTAAGTTGTGCTGCAGTGAAGCTGCAGAGTGTTTAAGGGGTTTAAGTGACCTGGTGAAACTTAGGGGCAAAGAGAGACTCAGCACCAGAGCTGAGAGCAGCACAGCCCGATCCTGTTGCAATCCCTTCTCAGTCATTCTGCAGCCTCGATCCTTTAAAAATTCAAACCACTGCTCAGGTTTGGAGCATCTCTCATGGGAACTTGCTGTTTGCAGCATGAATTCCCTGAAAAAAAAATAGGTGAAATATAGAAAGTAAAAAATAAAAAAGGAGCACAGCCCAGAGAGCAGGATCGTACCTTTAAGTGCTTTGACAGATCTAAGTGTTTTCTTCCTGCTCAGGAGGCTTGTTGGCAGCCTTAGCCGACCTGCAGCCTGCTATGTCTTTAATCATGGGCTTCTGGTCACTGCTCATTCAGGAGCTGCTTGTATGGTCCTGGTTAATCTTAGCCTTCCCCATTAGCATTAGGGGTGATGTGCTGTCTGGCATGGAGGTGGAAGTGCCCCAGCCTATGGGACTGGCCTTCGATCTTGGGGATGGTGGGGGAAATGTTGCTGTAATTGTGACAGGCTTCAGCTCCTGCAGAGAGATGTGCAGTTCTTGCATCACCACATGGGATCCAGGTGTCACCAGGCTGAGGATCGGTGCTCTGCTCCCCACTCTGGACGGGGTGAGGGTGAGGAGGTGAGGGCTACCTCGCTGCTGACTCCCCCCTCCTTAATCCTGTTTAAGGATGAGGGCAAAGGGAAGAGCTTTGCTGCATTTTTTTGGGCTGCTCTTTTCCTGCGGCCCCCCAAAAGAGAGGTGTGCACAGGCACACGACCCTCACAAACACCTCCAAACAGATCTCGCAGGCCAAAGACCCGCCAGCCACTCTCTTCTTGCCCCAGGCAGAAAGCTGGGTAGGGTCTGGCCATGAATCACAGGAGGCAAAGTCAGAAGGACTTAAACATTTGAAATCTTGCATAAACGGCAAAAGCAACAGAGACTCCAAAGAAAAAGGTTCAGGATGTCTCTGTGGTTACTTTAAGAAGATGCTGATGTCTTCAGAGACTGTTTTTCCCGCTGGACATAATAACTCAAGAGACACGGCCCACATTACGGGCAGCAAATGAATAAATTGTTTGCCAGGACAATCACAGTAGGAGCAGGATCTTTCTAGCACACTAATTACAGGGAATGGTGAGGATGAACAAAGCACACTCCAAAACTCCTTGCAGATGCATTAAAGATGACATCTTTGCTCGGAGGCTCTCCCGGAGCATCCCGTCAGACTCTACTAGTCATGTCACTTCATATTATTTGACGTGATGCCATACACTGCTGATAAAACCAGACAGACGTACACAACAATAATGTAACTGTGCCTCCAGAAAATGGCAAAATTAGTCCCCTGTGACATTGTGACCAAGTAAATTAAAGCCAGAGCGGAAAAAATATGTTTCACACATATTTTTTTTGCTACCTAGTATAAAATTATTCAGTTATTTACTATCCAAATCTTTTTGCAAGCAGCTGGCACTATAAAATAGGGACAGTCCTACACAGGGAATATAAACTGGCCTTTTGTATGTGTAAACAAAGAGCAGCCACAACATATATCTTGTTGCCAGAACAACATAAAAATCACTGGAGAGAAAGAGCAGTTTAGGTATGCTGCAGTACAGCATTAGTTACTTCATCACATCTTTCTGGAAAAATGATGATGCTTGTTATCCCTTCAAATTAGAAGGCATCTTCCTTTCAATTTAACGCAGTGCTCCCGGTCCAAGCCTCTAGCCTCCAGGATTTTAGGTCCTGAGCTGTGAGTCAGCAGAGCTACTGCATTGCTCGACTGATTCAAGTCTCACTCATCAAGCCTACATCATAGGGAGTGCAGTGCCATTACCTCTCTCCTTGGCTATTACCCCACCTTCAAGGAGCTGAAGCTTGCTGTCTCTCCGCGTTTGCTTCATCAAAATCTCTCTTTTGTACAAACTGCCATACTGGATCGGACAAAAGGTCCACCTCCCCACAAATTCTGGGGTCTAACAGCAGCCCATAGCTCCTGCTATGCTCCCAGGGAAAATACTGATCTAGCTTCTCCTGCCCACCATACTTTCTCAGCTATCCTTGGTTAATACATAGCTTGTTACAATCACAAAGTATAAATATTTTTGGCATGAAATGGAACTGTTATTGATGTTAAATCAACCTATAAAAGCACTTATGGTAGATTTCACAGATACTGGATTGCATGAAAATGCTTTATGCTGTCAAGCACTGTTTTGGGAAATATAAACGCCTTAAGTTCTTTGTGTATATAGAGGACAAGCTGCACGATTAGCCTGACCTGTTTTTAACATTTCCCAATCTTTTTCCAATGCTATTGCAGTTGCCCATTTTCACCTTTAGGACAGTAACAGCAAACACCAGTGGCAGGACTGAGGGAAACCAAGCCTGAAATCTGTTTCAAACACAGATTTAAAAAGTTTGGGCCCAAAAATTCCGGTCACTTCTGAGAACAAAACCTGAGGGAAAAGTGTTTTTTAGCCCACATTAAAAAACCCACTATGCACTAGCAAGGTTTTCTTGGAAAAATCCTCAGGCCCTCTTGCTCTGAGGGAGGAACTGAGATTTGGGTGCAGGAGCACAGGAGCGCGGGACCTGCGACACCCGAGCCACGACTGCAAAGGTGGGAAGCCTGGGAGGGGAGATAGCAATGGGAAGGCAAAGAATACAGGGAGTGGGTAGAAGTGGCAGGAATCAGTGGGCAGAGAGGAGAAATACCCACGCACAACGGCGCTGCTTACCAGAGCATGTCCCCTTCCTGAGGCCAGGACAGAGCCCAGCTCGCCTGAGGTTCAGCATCCCTCCGCTGCAAGGTGCCAGTGACGGATCGCCTTTCCCACCGCTCTCGCCCAGGTCCCTACGGACAGCAGCAATTACTGATGGTCAGTAACTAAGTCATTTAAAGTGCCAGAGATCTGTGTAATAGTTTCTAAGGCCTCAGGCGCAGTGCAGGTGCCAAATAAATGCCAGTAGTATGCTGTTGGGGGCAGAACTATTTTTTTAAAAGCGAACTGGGAAGTTATACACAGGAATGGATAAAGAACAGAACTTAAAGACCAGTACATACAAGACTAAGTCTGGCAATGCCAACTAAGGCCTGAAATAAGGCTGCCTCTACAAGTCTAAAGCAATTCCTTTTATGCTTGTTCTTGGGATACTGTCTTGCAATTACATTAGAACATATAATTTTTCTGTACAAGCCCTTACCACAATCAGTGCAAAGGAACGAGAAGCTGTAGAAACACAGTGGACTTAGATACAGAATGCAACTCTCTGTATAATCCAGACTCTGCAGAAAACAATTGAATTTAGAAGATGAGGCTGGGGACTGCAGGTGAAAAGAGTTAGTTTTACATGCAATGCAGCAGAATATCAGCCAGCAAATTGGCTTTTACTATCCATTTCTTCCTAGATAATACTAGATTAGCTGAATTAAACTCCACTGGTGGGCTACTGCATATTCCTTTTTTTTTTTTTTTTAAGGTACCTGATCTAAGTTGCTTGGAGCTGCTTGTTTGCTGAGTTTCATGAGCATTCATAGAGCAGCCTCCTGTGCCAGAAGACCCCTACCCCCCCCAAATTTATTTGCTTTTGCCTTCCTCTAGCTTACTTCCCCTGTGCAAGGTCATCATAATGCTCATTTATTACAATGGAGCATCACAAAAATAACTTTGGTAACGTTTGTGAAACACCAGGTTGGCCTAATGACAAGCACCAGAGTAAGCCATGAAAAAACTAAGAGATTTCTCTTCAAAGCAGATCTTAAATATCATGTGGTAAATAAGACAGAAGGCCAAGTACTGAACAAGAAGAAGCTGTAATATTACTTGAGAAAGAACCATCCACTCTGAACAAGGAGTGGGAGAGACTTGCATTCATGTGGTTTAACACTACCATTTAAGCACACTCACAATGGAGATGAATTAAGAGTGCACCACAGTTTGACTCCTGGTATTTCTTGAGTGTGTAATTTTACAAGCTTCATGACATTCTTGTAATATTTCTCCTGGGTAAGCATTCAATATAAATATCATGCCTTTTAAAAGAAAAACAAAACAAAACAAAAAGCACCAAACAAGTAAATTCTTTGCTGTTAGGGGATAATACCCCATCGCTTGCTGAACATCTGGTTTTCAAAAAACACCCAGGAGAGTTTTGAAGTCATTCTCTGAACCAGTTCAATGACTTTCTTATTTTAACACTGAAGTAACACATCACTCTTGCACTTCCAAGATATTTTCTCAAACTGCCAGGCCTGGACCTGAGCAGACACTTCCTGCAGCCAGTCTGGGGAAACGCACCCACTTAGGCAGGGAGAGCAAGCGGCTGCTTCTTCGTGCTTCTAGAGCATCTAACACAGCCCTGAGACACATGCTGATAAGGAAGTGGCTGGCTCAGAGCACAGCTGTGTAACATATGCATTTTGCTAGGGTTTGATGACTCATGATTTCTATCTAGTAGTTTCATCTGGTTGTTGTATAGTACAGAGCATGGAGACTCCATAATGCGTGCTCTGGAGGCGAAGCAACGGCTGCTCATTCCTCCCCAGCCCTCTAGTGAGCGGATTCACCCCCCTCCAACACCTGAGCTCACCCACCATCACAACTTTCTGCAGGGCTGGTTTTATCTGTCCTCTTTTATGTAAGCAGCCTCTGTAAGCACGTATACATCTGTGTGTGTGATTTACTCTCAGAAGGTGTTAGCAATGAATCAAAGCTCTTGAAAAGTGATTCCCACACATGCCACGGGCTCTTAGCCATGCGTCATCCTCTGCTAGATGAGCCAGACTATGCCCACCCTTAATTTCCCTGTGTGCTGCTTTGCTGAGAGCAGGCTGATTCTCAGTTGCTCCTCTTGCATCAGGCCACACTGGCCTCAAAGCAGGAGCCCACCTTCCCCACGCACATGTCCTGCCCTGAGCCAGGAGACCAGCCCCAGAGCTAGAACTACCTCCTTTCTCCTGCCTTCTACGGGCAATCAGGGTGGGGGGCAATGCTGGCTCCCTGGGAAGCCAACTGGAGCTCATCTCCTTCTGCCTTGGGGGCTCATTACCCTGCACTACTTGACTTGGAGGAGACAGCATCTTCTTGCCTCTATGCAAAACCAGTCTGCAGCCCCAAGTGCATCAGGGCAAAAAAGCCTTGTCTGGCAGGTACTTAGTCCCTTGCTTTCTGGAAACACAGCAGAAAAAGTGGGAACAGAAAGTTTTGCATAAAGAGTGGTCTAAATCTCTACCACCTACTGAGAGGGTCCCTATCTGGACTGTGAGAGCAGTTCACAGTCTTTCTGACTCCTCAGCGGGGTTGGATGGGCAAATATCCATAACTGCCAAAACGCCTTCTATTTATGGGTGACCATGAAAGGAGCCCCTCTGTAACAGGGGCCAGGATCCCATCAGATATGAGTCTGGCAATGGTCATCCAAGTAATGGAAATGCCCAGCCCTCATCTTTCTGAATGGATGTGGCCAACAACACCAGCACATAATGATTTATAAACTGTGCTGTTCAGCAGTGCTCCCTATCACAAAACAACAGCAGGGTAAACACGCTTTGGAGTCAGGCTAGGAGTGCAAAGCTCCTTTCTTGTCTTATGGAAGACCACCCAATTTCCAAACACTGACCAATGATGGTTCATGCACTAAGGAATTGCCAGGTTTGAAAGAATTGCTTACACTAGGTTGTATATATTTTGTCTCTGTAAAAAGACAATCTGATCTGGCCATAGTTTACTGGAGGGTGTTGCTTAAAAATACAAGAAGAAAGAATATTTCTATTCTTCTTTCTTTCTTTAGATAATTTCCCATTTAACAGCTTAAGGGAAACCATCATTTAGAAGAAATACCCATCAGTTTTGAAGAATTCACAACCTTCTATTATGGCAACAGAGACTAAGCATGAACAATGACCTCTACATGTATCAGGCTTGAGTGTGACTTTTTACTTTTGGATGTTAGTACTCCTTAAGCTATCAAGTCCATGAAAAGTTTTGAGAAAATCTAAGTCATAGATGATAAGCCTAACATAGGTACTTTATGGTCCGGGCCTGCAAGCCAGCAGACATGTTACCCTGGAATGAACCTCAAAAGATCATCTAGTCTATCCCCCCCACTGTACACAGGGAAATGACTACCCAACCATCCACAACAGACTTAGCCTAACCTGTTCTTAAAAAACCTCCAATGAAGGTGATTCTTCTCCACTTACAATTATGCTATGAGACTGAACATGCTAATGTTTGCAAAACTTTTGTCAGCAGAAATTTAATATTTTCCTGAAGGTCATTAATGACCTCATTAGACAGCAGTGTGTTTAACACTGGTCCCCGTGGCACCACAGAACGATCCCCAGTCTATGTAGTTACAATTCTCTTTTGATGCCTGCATTTTGAGATCTGTCAGCTGGCCATGTCTTAAGTCACTTGTTAAGTGTCTCACTAGACACGCTATAGCACTGCTTTGTAATCAGAACACTACGTGGTGTTAATGCATTGCAGAAGTCCACTGTGTCAGCTATCTGCCTTAATCAAGCCTTGGCTTTTGAGCTCTGACATCAGGAGTTTTTAACAAGTCCTAGTTATTTCTGAAACCGTGTTGACCAGTTGTAAGTACAGTCCTTTTGTTGTCTCTTACTTAAGCTGCTGAATAGGCAGCTGGCACAACTGATATCACATTAACCAGTTTATAATTAGCTACTACATGTGGCACAACTCTACTTCTGTGATGGGATTCCAAAACATAGTAGAAATTACAGGCAGTTCCTGTTTAAGGAACCTCTACTGCAAATGAACCAGGACCATAGCAGTGGAACGGATGAAACCAGATTTGTGTCCTGCCTCACCTTTTCACCCCAGGCTCCTTTCTTGGGAGTACAAGTGTGCGAATCTGGCTGGCCGCATGGAAACCTGGAGCCACATGCTGCTGCCCGGCTGGCCAAGACGCACCTGCACAGAGAGCAGCTGAGTTTTCCTCAATGAAATGAAGCATTAACAGGGTCTTTCTCCTCTGCCCAGCTGTTGATTTTCACAAAGCTTGCGGGAGCTGATATCTATGAAACATCTCCTCTGCTAAACTGGTAAGAATGAGTCTGTGGGTTTGGCATTATTGGGATAGGATTTGGCAGACTGAGGTCCTTTTTGCCGCATTTCTGTAGGAAACCAAACTGAAAACTCTTCTTCTGTCTAAATCTTGGGGTGTTTTTTCGTATACCCTTGGTTACTGACAAACTGAAAAGCATTTCATTGTTCTCATGAGATCCAGAGACAGCCTGCCACTGCTTTTAAAATGAGATAAATACTTATTGAATCTCTTTTTGTATCATTAGCAATTTAGCAATCATGAGAGATTCTGGACAAAAATAATGTCTTGGTACTTCTTCAACGTCAAAATCACTTTATACCCAGGCTGCCGTTAAGCCTCTTCTGTTGCTTAACTCCAGAGGAGGGCTTGGGACTAATTAATTTAAAGAGGAGGGAAGTACTCAGATCACTCTGAGGTAAAAAAAGCCCTGTTCCTCTCCTCAGCATTGCCTGGTGCTCAGGTCCCAGCTCCATGTCCTCGCCTCTGTCTATCCCTCCACATAAGCACCAACTTTCCCATTCACTGTGTGGGCAGCCCATCACCCAGGCAGCACCCACGGAGATCAGGGAGATGTCTAAACGAGGGGCACGGCAGAGCCCCTGTCCTTTGTGGATTGACTCTGAGGTGCCTTACAAAACTTGACCCCAAATAAAAACAATGGTAGGCAGTTTGTTGCAACAAAATGAGTCGCGATGGGGTTTTGGGAGAGTGAGGAATACAAAAGGCACTTGCTGACGGCAAAAAAATGTGAAATCCTGGAGATAAATGAAGATTTCCTTTATTGTGCAATAAAACTGGTCTTTTAAAATTTAACCAGTCCTTTCAAAATATTTCCAACTCCCCTCCCACCCTGCTGTGCTGCCACAATTACAGCAGAAAACAACTATGGAGAAAATTAACAAGACATTGCTGATGCTGCTGGTTTTTTAGCATGTTTTTCTGCCCTAATTTCCCTAATAGCAGCAGCATCTAAAAATATTGAAGTGCATAACCTCGATGACATTTTTCCTATAGCAAATTAAAGAGTTAGATGTCATCCTCCTCACATGGAATATATGCTGACCTGGGACTCTCATATCCCAGTATGGCAGCACCAAAAGACTTTCTGAAACAGTTCTGGCTTCCACAAAGAAATCCCTAAAGCAAAACAGATTATTTAGTTTATATTTTGGCAGGGAGAAAAGCCATGACATCCTTGACTTCAGGGAAAGGCAAACCTGCATAGATCTGCATCAGTCCTACATGAGGGACCAACACACCTGAGAGAGCTCTGAACCAAAGCACGTCTCAGCTTTGAAAACTATCTTTTTGACTCTTTTATTTGGAAAGCTCCTTTTATAGTGTGAAAACCTAGGATTCAGGGAGTGAAGTACATGCTACATAAAGGTTTAAAACGATGGCAGAAACTTGCACTTTGCCAAGTATGTGTTGTGTGTTACCTGTGAATTTCCTGCCCTTTTGAATAGTAAGTTGGAGGCAGGACTTGTACCATGCTTAGCACTTACTACATTAAAACCTTTTTAAAAGTCACATGCCACAGAGACACAATGGCCTTTTTTTCTAAGCAAGTCTGCAAAACCCTGTTTTCATGATGGATGATGTATCTTCTGATTGCACAGAAAGCGCACATTGACATTTTAGGGATGTAAAGCATGTGTTTTTGAAATGTTCCAGAGATTGACATACATGAAAATACAGGAGCATTATTTTCCAACACTGATCATGAAAGTTAAGCTTCTAAGTTAATGTTTGGGTTCCTGGATATGAATTACAGAAAGATCAATTTATAATCCTAATATTAAGCGTCTAGTCTGTGCTCTACAGAAAAAAAATGTAACTATTATTAAACCTTAAAATCAGCATTTTTAGCAAACAAAGTGGAAAGTCTTCACTAGTACTAGCTACCATAGCGCCTATGTCCACATCTACATAGCAGAATACCAAGGAACTTCTTTGTGCCTTTGGAGGGGTAGAAATTCATGTACAATCCAACTCTGCTGGTAGAATTAACTACATCTATTGCATCCTCCTAGGAGTTCTGTGAGGTGGGCATCAGAGCTGTGCTGGAAAAGGTGTGGTGTAACTGGTTATTAAAACATATCTCCTGAACCCATTCTCAAAACCCACTTCAGCAAGCACCGCTGCCGTTTCCCACGGGAACCATTGGTTTGTACTGAGGTCAGCAGACGGTCCTCCTCTCTCCATGCTTGCTTAGGCTTCGACCCAGAAATCCACAGTCCCTAATCTCTCTTTCAGGCATGCACTCATTGACTTTGTTTCATCTTCTCCAAAAATAAAAAATTGAGGGAGTATGAAGCAAAAAAGAGTAATCAGAAGGAATGTGCAGTCTTTGTGATGGTTTCAGCACTGAATTAAAGGACAAAGACTCTCCTGTGGCAACATCCTAGCAAGCACAGGTACAATAAATGTTGTTGTTTGTTGTAAAAATGGGAAGAATTTTGCAAACATTAGACTTATTAGGCATCTGCTTTTGTGGAGTGGAGATCAGAGCTTGGAGGCCATTTTTTTTGCAGAGAGATACCAGAGAACTCAAAATGTTTGACAAGAGGAGGCAACTTCCACACTTTCCATCTCCAGATGTGGACACCACAGCAGAGCTGATGGTTATCTAGCACCCCAGGGGCAGGGCTGAAAGCAAAGCTCAGAGCAGGAGCCCGCCCACCCCAGCTGTCCCACCTAGACACTTGACCCAGGCCAGGGGAGGAAAAGGCTGTGGGAGATTTGGGGTATGACTGGAGAAAATGGCTTAGCATGTTCAGAAAAACAAGATCAGAGGCCTATTGAAGATAAATGGCGTTTTGAAGCCTTTAAGTCAAAATACAAATTAAACCAGCTAACTGATCAGTGTTGGAGCTAGTAAGGATTTTGTTTACTAAAAAAAATTATAACATGATCAAAGCTGATTGTGGGGAAACAGCAATGACTGATTTCTCCTTCCTGCACTGGCCTGACCCACAGCACCTTCTCATTCAACCCAGAGTCATGAGAGAAAGAGAAAATAGAAAGGACCCCTGACTTGGGATGCCAAACTCCCTCCCGTTTACCTGGGACCCCTATCCTTGCAAGTCTGAGGGCATGTCCTAGTTTTCAACTGGGATAGAGTTAACTTTCACAAGAAGCTGGGAAGGGACACAACCAGGACAGCTGACCCAAACTAGCCAAAAGGATATTCCATACCATGTGACATCATGCTCAGTATATAAGGGGGAGAGCTGACCAGGGAGGAGGGATCGCTGCTCGGGCATGTGATGGGCATCAGGTTCCTGGCAGTGAGCAAATTGCATTTGCATCACCTGCTTTGTATATTCTTTTATTAGTATTGTTGTTGTTATTTTCCTCTTCCTTTTGCTGACCTATTAAACTGTCCTTATCCCAACCCACGAGTTTTACCTTTCTCTTCTGATTGTCGTCCCCATCCCACCAAGGTGGGAGGAGTGAGCGACTTGTTGGCTGGAACTAAACCATGACGGGGCATAAACTGGTCATCAGGATGGATCAAGGGAAAACATCGTGTGAGTGTTTTGTGCTATGGTACAACCACAGACCTTGCTTGTTCCCCTGGAGAATTTTCTGCACGCACATAATGGTAGTAGTAATAATAAAAATCTCCATGGACTGTCGAGTCCAAACCAAAACACTTCTAACTCTTCCAGTCTTCAATTATCCTCTTATTGCTGGGCATAAACCACCCTGCGGTAGGGGAAAAGATATTTCAATAACAGGGTGCCCTGCCAAGGCTGATATATATTCTCATTCACATATCAGCTTGTTTCTGTGTAAACCCACAGGGTTTTTTCCATTATGGGCTTCCTTTCAACATCAGGCTGTTTCACTAGCTAGCAAGTAGCTGAATTCCTAAAAATATTGACAAGGAACATGTCAATGCCTATGTGTAGTGATACCAAACAGATCTCCTGCCAGAGCCATAACCTTTTTAAACAAAGTACTAGCTGGAAAGCCCTACAGAGCCAGTCGGGGCTGCTCGCTAGCCGATGCTGAGCTTTGTGGCCAAGGACCTGAACCCCGTTATCCCCATGCTCTCTCCCTCCACCAGCCTAATGACTTCAGCAGATACAAAATGGTTCCAGAGGCCATATATTTTCTCTTGGACACACATAAGCGGTCCCTACTGATTTCCATGGCATATTGCTATTTTTACATCCTCTTCTTTTTTTCAAGTGTAAAGAAAAGTCATCTAGGTAGCCAGTAAAGTGTGATGAAAGGATCAATTTCAGACAGATTTTTGCAGCATGAGATGTATCTCTATGATGACCTGGCATTATAGCCTGCTACCCCCCTGGAGAATCATCTACAAACACTCCTGGGCAACACTTTTTCCTAAAATATTTTGTAACTTTTTATTGTACCCTTAAAGGCTGCCTGGAACAAATCTTATTCTGTCCCTTCCTTATAGCTGTGAATGGACTCAGCAGCCTATACAACCACCCAGAATTTCTACCTCTCTCTTTTAGCCTTTCTAAATCCATCCCAACCCATCCCTGTTTTGCTGGTCCTGGCAGCTGAAGTCCCCCTGGATTTTCTCTGGCCCCTTTCTCACTTTCTTGTCCCCTCTTTGCTCTCCATGCATGAGTGTTTCTCTCATATACCCCGTGGCTACAGCTGCATTCACTTGTGTCACCCCTCACCAAGTGCCCTCAGGATACGGCTGTTATTAATTGTTTGCCATGCCATGTACAAGGAACCTTTCTTTGAGGACAAACCCCATACTGAACTTAGACAAGACAAACAAGGACATCAACTCCTGCCTGAGATGGTGTCTTGAAGATAAAGGGAGGAGTTCTGCAAAGAGGTTCCTGTGTACCGTCAAAGAATGAAAATACCCAAGAGGGATTTACAAGATGTGCAGGAATTTAGAATGGTCCGAACATTAAAATGGAAATGCAGTTACTATTTTGGATGAGCCATCTTTCAGTCATTGTGCTTGACTGATTTCACGTTTTCATCCATCAAGGTGATGAATTTGTCAAAACGAGACAAAAAATATATAAGCGTAACATCCATGGTAGAAACACAGAATATCTTTCAATGGGGTCTAATGCCAAGTGGAAGATTTATCTACAAGAAAGTTATGCTGTTGCCAAATGTCTAGTCCTATGAACTGATCCAGTTAAACTAACATAAAACGTTCTTTTTACACCCTTTTTTTCCAATGCAAAAATAGCTTCTTATAGTTTGAAATACGTTTGTTCCAAACCTCTCTAAAAGGCTGAGCCTATGGCAGGATCCACAGCATTTCACTGGCAGGAAGAGCGATAACTGCAAAGAGTTGTGTGATCACCTTGTACTTCCTGAGCTCTGGAGCTAAATTGTGCCACAAAATTAAGTGAAATGGCATGTCACACACTAGAGAATCAAACAATACTGGGAGCAATACAGGGATTGTATCGCACCTTAAAGCA
Organism: Balearica regulorum gibbericeps; assembly: GCF_011004875.1. NCBI lineage: Eukaryota > Metazoa > Chordata > Aves > Gruiformes > Gruidae > Balearica > Balearica regulorum. The sequence goes on along the minus strand of NC_046187.1, from coordinate 52,424,958 downwards.
ACTTCACTAGCTAAGCATCCTGTATCGTTCATAAATTGTAATTCATACGATTACCAATTCTGCTATTGCTGCTTCAAAACAAAAATGGCTAAAAGGCTTTTCTGAGAGGACACATTTATCATACCTGGGGTTTGGCAAAAGAAAGTATTATCCACTCTTAGATTTATAAATTCTCTGAGATAGTTTCAATATGGAAAAGCAAAATTTTCTTCCAATATAGACATCTACTCTATTTACATTTCTGTCAGCCCTAGAATTCTGCAAAGCAGAATACAGTTTCCCTGGAGTACAGCCCAGCAAAGAGTTGGTGAATAGTTTATATTTTATAACAGTGCCTTAAGTCTCTGTTATTAGCTATGCATTTGGAATAGGACATTTCCTGAGTCCTCATTTACTGCCATAGCATTACAACACTAAATCAAACTTTAGGGTTTTGTTTGCTTGTTACTTCGGGAATTTTCCTTATTTAAAGGTATATTTCTTTTTTATAAGGAGAGGAGAAAAAAGACAAAGAACAGAAGACTCTTGTTTTGAAGGAGAAAACATGGTATTAGCGGTTGCATTACACGTGTAATAGAATAAATATATAATGTGTGCCACTTCACATGTATAATTTAATTTATATGAGGGTTTTCTATTCTCAAAAATAAATAATATTATTCCCTTTAGTTTTCTGTTAAAGAATCAACAATAATTAACAATCATGAAAATCAGTATTACAGTAGATGTACATGCAGAAAGAGACTTGCACAGGACAATTTGAACAGAAATATTGTGTCTATCAAAGGAAATTATTCCCTCGATATTTTAATTTAAATACAACATTTGGGAGGGTTTGGATTTAAGCACGTTGGATTTCTTTTACTTTGGATGCATTATTTTTTTTTCTTCCTTTTTCTGTAGCCTGCATTCTTTTGGAGTGTCAGGGGCTGCAATTTGTTTGACTAAAGCCAAAAATGTGGTTTTGCTTTGTATACTTAGCATTAGTTTCTATGTAAGATACACACTGGACAAATCCAAAGTAAAGGTCTCTTCCAGCAGAAGGTCAGATGCTTGGTGCCTTTTCCATATGTTCTGAACTGCGTTGCTGGCTGGCTGTGTGTTGAAAAGGAGCTTTGAGAAAGAAATCGAGTCCTCCTTGCACATCTGGAAATGTTGATGGTCAGTTAGATTTGAAAGCATTATGGTCATTCTCCACAGCAAAGATTCAACATACCTTCAAGGCAAAAGCAGTGAGTTCCAAATGCTCATGACATTCCAGTGGTCATTTGAAATGAAGAGAGAATGGATGTAAAAAAACCTAACAAATGACCTTACACCCTTCAGAGTCTCTGTGTGCTCCTGACAGTGTCTTAAACTTTTACACTGCTATTGCAGTAAGACAAAACACTTTTGTTGTTGTTTTTTACAGTGACTTCAAATTGTCAATATGATTTACATCATGAAGCTCATCCTGAAAAAAATTAAGGAAAAAGAAAGACAGAAAAACATTCTCAGGCAAGAAGAAAGCCCTATTTTTCCTTAAGAATCTAAAGACAAATGTGGCTGAAGTGGAAAAAACAAATTGTCCTATATGCCCCTAACTAAATGAAAAGATATCATGCTTCTACATATGAAAATATCTATAGAGATAAAATCTCTTTTATTCACAAAGTAAAGTACTGTGTTTTATGTACATAGCTCTTACAGAATCTTCTTTCATTTCAAGAAAGTATTGTATGTTTATCTAGTCTCCTGGAATACAGAGAAGGGACATATGGTGAGCATTTTTGGACCATCAATCAGATTCTAGTTCATCAGTCAAATCTGTGCAATATAAACACTGTCCAAAAGAGCAAGGTTCTTTCATTTTTTTCATATAAATTTTAATATTATTTATTTAAATAGTTGCAAATTCTACATTGGAAACATTTTCATTTTTTTGGTGTGAGGGTTTTACCACCTGACATGCCTTCAGGAGACATAATTTTTCTGAAAACGATGGAAAAACACCTCTAAAAATCAAGTTCCCTATGTCTGAAAACGTAATATCAGAGATGGTCAAAATCATCTGCTGTGTTAGTTAACTGTTGGTTGACTCAAGGCTGCAAGACCCTCTGTACTTTCCCAAAGGCTCTGTATTTCGTGCTAGGATCAGTGATTCTCACTTCATTTTGCTTGGCCTGCTTGTTGGGGTTTTTTAATTTGCCTTTGACATCAAAGTGATTTTGCTGAAAAGACTTTATCTTGGTCTGTATCTTATTTGCAGCTAATCTGTTCATCTGGTTTTCCAGTATTGAAAGACCTACAGCTAGTATTGAGCCATCATGTTACAGGAAGCCAATGACTATATTTTGCAGTTCAGCTGAAGTCAGATAACTGCAACACAACCAGGGAATTTGGGAGCAGGCTGAGCACAGTGCCCTGGGAGCTGTGTGGTGCTTGCTCACGCTTCTCCAGTTGGGTCCAGTTTTACATTCCCCACATGTAAGATAAACTCTCTTTCTTAAATATGTGCATTCTTAGATATGGGCAGGTCCTGCAGGCTTGAGTTCAAATGAAAAGTCTGACTTGTAAAAATCTTGATCTATTGGGTTATCTGCAGCTGACTTGCCAAACTGTGGAGAAGGTTATAAGGCACTTTATAAGGCTTATCTGCCACTGCAAGTTTAACAGGTAGCATGAAACTGGAGACGTGCAGCCTCAGCTACCTGGTCATAGCTGCAAACAGCAGAGAAGTATCCTACTGTGTAGGCAATCCCTTTGGCTTCAGCATGAACACATGCAAAGTTGGCTTCAATGGCATCACATCTCTATTGACCCTCATTTGTGCCACTTCCAGTGGATGCAAGCCCCAGGGGGGTTCTTCCTAGGCACAGTGTGTGCTTTGGAGCAGAAAGGCAGTGCGGGGTCTGGACTAGAGACAGTGGTTTCCTTCTCTTTACCAAAGGCCCTGCTTTGAGGGTCAGGGTCTCTTGTCCCTCTCTCCATTTACATTTATATATATGAAATAATTATCTATTAAAAACAATAAAAGTTTACAGAATGTTTAAAATCTCTGAAGATAATCCTTAAATTATGGAATAAACCGTTCAAATGCTGTGTAAACTATATTTTAAAATGACCAGCTGTGGTAAACAGTTTGGAGCGTTGATAAACAAGATGGGTATGTTTTTTTCAGCATGCTAGGCCAATTGTTTGTGAAACGTTCTTCAAAACCTCTTGAGAAAATGCTGAAAGAGACATCGTGGAGCTGGAGGGAAGTGTCAGGCTCCACGGGGCAGGCAGGGTGGAAGATGACACCGGCGAGATCCTCCGGGGCAGTCGTTTTGGGGTCCGAGCCCAGACCACTAATTGCAAAAGAAACCTCTGGGAAGTCAAGGGAAATACAGTCCAGTGCAGTCATCTGAGAGCAAATCTTCCCCAATGCTAAAACTAGCTACGTAGGGTAGGGCTTGGGTGGTGGTGAGGCAGGAAGAAGCTCACCCTGGGCCTCAGTGTCCAGCTTTGGCTATGGCCTGTGAGACACTCAGAGCTGGCATGTCCCATCTAGTTGTGCCTATGACAGCAACCATGGTCGCGGCACCCTGTAGATATTCCCTGAGGCTTGTATTTCAGGTGATCTCTTCCTTTACAATCTATGGATTGATTTTAAACAGCTTTAGTGTAATAGGCTTATCCCTGGCCATGTTTAATCCATTAATCTTTTTGACATGCATTAGTTTGCTAAGAGGCAAGGCCAATTCAGGATGACAGTGAAAAAAAGACCACATTCAAGCAGTAATTGTTTCCATGTCAAAGACGGAGGCCTAATCTGCATAAGGCTAAGAGGTTCCTTTTAAAGTTTAGCATAACCGGGAACACCGTCAATATCTCAGGCATTATTTTATCTCACACGTAGCCTGTAGATCTGAGCTAAATTAAAAAGCAATTAATTTTTGGCTCTGATTCGCCTCTGGGATTTCCTGAGTGTCCAGCACCTCCAGCCAGATCAGCCTTGTTGCTGGCCACCCTGGTGCCAAAGCCATTGCTGTTGCCACACAAGGTGAAGAGCCAGCAGGTAAATTCTTGAGAGATGGATGGGATTTCCAAATATAACTCCAGGAAATTTCCTATTATCAAGGATCTAAACATTTAACAAAGAACAGATGATTGATATTAATCACACTGAAGTAAACAGGCGATGTTCTTGATTACAGTGTTGGGCCTGTGCTGACTCAGGGCTTGCTAACGTGTTATGCTGAGATGTTGTTCCTTCAGCTGTACTTTACACTGCACCCGTTGCCAGTAAAGCCCAGTTCCCTTGAGTAACATCGGCATTTACGCTAGTAAAACCGGTTTTAAATTAAATCCTGTGACACAAATAGACAAAAGCAAAAGCATGAGAAGACAGAGGGCAAGACTGAGAATTCGGTATCCTGAAGGCAGTTGCTGGGCGCTTGTGACTTGTAGTCCTGTGCCTTCAGAGCAGGGATCGTGTGTAGGACAGGTAGGCTTCCCAGTCAGGTTGTGCCCCCGTGTCACCCAGGAGATGCCTGCTACACCACCGCACGCTCCCTCCTGCACACACGCTCTCATTAGAGCCATGCTCACTTTGGTTCTTGCCCATAAGTGTGACGAGGTGGGTACGTGCTGCAGAGTGAGCTGGGAGCAGAGCAGTGTTCCTCGGTACAGCAGCTTACAGGCGGGGGGTAGGGCTCTGCTCAGCTGATGAGACCAGTGGGTTTGAGTGCCTTCAAACCGAGGAGAGAGCTACATCCAGGTGTCCTAGATCAAGGGAGAGCAGGAACAGAAAGTGACAGGCCACTTGATTCTACCTCTTGCCATCCTTTAAAAGAGAGAACCAGTCTCTGCTGCTTTACAAGGGGCTGTCGTGCTCAGGGCTGCTAGATACACACTTGTGAGCCTCGGCATGCTCAGTACCCCAGGGGACTTCAGCAGAGGAGCATCTAGTCCTGGATCCAAGTCCAACCAAAGCCCTGAAGCAGTGAGCTAGTTACTACTGGGAAAGCACAGGAGTCCTAAGTGCCTGGAGAGCCCAAAGAAGAGGGGAAGCCTATGAGATTTGGGTGCTTCCAGGTCAGGAGAGTAGCTGAGCTTTGGGGATTGTCTTCATGGACTTGGTCTCCCTATACATGGCCCAGATCCTGATGAATTTGTGAGAGTTCCTCCATCGATCTGATCATAAGTGGCTCGTCCAAGACAGAACAAGCAACTGTTGTCTTATCTGTTCACGTGGTGCCCAGCACAGTCGACGATCCTGTCTCTCTGGGCTGAGTAACACAACTTGCTATGGCCGAGCGTTGCAAGAGACACACAACCTGCCCACAGAAGCATCACGCAACAACCCCCAATGCCACTGAGGAGCTGAAAGCTAACTTACACCTCTTCATCCAGCCCTAGAACAGGCAACAATGTCCCAGCAAGCAAATGGGGAGAAACATCATCACTGCATACCAGAGCCACATTGCTGTATCCTGAGTACAGTACAGCCCATCCTTGCAGAAAATCACTTCTGCAGTGTGGTCTGTAAAAAAAAGACACTAATTTAGCTAACACTGCTGTGTTTCTACTGTGGCAGGAGGAGAAACAACTCCAAAGTATGGTTAAAAACTGCAGTGTCAACAACTGCTTCTTTCTGTGAGCAGGGAACAAGACTGCATGCCTCACACACAGTTCTTGTCAAACAAAACTTCACGCACAGCAACATGCTATGCCGTCATTTCTTGTTTCTCCCAGTGCAAGAAGGTTCCCATTTGCTTTGTTGTCAGATGCTTTGATGCTGTTCCTAGTTAAGTCAATGGGAGTTTTGTCTTGAACTGTGATGGAGCAGCATTATACCCATTCCACACTTGCGCTCTTCAAGAGAAGCCTGTTACGACTCTTAGGAGATATTGTGCCTGGAGTATTGTGACTGCTCTGCTTTTCAGTTTGTCAGTGTTATACATCCATTTAGGTTTTAGTTTAGCTATGTTTCAGACACCTCATCCAAACCCACAGGCATTTGATAACTGAAACGCCTACAGAATTAAAAGGTTGCAATACCTTCTTGCAAAAATGAGTCAGTGCATTTGTCAAAGCTTCACTATTAACCATGTACACTTTCCAGCTGGATGCAGAAACTTTTAAAGAACATATCATATCAACAAATTAATCTGGCAATAGATTTTTCAATAGCCATTAATGACATGCTTCATAGACAGAGCACTGAAAAAATGATGAGCCGTTCCTGGGGCTAGTTAGGAAAACATTCACCCTTAAGCAAGGATGTATTAGCTAGCCAGCTTTGAAAATAGATTGACTGTAGCTGGTTTTTAAAACAGCTCTGAAAAGACTGCAAGCACATCTGCTGCGTGTTAAACTGAAAAAATTTGGCACCTGAGGAACTGTTACATACAATGTAAGGACTGTCAGACCCTGCAATATATCCCACAGCAAGAACTCTGTGCGATGCAAAGCAGGTTATGTCAGACTCAAGAAGCAATATTAGACTCTGGATACAGCAGACAGAACAGACATTTGACATGCTGCTTAGGGGGGAGTGTGGGCAAAGCGGCTTGCTCAAGCCGTGACTTCTGCTGCAGAAATTAGGCTGTAGAAACAAGCTGTGGCCCATCCCATTAACCTATGCCGATGGGTAAAAGGGCCTACAGTCCCCTGTTCCTGCTTTGCACTGACTGCTGGATAAAGGCTCTGCACCTCCTTCTGTGGGCAGGGTGGGTGGAGAGCTGGCTCCAGGGCGGCAAGCAGGACCAGCAAACCGGTAGGTCACGCAGGGAGCCGGCAGTGCTGCCTTTCCCTCAAGGAGAGGATCTGGGAAGCAGATATGATTCAGCTGCTAATGATTTATTGAGTTGTACCTAAAACAGAGTTTGTGGAAAAGCTGCATTTTAACCCTTGGGATACTGGTCATATAAAACATGCAAGTACATCACCTGCGTCTCCCTGTGAGGAGAGGACAGTCTCTGCTTTCCACCAAGGCACTGCAGGCAGGAGTCTGACAAAAACGGGGAGTTCCTTAGCCTGATCTGACTGTCAGCAGCCCAGAGCAGCTCTGGGTGCCCTGTCCCTGCACCCAAAGGTCAGAGCTCCCCTGCTGCTAGCTGGGCTGCTGGTGCCTGAGTGCTCCCTAACCCTCGCTGGCTCCTCAGCCAGTGCACCCTGACTGAAGCACCGTAGAAGACAGCCCCTGAGCAGCTCAGGCTGCAGACGTCCCCTCCAGCAGGTAGGCAGGCTGGCAGGCAGCAGAGGAGCAGAGGGATCTCTCTGGCTGGCATGGAGGGAACCAAGAGATGTGCGTGACCAGGGATGAACCTCAGGTAGCAACAGCGAAACAAGAGGTAGGAGAGGAGCAAGCTGCAGGTCTGGGTGTTTCCCAAGACGGCTGCCAGAAAATTCAGGTTTCCCTTGCCGATTTCTACACTGCAGCTGCTCATCACCAACAACAAACCCTGCAGCATTTAATAATTTAGGCTTTTGAGTTCCCATACTGAGGTGGGAGAGGGAGAGAAGAAAGGGAATGGGGGTTTCTCAGGGTAGCCCAACTTTGTTCCAAGTTTACTGAAGTGTATTTTGGGACTAGCACACTGCATGGGGGACAGAGCCTTGACCACAAAATGGCTAAAAGCCCTTTAACAGCTTTTACAAAGGGAGTGGTCTGGGAAAGTTTTAGAAAATGATGCAACTTTCTCTGGGAGTTAGAAAATACCAAAATATATGTATACTGTGTATTGAGCACAATGATTGCTGGTTGTGACTCACCAGCCACATGAACTGCTGTTACCTCAAATCTTCCATGAAACGGGGGGAAAGAGAAACAGGGAAAGTCATCAACGAAGACTTGTTTTCTGCGTAATTTTTTTCTCCTGTCTTTTCCAATCTTTCTAACTTGGGGTTCTGTACACAGAATTGTACTAACCAAATGGAAATACTTTCCATGAAAATACTACAGCTTTTAGGGTAAAACTGGAAAGCAATGTTGCATTTTCTTGCAAAAATTTCACATGGATTTTTTTGTGTTTGTGTGAAATGTTTGCATCAAAAGGGTTGGTTTTTTTTTTTTTCCACTGGTGTGTGTACATACCCCTTAGCAGTATTCTAGTGGAAGTGTTTGAGTATTGCTTACTTTACCTGCTTAAGCAGAGCTGGGTATCTAAGGTTTTACACTGATATATCATCTTCACCATACAAGGTTTTAATTAAAGGACGTCCAACCAAGAAAGAGAAAATCTATTTAAGTTGCCAACAGGAAAAATATTGAGAATGAAATATTTGCAAATGGTCCACAGCTGAGAATTATTCCCCTAAGAAACTTAGAAGAAAAGTCAAGTAATGAATATGTGAAGCGTTTGCAATTTGCACTTTCAAGAAATAAAATCAACTAGACTGTTAATTACAATCATTTGCCTGATGGTAGTTAGGATCTTCACATGAGGACTAGAAGCCATCTACTGCAATGTCTAAAGACCTTTTAGAGGATTAACGTTAGGACAGGGAAGTGCAGCTTTGTTTAGGTCTGGTTTTGTTGTGCGCAAACTTTAATTTGCTTCTGTATTTTTTTTCTTGATTGCTTTATTTGAGTGGTTTGTTACTACGACATCCTGGGGCTTTTTGCTTCCCATAAGTAACACCTGCTGTTGAGAAATCTCTGGGTCCCATTGCACGTAAGTCTTTTACACTCTTGTGTTTAAGCACTCATTAGCTCCAATGGAGATCATTTGCTTTGGGTGGTCCTCACTGTGTACACTACTTTCCATACAGTACTCTACAAGAAACCAAGGAGGGAGCAGGCCCCAGCAAAACGTGCTCTGGGAAGCCAGCTCTGCCAAGCAAGCCTGTTAACAGGGTTTTGAACAAACCAGAGCCCTGTTAAGATCAACAGTTTGATTCACAGGCATATATCCTATGCATATTCCTGCAAGTCATAGATTGCTATCTGTAGATCTTAACCCAGTAAGAAAAAGCACAACCCGCCAGGCTATCGTATGCAGAATGGCTCACTCTCATGCTGCTCAGGCACCAGGAAATAGCGAGGAGGCCACACCAAGCCAAGTGGGTTGGAACATGCCGATAGCGCAAGTGCCAGACCTCTTAATAGAGGGAAATTCTGGGGAAGCTGAGGCTCTCCAACATCCCCCCCAGCGTTATTTTCAATCTCATCTGGCTCAGATTCAGTAACTGGTTTTCATCCAGTTATTATTTCAACTGGGACCAGGAGAACTTCTCAGGCATCTCGGTCATTTTTAAGTCAGTCCCTTGTGAAGGCAATGCAGAACCGAAGCACCACAGCCACAATCCTGTCTAACGCCCCCGACTCTAAAGCTCTCCTGCAAGTCCTGCACCATGGGACCTGGATCGGGCAGGCGAGGAGGTGGCTGCCCGTGCAAACGTGCTGGCTGTCAGCAAGTCTGTTCCCATCAGTGGGCTAAGGGAAAGGGCTGGTGCTGTCTCAACATTATCTCAGTGATCAGCCAGCCCATGAGAGCAGCAGGCTGCGTGGGATTCACCAGCACACTGCACTGAGGAAAATCAGACCGTTGCTTAGTCAACTCAGCAAGGAAATGGAGGAAGTTTTCAGGAGTGGAAGCCATTTCTAAAATAGAATTAAAGTATTACATATTAAAAATTGGAAATGTCTATGCACGATAGTGCTGGGGATTACACAGTAATCACTAAAAATATCTGTCTAAGCTCAACTTCACCTAAGACATGAAAATCCACCCTGGTTTGTGATTTGTGCAGAACTGAAGCACTCACCCCTCACAATGTCCTGTGGATTTGATGTAGGCATCTGTATGTTCTCACCACATTACCTGTCACTAGTCCTCTCTTGCTGCCCTCCCCCAGCTGAAAAAAGGGAAGCCATGGCCTCTCTGTGGTCACACCGTTTCACTAGTAAGGCTAGTGAAGTAGAAGTGACCTTGTAATTTTCTTCTGTTGTTGCCACCATGGAAAATATTAGTACCAGAATTGTGGCCACACTGAACCACTCCTCATTTCTGATTTCTCTTCTCTGAGTAGATAAGAATGACCTAGGGCCTCTTAGTATGTTTTACATCAAAGACTGATGAAGAGTCCTGACAGCCTTGATGTCAGTGCTGTAAATAAACCATTAATCACACTGCCATTCCAGGGAACAGCCTTCTCCCAGAGGGCATGAACCTTCTTCAGGTCACTAATATAAACCACATCTCCTCTAATCCAGTGGGGTGGTGGTAATGTCAGAGCTCTCAAGGTGGGCTGACTCTGTGTCGGGGGCGGGGAGGGGGGGAATACTCCATTACTCTAGTTTTAACGCATAGGTCATTGTTATGGTTCCAGTGGATTATAAATGGTCAATTAATGGAGAAACAGTTACAGTTAAATAAAGTGCATTGCAGTTGGAATTACAGAGAGAAGTGGAAAGAGTAGAAGGCTCAGTGTCCTGTTAAAACTTTTGCTTTGGAGTTGAGTACTGCATAAAAACTTAATACAGAGGTGTAAGAGAAACAATAGGGTCACTGATCTGGCAAGCGACCAGAAGAATGTGGTTCCAGCAGATGCTGCAGCCTAATGCCATCAATACCAAAAATGTGTCTATTATTAAAGAAGAATCTGATTTTAAAATCAATGCCAGGCCACTGCCTTGTGTCATGACACCCTGTGGAAGCCTATAACTGACTCTTTGGTAAGACTGTCAGTGGAAATAACATCTTTTGGGTTTTATATATATAAAACCAAACATTATATGTATATAAGATGTATGTTATAGATATCGTATAGAATACATACATTATACATATTATATATTTATACATACATACATATGTATTAAAATAACATATTAGGATTATTTGGTAATACAGCTAAAACCAAAGTCAGTCCAACCGGCACTCTATGGGGGGACTGTTCAGCCATCACAGGTGAGTTGCAAGCAGAAATCTGGTCTTCTGACAGAGTAGCTTTTGCAATGGGAACTGCCTCATTAAGCATGATTGTCTGCATCTCCCAGTGAAAAAACAGCATAGAAATGATGATATGAGGGAGCTTGTTGCCGCCTCCCTACATTAGAGACTCCTGAGGGCTGTCTGTGATTCCCCGAAGTTATTCAAAGTAACCCTAAATCAGGGAGCCTAGGGCTATGCTAAACTATGCTAATACAATTTTTCATATGATAAATTATTTAAAAAAAAAAAAAGTGGTTCTGAGGGCATGTGAACCAGCTGGCACTGGCCATTTTCACACACTCCCTCCACACCGCAGCCTGGCACGGAGACTGCTAACACAGCTTTCTGTTACCAGAGGAAACAAACCCCCACACTTTCCCTCTGGAGGCTGAACCTAGGGTTTAAGGCTGTGCAGTGTGGTTTACGTATTCAGTCCAGACAGCACGGTTTTGAAGCCACACTTAGAAAACCTCCGCAGAGCAGAGAGGGCGGCGGGTGGCTGCAGGCTGCTGGGGCACATCGCAGCCCTCCTCCTGGAAGGGGCTCTGTGGTGTGGCCAGGAGGGTTGACACCTTTCTCCTGGCCTCCCCCACCTCCACCGGCTGTGCTGGTTTTAGGACTCTCAAATTAAATGCCATATCTCACAGCTTGACTTCTCTAATCACTTTAAAACCTGACACTTGCTAACCCATGTGGGCAACAACATGGACCTGCACAAACTGGGCTACTGTCCGAGGGCCTGCTGGTCTGCTCTGCGTTGCAGACCAGGTACCACAAAAGCCCAAGCTCTCATGGGCTCCACAAATAGAGCTAATAAACTACTAACACCTCATGCAACTAAATCACAACTCTGCTGTGTTCCATCTATTTAAAACACAGTCAGTGCCAGGATGAAGGCTCTGAACTTCCCCTGCTAAAGCTTTGGGTCACCCTCACTTGCCTTATAACGAAACAAACCAGGGGGTCTGGAGGTGTGTGTGTTTGCATAAGCTTGACTGTAAAAGCTTGACTCCCTTGCCTGATGCCTTAACCAGGACCAAAAGACGATGTTGCTGACTTGGAATGGTGTTTCTTAAGAGAAAAATGAACTAAACAAATGCTTTTCTATGCTGAAGCACAGATCAGTTGTGGAGTCCAAAATGCTGCTGTTTAAAAATGCTTTTTGCAAACAAAGGGTCATGAGTTTCCAAGCTGTCCAAAGCATCGCTCTCGCTACAACCATATGTAGGTCAGGATTCAGCACTGTCCAACAGTGAGAATCATGAGCTGGGCCTCCCACAAGCATCCTTGGGGACAGGAGCACAAGGTAAGCCGCCTTCCACTTCTGTCAACAGAAGCTCAGATGCTTTTTTCTAAGCCTCATGCCATGGTCTGCAGACTTAGTTTTTCAGTACAATTATTTATTTCAATTTTAAATTGTAAGTTGCTTTAAAATACCTACTTCAAGGCTTTTCCATGCATGTACAGCATAATCTTCTCAATTTGCATTTAATTTAAAGGCATGAACCCCATTTCAGAAACAATTACTTTTTAAAAGTCGTATTTATTACTTTGATCCTTTTAAAGTAACAACAGTACGATAAAGGTATAAAATATCGGATTTTGCCTTTTTGTAGTTTCTTAAGGAATATTTGTTTTGAAGAGTGTAGTCCATAAAATAAAGACAGACAATACGTATTTAAAGCATGTTGCTTCTAATCAAGGAGACTTTAGAACTTAATTTATTCTAAATAAAAATACCTGAATGAGGTTCCCAATACATAGATTTAAAGGTGTTCTGACAGCCCGGGACAATAAAAGAGTGTTAGCTCTAGTACCACCCATTTGACAGAAATAAAGTTTCAAAAAGTACCTGTGAGCTGGACAGAAGATACCCACGAACTCTTGAGAAACAGAGATGAGCACACCTTAGTGCTTCTTCTGACCCAGGCTGCGGCTTATGTGGGCATTTCCAGAGTCACCAGTGAACACTGTTGGTAAAAATGAACCCAGGAATTACATATGTGGATCATACACAAATGTCCTCAACCATCCTCTAGTCTCACCACATCTGTCTGTCCAGGCTTGCCATGCCATGTTTCCATCTGCACTGCCTTGCTAACGTTTCATGGGCTGTGCCACCACCGCTCCTAACATACCCACGAGCATTTCACGGGCCGTGCCACCACCCCTCCTATGGTACCCGCTCCTCTACACCCTGTCACAGCTTTCCAGAAAGGTGTCAGTGTTGCTCTGCAGGTAAGGGGAGGCTGAGGGGCTTCAGCTGGGTTTGCTGCTCCTCGACTATCCTGCCCACTCTTCCTTATTGCTGGGCCTGGACGCACTCATCCGCTTCCCTTTTACCTCTTCCCTCTCCTGAAGAAGATACAACAGTTCAGCATAGGAAAAACAGGCAGCAAGACCTACTGGTGACCTTAGGCTTCCACCAGCAGCCTGGTGCTCTCTACACCCTGGCTGATCTTGCTTGGTGCCTAAACCGGTCCCAACACACTTGGCTTTCCTCTCCAAGCCATCGAGTAGGGTTTACAGCCCTGAAGTAGCCTAAAATTTCAGAGGCTGTTTCAGACGATGCAGCCATCCGTGGTCACCAGGAAGGCTCCACAGCTCCCTTCCAGCCCAGGGAAGAGCAAGTGCTAGTAAACAAATGAATATTGTTTAGCATTAGCTACCACAGCCTCCATCTGATGTGTATATCAGAAAAGAACTTTCTTCTAAACAAGACGAGGACAAGTACAACCAATCAATTTCAATACCCTTAAAACATAACAGGATGCTGTTTTGTGATGGCTGGAGGGATACTCAGCACGGACTACTAACACTACCTTATGAAGAGAACACGGTACATGACATGCTAGCAAACGTGTATTTCTCAAAATTACAGTCTGATGCAAATCTACATTCTACAAAATGTAGGCAAATGCTTCACTTAAAGCATATGGGTGAAAAAAAAACCCATGTGGAAGTACACGGGACTGAAGCCTAAGTCTGTAAAACTTCAGAGGTGCAAAAGCAGCACATATTTTCCGATGTTTCCAAGTGTGATAGATCTTTGACTTTACTGATGAGCAGAATTGTGCCCTGGAATTTGAAATTGTTTCAGAATTATTGTTAAATACAAAGCCCTTGAAAATACCTATAAGCAAAATGTGGTCCTTTTGTTGTTGTTGTTGTACCATGGTGTATTATCAGGAACAGTAATCGTTCCCCTAAACCAGAAATTCTGCTAGTTGAAACAACCCTCCCCTCCTTTTCTCGTACAACCTACATTTGGTATTTAAGCATGAACATACTTAAAATTAATCAAACCACTTTTTGCATCTATTTCTGTAAGTGCTGCTGGCTGTTGCATTGCTGTAACACATCATCAAGGAAACAGCCGGTGGGAACAAGAGTTCTGCAGACTGACAAGACAAGCAACTTTTATTAAAAGCAAACTGTCAACTTCTGTACTTTAGATAAATGCTTTGATTTAGGAGGGTCAGAGACAGGCAGAAGGTGTCAGCAGAGAGATTGGAAAGTCTCTGGGACTGTTCAAGAGATTTATAAGTTGACTTTTGTTTAACTGTTTGGTTTTTTAGTATTTTGGTTTCTTTGAGGTGTTCAAACCCAAGTTGACATACCTTCTAATTTTGCTGTGTGCTGACCGTGCAAGTTTAATAAAAGCACTGCAAATTTTCACTGTTCTCAGTGATTTAGCAGGAAACCTCAATAATCTTACAGGTAAAATGACCTAGAAATAGCCTTTCATCTGCAGTCTATGTATGCATCATAAAAACACAGAAACACAGTCAGCACCAAATGCTGCAACAAAGACCTGAGGGTTTTGCGTCACTGGGCTGCAGTTCATTTTGTGTGTACTGAAATTGTTGTTGTTCTTCCTCATCGATAGAGCAGTTGGATCAGACTTCTCCTGATCTGTGGGCGGGGGCTGCTGTTCTCTACCCAAGCACATTTATACTCAGGTATACCCTGGCAGCCCCAGAACTGGTTCTAACTCCAGGAAGAGCAGGATTTTGCTTGTGGCGACAAAGCAGTCCTGGTTCTGTTGCTTATGGCAGGGACATGGTCAAATGACAGCTGCTGAGGGCAGGGCAGCTGTGGGGGGGTGGCAGCTGCTTCTGGAGGAGGATGGAGAAGCTGCTAGTAGAAGCATCTCTGTCATCATTCAGTTTTGCTTGTCCTGTCTCCCGTGGCACCTCCTGTGCAAGGAGGTAGGTGCCAGGGCTTGTCCTGGGGCAGGGAAAAATCATCTCTCCTTGCGTTGCTCAGAAGCCTTAGGGGGACTTGGGAGCACTGCTGCCAAAGAGCCTCCTTACAAACAGGAACTGGTGGCCAAAGCCCCCAAGCTCCAGCCCTTCATGCATTGTGTGGCGGGCCTGGTAGTAGGAAGGGAACCCTGTTCCCAAGGACAGCATCTCTGCTCTGGACTCTGCGTGTGTCCCCATTGCTGCTGTTAGACCACTTGTGATGGAAGACCTGTGGCAGAATTTTCTTTTGAAAGTTCACTTTTAAAAACAGAAACATGGAAAGTAGTTCATTGCTTTGACTTATTATGGGAAACACGTGTGAGAAGAAGGTAGTAGGACCCACCTGCTAGAATATGCTGCCCAGTGTCATATCCTATCCTTTGCTATTGGAAGTAATTTGAAAGAACATTTTTTACTTTTCCACACTTGCTAGCCAGTTTAAAAAGGAGATTGCTTGTGGTGTTATAATAGCTGCTTACTTTTATTTGGGATAGCTGCTTTTCTGTATGTGTTTTCCTGATGTTTTTGCAGAAGAGGTTATTTCCTTCACCCTCACATGGTTTGGGAAAAAGGATTCTAAATTTTAATTTTAATTTTGTTCTTATGTGTTAAGAACAAAAATGAGACTATCATCAGCTCCCTGGAGGATGTTTAAGATATGAGCTGTGAGCCAGATGTGGGCCATAAAACTCCACAGTTGAGACTCCTTGCAGGCAGCTGCAGTCACCTATCAATGGAGACTACAGATCCCAGCACGCATTGAAGCCAAGCCCCTGGGATCAAGGGAGAATATTCAGTGCTCTGACTCAGGACTTCCTTGAGACATATTTCTATCTTAAAAGCATAGATTCTGTTATCAATTTGATTTTATAAAAATTAACTTTTCCCTCTGGGGCTTCTGGCCAGTGGACGACTTACATGAGATACCATAGTCTTCTACATATAAATAATTATGAGAAAGAGAATACTCATGAATATGTAGACTTACTAGTATTGTTGCTTTTCACCTTGCATAGACTGAAATTATGTTTTGTTAATCCCATGATCCATGAAAGACAGAAACCGGCTGCAATATTGCTGCAAAATGCCCAGCCACCTGAGAACATCGAAATCACAGACAAATCCAGCAAGCTCCCCATTGCAAAGTTATCACTGTTGGTTAAATACCTTAAATACTCAATGCTGTATCAGGCACAAGAAATAAAGTTCTTGTCCCAAAATGCCAACCTAAACAGTCCAAAAGCTCACACATAGATTATAATCTCGGTATTTCACTACTTTCAACCAGTTTGATAGGCAGCTTCCCTATGGGTTGAAGGCAGCAAGGCTCAGAGATCTCAAGATGCAGGAATTCATCACCACCTCAACCAGAGATGGGTTACACATCTTACATCTGCTCAGGAATGGATGAGCAGCATGACAGGGCTGTGCTGAGCCTTGTTTTGTGTGAGGGTAGGTTTTTAAGGAAAAAAAACCAAAAAACAAAAAACAAAAAGTAGCAGGAAATATAAAGACAAGCACAGAGGGAGACTGAAGTCACTCAGAGCCAAAAAAGCATTTGCAGGACAGTTCTCAGTTTTAGGGTCGGGTGCTTGGTCAACGAAGTCTGGGCTTATCTCATGCATGCCTGTGGCACTTTTGCACATGCTTTGGAGATAAAAAGGTCTGTGGTGAAGACATCCCTGTCCATCATCACCACTGTACAACTGACCCAGCCTGCAATACCCTGCATTTTTGGATTGAAAGTAACTCCATTATGTCAAGATGCAAAATTAATTTATGATGGGTTCAGTCTTGTCGCAGTTCCAGAAGTCTGCAATAACCACTAGATACACTACAAATTTATTTCTTCATTCATGATACTTTTGTACCTGTTATAGATGTGTAACATAAGTGTTACAAGGAGTCATAACTTGCATTTTAAATTGAAGCACTGATGCCATCTCAGCTCATAGCTATTTTCAAAAATTAGTGGCGTAAAACATCTTAAGATAGTCCATAGGCCATTTCAAAGCACTGTGCTATATAGAAACACAAGTGAGTGGGTTTGGGGCTTCTGATTAATTTAGGTGCTTTAGGTGCTTTTCTTGCCAACTGTTATTATTGTGGAGGAAAAACGTTTCTGTGTTCATTTAAATGTTAAGAGAGGGTCAGTGCTGAAAAGTGTTTAATTGCATTGGACAGATGACACCAAATAGATTTCATACGTACATCGGAGACAAAGACTTAACTGCAAAAATTAACAGATTTTGTTTAGATGGATGTGACTATGCTTGGGCTTACTACAAAAAGAGCTATTTTTTTTCTTAAATGATGTTATTTGTTTGTACTGGCACAATGTGTTCAGTGCAGGATCTATCAGTACATCCAAGTCATCCGTTAACTTCATCCACTGTCTCAGATGTTTAGAGTTCCCTACCCTATACTGAGTGAAAAATGGACACCAAAGCCACAGGGTGACCTGAACTGACCTAACGTTTGATTGCCTCCATCCCAGTTCATGGGTGAGAGCTGGTGTTGACTTCCACAGTCTTCTACACAGCTTGTAATTGATTTCCATTTGACCTGCAGTGTTTAATTTTGTTCACCAAGGAGCTTCTAGATCATCTTTGTTGTCTGTTTGTGAGCAGGTGACGTCAGTGCACCATATGCAGGCCTGGTTCCACCAGGGGTCACAGGCAACTGTCACCTACTGAGGGACCACCAAGGTCCATTTTGGATGCAGAAACAAACCTTTTATCCTTGAGCACTGAGCGGGGTTTTCCAGAAACTCTTGACTTCATCTTAAATCAACACTTAGTGCCAAATTGAAAAAAACCTCCTAATAAAAACTAACAAATTTGTCTTCACTTTTTTATTTGACAAGGATTTTTAAATGTGCAGACGCTTTTGTTTCCATAAAGCAATCTGGCAAGACTTTATGCTGGTAATGTCTGTTCTGGTGTCCATATGTGTCCTTAAATAATGGCACAAATATAGTAATAACAACAGATATAATCACACTATTAATAGGTATGCTAGGAATAATAGATGTCTGAGCAAGTAGAACAGTGTGTTCCCAGGAGCCTGTTCTATCACCTGCATTATTCTCTTCAGTGCACATTTGAAGGTTCATTCATATGGTTCAAGGTAAATAATATCAAGGTGAAATTATCTCAGTCCACCAGGCAAAGGACTGCTCAACTGTCCCAAAAATGCAATAGCATCAGTAACCCAAAGCAAAACATCTATACTCCATTTCAGTACTCACCTTTTTTTTTTCTTTTTTTTTTCCTTTTTTTTTCTTTTTTTTCCTTTTTTTTTTGTTTTTTTTTTTTTTTTTTTTTTGTGTAAATGCAAACATGGCCATCTCTCATTTTGCTTAATCCTGTTAACAGAAGAAATTCTTCTGTTTCTAAACAAGTATTTCAAAGCTGGTCGCATCCTGCAGGAAGATGTACTTATTGTACAATGTGGAGCATCACCATTATTTACATGAAGGTGCTTCCTGTTAGCATGGTATCCTCCATTCCCTGGCCTCATATTTTACTTGGTGCATGTGGCTAATCACTCTATAAACAGGAAGGACACTTGAAAGATCATCTAAATAAACCCTGGTGTGTATAATTCCCTGCTAGGTTAATGAGGAAGAAGCTAGCCGAAAAAAGAAAATTACTATACGCAAGACAACAGATCTTATGAAAGTAAAAATCTCTTTGCATGTGGGACCCCCATAGTGACTAAACCCACTCCATAGTAGTAAAACTCTGAACAAAAGGAAAACCTGGACTTGGGTGTTTTGTTTTCTCACAAGCAAAAGCACACACATATATTCAGTCCCCATGTGGCCTCAGGTGAAGGCAGAGGAGTTACAAAGAAGGGATTATCTCGCAATACATTTGCAATTAAGTGCTGTGCCACCCTTGCTCTCTTTCCAGCTGGCTTCACATCTTCTTCTGTTGACTTTACACCCCCAAGATGCCCAGAGCAGGCAGGGTGGTCAGGCAAGGGGCATGTCATAAGCAAATGTTAAAAAATATCTAATTTATGATGGACAGTAAAGCTGCTGAAAATTTTGTATGAATTGTCAACTTTTTGTCCCTCTTCCAAAAGCTCCCAGAGACTCTCGGTTTTGGTATTAGGTTCTACTTTCTAACACAGAAATTGCTCAAATAAGCGCTGTTATTTTACTTAAATTCTCAGATGGGGCTTTATTTCATCCAGATGTTACTGCTCATACCCCTGTCTTCATTTAGAGCAACACTTTGTAGAATACCTAATCTTTAAGTCACTTTTACTTTAATTCACCACTATGTTTTTTAAATGACTGTGTTTGACATAAACCACTGGCTGGTTTAACAACTGTGGCGTCTCCACCTTTGGCAAACTGTTCACTTATTTATTCCATCCTCTTTTAATGGAGTTGCTGGAACCACTTAAAATCCATTAATATACTACAAATTTCAAGCACAAATCATATTTGTGTGAATTAGTGCAGTTGGGAAGACTGAGTAACTTCTACTTCATAAGAAAGCAAGTCCATTGTAAATGTGTAACTATAGTCTTCAAACAGGTTAAAGATTTTCCACAAATACTGGGAGTTGAATCCATATTTTGCAGTATTAATCCACTTTACTCTCTTTTTAATTTTTATTCTTTTTTTTTTTTTTTAGTTTTTATTTTCTAAGATGTTCCATGGACTTTATGTATCTGATTTGTTGTCACTAACTGTCAGCTACAAATGCATCTGTATACACTATATTAAGCAATTATAATGTTTTTTGCATGTATACATGCATATATATTATTCCTGTCCATGCCATATAATACAATATTTCTCAGGGACTAGATCATCTCCTTGCTTATGCCCCTTATTGATTTCCATGCTGATGTGCCAGACAAGCACAGAGTTTCTTGGCTTTAGCTTTAAACCAAAGAAAAACTAAATACCATCACCTCACAGCCACTGCTGAAAGTTCAGCTGTTTGAAATGAAATTGGCTTGAAACAAACTCAAGGTTTTCAATTAGTGTCTTCAAACATATTTTTTGGTAAGTTAAAGGATTTAAGGATATAGATTCTTGAATGAGACAAAACCAACAAATGAAAATCATCAGTAAAGCTTGGACTAAAATGCTTTGGAAGCTGATTTGAAATTTATAAAAATTGTAATAGAAGCTTGAAAACAGGTCATAATTCTCAAAAATAACACAAGAACTTAAAAGAGAAACTAAATAGTTGGAAAGTCTACTTACACACCAAAGTCATAGCAGGGTCTATACTCTGGTTAAGCAAGGGGGAACACCTCGGTGTGGTGTTAGATGAGCCGACCTATTGCCCATTGGAAGTATTGCAGTAGTTTCCTAATGCCTCCTACAGCTCTGGCCAAAATCTGACCCTGATTATATTGGAAGGGTTGTCCTGGAGTATCTCCCAAGTAGCCAAGACAGGAATCTATTCTGGTATGTTCAGTTCTCTCAGTCTTATTGCTGTTTTTTGGGGAAGTGAAGGAAACAGCGATATGACATGCATCAACCATACACCTACCCTGCATCTCTGATACATTTCATCCCATCTTAACAGCCTTAATACATTATCACATCTTCCCGCTCACCATTTTTTCCCAAAGGTAACGACCAATACCAAAACCGAACATGACAGATGTAGCTACCTTAAATATACATTTTATCTTGCATGTTCAGTTTCTTTCCTCCTTCCTCCCAACTCACAGCCTGCACAGCATTTTGCTTTTGAAACATTTTGTCCTTGTATTATCTTCACTTGCTTTCCCTCCATTTTCCTAGAAGAAAATGACTTGCTGGGAAGCTGAATGGCTTTGGACTTGTGCTGGAAAGAAGTTAATTGCTGCAGGTGTCCAAACTTGCCAGAGCCTGATACTTCCTTAAAAACCAGGGTAGGGGAGCAGTTTCGTATTTCACCTTTTCTGCTGTTGCAGGGGACACATGCAAGTGGCTGTTTGCAACACTAAAAGGATCCAGAGAGCTCCCAGAATCTCTTGCTGCTGTTTGCTTTGTACTAAGGAGCATTATTGTCCTAGACCACTTGACCCAGCTTCAGCTGCAGCACAAGGAGAGAATAACGTCACGTTTTTCTCCCTCTAAGAGAAGCACAAGCTCCTTCTTGGAGCTCACCCCTGGCTCCTCTCAGCCATCACTGCAGAGCCACCTCACGCATCTCTCGCATCCCAAGTCACGCGAAGTCCATGTAGATCTTATCCTGTTTCAATTAATTGTCCCTCTCAATCTCTCCATTGGTCTTTGAGCCCCTTTCTGTCTTTGGAGACTGAGAGGGACCAGAAAAAGGCCAAATATCCAGAGCTCAGGGCTCCCTTAAGAAGGATTCGGTTTCCAGAGAGGACTATAATTACAAGCAGTATTCAGGCAACATGGTGTTAGGTGTCTGCTCTCAGGCTGGCGTGGAATAGAAACAACAGCCTCAGCTTTTTCCCAGCAGCTTTACACCACCTTGGCTTCTCCAGTGAGTTATTCCTGATTTACACTGATGTAAAAGAGAGAGAGAGGAAAAAGAGATGTGTCAGGGCTACAGGGTTTTGTACCTGACACAGCCAAGAAGCCAGAAGGAAGAAATCACTCAAAAATCTTTCTCTTACCAAAACGCAGAGTAAGACTTAGTAAGAGGATTTGATGATACTGATTTACTGGCAGAGAAAGAGACAAGTATGCACCGGTAGAAACATTTATTTTCATAGCTGTTCAGATATACAAGACTTGGTTTTAATGATGTTGGCCCAGGTTTGTTTTCTTCACTGGTTTTGGTTTGTCCCATGTCATGTTCAGCTCATCTGTCACAGAGTGGCAAGCAGCGTTATCATTACCAAAAGAAATTAAAACCAGCCAAGAAGTCAAACAGAAAGATGTGATCTGCCATAATAAGAAAACAATTAATTTTTTTCTTCTGACTTTTCCCAAAAATGTGAGAGCTATGCTGCCTCCAGAAAAAGATGAGACTCAAATCTGCATTATGTTAGCAGAAACCACCTGCAGTTAATTACAGCTAGATAAAGAAATTACTTGTCTTTTGGTCCAAATCTTCTGTCTTCAAGGCCCATATCTGTTCCAAGCAGCACAAAAGAAAGGTTTCAGCTCTAATTTATTCCGTGTTAGGCAATGAATGGCACTCACAGCCTTCCACTCCTCACTCCTCCTCTGTGCTCCTATAGTTACAGCTCCTGGCACCACGTGATTCACCTCACCTTCATGATTTAATGAATCGGAGTGCGGGTGAACTGTGTGACTAAATTAAAATGTCTCCCCCAGCAAATATTGTGTGAGGGCTCAGGTATCCATTTCTATTGGCAGTGGTTTCCAGTCTGCAAGGGCTCCTTTCCTGCAGGAAGTATGATATTTTAACCGAAGCAAGGAATACACTTCTTCCCTTGACCACCAGTGTCAGCGTTAGATGCATATTAAAGTTTGACAGGAGGCTAGAAGACATATTTCCTCTAATATCAGACTGGTCTTTGTAGATTTTCCCTTTCAGACAGATCTGCTCTTTTGACTCCTGTTAGAGCTGAGAAACAATGCAAAGAGTGGTCTTACAGCACATTTTTAAAGGAAACTCTTTTTTTTAGGGTGGCAGAAAGCTCAGGGGGTTTTATCTGTTATACCTTAGCTTGTTGGTAATTTTTGTGTGTGCATGCTGGACCTGACCGCTGGCTTACTTGCCAGAAGCATGTCTCCCAACTAAAGCAGAGTATATCGCATCAATTGTACGCTATCTCTTAATGGTTTCGAAGCAGTGACTTCATCAGGGCTCTGACATACAGTTAGTGCTTCGTGCAGACTAAATAACATTATGCAGAACTTCCGTTGTTCTAAAGGCTGTTTTTCATGTAGAGGAGGGATCCAAGGCTTATCCCAGACTAGGTCCCTTTGATTAAACACAATGTAATTCTATTTTTCCACTGTGTGCCAACAATAATCCCCATATCTATCAGTTCAACCACATAGCTGTCAAATTTAGATGCTGTGTTTACTTTTCTAAAGCCATTATCAACCAGATTTGTTCACCTAATTTCAGTGTAGTTACAAGACAGGGCCATACTACGGACTTCTTGTGCTTCTGTCACATCTAATTTGATCATTTTCTGCTAAGTTAAAGTCTAACCTGCTGGGCCTTTGACAAACCAGAAAACCAGTTTGCTCTTTCATTGACATCTAATCTCTGAAATACCAGCATTTGTGAACAGACATATTCTCTGAGTAATCCACTCCGTTTCTGCTGTAACACTGAGGGTGAAAAAAAAAAATAAGAGCTTGTGTCTTCCAGACTGCAGTGTGAGAGCTGTGACCGTATGCAACGAGCCAGAACAGACAAAACCCCAACGGAGGAATCCAAGTGCTACCAAATCACACAAGTATTTAAAGATATTGTTTTTATTCGTAGTCAAGCCCTTCCCTGTCACGGGGTGCGTCTCCACAGCCTGAGGCAGATAGTTGCCAGGAAATTTTCTCGGGGGGCATAGCACCCTATGGAAGCGCCCTACTGCCAAGAAGAGATTCTTTATTTTGCTGTTTAAGTGTTGTTTAACCGTCTTTTGCTAATGTGAAAGTCTGGAACTGGCTTGCACCCAGCCATGTAGCCATCGGCTTTGTTCCTTTAAACCCTCCAAAGCTTTCTCCTTTCTGCTTTTCATTATTTGTCCCCTTGTCCCAGCACCCCTTTTGCTGCAGTTTCCTGGCCAGCCCATCAGTGCACAAGGTCATGGCACGACTTCAGGCTCCCTGCCCCGCTCAGGCGTTGCGACCACAACAAGGGGAGGTGGTCCAGCATCACCGTAGCGCGTGGTGGTAACCTGCTGCTCCTCCTCGGCGCATGGGGAGCCAGGAAAGCTGGAGCCACGTCTCATGGAGTCACTCATGATCAAAGAGAGGATAGGGAGGGGAGGTAGCAATGGGTTTGCCAGGAATTTTTGAAGAGACAGGTCAGCGTTAGGACCTGGGTTTGTCTGTGAAGGAAGAATTCAAAACGAAGAGATGTGCAAGTTGTGCAGAGAGGTAATGCCAGGAAAATTGTCTGAGCATCAGCCCTGAGCAAACATGAAACTCAGCAATCTTCACAGCATGATGAATGTCTGCCATTTTGACAGGAAATGCCAAATGCCTTGAATTAATTATGTCTCTAACGTTTTCCTGCTGGAGAGAGAGCTTTGGCCCATTTGAAATAATGAAGCTTAGACAAACAAACAAGAACTGAAAAGGCTAAAGTCATTGCTGTTAATCTATCTTCAATGAAATTAATGGATATTTCCCTTCCTTCTACCCCCTTCTCCCTGCTCCAATTTAATTCTAAACAACAGAGCCCATATTCCAAAGGATTTTGCTGATGCTCCTCCATATAAAAGCCTCAAAGAACAAAAGAAACCAAGAATTCAACAGCAATAGTCAACAGATGTGAAGTGGCGGATTTAAGATGCCTTAGAAAGCTGCACCAGATAAGCAAGCAAGGCTGCTGCTGGGGAAGTGTTGTCAAAGTGGTACCACACAGGAACAAGGAAATTATTGTGATAATCCCAAACTGGCCTCTAAGGGGCGGTAATACTGGAGCAAACTAGAGCAGTCATATGGAAAATTAAGAAAAACTCTAAACAGAGAGAGGCTTATGTGGGAAGGCCATGAAAGAGGCAAGAAAAAGCACAGAAGAAAACTAGTACCAAAATCCCAAATGATTTGCTGCTATTTGGAAACACTGGAAAAGCAAATGTTCACCAAAAATTATCGTCCTCAAGTTCCCTGGAGGGAAGGAATATCTATATTACACACGCTTCATGAAGGAATTATCACATGGACCTTCACATGAAATGCTGATATTTTCTACAAAGGCAGAACTTTCAATGCAAAGTGTGAGCATTGGCCTTAGTATGGGGATTGTCTCTGGGAAGGGAGACAAGGGGGAAAAATAACATCATTGAGATCCTTAACTATTATTCAACAAAACTGAGTTTAGCTGTGCAGAATAATCAGCAAAGCTTAAAGGGACTTAGAATTTTGGAGAATGAACTAATGCCAAGTCTACTAAAAGATACTACTCCCTCCCAAATTACAGTTGATTTATAGAAGTTGTTTCATTCCAGACAAAGTACTTGCCACAAAGCTACTAGGCAGACTATGAGAGTTTCAAAGCATCGCCCTTCGAGAATGATCTCTATCCAGGTATCAAACAACATTTAAACAGAATAAATCAAGTATGTTGCTGAAGTGATTATTCAGAGCACGAATTTTGGCTGTGTCATTGATAGCTGTATTTTCACTTTTTTTTTTCTTTTGCAAAATCCTTTTCAAAGTGTGGCCTGAAATGCATTTGTTATTTAAAAGAGCCTGTGTATGTATGTACACGTGCATATACAGAGTGGTTTATATTTAACAGCTATTTGCACCGATCCACAAATTCCAGAGCAAGACAGCTCTTCATTCAAGTAGCATCCATACTCCCACAGTCACATTTCTTTGTGAGTTCCCAGGCAATATTCACTTTTCCAGCAGAGGGGAAAAGGGATACAGAATCAACCACCAATTAAGAAATCTCACTTTCTTTTATCTGTCCCCAACTTCATAGGAGAATTTGAGGAAATTGTACCCAGACTGGGACGTGATGGGGCAGCATAGCTCTCTCCCAGTACACACACATGGAATTCTTGCTCATGGGACCAAGGTGCACACCTGGATCTCTCCATGAGACAGAGTCATGGTGGGCCCAGACTCCCAGGAATGCCATATTGCTTCTCGGTTCCCTGCTTTAAATGCAGTTGTATGTTATAGAAGCGTACATCAGTTCACATCTGGAGAGCCACAGCAAGTCTGCTTGATTTTCCTGCTGGAGGAATAGCAGTTGTGAGATTTTAAGGTACTACAGGAGAAGGAAACTAGAGTGATGTCTGGCTGTGCTGAAAATTACCTTGTGATATAGGAAAGCTGCCTGTGACATTTCCCAGAAAAGCTAACTTGAAATGTGCATCTGAAAGAGGCTTTCAGCACGCAAACTGGCATTTGGGCAAAGCCCAGCTTTACCCAGGAGACCCTCTGTCCCCATTCTATCGAAACAGTAGGTTGGGTTTTCAAAATCTATATTGTATAACCACAGACATATGTTTAAACATGCCCAGTTTGTTTATCCATCTGTATCCACTCCTCCGACATTTCTGTATGGTTGCCACCAGCCAGGCAACCACTGGGCATGTGTTTGTGCTGGAGCCTGATTTACAAATACTGATCAGCTACTTGCACAGGTCAGCAGCACACAAAGACATGGTCACAGTGTGGTCTTCATTTTAATAGCTGACCAGGATGCTCATCTTCATTAATTAATACTGATGTTCAGAGAAAAAGTTATTCAGTGCAGATATTTACTTGTAGGTTGTTTCCTAGAACTAAGCATCAGAGTGGAGGAAGGGAGGGAAAAATTCCAAAGGCAAAAAAAAAAAAAAAAAAAAGGTCCAAATGGTTACTTTTTCCCCAAGAAATAAAACTGTCCATAATCTTGGGGTAATGAATAGTTGTTTCTAAAATCAGTGAAGAAATAGCTAGTAATAATGATCTGTAAGAACATCATTAGAGTTCAGTACTGATGCTATTAGTATAAACATGATGATTTCTAGAGTTCAGAGCATCCTTTGTGGAT
Organism: Balearica regulorum gibbericeps; assembly: GCF_011004875.1. Lineage (NCBI taxonomy): Eukaryota > Metazoa > Chordata > Aves > Gruiformes > Gruidae > Balearica > Balearica regulorum. The sequence goes on along the minus strand of NC_046187.1, from coordinate 52,398,171 downwards.
AATGACATCCATTCACTCATTCAGGCTTTGTTTTGCAACTAGGAGATTCTATTTTGGAAAAAGAAAGCTGAGATTTTTCAGAAACTGAGGGCTGACAAGCTGTATTAATTACAGTAGTGAGTCTCTCGGACCAAGCCCTGCCAAAGGCCAAGCAGAGTGGGTAAAATACTCCAGAAGTATAAAATACCATTTTCTGCTGCCAGTTACTGACCTTTCATCATAAATCTCAAAGATCCTTTAACCTTTGGGATGTATTACTTTCACACAAAAAAGTAGGAATAGAGTTGCTTATTCAACTTCTCAGAGAATGAAGTGTGTGTATGAAGACAATTTTTCCCAAGACCTTCCTGCAAAATGTCTTGTGGACTACTATTCTTGTAGTATTCCTAAATTATTGCAAATGCAGCATCCTGTCAATTACAATTACTGAGAGACATGACCAGTAGGTCACTGTTCCCAGATATCCCGAACATGTCAACTTTCATTATTGTATCTTAATATCATCCCTTCTCCAATTGCTATTTGCATTCTACCAAACACTGGCCAGTTGCTTTTTGGGTGAAACTGCTAGTTATTGAGTAAGACTGATTTATAGCTAGGACTGAAAATGCGTTCTTGAAAGCAGTAAGGTGACTGATAAAAGCTATGGTTGGGGTTAAAGCATAATTGAATGTCTAAGCTGCACTTCGACTTGTTGCCTCTTGCTTCCCAAACCCTTGATCTCCCCCATCCCTCCCAGCTCTCCTGCAATTTCTGGCTCCTGTGCCAAAAACCTGACGTTGCATGGCTGTGCTTTTACAAACTGGTACAGAAAGCAGAAGTACTTTGGCCTTCAGGTTTGGGCAAGTGTTCCCAAAAAGATTATTCTTTCAGGAAGCATGAATTGGCGCGCCCAGTGATGACCTCTTATTTCAGCTGCCGTGCGTCTTAGGGAAAACAGGAGTTCAAGAAAGGCAAACTTCTGTCCTTCTCCTTCTCTGTCCCGGTGCTCCCGGGCTTGGAGGTTTGCCAGGATCCACAACTGGGGTCAGATAGGGAGAGCAACTGAGGTCCAAGGTCAAACTGCAGGGCTAGTGGGAGATGTTTGCTGGGGCCTGGAGGGGAGAGGAGACAGGGAATGTAATGAGCTCAGAGAATGGGGATCTCGACAGGAAAATGCACCGAGGGCAAGGAGATGAATGAACATCGACTCTCAAAGGGCGGGGGAGTTTTCTTTTTTCTGCAGAAGCCAGACCCCATTTCTCTATCAAGCTATACAAACATAAGCTAGAAGTAAAGCAAAAATACATTTACTGAGTGCAAGTAAATTGAATTAATACAATGGAAATTAATTCTCCAAACCCAGCAGCTCTCCTAAAATCACCAGGAGTCAGTTTATCTTTGCTACAGGCCATCACATGGGAAAAGCTTCCTGTCTGGCTTCTAAAATGTTCCACTATGAAAAAAAAAGATGCATCTGCTGGGGTTTTGTTGTTTCTGGGGTTTTATACCAGACAAGGCTGCACCAAAGCCCAATATCTGCAGTTCCTCGTTGGCCAGCTTTGAGGGAATACAGGTAAGCTCCTCCTTTCCTACCTCAGGATGGGAAAACTGACAAAAGGAGGCTCTGAACTGGGGAGAAAAGCTTCAGATATCTTCTGTGGTAGAAGTAGCAGGCTAGAATGAGCAAGAGCCATTTCTAATAAAAAGTGTGCCAGGAAAGTTAAGCAGAAAGGTCCTTTGGATTACAGCAAGGCTTTAATTGATAACACAGTTAACAAGGAAATAACTCCACAGGGATGCTCAGATGCGGTCAAGATGGACTTCTTACAAAGTTAAGTCAACATGGCACAGAAAAAGCAACCCCCAAGCCCTGGGGCTGAGGCCGTTCCAGGCCACTGCACCCGCCACAGGGAATCTTTTTGCAGTGGCATTTCACCATGTGTCAGCCCTTTGTTTCACCATCTTCCAGTAGCCTCCTGCACTCCTCGGTCACGCCGCCTGGACATCTACCTACAGCAGTGTTTGCCAAAGCAAAGGCAAATAGGGGGAATGGCAGCCAGGGTGTGGGAAGTTGGATAAGGACAAGCATGGAGACAGGGAAAGAGAGTGGGAGCTGAGAGGTGCTGTGATCAAAACTGGAGAAATCAAAGGAAGGATGCGCTCACCGCAAGGCAAAGGTTGAGGATATGAGGTAGTAACCCAACGTGGGACCTGTCCATCACTGAGTGAGGTCCAGGGACCTGGCCAGGAGAAGCCGGCAAGATTAGAGACAAGAGAAGAAAGCAAGACTCAGCCACACACACGGGCAAGGCATCGCCTCCAGTACCTGTACCTAGTTAGATGGGGGAGCTGCCCACACTTGGGCCTTCAGAGTAGGGGTGCTGCACTTTGGAGTACTTAAGTGCATGCGGTCTCTCAGGGGACAGAGCGGTGGCTGTCTGCACCTTGATTGCCTGAGTGAGTCAAGAGGGGTGAACTGGACCTTGCCCACATTTCCAGAAAGCACAGTTGCTGTTATGAAATATAGTTGCTCTACTCAAACAACCGTATAATCCCCTGTTTGCTACAAGGCAAGATGTGTGAACCCCGGCCATATGAAGAGATGTGTTTAGCATCGCTCCCTCCTTAGCTTCGAGCTAACAGTGAACAAAGGGGAATTCTCAAAAAGAACTTTGAAGCTTCCTTTTTTCTACCCCTGCCCCCGTACGGAGCGGTCCTGCGTGTGCTGGGCAGTTGCAAGCGTGCCCTCCGTTTGCACAGCTGTGAGCCCTGCGGTTTTGTGCTCCCACAGAAAGATCCATTTGCCTCACACAAACAAACAAACAAACAAAGAGCATACCTTTGGTGTGCTATTAAGGAAGAAAGGCACTTCTGTTTGGTATAAAAAAGTGAGTCAGCTTTCTTTACTACTTTCTTCTCATCTGATTAGACATCAGAGAAGCTAATAAAAATAATTTTCCAGCAAAGAAATCCCAGTTTCTCCAATTATTTTGCATTTATTTTCTTACAGGCAATCTCTTCCATATTAACAGTTTCCCTTTTGTGTCTCCAGCTGCTGCCCCAGGAGCACACCTCCCCTTCTCCAAGTTTTGCAATGAGCCAGCCCCAGGAGGTGGCTCAGGCATGACCATAAGCTTCGTCAATATCTGAGCTGTGTTACTGAAAGCTGCTCCAGAAAGAGGAGGTGCAGAACAGCAGATCCTCTGAGCCCTTACGTAAAGAAGGAAATTACACATTCTGCACTCCTAAAAGCACAAGGGAGACGGGACTCTCAGATGTGTCAAAACAACCAATCCAGTCATCAATCTTTTCCTACAAGGTTCGTACAACAGCCCATTTGCCATGCATCCCTAAAGTGCGACACTCCTGACGTTATAAAACCATCTGAGCTAAAATACTGGGAAGCCAGGCAATGTTACAGGCAATAACACCTGTCCCCTTTCCTTGTTTTTGCAGAACAAGCATGTTTTATGAATTTGGACATTTTGCAGCGGTATAAAGCACGCTGCAATTCACTCTGCATTAGGCAGCCAGAGCTTCTGGACTGCTTTCACTGCAAGAGCAAGGTAATAACATAATATGAAGGACAAAAAAGTGGTTGAGTAAGAAAATACCCTGAATTTGGAATTAAATGAAACCTCAGACAAAACCAGCATTAAAGACATACCATGGGCATTTTAGCAAATTTCTGTGCACTAATGGCTGATAGATCCTTACCTTTGATATACTGAGCTTTACTATGTCAAAAAGCAGAGCCTCCTGCTCTGTGTAACAAGCCACATGCATAAATTTTGGCAGAGGAGAGAAAATGAAATCAGCAAAAGACCTGGCCATCTTGAATGGAGAGAGGACCAGAATGCTGTTTTCTGTTCACACAAGAGAACGGCAAATGGCAGCACAGGCCCTTGTCCCCAGCTCTGCACCACTCGTAATGTAAAATCACCTGGAAAACTCAGTGAGTCTAGGAACTGATAAAGCCTGAAGAAATGGGAACAAGAACGTCCCCTGCCAGGGGCTCTGGTTGGTGCTTGCTCAGTGGAAAACCCCAGAGGGAGAAAATATCTATTTACACCATGTGGATCTGACCAAGGACCAGTGAACCCAAAGCCAACTCACAGCCCCAAAACCAGCTGCTCTCCCTCGTGTTAGATGCTTTGGGCCCTGGTTGACCAGTCCTCCCTTGACCAGGCTTTACATCCATGGATGGAGGCTCCTTCAGAGCCCAGTGCCACAAGGTTTCTGCACAAGGAGGTCCTGCACACGTCCTGGGAAAGCAGCAGGGAAGGGGACCAGGGAACTCCTCTTCTCCACTGTCCCCTCCAGCTCCCATGGCACCTCCACACCATACTTGATTTTTTTCCTTTGGAAAAGGGATGTCATCGTCAACGAAGTCTTACAAGGTGGTCAAGGATTTGGTATTTAGCAAACCCAGACACAGCAGAGTCCTGTTGGTCCCATTTCTTTGCTTGCACCCCAGAACACGAGGCAAATCACCTTGGTGTACCATGCTGCAGGCGAGGACACCCCAAAATAGCAGCGGTCTCTGCTGTGGAGTTTGCTGGCAAGTATCAGGGCTAGCACCAGGTTTATACGGGGAACGAATGCAATATGGTTGTGGAAGAGCATGCAAGAAAAGAGGCAGCCCTCAGACTGCGGGTGAAAACAAGGCCCATTTTTAACAGGATGCAGAGAAGCATGACAAATCACTAAGTGTGGTTTTATGGGCTTGTGTGCTTTATTGTGCCATTTTTTTCTAAGCTCCTGTCTTCAGATGTTGGCAGCAGGTGACAAGCTTGCTAGCCAGTTGTAAAGAGACAACTGCACGGGTACCACTGCACTGTTTAAAACTGACTCCTTGCTCATCTTTAAAACAAAACGACAAGGGAGCTCAGAAATTTGGGGGCAGAAAGCTCCAGGGAGGAAGGAACAACAGAAGAAATAAGAAATGGCAGTGGCTCAGCAGAAGACGGTAACAATTTGGAGTGTTTTCTTTTGCAAGCAGTGAAATGAAGGATAGGAGTGATGACAAACAGAGATAAGGGGAACCTATCAACATTCCTTGTAAAGCATATGGCCCTGTAAATGAGAGTTCACTGCCTGATAGCATCCATTATTGTACATTCTGGATGGTGTGGGACTTTTCAGCAGATGCTGCCAAATCTGCCTCGCCCACCCTGTGTTTTATTATATGGATTACAGCCTTCAAAGCTGTGAGCTGGCTTTCTTTAGATTTAAAAAAAAAAAAAAAAAAACAAAACAAAAAAAACCCCAACAACTAAAAAAACCCCAATCATCTGAGCTATTCTCGAGCTGACTTACGACTAGCGTGACCCTTGAGAGCTTCAGCCAGAGCATCATGCCTTTTGTTTACTTCTGAATTTCTCCTCAAATTGTTTAAGACCAGACAAGTATGGAAAAACTGAAAAAGCACCAAGCTGGAAATCAACATCACAATACTTTGAAACCTGCTCCAGGCTTTCAGAAAATTCCTGTGCTGTTAGCCATGATTTGCAGGAAAACATGCAGGAAAGCCTGGCAGGGGCTGGGGGTCTCCACCCCGCAGAGCCCTTTTCCCATCCTTTTCTGTCTGTTGACATTAAGTTCAAAGCCAGGCTGGGAGACCTGTTTTGTCAGATGGGGTGGGTGGCTGCTCGGAGAGGTGGTCGATAACCAGCACGTTGGCCCCACGCACAGCATCACCGAGAGCTCTGGGAAGAGACAGTGCAGCCTTGTACTCCTTATTTATTTACACAGTAGCTCATGGAGATTTAAATGAAAAAAGAAAGCATTGGGAGCCCAGAGCACAATGCCACCAAAACTATTCTGGTGCCAACAAAGACTGAGTAGTTAAGCCTGACAGATTCTGGGTTTCTGTGTGAAGGTCAGCTAAACAAGCTGGTTTTTTTTTTGGGGGGGGGGTGGGTGTTAATTTTTTAAATAGGCATCTGTTCTATTTCGTTATTATTTTTTACTTGATTTATCAGCAGGATACTGGAGTGTTAAAGCCAATACAAAACAGTAGCCAGCGGTCTGGCAAGGCCACCTTCAACGTGCTAGGTGTCTGTTTCAAAATAAATACGGCATCTGTTGAAGTAAAACTGAGTTTCCTGGAAGAAATCCGCCCCTTCCCAGCCATCCCTTGCCTTTCCCAGGAGGTAGCGACTGGGGTTCAGAGCAGCCGTGCACTGCTGGGGCTGGCTGAGGTGTATTCACACACTCACCCAGAGGAGAAGACAGGGGATGGAGAGGAGAGGCAGAAGTGGTCCAGGGAGGATGCCCATCTCCCCTAACCACCTCTGGCAGAGATGGCTCACAGCAGCACAAGCCATTGCCAAAGGGAGGGAAACATGTCCCAGTTCAACTGTACTTTTGCTTCGTCCTTGGAAGACCTAGCATGTTAAAAAGACTAGGCTGTTTTCTATAATTTATTTCTTAACTGCTATATATCTCCATTATGTGACAGCCCACTTAAGAAACACAAGGAATTTTTGAGACCTTAATTAGAAAAGATAAAATTAAATGTTTGAAGAACTTTTGAAAACAAGCATATCAAGAAGTTCCCACCATTTTCACTGCAAGGCTGAAGCATTTTCCTTTCCAGGAAAGACCTGCTTTTTGTTACCTTTGCATACTCTTTGTTTACTAAAGTAAGAATTTTTCTCTTCACATACACGTGTTTTCCCAAGTTGTACTTATCTGTCTCCTATCAGTAGAAGAGCTTGCATAACACTTAAAACCAAGGTAGCAGAACTCACCACGTGATTTGAAAACATTGTGGGAGTACCGTCCTAAAAATGTGTGATTATATGATGAAAAGACTGAATGAAATACATAATATGGAGAAAAAGTTACCTCATGCCTGGTCTTATTGAAGTAACAAGAAATCTGAAGTTGCTGAAGTAGCCTTTTCAAATAAAGCAATGAAATTACCTTTTCATTGAATCATCAGATTTTTGTTTAATGTTTCTTTAAGACAAGCAAGAAACCAAGCTGGGTGGAAGATCTGTTTTCCCTCTTTAATTAATCCCTGTCTCAGACTTTGAAAACTTTTCTGCCCACTGTTTTAAAGCAACATCATTTATCTTGAGTACCAGGGATCCATTTAATGTTTTTCAGAGTCATTCAGCTCTTTCTGCAAAGTCAGTATCCCCACCCTTGATAAGACTGGCAGATTTCAGTCCAAGCTATAGGTGTTAAATGTCTTCACAAACATCAGTCTGGCCTTGAGTGAAGAGAAATCAAGGGAAACCTATAGGAAGCTTTGGGTAGGACTGCATGGAGCTTAAGGAAAAATTAGAGGCAGATTTATACACCGCTTGGTTTCTGTCTTCTTGCAGGGCAGATGTTACAAGGCTGCTGCAAGGCTGCAATTGCTTTGTCACGTCAGATGAATTGTCAACAAAAAGCACTTGGCTGCTCCTAAGGTATAAGAGTGATTTTCTGCAAAGCTTTCAGATCCAGGCTTCTAAGAAAATTATCTCCTTGTTTCAGTAGGAAAAAAAATGAATTAACTAAAGTCATAAAACTGGTGATACAGTTAATCAGGACATTAAATCTAGGGTGAGAATGTGTTTCATAAAAGAAAACATATTCCAATCAGACTGAACATTTACAGTCTAGAAGTAGCATTGTATCATTAACTGCCCTCTTAGTATAGCCATTTTCCTATTAAATGCAAGCTTCTGATTGGAAAACCAAGCACACAAATGCAGTAACTTGACTTTACAAGGTATGGCACAAATTAAGTGGAGCCTTTAACACTGAACATGCAACTGTTATTACAGTTGTGCCCAGAAAGCCATATTTCATATATGCAAGATTGTTAGAGCTACCTTGAAAAAGTGATACTTTGCAAATGATTTTTTTTCTATCTTTGCACAGTAATTAGCCATTAGAAATAGATGCAGCTCAATAGCTCCTGTTAAAATACCTTTTCCTTGGACTTATATCAGAACTGGATTTAGCCCAGCCAATCTGATTCTGCAAGTGAGGGTTAAGGAGATTTTTATTTTTTTACCTTGTGTAATGCAGTTTTACTGGTAATGAAAGCTGATGAGAAAAGTATAATCAAACCCATGTTTTGTTGAATATTTTATAGATATCATGAAAGATATATCTCCCACTGTGTTTTTAAGGACTTATTTCAGAAGTAATATTTTAGTACTTTATCAAAACCAGTTGGATTTTTTTTCAGCTGGGTGTTGGATGCCAATGCTTGTTACTCATCTTTTTCCAAACATTTCAATTAAACTCACATAAAACAGAATACTCCAGATAAACCCTCAATCCAATGTAATTTAATGCCAGTTTCACTCTGGTTTTAACCTGATCCTCTTACGTTGCATGCAGCAAACCGGTCAAAGCCTGTAATGGACAAGAGAGGGAGCTCTTTTGCTGCATCTTCTCTGCAGAAGTGCACTTGGTTTCCTTAAAATTCAGGGCTGCTTCCAGGATTTCATAACACAGGAAACAGAAGTTATGTGTTCTCCAGAAGATTAGATATTGAGCAACGCTGTTACCAAAAAAACAAAACAAAAGCAAGAAAACAAGCTCCATTTGCCTTCTCTTCCAAAAAAATAGAGAGTCTTTAAAAGTCACCTTTTCGTACTGAGCTGGAAGGCTTTCCCCTCCTCTTTCTAAAATGTGGAGACTGGCAAAAAAGTAATCTTTTATAAGGTTTTATTACAAATAAAATGAAGAAACAGGGAAAAGTAGAGCCCTGTGTGGTCAACCCTCGACTGTCGAACTAAAGGGTAAACACATTTTTGCTCCGTCACATTGTTGTTTGACTGCATTCCCAAGCTTTACCTTCTCTGGGCTCAGAGCAGGGGGTACGTTACACCAATAAAGGTCAAATTGCAAGAACTGTGCAGCTCAACCTGCTAAAGCTGTGGTGCTTTAGCAGTCCAGTTGCCTCGGACTGAGATGTTCTATACACCATGAACATCCCTGTGAGTGAGCCACATCAGTGTGTCTGGACACCCAGCCACGACTGAGGCTCAGGCTCCAGCCCCAGCAGCATCCCAGTAGAGACGGGACAAGCTCAGGTGATGCTCAGCATCACTGGTGTGCCAGACCTTGGCGAGGAAACTTCTCCTGGCAAGTGTCTGCTGATGGACTTTGGGAAGGTGCAACACCACTGCTGCTACCCAAGAGAGGGCAGCCCGGGAGCAGTGATGCCCCGTCTTTCCCACCTGCCGCCTCTTCAATTCTGGGAAAAATAATAATAATTATAAAGAAGAGAACAAAGAAACAAAGGATGAGCAGGGTTGGTGAGCAAGTAGAGGCATGTCGGAAAGGGTGTGAAGGAGCACATTTTGGGCTTTCCCAAAACCAGCCACATCACCATTGTCTGGCACAGCATCCAACTGCAAACCCAGAGCCCGCTCCCTCCCAGCAACAGGCTTCAGGCTGGATTGCAATGAGGAAAGGATCAGGCTCTTGAAGAGATGGATGCGTGGTCCGAACCCATCGAAATCAGTGAGCATTTAGCTGATATTCACTACAGCCAGCAGGCCATTTGGGCATGAACTTCGTGCTGGATTTTAAACTGAGACATGTTTGCTTAACAGAGACAGACAGCAAACCCCAAGCTCTGAGGGAGGATGTGAATTTTAAAAACATCATTCAGCTTTCAGGAAAACTGCAGCAGTTGCCTCATCCGTGTCAGTGCCTACTTAAACTCCCTCCTCCAAAACAACCCCACCCAGAGATGGCTGCTGTCCCGGGAAGTGCTTTACCTCAACACAACTTGTATTTTGAAGAGGCAGGCTGCAGGCTGTACTCAAATTCCTGTTTTGTTTCATTTTTTTTCTTCCTTTCCTAAGTGTACCATTTGGTGAATGTTTGACTAAAAACCAGCAGACACCTATTCCCCAGAAATGAAAAAGATGGCAAGCTAGTCTGTAAACAAACCAGATCTTTGCTGGACTCAAATGTTAATGATGCTTCTTGTGCGTCTGTGCAGCAGAAGTGGACCGGTGACTATAATCTACTCTATTTTTCTTCCTGTGACATAAAATAATGCTCAAACCTCATAAATAGTGACCTCTCTCCAATCTCTGACTGGAACTTGGCAGCTCCAGTCCTTGTGGAGCAAAGCTGGAGCCAGCAGATCCCCGAGCAAGGCGTTGCTGCTTGTGTTTGCAGGGTTACGCCGTTCAGCTGGGGGCTGCTTGGTGGCCTGTGCCCAGGCATACTCCTCTGGGGCATCCAGGAGGGACCAAGAGATGGAGCGAGAGAAGCAGCACTTAATTTAGCATTAAACCATTGAGGGTAATATATCCTTTTGTGTTAGGGTTCTTGGAGGGTGGGGAGGGGTGGGGGGGGGCAAGGAGATGGAGATTTCCTCAGACATAAGGAGACCGGATGATGAAGAATTAGAAATAAGGCGCTAAAATAAAAGTAAATGTTTTAAGATGCTGGAAGAATGAAGCTGTTGCTTTCAGTCAGTCAAGATGTGATGGCTGCATTCACCATGGTCCAGGTTTGCATGGTACCAAGGCCTCAACCCCAGCAATTTCAAGTGGACAATTCAAATAGATGCATTTGTGAAATGCTGTTTGGACACAGCAGTGTGTGGGAGCATCTGAAACGCACTGCTCAAGAAGGCAAGCCTCTCCCTACGAGTAGGTTTGGGCAAAATACAAACAGAAAAATCCAGAGGCCTGGCAAGACAAAAATGTGCGTATGGGGAGGTGACCCCAAGCCAAACAACCGAGGATCGCAAGCACTGATACAAAGGATGCGTGTACCTCATCACGGCTATTCCCAAAGAGAGATTTTCCTGTTCCTATTTGAGGTCAGGACGCGTACAAAAACAAACTGACATATGTAACCGATTACAACAAACACAAGGGAAGGGTGTGGGCAGCTACCAAAAGCCAAGAAGTGTAGGATGTCACAAGCGAATGTACAGTCTGGTGGACCCACAGCTCTTCTCCCAGCAGAGGTAAAACCTTTCCTGTGCAGAGACAACGGTAATCTTGGACCATTTCTTAATGTTTGTCAAAGCATTTGGCACTACATGAAACAGAAGTTCTCGCTCCCACAGGCTGAACTATAAAGTCTTGCGACATGTTTAGGTCAATGCAATAGAGCACAGATCAGTTATTTATTCAGAGCTCCACGACTAGCATGGACCAAAGCTAAACGTAGAGCTGAAGCCAATAAAATACTTGAGTAACTGCAAATTTGGCCCAACTGACTTTTTGTTATGCAGATTTTAATCACGGTTGTGCAAAATGGTTCCACTGAGACCCAAACACTTTATGGTACTGTACTGGGGACGGGGGAAGCAGGAGGTGAGGGATCACAGGCACTTCAGGCTGAGGACATGTCTGAACTCTGCATCCCTGGGCACACACCCTAATCGTTAGATCTGTACGTAATGACTATCATCTCCTCCTCAGACTGCAGTGAGTAGGTGCACGGGACCTGTACACTGAACACCTTTGAACAACTTTGTATTTCTGCCTTTTCTGGCAAGTTCCTCCCTTCCCCATTTTTTTGCCACTTCTTAATCTTCATCTGTTTTATTTTAACCTAAGCTGTTATTCTTGACCACAAGAACAAGGTCTGAGGAATGTCAAAAATGCTGTGCCCCAAAAGCACATAGGCTGGTAATGAACGTCTTGTCCTTCCTAGGCACCATCAGTTGGTGGAAGGAAAGGCAGGTGAGAGAGTGAGGCTTCTTCCACCTCCTTCTTGGACTGGTGCCCCACAGAAGGGATTGTCTTCCACAGCCATGGAAGGAGTGGAGGGAGATGAAAAGGAAGAACCTTAGTCCTATCTCCTGCTGGCTGCACAGCTCCTGCTTGGTACAGGATGTAGCACCGGTTGGTCTTCTTCAGGATGTTTGGAGTCTTATTTCCAATTCGGACTCCAATTGGAGTTTTTATTTCCAATTATTTCCATCAATGCTGGAATTGGTGTCCTGCAGGCTTGTGTTTTGTGACTGGTTAAATCTTGTTTAATTCTCATATTCTTTGCAAGTTCTCTCTGCTGCATAGATTTTCTGATACCTAACAATGTAATGCTGCAGTCAGGACACTCAGAGAAACAGCCCTTTTCTTTTTCCATTCACCTACTTTGGTGATACTTGAAGAACGTGGTTATCTTTGAGACCTCCCCTGTCTGTCAGACGTGGCTGGCTGAAGGGTCAAAAACCTGGAGAGGCAGAGACTCAGACGGGCAAAGACTAATTTGCATCTGCCTGAAGAGATTAAAAGAGTGTGTGGTGTGTCTCTGCAAAAAATGTTTCATAAAAACCGCTTGTCCCATCTCTGTTTCTCTCTCTCTCTGTCTTCAAAATCAGTTACAACAAAGGCACTCACTATTGTCCATGAGGTTTCTCATAATCAGGTTTCTGTCTCTGGAAGGCATCACTTTTCCACAGCGCACTGGATGAAATCCAAAGCACAAATTATGAGATCCATATGAGGGAAGCAGATGTTTCTAGGCAATGTTTATGGGGAACAGCAAATCTTTGGGGAGACATTGAATTACATTTTCTTTAAAGCAAATACTTAAACTGTACAATAAATATCTAAAATATAAAGCATAAGAATAGGGAGATAGAGACGAAGGTGTATGTATCTTTGTTACAAAAGGTTAAAAAGCACTTACATAGATCACGTGCATTTTAGTGACTCGACACATTGGGCGAGTGGTGTGGAGTTCAGGAAGCCCCTCTGACTGAGGTTGCAGTGGGAAGCAGGGCATCTTCAGCCATCCTGGAGCTACACAAGTCTGCCCCAAGTTCCCTGACAGAGCTGATTGTGCAGACCTCACCTCACCACCCCATCCCTGCAATCGCTGACCTTACACCAGTGATTCCAAGGCCAAAAGGAAAGAAACCTGTTATGAGCAGAGCAGCTTCCTCCCGTTTCAGTGAAAGACACTCTCTTTGCAGCACTGGTTTGGTGTGGTCACAAACTACCTCTCAGACAGCCCTGGAAAAAGTGTCAGGCAGGGTATCATCTCCTGAAGTCTATCAGGATGGCTTTTTTTTCTTGCAGTGCCATGTCTGAGGCTAGGAACTGAGTAAAGTGAGGGCAATGGAGCTCCTCTGACCATTTTTTTTGTAGTTCCCATTATTCTTCTCATTGTTTAAAATCAAGCTGTACATCAGCATTTTTTGCCAGGGAAGGAATTAACCACATGTGAGGAAAATTCAGCTGCTGAAGCACAGTCAACATTTGCCAGCCGAGGAGCAGATGGCTGGCATCCATTCGCACAGTAGCCCTGCAGTCTCGTTTGAGAAGTCCTTTTGGCTTAGGAAGCCATTTCTGCCTTGAAGAGCTTATTCTTATATGTAGATACTGGGCCCACACTTCAAATTACATATTCATCATTCTCCACTCAGAAAGATCATGTGAAGCACTGGCTGAGCTTAATGGAAGCAAAGTCTTTGATGCACTGCACTTGAGTCTTCAATTTCTACGCTATTAACTGAATGCTACTGTACTGGCCTCAGTCCCCTCCTAAGCCTTCTCAAAATAAATAGATGTCATCGCGTACTTGGTTAACTTTACAACCGATGGAGAAGAAATCATTCAGAAATAATCAACTACATTATCCAGAAGAGCAGAGGCTTTTCTGCTTCACATACTGGAAAATATCTGTGTAATATGGATATTGGAGAGGGGTTCAAACTGTCAGGTGAGTCCACAGGGCACTGTCTTGTGAGCCCAAACGCAGGGTTGGTCACGCTGGACATGGGCTGACCCCATGCACAACTACTTCAATGTCTCACCAGCATTTTCAGCTGTGAGATGGAGATGTGATAGTGCCTGGGGCTGGCTGTGAGGCAACCGGGTCCAAACCCTGTACAGCATAGTGAACCTGCAACCTGGATAAGATGCTCACAGACATGTCAGTGCTGTTTCTTTAAAAAAGTGAGAGGATGACAGATCTTCAAAGTGGTCTGTTTTTCAGAGTCAGCCTATTAATGTAATCAATTAATGTGCTCCAAAATCATTCATAGCTTTAGCAATATGATAGCATAGAGGAGTTTATGGCATCTCAGCTAGAAGGCTAGTTAATAGATCAGTGTGGCAGGTAATATATTACATTATAATAAATCAAATGTGCTGGGTTTGGCTGGGATAGAGTTAATTTTCTTCATAGTAGTTATTATGGGGCTGTGTTTTGGATCTGTGCTGAAACCAGTGCTGACAACCCAGGGATGTTTTCATTACTGCTGAGCAGTGCTCACACAGAGCCAAGGGCTTTGCTGCCTCTCACACCACCCCACCAGCGAGGAGGCTGGGGGGGCACAAGGAGTTGGGAGGGGACACGGCCGGGACAGCTGTCCCCAACTAACCAAAGGGATATTCCATACCATATGACATCATGCTCAGCATATAAAGCTGGCGGAAGAAGGAGGAAGAGGAGGATGTTTGGTGTGAGGGCGTTTGTCTTCCCAAATCACCATTACGCGTGATGCAGCCCTGCTTTCCTGGAGATGGCTGAACACCTGCCTGCCCATGGGGAGTGCTGAATGAATTCCTTGGTTTGCTTTGCTTGTGCACAGGGCTTTTGCTTTACCTATTAAACTGTCTTTATCTCAACCCACGAGTTTTCTCGCTTTTACTCTTCCGATTCTCTCCCCTGTCCCACCAGGGGCGAGAATGAGCAAGCGGCTGTGTGGTGCTCAGTTACCAGCTGGGGTTAAACCACGACATCAAGACAGACAAAATCAGGCAAAATCTTCATCAGAAATTATTCTGAGTCCAAACTCAACCTTGGTACTTTTAGAGACTGTGGGAGAAATCCTTTATAGACTTAGACCTTCCATCTTCTATAAGCTCAACTCAGAAGTCTCATTGCCAGATATCTGGAACGAAGTGGGATCCTTCCTGACCAGCGTTTGCAACATTATTTCTTGCCATTTCTTAAAACTGATCTAATATATGGTCTTTCTACTCCAGTTAAAGAGAACTGCACCTACATCTATTGAGGTCTTGTCAATGAAATATTCTGATGACTCTCCAAGGTCATCACGTTCTTCTCAAACACAGTTTTACACTGCTATCTCTTGAGACTCAACTGATACAGGTAAGTAGTAATTGCTATGTTGGAAAGAGAGCTGTAAAGGAAAGAGGAACAAAATGCACAACAAGGGAAGCCAGAATTGCTTTGTAATGTACTATTTCACAAAGCAGTTATGTTTACAGTATTGAAGGCTGGAAGCATTTTCAAAAGATCGTATGGATTCTGCTGATGTCTACGACAAACAGTTTCTGAAACAGGAAGATGTAAAATACGTATTGGAAGCCCACTTCTGTTCACATTCGCCTTCTTGACCCACCACTGCTCCACGTGCCTTTACACACAGCACTAGGAAATGATCAATCTTTTCCCTAGCACTACCAAAAAAAAAATCATTTCCATAACATCACCCAAGTCACCTGTTAACTCAGGCTCCTGTGTCTTTCCCCCCCTTACTGACACACCTTCCTTACCCCCCCCCCCAATTCAGTGCTGCTTGGACAGCAGCACCCCCCCTCCCTTTCTCCCCTGCTTCATTTCACTCTTCTCCAGAGTGCTACCAATCTGCTTTCAAAATTATTCAGAGGGATTAAGCTTCAAATCTCCAGGCTTAGATTTTTTTCCCCTGGGCACCATCCCAAGGGAACGCTGTGAAACTTAATTTAGCCATCACACCTGCAAAGCTGCAGCACGTAGACATAGAGCCCAGTAAAACTTCTGGGGTAGGATTACATTTCATGTACACACACTTTTCCTTTTGTATTCTCGCAGAAAGCAACTACTGGGAAGGCTGCTGTAAAACTGTGCTGTCCCAGTAAATATTGCCTTTCCTAACAAGCACAGATCCTCCCACTGGTAAAGAATGATTATATAATTAATGCTTTATATGGTACTTTGCTAAAATAATTTTTTTTTTTGAGAGGATGAATTTGTCTAACTCACGCATGTTAGATATTCTCTTTAACCTCAAAAGAAATCTTTCATTTTTCACAAATAGACAATATTTAGTCCTCTTGGATGCATAGACAGACTTGGAAGTATAAATCAGGACAACCTTCTGAGTCTGCAAAGATTCAATGAATAATATCACCAAGAGATGGTATCTTTATCAGAGAGGATTAGAAAAGGGGCTTATACTTTTAAACCAGTTTTTAGATGAGCTCACTCTAAGTGGTAGCTTTGGAAACAGTACAAAAATATCAAACATTCTTCCCTTCCTTGTCTCCTTGTTACATTTAGAGAGGGCTTTCAATGAGGCCCAACAGCAAGAACAAATGGGCAAAGGCAAAGAAAACAGAGTCACAAACGAAAGTCCAGTGAACAAATGAGCTGCAGAGTCATAAGGGGAGAAATGAATACCAGACGTGGGGAGAAATGCGTTGTTACTGCTGGAGCAGAACTGGAAGCTGTGGTGGGAGACAGAGTTAACTGGCTGCCGTTCACAAGTGGGCATCACCCTCTTCTCCAACCCTCCACTGCTCAGCAGCAGAGCATTACTTCCACGTGCAGTAAATCCTATCTTTTAACAGCGATCGGCTTTCACACGCTGATGGAAGCCAGAAAGGACATGAGTGAATTCGGTATATAGGGGGAGGTACCTCGTAGTCCGCGCCCAAGATCTGTTCTCCACCACCTCAGAGCACCAGAACAAAGTGCACTGAGAACTACTTGCAGCAAGGCTCCAGCTTACAGAGAAGTGGAAATGATTCCTCATCGTAGGATCACACACACACACACAGAGACGCACGCTACCAAAATGGAGCGCGGCTCGTTTGGATTAGCAGCAGGGAGAGGCAGTAGCCCATTGCTGACAGTCACCCTGGGGGTCTGCTCTGCTCCTGTCTCTCTGGGCACAGGCTGTAAAGGTTTTGTTTTCTGTTCTCGGAGAAAATGACTCCTGCTAGACTGCTGTAAACCTATCCTGCTCAAGGACATCTTGTTTGTGTTAATCCTGTAGATTAAGCACACAGCTTTTCAGTTGCGGCTTTGCGGCTATTGTTACCAGTAAACCCCTTACAACGCTTGTGGGCCAACGCACATAAACTTCAAGACTGTCATTGCAATAGCACGAACGAAGAAGAGCCCCCAAGAATCATGAGAACTGAGTCTCACGCCAAATACTCTATGTTAAAAAAAAAAAAAAAGGTTGGAAGAGAATTGCCTCCCGTCATCTTCTCTGCATTGAAGGATCTCAGCTGTTACTGGCAAAAGGAGACACCAAAGTTGAAGCTTGCACGCTTGTGCAAGTACAATGGTCCAGTGTACGCTGCAAGGGGAGCTCAGCAAGAGCTGGAGCTTCCAGGGACTCTGAGGCGAGCCTGTTGCTTGGGCTCAAGCCCACCAAGCAGTCCAAGCAGGATCGTCACACGTTAGAGATAGCAACAGTCAGGATTTGCAATAGCATATGGAGGCACGCTCTTGTACAATCTCCTCTCCTGTGTTTGGCTTAGTCACACCAGGGTCTTGGCTAAGCTTGCAAGTGTACATTAAGTCATCACTCAAGCACCAGGCATTTGTTGGCTTGCTGTTAATTATGAATGGCGTTACCTGTAAAATATTCACAGAAGGTTCCATGTGGGTAGAAAAGCATAAATAACTATGTATTAAGAGATAATTTTATTTTTACAAATATACAGGAAATTAAGAACAGCTGGACTGTAAAATACTTCTTTGTATACAGTGTTTTTAATATGAGTTCCATCAATTCCCCGGACTTCACTGTTCAGCAAAGCCTCAGTACTAAAGAACTGGCGTTTAGGTGGTGTTTTCATGGAATCAAAGCTAGCTAAAGCATTCATGCTAACAGCAGGATTTTCATAGGCTTCGCTCATTTTACTTTTTTTAGACAGTTAATTCACTTTAAAAACAGCCTGTGATATTTTCAGAAGGTTAATAAATCACGTGACAGATTTATGCAAGAGCTCAATTCTGCACCTCATGTTTATCCTGTAGCTTAGGCTCTTGTTGAGCAAGATTTGGAAGCATCTCACTTTAAATGCAGTTGATCTCAGACTAACAGCATAGAGTTTGAAACGCTATGTTAGCTCAGAACCTCACATTCACTGATCTCAATGGGACCATGAGCATCTTTAAAGTATCAGAGCACCCTGCCTGCTGGATGCACCTTTTGTGAACACTGCACAGCAATGTAAAAAAAAAAAAAAAAAAAATCTTGAAGTTTTGTATCTAGTACGTAGGGGCTTGCCTGCATGGGGCATTTGCAGTTTCAGGAAGATCACATTCTGTGCTTACAGAGAAGAATTTTCTATGTCTATGCATTTCAAACTAAATAGCCTACTGAAAATATTTCTCCTAAGACTGGGAAGTTCATGTTTTCCTTGCAAATAGAGCTTAACCTCGCCCAGAGAGGACTTGACAGTACAACTGCCATTCCTGGATTTTCAGACTGAGATTTGGCCACACTCCAAAAATTCAGAAAAATAATTTTTTGAATGCCATGAACCCAGAGATGTTTTGGAATGTGCTAATAATTCCCAGCAGAAAGTGGCCAGGTTTGGCTCCTAGTGACTAATGAAGCTGTCATATACTATTCCTTCCTGCTGTTTAATAATGCTTTCGAAAGAGCCCTTTGTGGAGATGAATAGTATAGTAGTGCTGCAGCTGAGGAACTGGCGTGCTGTCAAAGAAAACAGAGGCCAGTTTACTATGCATGGCACTGTATTTTTCATTATACTTCACAAAGACTTGTTATTAACTGAAAATTAATTCATCATTAAGGGATAGATATTATTTAATAAATAGTTCAGTACTGTTTTGAGACTTTATTCCAATAGTCAGCTTTCATTAAAGCAGCAAAGTTACCTGTTACTCTAGATGTTGATACAATCTTCACTGTTTCTTAGATCCTGAATTTCAGGGGATTATATCAGTCCTACCAGCAAAATTAATTGAGATGGAAATGCAGTTCATTCTTTCCACTTTCTCCTCAGTGACATATATATGCACACATATTGCACATAGCATACAGTTAATAAAAGTGGCAATTCAGCCAGGCCAATGGTGAAAGCAACAGGGACACAACAGCTCCTACATTCAGACCCAGATCTCAGCTTCTCTGTTGGTGGAGCGATGCAATCTCAAGTCACACGTGATTTTTATATTCCTGAGTTGACTCATTAGCCATCTCAGGTAGTTGTGGGGCACAGCAATATTATAGCTGTGCAGAATGCTCATATCAAACATCAGTCCCAGCCTGTAAAAACTTACTGGATGTTTTTTTCACCTAGGTGGAAGTCCACAAGACTCCTACCTCAATGCTGTTTCCAGGCCTGTCTCAGGTCAGTTCACGTATTTATGAACTCTTGGGCCTTTTTACTTCAGCAGCGGTGCTGAGTAGATGTGATACACCTCTACTCCCTTCTACTCTTGCTGTGAAGCATCTGGGAAAATCAAATGCTCTCTATAGCTTTGCAAGCAATCTTTACCACATGCTTTCAGATGTAAAGCAGGGAGACAAGAGACTGACATATCTTATCAGCTCTCCACACAGAGCTCCATCAACATCAGCCAGAGCCCAAGATGAGTCAAAATGGGTTGCAGTGCGTGCGTTTGAACACAGTTGGCTTTCAGAAGCTGCAGGGAGAGATCATAGGCCTTATCTGTGCAGGGAAGTCTAGATGAAATAGTGCAGTTAGCTTGCTTTAAAGTACCTTGGGTTTGCACAAAACCTACTTTAACCGCTTTGAACATTTGTCAGAATCAGAGGTGGTATTACATAGCTTGTTGCTTCTCCGTTCAGTGATGCAAGAGGGGGAATACACCTCTGACTACCTTAAATTAATATAACTCATGTAGTTTTTCATTTAGAGAGTTAACTACTGAGTAAGATCCAGGGAAGCATCCCATCCTGCACAAAGCTTTGCTCTCCACTTTTCCTTATGATGCATTCATTTATCCTTATTGAAAGGGGCAGGGATGAGGGACTAGAAGTCAGCTAGAAGCTCCATCATTCTCTCATGACATACTCTTTTTGTTACTGCCATTTTTAAACTGCTGGCCTAGAGGTCCCAGGGTCAGATGTCAGACAACTATATGTATTTGGAGCCACACGGGCAGATAAGCTTGGCTCAACAGTTTCATGCTGCTTTTGATGCTGAAACCAGCTAATTGGAGAGCAATAGCAGGAGAACTGAAGTCAGGCAGTCACTTCTGTGAAACATCTCTCCAGCAACTTCGCTCAGTAAAGTTTTATTTCTGGCTTCCATCAACTGGCAAGTGGCAATTTAGATAGAGTAGTTGAAATGACCAAGGCCACCTTCCTAAAGAACTTTAGAGTACTCACACCAGAACTAACATGTCAAAAAGCCTTCAAAGGCTACACCTCTTCTCCCAAACTCAGATACCTAACAAGCAGAAGTTTAAAGCCTGGGATAAGGGACCCCTGAACCTGTTAGTCAGAAAGAGGGAGGTCTGCATCTTTCTCAGAACTTGCAAGAACCAGTTTTTTATTTGTTTGTATTTTAAAGTGGGCTTGAATCAAAGCATAGGATCACTTTGCAATTTCCAGCATGTGTTGAGACCTTCAGGCTTCACAAAAGCCTAGAAAACAGAAAAATACATATGTTCTTTTGTTTATTGTTAGAAAGCAAAATGCGTTGTACATTAGGGAAAACATTGATAGAAGTATCATTTTTGGTCAACAAGGCTTTTAAGCAGTTCTGCTGTCTAAAGAATATCCTCTAGCTGGTTAGTCCACAGAGTGGATCATAAAAACAAATGAGAACCAAACACCAATGGCCAGCCAACCAACTGCATATTATCTACCAGGACGCCTGCAACACAGTCCATTAATATCCCTGTTTATGTTATAATACGAGTATTGTCCAACATTTCACAGTGTGTAGACAATGTCTTAATAAAAAACCCTGTTCTGTGGAAATCTTCTGTCCCATTTGCACAGACCATATCTCTTATTCACAATTCCAGTACATCTTTTTGGCAACCAGACTGGTGTTTTACACGGATAAGTAATATTTGGAAAGAGTCCATAAGTTTTCAATTGTCTCTAATGCAGTCAACAGCTGGAAAGACATAGACAAGCCAGTTCAAGACGGACCACCAGTGAGTGCTGCCCGCCAGAATTTCAGGGTTGTTGATGTAATGATCTCAGCACCTGCAAACTAAACAGGGTACTGGGAGTAAAACATCCCCCCGAGGCTTGTGGGCACTGCTGAACACAGCCATTTCCCTAGGTGAGCATCCTTCCCTTTGCACCAGCCAAGATGACACTGCCATCACAGGTGCTGCCTTTGGACCGAAGCTGAACCCTTGGATTGCTGGAGGCTGTGACACGCTGGCCGTTAGGGCACTGGGCTAGATTCTGTTCTGGCTGAATTTCAGCTTCGAGAGTATGATTTGGCATGCGAAGTTTTATGTTAGCAGCATCACAACTGCTCACAACACTCATGCAATATTCTGATGCATGACAGAAAGCTCTCTTCCGTAACAAATCTTCACAGTAGGTGCAGACTTTTTTTTTATTTCAGTCTTCTCTTACAGCTGTGAGACTCAGCTGATGTCAAAACATTTGAATTTCATCTTGGGAAAATGCATGGAAGAAACACAGCAGTGCACATGTTTTAAAGGGATAGTTTGGAAAAAGCCATGGCTAGAAGAAAGATAATTGCTTCTAACGAAGTTTGGCTGGGATATTTGAAACAAGATCCATGCACTTCAGTGCATTAGAGCTTCTTTGGATCTAATCTTTCCATTGGAAGTTGTGCAAACAAGCTGAAATGTGTTTGCTATTTCATAAGAGCCTCAGAACATGGTATGGTCAAATTAACAGGTCTGTGTAGTCTTGCTGGGTAGTTGGAGAGGATGCTAAAAGCCCAAGGTGGATTTTGACCAACATGAATAGCCACAAGAAATTAAAAGGCAAGGAAATCCTCATTCT
The DNA here is from genome assembly GCF_011004875.1 of Balearica regulorum gibbericeps. Classification (NCBI taxonomy): domain Eukaryota; kingdom Metazoa; phylum Chordata; class Aves; order Gruiformes; family Gruidae; genus Balearica; species Balearica regulorum. The sequence continues at coordinate 52,376,279 of NC_046187.1, read as the reverse complement.
ACATTTCTGTGTCAAACCTAGTGTTACTGCTGCTGACAGCTCCTCTGCTCAGGAGAAATGCCTGAAAAGTCCATCTGAGCTGCTCCTTGCTTGTCCCCCAAAGCACTGGAGACAGTAACAGCAGCATCACATCTTTCACTGCGAGGTCTCCGTGAACTTTAAACTGCAGAACTGAGGACCAGAACCTCCAATTCACAAGAGCAAGATTGAAGCACAGAGAAGTTTCAGCCTATGTTATTTAGCAGGTTTTGTACTGACCCAAGGTAAGTATGCAAGTTTGAGGTACGTAGGATCTCCTTGGCCTCTTTTCATACTGAGATCAAAGTCCAGGCAGCCTCAGGTATATTCTTTTTCCTAAGTGGATTTTCAGCTCTTCCAAGACCTTAACAAAACAAAATGGAAACAAATTGTCAAAAACCTGAGTGTCACCTTCAAGTTTGAGCCATGGGCAGAGATACAACCAGAGTTCAAAGGCTGTCCACGTGATGAAAGGAACAGATATGCCCCAGGCTTCAGAGGTGAGAAGATTTCACTACCCCATCACCATGCTCTTCGGGAATCAGTGAGCTACAATCAGGCACCTTTCCCGTGCAAAAGTGAATAGTGTTGCCTTCCAGTCTCTGATCGGAAAGGATTCCTTTAGAGAGGACAGCCCTGCTGCAGTGCTATTAGAAAGATGAAACCTGCCCCCCCAACCCACACCAGACCCACGTTTAGCAGTGTGCAATGGACTGTGCCTTCAGGTGGTGTAAATTGGTATTGCTGCATGGTAGCCAGGAGAGTCAGTTACATCACCCAAGGGCCTGACCCATTCATTGTAAGGGGATCATACGCACTGCCAGTGTTTAGCAGAGCAGCTATAGTTGTTTTCTACTAAGAACATGCTTGTTATTTTTTCCTAGAAGATCATTGCTTTCAACTTTAGACCTTCCTAATCCCTTGACAGATGCTTTAACCACAAGTTTGCTTTCATGCCGCAAGACATGCAAGTGACCACCAATTTCAGTTTCATCCCCAGAGTTTACATTATGGGCTGTTTGCCCACATTGGAAATAATGCCTGACATCAGGATTAAATCAACTTCAAGAACTTCAGTAGCTGGCAAGTCAGCTGTGCTTCTCTTCTCCACCAGTTTGTCAGATCTGGCTGAAATCCCAGCCTCTCCCCCTTATGAGTTGTCCTGCCCACAGGTATGCTTACAAGGTGTCTATTTTTTTAACCTTCAGTGCTAGTTGACTAACATTGGAAGAAACAAAGTAAAGAAAGGAGTAGTCTTAAACATTCGGATGGAGGAATCCCACACTGTTTAATGTGTTCTTAACTTTCCAGGACAAAATCAAGTCCATGTTGGGGAGAAACAAGTTAATTCCATACAAAGACAGGCCTTCACTTCCAAAGGAGAGAACTGCTTCGTTACTGAATAGCTACAGGGCTAACATCATTGCTTTACAGACTTCAGGTATCACACGACTATAGCTTACAATGACAGTGAACACCATCCTACACATTACACTTAGAGAAGAGCAGTAAATTGATAATGCGCAAGCATCGAAAGAGCTGATAAAAGGATAAACGCTGAGCAACAGTTCATCAGATGTTTCCATGCCGACGTTCCAAGGGTACTTAAAGCAGTAGTTCAGCCACGTGCAGACCTAAGAAGTCAATTGTTACACTGCAGCCCTGGGAGATGAGCTGGACTTGGACTTAACTTTGCAAAAGTCACCAGCTACAGCCCAGCAGATAATGCAACACTACCCCACTTCAGTGCAAGAGAATATATTTGAATTTAGAGATATATAAAATCTAGATGGACTGGGATGTGGAAACACATGTTTTGCAAATAAATCATGCTTCCTTCACTTACGAGACTTTTGTTTGTGTCTGTGGATGAAAACAGAGATACAGAGACTGCTTTTTTAATCAAGAGACTTATCTGGGAAGAGATCGTGTAACCAGGATTAGCTATTAAAGAGCCATAAATCAAAGGACTGATTCCATGCAACACCAAGTCCAGGATGGCTAATTTCAGAGTATATAGCCTTTTGAAATAATACCTCTTCATAGCACTTAACATCTAGACATATCAAAGCATTAAACTACTCTAATTAACCTTGGGCACCTCCTACTGCACACAGGTGGCTCAGAAAGAAGAAAGGTCAAGCCAGAATGATGGCAGATGAAGTATGTCCCAGCACAGTGTTCTGTGCCACCATAGGCATTAATGTTAACTTCCATTACGGACAAAAGGGATGCGTTCTTCCATGGTTTGCTGACAGCGTTCAGCCTCCCAGAGGATATACCAAAGACTCCAGCAAAACACTAAGCCAAACGATATCCAGAAAACTCGACACCTCATTAGATATGCTCTTCATTTTCAATCCCCAGGGTGACAAGATGACTGGGGCAGAGACAAAAAGCCAAAATCCAAGAGGGACTGTTCATTACTGCACAGAGCATTCTCACAGATAAGCGTCGGTGGGAAACTTCAGCTGTATTGAAACTAACAGCCATTCTTCCATGCAAACACATTGACTTCTTACAAGTGTTTTGGTTGGAAACTGCTGCACACTGCCTCCTCTGCAGCGAAAATTTGTAACTTTGTTCCCTAAAAATCCATTCAACATCATCTGCTAAGAGAAGTTACTTGAATCAGTTTGGAGAACTGTAAGAAACAGGTCTAGGAGAAAGTGAACGTTGGCTGCCATATTATCTCCTTTTTCAGTGGAGCTGACAGGACAGCTGCCTGTTATTACAGTGAACCCCAGGAAACGCTTAGCTGCCAAAGAGCCCAGAGCCAATGAGGGATTAGCCGACAAATAGAATTCATGCACCTGGGAGTCACGCAGCTAGATGTGCCATCTTCGTGGGATACGATACTTAAATCTCATTTGCAAAGAAACAAACAGAAATTACTTAATGCCATCATAATTATGATAAGTATTAAAATAATTCTGCAGTTTTGTGACTAGATTAAGTGGCAGTAGCTTTCATTTAATTGCAGTCATCTGTTGAAGGACTTATATAACTGTCATAAATGTAATGCTCTCCATTGCATGTTTAGCCTGTTCATAAATAATGCAGGATCAATACCATGTTAAGTGACCAGAACCCTGAAGGCTCTAGGGATGTATAATGCATGGTGCATAGGACTTAATGATGTCATGTGCCCTGTGTAATATAAAACATTAATTTCCTTCACTACCCTTAAAACATTAATTTTCCTTCACTGGTACCCTTCTAAAAGCAAAGTTTCTACTAGAGAGCCCTTTCCCCCTCCCAGCACTGCATTTGTGCTTCACAGGCATGTTCTCACAAGCTGCTGGAAGAGTTTCTCCACTCCCAAATCAACGTGTGCTCCGGTGATGCCTGGTACCACCCCCTTGTGCCCCCCTGCACGGGGAGGAGGACTGGACAGCAGCCACCAAACGGAGCTGAGCCATGCCCCAGGCAACTCCCTCACCCCATTCCCAGGGACCCCCGTGTCCACTGCCACCGGTTTTAAGTGGCATTAGGTTTGTATCCCTACCTCCACATAAAAACACCAGCAACAATACCGACAACCTAAGGTTTCTTTTCTGTCATCTGGATGGATGATACATATCCTACCCAGTAGCGATGATCTTCTAACAAAGCTGCTGCACAGCTCACCAAGAAATAACATACAAGCCTCAGCATGCACTGGGGGTTAGACAGTCCAGGGGAGCCCAGTTGGGGACTTTTTCCTTCTAGTTATGTATGTACTTGTCACGTCAAGGCAAACAAGTTACTGAAAGAGCCACTGGAATATTTAAGAATTCGATAAATTAATTCTGTCTGTATTTTAGGAATACCTTCCCAGCAGGCTTATGGGCAGAAGTGACGAATGTTTTATGAAGTTTTGGGAATCAAAAGATGGAAATAAGCTCTGAGGTTACTGAAAAAGAGCTGTCACCCTAGGAAACAAGGGTGGAGAATAGCTAGAGAGGACACCAGAGTTACCCTGACTGCAAGGGGGAAAAGGGTGGCTTTTGAAATGTAGCCACCACTAACCTGTCAAGGCAGCAGCTATATTGTCCCTCCTAAGATTATAAATCACAGGAATCCCTAGGAATAAGCCTGTAGGAGAAAGTGCAGTGCATTTCAACCAAATACAAGCTTTTCCCAACAAAAGCCACCAATGTTTTCGGTCACTGACTCAAAGAAAATCAGAAGCAAAACCCAGATTGTGGCGAGTCTACCATAACAGTACACAAGATTGCTCGGAGAACAAGAAGTGGCTGTGCAATCACAGTAATAGCTTAAGGTTTGGAAATGGAAGTTAACAATGCTCTTTCCTCTATTTTTCTTTAAGTATTAGTTAGCTGTAAGAAAGTTTGACTATATTTGCATCATTTCAAGCTTAGTATTGTTGTCATAAATTAAGAACTGCTGTCTACCAGGATCCAGTTGCTCGCTGCACTTCTGAGAAGCCAGGGTTAGAAATAAAGGCACGTATTTTCCTATCATGCCATCTGCCCTCCCACCCACTTCTTACTCCATAACCTGACAGATGCCCCATCAGTTCCCACCTATTTTATATGATAATTGAAAAGAGAAGTCTTCCAGAGAACACAGTTCTGCAGTTGTGCAGACCAGCTAACTCAGAGGCAACTATCTCCCTGCTACAGGGGTGGGAGACCTAGAGGTCATATGCACATAGGGGGTAACAGGAGTGGAGAGCTACAGCCCATTAAAAGTGCATTCACATCTATCGGCCTTCCCTGGAAACTCAAACAAGTAAAATGAGTGGTAGCAACTCACAGAACTTCATCAGTCCCATGAGGATGTTACAAGCAGCCTCCTCTCTTCATGAATCCCTAGCGTTCAATTCGTTTCCAGTTTTCTTGCCCAGACACAGTATTGAAAAAACAGAAAACTTGAGTCTAAAAATAACTGATTCCCAGTCTCTTAATCCTGCTAAGCAATTTCCCAACTGTAACCTCTTCTTCCTTAGGCAGCGTAGCATGACTAAAGAAAATGCACTCCAGTGCATCCGTTTATCACAGATAAAACAAACAAAACCATCACTATTTTTATTCAGATTTGGTTTCAACGTAACATAGTTGCAAGGTACAGTTTTCCCCATGTACCTATTGCTCAGATCTTAAAACTAGAAACAACCACAAAGCAATGAAAGTAATAGTTGCCTGGATGCTTTATAAAAATGAAAGAGTTTTTCCCCATAAAATAATACAGAAAAGTCAAAGTAGATGACTTTTCATTCTAGATGGAGACTGTACAACAAAACTACTGTATCAGGTTTTTCTTGTCACCATTTTCAAAGTATAAGTGCAAGCCATACCATCAATCACTAGATAAAAGCCTTCACACATGTAGGCTTTCAGTAAGATTATTTTTTTTCCTTCCTTGGTTTCACTTTGTAAAGTCTCTCTCAGGAAGCTTTGTGGGAACAGAAGATTGACAGAAATCCCAAACTCATTAGAAATCAGCTGAAGCAGTGATTACAGGGTGCCGATCTGCCCACTATCCTTCTATTCATTTTTCCATTTCCAACAACCAGCCTCCTGCATGATGCCTTCAGGAAAGGGCTCCAGACTGCACCAGTCACTCTGTTTGCATACAGCACTGATGAAGCGAAGATTTACCTTTTCTAAACCCGTCACTCCTCCACACTATTCTTTCATAGAAATAATCTGGAGTAAAAGCTCCCTCTGGAAAAACCAAAAGCCACATAGACTTCTTTAAGTTAAGCAGTACGTTCTATTGTAATTAAAGGATCGTCTTTCTGAAATTATTCATGCAATAAAATACAGAAACTGTTGTAAAAGTAGATGTGGAAAACAAGCCTTCTGCTGTTCCAGGAGAAACACACAGCTTCGTGTCTTGTTGCCTTGTGAACTTTTCCCATATTGCCAGAGCAACACTGCATTTTCTTCTCTGCATTCTGAGATGCTGGATAGTGAATATATTGTGGGTGGTTTATAAACAGGCATCTGCAGCACTCTTTGTGCAAGTGGGATACGCAGATTTCAACCTGTGCTATACATAAAGTGTTTGAACCTCTGTTTCCAGGCACTCTAGCTTGCAAGCTGAAGTCAGAAAGCTGTGGTGATGCTGTTAGAGCATCCTACAAGTGGGATATTAACAGCAGCCCAGGAGCAGCAGAAATAGCCTTGGGAAAAGAGTAGCCTGTGAAGAGGGGACATTATGCAGAAGGAAATATGTAGCCAGAGGAGAGGCCACAGCTGCATTGCATTTTGGAGAATCAGGTGGCCCTTTGCATTAGGTACACACACCCCCCCCTAGTTTCTTATATTGTTTCTGTGGCCACAAAACTCCTTAGCCCGGGTTTTCAAGGACCCTCAGTACGCCTCAAGTCAGAGAGACATGCCAAGCAGCCAAGTTAGGTTCTGGCAGCTGACAAGCCACCACAAAACAGCATCCTAACAGCACAGGGGGTACCTCAGCCAGTGTACTGCCCATGCCACCATCTGGTGTGGTGGGCGCACCCGATGACTGACACTAACCAAGACCAAAACCTCCACATACTCATTCTGCTTTTGCAATTGCATCTACAGTGGATGCTGGCCCCCTTCTGAAGCTGCTAAAAATCAAAATCTGTTGTCCTGAAGCTGCTTGGGGAGAATATCATGGCAACTGCAATCCTGGATGTCCTTCCATTAATTTTAGATGGCTTTCCAACACACTAACTCTCTTCACGCTACTAGGCAGGAAACATCTGTTTCTCTTTGCTCAACCAAGTTTTCCTTATAAAGTGGTCCTGAATGTGCAATCCTGTGTCAGTTTGGACATATGCTAGCAAATGAGATATTTTTAATGTATTATATAATTTGGAAGTGAATTATACTGGAATAACGTCAGGACATCCACCCAGAAATGGTTCTCTTAACACATATGGAAGTAATTTATTTCAAAAAATAGGAGAATCTGAGTATATTTGCGCAGTTTTGTTTTTTTTTTGAAGGGCCTTTGTCTGCAATATTCCCAAGTAGGCGTTTACCTAAGGATTACTCACTAGTCAGATGTGCGCTGTGCTCGAGAGCACAACTACTCATGTTTTGATATTGGAGATTAATTCCCTTTTCTCCCCAGTGTTGAATTTGCCCAACATATACAGACAGAGGTATCTGTCTGGAGAAAGGAAGCCCTTTAACTCAAGCAGTGCGATTCACACAGATGCATGGACAGTAGGTGACAAGTTGCACTAGATATCCCTATGGATTTACTTTACCCTGTGCTTATAGGTAAGATTAATATATAATCACTACTTTTCACAGTATTGACACTCACTGGGTAAAGCTTCAAATAGTGTAAAAGACGACCAGTAAAACATACTTTGAAAAGTAACTTTTAGGACCTTAAAGTACTAGAGTCTTTAAAAATCATCAACTAGAAGAGAAACTTGAGGGCTAAATTATGTTGTGGCTTAGATACACATATACTGCAGTGAAATTTCCATTGGTTTGCACCAACTTAAATACATAAATAACCAAGTTATGTTTAAATGATCCAGAATTGAAAGTGTTTCTTTCATAGATTTACTTCATGGAAAACACCCACTTACCTACTGAAGAATTCCTTTTCCTTTATCTTTTGAAGTATCACAAAGCAATGAGTTTGGACAGTGACTAAAGATGCTACCAGACTATGTTCACAATTATCGGGGGAAAATAAAACATAGTCCCAGGGATGTGAAAATTAAAAAGACACCATCCTAAAACCAGGCAGTACGTACTCTTTTTTTTTTTTTTTTTTCCTCCTCTAACAAAGGAGGGTAAGGCATCTGTCCACACTGCCAGTCAAACCATTTCTGGACCAATGTACAAAATCAGACAATTGCTATTATTTCCTGAAATGCTTCAGCTTACACAAGTGCTGATCCTGGAAAAGCTTCTAGTATGAAAAGGTATGAATAAGTCAGTGCAACAAAAGTCAGGAGTTCAATGCCAATTTTGTGTTCTATTGTGAAAAGAAGACAAAATTACAGTCACAAGCCCCTGAGAATTAAGGGATCTGCAGAAAATATTCCTTTCTAAGGCCATGTAAGTTCACGCATAGAAAACTGAAAGTAGCCACTTAAAGTCAATAGAAGTATTTCTTACTATTCAGTATTTAAGATAAAATATTTGTATATAAGCTACCTTGTGACTTCCTGTACAAGCATACATTTTATCCTTCTCTTTTCCAAAGCAGACACACCAATACACAGAGGTATTAAGAGAGGGGGAAAAAAAAAAAGATCACAAGACAAGAGACTTGGGTGTTTTAAAAGAAAAACAAAAAACACCCAAAAAACCAAAATTAAAAACTCCCACCTTCTTACCTTATCAGTTTTTCAATAAACTCATTGCACTTCACTATAAGGGTTAATTTTTCAAACTGCTAGAATTAGCAGTCAGTTGACTCTGTTGTGGTATTAGGTATAGGTATGTGTATAGGTGTGAACCTATGGCCATCTCCATCTGTCAATACTATAAAAACTGAGTCTATCCAACACCTTTTGGTTAACGCACAAAAGGAGGCAACCAGGTCTTTAAGGCACCTTTCTGACTTCCTCTGATCCTTTGTATTTGTGATTGAGCACGGCATATGGATCTTTCACAAAACTGCCCATGGCAGCTCTTTATTTTGGTATTCAGTCACTCCCTCAAACCAAAGCCATTTCTCAGGTCATGCTTAGCTCTGCTGTATTCACCCAGATACCATTCCCTTAGGAACAATTAACTCCTACAATCAAATGTGCCCTACTTTTTAAAGAAAAAAGGAGACAAGGACAGAAGAAAACTAGAAGTCAAATATCAAAGGTGCACAGCTAATTCTCCCCTGTGTCAGACCAGCGAACCCCAGAAGCATTGCTCTTTGTCGTTCTCCCACTTCCCTGCTCGCCCCCACGGCGGGCAGACCCCAGCCTGAGCCTCCAACAGGGCACACTTGTTGTTTTGTTGATTCAGCTTGCATCCAGGTGGAACAGCACCTTAACCACACTTTGTGATCCCCGAAAAGCTCTGCCTGTGCCTCTTACGCAACAATCTCCCTGGCATCTAGGCTTCAAGAATGAAAGACTCAGGGAGCCTGTCTGCAGATGAAGGCTAACATATCTTTATTTTTACAAAGCTAAACAGACAGAGACAACAGTTGCAGCTGCACGCGTAGTTCTGGATAAGCAAAGCTTCTTCACATAACCAGCCCTGCAGCATCCCATGTCCCGGCCAAGATTTCTGCTGAGAAAGGATGCAGAGCCATACAACAGATTTGTCCATATTTTAAATCAGCAGAGCACAAGCCATTTCCAATACAGAATAATTTAGAAGCTTTAATGTGCCTGTTGCATTCAATCTGTATTGACAGTCTTTATTTTTAATCAACAGGATCCTGGCCTCCCTCCAGTGCATGGGATGCACTTACTCGCAGTGTGGCAGAACCCCATGCTAAAGTAGCTGTCGTAAGTGAGATAAGTGGAAGAGCAAAGGTAGTCAGACAGTCAAAGCTACTGAATTGTGCTGGGAACACCAGATTTTGTCTCTAAAGTCCCAACATGAAATAAGATTTTATACTAAACAGCTTAAAGTTTGGGGTTTTTTTAAGTATTCTGAGCAAGGATGAAGTAGAAAATAAACAGTACACAATCATAAATCACTAGAGATCACCACAGCAAGTATTCATTTAGAAGCCAAATTATACAATTTTAAGTCAATCTTTTGACTGCTTGGCTTTGTAGTTTTGATGCAGCTCTTTCAACTCATATTTTATGCATCTTAAACCACATACCATATATTGATAATCAGAGCAATTTCCCCAGCGTTATTCAGATAAAGTTCAATTGCCTCCTCTGTTTCTACTTGGTGACCAAAAGCTTGCTAAAGCAACTTGAAATAATAAAAATGCTTGCAAGTTAGCTCCTGAATGAACACACCACGTGTGTCTGATCACAAGTTAGCATATCCACCTCACAACAAAACCCAGCCCTTAACCTGTACCTTTTCTGCTGTAGATGTGACGAATCCCTTCCTGCTTTCTGAAAAAAGAAGTGGTGCTTAGAACCAAGGTATTTTTACATCAGTGAAACACTCATTTCTTTGCCAGTTAGGTATCAGCACACGAGGTCAGAAACTGAGCACAAAAAAGAGAAAGCAAACCCAGCCCTGCCACCAGCCATTCCAAACCTCAGCCCATCCCTGAAGCAGCTGTAGAAATGCTGGCAATTACCTCAGAAGCAAGAAGCAGCTGGGTTCAGTTCCCCAGTCATCTTTACAAAGCAAATAAGGAGAGGGAGGGTCTTAGGGTTTCATATAATGAAGTGGGGTTGGTGAGAGAACAAGTGATGCTGGAGGAAGGTGTAGAGTTAAAAGGCTGTCAGTGTGACAGTTGGACAATCTGTCTAAAAGGCCCTGTGGTTAGTTACTAAAAGGTTGGGGGAGAGTATCCTGCATTTAAAAAAAAAAAAAAAAGTGTGTTATCACAGCAGAAGATACTGAATTTGGATGTCTGAGCAAGGCATGGTCTCTTTGGGAAACACCAATGAGAGCCTGGTGATAGTCATGACTGCAGAAAGCCAGTCTGGAGGTGGATCTGTGTATTTTGTTTATTCCATCTGCTTCTTCCAGGGCACTCTGCAGATGGGGGGATAAGAAAAGATCAGAGGAATTTTTTCTACCTGCCCTTTATCTTCCCAGCACACAGTCATATATCTGTAGCTGCCGTGCATATGGCTAATAATGGAGCTTAGAAGAAAGGGAATGGGTTGAGATGAAAAGAATCGCTTAGCAAAGTATTAAAAATGTTCATCTTCTTCTTTTTCTATTTCTTGGTTATGTGTAGGGAATGACCTTGCCTGTATAATGATCTATTTGCAAGTTTGTCACTGGAAATATCATTTGTACAAAGAACATGTATATATTTGCATGTATATGTCTGTAGGGTCCCTACCAGGTCATTGTAAAACCACTGCATGCCCACAGCACTACAATCTATTCAGGATCGTATGATACCACAGTCATATATATGCAGACAACAGTGGGATTCCACTTTGAACAGTGAGAAACATTTTTCCTTTTATTTTAAATATGACTATTCATTGCTAGTGGTAAGCATGCATTCAGCATCTTTATTGTGGCTATGCTTTCATAAGGAGAATTAATCTTAGCGAATCATTTAACAAAGATGACATGAAGGTGCTCTCTTAAGGCAGAAGACAAGTCATTTCCTGTTTCACATAAAATGAATGGGGAAAAACAATATCATGGCCAAGAGGCAGAAAGAATCAAATCTCAGTTTGTATGCATGATTCACGATTCATTCTTAGGGTGATGAATGAAGCAGCATACTTCCCGATAAGTCTTTCCTCCATGTACTTGGTTTTGCATCATTTGTAGCGTCAAAACGATTAAAAAGTACTTCACCCTCATACTCCCTGTAGGAATTCAGATGCTCAAGTAACTCTATCCTTTCTGGAACACATTAGTTTCACAACAGGTAAGCAGGAAGTGAAGACACTGAGTAATCCAGGAAGCAATGCAACACTTCTCATTGCTGGATGGGATGCATGGCCTTGATTTGAAAGAAAAATATTCTACCTCTCTGTCCAAAACTGTTTTCTAAAATGCTGTAGATGTACACTTGCAAGAGTTAAAAGAGACATCTCCAAAAAGTGTTTCAAACAGCTCACTGTAATTATGTAATGCTTACTAGGAAGAGAAAGCTAAAGATCATATGAACTGTTATGGGTAACTTTCCCATCTTTTATCTCCATAGAGTATTCCTCATTTCCACTAGGCAAGGAAAAAATATCCATCTGCTAATATATCCTATAGATTCACGCCTTAATTGATGCTATTTAACTATAATCGGCTGTATAGCACATTTTACAAAGAGACAGGGAAGTACATGCAAATCTGACCAAGTGTCTTCATTTAAAACAGCACTGTCAAACCCAGGTCATTTGGTCCTTTATGGAAGAAGATGAACTTAGGAGATCTATTTTCCATTCTTTGGCTTGATACAGCTGTTAGTGCTGTTGCTAAAAGCCGCTATTCATCTTTGAAGATAAGCTGTCCACATGTCTTTCTGGGGTTAGCCAGATGGTCGTAGTGCACTACTGATGCACAACTGCAGTGTTAGTACAGGCTGAGTGGAACTAATGAGTGGAAGCGTGGGTGGGAAGCTCAATGGCTTAAACATTTGTCTCTTTTTTTCTTCTTTAGATGATACTGGTGGTCCATGCAGACTAGCAACCTTTAACTTCAATTAAGCTTGTAGGTGTAGGATTCACACTTTTTTTTTCTTAATGTGTGGATACTAATGAGAGCTTGCCTCGTCGTACATCATCATCAGATATGCCGTACTCATAACTGCTTAAATCATATCTAAAAGTATATTTTTTCTTTACACAACAGTAAAAGCATGCTAAATTTCTCATATAGTTAGTATTAACATGTTTATAAAGTTACTTTAGAGGGTAGATACTTTCCCTAGACAGTATGGCAAACAATTGTTTAACAAGGATATACTGAATATTGATTTAAATAGCCCTGCATTTAAAACTTAAAAGCTATATCTTATTGGTTAGCTTGGCAATGCAGTTAGACAAGAACCCTGCACTGCTTGGAACATTACAGATTCATATCTGATTTTTGCTGCAGTTGGTACTTCACTGTTATTGTTTCTAAACCATGTTATTGTGCTTAATGATGCTATTAATGGCCTGAGAGACGGCAGTAGGGAAGGGAACACAAGCACTCTCTGGGGAGGGCAAGAGCACAGAACCCCAGCGGCAAAATAAGTGAACAAGAGCCCAAACAATCCGGTTGTTTTCTGTTGGAGGAAGGCTAAAACTGACTCTTCCAAAGAAAACAAACCCAATCTTTCTGTTCCTCCAGCAGTCTGCCTTTTCTACACAAAATCTGTTCAGATCACATAAAGCTTCATGAAGAGAAAGCAAGCCTTCTTTAGCCCCAATAGAGGTCCACAAATACTACGAAAAAAAGTTGTCTCCTTTTGGGTGTTTTTTAGACCTGTATAAATCACTATCTTAAACACTTTACAACTTTAGTCATCTTTTCACCTTAGCACTTCAAAACAGCGTCCAACAAACTATCAGTTTAAATATAGAAATACTTAGAAGATATTTTGTGATCATTCATATTTAATTTATTATACTAAAAATTAAACCATAACTAAAATCATATGCCCTTCACTGTGCTAGGTATTTTGTACTCTTCCATTTCTCTTTTAAATTTTCCCAACACTAAGAAAAAAATAAGGGTAGTTAGACTGATTTCCTAGGAAAATGAACCGTGTACAGTCACAGCAGATCTACCTTGGCTTACGGCCTGAACCACAAGGGTTATATTCTTCATTGCCACTCAGAACTTTCAGCTTATGTTTCCCAGAGTTAAATTCCTGAGTTAGACACCATAGGTCCTGCAGGAGATAATGTAACACATTGCAAAGGGAGAGTTCGGAGTACCTGAATGGGACTTGCAACCGCCAGCACACTGACTGGAGAGAAGATGAAGACAGCACCCTGGGAGCACCAGAGAGAGAAGTATGGTTGCAATTCAGCCCTTTCTGAGACATAGGCTCTTCCCTGCAGCTTGAGTTCATCTCCTCTCTCTGAGGCTGAGATTCACAGCCTGGAAATCCTCCTCTAGACATTGGCACCTGGACGACATTTCTCACTTCAAGTTTGGCAGAAGAAAGGCAGAGGGGTGCCGCTCTTCTTTCCTCCCCCAAAGGACACAGATGCAGTCTTATGGCTTAAGGTGATTTCTGAAAAGTAATTTTCCCCTTTTATTGCACTCTTTCAGCATGTATGCCCGCCTTCTGTGTACAAAACCCAACTTATCAGAGCTGAGACTGTCTTCTAGCACTCTATTTGCCTTGCCACTACCCAAGCACATGGAGCATAGAGTGAACCCATTTGCCTCAGTTACTTTTTATTTCCTATGGCCCCAAAAAGGAAGCCCATAAGTGCGTGTTGTCACCTTTGACTACTGTGGTAATGGCAGCATTTATTATCAGTACTGCTCATTAGTAAACCACTAGTAACGTTAGCCTTTTGTCTGTTGCCAAACTCTTTTATACAACATGAAGAATATGGCAAAAGCCTGTCCTACATTTACATAAGCAGCAACTCCATTTTACTGTCTGTTTTTTCCTTTACAGCCAAAATATCTTCCAAACTTATTCCTATTGTTGATAGGAGGAGGAAAGTAACTCTTCAAACCCTCAAACCCCAGTATTTATCTAAAGTTTTCAATCTCAAGTGAATAGCACTTAAATGCTTGGTATATAACAAAGCAATCATGAGTACAAAGACTAGCAGCTTTGAAAAAATCAAAGCTGTCTGTATGAAACATTTTTGTCTTAGTTTGGATAACAAAAAACAACCCCAAGTCACTGCAGTGAAGCACTCATTTTTCAAATTCTCAGTAGGATGCCAACACGGAAGAGCAGAGAAATCAGGGTGCCACCGTAAAGCAGGAAGCCGTCTGCCCCCACCTCCTACTGGTAGAAGGCTTCCTGATGACCACGGAGGTCAGCAGGTCTGTTCCTGCAGGTGATGGCCTCAGAAGATATAGACCCTGCAGTCAGTAAAGCAGCACAGCCTGAAAACCAGTAGGTTTTTACATTGTTTCTTATGATTTCTGTTGAAGTTTACAATTTTTAGAAGAAAACTTCAGCAAACTCATCCTTCTGGGATCATATTGACGTCAGGGCTGTTGTAGCATGAATTATTTCAGTCCTGCGAAGCTAAGTCGCATTGGGCCTTAGTTACTCTAGGTACTAATGGCATTTATTAGTTCCCTGACATGCAGCTAGGTTAGAGTCTTACTCATAAAATATCTGTAACCAACTATCAGGCTTATCTGCAGTCTGTTAAAACACGCAAAATTAGACACACATAAAACCCCATAGACATTATATGGTGTTTCCAAGCCACGTTACTTATGATAATCAGCAGCTGTGAAAGTGAAGTCCCTCTGCATAAATACAGAAGGCATCTCTCTTGGCAAGTGTTCATCAGACCGGACTCTGGAGTCAGCAGAGGATCGAATGCGAATGACAAACCGCACAGCAGACCGCTTGTGTGCCTGTACCCCGGGGAAGGGCGGGCACAGCCCTGACTTTTAAACAAGGACTCCTAAACAGAGCCAAGATGCTGAAAGCCATCATTATAAAGCCTGAGACAAAATGAAACAACAACAACAAACAGTTGGGTAACCTTTTTGAAGTGGATGTTCTCCTCTTTCACTGTTTTCTGAATCTCTGTAAATTTTGATTGGCTTTAGATTTGAAAGCAATTGGCAGACGGTCAAAATTTAAAATTGATGAAGTACAATCGGTCTGTTCATGGGACGCTTGGAAAAGAAAATAATGATCTTTCAGACAAAAATGTTCTAAGGAAGCTAAGCCACCATGTCAAGAGATAAGAAAGCAAACAGTGGTGCTGAAATGGCTGGAGCAAACACTATTTAAAAGAAGGTTTTGTCCTGGAGAATTTGTGGCAAATTTAGAGGGTTCTGTACTTGGTGATCTTTAGGATATCCTTTTATACTTCCAGGACATGCTGGCAGTACAGAAAGGTCCAGGGGGGTCATACCTAATTTGTATTAATTGCATTAATCCAGAGGGGTGACCTGAAAAACTGCAGTTCATAGCAGGAAGGAATGGCATGCCCTGTACTGATGCAAGGATTAAAAAACATCAACCCCATGTAGTATAGTCTAAAAAGATACCTCCAAACAAAAAAAGCCCATAAAACACTGTCAAGGTACCTTTGACCTGTGGACAAATTCGAGAAGGCATATACAAAATATATGCACGCTAGCCTCTCCTTGGCAAGATGTGGGCAGTGCTCTATCACTTTGTGATGCTTTGTGAGATGTCGTTGTTGACTCAAGACCAGAAAAAAGTGTGAGAGACAGAAAAACTAAGGGTTTGGAACAGTGTCACTCAAACTGTGACCTACTTGAGGATTTGGAGAACTACTCTTGCCTTCAACAATGAAGTCAACAAGATTTGGCAATCAGTGGGACCAGTTTGAAAGAGGGTAGATTTAGACTGGATATAAAGAAGAAATTCTTTACAGTAAGGGTGGTGAGGCACTGGAACAGGTTGCCCAGAGAAGTTGTGGATGCTCCATCATTGAAAGTGTTCAAGTCCAGGTTGGATGGGGCTTTGAGCAACCTGGTCTAGTGGCAGATGTCCCTGCCCATGGCAGGGGGGGGTTGTACTAGAGACTCCTTGGAGGTCCCTTCCAACCCAAACCATTCTATGAGTCTGTGACTCTTTTTGTGATGGACAATTAACATTGTGGTACCTTACAAAGAAGGGTTTGGGACATATGGCTGCATCTCTTCAGCAAATCTAGCCCTCTTTATTGGCATCTATCAGATAATTCCCAGAGTACAAATGGCAATAATAGCTTCCTTTCCCTTCCCTGCCAAGAAGTGCTGTGACAGGTAGAGAAATTACCCTTATAAGCCTACTCCAGAAGAATCAATGTTCCCTTTGGTCAGCCAAGCAACAGCTCGCAAGGGCACCAGCCAGTGTGCTGAGGCAAAAGCTGGGCTCTTTCTAAGCAGGGAAGTGGGAGCAGGGACACGATTAAGTAAAGGATCTATTCTTATGGGTTTACCAGTTGTCTGCCAGAGTCATTTGAACAGGTTGGGGCAGTAAAGGGGGGGCAGTAGGCAGTGCGTGGAGCTGGGGAGGGGATGGAAAATTTCTAACTAATAGGCACCTTTTCATCTTTCTCACTCTGTTTCCCTTCCAATGGTGCCCAGATAGGGGACAAATCTTCCCATAAACAGTAATCCTTTAGAAAGTGCTCAAGTACAGCTATTACTTAACTTCCTGATTAGTAGCAGTCACCACCTGCTACTTCTGCTCCTCATTGTCCAGCATAATGGAAGTGTTCATTTCCCTGGCTGTGAAAAGGTAAATGGGAAGGGACTCCCTCTTCTCTGTTTTGGCAAAAAGAGCAACAGTCCCTCCTTTTCTCCTGTAACTAATCCCAGACCATATTTATCCAAGAAAATAAAATTCTATTTCTGCTGACAAATAGCTGGATAAGGCAGATTATGAATACTAAAAAAAAAAAAAAAAAAAAACCACACCAAACCAAACCAAAAACCCACCCACAAAAAAACCCACAAAAGCAATCATTCCAATCTCTTTGAACTAAATTAAGGGTTCCTGCTGCAGGGCATTTTTATTGCCTGACCATGGCTTTGAGATCCCAGAAAGCACTAAGAAAAGGCAATATATTCAGTATTTTTGACACCTCAAACATGCAAAGACATTGCAAAGACTTCTGTTTTCTTCAAACCTTACTAGCTGAAGCTGCCAAGAGAGCTGCACATGTTGCCTTGAAAGACAGCTGTTAAAATAGTCTCCTTTGATCAAAATTCTTCCATGTTTATAGCTAGAGCAAGATAAAGTATTATAGGATTTTCTTAGCACAGACTGAAAATCATAAAAAGAATGAAACTTGCAAAACCTGAAAAGTGCATTTGTCATGAGCGGGCATAACTTTTGAAATGTCAGTTAAAAGGAGACAACCCATGAATAGACTATGAGGATTTTCAGACTTTCTATTTCCCTAAAGTCCTCTTTTGTTTTACGCTGGGAGTGGTGGTGTCTCTTCCTAGGGAAGCACAGGCAGGCAGTAGATTAGTCCTTATTTAGATGGTAAGTTCCAGCCTATTTGAATTGTATTAAGCATTCTCCTTACTTCTGTGGGATTTGTCATAAATCTTGAGTAAATATACTTAGCGCAATCTCAAAGACTGAAGTTTTGATTTCTCAGAGGGCTCAAATCTTTAAGCCTTAAAACTTCTCTTGTTTAAGAGAGATAAAGCAAAAGAATCTACTTGTCAAAACAAACACGGGGGGAAAAAACCCCTCAGTACAACCCTAGACATTATCTCAATGGGAAGTGACACTCATTTGGGGCTTTTTGGTAGCATTCTTTGCCCAGGAGTGAAATCTATTATAGGAATTAGTACTGCCCCTTAAAATGGTAGCATCACTAAGAAGCAAATGAATCCTACTCTCTTTCCCTCTGTTTTCCTATCCATTCTCCTTCTTCTAAACAGTATTCAAAGGTTTCTTCAAAGGTCTTCATCCTATCTTTGTTGCCATGGTCTCTCACAGAGTTGAAACAACATTTTCAAAACTAATGCCTGCTCTAAATGCATTGTTGTTGGGATGCTGAGTCAGTTCTCTGCTGACTAGGGTGAAAGAAAAAGAATCTTTGAAAATCAGTTTTAACATTCAACTAACCTGAATGGGGAAAAGCAAGACATCTATACGCTGCTAGACAGAAGCAAAACTTTTCAGGGGTGAGATGCCTTCTATTTTGGGAAGAAAACCAAATTGAGGTTTTTGTGTCAGCTATGCTGGTTTTACTCTTTCTTTTTATTCATACCAGACCTGAGAAAGACAATCACTTCTCAGAAGAAAAAAAAAAAAACCAAAACCCACAGAAGAATCCTGTTGATTAACACACACCTCCCCCCCAACTAAATCCTTGCTGGGGAGAGGGGTGACAGACGATGCTTGGTATGCATTAGCAGTGACAGGCGGGGCTAGCTTTGGCACAGTTGAAATGAGTAGGGGGAAATGATGAAGCACCACCATTATTTCTAAGGGAACTAACAGGATATTTTGCTGGTATTCAGCTTTTCTGTTTGCCTCTCTTGTTTAACTACTCACACGTTCTTTGAAACAAGGTCCATCTCTAACACATGTATTTGTACAGCACACGGGAAAACAAGCTTACTACCCTAATTTGAACTTTTAAATCTTGCTGTATAAATAAGAACACCTATTTGCTATGTAAATTGGAGCGCCACACTCTTCATACGTGCATTTCAAGAAAAGGCAAGATCTTTGTCACAGACTCGGTTACATCAACTTTAAATTGTTTTTAGCTGCCTGGCTTCATTTTTTTATAGATCCTTTGAACATCTGTCCTTAACCCATGGTCTGGCATGGCATGCTAAATTCTGTATATTTTTTTCATTATTCCTAGGGGAGGAATTTGCATGAAAATTCTGTTGGTCTAATTATATGCCTCAGCTAGAGAAACTCTATTCATCTGTCTGCAGCAAATTTCACCTTTATGAAACAGATGACGACTTTGCCAGAGACTTTCTGGACATTGTAGTAACTGAAGGTTTTACAGCCTACATTTGTAATATGGGTCATAAACTGAATTGAAGGAAAAGAACACCCTTAGATCATTACAGTGCTTTTGAAAACAACCCTTCATCTTCAGGAAAAAATCACTGTTTAATAGGGAAAGATGCTTGCAGAAGCTTATTAAGGGTAAAATGCAGCCTCCCCTGCTACTCATATCTCCCCATGTCAGGGAATTCAGATTGTGAATCAAGAAAAGCACAACAAGGATCTGAAAACACAGCAGAAGAGCATGTTGTGGGTCTTGATCTCTGAGATAGATGGCGTACTGAATATTGGAAGTGTTTCAGGGTGGCAGGATACAGAAAGAAGAATAAAATGGGGCAAGAGTTCTTCCTGTAACTTAAAAACCGCATGAGTGTGAAAGTGCATTCAATAAATGTGACCAGTTAGGAGCTTCCCAATTTTTCATCCTATAGAACAAAGATGGGTACACTGAAACAGAGCTGGTGACCATGAGGTTTGCTGTTTCCAAAGCTTTCCGCATTTTAGGAAGTTTAAAGGTATTCCTAAAGAGACTGTACACAGACTGTACATTGCATGTACACTCCTCCTGCTCCCTTTTTTTCCCTTTTCTCTGTGACCACCTCTCTTCCACTCCCCCCAGCTTTAATTCATATAACTCTCACCTTTTCACCTCTAAATCCCTTCCCTCCTAGTCTTTGGAATTTCCTCTTTTACTTTTTGTGCTATTTGTCTTCCTTTGCTCATAATTCGTTAATTTTCACTAAACTTTACTTTTCCATGTTCTCCTAAATTCCACCCTCCCAAAACTTTCTTGTTCCCCTTTTCTAGTCTGTTCTTGGCTTCACAGTCTTTTTTAACACTGTTTATACACTGTTGTTGGAGCTTCCATGGTCTTTTTTAAGGTTCCCTCTAGTTATTTCCATTCTCTGATCAGCTGTATCAACCCATCAAACCTATTGCTTAACCTACCATGCAGTCTTCTTCCTAATCAATCTACCTCATCATCTGAAATCCATTTCTCCAACTAATTTCTTTTTCAGATACGAGTGCTACACATCTGCATTGATCTTCTGACTTTCTACCACTCAGATCCTTCCAGGTTCATTTATTTTCTGGTCAATAAGCACCTCTTCTAATGAGTAAATTCTCTTGAGCTCCTCACTATGTATTTTATTATCCTCATCTTCCTAAACAGGTTGCCCTTTTATTTGTCCACTTGACCAAAATCTCCCTCCTTTCTGTACCCATCACAGTGGCATCAGAGATCCCAACGACAAGAATGAAATGGAGAACACTCTCCCCACTTGCCAGCCTGGGCTTCCCCCACCGTCTTCCTTCCTCATAGCTTGTGGACTTTCTATGGAAGTTGTGTTTTCCCGAGGGAGCCATCAGTGGGACTGACGCACCCGCGGGCAGAGGAGAGCAGTCCCTCTCGTGCTGCCTGCCAGATGCGGTGCAACCACAGGCTTTCACTCTCAACGGGTCACACCAGAAGAGGGAAGAGTTCTCACCCTTATCCTCATCCACACAACACATCTGGCTCTGTCCTCTTCTCCTTCTCAGGCAGATTCACCAACCGCCGTGGCACTACCTCCAGCAGAAAGCGAGGCAGGATTTGGCCCCAAATCCAAGACCTCACCGATGTGTCATGCAAGTTAGCAGGAGTGTCTGTCTCTGCTTGGGAAGGGCTAAGAGCTAGAATAGCAAGGGTATTTCAGGTCAGGCCTGAGGCGAATTAGCAGACAAGTTGTGAAGCTTACACAACATGTGGCCACATTATGTGTGGCTCCAGTCAGCGCTAATAGCCTGTCATTGAGCTCCATGTTTAAACAATTTGAGCAAACAGCAAACACAGAAGATGGGAGGAGGGAAAAAAAAAAAAAAAAAGGCCTTCGAGGAATACGAAAGATCAGGCTACTTAGTACACTTGGCAAGCAAATATTGCAGTGGTGAGGACAGCAGAGTACCTACCAGGTAGTGACCCAGTTCCTACAGTGCAAAAGCAACATAATATGAAACCAAAAATATATAAGTTGTCCACTTAAAATTCACTCAGCCAGCAATTTTTAGAGCTACATAGGAAACCGATTGTTGGTTTAGGCTGTGTTTGATCATGTAAATTATCTGAGAGAAAAAAAATAAATATGGTTTTGGTTTAGCAGCAAGGAAACAAAAAAAGCGGGGGGGGGGGGAGGAGGAAAAACAAGTTTTAGTAACAACAAAGAGCAAAATTAAACCACATCCATATAAATAACTTTGATACTAGTGTTGGGAAGTAAATATAAAAAACATATTAAAATAGAAGAACTTAGAAACTATACTGCATTGTTTAGTATGAAAATAATAGCCTTTCGAGCCAGTACTATTAGAGAACGTATTTAATCCAGTGCAGAATTGGCTATGAAACCGTCCACTCTACCATGGGAATGCTTAGCTCAGTATCTGGTAGGCTGCCAGCCATTTAAAATGTTTTTGTGTTGGTTTAATGATTGTTCCCATGAGCACTGATGGTAAGGGTTGACATTAATTAAAATACTAAGTCATCAGAGCTTGCATTGTGGGGAGACGGAGAATGGGCTGGATCCAATTGTCTTCAAGGTTTCTTTGGCCTTCCACATTTTTCTCTTAGATGCATCATACATGCCAAGTATCCGCTTAGCTGAGGTATAACAATATAAACAGACTGTCTCCACAAATATAAAGTAATCTTTTTTAGGTTTTCCACACACTTTCATTTAACTGATTAGACGACACTCATTAAAATCAGCTAATCATGTAATGTGGCTGTGTTCTGAATGCTAAACAAAATGCCTAAATGAAAGAGGATTTTAAAACACTGTCTGCCTCTCTTAATTTATTTCTACTGTATACTCAATGGTGTACAATACAGTAGGAATTCTGGGCCCTATCCTCATTAACCTCAAAACTCATTATCTCATATGAAAACAAGCCCTTTCCATAGAGCGTGTTGGAGAAGGTATGAAAAAGCATATTAAAGATAATGTGTTTGGGCACACGCTCTTGAAAGACGATGAAAGATTCTGCTTACAACTGTGAAATTAATACAGAAGAGCACAAAATCCTGAGTAAGACCCGCTGCTAAAAAGATCGTTGCATAATTTGGATAGAATGGCTATCCTTACACATTTCACTCCTATTTTCTTACATAACTACTCAAGATCCAGATCTTCAAAGGCACACAAATATGAATAAGTCATTTAATACTTGGAGTCCTCAAAAGGTCACATAAAGAACGAGTACAGAGGCTGAGCTTTTATTCTTCTCCCATCTACTCAGCAAGCCTGAGTTCCCATCCTACTGGCAGGGGCTTAATACTGCAGAGTGAGAGTGCAAGAAGGAAAGTTTACGCTATATACAATGTGATTAATAGCCTAAGAATGAAGACATCTGGCTCGAACAACGCGGAGCAATGTGATGCAGCAAGCTGAGCCTACATAAATGCAACAGGCCATTTTCACAGTAAGCAACACACAACGTGAAGCAGACTGCTGGTCCCAATGCAAAAGGTAGTGCAACCCTTTCTATTTCAAAACATGTTTGCTCCTTCGGACCACAAGTCAGGCTATACTGTGACTTTGGGCCACCTCCCCATGTCAGTGGAAACCCAAAACCTAAATCAGGTGCCTGAAGCCAGTTACTGTCCCAGCTCATTCACTAGCAAGTGGCCTGGGGCTCACACCGCTTCCCTGTGACAGCGGCGTGCTGTGCAACAGAAGTCCTCATCTCCAAATACCTGTACTGCAGCCACCAAGGTGCTTTGAAGTACAGACATGACTCAGCAAAGGCCCCTTTACCGTTTTTGTAGACCCAGGCCTTCTCCACGCAGTCCCAATGTCAAACAGGAAACAGGGGTTTAGATCACCACAGCTTGAAGATTTCTGTGACAGCAAATCCTGGAGGACGGGGATGCTCTTTGCCTCTTTTGATGTGAATGTTCTCTGAATAACCTTTTCATACAAAAAACTACCAGGTCTTTGACTCCTTCAGGAGCTCATCCATGTAGCACGGAAGACGCAGAGCAGCCAAAGGAGGTCCTTGTCCGCATCCATGAGGCCTGATGTCCTCCTGGGGCATGTCTTCAGTGGAGCCATCTGTGAGCACAAGGTTAAAAGGCTTTGGGTGCTTTTAATTTATTTTTTTTACTATTTTAAAGCGTTGGTTTTTCTTTTTTGTTCGGTGGGGGTTTTTTATTGTTTTTTTTTGGGGGGGGGGGGCGGTGTATTTTTTTATTTGCTTTTAAAGTGCAAGCAGACTTGGGGGGTCAGGCAGTGCCCGGGCAGCCCCACCGCCCCCCGGTCAGGGGCACCACGAAGCTGGAGTGGCCGAGAGCGGGCTCTGGGCACAGCCGGGCCGTGGCGGTGCATCGACAAAGCAGGTCACGCCGCACCCCTGCGCCCCGGCTGAGACCCCCGGGGAGCCGGGGTACTGTGCCAGGGGCCCCGGCCCGCAGCGGGGAAGGCAGGCGGCGAGCCCCGGAGGCGGCACAGGCGTCCAGGCCACCGCCGCAGAGGCCGAGGCCACGTTTCCGCAGCTCCGCAGCGTCGTTTCCCTCCTCTTCCCCTCGGCCCGCCCTCTGCCTTTCGCTGAAAGGGGCGGCCCGGCGCGGAGGAGAAAAGCTGCGATCGCGGCAGCCCCGAGGGGGCCCGGCGGTACCCCCGGCGGCGGAAAGGGGCCCCGGGTCCCCGCGGCGGCGGCGGCGGGGCGCGCTTTGTGGCGGCCGGTCGGAAGCGGCGGGGTAATCCGCGGAGCCGGGCCGCAGCGAGTGGGTGGTCTGCGCGGACGGAGGCGCGGGCTCTCCCCGCTGCCCCTGCGCCGGCCCGAGCCCGCTCCCGCAGCTGGGCCGAAGGCGGCCCGCAGACCGCTCTCGGCACATTTCTTCATTTCTCACTTGAGTGCCCTTCTTTAGTTCCCTTTCAACTGCCCACTTTATATCGGCTTCATTACACCACCGCTCCATTTGTAATGTAAATCGCGAAACTCAGGGAAGTTTTTCTTTTGGCCTTGTCTACGGAAGAATACCGAGAGGTATTCAAAACGTATTAACACAAATCAATGGCACCAATAAAAGCAAAATCTCCTTAGCAACATAATCTTGATTGCAAAAGGAGAACTGAGAGCATTTAGCAGAACAGTGGCCCACATGGAATACGCATTTGTCTAGAAGAATGCGGCACAAAGCCTAAAAGAGAGATGCTGAAAAAATCCAAAATTAACTCACACTGAACAGTTACTCTTTTTTTCAAAAGTACACAATTGGCTACATTAAATCTATCGTGCGCTTTTCTGCTCAGCAACATTGTATCATACCGCTTTGCAAGCCCAAATTACAACACCCGGAATGCTTCACAGCGCCTGGCAGGAGCACCCCTCCCCACGCACGCTTTTTATACATGTGCATAGATAACACGCGCACACACGCATACGTGTTATCCGCACGCATATATATTATCCGCATGTACATTACAAAGAGGCTGTGAAGGTTTCCATACTAGAGTAACCAAAGCTGTTAAAATGTTTCATGCAAAGAAAAAAAGCTGGCTGATGAGAACCAAGACCGGCCTCGTAAGAGCGGAGAGCGCAGGATTAGTTTTTGTCCGTAAGGTTCAGGTTAACCAGCATTTCCTATCTAACCATCTTAAAAATATGTGAATTACATCGATGGGAACGGTTCCTTTCTGAATAAATGGCATCAGCCTTAACTAGGTGGAAAGCATATCTTGTTTGAGAGCACCAGTGTATAAAAAAAGCATACAGCTTCAACATTGCTATTCGACCATAACGCTAATACATATAATAAATCCTACTACCGGTAGGGCTTGAAAAAGCTTAAAGAACTCCAAATGCGGACTTCATGAAAAGCCAGTTTGAAACACTTAAGGCAGGAAATGCCTCTAAATTTGGTAACTCTAGTCCTAGAGTCACTAAATTACCCAAACCCATTTTTCCCCCCCCCCCCCCCCCTCGATTTAGACTAGAAGTATCAACTGGAAATTAGAAGAGACCATTGTATCGTAAGGCAGAAGTTTCTGGGGGTTTTCTTTCTTTTTCTTCCTCTCCCTACTGCCCCTCCTCCCACCCCCACCCCCAACATACTGGATAGATGAAAAACAGTGAGGCTTAGTAGACAGGTTAACAATTATTTTATTAGTTTATAATACATACAACTTAAGAAATGCTTTAAAAAAATTTATATTGGAGTCCATTCCAATTCTGGGTCAGGTCAGGAAAAAACAATGCTGACGTATTAAATAATATTCTATAATTCAACAATAGATTAACTTCAGTAATTTAGCAGACATGGTTAAATACTCTTAAATATGCATATATACAATTGTGCAGCCTTAAAAAAAAAGTCCTTTTCTTCCTATCTTCTCCTCCCAAAGCCGTGCACCCTGTGAACATGGTACTGGCCTCTAAGCTTTCAGTCTCTCACATGGACTTACAATATTTGAAGAGGAATGTTACAATAGTGGAAATCACAGCAACCCTATCTTTCTAAACTCTTTGTGAGAAGAGATGCCCAACAGGCAAAACTACCATCAAGTCTCTCTATAAATAGCAGCTTCCTTAATATCCAGTTCTAGGTTAAATTATTGCTTACACATTTTCTACTAGAAATGGCTTTTAGCATAGTCCAAAATATTGTTTGCATTCTTGAAAGATAACATCCCTTCAGTAACTTCTTCACTGTTACTTTTTTTTTACACTTAACGGGTATTTCCTAAGCACATACAATCTGAGGCAATTCTCTGCAAATTCTTTTAAAGCAACATGAATTACATGGGGCTAATTTAGCACACGAGATTTAGGCACTGCTTTGTAGATTACTGTTCTATTTGAACTTTATGCTTGGAATTAGTTCCATATTCTGACTGCCATACTCAAGTCTTCTACAGAAACAAGAACTGAGTTACACTTTTGAAGTCGGGAGCTACTCTGCGTTCCTTGCTATCTCACTGAACCAAACTGCTCACTGGCAGTATTAACAAGTAGGTAGACTGCATATCCTAACAAGTTAGAAAGCCTCTTGCAAGCACAGAAGGATCAGAGATAAACACTTAGAGTGGATGAGATATTTATATTGGTACAATGAAATCAGTTTAAACATAGAGCCACTAAAAATATCAGTTATATTGCATCAGGATATCTTTTTGAAAAATTTCTAAACATGATTTAAAACAAAAATTTAAAAATTGATTCACAAACCTAAACCACTGTAAAAGAAAAAAAAAATCTTCAGCTAACTACCAAGTTTAGTTTTCAACATGAGGTAAAGTAACTTTCAATGATGAAGTTATAAGGGGGGGGGGGGGGGGAAGCAGCATGTTTCAATAAACATTAGAAAAATCTACTATCTGCCCTCCAAAAGTGAGCATTTGTCAATGGTTCCCTTCTCCATAAAAGCTACAACTAACTACAAAAGTCTCCCTTACTTACCTGAACTTAAATTATCCTAACTGGATCCTACCCCTGGGCCTTAGATATACCGTCACATGACAGGAGCTGTCTGGACAAGTCAAGAATTTCTTTGGAAACAATCAGCCGTGCAGTACAGGCTCCGGCTTCGGAAAAGACTGTTCTGTACTCGCTGTGCAGCTCTCATCAGCGATTCCATTTTGGTCTGGATATTTTACACTCAGAGATGCTGAGTTTAGAAGGAAGCTTACCTCAACATCTGCATAATAGCAGAATTGTCCGACAATTAGGGCATAACCAAAATAAATTAATAACACACATGTAATAGAAATTAAGACAGTCTATTTAATTACTGAAATTAATTGCTAGTTTTTACTTAACTTTCACTATTCAATACCATTTCGTAAAGTTCAAAACTATTTTCCATCACACTCAGAGATTTCCAAACCTAATCCTCAAGTTTTATCTTTTGGCTGTTCCTTCTCCTATGTTTCATCCTTTGTCTCACTAAAACTTTCTTACTGGTCTGTCGTATTCTGAGGAGTCAAGCCTTTATGAATCTTTTTTAAAAAATACCTTAATGAAATATTAATGAGGTAAACAAAGCAGAAGAATTTTTTAAAATGACATCTTCCATGAAAACAATAACATATAGTTTATAAAAAAAATGTATTATCCAGGTGTCATGTAGCAGAGATACGCACACCAGCACAAGTGTCAACATATGAAGTTTCATGCAAGGACTCCTTTTTTTTATTTTAAAAAATAGTCTCTAATTCAGCCCATGCTGACTGAAAACATCAGTGTGCAAAAAGATGAAGTTCAAAAATGAATGAACTGCAAAATACTGTTAAAAAACTCAAATGGATATCTGTAACTGATGAAGAATAAATGCATGATGTTTTCAGCAGTGAAATGTTTTGCTTCTAGAGTACTTCTCCCCTTGAAACTTTTCCACTTCCTTCAGAAGAAGGATACTGTTACACCAGTATCCCCCTATTCACCCAGCCTACAGAGAGAACTTTACAAAGAACAAACACAGGAATTAAGAAGGTAGCACCACTGGAAATAATCACTCTATCCAAATCAGCAGAAGAACTTCATTTATCTTTATCCAACATATTTTGACACTCAGTAGCCCAATAATACAGGGTAAAGGGAACTCTCATAGCTGCATATTTATAACATTCATAATGGTCATGCATATTACAATCAGATGTTTTTTAGGGTGCCGTTTGCAAAGTAAGCCTTCATGCAAATAGGCATTCAGCTCATTAACTCCATGTTCATATTTCCTATTAGTCCCTGAGAAGTTAATATTTCTACCTACAATATGGCTATTAAAGGCATTGTAACGATCATACACTTAGCTGTTTGTGATGGAAATACAATGTGGCTTTAGGGAGAAGAAGCACAGAAATTACAGCAAATTAATGGTGATGAATACAGATCTTATTTCTAAAATGCTTTCTTTTCCTAAGCAAGGTTGCTGAAGAGCAACATCAATGATTTTAGTCACGGATACAAAACTAGCCAGCCACTTACCCTTAATAAGTCGCTACTATGAATCCAAGACATTTGGGGCTCGAGATCTCTCTAATTGAGCATTTCCTTTACATAAAATCATCTGGATTTTGACCTAATGCAGGGTCATCATGATCCTTTTTTTAATTACTCAACAGCAGTGCTGGAAGAACTTAAAAGAACCAAGGATTTTCTTTGCTTAACAAGTCTTTTGCCTCTTCAATTAAAGTGATCTCTTTAAATTGTTCAGAATTCAAATGGGGGTTTTTGGTGGACAATTTGCATTATTGCCAGCTGCTCAAAAACCATAAGCTACGGCTCCCAAAACAAGGGGACCAATTTAAAATTAAGACTTTGGGGTGGGGGCTGGAGGGAAGGGAATAAAGACAAGGTTTTTTTCTTTGCTTCTGGCTTCTGAGCAGTTACAGATTGCATTTTAAAGCTCTTCCCTACAATCTTCAGGGCTAAATAATGGCTTTCAGAAAAAGAAAAAAAGAAAAAAAGAACACAAAAAAAACCAAAAAACAAACCCCCTGACTTTTAAGTAAACATGTATCTCAGAGATAGAGTATTACATTTAAACTCCATGGTCTTAATCTTTACCAAAAAAAGTATCATTTAACAAATCGGTTTAGAGAATATAATTTACATCTAGTTACTGTAAGAAGTTTTTATACTCTACGCTACTTGGTTTTGAGTATCATGGGAAATTTTGGATCTGCAGATATAGCTTATTAAAATGGCTCTTACTGAGCTATTCCAAAAAATTTACTGACTTTGTGTAACCTATCTCCATAAATATTTTAATTTCTGGTGAAGTATAAACTTCGAATCATAGCTATTTAACAGCAGATGAGCTCTACAGAATTCTTCATGTAGGGTCAGAGAGAAAGCCCTTCTCCCTCAGGACTTATTTCTAGCTATCACTAAAAGATTAAAAATAATTTATTTCGATAATATTGCAGCAAGAAAGAAATCTTTATTGGCCAGTTAATGGTTACTATACATGAAAATAATAATTAGCTTTCACAGGGAGTTACTGATGCCTTTACCATTAGTTTTTCAGGCTAATGGTGAAACAGACATAATTAGCATCATTTGTTAAATGATGAATATCTTGTGGGTATCTAACTCTTACAATTCAAGAAAATTTGAAATAGGTAATATTATTTGTAGGAATTGCTGAGTTGCAAGAAGCTGAACAAGTTAGTACAATGTAATATTTATTTTAGCAAAGAGTAGGCTATGTCCTGGAAGTCCTACTATATCTTCTGGCCTGCCCAAACTGTTGCA
Organism: Balearica regulorum gibbericeps; assembly: GCF_011004875.1. Taxonomy (NCBI): domain Eukaryota; kingdom Metazoa; phylum Chordata; class Aves; order Gruiformes; family Gruidae; genus Balearica; species Balearica regulorum. Next base: position 52,346,852 of record NC_046187.1, on the reverse strand, counting down.
ATTTCACCCTTTGCCAACCAGACAGAAAAAAAAAAAGTAATCTATGTCTTCTCACTAGCACACAAAATAAATAGATTTAGTATTTTAGAAACAACATCAAAGGAAAATCCTGATGACTGCTGCAGGCATTAAATAGTTGATTAAAGTTCCTGCCATGTTCAATTTCTATCATTGTAAGTAATGAATGGAAAGGGACTGCCTGGAAATGTTTTATAACATTCTTACCAGGTGAGTGTCCTGCCTCATCACGAGAGGAAGACTTCTGAGACTAAATCATCTCTATATATACTCAGTTTCTCAAGTTTCCTGGTTGCATTTTAAGTCAGAGACATTGTTTTAATACAATATCTGAAATGCTTTAAGAGGTAGTTAGCCTGGTCTCCTTACTCAGGAATTTAACTTTTTGTTTGCTCTGAGCTCTACTTTGAACCCCTAGAATTCTTAGAAAGTAATCGTTAAAATACAGAAATGCCTGCTAACCAAGTAGATGACTGCAGATACACCAGAAGTAGACAGGATCTTAACAGCACTACCACTTATGTGGAAGCTTTACTAACAAGATATTCTTTGTAAACCTGTAAGCCACTGCTCTATTCGCTGCTCTGGTTTCAGCACACATCATACTCAAATTAGCTTTACTGTACGTAGGTTTGGGTGCTGCTGGCAAGGTAGTTGTGTCACAGAACATAGTATGGAAAGTTTGGTAGTAAACTAAGGTGAATAGCTCACGCTGAATGCGGTGCTGCTCTGAACATATCACAAGTCATATCCAACCCATCCCTCCATACTAATGAACTACCAGTGGAAAACTGCATCCATGACACAAACCTATCTATACAGTCAACTGAGAACTTTGATAATAAAATTTAGGCCTTGTATGATTCAATATTCATTTTATTGAAAACTGCACTTGAAGAAATAAACATATATTTCTGGTCATCAGTATTTATCACCAGTTACTATTTCTGTTCAATTCCAGCCTCTCCCCTGCACCTCCAAGCTCCAAAACCTCAGCTGCCATCAATGTTGGGCTTCTGGCCTCCTTCGCAAGCTGAAACTGGTCCGAGATTACAACTAATACTTCTGGGTGAGAGGAGGAGTGCTGCAGGCCCAGATTTGTACTAGAGAGGAGGCTGAAATTGGTTTTATAAAAATTATAACCAGTTACTATGGAGAGAAACCGCTGTGGGACCCAGAAGACTGAAGCAGTGCAAAACTGGTGTTTGTTAATTAAAAATCATATTCCGTCAAGTCAAAGAAACACCCTTTAGGCTTGTATGGAAAACATAGCTGAGCTATTCTCAAAGTAAACAGCAGGAATCCACAGACAAAAGCTGAGCAAAGGATGAGTTTTGGGAACAGATACAGAAGGCTTAGATTTAAGAAAACTTAAAACTTTCTAGACCACTCCCACTATCAACAGTTTAGGAATATAATACTCACTAGAGAATATTTTACAGAGAATAAATATTTTGAAGACATAGAAAAATAGTTCACAGCATCAAGGTACCTGTAATATATTACCTTGAAATAAAACTTGTATTTAAAAGATTAAAAAGAGAAGATTATTCTTGTAGTGGTATCAACTTTTCATTCATACAAATATTAAGCAGAGTATACCTGTTTTTTCATATATTCACATTATTGCTTGCTACCATAACTGTACAAGGAACATATTCTTAATTTACATTAATGTTCATGTACAGTAATTTTAGATACCTAAAGCAAACTTAAAAATATGATTGAGTTTCAATTTAAAAAAAACCCCAAAACTATGTGTGAAGATATGTACAACTAAGATGTAAGTAGAAGAAACAAAATACAACTGGCCTGACCCAAGCATATATCATATATCCAGTTAAAAAAAGTCTTATACTTGTGCAGAAAATAAGCTTTGTAAACCAAAATGAGCAGAAGCAAGGGTACAATAAATAATTATCTAACATATTTAAACTTACACTGTTGCCCAGTGTACCCTGCCTTGACTATTTTTAATACACAGTATCTGCATTTGCATCTGGAACTGTACTGTTCAAGATTTCTTCAATAACTTTTTTCTGCTTATGTGGCTTTAAAACAGAGCAAATGAACAAAAAAAACCCCAAAAAACCAACCCTGAAAGGTCCTCTTGGACAATAAACTTTAGTAAACCAAACCATTATGCACACCTGTGTACAGGATCTGGTAAAGAGTAGGAATAAAGCTGATACATGCCATTAGCCTGAATTAAACCAGCTACATTATAAACTGCAATACTCGTATTTTTGTGATCTTGAGTTCTACTAACCAGATGCATGCAATTGTCTCATCAATTCTTCTAGTCTGAGTAAAATAATTCTATTTTGCTGCTTATTTTATTAACCTTTAAATTAGAACTTTTTCAGAACCAGCTGACAGGACTTCTTCATGAAAAGCACAGAGATTTCTACAAATGCAATGACATCTGGGTTCCAAAAAGCACAGTTTCAAAAAGAACTTCTTTTTTTGGAAGAGACTAGCCAATATTTCAAAAAGAAATAAAAATATTTACAATTGACTGGTCACTGACAAAAGTTTAGGAAGATCTTAGAAGGTACTTCAGCATGTAAATGAATGATTAAAAGGACTTACACAATGTACAGTCAATCAGTTGTGTCATTTTGGGATAAAAAAATATCTGCTCACTTGTATACCATTTTCAGCTGTGTATTTATAGTAATATATGTACACACACGCGCGCACACATATAAAAGACTCTTTGAAAATCAAGATACATTAATGAACAGAAGTAGTAAAAGTAACAATAACTTAAGTAGTAGTTAACATTTGCATGAAATGACTTTGCAGAGTTTGACCAAATGCACTTAGAACATGCTCTTATTTAAAAAAAAAAACCCACAACAACAACAACCAAACAAACAAAAACCCCAACAAAAGAATGAATACACCACAAGATTCTGTAGAACCAATGCTATGTCACCACCAGGAGAGCACCAAGCAAGGCACCATTGGAAAGACAACATACTTGAATAAGTCTCTATAAATAAATCAAATGCTAATCTGGTCGAAAAATCGGTGTCTTTGGTAAAAATTCTATAAGGATGACCTGTATAAAAAGAAAACAAATATATATTAAATGGAAGATGGCAGCAATCCTATTATCTATCACAATGATAATTCACATGGCTTTTTTTTTTTAAAGTACATTGAGTTCTGATGACTAGCAAAGATCACAGTACTTAGATAGTAGATCATTAGAAAAGTCATGGTTGATCTAATTGTTTTGGGGTAGAAAACCAAAACTCTCAAAGGATCAAATTCAATTGGAAAAGTTTGCCTATCAATACCCAACACATCTAAACAAACTGAAATAAGCTACTACATAATTATTCTTTAACATAATTCATTTACTTTATTAGAAAAAAATTATGAAGGATATAAATGTATTCATTTTTTTAAAAAATCAACAGAAGGCACAATGTATGTAAAGTTAATTTTCAATTACACATGCAATTCCCTTTAAAATTGTTTCCACTTAATATAGGATTCTAAATCATGTTTATAGTTCAAAACTTGTATAGAAAGGTGCAAAGTTCCAAAGGTGCAACTTTGCAAAGTTCCCATATCTAACAAATCTGCAAGTAGTTAACAAGAAACTTGACTAATGCTTTTGCATGATTATTCTTACAGTCACGATTCAAATTTAAACTATGTGTTTCTGAGCTATGTACACATGGTAGGGTACACTCCAGAACACAATCCAAATATTTATCCTACTTTAAATAGCTTAAAGAAAATGTTCACTTGTGCATTTTCTTTCTTTAGAGAGACAGTCATAACAGAGCAGCATGGTTGTAGTCATAAACAAATAAATGCATCTGGTGACATAACTAAGGATTTTATTTACTTGTAAGGGGAGCTTGTTTTTTTAAGAAGTTACCAAAGAATTTCTAAATGTTTTTTATTTGTAAAGGAGAGCACAACTTGGCTGCTTAGATAGCAAACACTTCTATCTCTGATAGCATACGGAACATCAGGAAAGAAGCAAGTCTTTGATTTTACTTCTAAAGCAAACACTTTTGAAATAATGACTATCAAAATCAGGTGTATAAGTTGATTTTTAGAGATATTCAGAAGTGATGCAAACTGCTCAAAATCCACATGAGTCAACCACTGGATGCTTCAAACATAACAAGGTTTCTGATACGCAGGCAAAGTTTCAAAAAGGGAGCAAGAAAAAAAGCTGGAAAACTGTGTTTATGCCAAAGGTGTAAGACTACCTTGTCTGTCTTTTATTTATTTAATTATTTATTTAAGTAAGTATCTGCAACTGTGGATTTAGAACCTCAAATTGGGAAAGCACCAAGTTGTGGGTACAAGAGTCTAATTTAAATCACCTGTTTTGAAAAAAATACAGATAAGTGTTTATTATTTAAAATTGAATCATGAACACAACATTAATGGTAGTTTAAGAGACTAGCAAATCAGTTACTGAAAATGAGAAAATGATTCAGAGAAGTTTAGTAAAAAATTTCTCATTAAAAATATCCAGAGAAAATGTATTACACATTTCACAAATTGAAAATAAAATCTTCGATCTTTATCCTGTAAAACTATATGCCCATGCTTACATATTATTAACGTAAACAGATCAACTGATTTTAAATTGTATTTAATAGAATGAATGTTCATCTGTAAATGTTGCTGGGCCATAGTATTTACAAGCTAGCATTGTATGTGTCTCTTTCAATTGAATCTGCAAAACATTGGATGTGACAACATTTTCCTGTAGCAAAACAAAACTTTCAGTGAAATAAAAACCCCTTCATTTAGGTAAAGCTCAAATCTACTTTCTGAAATTTGCTTTATTCCATTTTCAGTCACATCTCCTATATCTAAACCAAAAAATTGTGTAGAATAGATGTTACAAAAAAGTCTACTTATTCAGTGAACTGAATAGAGCCATTCTGTAAAAAACACATTTTAAAAGATCTTATGTTTCAGGACAGAAATAAGATCTAATGTAGAAACAGGAAAAAGGGAAAGACTAAAAAAAAATTCTTTTAATATAATTTCCAACTATTTAACCACTTTTAAAATTTTTAGATGCATGATAGCTTTGTTGTTTCAAAGAACAGACAAAGTACCATGTAATGACAGACCACAGATTAAGTTAGAACTAATACAGTAGATATTTCTCAAAGGCTAACCTTTATTTTTAAAAAGTTAACTCTTCCTATCACCTACTTCCTAGAGCATTAAAAGGAATTATGCAAATTCTAATGTTTCTTACATTTTGGCACCTTAATTTCACACTATCCTATGTAGCTCCAAGATATGTTGAATATGGAAATAAAAACAGCACCAAAAAAGAGCAAGAAGGATGCAAGCTACACAAACTGAAATCCCACACCGGACATCATTCATTTTAAACCGCATATAACTTCTCACTGTATACTTCCAAGAAGGGCTTACGGAGTCTCAGCCAAAGACTGAATTAAGTTAAAACTTCAGAGACTGTCTTAAAAATATTTTAATGACACCAACTGGAGATAAAGATACTTTCAAGACAGTTGAGGTAAGGGGCAGTTAAAATCTAAGAAGGCTAAAGGTTTCTTAAGCTCCAACAGCTTAGTTGAAAGGTCTTCTTCCATACTTTTAGACTTGATTAGCATTATATAAAACAGCCATATCTGACTTGCTGCGTAACCAAAGTTGTGGTTATTCTTTATACAGCATCTAAAATTTCACACTCCATCAGCACATGTTCAAGCTATTTTATCTTGGCAATTAATTTATTATTTTTCAGAACACAGTGAAGCCTTGTTTTCAAGTCATTCATAACTTTATAAATCAGTCCTGCACATGAAACCATGCATCTGTGAACCGTAGAAAATCCTTGCACTCAGGCGATTAAGTTCCTGACACCTTTACTGATTAATAATCATGAAAAGAATAAGATCAGAAGCAAAATAAATGATCATTTAATAGAGAAACTCACAAAACAGCCCTTTAACTTACATATTCCATCATGTTATTCGTTTCACATTTCCTTTTGCTTAGTCTCCAATGCAAGCACAGCTAGACAAGGAGGAAAGAAAAAGAAGAAAAATGAGCTGTATTTTATTGCAGCACACAGACTAGCCCATTTGTCCACCTTTCATATTTTTCGTTCAACAAAAGCATCTGTTTCCATACTGTGCAATTCAAACTCCAACAGTACGAAGCTGCTCCCTGCGGCACTCACCTTGTGGTATAACCTATTGTTTTCCCATTCTAATAACTTCTCAATCGATCTTCGTGTCTGGAAGACAAATGAGAAAGAATTTTACTCTTGACTGGGTTTAGAAAAACTTTGTTTTGCAGCTGCTTTTGTGTGAAAAGGAGAGAGGTACAGGACAGTGACTGAGTACAGGGTGGTCTGAAGTACTAGCAAAACTTCTCTGGTATTAAATAACAACTAGAACAGAAAACTGTTTATGATATCCAAGTAACAATCTTCAACCATTTTGAACAAAAAACGTTCATATATATATGCGCCTTCTGGTTATTAGCAGTTATAACTTTAAAACCACAGAAATCTTGAAGTGGATCAAGTATAAAAGCAGGAACACTGCTCCCCCAGTATCACTGGGTTAAATGCACTGCTTCCAAGAAGGTCGGCATCTGAAACATTGCAAACTATTTTGCAATGCTGTAGGTCAAGTACAAATACGCAATACTCTAAACAAAAGAGAAATTTCTGTTACTTTTATGTCCAGATTTTAGAGACTGAAAACCAGATGCAGGAAGTTACAATAAATTGCACAAATGAATATTACTAAGTCTGTGATTTGTATAAGGAGCAAACCCAATAATTAGGATTCTAAAGCAAAGTTTTACTGCCCACGTTGTCCACACTTGACACTTCAGATAAAGAATCCTGAAAGCTGTTCTGCACAGCTTTTTAGGATTATGCATGCAAGTATTAAAGGACATTCTGTGCTGTAAAGTTTCACAGCATTTTGAATATAATTATTCAGTTATATTTACATTTGAGAAATACATTCTGACATTTATGGTCATTTGACTGCCAGAATATATACTGCTTAGCTCTAAATGGGATTTGCTACTGACTATGAATAAAAAGAGGATAATTCATGGTGCCAGGTGTTAAGATGAGACCAACAGAGCTGCAGGTGCAAAAGGACAGAGCAATGACAAGGATCAAATACAACTTAGTGCAGCTGCAGCTTCCTTACAAGGCAGAGAGGGGTGAGGGGAAGGGATGAGAAAGCATCTTGCTGTTATTACTACAAAATACAAGTACTGTAAATGAACCTTAACAAATCAAACTAAATGCTCTTAGGAGAAAAAAGAATGTCAGAGCAAAATAAAAATTAGGCAACAAATTATTCATTTCCCACCAAATCTTAACATCTTGGTTTTCAAACATCAGTTCCTCTCTAGTTTAATGCCAAAGGGGTTGTGGGGAAACACATCTAAGCATGTACTGTGGTCACATGATTAAAAATTAGATCATTGCTATAAGTAATCATTACGCTGAATTTTTATTACATTTTCTTTTTAAAAGCGCAAGTCAAGGAATTATCAGAAGGTGGATGTGCCAGTGACTAATTTATCACACCAATTGGGAATTGAGTATTTTTGGGGTTATTGTTATTATTATGTTTTTAAAGACAGTGCCCTTTAACAATAATCAGTAGACCTCACTTGTTTCTTTGTAAAGATAGCCTTTTAGAGTCTGCTCTCCTTTTAAATGAAAATAGGGCAGCAGTTATGGTCACACTTTTGTTAATTTAGTTGCCAGTCAGCTCCAAATCAAAAGAAAATAAGGCTGCAGAGTGTAATTAACATTCAGTTCAGTCGTTTTGTCCCTTGTCTAGCCCCCAAGCTTTGTTAAAATTGCCATCTGAATGCTGAAGGCTGTAGGGAAATCGATTTGATTCTAATCGCACCATGAAAAGAACATGATCTAACTGCTTTCAGCCCTCCGTAAATCTGTACTAGGTCTTTAGCACAATGCAACTTCCAATTTAAAAAGCACTGAATGTCTCGTCAATGACTTTGTGAAGAAAAAAGAACAAGGAGCAGACATAAAAATTCCAATAGTTGTTTAAGCATTAAAGTTCATTTGCATCACAGCAAACCTGAAAAGGGCTGACCTCTCAAACCGCCTCTCAGGTCTATGAAGTTGTAGCCTTGACAAGCTCACATTGACAGAGCTCATTGACTCTGAAAGGCTACTCTATCAATGGTGAAAAATGGCAATAGGTTCTACTCTGAGCAGGCATCTGCCTGCCCACCCGCTGCTAAACCAATGGCAAAACTGATTCAAAACCTGAATCTACCTTGTAATCTTCCTTTCCAGGACCTTTTAATAATAGATTAAGATCACTATACAATTTAATTTCATTGTTTGTCCCAAAGAGTGTGAAAAACATCCAAGCTTTTCAAATTCCGATAAAATTACATATATATTACAATACATACACATAAATAAGAAATTGATAGGTAGTTATGCAGTATTAATTGGTTTATTTAAATAAAGAAGCCAGTTTAAAGTCATTTGACTAGGGTGAGGGAAAAACACATGCAGCCTCAAGACCACGATCATTTATGTTCCCAGAGCCTTAAATACAGTCCTTCCTGTGGTATAATTTGGGACAGTCATAGCTCCCAAACCACAGCATATTATCAATACAGAAATGTTAATGAAAATTAGACTGTACAATATTTCTGCAAACCTCAGAGCTTGGAATAAAAAGAAATTAATTAAACAGCATCACACAATTCACTATAGTAAGTTTTCTTCCTACTTGACAGGTGAAAAAAAGCACTTGCACGTGCAGCTTAATTAATCACTGCTCTTGACATCTCAATGATTTACAGTGAGGAGCAGGTGAGGATATACAAAACCAGAAAGGAACACTTGATTTGAGTGTAGCATTTCCAGCACACTAGGATGACAAGCTTATATATTCTATCAATGGCGTACAGAAAAACCCATACAGCAAATTATTTGTTAGCCACAACAAAAGCACAAATTAAGTGGAAGAGAGACTTGCTTATTAGGAAGATTTAATACTATCCAGCTTTTAAAATTTTTTTCTTAAAAAACCCAATCCAATATCTGAGCAAAGCTAAAACTGCAATTCAAGTACACTTTTTAGCATACCAATGACAAGAAAGTATGCTTTGTATCAGACTCCATGACAAAAGTAGATAGTCTTTAGTGTTATCCACAGAATTTTGTGAAACAGATGTCTTCAATCAACTATCAAGATGCAATGTTTAATGAAACATTTCTGTAAAATAACTGAGTCTTTAAAGGTATTTGAGTTTGACAGTATCTTTTGAAAGAAATCAGACTACCAAAAAAGCTCAACTCAGAACACACTTACACCAATGCTTATGGCTCCCAATTAAGTAAAATAAAGTTTTGCCCTTAAACATGGAAGAAAATAAAATAGGAAGACTAAGTATGAACTTTACCTGCAGAAACAAGGCAGTATTGAATACAAATAGCGCGTTACCTGTATTAACAACTGCAAGATCGCTCTGTTATGTCTTTGCAGTGTCTAGTTAAGTTAGCTTACAAATCCAGGTGCAGTTATGGGTCTGGACTAGGAGGCTGTGCAGCCACAGGGTCCCCTCTTGCAGTGCATGGCCTGGAACATGCACTGCTACACTAAACCCTACTAGTGAATGGGCCAAAGCCACCTCAACTCCTGCTGTAAATCAGTGAATGACTGCTACAATATTAAACAAAAGGATCTTACATGACTCCCAAAATGGTGCTAATTTGAGTACCTCCCTTTGCCAGGAAACAACATGGAGGGTAACAACAGCATCCTCCACTATCAATTTTATTCGTAGTTGTCTGGGAACAACAGAAGAATCTCCATGCATTTGATCTTTGACTTCTCATCTGAAAACTCCAAAACATACGTAAATATAGTGCAATGTTAGTCCAATAAATAGTACGTGGAGATTTTCAAATTCTTTCATATAAAACTTTACCACAATCAAGTATTAATAATTTAGAATATTGCCCTGAAAAAATACACTTTATGCTCAAATTTAAAAATACAAAGCGATCAATTTAAGCAGGTTTTTGTTGATGCTCATATGGCCAGAATTTTTATTATACCCCCCCCCCGCCCCCCCGGAAGAAAGGCAAAGGATCCTATTAGAAGTCTGAACTATACCGTCTCCACTCACTCAAAGAGAGAAATGATGGAAGCAGGAATTTCTGTTCCTTCCCCAAAGATATACCTGATTACAAAATTTATACCCAAGTAATTTATTTATCAGCAAAATGAAATATAAAGTTAGAAGACAATCGAGTCACACAACTGTACGCTCACTTTCAACATGCCAGAACATCCCCCAAGTCAAAATTGAGGCCTATATTGGTGCCACGAAAATGCCAAAGCTGTACTCGGAACATGCATAACTGAATTATATATATCTTTATTTGTGCTGAGAAACTCTTCATCTTGAACACTGTATCACAAATAAACCATTTAGAAACTGTAATTTGGTAGGATTCCCATCTTACTGAGGAATTCTCTATTTGTGAAGGGCAAAGATGACGAAGATGAAATCTGAGTTGATTTCAGATCCTGACATCCTGGAATACCTGCTTCAGCACATACAGTGGTTTGAAAAGGTGTCTGTTCATGCACATAGGCATATCTTGCATCATCTTTCCTATTAGTAGCTAGAATATTTCTTACTAGAGACTATAGTAAGGGCACTCATCCCAGAAGCCACTGCAGCATCCATGCAAGAGAGTGAAACTTACTACACAGATTGAAGAATATCTGGAAATAAATGTAGCATTCTGGTGCTTTTTGTATGATCTTGAAATAACTGCCTTGTCCAACAGGATTACTACTGCTGCATCTTGTCTTGCCTTACAGATGATGCTGGGTAGAAAACGAGCCCAGACCAAAGCACATATCAAAGCTCCCAATCAGGTAAAGAACAATATAATCAGCAGAATTCTGAAGCAGAAGAACTGACATCATCAAGTTGACCTCAGGAAATTTCCCATTCTAAAAGACAGCCCTGAGGATACTGTCCCATGTCCTCACATGATCCATAAACTGACCTAATTTGTACAGGCCTCAACCCTGGGTTGGTACATCAGAGAGATGAATTTAAAACTTAAGGAATCAAATCAGATCAACTACTTTCTGGAAAGGTCTCTTCCACCACATTGCCTGCTGATATGAAGAGGAGAGCAGCATTATTTTACGTTACTGCATGTAACAGTCTTCAATATCTAAGCCAAAGTCAATTCCTCAGAGACTCTGATTACCTTGATTCTCAAACTCCTAGACTGTTTAACAAAGCACTAAAGCCATGAAATACGTGGAGAATGGAGAAGGTGTACAGAAAGATACACCCAATGTACATTATCCAGGAGTACAATGGAGAACATCTTGTAGTATTATCACAAAGATATTAATTGATAGATACTGGATGAGTATTTTCCAAAGTCATTTTAGTCTGCAGTAGAAACATCAGGCAGAGAGAAATTATCAAGGAAAGTTCCTAAAAGTTGATTACAAAAGTCTTATATAAATTTCCTTTCAAAAAAAGGTAATCCAAAAAGACTCAAGATGCTAAGGCCACTGGATATTTTAGCTGTCCTAGAAGAGCTAAGTCACCAAATAAGTGTAGCTAGCTACTTTGTGTAATGAGATGACAGCAACTACAGCCAACCATTGTGGAAAGTTCATACTATTGAGAAGCCTTGTAGAAGAAATGGTCTTGACCTTGGCAAAATTAACACACCTCCCTTGAGAAGGCCTGAGATGTGGAAAAACGCTTTTCACAGATTCACAAATGTTGAACGATCCATGAAGCATCAGGATTGTAACTAATGTTGTTTGAATTTGTAAAGAAAGATTTTTAGCTCTTCTATTCTAGGATTAAATTCTAGCTCCAATTCTCAGTCATTATAAGGGGAAAAAAACCCCACCAAACAAAAACCACACAAACATGAAGCTTCATTCCCTCCAAACAAATTATTCAAATCCAGCAACAAATTATTCAAATGACAATCTAAAGCATCCACCTTCTGCTGAAGGACGTTCTCACAGAAAGGGTCACAGAAAATAAACACATAATATAGACTTGACCATAACAGGGATGAAAATAGGATTGAATCTCCACCAAATAAATCCACTGTGGGAAATTATGAATTAAACATGGATAAAAATTTGGGTGTCCACCATTTATTTCCAAAATATCTAGTAGTATGCCATGGAATACAGTTCAAGGCCAGTGCAGGTGGAAAAACTAAAGCATCTCAGGTTACATCTCTATAAGAAAGTGAAACTGTGCCCAGAAACATTACCATTCACTTGAAGACAGCTGGCAGGGAACAGGTTACATCTGTATCAGTAAGTTTCATAACATCCAAATCATTCATAGTGCCTGGAGCATCCTGATAATGCCTAGAAACTCTTACACAATACAGACCCAGAGACTGTCAAGGACCTCTGTAAGAGTACAAACTATAAAGAGCCAATTCCTAGGAACACTCCCAGGTTTAATTTATTAGTACGTAGGAAGCATTTGACTCCTGTTGTTCAGAGTGTCTAAGGGCAGGGGCCAAGAATGGAAGAGAAGCTACATGGTCGAAAGACGGGAAGGCAGCTCAATTTAACAAAATAACTCTAGAAGGCCCTGTAAAATCCAACGCTTCACTAGCGTGCATGCTGAAGAGAATGATCCCTCTGAAACTGAGAGCCCCTACAGTGCCTTGCCTGTCTAGGATTGAACCAGAAATCCCAAGAAGGTTGATCCTGTAGCTAGTTAGCCAATTTAGAAAAAAATAAGTCTGGCTACGTAAAAAATATTTTCCATCACCATCATCATTATCGTTCAAAATTCAGCAATTTATTCCAAAATGCGGCAAAAAACTTCTATGGGGAACAAAATTAAAAGTAACCAGTCCCTTTCCACTTTATATGCATGTTTGGTACAGTAGAGGACTTATCAACTCCTTCAGTCTTCTCTTTTGTAGCGCTGCCCTCCTCATCTACCCAACTGTTTTGTTAGGAGTCATGTTTCTTCAACTACTTTTTTATTGTTGTTAAATAACGAGTTACTTTATTTATACATAGTGCTTGAGTTCCTGAGAGTGCTCTACTTACACAGAAAATAACGTTTTACCCTGATTTGTTTAACAAAGTGAAGAAGTAAATACATCCCAGAGCAAGACTACTTTGAAAAAAAGCAAGAGGCACAGAATTGTCACTACCTCACACTTGCCAGCAGCTCGTTGTAGTTTTATGTTTCGTTTTATAGTAACATAGTCTCGCAAGTTATTGTGAAGTGCTTTCTACTTATTTTTAATTTTATAATATGAATTTCAGATAATTTTGCATTCCAATTCTTTCCTCAACAGTGGTTGCATATGCTCTCTATTTGGCATCATCTACAAGTTGCTAAAGACAGATTCTTAAAAATGACCCTTCCTAACCCAATTTCCAAATCTGACAACTAGCTAGAGCATTTTTAGCATGCTTTTTCAAAATAGCTCTATACAAATTTCAATTTAGCTCACATTGCTTTTTTCAGAAACGTGTCAAATTGGACATGAAAAACAATATAAAAACCAATATTAAAACCAAACCACTGCATGATCTATGGCTCCCTCTATATACCTTAGCTATCACAATGTAAAAGGCGCTATGATATGGAAATGTTAACCCTACATGTATTATTTTGATTAATATCAGAATGTTCAGATATCATTCTAATTACAAATGCAAATTAGAATATTCACTATAGAAACTAAAGATATATACTGCATTTAAGATTAACATAAAAGTTACTATTAATAATATATGGAATTACAAATTTAACTTTAGAATACATATTTTTGAAATACTAAAGGATTTGCACTTGACCTATAAAGAAACAAACTAATATTTTGTTACTTGTATTTGTACATATCTTTCATGCCAATCTTATTGCCCTGCTCCCCCCAAGTAGGTTTGCAAATTAAAACCACAGTGTGCTCTGAAGGAAATAAAATCTGATTTCAGAGATAAGAAAAAAAAATAATCACAGTGCTATACACATGATGATTTCACATTTACAGTGTTCTACAAGCTTTAAGTTCAGTATGTGGAAGACTTAGTGACTCTTCTGACCAAAATTATGGTGAACAATTTTTACATAAAAATATATCAGGTCTGAATCTTCTTTTAAAGTTTTAATTTCATAGCTAATATTAAAAAAAAAAAAAGAGATAACTTTAAAGACCTCTGAATATATTTGAAGACAATGGTCAAGAATGCATATAGGATACATACAAGCTCTACTTTAAATAAGTTTTACTAAGCTGACTAGAGCCAATAGAGACACCACACGTGTTCTGGTTAGGATAAACACAATAAATACATCACAGTTTTAAAGATTCTTCCAAACTGAATTACAATGTAAATTGTCACAACAGAGACTTCAAAAAACAAGACACTGTCAGTCCTATGTAATTGCCTTGAGGAATGGCTTGGAAAAGCATTATGGTATTAGAGTATCTCCAGTGCCAAGTCTCCGACAGAAAGGCAGAGGAGAAAATACATCTTTCCTTCAGTTTTGAAAATAAATATAATGTATTCATAGCTTCAATAAACTGAGTTAATGTATTTTAACTTCAGTATCATCCACTGACAAGCAAGACTACTGTATTTAAGAACATTCTTTCCAGCTCCTCTACCACATATTGAATTTAATCAATACTTTGGAAGTTGAAATTAGCTTATGTTTATACAGCACTCTGAAGATGTAAACTGCTACGTTAGTGACCACTAATGATGAGGCTTAAGCAGCATTCATCAGCTTTGTGTGAATTCACAAACAAGTAGCTCTTGAAAGTATTACAGATTGCTTTTAAATATCTCATTCTACTCATTTTAAGAGATTGCCCACAAACCTTCTGAAACATGCAATTTACGTGTACAATATCAGCTTTTAAGAAATCTAGCAATTGTATGATAGCTTTCATTGTTACCATTTCTGTTGAAATTATTTATCCTATTTACACATTGGGAACCACAGCATTTAGTTAATACTGAAAATGAGTGTCAATTCATTTGAAAAAGTAGCTTCAAATGGGCACCTCAGCCTGTAGTGCTTTTGGAATTCTAATTTACTATGTCATTCTTTTTATTTAAAGAACAATAACTTAAAGACTTAATGTTCATTTGTACAATCTGGAACTTGTCCCAGAAAGGATAGTACAATCTGACTAAAACTGCTGAAGATCATTGATGATCTAAATCTGCAAATGAGGGACTGTATTTCCTGTAATTTTCTTGCAGCTTTTATTCATTAAAATCGAATCAAGACCACATAAAAGGAGAGCGGCAATAAAGATATTGAATTAAATTAAACATTTATTCCACTGGTGAAGAGTAGTAGGCTTTTTCTCAAATACCTCAATGCAAAAGAAAGGAAACAATACTGTACAAAGACTTCCAAAACTAGTATTGAACAAAGCACTGAAAAGAAAAATACACTGAAGGGAAAGCTTTCATTGCATGGAAATGCATTAAAGTGATATAATTAACAATTAACCTTTAAGTCTGTGAATTAATAAATTCCTGGTTTGAAGCACCTGCTGATTTAAGGAGACAAATCTGGAACTTATTTTTCACTGCACAAAAATAAGCATATATTTCCATTATACACAAACTTTCAATGATTGCCTGTAATTTCAAAAAAATCATATTTACATTTGTGATAACATTCCCATGTTAGAATTAAAGTCAATGAAAGGCAGTAAAAATACAGAGAAAGATTAAGAGAATTATTATAACTTCACAAACTCTGAAGCTGCAGCTTTCATTTTGTCTACATGAATCTTAAAAAAATGTTTCTCTGAAAGAGCTGAAAAAAAATATACCAGCAATTTAAGAGCACGGAAGACTGATTCAGCCTCATTAAAACAGGCGTTTCTTCATTGGTCATTCTGAGAAAAATGACTCTTCTATATTAAAAGTAAGCAATTGTATAATTGAAACTGTTGTTTCATTTAATAAAATCCTTAACTTGAAACACTCCCACTTGTTAGATCACTCTATATGCAATTCAATCAAATAAATTTGTTATTCTCCTATTTCAGTAGGAAAGGACAAAGAATAAGGCTAGTATATTTTTACTGTGCGATTAAAACATGTTCTACACAAGTTTCAGTTCTACATAGGAACACTCCCATCCTGCTTGCAGAAATCAAACTCTCTAATTATATTATCTTGGGAGTCTTTTACGATCACTGCAGCAAAAGATGTACCACAGGAGAGTTCCAAGTAACTGTCCTTTCAGTCGGAATCACTTAGGACAGGGCTGAATTAGCAAAGCTCTCTGGGCAACACTTCGCAGACAAGTGCAGGTACAGTAAAATAAGTAACCTTTTATTTACTGTTCATTTGTTATAATTGTTTTACAGCATAAGTGTCAGTGGGAAAGAATCCATTGTATCTAAAAGCTGAAGGGAAGAAACAGGCACATCATCCTGGATCCCTGTTTCCTGAAGAAGACAGTCCTGGCTGTTGTGACTACACCTATAGCTGGAGTCTGGCCAGTGAGAGGAGATCTGAAGAAGTCAAAGCATGGAAGATCATCTGATCAACACAACCCTCCTCCAACGCACAGTGAAGTCAGAGACAAGCACTACAAGAGTTCAAATCTAAGTGATTACTTTGCACTGAACACATTAGCCTGCCTTGTATCAGCAAAACCGTGGCACTGGCAGCAACCCAAAATGGTCTATGGATTTACATTTTTTTTAGTGGAAGAACATGAAGTTGCTTCTTGTCACTGGAATCTACAGAGCAAATTACAGACTGAAACCTAGATTAATCAAGTTGTATTCACAATTGCTGTCAATTTGCTGAGCAGCTCCAGGTAATTCACATCATGCACTGTCTCTCACCTTCCTGATTTCTAGGAAAATACATACGATTAGTTTCCTGCACTTGTCATAGCACTTTGACATAACATGATGGAAAGTTCTGTACAAAAGAAAAAACTTACAAGCTTGTGGATGCAATTCAATACTGAGATCTTAAAGGGTACACAACCTGTAATTCCAAATAAGAGAGATTTAAAGGATTTAAATCACTTTGTACTTTCCTGATTTGGGTCTACGAGGAAATAAAGTTGAATCCATCCATACCTATTCAAGCGGCACTAACTTTTCACTGCTTTTCTATGAGTAGCAGCCCTGACTAGAATCATCACAAATTCTTCTGCTTGTTTCCTATACTAGAATTTCCAAATATGTCCTTGAAAATATTCCACAGCTTTCCTCCTTACTTCCTGTACCAGGAAAAAAAGTCTTTCCCAGCCAGGTCCAGGATTAAGAGTTATAGTTTAAGCATTCTTGTCCCTTTCAGTTTGTCTTTAAGAACACAACTTAATTCTTCTCTATATTATACTCTCCAGATGTCCAACCAACACCAAGTTCTGGGTTCTCTGACAGGCAATCCTCTAAGCAGACATCCATCTGCTGAGCTGCTGACATGGACAAATGATGCTGTCACAAGAGCTGAAGTCTCCAGATTGAAAATAATTGAAGTCATTCTGGAGAAATACTCCAACTGCCTAAACACAAGTATTCAGGCCCATCAGTGCCTAGCACCACCGTGCCATCCACAGTGGCACAAGATTCTGTATTTAGGCAGCTGAGTCCTAACCTCAATTTCACTAATGCTGGCCATCCAAGCTTGAGCCCAAGTCACCCAATCTTAAGCGCAGGAAAAGGCGCAAAGGTCCTTAAATGTCTCCTGGCATCAGCTTTAACAGCAAAAATGCAACAGTTACTGACAGTCTGGGTCATACCTCTAGGATGACTTCTGCAACTTCAACCCCAACTTTCTGTCCTTGCTCCTGATGTTCTCTTTCCAAGACTTCTGTCTTTATGCAGTCAGTATATTACAGCAACAATTATACCACTAACTTCTTTCCAGGCTCCTCTGAAGAGACTATCCATGGGTTTGTTTTTTTTGGGGTGGGTTTGTTTTTTTTTTCCAGATTTATCCTTTAAGAGTTAAGGTAAGCTCCCTTCCAATCCCACACAAACTTCAACAGAAGCAGTTCTCTAACTGTTGTCTCATCGGGTTCCTACACAGAACCTCCTTCCTCAGCTTCAGACTCTGTTTTCTGGCCCCAGATGCTACAAGCCCTTGCCTCTTCCTGACTTTGTTTAACAATGTATAAAAAGTTGATTATTTGTGACTTCTGGCAATAGATTAAGAGGTCTCAGTTTAGAAGAACCTCAATCCATCCCACTCCTACCAGTTTGATGCCAGTGCCAGCAATAGATGCCCAGAGCCGGGAGAAGAATCACAGGTCAGCTGAAGAGCACCTGAAGTGCAGCACAAAGGAATTCCAGTCAGTCAGTCAGCTTCACTGGGGGCCCAACTTAAATGCCTCTATGCAAACGCATGGGGAATAAACAAGAGCAGCTGTAAATGTGTGCGTGCCTGCAGGGCTGTGATCTTATTGGCATCACGGAGACTTGGTGGGATGGCTCCTATGGCTGGAGTGTTGGAATGGAAGGACACAGGCTCTTTAGGAAGGACAGGCAGGGGAGACAAGAATGGAGTGTCACCCTCCATGTCAGTGACCAGCTGGGGTGCATGGAGCTCTGCCTAGGGATGGATGAGGAGCTGACTGAGAGCTTATGGGTCAGGATTAAAGGGAGGGCAGGGACAGGGGACATTATAGTGGGGGTCTGCTACAGGCCGCCTGACCAGGAAGACCGAGTGAATGAGGCCCTCTATAGAGAGGAGCAGCCTCACATTCACAAGCCCTGGTCCAACCACCCTGATATCTGTTGGAGGGACAACACAGCAGTGCATAAGCAATCCAGGAGGTTCCTGGAATGCATTGATGATAACTTCCTCCAAGTGACAGAGGAGCCAATGGGGAGAGATGCCATGCCAGACCTTGTTCTCTCCAACAAGGAGAGGCTGATGGGGCATGTGAAGCTCAAGGGCAGCCTTGGCCACAGT
Organism: Balearica regulorum gibbericeps; assembly: GCF_011004875.1. Lineage (NCBI taxonomy): Eukaryota > Metazoa > Chordata > Aves > Gruiformes > Gruidae > Balearica > Balearica regulorum. The sequence continues at coordinate 52,327,827 of NC_046187.1, read as the reverse complement.
GACCATGGAATGGTGTTCAAGATTCTTACGGCAGCGAGAAGACTGCACAGCAGGCTCACTACCCTGGACTTCAGGAGAACAGACTGTGGCCTCTTCAGGGAATCTGCTTGGTGCAGTACCATGGGACAAAGCCCTGGAGGGAAGAGGGGCTCAAAAAGTTGGTTAGCATTCAAGGATCACCTCCTCCAAGCTCAGGAGTGATGCATCCCAGCAAAGAGGAAGTCAGGCAAAAATGCCAGGAGGCCTGCATGGATGAACAAGGAGCTCCTGGGCAAACTCAAACACAAAAGGAAGCCTACAGAGGGTGGAAGCAAGAACAGGTAGCCTGGGAGGCATACAGAGAAATTGTTTGAGCAGCCAGGGATCAGATTAGAAAAGCTAAAGCTCTGACAGAATTAAATCTGGCCAGGGATGTTAAGGACAACAAGAAAAGTTTATATAGGTATCTCAGTGTTAACAGGAGGACAAGGGAAAACATGGACTCCCTCCAGAATGAAACAGGCAATCTGGTTACCCAGGATATGGACAAGGCTGAGGTACTCAATGACTTCTTTGCCTCAGTCTTCACCAGCACGTGCTCTAGCCACAGAAGGCAAAGGCAGAGACTGAGAGAATGAAGAACTGCCCACCGTAGGAGAAGATCAGGTTTGAGACCATCTAAGGAACCTGAAGGTGCACAAGTCCATGGGACCTCATGAGATGCTTCTGTGGGTCCTGAGGGAACTGGTGGATGAAGTTGCTAAGCCACTATATTTGAGAAGTTGTGGCAGTCTGGTGAAGTTCCCACTGACTGGAAAAGGGGAAACAACCCTCATTTTTAAAAACGGAAAAAAGGAAGACCCAGAGAACTACAGGCCGATCAGTCTCACCTCTGTGCCTGGCAAGATCACGGAGCAGATCCTCCTGGGAACTATGCTCAGGCACATGGAAAATAAGGAGGTGACTGGTGACAGCCAACATGGCTTCACTAAGGGCAAATCCTGCCTGACAAATTTGGTGGCCTTCTATGACGGGGTTACAGTCTTGGTGGATAAGGGAAGAACAACTGATGTCATCTACCTGGACTTGTGCAAAGCATTTGACATTGTCCCGCACGACATCCTTGTTTGTAAAATGGAGACATGGATTTGACGGATGAACCACTTGGTGGATAAGGAATTGGCTGGATGGTCGCACTCAAAGAGTTGTGGTCAACGGCTCAATGTCCAAGTGGAGAACGGTGACAAGTGGTGTTCCTCAGGGGTCAGTATTGTGAGCGGCACTGTTTAACATCTTTGTCTGTGACATGGACAGTGGGATCGAGTGCACCCTCAGCAAGTTTACTGATGACACCAAGCTGTGTGGCGTGGTCGACACGCTGGAGGGAAGGGATGCCATCCAGAGGGACCTTGACAGGCTGGAGAGATGGGCCCATGAGAACCTCATGAAGTTCAACTAGGCCAAATGCAAGGTCCTGCACATGGGTCAGGGCAATCCTAAGCACAACTACAAGCTGGGCGGAGAATGGACTGAGAGCAGACCTGAGGAGAACGACTTGGGGGTGCTGGTGGACGAAAAGCGCAACACGACCCAGCAACATGTGCCTGCAATGCAGAAAGCCAACTGTATCCTGGGCTGCATCAAAAACAGCGTGACCAACAGGTCAGGGGAGGTGATTCTCCCCCTCTGCTCTCCTGCTCTCTCTAGGCCCCACCTAGAGTACTGTGTTCAGCTCTGGAGTCCCCAACAGGACACAGAGCTTTTGGAGTGAGTCCAGAGGAGGGCCACGAAGATGATCAGAGGGCTGGAGCACCTCTCCGATGAGGACAGGCTGAGAGAGTTGGGGTGGTTCAGCCTGGAGAAGAGAAGGCTCCGGGGAGACCTTATTGCAGCTTTCCAGTACCTGAAGGGGACCTACAGGAAAGATGGGGAGGGGCTCTTTACAAGGGCATGCAGTGATAGGACAAGGGGTAATGGGTTTAAGCTGAAGGATGGTAGATTTAGATTAGATATTGGAAAGAAATTCTCTACTGTGAGGTTGGTGAGACAATGGAACAGGTTGCCCAGAGAAGCTGTGGATGCCCCCTCAGGCAGTGTTCAAGGCCAGGTTGGATGGGGCTTTGGGCAACCTGGTCTGGTGGAGGGTGTCCCTGCCCATGGCAGGGGGGTTGGAATTAGATCATCTTTAAGGTCCTTTCCAACCCAAATCATTCTATGATTCCATGATTACAAGATAAGGGCTTTTGGCATCAGCCCCTACCATGTCATATCCTGCTATCATTTCCTGCTACAACAGTACATTATGTGAGAAAAACAGGTTAAACTAAAGAGCACCAAAAGCTTTCTCCTTTAAAAGTTAAACGTGAACAGTAGCAATGCAAGCTTTCGTTGTGTTTGTTACAAACAGAGCTAGGCCTAGAACGGTAAAGGTAGTCTTCTCTGTAATCTAGTTAAGTCACCAACTTATCAGTTGAAGCAATCAGCAAATTCTAATTTCTTGTAACAGACTTTCAGGATATGCATGTACAATCAGCCTACAGCACACTGACTAGTTTGTGACAGCTTAAAGACTTTTTTTTCTCTCCACAGACTCCAACCTTACCAGGAGGCTTTTCTATCTTATTTTGTACACAATTAAAACTAGCCTTAAGTAATCTCTCAAAGGGACTACATATTAAGAACTTAACACAGAAAGTTAGATGATACAAAAACGCATACATATTTTGTTATGATCAGTGCTCATCCTACAAATATATTTTTAGAATGCCTTGATTTACTGACCCTGCAAAATGAGGACTTTGATAAAGAAAATCATGATGATGTTCAGTGTGCTGAATTGTACACAATCTGTAGTATTAAGAGGTATTACACGAGATAGAATATACACAAGCCTTGATATCAAATGGAAAGACAAACAGTACTAATAGGAGAGGATGTGGAGGCACAGAGACTTCTTGCAAAGTAGTGAAATTGGACTAGCCAAAGACAATTGTTATACACATGAAAACAGAAGAGATGGGTGGGTACCTTAATTAACTGCTCTGAGGGAAGGGAAGTGAAAAATAGGTGTGTGAGCTTCTGTTGTGAACAATACACTAAGCATAAAGTGTACACAGACAAAACACGACTTTCTAGTTCTTAATGTGAAAAACAAAATCTTACTCATCTACAGCTTGGAAGGAAAATCCAAAAAGAAACATCAATTACCTTTTAAAAAATTGCCTTAAAGAAAAATATATGGCTCTTTGGGCCACAGTGTAATCAGAAGCTCCTCAAAACAAACTGCCACTCAATCACCGCCAAATTCTGATAATCCCGAATAGTGTATCACAGAGAAGATGCAGCTATTAGAAAAGTATGTTGAAAGTTACTTCAGTAATAGTAAGTGCTGTACAGTACATGGTTCTAGCAGAGACATTCAGCTATACTACCACTTAGTGAGTTATAAGCTCAAAATTCTGACTGGTGTCTGTTGTAATTTTAACTAGTATGACAGACAAAATGTATGAAATCAAACTGATTTAAGTAAGTTCTAGCACACAGTGCTTAAAGATGGGAGAGATAAAAACAAAATGAGAACGCAACCAGTACAATTATAACTATCAAAAACTATAAGAATAGTTCAACTTACTCTTTTACTGAGGCAGATAACTGGCCACATACTACAACCTAAAGTGCAGCAGCAGCAAAGGCATCCACAAAGTAGCCATCGTACATTAACTGGAAGGTTCTTCTTAAGACAACTGTTAACTCTACTGATGCTGGCTTTAAATTCTTCGGGTGCAACCTACAAGGGGGGGGGAAAAGAAAACAAAACCAAAAAACTAGTACCACAGCAGTGCGATCTATTACTCTTACAATGGACTATACCTGGAACTCTTGTTTTTGTAATATAATCTTAACTCTAATTCCAAATTCCTACACACAGATACTCACCTTTCCAGTTAAAGATGAAGGAAATTCTGCTTCAAATTTGTTGCTTAGTCCAAACCTGCAAAAACAAAATGAAAATCATACCAAAATTATCAATAACCTAAATCCATGCCACAACTTACAAACACCTCGTAACACTCTCAGGGTCCATATCAGAAAGGCATTAATTTCAGGAAAAATAGTTGGTATTAAAAGTAATTCCTAAAATTATGCTAACAGAGAGAAGTACACCACTATACACAGTTTGAAATCCACCTTGCTTATAGTCTCCTCAAAGTTCTGTGGATACTATCAACTCTTTCCCAAACTCAGCAAAATATTTATAAGCAATAGTGTGAAGTGTAATAAATGAAGAGAAGTATGTAAAGGGGGAGAGGAAGTAAGTTAATGTCACAGTTTGAATTACCACCACTCGCCTCCTCCACCAGTACAGATCTATCTTGAAGAAAAGCTCATCCAGTGCTACTCCACTCAGGCCCTGCTAAGTAACTGTTCTAAGCATAATCAATACCAGCTTGTTTATTCAGAAAAAAGTACACTAGTAAGTTTCAGAACACAAAATGCTACCTAACAAAACATGATTTAAATGCTAACTAATTTGAAAGAAACATACAGATTGCAAATGTAAAGCTATGAAGGGGTTTGAGATAGGCTGGAGTTACTGACAATTCTGGGTTTCAGAAGAACTAAAGATTAGAAGAGTTTCACCTCGTCTATAAAAAAAAAATGTTTTCTATCTTACAGTTGGCTGGTTGGGTTCAGGAATGTATGAACCTCAAAGAAAATCTGAATATTTTATGGCATCCAGTCTGGGCAATAACTTCTAATAGGGACTACACAGTCTAACAAAGCCATTAATAAAACCATATGACTGGCTACTAATTTGGTAAACAGCAGTGTAGTTTCATTTGTCATTAATAACCTTCTGAATATAAACCAAAGTAGTCTTACTATCAGATACTACAAACAACCCAAATCAGAAATTAAACTGCTCAAGACTTGAATACCGGCAGCAAGATCTATCACACACAGCTCAGTTGTGTGCACAAAAGTTTACCTGAGCCTTGAGAGTTGAAGAATTTAAAGACATAATTTGCTTTGACAGTATGTTTATTGAGCAGCTAAGCATTTCTTATGGTTGGTATATTTTTTTCTTACTGAACTGAATGATCTGATGCCAATGGAGAACCTTGTCCAAGTACTCAAATAGGCAGTTAAGTGCTGTACCAATGGTGAGCCACTGTGGAAAGACCTCACGAAACCCAGTGAACAAGAGGTGGCAGATGAGCTTCTGTGTAGATAAATAAGAGGTGCTGAATCTTGGGAAAGTTAAACTATGCTTATGCAACACTCAACTAAAGTTTGGCAGCTACAATTCACGAGAGAGATCTTTTATCACCACTCATGATTCTCTTAACACCAGCTCAATGCAAGCAGCAGGCACCACAAATGGGAATAAAATGCTGGGCACCACTACATTACATTAAGGTGATTAAGAACAAACAGAGAAGACATCATTTTCATTCTCCATAAAACCCTCATATACTCACATATTCAGTACTGGGTGCAGTTCTGGCCTCCACATTTCATGGAAGACTTGGTCAAGTTAAGAGAAAGCAGAGAGAAGGAAGAGTAATATAATTAAGGGAATAAAGCAGCTGCCTTAGGAAGCTAACAAGGCTGACACTACTTTGGAAAAGAAAGCTGAGGGGGGTATATGATCAAAGTGCAAAGATTCAGAAAGGCAGTGGATAAGGTGAATGATTAACTGCTAATCACCAAAGCCCACAACAGAGGGCACTCACTGAAACTAGTAGGAAATTGGTTTAAAACAGATAAAAAAAAATACTTTAAGCTGCAAGTAGCAAGGTTTGTTTCCACTTGAGATTAGTGACACATCTGTGCCAACAGATTTGAAGAGAGATTACACAAGTTCCCTCACAAAGAGACGCTAAAGGAAAGATGATGTTGAAGTACACATCACCTCACACAACTGCAGATGCCAGAGAGTACGAGCAGAATGGACACCAGGAACAGCTAGACTTGCATGCAACCCATAAGTAACAATGCCTATTGCCACAGTTTGCAACAGCATGCTGGGTTAGACAGTTTATGAACTTGACGCTGCAGGTGACTTTTACATACGGTCTTAAGGAAAAGTAAACAAGTCATCTCCCTACCATTGACTGCAGGCAGTAGAATCACAGAATGGTCTGGGTTGGAAGGGACTTCAAAGATCATCTAGTCCAACCACCCTGTCAGGGGCAGGGACATCTTCCACTAAATCAGGTCGCTCAGTGCCCTTTCCAACCAGACCACACTTTCAATAATGGGGCATCCACAACTTTCCTTGGGCAATCTGTTCCAGTGTCACACCACCCTCATCATAACACTTCTTCCTTATAGTCACTCTAAATCTACCCTCTTTCTGTTTAAAACCATTGCCCTTTGTCCTGTCACTACACGCCCTAGAAAAAGTCTTTCACCATCTTTCTTATAAGACTCCTTTACATATTGAAAGGCTGCAAAAAGGTCTCCCCATACACCTTACTTACACATAAGTTACCTAGCATATCTGAGTATTTGTAATTAGAATAGTAAGTCTGCAACTCCTACAAATCCCTCAACACTAGGGAAGTAACAAATGAAAATTGTTAACCAGAGAAATATATGGCAAATTTACCAGTTCAACACAGAACAAAGAAAACCCATACATATTGGAAACCCATACATATTTTCTACCACTGAAAATCTTGTTGAATACTCCATGCAGGAGGACCATCCACCCTTCCCCCAAAATCCTGAGTGAAAGCAAGTGCTGAGGCAAAAGATATGTAAACATCAGAAAGAAGTGTCATGCCCAATCAGTTAAGCTACTTAAAATTGCCAGTAGGTTGAAGTGGGAACCAAAGCCTGAAAACCCTTGGATCCATATACATTTCATAAGCAGCCAAGCCTGGAGAAGGACTCTATGCTCAGGATACAGAACTGCCACCAGAAGTCTCAAAACTAAAAGGTAACACCACTTTACTATGTAATTAATTAATCTAATCAACATCAGAGACAGATGTCTAAAAGATACATCTCTTCAAAGAACAATCTTCATGTACTTGATGCTTCAGCATCCAGGAGAGATTTACTATGAATGATGGAATTAAATATAAATTTGAGCGATAAGTGAGTGGCAAAGTACAAGGATAATTCAGTCCAAAGCAGCTCTTGTTGCAAGAACTAAACCAAAGCTGATCCCCAGACCAACAGATGAGACAGAATTTCAGCTGTCCCTCTACCCAGAATATTAAGGAAGTCCTTTACTCCAAGGCATGAGGTAAGGCAAAGGCAAAAGCAGAAGGAAGTCTCCTTGCTCTCAGTTAAGTCACAAAAAGATGTAATTGCAGGGAAAGCCCTGCTCAGTCTCATGCTAAAGCCTGGCTGGGAAATCAGGAGGACAGAAACAAGGCTTTTTTTGTGAATGCATGATCCAAAAGTATTCGAATGCCGACAGCTTCATCAAACACAAGCACATATTCGTGGAGATCGCAAAAGCCATGCCTGACAAAAACAACCCTACTGGCAAAGCTCTAGAGGTATCTGAATTTACAAACATGCTGAGACACAGAAACTTCTGATCAGTACAGTTACACTTTGGTGAAGTTATAAGCATATGAGACTGAGACTGCGTACTCAAGGCTTGCAGTAACATTTAATACATTGGTGGGGTAGTGAAACTGAAACATCAAAGCTAACTCTAACAGCTACCGACATCATTCTGGGCTTTCTATATTACATATTTGTCACCATACGCAGGTAGTAAAAAAGGGTGAGTCCATGCATTGAAAGCTTTGGTAAGTAATTATGTGATCTCAGTATTATCACTCTTGACTGCATACTGCAATTTGGAAGTTAAAAGATTAGGAACTCCGCAGAACACTAGCACATATTCACTGTAAAGACACAACAGCTCTGACAAAAAAGCAGCAAAAAGTGTCTTAAAAATCAAACACTGGAAATCAGTATTTTAGAGATGCATTTCCTCAGACAGCTGTCCTCATATAGCATGAGATTTCTTTTGTGCAATACTCCATCTTCAGTGACATGTACTCTTCTCTGCTTGCTGTATGTCTTTCCCATTCTACATCATGTCTTCAAGAGATCCATGCTCACCTCATGCATGACTACTTCCTTTAACCTTCTCGGAACCTGCAAAAATATTTCTTGAACATGTGTCTGCTTGAAAGGTTTAACTGATTCCCTGCCCTTGTGTACAGTGAAGAAAGAAACGGTGAGAGGTGGAAACTTCAAAGTGTAGAAGTTTACAGGATAGAACACAGCCAACCTGCAACCTTTTGTCAGCCTGCAGCTCAGATCTTCTGAAAATATAAAAGTGACACACACTATCCGCTTCCTCTTTGTCCTCTCTTATGGGGACAGGAAACCATTTTTTCATTGCTCTCAACTAGAGCACCCATTCACAACCCTTACAAAATAAATACATATTCCACAAATCTTAAGACTCTCCATCCATAATTCTTACATAGCCTTGTTTTTACTCATATGTCCTTGATACAGAGTAAAGTTCAAAAACACTTAAGCAGACTTAATATTAAAAAAACTGACTTGAGTGAAAATACATTTTGTGAGGTTTTTCCTCCTCTCCAAACAGTTATCTTGCATCAACACAGGATGCACTAAGATGACAAACAGCACAGAAAGAAATTCACTAACACAGCACAACAGCTCTCCATCACTCAGGCACTGCAAAAGACTAATAAATCCAGTATTAGTGGCTAATACAGTCTGGTATACATAAGGCACATGTCTCAACTGCTCAAGGAACAGAAAAGCCCAGGAAAACAGTCACTGAAAAATACAGACAACCTATCACAAATATTCTCTTCACGATTTCAAACTAATCATGTATCTCTCTTTGCACCCTAATATGATTTTAGAAGCAAGTAAGAAATACCTTGGATTTTCAATTCAGTTGTAAGTAAAGTTCTATATTTTCCCAGCTTTCAAATCTCTTGCCATTAGAAGAGATCACCTCAAGTAATCAGAGACCAAATCAAATGCTATGCATGACTACCAAACTCTGCTAGTGTGAAAACAGTTTAACTGAATTAAAAAAAATAAAAATAAAAGGAGTTTTAGAATTGTGTGCAGCATGCTCAAAAAAGTGAGTTTAAGAAGATAACTCTCAGTGCTAAACAAAAGCCCAACACCCTGGAAAGGAAAGGCCTTCATAAGTTTTACTTGGATAATATTTACCTGCTGTCCTTTAATTGCTTTAAACTACTCATCTTAGAAAGGACTCACACACTTCCATTGTCTGTTGGATGAAATCAAGTAACAGTAAATGTCTTTCTGACATTAATCTGTAGTCATGGAAATGACACATTTCAAACTCAACATTATGATTCCTATGTAAGATCAGAGAGGATATGACAATAGGCTATGAAAAGAGAGCTTCTGTTTAGATACACACATAGCAGAAGCAGTCAGCAACGCTTTAAACTGCAGAGCCAAGGACAGATCAATCCACTACTTGCTTAACTGCTGATAATTTTTGTCAGAACTTCAAAACGCATACATGCTTTTGTACCAGGCAAGACTAATTAATTATGTACATAGGACTTGACCAATTCCTTAAATCCGCCAAGTGAATGTTGTGACAGTGATCCAACTTTTAATAATAAGCTTTTCAATCAATGACAAAAAAAGTTATAAGCTGTACAAAGCTAAAAGTGGCTGATGCTATTTAGCAAAGTGTTCAAACTTGGTGAAATAAAGAAAGTAGATGAAGACTAACTACCTAATTTTGGAGGTACATATTCATATTTTGTTGCTTATCCAAAACCTAAAGAATAAGTATTTTAAGGAAGATCTTAAAGTAACAATGAGCTAATGACCATTAACGAACAATTAATGAGGCAACCATCCTTCTTCAACCACAACACCCTTACTAGTCACAGACATGCTACGCAAGCTTCCTCACAATTCCACTAACGGGCCTTGATCTTGTCTCACACAACTTATCTTCTACTATTGGAGAACAAACAAGTGTTTGCCTCCACTTCAGTTCTTTATATTTTTTCATTTGCCAATATGAAAACTATCTAATTGTGGTTTTGATCTGCTTACCATGAAACAGGCTGAGGCTACCAGTTCATTTTAAGAGAAGTCCTTGGATGGTAATAACTTTTGTTCACAGAGTCACAGGCTGAACACTTTGGCTACATGCTTTTGTTCCTTTACGGGGCCTCCTCAGCCTCCTGCCCATCCACATCCTTCCACTCTCCAAACGTTTATCATGTCTGACTTCCTGTTTTTAACCAGACAGCAAATGGCACTGCCCAGCTATATTACTTAATGTCAACCAAATCTTAATGCAGTAATGTACCAAAGTGCCACAAAACTATTAAATTTAACCCTGGATGTCTGGACAGGTAAGTATCTGACGGGACTCAGAGCAACGGACCACAATACCTTCAACTTTTATGCTTCTATTGCAAGCCTTGTCCTGCTGAGCAGTGAATACTAAAAAAAAAAAAGTTTACACTGCTGCATTTTGTCTCCAGATTGGTATTTCAGCCTCTGAAACTGTACATCATAACTGACAACCACTACGCTTCAGTAGTGTGAGCCTGACAGAACTCACTGAAGGAAAGACACCCTCATCTGTTACATTATTGAGAAAGTACTACAGTAAATCATGGTCACTAGCTGCTAGATCATGAGAGACATCAAACATTCACAAAACAAAACTCACAGTCACTCCCGTGTTAAACACAGTGAAACAACAACTATCAGTCACAACTCAACGTGATTTTACATGTATCTATCTGACTCACGGACACTTTTTCTTTCTTAAAAGTCCTCAGAGGTACCACATGTTAAATGGGGGTGGGCATCAGATACATAAACAACCCTAAGCAACAGTCCAGCGGGTCATGTGCTGGCACATACCTGTTATATACAGGAACCAAGGACCTTACTTCCTGACAGCTCATCGCTTAGGACAAATACTTTACATTCCTCTGCCAGTCACAGCCCAAGTCAGCCTTGTTTCCTCACCACCTCGTTAGAGATTTGCACCCGCTTGCGAGTCCCAGGCGGCACCCAGCCGCCCGGCGGGGCCGAGGAGAGCCCTCTCGCAGTCCCACGGACGCCTGGGGATGGGGGGGGGGGGGGGGGGGGGGAAGCAGCACCAGTCCGGTGCTCCCCGTCCACCTCCCCCACTTGCCCCAAGTTGTAACCACCGGCTCGGCGCCCCCGGACTTCCCCCGGCCACCGCCGCCCCCAGGCCCGGCACGCAGCCGCCCCCGCCCCGCCGCCCGGGCCTCCACCGCCCGCCCCGGCCGCGCAGGCCCCGGCGCGGCCCTTACACGGTGACATGGCCGGAGCCGCGCACCACCACCGGGTCGGGGGAGTACTTGAGGAGCTGCTCCTCCAGCGCCCGCTCCTCGTCCTCCTCCTCCTCGTAGATCTCGTCAAAGTCCGCCATGGCCGGGCCCGGGCGTCCGCTGAGAGAGAGAGGAACCGCGGCGACGCGCCGGGGCCGGCCGCAGAGGCCGGCAGGAGGGGGCCGGCGGGAACGCCCCGGTGCCGGGGCGGGCGACGGCAAAGTCGCGGCGGAACAGCAGCGGTATCGGCTGAGGCGACGGCAGCTCCGGGCGAGGAAGCGCCCGTCACCCTCCGCGGGGGGAGGGGACGAGAGGCGGGGCAGGAACAACAACAACAACATCCGGCCGCGGGGCCCGCCCCGCCTCCGCCACGCCCACCCGCCGCGCGGGGCGGGGCACGCGCGTCCGCCTCAGCGGGAGGCAGGAGGGGCGCGCGGGTGGGAGGTGGGCGGTGGGGGTGAGCGTTCTTCACCTCAGGGGTCTACAGCGCGGAAGCCCTTAGGGGTGCTTTGCGGGGGGGCTTTTTTGGTTCGTTTGAGACGGGTGTTTTGTTTCCCTTCTTTTTAAGTCTTTTTTTGGGTATCCATGAAAACAACCAAGGGATTTTGGGGCCTGCTGTTAGCTGAGGGGGTTGGACCCTTTGGCTTAGTTCAGGGGGATGCGTGGGAAGCAGCCCCTAGTCGAGGCTGGCCAGTTCAAATGAGGGCTGGTGCCGAATGTTTGCATGTCCCTCAGTGGTGTTGGTGTCTGGGTCTGCCATACCTCTGGTAGCCTTTCCGCCCTCCATGGAAAGCACCAGTCAGACCATTGTTTGCATGGAGTGCAGAGCAGAAAAACACAATGAAATTCATATAGAATGGTTTGGGTTGGAAAGGACCTTAAAGATCATCTAATTCCAAACTCCTGCCATGGGCAGGGACACCCTCCACTAGACCACCTTGCCCAAAGCCCCATCCAACCTGGTCTTGAACACTTCCAGGGATGGGGCATCCACAGCCTCTTTGGGCAACCTGTTCCAGTACCTCACCACCCTCACAGTAAAGAATTTCCTTCTAACATCTAATCTAAATCGACCCTCCTTCAGCTTAAACCCATTACCCCTTGTCCTGTCACTACACTCCCTCATAAACACTCCCTCACCACCTTTCCTGTAGGCCCCTTCAGGTACTGGAAGGCCACAATTAGATCTCCCCGGAGCCTTCTCTTCTCCAGGCTGAACAATCCCAACTCTCTCAGCCTGTCCTCACAGGAGAGGTGCTCCAGCCCTCCGATCAGCTTCGTGGCCCATCTCTGGACTCGCTCCAACAGCTCCATGTCTCTCCTGTACTGGGGCCCCCAGAGCTGGACGCAGTACTCCAGGTGGGGTCTCACAAGAGTGGAGTAGAGGGGCAGAATCCCCTCCCTCAACTTGCTGGTCACACTGCTGGTGATACAGCCCAGGACACAGTTGGCTTTCTGGGCTGCGAGCGTGCATGGCCAGCTCATGCTGAGCTTTTAATCAATCAACACCCCCAAGTCCTTCCCTTAGGGCTGCAGAGGAACAGCCCCTTTTAGGACTATATATATAAAAGCTAACCAGAAAACCTTATAAATGAATGGGACTCTTGTTGTGTCTCTGCAGTTTTGGTGTTCACTGTAACCAAAACCTGAAGGAAAGGCTGGAAAATGCCACTGCGAGCATAACGGCCTTAGCAACATGTAGGCTGTCAGCTGTTGTGACAATGGGAAAGCAGCGCTGACGTGGAATTTAGCAGTACCAAGCTGGCATTTTGAAAAGGGAGAGCAGATCTTTTATGTTTGACAGAGTGAACTGGTGGATCACGTACTCCCAGCAGCATATAATGTATAGATGCGGCAGTTATGGGGACATGGAAGACTTAGGAAACTATTTGGGGCTGAACCTGCTTTTCATGAGTGTGAAGAGAATTCTACATTTCCCTTTCCTTTGCTCAGCACTTTATTCCATATATCTTAATTACAATAGCACCTTCCTCATATTAAAAATCTTCACTGCTCTGCTAGATCATTTTAATTTTGAAACATGCAGTTCGCTTTTTTCCTGTCTTGTTACAGTATATATACTGACCAGCCTATTATCGGAGAGACTACGTTGCTGCTTAATCTCCACTACTCATAAAGATCCTCATGGTCTATTACTCAGAAATAAATATACAAAGATGTGATGGTGTTTACTGCTCTATGTAAAACCAGGGCAGAAGCAGTATAGTTGTGTGATAGTCTGTGACACTATCTTTGCCATAAAGGAAAAAAACAGCATCTTTTACTGTCACATTGGAAAACTAAGTATTAACGTGTCATGAGCTAATTGTTACAGGTTTCATTTCTCAAATAACATAGTTCTACAGAATAGCACAGAATTCCCCTGGTTAATAGTTGGCTTTCATGCTGTATGCTTATGTGTGGGGTTTTTTTCGTTTTCCAAATAACAGAATTCTACAGAATAACACAGAATTCCCCCGAGTAATAGTTTGCTTTCATGCTAGTAGGCTTACGTGTGTTTTTTACCTAGTTACTGTTCTTGCATATGTGTGTGTCACACAGAAATTGGATTTAACGGGACTGATGACTCATTGCTTCTGCCTAACAGTCCTGAAAATGGAGAAAATGGACCAAATTTTACACTGGCAAAGGCAAGAAGAAACCCACTGGTTTCAGTGAAGCTATGCCTCCTTGTGCTAGCTCGCTCTACATACAAATTTGGTAACTTGTTTGTTTTCAGATGACTATTTCACAGTAGCAGCTGGGTAATCAGAGTTAATGCTGTGCAGCACTGTGCTGGAAATCTTGGAAATGACGCTGAAGGGGTGGGCTTACCTACATCACACTTACCTACATCACACCTACCTACATCACACTTGAGCCCTTATAGCCATGCTGCAGGGGCCAGCCATCCTGTGTGAGGCCCAAGATCACTGTGCTGCATGGCGTGACAAGCTTGCTTAGCTCACTGATGAGTTTGAGCTAAGACAATGAGAAAGTCCCAGGACCCTCGATTAGGTCATTGCATTAGGTGTACATTACTGGCCTAACAGATAGCTGTTTTCTGGTCTGCTGCTTCCAGCTGCTCAGTATGTGGTAACCTTTAACAGATGAAGAGCTGTGGCAGATACTAAGCTGGGGTGCTGCAATTCTAGGTTGAGATGCCCATGACATTTCAGCACGTGTTCCGTAGCACCCGGTGTGCTCAAAGCACTGTGACTGATGGTAGTGGTGAGAGCAAGGTACTTCCGTGTATCAGATGTCTGGGGCAGGCACAAAACCCGAAGTACACGCAGCTAGCAGCCACCTATGAAAGCATCAGTTTAAGTAACATTTTCAACATCTCCCATGGGCACTGTTAGAATCTTGTTTTTTCAGGCAGAAATTAACTTCCTTAATCTTTACATTGCTGTGTGTCTGTCTCATTTGCCGACCCTTTCAGTACTGGACCACTCTTAGGAGCAGTAAGTAAACTCATTTTGTGCAGTTGGCATCCTACTGCGCACTGAAGAAGGCCTTACCGTGGGCCTCTGTCCTCTGTTTCATGAGTATCACGCGAGTAGTCACTCCTTCTCCACTGCTGTCACCTCACTGGCATCCGCTGGACCCCCTGCCAGCCACGCACTCCCGAGTCCTTCACATCACAGCATTTGCATGTGACTGTTTTGGTGTGTACGTCTGACCCGAAATGGTGGGACACCTCCCCTGCTCACAGTGCATTGTCCTTTCTCTGGGAACAACGAGAGTAATGCCAGGCTTGTACTGATTGTATTTTTAAGCCACTTACTCTCTTTATATCTAAATAGAAGAGGGTAGGCCTAAAGTCCAGCTTGGAGAGCACTGTGGTGGTGTTCCAGGCAGGAGTGCCCTCCCCAGTGAATGTTTTACTCCACCTAACAGTGCAGAGGGGCAGAACTGGTGCCACACACAACTCTGACCCAGGTGCTCGCTGTCCTCAGAGTTGCTCTGTAAGGGCTGCGTACTGTAATCTAATGGGAACTCTAAATCATTGTTACTTTTTTTTTTCCTGTAGCTTTTTATTCCAGTTCCCTCTCTTTTTCTTTTTGCTGCCTACTTTATTTATTTTCCTCTCCTTTATCATTTATCTTTCTCCTTTCTCTGTGTCTTTCTTTCCCAGTTCCCCCTTTGTCATTGCTTCTTTTCTCTGCTTCCCTCTGACATCTTCTCTGTTGTCACTCACCTCACTCCTCCCACACTCTGGCTCGTTTTCCCCTGTCTTTTCCTCTGTTAATTAGTACATTGTTGGACTTCTGAAGAAAACTGTTTCACGCAACAGGGCTTCAAAGAACAAGCAGCAGGTGCAGGAGTAACCTTGTTCTTTGAACTCCTACCACCGCTTGAAAGCAAAGCAAAGCTGGCAGGAACAGCTTCTCTTTTTCTTTCCCTGATTAATTTAGAGAAGAGGGGTAGTGAGAAGGAAAGCAAGACTGGGTGGTGATAGCAAGGGAAGAGGGCAAGCAGGGGAAGATAGGAGGGTAGAGAAGCCAGAGATAGGAAGATAGAAATAGTGAACTATAACTTACAGTCATTGATGCCACAGAGGGCATTTAGCAAAGCTACAGGACTGTGGCAAACCTCCGAGGATACTCGCATCAGGATGTGCTTTGCTTTTTTTGCTCCGATACCTCCTCTTGTATCGGTCCCTTCCCATGACACAGAGCCTCTTGTCTCTGGGTTGGCTCCTCTGTCTTGCTTAAATGTCCCATTGCTCTCGACAAGCCTGGCTAAAGTGCTACTGATAATGTAAACATGCCTGCTAATGGTATCAGTCACCACCACCCCTTGAGTTTCAACAAAACCAAAACAAAATCTGAAAATGAGATTTGAGTTACAGTATTGCAGAAATGTGAAAAGGCAAAGTCAAGAACAGGTAGGTAACTACAAATAACTGAGCAGAAGTTACTGTTAGAGCCACAGGATTGCATTTGTTTCTCTGATCATTTTCCTTGGGTTGTTTCTTGCTAATTAACTGATTATTTTTCAAAATCTCTGTAAAACCAGGTAAACTAACCAAGGTTTTCTGTGCAAAAAGCAAAGGGAAGACTTGATACCAAACCATTACAAAAAATCAGAATTTTGTTGCTGACTTTATGATGCAGAATTGAGTGAGCTCTTAAAGAGAGATGGCAAATAGCTCAAATTGACTTTGTTTTTATTAGTCTTTTTTCCTCCTGCCAAGCAATTTTGTTTTCCTTTTGGTCCAGCTTCCTATATTGCATTTATATGAGGTTAATTAGGAGACTCAAAAGATAGCTCTATATTGAAAATACTATTTCTGAAAGAGACTCTATAAGCCATAAATAAAGTACAGAAAGCATAGATCTCATGTAAAGAGAAAAGCAGATACTTCATTTTCAGAATTTCCTTAACATATAACAAAATGAAGAATAAACTCCTTGTAGTTTCAAGTCTGTTAAACCTGTGGACGGGTGCAGTTGGATACTCCTGCTCTTTCAAGGACCACACAACAAAATGTTATTGAAGGCAGAATCTCCTAATCCAAAAAGGATTTGTGACATGCTTGACTTAAAAATCTACTTGTGTTCCACATAACCTACAGCCAGGATAAACTCTTGGATGGCTTTAGGTGTGACACTGGAGTTTTTTTCTTGTCTTCGGTGGGACTTGCTGACATAGGAATTATGTACGGTCACTTGTTTCTTCCCATCAATACTAGAGTCTAATATAGAAGAATCTTTGCTCCTTTTTTCCCCATTATCACATAAATTAAACAGAAACACACAAAAAGTCTCTGTTTTTCTTTTTATGCGAGATGGATGTAGCCTTGAAATCAATCAGGGTTTTCTATGCTGCAAGTACAAAAGCATAAAGGCTACTAAAACCAAACATATAACAAAGTCACATAATCATACGAACAAAACAGCAAGTTCTAGGTCTTTAAAATGTTCTTAAAATGGCAAATGTACAGTATCAAACCTTTCTTCATGTCCTGATTTCATCAGGGATAAAGTTAATTTTCTTGCTAGCAGCTGGTATAGTGCTGTGTTCTGGATTTAGGGTGAGAATGGTGTTGATAACGCACTGATGTTTTCATTGTTACCAAGCAGTCAAGGACTTTTCAGCTTCTCGTACTGCCCTGTCAACAAGAAGACGAGGGTGCCCAAGAAGCTGAGAGGGGACACAGCTAGGACAGCTGACCCAAACTTGCCAAAGGGATATTCCATACCATATGACATCATGCTCCATATATAACTGGGGGGGGTTGGCCAGGAGGTGGCACAGCTCAGGAACTAGCTGAGCATCAGCTTTGGGTGGTGAGAAATTGTGCTATGCATCACTCCTTTTGTATATTGTCATTGTTGTTATTATCTTCCTTTTCTGTCCTGTTAAACTGTCTTTATTTCAACCCGTGAGTTTTAACTTCTTTTTTTTTTTTTTCCTTTTCATTCTGTCCCCCATCCTACCAGGGTGGGGGGAAGTGAATGAACAGCTATGTGGTTGTTTTAGCTGCCTGTCAGGTTAAATCACGACACTTCAAAAGATCACCTTTAAGAATAGAATCTGTTAGAAGTGCTGAAAACAAGTATCAAGGAATATTGTGGGCTGAATTTTCTACTGTGTCTGTTAGAGATACAGATGTTGTTAACTGGGTAAAGCTGTAGTGGACTTCTATCTTAAAAAAACCTCACAAAACAAACAAGAAAGCCAATGACAAATGTAGGGCTCTTCTAGCTGCTATTGGAGTGAACAATCACACCTCCTTAATATCAGTAGGGATTTTAATTTAGTATCTTTATTTTCCCTTGTTTCCTTGTTTTTCCATCCTTTGATGCCTCACCTCATTGTTTGTATTTATTTTGAGAACAGGTTGTTGTTTTTTTTCTCTTGGTAAATACGGCTGAATTCCTAAGTTGTTTACTCACCATCTTAAAGAAATAACGAGTGACTAAACTACTGCAAAGTCACCCTAATAAGAGGTAGCCTTTATTTGAAGAAAGTGTTAAAAATCGGGTTTATTAATCTGTTGTTAAGATAAAATGTCTTAATTTCACATATTTTAGAGAATTAGACAATGCCTCTGTCCATTTTAGCTCAAGAATAGAAAGTGCCAAAGTTTTTATCCTGCTTAAAGGCAAATACCCTCTGCTATGCCACCCACATGTAGCCAATCTGTCGGAAAACTAGAACTATGTATTCCTTTAGGATTGAGAACATAATTCTTTGCCTGTCAGATTATTCTGACAAATTACATTATAATTACTTCCTCATTAATTACTGTGACAAATGTTGATCTAAAGAGGACAGGGAAGGATGTCTTTCATTTAAAATCATCAAAACATGAACAACTGAGATTTCCTCTGAACACTTTAACGTTCATTAATATTTGGGTATGCTAACATGTTCATTCTTACTGCATATAAGCCAAGAGAGATTTCTAGCACCTCTATATCTTTCAGATATGACAATTTCATTTCCTTCTGAATATTTTAAAAGAACA
Source organism: Balearica regulorum gibbericeps (assembly GCF_011004875.1). Classification (NCBI taxonomy): domain Eukaryota; kingdom Metazoa; phylum Chordata; class Aves; order Gruiformes; family Gruidae; genus Balearica; species Balearica regulorum. The sequence continues at coordinate 52,309,032 of NC_046187.1, read as the reverse complement.
TCTTTTCTTTTTCCAAGGAAATTTTTTTCTCTCTGATGGTATGAGACATGATCCGTAGTTGGTCTAACAGCATAAAAAAATAGATGCTCTTGTTCTGAGAAGTTGTTCAAAGTGTGACAAAAGTGCTTATAGTGGAATACATTACATTCCTAGAGTATGAGATCCTCAAGGAAGGTAAAGAACAAATAACAGCTCCAACCTCTGTGATAAAGCATGAGAGATGGGAATAATTTGCAACCTGAAAAGAAACTTTCCTTTCAAAGCAAGAGAGAGATTGGAAAGGAATTGCCTCTCTTCAGGGTCCAGTTCCTTCTTTGAGTTCATTTTTCCCTGCTGGCAGTCTCGCCCTAAGCATCATGCCTGATGTAGCAAAGTGAAAATCTGTGCATTATTCCATCACCATATAAATGCTACAGTTTCTTGATGCATGTGTGAAAAAGCAGAAGAGGAAAGAATTGCACGCGTGATTCAAAGGCACTTCGTGATCAGATTTGTAAATCTTGTTGCAGCTTGGTGAAGACGTTCTCTCCTCAAAGAGACTAGAATAACAATTCCAGCCTACAGCAGATAATTAAATCAGTTAAGTTTGGGTAACTAACTGATCTGTTTGTACGCAATGGACAACTTGTACTAGAATGTCCTTGTGAGTGAGAGAATAACCTGTATAAACTCTTACCCACAAAGGGACAGGGCAGCTGCATTAGACTCGCTTGCCCAACAAGTTATTAAAGCACAGTCAGTCAGATTCCACAGACTCTGCAATTCTGCAAGATTCCAAAAGACAGGAGACATTGGGTCAAACCCAAGTTCCACAGCTATCTTGCTCCGGGACCTTGGACAAAATCGATTGTTTGAATCTGCACACCTTTCCCATAGCGGGTGAATTACTGGCAGGAGGCTCATTGATTGGGAAGCTCCCAGGGTTTTTCCCACTGGGTGATACCTTAACATACAAGTTTTGTTTCTATGTGTGCATCTAGGAAGTGTGATCATGGCTTTTATTTTTATTTCTTTGGTACCCTTGAAAGACCTTTTGTAGCGCTGGAGAATGAGCTGACCTCTTTTGTTCCTCTAGCCTGAAAAAGGTCATATTTTGTTTAACTAACCTTTGAAAACACCAGGCCAAATTCTACTCCCACTGCACCATTCAGAATCGCTGCAGAGTAGCTCTGTCTTGCAGCCCTGTAACTGAGAGTAGTATTTTCACCCAAACCTTTCCCTCTTCTGACTTGTAACAAGTCAATGTCTCCGGATGCCTGAGGGTGCAAACAGTCATACCTCTTATATGCTGTAGTGTTAATTGAGTTCTGGATGTACAGGTGCTTTAATAGGAATATTAGTTCTTTGGTTCAGCTGCAGTGTAACAGAGAGACCCTGGATTGCTAAAGTGGAGATACTTGAGTCGGAGCTGGTCTTCAAGCATTGGACTCTTTGTTGGCTGATGTTTTTTTAATCTGGTCAATGTATAATAGTAATTATATTTCATTTGCATTTTTAAATAGTGAATTGTACCTTCCTAGTTACATCTTCTGGCAGTTTAAATTCCAATACTTTTTCCTTCTTCAGAAGCTTCACACTGTATTTTTTTCCATTTTAATGTCTTTCCTTTTCACTAGAATAATGCTCTGAACCTTATAAACTAATTTGCAGGAATTCTGTCATTCTTTTTTTCATTAGATTTTGACATAGGCTCAAAACTATAGCAGACTAAGAAAGCTTTGAAGTAATATACTTACACAGGATTGTAAAATATGTGAAATTACTTTGTTTCTATGATTTTTCAAAGAGAAAGCTTCGAATACAAGCTCATTGTAAAGAAGAAGAAGTAGGCTATGCAAACTTTTTTATATTGTTTTAATAAAAAACTTCATTTTGGTTCCATTTTGACATGCTTATATCTTTAATAAATTACTTTCTTCCTAGCAAAGCAAGATGTAGGGTACCTCTAGCCTGTACTTCACTGAGACTCTGCTTCCTGAAACTTTTGGGGTTGTTCCTTTATTTTAAATTGAGGATACAGACATATATATAAAAGGATGAAACTGAAAAAGGGCTATTTCGAGCCACAGGCATTAGAATTGTTTTCACATAATAGCTGTGTGAACAAAGCTAAGTCTATATTGTAAAAGTGAGCTGAAGAAATGAGATGGAAGGTTTATTTCTTGTAGAGGTTTCCAGATCATATAAAGATCAGACCAATGTTTATTCTGACATCTGAAAAAAACCCCACCATTTTGGCACAAGTGGCTTTTGTCTTCCACTATCTATAACAGCAAATGTAAAAAGGAAAAAAAAAAAAACCACTAACCCCAAACCAGTTCCTATTGGAGCAGGAGCAGTATCCAGAACATTAATCAGGCAATGAACTTGGATGGTAAAGGATAGAGGACAGGGAAGAGGCAGAAGAGTGCTGCTTCCAGGCATGCTCCAGCTGCTCTGTGGACCTTAGTTTCTAGGAATATCAGTCCAGCATCTTTCTTAGAAAATACATTCCCTCAAATAATCAACAACTTAAAATTAAGTCAGTACTATGTCAAAATGGATATTAAGCTCTGTGTGTGTGTGTGTGTGTCTTCACTCCAGAAAAAAAATCACATAACTTCAGGCACTGTTATATAACAGTCAGAAGTGTGTCAAGTGTTCTCTTAAAACTACCTCCATTTCATATTCCCATTGGTAAATTCCATAATGAGTTTCAGAGCTTCATTTCTCTCAGAAGCTTTTTTTTATTATTATTTATTTACAGGCTAAATTGCTACATGGCCAGAGTATATCCATCTGTTCTTGTGGTGATATTCTTCTTTAGATGGAATAGTTCTCTCTTGTGGACATTTATGTCACTGGTATAAGCAACAGCCATGTCACCTCTCTTAGAGTCTTCTCTTCTCATGAGAGTCCATGTTCCTCTCATATTCCTACAGCAGTTCTCTGGACCTGCTCTGATTTAGTCTTTTCTGAGATAGAGGTGGAAAGCTGTCTGCTATCCCAGACTAGGTTTCCCCATGTACAGTGGCCTTAGTATTTCCATCTCCTTAATGGAGTGACCTTGTTATGTGCTGTGATTGCATTCACGTGTCACCTAACCATGTCACAATCATACTTCGTGAACATGAATTAATGTGCCCCGGTGCCTCAGTCACAATGTCATGGTCAGCCATGGAGCTCCTAGCTTGTATTGGCTTTGCCATTGCACTTCTATCTTCATTCTCTGCAGATAGTGACTTCACCTCTCTCCTATGAATAGTGTAGTCTTGTTGGCTGTGCCAAGAAAACAAATTAAGCTAAGTAATTCAACTGCTTCTGAGACTTACCCTTGAGGAACTCCATGATTAACTGTATCCCCCTCTGTTTCCTGAGTCTGCAGGAATAGTATCATCTCTCCCTGAGCAAGTTCCTTCATCACTTTGCAGTTCTTGGGCCCACATCCATTCTTTCATTCCAGGAAAAAGGAAAGAAATTATAATCTATCTTAGCCTGGATGAAGTGAACTCAAAATTCATACAATATTCAGACTATGAAACAGGCAGCTCCTGTAATACGATGATAAGTTTGATGACACCTTCATTTTTCTCACAATTTTTTTTTAATGTCTGTTCCTGTTAATATGGCTAAAAATGTGCAGCATTTCCTCCGGCAACAAATGCAAAAGACTGCTTTTTGGTCACTGTCAAGCAGAATGCTTCAACCTAAGCATGACCCCTAAGGATCAAAATGCATGAGGGTTGAATTTCAAGGGTAGAAATTAAATAGGATGTTTAATATTACACAGAATCTCACATTCTTTGCTGGATTGCTGCCTCTATTACAACAAAGTGTCACTCACATATTGATTTGTGATATATCAATGTAAACCCCAAAATTGTCATGGTTGGCATGTTCCAGAGTCCACAGCGGCATTCTGAATCCGTGTTCTGACTAGTGAGCTTGGAGTTTCAGCTCCATCTCCCACCATAAACTTCCACTGAGGCTGTTGCGGGGGTTTAGCTTTATCCCCTTTAAAGATACACCATCATAGCTTTCCTTCATACACATCATCTCTAGTAGCTAACAATTTTAGCTGCTAGACCTCTAAACAAAGGTCGTTAGTGAAACCAGGGCCCAGACTGCCTGGAGTGTCTGGCCCGATGTTGCCCCGTGTCTGAAGAATACTAGGGACATAGCAAAGCCAGGCTCAGAGAAATACCAGGCAAGACTGTGGATAACGATAATCTCGCTGGGCATTTCCTCCTCTGGCTCCTCCACACCATCTCTTGTAGGATGACAATGCAGGAACACTGTTGTAGACCTCGCTGTGGTGAGAAGGGGCAAAGGAGAAGCTTCCTTTGCATCCAGACGCTGGAGAGAGCCCATCAACGAGCTAACACTCTTTTTAAGAGGGTTGAAGAGGGACAGAATGAGGGCTTATGCCCACATATTTAAATACAAACCTGATTCATTTCGGAAGAACCTTGCAAAGTGAATAATGAAAGTTCCCACTCAAAATGAAAAACGATAGCAGAGTAAGGCTTGCTGGTTGGTCACTACGTTAAAGAAAGTTATCACAGTAGACCTGCAGGTGAAGGTAGAAGACACACGTAGAGTCAGGCCGTGAAGGGAGAGAGCAGGCTAAAGGCTGCTGCTGAGACTTTTTTTGAGGCACTCACTCAAATGCGAGCGATCGCAGACGCCCTGAAGGGCCCGCGTAGAAATTTAGATCTAATCGGGTGAAAACAAACTGGGTGAAAAGCACCAACAAGGTGAAGCGGGACCAGCGTCATCTCTCCACGGGGTGCGACAGGGTGAAGGAGGGGGCAGGTTTCTCCCCAGCAAGAAGCGGGCTCTCACGCTCCGGCAGGACCCGGGGTTACCGCACCGGAGCTCCGCGCCCCGCCGCCCGCCAGCATCCCCTCTCCGCCGGTGGCAGACACGGCGGGGTGCGGGAGGGCTTTGGGGCAAGAGGGGCTTGGCGGTCCCAGCGGAAGGGGAGCCAGGGGCCCGTCCTTCCTCTGTGCGGGGGTGCTCCGCAGGTCTCAGCCAATTTCCCCGATTTCCTCGGAAACGGCCCCGTTTCCCGGGAGGGTGCTGCCGTGCCAGGTCGAGGTGGGGTAATTTATGACCGGGGATGGGGGCAAAGGAAATCTCCCACGGAAGGGAAGGGCACCGGGGAGCTGTAGGGGGGAGCAGGGTCCCCCCTCCTCAACCCGCAGTCGGCCCGCAGACCCTTGGCCGAGCCCGCTAGCCGCTGCCGGGCTGCGAGCAGGTCTCCGGGGAGAGGCTCCGCACCTCTGCCCGCCGGGGCCGAGGAGGGAAAAGCGGGTGCCTGGACATAGGCAGAGATAAGAGGGGTGGTGGGCTCTCTCCCCCGGGCAGCGAGGAGCTGGGCAGGCGGCACTACACGCTCCCATCTCCAGGGCATGGGCTCTCAGCCCCGGCGGGGCGGTCGCCGACCTCTGCCCTTAATGAGATTCTTTGAAATCCAAAAAAAAAAAAGAAAGAAAAAAGCAGCGAGTTTTAATGTTACATCCTTATCTTTGGAGGAGCACGGTTTTCTTGCCGCGGCGACGTCGCTTGTTAAACAATCAGCGGCTGAGCCCCTGAAAAGAGAGGCATTGCACCCTTCTTGCTGAATGCACTTCTTAGTGCATATAACGCCAGGGCCTTTTGATGTCTCACAATGCGTGTTACGCCCAAAGATTGTCTCTTTGGACAGATCTACAACGCTTGGCTTCATGTTTGGAAGTTAAATGGACAGCGAGGTTGTTGAAACTCCCACGCTTTAAGCTAGTGCAGACACTCGGTACATTTCGCCCGTTACTTTCCATGAGTGAAAGAGGCAGGGGTGGAGGGAAGGGGCTGCTGCTTTAATCCGTGCTCGGAGGCAAAGGCGGGGGGGAAGCAACCCAGCCCAAACTTTTCCTCTCTTTTCTTTTCTTTACTTTATTCTTTGGCAGCCTTAAAATAAGAGCTATGTGCAAAGCGTGCGCCCTGCGTAGGTAGCTTGTGGCTCGAAGTCGCTGGCGATGTTGCTGCTCCATGAAATCAAAATTTATGATTATTCAAATGTTGGGGACTGTGAAAAGAGAGGAAGAAAGAGAGAAAATTAATATTGCAGCTGTTCTTCTGATTAATGAGAGATAATTGCTCATGAAAAGTCACCCCTGTGGCATTTTGTTGTCTCCTGGATCTTTGTTCTTTTCCACTATTATTGAGGACTTTCTTGAAGACTAAGCGGTTCTTTTCAATTTTTGGTATTCAGAAAGTGTTGCTTGGTTACAGATAATGGAGAAATCTCGGGCTATATTGGGTAAGATGTGCCACAGACAGCAATATCACAATGCCACTTTCAGAAAAGGATGGATACAAGTTAACGATGCGCTTTCAATAAAACATTAATAGACTTGTTCACGCTTTTATAATGACCTCCTTAATGGGATCTGGGGGCACGTCCTGTCTTTTGCTTGCGTTCACTTCACAAAACCCGGCTTCGAGATCGCCGATCGCTTTGGAAACTAATAGGAAATCAATGTTAGATTAGTGAATAAATGCGAGTATAGCGCAGGAGCCAGCGGCCCCTCGCTTACCCACGCAGGGCTTTATTTTGAGCGGGGCTTTCCCGCCTGGGGACTGACCCAGCCCGGGGCGCACCCTGCCCAGCGCCACCCCATGTCACCCCGGCGTGATGTTTGCGACCACGGCCGCTCTGCAGAGGTTGTTTTTAGGGTTTGGTGGGGGATTTTGGGGGTTGGTGGGGTTTTTGGGTGGTTTTTTGGTCTGGGTTTTTGGTTTGTTTGTTTGGTGTTTTTTGTTTGTTTGTTTTTGGGCTGGTCGAAACGTGTCCCCGTGCTGCAGCTCCTCCCGTGAACTCAGCGGAGATGCGCCCCTGAAAGCCGGTGCTTTCTCCGGGCGGGCACGGCTTTTTCTTCTTCTGCCGGGAGCTGCGGGGGTTGGGGGAGGGAAGGGAAAGAGCGGCTTTTGTCATGTAAGCCGTGAATCTCTTCTACATAAAGGTGTTAGAGACATCTGGAAGAAAAGAGGGACCAGCACCCAGTCCTGCGCTCGGCGGACCAGGGGAGCGGCTCTGATGTTCTTTTTGAACTGCTCCACTTTCAAAAGGGGGCAATTTCGTTACATTCTCATTTGTTACACTGTCTTGAACTAAAGGCAGACAAAGCTATACTCTGTCACCCCGAGCAGAATGAAGGGAATCAAAGGATTTTCCCTTAAAAGGACTAATTTTCTCCTTGAATTATGAAAGTAATGGCTAGGTAACAGCCTGTGCTCTGTACCCAACTGCTTAATACCTTCTAAATCCTTCCACGTGGCTCTCCCAGTCGCAGCAATTAGAGCTCATTATAGGCTCATAAGAGCTCTCATTTCGGGGATTACTTAATGGACAATGAAATTTTATCGGACAGAATTATTGAAAAATAAAATTGTAACGAGGCCGATGTGATGTGGGCGCACGCCTTACATCATTCCGCCTGGTTTGGGATATCTTTGCTTTCAAATGACTTCTTTTCTTGCTCTGGCTTGCAGGGGTGGGTTTTTCTTTGTGTTTTCCCCCCCCCTCCTTTTATCACTGCACTTGGTTTATTATAACAATTACAAATTGCAATTTTGATCCGACTCTTGCTCTGCCTGCCTTCTCTTACGACAGCCCCCTCCCCAGATCTACTCTATCACTGCAGAGAGATTTTCCCACTGAAGTCAATGGGGTTTTTTTAATTAATATTCTTTTTCAGAAGAGCCTTTCGTCAAGGAAAATAAAATGAAAGAAAAAAACCCCGCAGATACTAATTCGAATGTCCGCCAGAACAACTGTGTTTTAAACGGGAAGAGCCGAGCAAAATCCCGTGCCTGGGCACTGTGACCGTGATTAAATCTCACCGGCCCCACCGGAGCTCAGGAGGCAGAGCCCCCGGGAGCGGCACCCGTCGCATCCCCGGGGCCGCGGTCCCCAAGCGCCTACGGCAGCCGGAGGCCTCAGCGGCGGCACGGACGGCGGTCCTGGGCCCCGCCGCTGCCCGGAGCTCCGGGCCCGGGCGGCTCCGGGGCCTCGGCTGAGCCCTCGGCAGCAGTTTGGGAAAAAGTAGGTGAGGTCGGAGCCGACCCGCCTAAACCCCGCGAGTTCCTAATTGTTGTCACAAGACGCGGGATTAGCGCATTGCTGGAATAGCTGTCTGTTTACACTCCGAAGCCCCACCGGCCGGTAAACACTTTCTAATTGAATTCTAATCACATTCAAATAGCTCCATAACCAGCCTCAGCTGCAATTCATAAAACTTTAATTGCCATCCATAAATCCTCAGATCACGGAGTGTCCCTAAAAACGCCGTTGTATCGTGCCCGCTTAGGGCTGGGGGGGGGGGGAGGCGAGCAGGGCTGGGGTCCAGTCGGCCCCGGGTCCAGCCTCTCCCTGCTCGGGGGGGCGGCTGTCTCTGTACGGCGGCACTGCCCGTGGCAGGTTGGGGACGAGGACGGGACATCTGGGCGAGACCTGGCCCCCCTCTTAACAAGGCTCGGGTTGCACCGCTGAGCTTCGCTGGTCCCAGGGGTGAGGAAATGCCGTCTCCATCAGAAGGCGGGCAGCGTTTTTATTTAGGTGGGTTTTAACAGCAGGAGAGTGGGTATGCGGGAGGGCTTCTGGGACGTCCGCGTCCTGGTCCGGCCCTTGTGTAGGATAACCGCCTTTAAACACTTAGGGCTATTGACTCACTCCCTAGCCTCTGCTCACCGCCTGGTAATCAGGCGTAGTCTGTGTTTTCTGCTTTAGAGCACAATTGTCGCTTCCCTTTCCCGAGTCAAGTGGGATGGGATCCGTGGTCGGTTTAAGTGCCGCTTCGCATCTGCCAAACGAGACCGCGATCGCCTTTCTATTAACGATAAGTCTCTTCTTAAACTCCCATAAAACAGGTCATTGGAAAATCGTGTAATATGCTGCGAATACCTTGGCTTTTTAATGCAATCTGAAATGCTCCGAAGCCACCGACCGTATTTAGCTGTTTATCCAATTTTACTTTGAATGATTGCTTCAGCAAACTTGGTGGAGATCAAAGAATCCCCCCCGACATGTTCGCCTTTCATTAGCGCTCCGCGCTGCACTCCTGAAGCGGTCGGGAAGTTCACTTGGAAGTTTTCCGTTTTGATACCGTTTGGCTGAGAAGTGTCTCGATATTTGAAGGCTTTGTCCGTTGGAGTAATTGCCAATTTGGCAAGATTCACTCGGGGTGAAAAGGGCGAAGGAGGAAAAAAAAAAAACAACCCCTACCAACCCACTCGACATGCATGTGGGTGCACAGACACACACACGCGCGATCCCTAACTTTATGTCTGTATCTGTGACCCTGGCTCCTCTGGTAAGGAAAGGGCTTCCTGAAGAAGTCTTGCGTGCAGTGAGTGGACCGGACCGGGGAAAGGTGTTGGTCCCACGCCTCCGTGGGAGTCACGGCCCCTTGGCTGATACTTTACCCGGGGGAAGCGGAGAGGTGGGTCGGCGTTGACCCGCTAGTTTCAGCGCATCACCTGCTCCTCTCTCTCGTTCCCGCCCTGAGGGGGAAAGGAACCTGAGGGGGAAGCTCCCTTCGACTGATTTTATCCCCCTCCGAGTGTGTTGACAGGGGGATGTGCCTGCGAGCGCGATGTGTGACGGGGCCCCGGGGCAGCCGCCCCCTCCCCGGCTTCCCCGCTCCTATAATTTATCTGCGGCGGAGGCGAAGGACTGAAGTCATCGGGCAGCGAGCGAGCACGCACACTTCGGGCCCCCCCGCTTTGCCCCCCCCTGCCCCGCAGTCTCTCCTGCCGGCCTGGGAAGCCGGGGAGATTTAGATCTGCGAGGCTTTCAGCCATCACGTGTTTAAATAGTTGATATAAAACCCCGGCGCAGGGGATCCAGGCGGGGGGACTTTAAGACCAGCCCTCTCCAGGGACCCTTTTGTTCAGCTCTCAAACATAAGCACCTTCTCGCCTCGCCAGGACTTCAGTGGCAACTTTGCCAAGCAGGAAAAACCCGACTTTGGGAGAGCCGCCCCCGGCTTCGGCAGCCCTCCGAAATGTCCCGCTCTTTCTATGTCGACTCCTTAATCATCAAAGACTCCTCGAGGCCGGCTCCGTCCCTGCCTGAGCATCACCACGGCCAGGACTTCTTCATCCCTCTCAGCATGCCTTCCCCTCTCGTCATGTCGGTGTCGGGCCCGGGCTGCCCGTCCCGCAAGAACGGCGCTTTCTGCGTCTGCCCGCTCTGTGTCACCTCGCACCTGCACTCCTCCCGCGGCGGCGGCGGCGGCGGGGCCATCCCCCTGCTCAAGAGCCAGTTCCCCGCCGGCGAGGCCCAGTGCTGCCCGCGGGCCGGCCACGCTCACCACCCGCCGCAGCACCCGCCGACCGCCGCCTCCGTGCCCGCCGCAGCCGCCGCCGCCGCGCTGGGGCACCCGGCGCATCACCCACCTGCCTGCGCCGCCACCACCTACAGCGTCAGCGACCCCCGGAGGTTTCACTGCCTCGGCATGGGTAGGAGCCCTGCGGCCGCCGGTGGGGGGGGCGGGGGCGGTGAGCGGCGGGAGCTGGGGTTCCCCCGAGGGTGCCCGAGGGGGAGCGGCTGCCCCGGGGCACAAAGCTGCGGGAGAACGTCTTTTTTTTTTCTCTCTTTTTTTTCCTCTCTCCTTTCCCCCGTCCGACTGAAGTTCTTGCTTCTCTCCCGTCCAGGAGGGTCCGATTCCAGCCAAATTCAGAATGGGAAAAGGATGAGGACAGCTTTCACCAGCACCCAGCTCTTGGAGCTGGAGAGGGAATTCTCCTCCAACATGTACCTGTCCCGGCTGCGGAGGATCGAGATAGCCACCTACCTGAACCTGTCCGAGAAGCAAGTGAAAATCTGGTTCCAGAACAGGAGGGTGAAGCACAAGAAAGAAGGCAAAGGCACCCAGCGAAACTCGCACGGGGGCTGCAAGTGCAGCTCCAGCCAGGGGCATTACCCCAGGTCGGAGGACGAAGAGTCTCTGTCCCCCTCATCGGCTACCGAGGATAAAGAGATCTCCCCGTTATGAGCCTGGACCGGAGCTCCGCTCCCGCCGCCGGCTTCCAGCCCGGAGCAGCGGCACGGCGGCTCACCTGGCACCGCTACCCCGGGGACAGCAGCCCGCCGACCTGGAGCGGGCTGGCCTCGCCGGCCGGGAGGTTCATTTTCATCCCTTCGCAGTAATAGAGAGATATATATAAAAATATATTTTTGGAATGTAAATGTTTTAGTCGTGAGAGTTCAACTAAAACGTTATTTATGTAACCCCAGGAGCGGGCACCTGCTCTTCCTAACACGTAACACGGGACTGGACTCGCACGGCCCAGGGTGCCTCCCCCCGCCTTCCTCCCAGGCAGTTGAAAGGAAAAAAAAAAAAAAAAAAAAAACAACCTAAACCCAAAAAAAAACCCACCCCACATATTTGGAACTGCAAGACGAGACATTCAAAAACTGAAAAGCAAACAAAAACCTGTAGGGCTGAGAACCTCCTGGACGGACTTCTTAACAAAAATAAGGAAAGAAAGAAAGATAAGTCGTTTGGGGTTGGGACGGCGGTTTGTTTGTGAATAGTTTTATATAAAATTTATATTTATATTTATTTAAATAAATGAAATCAGACGAGAATTTAATTTTTTTTCTTCTCCCTTCCCCTCGCCAAGTGCCAGCCTAGTCCGGGCAGAGGAGGTGGACCGGCTGGGGCAGGGTGCGTTTATTCACAGTCCCTTGTACGGTGAAAGCATTGGTGTATATGTGTCAGACGTCCGAAAAGACTAGAAATAAATGCCATCGGCTACTAACCCGAATATGTTTTCTGTTCCCCTGTGACCCGGGCCGGCTGGGGGGCGGAGAAGGTTGGGGGACCCCGCTCTGGCCGGGAGGAATGCAAATGAAGCCGCTTTTCTGAGCCGAGCAGCTTTGTGTTACTTTACAGCCGGAGCCAGCGCACGCCCCCGCCGCGGCTGACAGCTTTCTCCCGTCTGCTCGCCCGGCGGCACCGCGCCGGGGACACCCGGCTGCCGCTGGCCCGGGGCCGCCGCTCCCGGCAGCGGGGCCGGGGCGAGGGGCTGCCCGCCGGGACACCCCGCGCCGAGACCATGCCGCCCTGTCCGGCTGCCCCAGCCGGCTCTTCCCCCGCCGTACGAGGGGGCTGCCTGAGCACATCGGCCCTTCTCCAGGCTCAAACTCCGCTTGTGTTATCCCGGGATGGCGTTAATCAGAAATCGGGGATTTTATTCATGTTTTTCCCCAGGCGCTGGGACAGTATCCAGTCTTTTCGCTGCTCAAGCGCCTTGGCTGGGCTTAGGGAGCAGATCCGAGAGCAGGCTGAGATGGGTCAGGCTGAGACGGGGTTGGAGCACTCTGCAGTTTGTGCTGGGCAGCGCCGGGTCATGGGCCCCATCCAGCCTCTGACTTGAGCGGTCTGTCCTCAGCTCCTTGCAGGGGCCTGATGCAGGGTGGGATGGAGCTGGAGCTGGTCAGTCCCAAATAAGCCTCTTTACAACTTTCTTTCCTAGTTTCTGCAGTCCTGGCAGACAGCGTATGAGCAGATCAGAAGTGCCTCTTGCACACCATGTTATTCCCCACTCACACTTTTTCCTTGGGTGGGCTTCCCACTAACCCCACCTACACTTTTGACTTCAGCCTTTGAAAGTATTGCAAAACCTTTTAGGTAAATAATTCCCTGAAGGATCCCTACATTTCTCATGTTTGGCCCCTAACCTCGGAGGTATGTCTCCATTTCACTTGCCTGCTCTGTTTCTAATCAGGAAACAACTAATAAGGCTGTGTGGGGTTTCTGTTGCAATGTGAATAACCCCAGTGCCCAGGATGCTAGAGATGCTCGTTGAGAATAGCTGCTGAGAGCAGCCCCAGCACAGCAGCACACTGCTCAGCTCGAAGGAGAGGTCAGGTGCGTGGGCAGGTCTGGGGTAGGATGGAGGGGGCCTGGTGTGGGCACTGCCCCACAGCCTGGACCAGCTGCAGGGCTTGGGGCAGAGGCAGTGCCCAGCACACCTGCAGGTGAAAGGCAGGGTAAGGAAGGGCAGGACTGAAGTTTCTAGCCTGGACTTGGAAAACAAATACAAAATGTCACTCTCCCATTTCTCAGCCATCTCACTGCCTCAGCTGAGGGTCTGTACAGAGGCCAGCAGCCCACATCTCAGCTGAGTGGGGAGGGATGTAGCAGTCCCCTCGCTTCCCAGGCTGAAGAGACCAGAGGGCCAAGGGCTTGTGGGCCTTGTGACTGCCTCTCAGGGGACCTCATGGAGGGCCCAGCTGAGGGGACTGCCTCCTCTTGCCCTAAAATCTGCAGAGGTGGCCTCTGGAAACTGTTGTTCTGCTTCAACTCCTCTGAGTCTAGCTTGCTCCTATAATCCCACCGGGTCTTTTCCAACCTAGAAGCTCTGGGAGGAGGCGTTAGCACCACAGAAAGTCCTGCTCACCGTTTTGGCAATTTCATCATCCCCTTACAGGAGGGAGGCAACAGGCCTGCAGCAGCCTGGGAAAGGCAAAGCTTTGCTGGGGGAGAAAAAGCATCATCTTCTTTCAAGTCTAATCTGGGTTATATTGCAGAACTGAAAGATATTTCAAAACTGCAAAGATATTTCGTGGTAGAGTGTACCTGTTCTCAGTGTAACTCTGGAAATATGCAGCTCAGTGAATAAATGGATATTTCCCTCTGCTTCTAGAATCCACCTCCTCCAGAGATACATAAGGAGGGATCTCTTCATTGCAGTATTTAACAAATTCTTAAAAAATAAAAGGAAAATGAAATTAGTTGCTACTTCTTGTAGTAATCGATATTTGCATGTATCTTTCAAGGGCTGAAAGGAAGTAGTGACATATTATTGCATGCAAGCTACTGTCAAGACAGTTACTGTCATCACCAGATTCCTCTTTATTTCAAAGTAAATGTTTCACATTAAACATTTTGGAAAAGAGAAATGATGCAACGGTTTGCCCCAACATATCTCAGAGGGCTGGCACAACGCTCAACCCGAACCTAGCACTGGGGAGTGAGTCCAAGCCAGTGTGACAGGAGCGCTGCTGGAAGTTGTACATACCCTAACTTTCAGTAAATGTATTGTAGGGTTTCAGAGTCCAGCATTCAGCAGTTAGAAATTTAGGCAAATTGATAGTATATGATGTTGGGTTTTTTTTCTTTTTTTCCCCTTCTTTCTACTCTTTTTTCCTCCCACAGTGTGAAGTGCAGGTTTTTCCCCCCACTGATTCAGTGCCCAAGACAGGCAGTGTTCAGCTCTCTATTTAATATTCCTCTTATCATTAGTTTTCTAAAGAAATAAGGATTATGCAGTCGCTCTGTTCATCTGCCACTTACCCTCGTTCCCTCATAACTCTTAAACTCTGTGACCAATGCTAAACAGCCGGCTGACATCATAGCTCTGCAAGGGTCTCCAAGATGTCGAGTTCCTATGAGTTCTGCAGAGCTCAGCAGCGGGCTGGCAGGGGGACAGACCCAGGACAGACCTCAGCTGCCACCCATCCAGTCTGGCAGGAATCGGGTAAGCCATAACTGGGCGGCAGGGGCATGTCTTTTGCCCAACAGCCTGCTGGAAGAGGATGTCTACAGGGGGAACAAGGTGGTGTCACGGAGGCAGACCTTGAGGCAGAGGGTATGGTCAGCAACAGGGCTGGGAACAGAAGCTGTAGAGGAGGCTGAAGGGCCTAGAGGACATGGGACAACACCCAGGTGACAGCTTTTTCCTGTTACGAGACGGTGTGATCCCAAGCCTTATTTGCTGCAAGTGCAGTGAATAAGAAACAAATGGTACCCTCTTATTTTTTTTTTTGATACTTGTCACGACGATGTTTGAGAGTGCCGGAAACATGACTGCGTTTATCTTTATCGCTCCCGTGGGAGCAATAAATTCTCTTCTCTTTAGAGGTCGAGAACGAAACCTGAGAGAGACTTAGACTGCTGCTGCGGCACTGCCCTCACATCGTGAGGCTCCATGCAACTTCCCAGCCTTATTCCCGTTTTTAGCACCGGATATGACCCAGGCACGGTGCCGACATACTCCAGCTGCACTTACTGCGCGTTATGTACCAGATGTGCCCCGCTCCGGGCAGTCAGGAAAAGAGGAGCATGTGGCGGCTAGCTGCCACCGCTGCTGCTGGAGCCGCTCATCTTGACATAACTCGACGGCAGAGGAGCTGCCGCTTCCCCAAGGTGGCGGTTTCAGGCGGCAGTGTGTGTCCCAGGTGGCTTTCAGGTACGGGACGGCCCCAAAGGCCGCCGAGACCCGCCGGGCAGCCGCCGCGCTGAGCCCGCCGCCCCGCCCCGCAGGCGGGGAGCCGCCACGGGAAGGTCGCGCAGTTAAACCCCTGCGTTCGCACAGGGGGACGCGAGTTGTATTTGTGTGAGTGACCCCGCTACCGACCTGCTGTTACCTTTCGGGGCTTGAGTGAGCAAACATAGCATTCCTTCAACTAAGCTTCCTCCCTTAGACATTTATTTACTTCCTTTAATTCGATTTAACTCTTTCAGATTAAAAACTCGGAGGAGGAAAACATCCCTTTTAAAGAGTCTCCCTGACCTCGGTCTCCACGGCCGAGATCAGATCCACGGCACCGACCTCTCCGGTTGTGAATCCTAAATTTGAACCTGCTACCACGCTTTGGTCGGACCCGTTCGCCCAAGGGCAGCGCCGGCAGCGCGGAAGGCACCCCTTTCTCCCGGCTGCTCTCTGCAGTCCTGCCCTGGAGTCCCCCCGGGCGCTGCTGCAACCTTTCCGCGCTGTCGGAGCTCTTGCCGCAACGCCCATCACCTGCGTCTCGCACCTCAGCCCCGGATTTGGGACAGCGCAGCCCTTGCTGATAGCTCCTTGCTCCCATCTGCGGTGTGGCCGGGGTACCGTGGCAGGACACGTCCCCAGCCCGTGCCTCGGGGACAGGGACCCCAGACCGAAGGGCTCAGCGGTCCCGGCCTGCCGCGGATCTGCCCTGGGGTGGACGGAGGGGGCTCGGCCCCGTCAGCCGAGGCCTGACAGCTCACGGAGAGGAGGGCTCACAGCGCAGGGACCCTGAGATCCAGGCCAGGGAACTGCGGGAAGCTCTTCTTCCTCAGTAGCTCCGTTTTTAGAGCTGGGAAAGAGACGGGACGATCTGTCTAATCCCCCTGCATTCATCTCTAGCTTGTCCTAATTTCCTACTGCCGCCCCTCCCGCTGACCGGACCCCGCTGGGACGTTGCCCCGGGAGCGGCTCCCTGGTGCCTGGCGCTGCCCCCGCGGGCACGGCCGGCCGAAGCGGCGGCAGCGCTGCCCGGCGGCTCGGCTGCTGCCCGGGGCTCGTTTTACACTTTTGCACGGTTCAGCCCGACGGCTCAGCCGCAGGACGAGGCCGCGGCCGGAAGGATCGGGACCACTCGGGAGGTTCTGTCGTGCCCGCAGGGATAAGAGGGCCAGGAAGGGGCGAGTCCGGTTGCTACCGCCCCGAGAACCCGGCGAGCATCCTGCCACCAGCCCGGAGGACGCAGGTAGGGCGGGGAGCGCTCCCCCCCCCCGGATCCAGGGTCCGAAAGTGACCGCACGCAGTCCTTCGGGAAAGAAACCCAGAAAAAATCCCTCACCAAAACAGGAGTATTATTATTATTAAGTCTTCGGGGCTGGTCGAAAAAGGTCCGGGGTAGTTGTGAAGGTTTTCGGTACGAGCGCGGTTTTACTTTCAGCCCGGTGCCAGGCTGAGCGGGACCCGCACCCCGCAGCCTCCGCGCCTCTCCGTCGGCTGAACTGGGACAAACTCGGGGGGGGGAGCTTGCAGCCCGGCCCCGGGGCTGCCCGGCGGGAAGGACCCTGGCCCCGCCGGGCCCCCGCCGGTGGTCGGGCCGTTCCGCGGGGGGCGGAAAGCCGTGCGCTGGGCAGCTGCCATGGGGGAGTCCCGCATGACAGCGGAATAACAAACAGCCTGAATCCAGCGTGCCACTCGGGAAACCTCGGGGCGTGTGTCCGCGCTGCAGCGCGCTCAGCCCTCGCCGTGAAAGCGCCGATTTCACGCAGGATCTGCTCCGCGCCCCTCTCCGCCCCCCTGCGCGCCTTCCAGCCGGCCCCGCTCCGGGCGATGCGCCGGCCCCTACGCGCTTCCCTCCCCCCGCCCCGGCCCCAGCCAGCGTGTCCGGGGGGATTTAAGCTGTTGGAAGCGAACCCAAAGAGATCGGAAGTGTGTGCTGTGTGCTCTGGAAAAATAACTAGTTTCAGATTAATGAAGGAGTGACAATTTCAAGGCTAACGTTGGCACTGCCCAAGCCAGAGCGTGGGGAGCTCGCCAGGCTTTGCTTTATATTGTCTACTTTTCTGAAGAGCAGACAAAGATGGATAGAGAGACATTGAAAAGCAGGAGGCGTATTTCAAACAGTTCAATAAAGAGGGTTGTCACTTAAAGACAAGAACCATAGTGCTTTGATGACTTTGTATTAGCCTCACCGTTTCAAATAAGTGACTCTACTCTCTTTGCGGAATTCACCGAGTTTTAGTAGATGACACTTCAAGTGAAGCCGCTTTAGACAGGAACAAGAGCTTGGAACTGCGGGGCAAAACTCTTCTTCGGGCGGGTTTTGCAAAGAAGATTGCCGACCCGGGGCTGTTTTTTCTTTCCGTTCTCAAACTAAGGAAACTCGAGGTTTCGAGGTTTACAATTTACGTGGAACCAGCGTGCAAAAGAGAGAAGACGCTTCTGCTCCGCGAGAACGTAAAGAAAGTGACGAGGAGATCTCGAAACGCCGGGGAGAAATGCTGCCTCCCGGCAGACCCCGGCAATACAGGGGCGGTCCTTTTCCAATCACTTTCTACTCCCTCGGGGATATCACCAACGCGAGGTGTTAAAAATCACGTTCCCGAGGCAGCTCACGCGTGTTCTTACCCGCGCGGGGGGGGGGGGCCAGTCTCCCACGCGCGGCGGCTGTCTCGCGTGGACGTGCAGCCTTTCCCCAGTCTTGTCCCCGCAGGTCCCCGGCCCTCCCCGGCCCACGGGCGCCTTGCTCCGGGTGGGAGGACACCTTTCCTCTGCCCGGGGGGGCAGCCGGGGTGCGTGTGGCGGGGAGGGAGGGCGCAGCCCTGCCGGGTGAGATTTTTTTTTTTTTTTTTGCCAAAGCCGAGGATTTTTTTATTATTATTATTTTATTTTATTTTATTTTTTTTTTTAAAGATGGGGACCCCCGACCGCTGCAACCCCCCAGGCTTTGAAGGCACAGCCAAAGGGCTTCACTGTGGGTTTGAGCGAACCATTTAGTCACTGTTTCATTAGGCGCTATTTGAACCTTGCAACATGTGGTAATTTCTGGGGCAAGCTGAAAAGGGGGGATTATGTAGGACGGACACAAGGAAATTAGCTAACGGTTAATTTAACTCGTTTTCTGGTAGAATTTTCGATACATTCCTAATTGACTGAGGAGGCAGGTGAAGTCTTCAGTTTCAGGCAGACTCATTCACGGTGAGAATAAATGGCTCTTTTTCAACTCACACTGCTCACAATATATCATCAGGGAAAAGACATGCAATGAATATGTTGATTTTTTTAATTATTATTAATGGAATTACACCCTGCTACGCAGGTGTGAGAGTAAAAACCTATACTGCGATGAAATCAGATTAACAATGAAATGAGAATTTTATTAGCTTTCTATGTCACATAGACCTGGATTTAAACTGTCAAAACAAGAAACAAGGGGGGGGGGGGGGGGGGGGAGATACTCTGAAGGCAACAGTGGCAATCAACAGGCAGAAGTAGTAGCCTGGTATCCAAATAATAATTAGCTGTAATTCACGGCGAATATCTCCACCCCACGCTCTACGCTATTTATATGATATAGAGAATGTATGATTAATCTATAATGGCAAATCTCTTTTGAGTCCAGGGTTTGCCAATTAACCCTGATCACCCCGATTTGCTACGAAACGGGAACATTTGGTCATAAGGTCTGAGTTTTAATAAAACATTAGATCGTGTCAGAACTAAACCCTGGCTGAGACTCTTGCCGTGTTCGTAGGGAAAAGGGGGCCCAGCCAAATCGGAGTGTCCCGGGGGCGTTCGGGAGCAGCCCGGGGAGCAGCGGGACAGGAGCTGTGACCCTGCACCGGGCAGCTCCGGGGAGAGGCGGGCGGGGACGACCCCGCACCGAGGAAGCGGCATGTTGGAGGTGGTTCCGCACCGGGAAGCGGCGGGTTGGAGGTGACCCATCACCGGGGAGCCACGGGTTGGGGATAACCCTGCACGGCGCACCGGGAGCGGCTGGGCGGGGATGACTCTGCATCGGGAAGCGGCGGGTTGGAGGTGACAGGGCACCGGGGTAGCGACGGGATGGAGGTGACCCCGCACCGGGCAGCGGTAGCGGCGGGTCGGCGGTGACCCCGCACCGGGCAGCGGTAGCGGCGGCGCTACCTGCGCGGCGTGCGGAGAGGTGGTGGGCGCAGCCGGGCAGGGCCCGCGGCCAGGGGAGCCCGCCGCGTCTGCCAAGGGCCCCTTTGTAACCTGCTATAGAAAATGGAGGTATTCTGCATGACAAAGCCCAATTAAGCTCGCTATTCAGGACCTCTGCAGCTGGTAGCCCATTGGGAGAGTGGGAGGAAACGGGAATATATTAATTATGCCAAGGGGAGGTGAAAAAATACCAACAACCGCGGTTCGGGGTTGAGTGTTGGGTATGTTTGTTTGGTTTTTTATGTGTCAGGCCCGTTATTTATTTATGTATGTATTTGGTGGCAGGGGCGGTGGGAGGAGGAGGGGCGGGGTGGGGGGCTGCCCGGGGGGCACAAGCCCCAGCCCCGGCCCTGTCCCGGCACTGCCGGCGGCGAAGCCCCCCAGTAGCATCCCCCGCCGGCCTCGAGGTGTTTGCAAAGAAGAGCAAGGCTGCAGGAAAGGGCTACAGGCTCTGGTAAAACTGTAGTTTAATACACTAGCAAAGCTGTCAGTTTTCTCTAAGAATTCTCTCTCTTTATATTTTTTTAATTGTCGCTCAACAGGGGCAACTGTGAGTCTGCCAGAGGGCTTTCCCTGGCTGAAGGGCATCAAACCCCAGGGCAGACTGAAGACCAGCCAAAAAAAGAGAACATACTGGAGACCTAACATCAAGATTGACCCAGACAATCCATTTGCTTTTCAGTTTTACCATCCCAAGTCAACAGGCCGTAACATATGTGTGGCTATAGTTGGTATGTAAAACACAATTTTGGACTCCAAAATACAAAGTGTCAGAGAAATATTTTGCATGACATAGTCATCTTACTCTAAATAATCCAACTCCCACAATAGCAGATGAGTTTTAGTTCAGAACTATGTGCTCCTGGCACATAGAACTGTGCTTGAGATCACAGAGCCTTCAACCCTGACCACAAATCCATGGACATGACCACAGACCTTTCCCTTTTCTTCTGCAGAGGTATATAATGATAGAGAAAATTCAAGCTGGTTTCATGCCACAGGTGCTCCCAGTCTTCTCAGAATGGCATGAAGTTTAGACCAGAACGTGGTCAACCATACATGCAGAAGATGCAAATTGCATTCAACCAGGAAGTATACTTGGCATAAGACATGTGCAATGCATTTGAACAAAAATTTGGTATTCTAATTTTTCTCCAGTAGACTTAGATTTTAACTAACCTACCACCATTATCCCATTCTTCTAGAACAGTCGTCAGAGCAGTCATGGCCTCATATTCTCTGTGTTGCTATAGAAAAGCAAGTAGATACCCCCAATGTAGGTACCGTGAAGGAGGGATACATTGCTTTTTTGCTTCAGTTCCCCTGAAAGACCAGTCCCAGCTTTTGATGCATATTCTAGAGTAGATAGACAGGGATGGTCTGCTCACTTACATTAAACTAGTAACGGTAAAGACACCACAAAGTCTTTAGACATGTGAGTTACTCAAGTGAATACAAGGGCACTGTGTTAGTGAATCAATCTTGCTTGTGTAAAAACTGCAGTACCTCTGAGGAGCTGGGATAGTAACAGAAAAAATTGCTACTTGATGCCAACAGCATCAACTTTCATGTTGCTATCATCATTTTCACCTGCTCCCACAGTTTTGTTTTGAGATTGCATTTTTTTTAATTCAGACAAATGAAAGATATATTTTAATGAGTTAATGAACAGACATCAGGAATTCCTTTTTCTTTTTCTTTTTTTTTTTTTTTTAAAGCAGGACCTGGCAATATGCCATTAAGAAAAGAACACAAGACAGAAGTTTTGGGGTTTTTTTGGTATTGCCTGTTTTCTCTTGACAAAAACATTTTTCAAGATCTGATTTGTCTTTTGTAATTAATACAAGAATTGAGTGGGCTTAGGCAATGTACACTTTAATAGATTGTGGCAGTTCAGTCCACTGGGTTTTCATCAAAAGTTATCAAATTGCAGTAAAGTTGTCACAGTTTTTTTCTCAAATGCTATTATGTGAGCAAGTGATTGCATGCACAGAAAGTAGCTCTCAAGTGTTTTTTTTTTTTTCTCAGGCAAAGGTAAAATTCAGTGAGTTCCAAATGCAAGTATCTAGGCTAGGCTGCCTCAGCAATGAATTGTCTCTCAAGGCAATCTCCCACTTTGTGATAAAATGAGATCTTTTTATCTTCAGAACTAACTTTCAGAATGAGTTAAGTTAGAAATTTGTTTTAGGGAAACAACTCTGACCTTGTGGGATAGCTGACATTGTAGGTGAGCATGAGAAGAAAGAAAACCCCAGTCAGTTGAAGACATTTTATGAAACAGGCACTGAGTCCGTCAAACACCTTGATTCAGGACTTGATGCTTTTGGAAATATTTAGGCACAAGACTGAGATCGTCACCTTGATACTGGGAGGGGGTCTGTATTGCATATACTATCAGTATAGGTAACAGGGGCAGCAGATGCATGACTCTGTGGGGTAGGAGGGCATGTGTCCCCTGCCACCCTGCTGACCTCCATGACTGCCCCAATGCCGCTGAGACTGGAGCGTCAGTGCTGGAGCCTAACGTCCTGCGGGCACTGGCCATCAGAAAAGCAAAGGGGATGATGCTACTTTTAATGTCAAGTGAAATCCTGTGAAAGTAAATGAAAGTGAACCCTGAGAAGCACAGGCTGCCAGGACGATGCATATCAACCTTGTTTATGCTGGACTTTCATGAAAGAAGCCAGTGTTGTTGCCGGAAAAGATGGCCTTTGCCTCTTGTCATTCCCTGCCTCTTCTCCGGGCTCTCCCATCCTTTGCACTTGTTTCTTTCCTATGGAAACTTCTGCCCTTGCCTTCATCCCGCTTCTTGAGAAGTACACAAAACCAGAGGAGGTGACCAGGTCATCCTGTTTACAGCCCTGCACCTACATGGGAGGAGAGAGCATTAGTACATCTTTAAGACTTCTACTCTTTTCTAATTGATATTGGCTAATAGACCCCCAAATTACAGGGGAGCTGAGTGGGTGGGACAAGCTTGAGAGACAGACAGGGAGGGACAGGGAGATTGCTCTCATAAATTGAATCTCTTTAAGAAAATGAGGTTTACAGTAGCAGCTGCTGGCAGAAACTGCACTCCCATAGTTGCTTGGTCAAAGTTGAGACGGTTTAAAAAATCTTCAGTGTAAATGCAGCCTTTAAAAGAGGTTTTTCCGGAGGAAGGCTTCCACTGTGCTTGAGGTACAGGAGTATCAGCAGGAACATGCCGTGCCCGAAGCCATAAAGCTGACATAGTTTGGGTGTCCTTTGCCCCTAGAACTAGAAGGTTCTGACCTGCAAAGAAAAGACTTGCATAAAACTGCAGGAAGAGGAGAGAGTAAACATAGTGCATGTTTACAGCAAAGGACAGAACAGATCTGTTGTTTTCCTAACTGCTTTTTTCCCTTGTTAGTCTTGTGTTTAGTTCTTCCCATAACTCTAAAGGGAAGTGGAAGAGATCTACTGTTTTTTTAAAATTTTTTAGTGTTTTCCCCCTGGAGGCAAGCTCAAGAGAACATGAAGAAATTTGACATTTGAAATGAAAAAGCAATTCTGTGTAAAAAGTAAACAGAAGATACAAATGTTTGAAAGCTATTTCTGTTCTACTTTAATTTAGAACCGCCAGCTTTGGCTTCCCCAGGCTCTGCAACAAGCCGCAGTCCTCAGCCAGCATGTTCCCTTCTCTATCTTCACCTTGGCCTTCCCATTTCACCTTATTCAGACTTCACCTTATCTTGAGAGAACTTGGGAATCTCCTAGGTCTTGTTCTACAGAAATAAATTTTTTTTTTCTTTTTTTCCCCACAGGAAAGCAGGGTGTATTATACCCCAGTCTTTCTACTGTTTAACAGTGTCTTTCACAGGACTAACAACACAGAAACAATTTGTTTTACTGGATTTGCGTTATTGCCTTTTTGTGCTTTGGGAGTCATTTAGGAATGAGATAAGGAAGCGCTTGCTTCCTGTTCACCTTCTAACATCTTTATGCTTTGAAAGCAAGCGGAATAATATTGGACACTGGTTTATAGTTCATTTGTTGGTTTTATACACATGCATTCTATTAAAAAAGTAAGTGCATGCGCAGTTCTTTCTACACACTGAAAGGAGCTATAGAAACTCATAGGAAATGTTTTAAAAGATTATTTACACATAAAAATGGTATAAATTTGAAAAAGGCATGGTTTTGGCAGGGGATGCTGGCAAGCCTGCAGAATTAACAGCTCTGGGGATGGGCGACATCCAGGCCTGAGACAAGGAGTGAAAGAAGACATGGTCCGGCCAACTCCAGGAGGGACTTTGGTGAGGGGCAGAGTCCTTGGAGCAATTTGTTCCAAGAGGGAATTTGAGCTAATGCCACCTAATGGAGAGTGGGAACCACTGCAGCAGAAGGGAGGATTGAAGTTTGGGGTCAGTTCAGGGGAGCTGGGTGGTGATTCCCCCATGGGCCCTCTTTGGAAGGTATGGTGAAGGCAAAAGGTGAAAGTTGGAAAGAGAAAGTGAAGAACAAAAGTTTTCCTTCTGAAGGGAAGTATTTTGATTCATTGGCAATTTTACTGTTTGAGCTGCCAGACTGTATAAAAAGGGGAACAGGAATGACCACGAAATCAAAGAAGAGACCGGAATTTGAAAACTTCATTCTTATTGTAGCCAGAGGAGAAAATGGCACAACATGAATCCATTCGAGGGGTGATGACTGTAAATGAGAGTGGGAATGGCACAAAGATAGCCCATTCCAGTCCTAACAAGGTACACTCGTGTGGTCCTAACACCCTTTGGCTCTTTATTTTGTGCAATTTGCCGGTTTCTTTGCTAGAATGACTGCATGCTCGTAGCCCTGGAGCTGTGCATTAGCAAATACTTTTTCATCTTTGAAGAACAGAAGCTTTCAGTTTAACTACATTAATGCTGATCAATAAATGTCTTTGAACTGTTCTATAGCATCATGAAAGTGATGTTACAGTGACTAAAGCAATACTTACTGTATCAGCTTATTCCAGTTACTTAGAGCACTCCAAAAAGCAGATTTTTTTTCTAAGATGGGCTGTGCTTATTCGCAGCAGAAAAGGTCAAGGGACAAATATTTCAAACCGTGTGCAAACACGACTGGATACGTGCAAACACAACTGGACATGTGCAAACACAACTGGACCCACAAACAAACCGTGAAGCGCCTGTGCAGGCATGTGTTTGCACATGCAAAGCAGATTCTATAGGTAAATGGAAGTTTGCCCACACACGCTAACTAGCTGGAGCAGAAAACAATGTGAAACTGTTGCTTTAATTGTTTTAGAAAGTGAAGCAAGATGGTGATATTTGCCTGGCCCACTTCACGCTGTTAGCCATTTCCCACTCTCCTGGGAAAGCACTGGGAAGGTTTTGCTGGTTTGTAGGTACAGCTTGCTGGTTTTGTATCCAGCTAGAAGAGAAGCAGGACAGGAGTTCAGGAGTGAAAGACAGCGAGGGTCAAACAGGTCCCTATGGAAAAACCTCCTGGGGACTGTTAGAGAGCTGCTAAGTCTTAAAGCCAAAGTTGGGCTGGAGCAGGACTGAGAGTAATTTTGGGCCAGGATGAAAGTCAAGTCTTTCCAGTTAGGTGATCCTCTAACTCTTTGTGGTATATTTTTTGCAGAACATTCAAATTTGTTAACAAAATTTGTTAAAATCTGATTAGAAGATGTGTGACTCCTATATGTACGCTTGGCACCTTATCAGAACACTCAGGAAATTCCAGCATTGTGTGTTGTTTAGCAAATAAATGACAACTTTGGGAGGTACTTATGGGGGAAAATATACCCAGGCTAAGTTTATGACGTATTTTACATTGGTTTTAATAAAAGATTCATAACACAGATAAGAAGTGAGATGGCTGATGGCTTCACATTTATAGCTTAATTAGGTTTTCCATTTAACACAAAAGCTATTGTATAATTCTGTTTTAATTATCTATGCCAGCAGAATTAGCTATTTTCCCTCATTTGCGTTTTTCAATACATTCTGGTACTTAATAGTCTAAAAATGCTGTCTTTTTTAGGACCCTATTGTCCTTCTGCTGTTGTGGTATTTGGAAAGCACTCATCATGTATGTATAGTTAGTGATCTCATCTTAAATTTATTATCAGTATTCTGAGTAAAAGGAATAGATTTTGAACAAAATGAATAGTCTCAAAGCGCTATGCACTGACATAAATGCAACTGTTTATTTGAATGGATCATAGCGCATTCTTGCATCTCAGCAACAACAAGACAAAATAATTTTCCAGATATGCAGGTTATAAAATGGCAGGAGGTGTTAATTTGTTGTTTAGATGACATGGATTCTCTCTGAAGGTTTATATTCGAATCTGAATCTGAAGAGACTGATGTTCGTACTGCTTTTAGACACCTTGCAGGAAACGGAGCTCATACTTTCATAGAGCCATTGCAGCATGTCATCAGCAATGCTGCAGGCAGCCCAAAAGTAAAAGCTATGCAGGGCATTGTCCATTGGCTTTCTTTTTGTCTTTTTCTAAGGTTTTTATTAGCCCAATGTTAAGCCGCAAGGAAGCAATATCTACTTTGCTGCATTCACAATGCAGAGCAAACCCTTAGGACAGTACTGCACCTTGATTCAAAATAGCTCTCTGCTAAAAATGAATGGAAAGCTATTATTGCCTTTACACTGCTTTAGCTGATTTTATTTATTTATTTATTTAAGTTTCTCAGTTTCTTATAATAGCAGAAAGTACCATTTGTTGGAGTTTTCCCTGATCTCTTTCTTAGAGAACAATGATTGACTTTCCTTGTTCTTATGTCGAGTGAGGAGGATGAAGATAATGGACCACTGAGTACAGGCTGTTGGCCAAAGATCAAATTCTGGAAATGCTGTTGGCTATGTTACTCACCGCTCAAGATCAGCCCAACATGAAGGAGTGCTGGTGAGTGCTGGTGCATTTGTCTATACCCTTGAGCCACTTCACTTTTGCGTTCAACAGATTGCTGTTTCAGTCTTCCACATCTTCCTATAGGTTACCTAAAAGGTTTGAAAGCAGAAAGTGTCTCACTTTGAGAAATGCCTACTCTTTTAGAACATGATTTTCTGAAATCAGCGACAAAGTACTCTTTGATTTCATTGACTGCAGGGTTACTTCCTAAGGTAATATTGACTGACAGAAGAACTTTCAACATATAAAACCTAGATTGTAGTATAACACAAGACAGCTATTCCTACGATACTCTTCTATGCCTTCAGTCATACATTATTCCTCAAACATTTAACATTTTCAAACAACAAAAATGAATGTTCTTTATTAAGTGCTCAGTGAGAGAATTTTTACGTTGAATTACTGTGCACATTGGCTGTTACTGTCATTTTGTGGCCATCAGACCATTGGCTTTGAGATCCAGGAACACTATCAAAGCCTTACTGCAAATTCAGAAAGTTAAGAATATTTCTGGTGTTCAGTGTGAAAACTTGCAGTCTTTGCTCTGAAAACAGTGAGAGACTATAACAAGCAGCTGTTTATTTCAAAAAAGGAAACACAAATACACTTTTATATTGTAAGGCACCTTGGGCAGAAGTTTCATTGTTATTTGGTTTTGGTTTTGGTTTAGTTTGGGTTTTTTATTAAGCTGAAATGTGTACACAGATTATTTTCTGTTAATATTGAATGGTAATAATTAAAGCACACATTTGAAAATGATTTTACTGTAAGCAGGACAGCCCAAGGAAAAAAATAAAATAACATGTAAAAAAAATAGGTGACTTGAGCACACTTATTTTCCTCCATGGACTGTATCCTAGCCTGCTTAAATAAATTCTTAGACTGGATGCCTGAAGCAAGGCAAAATGAACTCTCTCTGGCTAGAAGAAAACGAAAGTATAAGACCTGGTTATATATATATATTTTACAGGGTGTCAGAGCTTCCTGTTGTTTCACATTTACTCAGACTGCAGAAATGTGAGAGCTGTCAAAGCCAAGACAACGTCCCATCCTCTGCTCTGAAGAATGATTATAAAATGTTGTAAGTTTGCCTTAGCATTTACATACATACTTTTTTTTTTTTTCTTTTGGGTACTGAAATCATGTATACAACATTGTCAAGGGACTATTTTTATTTTTTAAGGTGCCTAGAACACCCAGCAGTGTGTTCAAATTCTTTGAGAAACACGATCCTTATACTGCACAGAGGATTTCAGCTTGAAATACTCAAAAGACAGTCAGAGAGAGACAGACATGCTTCACTATAAGCAAACACTTCTCTTGCTTGGAGCACAAAGACCCTTCTTGTTTATAGTGTTTCAAGTGAACCATTTTAGAGGTGCTGTAGTGGATTTACAAGAAGAGTTGACAGTGCTATTGTTAATCCTACTCATCAGTGTACAGGGATTTCCCCTTGGGAACCAAGTCCAACAAGCCTTGGAATCAGAAGATTTCTTATTTGATGACTTCTTTACAGACCTGATCCTGCTTCCACTTCTGCAGCAGGCCAGATCAGCTAAAGGCGTTGCAAGCGTGTGCTCTAAAGAGAAATCTTGCAAATAGTTTACAACAGGAGGGAATAGTACATTGATAAATTGATGCTCTGACTATTTCGTGACCATTGATTCGTCTCTCATCACTATGGCTATAGACGGGAAACATACCCAGGCTTTTAACTAAAGAGTTCAATATTGTTTAAGCCCACTTCAAAGGTTAAGTATGTGATTAAGTGTTTTCCTGAATCACTCTCTGGAGACACCTCTCTCTTTCCATTGAATGCCGAGGCAACCAGCTCAGCCTGGGTACCTGTGTGTAGATGGCTAGAGCTGCCTGCTCTACGTTCCTTCTCAGTGGATATAGCTCTGAAACAAGGTCGGACAGTTTCCTATTTCCCAATCCCATATCTCAAGCTCCACCAGCCAGTGTCTTTCTTTCCAGGTCTGACTCGCAGCATAAAAAACTAGCTCATTCAAACTGGCATTAGACTCTCCTGGGCGAGCTCTGCTGCTGTTTCTGTTATAGCTCTGAAGGTTGCAGCAGGCTTCTTCAGCAGGTGCCTTCTGCTCATAAGTTTGTCTGCCCCCTCTCTTTGTTTTCTTACTGCTAAATGTTAACCGTTAATGTTTGGGAGAACAACTGCAGAAGTATTCCCTGCCAGTTCAGAAACTTTCCTGTCTTTGAGAGGGACATACAAAGGCATAGATGAGATTTTCCTACATCTTCCTAGATTTTTCCTGCTTTACTTGGGCACAGGGTGATGGTGTAGTAAGAGGTGGGAGGATTTTCAGGTGGGGTTTTTTATGTGGGTGGGAGGTCTAATTTCCAGTCCTACACTCTCCTCGCTCCGTATCTTCATCTTCACCTCTGCTTGTGAAATTTTTACGATCGTTCCTGGGGAAGGATATACCTTAGAGCGAGTAGTAGCCTTTCAAAGGGGCTTTATTTTGAATCAGGGGACCTAACAGAGGAAATCTGAAATGCCTTTGATTTAGGAGTAGCAATTATGGGCAGATGCATAGGCAGTCTGGGCTAGTAACTTGACATTAGTCCATTGGTAGATAGAAATTTCCTGGAGTAGTTTATATTAAATGGCAGGTAAGACACACCTGCTTTCTTCTCTCACCTGATGCGCTTCTCATATGTAAGGCGTGCGGTGGTGTGGTGTTAGTGCAATGGGACTCCTCCTGATTTGGACCTATGTAGGCAAGAGTGATGAACATTTTGTTAAATAGCTCAGGAAAATATTTTGACTGATGAGACAAAATGCCTATAATACAGCGCTCAGTACGTTCCATTGGCGTTGCTGTCATTTAAAACGGTGGACCGAAATTTGACAACATAAATTCCTCATATCTTTTCCCAGGAAAGCCCAAATCTTTCTTGATTTCAGTGGTGCAGAATCTGGCCTATCAAGAAAGTAATGTCGTTCCCAGAGGACTTAGCCCATTTTCAGATTTATGGGGTTAACTCCCTTACAATGTGATTTAAAATATTGTTATAATGGGCTGTGTGAAAGTTTCAAATGATTCATTATTAGAGTAATATTGCTTTTTGCAGTAAACTGACCAACTGTTATTTCCATTCCTCCACAGTTCTTAAGAGTTATAGCCTCTTCCTGGCATAATTTGGAAAACAGTGCTGATTTGCTCTACTTTAAAAGCAGCTTTAAAGCATGATGGGAAAATGTTACATACCACATCTCCTTTCAGTGAAGCTGCCACTACTGCCCATTAATATTTAGAAAGTGCAACATTAGGAAGAATCCTGCAATCATAGTCTTTCTTCTTGCATAGAAATATAATCAACTGTCTCAAGAGGGAACAAGACTTGATGAAACTCAAGTGTGGGAAAAATGTTATCCTATCATGTCACTGTTTGCGTGTTTATGATGATGGGAATTTTTTTCTGTTTTAAAATCAATAGCAGGTGGAACAATACCATTCTCCATCTACATTTGCTTTCTCTCCTGTAAGAATTAAAGTGTGACAAAAGAAATCAGTAAAGGATTTTTCTGTTTTTCTTTGCATCTGTTCCGTGTGCACTTGATGCCTGTTTATCGATACCACGGTGAATCCCAAACTCCTGACCATGAGCTGAGCTGCAGCTCCGCTCAAGGGCAAAACAAGTTGGGTGTCTGTCCAAGAGCCTGGGTTTCAGAAGGCTGCAAGCATTGGCTAGAATAAGATATTCAGGACTTGGTGCTCTGTTTTTAAGAGAGAAAAAGGCACAGGCATTTTTAGATGGCAGACCATGGTAATACATTTTTGGGTAAAATCCTTGGTGGTAACTGGGTGGCAGAAGATGTCCTGGCACAGCTGTTTGTCCTTACCCTTCCACCAGCTCCTTGCACCTGCCCATGGCACTGCTCCCACAAAGCCTTTCCCTTTTTATAGTCAACAGAGATGGACCAGGTTAACTTTAAAGAAGAGATTTTTGCTAACCTAACCCATTTTGTGAGAAGCATATTGGGGAGCAGTCCTGCGAGCAGCTGAGCAGATAAGACAGAAACTGGTGGAGTCTGCACGTGGAGATGGGCACAAGGAGCAGAGGAGATGAGAAGCTCTAAAAGCCAAGCTCCTATGACGCTAACAAACTCGGTCGCTCAGCAGGTCTTATTAGCCTGGGCAAAGTGCCATGCAGCTGAGGGGACAACGTGCAGTCAGCAGTGGCTCCGGGATCCCTGTAACACGCCCTGCTGCATGGTGTAGATGTCTACTATGTGTTTTCTTCAGACCATTCATGCTACAACTGTTTTTCAGAGGCTAAAAAAGCCTCAGTCTTGACAAGATGCACAGAGTTGAAATCCAAAATGAAATTATTAGCTCATCTAATGTGGGCTCCCATATATCTCAGGATATTAAATTTCACCTGTTTATTTTCTACAGGCTGGAACTGATCCAAAGCCTACTGCAGCCTTTGGACTTATTCCAGCAAATTCAATGGGTTCCGATTCAGGCTTTGAATCAAGCCTCAACTTTATACATTTTTGATTATTGAAAGGACTCTAATCCTCTCCTGCATCCATGTGTGCTGATACAGAGACGTCATTTTCCATTGGTTAATTCTGGACTTTGTCATTCTGCAGGAAACATGCAACATTTAAAATCGATGCAATCAACCAGTGTATTTTTCTAATAGATTTTGTGGGTGTGTTAGTGGGGCCATGTGGCACAAACTCAGGACATGGTTGACATAAATTATTTCTAAAACTCAATGAACTGTGAGCGTAGAAAGAGAATTATTGTCCTTCAGCTTCCAAATACAGGTCTCTGCCCCCTGAGTCACAGACGATGTCCCCAGAGGTGGAAGGTGAGTCATACACTTACTGACGTGAGCCAGCATCCCTGTCCAGGTACGTACTCCTAAAGCTTTGTGGGAAAAAAAAAATAAAAATCTGGCCAATTGTTAAAGAAAAGCACGCATTTCCCTTGCAGAATTTACAAAAACAACAGTGGAAGGCAGAAAGTTTGGTCCAAGGCAAAATGTTGTTTGTTTTTTTTTTTTCTGGAAGCAGCAGAGAAGAAGGGGAGATGGAGAGATGACAAGGTAAACTCACAGAGCAAGGGTGGCATTTGCCCCATGAGCCCGAGCAAGCAGAAGGAAATATTTTCCTCTACTTTGGGGAAATCTCCGTCCTGTGTCTCTCAGCAACCAAGAGGCAACAAGTATACACAAGTGAGAGGAGGTTGGCACAGTCCCAGCCACTGTATACAATTATTTGAAGAAACTTAGATGTGAGTGCTGAAGAGAGAGAAACCCCCGAGAGAGAGCAAGCAATGATGGCAGCTACATACAGAGTTACTTAAGAAATACCCACAAACTTCATTCCCTGTATCATTTCAAAAAGAAAATAGAACCGATGTGTTGAAAGAAGAGTGCAAGGGTTAATCATTTTACAGATATAAATAACATGAGGTCCAGATCACCCTGCAAATACAGCTTCCAGCTATGCCTGACTCAATAGTGTTCCTTTACTCATGTTAGCGTAATAAGACAATTCAGCACATCGCCAAGGTATTTTGCGATATGCTGTCATCTCCAGCCAACTTCTGAAGGGTTCTGTGGTGAGAAGGGAGACTTCACACACTGATGCACTAACAACGTGCTGAGCTGCTCTCAGAGGAGCGTGCCAGGTCTCGGTGAAATGAGCAGGTTGCAGCCTTGGTTCCAGTCCCAGTCTTTTTTCTGTCTCCTCCCCAGCATTTTCATTCAATGCTGGGGAGAAACTGTAGCTACCAGCTAATTACTGCAAGCTTCAGAAAAGTGTAATATTTCTGATGACCTGCCCAGTAACCTAGGAAATCCTGAGCAAACACTGAGCTTCTAACAAGCCAACTAATGAACTATTGGTGCTTTTATTTAGGACCTTTAAACATCATAATAAAGAGATTTATTCCTCTCTGCACTGCAGTGGTTTGTGGAGTGTCATAATTCAGCACTAATTCTCAGCATCGGCAAATCTCTGCCTCTTCTACATATCTAAAAGCTCTGGAAAATCAGGCTGCAGTTACTGCAGCTACCAGCAAGGGAAGGACCTGTGCGTATACAGGGGAGGTTACTGGTGAGGGAGGTACCTCCTCCCCATAACAGGAGCCGTTGGCTCATAGCTTGGTTCCCCAAGCTGGGGATGGGTTACAGCAGTTTCGATGCCCACTTGCCATTGCTGTCTCATCCTTCTGGCAAAATAAATGCTCTTCAGGATTATACAGAGCCTGGTCCTCTCGGACTAGGGCTGTGAGAGGTCTTTCACCTCCCAAGTGAAGCTAGGCACCGCTCTGTCCTCACCGCTCTCAGGATGCTGCAGGGCTCCTGGTGCCCAGTGCTTGGAAACATTGTGATTACCAGCCTAAATATGTGCATGATCAATATTTACGTCTTTAATGTTATTTTATTTCCCAATCCCTGTTAACGCATTTGTTCTTTTGCTTTTTCTTAAATGGGTCTTCTCCCTTCTGGTGTTTTCTCTGTTGATACATTTACAGTACGTTTATACTTCTTCAGTTTTCAGTTTGCCAGGCTGACATAGCCAAACTCTTTAGGTGTCCTCTTATCCTCCCACTTTCAAGCTAGCCCTTCTCCTGTACCTAGGATTTACCTTTCCTGGGTATGATTGACTACAGCTGTACAGGGTATTTCACCTGAGATCTTACCCAGTGCCTTGTACAATGGCGTTTGTTCTTCCACCTCTCTGATGTCAGTTTCTATCCTGATACACTCTGTTATCTGTTTGCTTTTTTTTTATTTTTAATTTTGGCCACTACATGCCTATGACTTCAAAATCAGTCTGCAGTCTTTCTTATTCCACAGCAAAAACTGTTCATAGCCCATTGGTACATAATCTTGCACTTTCTCACACCAGATTTCATCTCATTTCTCTCACTTCAGTCCTTAACTACTTTTTTGCCTGCTGTCCTGATCCTCTTGCCTACCAGTGATGCTTCCCAGATTTTTCCT
The DNA here is from genome assembly GCF_011004875.1 of Balearica regulorum gibbericeps. NCBI lineage: Eukaryota > Metazoa > Chordata > Aves > Gruiformes > Gruidae > Balearica > Balearica regulorum. The sequence goes on along the minus strand of NC_046187.1, from coordinate 52,275,716 downwards.
TGCTGTGCTGCTCTGGGGAGGCTTTTGGAGAGCAGCTGTGGCCTTCACAGTCCTTTGGCCTCGTGGAAGAGCCACTGCAGGGACTGCATGTCATTGCTGACTGCTCAGCTCCTCCAATCTTGAGCTTCATCACAGCTTTTAGATACACAACATCTGGAACTGGCAACTTACCATGCTGTAAATTCTGGTTTCTTCTGGCATTTTAATCTCCAAAATGGCTTTATGTTTCTTAAAGGAAGTGACTATGTTCAGGGCAGTCATCTTTCTATATTTCTGATGATTAACATAGACGAAGGGAAATCTTAGCTTCTTAGCAATGTACTTATTTTGAGTTTTTCCTTTTATCCTTAGTGACCCAGTGGGCCCACAGCTTCTTTCCATGAGACTGTCTTTCCAGTACAAGTAAAGAATCCCTTGCTGTTTGTTTTAAGCTTTTTGTAGTTTTCTTTAAGAAATTTATGATGACCCTTCCTATTAATTTCCTCCCTATTATTTGCCTGCTGTAATTTATGTTTTTCTTTATTGGCGTCCCCAAAATTTGATTTCCCCATTTTGACTTTGAGTCTCTCTAACCTTGCCATAGTGTTGTCTGTGGTACTCCCCTCTCCTGAGGCTCCGCTGACACTTCTTGCCAAAAAACTCCTTGATGCTGGCTGTGCAGAGACTAAAAATCTGCTGGGATACAAAGTGCAACTGTAAAAATTAATGGGCATTGGGAACTATTAAACATGAAGGAACTCCCTGTGAGATGTAAATTGTTGCAGGCTGGATTGATACTCTGAGAAAGCAACATTTTGCATTTGCCTCTATTTCTGTGTTCCTCACTACTGGCCACAGTCAGAGACAAGATGGGCCTGTGACCTGACTCGGTACAGCTGTTCTTACAGCCTCATCTTGACCAGAAATCCTGGATTTTGCCGTTTCTGATTTCTTTTTAACATTTCAAGAAGCTTCTTGTTTAACTGACATCTCCCCCTGTGAAACCCAGCACGTCTGAAGCATTCCCTGGTGCGGAACCAGCATCACTTTGTGTGCAGACCCCCTGCGTGCTGATGGTTCAGCACCGTCAACTGCTCCGTAGCTCCTCTGCCTTGGCTGAACCCAGGATCAGAGCAGCTTCACCTCCACACATGGGCTGAGCCAGAGCTGAGCTCTGCTGATTGCCCCTGTGACCAAGGTCTGAGACAGGAGCTGGGGACAAGGACTGTCACACAGCCACCGACTTGGTCTGTCATGCTCATGTGCAGCCTGGGACAGGCTGTATATGTATTTATATATAGCCATATATATGTATGTATGTGTATACAAAGCATCCATCACGGCAGAGCCATGATCTTGGCTGGTACTTACTGAAAAAAAAACCAAAACCAAAACCCACAACAAAATACTAAGAGCAAACAAACAATTGTTGGAAACAAACCCAAGTGTGAAGGGAAACTGTAGAGAAATTAAAGTTGCCAGGAAAAAAGTGTGCTTGCTCATGTAAGTGCATAGAAAAGTACAATAATAAATTGCTTTTGTATGTAGCTTACTCACGTTTCCCTATGTTTTATTTTCCCACTATTTATTCTAGACAGTAAATCAGGCTGCTTTTGACACTTCCTGGATTAGTTAAAGGAGGAAATAGTGAATTACGGTAATCTTTCTCTAGAAGAGGTGTCTTGCAAAGTTATCTACGTCGCTCCAGAAATGCTGCAATGCCCTCCTCTTGTGAGAAAAAAAAATCTGTTTTTTTTTTAAGGGATGAAAACACAGAAGAAGCATTGCACAATTTTTCTAGTTTATAGGAATCTGTCAGGTCATGTTAATAAAACAGCATTCTTGAAATCAAAGCTTAAGGTGACACTGCCAACTTGAAATTATGCCTGTGTCTGCAAAATAGGTAATTATCAAAGTGGAAAGTAATACATAATATACTTAACAAAAGTGGCAGATTTTTTCCTCTCTTATGAGGGAGCTACTCAGATTTCTTTTTTGCTAAAAAGACCCTTGTGAAAATAGAAAACTCAAAGATTAGGAAAACAAACTTGTAAGAACAAATAATGTGACAAAAATATTTCCAGGGGATTTCAAAAGAAATGCTATGGATGGTGTTTCAAAACTGTGCTGTTGGGACTTAATTTTTTAAAAGTTTTTTTCTCCAATAGGAATCATAACAACTTTGTAATGATCAAAGCTTGTAACAAAGCAAATTTAATACCATGATGTAACTTTTTGATCTACATCATCACAACCTTCAGAAAAATGAGTGACCTTTGCATCTCAAAATCCTTTCGATATGAGTATAGGAAATGAAAAATCTTTCTAAAATGTCATTTTCTGTTCAAAGCAGTTGTCAAATGAAGTAAAAATCAGTCTAAAATCAGATTAAATATAATGTATAGTCACATTCTTCTAAGTTTTTCTTTTGTGAATGTTATCTGCTTTACTGAAAATACTGCACATCTTCTTTTCTTGGGGCAGCATACTATACATTTCTCAGTATTTTCACAAAATTATGTATTTGTTCAAACTCTCCTGTCTTTTGTACCACAGGAACACCTAGGATTACAGCCGCTCTGCCTGTTGAACCTGTACCCAGCCACACCGGCTCTAACCAGATGGTACTGGTGGCAGATGGAGGAGGAGCTGGAAAGGAGTTACTTGCATTTCTTTGGTCCTATCCCTGTTTTTCACCGCTTTCTGTTTTCAAAATTGTTTAGAGAAGTCTTGGATCCCTAGATTGACCAAACCCATCACAATGTCCCTCTCTCTCGGGCGTGTATCTCCTGACTCAGTCCAGAACTGCAGCAAGCACCTGCTCTGCCTGTGCCACCAGTGCAGCCCAAAGCCTCGGCGCTGGTTTTGCCATGAAGGGGCAAGCGTCGACCTGTCTTTCTCTTGACCCAATTCTTCTCTGTCCCCGATCCAGTAAATGGGAACGTGCTTCAGTCTGCAGACAGACAGACGGAGGAAGAGTGTCAGGATGTGTCTGCCTGTTGCAACAGCTTGAAAGCGAGCCAACACGACGGCGTCGTTGCATGAAGTAATAAACAAGCCCAACCGGAGTATGGGGTTGAGATAACCTGGGTGTTTGATGTCAGCTCTTCAACTGGGGACAGCCACCATGCAGCAGGGACGTTTGCTAGTCTTCTCTCTTTTTTTGTCCCCTTCTTTTCTTATATGTTCTGGGAAAAACAGGGGAAAAAGTAAACATAAAGAAATGTGAAAGATGAGAACCCGACAGTGTTTTAAATGGATTTTTCTATTTTAGGATTTGGGCTTTCTTAATTTTATCAAAAAAAGAAGAGATTTCTTGGAGAAAATGAAAAAAACTCCCACCAGCATCTGTTAAAAACGTCCAGCAAAAAGCAGTGACCTGTTTTGGCTAGTTGAAGCTTTTTCTTTTACGTTAGCAGCTGCCAGAAGCCCATCTGAAGCAGCGATTTAGCACTGTTAGCTACAGAGGGATTTGGGATAGAAGCCGCCCTACTGAGTTATACTCCCTGTCACAAAGTTCTTCCATAGTGATGCTGAAAGAGGACCTCTGCTGTGAGGTGATCGATATATGTCTACAGCTTGTTGTGAAGTTTTTTAACCACCTTATAGTGAGTTTTGGGAACACTGATCTTAACCCAGGCCCCAAGTAGAATGGCCAAGCAGAAGGACTTTTTATGTGTGATATCTAGAGGTACGGGTTTTGACCAAAGGCTTACAAAATCCCTGATTAATTCTTATGTAGTTAGTACAACGATAATTTTTTAATGTTTGGGAAAGAGCAATGCTTGCCAAAATTAATTATTTTTCAGGATTAAAAGCTACTATATTACTTCTCAGTAATGTTGCTCACTATTTAAATCCCTCAGCAACTTCAGAAAACATGTAGTAAAATATTTAGTTTGTTACAGGGGTTTTGTGTGGGGTTTTTTGTTTGTTTGTTGTCTTTTTAAAAAATTATCTTACACCAGTACAAACCAGGAGAACCCCCCCCACACACTTCAGCATGCTTGACTATTTGTTCTACCGCACCAGTCCTGTGCTTCTGGGATGCCACCGTCAGCAGAATGTGGTGAGGGGAGGGTGAAGCAGGCAGGGTGGTGGTTTACCAGCATACAGCAGGCATAGACATCTCAACAAATGTAAGATTTTTATTGACCCAATTGTCCCCCGGATCGGGACCTCTAAATTTTATTAGCTGCCTGGTGATTGCAGAAGCCTCTTTATCTGCATCCTTCCTTTACATGATAGCAGCAAATCCAGCATCTCCACCAGCTGCAGTGTATAACCTCTTTGAAGAGTGTCAGCTGTTGCTAGCATGATGCACTCGGCACTTGCAGAGCACCATCCCAGTGCTCCGCAGGGAGCGAGGGACTGGCTTGGTAGTATCTGCAAGTTCAGAAGCCGAGGCCAGGGAATTTCCCCGCATATTTGGGAGTGTGTATGCTAGACGGGTAGGATGCCCACTGCCTATGCAGAGAAAGACACTACAGAGAGGAATGAAAGAAGCAATGACTGAAAGCAGCCCTTGCAGGGTTATGGAAGGATTTAATGAAGCTCTGAATTTACTTTATGAAATCTACTCCCCTGCAGGGTCGTGAGCTGGCATGTTAGCCTGGCTTCAGAAAGCAAAGGATCTTCTGGACCCATCACTCTGCGCGTTGCCACCGAGGGGCCCCTGGGCAGCCTGTGTGTCCTACCAGCTCTGTCCCACCACCGGCTCTGCACGCAGTGGAATCCCATTGTATTTCTTCCAGAGGCGCCTCTAAATCCCTAGGGGCAGGAGCCGATTTTGGACGGCATGCAAGAGCGCTTGAAATGCCTGCTTAGAGCCTGCTGCTCTGCTGTGAGAGGTTGAGGAATCTAAGCGAACGGTCAACTTCTTGAGATTTAGGAAACAGTCTGGTATTTAGGCTAGAGTAAAAACAAATGTTCCCTGCAAGAGCAGATGAGGATGCTGTGTTTCACTTCCTGGAATTTAGGGCTGGCAAAGACAGAATCCTTTTAATTCATATCATATCAAGGTCTTCTGCACATTCCTTCTGAATGGGAGATGCTGGAAGTGGAAAGTTGGCTCTGGTTTTCCTGTGTTTCCAAAACAAAGTTCTTTTGGTGGTATTCTTAACACAGATCAAATGAGTGAAACGAAAACACTAGAAACTTTTCTTAGAACCCCACCTTTAGGACACTGATTTTTCTGAGAGACGTCTAACAGACCCCTGAAGATACAGTTTATTACATATAATGTTGTCCTAACATTTTCTCTTTTACCACTTCAGTTTTCCAAAAGTGAAAAACGTCATGAGTAATCACTATGACTTCAAAGAAAACAGGCTCATCCTCTTGGTCCGGTTCTTTGCTCACTGTAACTTTGTGGATTTCAACAGTTACCCCTCATTTACACTAGTGAAGTCATTGCATCTGCGAAAGTGACTGGTCTTTTTTTCCTACACAGCTAGCACTAAACACGAGCTGACCCATTTCATTTACTTTGTCAAACCCAGTCTCCTGGACTGTAACTCTGACAGGTATTTCATGTGTGACATACACGGACCCAAATGTTTCCAAGCTAATAGGAACAGAAACGGTAGGCAGTCTAAACTTGCACCTTTGTAGCCTTGTAGCTGCTTTAGTGAATTACTAAGGGCATAATTAACTTAAATTAACTCTTAGCAAGAGGACACAAGCATTTGCCTATGCCTTCTCTACAGGCTTAGCTGTTCCTTCTACCCTGAATTTTCCCTGCCCCAGACAAAATCATGCTCCTAATGTGGACCTAATCGCTATGCCTGCTCTAATCACCAGCAAAATCACTCGCCATCCGAATGGAGAATTTAAGGACTGGCATCAATGCATTTCAATAAACCTGGAGACCTGTCATTACCCCCATAAATACAAGGAGGATGCAAGCTCTGCCTGTACCCTCTGCATGCACCATGTCTTGCACTGTGGTCTGGCTCAGGTTCCAGCTCTCAGTGTAATCCCTTGATTGAGGAGACCACAGACTGTGCCCAGATCTTTCCCAACAGAGCTTGGCTTTGGAGATGCCCGTCAGGCCACAGGACACCTGTGGCATCAGGGGCACTCCACCAGGTGTTGGGAGTGGGCAAAGCTTCAGGTGGCAATAAACACAGGAGCGAGGGAGGGTAGATTTTTACTATTTTATCATTAGTGCTCCCATTTCACTTAACCTTGCAGAGGAAACTCAGTCCCTTTTCCTGCAAAAGATGTGAAACAGTGGCATTGCAGCCTGCTGTGGAGGGATCACACATGTGTAACACCACCCGACCTTACCCTTTCTCAGCTCTGCCTCCACTCTTAACCTGAAGAATGAAACAAAGCATAAATATAAAATTGCTTCTTGGACACTTTAGAGCTTCTGTACAATCCCTCTTCCTTCTTGTGGTACCCAGAGCTGGACCCTCCTGATGCTCCAGGGCTGGAGCCACAGGGATGCTCTTTTCCAGGCTCCAAAGCCACAAAGCCACGCCAAGGAAAGAGTGCCCCTCGTGAGCAGCCCATGGGCCGTGTGGCTGGTGGCTGCATGCCTTCCGTCTGCGTTCTGCCTCAAGGACTGCCAGGGCACGCCAGCAAGTGTGTCCTCGAGCATGTTACTCTCCTGCCCCTCTGGCCACATCTGCAGGCTCATTGTGTGGTGGGACTGGTCCTCAGGCCTCCCAGCAAGTAGTAGAGACTCAAGTCCATCTGGGTTAGTTGTTACGTTGCCATATCAATGTGTCACATTTAAGCTCTGATGTCAGGATGACATCAGATTTCTCAGCGCTGACTCCTTACCAAAGAAAGCCATAGTGCTGGGATATTTTGGATTCACCCCCTGCTCTCAGAATCCAAACAGGGTCAAGACAGTCCCTCCCGGCACATTTTAACCTCTGTAGAGATCAGAAAGCTTTTCTCCCTGAAGGACACCTCACCACAGCCTACTTTGGGTTTGACTTTTGTGGTATCTCCTTTCTGCTGTGGGCTCCTGGAGATGCCACAGGAGTTGCAGAGCCAGCAAAGCCATGGAGCTGGGCGGAGGGAGCCCGTGCTGTCTGTACTCACAGCCGCCGTTCATTTTGGTTTTGCTCCTGGGTGGGAAGCCAGCAGTTGTTTTTAATCCCAATTTGAATGCGCCTCTCTCAGAGTCTGGCTCTCTTCTCCTGTAACACTGCAACGCTGAGATATTCTGGGACACTTTTACTAACGATGGCAGAGATGCATTCCTGGAGACTGGAGCAAGGGTGTTTTTCAGTGCAGGGCCACATGGCTGAGTGATTCCAGCTGGGAAACCCACTCTCTCTGGTGGTCTGATGGAGCCCAGGTTTACTGACCTTCATAAAACCGTGCTGCCCACTGCAATAAGACCCCCCTCCATGCCACACACATGCCCCTTCACACTGCGTACCCCAGTGACCTGGGACTTCACACTTGCTTCTCCTGGGTTTTGCCAGGGAGGCAAGCATGGCAGCGAGGTGAAGAGAGGAAAGAAGTTACCCATGAATGACAGCAGGCTTTGCTCAGGCTCCAGTGGGCTCTTTGAGAGAGACAACATGGTTTTTTGAAAGCAAATTTGTTACATCCTTAATTCCAAATAATCCCTGCTGCTGCAATGGGATGCAAACATCCTCTGCTGTGATCCTGGTTCTCTCCTACTCTTCCAAATAATTGTGGGGTGATACTCACACAAGGTGACTGCCTCTCTAGCTCCTCTCCTCCCCCTTATCTCCATTCAGATGCTAATGATGGTTTAAACCAATGTTTGTGATTCACAAGCCTAAAGCAAAGCTAGGCAGAAGGTCTGTAGACAGTACGGGAGCTAGCTATTTTTAACTCTCCTTCTTTCCTAAGTCAATATTGGGATAGGCAGCAATGAAAAAAGCCAACATACGGAGAAGGAATTTGAAGCCGGGAGAACTTCAGAAGCCGTCAGAACAAGCAGCCCCACAGGGCAAAGGGCAGCGGAGGGGCACTGGCAGGTGCTAAGTGGGCTGGGGGACCATTTGTCTCTCAGAAAAAAAAAAAGTACTCGACTCTTCAGATATTTACAATGGCTTCTGTCCACTCAAACTCTCTAAGTACCTATATATTTTACCCTCCCATAGGCAGAAGTGCGTGCCTCCGACTTCCCTGTTCATGGCAGAGGCTACAGTTATACTTCCGAGCGCTGTTTTGATCAGCCCCCAGCTGTACAGCTGCTGATGTTTCTGGAGTAAAGCATTTCCTGAAGCCCTTCATCTTGACAAGTTGACTAAATCCTACTATGTTTTGGGAAAGGATAATCAGAGCAGGCTTCATAGATTCATTCAGACCACCAGAGACTCTATTTGCAGCTTTCTTAACGAGAGGTTCCCGATGAAGTTTCATGCAGGCATGGACTTAAATAATACCTTTTTCTTACAGTGGTGTAAAGCACAGAAAAAATGTGAAAAATAACTGAGAAGAGAAAATACAAGTTTGGTGATAGATAGGAATTGCAAGAATTTATTTGGATTTACTTTGGCTCCACAAATGTTTTCTCCTATCACAGAGAGGGAAAGGAAATTCTGTGTTCTCTTGACAATGAGGAGAGCACGTTTCTATTCCCTTTGACTATGAAAATAGAAAATAGGGACAAAGTGACCTGTTCCTTCTCTATTCCTTCTTTGCTGTGTCCTCGACTGATGGACAAAGAGAGTCAGCAAAGAGCACTATTCTGATTTGGGCAATTTTTGTATCCTTACTGCTATTCCTTCAGCCCTTAGCCTGTTATCATGGAACAAAGGAAGTAAAACACAGATGGGAATAGGGGCCAGGAAGGTGAGGGATTCTGCCATGATTCCCATTCTCTGAAGGAAACCTCAAATGGGTAACATGACAATAGGTTCCATTTTCCCAACTCTTGCAGCACAGGTCCTTTCAGAGCTGCAGTCCGGGCTCTCCCATGTTTGTTTCCTGCATCCGTCCAAGGCACACGTGCAGGGAGGGAGAAGGATGGTGGATAAGCTCATTGCAGCAGGAGGCTGGGACATGACGTGTGTCTCACTGCTCCCTAACTCCACAAACCTGCTCAACAAACAGCTTAAAAGATCGCTCTCTGAAAGAGTTAGTTTCGCCATGATGTCTTTGTTCACTGATTCAGCAAGGAGTCCTCTGGCAAAAAGAAGGCAGGCAAGGCATGATATTCCTGTACTTTTGAAATAACAAGCACTCCTCCTACATCCCAACCCAACTTAAAAAGAGCAAAACACATTTTCCAAGTCTGTATTCTTCATACACCACAAGGAATCAGAGAGGCACAGCTGATTCTGATTTTTCTCCTCTTTTCCTAGACACCCTGAAGAAAGATCTGATTAACCTGTAGTGAAAATCTGGGACCACTCAACAGAACAACATTTCGTTGGGGCTGAACGTTGGACCTGGAAAAAATTGGCCAGCATCTTCTCACCAACTGCAATCAAATTGTGGTGAAATAGTTCCTATCAATCAGGGACATGGACATGACAAATGAAGTGATATTGGACACAGAAACTATTAAAGGACATCTTGTCGTCTGATTCATGGGAGCTAGAAAAATGTCTAGTATTTTATGGGTCTTCAGTTTTTCAGCATGTCTCTAGGGACTCCTTTCAGAGTTTGCTTCCCAGGGATACTAAGTTAACTTTTGAAAATTGCTCCTTCTCGGTGTGCTGAGTTTAGCAGTCAGATAACAAGGTTTGCACCATGAAAAAAAACCCCTGTTGACAAGTGAGGTATAAATTCAGATTCATTGCAATGCCTGTGTTGCGGCTAGAATAGTGAAATTCATGACTTCGCCAGCAAGAGGAAGCTTGCAACTGCCACAGCAGCAGTCATGTAATTTTAATGGATTTTGTCCAAAAAACAAACAAACAAAAAAAGTCCTGCAAAAAGTTTCTGTACATAACATATTTTAAACACAGTTGGTTATCAAGGGTTAACTTAGTTAACGGAACCAAAGTGAAAGTTTTAAAATACTGCTGCCATGGAGAACAAATGCCTTCAAAGCGTCTATAGCATATGTTATTTAAAAGAGCACTGAAACAATGTTCTGGTTTGAATTATTTTTCTTCACAGTACTTCTCTAACTTTATTGCCAAAGAAAAGACTTCCAGAGCCAATTTTTAATCTTAATTATACCAGATTCAATCTGGAATATTTCCCTTGAAGTTAGAGTTACACCAGATTTACACAAAGCAGTATCTGTCCCAGTTTCCACATTAGACTCTTTTTCAAAAGATAATTTAGGTTAAAACCCAGAATATCTGACTAAAACAGCCAGCAATCCAAGAATCAAAACCTACCTACACGCTGCTGTATCGCCCGTTCTTGAGCCACGCCAGAGCTTCCCTGGCGGAGCTAAGCCTGAGCTGTAGCTTCACATCCATGGCTACGTTTTCCTCTCATCTCATTTTCTCATTTCTCTCTCTGCAACCACCTTGCTCAAGTGAAGTGCACACAGCCCAGTATGCTAAAGGACTGTCAGCTACTGACAGGCAAATAGACATGTCACTGAAGCAGAAAGTGATCCCTGCAGAATTATATGAGGTACAGACTAAAACCCGGTCACCTCAGACAAAAGGTAAAAGCCGAATAGTCTTTTCTAGAAGTGATGGAAAAGAGAGGAACAATTTCCCCTGACTCTTCACTGTGTCAGTCCCTCCTCTCTCCCCATTAAAGAAAGAAAACTGAACCCATAGGCTTCAGTCACCGGTACCTCCTGGAATGGCTCAGGGTGCAGTTGGTGCCTGCTTGATTTCTTCCATCACAGATTAGGGTTATAGGACTCGCCTGAGTCTTCTGTTTGAGCACAGGAAACACACGGCACTGCAAGAAGAATGACAATATGTGATTTGCACCTACTGCCAAAGCACCTCCAGCACAATCTTGGTAAATGAACGTAAAATGAGTGAATTCAATGATTAAAAGGAATGACCAAATTAATATCCAGGTCTGGAGCTTTTGGCTGACTGTGTTGACACATATGCGGATCCTTGCAATTCCTAATGTTGGATTAGGGGCTGACCTGTTTTGGAAACTATTGGGTGAAACTCATAACCTCCACTGTCTTTCTGCAAGCTCTTAGGAAGCATTGATGGCTTTCCCTCCTCTTCATGCCTGGGGTAGGTGAAACTCGTGTTCAGAATCTCTCCATGCCACAGAAACAGAGGGATAGTGTTTGTCATGGTATTTTGGAGCATGAAACATCCAGGGAGGAGAAGGATCCTTTTAGAAAGCAAATTATGATTCAGAAACCTTGGCAATATCTCCAGCTATTCAACAGCAAATCATCCTGAAGGGATGTATTGTTGATCACTAAGCATCAGAAGAAAACCTGTTGTGCGATGAAGCAGAAAAATGACATCCCATGTCTGGAGCATGGGCAATTCAGGGTAGTCAGTAAATAGACTGTTGGGTCTCTCCTCGGTTTGGCACCTCGCGATGCTCAGCCTGCCTTGGCTCTTCTGTGCCCATGGGAGGGATGTATGGTGGATGGGGCCAGCCCAGGCATGTGTGGGGCCTGAACTGACACAGACCAGGGCTGACCCATGCCCGTCGGTTCAAGGGTGACCATGACCGCTATGTCCAGGGTGGCCTCCACACCAGCCAGCTCCCCTGTGCAGAACTCAGGGCTGGGTCGCCAAACACAGCAGCCCAAGGGGGCAAAACTGGTGCTAATGGTAAATAGATGCAGAACCAAAGCAGCCTGGTCTGGCTGTGTTTGTGTCCTGCTGTAATCCATTAATTGCTGCAGCTTGAAAGAACAAAGGCAGAGATAACGGTCTCGGGAGTTATGAACCGAAATCAAACCTGGGCTGTATCAGCAGAGGAGGTCCTTTGATTTCAGAGGGAAAACTTCTCATTCGTGGCACGGGAGGAATTGCGCTCTCTGCTTTCCTTGCAGCATCCCACATCCCCCGAACTGCCCGGCCCGCGGCAGCCCGGGGCTGTGCAGGGCCGGACCTGCAGGGACGATGGGAGAACGGCCCCGCTTCACCATCCCCTCCGAACCCGGTCGATCCTTTCATTAACAGCAGAGACACCAAAGGCTGGCGGGGCGTGCGGTGCCCCGGCTCGGCCCGGCTCGCTCCTCCCGCGGGCTCCGGTGCCCTCTAGTGTCGCGGGCGGCGGCGGCGCTGCCCGGGCACCCCCGGCCGGTGGCGAAGGGCAGCTCCGGAGGCATCCGCACCGAGAGCGGCTCTGCCTCCCCGCCCCGTCGGTGCGGTGGCGGGGCCCGGAGCTCCCCGCCCCGGGGGCTGGGGGGTGGGGCGGGCAACCCGTTTCCCCCTTGCCTTCTGGGCTGCCTTACCTCACCCCTAAACTAGGTTCGGGCCGCTTCTGGAGCAGAGCGGCGTGGTTATCCCGCCCCAGTCGAAAAGTCAGGGCGGGAGCAGAAGGAATAACAAAGCCTGTTTTTCAAAGAATAAGGCTTCCACGGCTGTTTTGACATCTTTTAATGTCAAGAGCCAAATGCAACAATGAAAGCAAAACAGCTCGACGGTGCGGCAGCAGCGGCCTCAGTGGGAAAACGACGGGCACGGGGGAACTACCTTAGCCAACCATGTGGGGAATCAAAACAAAGGTTGGGGAGGGCAGGCTGGGACACGATAATTTCTTTTGTCTAGCTCCCTGCTTTCCCGGTGACACGGGATCCCTACTATTCAGAGCCAAATCCTGTTGAACAAACAGAACGAGGGAATCTGGTGTTGTGGAAAGAGGGAAAGACAAAACCCCAAACTGGTAGGACTGTAAACGCACACAGGGCCCTCCTGTGGGCAGTGAGCATCGCCTGGTGGGCCTGGGGGGCTTGGCGGTCCCCCTGACTTGCTCCCCTTCTGTCTCAGGAAGCCCTCACCGCTGTGTTCTCCTCCCTCCGCGACAGATGCAAGTACAGCTTTATAGCGACAAGTGATGAGAGGCTGGTCCGCTTTCTCCCTCTCTCAGGGGCTTGAGGGGGTCTGCTGCAGGCTGGAGCTGCTCTTCACCACGCAAGGGTTCCTGCTCCAGAAGGTAAAACGGGTGAGCAGGCTGCGGCTGACCCCCGCACCGTGCATTGCTGCAACGTGGGTAACAATAATCAAACCCAGACCTGCCTTCCCACCGAGACAAAAGGCTGCGGCCCCACGACGGGGCTTCCCGCGGGGCCCGAGCCGGTGCACCCCCTTTCACCCGCCCCTGCGCTGCATGAGACCGCTCGGACCCCACATGAGCCACCTATTAGGCTGCCTAATAGCCTCAGCCAGCTAAACGCTGTTCGGTTCACCCTTGGGAGAGAGTCGCAGGAAAGGACTCATTACTTGCAGCAAATTGGGACTCCTCCCGGGTGGGGTGATACCGAGCGGGGCTGCTCGCAGGCTCCCAGCCCCCCTGGAAGCGACGGAGAGTGGAGCGAGCCGCCCTGCAAAAATCCGCCCCGTCGGTGCCCGCTGCCCAGACCCTGCCGGCGCTGCAGACCGGGGGAGGGGGCACCCCCCCACACTCCCCCTCCGGGACAGGTTGGGAACACAAACAGGCGAGAGCGGCTCTAGCCCGCAGTTTTGTTTAAGATGTGCAGCTTCCATCTGTTGCCGCATAAACACACGCTAGCGGGATGCCTTATGCTCCAGCCCTTCGGGGGGAGGGGAAGGGGGCTGCAGTGGTGAAAATCCTCTCCACCCCCAGCCTGTCCCCTAGCTAACCCCAAGTCCCCCGCGCCTCCCTGGACGGGACCCCCCTGCGCCACACGGAGCGGGGGGTAGAGCTCAGGAGCCGTTCTGGAGGGTTTATTTTAACTACCATCTCCTCTGCGCGGGACCAATCCACAGGCACCGCCGGCTCGCCGCAGGGGGATCGGCCCAGCGGCGGCTGCCCGGCCCTGGCTGTGCGGGCAGAGCCCGGAGCCGGCTGCCGGGTCCCCCCTCGGGGCGGCGGGCGTGGGGCCGGGGCGGCCCGGTCCTTGGCGTGGGGAAGGGGGAAGCCACGTCGAGGAAAATGTCACCGCTCCCCCGGAGGGGCCCTGGGCGACGGGGCAGCGCAGTCCCGGTCCCGGTTCCCGCAGAGGCCGGCGGGCTTCCCGCCCGCAGCGCCAGACTGGCCTGGCGGGCAGCTTTGCCAGTCCCCGAATTTGCGATTTTTATTTTCCCTGGATCTTGTGAGATCCCACGTGGAAGCCGTTAACGACCGCTCGATAATGATCATGACAAAGGCATTATTCAAATGAGGCAGGTAATTGCAACCAGCAGGCGCCTCCTCCCCTTCCTTTTGGTCCTTTCTTTTTGCAAGAGTAACTCTCGCATTACATCCCATCCCGACGGTTACTTCTCCAGGAATCACCTCCACCACTCCGCACTTTAAACCAAATACGTTCCCGACGGCAAATCACGGCCCGAGCCCGGCAGGGCCGGGCGCGATCGCTTCGGAGCTCGCAGGCCGCTGCTGCCGCCGGTCTGAACCGCACATCTTCGTGGGGCTTAAATCCGCGAGAGCCCGCGGCTCCGACCTAAGTCATGATAAGACCTTTCCCTCCACAAATTAAGGGGTTCAGGCTGCTGGGTGCACTCGCCCCCCAGGTAAAAAGTTCCAGGGTGTAGTGGTGGTTTTTTTTGTTGGGTTTTTTTTTTGTTTTGTTTTGTTTTGTTTTGCCAGGCTTTTGACTCACTAGGAGCTTGTTGTTTATTCACAAGCATTACGGTATCCTGTTAGCATTCCGACCAGGGGCTGCTCACAGATCTGACTCCGATGATTTCCTGGAGGAACATGTGGAAGCAATAGCGGGGTTGTGCACTCACCCGAGCCGAGGGTGCACTAGTGGAGGGCGTGCAGAGGGCCGGGAGCACCGCCGGGGACCCTGCGAGCCCAGCCGGGGGCACCTCAGCCTGAGCGCGCTTTTCGAGGAGTCGGTTCTCGTTTCTGCCCCCGTTCCCTTAGGGGCATCTTCGCTTCAGAGGCTTAATTCTCCTTCGTTTAGGAAAGAGAAAACCCATCGGATCCTGCCGCTTGACTTCGAGGACGAACTTTTCTTTTGTTTAATATTAAAAGGAAAAAAGAGGTGCGGGGTGGGGGGGTGCAGGCTCGGGAGGGGAGGAAGCCGGAGAGGCTCCGGGTCGCAGCTCTCGGGCCGGTGCCCTGCCCAGGAGGCAGGCAGGCGGGCGGGCAGGCAGGCAGGCGGGCAGGCAGGCGGGCAGGCAGGCGGGCAGCGGCCTCCCGCGCCGCTCCTTTCCTGGGGCTGCACTGCCCCCTCTCCCGCGGCCGCCGCATCGTCCCGCCGGCCCCGCTCGCTCCTTTCCGCAGGGAGCCTGCAGCAGAAGGGCTGCGAGGGCAGCTCCCCGGCAGCTCCCCCGGCCACCCCTTATCGCCAGCAGATAGCGACGGCCAACAAAGCAGAGATACCCGGTGCTGGCTCCCCGGCGGGGATCAAAGCTCCGTCCGGAGCGTGTTCAAACAGGACGGACTCGGACGTGCGCTGCCCTCGCCTCCGCAGGCACCTCCGGCCCTCGCCGTGCCCCCTGGCTTGGTTATTACTGGGGTTGGTTTGCGCTGGGCAAAGCAAAGGCAGAGAGGAAGAGAAGAGCTTTCCCGGTCCCGTCGGAGCTGCGGGGTTTGGGGGGGCTGGCTCCTGGCGAAGGTTACCTTTCGTTGTGTCTTTCATTCATAAATGTTAGGGATTCGTCTCTCCCCCTCTCTCTCAGTGCCTCCTGCTCCTGGCTGGCTCACGGCCGTCCATCCAGCTCTCTAGCCCAAGCCCAAGCTCAGTGGTGTACAAAGGACACGAGGAAGCCGCAAATTCGTTTCCAGATCAAACTCCCCATCCGTAAACTCACACTGTGACCGTGGACACCGAGCCCGGCGCCAGACCCACCGTCCTGGAGGGTCTGAGGAGGGAAGGCTCATTCATGAAATTGGGAGCACTCGGAGTTTTCATGAAAGTTTTTTGGGTTGGGTGGTTGGTTTTTTTTTTTTTTTTAATTTTCTCCCCCTGCAGTGCAAAACTCTCCGCTTCCCCCTTTCCTCCCCCTCGCCCCTGCCATATGGCTAACCTCCCCCCTCCCCTGCAAGGCTGGTGAAATCTGGAGGCAGAGACTGGCCCCCCTGCCTGCGTAAGAGCCTCCCGCCGGCGCGCCCGCCTCCGGCCGCGGGGCTGGGGGCGCGGGGAGAGCCAGGGCGGCTCTTATTCTGAAGGGGCCAGAGGGGGGCTTCATTTCCTGACAGCTATTTACTTAAAGCAAATGATTAGTTTTGGAAGGATGGACTATAACATTGAATCAATTACGGGACGCGGTTTGTGAGACCATTACAGTCGGATCGGGAGGGAGGGCAAGCTGGAGGGAGAGCGCGCGGCTGAGCGGGGAAAGTCACAAAAGACGTGGACATATTTTGGATATTTTACGATCTGCAGGATTGGGGCTGCGGATTATAAAGGAGAAGGTAAGAGGTGAGGGGCAGTTTCCCCACCGTTTTCTTTTTTTACACCTTTTCTCCTGCTTTTTTTTTCTGTTTTCTTTTTTTTTTCCGCCTTTATTTATTGGTTGTTGGTTTGTGGCGGGGTTTTTTTTTTGTTTCTTTTGGGTTTTTTTTCCCCCTTCTTTTTTTCCCGATGCTCTGAGCCGGGCGATGAGCTCCTTCCCGCGGGGCGCAGGGGGCGGGAGGCGGCGGGAGCTGGCGGCCCCCGCGGAGAGGAGCGGGGTGCCGGCGCTCCGCGGGCCGTCGGGGCGCGGCGACGAGCAGCGCGGGCAGCGCTAATGACAAACACATTGGGACGGCGGGGGCCACCGCGCCGCATTCCTGCCGCGGGGGCGGGAGCGACCCGCCGGGGCTCCGCGGGTAGCGGCGGTGCCTGGGGGGGGGGACGGGGACGGGGGGAGGACGCGCACCGACAAAGTAAGGTAGGGTCGCGCCCAGCGGCTCCCCCTCTTCTCGCATCCTTTGCTGCCTTCACCCCGCTGCTCTCCCGTCCCTTCCCCCACCCTTTGTTTTTCACCACCTTCCCCTCTTCAGATCTCCCTTTCCCACCTCACTCCCCCTGACCTGGTAGCCTAAATTGCCCCGAGATCCCGGGCGGGGGCACAGACACAACCTCCCCAAGACAACCCGATCTCCATCCCTGCGCGCCCCGTCTTTTTTTTTTTTTACACGTTTCAACGGAAGAGAAGATGCTGAAATTAGGCAGGACTGGTACCTGGAGCCTTTCCAGCTTACAGCCCCTCTCTCGCAACGGGAACGCCAGCCCTGCTGCATGCCCCGCCGGACTGCTGGAGCCCACCGCCTCCTACCCCGGGGGAGGGCAAGGTCTTCGCGGCCACCGTTTGGATTTTGTCAAGCGCGAAGGCTGCAAACTTGCCAGCCTCTGCCAGGCTGGAGTCCCCTGGAAAAGTCCTAGGAGCAAGTAGGAAATGGCTTTTTGGCTGTCCGCGGCATTGCTCAACATTTTTGGACGCGGATCCCGCAGTCCAGGAGCCGTTCCAGAGAACAGGACTTGGACAGCTTTTTCTGGAGCCAGCAGCGACAGATCTAGCGAGGCGGCAGCAGCAGCCCCGCGGCGCAGCCGCCAGCCCCTGGGGCTTGCCCGCATCCCGGCGGGGAGGCGGCTGCGGGGCAGAGGCGATGCCGTGGCCCCCGCCCGCGCCGGGGACACGTTTCCAGCGGCTCTCGATGGTATTTTCGGCGCGTCTCTTGTAAATACTCCAACTCCCTGGCGCTCCTCCGGGACCAAAGGCTGCACGCCCGGGGCGGACGGGGCATCCCCTCGGCCCGGGTGGGGACCGACGGACCCGTCCCAGGGCTACGGGCACGTCCTCTCCCTTTGGTCCCACAGCTTCGACCTGGGGCACAAGGTCTGTCCCCACGCCGAGACTCCCACCCCCTCTCCGGACCCCGCGCCCTCAGGGGCCGTGCATCGCCCGACGGAGAGGGCTGGAAAAGCCCTGGGGTTGCAGCGCCAGCAGAATTAGCCAACCACGGAGGGAAATACTGCTTTGCTCTGCTCCTCTCCGTCTCCCCTACCCCACTTTTCTTTTTCCTCGCTACCTCGCATTAAAAAAAAAAATATAAAAAAAATCGCTCCAGCTTGGCAAAGGTTTTCCTATTGTTTCCCAGACAAACAGCGAAGTGGCTGGGAGCTGCCATCTCTGCTAGGTTTGCTCGGTGTCCCGGGCAGTCTTTGATCCGCAGCGGCTCTAGCCGAGGGGCCGCAGACCGAGGGGCAGCCGCGGCAGCCCCCCTTTCCCGCTCCCTGGGGGCTGCCGCTCGGGCTCCCCGCGGGCAGGCAGGGTCTGGCAAGCGTCTGCAGCCTGATGGGGCCTGGAGAGTGTGAACGTAACCCCCCCTCCCCCCCATCCCCATCCCCATCCCCACCTCTGTCCCATCAGGCTGTAGGCAGCCCGCTGTCTGCCCGACGGGGCGCACCGGGGACAGGGGGGCGGCTTGTTCTGCCCTCGGCATCTCCCGGGGCCGATGCAGAGCTCAGCTGGGGTCCCAGCTCTGCTGCCTCAACTCCGTGTCCCTGGATGGGGCAAGAGACGGGATCAAAGCAAGGAGACAGGCATCAAAGGTTCCTCTGTCATCGGCTGATCAAAATATGAACTGCGGAGATCTGACTTTTAACTCTGAGTCTAGAAACGCTAGGAAAAGGTCTCCCAGCAAGGGACTTTGGTTTTAGCTTCTAGTTAACAAAGACCAGTTTAGAAAGGCCCTCAGCGAAACAGCAGTTTAGCCAACCTCAAAGCTTGGAAAAAAAAAAAAAGTTTGAAGAAAAATGAGACCTCACAAAGCACTGGGATTTAGGAGTCCACAAGCAAACCAGCTCTTCCAGCCTGCAGGCGCTCTCCCACTGCCTTAAAATGAGACCCCTTGTTCTGGTACTCCTCTCCCGGCAGGAAGGGGCAGGAGGTGTGCCAGTCTGGCTGCCATCGGGCACTGGGGCCATCTTCGCTCTTATTTGCTCGTTGATGTATGGGAAATCTTCATGTAGCTGTGCGAGGAGTTAGGTTTCAAGACAGCAGGAAGTAATAAATACTTTAATAAAATACCTCTCCACAGTACTATGGTATCAAGCTAGGATTCGAGTACAATGTATATAGATAGACATGTATTGCATACCCCAGACCTTGCTGGTTATTTCCAGCTATACCAGTTGGTCTAAAAACAAGGGTGAAGTGTATAACCTTATACAATCCTTGCCTCGCTTGCATCCTTAGATCGTCATGGCCACAATGACACTATGTCTGCATGTGAACTCTGAAAATTTTAATAGAAGATATTTGCTTCACTTGTTTCAAACACCAGGGAATGACTTCTGAGAGGTTATTTTTCCTGGAGGTGGCAAGAATTGCTGATAATTTTTAAAAAGCGAGCAAGTAAGCAAACAATCCTTTCTCTCCCTCTTGCCTTGCTCTCCTGCTTGACTCATCTCTTTCAAGCCAACAAAGCTTTGCATGGGCACCCAAGGGAAAAGTTTGCAACAGCTAGGCTTCCTAGCTCTTGTGGTCAACAGAGATGGTTGTTTTTTCCATGCACTTACTCTGAGCACTTAAGTTGGGATCTGAGGTGTTCTTTGATTTGATCCTGAGAACCTAAGTGAGCTGTATTCCTTGGAAGTGCCAGTCTTTTTGTCTGTTTACTGAGACAGTCTGGAAAACCCTTTTTGGAATGAGTGGGGAAATTTAGATTTTGCAAATTTCCCCCCACCTTTAGCTCCTAGACTGTCCTCGAGGGTTGGGCTGAAGAATCAGGGCTGACTGGAAGACTCATTGGGTAGCAGCCATCTGTGTGTCCTGCAGAGCCCGAAGCACATTGCAGGAGCCCAGCACTGGGCTGGTCTTGATGTGTACACTCCTGTGTACAGGCTATATTGGATGCAAATACTTGAAAAGGACTGTGAAACAAGCTTCATTTTAGGAGAACATTTATGCTAGTCTTTTTTATTGAAGAAATTTTCTTGTGTTGTTTGTGCCTTTCCGCAGTGAAACCTTCAGACCCGCCTGCTAGCGCTGGGGGGCTGCTGTGCTTTTGTGGAGAACTGAGTTTGCAATTTGGGAATTGAGAATCGAGAAATGTTTCAGGAGGTCTCGCCTGAACATTTACGTTCAGGTAGTGACATATGCCACAAGGAGGAAATTTTCCTGTTTTTTCTTGGGCTAGCCTTAACTCTTCCTGGAAAAGATTAGTCTTCCCAGAAGGACAGACTGCCACTCTGACAAAATCACCACTGAAATTACCCACCCCTCTCATAACAAGCATAATCACATCATTATGTGCCAAGATTTGCAATCCAACTGCTGTCCTATCACTTATGTAAATATGGAGCAATAGCGACCAATTTGGTTTTATTACTTGTTTTTAAACTGATGAAATCTCATGAAATTAAAATATAAGACATTTGAATTTTAAGTTGATCCAGGAGACCCAGTTTAGATTCAATTTGCTACGAAGACTAGTGCTGCCGCCTGTGCGGCAAGCCATTTGGCTCATTAATGTGGATCAACATTGCCATCCTGTGGCCAAGGCGATGAACTGTAGTGACTGGGTAGCTGGCTGGAGAAAAGTCTGTTAGAGTTTCCAGTCTCCTGGTAGATGGTCTAGTTTTCTGTTTTGAAGGAGGTCCTTGATTTACAGCAATATGAAAAAATATATACCACTGACACTTCTCGGTCCACCACCGTGCTTTCTCTCTAGGTCATGTAGAGCAATCACCCAAGAATAGCATCATTTTCTAAACACGTATTTCCCTCAACTTTCTGGATATTGCTTTTGTCTTCTACGGTGCAGTCAATGAAACTCTTCTTGTAGGAAGCCAGCGCTTTGCTGTGAATGTTTAGAAGATCGAATCCTTGCTGATAACAGTTCTTCAGATGTTCTTTTCCTGATTTTTTTTTTTTTTTTTATCACTAAAGCACACAAGAGAGATACCAAAATTTCAGTCAGATCCTTTCAAAACCCAGTGGTTAAAGTAGATGCAATGACTGGTTTACCTTGGGCAATCAGCCTGCCCTGCAGAGAGTTTGGCAAACCCCTCACGGCGTCATCTAGCTTTCACTATACACACCCAGGTTTCCATTTTAGCTGGCAATGTTCAAGGTATGCAAGGAATTAAGGTTGGCTCAAAGTTACGTTGTATGTGTGCTGTCAATACTGGGCTTCAGCTTGCATAAATCTACTGGCTTCAGTGAGGTTACACCAATTTGTGTTTTAATGGAGTGGTATTAGGAACTGAACCTGATGTATTTATTCAGGGCTGAGATTTGGTTGGTTTAGGACAAAGAGGGCTGCTCTGCTGTAAAGAAGGTAAAAAAAGCCAAATAAGTGCATACAAAAAGTTAGGTGATTGTAAATAAACAAAACCATGGTAAGCACAGCTGTTTGGTGGTGTGGGAATGAGAAGTGTGAAATTGTACCTGCATTAAACCTTGACCCCAGCAGTGATGTGTGAGAATATGCTCTAGATGGGACTCCAGCATACTTAAGTCAGATGCACAATGTAATTAAATCCAGTTCAAATAGATTTTGAGTATGGATGATGGTGAATCCTTAGTACATTATTCTGTCTTTCACAGTGAGGAAGTGTTGCTATGGGTCTTGATGAGATTAGCGGGTCATTGAGGAAAGATCAAAGCGATGGGTTGTGAAAGAATAGTCAGCTGGAAAATGCAAATTTAGGAAGCCCTTGTGTTTTTAAACTGCAATAGTAGATTGAGACACTCAGCTTTCATTGATCTCTATGGCAGCCCAACCAAGATAGCAAATTCGAAGGAGCACTTTGGAAATGCCATCACCTGTACTTACATCAGTATAGTCATGGGGCTTCAGTCCTCGCACCCACAGCTCTGCAACAGTGCAAGTCCGGTTCGGCAGAGCTTCTGCAGACTGGCGTGCCAGAGCTGAGCTAGCTTTGGTTTTCTCCTTCTGTGCTGCATCGCTTGCATTGAACAACGCAAAAGGGAGAGAGGTCTGCCTTTTCAGAGAGAAAAGGCAAAAGGAAACTTGGCAGGCAGTGGGGTAACTTTGTCATGTGGATCTTGGGAGTTTAGGAGTCAGATCAATAAAGCAGACCATGGTAAGTCTTTCAAGATTTGCAGTGGGTTACTTTATCAGAAAAAAATTACACGATATAAATGTGATAAAATTGAGTAAGGAGGCTGAGACCGAGGGACTTCTTTGATGTCCAGGAGTCTGTTATCAATGGGAGACAGATACATAAACACATGGCAAGTATTGCTAATTGAAGAATGAGGCAAAAAGCCTTGTCTCTGTTGGAATGTTGTCAGCTGAATTTCTGAAGTTGTTTGCACATGTTTTTTGGGGTTGGTAGTTTGTAAGTATTCTAATTCTGCCTCTGAGACCTTTATGTTTGATTCACATATCAAATACTTTTTGCTTTGCAAAAGCGTGCTGTCTGTTCCACGTGTTGTGAGAGGAAAGAGGGACTGGTTCAGAAATGCTCCTTGGCATGTTATAAGCATTTAACTCTCATATGGCACTGGCATAGTTGTAATAACTAGATGCACCTACGTGCTTTCCTATCTCAGCATCAGGAGCTGAATAGCAGAGGTTGAATAGAAACTCTCCAGAACCTTTGAAAAGTAGTCCCTGTCTTGGCACATCATCCTTTATTATAGTCCTTGGTCTGTGTTTGAGATTAGGGGCTTTTCTGTGCAGTCTTTTCTTAATCTATATTGGCTTTGGGCCAAATCTAGTTACTATTAAAGTCACCAACAAAATGTCCATTGATTTGAATGGGAGCCAGGGTTGTAGGAACTTCTGCTTTGGAAATTATCTAGCAGGCTGCTTGAGCGTTTTAAGTAAAAATGTTGTTAGATGGCACAAAAATTACATAGATGCTTATTGCCATTGCTGACTCTTCAAGACTGATGTTTTAGGATTATGTGTTTGAAAGCTGAAATTGTCGCATGTGATCTATGACTCTCCAAACAGTTGGGGAGAAGAGATGCTCTGTGAATGGCAGTGCTGGCCTACAGTCTGTCATGGATTTATTCTGTTAGAAAATTTCAGCATATGTTTTAAATAGCATGTCTCTCGATCAAGGGAATTCTTGCTAAATAAGCAATAAACACTATGGTATTGTATTGTATTCAGTATGCTATATATATACATATGTACAATGGCAAAACAAAAATATCACTCAGGATTGTACTATTTGTATTAAAAGTAGCTTTTAAATATACTTTTTCCTCCCATAACAGCTACTTGCAACTAAAAGGTCAGAACTTACTGCATAAAGCCATTGCATCCTCACCGCTGCCTCTGTGCAGGGATGCTTCTCTGGGCTCAGTCCTGGAGGCTGCAGTGGGCATCAGACCTGCCTGCAGCCTGTTTGACTTGGACTCAAGGAACCCGGACTTGGCTCCTCACGCTGCCAGTGAAGAGAAGGGGTGATGGTGCCCATGTCTGTGGCCCCACATATCTCGTGGGAGGGTTGCGGGTACGAGCTGAGGTCTCAAGGCCGTTTCTCTCCGTGGCACCACGCAGAGCGCCGGGAAGCTGTGCTAGGGCACTGCAGGAGAGGGATCCTGCAAACTCTCATTCCTGTTGTCAGTCCATTAACTGGCTCCCTCCTGCCTTCTCCTTTCTGTTTCAGCTGTTGGTAGCTATGGGTACTTCCCCACGGACGTTCCTGATCCTGGGATGTTTTCTCACAGGTAATGTTCCTCAGTCCTCTAAGCCCCTCCACCCCCACCCCTTTGTAAATCTGTATTTAAGTTTGCTTTCATTATGCTTACAATAACAAATGCCAAATGGTTGCCAGCTGGCTACAGGCTCGATTCTTCTGCCCTTCCCTTCGGTAGGCTAAGAACTACCGAGACAAGGGTGCTTTTGCTAGCCTGTGCTGGCGACTTTGGCACCCCTACAGCTTCTATAACCTTCCTCCCGACTTACCTGCCTGCGCAGGGAAAGTGAGCCTGCCTACCTCCCGCTGCCCCAGCTCTGCCCCACTGGGGTTTCTCCAGCAGCGTGGTGCCGGCGAGGCTGCCTGTGTGGGCTCCCTGCGTCCTCCCACGCCGCACCACCTAACCGCACTCGCCGGGGCTGCCTGCCGAGCTTCCCAACATCTGCCGAGCGAATGGTGCCGGGAGGGGAGGGCAGGGTTTGCCACAGGGTGCCAAATATAGAAAGGGCCTTGTAGGCTGAGATAACACATGCAGGAGTGAGAAACCGGTTTCAAAGACAGTCTGGATTCCTGCTGCTGGTTTATTGCACAGACCCCACTTTCACACCACGGGCCTAAGTGCCTGTTTATCGTGGACTGCCCTATCTGTTTTGTACCGGTCCTTTGATAGACTGAAACAGCAAATCTGTTTCCCTGGTGAATTCTCCATTCTTTTAGGGTGTGGATCCCCTAATTTTCCTTCTAGGAGTTGGACCTGTACCAACCCACTTACAAATTACCTAGGCTTGCAAATCTGAGCCTCTAACTGTAGACTGCATCTGAAAACCAGTGCCATCTACAACATCTAGTTCAGCGAATTACAGTTTTATTTGGCTATAAACCTTCTGTACATTTTGGCTAGAGGTAGACTTGATGCACAAATTTTGGATCTAAGCCCCTGCTCTGGCCCTTTGCAGAAATAGAAGCCAGATGTAAAATGCAGGTGTTGGTTTTGGGAAAAGGTTTCTAACTTTCAGTTGTGAGCTTACTCAAAGATTGACAGAACTGCTGGTTTCCTGACCGGTGCTGTAAAGACCTGTAAGATGCCCGTGACCCAGCTGCCAGGGTGTGGGATTCACCATCCTGCATCCAAGCCGTGCCCACATTTGGGGCTGGGAAGCTGAGGTGTGGATTGGGAGCCATCTCTAACTTCACCTCTGTCTTTCACCTCATGATTTGACAAACAGAAGTGAGCAAGCAAACACTTAGCATTTCAAAGTGAAGCCGTTTGCCATCCATTGGGCAAAGCTCTGGCTTTTAACAAGGGCAGATTTCCTGGGACATCATCTGAAATTGGCAGGAAAACAGCTACTCTGGATCCACTCTGCTTTATTTCAAACCTGCGCTGAGGCTGTTCTGTGTGTTCACATGCTATTTATTCATGTCTTTTTGCAGGACCGTTCCTAACACTTTGCCAGCTTCCTCTGCCGACTATTGTTCCTAATAGGAATGAAATGGTGGTACAGCTCAATTCCAATTTCACGCTCAAATGCTCTGGAGACAGCGAAGTGAACTGGCAGTACCCAGTGACCGAGGGAAGCCACAGGATAGACATTAGACATGAAGAAAACAACAGTGGCCTCTTCGTGACGGTGCTTGAAGTAGGAAATGCCTCAGCCGCTCATACGGGCTTGTATGTTTGCTATTATAACCACACTCAAGTGGAAGATGGGGAAGTGGAAGGGAAGGACGTCTACATCTATGTGCCTGGTAAGTGGGGGATGCCGCAGCCCTACCCAGAGGTTTGGATGAGAGCGCTGAACTGTGAATATTCAGAAGAGATGTATTGCTGGTGGCAATTTGCTGTCAGAGGAAGATAAAATGACCCCAGAGCCATTTCCTAACGCGTAGATCAAGCCCAGCCCCTGTGAGTCTATGTTCCTCTTTCCTTCTATTGGCTTTCACTTTTTTGGTAAGAGTTTTAGTTCTCAAGAAGAGGGATGAATTCACAACTTCAGACCTAAGGTCTTCTGGCCACCATGGGCTGGGTAGTTGACCTTGGTGGCCAGGTCAGCTCAGCTATGGGAGCATGTCCAGCCTTTGTGTTTGCCTGGCCCCCAGGTGAGGACTGATGTCAATGCCAGTCCATTCAGGAGTGACTTGGGTGGATCTTTTGGGATGTGTACAGACCAAACCAGTGCCATGTCTGACACTAAAGCAGCTGCCAGATGAGGAAGGCCATATCTTGTTCTTAACCTGAATTAGACTTGAACTGAGAATTGCAAAAAACTCGTGTGTGCACAGGGCCTGGGAAATGTAAAGCAACGGAGACGTCTTGGGGGTGGCTGTCACGAGGGAGGGTGAAATGAGAAGTGTTATTGCTGGCCAGTCTGATGCAAGATTAAAAATATGATGTTACCATGCAGTGCCTTGTAATTTTCAGAGCAATCATAGTCTTCCCAGGCCCTGCACCGCCTTTCTCTTTGGTGGTAGAAAACCTGTTGGACCCAGAAGAAATGGCATCCCTTCTTTTTGGAAGTACCTATCCCCGGCTTTGCCCTCCCACCCCCTTGCTCCAACTGGAAATCTGTTTAAAGGCTTTCCATGCTACCCGTGGGATGAAGATCTTCATTGTCATAGCTGAGATAGGCACCAGACCCACAACTGACTGTGTTTGTAAAGCCCTGTCTGGATGTTTCCTCGGTGTTGGCTGGGGTTCATGGGATGAGTGGCACAACTGCAGGGCCAGGAAAGATCAAGCCAGTAGATTTTCAGTAAATATTTTGAACAGGAAACAAAAGAGAGGAGAAGATATTGCAAATCGTCCTGCAAAACTGCAATATGTTGTGAAGGAGATGATGTCTGCAACTGCAAGGAAGACCATGGAAGCGGAAAAACTCAGGAAGCACTAACGGAACTTGTTTCAAAGGCAATTTTGCAGTGGCATTAAATTTTTGCAATTCGTGATGTGTTTTTCGAGGATGGTGATCTTCGAAGAGTTGTCCTCCATTTCCCACACCAAATGTAAAGCGTTTGCGTTCATCCTTGAACCAAGATGTTTCAGCAGAGGCTGTGGGCTTTGGCACATGTATCTTGACTTCCAAACAGCTCTAATCAAATCACCAGAGGATGTTGTTGGTCTTAAGCAGTCTTATAACTCACTCAGTGAAGGAATATAAAGGCAAGAGATGGAAGAGTTCTTCAAGAGGCCTTTTTGGTTTGTTTTTTAATGCCTCTAGACATCAGCCTACCAGATTTGCAGGGCAGAAACACCCTGTAATTTTTTCCACTCACTAACCATCCAGATGTCATAAAGGCAGAAACATATCCTTTTCTCCAAATTATAGAGAATGTTTCTGTTTCCACTATAAACTTTGTCTTTACAATTGTTTTTCCTGCAATGAATTAGGAGGGCAATGGGTGGCAGCAACCCACTTTAGCCAAGGAGCATTACACTGAGACTTCACACAATATCCCATTTTCACTAACAGCACGCAGAAACCCAAACTAGGTGAATCCTGTTTCTGTTTTAAATTACAGTGGGAAAATGAATACACGGAGTTGGCAGCGCCTTTGGGATGGAGCGCTGTGTTTGGAATATTGCTACAAAGAGCCTGCCAGTGCAGCAGAAAGTCTATTGTTGGAGGGATTTGGATTGCTATTTATTAAATTTTATTATAAAGCTTCGCACAGAAGCTTCAGGCTAGCAGGGATTATTTGTTTATTCTGAATGGCCAAGTGGAGATAATTTGAGGGCTGTGCTTTTTAAGTTGGATATGTTATGCAATTATATTTTAAACTCAGGCTTTGGATTGGCTGGGTAGGAAAGTTGGCATGTATTTTGTTGACTTTAAAAGAAATAAAACTACCAGGTGTTTGTTTGCTTTTTTCTGGTTGAATACCATATTTTGAAAACCACATGCTGTGACCATAATGAACTATGTCTCGTAACTGTAATGTCGGACATGTTAGAAATGCATGAAGATAAGTACCTTGAACTATTTTTGATGAAATGTGGCTTTAATGGTATTCAACATAAACAAAACAAAACTGATTTCTACTTTTTGACATTAAAAATCTTTGGATTTTTTTTCTTTTTATTTTTTTCCCCTGCTTATATATTGGTTAGGAGACAACTACTATTACCAAAGAAAAAAAATCTAACTGAAGAAGATGAGTGATTTGTGCCGATAAAAGGCAGGATCTTTAATTTTGTGCGTGTGTGTGTGCGCGCGCGCGCGCAATGATTGTTGAACCTAAGTGCAAAATCTTGTGTCATAAAAATAGGATGGTTAAGTCCAATTTCTTCCCTGAGATTTTTTGCTGTGTATCTATCTTGGTAGAGTTGTCTATGATAAAGTGAATTCATCTTTACTTTAGTCCCCAGCAATTGCATAAGTGTTTTGACACCCAGTAGCGATTTTCTTGCTTTTTGTCACTTAAGATCATTTTGCTCTCACTATAGGAATATCTCAGAACCAGGTCTAAGGGGAATAATAATACTACTTAGCTTTTTTTTCTTGGGGTCCTTGCATTTCCTATTCTTTCCTGTTTTGTTCTTAGGTCAAATAGCAGAAATTAGATACTGCATACAATTAGCATGCCCTACCTGCAATCTCTGAAAAAGCGGACTAATGAACTATACTGTTTTCAGTTACGATCTATAAGTGGTCATTGATATCCAGTTCTTGTACATAGACCTACTACAAACAAGACAATGTAAAATTTCCTCTTGTTTTTTACAGACCCAGACATGCCTTTTGTTCCTTCTATACCAGAAGACCAGTTCATCCTAGTAGAAGAAGGTGATCCCACCATTATCCCTTGTCGGACAACAGACCCGAATGCTCAAGTGACTTTAATTAACAATTTAGACAAGGCTGTCTATGCTTTCTATGACAGCAAACAAGGCTTCATAGGGAATTTCCCTGCAGGCTCATATACATGCAAAACAATGGTTAAAGGCGTGGAGTTCAAGTCCGATGAGTTCCTCATCTATATTTTAAGAGGTATTTATTTTTGTTCATTAAAAAAAAAAAAGTAATAATATTCAGCCCAGTTCTTTCCTCACACTGTAAGAACTGCATTAGTATCAGCATCACAGGATTGTATCAGATATTTCCCTGATGATGAGCTCTTTGCTCCTCTGGTAGTATTGCTAGTTATTTACTTGCTAGTTTACGTAGCGGTTACATATGATTTTGATGAGAATAAAGTGTCCTTAACTTTATCTCCTGTCCCAAATGGCTGCAAGAAAAGTCTTCTGTAATCCATGGATTTTCATCCTCTTTGCTGAAATGTAATTTAAAAGACTGGTGTTTCCCAGCGGCTTCGAATTGTAGGACTTTGGGTAGTCTGGAAAACAGCACAATTCAAATATTTTGACAGTAAAGTTTTTACTGGCTGACAACGGATTTTCAAAGACACTCACTGATTAGCAAAATGGGAAATTGCTTTTATACTGAGTACTTTTTCACAGGAGCGTTTGACATAGGAACTTCTAATTTTAGCATAGATCATTCTTTGAGGGATTGAACAAAATGCCTATACACTTCATACTTTATGTACCCATTGCTTATATCAGTATAAACCAGCAGTACTTTCACTGAATTTTCCAGGTAATTCCTCAGTAGAGGAATGAAATGGAAATCTCGCCCTGAAATCATATCATGTGAAAATTGCATAATTTAAAAAACGAAATCTGTTTTCTTTCTCTTCTCTTAGCTACTTCGCAGCTGCCAGTTGAAATTGAAGCTCTTAAAACTGTCTACAAAACAGGCGAGACCATCGTAGTAACTTGTGTGGTCTTTGACAATGAGGTGGTTAATTTACAGTGGAATTATCCTGGGAAAGTGGTAAATATCTCTTTTTTTTATTTTATTGTTCGTTTGAATATTTGTAGTTACTTATTGGGGAAGAAGGTGGGGTTCTAAAATATTCTTCTCTTCTCTGAATGAGGACAGCTGAGGAGAGAAAACAGAGTCATTTCTTTTACTTTTAGGTTACCAGAAAAGAAAGTCAGCCCCAAAAGTTAGAGTTTGCTGTTAGTAAGTATGCAAAGCATGAGAGGAAGGTGAGGTGTGACTAGGAGTCCATCCTTGGAGGGAGGAATGCTGTCTCTCAGGTCTTGTGGTTCGAAAAAAGAAATGTTGTGGAAATAGAAAGATCTAGGAATGTGTTGGACATCTGCAGAGAGCTCTGCTGCTGGAAGTCTGAATCTGAAATGGCTCTCTTAAACTGTGGATTCTTGGGCACAGTAGAGGATGATGAAGAATCAAGTTCATAGACTTAATTGTTCTTCATCATGCAGGTGTTCATTAAAATGACTCTTGCATTCAATGTACTCACTAGTAAGAACTGCCTAGTAAGAAAACCTTAAAACTTTTGGAGAACCTCAGAAGTTTTCAAACTGGCATTAACATCCTTCTGCAGTGAAAGTTTTTATTTGTTAGACCCTGTCCCTGTCAACAGAGAGTTTCAGAATATCCCATGTAAAAAGTTTGGTCACTGAAGGGATGGAGTCATTGAAATGACTACCTAATTGTGACTCCAAATCCTATCTTTTATTTAAGTAAGTTAAGAGCCCAAGAGAACAAAAATAATTTGAGAAGGTTTTGTTCTGTTTTCCATGTTGCACGTTATAAACTTTGCTGTATGCCCCCTTTCAAAAATGTCCCCAGTGTATTTTTGTTCCAGCCTCTCATGATAACAAGGTCTACCATTCTCACCATCCTTTTACTCGCAGCAGTCTTCTCCTTGCCAATAAATTATTCTTGTTTTGAGAGCAGGCAGAACATAGCATCTAGCAATGGGTTACTTTTTGTCTGGTGGAGGGAATGAAAATTCACTCTACTTCATGGGAACTAAACAAATAAAATTCAAAATAAAACCCCACAGCTTCTATGTCTGAGGAGAAGGTAGCGCAAAAGCAGTAAAACATTCTTTCAGGCTGCTCACCCAAATTGTGAATGTTTTTTTTTCGAGCGAACAAAATATGAGCTCTCAACCTCCTCATCCTTCTGTGCCTGCTTCCAAAAGGGTGTATTTTTATAGACACACCTTTTGTGCCTGTGGCTGAAAATACAACCCTGACTGAGTAAACAAGTCTTCTGCCATACAGGGTTTAGATGGTTGGTCTCACTCCAGTGACATCATAAATCCTCCACGGTGTACTTTCAGCTCAGTTACTTAAGTAAGGTTTTTTTTCCTTCTCCAAACTACAGAAAGAAAAAGGTCTCATAAAACTTGATGATATCAAAGTCCCATCGCAGAAGCTGGTTTACACCTTGACCATTCCTGAGGCATCAGTGAAAGACACAGGGGATTATGAATGTACTGCTCGGCATGCAACCAAGGAGGTTAAGGAAAATAAGAAAGTAGTCATTACAGTTCATGGTATAGTCTCATTTTAGTGTCCAAAAATTATTAACGTGTTGGAAAAATGCTGCAGAGAGTTGTTTACGCAAGGCATTTTTGTTTACAGACAAAGGGTTCGTTCACCTGGAGCCTCAGTTTAGCCCTCTGGAAGCTGTCAATCTACACGAAGTCAAAAACTTTGTCGTCGATGTGCAGGCATACCCAGCACCAAAAATGTACTGGTTGAAGGATAATGTGACTCTGATTGAAAATCTTACTGAGATTGTTACTAGTTCAAACAAAGTCCAGGAAACAAGGTAAAAATATTCTTCTGACTCTTACTTTGCCATATTGACTTGAGTTTCTCCCCCAGAAACATAAGCACTGCTCCTGCTCTCTCTTTCCACTGCAGTTTGTTATTTCATCCTCAGTGGCATTTAAAAATAATTTCTTTGTTTTCTGCTCTGAAGGACAATGCCTAATCTGCCTCTTTTTATTCCCCTGATAACATCAACCTCTCCAAATCATAGGAATCTTAGTTTCTGAGCACTTAGCCCCTTCAGTCCCTCCAATATGTCTCTGTGCCAATAATTTCTAGCTATTTCCAATAATATCAGAGGTTTTGTCAGATCACTGCAGAATATAACTATGTCCATTTCTTTCTTATTGTATTTTGGTAGTTATTTACTGTTTGAGTAATGATTTTAGTGTAAAGACATGCTAGAAATTCTAAATGTCACTACAGTATAATCTCTACATACCCAAATTGCATGTTGCACTAAAGTGAATTTTTTTTTATGCCTGCCCTAAAAATACAAGCAAAAACTCTCATTCCTATAGGTTTCAAAGTATATTAAAGTTGATCCGGGCCAAGGAAGAAGATAGCGGATACTATACTTTGGTTGCTGAAAATGAAGATGAGATTAAAAGAATCACCTTCTCCTTGCTAATACAAGGTAAGGAGCCCCAAAGCCTCGCCCACCAGAACTGATGGCACACAGCAAAGACTTCATCCACTTACACAACGGTTTGCCTGGAGTATTGAGACAAGAAAGGCGTGAAACAGGGTGTCCAGAGGAGTGCGTGCGTGCCGAGTCCTTGGAGTTCTCGTACCCTGATCCTGGCTTTCACTTCAACTCTGGCCTTGAGCCAAAAAGAAACTTTATCCTCCCGCCTAACTTACTCCAGCTGACAGCGAGGATGATAGCTCATTTAGTATGACATGAGGACGTGGCATAAGCTCAGCACTCCCTTTTCGTGGCACTAGCCTAGGATCTGCTCTGTCCTACAGGAGTTAAGGATGTCCTGGACGAGTTGAGGTCTCTAGCTGTCACTAAGCTGTCGATCAAACATACCTGTCCTGATTTATTTGAAATTTCAGGCTGCATTTGTAGATTTTGATGAATATTTTGACAAACTGCTGTCTCTTTCCCAGTTCCAGCCCTGATCTTAGACCTCGTGGACAATCACCATGGTTCTGCAGGGGGGCAGACAGTGAGGTGCTTGGCAGAGGGGACCCCGCTTCCTGATGTGGAATGGCTAGTTTGCAAGGACATTAAAAAGTAAGAAAAGCGGGTGCTGTGTTATCTAAAATATGACTTGTTGCATCCTTGATTAGCTTAACATTATTAGTTGCCATACCATGTTTTCCTCATCAACGGCCAGTAAGTTATAGATAATTCTTTTCTTTTTAGAGGCATGTTGCTTATATTTCAAGAGAGGTTGTCAAGGGCAGAGAAGTCCAGGAAGGCTGGACATTTTTCAAGAAGGAAATCTTAAATGTGCAAGAGTAGACTGTTGTCATGTGCTGAAAGACTAGCTGATGGGGAAGAAGGCCGGCTTGGCTGAACAGAGAGCTTTGGCTGGAATTCAGGAAAAAAAGACTTTATGACGTTTGGAAGAAGGGGCAAGCAACTCAGGAGGATTGCAAGGATGTTGTGAGGTTATGCAGGAAGAAAATCAGAAGGATCAAAGCCCAACTAAAACTTAATCTGGCTACTGCTGTAAAAGACAATAAAAATGTTTCTATAAATACATTAGCAACAAAAGGAGGGCTAAGGAGAATCTCCATCCTTCACTGGATGTGGACAGAAAGAGCGATGAACGGTGAGGAAAAGGCTGAGGTACTTAATGCCTTCTTTTCCTCAGTCTTTAATAGTAAGACCAATTGTTCTCTGGGTGCCCACCCCCCTGACCTGGAAGACAGGGAGCCGAATAAAGCCCCCCAAATCCAAGGGAAAGTGGTTAGTGACCTGCTACACCACTTAGACACACACAAGTCTATGGGCCCAGATGGGATCCACCCAAGGGTACTGAGGGAGCTGGCAGAAGTGCTCACCAAGCCACTTTCCAACATTTGGAAGTGGTTGAGTCACCATCCTTGGAGGTATTTACTAGCCATATAGATGTGGTGCTTAGGGACATGGTTTAGTGGTGACTTGGCAGTGCTAGCTTAACGGTTGGACTTGATGATCGTAAAGGTCTTTTCCAAAACAATTCTATGATTCTGTAATTACAATTTTCACCTTCAAAGTGTTTTAGACATGTGGAGTAGTTACTCCTGTTTTTGCTAGTTCTAGACTGGCTCCTTCTGTGGCTGGTAGGAGGCAGGGTTTTTCCTGGGAGGTTATCCACCAGGGAGAGGGATACCATGCATGGAAGAAGGCTAGGAGTCCTAGGAACCTCCCAAGTGTGTTCTGCTTTCATTGTGTTAAAATCTCTTGCTGCCTGATGGGATGATTGTCCTCCTAGCCCTACCACAGGGTATAGCACAAGGAGAAATAGAGATCCATCGAGTACTATAAGTCTACAGGTTACATAGTGACACCAAGCTATACCAGACATGCTGGGCTGCATTGTCAGGCCCTCAAAGTGGCAGCAGTAATGAGGATCATAAGGCAAATTATTCTGAGGGAAGAAAGATGTAGACTTTTCACAGAGGTGGTCTTAAGTATTTCTGGTCTTTAAAATGATCGTTGTCAGAAGAAATAGGGAAAGGCAATTGCTGATCTGTTCGCTCTTCTTTATCCATACCTATGCCCAGCTCCCATTTCCCTTGTTATTCTTCTCTGCAGGTGCAGCAATGACACCTCATGGACTCTTTTGACTAATAATATCTCTGATATACACATGGAAGCCCACCTGGATGAGAAAAACATGGTGGAAAGCCAGGTGACCTTCCAGAAGGTGGAGGAAACCCTGGCTGTGCGATGTGTGGCAAGGAATGACCTTGGTGCTGTTACTCGGGAACTGAAGCTTGTGGCTCCCAGTGAGTTTGCTTTGTCCTTTTGTGAAATTACAGCAGCCAGCTTGACCCCTCTCTAACAGACCCCAGTCTTAATAGATAGAAATATGAATTGTTGCAGATAAAAATAAATGAAAATGGATTTTTTTTCCACCCTGAGACATCTGAGGATGAGGCATTCTACAGGTCTTTATGGTGCATCTGTTTTTCACTTATTAGGTGGTTCCATCATTAATTTTATCATTTTATGGCCACTGGCTATGGGATGTTCTTCTAGACAATCTCTGCATTTGTTTTTGAAACAGGAAGGCAGAGCAGCTCTGGGCTTGGAAAGACTTTACAGTCCCCAGCCCCAGGAACTACTCCTGCCACATCTGCAGGACATGGGAAGTGCGATGGTAGGGGAGGTGGGTGTCTTATGTATGTGTCATGTTCCTCATGGCTCAGGAGGAAAACATGATCTGTCTTTTTACTCCACAGCCTTGCGATCAGAACTAACAGTGGCTGCTGCAGTCTTAGTGCTTTTAGTGATTGTGATAATTTCGCTGATTGTCCTGGTCATCATATGGAAACAGGTAACGTAGAAAAGTATTTCAGTTTGGATGCTGAGCTCTGCTAGGTTTTGATCTGCTCTGAAGTCAGGCACAGGACTAATGGTTGGTTTTGCATTCAATGTGCTTTGCAGAAGCCACGGTATGAGATAAGATGGAGAGTCATTGAGTCTATCAGCCCTGATGGTCACGAATACATTTATGTGGACCCAATGCAACTGCCTTATGACTCCAGATGGGAGTTTCCTCGAGACGGGTTAGTGCTTGGTAAGTTTCCTCTAAGGGACTAATCCCATCCTTCTCTGGGGAGAAGGACGATTAAGGACAACTCAGAGGTCTCTGCTACTGGGATTTGCGATGTAACTCATGGCCATGAAGTCCAGAGCCTCTCTGTACCTATCTGTTCTCCTGTTCTCCTACCACATTCTCTTATTCCCCTACAGTGGGGGAAGCCTTGAGCTCCTTGTGTTAGTGTCTCCCAAACCTCCATTGCAGCTCTGTTCCGCGTGCCCCGCATGCCGTGCCCACCCTCACATGGCTAAGGTGGCCTCTCCCAGCGTTACGTTTCCTCTTCAACACTCAGTTCTGCTAAGGCACCCGCAAAAAGCGCATTAGCGTTTTTTACTTGCAAGACTTTTATAGACTTATGTGTAGAGGCCAAGGAAAACCTGCAAGTAGTTATGTAGTTTTATTGTTTTTTAAAGTATTAATCCATGATGTGCATGTATCAGTGCTGAGTGCATAACTTATTTTTGTGGCTACTGTCGTTCTTCCTTCCCCTCCTGCTTTCTTGCTTTGTTATCCCTGCCTTGGAGTTCATACAGATTTCAGTT
Organism: Balearica regulorum gibbericeps; assembly: GCF_011004875.1. Classification (NCBI taxonomy): domain Eukaryota; kingdom Metazoa; phylum Chordata; class Aves; order Gruiformes; family Gruidae; genus Balearica; species Balearica regulorum. The sequence continues at coordinate 52,240,184 of NC_046187.1, read as the reverse complement.
AGTAATTGCTTCTTCAGGACTGGCCCCATTTTGTCGTTTATATCAATTGAAAGTGTAATGATTATAGACAATTTTAATGTTCTATCCAGATAGTGCTTTAAATCCACAAGGCATCCCACTCTTGGAGGTATCTGTACACAAGTTGCATACACAAAATACAGGAGAACAAAACTAAAGATGTTTTTAGTCTGATATATTTTAAGAAACACACACACTCCCCCCTAATCCCGCCCCCCCCCCCCCCCAGTTCTCCTTCCCCCATCACAGAGAAAGAATTGATGTTAATTCTTGAAAGAAGCAGCACAAAAAAATTTCTGGTTCAGGAACGATATCCTTTAATTAAATTCATGTTGCTAATTGAAAACTAGAGGAGGGTGGATATTTAATGGAATTATTTTATTACAACCCAGACTTTAATTATATGCCTAAATAGGATTTGTCAGATCTGAGCTGTTAACAGACCACCACTGTGACTTTGTCTCCCTCTGACTCATGAGCACCAGCCTACTTCAATGCCTTCCTGTTTACAAGTATATTCAGCATAGTCAGTGCTTGAAAAACTAATGCTATACATCCTTTGAGCGATCTGGATTGTGCAAGTGTTCTTCTTGACACGGTTAACATTTACCTGCTGGCAGTTTTGCCATATGAAATGCTTGCTGGTGGGGACCTCTTTTGTTTCTGGGGCTGATAATTCTGGTTTGTGTGGGTTTTCTCTTACTGAAGTGGGAGATGGCAGCAAAGCATTTACACCTTTAGCTCAGGGAGGCTCGGAAACAGGATACAGACCCATTTTGGCTCATTCAGATGAGCATTTCCCATCCTAGCTGTGCAAGCCAGCTGGCATTTGTTTGTTTTTCCAGCTAGTAGTGCCTGGAGTACAGCGCTGGGTTAAATGCCAACTCTGAATGTTGGCTGGCTGGAGTTTCAATTGACAAATTCGGGTTTCACTGCAAATTTCGCCTTGCTATTGCCACTCTACAATGTATGTAATGCTCTGCTGTTTAGTTTGGTGTGGACTGATAATCCTAGTTCAGGTTTAGCCAAAGTAGCATCCAGCTAAGAAGGTTGTGTCTGGAACAAGCGCACAGACTTCACCTTTGTATTGGTGTCCCCCCGAGCAGAAAACCAGCACCTCTCTGACAGGCTCAGCAGATAAGATCTGTGGATGGGTACAGAGGCTGAAATAGCTCTCTACCCCAAGCGTGGTCCCTCCGTTAGTTGGAGGAGCCTTGAGCTGCTATGTCTGCACAGTCCCTCTGTGGTGGAGAAGCCACATTGCTCCTCCGGCGTGCAGATCGCAGCAGTGCCTTTACGCTAAGAAAAGTAAACACACGCTATAATTTTGGGCTCCACTGAAGGCCTCGACATCAAGAATATGATGGCATTACAGATGCCTCCAGCTCTTAAGTAGTCAGCTCCCACCTGGCTCCAAATATCAAGTGTAAAACAGATGGGGCTTGGGCTATGTCTGCGGAGAGGGGTGAAAAGGGGAAACAGCAGCGATCGCTCCCTGCCATTCCGGAAGGGCTCTCACCGTCTCCACGTGCACCCTGTCTCAGCAGAGGTGATGGAGGGGGAGATGTGCGCCTCGTGCTCAGCCGACAATATGGTTTGGGGAGGAATTGGCTTGTGAAGACAAGAAGATCAAGGAGTATCAGAAAATGCCATCACATTCTGAAGGGCTGCATCCTGCCATGTGGCTCCCAGACTTTCAGTCTGAAAAGTTTCAGGGGCCAAATTTCAGACTCAGGTTGTTTGAATTAGTCTGAAATTTAGTGGGAAGCTTTCTCACATCCTGACTGGGAAGAATAACCTTGGGAGCACAGGAATCTTGAAAAGAAATTGCATCGGTTTTGCATGCATGACAAACTACACTGTCATAGTCTTGAAGTTTTTCATGGTAACTCAGCTAAGCCTGCTTTAACCATTGCTTGTGTTTGGCTGGAAATTTTTCTTTTAAAAGCATGCATACAATAAAAGTAGGGGCTGTAGCTAGAGGTTAGCAGGAACATATGGCATTGCGTGCCAGGTAACACCTTCAGAAGTGTAAAGGCGGCAAGTTCAAACTGCAAACGAAGGTCAAAGACAAAATGCCCTATATTTCCATAGTAAAAGTCACTACTTAGTCTTCCTGTGCTGGAAGATAAAAAGTAGCATAAAGTAAAACAGAGAGATTTCAGGAATATGAAAATATCCTGGAATCTGAAGGTCATATATGGGTTTGTTCACTAAGTGTTGCCTTACTAAACTTGCTCTTCAGTATGAAACCTGTGAAATACAGTATTTTGGAGTATGTTTGTGCAGTCCATATTTCTCTAAAATCTTGCTCAATCTGTACACAATTCTTTTGCACACTGTATCCATATCAGAAGACAGGATATGATAATCCAAATTTTTTGTCTAAATTGATTTGTGGGAAGAGTAAAGTGTGTATAAACATTAGCCATTTCATTACAGCACTTGGAAATTTGCAATAAAATTTGTTCAAGCATACGAAACACACTTGTAGGTTAAACTTCAGAGGACTTTCCCCTCATATGTGATCAACATGTGTCTCAGCTTCTTGCAGATGACTGAGGGTCCTGCCTGTCTATTTCTAAATGTGCTGCTGATGTGCTTCAGTTTATCTTACCACCAGATGTATCCAGCATTGATATAACAGCCCGAAACTACAGCTAAGGAGTCCGATTCAGATTTTTCAGTAAAGGACACAACTGTACCATAGTCAGGTGCTGACTGAGGCAGAGTAGCCGACTGAAACATAGGAGAACCAATGATTAGAAAGGGTAAAATGGGGGTGACAAGGCAGAGCAGGAGGCAGATTTGAATGAATTTGAGTTGTTCCTCAGAATCCCTTTCCTACAAGCTCTCCCGTGCAGATATGATCCTGACTGCTTACTTTTATTTAGAAATTGTACTTAATGACTGCATTTCTTTAAAATATATTTGCCTTTTCTGCTTAACAACAACAGCAACAACCCCACTACCACCACTAACTATAATAATCCCAGGTGTCTGGCTAAGTGAGTGTTCTCATTCCACGCAAGAACAGCAACCTGTAGAGGAATGGCAGCAGGAAACAAGGTAAATTGCTGTTACTTTCTGAAATAAGTAATGCTCTCCCTTGTGTTCAGGTCGAATCCTTGGCTCTGGTGCGTTTGGAAAAGTAGTCGAAGGGACTGCATATGGATTGAGTCGTTCTCAACCAGTGATGAAAGTAGCTGTGAAAATGCTGAAACGTAAGTTGTCACAGTTCCATTTCCCAAGCAAGGTAGTGCATGTTTTTATAGGGTTATTTCAGCATTGCTTGTGTATAAATAGTTTCCCCGTATCTGAAGTTGAAAATGACCTGCGGAATGACTGAAATTTAAAATTACATCTTAGATGATTGCTTCATGGCGTTTTCAGTATCCAGGCTTCTGGAAACATCCAAAATTTGGTTTTAGCTGTATGGATCATAGCAGCCATAACTCAGCAAGTTCAGAAAAAGATAAAATAACCATGAATGTTTGTGAACAAATGAAAGCAATACAACAGAGCAGAAATAGGCAGCTCTTGTATAAGAATCTTAAATTCACTGAAGATTTCCTGTTCAGGAGCTGAGAATCTAATGCAGTGATTCTGGAGGAACCATGAGGACCTTTGTGTTGAAACGAGCAGCTTGTAAAGTGCCTCTGTGTCACCTGGGCAAGCCACTGTAGCCCTGGAGAGGGGCAAACAGACTGGGTCAGCTATTGAACTGCATCAAATGAGTCATTTATTAGTGATTTGTGACTCCTCCTCAGGTTTTAAGAAAGCCCCTTCTCAATCTTCTTCAAGAAACCACGGTAGAAATGCTCTAATGAGGCAAGCAAAGACCGATCATTTGCTGTTGTGAAAAAGATGATTGCTCTCACTGAGTGGCTGGTGTGTTTTTTCAACAGCTACAGCTAGATCCAGTGAAAAACAAGCGCTCATGTCTGAACTGAAGATAATGACCCATCTTGGGCCCCACCTGAATATTGTGAATCTGCTTGGAGCTTGTACAAAATCAGGTGGGTTTGGCTGACAAAATGGAGGTTTGCTGTGGAGCCATTGTTCACTGTTGACAATCACACACAGCGCAAGGAAAGGATTTTAACAGCAAATATAAACAAACCTACCTGGTATTTGGTAGTAGTTACAGTCATAACTTAGTAAATCAAAATATATTAACTCCCAATACTTTTTTATGCTCGATAGTCGATTTTCTATTATCTTTGGAGTATTTTTTAAAATTGTATTTAAAAAAGACCCCACTCATCAATGCATTATTTTGCTGTATTTCATCAGGTCCTATTTACATCATCACTGAATACTGCTTTTATGGCGATTTGGTGAACTATCTGCATAAGAACAGGGACAATTTCCTGAGCCGACACCCAGAGAAGCCAAAGAAGGATTTGGATATCTTTGGGATGAACCCAGCCGATGAAAGCACGAGAAGGTGGGAAAAAGGGAAAAAAACTCCTACAACTTAAGAAAATGTCATCACTAAGCCTTACTCCATGCTTCTTATTCCTTGGCTCAGAGCCCTCCCTAATTCTTCCCATTAGACTTCTATTTATCAGGTTTTGGACCACTGCTGGTTCTCTATAGGCATCGATTACTTAGAGTCTTCCCCCAAAATGCTAGGCACACATACTCATGGGAGCACAGATTTTGCAGACCTTTCAAACGAACTCCCCTCTGCCCAAGGTAATGTAAGAGATATATGACTCTAGAGAAAAAAATAATATCCTTACAGGACCCCAGCAGTCCTGCACCTGCCTCGTTACAGGATCGTCTCTGGAGCACACAGTCAGTCTCCTTCCTTCTTCCCTACCTGATCCTGAGGTCTCAAAGAACGTTTCTAGTAAGAAACCACAGCTTCATGTTCCCCTTTTCTGTAAGAACATCGTTTTGCCTCTAACCACCAAGTTTTACAAACAAAGCACAACTACCAGGTTTCCTTTTTCCCCTGTTGGGGGAATTTCCACTGTCTAAATTCCTTCCCTTCAAATAACCTGGCAGAGTTTGTTCTCCAAGCTCAAGTACTCTCCCTGAGTACCTACCAATGGCTTAGCTAGTCTCAATAGTTTCCTTACAGTTCATGCTCATCCCATAGCTTTTTCTAGATGATGGTCAAGGAAGATTGCCATCAAACATTCAGTAATAAAGCAATAAAATTAGCCAGGATGTAGAAGGTGAACAGAGATTCCTTCAAAAAATTACTCAGGAAAATAGACTGTCTGACTTGGTAGCTGAGTACAGACAGGGCTACTCATTTGAGCATGGCTTTGCTCAGCAGGGCTGGATTTGATGCAGACTGTTTGGGTGAATAAATTACATCTATCATTTGGAATACCTTCAACTAAAAGCCCTAGGTCTTAATACCTGAATTCAGTGGGATTTTGGGAAGTTAGACAATATATGTTTACATACTAGACTACTGACAAAAGGGTAAGTTTGAAGCACTTGTGTTTGACTACAGTAATATATGGTAACATGTTCTAATATGTGGTAATACATGGCTATGTTGTAATACATGATCTTTATGTATTCCCTATGAAGAAGTCAGCTTTTACACTCCCGTTTCCTAGAAATACAATTGCATACCCTAAGAGAACTGTTAGACCTATAGGGTGTGTGGCAGGGAAGTCACCTGGGCAATACTAGCTGATATACCTGTATTTTTTCCCAATTTCAGTTATGTGATACTATCCTTTGAAAACACTGGAGAATACATGGACATGAAACAAGCTGATACCACTCAGTACGTGCCAATGCTGGAAAGGAAGGAGGGATCTAAATACTCTGATATTCAGAGATCTGTGTATGATCGGCCTGCTTCATATAAGAAGAAATCTATGTCAGGTAACGTAGAATTGTCCCTTCTGCATACATCATTAATACAAATAATTCTTATTTTTGCCCTCTATGATACGGATGTAAACTCCTCAGCTGTGTTCTGTCAGCATGTGAGTCTAAGCTGTAAGCTAAAAGCTTATGATTTTTGTTACGCTCTGGGCAGGAGTGCACGGTCCTGGAGCAGAAGGGCTCCAGTTGTGTATTCGGTTCCATGCTGAAGGGCTGAGCGGCTGTGCTCTGCAGCGGGGCTGTAGGCACTCTTTGGAGGCAGTGATTTTATTAGTCCTGTAGTTTGCAAGATTTTGAGCAATAGCAATGAACAATAATGATAGTAATTTATATTGCTCTGTTTCCACTTACATTTCACATTAACTGACACTTACCAAATGCAGAACACTCCCAAATACTTTCCTGGATTATGTAATGAAGATAATGAATGCATCCCATTCCCCGGCCCTGTTCTCAGAAACCAAATATGCTTTGCTTTAAAAATAGACACCGTCACTTCTGCCTCTAGGCCTCAGAAACTGAACCACATCCAGTTCCAGATTTACATGGCAGACTAATGTACTCATATTGTGCTCTAGGACAGTCGGGGTAAATGAATCACTGAATTTTGACTGGGTTTTTTGCTGACATCTTTCATAAAAAAAAAAAAAAAAAAGATCCGTTGCCATAGAATTCCTGACCCTTTTTGCTGGTATTGGATAAGTCCCAGTGAATATTTGCTGGGAAACACAACAGTGTTCAGCAAAAGTAAACGGCAAAGAATGTACATGTGTGCACAAAAAATTATTGAAGGCACCACCTCTAAATAAATGTTTTTGTACCACATGCTGAGTATTGTAAACAACCTGTATAAGACCTCAGTCCACCTTTTTAACTTCACCTTTTCCTGCAGTTCTCTGGGGAAAAAAATACAGGAGAAAAAACAAACCCTATATTTAATACTGGGTGTTTTTAAGAATGCAGTATCTGTCAGTGACTGATGCAGATGCTAAAAGTGGTTAGTTACTATGAAAAGACTGGTTTGGTAATGGTATTCTGTTAAAGAATCATGATAGGTAGGGGGAAATGGATGCTGCTTTCACACTCCACAGCACAAACACATTTTTCTCGCTTTTTCAATAGAATCAGAAGTCAAAAACCTTCTTTCAGATGACAGTTCGGAGGGCCTCAGCCTACTGGATTTGCTGAGCTTCACATACCAGGTTGCACGGGGAATGGAATTCCTGGCTTCTAAAAATGTAAGTAAATAAAAAAGTAAGTAAAATGTATGGAAGTGTAAAAATGTCTTCATCTCCAACTATGGGTTTCAATTTAGATTCTGAAGACATGACACAATGTAATATTTTTTGGGGGGTTGTAAACAGCTTTCTCACTTACCTGGAAACTGAGATCACCATGTTTGGAAAAATCAAAGCAGCAGTCAGTCCTCCTCTCCCACTGCAGCCTACAACATTCGTGGGGTCAGCGCGCCAGAGATGGTGGTGGATCTAGGCAGGGTCTGGGTGGAGAGTCCACACAGCCACAGACTAGCATGGTCAGAAATGTAGACGTATCATTAGTACATGATGGGTAGAAGGGGAAAGGGTGGCGTCACTTTTGTCTCCTCCCCATTGCAGTGCATCCACGTGAGCCCTTGCTGGTTCTGAGCACTGGTGCCTCCCTGCCCCTGTTAGTGGGGCAATACAGGTGCCTGTTCAGTAGAAGGTCTTGTTAAGACTGTGCCCAGAAAGTCAACAGATCTTTTTCAGGGATCTTTGCAAGAAGAATGGCCCTTGTGGAATTAGCACATCCTTGAACAACTTAATTTCTCTCCGTACAGTGTGTGCACCGTGACTTGGCAGCTCGTAATGTCCTCCTGGCTCAAGGAAAAATTGTGAAGATCTGTGACTTTGGGCTGGCTAGAGACATCATGCATGATTCCAACTACGTCTCCAAGGGCAGCGTACGTACTTAATCTCCTGAGCTTTGCTTTAACTGCAGTGAGAAGTGTCAGGTTTAAACACTGTTTAATTTTCTTGCCATTCAGAGTTCGTTACACTAATTGACCATTGGGATGAATGCTCCTGAGAACAATTTTTCTTCAGTTCATTAATTCCTGTAAATATCCTAATTCTGCTTGAAAGCTGAAAATTACTTGGCCACACTGAATACTTCACAGGCTGAAATTTTAACTGGCAAGTTTTGTGACTGGATAAATTATTGAGGAACTGTCATTATAATATGTGGAGTAGCGACACATCAATCAATGACATATCAGATCTAGATCAGCAGTGCCAGCTTTTGTATCACACCTTCAATCAGTCTGGTCAGTTGCTAGTACTCAAATGAATACAGTTAGGGCTTAATTATCTTTTGTGGGGAGCAAATAGTAGCACGGTTTATAATCCTGGTACCTTTGTGTTATAAGGAATTAAAAATAAACACTAGCCAGGTTAACACAACTTTTCTTGTAAGAGAGAAGTTAATCCTGGCTATCAAATAACAATTGTAATGGGAAGCATTTCTTTAATGATGAATCTGTGTGATTTGGGGTTTCTTTCTTTTTGCTACAGACTTTCCTCCCAGTAAAATGGATGGCACCTGAAAGCATTTTTGACAATCTGTACACAACATTAAGTGATGTCTGGTCTTATGGCATTCTGCTGTGGGAAATATTTTCTCTTGGTATGTACTGTGAACACTTTCTTCTGTGTAGTGATTAAGCTTTTACAGTTCAAGGTGTTCTACATGAAGTATTTAAAATTCTACAATAAAAATATATATGTGAAATCAACTGTTAATTATTCTTCTATAGGGGTTTTCAGATCCCAGTGTTAGGTGTGAAGTAAAATGTCCATACTCTCCCAAAATTCTCCTTAGATTTTTTTTTGGAAGATACTTTTTTTTTTTTTTTTTTTTTTTTTTGGCTAGAAAACTGAAAGCACTGAGTGAAAAGCTTTTGTGGAAAAGTATTGGTGTCTCTGGGCCAGGATGGATTTTCTGGCTGATATGAGAAGGAACATGCTTCCCCCTTGCAACGTGGTGCCTCGGGCTGCAGCCCAGCCCAGCAGCTGGTTTGAAACAGTCTCTTCATATATATTTCAAAAGAGCCCGTCTTAGTCCCATTACAGAATAAAAACAAATGTCAATCTTCTGGGACGCTGATTTCTCATTTCCAGGTCAGCACTGTTCACACAGTTGGTTTATGGCAGCGTAAAGTGGTTATGACAATGTATAGCAGTTACAGACAATGTACAGTTCCCAGCTGGGAAGAGCCTGGCTCTTTCCTCAGCCTGATTAATTAGCCTCCCGGGTGGGTGGCTGGCCTGCTTCAGTAACTCTGCGTTGCCCAGATTTACTCTGAGCAGAATCAATCAATATCACGCCTGTATGGCATCTACTACTGCCCCACGGCAACCCCAAGCCTAATGTTATTTTCTAGGATAAGTTGTCATATAGCTACTTCTCAGAAAACAGCAGTTGCACCACTATTTATGGTATTGATTACTGTAATCTCTGGGCATCATAGGATCCTGTAAATATCCATCCACCAGCATCCCTGGGAGGCATGAGAGTGCTGTTGGATAGCTCGGGAACTGAGGCACAGCTAAGCCTGTACTTCACTGCCCTACCTGTAAGAAAGGTTCTGAAGCCCAGTTTTAGGTGAAAATCCTGCTTTTGAAAGGGCTGAAGTTTCTGGAGTAGTATTATAGTATGTGTCCTCCACCTGAGAAAGATCTTTCTTGGAAAGCAAAACATATCCTCATTGGCGTTTAAGAGGGTCAACTTTGACATCTTGCAACACTGACTTCAGCTTGAATGATCCTTATACACATCAGCGACAAGCGAGCATGAATGCAATGATGTCTGTATGCTGTGGCCCCAAATGATTGCTTAACTGTGTCAGCCCAGGGGCCAAATCCAAACTTTTTAACCACCCATGCACCCAACGTGTTAGCTGCTGTCTGAAGGTGGCTGCCCAGGTGGGAAGGTGTGGGTATGGAGGGGACTGGCTCGTACTAAGGCTTTGCCCTTACAGCCAGGATGAGGAGAGTAACTCAGGCCATCTTACTCTCAGCTGTCGTGCAGGTGCCAAAGGCAATAAAACCAGACAGAGGAAGTGACTTGCCTAAGGTCGCACAGCAAGTGGCAGAACAGAGCCATGACCTCAGATCTGCCAAATGCAGGCCGATGACCTGATCTAAGTATCATCCAGCCTCTGTGCCCCATCAATACATTCTATAAACACTGTGAAGGGATTTTTTTCTAAGTAGTACCTACTTCAATCTTTCCTAGCCAGCCTTTCACATCAGGGCTTAAGGTGGTCAAGCCAATAGCTCTGATGTGAAACATTGACTAGAAAAGAATAATTTTGATGGCATGTCAAATTATATTGTTAACGCTTCTTGACATGAACAGCAAGACAGTATTTGGGAGTCTGTATGGATAACCAAGTATAGAGTAATATCTTTTCTTCTCTTTTATCTGCAGGTGGCACACCATATCCTGGCATGATGGTCGATTCTACTTTCTACAATAAGATCAAGAGTGGATACCGAATGGCCAAACCTGATCATGCTACCAATGAAGTGTACGTGTGCATTTGGCTTTTCCGCACCTGGCCAGTGTCCAGACAATTTTGTCTTTAGTTTCTGTTTGGTTACTCTTTTTCCTTTACCAATTGGTTAAATTGTTTTCCATCTTATCTGCAGGTATGAGATCATGGTGAAATGCTGGAACAGTGAACCAGAGAAAAGACCTTCTTTTTACCATTTGAGTGAAATTGTGGAGAGCTTGTTGCCTGGAGAGTACAAAAAGGTTTGCTCTTTGGAATTTTCTGTGTTTTTTGTACACTGTTTTAGAGGGAACTGTAAGTGCTCCAGCCATTAGAGCCATGGCACATCCTAACTCACGTGAATTACGTGATTCGGAGAGGGACATTGTATGTTTGCTTTCTGCATGCAAGCTTACTGAGAGAAGCAGTTCTGCAGCATTAGCTGGGAAGCAGAACTCTCAGTTTCTAATGAAAGCCTATCAACTCAATTTTTCTACTGGAGAATGGGTTTTATATATTTTCATGGGATTTTCAAAACAATGAAAGAATTCTAGAAAAGGGACTACTTGGGCCATGTGTATAATCTCCCTATCTCCCTCTTTGGACTCTGACATCAGCAAGTTTTCCCCTCATACATCTGGACAAGATCTGCCTGCCCCACCATTCAGTGTTTCATTTTCCACCTACCTTCACTCCCTTCCCTCTCTCCCGACTCCTCTTTCACATCTATTTGTCTGCTCTATGCTGCCACACTCGCTCCTGCATCGTCTAAAACCAGCTGTCTTCAAATTCCCGATCACTTGAAGATGCTGGGCTTCTCTATCCAGGTGTTGCTGTCTCATAGAGCAGAATATCTGCTGGGTTAATGAATCAGAGCTACCCATCTGAAGAAAGGTGGTCTTAGTGAATAACATCTAATCAGGAGTTTGAAATGAATATTTTCAGAGCTACGAGAAGATTCACCTGGACTTCCTGAAAAGTGACCACCCAGCTGTCACGCGCATGAGAGGAGACTGTGACAATGCTTACATTGGTGTCACCTACAAGAATGAAGACAAGTTAAAGGACAGGGAGAGCGGATTTGATGAGCAGAGGCTGAGTGCTGACAGTGGGTACATCATCCCCCTGCCTGACATTGACCCTGTTTCTGAAGATGAGCTTGGCAAAAGGAACAGGCACAGGTACGTGAGATTTACAGACCACGTAGCCCATAGTCACTGTTTGGGGTCATGCCTGGTGATGTGCATTAACACTTTTTAGCATCGTACTCCACAAACGATTTCCTTGGCTTTGTTGGAATTATTTATTGGGAAAGTCCCATGTAAGTACGGCAACATGACTGGTCACAGTGTTTTCAATGAGAAAAACATAATTTTTACTCTTTCGTGACTGTCAGTGGAAGGGGACTTCTGGTAGGGTGGTCCTGTGTATCACTGGAACTTCCTCGCTAGCTTGGCCAGGTCACAGTGGCTGTCTGGTGGCTCTGTGGGCACATTTTGCAACACATCTTGACCCTACAGCTCAATGTCTTGGAGCTGCATGTGAGATCTCAAGGGATTGATTCGTTCTGTGTGAGACCAGCTCCAGAATTTGGGAGGAACTTTAAATATCTTCCATGGCATTTTCTTCATTGCCAGCAGGGTATCCAGGACTTTTTGCTGCTCCCTTGTCAGTTTACGTGATGGATTCTGCTACAGCACAACAACGTATAACCCTTACTGTAAATGACAGTGGTTTAATGCAGCACTTAATTAATTGTACATAGAATTAGCAACCCAGAAACTCCTTTATTTGATATTTTTGTGCTATTTTCAAGAGGGGATGAATGAAGTCTCTAAGAAGTACCATCCAGATTATTACCTCTCTCTGTTATTATTATCTTACTGACTGCTATTGTTATCTTATTTTCACCTCACCTCCCTAGATTTACCAGCAGTAAGTCATAATTTACCTAACAGCAGTGTCATAAAGATATTTCTCTAATGAATCTTTGGCAGGAAGTGCTTGGCGAAACATATGAACAACTTGTTCCTTTGAATCCAAGGTGGTTCATTACTCTTTAGATACAAGATCTGCCATGTCCTAAGAACCAAGCTGTCAGGGTCATCTAAGATTGCGCCATGGGTCAGAAAGCATGTGGGGAGGTGGTGTTCAGTTCTGCTAGAGACTGGAGTACTTACCCAGCTACATTCACCATGTATTTTATCTCTGAGATATTTGTCTCTTGCAGTTCCCAGACATCTGAAGAAAGTGCCATTGAAACTGGTTCCAGTAGCTCTACTTTTATCAAGAGAGAGGACGAGACCATTGAGGACATTGACATGATGGATGACATTGGGATCGACTCCTCAGACCTAGTGGAGGACAGCTTCCTGTAACCCCACGGACACCTTCTAGCTCTGCACACGGGGAAGCTTGCCGTGCTGTCTATAGACTTCTGCTCCACAGAGAAAACCACTTTATTGCAATATCAAGGATGTGAAGAGGAGGTGGATTTGTACAGAGAAGCTCCCAGTGATGGGCAGAGGAATTAGCCTGAGTATGAATGAAAGAGACATGTCGAAGATGGATTTTTTTTAGTGTTGCTTCTCGCAGTACTTCAGTAGCATCTCAGTGTTGTTTGCCGTTCGAACTGGTAGGAAGATGAAGGAAAAGGCCACAAACAGACCAGTTTTGTGTTTCAAGGGCATTCATATGACTTTGATGATCGAATTTCCACTGCAGCAATACTTCACCATTGTAATTATGTAAATAACTGTCTACTCAAGGATTTTTTGAGGTACACGTTGAACATATGCCATGGATTTTAGAAGAGATTGTTCATTAATTTTGTGTACTTCCTCAATCTCAATGTCAGCTGCTGTTGAACTATCATGTGAATTGAAGAACATGCAAAAACCACTTTTGGACCAAAAAGGTCTAAAACCACAAGGGACTGACTGGTACTACAAAACCTGTTACTTTTTACCATTAATGCAAGTAAAGGGGAATAATAATAATAATAATAATAATAAAAAACCAGTCTATAATAGGTGTTAGAAACCTAGTAAGTCTTTATTAACTATAGAAGATAGCTGTTTTCAAGATAATACTACTACTGTTTTCAGTAACACTAAATGTATATTTTATAATTCATTGTCCTTCAGTAAAAGCACAGTCTCAAGAAACTTTTTTAAGTACAAGGAAAAAATTTATGACCTGGAAATTTTTATGAAACAATTCCTTTATTTGGCTGTACACAGTAAGTTAACTGCTCCCGTTAGCTAAATCTAATGTAGAGAAAAAATTAAGATTTAGTATTCCATCATGAGCTGAGAAGTTTTTCTGATCAGGTATACGAGAAGCAATTATTGTCCTCTAATTAAGTGAGGTTCTAAAAATTTAATTAAAAAAAAAAAAAGAAAATAAAAATATTTGTGCCAGATTTCCAAGATGCTTGAGAATGGAAGATTATGATAAACCACTAGCAACATCCCATTATTAGTGTTTCATAGGTACTCAAAAGAAATCTTATCCTGGGTTTAGCTGTGAAGAATCAATTTGATATTTGAACTGCTCAAGGAACAAAGACATCTCTCCCAGCCTGGAACTCCAGATTAAATAAGCAGAAATAATTCTGCAGCAAATATTCTTGTCTTAGTTTTCAGGTTTAAACAGAAACAGAAAACTCTGACTATTGTCTTTACAGACTGTAACTACAAACAGTAATTGCTTCCAAGAGTGTTTTTCAGAAGAAGGTGCATGAAAATGAACCTGTTCTCAGCCTGCAATAGTTGTTTTTTGACACCACTTATACGAACAAAGTATTACGATTACTGCTATCACTGCACAATGTGTTACTGAGATATGATGCTTTGGAAGACTTACATGTGAAAAAAGGTACATCACTGCGAAGGGCTCCATACTTTCCGGTGCTCAACTTTCAAACTTAACCTTAATTCAGTGTGATGAGTGCCTCGCAGGACATGCTCAGCCCCTGGCACAACACAACCAATGCAAATGCGGTGCAAACTCACCCCTGTGTTGCAGTATTTTTCCTAGGAAGTGTGAAAGATGGACCAGCAGTGAATGACAGAACATGCTGCCGTGTTAAACTACAGTTTAACTTGAAATGGCCCTAAGAAAAGCTACGCAAGTCCCCTTGACTTCGCTTGTTGTGGACAGTTGTGGATCAAATGAAAGCAAATGTAATATTGTCAGTTACAGGCAAATAATTCTGTATCTGGGTTTCAGAATGTCACCTGGCTGTGGCCACGTACAAGCATACTGCAGACGTGAAGACAGGACCTGCAACGAGGCACCCACACGTTCAACCCTGGTGGTGGGCGACAATCAGAAGGAACCGCAAGTGATGGCGCATCCTTTTTCTTGCAGTCAACAGATCAAGACCGAATGTCTTCCCAGGAGCCGTGCTTTAGCCAAACACATGTCACTGAGCTCTGTATGGGGACAACTGTGAAACATAAAGACTCTCAATATAGCCAGGACAGATGAGACGATGTAAAGAGCCCCTCCAGCTATGGACTATGAATTGAGGAGACACAAATTGTCTATTGGATATCCCAGATATCTGAATGGCCACTCGAGACCACACGTGCCTTAATTTGCATGTGTAGTCTGTACAATTACACATTCAAATTAGGCAAGCAATTTCACCTGCATTTTTGCACATGGCCTAGTGTTCTTCAGGGTTTGAAAATCAGCCCCAGCATGTTTTATTATACCAGTTACTGGAATCTAAGGACATGCTCATGCAGTCTCCCCTTCCCCTCACTGGTTTCATTCCATATCTCACAGCGCATCTCGGGGCTAGACCCAAACAGTGGATGTGAACCAGAGCTGGCTCACTTTCTGATGCATGGTAATATTGATTCTCCATCCTGTCATGAGTATTATGTAGATGAACTGCATCCGTGGCAGGGGTCTAGCCAAACCCAGCTCACTGCAGGCTTGGAATCAGATAAGCTGGCCTGGAAACTGGAATGAGAAGCAGAGGAAGAGAGGAGATTTACTAGAGAGGATGATCCATTTAGTTTTACAATATTATCAGTATTACAGACTTTTTCTTTTATGGCTTAATTTTTGAGAAGCCACTGGAAGAGATATTCCCAAACCTTTCACTACAGTAATTGTATAATGACAATCAGTGTTAGCCTACGAAACACAGCTTTTGATTTGGAATGGCCAACCAATTCCTTACAGCGTGGTCTGCAACTTGTACAAAACGGTCCTATTACATGATGAAGGACGTGAGATATGATGATGTTATACATCAATATGTATATAAGTATTTTTATATAGACGTCTAGAATACTGCCAAAACATTTATGACAGCTATATCACTGCCTTTGTTTATATTTTTTTTACTGTGATATATTCCACAGGCACGTTAACTGTTGCACTTTGAATGTCCAAAAGTTATATTTTAGAATAATAAAAAAGGAAGTGTTTCCAAAATGGTGGCTGTTGTGAAATGTTTGAAGAAGGGCAAACTGGCCTGAGTGATGGTAGGCACAAAATGTATTTCAAAAATGCCCCTGTTGATATTTTGTCTTTGAAAAAAATCCTGTAAATTAAGATCTCTATATTTCAATAAATGATATATAATTTAAGGATATGTGAGGGGTCTATACTCACTTATTGAAAGATGGTTATGAAGAATAAGTCTTGCTTGTTTTTGGATTTTTTCCCGAAAAAGGTTTTTTAGTTAATTGAGTGCTCTGCAAAGCCATCAGGCAGCAATGACAAGCAGGTCTCTGAGCCCTTCCAGTGGGCATAGTGGGGAAGTGCCTGCGGGAAATGACCTGGATAGCGAGTGACATCTGTGGGGACCCATGTTGTCCCCCAAAACACGGCAGGTGCAGTGCTCCAGTGACTGCTGCCCGGAGCAGAGCACGTGCCCCGAGGTGGGCACCAGACTCCCTGCACGAGATGAAACCCTTCTTGACCTCCACACCGTGTGTGCAGGGGGGTTCGATGCCTGCTGCTCTGCACACGCCGAGGAAAGGGGGAACATGGGATGCAAACAGACACGCTGCGCCACGTGTCTGCCATGTACACTCTCTGCCGCTTCTAGCATCGCTGTACAATAACGGGGTTTATGCAAAGGTTGCTTCTAACAAGGGACTAAAAGTGACTTGTGTCGGTCTTTAGCCTAAAGCTCTTGATGATTACAGAGGATTAGTTGGCCCAACCTTGAAATGGCCATGGTTTCTCTGCCTCTGGTGGCAGGGTTTTTTTAAACCTATGCTGAGCTCACCTTCTTTGTGAATCAAACCAGATTTTGTCCTATGGTTCTGTGCTCCCGCAGTAATTAATTTTAAAGAGTGGATGTAACTGAACGTGAATTTGAGAGGAATTGGAAGATACCAACCTGAAAACAGGGTTAAACTTCCTGCACTGGAGCCTGTCCTGGTTTGCCACAGGAGCCAGGCAAGGCTGGCTGTGGGAAAGCCCTGTGAACAGGCAGGTTAGCAACCTCCTGTCCATGGAGTGGTCGCTGTTGCAGATGAACTCTCCAGCTAACACCTCCCTCTCCTTCACCACTTCCTCACAAAGCAAAACCCCTCCTCGCTTCAAACAGGGTCCAGCAGTCTAGGCCTTTGCCTCAGATAAGAGCTAGAGTAGGTTCCCACCCCTTTGTGTCCATGCCAAAGAGGAGTCTCTATCCTACAACGCTACACGGACACGCAACACTTCCTGCTACCCCAGGGGTTTGGGAAAGAGCAGTGGTAGCACTTGTGTCCTGACGTTTACCCTGCTCAGCTATGCACCTGCTCTGCTGGAAGTTCAGCAGCTGTGTGAGAAAAGAGGACTGAAGGACTCATTACTACTGCTGTGCATGGTAAAGGGTGGTGGTACCAAAATCCCTCTCTATCCAAGAGCCTGCAGCTGGGTACAGAGCTCAGATTCAGTTCTCCATTCTGTTCTTCCCCTTTGCAGAGCGGGATTGCAAACTCCCGTCTGTAGGGTAGGGCAGTGTGTGCCTGTGAGCACGTGTGTCTGTGTTGGAGAGCACGGATGGTGAGCGTCTCACCCTCTTGCTGAAGTAGATTCATTTTTGGCAAAAGCCTAACTCCTCACTTCACTGATAACCACAATCCAGGTGTCTGGCGGGAGTCCTGCTCATTGTCTTGTTCCCTGTCTCAAGGCTTCTGTAAGGATTTGGTTGGAAATGTACCGAGGGAGCGCGCTGGCACACGGCAGAGGCAGTCTGCCCAGGAGAGAGGAGCTGGGGGGAGAGCAGCGGTGTACCTGGAGCAGCAGAGAGGGGCAAGCTCCTGGCCAGGATGGGAAGGGAAAGGTAGGCAATGGCTTTCCTTGTGGGTCCTATGCAGGAGAATTTAGTTTATGCAGGTAAGCAGACCTTTGGCTAAGCTTCTGGATTGCTGTGATTGGTGCAAAAGGGGAGCAGCAGGTTCTTCAGCCAGAAGCAAGTCATCCAGCCACCCTGAGATGATCCTGGTGGCTCTGGGAACCTGCGGCACGGTGCCCTTGCAATGGCCATGTCCCACCAGCTTATCCCCATTGTTATAGGCTGTGTGGTATGGGAGCTGTGTGCTGGCATAATCCCTGGGAAAGATCAGAGGAGAACAAGGAAAAGCCTTTCGTATGCTCAAAAACAAAGAAGAGGGAAAGTCACCCCACGGACCTGGGCTGGCGATGAAGCCAGCGGCTGAAGCAGAGTCCATATGCTGTGGCAGTCCCACCACCAATGCCCTCAGCGAGACAAAGGGCTGGGCTCAGCACTCGTGGGCTTGTTCACCTGGCCCCATGTCTGTCTTGCACCCCTCGGCACAGCCAGCTTGCGTGAGAGCAAAACACAGTGGGCAGTGGAGGAGGCACCAGCCCATTGCTCTGCCAGCACTGATGTTCAGTGCCTTTCAAAGGGAAAACCCATCTGACTTCCAACTCCATTTCATCCCCATCCATATAACTGGAGGGAGGGATTTGGGCCACCTTGAAAAATTCCAATGTTTCCTTACATTTGTTAATACCTTTACTCAAATAAAGAGCTAAACTTTGCTTTTCCAAGTCGGCCACAAGATGGAAGCATCAGACAAAAATCTGTGAAATGGTTCTTTTCCTCATCCCTTTTCTGCTTTTGTTTCCACAGCAGCACAGATGTGCTGTCGCTGCAGAGGCAGAGCATCTGGAGTGTTTACAGTAATAGGAGCTGAAGGAATACATACGGTGTCCGTCAGCTCCAGATGTTTTGTTGGAAGAACTTTAAACCTGTTATGATAACCATAGCTTTCCATAGGATGAGACCTGAGGTAGACACTCCTTCTTAAGAATGGAACATGTACTCAAGTCTGCTCTTACCAAAGGGGAAACTGAAACAGCACCATGGAAGTCAGGGAAATTGCCTGGGGTTTTTCTAGGCCACAGTTATCCACTTTGTTTTACAGCATACAGCCCAAATTCGACAAAGCTGGAAACTTCACTGGCAACTGCCATGGTATCCTTGATGGCGCTGAAGGACACTGCCTTT
This sequence comes from Balearica regulorum gibbericeps, assembly GCF_011004875.1. Lineage (NCBI taxonomy): Eukaryota > Metazoa > Chordata > Aves > Gruiformes > Gruidae > Balearica > Balearica regulorum. The sequence goes on along the minus strand of NC_046187.1, from coordinate 52,221,276 downwards.
TGCCTCAAAAAACTTACCTCTAGTGGAGAGAGGGAGGGATTTAGAACAAAATATGATTTTAAATATGGTGAAGATATGGTGAGGAGTGAGACTTTAGATATCCCAAACTCAGCTGAGACCTCCACCGTCTCCTCTGCATTCATTCATTCACAGTGCTGTGCTGCTGTTAGATGAGGAGCCAGAGGCACTCCTGAGCTGAATGCCAGATTTGCATGCCTTTGTGGTATTCAAAAAAATAACGACTTGGGACCAGTCTAATGTACATAGCCAGATCCCCAAACTCTAACCCCCAGAAGACATGCAGGTTCGAGTGTTAGTTCGAGTTTGTAAGCTATTCCAAATCCTGCAGCAATCTGACGTATCAGACACTGCCTTACCCACCCTGCCATTAGCACTGCTGCGCTCCTCCAGCAGGAGCATCACCCGCCTTATCATTTCTCTGTAAAAGTGATGCAAGCTTTGTAAGAAGGGGGATGTGATTTATTAGACCTGCTGATACAGCTGAAAAAAACAAGAAGTAACTCATGTCAGGACTTGAGGTAGGGCTTGGGTATCTAAAAACTGGGCTGTGTTTTCCAGCTCTGCTAATTGGCCTCATAAAAGACATCGTCTGCATATTACTTCTGGGTGGCTGAGACAACAGTAGCATGTGCCAGCTGATGCCCGAGTCTTAGAAATGCCTATTTAAAGGCAGCTCTAAGCTTTGAAATTGGAGCCACCTTGTCGAAGGCAAGCCAAGCATGTGTGTGCTACCAGCAACAGCTCTGCAAAAAAGTGGCTCCCACCAGCAAGTGTATGTGTATTTATACCAAGTGCATTTGTGAGCTTGTTGATCGATTGCTTTCAAAGGTAGAGTTTTGTTTTGCTCACAATGTATTTGACATGCAAAATGATGGGTGCTTTGATAGCTAAAAATGCTGTTATATTGATGTGGGAACGACGTCAATGCTTTAAAGCTGATCTTCAATTATAAAAAAAGAGTTTACTGTCATCATTTAACCTGGCATGCTGTATGACACAGACCAGAGGGTTTTCCCAAATTAATTCCCATTTGAACCAGAGCCTTTCATCTAGAAAAAAAAGCAGTCTTTTCTCATCTCTGTGAATCCTTGTGTAAATATCAGGTTGTGCAGCTGCTTACATGTGAGACAAGTGTTATTAGTTCAACACTCTGGGCATGCACGAAACCAAGACTTATATTTCCACACTGTTTGCCCAGAGGAGCTTAGAAACCCGTTAGCCATCATTTCTAGTCTGATCGGCTGGATGAGCAAGGGAGTGGGATTTCATCAACATATATCAATCACTTTCAGTGTAGTTTCTGGTGGCTGCCTTTGGCAGTTTTGGTTATGTGTGTACAATGCTCTGATGCTCTGTGCATGAAATGGGAGTTCCTCTGGCTGGAAGTTGGTGGAGGTGGACTGGCCTGAAGGAGGAAAGATGCCTGTAGCCAAAAAAAAAATTGGTATAATGTTTCTACCCAGCAAGGAAATGTGCATGAATTTAGTTAAACGTGAGTGTTTTCCCTCTCTGACCCAAGACCTTCTCATGCTTTCCGGAGCAGTGCCTCCCCATTGGATGGCCCAGGGAGATTGCTCTGAGCAGAGCAGGATGGGTGCCACTGCCAAACCCCCCAGGGCTTCAGTCAGAGCTGCCTGTGCTTGGCTTTTATGTATGCAAATACAGGAATGGACACAGGACCCTCTATACCAGTCCTAGCTATGACATAATAGAGCAACACGGAGGTTTGGGCCACTGCCTTTGGCTGCGAGCACAGGGGACTGTCCGTGCTCTGTTACAGCTGTGGGCTGGTCGGGAGCTGCTCTCCCTGGCTGCAAGGCTTGGCACGAGTAGTGAGACAATGCTGGGGCATGGCGTATTCTGCTTTTTTCTGCTGTCTTGCTAAGACTGTACGATTTGCTCAAAGGTGTATTTGACTTGGCTTTTTTTCCTCCCACCCACCCTTTTCAGCTTCCCCCCTGGTCATCAAGCGGGCTGGGAGCTCCGCCGCATCCCTGCCCCACTTCGGACTCAGACTACACCAGTGACTGCCAAAGGCCAGGGTTGAAGGGGTCCAGCGCTGCTCCAAGCTGCTCCCAAGAGTCTGTATAGCTAATGCGTTTCTGCAGCTCCTCCCTGGATCCTCGGCTGTTCCCCTGGCAGTGAGAAACCGTCAGAATTAAATACCGTGAAAAAGCGTTGTTGAACATGTTCAAGGGAAACTGCATTTTGAGAGAAAATGCATTTGAAAATGTCAGCATTCTGTAAAAGAAGAAGAAAAAAAATGGTGCGAATATATGTTGCTTTACTGTCAAAAACTGAGCAGCCCAAACCTGTCCTGAGCTGCCAGAAATTAAAAACTTTATTTTTTGGCTCGAATATTTTGGTATTCAAATTTTCTCCTAAAAATGCCATGTTCACTATGGAGAATGTAGAAAGCAAGCTTTTGGGTTTTTTTCTCCTCTTGAAATCCACTTTTACCTCCTCCCTCCTGAAAAGGACCACTCTTCCCATCGCATGCTATGACATCTTGTGCTGAGACCGAGACTGCGCCGCTACAAGGACCTTTCATAGGATCAGCTGTTAGAAGTTGCCTTGCAACTCCAGGGACATATTCATCAGGATCCCTTACCCTGGTAGCTTCCAGAAAAAATGCTGGCAGAGGAGAGGGGTGCGAGAGCTGCCCCCGCCAGAGTGCTGCTCTGGCTGTGGGCAGGGGACTGGCGGTGCCTGCCCAGGCGTGAAAGATGCATTTTGTTCCCCTGCTCTGCCCTGTGGCCATCGGCTATGGGAGCTGGTGAGAGCCTCCTTTCCCGGGAGCATTGCTGACGCAAAGGCTCACATGCGTGAGCGAGAACAGAGCGGTGCTTGTGTGTGGGCACAAGCCTGCCTGCCTGCTGCCTGCTCACGGGGAGCTCACCTTCATGTCCCAGGAGCAATGCGAAGGAGGAGTCCGAGCCCCACCGTGGCCATGGGGGGAACATTAGCTCTGGCCCAGGAGACCCCTCCAACAGCAAGGGGTGGCACTGGATTGGCTGCTGGTGAGGGAGGTAGAAGGTCCCCTGTATGCATGTGGTGGGAGAGGGAACGGGGCCATGTAAGCCCTAGGACAGGATAAATATCATCATAAATGTCCTACAGTCCTAGCAAAGATCAAACCCTGTCACTATTGTCCAGGACAAAGCACCTCTGTTCTCATTCACACAGGAGCATTGAGCAAGGATCTGGCCAAGATAAGTAAGTCCAAAAGTGTGACACTCCTGGACCAGCTAGAGGGGCAATTCAGTATTTGGTCTGACGAAAACACCAGGAGAACTTCAGAACACCATAAAAACAGCCACTTTGTCCCAGCCTTGCACTGAAGGAGGCTCTTTTAGGGCTCAGAGGGTTTCGTGGTTCTGGCTTGAAGTTTTTTACTCCTTGGTTTACTTACCATCACTCAAGACACCCTTGCTGAGATTTGCACATTGACACCTCTCTTCTAGGGAGTGATCTGAGGCCTTTTATGGCAATGTCTAGAAAACGGAGGGATAGGTAACCTAAAAATATTGGAGTAGTCCACTGGCTCATTTTACTGAAGTCACACAGCTGCCAGAAGGTAACAGCAGTGGTAGTTCCAATACTGTCATTATTGCTGTTGGCAACCTGTCATGAGATTGGATTGTTTACATTTATATATACATAACGTTACCTTCTTCTCTCTTTGAATGGCCAAGCACTCCAAATATTGGTCATCTAGTGCGTTGAAATATATCTTCTGCATCTTTCATGACATGAAAAGAAACATTTTGCTTATTTTTTTATTTCATTAAAATACATACCAGAAAGTTTTGGGAACGTGTGGAAGTTTTAAGTTTTATTACAAATCTGGAAAAATTGAGAAGAGGTTTAATTAAAAAAAAAAAAAAAAAAAAAAGAGGTTTAGTACCCCCCCCATATATAAGATTGTAACAATAGCAATGGAAAATCAATGATTATCTATCTTACATGACCCACAGCTTAGGCTGAGCTCAAATCTTTTTAGTATAGCAGCCACATCTTGAAGACATACCATTTTTGCTAACCATCTGAATTCTTCTGGCTTTAGCAGTTCTGCAATTAGAAATGCTCAAAGGCTGGACACAAGTTTATTGCAGAAGTTACACATTTTTCAAACCTGTCATTATGTTAACATGACTACATCAAAAGGGTTTGCTGAAATTTTGTCTCAATTCTAGACATGCAGTTTCAGCTTATCAACCTTTGCATGCGATCTTAGCCGTCAGTAATTCTGTAAAATAAATTCTGCTAAATGCGTAGATGTACAGCTATATATCTGCTCAAAAGGGTCATAGTTTCTCTCTGCCAAGAAAACTTTGCATGAAAATGAAATTATTGTTTTGGATGGAGTAATGAAAGCAAAGCATGCTAGGTAGTAAGAGGGTCCTAGGGGAGCAGGAGGAGCAGGGACTGTCTGTGCAGTGGCTGGGCTTGTCTGTGCCCCGTTGCCAATGTGTTCTGTCCCAGTATAACCCCTCCAGCTTAGGCTTCAGCAAGCTCAGCTCTTTTTGCAAAGAAATTGGCAGAAACGTCCCTTAGCATGCAACAGCCAGAAAGTGGTAACTGATAAGTACTTGCTTCTCCTGCTTCCCTCCCTCTTAATTCTGCAAACATACCATTAAGGATGTCACAAACTAGCAATACCATTGTCCTTTCTTGTCCTTCCTCTCCCTTTAGGCCACATCGTCCCCATGATATGTCAGTGGTCAGTACTTTGGAAAATCAGTTTGACTACTTCTTCCCTCCCTGCAGGTGCTGTGACTCATTCGCCTAAACATTGCTCTGAAGGACACAGATGCTTTGCCCCGTGCTCACTGTGGTACTTTGCTCCATGCTCACTGCAACACTTTGAATCACAACTCGGTCTTGCATTTAAAACCTACAGATTTCAAAGGGACATACATGTGAGTGACTGTCCAGGAACGCAGCTAGATTGTCTCTTTAAAAAGTAAGTATTTTGATGCAAGAGCTGCCCATTGGAGAAGAGAAAGAAAAAGCAGAGAAGCAGTATTATCAAAATACTAAATGGACAATATGCACCAGCCCCCCAATATCATCTTCAGATCCTGAATTCATGATTCTTCAATCCTTTGTAAATGAAGGTCCATGCCCATCTCTGCTTCCAGTATATTATCAGAGTGTTATCCAAAATGTCCTCAAGTGCTGTTTCATCCCTAGTCATCTTTTGGTACAAGTCTGGAAAGATTCCTACTGATGCAGAAGGATTTTGACTCAAAGTCTATTTTGATTACATAGTGTGCAATATGCTCCTCACTGGCTGACCTTGTTAGTCCTGATAGGTGACTAGGGGGCAAAATGATGATGGTGCTCAGGAAAAAACCTGAAGCACTGCTGTACCCAATAACAAAAAAATCAGAGGCTGATCCTCCAAGGCTTGGTCTAAAATCAAGGCAAAATATGCTGGGTTCTTTCAGTTCCACTTGGTGGACTTTCAAGTTGTGGTTGCTTCACACGATGATGTTCATCCGCAACAACGAGCGCTAGCAATGCGCTGTGTACAGATGAAAGTGAAGAAGCTGCAATTCCAGCAGCTGGGACTTCACCATCCATCACAAAGACATGGCAAAGCAATCTGATACAGCATACAGCCAGGCCAACTCTCCTTTTGCCAGCACAGAAGTCCACAGGAGTTCACAGAAGATTTTAGAGCTCCTTCTCCAGAACTTCATTGTCTGGGAAAACCACCAGCATTCTACTGATTAAGTAGTATTACGTGCACAGTTACCTGCTTTGGCAGGAACAAAAAAATTCCTTCCTCTTGTTTTTTTCAATTTGCTAGTAACTTTTTAAAAATGAGAATCCCAGAAGCTGTTGCTAAACACTACTAGAGTTTGCCTGGATGAGCTTTAATAATTAGCAGTAATTTGAATGAAACCAAAAGAAAGTTCAAGGGCTATACTCAATAGATCCAGGCACTGCCTTCAGTCTCAAGTATTCACATCCATAAAGCAGAACTGCAAGAAAACGATGATTAACTTCTATTTATCTCCCCCATTTTCACAAAGGCCAGGTTTATACTCTGGCTTACGTGCAGTCATTAGCATGTAATAACATAAATACCCATATTCCCTTATCAAGTTGAGTTGTTCGTCTGCTTTTCGTCTTCTGCAGGTGCAGATGGCTGTGTGTACACAGTTGCAGGTGTACGTGCAGGGTCTGGTTTGGATTTGACACTTCCCCTTTCATCTCATCCATTCCTAGGGAGGCAGTGATGAGCGTTTCATATCTCAGAAGTCCATTTCCTTTAGCTGCTCCTTGTCATTTCCTAGCAGGATTTGTCTGTGTATGTGAAGGCACAGCTGGAGAGGGGTAGTGTGTGTCCTTTTTTCTTACAGCTACCCTGTCTGCGTGCATGGAAGCTGTCAAGGAGACCACAGGGCTGTTGGTCGCAATGAGGAGCAGTAGAGGAGTGTGACCTCAAACTCTTCCCAGGACAAAAATCATCTCCCTGGTTTAAATTTGGTACTTCTTGGGGTTTTAGATGTATGATTATTTTCACTTTTTGCTTCTTGGAAAATAAATTAATGAGGAATGGAGAACTGAGAAGTAAAACTGTGAGTTTTAGGCTAATGAGAAGAGGCAGGAAAAGAGCAGATACAAGTCCACAAGTAGGGAAGGTGCTAGAGATTAAATAAACCACAGTTAAACCTGGCTCAAAGTTTGCAGCAAAGGAGCAACTGTAGGTAAGGAAAGGGCAATATCAGAGGCAAAGGTGGTGTTTATACAGCAGGTGTGAAATCAAGGGCAGGTACTAATAGACTTCCTTCAATTTGTATCACATCATAGCCACCGTTTAAATAAGATTAAATGGCACCGAAGGTTGAATTGAAAAGGTACTTTTCTAGACTGATTTCACAAAAACCCTCATCCCGGCTGTGATAAAGCTGGCACTCTCTATTTACCAACAGAATGAGGACTGGGTCCTCTAGGAAGACCACATCTAACCATAGGAATCTCTACCTTTGTTTGCTGAAGGCATGCTGTCAAAATGATACCTGCTTATTTCCTAAAACGAGTAAAAGTAGCTTGAGGATTACACCTGTCTTTGCCAATTTCTGTCATTAAGCAATTTCCTCTTTCCAGTTTCATGCTTTGTTTCCTGCTGGTGTCTAAAGGATGCGTGCTGACAGCTGAAGAAAGTGACTTGTTGCGAAACACTGCCACTGCTAGTGGGGCTGTGATCGGCAGCAAGACTGAGTGGTGAGCCTGGGTGAGATGTTTCCTTTTGTTTTGATCAATCTTTTAGCGTGAGAAAAATGCGGCTTTGGCTGATCTGGCACTATTCACTAATTGGGCTGAATGTGCAGATTGACTAAAGCACATGCTTATGGTTTGGGAGATCCGAGTTCAACTCTGCCATCTGCTTGAAGCCTCGTTTTCCCACAGTCCTGGCTGAGCAGGCTCCGGGTTGAGCGGGGCTGGCAGGTGCAGAGGCTCTCTTGCTGAAGCTGTTACACTTTTCATACAAAGATCAAATATTTATTAGCATTGATGGTCCCGCGTGTCCCAGCTCCCACCTGGGTGCCCTAATCACTGCACCGTAATGCTCCCTCTGGAGCAATTCATGTTCAAATGTAATCTGCAAAGTGAGACCACATGAAGGGGAAAGACTGCAGAAGCCTTTCGGTGCTGCACAACACTTTGCAAGGCTAAGACAATCCCCTGGGGAAGGGATGCAGGTACAAATCCCCTTGTACAGAGGCAAGCAGGGCAGAATTGGGATTTCCTTCACCTGAAATATGTGACGAGCCTGCAGCTGGGTGGGATTCCCTTCTGGGTGTGGAGACTTCTTCAGTCTCCGAGCTATGCAAAGGACGTGAAAAGTCATTAAGAAGCCAGAGCCTGCAGGGGAGATTTTAAATCCTTTGTACTAGGGTCCTCACCTGGCACCTTTGGGGCATTTCAGTAAATCAGAAGAGCTGGAAACAAGTGGAGGAGATGCTTGGGTAATGGGGTGCAACACCCGGTAGAAGAAGATGAATTAGAAATAGCGGCATGCTTTTTGGGCTTTTATCAATTCAGGTGAGATGCATTAAAGTATCTCTGAGGTCTAGAGACTCATACAGTCAACAGCACAACTGCAGAACTGAGTCTTTCCTTCAAAAGCTCACAGGCCATAGTGGGTAAATATAGTTCAGACACAAATATGTTTTTAGATGAAGAGTGTTCTTTTAAATCTTTTTTTTCTCTCTTCTGAGAGTGCCAAGTAGTGCCAGTTTGGAAGTAATTTCTGAAATGTGGACATCTGTCTTCTAGGATCTGTACTGAAAACACCATCTTTTTTCATATGGCTCACCAAACAAGCCATTCATTAGTGACTAGTTTCAATCTGTAATCACTTTGGGTCTGATTCATGGTTGTAACTCTTGAGCTTAGTGCCATTGTCAGTCGGGTTTGCATAGGCATACATCTGGGGTGCAGAAGTGAATCTGGCCCTCTTTCTGGTCAGACTAATGATTTTCATGTGATGTTTCACAGCTCTTCATCAATTGCCAGAGCCCTTCTAATGTCTGAGAAAGACAAAGCTGCAGAATAAAATCTACACCATAAAATTACTCTAAAAATAACAGCTAATCTCCTGTTTGAGATGTTAATTTATAGGAGGAAAAGCTTTGGAATAAACCCCAAATCTAGTAATTGTGTGACTGGTTTTTTTCTTGAGGTATATAAGCAATTCTTCTGTCCTTAGCTGAGAAAGTATGTGCTGTGTTCTACCCCCAGATCTCTTAGCACTAGCTAAAAGGTATTTCACACCAGTCCACATATAAGAAAAAGCTTTTCATCAGTGTGAAGTAAGGTATAAACAACCTCAGGAAGTTTGGAATATGTTATTAAAACTGTTCTCTAGTATCCTTGTTACAGGGTCTTTTGGCATCACATCCTTTAGTGTAAGCTTATTATGTAAGTCACTTGTTGGCTAGCCCCTGATCTGCCCCACGATCTCTCATCAGAAAGTCACATCCTTTCGTAAGCGGGGTGTGAAAAGAGAGACAGTGTGCTGCTGTTCATTTAATGTTTCATCTGTCTTGCTTTCCTCCTCTTCTAACACCCCTCTGTTTCTTGGGCATTTCTCTTGGCTTTCTCTACCCTGTGCCTCGCGCCCACCTGCACCCGAATACATCCCGTCTGGCTTTGGGCACCTCCCTGAGCACGGCGGCGTCAGGGACGCGCTGGCCCTTGGCCCTGCTGCAGTCGAGGGAGAGGCTGTGGCGCTCGTTGGGAGCCATGCACGTAAAAGCTGGCATTAAAAAAAAAATTAAGGATAGTGAAGAGGAGCCCCTTTGCTCCCCTGTTACAGGGCATGAGCTGAGCCTCCTGAGATGACCCTCCCCGAGCCCCACACGCCGCCCCGTTGCAGGCACGCCGCCGTGATCAGGTTTTGCAGAGAGAGGTGATGTAGCAATGCCTAAACTTCTGCTGAAACCAAGGGGTGTTTAAATGCCAGAAGGGAAATGGGACACCCAGATATTTGCATTTCCAGCTTCCAGTCAGTGCCTCTGACTCTGACCTTACATTTGACACATTAAATTAAAGGATGGCACAGGCAGACCCTGTGCCTAGAGGATTTTGAAGATCAACCAAGTCAGTTTTGGATATGGCTTTGAGGCCCTGTAGCTGTGGATGCGACAAGTACTCTATTTATTATTGCTAAGGAGGTATAAGTATATGCAGTTACTGGAAAATATGAAACTATGGAAACGTGAATATGAAGCATTTACAGTGCTGTATGAGGAAAAGCATCAGGTAGTTATTTTCTTTGACAGCGTATCTTGAAATGAGTAGGTCAGTGTGTTCCTAGGGTGACATCTGATGCCTGATTTGTTCTCATAAGAAATCTTCAAAAGTCTTCAGATTTTTGTGACAGGTCTGTAATCATCCGTCTCTTTAAAAGACCAGTCCCCCTGTCCTTTTATCAGTAGTGCTCCTCATGCTGAATAGAGCAAAGATCATAAATCACCCCACAGATTAAGTGACGGGGCTTAAAACAGCCGGGCAGTGGGGATGACAGAGCATTGCCACCGCTGAATCAGAAGTCAGCTCGGACTTGCGGTGAGGTTATCTGAAGTGCCCACAAGCCCCAGAATCAGTATGAATTCAGCCTTCCTCAGGGCACGCTGCACTGCCTGTGGGTGCTGGTGCCACCGGTGCCGGGGCTCGAGGTGCACCGGGGGTGGCCGCAGGAGACAGAGGAGGAAGACAGGGGCCAAGCCAACCTTCAGAAATCTTCCTGCGGTTTCTAAGGCACTGCCAAAGCTTGACACGCTTGTGCAGGAGTAACAGGAATAAATACATTGGTGGTAATGAGTACGGGTAAAGAAACCCATGAGGGGGACCCTGCCAGGGTTTGCAGATACTTTTTCCAAAACTGCTTTGGAGGTGGAGCCAACCCCAAATATTTCTTTGCTCTTCTTCACACAGAGGTATGTTTAACACGCCATTTTGAAAGGCTTATTAAGTAGCTGAAAGATGCTATATCAGGGTTTTTATTAACAGAGCTGTAGCGAGGGGGGATGAGGAGCAAAAAGCTGGAGCAAAGAAGCCTGCGCTGGGATGGGCGGAGGAGTGTGGGTGGCTGCGGTGGCCAGGCAGCGTGCATTGCTGTGGAAAGAGGGGATAGCCTACCTGAGGAACGCGCTGGCAAAGGGGGAGATGACACGGCACTGAGATATCTAGTCTGTCCTCCTGGCAAGTTGAAGCCCATGGGTAAAAGCTGCTATGGTTGTTATACACGATAGTTACGAGCTACCTATTGTCCCTCAGAAATTAAGCATGCGTTAATGGTATTTTATCTATTAATAAGCACAATACTATATGTAAAACAAAAATTTTCTGCTCTTTTTCTGGCTTTATGTTTTACATCCACTGAAAAATGTATGTCTGGATCTACTTATTTGCTTATCTGAATTGCTTTTGATGCTTTTGCTACCACTGCTATATATTTCCTAGGAAACCACCCTGCAAAGCCTCTGTAGGAATCCGAACCTTTCTGGCTGATGGCACCATAAATAACAAATTTCTTCAAGGTCAGTCACATCAGAGATGTTCTTCAAAGCTTTTAAAATAGCTAGCCTAGTGCTGAGTCAAACGTATTTTTCTTGACTTGGTTTGTATTAAAGGCCTGAGCTACAAAACTTACTCAGCCAAAATTTCCATTTATTTTAACCAGGCACTCGACTCCTGTTGTGTCCTGGTTTTGGTTGCTTTGGTGGAGATCAGCTTGCATAATATCCTGACCTGCACAGACAGCGTGACACTGTCCTTCTTTAACCAAGTTATCCTTGCTCGCACAGCGCAAGTAGTGGTTATCACAACAGATATGGAAGCAGCAGTGAGGGAGGGCTTGGGCAAGTCACCTGGCCACAGCCACCTGCTGAACTTCACCCACAACTGAGTAAGGTCATCTTGAGGACCTTCCCATTTTTCTGGGACAGCAGGATGGCTTTCAAGGGTGCAGAGGTGGCCTTAGCTTCGTGTAGTGATACACCTTTCCCTGGGAATATGTAAGATTGTCCCAACTGAAGACACTGCTTCACCGATTCCTTGTTATCCTCATGTTTGGTGCCAAGGGCTGTCAGGGCATAATTACTGCCATATGGTATCCACGGGTTTCCACAGGTAACTAGCTCCATGACCTCTGTCTGCTGCTTGCCAAGAACAGTCAGATCTTTGCAAAAAATCCCCCCGCCCAAACTGGAGCCTGCAACTCTAGCACCATTGCCCAGCTACCTCCTTGCCCGTGGCTAATAAATCTTCCAGGGCCCCAAATTTTTCTCACTCGACCAGAAGTAGACTTACTAGCTCGAGGTATTGTGTCAGAGAATAGGAGAGCGAGGTGAGGCAGCAGTAAGTGAGGCAGAAAATGAAGGTGGTCCCTTCGTGCAGCACAGATGCTCCCACAAGGTCCCGCAGCCCCTGGAGCTGCTCTGGGCATGGGGCTGGGCTCTGTGACCGTGCGGAAAGAGCAGTGGATCTGGCTTGACTCTCTGATTGGTGTTTACAGGGCAGGCAGAGGAAAAGTGGATGTTTTACTTGAAATGTTATGGAAATCGCTGAGAAATAATGCCTGTAGAAGGCAGTTCTCAGAGTCTATTTCTGTTCAGGAGGGACAAAAAGGCGTGCAACAGAACCAAAATTTCTGCAAATCCATTTCCTTTTATTTTATCACTGCAAGGTTCATGAACTGAAAGAGGAGTTTGAGCAATTTGACTCAGTTTCCAAGTGGAATTACTAGCTTTAACTTTTTCTTATACTCAAACCTATTGTTTTTTTAAGATAAGCTGGGATTTTTCCCTCTATACAACAACAGTTAAACCTGATATTCAGTTGCTTGGCTAAGAGACTGATAGGATTAAAATCTAAAAATACAAAAGATAGAAACCAGATTGTGTTATCTAAAATATACATCCTCTCCTGTCGTGCTGGTAACTTAAGTTCATACAGTGTAAACAGAGAACTAACAAGCTCTGGTATTGTCATTTGGGCTAGGGCTTTTTTTTTTTTTTAAACATAAACTTGCTCCAAGCAGCTCACAGAGCTCTCTGAGAGATCAGGTACATAGATTTCAACGTGTCTTCAGTCTACGAGTGTTTGATTGATATAGTACAGTATTCCTGTTCATATAAATATTTGAAGTTAGAAAAACCTTCTGGTTTTAATTCTGTTTAAAAAAGTCAGTTTAAACTAACTTCCCATAGCAGAACAGTTCTGTCTCTCACACACACATATATCTGTGTGCAGGTCTGCTTCTTGTATGTAGACCCCTGGCATGAATGATGGGTTTCGTGTAGCCACTTGGCCCTTCTCGTTTCTTACAAACCAGCAGGAAGGTAGCAGGGGCCTGATCCAAAGCCAGCTGATTTTGCAGAGCTCCCATTGACTTTGGAGGACACTGGATAAACGGAGTTGTAGGACCACTCACTTTCTAGGTTTCATGTGTTTCTAGGGAATTCAGTCATTCTCCTCACCCCTCACGCAATCTGCAGTCCCAATGCAGCAGTTATAGAGGCGACTACCATCACATCGACGTGCTTTGAGAGCTCACGAGGTCTACCAGCCTGTATATTCTGTATATTCAATTCATATGGAAGCTTTTTTCTTGCATTCACTGCTTTCTGAAAACATAATGCTATATTTTTACCTTGTTGTTATGAGAAAAATGTTTTTGCCAACTAGAGAGACCCCTTATAAAAGAATATCTGAGAGAAGGGAAACGGGCACACTGCAGGTTCTTGTCATCCCGGGGCATGGGCAAAAGCAATGAGTAAGGAAACCCAGATGAGAATTGCCAGCAAAGTAGAAATTGCAGCTGACATTAAAAAAGATTTCTGGGATGCTTGGCTTGACAAATTCAGAACTGGAAACCATGTGTAAGAAGCCACAAACAAAGAAAACAACATCTAAATGTCAGAAAAATCAAGAAGCTGATTCTCTAATCAGCGAAGGCAGAAGATGCAGCAAAGTCAAAGGCACGAGACTCATGCTCTGTGATATGCCTGTTCTTGGGGTTTTATTTTTTTCTTCTAGCATCTGAGGTTCTCTAATAGGACTTTTCTTTTCCTACACGCTAGCACTGAAATTTCAACCTCTTTTGGTTACCAGCAGCATGTACCATGGCGTCGACAAGCTCAATTATCACAGGCAGAGAGGAGGTGTCTGAGGTACTCCAGTCCCAGCCTTTTAAGGACTTTCAATTCAAGACTAATAAACCTGAGCACCAGCAAAAGTCAGGAACAATTTTTGCAGACGCAGCTCATGTGCCAGCAGTAACTGGATGTCTGCAGGAGCTGGTGACAAGTGCGACTCACCGACTGCAACACCAGTCCCAGTGTGGTGAGGAAAAGTTTGGTGAAGGTACCACCACCTGATGCACATCCTCCAGCTTCTGCCAAGTGCACTGGGAGTTGCAGCCTGACTCCCAGTGAGGAGGGAGCTTCAAGGGTTTTGCCACTTTACCAGGCTAGTTCCTCCATGGGTTGATGTAGCTTTGTCCATAGTTTTTCCAGGGAATTGGAAATTGTCTTGCAGTGGCTGTATTTTCTTTGATTTTAGGCAGGATTTTTAACATCTTATTTTGCACTGACTATATACCCAGCTGGGAGATAGGACTCTTCCAGAACAGCCAGGATGGTAAAAGCCATCTCTGGTGGCTTCACTGTCAGACTGGTCTTCGTCCTTTGTCCTACATAGAATCACAGAATGGTTTGGGTTGGAAGGGACCATCAAAGACCATCTAGTCCAACCCCCCTGCCATTGGCAGGGACACCCTCCACTAGACCAGGTTGCCCAAAGCCCCATCCAACCTGGCCTTGAACACTTCCAGGGAGGGGATATCCACAGCTTCTCTGGGCAACCTGTTCCAGTGCCTCACCACCCTCACAGTAAAGAATTTCTTCCTTACGTTCAATCTAAATCTACCCTCTTTCAGTTTAAAACTGTTGCTCCTTGTCCTGTCAGTACAAGCCCTGGTAAAAAGTTTCTCTTTGACTTATCCACCCAAGCCCACGCAAAGCCATCACCGCGTGGAGGAGGTAACAAACACGCGGCAGCAGTAGAAGCGGCAAAGCCATGTTGCTGTGAAAGCTGAGGAGAAGCAAGGGCATTTGTAGTGTTTATTCAAAGCTGGCCAGACCAGGACAGTGCTATATCCCTGCGTGCTGCTTCCCTGGAGCAGCCGTCTGGTACCCTGTGATTTGCAGCTTCCCTCAGCCCCGCACCCTTGTGCCAGACACCACTTTTCAGAAGAAACTGTTTCAGAGTCAGGAAGCCTGTGGAAGGAATAAAAGACTACCTCTAGTGAGCAGTGAGCTCGAAAGCCTACACAGAGTATGGTCTTGTGCTTCCTGACGCTTGGAAGTGAAAATAATTCCGAAGTTTAAGAAGGGAGGCTGTCTGCTTTAACTTCACCTTTGCAAATTTTTATTTGTTTGCTGTTGTTTTTTTTTAAGTTCTGGCTTATACAGGTGGAGCCAGTCTATGCATTAGCTTGTTCCTGTCTGCCTGTGGCTTAGCTATATATTTTAAGATCGTTTTCCTTTACAGGAAACGGGAAGCTGTGGAATGCAAAATATCATTTTAGTAAAAATAATACTGCCTAACAAACCCCAAATGATTTACAGTGTATGTAAAAAAGCAGATACACCAGACAAACTCACTTGGAAACAGTATTTGGTGAATAGCGCTTTTTTTTTTTTTTCCCACACTGCATTATTTAAAGTTAGGTGAATACATCCAGAGAGGCTGACTTGAGTAGGCGGTTTGTTACTCAACACTTATTTCTCAGCCATTGCTCCAAGCATACACAAAATACAAATAAATTCATCCTGCACCAATGTCCCCACCAACACTTCTGCCTCCAACACAGTCAACCTGAAGCCATTATCCTATATAATATAGGATTACCGCAGACAGCATGAAGTCCAAGGAAAGTTGGCAGCTACTTATCCTTTGGGACAGGTTATGGGTGGTTAAAGAGCAAATCTGAATGTATCAGCCATTCCTTACTCAGTGGTGAGAAATCTCTCTTCCTAAAATGGTAGGAAGCTACTTCTTTTACTATTATACTGAGGACTGAGAACTTGACAGAGGCGGCGATACAGAGCATTTCTAATTACCTAGAAAGCAGGTTAAGGCTGGGGTGGGCCAGTCCATGGACGTTGTCTACCCACAGAGCTTGGCAGGGACTAATTTGCTCTCATTTAGCTTCACCTCCTCGGCGATCTGCCTGCTGTCCCTTCCCTCCCCGCCTCCCCATGCAAGCACAGGAGAAGCAGCAGAACCAACCAAACAGGGGGTGAGCCCATTTCTGAACATTTTCCATCAACAGAGGGGAAAATTGCCGCACTGCGATGTACGGAGGGCAGCCCCTTCAGTTCGGCACTGGGTGCGCGGCACAGATACGGTCCCTGGATGCTTTACGCTTGCAAGTGCTGAGGGATCACGGTGATGAGAGCGGTTTGCCGTTTGCAGCTCTCACATCAACTTGCGTCCTTCATCCCACCAGGCCCCAGGAGAAGCTGTACTGGTGACTTGGCAGAGCTAGAGAGTGGTGGAAAGGGGTCTGTGCCTGAGCTGTCTGACAGCTGTGCCCAGCACACCCTTACATGACAAGTTGTCTTCAAGAAAAGCAGGGAATCCGTTTACAAGCTATTTGTTCATTTAAGATGGAATTAGTTGCCCATGGCAAATATATTTGC
Source organism: Balearica regulorum gibbericeps (assembly GCF_011004875.1). NCBI lineage: Eukaryota > Metazoa > Chordata > Aves > Gruiformes > Gruidae > Balearica > Balearica regulorum. Next base: position 52,205,023 of record NC_046187.1, on the reverse strand, counting down.
ACTGAACAATTCCATCCCCACCAATGAACGGTTAGGTTTTTTTATGTGCAAACTGCAGGAACGAATCAAGACTTTTCAGCATTTGTAATTGCGTTTTGGCCATGCTGAGTAATTAGAGAAAGTATATCAAATAAAGTCCCCTTATTTTGCGTGTTGCAGAGCCTTCCCTCAGCAGATAGAATTACTTTCAAATGCAGCAACAGGGTGACATTGTTTTGGCAGAGACTCTCCACAGTAACGTTATCAGGGTGATTTGAAGCCAGCACACAGGCACAAGAAACTCGGCTCAGGTTGTTCCATAGGGCTGGGACCATCCCTAAGAGCCCCAAGGCCCTGGTTTGCTTGCCAGGGAAATGAGACAGGATGTGCGTGGTGCCACAGCAGAAAAGGAATTAAAAAGAAGCTGTGAATCCACTGACAAGCAAGGTAACCATACCGAGCATATCTCTGCAACACAGCTGTGTCAGTTTGGGGAAAATATTTACATTCAATCCACGTCACAAATATAAAGCACGCTACTGTGTCTTCTTAGAAAAAGAGAATAATTTCAATAGTCTAGGTAAGAGAGATAACCCCTTATCAATAATTTGCTTACAGGTGGTTCTCTTCTTTTATATGAATGCTTATAATAAAACATCAGTGGGAAAAACATAGGCCATTACTATAGCAGCTCACCCTTCACGCTGACCACAGCATCACACAAGTACCGCTTCCTCAGAGTGCATTTGGCATCATGATTTTGTTTCTCCTGGACATCACTTTTACGTTTTGAAAGGGGGGGGAGGGGGGGGGAAATTGCCTGCTGCTGTCTCATGGAAGCCTCATGCCTATTCATTTCATTTTGTTGTTTTTCGTATTTCGAAGTAAATGCATTCTTCCTAACAGTGCTTGGTTCTTGTCATGTGCTGGAAAAAGATTACTGCTGGCTGGTACCTTCTCTTCTGTTGAAAAGGAGCCCAAACTAGCAAAGCCTTGCACCTGCGAGAAATACTTACTCAAATAAATGGGACGTTGCACAGAAATTACTAACTTGAATAAAGATTGCAAAGCTGGTTTGCCCTTATGAAAACACTCCTGAGCCTGAACAGAAAAAGGTAAAAATGCAAGTTGAGAAAAGAAAAAATTAGGAAGAGAAAAAGCTGAATGCCAGACCTTGAAGGCCCAGAATCTACCTCCTGCACAGAATTTGCAGGTAAATGAATTGCAGGTATAAATGTTATGTCCACAGTTAAGAGGTGGAGAGTTAATTCTGCTTAGCCACTTCAGTGCTTGATATGTGACTATCACCAGATGATGGATGGTTACCTTCTATCAGTCACACCTGATAAGCCCTGGCTGTGAAAATTACACTTCAGTGTTTAAAATGCCAAAAGCAAGAGAGATGCTTTTTTATAAGGGTGGCCCCAATAACGTGCCGCAGTCATTTCTAAGCGTTACAAATGAAAAAAACCCCAACACACCAGTGCCAGTTTCTTCCTTGCAGTGGACTTGGGTCAAATCATCATCAAGAAGAGGACAATGTAATGGAAGCACCCAAATGTGAGCTGGAGTTTCAAAGCGACGTCTACTGTCAGAAGTATCACGTAAAAACTGCTGCTCCCACTGAAATACAGTTAAAACTCACGCTACGATCATGAAGGGAAGGATGGGATCCAAAAATTGTGGCCACAGGTAATGATAGCAATTTGAATGTTGTAAGGGTGAGCTCTTAGATCTAGGGATGTTTTCCAGATCCCCAAAGTGCTCCTCACTCCCAGCCAGGAGTATTCCTCTTTCTCAGGCAGGGCGGGCTCTGATCTTGCTAAACAATTATCAGGTAAGCTTCTGCTCATCTGCTGGACATTTTCCTAAGAGTGCCTGTGGGATACCGGTTTGAATAACCGGTCTTTTTACTTTACTCATAAGCAAAATAAGGCTTTTTTAAAAACAAAACCACGAGGGTAGATCTAGGCTTTCCAGTAGCCTGTTTTCAGCACTACCAAACTGTTCAGATTTGCTTTCCATCCATTTGCAATGTCCTTCCAGTAATTAAATGCAAAACCTTTGTTTAAGGCAAAGGGAGAAAACAAACCTTTGGTTTTGCCCTTCACTAGTCCTTTTGAATGAAAATGATGGAGGATCCCACAGGTGGGGGTTTTTTTCTTCCTTTTCTTTTGTTTCTTCTTTAAAAATGTGAATACAGAAACGTCCACAGTGTTTTACCTTGGTGTCTCTGCTTCGGCTGAGGGATGCCTGTAGAGAGCCTGGGAGATGCAGGAGGATTAGGCAAGCTTGGATCTGCAGTTGCTTTCCTTCTCCCTTTCCCAGGACCTTTCCACATCACCGGAGTGGTGGTGGGTTGAGGTGACGGGCTGGTCAGGCAGTGGTCAGGGATGACTCTGGTGCCATTGCTGCTTGAAGGCTGCAGTCAAAGCCAGGAAAATCACCACAAACCCACTTTGCCCTGATGTTCCTCAGCTATTAGGCTAAGGTACCACTTCAGAGGTCCAATGTGGTGGAAATCAGGCCATTTCCAGAGTAAGTCTGAGTCCCCCACACCCCCCTGCTACCACGGTGAGAGACTGGTAAAAGGTTTTTTGCTAAGTTGCCTTGGGTTCAGCAGCTAAAACCCTGCGTTAAGATGTATTTCTGAGTTGGGCTGTTGGGTCCAGCTGTCTCCAGGACAGAGAACCGAGAAAGATTTTTTTTTAGCTAGAAAAGGCCTTTAATTGAAATTTTATTCAGTGTAAATCAGTCTTGCAGAAAAACTAGCTTTGACACACTAACTTTCAGTGACTTTTTTCATCACAAAATACATTTCTTTTGTATGAATCCCATACTTGCAATTTGTGTTTCTTATTCTTACTCTTAAAAGGACGTATTTGTTGCCTTATTTGTGCAATTCAATTGCAACAATGTAATACTAAGATTATAGTGCAAAGGTATAGGATTTTTCCTCCTCTGTGTTCAGCTTTGCTTCTTGATATGAAAGTCTCTACACCTAATATGTATGTATGAAAAGCGCTGCTATGGAAGACTCAATTTGTTGAAAAGCATAGCCATTGATTTGTGACTCTTTTCTTCTGCTGGAGTCTCATCCATTGTATTAATGCAAATCACATTGCTTTCTTTGTGAAACAATAGCTTTTATACACGTGTATGGCATTTTTATTACAGCTCTGTTTCATAAAAGGTATAGATTTACTTTAGAAATTCAACTTCCACATTTTTTTTTTTTTTTTAAGCAACGAAGAGCTTAACTCCAAACAAATATTTTTCAGACTAAGTATTGCTAACCTTGAATAGTCTTAATGCTTAAGTGTTAGATAATATGAAGTTTCAGTTCATGGGAGCACTTTTACCATTTGGTCCAGGTCTCCATCACTGCAAAACTCTGAAGGAAGATGTCAATATATGAATTTCTGTATGTGATGGGCATTGCTTAAAAGAGGCTTGTTTCTATATCTTCATGTAAGTCCCAAATATCAAAACTTTCATTTTCAGAAAACATCCTTCTCGCTATTTAATGACTACCAGCCTCTGAACTGCTTTCCTTTCGGCTAACTCCAAAGTTTCCATGACACCGGATTACGGTACTATAAGAAGTACGCCTTGCAGACTCAATTACAGCCCGAGAGAAGAAAGGTGAATAAGACGGAAACTTCAGCCAAAGAGAGAAAAGCTTCTCTGTTTAAAGAAAATCCAGAATAATATGCTTAGGAAAGGAGGGGTTTTACCTTAAATACGGTGAAAAAATGGAGCAGCAGTTGCCTGAAAATAAAACGAGGCTGCTGTGTATTCTCTTGCATGTGTCATTTTTATAGCTTTTTCAGAAGCTGGTTAGAGCTGAGATGATAATTTGCATGTCAAGCAAACTGTCTTAATTTCCTTGTTCTTGCTTCCCTCCGAGGATGTCTCCGCCTGGTATGTGTTCTAACAAACATGTTTGTCAACGAAGAAATCACAGCAAATGCTCAAGTTAATGACAGTGTTAGCTGTTACTTTGGCATCCTGCTCTGACTTCATCGGCAGATCTGTCTGTAACGATAGCCTGCAACACACGTACTAAAAACACATAGACAGGCTCAGGGAATCCATGCGATACGCTATAGTCCAATATTCCTCCTCACAGTCAAATTAACTTTGAATTTAAAGTGTTTTAAAATTAGCAGTTCTGATGGGGGCTCTGTATCTACATGTGCTGGTCTGAAATGCATACAAAACCTGGTCATACAGCTCTAATTTGAATCAACTTTGTCCTTCATAGCATTAGCCATAATTCTGTGAAATCCTAAATGCATTGCAATTATAATAAATCAATTGAATTTTCTAGCCCATTAAAAATACAAATGAGAAAAAAGAAGTCCCTCCCTTCCCTTTCCCCAGAGGGCAAAGAGTTTTTGAACTGGGAGACAAATGGATATTTCAGGAACTCCAGGTGGTAATGTTAATGACTTTATCACTTCTGCTTGAAAGCATCCTGCTGTAGCAAACATAAAAATATGAATGCAGACTGATTTGCAATCAATAATGCCACATTGATAAGGAAATACCTTTGTCAAGAACAGTTATAATTACTGGCACAATGGAAATGCTTAAATGAGGAAAATTTGAAGGGGCATAAAAGGAAAAAAATGAAATTCAAAAAGAGAGGGAAAGAGTTATACGGGAAAGCCACGCTGCGGTCTCAGAAAGAGATTGTAAACTAGGTAATATCTTCTCATTTCAGGGTTCACTGGAGTTAATAATCTTGAATGTTCTGCTCATTTCTGGATCTTCATGGTCAAGTAACAAATATCTAACCAAGGCCCTTTGATGTGAAGCAACATTAAAATGCACTCTGTGCACCAATATTAATACCACTTCTCACTTATGGCTCTAGAGTCTCGGTCACTTTTTCATGCTGGACATTGTGTAAGAGCCTTTGTCCAACAAGGGGTCAGAAGACCCTGGCTGATGTGCCACACTCTTTTGGCACAAAGCTTCTAGCTCTATCAGAAAATGCCGATGCCCCTTAGAGATGAGCTTTTGGTTTAATTAAAACAGATTGAGCAGATTCTTTGTGAATTTTGATTGTTTGTCCTGACAATGTCAGTCTTCTGATGTGCCTCTGCATCAACATTACTCAGATTTGAAAAAGTAGCAAGGGTGAGAGTACACCCTTGCATACACCTCCATCTCCAGTTGCTTCCAGCCTTACACTTTTCTGGGTTGTGGAAACTTGGTTTTTATGGAGCATGATCCTTGTATCAACAAGGCTTTTCCAGATGATATATGTAAGTTGTACAGCTTAGCCCTCTTTCCAATAAGACTCTTCACTAATTTGAACTAAAATAACTCAGGCCCATCTTGGCTACTTGCAACCCTAATGAGAATCTGGCTCTTTGTCTACAAAATAGGCTTCCTTGGGCTTATGGAAGTACAACAGTCTTGAAAAGCCTATTCAGAAATCTGCTTCATGTATATAACTGTGTATTTTCTGCACAAAATTCAGATACTTCTTGAATCCTACCTGGCAGTACATCTAGCTCACATCAAGTTACACCCCTCAAACACCACCCTGACTTTGACCTTGAGGCAGTATCTGTATCCCTTTAGGGAGAGGTGCTCTGCATTCACTTCCACTCAGCTCTGAAGTTAGAAGTTAAGCGGGCTTATTTCAGCCAAAAAGTTTTTTTTTTCTTTTCTTTTTTTCAGTTCCAGAAACCAGCCACATGATTTACGGCAAATGCTCCTCCTTTTGGGCTGTCAGGGATGCTTCTCCACCTCTTGTCCAACTGTGCGAGCTCTTTCCACTAAGAGACTTGCTTAACTTGATGCAGGTAGCAGTGAGAGCCAAGGAGGGCTGGTGATGCCTGCAGCTCTGCAGCGGGATGACACTAAGACCTCCCTCTTAGTGTCCCTGGGCAGGAAAACCAACAGGTCCTTGCAGACCCCCGGAGACAGTGAGGACAAGAGGGCCAGGGCTTCTGCTTTGAACTGGGTAGCAGGTCTGAGAAAGCACCACGAGAAATTATTCAGTTGTGTATCATCTCCTTTCTGAGCTGCACCAGAAGGCACTTCTTTGCAGGGTTACGCCATAGGACATGATCTACCATAAAGCTGTTTACAGTAATGGCCCTGGTGATTCACGCAGAAATCCCCTCCCAGCGAAGTTTTCCCTTCGGGAGCAGATGCCAATGGATTTCGGATGTTGTGTCATGTTGCACATGGCAAAAAGTCCCAAAGTAAGCACTGACCTTGTTACACAGGATCTTAATCTCAGTAGGCATCTACTAGAATACACCAAATACTTGATGAATAGTCAATACCATTGAAAAGATAGGTCTACCTTGAGTGGCTTTTGAGGTAGAGTTTGAAAAGACCAAACTCTTATAGGAAAAAAAAGCAAAAGGCTGGCCTCCAAACATAGATAGCCTACGCATGTAGTTTCAAACCATTCTTGTACTGGTTAGTCTAATCCGTGCTTCCATGAAAATCCCCCAGCTGAACTAAACATCCAATTCTGCTACACACGATGCTTCTCAAAACTGAAAGACACTGGAGGAATTAATTATAGATGAAAAGGATATATCTCATTATATAAGTAAGTATTGGGTGCTAAGCAAACAGGCCACATTTTTTATTTATTTAAAATAGAAAGATCCTATGGCCCTGAGGGTGATAATAAATATTTTAGTGCACAGACTTTAGGTAAAATTGAAATACTCTAATTGAAAGTCACTGAGGACATATTTATTGAAAATTCACCTTCCAAGAAAGTAGCAGTGGCTTTTCATGGTGTCAAAATTCAATTTTGTAATTTCCTAATCCCAACTGATGCCTATAAACAAAAACCTGTCCTGCAGTCAGCCACCACTTTTTCTTCAACCTTCCTTTCAAAACCTTAATTTTCTAAACATCTGTGTTGGTGCAGAGGTACATTAGCGATTACAGTCACTTGCAGATGTGTGTTTTATAGTGCGTTGCAAAGATTTTTTTTCCTAAACATCCTTTTGCTCTGCGGCATGTGTCAACCGAACTGAATGAATTTCCCAGTGTCCTACTGGGCTCAGCCATTGAAAGTAAAGGCTCTTCCTCTGTCTTCGTCGATGCTTGTGCATTGAGCATTGTTGCTGCATTTCTGTCTTTCACAGATGGATTGCTAGGAAATGTGTGAAAGTGCCTTGGGCACCAAGAAAACAGGGGCATCAAGCCAGGACCATAAAAGCCTACTTCCAACAACTGCAGCTGCAAGGCGCCTTGCCCCACACTGAGCTCCGCTCTCCTACCCAGGCTGGCTCGCTTCTCCTTTATCTAAGAAAGAGGGCACGTTTCAAGTACAAGCAAGTTGGGGAATTACAGTAAAAATGCAAAATGTAATCTCCTTTAAAGCGTATGTAGATTCTTTGCTCAGCACTGAAAATCTATGTATTCCCACATGTGACATGAGCCGTGAAAGTGCTTAGACGTGAGCGTCTTTCATCAGTTCCCTCCCTGTTCGTGCAGAAGTGGAGAGACGGCAAAGAGCAGTACATAAATACCAACATTAAACAGTGACTGGATTTCAAATTTTTTCTAAACCCTATTTTTCACTTTTTATTTCTCATCATTTGACTAGAGTGACGGTCCTCAAAACAATTCAGGAGGAGAAATTGGGGACAGGAGAGCAGATGAGCCAGCTCAGCATCAAGCTGTAAGGAAAAGATAGGAGTTACCGTGCCATCTCAATGCCCAGCAGACCTGAGGCACCTCACAAGCAGAAGCAAGCAGTCCAAATTTGGCTGAAAATGAGAAGTGTGGGAGGCTGCAAACCCAGTTAATAACAGGCTCTAAGAAGTGTACCTGTCCCTGGAGAAAAATAGAACTGGGGGATAAAAGAAACCTTGCAAAATGGTAGGTAAATGACAAAACTACAAATACTACTTGATTTTTAAAGGAATTCTTAAGAAAACAAAAAAGGATATATCTGATGCCAATAGAAAGGGCATAAATGCAATCTATATCAGTGTAAATTATACTGTAGCAAGTCCAGGGCTTCATTTGTCTGTCTTACAATATCATCATCTCTGTATTCTCTGCATATTGCAATTCATGTCATCATTCTGCATCTGGAATGCAAAAAAGCCAAGGATACCAAACTGGAAACAGATGGTATTCTCCACCTAGATTAATATTTATATTTCCAGCCACTTAATCTCAAAGAAACATAGCAGAAATGGAAGGGGCATAGGGAAGTGAGAAAAATGAGAAGAGCGCAGGGGGGAAAACTGCCCTAGTAAGAAAACTGGATTGTAGAGGAAGGAAAATATATGGAAAATAAACTGGTAAATCCTGTTTCATATTACAAGGACAAGAGAGGGAGCCAATGGAACTGAAAATCAGTAATCAGAAAACTAATTAAATCACCACGCTTTGTCTTTACACAATGCATAATTAATCTATGTCACAGATGTTCTAGAGTCAAGAGAGATTAGATGATTGTATACATAATATGAACATCTGCAGCCATGTGATATAGGATGGAAGCCCTCATGTTGTACAGTATCACCCAGGTACTCACCGCTGGAGTTTTGGATCAAACTTCTCTTACTAACAGGTTATGTTCTATCTCCTCTGCACTGGGTTTGTGGTTTCTTTAAAGCAGCTGGCAGACAGGTGGTCACACCGAGTTCCTGATGTGCTAAACTACCTGGCCTTTTCTGACCTGTGTCATTTATTCCACTTTGATTTAAAGACAAATAAGTATATAGATATATATGTCAGCCTCAAATCATAAAAAACCTGTCCTGAAAGAAAAATAAATATGACTTATATTTTGTGTGGCTTAAAGCGAAGATTGCATTTTAAAGACTTTGATTAAAAATATATATATATTGATTCTGCATATATTATACAGAATTAATCATACAGATGCAGATCTCTTCCCTCAGAAGGCTGGCTGCCTTTAAGCAGCTTTTGCCTTTGAAAAGCCCGAACTCTCGATGTGACAAAATCATTAGTTTGTATTTTAAAAGAATTACAATGAACACTAAAGAGAGACCCCCACTTCCCACATAGAAACTTTCTAGTGATAAAGAGCCTTTTCAGACTGTATAATCCTATTTACTGTTCTTAATTGGAGAACTGTGTTTGTCAGAAAGTACAGAAGTCTTCAGTTGTTTGGAAGTGAGTCTGGCTCATCAGCTCCCAAGGGAAGAAAAGAACTATTTGTTTTAACCGTTAAGCCTAAACGCAAACTGCACAATAAATCTGCCTATCCAAATACTGACCTATTTCATGTAATGTCAGGATGAGGCTAGCCTAGCTGTATAAGGCTATTGTTGCTAATAAAAAAAAAAAAAAAAAAAAGCAAACCCTATTACGGAGCCCTGGAACTGACTTCCAGGAGGTAGCAGGGTGAACGACTGCCAAACCCACCTCTGTCCTCAGCTCCTCCGAGACCCGCAGCATGCAGGGAGGCTGGAAATGAACCTCAATTACCCAGCTCCATCTAGTGTTTGGGAAACAAAACACTCCTCAAAACCCACGCTGCTTGTTTATATTAAATGCCACTGTTTTTCTATTTTTCACGAGGAGGAAGAGTTTTGTGGAGCCGGAGGCAAATGGTGGTGCGGTGATGGGGACAGACGCCCACATTTGGATGAGCATAGCCAAAATCACAGCCTCTCCTGTCTGGCAAACCCAAACCCACTGTGTTTCTGTGCCGAGGAGCTTACTCTGTGGCAGTGGGGTTTTGCTCTGGTCTGTGAACCCCTGGATATCGGTAAAATATTTCCAAGGTGAGCAGGCAAAGCTAGGTCATACAAGGAATGAATCGATCTGGGCATGCTCAGCTTGTTAAGGGATCTGCATTTCCACTGGAAAATTTACCAGGATCAGCAACAGAAAAACACTATTCCACACCCAAAGTGGTGGTCAGGAGGAGATGGTTTTGAAGGTCCCTGGAAATACACCAAAATGTGGTCTCCAAGAGGAAAATGCCTCTGGATTTCTAGACAAAAGACAAAAAGGTCCAACCCAGGCTTATCTCCCTTTAATTTCCCAATCCGAGGCCAGCCTGTAGAAAGCAAAACACAAAGAAATTGCAAGAGGAAAGTTTGTCTTCAGGCCCTCCTAAGCCCAAAGATCTCCTTCCCGAAACTGCTGGTAGGTCCCCTCTGCCTACTTTCTCTGGCTCACAGGTGATTTCTCTTTGACAGCCACCAACAGAGTTCCTGGAAAATGTGCAACAGCTCAGCTGCCAGTCACATTTCTCTCATTTGACATGTTTCAACTGTATTTCTTTAAGAAGAGACAACTTAGGAAAAAGAAAACCATGGTACATCCCTGTCAGCTCTCCAGTCTGACCATTTGGAATAGTGCTGAGATGGAGCAGTTTAAATAAATGACATGACACTGTTTTCAAGAATGAACCAACTGTAAGGAGTTTCCAGCAAATACTTGTAAAATTTCATTAAAAATCTGAATTTAAAGCCAGCTAACTTTCTTTCTGGTCAGCTCAGAAATAAATTTTCGTGGTTTTTTTTTTTTTTCTTAATGTTTTTATATGGCTTGATTGGCAATGCACTCCTGCCAAATTTCCCAGGAGATTTGCAGTTTGGTCCAGCAGAAGCAGGACTATCCCTGCTCTGGCTCTGCAGATCTGCTGAGCATCGAGCTGGCCTTCTTCTGAATCAGCTGTGGATGTTTCTATCAAACCTTGCGTTCATACTGCCATGGAGTTACTTCGTGGGATGCAGAGATGGCTCTTTTCCTCAGTCATAACAATAGTTGTAGCTCCACAACAGCAGTTGCGTACTCTTTGCTTCAGGGTATCAGATTTGCATAATAACTAGAGAGATGGTTATTGTGGAAAAAAATGGGCTGTATGCAAATCCCCATCCTGCAGGAGGCCGGCAGCCTTGGGAACCAATTACAGAGGAGGGATTTGAGTAACTGCTGCACATGTATTTTTTTAGGGATACGTTGCCTGTGAGTTATTTTAAGGTGGCACAGCTACAGGCCACCAACTCTCCAGCCTTCTGCTGCCTTCCCAGGCTCTCTTCCTGGCCCCAGCCCTCACGTTTAGGAAAGCCCGAGGAAGCCAAGGTTGATCCCCAAGGCACAGCTGGCTGATGCGCTGGGTGAGCCTGGGTGCCTCCTTGCCACATGGAGGAGCCTCTTAGCTGAAATTCCCAAAGGCCAAGCAGTTCCAAGCACCCCAACCCCACCTCCAGACTCCCATGCAACATTGCAGGACTATTAAAGCACAAGCCTTTTGGCACAGCAACGTGTTGCTCAGCTCTCCTGCAGCATGGATGGATCTGCAGCACCTTCTCCTTTTCCCCACACCATCCCCCGTTGCCTCCTTCTCTATGGTCTCCTCTAATCAGCCTGCAGCTAATCCCATCCATGCCTAAATACACCTAAGGTAGTATAAGGTGCTTAGGTTTACTTTATGGCCCATACCTCCTCCTTCCAGCTTCCTTCAAACTCTCTCAGTTAAAAGATAATTCTCTTCACGGTGATCCATAAACCAAAGCACATTTGTAGTTCTTTAGTCCATTTTTTAGTCCATTTTTGCAGATTTCCAGAGTCAACATTTTGCCTCTAAAAAATGAAAATCAAAAGGGAACATTCTTTAAAAGCATAATTTTGCACTCTTCTTCTGCTTCTCTCTAGGATTAAGCTAGCAGACAATATTTAGTCTGGTGAGACAGTAGCATGGGACATTTCAGAAAAGATTTTTTTTTTTTTGGCAGAGAATATGGAACAAATTGCAAATACTGGCAACTGGACTTGCATTTAGCTTTAAACTGACCTGCCATAAGCTTAAGCAATGCACAGCTGAGGGACAGTCAGCATTACCAAGCTTTTCTAACTATTATATCTTTCTGCAGAGATAAGCATCAGTATATTCCTTTATCTAGCAAGCTACTGTCGGTATCATGAGACCTATTGACTCATGATCATTAGTAAAGTCACAAACCCACAGTTACATTTATCTACAGTAAAACATTTTGCCATCTATGCTATCAAAATATAGCAGAAGTCAAAAGAAAATATGTAAATCATTATCAGAATCTAAAATGTTTTGTAGTAATTATGGTTCAGTGAAAACCAGATTGGAAAAAGCTTCACACATCCTTAGGTTGTTGGGAGTTAATTTGCTTACACAGATGATGTCAGAGCCTCATTTTAACATGGAATATGATTTCTTGAGGAAAAGTTTCTGCAAATTTGTAAATGGTAGTGAAAAACTAAATGAAGGAATAAATCTGAACCTTTGACCAGAACATACCCAGAAGAATTTCACCTTTCCCTGTCCCCACATTGCAATTTTCTCGTTTCTAGACTTCCTGGTTTTGAGTAGCAATGGCAAAGGCATACTGAGAGGGAAGAGAAGTGGGTTTGCTGGTATTTTGCTCAGAACAGACCAGAAAGTATCAGAAATCTAGATAAAAAATGAAGTCTGAATGTAAGAGATTTCCAGACAGATTTCTCAAGCTTGAAGCTTCAGATCAGTGTGGCTAACCTTAAGATAAGTATTTCAGCTTGTCTTAAAAGATAAGGTCTCTAACCTGTACTCATTAAAACTGAATGGAGTGTTTTGGTGTGTTTTGGATTGGGCTCTAGACTGGAGAATAACCACTGGAAAAACCTCTTTGTTGTATTAATCAGTGTGAAGGGTACGTTTGTTGCTATTTTAATAATGTTTCCTAAGATCCCTGCGTTTGCATAACAGAGTGTTGAGATAATGCATCAACTGAAATTCTTAAACAGAACATAATATGCTTCTGTTAATGAGAAAAGTGAGGTATTACAGCCGCTGCCCGTGTGTCAGCTCAATCAACCAGGCTGCCTGGGGGCTGTTGGCTCTCCTGGCTGGCTGTGTCGGCCCCTGAGCCGGAGGGACAGCATCGCTGTGGGAGCAGGGGCAGACGCCTCTATCTATGCAACCCTGGGCTATCTATGCAGCCCGAGCACAGCTCTCAAAGTACAGCAGCTTTTGCAACATTTAAAAGAAAGTCGAGGTGTTTCTAGACACCCTGAGGGGCTTAGTCACACTCCCAGAATCCTCCAGGCAAATCCTTCAAATTCTGGCATATGGCACTATTTCCCAGGATGTTTCTCTAAGCAGAAAGGAGGAGAGTGCTCTGCTCTGCTTCTCTCCTTGGCAGGAGGGCTCATAGCTGGAGATGAGGAAAAGCATCTCCAAGGCATGGGAAGTAGCGTTCCAGTAACATCTGGACAGTACCTCTGTAAAGGAAGAACAGTTGAATTCATGCAAGAAGTATAGGCAAGCACTGGGTGATATTTTATTTCTGCCAGCCAAAATACTCTGGCTGTAGGTCTGATGACTGAATTCCCCTAGGTGGGTACCAGAACCAGCTGATGGGGTGAAGTTTTCTGCCGTGCCAGTGAGAAGGATCAGCAGCTGATGCCAGAAGGCAGGAAGACACTTTACCAGATTTCCAGAGTGCTCAGCCCCTGACTTTGTGGCGTCATACCCTCCTTCTCCCAGCCTGCCATTCTCCTGGCTACTCTAGGAAATTATTGAAGCAGCATGTGGTTGGGAAGTCACCAGCGAGTGCTGTGCTGGCATCGTGCAGTAGCAAAAGCCTGGAGCTCAGCTACCACCACTCCTAAGCTCTATCAGAATGAAACTCTTCAGTGAAAACTGTGGGTAGACTCTGAGTTTTCAAATTGCCAGCAAGTCTAGGAGTATGTGGGCAAGAAAGAGACACTACTCAGTGCAGTTCAGGCTTTCTAACGCAAGGCTGAACTCCATCAGAAAGGCTGAAATGCACTGGCCATGAGAGGATGTTTGCCTATTAACAATCTTCCCACCCTTGAAGGGTTCCTGCAATTTCTCCTCTGATTCAGATGGCAAAGAGTCAAAACAAATACCTGTGCACCTGAGGATCAGCAGAAGTTGTCCATTGTGGTATTATAGTATGTCCATTTTGTCCTGGTTCATTGTACCCACACCGAGATGCCGACTCCACGAAATACTGGAGATTCAGAATGGCAGCAGAATGTGACTTTGGGAGGCTACAAGGAAATTGGAGGTGTCTGCTCGGTGACTAATGTGCTAATTATAATATCTGCCTGCTGAATTTTGCATAATATATGGCAGAGAACTACAGAAAAGGAAGTCAATGGACTTGGATCAATTTGTATGCAAACAGCTAGGTGATCTGTTGCTGCTGAACTTAACACAGATTTGGACAAGACAAGGACATTGTAGTGCTAAGCTGGGATTGTTCCATACATGTATTTTCCGACCAGTGCCGGGAAACTGGAGATAGATGAGTGAAATTAATGTTACATTTGGTTTAAATGGGGGGGGGGGGGGGGGGAAGGAGAAAAAGAGAAGAACTAATTATATGTTGCTGGCTTGATCCGTGCTTTACAAATTTGCGTTTATGAATTTTTTTCTCACGATTAGCAATTTCTATTTGAAAGGGTGAGGAAGTGCTTGGAAGAGTGAATTACTGCTCACCACTGCTGCCAAGTCTCATGTTTTAATTTAAAGTTTCATGATTTTTGATGCATTTCTTAAAACTTACATTCTTGGAATAAAGATTCTATAACATTTCCAGCTTTTTAAAAATGTAAAACATGAAGCGATTTCACCTAGAAGATCAGATCAGATCTAAAAGGCAAATAAAAAGAATCCAAAATGTGTTATTTTGAGCATGCTTCGTGATTTTAGGTCATTTTGATGGGATTTGGGAGGCCTGATTCCTGAGGGTTTAAGGAAATTCTATGCTTTATTCATATGAAAAAATAATATGTCAATTATACAGGTACTTTTTCAAAAACAGTTGCAATAGCCAAATGAAGAGAAACATTTGCAATGACAAATACAACAGAGATGTTGGGTTTTTTACATTTTCATATAGTCCACTTTAGTCAGCTCTTAATTTTCCTCCTCTTTAATACAGGCAACTGTCTGAAGGAAAGGATCAGAAATGGTTAGAGACCAGCTGTTTAAGCAGCACAGTTCTGTACCTGTTCTGAACTTGGGCAGGTGACATAGGACCAGTTGGGGAGACAAGTTTGATTTTCCATTTAAGAACTCTTTGGAATTTTGGAATTTTTCATTCTGGAAGCATTTCTCAGCTGGTTCCCTCTTTTCTGTCTTTTCTGTGTTCTTGCAAAAGTGGCTTATTCAGAGAAATGCTTTTGATCTGAGCTCAGGTTCATCCTGTCAATGCATAGGCAGGAATTAGGCTTTTATTTTCCTTGGATTTGAGATTTCTTTTCTCCTTCTGATGCAGATCCGATTTTCCTACTCCAGCCAAGTCTATTTGTCAGTGATTACTACAATGCATCAGCCGTTACCGTGTAACTGAAGAAATTAATGCAGATTAAAGAGTATATTGCCATAGGAATATTCCATTCAGTCCTAGAAAGCCTAAATGAGTGTAATAGAAACAGCATCTTCAGGCCACTCCCAGTTTCTTTCCCATTTCTTTAAAGGCAGAAGCACATTTAGCATGGAATATGCAAGAATGCTAGAGAGGCTTGCAAAAAAAAAAAAAAAAAAACAAACACCAAGATGAAAGAAATGAATTAAAGGGAAGAAATAAGACTGGGGAGAATTTCCTCTCATCTGGGCTGATTGTGTGAACACAGTGTGGTGTGTTGTAAGAGTCAAATGACTGTTAGTGTTGCAAATTTCTCCACTGTGTGTCAGACTGAGGTCAAATCCTGAGTTTCTAACAGACTGTTTGCTCTAGATGGGTGTTGATTGTTCAGGCAAACAAACTCAGATTTTTTTCTTTCTTCTTCTTATTCTTAAAGGTCAAATATAGAAACTGTAAGCTTTACTTCCCTATGTCCTTAGTATAAAAAGAGGCGCTTTGTGAGCTTTTCCTCTAACTTCCTAACACTTTTTTTTTTCATAGCAATAGTGCGTTAGCCCTCAAGCTGGATGCGGTGCAAGCATATGATATAACGTGATCCTCGTTCCCAAGAGCTTACGGTGTAGGTAAGTTTGATACGAGAAACGCAGTTGGAGAGCAGTTATATAACAGCAAAATTTTTCTCCTTCAGTGAGGGATGGCTCAAGGAAAAAGGATGGTATGTGGGCAGATTTGGCCCCTGAAATATGTCTGTCACTTTTTGCTGATTCTCTTCTGATAGCTCAGACGAGAGGTCACTTACTGTTAACAGGGCTGTATTTTGCCATGTGGTCAGGCGTGTCCTGGAGGCTACAGGTTTCAAGGTTTTCTTGTGAAAACATAGCTGTGATCTTTAAAATTTGAGACTTGAAAGAAAGGAGATTGCGATAAGAAAGCATATGGTGAAATGTTGTAAATATTGAGGTTAGGACACGTAAGGTTCATGATCACAGGAAGAGAAAGATGGCTCTGCTTGAACCAGGCACAATGGTTTCTGCCCTGTTTACAGGGAGTCACCAAATCTGGGCTCTTATCTTGGAACAAAAATGTCACCGAGTCTATAGTTATTTCAAGATCTGTGTCATGAAAGCAGTATGGAGATTAAAACAAACAGATTTTAAGCTTGTTGGCTTCTCATCTCCTTTTGATCCCCTCTGCTAAATTATGAGGCTCCATATTTTCCTTTCTTTAAAGTCTTTTTGCAGCTCCCTTTTTTGTTGTGTGAAAGACCCACACAGAGCAACAGGGGAAAACACTCCAGATAACGGGTATACAAATAACACTATCTGATGCAGATATAAAAAAAAATAATATCTTTTTATATCATTTCTCAGAATAACCTAAGTTTCATGCAGCAGAGTGAAGTTTCTTAGAAGTCACCGGAGGTCCTGCGAGGGTGGCCAGAGGAGCAGAGCTGTTTCTCCTGCTGTCCTCTTGCCATCTGGAGTAGGAACGAGGCCAATGGGGCTCCCAAGTCCTTCCCCTAATTTCTGAGCTCCAGCAACCCTACAATGACAGACAAAGGAAACAGAGCTAACAGGGTTTGATATTCTTATTGGAGAGCTTATAAAGCTAGCGTAAAAGCATATCACGGAACAAAGGAATAGAAAGGAATTAAATCTTTGCACACATGTCTTTGGGCACCGTATTCTGTGACTTTGAGATGCTGCCTCTTTCATCTGCAGCACAACTTTCCAGACTATAACTTACCTTGTTAAGTGTATAATTACCATGGCAACCACACACACACAAAAAATTGAACGGAACTAGTTCGAAACCGAGCATTTTTTTGCTTTTTCAGCTTGGGTGCCTCCATGTGCTGGGCTATGTGCTGTGCTTTTGAGACGGGGAAGGGGAGATCACAGTTCCTACACAAAAGGATTGTCTGTCGTGTTTACATTGATATTCCTGTCTGCAGTTTGGTTTACGTTGGGGTGTAATCGGAACAGATAAACTTAAAGGTCACTCTGCACAAAAAAATACAACAGAATATTGACTATACTTGGAGGATCCCAAGGTCTAAATGCACAAGGCAAGCTGGACATAGGAGGAAGAAAACATCATTGTTATTCATAGCATGTAAGAGTATTTATAGACAAAATATTTTTGAAACAGTGAACTGTCAGAACATGGTATTTCTTGCTCTAAGTTATATTTGACCCATATTTTGCAAAGTGGATAGAAATGTGGGGTGTCTCTTCACTGGAGCATCCACACAGAGAGACCTTAAGTAAAACTGATTTTTAGAAGGTAGTGATGGTCAGAGTAGCTTGAATATCTCTCCAGGTAAGCATCTGGAATAACTCAGCCTGTCTCACCAGCTTTCTGATGTCTAGCAGCAGTGCATATATTTTTCTTATGCCTGTTACTACCATGATATTAACACTTTACTGAGCTGAGCAAAGTTCACTTCATTTGGTCTAAGATGCACTTACAAGCTGTTGCCATGGATGTCAGATAGTAATGTGAAAAAAAAATATCATATCCTAACTTAGGAAAAATGCTGAAAACTCTACTGTAGATATAAGCCCACATTAAAACAGTTCTTTTGCTAGTACAGTTTATTCTGACTAGCAAAATAATATGACCTGTACTGACACAAACCCTCTTTTCTGACTGTAAGCTGGCCTACAGCACGGAAGATGTACTGCTCTTGTAAAACTATATAAAACATTTTCTAACATTAACAGAGTTTGGAGGCCAAATGCAGAAAGATGTCTAGGTACTGAACTCCATTAAAATTAGGTGGGAAAATTGTTTAGCACAGTTTCTATTTGCAAAGAAGCTAAAGAAGGCACGTCAAAGTTTGTTTCTACAACTAGAAAATACCATTGAAACAGAGATTGCAGAACACATATAAACTTAAGGAAACTCATTAGAAAACCTTAAATCTTCTGACAACACATATTTTTTGAGCTTGCTATATTCTTGCAGTATCCACATAGGCTTCCTTGCAGCCTGATAAAGACGACATCACAGAATGGATTTGCCTGATGGGAAGAACATCACAGGTACCTGTGTAACCATAGAACACTCCTGTCGTCTCTTTTACCCGTTCCCATCCCTGCCCTAAGACTGCGGAAGCATTTTCCCTTCTCTGTCGCTGCAAGTCATGCCTACTTCAGGGATGAATTTCTGGGAAAAAATCCAATCCCCAAACCAGCATAAACCAGCAAACAGGGTGAGAAGAGGCAGCACTTGCACGCTTACAACTTTACCCCCCTCCTGCATGAGGATTAGTGGGCTGAGTGGAAACGCCACGTCTGCTGGTTTCCACACGCAGCCAAGTATTTCCTCAGACTACGCTCCTGCAGCCACTTCTGATTTGTCAGCCATTTCGTCAAAATTGCCCGGAGACCCCGAGAGGCAATAAACTTGAAACTAAGCAGGAATGACTGAAATAGAGAAATGAGAGTAATCGTGCACTGTGGCTAGGAAATCCTGGCTGAAATTATATCTGAGTTTATCTGATGACTCTGTGTTTTCAGCGCTCAAATGTAATTTAAATGGGGAAATTCAGGTACCTAAACATAGTGCCTTTGGAGATGACGGCAGTTGCCGGAGTCATCTAAATGTGTTGGCAGCTTTGACACAGGATTTATGGCAGGATTTGTGCCCTGCTGGAGCAGCAGCTGCAAGCCAGACGGGCTTCTCAGAGTATCTAAAATGACATTAGACAACTCTTCTTATATTTAGGCACCTGAATCTCTCTAAATGTTCCTTTCTTGGAAATAAGTGTTTTAGAATCCATTCAATGCTACTTCTAAGTTACAGGAAGGGTATAGTTGTGTAATCAAATACAGAACAGAAAATGACTGAAAGAAGGTGCCTCAGGCGGTCTTAACATGTCTTCTTGCAAGTACGCATCTTGACGCAGTTCTTATGATATCAGATAATCTTCCTACAAAACCCATGTCGCATTCAGTCTTCGAAAGGTAGATACTTATGCAAACCTTTCCATCTTTTAATTGCTGTGTACCTTTCAGACTCTGCAGCGAATATGAAATTATTAATTTCCTCATGGAAAATTATTAATGAATACTAATGAATACAACTTTACAGTGCCTCTCCCTAAAAAAATTTACCTCAAATCCCAGTTTACTGGGGTAGCTGTGATGTCAAAATCTTTAAAGTGAAAACAGGGACAGGTCGTGTGGACAGAACACCTTGATGCCGCACCTGTGTTGTGTCCATATGGGTCTTGCTGAGAATACACTGGAGTTCATAAACTATCAGGAGGCTTGTCCGATTAATATGTTTCATGGTTGTATGCTGCATGCTATCGCAACTTAATAAAGGTTTCAAAAGGTGTGTTATGTCACCTTATCCTAGGGAGGGGTACTAATAAAAGGGGATGATAAAGTTCAAGTCATTAAATTTACTTTTGCAGTGTAAGCAAATTAGGAGTGGGAAGACAAAATAGTGCAATGGAAAAGCTGGGATGGAGATAAATGTTTTGGGCGTGAGGAGGTGGGCAGGGAGAGGGGAAGGCAGGAAATGGACGGCCGTGGGAACGCTCGCTTCCCATCTCTGCAGCCTGGACATGTTGGAGGACCTTGTGGTGACACACACTGAAATGGCACAGAAAGAGTGTTTTTTAAGTGCAGAACAGTACTGTGTTTTCTACCTCTGATTTGATCCTGGAATCTCTGTTTCTAATATTAAAATGATTAGTCTTAAAAGCCTAGCCTTAGGTCCAAAATATATCTTATACTTGAAAGGCAGGGTGAGCCTCAGGGACACTGGAGATGGTGGGGTGTGACGTCTCAGCAGCAGCAATGAATCAGCAGAGAGGAGGAAGCCAAAGTGCCTGCTCCTGGCGCAACAGGAGATCCTGCCTGGGATGGATGCCCCTGCGTTGTCCTCGCTGCTGCCAGCACGGGGCATTAGGATGTCCTGCAAGGCCCTGGGTGAACCCTGAGATGCCACAAACATCAGGTCCAGGGGGGACAGACAAGGTTAGTACGCACAGGGCTTAAATCCTTTGTCAGTCCCCAGTCCTCTAGGGCAACGTTCAACTGCTTCAACTGTCCTTTTCTCCTGTAAACCACTGTCTCCTTCACGATAAGTCTTTCCAGCATCTTCAATGAAGGAAATGGGTCCTGTGGGGTGAAAAGAAAGTGTTGTAGAGACCAAGCTATAAAACATGTGCATAAAAAGAGACAAATGAAGGCTGTACAGGAACTCTTTAATTTTTCCATTTCCTAATTTCTTCACTTAACTTTTTTGTAATGCGGCATTTGAAAGAAAAAAAGCCATTTCCTATTTTTGCTCAAAAAAATTCCAGACAAACCACAGAGAAAAATTAATTCTATGATGTGACTCAGTTTTGACTCTTACCAGTAGGGTTGGGACCTTTTTAGATCCACAGACTTTTTAGATCCATAGCAAATCCTCTATCCTCTTCCTGTTTTGACATTAAGGTGAAGGATTTTGCCTACTATCTCCACACCTCTGAGGCAGGTAAAGCTTCAATTCCATGTCCAAGAGGGCAATATTGTCTGATGGTCAGAGGATCTTTTCTCTTCCATCTCCCCTAACATTCCTGCTCATGTCCTGAACTGTCCCTGCCCCCTCCCTTACTGTTCCTGATTAAATTGCTCTAATAATTTTTGTTGCATGTGTGAAGAAAGATTTTGTGCCGCATGTTGAGAAAAGATTATTAGATTTCTGTTTTCTTTACAATGTTATGCTGTTGGCTTGGTGAAAGGCACACAGTGTTTGCCCCAGAAGCACATTTCCTGTGGCAAATTTAATATTGCATTAACAAGGGGCTAAATCCATACAGAGACTGAAGCTTCCCAACGCTCAGTGTTGTAATGACTGACCAAATCCCAGGCTTTTCCTGAGACCCAGAACAAAGGTCCAAACTGTTTCCACAGCTCATCGTGCTCTTAGACTGCGATCACAGCCCTGGAATGGTCCTCCAGACCCTTGTGAGGAAGGGCCATCTCTTCTGCCTGATATTAGCGCACTGGGACGTGGGAGGGCTGGAGACTTCACGGGGCGTCAGTCCTGTAAGCGTGCATTAGCGAGGGGCAGACAGACACACCACAGACTGATCCCGGGAAAGTTCATGCTGCTTCTTGCTTTTAAAAAATGACACTGCTGGAGACATATGTCCTTGTGGCTTTTATCAGACTCCCCTTTAGGAGCTTAAAGAGGAACTGAGCTCTTGAAGCTACTCTAGACACGTTTGGTACCTTCCTTTTGCTCTCCTGCCTTAGCAATTTTTAACTTGGTTATGTATTATTTCAGTGATTGCTGGGGCTCTCCAAGGCTACTGCCAAGAGGACCTGGGAGCTGAACCACCTCCCAGTGCTTGCCTCAGAGTCACAGTATATGTAAAACGATAGTTGCAGCTGGAAGGTTTGGCATGCACACCCCTGCGCAGTTGCGGGAACTGCACTTATTGCATCCTTGAGGTTAGGACCTGAGCCAGCTTCCTCGCCAGGGGTTGCACCATCCCCACAGGGCTGCACACCCCTCTGTCAAATTACAGTCCTTCCGATGGAAGAGCCTTGCTGTCATTTATGGGTCACTTAAACCTACCAAGACAAGCTAGGAGAGGCTCTGCAGAAAGGCTTGTTGGGACTTCGCTGTGAACTAGGGATAATTCTGGACAACTTCTGGCAATGTGTACATGGCCACTGGGAAATGTGGCACTGGCGAAAGCTGAACATGGCTTTTGACATCTATCAGCAGGCTTCAAACTAGCAGATAAATACATAATAAGATCCAGTGGCAGGAAATCCATGGTCAACTTGTTGAATCTTGAAATGTCCAAATTTTTAAAGGTGAAAGTGATTAACCACTAGAAAACCTTATCAGAGCATCTGGTGAACCAATCATAAGATTTTTATTTTTATTTTTAATCAAGAGTACCTGTTTTCTAAAAGCGATGCTTTACTTCAAACAAGAACTGACTTGAAAATGTCTGGTAGTTTGGTCTGGCAGGTTCTACAACACATCAGGCCATATGATCACAACTGATCCTTGTTACCCTATGATTATTTGAGAAAGAGGCACTGGATACTTAGATATCTCTGGTGGGTTACGTTCTTCTTTGCACCTTAAATGCTGTTGTGTGAACTCAGCGAGTGCTTTGAATATAAGTATGGAATGTTGTGCTTGTATCTTCCTGGAAATTCTTCAGCACTTCCTTTTGAATGTCCTTCCCTTAAGGCAGATGGCTATCAGGTACCACCAATTACATGTAAATTTTGTTGAGTTCTTAGTTGAAGTCCATCTCAATTCATGACAATAGACTAGAATTTCTCCTCTTGCCCCAACTCATCTGGCTTATTTCCTCAAGCCCATTTCCACTTTACTCAAACCCTGTTCCATAACATCCTTCTTCCTCCAAAAGGAAGTCACGAAAATTAATATTGAAGAGCTCATGACTTTCTTTAGGCAAAAAAAGTGGAGACAGATTTCCAAATCTGATATGCTCCCCAACTTTGTATTTCTTCCCTTAGATTATAAAACTGAAATATCTCTGTGAGTAGAGGTGAATGTTTTATAGATAAATTTGCTACAGACCAACTGATCAGGCATCCATGTGTCATCACGTAAACCCATGAGGAATTTCCTGAGTATGAAAGATACCATATCAACCCACATTTATTATTTTGGTGAAATATAAGTGTGATATTTTTAGATGCCTTTTTTCAGTAATGCAGTCCTGATGTTTATTATATGAAATGTCACTTTTATTTGCAAGTGGATAGCTAAAATGAGTTTTATTTTCCTTTTTTCTTTCTCCTTCAGTTTAAGTATTTGTTTTTACACATGCACAATCTATGTTACAAAGCAAAATTGTACTGTATAATATTTGTAGTTCCATCTATAGAGTTAAAGCAAAACCTGAGATCTTTGTGGGACCTTTTTCATGGCACTTATGGATAGGCGAACCATATTTGTTAATCTCCTGCTAAATTCCCCAAACAACACCTTCCCTCACATTAGAAACTGTCCTACCTATTTTCACATCAGTCAGCCAAGTTTTCATATCTACATGCAGTACAGTTCCAGGCCATGTGATAATTTCCATAAAGACCTATGCAACACCTTTTCTCCACAGGAATTCTATTTACTTGAACCAAATGGTTAAAAACCAAATTGTAGTACATGTTAAAACACAGTTTAAGAACTAGCTTAAACCTATTGTCCATCTAGTCCAAACGCCTGGCTTAATAAACAGTCATCATGGCTTATTGAAAACCTGAAAATCTCCAGCAGGTAGTAACGGCATCATCAGCTGATCATAGTAGTTCTCACTATGTGGTGTTGGTATATGTTGCAGCGCAGGACACAGAGCAGAAAGGAATGCCTGAAGAATTAGTTTTCTTCCAATCATGCAATCACATTCAAAAATGTACAAAGTTCCACCTTAAAACCAGTTTCCTCTTTCCCATCAACTCAGTTGCTGATGGAGGCTGTTGGATCAGCTTTCCTCACCTCTTTTAGCATCTACACTGGCTGTGCCTACCTTAGTGAGTTGGTCTGAAGCAATAGTACAGTTTGGTGTGAATACTCTGATTGTTCCCATTTACTTTGGGTCACTTTGATTCCTAAAGGGAATCAAAAGCATAACAACAAAATGATGCATGAGAAGGCACTTAAATGACAAACTCTGTTACAAATGTATACTAATACTTGTGCATCATTGGTCCAAGGTACAATTATGAACTACAGCATCGTGAGATCCTCTAGAGGTAAGTCCTTGAGAGATCCTGTGACAGCTGATAGCATGTCCTACAGCACAAGGACCAAGAGCCACATGCACTCTACTTGCTGCTGACTGCCAGACATCAATTCTGTATTGCAATTGAGCTCTCCCTGTCCCATTTGTCAGCCAGACATTGCACCTAAGAGAATACCTAGTCTGCATCATGCTATATCGCTGTGTGGGGTAAAAAGGCACAGAGGCACATGTTAAATCAACAAATTCCTGTTAGTTGTCCAGTGATGGGGCAGGCTGGAGAGGCAACCTGATGTGTATGGTGAGATGTTTGTCTCAGGCTAGATGACCAGCAACACAGCATGGATGAGATGCACAGCAAACACTAGTAGGGTGCCTCTGCCATGCTCAGAGGCTCCATCCACTGCCTTGTAGCACTGGAAGCAACAGGAGATTCTTGACTTCTTCATCAGTGCAGTCTCAAAAAAAAAAAGAGATCAATATTGCCATGGAGGCATCAGTCTGGCCTCCCTATGTAGACCTAGATCTCCACTTCCCCTCCTTCTCTGGACAACCCTGAACAATCCTTCCCTCCACGTCCCACCCTGACTTCTCCGCCATGCAGAAGAACAGGTTGCATAGGATGGTTTTGTCACCTGTGGCATAGAAGGAACATACCAGTCCCTGGAGCATTGCCCTCTTCAGAGGTGGGCTTTCCCCAGCTCCTCACAAGAAATGGGTTTATCCCAGTAATCCCACAGAAAACTCTGTCCTTGACAGCCACTGGAGGTAGTGGACTTTTGGCAAGGGCGCCATGTCAAGTATCCTTGCAGGACTGCTGGATTTGTGTGTCTCTCTCCTCTACGATGAAGAGAAGGTTGCAAAAACCCTTATTCTCTCCCTCTGTGCCCAGTCCCCATAGTGGAACGGGCACGAGGCAGGTAGACCTGCAGTCCGTCTTGGAGGGAGCACTGCTGGAGCAGGAGGTGTTTCAGAGGAGGAGACAGGCCAAGCAAACTGGGGTAGAAAAGGAGCCTGTTCCTGCAAGTGACAGACCTGCCTGCTTGGTGACAGACCAGCAAAAGCCTGGAGAGGAGGTGTGAGGGGCAGCTTTTCCCTTGTTTCCCAGTTTATAGCCCACATTACCTTTCCAAACCCCTTCCCTGACCTTAGGAGCTATGGACTACAGTAGCGCTCAGGAAATTGAGTTTTTCTGTTTGAGCATTTATATTTGACTGTAGGAGTTGCCCCATTCAGATTTTCAGCCTTTGCTTAAAGCTATGTGCCCTCCTTGCTTGTGTGTCATGGCAGAGGGACTGGCAGGGAACCAGAGCAGGTCGTGTGGCCCATGGGCTGGGTCTGCCATGAGATGGGAAGGCCACTCTCATTCCCCAAATATCTTAGATCTTCGCATGTGGGATGGGTGTGCAGGGTGTTGTCCAGGAAATTTTGGGAAGCTAGTTCTTGATCTTTGCTTTACTGTTACAGTTTTCTTTCTTACCTTTTCCTCTTTCTTTCATGCAGCTGGCGAATGTTTTGCTGTGTCTTTCAATATCCTTCACAGGTCTGACTCAGCTTGACTTTTGGCAATACTCCTTTTATTGAACACAGATTTCTTTGCTGATCAAATGTTTTTGCAATACTTCTGAGCTTTCTGCTACTCTTAATATGACTTCTGAGATGCTGACTCAGTTTGCTTGGTCTGGAGCCCTTCCTGAAGATTTTCTTTTGCTTGGGATAAAAGTTGAAGATACTACAGCACCTTTGGCTTAAACGTATTTCTTTCCATTCATGTCTTCTATTTCTTCAGTTGTTAGAATTCATTTCATTACACAAAACTGCCCTTTAGAAATTGAAAAACTTTCAAGTCTTCCACTGAATTTAAGCTGAATCAGGTTGTAATCACAAATCATTTTATAACCAGAGAATATAGAGGATACTCTACATTTTCTGGCATCTACTCTATTACCTAAGCACCTTTCCTAAGCAAAACATGAGGATCTCCCTGCAGCCCCTTCCCTCCCTTCCTTGCCCCATTGCGAGTGGCCCAGGCTCCCCCTATTTTGGTCCCCAGGGGTGTCCTGTCATTCCTCTTTGCTTTCCCCGGAAAATCCTGCCCATACACCTGAGCACAAAACCTGACGAAACGCCTGCTGTCCTTCCCTCTGGCTGTAAACTGGGAGCATTTCATCTCTCATCTGTACAGAGGAAATCGTGTCTCTCCGTAACACGTTTCCCAGCCGCATGGGCCAGCTGCAGCCCACACTTACATGCTGACTGGAGCCTGCTGGTCTTGGAGCAATGAGCTACATGAACCATCTTTTTCCTCCCCACAGGTCTCTGACCCAAACATACCCTATTCCAGGCTTTTCCTGCTTATTTCCTGTGGTCCAGTATGGCACGGCATGGCCCTTCTCACTCGAGGTAGGACTGGAGCTGGGGCTGGGGATGAGTGCTCCAGCTGTAAGACAATGCCAATGCACCTATGACATTTTTATCTTATTTCATGATGCGCCTACTAAGTCCCGATGGAAGATTGTGATTCTGAGGATGATGTCTCATCATTAGCAAATTAGATGCTGTAATCTGCTTCTAAATGAATCTTCTTAGGGGGCATTACTCAGGGTCAGATTAAAACTAAGTGAGGGAAAGACTGATTAAAATGTAAGGTGAGCTTCCGTTCTCTGCTTCTGGTGGGTGCGACACAAAACCCTGGAAAGGGCAGAGGTATTTTTAAACCACTTTTTTGTGGCTTGGCCCAGAACTGTCTCTGAATTACGATACCTCACAGATCCCGTGGTGATGTGCATCTTCTCTTCTCCTCTGGGTGCCAGTTCCCAGGTCTGCAGGAAACCAGGTCTGCCCGAGATCATGCCTAGAGAGGAAAAAATCTTCACCACTGAAGGGGGACTTTAACGGCTGCTGTAGACACTTGTCCTGGGGCAGCAATCAGCAGCCCCATACTTTTGTGGCCACCCTAGCCAGTGGGAACCTGGGCTAGCCAACGATTTCAGCTACAAGAGTGGTGTTTCCTTTAAAATACAAGATCACAAGTTAGATGATGCATTGCTGAGGGAGAAAAAAAAAATAATTTGAGGTCTTCTTGGCCTAGTTGTTCATTTGTTCAGTCTTGCTCTGATTTCTGAGAGGGAAATAACCCAAACCAGCAAACAATAGGCTGTGAGGGGCCAGTT
Source organism: Balearica regulorum gibbericeps (assembly GCF_011004875.1). Classification (NCBI taxonomy): domain Eukaryota; kingdom Metazoa; phylum Chordata; class Aves; order Gruiformes; family Gruidae; genus Balearica; species Balearica regulorum. Next base: position 52,177,793 of record NC_046187.1, on the reverse strand, counting down.
GCACTTTACCAGGGACCCAGCTTATCCGGGGGCATCTCATGGCCGCTTTTGTGCTCCCTGACCTAGATCAACCTTGATTTACCTTTTGCAATCTCAGATTCATTCTGACTGGATTCAGATGACGGGGATACCACGCTGATGCCATTAGGGTAATAGGGAGCTCTGCACACGGGCCAATAAAAAAATATTTGCTTTTAATTTTGACTGAAATAAATGACTTAGCGAGCCACTGTATTTCAAAGCTTTGCTATGGCAGATCAAAACTGTCCTGTTAATTAACTGCCATGTTAATTAATTAGACATGTGTGAGCTGATGCTTAGAGGCAGTCAAACAGCAGCCTATTTATTTTTCTCATGCTTTACAAATGGCATTAGCATTTCTAGTTTCTTGTCTCATATCTGCTGCCTCATTTCATGACCAAACATGAAGGGTGTTTATGACAAATAGTACTTTAAACTATTCTGACACGCTCTCCTGTCTTCTCCCTTCCCCACCCAGTGGCACCAGGCTTGTGGGCTTCTTCTGCTCCATGCCCACTGTCGGTCCCACATGGCCCCAGGGCCACGGGGATGGCCTCACTGCATGCTGAAGGAGAGCTTCCCCAAATGCCTGAATACAGCCTCCTTTACCCAAATTGATTGCTCCAAGGCACCAATTCCCACCGCAGTACTAAACTCTGCATTTTGGTTTTCGCTTCTTGTGCTCCAGCCTCTAAAGCTCCTTGTAGTCTTGCTGACTGTACGGGACATTGCCTTTCCTCACCACCGGCTGGTCCGCATGGGGCTCTCCCAGCCGATTACTACTGCCTAATTTAAAGCCCTTCTAATCTAATTAGGTGTCTCTCGTGAACATACTAACAACAAAGGCCTCACATCCAGAACTATTATTTGATGCACAGAACAAAGCTCGTTTGGTGATTTTTTTTCCCGTTCAGGGCTTCTAATAGCCAAGCTCCAAGTTTGACGGGTAATACATTAGGTTGTCATGCCAGTCAGGCATGATCCAGTTCCTACTGGAGTCCATAAAGGGGCCCCTGCTGGCATTCGTCTGGGGCTCAAGACCTACATCTTTATCAGAAAGCTTTGTCATCTGCAAGTTTTTTTGAGCCTAATGCACAAATTCAGGTGAAGGCAGAGACAACTGCGAGAAGCACGCTCACGAAACCAGGCAGGTATATTGATAATCCAGCTTCAGTCTTTTCACCTGAATATTTGACACAACAGATTTTAGCCTTTTCTCTGAAATCTCTGAAAAACAGGTTTAAAATCTGGCTAATTTTCTAGACATCATGATGGCATTATAATTTATTTCCAGGCTAGAGGATAACGTTGTTGCATTTAAGAAAATACAAACACTTCAAACATTTCTCTGTTGTCAATTGGCCTGAAGTGAGGTGTTAGAAAACAAAAGCAAGATCTTACCAAGAAACGGTGATAGTTATTCAAGATGCACTATTTTCTTCTTGGAGTCTGCTGGAAGTGTTTATCTCCACTGGGAAGTGTCCAATAACTTCTGATATTTCTGTTGTCTTTTTTTTTTTTTTTTTTTTTAGCATGGATTTGAATTATATTAGAAGTTTACTGTATCCTAATCATGTACATAATGTACATAAATACATATAAGATGGAATCAAATTTATAACTAGTAGATATATGTGTATGTGTGGTTGTCATAAGCCTCTCTATAGCTCAATTTGAAGTGTGAAAAAAACCAATAGGGATATCAACTATCAGAATAAGATGAGGACAGGTTCAGATGAGCCTGTGCTCATGAAAGTGAGGAATAAATGGAGAGGGACCAAACAGGCTGAACTCAGAGAACAGAAAAGTAGTTTTTGTTAATAATTTTAAACACAAAAAAGACCACTAAAAGTCTATCCACCAAACACAGGGTGAGATTATAAGGGTCCCAGCTATTGTTAAAGGATAAATAAAGAGAAAAGAGAAAAACTACTTCCTTCTTAGGAATGCACACATAGGCAGACACATGTAAAATCTTAAGAGACAGTAGGAAATACAGACTTTGAAGGACATACTTTAGGAGGGCTGTAAACCAAGTCCAGGATGTGCAGTTATGTCCTGCCAGCTCTCTGCAAAATGGCTATGGCTTTGGAAAAAGCCCATTTTGGATACTTCCTTAATCATATGTTTTTGTGAAAATATGGAGGAAGGCAATTGGAGAAAACATGCATAAAGCTTTCATGATCAGGTAATAAATGGTCCAGGATTAATTAATTAACTGTGGTAAACGACTGGAAGGAATTACGGGCTGGTTTACCTCTGATTTCCACTAGTATGAAGTAGGAATAACTGCATGAATGTCAGTGGGCTAAATTACTGAGAATGGGAGAAGAATTAACGTCTCAAGGATGCTTCTCAGTTTCAACGTCGTACTACATTTCAGCAGTGCTTTCGGATCCAGTGAGATAAAATGTGCTGTACGAATATAAATGTGTCTTCTTATTAAGTGTCTGCTAATTTTATTCAGGGAAATAACCCTTGCTGCTTTCTTGCATAATCTCAGGTAAGTGAATCAGAAATGTCTTTTAAGGAGGAGGCTAAACCCTAAAGAATTTAAAACTAGAAAGGACATTAAACTATCCAAACTCATCTGAATTGCCAGGTGCTTTTCTTTATATGTCATCCTTCCAGGGGCATCTTACTCCAGTTGGGTGAAAGGAATGGAGGAGGGGGGGAAGATAAAAAACATAAACAAAATCCAAGCAGTACATTTGAAGGAGAAGTGACATTAACGAAGATTGAAGAACTACAAAGTAAAAAACCCCACCTCTGAGAACAAGCATTGCTCACTGAGAGTTTTAGTATGTCACAGGGAAATTACATTTACAGTGTCATGGATAGATGGAGAATTTGTTTTTGAGGCCAAAAAAAATCCTTGAGCTCCATACTAATGCCATCATTTTTGTTTTGGCATGATTACTGCTTTTTTAGGGCATAAATATCCCCAACCATCCTACCAGGTTCTGCCTCTTTCTCTGGGATGTGGTGACTAACAGAAAGCATGAATGTGTGAGTGTCAGAACACTGAAAAAAAAAAGCTTGAAATCAAGGATGATACTCACCTTGACTTCACTGAAGCCAGGATTTCACCCAGAGAGTAAGATTACTGAATACAGTACAACCCTTCATATACCCTACGTATTCCTGCCATCAACTAATTGCTTTAGACTGGTTCCTGCAAATTTTACAAATGGCAAATAGTATCTGTGAGAAGGCAGAAAGGAACTGTCTGGCTTCAAATTGTTCTTCAATGGTCTTTGAGCCAGAAAAAAAAAAAAGTGTTTGTGGTCTAGGTGAAGAAGGCTGTCCCTGTCTTGAGGCTTTAAATATGCATGGCTGCTCTTTTGGGTTAGTTTTTCCATCATTGACAAAGGCCTTCTTGTCAACAAAATGTTGAGCTTTCCTTTTTGCCTGTATTCTTTTAAAAGGCAAATGCAGGATACGCTATGAAGCTGCCTACTGTCACTTAATCATAACAAGTCCATCTTGAAAACTTTAGACATCTGGCTTCCTTACTGCAACTGGAAATATTTTCTAGGGCATCTGAGAATAAGAGCTTGCGTTTTAATTCCCATTCCAAATTATTCATTGTCACTTTCCTCTCATTTGTCCTTGTACCAGTGTTGCCATCTTGCTTAAATAATTCTTAATTCTTTAATGACTACCTGGTGATTAACTATTTAACAGATACATACAGAGCAACTGTAACTCCATATTCTAGTCTAAGCCACCCACGCTCTTTTATTCTGTTCTTGTGGAATGAGTGCTCCACCTCTCTCTTCTTTCTAATGACCCTTCTTTGCCCTTCTGCCACCTGGAATTCACATTTTTTAACACGGGCTTGCACAGAGTAGTGTAGATCTGATCCTAACAGTCACTTGTACAACAGCATGAGCATGTCTCCAACTACAAGAAATATTGAGCTGATGCACCCTACAATTAAATCCGTATTTTTCTGGCTGCACCACACCGATTGATCGCATTCATCCCGTGATTACCTAAATAACAAGGACTTTATTTTCCTCAGTCTCTTTACCCTAAAAGTTTTGGGTTTGTGTGCCCAGCCATTTCATCGGGGATGACATGAGGTGTAAGCATACAGCGTGCAATCATTGAGTTAGTTAGCTCCTTTCATACATGTCACCTGCCAGTAATCTGAGTCTTGGGAGTTGAATCCAGCCTAAGGAGATGCTCTCCATGGAATATGGCATTTCCTTGTTGTGGCTGTACCTCTCATGAAGATCACACACAGTTCCCATTTCCTGGAGCTGTTCATGGAGGAATCAAACACCAGAAGAAAGTTTCTGTGCTGGCCACTCTAGTCCTCTTTCCAGCCAGTGCAGAGGCCTCTCCCAGTGCTTTTCCTGGGGTTGCACACCAAGTGCTGTCCATGGGGCTTCTTTGCAAGTCTTCCTTGATTATTTTGGCTCCTGTTGTGCTAGACATGTAGCTCCACCAGAATAACATCCACCTCCTGTACTTGCATGCATCCTCCCTCAGCGAAAACCTCCTGTCCGTCTAGCTCTGAGTAGTCTTGTCCCTGGCTGTGTTTGTAACTTTGGGTCTTAATGTAACTCAAAGAGGGGGTTTGTTATTATAACTGAAGAAGTTCTGTTATGGGAAACCATAGAGGTCAGCCAGGCTTCATTTAACTTACTTTGACAGGGCAAAATTGCAAATCTGGGGGAAGAACCACAATCTCTTTACTCAAAATGCTACTACCAAGCCACACCTACCTAGACAGGAACTGACACAAGAACTGAATATGTTGTAGTATCAGGCTCTACTGGTCATTTTAGACGTTGTGCTGGCACTCAGTCTGCCATTGTGGAAGTCTGGGACTTCAGGAATGAAAGTTTTCACCCGACTAAGAAATCGGAAGAGGTTCTTACCTGTAAGACACTAGCAACACGGAGGTTGCTTGTACAGCTATCTCTGAATCCTGCTGCCTGATATTATGTTCACAAAGACTGGCCAAGTGTCTCATTTACTTTGCCAGTGTTCACATTATTTAAAAACTCCACGCATGCAGAGGCTGCATGCTATCCATGTTAAAATCCCAAGGCAGTGCCCCTGGAACTGCAAGTGATAGATATTTGGTAGTTCAAATATGTTTGAGAAGATTTCCTGTTATCATCCTTCCTTGCTCCTGCTGTTCTGCTACCATGTTGTTACAACACAAGAAGTTTGGGTTCTTAAAAAATAAGGAAACCGTTATTATACTTTGGAAAATGTCCAGCATTGCTTCCAGGAATGTTATTTAGAGCAAGCCTCAGGAGTCTAGTCCAATCCGAGTGTAAGTCAAGGGAAAGTCAGATCTAGTTGACGTACCAATGCGAAACCAAGTTGGTAACTTGTAGTTAACACTCACGGTGAAGGTTGCAAAATGTCGATGAAGAAGATGATAAGCTTTAGTTTCTTCAGCATAAATCACAGTAAATGATAACCTAAGCAGGCCACAGCCACAGTCTGAAGCGCAAATCTCAAAGGAATAGCTGCTATCTGTTTTTTATAATGTTTTATTTACCCAGCCATTATAAAGACAGTAATGATAAAATGGAAATGATAATGCTTTCCACCTGAAGCAATGCCAAGCATGAGTTGTAGGTAAGATAATGAGCTTGATGGGAAGTCCATTTTGAAAGGACCTTATAGATGGAAAGGCCCATCTATGGGGTCTAAAGTACATTCCAGATCAGAAATGGCTCCACGGATGTGGACTTTATGTGATCAGATGTAGATGGCTACAGTGAAAACATCTGTATCTTAGCCGGTTGTTAAGCATATTCATTGGAAGAAAAGATGCACTTAGGGTATACGATTCATTTAATCCTCAAGAAGATGTATGCAATGCTTCTGACTAATTACTCCCTAAAAATCCCTGGTCTTCCCTATCACTCTTAGGGCTTCCTAAACTGGTAGCCAGGAGGAACACATCTGTATTGTAGATATAAAGATACATGAGATAATCTTCCCCTGGTGCCTGCAGCTCATTGATAGTTCAGGAAACCTAGAATAGCTATCGCTGTTCAACAGATAACGTCCCGCACTAGGCACCTTATGAATAATAAGACCATAGGACTTGTGCAGGATCTTTCCACTGTTTCTGCTTCTCCTGCAAAGGGACCAATGTGCTACAAGTCATCAGATACCATGACCTAATTTATTAGTACATTGTACACAACACACTTTCCCATCCTTCATCCAGATAGTAATGTAAATTTTACATTGGAGCAAAGAAATGGACAATATGGGAAAGGCAAAAAGGAGTTTATACTGCTTAAAATCAAAACAGATCAATGGTATTTTGCTTTTAAGACATCATCTGCACTCTTTCAAAGGATCTTATGCTTCTTTAGAACAGCAAATGAAGTGTAATTTCAGATAGGGAAACTGAGGATAAAGATGTGATTTCCACAGTATGTCAGCTTGAGTACTGCATGGAGAAGTACTGCACTGGAGTCACAGAAGCTCCTCAGTTGTGGTGTCAGTGGGAATATACCATAAAACTTGCAGGAAAAGATCAAGTTACTTTCCTGCAGCAGAAATCACAGAAATAGTTAAGCTCTTCAGCAGGCCACAGCCGACTGTTACACCGCAGCCCAAAAATACAGGTATCGCAGGTACGGCAACTGCTTGGGATTTGTAGTGCTCCTCTGTCCAGTAAGTAGCAAAGGGAGAAGAATATGCATCTCCTGCCAAAACCAACATCACCGAGGCATAACAGGAAAGGTAACTCACCACAAGATAAATGCATACTGAAAAATACTGGCTATAATTGAACAAGGGTCCAAATGGTGCATACACATACATGACTTTTTCACAGGGAAAGGGAAACTGCTACTGTGAATAAAGCAAAGCTTAAGAGAAAACAAAATGGTATTTTTTCCTCTCTTTCATTTCTTACAGATGCGGCAGGTAATGAAAGATTTTTGTCTTTGAGCAAGAATGTTGTTTCCTTTCCTTCCTCCCTCATTTCCCTTTCCCCCTGGATTTCCACCACATTTCAGGGTATTTTTCTTCAAAAGGTAGTGCTGCTGGAGAAGTGCCTCTTACATCTCTAAGTGTAGAAAGGGAAGTGGGTTTTTTTTCTGCAGTTAGGATGGCACCACCTGAAAGCAAGGCCACCGATTAGCAGGGAGATGCTGCCCTTGCAAGAACAAAATTGCAAGGGAGTCTTGACATAACAGCTTCACTTCAGAGGAGGAGTGGTGAGCAAAACAGCTCTCCTATCAGCTGAACACCACTTAGTTGTCGGGGGTGGACCAGCAGCAGCAGTAGGTGCTTGCAGAGAGTGTGTGTGGTGCCAAACCTTACCACAAAAAATAATCTACACACAGAGAGAAAAATAATTAAGGAAAAAGAAGAGGTGTTGAGAGGATGCTATCTCTGAGTTCCCTGTACCAGCAGAGCTGTGACATATGTTTTTTACTAACAGTGTGCTAGGTGACACAGAGAAACACTGTCTTTTCCCAAGCGCTGTGGAGACATGAGGAGGCAAACAGGCTCCAGCAGCCTCAGCCCCAGGAGGAGGGGTCCATACTCCCATGTCCAAAGGCAGGACTCAGGTACCACCATGGGGATTTCTCCAACCGCTTTGTCAGCCCCAGGCGGTGAGAACAGCCTTGTTTTCTGTGTTCTACATACTGAGGAAGCAACCCCAAATCTGAGGGTTCACAAATAATCAACTAAAAAAGGACAAGCAAACACTGATCCGCCAGTAGCTATAAAAACAGAGGGTTCCTGTTATTTGTTATCCCCTTTTCTTCTGCTCTTTGAGGCTTACAGTATATGCATGGCCCATATTTGAGCTTTTATCTACAGCCATTAAGACTGGAACTTTTTAAAATGAATGCTGAGATTCTCACATAATGACAAGAGCTGGGGAAAACATCAAATATCATGAGACATGTGAAAAACATCTTAAGTTGGCAGTACTGCACATAAAAAGAGACAGCTCTTGCCTTGAAGAGCTACAGTCCAAACACGAGACAAAGAGTGGTAGAAAGTAGCATTACCGCAATTTTACAGATACAGCAAGATTAAGGAAAAACTTGTCAAAGGTGAAACTGAGCACAAATCTGCCGCAGCTGTTTAGAGCCCTGGTTACAGGGATACATTTCTTCTTCATTATACAGCCTTAATTGTCACAGGGAAAATAAAATATTCTGCATGTTGCCAGAGGATAATGTTTTCCTTCCTAAAACAGGCAAATAGGCTATTGTTGTGACAAATCATACTAACATATTGCTACAGCAGGCCATAAGCTTCGCAAATAGAACTTGTTGTGTTATGGGATATTTGTATTTTTCAGTGAAACCAACGAAAACAATATTATAGCACCCGGCGAAAGTAATTTTGAAATAGATTCAGTGAGTATTTCTCGGATTATTTGTGCGAGTGTATGTATGTGTGCAAAAGCAAATAAAACCATATGCCCCACAACTCCTCAAAGCATCAGGAAGGTGACAGACTGTGACCCTTCTTCTTGCGTTGCTCCACAGAATATTATCTAAGCACTGACCAGAGCATTGCACATAATAAGACACTTTTACCCATCGAAGTGACGGCATCATTTTCACTACGGGGTTAATTTGCTTCAGTTTGCCAGATTATTTTGATCAGAAACCTAGCCAGTTCTCAGCTGTAGCTTATTTTGACAGTCAATGACAACAGAGTGTTCCTTCAAGTTGTGGGAACATTGATTATGGTGGTTATAGAGATGAGATAAAGCTATATGTACTTGTTCTCTATTATTTAATGAGTCATTGAAATTAATAACTGTCGTGTTCTTATCTTGCATTACAGTTGAGAAACACACTGGTTGTAGCCAACAGTAAGTTGAAAAGCTGGTTGTTTTGTTAATGGATCTGTTGTACTTGTGAGCCGTACAGTCATCACTCAGTACCCAGAATTTTACTGTCTTTGTGTTCTTTAAAAATCTCCCAATATCCAGAGGCTATTTTTTAATTACTTGATTATACCATCTTTCAAGTTTAATGGAAGTGCATGCATCTGTGTTGGTATTAACATAATTCAATTAATCATATTTAAATTTATTTGCTGGTATTTGCATGGAATAATGATTTGATTAGCATGGCAGCATATGCCATCTTCATCAATGACTGACTTCTTAAAAAATAAAACCAAGGCTGAAGAGACACTTCGAAGCTTTAATTCGTATAAAATCTCTGAACATTTTATTGATCAATGATCTTACAATAAAGCTATTGAATGGAATACAACCTAACACTAATTATACTGTAGCCCTTCACGGCACTTACCACTCTGGCTTTTGTTGCAGTCTGACCCTCTTCCGTTTAAGCTTTTATTTTAAGCATTGAATGATGAGCGTGTGAACTAAAAGTGTGCAATAATTACTTTGTGCTGCTTTTTCTTTATTCATGTTGAAAAATTGCCTCTGAGAGTTTGGGGTGACGGTGTCAGAGCCTGTGCTGGCAGGACGTGGTGTATGAAACGCAGAGGACCTCCATTTCACCGGAACCTTAGCCCGGGTGACACTGAGTCTGCTTTCCTGGCTTCATTCAGGGGAATTTGATCTTTTGAAACAGGCCACTGCCATATCTTTCCTTCACGCACCGTCCTGCACGGGCAGGACTCATGGCTCCACGCTAAGGTCCCTGATAAAAGCATGCAGGCAGAGACTTTTGTCTTTCTTTTTGGACTTAATGGCTAAGTACCTCTGAAAATTGTTGCTTCAGTTGCCGTAGAAAAGTACCGTAACAAATCCCCCCCCAGGTGAATAGATATTTTCACACCAGTGCTCACTCGCCCTCCCCATTTGCGCAGCCCAGAGCTATTCCCGCCTCCCCGTCCCCGCACACAGAGCAATACTCGGGTCAGTCAGGAAATCTCATTGCTATAAAGTAGGCCAAAGAATTCGCTTCCCTCAAGAAGTCAATCTGATTGATTTTTCTTTCCGCGTATATTGATTACAAACCTTAAAGAACATTGCTATTGTCATGGTTGCCTCAATAAGCAAAGATGGGAGACGTAATAACAGTCTTCAGATGTGTAAGAAGTGGCTGGAAGGAGGACAGAGCAAAATCTTCCTCTCATCCTGGGTGGACAGGGCAAGAGGTTTAGGGGCTTAAGCAGCACCAAGAGTGATTTATGTTAGGCAACAGGAAAAACTGTTCTCAGTGATGAAACGTTGGAAGACATTGCTAAAGGAGGCAAGGAATCCCTAGAAATGTGCCTGAACAAATTTCTCTGACAAATTGTTTAGGGAAAGCTAAAAGTTTCTTAGGACAGTGGGGTGATGTAAATGACCTCTCAGGTTTTTTTTAAGCCCCGGTTTCCAGTGGGAGACAAGCTTCATCCTTGGACTCTCCTGAGGTTCCACTACAAGCTAATGTCAAAATGAACATGGCTCACTCTCATCACCTGCGGCCAGGTTTATTTTGCTGAGGTGTCACCACCGGTGGCTACAGCAAGCAGCAGCGCTGGTGGCAGTCAGGCAGCGTGGCATGCAGGCAAGGAGGTGGCTGCAAGACGTTTTACCCCCTTCCTTTTTCCCTTCCCGGGCACAACCCTCTCCTTCCACAACGCCCATCCTTACACTGTGCGTTCCGCCTGCCACACACCCAGACCCAGGTTCATGGCCACTGCCACCCCTCTAGAGCTGCAATGCCACCGCCCTGCTTCCCATTGTGGTGGGCACCCTGCCATTTTGCCATCGACTTGCACGGATACAGGACAAGGAACCTAGTGGAAGTCATTACCTTTGTGGTCTGAAAGATAAGAAAAACCTTGCTTTCTGCACCAGAACATCCCAGACATCTGAGGCGGTACGTGCGGCAAGAGACCCCCCTCTGAATTTTTCACTCCGTGTTACAGCTGGGGAGACCTCAGCACCTACGTGTTCGGTGGCATCGGCGCTGCTTCGTGGACAACGTCAGCTGGCAGCCGGGCACAGGCTCCTTTCCCCACACCTGCAGCATCTGTGCTAATATTTTTCTGTGTTAGACCGTGGTTGGATGTTTTCATATTCAAGGTGTCCTGGTTCTGGCAGTGAAAGTAGCTCAAACGGGGATGGTGTAGTGGCTGTTGTCAGACGTCTCAGCGCTGTGTGTTGAAATGACATCTCGTCATCACATGCAGACAGGAAGCAGCAAGCAGGCGAGAGAGAAAATATAACAAAAAGGATTTCTCTGTCTGCCAAGGGAACAGTCCATGCGCAAAATCCTGGCTGCTAAAAAGGTAGACAGCAGTGTCAGGAGCGACAGCTTTGCATTTTTAGTGCCGCCTTCTTACCTAAATTTCCTTTACATATCTATTAACTAATAACACGCAGGTGAAAGCAAACATCACCTGAATATTTTCATAGATTTCCACCAATTAGCTTTTTCTAAATAGTATAGTATTTCTACATCTGCTTCTGTGTTTGTGCATCTAGGTTTTAGTTACCTCTATCACACTGGAAGCACATCGTATTTTCTCTCTGTTTTTCAATGGTAGTGTTTTTTAAACACTAGGTATGTTAAAAATGTGAATTAAAAATCACTCCTTTTTTACTTTACAAGTGGAATAAAAATTGCCAACATCCTCCTCCATTTCTGTTTCACCTCTGGATCTAAATTCACACATTTCTCTTTTGCTCTTAAAAAAATTTCCATAAATTTACTTTGTGGCAGTTGTAGTAAACTGTAGCACTTTAGAGGAGACCTTCTGTGTTTTCTTTTAACATGGATCCTGTTCCCAGTAAGATTTATGCATAAGCAAAAAAAGAAAATCACGCTAGGTTTTTTGGTTAAAATTTCTCCCAGATTTAAGCACTAAACTGATCATAGCCTGAAAACTTCTGAAAAATGAAAATCTCCTGAGTTTTATGCAACTTACAGCCTTCCAAAAAATGCTGTCATTTTTTGAAGCAGCTACTTTTGAAAAAAAAAAAAAAAATTCTATGTTAAACTCCATTTTCCTTATGAAAAAGATTTGGATGTTATACTTGTCAACTGCTTACCCCTCTCCTCAGGCACATTAGAAAATGATTCCCTCCAGTCAGAGATACTGAGGGTTTTGGAGAGGAATAAGCAAGTCCATTGCAGAAAATGGTCCATGGGCTAGGACCCAAGACTTCCCTCTGAGGAATGCTTTATGGTCTTCTGTTGCTCTCTTCTGTATCTGCACTCTATACCTCCCTCATTTTATTTCAGGATTTGTTTGAAGAGAGGTTTTCTGTCCCAAACAGAAGATATATATATTTTTTTTTTTTTTTTTGTACAGAATAGTTTGTGTGGGTATGCAGCTCTTTCAGTTACAGCTAGAAGACAGAAAATGCCATTTTGTTTTACACAGAGACATTTAAACAGGATGAACACACCAAGCTGGTGTGGGGCCATGGACAACATCTGCAGCAGCAGCAGTGCAGCGCAGTAAGGGTGAATCGCAAAGAAAATCAGTTCTGGTGCAGAGGGCCTGATGTTCATGATATACAAGTTTATGAAGGTTTTACTTCAGGCTAGCTCTAGTCTGATCCATTGCCCCTTTTGTGCGTGGAGTCCTATGGGTGTGCTCCTGATCTGCACCGTCTGGTTGAGTTTGATCTAGACTAGAAGAACCCAGCTTGTGCTTTCCAACATTGCTTTACAAAGCACACTGAACTGGGACGTGCAGTTCAACAGCACCCTCCTGATCCGAAAGGAAACACCAGCACAGGTGCACCCTGAGCTGCCTTGGGGTACCCCTCAATGCAGGAGTAATGGGACCACCAGCAGAGTCCAGTGGCAAGTATAGGCCATTTTATTCATTTAAGCTATCCTGGCAAAAGTTCTCTTTCTTCCAAAATATGACTGTCTTACTAGTGTTCGCTAATACACCTGTCCTGGCTGTACAGCTATGTTAGTGAGCCCTTTGTACCCAGGAAAGGAGTGCTCCTCAGTGAACAGCGGTTTGGCTCCGTCTCCAATCTATCTCCAGCGACACCCATGGGAAGCTGACATGAGGGAGGTCCCCAAGCACCTTTGTAGATCTCAGACAGGCACCATTTGGCTGGCGTTAGGTGGTGGCAGGTTAGAGAATTGGAGATGTGACCACCCTAAACTTGGGCTTTCCAGACCAGTGAAAAGTGAAATAAACTCCACATCTCCCGCCTTTGTGGTGGCAACTCTCAGCCAATGACCTGCAACTTTTTATATTGTGATTACCTGGTTCTTTGTGTTCATTGGATTGTGGCTGCATTTCATGGGGTCATCCACAACGGGAAACACCACTATCAGCTATGAAAACTCAGCTGAGACTGAGGGGTGATTGCTACACTCATCAGTGAATTAAATAAAAAGGCAGTAAGACCAATTTCATTCCACATGGGAATGTCTACACAGGATTTTAATACAAATTCATTCATTTTTCTCAATTTACAGGTCTGGTGAGTTCAGACCAACATGAACCCAACATCTCTACGAATGTACGCACACAAGCTTGCTCCCATCCTCTTCAGTAAGAGTGTGACCGAACTAATTTCCTCCACTTTCTCTGGCAATGGGGAAATGGAGCCATTCTGCCACAAATTAAATTAATCCTTCATAGATAAGACAGTCATTGCAGTTTCCTGCATGAAGTCCAAAATGTTCATCCTATTTAATAATCAGACACTGTAAAATGGAATTTTAAATGTATTCACAGCTTTCAAACATCTGGTGCATACTGCTGATGTGCAGCAGATGACTAACTTGTATTTATTTTGGAGCATAATGCCACAGCCTGACTATTTAAGAGAGAATATATTAGAAAGAACATCCCAAACAAAGGCTTATTGGTGAACTTACCTGCCACTGCCCTTTACTCATTTGTTGAAACAGTATTTGTATATTTGCATAACTTGAGCCGCTCAGCAGCAATCAAAGCCATCACTATCCTGCTATCATTAGTTTTTGCCTCATTTATGCAAAAATCCATTTACATGGATGAGCAATACGGATTTTACCTTTTCCTATGTTTCAAAATTGATAGCAAAGGAGAGAAGGTTTTGTCAGAAATGTTTAGTCATTTTGGAACCCAAGAGATATTTCTATAAGTTTTGGCTAAGCAATTTAAATATTTCTCTATATTTTTCAGTCTCAGTCTAAACATGAAATTTCTGATGCTTTAGAGTTTCTGCAAAAATAGCAGTACTGCCTCTTCTCCCTTTACTTAAATAACTTGTCTCCAGCAATGGTCAGTCTCACTACAAAAAGATATTATTTTAGTTTGACAAGATTTGTTTTCCATAAACCAATTTTGATTTGAAACAGTTTTATTTCTGTCCTTAAAATCAAGTCCTACACTCACAATTCAACATTATGTTTTGCTTCCAAATAATTCTGATATGCTTGTAATATCCAAGCTTCCTGCTACAGGTTTTTAAAGTACTGACATGCCATTGACTTTCTTCCAGTCTTCTGGGAACTGCTGGAAGTTTTCCAGTATGCTGAAAAATCACCATTTCTGCTTCTCAGCTCTCTTCAGTTAGCTGTCTTAAAAATCACAGGTGCAGGTTATCCAGACCTGCTGATTTTAAATGTTTAATCTTTGTAGCTGCTGTTTAACATCTTCTAGCTCCATGCTTGGAATGACAGTCCGCAGAGAGAGCTGTGGTATCACCAGATTTAAAGTAGTACAAATTTGCACACACGCTGGACCAAAAGGTTTTATCAGAGGTAGTCCGGTTTCGAGATAAAAGGCTTAGCACTATTTCTGAGAGCTTAGCCTGGGCCAGTACGCTCATCTACAGCATATACATATATCTCAAAATCTAGCTTGTCTTTCATTTTTATAAATAAATAAGCCTTTTGCTGTGTGATCTGAAAGAAAATCCTGTGAACGTGAAATGGATGTGTGCCTGAAGCTGAAGGGACAACTGCTTGGAGAAGCCAGAGGTATGTCGCAGTAAGATGTGAACTGCAATGGTGAGGGACACTAATCCTTATCTCAGCACGGATAATGAACTTGCTCTGGAAGAGGAGAGCCCACTTTTTGCAGCATTAATATAACTATCCTGGTAGTACTTTCCATGAAGATAAGCCATATAAGAGTTATGTCCCCAATGTACCTGACAAAGATCTGTCTCCTCCGGCACAGTCTCCAGCCACCTACCAGCAAAGCTGTGACTTTGAGCAAACACAGCTGAACAATTTAAAATGTCTTGATCTGGAGAGGGTACCTCACTGTCAAATACCCTTTTTCATGGTGCTGTGCTTCCACCTTCTCTTCCCGCTTGCCTTGGCAGATAGATTTTCCTCCAAGACCTGGTGAGGACATGGGTAACCTTGCACATGGCTGTCTGCCTCTCCAGTCAGAGTGGCCAGGTCCCTGCTTGCAACGTGACATGGGAGTCAGCACATTTCCAGAACAAGAACGATATCCAGGTTTCTAGGCAGAGCCAAACATCTTCTGTACTGCCCCAACTCAGACAAACACCCTAACCATCCAGCATATTGGCAGCTAACACTCCCCCTAACCCAATGCACACGCTGTTGTATTTGCAAGCAAATAAGGGGAGTTTAGTAAGTCTATGGGTTTAAGCACTATTCTAGACAGTCAATGCTTTGGTCACACCACAGTTTATGATGAGGAAAAAAAAAGACAGCTCTGGGTCACAGTTCAGGCAGCACTCGATGTTGCATACTGTTGATGCTATTCTAGTTTAATGTGGTTTACCTCAAATACTTAACACTGGGCATTGTGTGTTGTGTACAAAAAAACCAAAAAATGGCTCCTTTTAACATTCAAGACAAGACATCTGACTTAAAAATTTCCCAGCATGCAGGCCTTGCCACAGCGTTCGTCTTTGAAGTGAAACAAAACTGCAGCTGATAAGGAACGTTTTGATGAAGCTGTTTCTCATGAGAAATGCAGATTCATAAACATGGAAAATTTTCAAGGAAACACGTGGGGCAAGAAGACAGTTTAGGGCCAGGATAGAAATTCTGGGTCAAAGGGAGACTCCCACCCTGGTTGAAGTGTTGGCTGTGGAGGGATGAGTGTCTTTCAGGTAGTATCCTCAACTGTATCTCAGCTAATGAAATACACTCAGGCAGAGCTAGCACCGTCAAATGCTCATTCAGTGCTTGAAAATGGCAGTTAAAGTATTAGACGGAAAGTTTTTCAGCACAGAACTGGCTTTAGGTGTTGCTGATCAGCAGTGGGTAAATTTATGGGTCTGACAACTGAACTCTGGTGAGAATGAGTATTATTGAGCATTTCCCATGAATAAGTTGTTGGTCCTATCCTGGCTAGGGAAACTTACCACCTCAAGTAACGCTTGCCACCTACAACAATGCAGTAATGCATTCCTTGTCCACGTTTGCAAGTCATTCAACCACACATCATATGAAAGAGGCTGTATATTATGGAGCTGAAGACCATCAACAGGAATCAGTGAAGTGTGACTGAAGGTGTTTGTGGAGAGACCTAAAAATGAACATCACCAGCGATGCTGTGAGAAGGGGGATGGGAAGAAGTGTCTTATGATTTTGCCTTGCCATGTCCCATAGAAGCAGGCTGCTCCTCCAGCCAGGCTCCCATCACACATGCTGGTTCAGCCCATGAGCTGCTCACTTGTAGCCATGGAAGTAGTTGAGCCCCAGAAGCATAGCCAGAGCTGCACCGGAGCTAACTAGTCCATTTGAGAGTCTAGCAGATGGCTGAATGAGCTCTGTAGCTGAGCTTGGTTCTGTCCTGCCAGCTCTGGGTGAAGACACAGCTAATGTGTGACTGCCCTCACCACGCCGGCAAGCTCACAGATCTCCATCAAAGGGCATTTGTGTAATGAGTCCCTTCTGATAAATGCTAGAACCATGGAAAAATTTGTCTTCAAAGCTTTTCTCCAAGCCTTGTATCAAAGATAGTTGGAAGAGGAAGTACCCAAGGCTGCACGTTTGTGGGATCTTGATTTGAACAAGTGTCAGACTCCATAAAAACAGGGATAAAGCATATTGGTAACTTTTCTCACAGTTGGCTCTTATCCATATGGGATTTCATTGCTGAACAAACTTCAAACAGGGGTACTAATAAATGTCTGTCCACATTCAAAAATCCCTTAGTCACAGCAAACTTGTGTTTCTTGAGACACCTCTAATCCCTGAGACATTCCTGAGCATCATCCCTAATCTGAGCAGCCTGAATTGGCTCACAGCGAGGTCTCCATGTGGACAGAGGAGCGGATGCAGCTCCATGCCCAGCCCCACCAAACTTGTTCTATATCTCAATGATCGGCCCTCAGATGAGCTTAAAACACTGAACTGCTTCTGGAGGTCAAGAAGTCAGTCCCCACCTTTGGTCTCTGGACCTTACAATGCAAGGGCAAAAGTATAGTCCTCTTGGCAGCTTTCCTTCCTCTCTTTTTTCTGGGAGGATACTTGCTTAGGAACACAATGTTTGTTTTCTCACCTCTGCAGACAAAGCAGACAGCTTTTTCCTCTAGGTAAAGCCTTTTTAATTGCAAGCAGTTAACATCAACATTGCAGCTCTGTTAGAAGTAACCTGCCCTTTACCTGGCATTGGGAAGATCTGTCCCATTCTACCCTGTACCAGGTTGGAGTGTTAACTATCCATATAACCTCTTGCCTTGTTTATTTACATTACAGAAGGGAGTGAGTAATTCTGCAAATATTTCAAAGGTGAAGAATATCTCTTTTATTTGCTTAAGTCATGATTACTGCACTGCAACGTGTCACTGTCCAAAACAACTACACCTGAAAATACATATCTAATTTGATATATGTTCATAATAAAGTGTAGTTAACTACAAAGATATATATGTCTGAAGGTATAATTGCTACTGGAAGAACATCTGAGCCTTATTGCCACAGGCTCTGGAGATGCAGAAACTGCCTAGCAGTCCAGTGACATAATAGTGATTAATAATACCTGAATTTCTAAAGTATCTTTAACATACTTCAAAGGGGCTTGCTGGGAAGGCTCTTCCTTTGAAAACTGGGGCTCCTCTTCAGGCATGCAGACAGGAACAGAGAAGAACATGTCTAAAAACTTGGCACTCTGTGCATAAAATTTATTTATTTATACTAATCACAAGTGGTATAAACAATAATTATTTTCAATTCACACAGTATCAAGTAGAGGAATCTGATGTAGGGGATTCTGAAACAGAAAGAAAAATGAATGAGAAGAAGCTGTGTGTCTGTCAGAGACCTGAAGGTGTTCCAAATAACAGACTCCTGGCAAATCTAGAACTCCCAAGGGGTCAGGCAATTTGATTTGGCTGAAGTCATCAGTATAGGAAAGCATACTGTGATTGCGTGTCTAGAACAGTTACAGAGTCTATAAACTTTTCTAAACAGCCTTGAGTGCTTGTGTCTGGACCACAGCTCTACAAAGAAAGAATTACTGTGTTTTGGAATGTTTTTCCCATGGAGGAGGAAAGGCTTTTTGGTTGTGAAAACATTCTAAATGTCCAGTTTGGTTATGCTTAAGGTTTGCAGTTTGCGATTTGCATAGCAATTTTTATGCCCAAGCTATTCCAAATTAATTTTGAGAGTAAGACTTTGTAAGGCACTGTATCAAACATTGTTGCTGTTTTTAATTCAAATTACCACTACCGTGTTTTCTTCAGTTGTTAATTTACCAAAAGAATTAAGAGCCAACAAAGAAAAGCTATCAACTTTCCCAAGCGAGATTTGATCTTTATGAGAAAATGCATGCATAACTTTCATTCTTATTAAACACTGCTGAGCATCCAAAGATAATGAAAATTAGGCTATGTCTTCCTGATTTCAAATGTGTAACTCAGAGGCGAAGGGCGCTTTGAGGACGTATCACACAGACACTGGATCTGTGAGCTTGACATTAATCGTATTTTTTATGTCATGCTTCACGCTTGCTGTATTGCTACAGTATTTGCATTATGCAGTAAGCCTCAGTCATAAACAAATATATCTGAAAATCTGTATTGTGAAGGCTCAAGAACTGCTTGAAGACATAATTCATACTGCAACACTTAGATGCATCGGAAAACTTCTAGTAATTGCTGGAAACATTTTGAACTTTGCAGCAATTTCACTTTTCTCCCACCTTTTCCTTCGTATTCACTTCCCTTGGATTGAAACTGTTATTATTTCAGAGATGCCTGCAAAAAGCATTCTGCAAAACCATATTATAAAGTTTTCTTCCAAAACTAGGTCTGCTGGAGACACACAACATATGCAGAGGGAAAGTTAATAAATTACAGCATATCTGAATCCAAATACGACAGACAGTGCCTGAAGAAGCTGTGAATGCCTGGAGGATCTTCCTCGGCACGTTATGATGCTGGACATGTTTGAATCAGAAGTTCAGTGCCTTCTCCAGACAAGCGGAGGAGAAAGGTAACTTCAAGTTTCTTTACAAAAAATTTCTGCAGGAAATAGATGCTGCAGAATCAAGCCCTCCCAGATGTATGACAGCTTAACAGGCAGGAAAATGTAGGAATTTGGAAGCTAACCAAGCTTTTCTCAGGTCCCGTGTAGGAACAAATGCTGGACTCGGGGCTTGCTGCCTTAGTCTCAAGACTCAGAGGGCCAGAGACCAGCCCTGTGTAGCATCACACGGGTACACCTGTGCTCGGAGAAGGGCTTTTGGAAAGAGTCTCTCCTCACTAGTTTCTATCCAGGAATTATGGAAAGTCTTTCAAAATGTGATCTTTCTGGTGTGGAACTTTAAAAAAAAAAAAGTGAGGAAAGACCCTGTATGATTCACACGCACGATTGCTGCCACCTTTCCATGTGTGCCTCTACGTTCCTGGCAGCAGCCACTGGTCCTACTCATTAAAAAGACCCCATAAAATTTAAATCAATTTGAGCAAATGAAATTCAAGCAATACGCCTGCCCACAGGCTCCACCAACACATCTGGAGGACTAGATGTAATTATTAGCTTCCTTTATTCTAACCTTGCACCAGGGGTATGAAAGGCCAGGACAAACGATCAGCAAGTCATTTACAGGATAGTGCTGTTTTCCAAGCTCGAGTGAGCTTCCAGCAGCTCTTTGCAGGGTCACCAAACCTGGCAGAAACTCAGCTGTTTATGCTAATATTTGAGGTTGCAGCAGGATTCCCATGGGGAAGCTCCTGCAACTCCATCCTATGATATTAACAATGAAACAACGCTGCCAAAGTGCACCAGCAAGAAGAATCTGCTAGAATCGTTATTTCTATAATCTGACATCAGTTTTAGTAAACTTTGTCTGTCTAATGTGCCCAGTGGGATTTCGCAGAGGTTAAATCCTTCTCACACACAATTGTGGCCTTGGGTTTTGTTTGCGATTTAGAAAAATGGGACTAATATCATAGTTTCTTAATTAACAGCCTCCTAAAAATGGGAACAGGAATTGCACCAGATACAGATCTATATTAATATGATCATAATTTATTTTATGCTACTAACTTATTTTTTGTTCTTTTCATCTGATTTGTGTGTTACCACTTTAAAATATGTGCTGTGTGTTATTAGTATGCAACTTAATCTTTAGCACATTATCCGTAAGATTTAAACACAATGCATGCTCTCTTAATTTTGGTTATAGCTTCTGTGACATTTATACTTACTTTCCCTTTTTCCTATGCTGATAAGTTAAAAATGCCCCCAAGCATTTTGCAGTTTATGCCTGTGTGTTTGTTTCCATGGAATTACACATCTCACATTGCAAGCAAATATATTTATCTGGAGACTTAATAGCTGGGCTTTTTTTTTATCTTGCAGATATCAATAAAACCAAACCTCTCTGTTTCCCTTTTACGTTAAAAAAAAAAAAAAAAAAGAAAAAAAAGTAATTCTCTGCTGTTAATGAACATTATTAGTGGTGTTTTCGGTCCCTCAATTTATAGTCACCTCCTGTGTTTACAACTCTTTCTTCACAGAACAAGGGCACAAAGCATCTCATATAGGGAGAGCCTATGACGGATTGCCCCTCCACTAATGGGGGCTCCAGATATACGACTGAAACATTTACATCAGAAATGGATTGCCTAGACCTAAATTTTTCCCACTTCAAAGCCTGAGGGTGACCAGATCAATTCACAAATATATCTTCCTTCTTTCATTTCCTTACTCTGTCATCATCACGTGAAACTTTTAAAGGGTTAGATCAGAAATAATTAGGAAATTCTTATTTATAACGGAGTATAGAAGCAAAAAAAAACAAAAAAAAGAAAGAAAAGATGAAAGAGACCAAAAAGAAACTGGGGGAAGTCCCCTCTGCTTAATAGATCGGAAACAGGTCAAACAAAGAAGGCAATTCATATATGTCTGGGAGACATTTCCTAGGGTTAGCAGCGATGCAGATTTGCTAGGCATATGGGAATAGAGGGATTTACTTTCTCCTCCTTGGATGTACACTCAAGTGAGGACGTGGTACAGTCTCTCACATTCACTCACAGCAGCATCCCGCCCCGAATGCCTGCAGACTTGTTCATATTTATCAGGAGATGAAATACCCTAGGAAAAGTCCTCACCGCTTTTAGCTTGTGAAAGTTTTAATTGTCAGTGAGGCAGTGTGGCAGGAGAAAGGGCTGGCGAGGCGGATGGGAGGTCGGGAGTGAGAAAGGAGAGGCTGGAAACAAGAAAAATCACAATAAAGTTAGGCACCAAGTGGAGGAGAGAAATGGGTAGGTCCTGGACATCAGTAACATGAAAGACTGAGCTCAGGTCTCCCCCACCACAGAGCACGGCTCTCTGGGACAGAGCCGGGAAGAGACATCTTCCTGCAGCAGGAGCTGCCGAGACCCAGAGTAACGCAAGAGAGAGCTGAATGACCCTGTGAGCCTCCCCGTGAGTCACAGGTAGTATTAAAAGAAGAGATCTAAGGCTATAATTTTAGGCTTTGAATATTTGACTCTTTCTACAGCTAACCAAGCATGGTCATGTGCCTCTCATTTGGCTCATACCCAGTCTTTAATCAGCACTGACTAGTGCCAGAGACATCAAAGTCCCAGATACTGCAGCCTTCCCCTGGGTCACAGGTAACGCTCCAGTTCTTTAATACCATCCGAGCGAGGAATTCAACACTTAACTTTTTTTGGGGGGCCCTGAGGTCTTAGCATCATGCTGAAGACAATATTTTCACAGGGGCTGAATTTTGACCTGGGTTGTCGGTGGCTGAGAAATCCACACAAACAATTTTTGGAGGATTTTAGCTAGATGTAGTCGAACCTTTTCTGTGCTAGCTGAGTGTGAAAACTGGAGCACTGCTTACAGCAAGAGACACTGGTCATACGCTGTTTCTTTGTCTAGCAAACCTAAAGAGTAAGTTGCTTTTTGAAGCTTCATATTTTGCCATGGGCTTTATTCTCAAAGAACAATGATATGTTTGAAGAAATAGCAAAGTTATATGTAACATACACACACACACACATATGCAATGTGTGGCCCTTTAAAGGCATATTGTAAAGGAATTTAGTCCCAGCACGTAGTTTTGTAAAAATACCTGCAGCAACAGTCTATTTACAAACTTAACATTCTCCAAGAAAAAAGTACTTGTTGAATATTTTCTGCGTACTGTTTCCATGTGTAAAAATGAATGTCACTTCTGCGCTAATTCTGTTGGTTTAAGCTCCTAATTGCAGCATTAGCTGGGTCCAAAATTTTTGCTGGAATAATGATGTCGAGGAGGAGTCAATAACACAAAGCTCTCAGCGACACAGTGGTGTTTGCAAATGCTGCTGGGCTGGCAAAATTGTTCTTGGTATTGCTGCTTCTGTTCAGAAATCCGGAAGAAGCTCTAGTGGGAAATTACTTTATTTTGGTGCAAGCAGTAGTTCTTCGTGAGGGCTTGCCATCATTTCTCTACCAAAAAAACCCCACTTCTAGTGTACACAAAGACTTTGCAGTCAGTTCTTTTTTTTTGCAGAGATGTCTTACAATTCCTCATTGTACTTGCATGTCTTGACTCTAGTGACATTCTAGTTAAAAGTAAAAACATTCCCTGCTGCCTGGTTTGATTTAGCACAGAAATTAGATACAGTTTGTTTAAAAAACTTTTAATTGTAGCTCAAAATAGAGTGAAAAGGCATAAAAACTGATGTCACGGTCCAAAAATACGATTCTATTTTGAACATCTAAATGATATCTTGTCTTATAAATGTTCAGATTATCATAAAAGTAAAAGAGAATCAGAAAAACGGTGAAACTGCTCTTTTATAGATTGGGCAAATTCTATAATAATTTGCTTAACAAAAAGATGCCCTCTAAAGATATGCTTGCTGTTAAAATTGAGATACTGTTGCATACTCTGCTAAAATGCAGTTAGCAAACATTTTCCTTTTTATCCAGCTGCAGAATCAAATAGTGAAAGACGGCTATGAATGAATATGAATTAAAGTTGTCTGTGGAAAACATAACATATAGGTTGAATTTTTTCAGAAACATCATACCCGAGAACATACTAAAGTCTACTGGCAATTTGTGCACAAATGGGTCATTTCCACAGTCCTTCCAAGACAAGTTTACTTATGATGATGCTATTTAATGTAGTGACATCAGCATAAAGAGGTTACACAGCTCAGAGTAACACCTTTCTGGTAACACGCCCTGCAAAGGGGATCATGCGGACAAGGCACGAGTAGCACTGAGGCTCTGCTGCCAGCCCGCCAGTGAGCTGATAGAGATGCGAGAGCTTTGGGCGTACGTTGGAGCGCACTCAAGAGCTAGTGCCAGGAGGAAAGCTCTTTTTGAAACATGCAATGCTGCCTGCTTCTTATGCAGAGCTTCCTGAGGCCAGACCCTTGTCGCAGCTGTAGGAAAGGTAATCCCGTACCATTTTTGACTGCTTAGGGGAGCCATCTCTGCCCTCTCCCCTTCTCCTGCCCCAAAGCGGGCATCCTGCTTGGGGATGCCCTGCACCTGCTGCCATTAGGAGATTCAGTGCAGATGAACTGAAAAGAGCATTCCCTGTGTCTCCTTTAGTATGTCTGTGAAAAAGGAGCTGCAATTTATCTCAAACATCTTTGGTAGAAGGAAATTAAAAAATCTATGTGGAACCACAGTCTGGTTGAAGGAACCGAAAACTTTATCAGGGGCAGTGGCCAGAAGTTGTCAGCTCTAGGAAACAACTGCATGGGCTCCAGTCCACGATGCACCTCGTTGACGGTAGCATTAATTTAAGCAACGCTGTTCTCCACCTCCCTTTTTTGTATTATAGCAATACTTCAGCTAGGCTAGTTCCCCACCTCGATCCACGATGGGGAATTCACCTACAAATACAGCTGCTGGGCTTGCTCACTCCATCAGGAAATACTCTTTGCTCCACATCACCATTAATGGAAGGATGACTGTTCAGGCAACGTATTAGTAGGAAACTGAGAGGGTGTCTGCAACCTGCAGTCTTTGTGCTCTGTTGGTTTTGATGCAAAGAAAGGAGTTGGAGCTTCAGGGAGGAATACACACCATACAGCTAACGAGACCCAGAGGCATACTGGAAATGAATGTGGTATGCACTGGAGGTGCTTAGTAACTGCTTTGGGGGGCTAATACCTAGCTCTTACGGTGCCCTCGTTAGCCACAGAGCACAAAGCATTTTGCAAAGGAGGTCAGTGCACTTTATAGCTGGAGACACTGTGGCACAGAGAAACTTCACTGAAGTTCTCTGCTGGGGCAGTGCAAGGGGGGTCCCAAATCCCAGGGCCATATGGCAGCTGCAGGGTCCTTTTTTCCCCACTGAGCAAGGAAACCTGCAGACGTGTTTAAGGCTATGCCATTCCCAGCTGAAAACAGTGAAGTGATACGAGATGTAGCTGGTAGTGATGCAAGATCTAGACAGATCTGTGCTTGTGACCGAGTCTCCATGTCTAAATATTTTTTTAGTACTGCTTTGGATTTATTTACAGAGGAAAATCCTCATTGATTGTATTTGTCCACCTTATTGTGTTTTAGGCATCTAAAAGAAATGACCGTTAAACTTTGAGGCTAAACAGCACATGTAACTTTCACATAGTTGTCTAGATTCCCTCTGAGGAGGAGAAAGACATCTCCAGAGGATGATTCATCCCACTGCTTCAGGTTGGGTGACTATCGCTCCAGAGGTGCCTGCATTTCTGCACTGGATATAGACAGCACCCAGTCACCTGGCTTAGACCCAGGTGAATCTCAGTCTCAGCTGGCTCATTTCAATAGGGAACCTGTCTTCATTAAAGAACTAAGAGAAACAAAACTCAACGAGCTGTCAATCAATAATATTTTATCCAATGTAGCTGACCACACGACACTATGCCAGGAATACAAAAAGAACGAACATTTGATGTGCTGACCCAGGACCCTGCTATCACTTTGAACATAGGCTGCAGTTTTCCATTGTATCGGTGGCCGATAGTATCAGTCAAACATTAACCCAAGGGCTGTGATGTGTTGCTAGTTCTGGATATCTCTAGTGTTTGTTTGCAGCAGGATTTCTGAAGCGTTCGCAAAGGAGCTTGAGATGCTGATGTTCTTCCAGGCTTTCAAGGGTCAAAATGGCACATGCTTCATCATATGATCCTGTTAGAGAAACTGAGAAATCATCTGTGAAAGAAGAGGAAAGAAGAATTCTAGATATTATTTACAACATTTTCTGCATATTTCTGCCTATCAGCTATATAGTGGTTGTGCAGTGAGAATTATTAACATGGCATCGAGGTTATACAGATAATTATGCCCCCAGATTTAACCCCTGGTTGGGACTCTGACTCAGATTCAGCGAACAGCACCTGTTAAATTTGCCTTTGAAAGGAGCTACCCTACCGTGTTATTTTGACTTCTTGTCACTATCATAAATCCAGTGCACATTGTCATAGACTAATGAGTGGACGTTTGCCACAGCCACATCCTAATTGCTGTACTAATTTCATCCCCAAAGCCCCAAACAAATGATCCGCTTCTGACACATGAACTTGAGCAAAAGCTGGGAGGGAAGAGCTGCCCGCTCTCTGAGGTGTAGCGAGATAAGCAAGCTGTTCCTGGGCTGACATCTGCGTTAACAATGGGCCATATGTGGGCTGTACAGAGAGCGCTGGTAACACATCAGAGATCATGCATTTAACAGATTGTACCTATAACCGACATCTTGTATAACATTTAATATAAGGATAAATAAAGGCGGCGGCAGCCCGGACTGGGCACAGAACAATCGGCCAGCTGACGTGAGGCAGGGGAAATAGCTCCGAGATAACCAAGATATCCACTCCTAGGAGGAGCTGGCTGCTGCCTTGCATTGTTTAAACTGCCCTGGCTATTTAGGTGTCCACCTACAATGGGGAAATCACCTGTAAGTACCTTCACACCTGGCTTCACATAGAGGCATCCTGGCATTTACTTCGGTATTTAAAGGCCGGCCCTTGTAGAATGAAAGGGTTTGCTTTTGCGAGGTGCTGGCTTTGGCAGCAAGCCAGCGTAAGCTCCTTTTCACTGGTCGTTCTCATCGCTTTTCCTCCCTCAGTTTGGCAGAGACCTGTTTGCAAAGTAAACCAGATCACGAACTAGATTAGGGGTGAAAAATAACCTTTTCTGTGGTTCCTCAAAATAGCTGTGGCAGCAAAACAAAGAGCTAGCAAGTTAAAGTGCCACAGCAGGAGACAGAATTAGGGAGAGAAGGGTCAGGACCTTCCTAAGCCTATTTCACAGCAAGTGTCTTGCAAACCAATGTGACCAACACAGGAGTAGTTCAGAATGGAGGCAGTCACAGAAACCACGCTATGAGCTGTGAAAGTCGAGTCCCAGTGGATGCACATCCCCTCAGCAAGAAAGGCTGTATGCCTAGAGGGGGAACGGGCTCGTAAGCTGCAAAACTGACATTTACATTTGCATTATTTCCAACAAGGAGCAGATGGCAAAGGGACACTCCATAATTTCTATGTGAACCCCAAAGAATCCCAAATCTCAGTTTTAGCTGGACACTTCCCTGTCCCAAACCAGTCCCGTGTGCTGCCAGGTGACAACGGCTCCCTCCCCAAAGGCAGCTGTGTATCAGTGGGGGGCAGCTCTATACGCAGTTTATTAAGGAACCTGGGGCAGAAAAGGGAGGCTTTGAGATATAAACATCTGTGAGGTTTAAGGCAGGCAGAAGTGAAGGCAGGGCTTTTCCATTGCAGGTGCAAAGAGCTGGTGAGCTCTGAGAATGCACCTTGGTGCAGCTGCTGGGGGTCACCGTCTAACAGCAGCATCCTTTGAGCCTAGGAAGCTGTCTACAAGCCGGAGCCTGGCCTTATGCAGGGTCAGCAGCTGGGATTCAGGGTTTGCCAGCAGTGGTCTTGAATTCAGGAGGAGAAACAGCAGACAAGAAGGATCAGCTGCACATATCAAGGCAAAACCACTTATGGTCTTTAGAATATATTTTTTACGTTAATGCATTCGTTTATATCGCATATCAGACAGATATGTACAGAAAAATGTGCAGAAACACCTAGATAAACATTGCACACCTGGGTAATGCAGCATTTCAGTAACAAGTCCCTAAAAAAATAGAGATAAAATAGGAAAAGTGTCCCAGAAAACATATCCTAGAACTCATTTGACTGAATTTGAGCATACTAAACTGATATGGCCCCACTAAATCTGCTTAAACTCAGAACAGGAGAAGAAAAAAGTAGTCATCTTACTTAATAGAATATTGCTCTTAAGGCCCAAATTCACAAGCCTTCTAAAGCTAGATGATTTCATTAATATCAGCAAGTTTTACAACACCTGTCTCACAGGGACAAATACCATTTTTATTCCTGGGCATCTTCATGAACTGATATTTTTCTTTCTGGTTATCCAGCCTGGACAAATGAAGTCATCAAAATGCAAATTCATCCAGGTACAATTCCAGGCCTTCCCAGGATGCCGGGCTGCCAGCAGCCATTGGGGACGTGGTTGAAAGTGTCTGCAGAGCTCACTTACGCTACATAACAGGCTGCATATGGAAATTTCCAAAGGTTACTGCACCATCTCAGTTTGAAAACTCTTATCAAAAAGACCGAAAAAAAAACTTCTACAGGTGAAAAGAACCAGAGGATTGGATGATAAATGTGATGGGCACGACCTTCCTAACAGGGAGGCACCTTTGACTGCCCTTTACTCTCCCAGTGGTGTGTATGTTTTTCCTGCTGTCTATCAGCACTGTGGCCTTGGGGGTTAGAATATACACTGCATTGGCAAATATATATAGCTGGAAAAAAAAAAGCCCCAAAGGCCTCTGGCAGTACAAGATAGCTCTATGAAAATGGAATAAGACTGATAGGAAAATAATCTCTTAGAGACTTTTTGTTACCAAGAACGGTGAAGATGATAGGTTGTAATGAAAACGTAAATACGTACATACCTGCTGTGCGGTCTCCTAAGACAGTGCAGCATTGCCTTGGTCAGGGTTACCTACCACATTGGAAGGGCAGCGAGGTCTGCAGCATTTTAATTTAGTAGGGGTTACTCAAAAAGTTGCAGGGGCAGAAGTGAGAGGCGATGGAGAAGCTGTTAGCTCTGGGGTACTTCATCCATCTGCAGCAAACTGCAAGCCTTGCTTTACCGAAGCTGGGAGTTACCTGCTCAAAGAGCGAGATGCTAACTAAAAATTGCCTTGGTCTCTAAGAAGTTCAGTTGCCCACGGCCATCCTGGGGATTGAACAAACCCGAGCAGAAACTGAAACAAGTTTTGTGCAGCGGCAGCTAGGCTGCTCGGTCTCTCTATGAAAAATAGTAAATGGATCACATGTGCAGCCTGTTTACTATTTTAAGAACTGTCTTCCTTGAAATGCTTTGGCTCTAATAAATAACAGTTGGTTTTAAGGCCGGACACTGATATCCTTCAGGGTTGTGACAAATTCGCCTTGCTCAATAGAAGCAGATGGGCAGATCAGGCACTGAGGATGGGACCGGGAGAGAGCGGGAGGCTCATATGATGCTCCCCTGACAACGGAGGAGTGCTCCAGGCCAGACATGTGAAAGAAGCACTGGCAGGAGGAGTTGAGAGAGGCTGCTCACCCGTAAAGTACAACCCAGGTTACTAATGAGTTTTAAAGCTGAATAAAGGGGAACCGACACATTTCTGCAAACTACACAAAGATGTACGCAAAACGGAACCTAAAAAACTGTGGAGACACCTGGCAAGGCTAAAAAGCCTCCAAGCAATTTCTGACACAGCTAAATAATGATAAATTAAAATAGATTAAAGAAAGATACTTTGAGAGGTGACGTGAGAAAGAGGACATGATAAAACAAACGAGCTTTTCAGTCTATGTACTCAGGGAACACAGACAAGACAAGCACCCTGTTTTCCACATCACACTTTTGACATATATCATCTCAATCAAGGGGATTATTTTGCTTTTTCTTTTAGTTTTCTAAATTCATAAGCAAAATAGTGCAGTTTAACAGAGATGCCAAAGGAGTCAACTGGATCTCATGTGGCTTTAACCACCTCAGAAGAAAAACACCTGACAAACCCCCTCTCTAGCCATTTATTTAGATTTCAGATATGGCAAAGCACTGTGAGAAAACACAGAAGGACTCTTTATGAACCGCAAAGCAAAGTTAGTTCTTGTCAGGAGATGCCAAGCCCTGTACATTTCCAGTAACTGAGGCATTAATATCCTGTTGGGAGCAGGCAGAGAGGGCAAGGACAAGGCTCTCCAGGTCTGCAGCCCAAAGCTGCCACGTGTGGGAAGGCCAGGAAAGGTTGGGAAGAGCAGCAAGCTGGGAAAGGAGAAGGCTAATGAGGAAGCCACATCAGCTGTTTTTCCGCAATTATTTTGATATGTTAAACCTGTTTTGAAAAAAAAAAACCCAACAGAAAAACAGCAAGAAAATGAAATGAAACAACACTTGAAAGGACCTAAGTTGCTGCATGGAGTCAGCTCTCAACAGTGGCCTGTGCAAATAAAGCGGCAAGCGATAAAGGCAAGAACTGTACTTGGCAGTTCATAAAGACAAATCTCTTTTCTTAGTAAGATTGCAGGCTGGCTATAAACTAACAAAAAATACTATCAAGAAGATTTGAGCCTTTATTTTCCACTTAAGCTTATACTGATAAGACAGTTTTTACAATAGTGTGCTATGCACGTGATAATACAAGATGTCTTTAAAACCAGCATATATTTCAAGCTCCAATGACGATTATATCTAGGGTCTTGACATTCGATGCTGGAAAACTCTTTAATTAATTAGGATGGCAATGCTGATTTAAGATCACGGGCACAATGGGATTTAGTGAGTATTTTACAAAATTGGATTAAAAGAGAATAAGAGATTGGATTCAGTTTGAAGGCTCGTGTTCCAGGGGGAATGAGATAAAAGTGTCCACTTTATCTGCATTAATTCTAGTGTCATCCCTGCTAAAAATAGCAGAAGTTTCTGCATGGAAGACACTATAATCCTACCATCTACATACAGATGAAGTCTTAAGACATCTGCCTATCAAATACTACCAGTTTTCTCCACTCATCCACCCTTACATGTCAATGTGAGGATGCAGAAGACTGGATATTAGTAAAAGTAAATACAGTGGGATGTCTCAAAATCTCAAGGCTTCTATAAAACAGGTCCAGCTGGATTACACCTTGCCGTACCAACAGTTTAGACCAGCAGATTTCAAACTTCTTTTTTTCTTAATAAACAAGAGGCTCAGAAGATTCACAGCTACGGTTTTGTCGATCAAAATTAAGATACAGCAGAGTGCTGCGTATATATTTTTGCACGGTGGTCATATGACATTCCTGACAGCCACTCTTCAGAAATGCTTTTTTAGATGAATGCACAAGGCAGAAATTTAACCACTTTTCACTTTTAAAAAGCTTAATAAACTTTATGCCAATGATTAGATAGTTTTTACAACAACACTGGTAAATCAATACACGTTTAAAACTCTCATAATTTCTCAAAGCCTACAGGAATCACAGAGGAGTTAATTCTGGAGCCGTCTGGCTTGCTGGGCCTGCCAGTTTACATGGAACAGTGATGCTCCAGACTAAGATCTATAAATCTGCAATTTAGAAAGAGGAAAGTATAACCTTACAGAAGAAGTCGTTATCACAGGGTTTATCAGGAGGGATTCTAGCTGGTGTTGACTGGCTGTATCAGAAGGGTATTTGCCTCTCTTCTCATTACATATGTCGTGCAACAGATAAAACAGATCCCATGGATTATTTATGCTGTAAAGATTTAGAATAAAAAGGTTTTCACAGCCCTGACAAACTGTTTGAAGCCATCAAACTAGCTAATTTCCAAATGCATTTTCATTCAGATACAGAAATAACAAAGTCCTTCATTAGAGCACCAGTTGTTCAATGACATGAGCTTAATCTTACCAATATTATCGATCTATGCAATGTTTACTCCAGTAAGCAGTCCCATGGATGTGTAAAAGCAACGTTTGAATTGACTATTCAAAGGAACTGGTCCATAAATGTTAAATCACATCAAGGATTTCAAACTGAAGTGAGCTTTCCAAATACAGGGTTTCATATTTTTCTCCAAGCTTATCATTCTTATCTCCAAATCTGTATCCATTGTTTCCAAAGTCTGTGGATCTCTCTCTCCCCGGACCCCCGCCCCAAATTGTCAACCTACCGCAAGTTGATTCCAGCCGATGATGAGGAGAGGTGGCACTACCTGTCCCAACATATTGCCACAGTACCACAGTGACAACTGAAGAGAGGAACATGTGAGGCTGGCTGCAAATGCAGAGAAGATCCTTTTTGGCTTAAGCTCACATATTTTGGACAAAGGTAGATAAATGACCTCAGAGAACCTTCCACTGCTTAAGAAACTTTCTTTTTCTTCTATAATGCAAACGGAATATGGACGAGAGAGCTTAGAGCATTCTGTGAGATACATTGGACAGAGGTGGAAAGGGCAACTGCGTTTATCATTATGATTATTAAAAATAAATGAAGTGGCAAGGTTTAAACCAATTCACCTTTGTTTCCCACTTACTGTAGCTATTTATAGCCAGGCAAAGTACACGGAGAATATTGTTGCCACTCTGATTTTGAGATGTCTAACATTCAGCTAATGCTCGTGAAAATGAGGCACATGATGCGGGGCCATGCGGAGTTTGGCTTCATGTGATCAGGGATGTGCAGGACATAAAGGCAGGCCACTAACTGAAAGAGCACTAATCAAGAAGACCAGGGAGAAACCTGTCACAATAACAACATCACATGTTCCTTGATAATGTTCCAGTGGAAACCTCTCATAGCATATTGTGCGCTGGCTTTGCATCTTTAAGAAATTAAACTGTCAATGTTCCAAGCATTTATATAAAAATATTCCAACTCCTTTTTTTCCTCCTACAAAAACAAACCCCAAAGACACCTGGAAAATCTGGAGTGCACTAAAAATTTAAGTATTATTTCAGCTATTTTTTTCCTCTACCTAGAATTAATTTGATGAGGCTAGCACCTACTGAGAAATATGATTTTAAAACGATGTTCGATTTTGAAATTCTTGGTGTGCTAACAAAAACGTATTCCATTTTGCAGCAGAGGAAGGATTCACCCATCAAAAGAGACTGGCTGTCAGAGATGAAAGAGAGTGAAGAAATGGAGAGAGCCATTTTAAACATATAAGACAAGACTTTCATCTAACGCTGGACCATATGGGACAGTGCTATTAACCTTGGAAAAAATCTGACAGCCCTGCAAAAGAAAAGAAGAAAAAGGAAAAAAAAAGGAATAATTTACCTTCTGTAATTTTTCTGATCTGTATCAACACGTTTCAAGAAGTCTACATTTATGCTTTTCCATGGGTTAAGGTTTTGCCATGTGTCTCCCTACACCTTTCTGTACATCCAGAAGCATTGGCATGGGTTTTGTGAGAGTCCTTCCCCCACCTGCCTGCTAAGGTGCTGTCTGTGGCTACCCGGACAGAGCGCAGCTGGTGAATGCATGGGTGACTCCTTTGCCTGTCACCCGTATACGCTTCTTTCACCTCAGCCGCGTGTGGCACTGACTGACAAAGTAGTGTTAAAGACAGACATTTCTGTAGTTTGTATTATTTCTGCCTGAAGAGCAGTTCTACTCCGGCTCCGTAGCTACAGAAGCAAGTGCTCCTGGATCCTCCTTGTCAATTGTCTCATCTGTGCTTAAAAAACTCCCTCTATGGGATTCTCCGCAATGCATTTGTAGACTAAATTCTCCTTACTCTTTGCGAGTGCTTTCCTAACATTTAAGCTATTTCTTTTTTTTGCTGAGAACTAAATGGATTACTTTTTATCTTGCCCTTGAGGGACATGAAAAACAATTGTTCACAATCCTCTTTGTAAGAACCTTTTCCATGTTTAAGCTCCCTGTCAGCTTTCTCTTTTCCATACCAAACCAGTCAGTTCTTTCAACCCTTCCTTTTGTGTCACAGGACATACTTTTAAGTCTCACTTCTGGTGCTCTGACTGACCCTTAATAGGTGACAGCCCAAAGCAGGCACAGTTTGAGATCTCAGCAGTGCAGGTCGGGGCAGAAGCGTTACCTTTGGTGCCTATCGAATCTGCTGTGACACCTCCAGGAGCTATACGTGCGGATTTTAGAGTGAGACAAATGGCTTTGTACCTGCCCTTTGAGAGATGCTCCTTCTGTTTCCAGGCCCCGTGCCCGGCCTGGCCGCCCCCCACCGCCCCCCGGACCACGCTGCCTCCCGGGTTTACCCAGCCGCGCAACCCCGACCCCTCCTCGCAGCACTTGCCGGTGCCCAGTCACGGCACAAGCGCTACCCCGTGAGGAGGGCGATCTCTCCCCCGTGGCAGCACTGTGTGCACATTCAGCCGCTGGGTTTTTCCTTTTTAAAATTATTTTATTGGGGGTGGGTGGGTGCATTTGGGCTCTTTATGCTAAGCCCTGCCGAGGCGAACTAGGACGCTCCCTTTTCCCAGAGGGGCGGGGGGAAGCCTCTCACCTGCGCCCATCCCCGTGGCGCCGGGGCGGGGGCGCGGAGGGCGCCGCGGGGGGCCGCACAGCGCGGCGCGGCGCGGGGCGGGCGGCGGAGGCGGAGCCGGTGGCGGCGCGGCGGGGCCGGCTGTACTCCGCAGCCCTCCCGCGGGGGCTCGGGCATCTCTGCGCGCCGGGCGGTGCGAGCGGCAGCCGCGCCGCGCCGGGCTCGGGGGGTAGCGGCGGCATGGAGGGCGCGTACCTCGCCTGGGAGCTGGCGCACGCCGTGCTGCTGCTGAGCCTCTTCCCCGCAGGTGGGAGCCGCGGGCGCGGGTGGGCGCGGAGCTCCGCGGGGCGGCGGGGCCGGGGCCGGTGCGGGCGGCTGCGGGGAAAACTTCGGCGCCGGTGGCCCTTTCCGCGGGGGTGGCGGGGGCAGCGCCGTGCCGGGGGTCGCGGCGGCGGCAGCCCGCGGTTTGCGCCGGCATCACCCCGCGCCGCCTTTGCGGGACGCCCCGCCGGGGGAAAAAAAAAAAAAAAAGTCCTTTGTTTGAGTACGCGGTTATCCGGGACTGGGAGAGGGCCCCCCCCCCCCGCCCCCCCCCCATCTCCCCTGGCCGGGCTGTTTTGACAATAAACTCTGGTAATCAGTACAAAATGTCCCCGCGGGTAAGTGCTCGTTGAACAATAGGCAGGGAAGGAGCCGCCGCCGTCAGGTGTCCAGCGCTCCCCAGCAGAGGTGAAGCTTCCCCGGGGCGGGGGGGACGGACGCTGGTCGGCTGGGTGCCCCGCTGCACCCCGGCGGGTCGATGCCCCGCGGTTCGGAGGGGCCGGGCAGGCGGCTTACCCCGGGACAAGGCGGCAGAGCCGGTCTGCTCTGGCACTGCCGGTCCTCTGCGCTGAAGAGGAGGGCGAGCGGTGCCGCTCAGGCCTTCGCGAGGTCTGTCAGTGCTAAAACTTTGGTATAAATTCAAAGTTTCCCTTCCACTTCCTTGACAAAAGGGGGTTTCCTTGCCTAACCTCGCAGCCCTACCGCACAGGGCTAGTGATTGGAAATACAGCATCTGGCTGCAGCGCTGGGCAACTTTGCATGTGGCTTTCGGAGTCGCCGTGCAGCTCGGTGCACGGTTTGTAGGCTTAAATTTGGAGGTCTATAGATGAAGCTGCTCTAAGGAGGTGGTTGCTAGTGTTCAAGGAGTTGCACCCAGGGCGAAATTTGGCCCAGCGTACCGAAGTCTGAAAGCGGATAACGTGAAAGGTTATTTTGCTACTTATCTAAGAGCAGGCTGAGGCTCCAGGGAAGCGATGCATGCTGCTAGGTGTTGAACGTCTGCTGCCACCAAGAGAGAGGAGCCTTGCAGAGCACCCTGCGGGAGAGCGGCCGGGGAGGGCTCCGCAAGTCCCTGCCCGTGCTGCTGGGAGCAAATAAAACTCAAATACCAGGAACTAACAGTAGTGACAATTTACGCTGCTTCGTTGTAAACGCATAACTTTGGGATGTGAGAGGGGGCAGTAGTTGATTTATGAACATTTTTTGTTAATAGTTTTCTTTGGGTAACATTTTGGGTTTGCTCCCTTTTGTTTATTGATAATCTGAAGTAGAGTGTGGTAACTGACAATTTGGACTTTTTTATTTAGGAATACCCACATACGTCTGCAAAATGCTAGTGCTGAGGCCACAGGGATGGGAAAGTCTCCTACCTATGCGTTATTCCTCAAAATAAATTAAAAAAAAGTTGAAATGATTAATACCCACCGACTTTCTTTACTTCATGTATTTCTTGCCTGCGCTTGAAGTTTATCCTTCATCATATGGTTAGACTGTCTTGGAAAGCCGGAGAAACAGGCCAGACTGGCAGCGTCTTCTGGAAGTCAAAAAAGTCTACTGGAGAGGCAAGGAGGGAACCTCTCTTGTGATCCTTCCTCTGGTTCTGGGTTCAGATGCTTACTTGTGGTAGACATTACGCCTCAGGGGCACATCAGACAAACTTGTGTAGACAAAAAATACACTGTGTAGTAGGCATAAATGACTTGCTGTTGCAAAAGACAACTGTCTTTGGGTACGTATGTGCACCATCTGTGTATCACACAGATGTATGAACGTTCAGGGCTAGTTTTGTGCTGGAGGAGGTATCAGGGTGATGGTTCGTGTCCTGGCAGGGGCGCAGGGGACGTCAGAAGTGACAGGCAGGGCAGAACTGATCTGCTGTGCTGGATTGCTTTGTAGCGATGGTGACCCAGGGTTACTTTTGGGTTTGCCTCAGTGCAAACGCTTGGACTGGATGGTGTCCCACAGTCCCTGTTCAGACCTATCCTGTTGTTTATCGGTATACAAATTTCTATTAAGTATCCTTTGGCCTTTAATCAAGAGCTTCTTCCTTTGGTTGCAAATAGAGAAGGAGGATGTAGAAAACAGAGCTTGATGTAGCTTCTTGGAGGGTAAACCATTCGTCTCCTCTGTCCATGGCCCCTTCCTACTTGTTGTTTTTATTGCATCCTAACATAGGCTTCCACTTTTCCTTCTATTTGGGGATTGCCCAGTCCTCATTTCATGCAATATTCTGGAACAATCTTTTCTCTGTGCCTCTCCTGGCCTCCCCCAAGGCTCTCCCTGTCCCCCACCCCCAGTACTCTGCCAGAGTCTCTGTGGCATTTCCATCCTGTGGTCATGGAAGACTGGACATGGTTCCTTTCAGCATCCATCAATATAGCCTTTTTTTTTCAGTCGGCTGCAGAGTAATAGGAGGCTCTCCCTGTGCCCAGAGGGAAGAATGTCTGTTTTTATAATGCTTCCTGCTACCTGTCAGCCGGGAGGGAGGAGGCTTGAAGGATGAAAATTGAACTTGATGAGGGTTCTGATTGCCATCGCTGAGTTGCTGCCTCGACCCACACAAACCGTCTGAGTATCCCGCCCTCTCTAGTCCCCAGTTTCCTTCTCTGCTCTCTCCTCCTTTTCCTCCCTCCCCTGCGGCAGTGCAGATTCTCCTGCACAGAAACGTGGCCTAAGGCCACGGCCGGGAGCAGAATGGAAATGTCAAAGATTGCTCAATACTTTCGCTGTTTTTCCTTCCGTTACAACTGGGAACCCTCTCCCAGCGAGTGCGTAAGCGATTTTTCTTCAGGCTTTAGAATAAAGAATGTGATAAATTTGGCAAGAAGTGAGAGTCCCGTTTGCATCCCCTTTGAGTACCATTCATAGAGACTGGGGGCATTTCCATGTGCTCAGTTTGCAAGGGAGAGCCTCTCATCGACAGATGACTGCAGCTGTAGTACCGTTGGGTTACACTGGCTCTCCACGGGCTTTCCACCTCAGCCCTGCCAGAAACCTATCGGTGGTGGTCCAAACAGTAATGCTTTGCGTGTGCCTGGATTGATCAAAGGATCCTGAGTCACCTCCAGAAGGGACATGTTGCACCAGGATGCAGGTGCAATCGGAAAGGATATGTCTTAAGCACATGTAAACACTAGCTAGGACAGGTCTTAGGAGGAACACCTGAGTCATATTCCAGCAGGCAGGAGTTTCTCAGAGTGAAACTTGTCCTTTTCTGTCTCTGGTCTGTTGTGAGAGACTGTAATGATACATCTATGTTCTTTGGATTTCTCTCTGAACTAGAATTCATTGTTAGTGCAAGCTATTTGAAAGATTTTTAAGGCATATCTGGAGCTGTCAAACTAAATACCAAATATTACGCATTTGTAGTTTGAAGGAAAGCTGCTTTCTGCCTGAACTTTCAGTAAACACTCCGGTGTAATCTGAAGGTAAGGAATGACAAATTCTGGATGAAACAAGAACCGCACAGCATCAAAAAGTTTCAACAACATCTATGTTTGTCTGCAATATATGACAACTGACCTAATCTATCAATCTTGTAGAAGAGAGGCAGTAATTGCTCAAGGTTAAGCCACTTTTCAGCTTTTTCTCTCTGTCCATGAAGATAAATGCCATTGCAGAGATGAAGCGTTGCGCATTGTCTTGCTGTGTGTGTATGACACATGATTTTACAGATGTTGTTTTCTTTTTCATCTAGTACAAACATCTTCCAGGATTTTGACTCATTTCCTTAAGTCTCTTTCAGCTGTTCAGAGAAAGGCTAGAGGAAATGAGGTCTAATATCCTAATGCATTGCATTTACTGTAAGTATTCTCTCACTTCAAGTATAAAACTTTGTCTTTTTGTAATTTCTGAATGTCCTTCTGAATATTCCCCTGCATAAGAAACAACTTGCAGTTGTTTTCTGTCCTTCGGAAACTCAGCTGCCCGGGTTGAGTCTTTTCAGCCTTAACAGAGCTCAAGGTATTCATTGTAACCTTAGGCGAAAGGGGAGAGCTGGTGCTAAAGGGATCTAATGGAAGTGGTGATCCAGATTTCAGTGTGTTACATCTTTTGGACATTTATTAGAAAAACTCTGAAGAGAATGCACATACAAATTAGTAGGACTTGACTGACATAACAGAGGTTTTGAAATTATTATTTCTCTTCTATATTATTTTACTGCAAAAGTATTGTGCTTGGCTTTTTCAGTGACTTTTAGGAAACTAGAAGGGCTTTTTTTTTTTTCTGAAAGGACCCTCTTTTAACAATGAATCCTGCAAACAATCATAAATGAACGTAATTTTACGCGTGTGAGTAGTCTCCTTGGCTGGTTGCCAAACCTAATGGCAACCGAAGTGTATTGTTTGTCCACCGGCCAAGATTGCTGCTCTTAGTGATAAAAGCGTAAGGAGAGTGTAAACATCTGTGTTTGAAGGGAGAACGCGACTCCTATTTTCTAGGGTATACCAATTAGAAAGCACAGTAAATGTTAATCTCTCAGTGGATTTACTCTTGGGGATTCTAGTGATCTATTCTGAAACATAGGTTTTCAGATATACCTTTAAATGGATTTTTAATGATCTTTTTCGTGTTGCAACAGAATTCCTTTGTGCCCCACGTAAGGCTCTTGGTTATATTTTCTTTATATTATCTCTTCCAGGCATTTAAGTAACAGAAAAGTTTCGAGTGTTGCTACCATGCTACGCAACTCCTGGGCTGCTCCATGCAGATCATTCCTCGAAATTGTAGCTAAAAAGGGGCATCATTTAGCATCATTATCAGCTACAGTGGGTTTTGCCATTGGGGGGGGGGCTGACAGCATTAAATGTCTATGATTTTAAATGTCATCTGACAGCTAAGTCCATAATCATGTAACATAATCATTAAATATCTGATATGGAGAAGAATTCACTGGTCAACTAGGCACTGACAGTTGTAAATCTAAGTGATAAAGAGGATGCGTGGGCTGATTTAAGTTAAGCAGAGATGAAAACCATGGCAGGGAAATTTGAAAATCAGAGATGAATCTCTTACAGGTTCTTCGGAAGCCTGGCAAGTACCAGGTTTGTCCTTCATCTCCTTCCTTTTCCCATCAGTAATTGTCTTAAGCTAAGTAGTGCTCCTCCTTCATGCTGGGTGAACATGCTCCTCATGCCATGGAGTGGACTTCTTCAAAAGAAAAGTTTTGTGCAAAAGCCACACTGGAAAAAGAAATCAAACGTGTTGGTTATAACCTGTCATTCAGAGCCCGCACGTTTCAGAGGAGGTGAGAGATCCCAATGAGCTGTGTAATAGAAGTGGTTTGGGTATTCACATACCTAGGCCGTTTGGAACTAACTAGGTTCCTGCTGAAGGTTATCATAAGATGGAAAAATTGCACTTGGCTCTCTTAATCTGTTTTTTGTTCAGGAGTTAATGGCTGCACCGACGTCACGTGTTGAAGGTTTTGTCTGCAGCCCTCAAGACTGGAAACTTCATTCTTTACCAGATGAAATCTGACTTTCTTACGCAGCTGGGTTTCGAAGAGACACAGCAAGTCATAGGAAGCCCTCCCAGAACTGCCAGAGTAAGGCTGGAGGAGACCTGCGGAGGTCATCTGCTCTGTGCCCTGCTCTCCCCCGGGGTCAGACGGAGCACATCTTCCCAAGCAGACTGTTGTCTAACCTGCTTTAAGGCAGACTTGTGGTGCAGAGTCCACCACCCGTTTTTTCTAGTACATAACTAGTTGTTAAAGGTCAAAAGCTTCTCCTGATACCTAACCTAATCTCCTTTGCTGGTAGCTTAATTCCATCCCTTTTTTTTTGTCCCTGCTCTGGTGGATATAGTGAACTGCTGATCACCATCCTCTTTATGATAACATTTTACACATTGACAATTAATATAACATCTTTGACTTCTCTTTTCTACAATAAACCTTTTTCAGCCTTTTCTTGTGGTGCATCTTTTGTAACTCCTCCTACTCTTGTTCTTCTCAGCCCTCTCCAACTTGTTTGCATTTCCTCCAGATACAATGTGTAAATTTGATGCCTGACTCCAAACAAGAAATGTAGTGCTTCCAGGTTTAAGAAAATAGTTACCTCGCTGTGTAGTGTGGGCCTCAATTTGATTCAAAGCATTGTAAATCTCATTTTAATCATGATTTAAATCAGCCAACAGTAAGCCTCATTTTAACTGTTTTGCATTTGTACTTAATCATTTTGTAAAGAAAGGTTTAACCTCCTTTATTACCATTGAGATAGAGTTTTAATTAAATATAGCCTTTGCACTTAATGTTACACTTACTTTGATTAATCGCTGTGCCTGTATTTAAGCAATTATGTAGCTTGTTATATATACACTTATTCTGATTCTTCATTTGTATGTTTTAGTATGAAAATAGAAGGTGTTGACATTTCTTGTATTAGATAATTGATTTTTACTGATGATTTGCATCGATTACAATGAAGGAAATGAGAATTCTGAAATGTTCTTCCGTTAGATAAATAGCACCACATAGAAGCCAGCCAATTCAGAAGAAAAAACTCATTGAGAAATGTTTTGAAATAAAGAATTAATGTCTGAAAGGCCTATCTGTAGTCAAAACTGGTGGTTTCTAATCACTACGCTGTAAACATTTTAGAACTACTCCATCTCATCCTCTTTATTCTCAGAATGGCAATGGAAAGAAACATTCATGTTTTTTTTTCAACTCCTGATCAGTAATTCCTCTTTGAATGGACTAGTTGCTTAATTGAGTTGTAGTGAATGAACTGAAATAAAGAAAATATTTTCTCTGCACCTGCTAGGAAACTCCAGATGCCAAAGGCTGGTTTATCGCTGCGGCACAACCTGCCTAGAGGTGACTGACTCTCATGAATTCAGTAGTTTGATTATCTTTAAAATGTTGGCAGCAAATGTATGGCTTCAATAATTTTTTTTCTTTAATTTTTTTTTATGATTAGATGAATTGTAAGTTTAAATTACTGAGTATTTTTACTTTTTTAAAAGGAAAATGAGCATTATTAAAATGCTACATTTTTACTTTTAATGTAATATTAAATTAAATATGCAGTTTAATAGGGTATTTTTACCTGAAGTAGTTCTGTTTGTATGCCTTAGATGCTCTTCTCTACTAGGACCTGGTACCGAGGCATTCATTTTCTGCTGCTCAATGACTGCCTGATTCTGTTCTTTACTTTTGCTGCCTAACTCTGTTTGCTATTTTATACAGCATGGAAGTGCTTTCTATGCCTGGATGAGCATAACTTTTTAGCTTTGAAAAGAAATAATGCTATCTTCAACAAAATAAAAGCTTCCTCCCAGTAGTGTTCATTGTAACACAAGCTGTTGAAGTTTCCTATTCCATAGCACGTCTGACTTCCAGGTATTATACATAAAATTGCTGATTTTGCAGTAGTGCTAATATCATCGTACCTAGGATTTGAGGTATGCAGCACAATAAAAGAGGTCAAATGGAAGGAGCAGAAGTCAAGTCTGTATTTCAGGTCTCCTCCCATAAACTAGGCACCATCAGAAGTGACGCTGAAATGGGATTCCCTGCTTAGGCAGGTACTCAGACTGGGCTCACAGAGGGATCCACTCTTGTGTATCTCTCCTGGGGTAGGAAGGAGGACCACTTTTTCAATAAGCAGCTACCAACATATGCCATGTATATGCAATTTGTGATAGGGCTTACTAATAAACTAGGAAATAAAGTACAATTTGCAAGCAAAAAATGTAAGTGGGACTTCTGCCAACATTGGAGATGAAGTTCAACAGCTGAGTTATGTATCTCCTTGCCAGAAGAAGACTGGGGTAATGAAACTGAATTGTCAGAAATATATCCAACTCTCTATTCAAGGCATTCCCAAGACAACATCAGTTGCAGATCTTGTTGGGTGTTAGCATGATTGCCCGAGGCAAATTTGCTTACCCTAGGAAGTTCCGAAGAACCTGCCAATGAATCCTCCAGCAGTTGTCCTAGTCACAGTTTCAGAAGGCATATGCAAAGATACTTCTCTAATACTGGGTCCCCCATTAAAAACATGTTTATTAAATTTGGTATTGTCTGTAAGACAATGCTTTTACAAGAATCTTTTAACAACATCCTAATTAACAGCAAAGTTTGTGCACTAGTTAGATAAAAGAAATCGAACTTATTGCAGGCTTAATAAAAATCACCGAATAGATAAAGTTAATTTATATAGACAAATATGGAAATACTCCAAAACCTGTTTCTTAAATGGATCTGTGTGCCATGTGGATGCATGACGTGATGCAATGACTTGTATTTCAGTAATACAGCTATATAAATGCTTTAGCTATCTTGTTACTAAAACCAGCATTTTTCTCATGAATCTGTCCTTTCAGTGAGGGAAAAGAGAATGCAAAGTAATATGGACATAAAAGATAGCTGCGTCTTTTCTGCAAAATTTAGTGAACATGTTTATTAATCTGAAAGTCTTCTTTATTGCTGTAATCTTCTAGGAAAAGGTACTGAACTAAATATCTAGAGAAAGTAAAAAGCAGTGCTCCTCTTTGTGGTATTTAATGTGGTCCATCATAAGAGCAATGATAACATAATTATGCAATTATTGGTATATTTTCCCCTCTGGAGGCCTTATGTAG
Organism: Balearica regulorum gibbericeps; assembly: GCF_011004875.1. Classification (NCBI taxonomy): domain Eukaryota; kingdom Metazoa; phylum Chordata; class Aves; order Gruiformes; family Gruidae; genus Balearica; species Balearica regulorum. Next base: position 52,135,062 of record NC_046187.1, on the reverse strand, counting down.
ATGATTACCAGTGCACCTTTTAATGAAATTGCTACTATTTGATAAAATTACTGCCAAGACTTGAAATAATTAGAATTCGCATTGCCAAAATTCTTACATCTCCTTCCTCAGTTGAGCCTTTTCCAAATAGGCATTAATTCAGATTGCAAAACGATTCACTTTTCTTCAGTTTTCTCATTTCTCTTCATTAAAACTACCTTTTCACTGCATTTCAGAAAACATGCTTTCAAGCCCATGTTGCTCATTACAAGGAACATTCGTTCAAAATGGAAGTTGAAAGATACTGCACCTTTTAATGTAAATGTCAGCAAAGAGAAGTGAGAAGAAAAAGCCATTAAAGGAATAGACTGGATGAATGACAGCTGAATTTGAATATACTATGCATTAATGCACTTTTTTATTCCTTTTAATCGTTCTCCATACTTACTTTATAATTTGTTTATTTATGTATCTTACAGTTGATAAAACTAACAGCTGGTTAATAAGTAATTTTGGAATTAGAGGGAAGAAGACAATAATTCAGTAGGAGTAAGGATCAGTCTAAATACTGTATAAATCTCAACGCTGACAAGTGTTGTGGCAAACAGTTGCCCTGTTTTGTAAATCCTATTTTATGTGTTTGTACATGCATATATATTTATCTGTCCTCTGTATTTTTCTTTGAATAAGAGTTAGCAGGTAGTTGTTTTAGGCTCAGACCATTCTTTTAGTTTAAAAAACCCTTAGAGGTTAATCATGCTTTGGGTCTGGTTGTGTTCATTAGCACATTGCCTGTAGATGCCTTCTGCAGTGGGAAGTTTAGGTTAAGAGACCATAGTGCATCAACGTGCTGTAATAAAATGAGTTAATCATCTGGAATAGATGGTCGCTCGTAGTGCTTCAAGAGAAGTGACTGGACGGCTGTGGTGCGTATAGGTCTCTTTAAAACAACACAACAAAAAACCCTCAGAACAACAGGAAAAGCCCCAAAGCCATGCCTTTCCAGAAAAAGAGGATTCAAAAAGGTATCTCATCCAGCTGGGGAAAGCAGCATGGTGTTTGACCCTGCTGTGGCCACTTAATATGTGTGCTAAACTAGAATTACATTTAGTGACCTGTCTGCCTTTGACAAATGCCTCTACTAGCTGTATTAGCAGAGTAAGGCATGTCAATCAGAAAGGGCAAGCTGCTTGGTAGGCAGGAAAAGTGTCCTGTTTGCACGGCTGGAGTTCCCTCACTCCAGCAAGGGAAAACAAAGCGGCCAGGGAAGCGGAAGGTGTGTGTGTGTCTGTGTCTGGAAGGTGCAGTTACTTCCCCCAGCCCCCTGCGCCGAGGGTGTCTTGCACTTGCGCGTATAGGGCAGTGCTCACGTATTTGTTTTGGAGGTCACATGCAGAATCTGCTCTGCTAAGCCTGCTTCCAAAAGAAGGAAGCAAAATACAATTAGCTGCATTGCTAATTGCTGCGGCGAGACCCTCTGCAGGAGGATCTGCTGGCTGCCACCCACAAGCGGGGGATCAGCCCAGGTGTTCGTGCTTGTCCTGCCTGAAGATCCTGTGAACGTCTCTCTTGGAGAGTGGGATGTGCGGGGGCTGGAGAGCTGGCTGGATTTGTCTTCTTGCCACCTGCCTCTGATGCTGGCTCTTTCTGATTAACCGCATCTTGTTCAGAGGGGTGCATAACCTCTTTTCAGGTGTAGCTGGGTGTCTCCTCAGTCACCTGAGCTGTTTTCTTCACAAGGAGTAAACACCAAGTGCCTTTTACTTGTCCTGTGGGATGCCCTCCCAAGGTGTGAGGTGTTTAGTGAGGCAGGTCCGTGTAGGAGCAATCCCAAACTGTGGAGCTGAAAGTTTCCTGTGGGGTATCCCTGCAAAGGGGGTTTCTCACAGCTACAGCCAAGGTCCAGCTGCCTCTGTGGTTCCCCACATTCATGTGTCCACAGATGATAAAGACAACCTTTGTTCTAGCCTCCTTCTACTTCCTCTCGTGGGTTTGCCATGGGTGGCAATTGGCTGGCAAGCACACTTGCTCTTTGTGTTGGGAGATACCCATTTCTCCTTTACACTGCCTGCAAATGGAGTTGATTTGGCTGTGCCTTTGAGTGCTGGGCTGGTGAGCTCCCACCTTCTGCCCTCCACAGTGCCCTTCCTCTGCCCCCTTCCTGCTCAGGGTGAAGGGTCTGGGGTGGGGGGAAAGGCTGGGTGAGAAGACAGTGGTTGCCCTCATGCAGCTGGGTAAATACCAAAGCCCCCCCTAATCCTCACCCCTGGTTTTCTGCTCAGTAACGTACAGCCTCTGAGGATTCAAAATTTCAGAGCTAGCACAAGCACCAGAGCTCTGCATTTCTGCTTGGGAAGCACACGGCGTTGGAGGGTCTGTTGGTCAGCAGATGGCACTGACTCTGTTCGATGGGTTAGAAACAAGCCACTTAGTTCCGTGGGGAAGCCTCATCGGTCTAGACCCTGGAGTACAAGCCTGGTGACAGTTGTTTTTCAGTCTCCAAGATGAAGTTGGTGCAGAAGAGCCGGTCAGCCTTTCTGTCAGCAAGGATTTGTGGCATTCATATATGCCAAGAGTCCATGATGGTTGCAGGGGACAATCACGTCTTTGGTCTTTTTTGGTCTGTGTCTTTGAGGAAGACACTAGCATGGATGTTGGCATGGATGGTTTCTTTTGCGAAGTAAGAGGAGGCGCTGCTAGCCTTCTTTTCCCCCGCAGCCTAGCTGAAACAGGATCTGATGTAGCTTTCAGATCAAATCATTTAAAATTGACATTTGCCATTGCTAAACTTTTCATCTAGCATAAGGGAGAGTGTCTGTTTAGTGAAGCGGAACAAAACAAGTAAGCATATGATAGCATCTCTCCTTTGAAAAATCTGGAAGAGTGAATTAAAGTTGTTTCAGTGTGATTAACAGGCAAGTTTGACACTTTATTTGTTTCCTTGGGGCATGAAATGGCAGGACAAAGACAATATAATTGAAAAGGTCTTAAATTCATCTCCATCATAGCATATGTCAAGTGTCATAGTGGCTTTAACAAATGAGAGACAGAGTTGGAAAGGCAATACTCTTCAGCTAGACCAACTCATACCATAAAGAAAACTGGGCAGGCTCCTGGCCAGGACTTCTGCACTTGTGTGAAAGAGATGTTGTTGCTTCTGCTTTTCTTTCAGACCTGCAGGAGACTTGTGTGCCTGAAAACATACTCATTTTTCCAGCAGTGCTGGGTATGCTGAAAGAGGATATTAACTCCCTGCAAGCCATGTCTTGCTGATATCCCCAGACCATTGCATCTACAACAGTGACACTACTTTAACTGATAAAGCGTATCTCTTGTTTCTGCTCTCTCATGTTGTTGTAGATGAGAAACTGAAAAATGCGGTGAGTGAGGTCTGTGTGATAGCCCTTGAAATGAACTCAGTGCCCAGAATGAATAGGCACTGAAAAGAAAGTAGTGTCTCTAATTGCACCCAATCACCACAATCTTACACGAAAGTTGGGGACATTTTGTCCCTTGCAGTCTAGCGCCTCGGTGCATTTGTCATAGGAAAACGTTAACTGATTCAGAAATCATGGTCAGGATCAGGTCACAGTCAGGTCATTGTTTTCGTTGTGCAGTGTTTGTACGGCTTATGTGGGGACCGCTGATGGCCATGGAGGTTATGGACAATCACAAGGGGAAGAGGCAGAAGCTCGGACAAGCCTGCCGTGCCCTTACACCGTGTCCCAGCCCTGGGAGAGGCCGGGAGAGGGATTTGCTCTTGCTGGGTAGCGATGAGCCCGCTGGCAGGTCCCTTGGGCTTGGCAGAAAGGCTGAGCAGGTTGTGGCAGTACTGTGAAGCTGCGCTGTGCCCCTGTCTTGGGAGATGTTTGAGACAAGTTTAATGTGGAAGGGGGTAGGATAAGGCATGGGGGGTGGTTGTTTTGTTTTGTTTTTTTTCTCTGAAAGCAATCTGTTGTGCTATAGAACTGCCACAAACTTCTTGTTCCTTTTAATGTTTAGATAAGAGTTGAGAGAGGAAATGGCCACAGAAGGACTAACCTGTTGGCCTAAGGTTGTGCAGGAAATCTGTGGCAGAGCTGGGAATAAAATCCACACCGCTTGACTCTTCATCTTATTCCATGGCAGTCCCACGTCCTTTGTTTGCTTGGCAGCTGGAGATGGTCTCCAGTCGCTTGTGAGCGTGATGTGGACTTGCACCTGACGTGCTTTTCCGTGCTACAGCAGCGTTGGGGCTGAGACTGAAAACCTCCCACATAAACATTTTTTTTTTTCCAGGATGGTGCACTCCTTAGCCAAAGCTTTTTTTGTTTGTACATCCCTTAATTGTTACAGGAACATTCTGCTGTCCTTAATCATATCCCTGCAATTTGACCTGCATTTCCTATTGGTATTATCTAGAGCTGTTTCATTTTCTAATTCCTCCAGCCCAGTTTTCCAGATGTTCCTTCTGCATGCAGAAGTCACAACTGCTTTACTCCCCCTCTTTCCTCCTTCTCCCTTCATTTTTAGGGCTTGGGAAGCTGCTTCTCATATATTTGTATATTCTGCTGCTTTTTTCAGTTACACAGCCTTGTTCATAAGTGATCCCAGCATTGTAGTTTTTAACTTAGATTTGTTATACTACAAGGAGAAACAAGGATAGTGGAAGTGACTCTTTTCAGCTGTAGGACAGAAATTTAAGACATCCCAAATGGGTCTTGGGCTGTCCAACTTTGAGCTTTGCAATTTATTTTATATATTTTTTTTTAATTTGTTCTTAATTATTAAATATTTGCCATTATCAACATATTTTGTTAGCATAAATGATTACCTGCTAGTTGCCCTTGATAACAACTCTAGAGGATCATCCAGAACCCCAGAGTGGTACTCTGGCTATGCAGTGTATGGAGTGTTGGATGTTTCACAGTGGGATCCACAGACCTCGACCAATGGTGGGGTTATCTGTCCCCACTAGCCTGCAGGAGCTATGGGGGGAGAGGATGGGTTTCCTCTCTTCCCCTTGTCCTGTGGTGTCCCTGTGGTCAGGTGGGCTTCACAGAGGTCGTGAAGCTCAGTTGAATAATGAGGTAGTGGTCCACCTCCTTTTCCAAGGTGTAAGGAGGTAGAGGGAGGGTGGAGGCATGGCCAGGTCTGTGTCAGGTAACAGGGTAAGGACGCACACCGACACCTGGAAATCTTCAGTGGAGACATAGCTGTGGGTTCCTCCATCCCATTGCTCAGAGAGTTTACAATCCCACTGGTGACGGATAAAGTCATGGTCCTGCCTGGGGTGGACATGGAGCCCTGGGAGGAGATAGCAGACTCCATATCCCTTGGGGTTCGGCACTTGGAGATCTCTTACCATCCCTGGTGTATATCTTGCCAACACAACTGATTTCCAAATTGTTAGTGTTACTGTCACGGTTATGCTCATGATTTGTGTTACTGGGGTGTGCAAGAGCAACAGTGGGCCGGGAGGAGGCCCGTCCTGCCTCAGGTGTGGTACAAATGGAGCAGTCTCGGATGTGGGGCGTTAGCAGTCTGAGAAAACATCAAGAGAGAGCAGATGGACACATGGTGTGGGGATTAGTACACTGGATTATAAATTGTTGGTTAAACTCTCAGATTTCTGTTACTTAATTATTCCTCCAAAAAGGAGATACAAACTCATTCCCATCTTTCTAAGCACCATTTTAATTCTTATCTCTTGAAGACAGGCGATATGAGATGCTTAATACTAAGCACATCTGATAGTTCTTGCATTTACAACCTGTTCTTACACTGCCATACTTTTCTTGAAAACACATTGTTTTCAGAAGGCAACAACAACAAAAAAATTAGATTGTGGGAATTCTTTGCACAAGGCATAAACTCACTTTGTAAACTGCTTTGCTGAGAATTTGTAGGCTGCATAAAGGAACCATAACAAGATTGTCTTGAAATATGAGTGATAGTTTCAACTGGAGTATTGTGGCTTTTATTGCGGAGTGCCAGTGTGCTTGGTCCCTCTTCACCTTTCTTTCCCCAGCTCTGGTACGTAACATATTTCTTGTGCCTCTGGATGGAGTCATACTCTGCTGTGTTGTTTACTGCCTTTAAAAATTTTCCATCAACTTGCTAGATGGTCCTCATAATAAGTGTTACAAAATTTTGAACTCCTAACCTGAATGGATACGATGAGTGGTAGGGGAAAGAGTAAGTAAAAGTCATTAACATTGCATAAAAATATGAAATTATGTTTTTCTTAATCTTTCTGGCAATTATTATTTCTAGGATGCTTGTTTGTATGTTCAGTCATGTGACTTTGTGTAGAGGATTAGCGGACCTCCTGTGGAAAATATCTGGTGGTGCTGGAAAAACAGGCGCTGGTGGACTGCCTGTTGGGTTTACTACAGATAAATAAATCTTCATCCGAGGGAGACGGGGAGAGAACGAGGGCTCCCTCCAAAACCCACAACACAAACCAAGTAATTAGGCTCTGCAGGTGGTCTGACCATCCTTTGCTTCCTACTCTGGTGGATTTGTCAGGAAGAGGAGCAGTTACCTGACCTGGTCTTAATCCAATATATACCTTAAGAACAACTAAAGCTGTGAGATGAGTGAATTAAGTCTGGAGTATATAATCTCATCCCAACTAATTATCCGATTGTTTTGTTTGAACGTCTGTTGTTATCTGTGTGGGTAGGGAAATTCGTCTCTGAAAGGAGCTGCAGAGTGTGTTTTTGCATGCAAGGGGTGTTGGTTTTTGAGAAGCGTTCCCCCCAGCTCAGGCATGGCTATTATACATCCAGTCCAACTGTGCAATGCTGTGCTATGCATTAGAGGGCCATGGGGTGATGGTGATTTGTAGGACTACAGAGCCTGCTTTCAGAAGAGGAAGGGTTTGTTGCTGCAGCACCCGTCAGCATTTGCATGCATCAGAGAGATGTGTACGGTTTGACAGATCTGCACTCATTGAATAGGTCAGTTATGACATTAATCTGTGCACTGCTACCTCCAATCTGTTCCTTTTCTCTGCAAACCTGTTGATGATGCCCTGCCTTTGACCTTCATGCACCCTTGTGCCCTCGGGTTGGGTGGTTAAGAGATTTTGGGAGGGAGGAGAAGCCCGATGCCTGGCTGCGCAGCACGTTACAGACTGGTTTTGTCTGGGCAGTTCAGAGCCTCCGTTTACCCCACGTGTCGTTAATCTGCTGTATAAATACCCAGGAGTGAAGTGGAGGGAGCGGTTCAGCAAGCCAAGCTGGCTCGGTGTTTCCTCCGGGGCAAGTAAATGAGTTTATTCTCCCCTCTGAGGCTGTTTGACTGAAGTAACCCCTCGCTGCAGCTGAGAGCGCGTCTCTGCTGAGGCGTGCGTGCGATGCAGAGGCTGCAGGAAGGTCTGGGGAGGGAGCATCCCCTGCCCGTGCCCACGCGTGGGTTGTGCACCGGGAGTTTCTGTTGGCTGCAAGTGCATTTCTGTTCCCGCGGCTGAGGTGTCACGTTGGGATTTTGTTGTCGAAAGGAGAACATTGGGCAGGGTTGGTTGGCTTTGTGCTTTCAGAGGCCTCCGGCCGTCGGCGATGCTGTCGGTGCTGCCGCGGCTGCTGCTGGAGCGGGGGATGCACGGCTCGGTGCAGCAGGCTGGTGTGCTTCCCGCCAGCTGCCCGTTGTGTGCCAGGCGTTAGGAGCTGAGGCTGGGCCACCACCAGCATCTCCTCTTGTGCTGGTGAAGGAGGGCTGCCCTGTGGTGTGATAAGGGGACTCGTTGGTGTTTGCTCCCTGTCTGGGTCTGTGTGACCCGCCCGGTGCCGTGCTCCTCGGTGGTGGGGCAGGGGTGGGCAGCGGCGGCCATCCCAGCCCGACCACAGGTGCATGTCTCCCGGCAGGGCCCAGGCTGAGACCGTGCTGGCAGCAGGCAGGGAGTGGAGTCCCGATCTTCTCCTTTCCCAGCCCTCCCTGACTCATCTGAGGACCTAGCACCGTGGTGGGTGTACAGCATTGCACACTTGCTATTTTGTGCAGCTCGTGTCACTTGTCACTTGAAGCACCCCATGGCCTCTGGGAGGCAGCAGAGAAGTCTTCTGAAGACATCCCCATGAAGGACCTGCATGGTCTTTTGTGACACCTTCTCAGAGGTCTTTGCCCTCTGCCGTCTCAGGTGCTGAAAGTTGCTTACTCTGACTTGAGGCGTTTGCAAATGAGAGGTCTCCTTGCCTCTCCTTACCCTGCTGCCAGGCCCACCTCTGTCCCGGGCAAAGGGGTTTTGCAGCGCTCCCGTCTGCAGAGCCACTGCTGCCTGGCACTGGTGCTCCTGAGATCTTGGACTTTCGCTCTCCTTGGTTGAGCGGCTGTGTCACGGCTCAGGCTCACACCTGCACTTTGAGGATTTGAAATTGAGTGGGGTTTTTTCTGCCTTTTTCTGGCAATTATTATTTCTAGGATGCTTGTTTATGCATTCAGTCACAGAAGTGTATATGCAGGGTTAGTGTACCTCGTGGAAAATTTCTGGTGGCGCTGGAAAAATGACTACCTGTTGGATTTAGCACTGATAAATAAATTTTAATCCAAGGGAGATGGGGAGAGAACGAGGGCTCTCTCCAAAAGCGAGGACACAAAGTAATTAGGCTCTGCGGGTGGTCTGACCATCCTTTGCTTCCTGCTCTGTGGTGGATTTGTCAGGAAGAGGAGCAGTTACCTGACCTGGTCTTAATCCAATATATACCTTAAGAACAACTAAAGCTGTGAGATGAGTGAATTAAGTCTGGAGTATATAATCTCATCCCAACTAATTATCCGATTGTTTTGCTTGAACGTCTGTTGTTATCTGTGTGGGTAGGGAAATTCGTCTCTGAAAGGAGCCGCAGAGTGTGTTTTTGAATGCGAGTAGTATTTTCAGTGGTGTCACTCTGCTACAACATATGGATGTTGTACAATCTTGTACAACTGTGCTTCACATGAGAGGGACATTAGCTAACAGCACAGTTATTGTAAGCTAAGGATTACTTGTAGGACTAAAGAGCTGCTCTGAAAGGGGAAAGGCTTGTTCCTGCAAGACCACCTCAATATTTGCATATGTTCTTCTGATATTCAAGTAAGTCCTCCAGTAGTTGGAATTTACATGCATTTTTGTTTATGAATGCCATTTTGTAGGTTCACTCAGACTTTCACATCAGGGGTGTGCTAACTTGGCAACCCCCTGCTTGACTTAACAGCAGAGCCAGAGAAGCCTGAATGTGCTGCTCTCTCCAAGTACGCCCTGTAAGGTGGAAAGTAGTTGGGAATTGTGAATTGAGGCTGCTAATTCTACACAACTTTATTTTCTGAGAGCTTTTTAAAAGTTGTGTTATGGCATGTTCAGTGAAAGAGAAGCTAAGAGGTCATTTAGAACAGCTTTGGTGACTAGAAGATTGGTACCTCAATAAAAATAATTTGGTAGCGTTGGGATGGAAACTTGAAGAATATTTTGCACGAAATGTTTTTGGAGGTAAGAAATGAAGAATTAGCACTTCAACTAAAGAAATAAGCAAGTATGGAAAGCATGTACTGGTGTCTTCATTAAACTGGACACTGCTAATCTAAGAGTGTAAGTGGAGCTTCTAAATACATGCGAGAGCATTTTAAAAAAGATAACTGTTGAGCAAGGAAACTTTAGTTCTTGGCAACATGCTGAGTAAATGACAAAGAATGATTAAAAGTGCTGCCATGTAGAATCAGGCTCATATGTTCTTGAATTTAATTTTTAAATAGCTTGGGTCTGTTCCCATTCAAAAGCCAAACCATTGCAGAAACTGGTGCATCTGAAACTAGTTTCAAATGTTTTTTTAAAGGCCAGTTTCCTTCAGCAGTGGTTATTTGCTCTGTGCGCCAAAGGTTTTACAAGCCAAAAGGTGCCTGTAGGATTGCACAGTGCCATTGCAGCTCAGTATTTTTAAGAAATAACTCCCAAAATATTAACTGCGCGTATAGAACTATGAATAACAATTTTGCTGCAGAAAAAGAGAGTGTTGTATTGACAGGCATTATATTTTGTACTTTTTTTCCCAGGTGGTTCACTGCCCCATGAAGAATCTTCACTGGTTGTGAATAAAGGGGAGGAATTAAGGCTGAGATGCAATGAGGATGGACCCGTGACTTGGAATTTCCAGAACTCGAACCCTTCGGCAAAAGCAAGGAGTTCCAATGAAAAGGAGTGGTACACCAAAAATGCAACAGTCAGAGACATAGGCAGATACATATGCAAAAGCAAAGGCAGTATTGTCACCTCTTTTTATGTTTTTGTTAAAGGTAAATATCAATGAAGGCATTATTTTTGCTTCTGTGCGTTCCCCCCACTGCCCCCCCCATTTCCCACTCCCAAAATAATAGGACAGTAAATGCAGAAGAAGGGAATGAGTTTGAGGTACAGAGGGAGAACACAGTCTGATAGAATAAATCTTTTTCCCTGTCCAATAGAAAGAAAACTCACTCCCAACTTTGCTTGCAATGGCCTTTGTCACCACAGCAAAGCCCTGGATGAATTTCTCTTTACACCCCTGTTGCTTCGTGGTGAAGTACACCTGAGCTGTCTTTCTAGAAGCTCATCAAGTGATCTGAGTCAGTTGCGTGAGTCAGTTGTACTGTGAGGAAGCAAGCAGTATGTAGAAATGTCTTTTTAATTCCATGCCATCCATCAGGATGGAGTCATGTGAGGTTTGGCCCCAAGCTCATGATTTATTGAGGCAGTTGGCTAAAGGATTTGGCTTTTCGAGGCCGCACTCTTAGGCTTAAGCCAGCAGGCAGCAATGGTTCCTCTGCCTCCAGCTCCTGATCTGCTTTGTGACAGAAATGTCTCAGATGGGAAAAAAGTTCCTGTGTTCCCAGTTCTTTATTACCCTTCCACTTTGTCCAGTGCTTTCTTCAGATTTCTTCTCTTCTTTTGTTGGGTCCTTATCTGTGGCTTCATCAGCTGTCATCAAGCCACCAGCTTACCATACCTGGAATTTCCTTTTCCTTTCCAAGGAAGACAGTTATTTTACTTCTCCTTCACATAGCTCTGGTGGTCTTTTTTCCCTGTTGATGGTAAAAAAAGTCCTACAGTATCCACTTTCTTGGAAACAGCATTCCTTGTCCAACAGGGTTTGCCTCAAAGAGCCTCCTCTGAACCCTGCCAATCCCTTGAGAATTACTGCAGGTTGTTTTCCAAAATAGGGAGATACCAGCATAGCACAGTGAAGAGTATTTTTCCCAAGGGAAGATATCTGACATAGTGGCCACACAATTAAGAGTGCTCCTTTAACCACTCCTGTGTTGTCCAAATAACCATGCAGCTACCATGGATGAGTTTTCTTGACCTTCTGTGTTTCTTTGAGACTATGACTAAACAAAATCTGTCATGTATTTTACCTATATGTGACAAACATTGTTGACTTTATCTACCATGACTGTTTTCCTGAAGGTCATGATAATTATCCCAGACATCTGTGATCATAGAGATGTTTGTACCTTGCATTACGTGAGTGACTCCTTCACCTCAGGTTATCAGGCAGCCCTCCCACTGAGCATGATTACCAAATTATCAGAGAAGTTGTGTGGCCCTCATGCAATATCTTGTTAATTTATTTGTCTTAATGGTGTGAAAAATGTGCAAGCTTCGCTCTGACAAATTCCTGGCAGTAAAATAAGTATGTTTGTGCCGTTGGCCATCATTTTGCAATAGGGTAACCTTTACAGCTGTGGCTCAATGACATCTTACAACACCTTGAAGATGCTACCATGAGCTCAGCTGCTTGTGGGATTGCCACGAGCACCCGATATGCTTTCTTCTTGTAAGCCTGAGAATGAAGAGGGAACAGGACCCAGAGTAACTCACTGGGAGATAACCTCGATCCTGCGCTGTCCCAAGTGGCACATGAAATGGTGGCAGCTGTTTATCTCTTACGCCCATCTGCTAACAATGAATTTTCTATGCTTCTGTGACCAAGGATGACGCAGTGTTGACAGACTGTAGGTGCTTACCTCTTTCACCTTTCTGCTTCGGCAGCAAGTGCCTGTGTTTTGTGTATAGAAGCCATTTGTGTCCCTATACAAGTAAGTTTAGTGAAGATCAAGCTAGTTCAGACACCTAGATAGGAGAGAAAAATCTCTTGATTTTGATCTCAAGTCTTTTCAGACACAAGCAATGATAAGCACCACCACGTCTTATGTTGGAAACCTGACGTATGCCCAGAAAGCAAGTGCTACCCAAGTTGTACCTGGGGTGGAAAGCCATTAAGGGAAGAATAGGACCATGAGCAGCCTTGTTTGTGCCTGGATTCCCTATGGCAAATCCTTTCATGTCTTCTTACCATGACATCTCCCTTCCAGAGGTGGAGGGAAAATGGGAAGGGGAGCATCTTAACAATTCTGCTTAGCCCAGCAAGACCTTCCCTGCAATTTCTGCAGTTGGTGAAACAGGTCTTTGTTCCTTTCTTCTGCTTTCAAGGGTGTCTTTTTTTCCCTGGGGAGACATCATTTCTGTATAGTAAAGATATATATCTTGCCTCTGTCCATATTGGAGAAAAAGTGGACTGAGAGGAAACCAATCAGTTAAGTCTCTGATGGCAGGGACATTTAGATGAGCTCTTCTAGTCCATGCTCGTCCAGCTCAGGAGTGAGAGCTATTCATAGCATTTCTCTAAGTATTTCTGTGTGCAAAACATCACACTTTGGTTCTGTTTAGACATGCTTTACTTTTTCATTTGTTAGTAGTCTCCAACCTCTAGTTCTAGACTGATGCTTCAAAGCTTTTCGTCCGGGGCGGCTTCTTGGGTGGCAGTATCAAATGAGGCTAAAACTACACCCTCTTTCTAAGCTAGAAACCAGCCAGTAACTTCTCTGTTCAGTGATGAACAACCTGTGACTTAGCATTTCCTAATTGCTTACCTAAATGTCCCATGCTTCATTTTCAGCCTGGTACTTCTTGTCTTAAACCAAATGAACATTGTCCATCATCTTAACCAAATTCTCCCAGTCTTCCTTGTTAAGTCATGGTTAGTTGATCTCTAATGACTCAAGTTGTATGAGGCCAGTTTGCAAAAAATAAAGAAAACCTTCCCCTCTGTTTCTACATTTCTAATTCACTCTACTCTGTAGGGAGGGCAGATGGGAGCTGAAATAAGCTTTTACAGAGTGTTTGTCACCACACTTTCCTTTATATTTGTGTTTGTTCTTAATTGCCAAGTTCTTAGTATTTCAAGGTCATCACCTGTCACAAGCTTTGACTTTGGTTGTAAAAGTGTTTAAAGTACTGTATGTTTGTGTGCTGTGGTTGGCTGAGATGAAATGCTTTAGAAAAGTACCTTGTGAAAGATTCCATGACAATTTCTCAATCAGATATGCTGTTTGTACGCCCAGTTTTTTTCTAAGGAGGCTAAAAATAACCCCTGCTTTCAGGGAGGGGAGCGAGAGAGAGAAGTTGTTTGGTGCTTCCTCTGGTAGCAATGTGTGTTCATTTAGATTATGTATTTTACAGAAGTGAAAACCATAATTTAGCTGCTTTTCAACTTCCATTTGCTCATAAATTTCTTCAAAATCCTCCTGTGGGCATGAAAGCTCACAGTCCTGCCACTAGCTAAAAGAAAATTACTTTTAATGGTCTGTGAAAATCTATTTACTGTTGTTGGGGCTGGAGAGTGAAGGTTTTGGAGCTAAACAAGGCCAAAAAAAAAAAAATCTCCATCTCCAAATGAAAAAGCAGTAAGATTATTTTTAGTGCACATGATTCTCTAGTGTGTCTGATATTGAATGCTACTGCACATCTCCTGTTGTGCTGCTCTTTTATGACAAAATTTAATGTCTCTTGGTAAACATGAATTGGGTAACACTCCGTTTTACTGGCTCAATGTAAAACTAACTTTGATATAAGTGCCCAGTTGCAGAGTTAGGGTCATCAGAAGTTCCCTGTGCAATGTCTCCTTCTCTGACAGGTCTTTGTGTTTCTTCGCAGATCCAAACGTGCTCTTCCTTGTTGATTCTCTGATCTATGGAAAAGAAGACAGTGACATCCTGCTAGTGTGCCCACTAACAGATCCAGATGTTTCAAATTTCACGCTGAGAAAATGTGATGGCAAACCTCTCCCCAAAAATATGACGTTTATTCCCAATCCCCAGAAAGGCATCGTTATAAAGAATGTACAGAGGTCATTTAAGGGCTGCTACCAGTGCTTGGCCAAGCACAACGGAGTTGAGAAAATATCGGACCACATTTACCTGAATGTGAGGCCAGGTAACATGGGATTTTCACCTTCTTGTAGAGCACTTGATTTTCCCCTTTATCTCCCAGGAGCTGATAGGAAGTGCTGTGAAGCCTCACCTTGTGTCTTGACCTTGTTATGTGGAGTTTGGAGGTGGTGGTCTCCTCTGGAGGCTTTTAGAGTCTTCTTCTACTCAAAGCCAGATGTGCTTGGACACGAGGGGATTGCTCTGTGGCACCTGTGACTGCTGCAAGCAATCCAGAGGAAGGTGGTGGGCTTAGAAAGCTTGTTCTGGGCAAGTTGGGGGGGGGGCACAAGCTGATCTCGTGACATTTTGCTTGTGACTATGCTGAGCAAGTTTGGCCATGATCACTTTTATCTTTTGTTCTGGGTGATTTCCAGGTGGTTTTTTTCACCATTCCAAGAAATGTGGGTTGTGCTGTTAAATTTTGAGGACAAACCAGTCAACTGAGGTTTGGACAGGTTCGTGCAGGCAAGGTTGAAATTTGGGTGCCTGACTCACATGTCTGTTGCCCACAAGTGACAGCAGGAGGAACTGATTTATGGCATTGAAGAAGAGGGATTCAGTGGAGATGGCAGCAGAGGGCCCTTGTTTGTCTCCATCTTCATGAGAGGATGGTCACAACAGCAACCACATGCCCAGATCGTGATGAGGAATGTGTTGTGACTGAGCTGCCAGATGCATCACTTAGCTCTGCAAACCTGTTGATGATGCCCTGCCTTTGACCTTCATGCACCCTTGTGCCCTAGGGTTGGGTTGTTAAGTGGTTTTGGGAGGGAGGAGAAGCCCGATGCCTGGCTGCGCAGCACGTTACAGACTGGTTTTGTCTGGGCAGTTCAGAGCCTCCGTTTACCCCACGTGTCGTTAATCTGCTGTATAAATACCCAGGAGTGAAGTGGAGGGAGCGGTTCAGCAAGCCAAGCTGGCTCGGTGTTTCCTCCGGGGCAAGTAAATGAGTTTATTCTCCCCTCTGAGGCTGTTTGACTGAAGTAACCCCTCGCTGCAGCTGAGAGCGCGTCTCTGCTGAGGCGTGTGTGCGATGCAGAGGCTGCAGGAAGGTCTGGGGAGGGAGCATCCCCTGCCCGTGCCCACGCGTAGGTTGTGCACCGGGAGTTTCTGTTGGCTGCAAGTGCATTTCTGTTCCCGCGGCTGAGGTGTCACGTTGGGATTTTGTTGTCGAAAGGAGAACATTGGGCAGGGTTGGTTGGCTTTGTGCTTTCAGAGGCCTCCGGCCGTCGGCGATGCTGTCGGTGCTGCCGCGGCTGCTGCTGGAGCGGGGGATGCACGGCTCGGTGCAGCGGGCTGGTGTGCTTCCCGCCAGCTGCCCGTTGTGTGCCAGGCGTTAGGAGCTGAGGCTGGGCCACCACCAGCATCTCCTCTTGTGCTGGTGAAGGAGGGCTGCCCTGTGGTGTGATAAGGGGACTCGTTGGTGTTTGCTCCCTGTCTGGGTCTGTGTGACCCGCCCGGTGCCGTGCTCCTCCGTAGTGGGGCAGGGGTGGGCAGTAGGGGCCGTCTCAAATCTGCAGGTTGCTGTGGCAAATTGAACAACTCTTTTTCCTGGTAATTTGGAAACTCCAATAGAGTGAATTTTAATGAATATTAAATTTTAATTAATGAGAAGAATACAAAAGTTTAATCAGTACAGGCATCTCTGGCATTCTCCTTTGATGAGAAAAATCAAGTCCATTCTTGCTGTCTCTGGTGTTTGTTCTGTAGCAAGGTTTTCTTTCAACTCTTTTTTCAGTGGTGGCCAAAGAAAGCAGTTGATTGACATAACTGACATTTCTCTGACATAGGAGAGTGCAAGTTGTAGTAGTGGACTATTTAATTTTTTTATGGGATGAAAGTCTGTACTTGCTCGATACAGCAGTGACTGCAGATGGGAGGGTGCTGACCTGGCATCCATCGCCAGTGGCCCACTGATTGTGGGCAGCCGTAGGTGGCCAGCAGGACCTGGGCGCTCTGCCCACATCTCCGTCTGTGGGAAAGTGTGCAGTAAGTGGAAGCATCTGCTGGAGGCCATCGGCAGCAAAGCAGCATTGTCATCCTCAGCATTGTAATGACTGTGCTGCAGTATTCAATCCTTGTCGAGTTCACCTGGTAAAACTCCTGCCTTCTCCTTGGCTGAAGACGTACGTGTCTTGGAGACCCTTTGGTGCACATTGTTTCTGTAATCATAACCGTGGTGCTCAGACCCCTGGACTTGAGCTTCTGGTGCAGAAAGACTAAAGAGGCATCCACGAAACAGAGAGCTGTGCAGGCGTACTCAGACATACACCAGCTCTGCTATGATAGCACAGGGAGTGTTTCTGTCCAGCCCTTCTCAAAACAATGAGGGGCTTTATGGACTTAACGGCTTTTTTTTGGTTGTGCGTAGATGTTGCTGGCGGGTGAGAACACAGCACGCCTTCTGCACAGGCTTCCTCCTGTCTCTTGGGTACTGCTGTGTGCCGGGGGGGATTTTTATGTGAGCCTTCATATCTGAAGAGAGCAAACATGTTTCTTTGTTCTCTTCCATAGCCGCTTACAGCAGCATGAGGAAAACATTATTGTTAAAGTATGAACAGCTGAAAAGCGTGGCGTTTTCCTAAGTTTCGTATAATTTACCTAAGACAAACTACAAAGCCTGTGTCAGAGGCAGGAAGAGAGTCTAGAAGGCCTTATCTGATATGTGTTGCATTCATGGTTTGAAAGTGAGTCTTCCTGTGTAAAATCCCTAGTGGCAAGTTCACTGGAGTCTCATAAATGAGGAAATTTTGAAGACAGGATGAAGAAAACAGAAAAACAAACTGTGGAGGGAACAGAGGAAGAGCAAAAGACCTTTGCGGAGATAAGAGATGCATAATCCTCAAATATACTTGAGTGTTGACCAAAGACACCCTGGAGCAGAACAGGGGTACAGGTAGCAGCTGCTTGGAACCACCTACCTCTTGGGTGACAAACTCGTCTGCGGTCTTGGCTCAAACCACCTCTGCGAACCCTCACTGTGAACAGAGGTTGTGATGCTTTCCATGTGAAGTCCTTGAGCTGTCCTTCCTAGGGTGTCCACTGGGGGCTTTTCACGGACCTGTTGGACAGTACTTCATGTCAGCTGTAGTAATTTGTAATTAAATGTTGCAGTTAATGCTAGGCTGTGGTTCTTCAGTGACTGATCCTCACCATGTTTTCAGTTCCAGAGTGCAACTTTTTAATCGCTGTCACGAAATGAGTTGTCTCATTGATGGTTCAACATCGTTCAAGTTTCTCCACGCAAGTTACTACGCTCTAACAAGTATTATCTAACTTTAAGTGTAATTTGAAGGGAGATTGAAGCAGAAACGTGCTTGTTGTAAAGGAACAACTGTGTAATATGTTAAAGAAATTTGAATACCTCTCGGAGGCCTGGAATTTTATTGGAAAGTTAATGACTGTTGATTTTTATCCCCCCTTGGAAGCTCTGAAGCTAATGAAAAGTAATGCACTTTTAAATTGTTTTCCAGTTCACAAAACTCTTCCCGTCATCACCTTATCCAAAAGCTATGAGCTTCTCAAAGAAGGGGAAGAGTTTGAAGTTACATGCACAATCATGGATGTGGATAGCAGCGTACAAGCTAGTTGGATTTCTCACAAAAATGGGGTGAGTTCCTTTAATTGTATCCTGTATGCACAGTACACAAACTCTCTGTAGATGTTCACCTGCTTGTCTTGGATACCTGATGCTGGATTGGTTTGGATTTGCTGCATTTCCAACGGTCCTGCATCCCACAGACTGGTGAGGGCCCAGCAACAACTGTCCCATGCCCATGTGGACAGCTGGGAAGAAAAGCATCTGCACGGGCTTATCTTCCCAAATTAGAAAAGAAATTAAAGTTAGGCTCTTCAATGTGAAGTTTAGGTGACCTCTGTTGGGCTGCCTAAATACGGAAGCACGGAGTGCCTACACATCACATTGCAATCAATGGGAGCTGCAAATATCAACACATGGACTGCAAATTACATATTCTAGTCGTTATCATTAACAGTAAAATACCTGCTAATTAGCACGGGATTGTATGTGACAGGAATAGTAGTAAGCATTTGCAGGAATGATTAATTCATTTAAATTACACGGTGTGCCTCACTAACCAGGAAAATTCTGAAAAATGAACCAGTGAACTGGCTTCTGTCTGTCGTGATAGATGAAATTACTTCCTGGCATCACCAAATTAAATTATTGGCAGGTTAAGTTCGCCGGGAGAGTTTGTTACCAGCAGCGCAGCTATACTGAGGACGACGGGCAGAGAGATCCCCTCCCCTGGTCAGCCAGCGTGTGGCCAGCTCTGCCTTTGAAACAAGCAGCAGGCACTGGGTTGTTTTTAAGGACGCTTCTTGGTCTTCTGGGTATACCCTGAAATATAAATGAATTAAAAGCCTGTGTGAAGACCTGTTAGTAACTCCTGCTGTATATGCTCCCATGCTAATTGGCTGTTTTTTTACTGTTGATGGTAGTGACCAGAATACGTAATTCGCAGTCCACATGTGTATGGAAAAAAAGGCTTCTGTAATGCTGTGATGTTTGGATAAATCACATCTCCTCGGGCAGATAGCAAACAGGAGGCCCGTTCCCTGGGGTTGGATATGCCATGCTAAGCTAATCCGCTGGCTCTGGCAGAGCTGCTCTCGCTAAGTGCTCGCTGCTCCAGAAATCCCAGCTCTCAGCTCCAGGAGTTGAGGAGGTCTAAATGACACGAAGGCAGCCTGGGACATGCAGATGGGGCTTTTGGTCCTATGCCAAGGTCAACTGCAAGTCTTTCATCTGAGAACTTAATTTCTTCTCTTGTTCCCTCCCTTTTTCTTTGTTACAGTGTGATGAAATCGAGGTCTTCCCTTAAGTTCTTGTGCTTTATTACTTTTCATTTTATGAGTAAAAGCCATGAGGACAATATTTTTGACCAAATAAATTTGACCTTTCTGTCCTTTCTGTTAAATACCAAGAGATGCTATCTTTTGATATTTTTTGACTATTGAATTTTGTACTGAAACAGAATTCATAAAATTCATGTTTAAATAGATGCAGAATTATATTCTGTCCTGAACAGGACAAAGGGAAAAAAAAAACAACCTAAAAACCTTTCCTTGTTTTGACTGAAGTTATCACCACTTTTGAAAAGTAGAAGACTTGTTATAAACAAGCACATCCATACAAAACAAACTGCTACCTGTGATTATTATAGCTCAGGAGGAACCAAAACTGTGTTGAAATTAGAGTTATCCAGGACCTCTTGGCACCTCCAAGAATTGAAATCACTCTGCTAGAAAGTCATAACAAGTCCAGGTTTGCGTTTGGATTAATCAGTGTAAATTTACCAGTCTTCCCAACCACGTCAAGCATTCTCACAGAAACTAAAGTCAACACCTCAAAGCATTTATTTTTTCTTTAGTTCCTTTAGTTTAGAATGTCTATGTACGTAGACATAGAGTCATGGTATACTCAATGCTTTGGAAAGAGAATGAAGTTTCCAGTTGCCTGTGAGATTAATAAATCTGGATTGCTGTGAACTGAGAAACAGAATGGGTTCCAGAGTAAGGATGCCATGTAGAACGTGCCATCAGCAGGTCCCTCTGCAGCATGTCTGCAATGAGGAGATGCTGTGGACTTGGGGCATAGAGCAACCCAGTTTAACTTCAGCACCTTCAATTCTCTCTTGTTGTTCTGTGGGAAGCATTGCAAGCATTAGAGAGTTCAGTGATTTTTAGGCACCACTTGAGTGGTGAAGCCCATTTCAGCGTTGCAGTGACTTTTTACAGTAGCTGCAGCTTCTAGGCATTATGAAAGTTAAGACACGGCCGTCATTTTACATCAAGCCCTACAGCTTAGAAGCATTGTTAATGCAAATGAAACCTTCTGTGGATTCCCCAACCTTATCAGCTTTAGAAATTTATCCAGAGGGAGCTGGGTCTGACCTTGGGCATGACACCCTTTTCTCCGTATGATTGAAAGATTTGAAGAAATTAGAGTTTCAGCTTTGTGGCTTCAGCTGGTCTCTCCCACTTGGCTCTTTTGGGGCAGGTGAACACACATGCGCACGTGCACACACACACACACACGTTCTTGCCTGAGGAGCGAAATGATGCCTTACAGTGGAGCTTGAGGAAGAAAAAAATAAAGAATAAGGAGAGGGGATAGGACTTAGGAGAGGACTTTATCTCCCAAAGACAGCTGATCACACACTTGTTTTGCATGGAGAGATTCTAGTGACAGGTTTATCGTGCTGGCTTATTATTCCGGTTTAAAGTTATGAATATTAATATAGCGAAGTTATAATTACTTCTATTTTTAATTTATCTAGGAAAGATGCTGCATACACACTGTTTTAGATGTTAATTGTTTTTTACCGACAGATTGTTACAAGCAAAAGCAGAAATTTGGGTGATTATGGATACGAAGGGAAATTAACATTGAACATCCGTTCAGTGGGAGTTAATGATTCTGGAGAATTCACATGCCAAGCAGAAAACCCTTTCGGAAAAACCAATGCCACAGTAACCTTGAAAGCACTAGGTAAAGAGTTCTTAACCAAAATCTTAACATTTCTAAGAGCGGGAGGTGGATAATGAGAACACTGAGGAGCCTTCCCTTCCATCTCCTTCCTTTCCCCCAAACTTCAGGGCGTAAAGTTGTTTTATTAAAAGGTTATTGCTGACTGGTACCCTATGGGATGGCTGAGGAAGTGTTGTGATGTGTATGACTATAATTTCTATAACCCTTTGCATGTTATTGGAATGTGGTATTAGAACAACCATCCAACAGTGTTTCCATCTCTCTGGTTTGTCTCTATCCTGCCTGGTTTAATTTTAAATTTAATCTAGTCTTAATGAAGCAAATAATTTACCTTTGCCTAATACTATCTATCCGTACGCTTAAGTAATTTAGCAACACAAGCACAAAGTGTATCTTTAATACCTACCTTCCAGGTAGGAAATTTCGCTGGCATCAGCATGTCAGTCTTTTCTACATAGAAGCTATATAGGTATCTCTATTTAAAATAATGCTGTGAGGAACATTGCAGTGGGCATAGACAGCATTAAATTGTTCCAGAGTTCACCCCTGTGGTAAACCCCCCATCCACCACTTCCACAGGTTTTGGATCGTGTCCCTTAAGAGTGAGTGAACTCCCTCCTTTTGTTTCATAACAGACTCGTTTAGAGTCTGCTGTATATTAACTTGGGTGACACCCAAGTGAATTTTAAAGCTCTGAAACTGCTAATGTGATAAATCAGTTAAGGACATGTTGGTGTACTTAATAAGATCATTCTGAAGAAGTCTGCGTAGTTGGCTAAAATTGTTTCAGTTCTTCACCATTCAAGGGTGTAGTAACTGAGAGAAGTGTAGCCTTGGATCCTTTTTCCTTTTAGAATCTGTTTTTCTGTTGCATTGATAGTCATGCAATGTTGCTTTTTTTTTTTTTTTTTTTTTTCTTTCCCTGGTAACTTAAAGCAAACAGAAGTATTTGACTTATGTGGGTCAGATCTTCGGCAGAGCGGCAGAGGTTTGAGTGCCCTTAACCTTGATCTGCCGTTCGAGGGGGTAGGGCTCATAACAGTGGTGATGTTTTCCTCATTTTTTTACAGGAGAGACTAAATTCCTATGTAAAAGAGTGAAACAGAGTGAAGAATGAAAGAAGATCTTTTACCCAAGGGGAACAATAGGAAAGCTTTTATTATAAGAGGAGAGAAGTTCTTAACTACAGAAATTCTTAGGACTAGTACATATGCAAATGTGGCTTTAAAAAGGATTGACTTTGGAAGGTCTGGGGACTAAAATAAAGCACAGCATAATAAAAAGTAGAAAATAAAGTAACAAGTTTATATTTAGTAAAATGCAAAGTTTGTATTTAATAAAAAATACCAGAGAAAAGCTGGAATCTTTCCTTTTTGAGATACTTTTCTCTCCCCACCCTCTCCAATTTGACTTAAAAATAAAATAAACTCTGTCTCCTGGATGCCTTTCTCTATTCATTGTCAAACTGACTATATTTATCTGAACTGTGCCAGCTCCCAGGGTCCTGGGAAGCAGTGTATGGCATGTACTGGGACGATCCTGGGATTGTATCAGATTCTAAATCACTGTAGCTTTAACATTAGCCAAAAGGTTTACAAGAAATAATGCGTATTTTTGGTAAAGTTCCTCATTACTTTTTTTAACACACGATTTATCTAATCACGAACAGTTTCTAGAACTGTTTCAGGGACTGATAGCACAATCATAAAATTTTATTTGCAGGCTCTTGGGTATGATTTTGAATCTAGGTTGCATAGAGGATCCTGTGTTTATACAGAAAATAGAAAAAAAAAATCTGCAAAGGAACTAAAAATCTTCAGTTTCCAGATTTAAAACATTTTTAGCTTTTCTAATGATGGAGAGCATTTTAGAGCATACCTGCCTGCTGTGAGTTTACTTCATCCTTTCTTCTCTGAAGCATCTTGTCAAGTGCTCTGGCAGCTCCATATGCTTTCACCAAGCCCCGCTGGCTCTGGTTTTCCCGAGCTCAGGTGCCCAGCTGGCCACAGCAGTTTGATTAGTAGAAAGTGGGAAGAAGCAGGGATCCGAGATTGACTTTCAGCCTAAATTCAAGCTCTCTCAGTAAATGTGTTTCCTTGTAATTGCAATCTGCCTGTCAAATGATAATTCCCGTATGAATTTGTGTAATAGGACTGAAAAAATTTGTCTTTTCAAAGTGAATAATCCTGAAGCTGATGAGTTTATTAATGAAATTAAAACCACAGCAGTAAGGATGCTGCTCCACATGATATTTTGGAACGGAACTGCACAATGATAAATGGTATCTGCCAAATAGAAGATTAAAACCCAGCAGTAGATGAACAGAAATGCCTTAGTTTAAGACAATTGGTATCCAGGCCTGTGGACTTAGCACATTTTTCTCTAATTACAATTTCTAATAGCTTCATTTGTAATGTCATTCTTAATTACACTTGACAAAGAAACCTTAAATACTCTAGTATATTGTCATAAATCGTCAATTTATCTTGCTTTTTTCTTAGTGTTTCTTTTGTACCGTACATTTAGCGACTCTGATTTTTGGAAAAATGTAAATACTTGAGTAGAAGCAAGCAGATGCTTGCATTTTTTCAAAAGCAAATAGAGGCTATTTATCACCAGAAGATGGAATTATTTCTGTTAAGGCACTCAAGGCTGCTTTAAGTCCTGTGCCTCCTTGCTGTGTATAGCTAGTGGCCCTGGTTTTGGCAGGTGAGGGTTCAAGTTCCGCTTTGTAGATAAGATTTCCTGTTTCGCAGTTGGATGTTTGATCACTAGATCTTGAAGTAGTCTAAGTGTGGTTAGAGTACTGACAATCTTCTAAATGGCCCTGAAATTGTTTTTCTTCTCCTCTTATGGCCATCAGCTAAAGGATTTGTCCGTTTGTTTGCAACAATGAATACCACAATAGATATAAATGCAGGACAAAATGGAAATTTAACAGTTCAATATGAGGCATATCCAAAACCGAAGGAAGAAGTCTGGATGTACATGAACGAAAATTTACAGAATTCATCAGACCATTATGTCAAGTTCAAGACTGTGGGCAATAACAGGTAATATGAACGATTGTAAGCACTATCGATTTCACTTTGGAATAGCAAACTAGAGTCTGGTCTGGAAAGACCAAAGTGGAGATGGTGTGAAAATTGTGACTATACAAGATCTCATAGTCCGTGTGGCTTACCACAGTAACTGGTGCAAAGTCTGCTAACCTAGATTGGGAGTAGTGTTGAGCTAACCGCACCATCTGAGGATCAGTGGGTCACAAACTCACGACTCACCTATAAGATGCCATTCCTGCCCAATAAGCAAAAATAAGAATGTAAAGTTGTTTGTGTGCAGAGACTCCCTCCACGACCACAGCAGAGCACCTCGCACGTTGTGGCCTGGGTTGTGTGTCTGGGTTCCCTCCTCAGTGAGAAAAGGAGCAGGTGGTGGTGCATGCCTGGGGTCCGAGCCTGGTGCTGAGCTGTCACCCAGGCACACACATGGATGTTAGAAGTGGCAAAACTTTTGGATGCCATAGTGCAAAGGCAGTCATAATGCAAGATAAGAGTGTTGGCATGGACAGTGTCTGCAGAAGAAGAGGGTGCGCTAATAACTCACTCCTTAGCTTCTGCGCAGCAATTGCCTGTTCACCGCAAGTTGTGAGCATCAGTAATGCCTAATTTTTTTCTTTACAGTTATACAAGTGAACTTCACCTTACCCGATTAAAAGGAACAGAAGGAGGCGTTTACACATTTTTTGTGTCCAATTCTGATGCCAGCTCCTCTGTAACATTTAATGTCTATGTGAAAAGTAAGTAAAGTGAACAGTCTGAAATATTTCATTATCACAGTCATTGTATTTTATACAACATAATGTATGCACAAGATGTCACAGCGTGGTTCAGCATATGAGAGGCTTTCTGAAGTGAAGCACATGCTGGAAAACTATTTAAATGTCAAGATATAAAAGTGCAGAGTACTTACACAAATCCACCTACTATCCAGCATGATCTTCCATTCTAGTGAAAGTATTCCAGAGGTTACCAGAGAGCAGATAGATAGTTTATACAGGAAAAAAACCTGTAGCACCTGGAAAGGTGATCTCAAAAATAAGCATGTACCATAAACATTTGATAATTTAAGGTGGAGCAGGATATACAGGGATTATAATTTGCATTTTTGGCAACCAAGTTAAGCTATTAATTGTCTTTAATTTGTTTGAGTTGGATGCAGAGTTTGAAAGCTTGTCAGGAGAATTATTCACTTGTGCCTTTTTGCATCTAAATAATTCTGTATAATAATATAGATCACCATTGTTTTAGAGAAATCTGCATAGCTTTAGAAACGTGTGTGCTGTCACCTTTGGGAAGTGCTTGTAAAAAAAGAGCGTTGGTCTCAGTTCCAAACAGCAAAATGCTAAATTTCGAAATGAATTCAGTGAAACCTTCAATAAACCCTGTCCTTCTTACCAGAGCCATCCTGTTAGAGCATTTCATGCTCTCAGCAGACAAATATTGGCAGATGCTAAAGGCCAAGCTTAAGGAAAATTAAACCAGGAGGAGACTGCAGGCAAAGAGAGAAACTAAGGCAAGGTAGACAATGATGCCTTCAAGCCTAGCAGGAGGAACTGGATAGAAAGTGAGCGTTGCTGCTATGCTTCAGCAGCAATGTGTCCTTCTCTGGGCATAGGCTTACGCAGAGGACTGTTGAGACCTGCACAAATGCACAAAATCCTAGATGTTAATTTCTGAATTCTTCTCATTTATCACTGAAGGTCAACATTTGTAGCATCACAATTAGCAATGCCATAGTTTGGGTCTAGAAATGTCACTTGGGCTCCTTTCAGAACATGGCATTTCTTCTTTCATCTGTGAATGTTGTAATTTGTATTCTTGTGCCTTCTCCGTTTCCTAGCTATGATTTCTGAGACGAGGGTACTGGTGACCTCCAATGTCCTTTGCCACCATGGATGAGTGTGGGTTACAGTCATGAGGGATAATTCTACTATTTTTTTACAGATTAGCAGAGCAAATTGTTGAGCCAGAAGTTTAATTTTTGGGAAGGAATGGGAGAAATTGCAGGTTGCCTGTGGAAGTGTCAGTTCACATGAGGCTGGATGGTGTTTTCTGACTTGCAGCATCACATGTGTGTTTGAAGCGAGGGTCCATGGGCCTCCCAGCTCTCCCAGGCTCTGTGGGCTTCTTGGGAGCAGTCTGGGCACAAGAACTGAAAAAAACCCCAAACAACCCACAGTTCTATCATCATCAGGTGTCAGTACTCAGCGCAGAGCTCTGTGTTGCTGTTTTTGAGGAATCTGCTACTTGATAAAAGCTGAAAACCCCTGTGGGTCATGGTTAGGAACCCAGACTAAGAACAGCATGGTGAAGCAGTATGGCCAAGGCAGGAGGGAGCACGGACGGCTTAGTTCTTTCTGAATGGCTTCTCTGTGCAACCAGCAGCATTCAGGTCTTCTCCCCTCTTCAGCTACTGGTCTTGTAATTAGTAGGATCAGCCTTGGGATGCAATGAAGACATTTAAGCCGTCTCAGTAGAGCCCAGGTTACCATGCACTGCAACCCTGGGGGACTGCAGACATTGCTGAAGCAGATGGATTTGACACACTTGACTCCAAAAGAGTTTCTTTTGGTACTTTGTCTAAGCTCCTGCAAATATTTTCTCATTGTGAAAAGAGGAGGTGAAATAGATTGATCCTTCGAGGTGTTTGTCTGTAAGAAAAATAACCCCATTTCAGTGGCTTGTAAAATGCTCATCATTTAGGTATGAAACACAAACTGCACGACAACATAGCATGGTATTTGACATAGCAGAGTAACTGCCAAAGGTGAGTCATATGTGAGTGGGTCAGATCCTGATCTAATGGTGTGTCCTGACCTGGCATTGTTGTCAGCGGGGATTTCGCATAAATTGCTGGGATGTAGCTCGTGATGTTTACACATCTGGCTTGCGCGAGTAATCAGCAGAAAGTAATCAAACAGGTAAAACAGGATTCATAATCAGGAGAATGTCTTCACATAAACAAAAATCGATTCAGCATTTGCTGAAAGACATGAAAAACCCTGTGCAGAAATACTTGCCTTGGATTTAAACACATTTAGTAATTCATATGCTAATCTGAAACAATACTAAATTGCTTAAAAAAAATTTAGTCAGTCATATTGAATGTGACATAAAGTAAGGAAGGAAGGAGCTCTGAAATCAAGAGCCAAAAAGAAAATTACAACTTGACAAGCAGCATACTGAACTGAGTTACAATTAAGAAATTGTAGAAATCTCCAGAGTAGCGAGGTACAGTACATCTAGCAATTAGTAGAGGAATCTTCCAACTAGTGTCTGAGTTTAGTGGAAAATAATATCTAAGCTTAATTATAATCAACAAAACATTACCTATGCAGTTGGGGCTCATGCTGCAAAGAGAAAACTGGTCACGGTATTACAGATTAAGCTCAGTGGTTTTCCGGTCATTGGAAGATGGAGTGAATGAATGAGGAGTCACTGTGATATTATAAAAAGATTCATTCTGTTCCAGAAAATGTGGCTCCAGGAGGAAAGCCCTCTCTCTTTGACTGCAATGATAGACAATACCTATTAAGTGTTACTTTTTAGACATTTACTTAATGATGTTAATGATGAAGAAAAGGAAATCAGAAAAGGAAAGCAATTAAATGCACAATGTTATTATACAGAGCATTGAGATAAAATAGGAGTGGCCTCCTATTAAATAGGATAAACCCTCTTTGCTACATTCAGAATCAACATTAATAAAAGCTGAAAAGCAGTTAATAGAGAAATTGTAAGTTTAAGACATCTAATGACTGGTTATGGAAGGCAATATGTATATAGGCCAAGCAGTGTAATGAAACATTAAATATTTAAAGGGTTAAAGCCAAAACAGTAAGCAAAGTGTAGCCATTAAGAGCCTGTCTGATACCAGGGGTAATTAGGCAGTAAAAGTCATAAAATCTAGCACAGTAAACTCTCTTTTAAAGAAGATGCTTGGTGGCAGCTTGGCGTCTGTTTGCAAAGCCAGTCCATTTTTGCTCCAGCATCCACTGGAGCACCTGTGCTGGTGGATGAGGAAGAAGCTCCGGCTTGCCAGCAACAGGTGCAGGTGCTGGGACACACAGCCTGGGGTGACGGTGGTAGCAGCCGCATCCATCCCCTCAGGTATGGAGCTGTGAGGGGCTCTTCGCTGCCGCAAGTGAAACGCATCCCTTAGTTTCTCTGAGCCAGGGAGGTTTGGGAACGCTCTGTGCTGGTGGAGAGAGGCCGATCATGCTAATGGCCACATCAAAGCGCTTCACCAGGGACCCTCGTGGGTAGAGCTGCGCTCAGGTCTGCCCTCAGGTCAGTTCTTCTCAGGAGCCGCAGCAGCTCGGCTTCCCATGGCACCAGGGCTGGACCCCTCAGCGCTGGGCTGCTGGAGGCATTAACCCTGCGTGGCCGCTCGTCTCCTCCACTGCTGCAGGATGAGTCCACGTGGACTTATGGCCGTGTAGACAGGCTTTTATTTCACTAGTTTTTTACAGCAGAAAAAGCCTGACTAAAACGTGGGCATTTTCATTTCCCTCACACGAAGCGTTAGATGCAGCCCAAATCTAGCACAACATATTTCCGGGGCTTAATGTTCATTTGCCTCTTATACTTGACTTTTCATTTCTCTCATTTCTTGAGTTACATTGTGTTGTAACATGGCCTAAAACATAGCATATACCTAAACAAATTGCTTGCACATGGGTAGTAAATTAGCTACTTACAATTTCACAATCCAACCATTTTGATAGGAGCTTCGGAAATGTGGATTATGTGTGTTCTCTGAGCACTGAGGCTGGGTGAGATGCTATGCGCTATCAAAAAGTTCCTCACCAAATGAGTAATGCTGAAAACTGGTCTCAACATTTTGCAACAATGTTTGGTTCTTGGTGTTTGCATAAAACACAGCATGCGGATTTAGAAATGAAAGAACATTCGGTTCCTGTAGCATGAGTCATGGGGAGATGCTATGTGATTGAGAATATACGTGTGCTTTATTGCCTCTAATTTAATCAGCAAGTAGAATATTCATTAAAACCTAATGCCGTGCAGTCTTTGTACGTGGATTTTATTTGAAATAAATCTGCATTTTCCCACTGTAGTCTATACAGCTTTACACCTTTCCAGGACATTAGAAGTTCGTCTTACATTTCTATAAAGTTATATTGACTGGTAATGGACTCTTAACTTGTACCTGTCAGGGGAGCAGCATCGTTGGAACATAGTCTGGTTTTTTTCCCATTAACTTTTTTTTTGGGTGATTTAGCAAGGAAGCTGAGGTAGTTACAGGAAATAAGGCCTCCAGTGCAAGTTTCTCCAAGAAAAACATATTGCTGTGTTGGCGGTGCCCTTGGCTGAAGCCTATGACATTGGACTAATGACTGTAAAGTCCATCTGATCGCTCTGGTTTCCTGCCATGCTTGAAACAGCAGCGCCTGAACCGAATGCAGGACCAGCTCTGGTGCAGGACATGGCAGGAGGCATCAGCTAGCCGGATAGCTTTCTAAACAACTAAAGCAACCGTGAATTATCATTTGGAAGGCTAATACATTCAGCCAACTATTTGCTTCCTCTATGTGCAACGTTTCAGAGAGTCAGGCAGTTGGGCTTTTCGGTAGTGGTATCTTATAGAGATGTCCGTCCTCTGTGGGGACTCTGTCTGCACTGGTTGCCTTGCACTGTAGTTCCTTTTCTGGCTGCCATGGTAATATTTAATACAAAAGACAGATGTAAGAGAGATGTGGTTTGCCAGATTTAGTACGCTTATAACTGTGAAGAAACTGTGCTTTTAACAGGCAGGTAAAGTCATGCTGTGCAGAAACAGGAACTGCACTGTTGTTCCAAGCACACACTTCTTTGGGTTGTTTAAGCTCTGGGCTTTGCTGGTTTAGGATCTTTCATCTACCCAAGTACTCAGTGGAGGTAAGGTATTCTTCTGAAATCCAGCCCAAGCATTCAGCGTAAGAGCTGATATTTTCACAGATGGTCAGTGCTTGCAGGCCACCAGGTCAGGCCCAGACACCCTTGAACATGCAAAGTTCTGTTCACCTGAGTAATTCCACAAATGATGACGCACACAAGTTGCTGGGGTGAAGAGCAAGTGGCAATGGAAATTCTGTGTTCCCCTAATGTGTGACTCTCATTTTTGTTTATTGCAGCAAAACCGGAGATTCTCACTCTGGATATACTTAGCAATGGTATTCTCCAGTGCGTAGCAGCTGGATTCCCAGCCCCTACCATATACTGGTATTTTTGCCCAGGAACTGAGCAGAGGTGAGTTAAGTAAACCAGAGTCTTCAAAGGTTATTCTAGATGCAACACACCCAATTTGTCATTAAAAATTAAGAACATAAAATGATTCAGTTACAGTTATGTTAAAACATTGCATCACTGTTTTCATCATTTTTGGCATTGCATTATTGGCAGTGGCTTGAGGGGAAGGCAGGGGTATGTTTCATTATTCCCCTTTACATTCTGTCCTTGAAAGGGGAATAACCAACTTTTTCTGCTGTGAAAAAGTAAAAGCCAAACTCTCTCTCTGCTGCAAGCTAGCTAAGGTTTGTATCAGTTTGGCCCCAAATGACACACGTTCTGTATGCAGTTACACAGAATGACAGTCACAGAATCACTTGTGAATATGGCTCTTATCTTCTGGTTTATTGTGTAATGATACAATTTTTCAAGACATAAAGTAATTAAATTTCTAGTCACATGAAGCATATGACAAGTAAACAAGTCCAGAGTTATTATTAATAAAACCTGATGTCTAGTTACACGTTTCTAAAAAGAGTTTAGAGTTTTCCTGTGAAGTGAGCATTTGTGAAGCATGTTTTAAGGTTTTGGTTGACTTCCACCATGGGTGTAGATCTCATACTAGCAAGTCACGGGTCTCCCACCTGTGTAATTTGTTTTATGCCTAAAAAATAATTGTTATTTCCCTAATTTTTTTAAATAGTACTTTTTATATCTTAACTGTGTGCACATGGAATAAATATGTGACATACGAAGGAAAGGCAGCATCTTGAGAGAACAGAACTGGCTATTTTCTGGCTGCATATAAGCTTGATGGTGTTGTATGTATGTCATGGACTTTTTGTGTGCTGTAATAAAATGATGCTTGGGGAAAGTTCTCAAGAGTAGGTAATACACCACAACTGCTTGAAGCTGAAGTTGGAGATGCAGGTTGAACGGTACAAAACCCATAGTGGATTTATAGACCCGTACGTATCTCTAGTCAAAAGCAAACGCAAAGACCTCATAGTGTCCATTTAGGTCAGACTTGATGTATGTATCCATTTCACCTGCTACACAGGAGACAGTGAGACATTGTGAGTAGGCTAAGTTTCAAGGATAAGTTCTTCAGCTGAACCCCTTTGTAGAGCAGTGTTGTTTAGTTATCTGATGGTAGCGACTATCTGCCTCAACAGCAGGATTTGTCATCCAATCCAGGTAGCAATCCATGGCAGCTAACTGTCAGTATTGTTTCTCCCAGGTGTTTTGATTCACCTACAATATCCCCCATGGATGTCAAAATCAGTTACACAAACTCATCAGTGCCATCATTCGAACGAATCCTGGTTGAAAGCACCATTAACGCCAGCATGTTCAGGAGCACCGGTACCGTGTGCTGCGAGGCCTCCAGCAATGGGGACAAGAGCTCTGCTTTCTTCAACTTTGCTATTAAAGGTAACGGCTGGAGACCATAAAACGTGGGTGCCATTCAGCACTTCGCTTTGTAGGAGGGTTCATATTTTAAGTGTGTTACCTTTGCTGTAAGAAAGATTATGGTACTGTGACTGAGCGTATGATAATGTACTATGCTATGTGTTGTGCCTATCAAAGCAGTGCTTTAATTTTTCAATGAACGTTGTGGTGTCATCTTTTTACGGCTCCAGATCTGCAGCGCAGTTCTTAGCTGGTTTTCTTCTGTCTGTGCAGCACAGGGGCAAAACACCTACAGCATTACACTGGCTTTCCTTCCCTCTCTCTCTTTTTCTTTTCCTGTCTTTGTCTGTTTTGACTATTTAGGCCATCATTTTGTTTCAAGGAAAAACTGCATTTTTTTAAATGTTTTTACAATGTCTCAGGAAAATGTGGTCCCGAATTTGACTGGAGCCTAAGGGCCCTGCTGTTGTAAAAGAAGTAACAACAACATACTGCAAGAGGCCTTATGAGTTTTGTAGCAGTATTTGTGGGTTTGTGGGGGGAAAATAAGCACTAGAACATAGATGACTGGAAACGTGTTTGTAAATCTGAGTGTATTGGGTTTGTGTGGTGAGGTTTTGGTACTGGGGGGGGCTGCAGGGGTGGCTTCTGAGAGACATTGCCAGAAGCTTCCCCCATGTCCAACAGAGCCAATGCCAGCCGGCTCCAAGACAGACCCGCCGCTGGCCAAGGCCGAGCCTATCAGCGATGGTGGTAGTGCTTCTGGGATAACAGAGTTAAGAAGGGAAAAAAAAAAAAAAAAAAAGGAGTGGCAGCTTTTGCAGCCAGAGAGAGAAGTGAGAAGATGTAAGAAACTCTGCAGACACCAAGGTCAGTGCAGAAGGAGGGGCAGGAGGTGCTCCAGGCGCCGGAGCAGAGATCCCCCTGCAGCCTGTGGTGAAGACCATGGTGAAGCAGGCTGTCCCCCTGCAGCCCATGGAGGAAGGATGAGGGGGTGTAGCGATTCCACCTGCAGCCCATGGAGGACCCCACACCGGAGCAGGTGGAGACACCTGAAGGAGGCTGTGACCCCATGGGGAGCCCACACTGGAGCAAGCTCCTGGCAGGACCTGTGGCCCTGTGGAGAGAGGAGCCCACGCCGGAACAGGTTTGCTGGCAGGACTTGTGACCCTGTGGGGGACCCACGCTGGAGCAGTCTGTTCTGAAGGTCTGCACCCCGTGGGAAGGACTCACGCTGGAGCAGTTGGTGAAGAACTGCAGCCTGTGGGAAGGACTCAGGTTGAAGAAGCTTGTGGAGGACTATCTCCCGTGGGAGGGACCCCACGCTGGAGCAGAGGAAGAGTGTGAGGAGTCCTCCCCCTGAGGAGGAAGGAGCAGCAGAGACAACGTGTGATCAACTGACTGTAACCCCCATTCCCCGTCCCCCTGTGCCACTGGGGGGAGGAGGGAGAGAAGCCGGGAGTGGAGTTGAGCCTGGGAAGAAGGGAGGGGTGGGGGAGGTGTTTTAAGATTTGGTTTTATTTCTCATTGCTCTACCCTGTTTTCTTGGTAATAAAGTGGATTAATTTTTTTTCTAAGTTGAATCTGTTTTGCCTGTGACAGTAATTAGTGAGTGATCTCTCCCTGTCCTTATCTTGACCCAGGGGCCTTTCGTTATATTTTCTTTCCCCTGCGCAGCTGAGGAGGGGAGTGATACAGCGGCTCTGGTGGGCACCTGGCCTGCAGCCAGGGTCAACCCACCGCACTGTGCTTGTCTTTGCAAAATCAAATGTTCTGCTGCTTCTTTTTTCTCTGTTACACCCAGATATAACGTATAAACAAGTAAACCAGAATTGGAACAGATGGGCATATGAGTTTTACTGGAATGGTATTTCTTTGCTACTTGGCACAACCTCTACTTGTAGAGATCATGCTGGGGGCAGGTGGGGGGGGGAAGAGAACAAATTAGGGCTCCATTCTTTAACCGAACTTGACTGAGATCATGCAAACCCCTTGCATTAATTGATCTTGGTATCATGTCTCCTGAATTGATGAATCTGAGACTCCTGAAGCAACAAACTGGATCGGTTCTGTGCCAGCTCTGTCCCCCACAGCTCGTTCAGGAAAGTCATTCTTATGTACCTGGAGCCCATCTGGGAAAGTCTAAACCCCAAACCATGTTTCACAAGGAAGAACCAAGGAATGATTTTCACCGGCATCTTTTTAACATAGTTTTTCTTGTTCAGTAGTTAAGCAGACTTTTCTCTGTTTCTTTCCAGAACAAATCCGTACCCATACCCTTTTCACCCCTTTACTAATCGCATTTGGAGTCGCTGCAGGACTGATGTGCATCATAGTCATGATCCTGGTGTACATATATTTGCAGGTAAAACCAGAAGCCCTTCTGCTTGAGATAGGAGAGTGTGTGAGCTGCCTGTGGAGGCTTCAGTAGTGACAGCCGTTCTCTTTCCTTTCCAGAAACCCAAATACGAAGTTCAGTGGAAAGTTGTTGAAGAAATAAATGGAAACAACTATGTTTACATAGACCCAACGCAACTTCCTTACGATCACAAATGGGAATTTCCTAGAAACCGGTTGAGTTTTGGTTAGTTTAGATTTATTTAACTTCATCTGCAAGGTGAAACCTTCAGGTCTCATGTGAGACTTCGGTCAAACACAGCAGGGTTTTGTCAAAAAGACGTTGCACAGTAATGCAGATAGTGGTAATTGCTTATATTTACCTTGGGACAAAAAGCAAGCAGGTGTATCTACAATAGCTTCCTTGATATCATAATATAAAGTGCTGAACCCTTCAAGAAGTGCTCCAAGTTGTTACAGAGTATTTTATTTTGCTTTATTAGGTAAAACCCTTGGTGCTGGAGCTTTTGGAAAAGTTGTCGAAGCCACTGCTTATGGTCTATTTAAATCTGATGCTGCTATGACAGTAGCAGTAAAGATGTTGAAACGTAAGTTGCCGTAATATACTGTACAGTTTTTTCTCCCTTCCTTCTGGTCGGTGTGTTACATACTGAGCATTGTGCTTTGCCTTGCAGCAAGTGCCCATTTAACAGAAAGAGAAGCCTTGATGTCAGAGCTTAAAGTGCTGAGTTACCTTGGAAACCACATTAATATCGTGAATCTGCTTGGAGCTTGCACTATTGGAGGTGGGGTTATCAACAGATTATTGATTATTTCTGTTCCTTTTTTATTGCTAGAAGGAGGAACCTTGTGAAGAAGAATCCAGTGCCATTAAATATAAAAATCTTAAATACGTTTATTGCAGATCATCATGACTGTCACCTGCAAATTCCTGAATCTAGGTTTTTAGGCTCATCCTAAAAGCAGTAATGAGATTGCTGTAGCTGCAGCTAAAAAGGAAGGTTGCTGTTATTCTCTTTCATGTGAGCCATTGTGCACTTCCGTCTTGAGACATGACAAAATGTACGGTGTAAGTTTTTTCCTCAACCACACTGTTTCTTACGAATGAGAAAAGATAGGGGAACTAGTTCCTTGTTAGTATCCCAGGTGAAGTCAACAGGCCTGTCTTGTATAGCCTTCCAGCCTTCTGTTTAAACTGTAAATGTATCTGTTAAGGCACCACTGAAGTTACAAATTCTAAGTATCAGAAAGTTGAGAAAAAGAATTTTCCAAATAAATTATTGCACAACCCAAATGTTTCACATTTAATATTAACTTAATAAGTTTGTTTTCATACATAGTAAAAGCTACAAAACAGCTGAAGTGTCAATGCAGAGTGATACAGTCCTGTACTTTTAATTTATGTGCATTTTAGTATGAAAGACAGTGTTGCTTCTTACACAAATATTTGCTCTTTAAGTTTCTGCTTCAGTTTTCAAAGAAAAGGAGCTTGTAAAAATTCATAGTTTTAGACGGAGGCAAAACATTTCTCACTTTCACATTTAATGACTTAAAAATAGGATGACACAATTTTGTTTAAACAGTCGACAAAGTAGACTCACTGGCCTGAGCGTATGTCTGTCTCAGCTGAAAAAAATGTGGCGTCGGTAAGAAAATCCCACCACAAACAGTGCTTTTGCTGTTACGAAAGCTATAATTTTTAACTGCAGAAAAATGGAAGTAAACTAGTGAG
The DNA here is from genome assembly GCF_011004875.1 of Balearica regulorum gibbericeps. Classification (NCBI taxonomy): domain Eukaryota; kingdom Metazoa; phylum Chordata; class Aves; order Gruiformes; family Gruidae; genus Balearica; species Balearica regulorum. Next base: position 52,099,574 of record NC_046187.1, on the reverse strand, counting down.
GTTAGGAAATGGTGGTACAGAATAACCTTACAGATGAAATAACACGCAGTGCAATTACATATTCAAGGGCCATAGCTGGAGTCATTCACTCAGAAAACATATATTTGATCTATAAACATCCGTGCTGGAGATGACTTGATTCTCCTTTCTGATTTCATTTTAATATTCTAAGACTTTGTGCAATGTAGTTTTCTGTCACAGCAGGCTGTTCTGTTTGAATGATTTTTCCTATTATACTGCAGAATATAACACTCTACATCATTTCCAAAACATTACTGAAGGAGTGTGAAGCTCTACTGTAAACAGAAGTGAATCAAAAGGATTAATGTTTGAAGCTTGAATTACTCTAACGTTTGGAACAAATAACTTCCTTCAGGAAGTCAGCAAAATCAAACAGATGTGTCTGGCCAGAAACATTATCACGTGAAGAAAAAGACTTACTTGTTTAATTTTTGTACAATGCAATGCTGTTGAGGTGGGGGGGAAATTAATTGGGAGCAACACAGCTTTAGCTGGACAATAGTTGCTGATCTGTGAAAGGGAAGATGTTACTTTTCTATAACTTTGCAAGTCTAGACAGTGCCAGGCAGTGTGATTTTTAATAGCCCAGCGTTGGCTGAATGCTATCTTTATGTAAGGTTTTCTGCTATGAAAACAATACTTGCCTGCTTTCTAAACTTCACGTACATCCACAGGTCCCACTCTGGTCATTACAGAATATTGCTGCTATGGTGATCTTTTAAATTTTCTGAGACGGAAACGGGATTCATTTATTTGTCCAAAACATGAAGAACATGCAGAAACTGCAGTTTATGAGAACCTTTTGCATCAGGCGGAGCCTGCAGCGTAAGTATGACCTGCTGAAACATACTTGTGTTTTTAGAAGATTGGGAAGGAGGAGATATCAAGGTTTATTAGGGACAAGAAATGTGGAGAACCCTTTCATGCAGCAGGCTTTGAAGATTCTTTGCTGTGCAAGGAAATGATTTAATTAAAGAAACGATTTGTACAGTGGGTGGTTTATTCTAACAGAGCGCGATTGATTGTATACACTCTCTTTTACTTCTTTATCAAATTTCCTGTAGTTATTTCATGCAACTCCTTGGCTTCAATCCTCGTACGTATTTGTGTTTATCATTCCTGTTACACAGTGGCAATGCTCATTTAGCAGCTTGAATGACAATTCCCCCAGTGTTGGGGTGTTAATAGTCCAAGCTCTCCTAAGTTCCTGCCTTCAGAAATGACTTACAAAATCAAACCAGTGCCCTACAGTATCAGAGGCAAGCTGCCACTGATAACTCACTAGATTTTGTGATGACACGACCTGTGTCACGATTCTGAGATTGCTCTTGTACTTTGGGTTTTTTTTTAGTTACTTCATCTGTGTATTTTTAACCACTCTGTTTTAGATACCATCCCAGAGCTCTTTCCAAGTATGTTTCCAAGCAGATTTCCTGCTCACTCCTTCCCTTTGCAAAGCAAGGGAGAAATAACTTACCGAAACCTAGAGGCCATTAGAATACCTGCCCATTTTTATTTTTAGTCTGTTTATTGCCCCAGTGCGCGCGTTACTTTGTGTTGGCAGACACAGAAGAATGAGGCAGACCTTTAGGAGGTGGTAAAGTCCTCTGTCCCAGCAAGACGTAATACTGGTGAAGCTGTTTAGATGGATAGCTGGTGATGCCCCAGAGAGGTTGGGACCACTGAGGCGATGAACACAAATCTGTGATTTGCCATTGGAGGTGTGCCCTCTTTTCAGTGCAGGAGTCTCACTGCTTGAGCACATTTTGTAAACTGAGGTATTAACGGTGGGGTATTTACCAAATTCTCGTATTACTATTTACTGTAAAGTTGCAGCTGCTAATTGCATCAGATGTATTTGTGGTGGTGACTAAAGCTATTGGTGATCTCATTACTCCTTTCCACGTTAGCTCTGTGGCTGCATTTATTGTTCATAAACTAAACAGATATTTCAGGCTACAGAAGGGCTATGTATATGAGTTCTAATGACAATGAAGTGAAAAATGCCAAAGTACATCCATCATTTCTAAAGGTGGCTAACTGTGTATTTATAAACCATGTAGTATGAAAATCTGTACATTTGAATTATATATAGCAATAAGAAAACTTAAAAAATGTAGCAGATGGCTGTCCCAATCCTCGGCTGATTCTTCGAAATACATACGAATCCCCTTTGGAACTTGGGAATCTCTGAATTTAACATTTTTTACCATTTGTCTTCTGCATTTGAATTGCCACTTGAGTTGCTGAAATATTCTGGTAGAAGTTGGCCTAAGCAGAAGAAGGAAACACTAGCAGATCCTGTGAAACACCTGGATGTTAATTTATAGAGAGTGAAGTCTGTATAAACAGTATATGTATGAAAGGTTTTGTTTGCTCACCTAAGCCAAACTCCAAACTTTGAGATACATCATTAGCTGTACTGACAGACCTCTCTTTCTGTACAGGCCTTTCCTTCATCTTTTTTTACACACCCATGAGTTTCCAATCCACTGATCATTTGTAAAGCATGATATTCAGAAGGCTGGCATAACCTTGGCTTTTTGTTTGGATGGCTTTTGAGAACATTTTCACTAAACTATGTTTAATTTCATCTGCTGCCTCAACAGTGATGTTGCCAATGAGTACATGGACATGAAACCAGGAGTGTCGTATGCAGTCCCGCCAAAAGCTGATAAAAAGCGACCAGTGAAGTCTGGTGAGTACAGTGAAGAGGGTTGCTGTTTGCTGGTGGGAGTGCAGAGAGAGGGGCTTCATGGATTTTTTCAGTTTTATCATACTTTTCTCTTGTGGATGGGGATACAATTAAAACATTAATTGATATGAGAAGGCTTGAGAAAGAACAGTATGCTAAATTACAGTGTCTTGAATTTCTCCGCACTTAAATGGGGTATCAGGATTATTTTTTGTGTTTTGGCAATGGGCTATTTACATGACTCTAGTCTGGTACTTACTCAGATCACTGTTAGGTTTAATGTTAAGACAACTCTGTTTCTAAATGATTACACTTGCTCTGTTCAAAAGCGGTTGTTGTTTATATTGCGTAGGATCCTACACTGATCAGGATGTTACCCTTTCTATGTTGGAAGATGATGAACTTGCTCTAGATGTCGAAGATCTACTAAGCTTTTCTTACCAGGTGGCAAAGGGCATGAACTTCCTTGCCTCCAAAAATGTAAGTTAAGAATTTGTCAGAGCTGGACAGAATCAGAAGATTTCTGATTTCCTTTAGCGTCCCTTTCAGTGTTTTAATGTGATCCACATGTCTGAATGCTGAATATTTCTGTGTTCTTTTCAACAAGCACTACAAAATGATATGCTGCTTGTTGTACTCGAAGCTTTGGCTAATGTTGGAGTTCTGTACTGTGCTCATTGGCCAAAAGTGTTGGTTTATATCCCATAAAACAGAGTGTAGGGTGCACAGTAGTCAACGTGAAGCAGTGCTATTGCATATTCACAGTTTAGGCTAGTAGCATCAGTGGCCTTGCTCATGAACAGAAACTAGTCATAGAAATGTCAAGAGAAGAGACAGAAGAGAGGAATTGCTGCAAATTATGTTTGCTGCATCCCGAGGCTCCACTGATCAATAATGACATGCGTTGGGAGGTGGCAGACACAGCTGAGCCCTGCCTGGCTTGGGTGGTGCCTCTTATGGGTTTGATTTTCAGCCCTTCGTTTCCTGGAGCACACACGTAGTTTCAAGAGAACTCCTGATGGCTTTGGAGGCAGTGAAACCCATAGGAACCCCGAGGAGTTATTTCTTCAGTCTTCTCTGGTGTATGGGAATTTCATGGAATTCAGGAAAGAACTGGAAACCCAACATGTGGACGCCTTCAAAAACAATTAAATGATGAGAGTTCAAGATTTATTCTCCATGGCATTGCTGGAGAGTTTACAAACTAAAGAGCAGTATGAAGACAGCTGCAAAGCTATTTGCATGATTTTTAAACAACACTGCTCTTGCTACTTCTCTCATGCAGAATACTGCCTTAAACAGGGGAGCTATCACATCGTGTGCTTTTTTTTTTAGCAGTTGGCTCAATGCACAGGATATGTCTTGGTTTTTTAATTTTCTGGAAAGATAAAGTCAGCCTAGAGACCCACAAAGAATCTTCATTGGCTACCCTGAGCATAATAGACATTTATCCGAGTTTCATAGGAGAGGTATTGGTAACAGAAAAGGATTTATAAAGAATAGAAGTCTTCAGCACAGCATAATTATGATCTTCCTATGGTTGTTCTTACATTTTATTGGAAAAATGTCATTTAACATGTAAACATTGTAACTAATATTGACACAGGATAGTACAGGTGCACCTTGGAGAAATTGCAAAACCAAACTTACGCAATTTAAGGAAAATAAGATAATCCTGGGATCCTGTGTTGGTAGTGGGAAATGTGGACCTAATTCTGCTTCAAAGGAAGTCCACATTAAAACTTGCTCTTGCACTTGTTTTTTCCCCTACTGTTTCTCCTTTCCTTTTGTTTATTTTTGATCTATCAAAAGCTTCAAAACAGGCCTGACAGGCAAACAGATTATATTACAGATTTTAATGGCTTTTATCAGGCTCCTGCATCCTTCACTATTCAGGACATTCAGTGCTTAACACACATACTCTTTATTTCTTCTTATTTTCCTGTAGAATAGCCCCAGGATTTGCTACGCGTCATTCCCAGTGCCTGTTTTCTTTATGGTCTTCCCATTGATACAAATGGACACCGTGGCATTGGGTAGCAAAAGCAATAATGAATGTAACACCACCTCACTGTGAGATTGGGAAGTGACGTGCAGTATCGCTTTGGCAGTGCAGTATTAACAGCTTTATCACAGAATTAAGTTGCACTGCATTAAACACATTACTGTGCTTGGTCCTCTTCGGCCATTGTGTACTTACGTACTCTTAGCTCCAGCCAGTAAATGCAGTGTAGTGTGGGCTGATGGATAAGATGCTTCAGATTGCCTCATACCCTCGGGAAAGGAGGGTCCACACAGACCAGCAGTGCAGAGTGCCCTGCTACTCCTCTGCAATTTGCTTGTGCATCAAGGCTCAGAGGCATAAAAGTGCCGGAGTTGGCATAGGAGCCTGTCCTGGGGGGATAATTCCCTTATTAAGCACATGGTGCCATAATCACAAGACAGGGCTTCCTTCAAATGGACAAAGTATTCAATGCAAACTGCAGTGATTCTGGGGGAACAAGGCGGAGACGTGCAGGGTGCTTGGCCATTCCTTCACTTTACTGCTTCAGTGCAGTAATTTTCTTATGGAAAGTGAAGAACATGTTGGATTGGGAGGTGAAGGAGAGTCCCCTGAGACAGTAATTGTCATTAAGAGTAGTTCCTCTTGTATGTGTGCAAAAGGGACAGAGATTAAGTTGTGTATGCAACCTGCAGTTATCATTTTCTGAGTTTGATTTGCATAATTGTTGATATTTTAAGTCATTTTTTGTAGGTAACTAACTCGTAAAGTTTTGTATTTCAAGGAAAAAAATGAAGAGAAAAATTGAACCATCTTCAGATGTTTTTTGGAAAGCTGTGACCTATGTATTACATACCATCAGTAAAGTAGGAGCTTAACGCTCTCCTTTCCAGATGGAAAAAGGGATCATTTTGTTAGGAAACTACCTCCATTCTCTAACAAATGCAGATGGGCTCCACAGTTGCATACAAAGAAAACGCAACTGCTGGGAAACTCAGGCACCCTTCTGGAGCTGCAGTTACAAGCACATGCACACTTCTCAACTGAAAACTGGAGTATAAGCTAGATAGCGCACCAAACGCGTGACTATTCATTGAAAGATACTGGCGCTTGAAAATTTCCAGTATTTTCAAATACTTAGGCCTGCTTATAAAACTCTCGTAGGTACTTAATAATTCAAGTCTTCCAGAGGAGTATTTTTGAAATGGAATTTATTTTTCTGACTTGTGTGCTTTGAAGTTGTTACCATCATTTTGCCTATTTTCAGCTTTTCAGCACTTTCCCCTCAACCACAATAGCTACCTAATAAAAGGTTGGAATGATTTTAGAAACAAACCACATTTTCCCCTTATGTGTCCTGTGTTAGGAAACAAGCCAGTGATTTTTTTGATAAAAAGTCAGAGAAAAACTGACTGCAACACGTCAAACACTAGAAAATTCAAAGTGACTGCAAGTGGTCTTTTCTAAAATAAATGCATAGACAACCATAACCATGTGGATCAATGTCAAGATAGTAAAGATACTACACCAGAATGTTTAGTAAGCTTACTAACACATGGCTTCATCATGACTTTAAGCTTGCCATAAAATGCATAATGCAGTAAGTTACATAGCTAAGTAAACATGTAACCAAGCAACAGCCTGTTAAGGATATTATGAACCAGCTTTGTTTGTTTGTCTGTTTGTTACTTAGTGCATTCATAGGGATCTGGCTGCAAGAAATATTCTTCTCACTCATGGTCGAATAACAAAGATCTGTGACTTTGGCCTGGCAAGAGACATAAGGAATGACTCAAATTATGTGGTCAAAGGAAACGTAAGTATATATGACATTTTATTCACCTGCTTTAAGTTAGGGGAGTTTCTGTTGTCTTGACTTGGAAAGAAAAGTCTTTCTTAGTTAGGCAGAAATGCAGATGTCCCAATTCTAATATATATCTGTGCTGGTCAGGAACATTAGGAGGGACAATTCCTGATGTAGATGTGTGTGCTGATAAAAAACCTTGGTATATACATGTTGTTACACTGGAAAAAATGTGTTGGATTTTGAATGTATGTTATAGTGGAGGAGGTGTTTTTGCTGCACCAATATAATGCCCAGTCTTTCTGTTATATCTGAACATACTAAAAGTTACAGCTCTGTGAGTAATTGCAAGTTTTGCTGTTAGAATATTCTGATAGCGCAATCCTAAATATAATTATTTTGAGACTTTTTCTCTGGGCATTGCTATATTTGTCCATTACTGGAATAGTTTATTTTTACTAATATCTAAATAGTCAGGGGTTTGCATTCTGTTCTTTGCTATAAAACATCACTCAGACAATGGGGACTGGATTCTTAAGTGTAAATTGCTTGATTAGAGCATAGTGGGAGGCAAAAAAGCCTTGCTTTTCCCTGATTCCATACACAGATTTTAATCTCCTATGTGTAACAAATACAGCTTTAACTTGCAGCTATAGTTCAAACCCTGTAACAGGTTGGAACAAGACACTATATTTTGATGAGAAAAGTTTAAAACCTCCTATGTAGAAAAGTACCAATCACCCTAGTACCTACTAGACCTCTGGAGGGATACAAAGACACTGAAGTGGCACAATTACCTTCGCAGCACTTGAAATCTCCTTTAAAGTACTAGTGTAGTAAAAGTAGCCCTACTACAAAAGAAAATCAAGCTTGTCTGTGGCTAAGCTGGAACAGTGTGCTACAAAGTATAGGTATTTTGCATCTCAAACTGGTTTGCGCTGCCTGGATTAGTGTTTTAAGTCTGTGTCAGTTACGTGCAGCCAGCCACTGCCTTCAGAGTACACATGCTTTCACTTGCACCGTTTTTCAAAGAAGAGAAAATCTGTGTTCAGCAAGGCAGCCCTCCTCCCCAGCCCAGCTGAGTGCTCCATGGTCAGGGGCTGGTTGTTAGTTAGGGACTTGACAAAACACGAACTGCAGCTTGCCTATCCTGGCTTTGGGAGAACTGGTGAAGAGAGAAAATCCCACACCTGAGCATTTCTCACCAAAGTGGTTTGCCATGCTCGGTTAACTCAGTCAGTCCATGGCATCTCAAGTATCTGAGATACCTCTGCTGCTCTGCTGTCACCCAACAGTCCCTGATGTCCCAGGTACCTACAGCATCCCTGTTTTAGGCTGTGGGAGAGACAAGTTTATTGATTGTCTTCAAAAACAATGTTAGTACCAGCCACTGGGTGCCTAGAAGTTGAGGTTAGAGGACAATAGGAGCTGAAATAATTCAGGCATGGCTGTCCTGGCAAAATATTGACTGGCATTTAGTGTAAGAAAGCTGCTTTCAGGATCAAGTCAGGAGCTGCTTGATCAGTCAAGGCTGCTGGGAGTGGGAAGTGCAGACCAGCAGCTTAGGAGGGAAGTGGCCAGTAAGTAATTAAGTTTTACTTGTCTAGGCTAGCCTTTAAGTTTCTTGAGTTGCCTGAGAATAGAATGCCAAATGCTGCCTTTCCTCCGCCTCATTTCTTTTCCTTTACATTTACCTCCTTTTCTCTTGGGTCTCCTTTCCTTACAAGACATCAAGGCTCTTCTCTATAGTATGGTTGAAATATATCTTTGGACATATCATTGCAAGGCCACTTAAAAGGAAGAGGTCTGGATTCTCCCACAGCAGGAGAAATCCTTAGGACAGATGCCTGACTGGCTGCTACAGTCAGAACAGGAAAGGGCAAAGCAGGGAGAGGAAAGTGGAAGCAAATCCAAAGGCTCTCTGTGCCCTTTCCTCTGCTCCAGTTAGCATTCCCAAAGGATGTCTATCCCCACACAAACTTATGAAAAGTCATAGAATCATAGAATTGTTTTGGTTGGAAAAGACCTTTAAGATCATTAAGTCAACCGTTAACTTAGCACTGCTAGTCCACCACTAAACCACATACTTAAGCACCACATCTACACGTATTTTAAAAACCTCCAGGGATGGTGACTGAACCACTTCCCTGGGCAGCCTGTTCCAATGATTGACCACCCTTTCAAGTGAAGAAATTTTTCCTTATATCCAATCTAAACCTCCCCTGGCACAACTTGAGGCCATTTCCTTTTGTCATATCACTCGTTACTTGGGAGAAGAGACTGACACCCACCTGGCTACAACCTCCTCTCAGGTAGTTGTAGAGAGTGATAAGGTCTGTCCTCAGCCTCCTTTTCTCCAGGCTAAACCACCCTAGTTTCCTCAGCTACTACTCATAAGACTTGTGCTCTAGACCCTTCACCAGCTTTGTTGCCCTTCTCTGGCCTCACCAGTGCCGAGTACAGGGGCACAATCACTTCCCTACTCCTGCTGCCCACACTTTTTCTGATACAAGCCAGGATGCTGTTGGCCTTCTTGGCCACTTGAGCACATTGCCAACTCATATTCAGCTGGGTGTCGACCAGCACCCCCAGGTCCTTTTCTGCCAGGCAGCTTTCCAGCCACTCATCCCCAAGCCTGTAGTGTTGCATGGAGTTGTTGTGACTCAAGTGCAGGACCTGGCACTGAGCCTTGTTGAACCTCATGCAGTTGGCCTCGGCCCATCGATCCAGCCTGTCCAGATCCCTCTGTAGAGCCTTGCTACCCTCAAGCAGATCAACACTCCTGTCCAAAATATATATGTCAATATATATTTCTTTCGTGTGAATTTTCTTTTTTTTTTCCTGATGTACTGAGGAGCTAAAGCAGATGTCTTAACTGTTGGTTAAAGCCGTGAAGCATCTTAACTATGTGAATCTCATCTGTTTGCCTATAGTAGCCAGTCAATGGAAGCAGACTTGCATGTTTTCATAAGGAACCATGCCATGGTCATATATATTATTTTGCTCTGACTTCCTGACATCCCTTATAAACAAGACAGAAGGAATCACACAGTATACAAAAAATTAGAGTGCAAGGAACTGCACAAGTTTGGTAGACCCACAGAAACATTGATCAATAACCATTCAGCACTTGGAGACTCTAAAATGCTGAGATTTCCATTTTTGGTTGGATACTTGTATTTCTTGACTTAAGAAGTATTTAAAGCACATAAGAAGTACAAAAGGTTAATTTTATCCTCTAAATTTTGTATGCCTTATGTCCATTGTCTTCATTTATTCTGTTTTCCCTGGAAAGGCTCGTCTTCCTGTGAAGTGGATGGCACCTGAAAGTATTTTCAATTGTGTCTACACCTTTGAGAGTGACGTCTGGTCTTATGGGATATTGCTTTGGGAGCTCTTTTCTTTAGGTAAGCTCCTTCAAGATCTGTACAGGGGGTTTCTGTTTCATCTTGGTTTTACTGCAGATGCAGAAATCTTGTTGCTCACGTGCTCTCCCAACAGGAAGCAGCCCATATCCAGGGATGCCCGTGGACTCCAAGTTCTATAAAATGATCAAGGAGGGATACAGGATGTTCAGCCCTGAGTGTGCACCACCTGAAATGTAAGCGAGCAACCAGCACCTCTAATCACCCAGCATCAGCAATGATGCAAAGGAAGGGAAGCTGCCATTCTTGCATCAAGGCTCATTGCACTGCCTCATCCCTGGAAGTGTTCAAGGCCAGGTTGGATGAGGCTTTGGGCAACGTGGTCTAGCGGAGGGTGTCCCTGCCCGCAGCAGGGGGGTTGGAACTAGATGATCTTTGAGGTCCGTTCCAACCATAACCATTCTATGATTCTATGATTCATTGTCTTTTTTCATGTTTTTTTCACTTTTTAAATAATTCATGTACTCCTAACTAGCAGAATACATGCCTGTGTTGTTACAAGCAATGAAATACACTCATACCTTGTACCATCTGATCACTTTGTCATGGCATCTGCTTCGTGTCAATAAATTATTGACAGATCACAGAACATAATTAAACTTTTTAAATTCAGATAAAGCAGTCAGCGAGATGTATCACCAGACTGTACAGCATCTGCATTTGTGCTGTACTTCTTGACAGCAAGAGGAGTGGCTACTGATAATCTTTATGAGCCATCCTTAATTCACTGTTTTGTAAATGGATTGGCACTTAACAAGCTGTCAAAGAAAACTGTGTCCAGAGATTCCCATTAGTATTAAGACCTTTGTTGTCACAAGCATAGTTGTTAGCAGCACTATTTCTATTCTTAAAAGTCATTTAAAGAAGGTAAACTGTGGGCCTGGGTCACATTTTTCTTTGAAATAATAATGGAGGTAACATAAGAGCTCTAAGGCTTTCCTCATGAGCGGTACTTAATTTCAGTATCTTTACAGGTATGACATAATGAAGAGTTGCTGGGATGCTGATCCTTTACAGAGACCCACATTTAAACAAATCGTACAGCTGATAGAGCAGCAGCTTTCAGATAATGCTCCCCGGGTAAGTTATGGATCATCAGTTTTTTGGAGTTGAAGCAGTTTCAAGCAAGACGTTAGACTAGAACAGTGAGGAGCAAAGAGCCAGGGCATTTCATTAATTTTGTAGTATTATTTACGTAGCTTTGTATTGTCAGTTTGGGTGGTAGGATTGATGTCTGGGCTACTCACTTCTGCTTAGTTGTGCCATTAGACAGTAGCTGTCTAAGCCCATACCCAAAACGTACCAGCTGGAGAAGACTCTTTGCATGGTTGATGTTTCTCACTCAAAATAGACCTGGCACAACAATTTTGATGTTACAAAATGCAATGGTACTGCATAAATTCATCTTATCTTAAACTACAAAAAATTGTAGTAGTCTGGGAAACATCTCAGAAGTGAAGTATATTTAGCTTTTATTAGAAAAGCTTTCTGGATGAAGGGTTTGAGCTTTCACTGCTCTTCTGCCTCTTCTCACTGGCTTCCCCTAGCTCTATTTATATACCTTGGAGGTATGTCATGACAAACTCTATTCACTGCTCTTTTGACTACTCCCTAGTAAAAGCTTTTTCTGAGAGGATAACTGGACAAAACAATCCAAATAAAAATTGGAGGCACAGCAGAAATTTGGATTTTCTCTCACAATGACATTCTGTGTTACTGGGTTTTAAAACCTGGTTTAAAAATAAAGCTTCCTTTTACCTTCTGGATGCCTTGTTTGGGCACAGAGTACATGGTTTCCTGACAATCTGAGAAAAGAGGAAACTGAAAGCTGCTAGTGTTCGATTGCATCCTGTAGCATATTTTTGGCAGGTGCGGGCCTTACTAAAACAAAAGCAAGAATGTGAAGGAAATACTAGTGAGGTTTCTGGAGGAGTTTAGTAATAACCCAAGCTGCATTTTTTCAAGTTCAGTTGAAATTTGGCATGCAGTTGGAAGCTGCAGTGTTGTTAATAACTGAGATTGAGGTTCTTGATTCTTTAAAAGAGCAGTTAAGCCCAAAACCTTTTGAAAGTCTCTTTAGATGTGCAAAGAAACACCTGAGCTGGAACCCTTCCACGGCAGTGTGTAGTACACAGAGGGAAGAGGGTGGGACAGGAGAGCTCTCCAACTATACATGAAGGGAGCAGTCTGCAGAGCATTGACACCAGTCTTTGGCTTCTGCAGGTTTATGCGAACTTCTCAACTCCACCTTCTAGTCAAGGAAACGCTCCAGATCACTCGGTGAGGATTAACTCGGTGGGTAGCAGTGCTTCATCTACTCAGCCTCTCCTGGTACGCGAAGATGTTTGAGTGGCATCTGGAAGAAGAGGAGCCCAGATGTATTAGCTGTTTGTATTGTGCAGGGGGTGAGAGAGGGACGACTTCAATAATTTCTCTTACTTTTACTCACTACTTCCACTGTGTAGCTGAAACGTTGTAATACTGTCCTTTACCACACACTGTTACACATAAACTTAATCTGCTGAGCACGGTTACAGGCATCATCGCAATGTTAACTGAAGCTGTATATATTTTGCTATATTGTGTGTATTTGCAGTAGAGAGCCAGATCTGAAGAAAAAAAAAAACCAACAAAAGAGATCCTGAGCCAGGGTGTGGAACAAGATGACTGCAGAGCGTATCATCTGCAGTGATCCTTCTCTGGATCTGTGCCTGGAAGGCGTACAGTCATTTTCTAGTTAATTTTGTTTTGCTGAATTTAAGAAATAAACGAATATGAAGCTAATGGCTTTGCAAACCCCTTTCCACATCCAAGCCTGAGAAGCTTTCCCAGGCAGGTATCGTACGTTGGAGGCCAGTGCAGGTGCTGTATGTACCTGGGCAAGAGAGGTGAAGGGACCGAGACCCTTCCAAAGTTGGTCTGCACAGCAGCAAACCCTCCCAGGAGCTCTGGGCTTTGAAGTGGAGGAGAGGAGAAGAGCGTGGATCTTCATCTTTATTTCCCACCCGCACTGTCAGCCTTGCAGACCGGTCGTGAGGTTTCCGTGGGTACATGCACTACTTCCCACTGGCTCGTTCCCCACCAGGAACGGATCTGCCTGTCGCTGGGTCTCACCCCACCACGAACCCTGAGTGGCTCCTGTGCCCCCCTGCCTTGGGAGCCTGAGGGCTTCAATGCTTGTTTTGCTAATAGTTATGTCCAAAAGTGTTCACCAAAGATAGGTGAGCCTTGCCAAGTTGGTCAAAATAGAGGAGGAGGACTGCTTCCAGTAAACTGTGTGTCTGGAGGAGAGGCCGTTTAACGAGTCATCTTATCTAAGTGAGAGCAGAGGCAAAAAATTCTGTCCTGGGGGCCCTTTCTTTATCTTGTCCTACCCAGGTGAATCTTTCCCACAGGCAGGCTTGGATAGTGCTAACTGGAAAGGGCTTTTTTTCCCCCGCCCCGAGTCGTTTCATCTTTCTATAGTAGTCCAGAGATCATAACGAAGAAGAGTCTAACTGGGAAGCGCTGAATTTATGAATGGGATAAGAAAAGAATCCCTTCAGTCTTGTTTGACAGACATAAGACTTTGGGGTCAGTATCTGTTGAGCCTCGGGGTTGTGCTCAAGTACCTTCTAACCCCTTTTCTTCCCATCAGAAACACTGCTAGTTCTTTTCTTCCCTTGTTTCTGTCCCCTAGAAATTAGTAAAGGCATTGAGAGAAGCATTTGTCAGAGGCAGAGTACTAATTAAGTACCTATTTATTTACAATGCACTTAAGCACTCTGTAACTTATACTTTACCAGGATTTTGGTTGAGTTTACATGCAATTTAAATGTGTAACTGCCCAAATGCAAGGTAGTTGTAAATACACACACTGGTAGTATATTTTGGGTTATGCTGAACACCACGTTCCTTCTATGACTGTGCATTTGGTTTATTGTTACAGAAATCCGTCTTTCAGAGTTAAGTCAAAAATTAGCCATTTGCACTGAACTTACCTAGGCTGTTGCACCTTTCCAAAGTTAGCCAGTTGTTTGGAGGCACTCTTATGCATATTTGTTGTTGAGCATTTTCGGTTTTAATACTATAAAAGCTCTTTCGTAATGTGTTGGCTTTCAGAGCAACTGTAGACAAACTAGTTGTTATAATTATAGATGTCTCGGTACTTTACAGACACTTAGCTGAAAGAGGTTTGGGTTTTTTTGTTCTTGAAATTTATATTTTTATAATTTGGGGATTTTTGAAACTTATTTTGCAATGGCTTGTTGTTTTGAATGGGTTTATGCATTGTTTTTGTAAATATGGAAATGTAGCAATAATGTCCTTTTGACTATTCTCAGTCCTTGAGTCTCAAAAATATTTTTATATATATATATATGCAAAAACTATATGTATAAATATGTAAGTGTTTGAAAGTTTATGAAACACTTATGGATATGTTGCTTGGTTGTAGAATTGCAGTTCAGAAAAGTTCAAATAAATCTGTAAATATGTATTCAAATGCTACCAATGTGTACTATGTTAAGATGGAATATTTTCATGTAAGTCTTAATAAATTCTTGGGTTGAAGCAAAATCTCAGTGTCTGGCCACACAGCTGTTGGGCATTCTGAAACAGTTTTGCAAATGTGTGCCAGAAAATCTTAATGTTTATTTGTTAGAAAAGTTCTTTACCTGTGACTATATGGGACAAATACTTGGAAACTTGGATGTAGCTTTATTCTGGAAAAAATTGCAACTAGAAGATTGATCTTGCAGACTGTTGATGCAGTTTATATGTCATGAATAGTATTATTTAAAACTGAAAAAAAACCTCAGTGTTATTAAGGGTATGGTTGTAGAGGCAGGTAGAGCCACTCAAAGGCTGCAGTGATGCCGAATATTCCCCCTTCGCTCAAACTCACGCACACGTGCACACTCTTGTCCCCTCCTGCAAGCTGGCACTAGAGCTCGTGCTGGGGAGGCAGCATGAGGTACCTACGGCTGCTCGGGCTGCGGGGGGTCAGAAAGAAAACGTAACGCTTCCCTTGCTGAGCCAGATGGCCTGTGTCTTGGTGGGAGACCCTCTGCTTTCATTACTCCAGGCTTGAAATCTGTGACTCACCTGCTCACACTTGTTCCTCTGCTGCATAAGGGTTTGCATCAGCATGGTTGGTGTGCGGTTTAGTAGTAGGTACAGAGCATATCAGCAAAAGTTGCTAGAACTATCCTACAAAACCCCCTGCTAACTCATATGAGACACAGACCTCGACTATTCTGGTCCTTAAACATTTGTGTTCTGTCAACAGACCTCCTTGAAGAGCTCCCCTCCTTCAGAGTTTGCTTTTTAAAGCAACTTTAAAATAACTTTTTTTTTTTCTCTTCCACCCAGGTCTTGGATCTGTTTGTTAAAACTAATTAAGGAAATTAAAACCTAATTTTGTCAAGAGCCAGGAGGTGCAAGCTTTGCCACAATTAGCATTGTCATCGTTTACTAATAATGCTTCAGAAGATACCAAGGTTGTGACTGATTTTGAACCATTTTTTCTCCTGTCGTATTGAAACCCCCCCTAATTCAAGCAAAATAGACTTTATACTGAGGCATCCCAGTAGCTGAATTGGTAGAAATAATTAATGAATTCTCATTTAGCATAGCCAAAGGAGCTATTTTATGTATTTATTCGGTTAGCACGTCATTAATTTTATTTTCCTGAAATGTTTCCCCTTCTGAAGCAACCTAGAATACAGCATCTCTGCTTTCTGAAAAAAATCTTTCTCCTATTTTCTTATTACAAGGCTCGTAGTGATTACTGCCTTTGTTCTTGTTCACGGTCACATGGACCATTTCCCCCTGAATTATTTTCTTGCGCCAGTTCTAAGCAATAGCTTATACAGAAAAGCACATCAGGAAGACATTTAATATGTATTCTAGCAGTCCTTCAAAGCATTATTGTACCCAGATATAAAGAGAAACTAGCACTATGTTACCAGCATGGACCATCAGAAGCAGGGACCATCATGGATCAAATATCTGAAGGACAGTGCAGAGAAGACAGAGCAGGCTGTTTTCAGCAATGTCCAGTGGCGGGACCAGAGCCAGTAGGTTCAAACTGAAACACGGGAGGTACCCTCTGAACATCAGGAAACACTTTTTTTTACTGTGACTGAGCACTGGCACAGGTTGCCCAGAGAGGGTGAGGAGTCTCCATCTTTGAAGATATTAAAGAACCATCGTCAGGCAGTTGGCTCTAGGTGGCCCTGCTTGAGCAGGGAGTGTTCAACCAGATGACCTTCATAGGTGCCTTCCAACCTCAGCCCTTCTGCAATTCTGCAATCAGCAAAGGCACTTTGGAGAAACTCAGCTGTAACATTCACTTAGCCAGAAGTAGAAAAGAAAATCCCACCCTTATACTGAACACTAGAGAGTGACTCTTCCTCTTTACTAGCTAGAGAAGAAAATATTTCTGGGCTGTCTGGGAGAGTAGAGTGTGGACACACCATGGTATATGTGGAGTTAGTAACCGGTACCATGTGCATCACCACCACCAGATTTTTATGTCTCTGGTTCTCCTTCACATCTGTACACCGTATAGGTCTTTGGGGAGGTTGCCTCACGATGTGCCTGGCCAATTCACCAGGGAATGACAGGTCACACCCTGGACCAAAATGTTCACAGCGATCGCTGGAGAGGTTGGACAACAGTATCCTCAATTCTACTGCATTGTGGGCTGAAGCTGAGAGAGTGAAATATTTCCTTCTTCCTGTACGTGGATTAGGAAACTTCCTACTTGTCCTGTGGGGAGGTCTGGGTCTCAACAGAAGGCAAGGAGCAGTTGCACAGATCTTTTAGCCCCTGGTTTAGATCTAAAGCTATAACAAAAACATGAAAACCTACTCTGTCGTTCTCTTATGGTTTCCAGAAACTTCTGTAGCTATGAATAATGGTTACAGATGACCTTCAATTGCCATGTTTCTTGAGCACCAATTTCTTAAAAGATTACACCATAACTAGTAAGTTTATGTCCAGAAATTGCTCTGAGGCTGTTTTCTGAAAGATTGTCCATATTCCATAAATTGATTATCGGTCACTCTTTCTGGTGAGAACTATTACCTGTCAGCTGCCAACCCAGCAGCAGAGATGAGTTACTAGTAACGATAGCTCCAGTGACTTGATTTTTCTTTCCGTGTCCTGGAAATCAGTTTAGCTAGGTTGTGACAGGCAGTAGAAACCAGCTGGCCCCTAAGGGCTTTGAGCCTGCAGCTCCTCGCTCCTCCCTAAGCAATGTCAGCACCATCAGATAAGGGGTTTGCGTGGCGGGTTTAACGCTATCCAACCATCAGGTCACCACGTGGGAAGGCACAGCATGTAGATTCCTCTGTAGATCAGCACACATCAGTGTGTAGTACAAGTTATCCCAGTACTTTCTCTAGATGTAGAAAGTGCAAAATAATCTTTGACTTCTCCCAAATACGTACATTTTGAGAAGTACCAGCACCGGTGACTGGCTGCGCTTCTGTGAATTATACTGCACGTGCTTTTGGCTGCTCTGAGTATCGTTACCAGGCAGGGGGCATTGCCCTTAATATGTGGTCGTGGCCGCGGGGGTTGGTGTGGTCATCAAAAAAGAAGTTGTCTTAGTGGCACATCTGAGCAGTCGCTTTTGGTGGCTGAAATAAATAATGTGACATTTGACTTGCCTGCTCAGGGTGGGAGGAGGGCTGCTGAGCAGGGCAGCCGACAGGGCTCTAGCTGCCTGGTGGCCTGGGGATGAAAGGACTGAAAGACAGTCCTCGTGTCTCAGGCCCATTCAATGAGTTAAAAGAAAATTTAAAAAGGGCAATAGCAACCTCCCAAATGCTGGTTTTGGCATTTCCTCTTTTGAGTTAAAATAGCAAAACAATTCAAACTCATTTATGAAATGAAAACATTTTTGTATTTTCCCCTTCAGTCATTTTTCATTCAAAAGCTGTTTGCATTTTTCTGCTTTTGCTGGGACCAAACATAAGCTAGTCATGTTGTTCCAGAAATTAGTATTATTTGGAAATTTCCAGAATTCTTGTGCAACATGTTTTGGGATTCAACTCACTCTGGTAGACAGGATGTCTCTGAACAAAAGCATGAAAAACAAGACTTCTCCTTGGGCTAGAACCAACTGATCAAAAATGGCCATAGCTCCATTAAACCCAGTCAGTAGTTGCACAGCCCCCTGCCTGGGGGTGGCCCTGGGTTGCTGCATTGCTAAGAGCAGCAGAAGCACGACCAGCCTCTTGGGCTGGGCACCAGCACGTGGCCAAGCCCAGCAGCAGCGGAGGAAGGAACATTGGCTTTATCCCTTCGTGACTCAGGCCTGCAGAGGTGTCCTCACTCATCTGGGTGTTTGCAAGTAGCTTTGTTTTGAGGGAAGGGAGGGAAATTAGTGGTGTAATACATTTTAGCTGTTCAATCTGAGGGAACTAAAACACCAAAAGGAGGGGAGGGAGATTCAGTATGTTTTAGAATACCTTCTATTTCAATAATAGAAATAAATATTTGTAGAGCATGTTTGTCAGCCTCCTTTGAACTATCTTGATGAAACTAATTAAGTAGGATAAAATCAAATTGCTTCACTACAATTAGTTATACGACTCCTTTTGGAAGTTTTCTTCTTTTCTTTTAGAGCTTCTGGCATTTTGGGGCATGGACAAAGTATGCAAATATGAGTAGTACTAGTAACCCCCCCTCAAGGAAATTAATAGAATCTTGGGATAATAATTACTTTTCAAAAGTTCATGGTGAAGCCACTGGAGATTTCAGAGGCCTGGGGTGTTACTGGAGAGTGCCTGAGCCTGGCGATGGGGAGCCGCCGTGCAGAAGTAGAGCCCTGGGTTACAGGGAAGTAGCTCCAGCAGCAGCCCAGAGGACACGGCTCACCAACGCCTTTCTGCAACGCCTCTGGCCATCGACTGTCAGCTCTTTAGAGACTTCCTAGGATTTCTCAGGCTCCTTTGAATGGCAGCAGTTGTTTGGGTTTCACTTGTGAAGTTGCAGCAAAAAGAGCAAAGCTGATTTTGACCACTTAAGTGGAAAACCAAAATATTTTTCATCATAAAAATATTATTGCAAGATCCCTCCAGCGACTGCATGTCATGCCGCACTGCCTGCACTCTGCTGCACGGTCCCTGCAGGGATGCTGCAGCAGGACGCAGGGCAGCAGCAGCAGCACTGGGACCCCAGCACGGGGACGAGCATCCCCAGCAGCGCCGGCCCTGGGCTCACCACCCAGCTTTTCTTTGCGGCCACGTACGGCATTTCAAGGGTCGAGGAGGACGTCTGCACAGTATCTCACCAGCTCCTTGCAGAGGAACCACCAGTGCTTGATAGGGGACGTGAATTTCTCTAGGAGTGGTAGGAGTTAACCCAGAGGATTTGCCTCCCAGGTGGCCTCTGTTAGTTTGCCGTTAATCCCAGCAGGAAGCATATTACCTGCTTCCTTACAGCCTCTGCCCCAAACAGCTGGGAAGTAAAAAAATATTTTATGATCTTTAATGCTTTTTTACTTTTAAAATTTTTTTTATTGCTCTTTAATAAAGTTGCCTCACCAGCCTCGCCTCTTGCTGTGTTTAATATTTATGATTTTTCCATGAAGGCCTAGCAGTATAACATCAAGGAAGATCTTGTTTTTAGGCAAACTATCTTTGGGGAGGCTCAGGCTCCCTCCTTGGGTTGTGTGTCAGCGTGGGGCAGGAGCAGACAGCCCCGTCCCGCGGGCCGGCACGCTGCTGAGGCAGGCGGTGTAGTTTCACACCAGCCCCTCTGGCCCCCTCTTTAAATGCCTTTAGGAACAAATCTCCCTTTTAACTATCTCCGTAAGCTACTGTTGCAATTGTGTAGGATCCCCAGGCCGTGTGATGGTCATGTGCGCTCATCACCACCCCAGCACTTTTCTAATCACAAGTAGTAGATGGATGTACCTCCTCAGGATTAGGCCGGCACTGTCGTCTCTGCCCCGAGCAAGGCCTGTGCGAATGACCGTGTGACGGTGGTTCGGACCTGCTCTTGTCATCTGTCCACAGCAGAGAGCGTTTAAAACATCAGTGCCTGAAGGGAAGGAGGGGAGGGAGGGGAAGGATGAAGGAAAACCATATTTTGTCATGTTTTTTTCATGACAGCAAATTATTTAGGACTAAATGCACACCTGTTTTCTCACACTTTGCTTTAGTTCAGGGTTGGGGGGAGAAAAACGAGGGTCCTGATAGAAGGTCAAAGTATTTTGCATTGTCCAGTGCAGGGCCGTTAGTAATTTAATCACAAATAATGAAGAAAAGTCTGTTAACCAGTTGGAAAGTAAGAATTTCAATCTCATCATTTACCATCTAGTATCTGGACAGTCCAAAGAGCCATTTTTATTACATAAGAAATATCTTAAGCCACTTATATTACAAGAGAAATATCTTAAGAAACAGCACTGCAGTATCGCCAAGGATATTTTCTGGCCTGATGTCTGCAAGCCTTGTAGTGCAGCACACGGACAGT
This sequence comes from Balearica regulorum gibbericeps, assembly GCF_011004875.1. Taxonomy (NCBI): domain Eukaryota; kingdom Metazoa; phylum Chordata; class Aves; order Gruiformes; family Gruidae; genus Balearica; species Balearica regulorum. Next base: position 52,079,154 of record NC_046187.1, on the reverse strand, counting down.
GTCACCAGCCCCGAGAGCGTGTGCAGATTCATCGTGTTTTCAAGATTTCTTCTTCTGATACTGATAGCCTCTCTGGAGCAGAGCCTAAATTTTCTCCCAAGCACACGGATATACACAAATTAGGACTGTGGTTGAGTATCAGCACTCCTTGCCTGCCCGCCCAAGCCTTCTCTTTCCAGTGGAGGAACAGATACGAAAAGGTTGCAGTTTTATACTTGCGTGCCGCCAGTGCGAAAGCAAAGAAAATAGCACAGAAAACTGTGGGCCCCACTTGTGCTGTGCCGTGAGATCGTTACAGTCATATGACGAGCTATCTAGATTGTTTGGCAGCCGAATTGTAATCTGTGGTTACGTAGAAGCCTAACCACAGTGGTACCTGCAAATATGGTTAAAGCTGATCTACAACATATCAGCTGGAGAAGGAAACGTCTCTGCTCCTTTGCACAAGGAACTTGAACAAAAACTGTTTTGTTTCTCCTCCATGACAAAAAAACAGCCTCTGGGGCTCAGTGAAAGTTTTAGAAAACAGGCTAAAAACAGCTTCGCTAAACTGAAGTGTTATTATTCTCTGGGATGGCTCTTTCTCCAGTTATAACTACTAAAGAACTTGACCATCAGATAGATGATTATCTTAAATTAAAAAGAGTAATTTTTCTGGTGGCAGATTAAACTTGAATTACATACTGGCCCACATTTGTCTAGGCTCAAATGCATACCAAAATGTGAAGTCACGCAACGTGTCAAGAAGTGGGAGGGAGAGGAGGGAGGAAAGCCAAACTTCGCGACATCGGAACCAACTGGCTGGGCTGAGATGAGCTGGGCTGAGCCTCCCTGAGAGGGCAGCGGGGATCCGCTGTGAGGGGTGGCCAGCTGGCCAGCCAGCCAGGCAGCCAGTACTGGGGCAACCGGTTGTGCCTCCCCTGAAATCCAGCTGAAGGTCATTCCCACCCCATGGGGAAGTGGAGGCAGACGTTCTGTAAACCCATGTGGAAGGGGAAGCCACCACAGCAGCAGTTTGCAGGACTGACGGAGCCTCATGATAAGGCTGAGTTGTAAGAGCAGTACTGAGAATGAGGTCTGTGGTGTCACAACACCCAGCAAAGACCCAAAACATGGGGACATCCAGTCTCAAAGCTTATCATCTACATACACAGGTTACAGCGATCATGGGAGGGGGAGCAAACTCAAAGGGAAGAAAAAGGCTTTCCTGGCATCTCGGAGAAGGTCATGGCTCCTGTGCCCATGGTGCTGCTGGCTCATCCCCTGCTGACAGCAGCTGATGTCCTTCAGGGTGGACGTGATGAAGGGTCAACCAGCATGAGCAAATGAAGGAAAACCAGGCAAGGCTGCGTTCAACGTTTATATGGCCAAACACAGCTGCAGATGGTCAGTAGGAGCTTCAGATTCAAGAGCCACTGCAAGGGCTCAGGCTTCTTCGCTGGCTGTGTCCTACTGCTCTTAGCACTGGGCTTGGCACCATGTCTGTCCTGTGCTTTGTCCCCAGTAACTCCCAATAACCCCTGGTAACAGTGGCAGAAACTAATGGAAACAGGAGATTGTGCACGTGGCTGCTAACTCCAGCAATCTACGGCACACAATGCCGCAAATAGGAAAGTGTTAGTGACAGGCACCCTCTGGAGTGTTGGATCTTTGGCTAATTACCCTTATCCACACCCCTGGGAAGACAGGATAGTCGTATTGTAGGACATCAGGACGCTTATCTAGCGACATCTGAGACTCCAGCCGTTTACCTGGAAAATGAATGCTGGCATTTAGCATTGCAGTCTTGGGCAACAGCCCCATCAGCTGTTTCAGGGGCGGCTGGAAACAAGTCGCCCGTCACACACACCTCGGGAATAGCTGCCTTATGGTGAGGATCTGTCTTCTTAACCCAAAGCAGTGACTGATGGTTGGTACCCTGCAGCATGAGGCTGGGTATTTCTTCTAACTTTCCATCCTGCCCAGTGTCACAGTGGATATTTGTGGTGAATATCTTCCACAAACTTTCTTTTCTAAGAGACTAAAAATAAGCAAAGCCTTCTTTGAAAGAAAACGAGTCAAATATTTTCCTGCTTCCCTGAGCAGTTTTGTGCAGGCTTGATGCAATTGGTAATGAGGTTCCAGGTCATTTCTTATTTTGGGTACCATCTGCTGCAGTGGGAAATAACAACCAAATGTATTTTATAAACACCATATGAATACGGTTCATTTTGTCTAATAATGTCCAAATCCTCTCTCCTGGCTAAGTAGATGCCGAACTTGAAAAGACCATTCCTGAACATCAGTACAGCTTCGGAAAGTCTATCACTTCCAAGCAGACACACGCAATATAATCCTTTCGCAATAGATTTTAGTATGTTAACCCAAGTGTAGAAAGTGGGCTGTGCAGGGCTGCTATCACAGCCAGCTACAAGTCTATGTGTTATGACTTATGCATATTATGCATATTATGACATGACTATGCATGACAGACTTATTGGAGAGACTATACAAAAAATACTTCAGAATTCACATTATTCTTCCATCTAGCCTTTGTGCAGCATTTTTCATTCTGGTGTCCAGAGGCCTTTTGTCATCATAAAAGATGTGATTGTTTTTGAGAAGTCCATCAAGAGAACTGTTTTACCAGCTGCCCACAGATGTGACTTGCTAAACTAACTGGTCGCCTCTGAGGATGCTCGCTGTTACTAAGATGGCTCCTGCCAAAGCATCTTCTTCATTACATCCCCACCAGCTCTTTCCAGCACCCACTTGTAGCCCTTGCGCATCTGCTCCCCTTCTCCTCTGTGCCTGCCCCAGAAGTATGTAGGAAGATGCATACAGAAAGGATAAAAGTAGATCAGCTAGATGAGGGCTCAAAAGGCACGTATTCTGTACTATTTTGTCTGTGCAGTCTGAAGAAGCAAGCTCGAAGCAGTGTCACACAGCTCCTGAGATAGCCTGGCACAGGCATCGCCATCAGACGTACAGCTCCCTTGGGAGGCACCCCGCGGGATGGACGGCACCCAGCTCCTTCACCTGAAGGAGTTGCTCCAGGGGCAAGGAGACAGAGCAAATTGGGGGTAATTGCACTGCTAATTTTGGCTGGAGGGAAAAAAAATCTTCCTGGCAAAGAAATAGTTGACTTTAACTACTGACAACAACGTATTAATGTACCTTCTAGTTTTGTTTCTTCTGCAACTGTAATTAATTGACTCCTTTGTAAAATTCTAGATCATAAATAATGAAATATATTAAATACAAACAGGCCTAATAGTGATGCCTGTGCCATTCCATTAAGGGCCTTATTGAAACAGAGGTAGTTCCCATTATGTTTGTTTACAGAAGGTTGTGATTCATGAGGCAACGCTTGGACACAACAGAAGCTAGCATCTGGTCCTTTAGCGAGTAGGATTTTGTGGTATGAAGAACCAGCAAAAATCAAGAAGTATCATAGCTCTTGCCTCCCACTTTGTTTCCTAACCTGTTGTTCAGGGGAACAGCAACCTGTGGCTGTGACTGGAGGCAAATAATTTAAGAATTTTTTTTAACCGTATTTCATTAGATTCTAAGATTTGAAATTTGGTAGATAATCACTGAAAGAAATCACCTCTTAAATCAGGTGGTTAATAACTGCATAGATTGCCTCTATCTTTTAATTTTTATTTTTATTTAAGCTTGTCTCCCAGGATTTTGCATTTTTGTTTAAATCATTCCTATGGTCTCAGGGGACGGGGCAGAGTCAGCACAACGAGGAGATGGGAGACGATGACCAGCACCAGGCTGGGAGCGATGCCTGCAGGGGCACAGGTGAGAGTGGCTCCTCCTCACCTCTCACCCAAAATGTACGGGGTCATTTTGGACTACTGACCTCTTTCACCTGCTGCACACAGATTCTCTTTTTGATGCTCTTATCTTTAGTCTGCATGCCTCGACCGACCATACATTTTGGGGTGTTTCCTTCTCCTTTTCCACCCCAAGTTCCTGTTTAGAAACAGATTTTAAGTAGCCTCTTACTAACCAGATTGGCCACTTCTTTGTTGCATTTTCTTCTCCCATGCAACATTGACTTGTTTTCATTTCAATGTCTTATTTACAAAAAAAAAAAATAATTCTAGAACAAGGTCATTCTCCCTCTTTTAGTCTCAGACATTACTTCATCTAATTGCAATACCCTGAACGAGGACCTAATAAGTGGGGTTGAGTAGAAAGGAGCCCATTTACACTGCTGGCCACATCTGGTCACAACTCTGTTTCCAAGCCCTAGATTGCCTCCTAGCTCAGGCCTGGCCATGGTAAAAATACCTTGAATAAGGGAGAAAACTAATAGAAAATAATGTATCCATAACTACGCAAAAAATAAAGCACTTTTTGCCCATTGTTTAAAAAAAGTAGGTGGCAAAACCAAGTAAGAGTTGTCAGAATTCAATAAAAAAATCAATGGCTTGGGATGCAATCTGATTTCCAGACAGCCTCCTCCTTAGGGCAGCAATGCCCATAGCGGGGGCCTCAGCCTCACCAGGGGATGTACTGGCTGTGCTGGCCCTTGGCGTGACGGTGACTGTCCTCTCCAGGTGGGTTTTGCCCACCGGCATCATGCTCTCCTTGATGCTCTTGCAGCACAGCATTGGACCAAGGGTGGGAAAGCTTCGCCCTCAGATTAGAGCAGCAAAAACACACCTAAGCACTTAAAAAGAAAGCTGATCTGGACAAGGCTGTAAACTGGGGTCTTCACCAAGCCTTGGTCTTGTTGGTATTTGTCATGGTTTAACCCCAGCCGGCAGCTCAGCCCCACGCAGCCACTCGCTCACTCACCCCACAGGGATGGAGATGGGGGAGAGAATCAGAAGACTAAAAGTGAGAAAACTCATGCGTTGAGATAAAGACAGTTTCATAGGTAAAGCAAAAGCCACACGCGCAAGCAAAGCAAACCAAGGAATTCATTCAGCACTCCCCATGGGCAGGCAGGTGTTCAGCCATCTCCAGGAAAGCAGGGCTCCATCACGTTTAATGGTTACTTGGGAAGACAAATGCCATCACTCCCAACGTCCCCCCCTTCCTTCTTCTTCCCTCAGCTTTATATGCTGAGCATGATGTCATATGGTATGCAATATCCCTTTGGTCAGTTGGGGACAGCTGTCCCAGCTGTGTCCCCTCCCAACTCCTTGTGCCCCCCCAGCCTCCTCGCTGGTGGGGTGGTGTGAGAGGCAGCAAAGCCCTTGGCTCTGTGTGAGCACTGCTCAGCAGGAACGAAAACATCCCTGGGTTATCAGCACTGGTTTCAGCACAGATCCAAAACCTTAGGCAGAGTATCTTTATTACAACCCCCAAAAATGGAGTGGATAGCTAACCAGCTGCAGCTTTGTCCTGCTTTCAACTGTTGAATTTTTCCCTTTTCTTTAGGAGAAAAATCACAAAAGACAAATTTTTTTGTTGTTGTTTTTGTTTTGTTTAGTACTTGTTTATCCCTAGACATATGTTTAGATTGTTCCCATTTTGCAGGTCAGGTTTTACATAGTCCATTATTTTTCAAATCATTACCCAAACAGGTTTTCAAATACATTTCAGCCTAGCCAAGACCACAACTTATATTTATTTATTTACTTATATTTATAACATTTATTTACTTTATTTATTTATTTATTTTTATTTATTTAGTGAAACAGACCTGCACTTAAAAAAAAGTACATAAAATACTGTCATGCTGGGGCAAAGAAGCAGAATCAACATTAAAGGAACAGACTTGAAAAACAGCGCACGTGTTTTCGTGCGTGTGTGTGCGTGCGAATGTGTATTCTCTGGGTGTGTAATTTGTCCATTTTGGCATGGTGTAATGTTAATTGCAGTGCGCTGAGTCCTCTAAACATGGACTTTGTGTGTGGATTTTCCCCTTCTGAGTATAAGACCATTTATGCTGCATGTATTTTTAAAGTAAAATTAGATGCCTGCGGAAGGTTTACAGTAATTCACGTTCAATTTAGAGCTGTTTTTTGAACCAGAACAAATAGACGAGCATCTGTTGCCCTGAAAATGATACAAAATGTAGTCACCAGGCAAAAATCAAACATCTCTGAAAATGATTATTTTGGCTACATAATCAAGCAAGCAATTATTGCATTATCTACAAAGTATGATCATACATTATTAATACATTTTCAGAGAAAAAGGTTTTAGTAAATGCAGTTTTTTCTGGCTTTTATGATACTCAAGACCCAAACGTAATTCTAACTGATGAAAAATACTTCATGGCTTGCCATTTCCCAGTTTAAGATGCAGTTTAGTTGGGCATGAGAGACAGTAAGGAAGGAGCAGGAAGAACAGAAGGATATGGACATTTGTGTAAGTAAGTGATTACAGACATCCTTCCTATGTGTCATGCATATCCCAAGCCAGAGAGCCAATTTTCCAGTGGAAAAGGATTTAATGAATGCAAACAGTATAGTGCACTGTGCTATATACAGGCCATTGCATTCACAAGTTGAGATATGCAACCAGGAAAGCATTTTTCACCGAGCACCAGAGTTTCATGTGATGCAGAGAGAATCTTTTCAGAACTGGGAAAAGAGCCCAAGTGAGGTGCTCACTGACCTCTGACGTTCTGGGCTGTTGCGACTTTACAAACTAATTCCCATCTTCAAAAGCATCTTAAAGTGGGATTAGTTTCGGTTAATTTTGGCTGTCTGAAAATTAAGCATCTTGGCCAGGCTTTCCCCCGCTGGTTTATTTCTGCAGCTGACAGCGAGACTGTTTCACCTGTCTTGGATGCTTACCCTGTGACGGGATGAATCACTCAAGCCTACAAAGCCGGCATTTGTATTGCTGAAACTATGGGAGGTGAATCCTCTAATGGTTAGAAGTTTCAGACAATTTGTAAATGACTCCTGGAAATGGAAACTAGGTTTCCAATTAATTTTGGGGAGTGTTACCTCAGCCCTGACGTGACCGAGCTGGACAGTCTTCTCGCTGAGCTGCATGCCATAATCTAATGCCACCAGCTGGAAGAGAGATTTGCAGCCCAGGTTTGAGGCACCATCTCTCTGGGTCCTACCCTGCTTCCTTTTCTAAAAGATGCTTGAAAGCATATCCTAAAATGTCAGCAGGAAATACTTGCACCTTATGGACAAACAGCCCAGACTGCTTGGAGACTCATCAGTCAAGATTGCTTTACAGATAAGCTTTAAAAAAAAAAAAACATGAGCAAGATCTAGCTGGGAAAGACCTGCGCAAAACTTCTGCTAGTGCCGGAAAGTCTACTAGAAAGAAGTTAATGTAGAGTATATGTGTGTGTGTGTGTGTGAAAACACTGGCAGTCAGGCCTCACAATAATTAGTTATACAAATTACCACTAATGGGTAGCAGTACCAAATGCCATGGGATAAATTAATCCTTGGCATGAGGAGGGGTAATTAATCCTAAATGCACCCTTGTGATATAGGTAAGTATTATTATTACCCCAGTTTGACAGATACAGAGAGGTGGTGTTTTGCCCTTGGCAATTCAGCTTTCCAGAAGACTGACTAACATAATTTATGGTGGAGGATTACGCTATGCCCTTTAGATGACATTTCTTGTAACATCACAACGCTACTCTGTAAAGAGATGCATGGGGTAATTAGAGATTTTGGAAAGCTGATGCCCAGCTAGAAAAATTCAGCAAGCAGGTTCATGTTGGGATGATCTGGAAAACCTATAAATACAGAGCATGGCAGTGTGTGTGCTGGCACAAATGCCTTGGTAAGGAAAATTTGCTCTTCAGCAGTGGAAACTTTCTCAATGTCTTTGGTCCTTTGAAAATTCACACTTTTGGTACATAAACACCAGCTCTGCTCCGCATTTGAGGTTTTCTATAAAATGGTCCCTGCTGTGTCTGTAGGGCTTTCCCTGCAGCACATAAACCCTCTGCCCAGTTAATTTGCTGGTGAAGACGGAAACTCAGTGACCGTCACCTCAATGTACCCAACGAAAGAGTGCTGCTGTGCAGTGGCAGGTCTCTCAAGTGAAAGAACATTTTAAAGTCATGCCTTCAAAGATGTGCTATCCATAGCATGATGAGACTTAAACTATATGCCATATGTTGAGCATATAAAGGTTTCAACACGTAGCCAGTTACAGCTGGATAGAAAGAGTGTATGTTGAAGGAATTTCCTCCATAGCGATCTGTAAAACCCACAAGCTATCTGCATTTCCTATATGTTTTCATTCAGTGCAAATAATTTTAGTTGATAATAATCTGTTAAGACAGAGAAATCTAACTTTCTTGGCTGAGAATGAAGCCTGGGAACAAACAAGATCTAACAATCTAAATTGGCTGGAATTTAAGCAATACTTCTGGTATATGTTTCTAATGCTAGGATGTTGTGGAAAAAATAGCATCTTACTATAAAAGAAAAACACAAACAGCCTGGATTATGACTGCACAATCTTTTCTTGATTACACAGGCAAAAAATAATATAGAAAAACATTTTTCTAAGCACAGTTTAACAGATCTGAGTGAAAGAGTTCATCCCTTAAATTTTAAACTTCCTTACATTTTAAAATTACTTAAAATGTAAATTATACAAACTGCTGGTTTCTTTTCTCTGAGAACTGTTGCTCGGGACTATTCTAAAGCCCTCAGAGGCAAATAGTCTTTGAATTCTTTCTTAATTTTGAAGGTCCAGATACCAGATAGTAGTAGTTTTTTGAACTAATGTGTGTTATTAGTAAAGGTCTTACCAAAAATTAAGAGATACACACCAAGAGACAGCTTATCATAACGTCCTCATGAGTATGTTCCCTTCTGTGGAGCAGTATGATGGTCTTAGAATCATAGAATCGTAGAATGGTTTGGGTTGGAAGGGACCTCAAAGATCATCTAGTTCCAACCCCCCTGGCATGGGCAGGGACATGTCTTCATGTACAACGCAAAAAAAAAAAAAAAAAAAAGTTTGAAATTAGTCTTCAGAGAAATCTTAGGAGCTGGAAGCATTTAGGTATGTATTAAAATACATTAATACTTTTTATACATGTAGGTATCCTAGTAAACTAAACCCTGGCATTCTATACTTCGACAAATGGCCATGCCTAAAACCAACCCCCCGCGCCCTGGGCTCTGCTCTCTCCCCAGAAGGGCGGGGGCTGAGCGCCACACATTCAGGCCGGGGCAGATTAACGTGATGAACACGTGCCAGGGATTATTGGAGATGCCACCACTGGCACCTTCCCTGTGAAACATGTGGCTCCCAGCAGGAGTGCCTGGGCAGCTGCAGTGTCCTACGAGGAGTGAGGCAGGTGCCGGTGCTCAGGAACTACATCACTTAAGGTGATGAACCCGTTGCTCGAATTTCTCCTTAAATAAGCTGCAAACCAGGCTTTATGTGCCAGGAGAGAGCACCTGACGGAAAGCAGTGAGGCTTTGCCCATCTCCAATTGGGGTACCACTGCCAGCTGCTGCCTGGGGCAAGGTGAGAGACCCCTGCAGCAAAAGGCAGCCCAGCTCCGGCTTCTGTGATCCCCTCTCTGAGCTCCCTCAGATCACGGGGAATGGGGCCACTCGAGTGCCATTTCTGTCTCTTTCTGAGCCCCCTTGGTTATGTGGGGAACACTTTGCAGTCTGCAATATCAAAGGCTCCAAAAGTGTTGGCTTTTCGTCCACACTCGGAAAAAGCCGGGATGCAAACCACCCAAATGTCTTCAGACACCACTGGGAGCAAAATAATTTAGAATCATTGCTTCTCTCATGGAGGCAGTGGTTGCCTCTCTGATTAAAGCTTGAGCTGTGTTGTGCACTGAGGAAAGAATAAATGTCTAAAAGATGTAGTAAAGAAAATTACAAAAGATTTCAAACTGAGAATCCTGCAAAAAATAACATAGGAACCGGACGGCATCTTCTCAAAATTATATACTGCCATGGAGAAAAACACCGCTACGCTGCACTCTTTAGGGTGTATTTGTGTGTGTACACGAGGAGAGAGGGAGCAGAGAAACCCCCTGACCCAGGCGGTTTCAGTTTAGCCCCGTTGCAAAATGTAGGTGGTTTATTATATTTTTGTCTCAGCAGAAAGGAAGCAAAAGGCCTTTACTGGGAAAGCTGTGAGGTCTGCCCGTCCCGTGAGCTGCAGATGCTCAGGAAGCCGAGGCGCTGGTGCGGCTTGTGCATAGGAAGTGCTGCCCTCCCTGCACCCCCCCTCGCCCCGACCCCCAGCCCCTGGCCCCTGGCCCGCGCCACTGCGCCAACCCCTGCCGCTTATCTAAGGTATGGCCGGCTTCCTTGTACCCTGCCTGGTGTGTGGCAACCTGCCACTGTTTAATTGCATAACGAAGCATTTGCATAAGAGGATCTTAAGAAAGGATCAAATAATTAACAGCGAATAACCGCCACTGCGTGTTTTGACAATCTGAACCCGGACAATAGTTATGGGGGGAAAAAAACAGCGCGAGAGAATCTGTTTCCTGAAACAGTGCACAGCTGATTTAAATCCCATGTCACTTTTCTCAGCCAAAGACTCGGCCTTAATTAGTCCAGACCAAACCAGCTGGGGCTTAATCATTGGCCTATTTTAGGAGTCATTCTCTAATCTTTGGGGATGGGCTTTTATCTAATGATGGGTTATCTTTCACAAGCCCAGGGAAAAACATGGCTCCTTGCTGTTGCAACCTCTTGCACATCTTCTTGATCCTGGCCCAGCGCAGTCTGATGTGCCCCCATGCCATCCCTCACCACAGGACCAAAGTGATGCTTGGATGGTCTACTGTGAATATATTGCACTAAAGAGACCCAAGCATGACTTGGTCAAGTACAGTTCTGTACCAAGAAAGCGATACAGAAACTTGCCCAGAGTTGGGATCAATTGCAGAAGGCATCAGGAAGGTCTTCTGCCTCTGAAGTAGCTGTAGATGTGAGCTGCCCCTGCCCCTGCTGAGAGCATGTACGAGCACAGGGGACATTTAGCAGGAAATCTGGCTTTGCTGTTAAAGCACCACGGTGGGGTGAGCAAGCGAAGGTTCCCTTTGATGTCCCCACCCAGGTGACAGAACTGGGGACAATTTTATTAATTTCTTTGTATCACCACTTCCTAACCTCTGTAAGAGAAAGAATAATATCCCTAAACTTGTGAAATTAGGCAGGTGAGTTTTCAGGCAGCTACAAGACAGACTGAAACCCTGGTACAGAAGACATGTTGGAAATAAGAAGATATCTCATACATGGCCATTCATAAAGACTTGTCCGCTACCATGTTACAGCAACGTCTATTTGCAAAGCAAAAAGTATTTCTCTTTGCAGAAGGAGCTTTAGCTCCCACAGTTATAGATAGTCACTGCCAACTTGTAGCACGAAGGAGAAATGCTCTTTTCTGCTGATGAAGTCCAAGTCTTTGGATGGGGTGGTCAACGGAGTCCATTGGTAGGAACGCAAAATATTCCACTTGGGAACCCACAAGCACGTATCAGTTGAGCCTCCTGACATCACAGTCGCATCATCCATGACATTTGTCACCTGAGGCTCTGGCAGAGGACCAGCATACATTTGGGAGCCTTCTGCAGCCTTTTGGGAGGGGTAGGGAGAACTCCACCAAAAACTAACGCAGGATGCTACCCTTGCCTCACTGTGAGGCGGGAGCCATGTGCTGAGGTCTGGCCGGTGGCGCTGGGCAGGATGAGTACTCCTTCCTGGATATCCTAAAGTAGCACTCAGGCGTATAAAGACAACGTTCTGTTGTTATTCATCATCCATAATAAAATGGCATTAAGTCAGAGCCTGCTATTAACTCTTTGGTGGCTGGACTCAGATTCTTCCAGCATGAGTTACACGCTAATGCAAAATGCATTATGCTTTTATGGTAAAATCCCAGCGACTGCACCAAGAGGTTAATTAAACTGGAGAGAAGAAAATAAAGAGGCTTTTAGAATGAATTATTCAGGAGATCATTAAAAATCAGGCACACATGAGAAGCATGATACTTAGAAATCCAAAATGTAAACACACATTCCTAGCTTAATGTAAGATTAAGAAAATAAATAGAAGTTATCTATGCATTGCTACTATCTATTGTTAAACAGCAGAGTTAGCCTGCGTACCTTTAACAACTGCTTTTAATTGTGAAGGTGAGATGGATGCTCTAAGGGGAGGTGTATCAGATCCCAGACGGCTCCCTCACTCTGAGCTGACGGCTTGGGTCTCCCTTCCTCACGGACCTCCTCCTCCCCACTTCAGCTAACTCAGGTTGGGGTACAGCGATTGCAAACTGGGCCCTAAGTCTAGTGACACCGAGTCACCAGGTGCCACGATGCTTGGGGCACTGCCTGGCAGAGGGGTCGTGGGGTGTGAGCACTCACCACCTGCCATTGCCCACCCTCATTTTCCCTGCTGATCCCTTGATCATGTAGACTCAGATGTTCGTGCAGCCTGATGGTGCTGGCTGCTCCACGACGAAGAGAAGTAAAACATCTGGAAGCCCGGATTTTCGGGGCGGGGAGTGGGGGGAGGCAAAGAAAGCAGCGGCAGCCTCCCTGCCTGGGCTCGGGTCACGCGGCGTGGCTGTAACAACGGGACCATTTCTCTTTCTTTCCTCTCATCTCTCTGCTCTCAGAGCTGGTTTTGACTGAAGTTCACCAGTTTGACTCTACACCAGACCCCCCCAGTGTGTGAGTCACCTCCTGAGCTGTCAGCTGTATGAGAAGTCTCAAACACAGATGTTTTTTCTCTGAGAAGGCGTTGCTTGACGGATGCTGGGGAGATCAGCAGATTCACCAAGACTGGACCTTGTGGTATTTTCTGAACACTGAATGCTTTATTTGTCTCCTCTTGTGAAGCTGTGGTGCTGCCACTGGGATTTTCAGCTGTACAACTGCCATTTTACACTTTGAAGAAACAACAAATGCCTGAATTAATGTGAACTTTCTGGGCCTGAGTCTCATAGCAAGTCTCCGCTGGGGCAATGAAAAGTGAGGTTATAGTATGTATAAATTATACTGATGCCCCGTTTGCAGTCCCTTTACACAGTCAGAAAGATATCAAAAAGTACATAAACATTAGGCCTCCAGTCTAGATTACATCTATTCGAGTCAGGCAGGAGATGGAAGGAATTTGCAGTGATAAAACATGGTGCTTATCTCTGGCTCCGTGAGACCCTTCATCTTGAGCTCTCTTGAGGTGCAGCCTGCAGATCATTTTTAAAGCTGTAATGGAGGGGGAACAGGCCAGGATGATGCTGTATCGCTGTCCCTTCCTGGAGCAACTCTCTGCAACACTTCTCTCTCTGCATTTAACAGGAGGATTTGTCAATACAAACTCTTGCATGCAATTTCTTTCCATTATTATCTAGCTGAAAACAATTTATTTCTTTACCTTAAAAGCAATTAATTCTCTTCTATTTCCATTGAGAAATGGCTATTCTGGAGATGAAAAGATCCTGTTTTCTCCAACTCAGCTCACATATTTGAAGAAAAATACTGCAAAACATTTATTTGAATTCTTCTGAACAGATTGGATTTCAGATTGAAGAGCAATTAGAGAAGAAGGCTTGGGGATCCTAAGGATGTTATGAACTCTTGTCCCAGTGTGGCAGTCCGAAACTACAAATGCTTCAGGCATCTATGTCAAGTCTTTGCCATCATGAGGGAGGCATTCTTGTAAGGTCAGCTGCTGTCATGAGATATTTGCTGTGATCTTCCCTCTTAAATAGATTAACATGGGCACTTCCTCAGCCTGGATTTGGCCAGGATAAAGAGCAAGAGGGATAAGTTTCTAGGATAAGCCTGAACCCAATGTCTCCAATGTGAGGCTTTAGGGTTTAGCCTTCTCTGATTTATGATAGTGCTCCATGATGTTTCACAAAATCTATACTCAACAGAAGAATATTTACCTACTACTAGAGAAAAACCTCTCCATCAAGCCAGAGACATGAACTTTGAGTTTTGAAGAGTCTTTCTTTCTGATCACCTTTTCTGATTTTATCTGTCATTTGCAAGATGAGCCTTGTGCTTGAAGCCAGCTAACACATAGTCCCTGCTATGATGACCAACACTGCCATCTGGGAGGCAAACCACTAAGTGCCAAATAACCTCCTTGGAAAACACGCTTTTTGCTCCTAAGTTCAGACTTCTTTCCTGACGGCAGCCACGCCGGCTCGGCAGCCGCTGCTGCGGTGCTGGCAGGCTCCAGTCGCTGCTGCGTAACCAACCGTCCCGCGCAGGGTCCAGCTGCCACGCAAGGCACCCGGGCAGCCTGAGCAGCTGCATGCGTGGGTAGGGAGGATTTACGGGAAGCATTTTGGTGGCCGCTGCCTGGGCTCCTCCCTGGTGAGCTGAGTGAGGGGGAGCGCCGAATTGCCAGACTTTCCAGGTCTGCAAGCGAAAGCGGTGGACGGGGGGAAAGGGGTCTTAGCTCTGGATGAGCTCCCCTAAAACTGCCACTCGCCCCCCCAGCCCTCACTTCACACTAACAAAGTGGTTGTTTTGCTCCATGAAGACCTGCACCTCAGAGTTGTTTCCGAAAAGGAGCCTGGCTCCTCTGCCAGCCTCCCTGTGTCCTGCCCAGCCTGGCACAGCCCACTCCTCCATCTGCTCTTGCTGCACTTACCCTGCCTGTCACCTCGCCCCACAGCTTCCCAAACACATCCCACTTTTACACGGCTCCCCCCACAAATTCTTTGGCAGGTGTGAACTGCTGATTCACATGCACCAGCCTGGTCCTAGAAAGCATTTCCTCCAGGCCATGAACAGCCAGGAAACGCAGATAGGCAATTTTAGGAGCATAACTAAATCTCTGCAATCTCAGTCACCACTAGCTTTTACACATCTTAACCCAGTAATATTTGCCTAGTGTGGCGGATACCTTCAGTCTATGCAATGCTTCTGTGCCTGTTATCTTAAGACTCCTTGGTCTAGCGAGGGCAGGGTACAAAGCACTCCGTGAAAATATGCCCTAGGATTTATTTTTGAAGGGCACAGTCATCTACATTCCCTGCTATTGTGGCTTTAAATGCAGCTGTCTCACAAATGTGCAGAATTTTTTCGCTCTTCCTCCGAAAGAAAAAAGGCAAGTGACACGACATGTGCTGTGTGCCAGGGTTTGTTTTACAGGAGAGGATAGGGACATGTGCCAGGACAAGGTGTCACCATTTAACTAACTTTCCTGAATATTCAGATGAAGCTGGTGGCACATCAGCTCCCTGCTCGCTCTTGGCATCAAGCTGTCCTGCTCGGTAGCTCCCCGTCTTCCGTTCGTTGGCTGCCGAGTTGTCTAAGCTCATTTGTCCCCTCAAGACGGTGTGAGCCACACTCACACTGTTTTTTCTGTTGAGGCTTAAAATCTTAAAATGAGATCTTAAAAGACTTAAAAAAACCTTTTAGCTATTCTTTTTCACTGGTGTCTGCTGTTAGCATGGTGTGGTAGTGAAGCTAAAACTTTATGCCTCCTTACAGCACCAACTATTGCAATGGCCATGGGGATGATGGAGTTTGATGGAGAAAGGGTTGAAATTCAGTCCCTGAAAGAGTGTTTTGTTTGTTCTCCTTGTGGGAAGACAATCAATCCAGTTTGCAGCCCAAGTGAGATGGACTTGTCTCGCTCTTCTGAAGTGTGGGTTTCCCATGGTGGTGACTCAGTCAGGTGCAGAGCAGTGGATGCGGGATGCACTTGAACACGTTAAATTGCAGCCCAGCTGGCTCTAAGCTCTTTTGGTGTGCAGCGTGGTGGCCACAGTTGCACAACAGATGAAGTTCCACCAGGGAGAGGTGTCTGCAGCCACTGAGGGGCTGAGGATGCACCTTCCCCTGAAACAGCTCTGCTGGGGTGACTGCCGGTGGCACTGCAGCCGAAGGCTTTGCTGGAGCCAGGCTGCCATGCCAACATAGCCGCTCTCCCCGGTGGTGATGGCCAGGCTCTTCTCTCTGACAGCTTGGTGATGGTGTGAAACAGCAGCAAGCATTGGGGACCACACAAGGCAGGCTGCTCAACATAGGATTTGGAAGATCATCACAGTGCCAATGAACAATATGGGTTTCTCTGGGAATCCCTTTTAAACTGGGATAGCAGCCCCGTTGCTGGTGTGCAATGGGTTATATAAATAAATGCTAAAAAAAAAATGCTGAGAGCTCATCCAGTCTGTTTTTCTACCTCCATGCAGGATCTGCGATTCCTAATCCATTTCTGGGAGATATTTGCTAACCTGTCCTTAAAACCCTCCAGGATGACGTTTCCACAGGCTCCCACATTACTACTGCAGTACTTCACTGTATGAGTAGAAAGTAAGGAATAAAGTTTAACCTCAGTTTCCTTGGCTGATATTTCCTGTCCTAATCACAAGGCATTTGGAAAGTAGTTTTATTTTGGTACCTTTTGCAATGATCTTTTATTTGGCATTTGTTTGCCATTTAAGTAAGCTAAGCAAAAAATCTCTATGAAGAAGTACAGTTAAGAACCAGTGTGCACATGCAGTAGTACCGTCGGCACAGTTTGGAGGCGGTGGGCTTGCTGCATTTCAAACTGGCTCTAAATGAAGTTTCTGCCATTCCTGCATTAACTTGTCTGCTTTGGGTTTGCTATTCAGACTGATGATCAGTATTTTGGGGAAAAAAAATACTCTGTGACCACTGAATCCCTCCTGTGCAGTAGCAGTCCTTGCTCAGCTGCCCGGTTGGCAATGTGCGGGGAGCACAGGGGAAGGGGGAGAAGATCTTGCCACTGGCTACAGTGCCTGCTCCTTGTCTAAAGGAGACAGTTGTGGAGAGCACATGAGTCAAAGGAGCCCTGAGGATGCAGAAATGCCTTGAGGGAGCCCGTAGCCAAGGCTCACCTCTCCCCAAACTACCACCAATGTGAATCTAGAATAGCTTTGAAACAAATTTCGCTTACCTTAGTATAATCCAGCTCTTAGCATACCAAATGTCCTTCTTGGTGTTAAATAGATACCTGTAATTTCACAATAAATGGTTCCTCCACAGTGCTGTGTGGGCTTGTAGGAGAGACATGAAGGTCTAATACCATTCAGTATTTGTAACAATAATGAAAAGGGATGTCCAATGCACTGAAGGACAAAAGAGAAGCTTCACCTCCTCTATTCCAGTATTTATAACTAAATCATGTATTTGAGCCATGTGAAAGCAACTTGCTGGGCAAGATGTAGCATCTACAGAGAAATAGCACACGATCCTATCCATAGGGTCAACATCACAACGCACAAAGAACTTCCTCCAGAAAATACGTTGTCATAATTCTGGCATTTCTGATCTTTTGCATGCATGAGTTTGCCATCTTTATAATGCCATTTGTTAATGTGGGGTTGTGCACATGAAAGCAAGCCATCGTTTCAAAGCATGAAGGCAATAAGTTTTCTTGAGGGACATCATCTCTTTTCAGTAAGGAGGGCAAACATTTCCTCTCTTCCTCCAGACTCTCTCAGAATTTGTTTGGAGAAGGTGGACCTCTACACTGGAAAATAACATCCCCAAACTCACTGAAATTCAACAGTCTTTTAAGCTACTGAAAACAGATATTAAAAATACAATTCTTTAACAGACCCAGTAAAAACTTATGCTGTGGGCTCTAACTGTACTTTGGAGAATAAAATCAAGTCTTCAAATTTAGGAAAAGTGGAAAAAATCACCTTAAAACATAAGTATCATGTTAATTGCTAATTGTTGCATGGAGTCAATGCAGGTGGGACTGGGAAAGCCAAAAATTCACTAATAAGAGAATTCACTAATAAAGGCTGCGAAATCATAACAATGGTTTCAAAGCATGAAATTAAGAAGACAACATCTGTGTCCTTTTTAATCAGTCCAGAAATGTTTTAATGCTCCCACAACACCTTTCCAAATCCTCTTTTTTCCCAGGAACTACAGCTCCAAGAAAAAAAGTCAGAAAATTTAATCCATGTATTAGGAGATTCACAATAAAACTGAATTTTTTTACATTACTTATGATGGTGGATGTCTGCACTGTAGAACACTGGAGTAGATTGATTTTTAATAACCAGCTACTGATTACCTCCCATGCCTTATATACCCATGTGATAGGAACATTAAAAAAGCAGTATCTTGCTACATTTCAACCTCACACGCTGCTGAAGCACAGCTTGCAGTCATAGCTTTTCAAGAAGTGCTGCACAAAATTAAGCCTCTAGGCTGTTTGTTGTACACAACCCCTCCAAAAGCTGATATAATAGTTCCGAGTCAGCTTGAGAGAGGGAGCCAAGAGAGAGATGCAGTATCTTAATAAATATTTCAGTGCATGTTTTAATTAGTATACAACTTAGCAAATAACACATGAAATATTTTTGAAAATCTTTGAAATAGAAACCTTCGAGTAGTAAGTGTTGCTGTTTTCTTCTTGACAACCTCCTCCTTCTCCTCCCCTTTGCTGAGATCGCAGATGTTAAATACAAGATCTTAATACAATATTTACATTCCTGTTCTTTAGCACAGAAATACAGACTTTTCCAGGCACTGAGTCTCATACAACACCCCCATCCTAGGATCTTGTTCATGTACCTCCCTGGAGGACATCCTTCTTACAGGAGCTGCATGGCAGGATCCTCCAGTGGAGGTATTGATGGAGACTTGAGAGTGTTGAATGAGCCGTAAGGCACAGGTGCTTGCAGTGGGATTTTGCTAGGACAATATTTAACCCATTTGCATCTTTTGGAATTCTTGAAAAGTGGAAAGCAAGTGGAGAGGTGCTGTCTCGGCCCAACATGTGAAGAACCACGCTCAGGTTCATGTGTGCCACAAGACCGGGTGTGTGTCTGTGCATGAAAGCATGAGGCAGGCACACAGAAAACTCCACTCTCAACCCTTCCACTACTCCTGAGTCAGAAATCTGCAACAGAGCCATGCAGAAGTGCTAAGCCCTGTCCTACGTATTTCTACAGACTTTTTTTTGATGCGCTGATGCTATTAGCTAAAAGAGCAGAAGACACTCACGTTAACAGGATGTTAGAAGGGATCTGCTCTTCTTGGGTCTGGGCCAGTCATAGGGGTGGTGAATAAGCTGTGTGCTCCAGGAAAGCTACTGAGCATCTTCAATTCCTGCTTGTCCTCTTTAGAGCATGCCTTACATTTGGCTATATTTATAAATCCCTGTTTTAAAAATAGCTGGTTTCCTTCCTGACCGGGACACATAAACAACATTTATTGGCTGTCCTGCATGTTTTACATTTTGTTTCTCTAGTCACGTTCTCATTAAGTAAATGTGTAGGTATAGGGTGGCAGAGTAGTCACCTCCAGAGAGACCGTGGTCCTGTTTCTGGGAACTGATTTGTTCATGTGTCAATACAGTCACTTGCGTGTGAATAGTACTCATATAAATAAAAGACTCTGCACAAATATCTATACAAACAATTGCATGAAGGCAGGTGAAGAGGATGCAGGCATGGCTGAATGAATTGTGAATCCTTGGGAGAACAATTTTCCATTAATCACCCAACTCCATCCACTCAATACTTTGCAAAATGTGTGTCAATGGACAGGGTAGTGCTACACGACTTACCCTCCTGTCACATGCTCTAATGTCAGCACCCTCTGACCACCGTTCTTCAGCCCCAATCTAGCAGTATCCCTGCAACCACCAGTACGGTCCTAACACCAGGTGTCAGCACCAATTGACTTCTGCCCAGAACCGTTCAGTCTTGGTTGTTTCCTAGTCACAGGAGGATGCAGTCGCTGTGCCACTTACAGTGTGGCCCTCAGCTTTGCAGGGCTGGCTTGAAATAGGGGGCTGGTCTCTGGTGTGCCAGGCACCATGTGGTACAACTCCATTGAGCTGCTCAGGATCACCAAAGTGTTCAAGCTTTGGTGCCTCTGTGCAGAGCTGGGGCCATGCAGCATGGGATCACCATCACCAGCCGTGGGCCCGATGGGAAGTCCTACAGCAAGCTCCTGATTGTCCCATTAGGAAGCTCTGTGGTTTCTCTTGACTCGAAGACTTGCTCAGCCCAAACGTGTCTAAAAGCATTATTTTAATTTCCCATACATTGCTGTCAGTCAGAAGTGATTATTGAACCAACTCATCTTGATTCTTCAGCACTGTGGCTACTCTGCGCTCTTTTACCCCCAAATAAAGCATGCACAGTATGCTCCTGTTCTTACCCAGCTCTTAAATGTTGTATTACTTCTGGGAGGGGAAGATAGTTGAGAAGGAGGATGAGCAAAACGATAACATTGAGGTCTGTGGTGAGACGTCACTTCAATTTTGATTAATTTGCAGAGCGACCCAAGCTTGGTGCCCCAACCCAGAGAGCTTGTAGCGGATTCAACAGCCCAGGCACAAACTGTCCCTAAAATTTGAGAGGAGGGGAAACAGGCTTAGCTGTTCCTTAAGCTCGTGTATGTACCTTTGACATTTTTTTAAAGCAAAACTGTTATTGTGGCATAAAGATTCTCACTAACTTAAGATCTGGCAATAGGCAGGCTCTACCCTTGGTAGAGCAGTGCGGATTTGCACCACTCCAACCTCAGATTTCTCGTTAAAAATCTGACATGTACCAAGAAATATGAGGATCCGCAATAGATATTGTTTACTTGTTTGTAATGTTTTGGGAGCAAAAGGGAATTGCGATGGATTCAGTACAATTTGAATTAAAAAGCCAGATGAAGCCTCACAGGCCTTTCAGACTGATAGCTAATCCCTGTGACAATGGCTATGAAATGAAATGATAGTTTCAGGGCTAGTTCCGTTTGCTTACTTAGCCCAAAAGCCTTGTTAATGCCTATTAAAATGAAATGCAGTTAACAACAGGCTCTCCTGTTTGTGGGCTGTCAAGATAATTTCCATATAGCTGCCCTGTCTTCCTTGTCATTGTTGGCCAAGGGTTAATTCACTGCAGGAAAAAGTGCGACAAAATACATCACTTTAATGCCTTTCTTCTGTAAAGATGAAGCAGTAGAAAAGGAAAAGTAACAACTGGGAAAATGTTAAGATCCGGAATTTTTTATGTAAACTTGTCAGCCGGTCCTGACGTCTGTAGTAATAAACACTAGACAATAAACAGTGAGGACTTTTCTTAAACCTCTATAATGTAACAAGTTTGAGACGGAAAAAAAAATTGTTCAAAGGCTTTTTCTGAATGCATTTGCATTTCCAGGCTTTGTTGTGTTATCTACCTAAAATGAAGCAGTTGCTCCTTCACCACTTAACCCTTTACAGAGCACTCCTCAGCACCGAAGCAGAGTCCTGTGGCTGAGCTTGACAGAAGTTGTCAGAAACTGTGATAGCCTGACTGGTAAAATCCTGGCTTTTTGGAAGCTTTGTGCCAAAATCATCCCAGGCTTTTTGAGTCTGCATTTCATCCTCCATTTATTTCTTTCACCCCTGTAGTCTTTTTCTCCCGCACTCCTGTATTTTGTGCTGAACTGAGGCTCTCGATAAACCAGTATTTCCAAAACTGCCGGTATTCCTTATCCTCTCCCTAATCCCAGGGCTGCGCGTCCCAGCTGTCCTCCCCCCATACTGAATCTCGTCATACTTCATATAGCCTCAGCCCCTGAGCGGTTCCTGTTTTCCGAGTCCATGTCCTA
Source organism: Balearica regulorum gibbericeps (assembly GCF_011004875.1). Taxonomy (NCBI): domain Eukaryota; kingdom Metazoa; phylum Chordata; class Aves; order Gruiformes; family Gruidae; genus Balearica; species Balearica regulorum. Next base: position 52,057,676 of record NC_046187.1, on the reverse strand, counting down.
CCGAATAAAAGGCAAAGGATCTCTACACCGACATTTGCTTTTCCTATTATTAACCAAGACAGGCTGCTAATGCTTGGGCAGCTTTTGCACCAAATAAACCAAATGAATGAATGAAACGTTCAGAGGCCCAGATGTTTTCAGAATAAGATGGGGTGTTCGGTTCACACAATTGTTCTGCCTTTTTTTTTTTTGTTTTGTTTTCCTGCATGGTCCTTTCCTGTGGAGTGTAGGATATATTAACTTGCAGCCGCAGAGTACTTGAAACGCATCTACTGGATCAGCCTAGTACATCAGTGAAAGATGGCTAACAGTCTTCCTTTTCCTGTGCAGCTGTTGTTTGCAGAAAGGGATAATTTTTAAGTTGATTTATTTACCTTAAACTTTTTTTTTTCCTTCTTCTCTTAATCAGTGAACATCAGCATGCTAATTGTTACGAGTAGCTTTGAAACAATGAATAAACCTCATTGATACAATTAGGATTTTAATAGAAAAACATCCTTGACTCGCAGGTGGAAATCTAAGGACTTTTGTCCTCAGGAATGTTGATATCACAGAGTTCCCAGTTAAAAAAAAAAAAAAAAAAAAGAAAAAAAAAAAGAAAAAAAAAGAAAAAAGAAAAAGAAGAAAAAAAAGGAAAAAAAAAAGAAAAAAAAAGAGAGAAACAAAGGTTCATATATTTGGTTAGAAAAAAAACCCCAAGCAAGTTCTCAATTTGGTCTTTTAATGTAAGGGGTGAAATGTATTTATAGTTTTCATGTTTTTAGTAAATGCCTACCTGCTGTAAATTATTGGTCATGCTCTCTTTAAACTGCCCACCGTGCCAAAATGGAGTGGCCTCCACCAGCAAAGTGCTTTGGCTGCAGAAGGTGGGCTCGGGAATCCCCCGAGCCATTCAGCAAGGGCACAGAAACCATCAGGACAGGTACCACTGCTGCCCCGATCCTGAGAATCAGCTCCTGCAAACACACCACTGTCATTTCACAGCAGGTAAAACTTCTTTTTGCCTTCACAGGTCAGGAAAACTGAGCCTCATTACTGTCTGTAAAACACCTGGCTGAAGTGCTGCCTCCATCCACAGTACAAAGTGCAGGGGCACTTCGGGAGCAGGTCAGGCACAGCATCACATCCCGACTATACTGTCCCTAGTCTTCCATTTACTAGTGCTTCCTGCAAAGCTCCTCTTTCCCATCCACTGTTGGGGGTTTTTTTTGTTTGCTTTGGGGTTTTTTTTTGGTTGGTTTTTTTTTTTTTTTGGTCTTTCTGTCTTACTGGGGGAGTGCTGCCTCTCTGTGGCAACAGCTTGTATGCAAAGAGATTCTGCAAAATCCCCCTGCCTGCAGCCTGGGAAACCTGCAAGGGCGTTACTACGCTCTTGGGACAGTTTTTATGAACTTGCAACAAAACATTGGAAAGCACCTAAGCAGCTCCTCATTGTGCTTTGAGGATCTGAGGGCTTGCGCATTGCCTGGTTATTAACCAAGGAGGACTGCCCCGCATTGTGTATGCCACCAAGACACGGTATGCGTGAGCTTCACAAGTATGAAGAGGGATCGAGACACACGTGGCATTGAAAGCAGACAGAAGAGAGTGAGCTGAAAGTCAGAGTTCAGGTTCCGTGTGACTTTGGGCGAGAGCAGAGGAATGGCTGTGGTATATCTGCAGAGTGGAGAGGGGGGCAGGAGTAGTGCACGGCCACCAGCCAAGCCTGCTCCAGAAATGAAGCAGCAGAGACTCCCCTAAGGGGCAAACCTTGCTTTGCAGGCTCTGACCTACAGAGTGGAAATACAAAGCCCACGCCTAGGCACCTACCCTCCCATTTTGTGTAGGGGGAAAGTGAGGTACCTCAGAATTGCAACCCAAACCCAACTTTGCACACATTGGGGAGCAAAGTTTGGGAGATGAACTTTCATTCTGGCAAGCCCACCAAACACTTTGCTTTGAGCACCTCAGTCTTATTTTGGCTGTAGCCTTGAACCTCTCTGGGGCTATAAAATTGATAAAAAGTTTTTTGGCAGCCTGAGATCAGAAAAAACATTGATACTCTGGTGAGGGATGGGGTCTCCTTTCGCCACCCACTGCACCACGTTTCACCAACAGATGATTTCGGAGCAACTAGACCAGCGAAGGGTCAACATTTTGCTATTGCAAGAGAAACCCTCCCCAGCAACCAAAGCTGTTTTGGCTTTTAACGTACATCTGCCTTACAGGGATGAGTTTGGCTGTAAACAGATATAAATCAACTTTCCACCGAAGTGTCTTGCGTGGGAAAGTGCCCAGACATCACGATGGAAAGGCTTCTCAGGAAACGCGTCCGTTCTGACATCTCACTTTGTCAGTGCCACACCACTTCTTGCCCTCTGGCCTCAGGGGCTTCTGGGGAGATCAGGCTGCTGTGACCCATGGCTCCTGGGCAGGCGATGCTCGCCGTCTCTAGCACGCTAACTTCAATTATCAAACTACAGAGACTGATAATTATCGGAGGGGTGGGAGAGAAGGCCCAGTCGAACAAAATATATCACTGCTTCTGCTTTTTAATGCTCTTGATTGATCATTACTGGCAGGATACAGCAAGCCCAAGTGTGACCTTCTCCCACAAGCCAGTTTTTATAACTTCAAAAGGAAAAAAAAAAAAGGGAAAAGCGGTTAATTCTCTGCTAATAATGAATGGCCGCTGCTCCGTGGCCTATGAAAGGCAGGACTGTCTGCGGCACAGCGGGTGCAAGGACTTGGCAGCAGCCGCCAGGACCCTTTATCTGTTTTCCCCTCTCGGAAGAAGGAAATCTGCTGTTTTTCCCTTTCCTGTTTCTTTGCTTGGGGAAATCTGTTACTTCCACTGAGATTTACATCCTGATCTAAGTAAATCTCTGAACTGCTCTCTTTAGCATTTCACTCAGGGAAGCTCCTCACTGAGAAATGAGGCTTTCAGGAGCATGGGATAATGTTTCTTATTCATCTGACATTAGTAACCTATGAGGCAGCGCTCATCAAAGAATTGCTTAGGTCTGTCCATGCTAGAGTCACGCAGTGTTACTCACAATATGGGGTGATTTTCCTTAATTAAATCTCTTGATATTGTTTAAAACAATGGCCTAAATATGCTAATGCTGTCTGTCTAATTCTACTTGTTTCTTAAAACAAAATTCAGCCAGAACTGAATATTGCTTTAGGTATACTTCTTAATGTATGTCACATAAAAAAGAAGTGATGTATGTAAATATCTGCATTCTGTGCAGACCAGTAGTGATAATATTGTAATTCCATGATCATAGACAGTTTAATAATGCTTAAATTATTCACTGCCAGGATGTAAAAAATTCAGGAGAGGAAACAGAGAAAGAATGTTTCCAGATTCAGAATATGCACACACACATACATATATATATATGTGTAACCTGTGGTCCTTGGTTAATTTAGTTCACCTATAAATGGTTTGTGTTTTTTTTTTTTCTTTTTTTTTTTCTTAAAGCAGGGTACAAATGACAACTATCTAAGAAAAAAATGCAGTTCTTTTACAAAGAAGCAGCTTTGTCATCAGCCTCTGACCACAGAGCATCTCTACTTCAGGTCTCAGGCAGGTCCCACCATCAAAAGACAGAAAGAAGGGGATTCTTGAGAAGGGGCAGCGAGGATTCCTGCTTACGCCTGAAAGCCCTATGAAAGGAAGGGCCAAGCAAAGGAAGGGTGAGCTTCAGTTAGTAAGCAACTAAGTACAGACCTATGAAGAGAAAAACCTAATTGCTCTTTACTGTTAATGAGTCTCCTGCACATTGGTACAGCTGCTCCTGGGAACCACACAGGTGTTTTGGGAAGCACCTAATGCTGGGCAGCCTCCCCGGGGCTGGGTGTAGTCAGCGGGCAGCGTCTTCTTCGTCCCACCCCCAGACCCACGTCCCTATGCTTAGGTTGCAGGCGCTGCCGCCCAAGTGCCGTCTGCCTTCCCCTTCCTTCTCCCGCTCCTGCTCACCTCCTCCTGCGGCGACAGGCCAGCGGAAACCCAGGGAGCTGGGGAATGTGGCCCCAGCCCAACATGGGCCTCACCAGGGTGGCACTACCATTCAGAGTGGGCTTTGCTCTGGGGAGATGCTGATGACTTGTCAATCACACTGCGCTAGCTCTGAAGTGAAGGCATGCCATGAGCGCTGCTGGAGAGACAGGTTTTTCTCAGTGCCTTGTAAATAATTGAATTCTGATGTTCAGGCAAGTCCTTTAGTTTCCTCTGTTTAAACCCTCTGGGAGTTTTGTTGTTGTTCTCAGGCTGTCTCATTCCTGTTCCTGTCAGTAAGCAGTAGAGAAATCCACTCTTTCTGAAAAGCTTTTGCTTTGGCGCTTTATTGGTTGTTGCTAATAGCATCTTCTTTATTATTCTTGTAACAGTTGTACCTGGTCACCTTGAGGAGGGACTAGATATCTGGACCATGTTCATCTCACCTAACATGAGACATTGACCACAGTGGTAGCTGCCTACACCTGAACTTGGTGCCCAGGTGCCCATCCTGCCAGAGGAGATTTCGTCAGCTGAGATCTCGTAATCAATCTGGCCAAATCTAGTCAACTGCTTTAGGCAAGAGTAATTACTCTCTGTGTGACTCTAAAGGGTGCGTAGTTGCCAAGCTGGAATGTAGATGTGCCTCAGAGGCACCTAAAGTCAGGTAAGAGTCATCTCCCTCTTATTACTCTGCTGTATATAACAATCACCTGATTGCTGACCCAAGCATTGTAAAATCAGAGCTTTGAATCTGCTGTATTTACTGAAGGTTTTTTAATGCTTGAGAATTGTTTGTTTGCTTAAACATGCTGAAGGGCAGCGCAAAACTCGCCAAGCAACTTAAGTTTGCATTGTAGGAGAAGCAGTGGCAGTCCCCTGTGCCAGTTTCCTGGTTTTGGCAGTTCTGTGGTGCTGCTCGGTTCTACTGGACTCTGTTGTGTTATTCTAGATCTCCAAAATATGCTACAGTGTGTGGGAAAGTTGTGAGAGACTCCTAGGGCTTGTGTTTATCTCCTTGCTGCAGAGTAGCAGCTGAAAAGCTCCAGAAAAATGGCAGTGAAACTGGCTGCCAATAATTCTTTATTAATTCAGAGAGACTCGGGGCTCTGGTTACATACGCTTATTCAGAAACAATCACTTCACCCCCGTGTACTGGGAGAAGGGAGCACCTGCTGCATGGGGCTGCAGGATTGCAGTAATTCTCTGGTATGAGGTGTTCACATTGTTTGAAAGACAAAAGATGTCGTTTCCAATGTGCTGGGCTTTTTGCTGAAAATGAGCAGTGATCTGCTACCATATCCTCTCTCCTGCTATCTACCCTGTACCCCGTGGAGAACAAGGGCACAAGACTATAGCCTGCATAGACCAGTCATTGTTTCCTTTTCATGGGAAACAAGACTTGTCCATCAGCCAAACAGCATTTGAACATCTCGTATGACCTAACCAGACTTCCTTGCATCACGTGGCTGTGACCCAACCTTCAGGTGCAGAGAAGAGAGAACAATCCCCCAACTCGGGGACACATCCAGAGGAGCAAATTGCCATTGCGGCTACACTGGCTCATGTCTCTGTGCTGAGATACGTGATGCTGGGAATGAAAATTGTGCCTCAGTGAGAAAAGGGGAGGAGAGCTGACTCGCTGCAGCTGGTGGGTCTGCAGGGATCTCAAACGGACCAAACGGATTTTGCCTGCAAACTGAGCGTGATTCTGGGGAAACTCTGGCACCCACTGCAGTGGGACCAGGCTCTTAGTGCCTGGTAGTAACAGCAGTCAGGTCAAATACACCCTGCCGCTTTGCTGAGGTAGGAATTTGGTACTGGATAGTGTGAACGGTGGTTCTCTAACATCTCAGTGGCTTGTTCCAGATACTGTTCATGTTTTGACTGATATCTTCACTAATCATTTCTGAATAAAAGAAATTTCATTCATCTCTTCATCTAACCACTGTTTCTGGAAAGAAAAATGCTTACACGCACTTCTTTCTGGCACATAAATTGATGGGTTACTCCAGTCAGCAGTAACACTCCTTAATGCTACCTGCCTCTAGTTTATAGAAAAACAACACTAGCATATCAGGCTATGATGCTGGTGTAGATTTTTCATTATTAATTAATTCCTGTTTATGCCCAAAGGTGCTAGTAATTTACTGAGGAACACTCACAATTTGTTCCAGCTCAAGGACCCTATTCTTTACAAGAGGGATGACGACGGGTGCTGGCCTGGTCTCGGTACAGGGCTCTTCCCTCCCAAGAGCTCTCATCTGTAATTACAAGAACCTGTAGACACAAAGGTAGGCTACAAACAGGGGAAAAAGCAGTATGGGTTCATTGAAAGGCAGGTAGTGCCACACTAACCCTTTGACAAGACAGCTGATTTTCCTAGGATTTCCTAGGAGATTTGCTCTGTTTTGATTTCAGTGAAGCATCTGACATGGTGCCATACAAGAAATATCAATTAGGAGAGGAGCTATACCAGAACTGTGACCTGCCTAAGAGGCTTGCTAAAGGGGAGATGAAACACAGGCTGCTGAGAGAGGAGAAGCATGACACCACAGGGCAGTCACTAGAAGAGTTCATCAAGGATGGGTCTTTAATTAGTGGCTGCACTACAGCCAGGCAGCAGTGTGGGAAGGCCACTGACAGTGCCATTGAGAGCTCAGGACTGAGCTTTGGTAAGATAGGAGGTAGAGAGGGATTTGGGACTGGCCAGCAATGGGTCCACCAAGGCACCTCCTGTGCCACCAGTTCCTGCACCATCTGTGCTGGGCAGAATGTACAGTGAACATAATCCACACTGGCAGACCATTGCAGACATTTCATATGCTACTCTGAATACCTCTTCCACTTTGGATACCACAAAAGCTTCCAGGTTCACCTGGGATACCAGTGAGCCAAAAGCTGATGGTGCTGCTGGCTGCGGAGGTCTCCTGGCTGCTGGCTTGCCGAGCAGGTGTGTCTAGGAAGATGGAGCAGGACCCATTTTTGAAGGTTGGGAGAGCTCAGGTGACACATCTAGCATTACACAGTCACATTGTAAATGCAGAGAACTCACCCCCAAAGAAGGTCCAAGGGGTTTCTGTGTATGTATGCTACATACAATGTGCAGTAATGTAGATTTTGCATTGATAAATTACATTTCCCCTCAGGTATGTCACAGCAGCAAGGATAGGAAAGAATAAGGGGGAAAACACATTGGGTTTGCTTATATTCTTGTAATAATCCATACACTTGTTCAGGAATTGCAAGCAGCTCTTCATTAGGGTTTTACAGATAATAGCCTGTGGTTTAACCTTGTTTTCTGGTCTTAAACTTTGTTTTCTGATCTTTCTTCAGCAACAGGTGAAGGAAAAAGTATGGGAGGATATAGCAATACCTTCTCTACCTCACTGTAGCCAGAAACGTCAGGAATCCACCAACACACATCCCCCCCACAAGGCAGAGACTTCTTATGTGCCAATAACTCAGTGACACCGCAGCATCTAAAGAAAGGCCTGGAGTAAATGGATACTTTCACGTACCGGTGGATGCTGTCAGGCAATTACTTGCACAGCCTTACATTATCAAGGTCATTGGCACCTCTGCGCTACCTCCTTCCTCCCGAGGAGCAGCCTGCGGCAGCTGGGCAGCCCACGGAGGGAGGGAGGCCTCCAGTGGACAGATGCGCAAAACACCACCGTATTTTTCTCATTTTCGTGTTCTGCTAACATATCCCGTCAGCAAGACGGTTGTCTGTCTGAAAGCGCATCCATTCCCATGGTACTAAAATGTCCTAAAAGCTATTGTGAGCCAAAGGTTTTTACAAACACCTTTTATTTGAAGATGAGGCAAATGAGTGATTTGTTTTTTCCAAAACAATAATCTCTAATTAATAAAATTGTTGATTGCTGCGTAGCTAACAGAAACAAAAGCTAAGACAAATCTAAGATATTTTATTTAAAAAATATGCCTTTTGGTAGACTGCAGAGGGTCCAGTATCTTCCACTCACCAGCAACATTAACAGTAGTTCGTACTCCTATAAGTAAGAGCTCCCCTTTCCAGTGCCACCATCTGTTTCATATTCCTCCTTTTCCCCTGGGACACCCAGTTTCTGCCCAGCAGCTGGACACAACGCAGCCCCAAAAGGCAGCAGCCAGTGCTGTGCTGTGCCTGGGTCTGCAATGTGCATGCATTTATTTCTTTATTGTCTTCCCAGTACCTACTTGTTGCCCAACTGGTAGACCAAACCATACCAAGAACAGCTGATTTCATTCAATGACTTGTCTCTCCGTGGAGATACCCATTTGGGCCTCTTTCCTCCACCCAGTGACTTATTTTCATGGAACATACAAGAATTTCATATCCTTGAGACTGCTAGCCTTCCATCAAACCTGGCCAGCAGGTCCAGAAGTTATTAGTGGGAGACAGACAGTGTGATCACTCACACTTTGTTTCTTAGGAAACCAGCCTAAAAATAAAGTATCATCTCAGTGGAAATCTAAGGTTACCCACCTTCTGCCAGATTGCTTTCAAAACCCTGTTGGACTTGTTATTTCCAGATGCCTAAATAGAGGCATGGGTGATAAATGCCTCTCTTTATCTAACATGGATATTCATAGGTTTAGGTAACTATATCCCTCCTATCATCGGACCATTTCAGCTGTATATTTATGTTTGCCCCCATTCTTGGCAGCTTGTCTGTCATTTATTTCTTCATCACTTCCAAAGTGGATCACTGAAATCTGCTCTAGCTGGAGTTGAGTATAAAAGGCATCCCTTGGAGGTCATGGCTTGTTTAGGATAGAGCTGTCTATCTTTTGCAGGTCATATTGGATAACATATACCACCACACATAAAAGCGAACACATCACTGTAGCCAAATGTCATGCAGCCAAACCTAGTTTTGAAATAGGGAAGCTTTTTAGCTCCAAACTTCTCATTCTCTTTTAATTGCTGATTAATAGACCCAGAACAGACATCTACATAAACCCTTTCTGTTGCTTGAAACAAGTACTTTGGTCACAAAATTGCACCTACATTTAGCTAACATGTTCTTCAGCTAATCTGTCAAATGACACCGTTTTATTCTATCGCTAGAACAGTTAAGCATTATCTTGTATAGAGTGAACTGAAAAATTCAGTGTTCATGAATGTAGGAAGTATGCACGTACATATATACATGTTACATATATTACCACTCCTGACCCAGAGGGCCATCAGTGTCCATGAGCTACCTGGAACTGCCCATACTACTTCTCATTTGACCCTGTACTCCTGTTTTTCTGAGCACCCTGCACTCAAACATCTCTTCACTTGCTGTATTCTGGATTTTCCGCAGCCTTTCAGACTGTCTAGCCCACCCAAGGTGGCCACCCAAGCTCAGCACCAGCTGTATCATCTGTAAGGCTCGGGCAGCCCTTGTGCTGCCCTGGTGCTGCACTGGCGAAGCCTTGGCTGAAGCAGCATCCAGCTCTGCCATGGCTCTTGGAGTAAGGGGTAGACAAGAAGACAGCTCAGGGGAGAGCAGAAAGCATGGCAAAGAGGTTCTGCAAATCCCACCGGGTAGGACGGATTGTAAGATTTACATTTGCTTTGTGCAGAGAAAAGGCAGCGGAGGAGGCACATCCACCAACAGGCAAATGTTACAACAGGGACAGCACTGGTCAAATGCCTCTGTTTTTTCCAAGGCAGGACAAAAAGAAGCCACCTACATTTGCAAGAAACAAACTGAAGCTAGACTTGAGAGCAAACTGCCCGAGTGAAAATGAGTAACCACAGGGGAAAGGCTGGCCAGAGAGAGTATGAAATTCCTACCTTTGGAATAGGGATGCTCTGGATGTTTTCAGGGATATGTTAAACCAACATCTACTAGGGCTAGCCTAGGTATAATTGAGCCCTTAGGTATTCAGTAAAAGGATCCGTGCTCAGCTCCCTGTTTTGTCTTCCTTCAGCTTTTCTATCCTAAGGAAGGAACAAATACAGAAAGTTGGAGCTGCCATCATTTGTGTTTGGGTATTGGGCAGTCAGTGTGGTCAGGCAGTCCTTTCACGCCCGATGATTTCTAACGACTGAAAAGAAAAGGAAAAGAAGGTAATGCCAAGAACAAAAAGGAGCCTGAGCAACGGTGATAAAATTTTTAAAGGGTGGAATGGGGAAACGTTTGGAGAATTAAGAGTAAATGGAAATAAATTATGTGTGCGGGAACCCTGCCCTTCCGACACTAGATGGCTCTGCAACCCCGGGGAAAACTTGCCTTGCTGGACAGCCTTCCTTCTTTTTATTTTTTTAAATAAAAGTAGCAAAGGGCCGCAATGGTGATGAGAATGCTTCCAGTCTGTCTTTAATAAAGAGGAGCAACACTGCAACTGCAGATTGCCTCTTCTAGATTAAAGAGTTTAATTATTATTGTATTTTGATTGCATATGCTTCATGCTTTATAACGGCCTTTAAAATATTTTATTAAAGGTTATCGATGTAGTGCACAAAAGTATATATTGCAGTGCTATATAGGCAATATAAACTTGGACTAGTTAAATTACATTAGAAAATGAGTTTTAACTACTGACTTACTGTGCTATAGATTATTTGAATGTTAAGTATTGTCATTTATTTTTTCACGTGTGATCCACTTCTGCCTAGTTTTAACAGAGTTGAGGTGGATCTTATAGCACAGTCCATACAGTACTGGCAGAATGAAGTATTTTAGGAAGAATCTCTATTTTAATATCAGGTATGACTGGTTTTACAGAAGGACAGTGAGCGAGCGGTGAGCTGATGTGGTACAAGAACACCAGGAGAACTGAATGCAGTTTGGGTTTGGGGAACTTTAATAACCTGGCTTTGATGCAAAATTTTTAAACAAGCAATACAACTTCATAAATAAACATGTTCATTGCCAAAAAGGTGTATGCTTTTTTGTTTGTTTGGGGTTTTTGTGTAAGTTTTTTACATATATCAGAGAGGTAGAAGAGGATCCACTGAAGTCAGAACTTTTTGGTTTATGTTATAAAGCATCAGTCGTTAGAAAAAGCATTAGCATGAAGGTAGTTTGGTTTTGGAAGAATTTGGTTTCACTTGGCACAGAGACTGCCCTTCTTATCTTTGCATGCTATATTAAGCCACAAAAAACTTCCTCAGATTTTTGTCACTTTCCAGTTATCTATCTGTAATTTTGTTGGTCTCCTGGTAGGGAACTAGTCCTTTATCAATCTATCCAAACCACTGCTGCTAGGGAAGGTGACCTTCCTTTTCTGCTGTTCTTCCTTTGTCACCTCGCTCTGAAAGCTGTCACTGGCTTCCTGTCTCTTGGGGCATCATATCCAATATCTATTTTCTCTTTTTCAGGGGCTTATCTACTATTATCTCTATGTATCCAGGTTGGGTATTTTATGAAGAGGAATTACACAGGCTTGCATAAATGGCTTGTTTTTAAGAAGCTCATTAAATCTCCTAATGCAAATATTTGCCAGTAACATGAATGAGTGGTATCTGAATTTGTTATTTACATTGTGATTTATGAATCAAAGTTTTCTTGTTGCACTCCTTGGACATCTGGTTGTGAAACATTTCTTCAGACTGTGAAGTTTAAAATCTCTATGATTATCATATCCAGGTAGAGTTTCTCTTAGTTTTGTGCCTATTACCTGCATTCTGCAATAATCTGTTAGTGATGGCTCAATTAAAAAGAGTTTTGAAGCTGTGTATCAGAGTGAAGAAATGTGTAATAGAAGTCCACGAGCAACCTGAGAGGAGAAGGGGTTTCTGAGGGGACAGTGGGCACTGGGGGCTGTGCAAAGCGCAGCAGGAGACCAGTGTGTGCAATGGTATGAGACTGTTATGACTCCTCTGGAATCTCCTTCACGTATATGAGTATGTATATTTGAGTATACATACTCAGATCCATGTATATGAGTGTTCAGCATCATATAAATGGATTTTAAGCACAGCAGAGATATAACTTCATTTAGTCCCCTCTCTCTGTGTCAGATGATTCCCCTGTAGTAGCTACTTGCTCACATTTGTTGCCTTCTATCCCCCTTCTATCTCCTTCTCTTGCATTACAAGCAGGGAAATCCCTGCTGAGAGCACCAGACCCCGATGTGCCTATAGGGCATGCTCTGCTGGGAGATGAGCTTTGAACTAATAACTTCCACTTTGTTGTTACTCAAAGACTACGTCAGTTAGTAAACATTCAGTGTTTTCCTCCCAAAATCCCAATCACAGTCTTATATACAACACTAAGTACTTCTTCCTGGGCCAGGCAAGATTTCTGTATTTCAAGAAATAATATTTAGTTTTACATTTCTTGGAGTGTTTTAGTTAGCCTCTTAAGTTTTCCTGTGAAGCTGCAGTTTTGTCATTACAGCATCAAGCCCCAGTCTTGAAGCTGTGGAAGAAAAATGCAAAGCAGCTGATGGAGAGTAGTTGTCCCATTAGTTAGTCTTGACTTTATTATTTTGTGTATGTGCTAATGCTGGAGCACAGAAGCAGGATGGGATCCCACAGCACTAAGCAAGCACTGTACAAAATGGGAAGTGAGACACAATCCCTACATCTAAAAGCTTTACACCAGCCTATTTTCCTATCAGCATCATCAGATTGAAGCTGGTGCCTTTTTTTCCATGTGCTGAACACAACCTAACAGATGAGATGAAGAAAAGACCCTTTTTTACTAAGGTTTTTTACTTTTTTGGGCTGAGATGGTTCAGTACTCTAGAATAGCATCGGAATTATTGTGCACAAAAAATAGTCCTGATCTGTAGCAGCCACAGAGGTTTAGTATGATCTTTGAAGGCATATGCAAGGGAGAAGAAACAGAGGACCATTTTTCACTGTGTAAAGCAGAGGTAATGGAAACCACATCCAGGTCTGTGATCATAGTTTAGGAGGGACATCGCAGTTCAGGAGAAAGTACAGAAGAGGGTTGCAGTGAAAGAGGAAGAATGGAAAAATGAAAGGAGGTTTGATTATGGTGAATTTATCTTAACAGGGAGAAAAATCTAGGGCCCAGAGGCATAGCAAGAACTGGCAGCTGGAAGCCAAAGCCATATATATCTGATCACAGTTTTGATAAAGGGCAATTATCAGTGACAGCAGACTGCTGGGGAGGTGGTGAATTCTCCACCACTTGCTGACTTCCGATGAGTGCTGGACCCCTTCTGGGAAATGCCGAGGCAGGAGCACTCTTGGGAGAAGAAATGGCCATGCAGCAAGAGTGGAGGTGAACGTGCTGCATGACAGATCCCTGCTCACCCAGGTTGTGTCAAGGGATGCGATGGACAAGAGGGAGTGCCCCAGCAGTGCCCAGAGGTGGATGGCATGCCACATCCCACCTGCATGGGTGTATCAGTCCTCGCACTGGTCGTACACCGAGTATCAGACTCCATGCAAATATCACTCAATGAAACTTGTGGTTCTCATACATGTATCAAATCATTATAGTGAAGCAATGGTCCTCTCTAGCTCGCTAGTAGAGCCAGGCTGGTTACAAAGGAGTTATCAAAGGTCCTTGAGGCATCATAGCCATCGCACCCTGCTGAGAGACCAGGAGTGCTAGCTGGTTAGAACGAGTTTGTGTGATGGTTCCTTGTCCATCTCCACCCAGGCTGAGTAGCACACAGCACTCCTCATGCTGTGTCACGGAGGAGCATGTGGTCAAGTGGGGAAGAGACTGCCTCATATCCTGGGCTAACACCCAAACCTGCATACTCCTTACTCTTGCTGCCATCCTTGTGTCTGAAACGTGGCCAAAATATCTTCGTTTATAATTTTCTTTTGAGTAAGCAACAGCTGTTACTTACTGTTTTTTCTCCCCTTGGGCTTTTTTTAAATAACAAACTCTCCAGCAACTCTACATTTGAGAGCTGACCCAGCTGCAGCCCCAACTGAAGGCCAAATGGCTATGACAAACCTAATTCTGTGCTGCATTTTGAGGGAAAAGAAACACGGCAAGCTTGCTCTGAGTTAGGCTGTTCAAATAAAGCTGCATGAACTTTCACACTTTATATTGTTTGTTATGATGTTTTCAAAATGAACCACAGATGTTTTACTTTGTTGGGATTTTTTTTCCCCCCCTCTGGTTGAGTCACCTATTATCCCAGCCAGATCTGGGAAGCTCAAACAGGAGTCACAATGAAGAAGTCTCCAAACGAAGGTCAATAGTTTATTTGATTTTTAGATAATCTTCTTCTACCTGAAAAGATCATGAAATAAATATGATCTCTACTAATGACATGTCATAAAATGTAGGTAAGTAATGGATGCTATATGAACTGCTTGTGCTCCCCATCACTTAAACCGAGTCAATAGAGGATGAGTTAGGATTAAATTTTGCCCATAGCTTGCAGCTTTTCTTTAAATAGGAGTAGAGGAGATCGAAAAGGTTCTGAGACAACCTTTGATTTTAGCTACATGTCTTCAGCCCTCTTGAGCAAGGGGGATCCCATCAAGCAAATCAAGCTGGGGACATTGCATAAACTGTCAATGTGATGGCAAATGACCAGAGACATGCTCTGAAAAATCCCAAGTGTCACAGCAGGAGATGGAGAAACCCCTTACTTTTCCTTTTGGAAAAAACTAGTCAGATGATACTCTCTGAGAAAACAGATCTCTGTCTGGCAGCATGTTACTGCAGCATCCTTTGGGGATGATAGTGATGTGCAGGAAAAAAAAAAGACGATTCTCTGGCAAGAGTTAACCTGACTCTCCTTCAGTAGTCTGCTGAGTCCTTCCTAGAAAGGAGAACGGAGATCTGGCTACAGAGTGCTGCTTGAGAGTAGTAGATGTCAGCCCATTTGAAACAAAAGTTCCCACCCAAACACATCCCCACGTTTTTTACTGTGTGCTTCATTTGGTTTTTGTTTTCAAAGAGTTGTGTAATAATACATCCAGATCCCCAGAATACATGTTATAGTTTTAACAGAGCATTGTCCTTGGAAAGTTTTCAAAGTGTTTCTGTATATTTGCAGTATCTGTAGTTAGCACACTCAAAGCCAGAGTGATTCATTTCCTGCCCAGTGGCCAGTTGTTGTTTCGTACATTTTTTTTTCTTGGCTGCACCCTTACAAATATAATGGAAAAATCACTACTTGCAGATAATGAAAGTGAAGGAATTAAAAATTAATGCATACAGCAGAGAATGTCAGCCACAGAAACTTGATTGCAAATGGCAGTGCAGAGCAATATTTTGTATTAAATAGCCGTGGTCAGTGCCTAAATCTTTGCAGTTAGGGGGTCAGTAGTGAGCCTTGGGTTACTTCTACAGTGTAAGTTCCTGACCAGTGAAAAGGAAAAAAACCCTCGTATTATTGCATAATAATTGATATTTCAGTGTATTTTGGTTTGGGGTTAATCTGTGCTAATCCATAATGCTTTGCATACCTAGTCATTAGCAAGTTCTTGTTTGAAAGAGCAGTATCTCTGCAGGTCATCAGATGCTACACACATAGGTGAGGTCTAGGGAACAGACCGTTGCTTGTGACATCTGAATCTTACCAAGTCCAGAGTCTGCCAAACCCAGGTCCATGATAGCAAAGCACACCTTATTACGTATTGGACAACCTCCTCATATTTGGTCTATTTTTACTGAAGAAAAATATAAAGAAGCCATCAAGCTCTTCTAGGCAGTCAGGTCAAAGTAGCCACTAGAAAACAGGAGATTGCAGACAGCTTTAACCAAAGCATTCACCTATTTCTATGGCTCACTGAAAAGGTTGTCAATCATTGGAACAGGCTGCCCAGGGAAGTGGTGGAGTCACTGTCCTTAGAGGTATTTAAAAGACTTGTAGATGTGGTGCTTAGGGCCATGGGTTAGTGGTTGGACTTGGCAGTGCTAGGTTAATGGTTGGACTTAATGATCATAAAGGTCTTTTCCAACCAAAACACATCTATGATTCTATGAAAATTCAGTAAAAAAGGGCAATGGGTTTCTTGACAAGTTTGTATCTGATACCTGACTCCATCCCCTGATTTTCTCTTCCTAGGGAGCCCTGAGTTTCAGCTAGTATTAGCTAGTGTCAAGGACTGTGACTGGTTTCTTGTGGAAAGATAACAGGAGTTCATGGTCCTCTTGAACCAAGAATGAATAAATATTAGAGGTTCTCCCATACCTTAAACTTGGTCCATGATGTATGGACCAAGAAGCACCCAAATAAATACTGGATGTTTAGCAGAAGAGTTTCAAACAGAATCTGAAGGCTTCTACAAAAATAGCACAGAAAAGGTATTTTGCCTGGGATGCTTTTTTTAAGGCATGGATAAAATCAACAAACTCTTGGAGAAATGGGAAGCCCAGCTGTAACACTCTGAGTTTGGAAAAGCAAGAACAGCAGTCTGGCTACTATGGACTAGAAACATGGACACACTAGGAAACCTCTCCTCAACTTGGCTCTTGCTAGCAGAAATGAGATCCTACAAGAACTTGAGGAACAAAGAAATATTTCCCGAAGGAACCCAGAAGTTTTGCAGGCTATTGTAGAAGTGATTCACAAGAATAAAGGATCAGGTCAGTTTTATGATTATTATGACTGTTTTCCAATCTATTTCTAACCATGGAAAGGGCAAAGACTGAATCATCCCACTTCAGATACTGCAAAGATCACAGAATTACAGAATGGATGAGGCTAGCAGGGACCTCTGGAGATCATCTAGTCTAACCCCCCTGCTCAGAGTAGGTTGCTCACAGCCATGCCCAGTCAGGTTTTGAATATCTCCAAGGATGGAGACTCCACAGCCTCTCTGGGCAATCTGTGCCAGTGCTCAGTCACCCTCACAGTAAAAAAGCTTTTCCTGATGTTCAGAGGGAACTTTCTCTGTTTCAGTTTGTTTCTCTTGCCTCTTGTCCTGCCACCGGGCACCACTGAGAAAAGCCTGACTCCTCCTTTACTCCCTCCCATCAGGTATGTGGAGTATCCCTCCCACACATCGCTAAGATCCCCCTGAGTTTTTTTTTCTCCAGGCTGAATGAAGAGTCTCAGCTCTCTCAGCCTTTCCTCATATGAGAGATGCTCCAGTCTCTTAGTCATCTCTGTGGCCCTTTGACAGACTCACTCCGGTATGTCCATGTCCTTCATGTACAGGGGAGCTCAGAACTGGACCCAGCACTCCAGATCTGTCTCACCAGTGAGGAGTGGAAGGATCTCCTCAGCCTGCTGGAGATAGTCTTCCCAGTGCAGTCCACAAGGCTGTTGACCTTAGCTGCAAGGGTACATTCCTGGCTTGTGTTCAGCTTGGTGTTCACCAGGACCCTCTGCAGAGCTGATTTCCAGGCCTTTGGCTTCCAGCCTGTACTAGTGCAGGACGTCAAATTTTCCCTGGTTGAACTTCGTGATATTCCTGTCAGCCCATTTCTCTGGCCTCTCCAGGTCCCTCTGCATGGCAGCACAATGATCTGGTGTATCAACCACTCCTCCTGGTTTTGTACTGTGAAAATTTGCTGAGTGTGCACTCTGTCCCATCAGGTAGGTCATTCTTGAGATGGGAGTGCCTGCCAACACCCTTGCATGAACAGTGCATCTCTCACGGTGTTGCAGAACAGTCTCCTGGAATACAGACTGACTCACATGGAAGGTGTACAGACCACCAGTGTGTGTGGCATGGAGACAGCCAGCAATATGAGGAACCCAGGGAAACAGCTGAGATGATTGAAGACAAAGGCAAGGGGGCTTGGGGTTGGCAGGGAAATGGGTGACTCTACCGGAGCTGCTGGAGGATCAGCAAAGTCATGTATTCGTAGCGGATAAGAAAGCTACCAAGGATTTCCAGGATAAACTGGCAATGAACCAACTTACAGGCTTTCAGCTGGTCTTCAGCTTGTGGACCAAGGTCAGTGGATGGACGCCAAATGACTCTGAATGGCTCTGGAATTTGCCATGTTACTTACATTTTTTGTTGTAGTAGTGCACCAGAAAAGGAAGCAGGTGCTAGCAAGGAAGATGGGTGCAGATCATTATGAGCCTAGTAACTCCAGCTCTGCATCTTGCTGAGAATCAGCAGTTCTGGTATGACTCATGACAAAGCATGAAGAACCATGAAACAATTAAATTCAGTTTGTAATGGGCAACCATTCAGTTTCAAAAATAAAGAAATGGTCACAAAGTAGAAGAGGATGGAGCATCAGAAATACAAATCATTCTCTGAAGTCAATAAGGGAAGGGACATGGAGCAGAGGGGGAAGCATCTGAGGGTATGAACATCAGCTTTATGGTAAAGTCTGCATGTGTCAAGAGCAATTGTAGGTACAGAATGCATAAGAGTAGCAAACAATGTAGTCATAAGACAAGACATGCAAGATCACCTGGAGGCTGAGAGATTCTGGCAAAAAAGGGTTGAAAACCAGACATCTCATTGCTCAGGGAAGAGGTCAACTCAAAAATCATTTGGACAGCATTACAGCTTTTGTATTTGTAATAAAAGAATAAAAGCCAGGAGTAGTATAATACATTGGCAGATCCAAACATGAAGATTATTTTTAAAAAGTGGTTTATGCATTGTTTGGGCATTTTTCAGCAAAACCAGTTAGCTTGCTTTCAGAAACTGCTATAGCATCCGTTCACTGCGAAAAGTACCTTGCAAAGCAAAATTGGGGAATGATCAAGCTGCACCCTGAAACGAGCATCTTGGCTGGCTTTAGCTGCCAAAGTTCTTGTGCAGCTGAAACAAGGAATGAGATTTTCTCGCAGATACTCACTATCCAACAAAAGCAATCAGCTCCATCACAGGATTTTCCTCCTAATCTGCAGGACCCCACATATTGGTCAAACATCTGTATGGGAAAAGTATCTGCTGTACATGCAGCCATGCATATCCATACTTCTGTCTGCTCCCCCGGCACCCCAGACTGCACTGCAGCTGCCACAGAGATTGCATAAAGCCTGGAGAAGTCTCTCTAAACACACCCTGCTCTCTGCCTGTCGCAGCAGTATGGACAAGAATTTGAAAAAGATGTTCTTGCTGTATTACAAGCATCGGTACCAAAGCAAACCTGGTCTGTGTTTACTCTGCTTTTTGCTGTGTGAAAAAAAAAAAATGTTTATCAGTGATCTCAGTTGGAGCCATTTGATGGTTTCTTTGTGAGCTCACTTTGCTTCCAATTCAATAAGAACTAAAAATAATAACATGGATAATCTAATTGCAGATCAGTAGATATCCTGACCACTCTCAGGCTCAGAACATGTATCCCACGTACACTAGATGCACATGCAGCGCACGAGCTTCCTAGCAGCGGTGGCTTTTCACCTAGAACAAGGGTGACATTTGCGAACCATAAAGCCTATCAGTGTTATCCCACTTGGTTGATATAGTGCAGAGACTTTCTTAAAATAAATAACAAATGTTGATCTCCTTCCCTGACTGCATACCAAGGGAAAAAAAAAAATGTTTAAACCCTTGAATTTCATATGCACTGGAGAAATCTCGGAGAAAAGAAAACAGGAAAGCATTTGCAATATTAAAAATAGATTGCTTCCTGGAAGTAAGAACCCCAATGGTCTTGTTGACTTGTTTTTTCACGTTAAATGCCATATCATACAGAAGCACAGCCAGTCAGCTCCTGATTTTATTTGAAATTTGCCTGAAAAACAAAATTGATATGGTATATTTTATACTTTATTTTGATTCTTTTATATTTTATGGAGTACATTTCTATGTAAAAGATACTGTTATAGGCTGTGATGGGAAAGACTGACTTCAGAGCCCCCAGAAAAGTATCTATCTCAGCCTTAAAAGTCATAAGTAAGTAGGAACAAGATAAATATTCCCCTGGATAAGTAATGTCCAAGAAAATGTGTCATTCTGAAAAGCTGGGCATTTCCAGGGGAACTCCCCACAAGGAATATTGCTGGAAATGGTAGAGATTTCCAAAAAGGAAAAAAACCCCAACATTAAATATAACTACAGGCTATCCTCCAATCTAAAACATGCATCAGGGCTATGTATCCAAATACATACGGCCACCTCATTTGTCATTATGATTTTACAGTGTGGCACCCCAGCTAGCAGAAGCTGTTGAGACCACAACAGCCTCTCACGTTACCAGTTTCCCAGTCAGTAGCCCATCAACAGTCCATTGCTATTGCGTAGATACAACGAACAAATACAGTGCCAACTTGTTATGAAATGGGGCAATCAGGATTATATGAGAACTTACACGCTAGCAGGTAAATGCTCATTGAGTAACAGTCACCCAAATGAAGAGACCAGAGAAAAGTCATGTTCCCAATTGCACTGCAGACTCTGTCTTCTGATTTTTGCCTTCCCAAGTTCTCAAACTTATAAGTGAAAAAACAACAACAAAAAAGCAGCTAGACGCAAAACCTGGACGTGGCTTTTGATTTTGGTTCTCATCAACTTAGTCTGTTACTCTGCAAAAGTGGAGATAGAAAATACACCTTTTAAATTTATGTCCCTTCAGACATAATCTTGTCTATTGATTTTATCTTAAATACAGGGTTTTTTTCCAAAAAAAAAAAAAAGTGTAAATGTTATTTATGCTGTTGTAGTTTTCTACTTGAGAAGGATTAAAATGAGGGATATTTTTTCCCTAAAAGAGACATAGGTTTTCTTCAAACAGAAGGTTTTCTTCCATAAATCTCATTTAAAGAAATCTCATTTAAAAAAAGTATTCTAATATTACTTGAACATTTTTCCTCTTGCAGTTTCTACTCAAGTCATTCTCTCAGGTCCTTCAAGGCAAGGAAAGTCAGTTTTCTGAGTTTTCTTCTGGTCGCTGGGCAGTTGTGTGTTCTCCAGCTCCCAGTAGCATCCCGGTGTGAAAGACCCATGAGGAAGCAGGAAAACACTTTTCACACAGCTTTTCTGCAGTGCATTTTTTTTCACCACTGAAGACAATTGTGGTTCCTGGTACATTCCAGCTTGCGAAATCGGACATTCTGCAAATGTCACTGAAGATGCTGCGAATTTTGGCATGTGGGAGTCTTCTCACTCGGTCACTGAGAAACGTTTAGCTCCAGAAGCGGCACGAGCACTAGCACGGGGCTGGGCTGCCAGAACAGCCGTGCTCTCAGGCTGTCATTTCTAATCTCTGCACTTCATTTTCCCACCTGTAAAGGGTGGAGAGGAAGTTTTCAAACCTCCACAAGCCTGCACAAGTACAACTTCTTTAATTTTTTTTTTAATCTTTGCCGTTACCTCAGCTGCTGCTCGGTATGGTTGCAGGTAAAAACTTATATCACAGCAGAAAAATGACTACAAAGATAAATATTCTGAATAACATTACATATTCTACTAAAACTCTTGTCATAGACATTTCTGCTTTTCATTGTACCTTGCTGCCCCATTGATCCCTGAAACACAGACTAATTCCCCATGAAATTAACTGTTTATACACACCTAAGTTGTGCCCTCATGCTTTGCCTTGGATAAACACTGGCCAAAGTGGTTTATATGCTAAGGTTGTTTTCCTTCTGAAAGATGATCCTTAAAGTAACTTCAATCAAAAGACCTGCAAAGATGAATAATTATTTTCTTCTTCCAAGCGTCTTTCAACAGACCCGTTTAAGGTGTCATTGTTCAGTTATGCTCAGTTGTTCTATGAAGCACTTGTTTCTTGCCAATTAATTACAAGTTTTTATTAGTAAATTATTTTTTTCCCTGTGAAAATACTACATCTCAAGATTAGGACATTGGCACTCATTTTATTAACAAGGTAAACACAATGTTTTATGTTAAAAGCATGCAGCTTAATTCCAGGACAGATGAGGTGAGTGCTAATGACATCCAAATGGTGATGGTAAAATCAGCTTGTCCATGTGCAAGTCTATGAACCCTTATCCTTTAAATGTTTGGACATGGCTCAGTGTTAAATGTCCAACACATCACGCTACTTACATATCAAATTCCCTGCAACACAACCATACCTGAATGTACTTGTGAACGTATGTGCCCTGTGACTACCGTCCCAAAGTCAAAGCAGAGAAAATTGCTTATCATTAGACCAGAATCCAGGACTGCTCAAGGTGATGGTGCCCTCTCCCTTATTCCATTTTGGAATTCTGGCTTTTAAGTTTTAGGACTGATTTAAGTGCATAATCCTGACTTTTTTCCTTTTTCTTTCCTTCCTTCCTTCTTTCTTTCTTTCTTTCTTGGGAAGTGCTATAATATCTCTTTCAGCACTGTTAGCTTGATATTATGCTGGTGAAATGATGACACTTCCATTAATCTCAAGGAGCATAAGCTGACTTTTTTATTATCTCTTATTTGCCATTTACTATGATGGGAAGAAACCCGCTTAGCTGATACACTACCTAATGGATGAACAAGGAGGTTATAGAAAGGTAAGCAGTAGTAATAACGGTTGTAATGGTAGCAATCAGAAGCCAATAAAACACATCTGACGCTGACCTCAATTAACACCGACATGCACTCTCATTTTAGCAGCAATATCAAGTGACTGCTACAACATAGTTAAAGCCCAGAGCTCTATTTTCAAGGGATGCTGGTGACAGTTCTGTTCTCAAAACAAACAATTAGAGGCCACAAATCAGGATACCAAGTTGAAACGTGGTCTCCTGAGGATCTCGCGATCCTGAGCTTGAGCTCTCAGATAAACACAGTGCTGCTACAGAGAGAGTCACGTTGCTTTTCTCATTCCAGATGATAAACAGGTGTAACCTGCAATTTTAAAATCCTGCCAGGAGTGGAGCAAACATCCACAGCTGGGATGATGCAGGCCTTCTTCCAGTTTATAAAGGAAGATAATATAAGATACTCACTGAGTAGCAGGCTTAACCTTTGAGGTTAGAAAGTTCAAACCAATTTGTTGAGAAAAGCTAAAGGCTTATATTAACAAGTCTCAGGAAGGATCTGGGCAAGGAGAGAGGCCTGGGTTAACAGTGATATGAAAACTCCTACAGTCAGGAACAATATTCACGGGGGGTAACTCAGGCTGCACCGACATTAGCATTTTTGTTCCTTTTTGAAAGAACATTTTGGAAGCAAACCTTCTACTCCTGCCGTGGGTGAACACTTTGGTCACATTGGGGCACTATCGCAGTGTGCGAACTGGAGTCCCTTCAGATGACACCGGACAGAAAGGTGAGCTCTAGAAACACAACGTGACGTGTCCCAGCCACTAATGGGCATTCGGGCTACGAGGCCAGAGTAGAAACAGTTCAAAGCAACCTCGTCTCCCCATATACAATGCGATCACTGAGTCCTTGGCACCAACTGATTCACTCTACAGAGCTGCATTGATGCTAATGCAGACACAGCCAATTTCTGTTGGTCAGCACAACCAAGAGTACTTACTCTCATGAAATTGCCCAGGTGCAATGGCAAAAAACCCCAAGAAATATTCTCCAGGGTGATGAAAGACATACCCACCTTCCAACAGATTAAATTTGAGACTACATCTTTTTTATGCTTAACCAGCATTTGCATGGGAAGGTATCCTCCACACAGCAGAGTTTCAGCTGGAGTGCCTGTCCTTCCCAGGATGATCTCTCACACGACTTCGAAAAAGGCTCTCTGAAATAGTCTGAGGCCAAATCAAAATCAGATGTCTCTCCTACAGATCTCAACTGGATGTGGGAGCCTCAATGTTTCTGAGGATCCAGGCACTTGTTCTGAGCTTTCCAAGGATCTATTGGTTAAAACGTGAAGCCACTGTAGATTTACACGGTTGTGAAGCCTTGGCAGTGGATTCATTCTTAATTTGAAGGAGCAGATGATGAGATTAACCTTTGCTTTAGTTTGACTTCTGTGATGATAAAGAAAGCTATCCTCACCTACTATCACAATGAAAACACTTTTGTGTATGTTTTTCCAATTCTAGCATCCTATCTAGCAGTTTCTTGGTACTGTTGCTGCTACTGCAGGCTGCTAGTACTAACAACCAATATGTGGAGAACATAAATGTTTGCCAAATAAAAGATTGTCACACCAAGCTGCGTCTGAAGGTACTGAGAGAACTGGCTGCTGTCATTGCAAGGTCGCTCTCTATCATCTTTGAAAAGTCATGGAAATTGGGAGACACCTCTCTCTAATGACTGGAGAAAAGCGAACACTACATGCATCTTCAGAAAAGGCCAAAAGGACAATCCAGGGAACTGCAGACTAGTCAGTCTCACTTAGATCCCTGGGAAAATCTTGAATCAAGTCCTCTTGGAAGACATTTCTGGGCATATAAGGGAATGAAGGTGACTGGGAACAGTTAGCATGGATTTACCTATGGTAAGTCATGCCTGACCAACTTGATTGTCTTTTGTGATAAAATAACTGGCTTTGTGGGTGAGGAGAGAGCAGTAGATGTCATTTACCTTGACTTTAGTGAGGCTTTTGGGACTGTCACTCACAATGTTCTTGTATCCCAAGCTAGGACATTACGGTCTGGATGGGCAGATAACTAGATGGCCAAAAAGTTGGTTGGATCATCAGGCCTAGAGGGTTAATGGGTCATCCACCACCTAGAGGCTGGTAACAAGTGGGGTACCACAGGGGTCTATCTTGGAACCGCTTGTGTTTAACATCTTTATCAGTGACCCAAATGGGGTGGTGAAGTGCACTTCCATCTGATCTCGGAGCTGGCCCTGTTTCAGGAGACCTTCTGCAGTTCCTTCCAACCAGATTTACCTCATGATCCTGTGAGATGACATTAAATGCAGCCCATGTGGTTCCTTCAGAAGATATTAACATTTGAAATGCAGTATGCATCAGCATTCTTTGCATTTCATCACAGTGTCTGCTGCAGGCAGTTTGCCTTTCTCTTTTTCCATGCCATGGGTTTGTTAATCACAGAAGACCCTGATAGGTCAAATGGCTCTGTTGCTTATAAATAACATGCTGAAGCTGTGATTTAGTTTTCTCTCTGTTCTTACTCAGGCAATGAATTTCAGTGCTCAGCTCTCACTTTATATATTCTAGCTGTCAATATGGTTTCAAATCACTACAAGGTTTTCCACTCAAAGAGTTAACAAGAGGAGAAATATTCCAACACCAGTGAGTTAAATACCATCGCTGAAAAAGGGCTGGGTGTCCTGAAATAGACTGGAGAGGATCAGTGCTGTAACGAAGTTTCCGTGTGAACCTCTGACTTTTATAAATACCAGAGACTCTTTCCTTTCAGATCCCAAGTCTACCTTCCTCATCTGGCTTGTTGCTTCCTTTAGCTGTGCTGGGAGGGGACTGCTGTTTTGTAGGGAGAAGCCTGGGTTATTGTTGTCTAATTTGCCTTGTTGGTTTTTTTCCACAGATACTGTCCCATGGGTTTCAGAAACTGTGAGACCAGTGAAAGGTGATTTTTCTATGCATAGTTTATGAGATCTTGCAGAGACAGCAACAAGTAAAATCTTGGCTGGATTAAAATCAAAGTGAAACACTCCTGGATTTCAATGAGGACAGAGTTTAACCCAGTTCCTTTTGCAGGATGATGTTCCTCACAGGGAGAAGGTTTGTGTGAGGGCAAAACCCCAGTGAACTTCAGAGAAAACTCTCAATTTTTCCTTGGACTCTCTAAAAAAAAAAAAAAAAATTTTCAATGGTTGTGGCATGTTATGTATGGCATATAACTTTTTGCGTAACATCGCTCTGGTGGTTCTTGCAGACCCCAGACAGGAAATCACCCTAGTGTTACCACACTGTCTGCCTGTCCTCCCTTCCTGCCCCCTGTAGTAACTTTTTAATCCACTGACCATTTTAGTCCATTAGTTTGCGATTTTATTATTTTATGTATACTCCAGTGCTGGGGAAAGGCTTCAAATGGAGTTTGTGACTTAGCAGACACTAAGAAATCTGACCATGAGAGCGGGAGCTGCAGCTAGTTCAGCTTTGCTGGTTCCAGGCTCAGAGAGCAGACCTGTCTGCTTTCCCCTTTTATTCCAATCTCAGGTAATATTAACATGTTCTTTCTCTAATGCGTTTTATTTTTAAAACACCCTTATCTGGAGAGGGCTGAGTTTAAAGAAACCAGCTGTAATTTGAGTTTTCCCTACTGCTTTCCTAGCAGAACAGTAAATATTTGTTCCCAGGGGCTGATTAGCTCCTGCTTTGACAATGCCAATCTCAGCCTTACTTGCATCTCCATCTATCCCCAGTAATAATTAAGGAAAGCTAGACCAAGTTTATACAGCCTTGCTCTAAAGATATTGGGGAGGATGACTGAAATGTTAAGGTGACAGTGTGTACGTGAATCAAGAAAGGAAGCAAGAAAATATATTTGAATACTTGATACCTAAGGGCTAATCGTAAACTTTTAAGGTCGAGTCTATTTAAAGGGGGAACAAAAAGTAAGTTGTTTCTGAAATTTCCTGGGGCCCCACCCCAGACTTACAGCAATATTTGCAGAAGAAGCTTATTTACAAGCTCATATGATATCTCTCACATGGGCGAAGACTTAAAGTGAGACAGCGGCTTGCTGGAAATGCACACAGATAGCGACATGTAAGCTGAAACAGGGAGCTGGATTTCCCGGAGTGCACCTTTACCATGCTGTCCGCTCGGTTTCTTCAGCCTGGTGGGGAAGGCTTGGAAGAAGTCAGACAGTTTAACTGCTGTGTTACAGTCTCTTACATATACATCACATGCGGTTTGTACAATCCCTGGATCCACATCTCTCACCTGCGTGCTGTGCATGGGCTGACAGAGCTGTAGCAATCCCGCCAGGTATTTGGTGCTCAACTGCACCAAACACCAAGCTTCAAATCTGACGGGGTTTTTCTGCTCAGGCTCATATTCAGGGCAGTCACTTGTCCGCAGAGAAGCTGTGATGTGTGAGTCCCAGCAGCTTCAGGACTGAGCTCACTGTAGCTAGCTACGTTTTATGGCTGGAGAATTTCTCAAGGCTAGAATATTTGAGCATCTCTTAACAGTTAATATGGCAAGGCAACATCCAAAGACTTTGAGGTAAACAGTGTTTACCTGTCATGGACTTTCAGCAGTTGTTTAGCACTTCCATGCTTTAATCTCCAGAAAATTTTTCCTTGTAAAATTACTAACTGCACGTGCTTCCCAATGATGCCAATGACATTTCCCTCTGTGCATTGCTGAGCACACTCTGGTTCAGTATTCAGCAAACTTTGAGCTAGAAGCACGGAGCGGTAAGAAAAATGTGATTTATTTTTTCCTTTACTAATTACCACTTTACGTTCACCTCATGTTTTTCTCTGTCTTAAAAAAAGAGTAAACAGGTTGACTTCTTTGCCAAGACTGTGTGGAAATACAGGATATATATATTTAGCACTAGTCAATCTGTTGAGAATGAGTAGGAAGCCCATCAGTTCCTGAGGCTGTAGTAGATTTCCTCTGCACAACTTGTCAGCAGCCTGCTGGAGCTGAGGATATTCTGACGGTGTACTTGAAATGTCAGGAATGCGTTGTTTATTTGCAGCCCAAAGGCTGAAAATCGGGGGCCTAAAGTCTCTCACCCAGAGGTTGCATGACTCTTCAACAAGCTGCTGACATGAGGTATAAGCTGTACAGCTGGTACATGGCGGTGCTGAAGCATCGTTGCAATCAGGCTGCAGTCACTCATGCAAGCTCCGGTGTCTGATCCTCTGCCCCTTCATTCTCTCTTTGGAGACACATGGATTTTCCAAGGGCTCGGGACCACTTAGAGCAATTTCCCTTTACTAACCCACATGGTGCTCAGTGCAGAGCTGTTTAAATGTGTGTTGAAAAACACACACTTCAGATCTTTTCTGTGCCGCGTGACAACTGCAGCTCTTGCAAGGAATTACTGTGTCAAGCCAATGTTTTAATTGACTATAAAACCTTACAAGTTAACTTATAAAAACTTCAGGGGAGTCATACCACAATATACCAAAGCACCCTTCTAGGAGCTCTAGCAGTCAATTGTGGAAACCTAAGGAAGAGTAAAAGCCCAGGATAAACACACAGAAAACTTCTCCCAAATATCCTATCTCAGTTTCCCAAGATTTGCAGCTCAGAGCATCTCTATATTTAGTACCTCTGCATGTTTTCTTCTTCCATTAATTTGCTCCACTGTTTTCTGAACTGATGTTAATATTAGCAACCTGTGGAAAAGAGTTTCACAGGTTCACCAAGCACAGGTGAAAAGTATTTTCTGATGTTTGTTTTGAACTTGTCCCCTGCTACTCTCAGCTGATGCTCACTAGTTCTTGTGCTGTAGGAGACAGAAAACAGCTTTTCTCCACAACTCTTTCTGTGAGATATTTACAACTGATGTGAGGAGCTAGTGAAGTATTATCAGTCTTCTCTGTAACACAAAAGAAATGGCAGAGAACTGTTTTGCTGAGGACTTTAAGTATCTGCAGGAATATCTCCAAGTTTATTTGAAATCCTTTCAGCTAGTGAAGAGGCTAAACCAGTATATAGTGGACAGGGAAAGATGTCTGTCTTGCCATTTCGAACAGTACTCCAGATGGAGCGGTGGGTCACTCTGCCCCGTGGATGCTGTGCTGGTACCTGCTTGCAGACGCACGGACACAGCGTGCTGCCTCTGGAAAAATCACAACAGCTTTAGTTTCCCAAGCGGCGTTAGCCGGAGGAAGGAAAGATGCTGTGCCTCTCCACCACTGCCGGCACCCACCGCTTTTCCTCCTGCGGCTGCCCTTTGTAGCTGTAGGGCTTAGCAAACTGCGTGCTGGGACTTATTGAGTTCAAAGTAACCTGAGAAAACCAACCAACCAAAGAAAAAAACACCCAATTTGTTTTCAGTCGGCTCTGTCTTTTGGCTGGATTCAATCCGTGGTCAGGCTGCTGCTTTGCCGGCACAGAAAAGCATGCGGCATGGGGTAAGGGTTAAGCCTGAGGGTCCTGAGGAAAGGCAGGACAGTTTCTTCTGGTGATGTTGCCACCTCATGGCAAGGTGTCAGGGAAATGCTGGGCTGAGCTATACTGAAAGCGTATATACTGCAAGTATAGCTCATGAAATGAAAGCTGCCTGAGATACACTTTGGGTTTTTTACACAAAAGAAAGCCATGGTATTTAAGCTCTGATCAACTGCCACATGCCCAGACCTAAGGAAATGCTCTTAAAAAAAGAAAAAAACACTATATAATGAAAAATAATAAGCACTTCATCAATTCAGACAAGAAATCTGTCACAGACACTTCTGCGGCAGACATAGATCTCCACCATAGATCACCTTAGATCACTGAATTTTTGCAATGGGTGACAAACATGTTTATGGCCTGGTGATTTGAATAAACATTTATATGAATATAGCAAATTGCTTAAAAGCTATGTAGTGGTCAGGAATTTTAATGAGCTTCAGGAGTCGGAATAGGGGGGAAGATGTTTAAACACACAGCAATGATTTTCAGTAATCTACTTGTAAAACTGTCACTTGAATTCAAAGATTCAATTTTGCAATCCTCTCTTCAACATCTAAGGCATCTATCTCATCATGCAAAGCCCAATTCCAGCAGAATTATAAAGATTCCTCCTTAAGTTGACTTCAAAGCTGGTCCCATAACAGACTCATTAAGGGGCTCTACATTATACAATATTGATTTCTCTAATATCCGTATAATTATATTGAGATGCAAATTGCTAATAAAACTTAATAATCCTCCTGAAAAATCAGCGATATTAGCCTGAGAGCAGGCTTGAAATGCCTGAAGCCATTGTTTTGATAGCATTACCAAGCCATACGTTAATAATTGTATCGCTTTAGCTGCCTGCTCCCTGCTGTTTTAGTACTTAACTAAACTGTAATGTTAAATAGTTGTTGCCAGTTTAAGAAGTTTATCACACAATATAAAGATGTCTTTGCGATGGTAATTTAAAACTACACATAAGTGCACCCAGAAAGTTCCACTTGTGAAGTTATCTCCTAAGGGCTCCGTTTATGCGTATTACCTGGAGTTTAAAGAGAGTTTTTATACCCCCAAGTCTTAACTCAGTAAGTAACTGATAAGATAGGCCATGCTTTCACTCTGTTCTGCTAGTTCACGGTGGTAAATGGTGCCCTGGTCCCTGCCGCGTTTGAGCCATATAGCCTCTGCTTTCTGCATCTTATCCCTCCCCGCAGCCAGCCAGGAGCCGCACAAACAGCCTGGGAATGGGGCAACGCCACACACGCAGGAGCCGCATCCAGCCCAACCCTTGGAAGCATTTCACCGCCCAAAAATAGCAACGCTGAGAAGATGCCAGCAAAGTCGGATCTTGACATTGACTGATGTTTGCCGATGCTGCGGTACATCCATCAGGCGAACCGGTTGACATAACTCTGTCCTCTGCTGGCTGTCCCACACCCTCCTTCCTCCCAACGGGAGCTGGGTATCTTGCAGAGACCTGCTTGGGAATCGTGCCAGGCAGACGTCACCTTCTCACCAAGGGGCCCTATTTACAGGTTTGGGGAGATGCAAACAGATTTTACTATGGGCTAGGAATATTCTGGCTTGAAAGGGAATGACTGAGGGGATAGCTTTCCATAAAATCCTAAATAACATAGAGAAAATGAGTAGGCAATACTTGGTCAGTGTACTGGAAAACAGCTGGGGCCATCAAGTGAAAATCTGCACACAGATATCCTTGCTGCAAGATGTCACAGATGCTAAGGGTTTTACATGGGTTCAAAAAGCAAGCGGAAAACCCATTAAAGGATATTAAACATAAGGACCCATTGCCAGTTCAAATGCCTTGCGCAGCTCATCAGCTCTTAAACCATAGCCTGAACATGGCGAACAGACTCTGCAAGTGAAGCCCTAGAAAGCTGTAGGGATAAAGGGGCCCAAATCCTGCATGAAATATGCGCTGCCAAGCAGCCTCCAGATGACTAGCAGTAAGCAATGCTGGTCTTCACGTCCTACAGTGCAACCTGATGGTCTCTAACGAGCAAAACCCCTTCGCTCTTTCTGGGTTACCGGCGCTAAAGTACAGTTCTCCAGTATAAGGTCCTATGCATGTTTGAAAAGGACATGCGCAACTATCAAAACTTTCTTTCAGCCTTTTTCTCCCCTCCCCTGCTCCGTGCCAGCGCAGCGTTGCTGAGTTCCGGCAGAGTGTCAGTCCCAAACGCAGCACCGCTGCTGCCTGCTGGTCCCCATCAGCCGCGGGGTTAAACAGGGTCCGCAGAGCCGGGGTCTGGTACGCTGGGAGCCAGTGGCGGAAAACTAACTGCAACCTCCAACCTCAGCCAAGTCTGGGAAGAGATTGTGGGAATGACATTCTGAAACCGAAGAAATGAAACACCGCGGTGCGTGACACATATAATCACGGGTTAGTGCAGTACAACCAGAAGTGCAAGAAACTCAGTAACCAAACGTGACTTGCATCCCTGCGGTTATCCGAAATGTGGGTGTGCTGCAGTGTAAGGTGTGACTGTGGCACATACAGAGGTGTACCCTGCAGCCAGCTTTCTGCTAAGTAAGCTTGATGCCAGCAGCATGGGCTTTGCTGTGTGCCCCGCTACCGATGGGCAACGCTGTGCCAAGCAGAAGCCCAGGCTGTTGAACCCTCGCTGGTACTGCCGCTTAGCCTGGCAGGATGAAAAGTACCTTATGTCTATCTACAATGTGATGCAATCATACTTCTGACTGTAGTGTGAAAACAGACTAAGAGAAATAAATCTAAAAGTGGCTACATTTCCACTTGCTTTTGTGAAACCACCGCTAATCATGCCACTTAGCACGACTATACTGAAAGAGAGAGCAGCATGGAGCCCAGGGCAACAGCTCTGTGGGATGCTGAACTGCTCCAGCTCCCTGTGGAAAACAGAATTAAACCTCAGTTCATATATTCCACCTTTTAAGAAAGTGATTTTTTGACCATTTTTGCCATTTTTCCTGGCACCAGAGGCTGTGTCTGACACTACAGCTGGGTCTGGAAATTAAATTCATTTGCTCCCCCCCCCCAAACTTACAGAGCAGCCATCATTCACCATAACATGTCATCCTAACAAGCTGCAAAGCAGAGATACTTCACATTTGAACCATCTGATGGCAGTCAGCGAATAACATGTAGGTAACCAGAACACCCTTCATCATGAACCTGATACGTTTAACAGCTAATTAAACCTGTGTAGGGATTAGGCTTTACATTGTATAGTTTTATGGTAACAAAACCTGAGCTTCCTAAGATTACATTGACTAGCTCCTTATCTCTGATGCTGAGATGTTTATCAGCACCATATGTTACGAGCTCCTGCTATGTTTCCCAATGACCTTCTGGGACTTAATCAGCCCGAATGTCAGGGGTTGAGGAGCTGAGGACATATATTATGACACAGAATGCAACACTCAGCCAGGCAGAATGAAAATCCAGGGCTGCAGTCCAAAGAAAAGGTCTTTGCTGGTTAACTTCTGTCCCTAATAAATTTGTCAATTAGGAAGAACAAACGCTAACTTTGTTTTCCTTGCCCTTGCTGTTGCTTTGTGAGGTCCCGTACTGCGAGGTAACACAGGGTGTGTACTCAAGTATCAGCCATGAGGGGAAACCTCAGATGATTCACGGTTTGGGAATGTTTCACACAAAAATAGCAAATTCCAGCTTTATATCTGGAGGTTATCCATGCTACCCAACTATGTTTTCCAGCCTTAGAACCATCAAAAAGAGATGCAATTAGCAGGAAATTTTTGTCCCCAATTTCAACAGCTCTGTGATTGTAGTCTCTTTCAGTTATATGTTGCTTTTAGAATTAATGAGCACTCCATCCCAAAGTCCCCAGGCACGGTGCTCGGGGACGATCATATCAGAAGAAGACACGGACGATCATCACACCACTTTCAGCTGAATGTTTTTACACTTGTGTGAAATACAGTTGCTTGTGACTGGAGATGCGTCAATAAGAAAAGCTTAGGCAAGGACTGGA
This sequence comes from Balearica regulorum gibbericeps, assembly GCF_011004875.1. Classification (NCBI taxonomy): domain Eukaryota; kingdom Metazoa; phylum Chordata; class Aves; order Gruiformes; family Gruidae; genus Balearica; species Balearica regulorum. Next base: position 52,024,966 of record NC_046187.1, on the reverse strand, counting down.
TTTTCCCTGCAAAGGAGGAGACGATACATTTTTCAGGGAGAAGGACGCCTCTGCATTCTTCAGATGGGCTGTGTTTACATGGATAAGAGCTGACATGAGCCATCTTCAAGCCCCAAAACTGCCTATTTCAGGCATGGCTCTGCTTGGTTCCCCACATCCAAACCCACCAGCAGTTCCAGTTCATTCTGGCAGTTCTTCTGAACAGGAGGAGTCAACCCCATCACCGCTTCTCTCCACTCCTACCCAGCTGCTCTCAGTGATATATTTGGATCCCTAATCTCACGAGTGCCCCTTCTGTGTGCTGCTCATTGGGCTCAAATCCAGGCTGGAATCTCCCGTACACTTCATGGATAAGGATGCTAATCCACATGTTGACACTTCACTGCATGGCTGCAGAACGCAGATAAAGCTGGGACTGGTTTGCGAGGCATCTGTAAATCTGTGCACTATATGAAAATATCCTTTTTGGAATTTAAAAGCAAGACAGATGTGGCCTAAGGGGGGTTTAGCTGAATGTGCTGTATTCAGAGTACAACAAAAACTCCAGGTGTTTTAAAGGATGTACTGGCCGTGGTCTAAGAAAAGAATTGTGCTCCTGGGTGCCAAATATATGAACACATTTATAGAAGCTTTGCTTGCTCCTGAAACTGAATATATATAATTTTTTCTTTTTTTTTTTTTTTTTTAAAGAAGCTAATTTCCTTTCCTAAAGCAGGTGTGTGCTAGTTCCCACATTTTACAAGCAACTTTAAAATGATTTGGACCCACAAGACAGTTTCATTAACTGACAAGCATTATAAATGGGAAAACTCATTAGCTGAAATGGCTATATTGCAACTTTATCAGTCTGCATTTTGATGGATGTTTTAGAGGTACTACAAACACACAGGGAAGCATCAAACTATGTGTTACACCAGGCTGGAGAGGAAACAAAACTACAAAGTTCAGATGTCTAAAGTGAACATCCCAGACCTTGGGGAGCTCCAGATCAAAGGCAGATGGACATCAAGGACAGATCTCCATCTCCACCTCTCTGCCAGGATGCTCCAACATGTGGCTCAGCAGGGTACCCATCAAGCTTCTGCCAGTGTCACTATTTTATGTCCATCGGATAATAATACATAGAAGAACACTTCCAGTAAAGATTTTGAAAAATATTGGGGGGGGGGGTGGGTGTTAAAGAATGTAGCATTGTCTGTTGAGCATACTCTGCTGGCTAGGCTCTTGCCTGGGAGCAAGATAAATGTCAAATATATACATGGAAATACAAGTCCTTCCTAGAAGCCATTACAGCAGATCTAGGACGCCTCTCCCTTATTTTTCTACGAGACCTCCCAGCTCCTGCTTTCCTGGCTGTAAAATGCTTTAGATTCAGGGAAGGGAATGGAGAAATATTTGATGCTTGACACTCCACAGCCTTGTAGTTGGGGCATACACATAGTGTGTAGAAGGTGTTAGTCCCGTATTCAGCCTGAGGAAAGTTTAGCAGTGAGATCTTCCACTTCCTAGACAAGTGCTCTCACTATGCAGTGGCCTACAAAAGTCTCATTTCAAACTGCAATAAAGAGAAGTGAATTAAAGTCTGAACTTTGTGGTTTAACTTCCCTGGCACTTTGTTTAGCATAAGCCATTAGGATACTTTGAGTCCTGATCACCCAACAGTGGCCAGCCTTGCAGAGAGAACGAAGGCTACGCAGTGCAGAAGAGAAGGTCAAAAAGTGGACAACTGAGTGAAAAGGTGGGAGCTTTAAGTACAGATTTAAAATAAAGGAAGACGTAGCTACACAAAAGCAGGGACAACATTTCTGCTGTAAGAAGCGAGATGGACGAAACACAAGTGGGAAAAGATGAATACGGCTTTAAGGGAAACTGCTACTCCTGAGGCAAAAGCCACAATACAATTAGATCAACCATTCCCTAACTGAACATAATAAAGTCATTCAGAGCGGATTCAGTCTGTACAAGCAGTCTATTCCTCTGATAATTTCTCTAAACGCACTTATTGCCAGCCACTAAAAATCACTGAAGTTTCTTTACTATAGGTACCCAAAGAAATGTTCATAGCCCTGTACAATGGTATAAATAACTAGATTAATTAATTGCAACTTGAAATAAGTAGCACTTGATAAACTTCCCTGTCAATAGACAGGATACAGGAAAATACACGCAAGAAAAGCAAACAGATCTACTTATAGCCCCCACCTCTAAATTTCCAGTCCCTTTTAATGAAGTGAAAAGTTTTAGCTATTAAAAATGTTGTGACCCTTGTAATGCTACAGAAGACCGATACAAAAAGTGAATAGTACAATATCCATTATATAATATATATATTTATATTTTAATATATTACATTTATTTCTACATAAAGAGGCTATAAATACTGTATATGCCTTATATTCATGGTTCCCAGCATTTGACATTATAGTAAGTACAAACAAACAAAAAAATTATAAAAATACAAAAAAGGTCTCAGTAGAAATAGCTTTACATTTTCAAAATCTTGTAGCCTGCATTGTGTCTATCAATAGAGCTCTGGGACTACAAGAGCACAGGTAAGAAGTTGTCCAACAATTAGTCACAATCTCACCACTCAGAGGAGATCAGAGCTGCCATGAAACCTGTCACGTATTCCCAAGACTACATAACCGAGATCTCTGCCAGTGCAAACAGACCTGGAGTTTGCAAATTGAAGGAGTCAGACCTACATCTGAGGCAGGGGGGGATCAGATGAGAAGGTAGGGTGCCCTTAGTGTGCCCCATCAGGACCACAGGACTCCCTACAGTCCTAAGGTAGATATTACATTGCCCTTCTACCTGTTGTAGAGGCTGCCCCAGTGGTGATTCAAAGCAGGGGGCATTTTCTGCAGCCGTTTCAGGCTAGCTCAGAAGCAGGGAGGTGCCTGGCATGGGCCAAGGGTGCCGGGGAGAATGGGGGGCAGACCCACCCCGAGGCCACCGAAGCATGAAGCGTGCCCCCGGCACTCATGTCCCACCACTTGGCTCGGCGCTCTGCCTCCTCCCTACTAACCAACCTCACCAGGCAAGTCTTCCAAGGAAATGCAGCTCATGAGGTCTGGTACAGCAACTTTTTTTTCTCCGCCAAGGACAGAGACCATCGCCCCCACCTATATTTAGCCCAGCCTATGTTTAGTCTCAGGCCGTCGGTGAGTGCCAGAGCCTTGAGCTGGAGGTTCCTTTTTTTGTTTGTGGAGGTGCAAGCAGGGGATAACTCTGAGAAACAAGAAGCCAGTGCCGTGCTGTTTCCTTCCTGGAGTCCAGCCGCAAGGGGAAAACCAAAAAAAAAACCCCCAAAAAACCAAACAAAAAAAAGAGCAGGGCTGTGCCGTTATTTCGTACAAGTAGAAACAGTTAAGTTGAACGTGGTGCTGCTGCCTGCATTGGGCAGACGCTCGGCATGTCACCAGGGTCCCAAAGGCCACCACAATGCCTCTGCCATCAGGTCGGCACAGCACCCATACACTGCGGTCGGGGCTTTGCACCCTCAGCCACCAGCGTCTCTCGAGGAAAGCGCCCTGCAGCCTGGCACGGCGCAGTTTTGCTGCCAGATGCTTCTGCATCCTTTTCAGGAAAAATAAATGTCTTGTCTTAGTCTCACGGATGCCGTCTTTCTACACGTCAAACCTGAATACCACCAGCTCAGGCAAGGAAGGCACATTCCGGGGGGACGCGGAGCCGCCGGTTTTGCCTTAGAGCGGCGGGGAGGCGAGCGGCACGGCGCTGTCGTAGGCGAGCCCGTGGGCACGGCAGAGCGGGGGCGAAGCCTCCCGGGCACACAAGAGTTCAGTCTCCTCGCTGGAGTAAATGGTGGTGTCCATGTCATCCGAGTGGTACCCGGACTGGTACCCGCTCGTCTGGTTGGAGGCTTCGGACATGACGGACTCGTTGCTCTTGCTGGGCACCAGCGTGCTGCAAAAAACAAGCAGAAACAGGACTGAGAGAGCTGTGAAGGCTGTTTCTGGGGGGGGCAGGTGGGCAATTCCTGCCAGCTGCTGCTTTCCGTTACAGCAACAACCAAAGCAAAATGGTGCACTTAGCAAAACTAGCTTCAAGCCTTTTTAAACATGCATTTGACTCTAAGGTGAAATCTTTTTATACGCCCTAACTTCACTAACACATGCAAAAGTTATTTAATTTTATGATGGTACAAGGAGTTAGATTGCAACTGCAGATGAAACAGGGAAAAAACTTTGAGAGGCTTCACACATTTCAGCCATGGTGCAATCATAACTGCAGTATTTCTTTGTTTGCACTGAAGCTGTCCTGGAAAAAATAATTCCTGAGAAGCTCTCAGGGAGCATATGTGGGGTTTCAGCTCCATGAATGCCAGTGTTCTTCCTGTGAACTGCACAATGAAACCCCTGTACAATGCTCTGAAAATACACTCAGGTACATCCTGAAAACTCAGGAGTCAGCTTTAGAAAAAAAGAAAGAAGAAAAAAAAAGAAAGAGCTCTTTGTCATTGCAGATAGGCCTTCACAAATACATTCAATTGTGTGCACCAGCTCAGTTCCTTCAAGGGGTGGTTGATGCTTGTGCAGCTGACAAACGCAAGTCCTTTGGCTGGTGCTTCCAACAGCTGCATTACCTCTCCTCCATGGTACCAAATGTAGATGCACAAGTGCACAAGTTTTCTCTGTGTTTTTAAAAATACAGTAAGAAAAGATTTTGTCTTCTAAAAAATCTTATAAACCAATCAGTCTTCTGACGCACTGCAAGAAAAGGTCATATTGAATCCTATGTGCAGCCTGAGCCTTACCTAAAAGGTATTTTCACTTGTTTATCACTCTCCTCCAGTGTCTTCAGCTCTTCAGATGCAAGAACCATCCCACTATCTGTCTGGTTTTCCTGCAAAGGCGTTAGAAATGCATTAAATGGAAAGGGAATACAAAAAAAACCCCAAACCAAAAACATGGAAAAAGACATCAACAGAAGGAAAAGACATACAAACAACAGACAAACTCACCTCCTGAACAACTTTTACAGTGGTTACCAATGGGACATCTTCAAATGTTTTCACACTCACAGGCCGGCTTTTTCTTTTGCTACCTTGTCGGTACTGACTGAAAAGAAATCAAAACAAAACAAGTTTTGCATCCATTATCCACAACTTGGCTGCAAACAGCACAATGATATCAGAATCCTTTTATCTCTCTACAGAGAAGTTAATCCTTTTGTCAAAACATATTATGCAAACCTCAAAATATCCATTTATTGAAAAGGATGAACCACCTAGAAAGTGGCATGTCTCTGACCTTCTGCTCCTGACAGCCTCGATCTCTGAGCAAATTCTAAGAAATGGCTTTGAGAAAACAGCTCCTTTCCTTAGTTATACTGGAGGGCTTCACTTCCTGCAAGCTTTGCTTAGAAGTATAATAAACAGAGGAGCCTGGAGCACAGACATATGTCTCTTCCTTTGGACTGCACTTCTGAGACCCCTGGCTGGACCTACGACAACAACAGCAGACTCAGCAGACTGCTGCCCTTAAACCACGGGGATCAGGACAGGGAGTGCTACATGTCTCTTGAAGGCTCTTCTCCAAAAGAAGCCCTCTGGTCAGGATGACATCCATAAAAAATATTGGACAAAAAAAAAAAATTACTTTCATGTAGGTACTAATACAGCAAACAAACCAGCTCAGCTTTCTAAGTGGATACGGAATAAAATGGATGTTGTCCTAGTTAAACAGGACAAATTTATGTTCCTAACAACTAATGAAGAAAAAGCCATGGAGTTGGAAGAGAAGCCTGTATCCACCTGAAGCACAAAACTGGAGGCAATTAAGAGCCTCATTCACTCCATTTCCCAGCTTTGAGTCTAGCTATGCTGTGTCCTGCCTATCTTCAACAGACATTTATTTAAACTGGTAGGGATTTTACAAGTTCCCTGTGTAGCCTGCTCAGGTGCTCAATCACACTTTAGAATGTGATTCTAATATTTCAAATATTAAACCCAAGTATTTGCTGCAAATAAATTTTTTCCTATTGCTGGGGACACAGAATAATTAATTCGAGCAACATTTCATACACTGAAAACTGTTACCATGTTCCCTCTCCATCTTCTCTCTCTAGACCTAACAAAATCAGGTTCCCCGTGTGCTTGCATTTAACTGTCCACACAGGCACGGAATTGCACGGCCAGGACTACAGTTACCAGGGTGGAGAGGACTGGGAATCGCAGCCTCTCGATCTGAACGACCTCCCAGGTATGGCAGTCCTGCTTCTGCTCAGCCCAGACAAGAGTCAGCCTGTGTTTTCCACGGGGGCTACGATGAGTGAGATCCTCCTGGTTAAGCCAAGCTACTGTGCAAACCGGACTAGAAATAGCGTGCAGGCAGAGAGAGGCCACACGTGGAGTGTGGCTCCTGCCCGGTGGTGGTGAGGGCTCAGCTGGCGTCCTGACAGTATTTCCTGACATGTGTTTGCATTTTGTAATAGACTGACCCCCAAAAAGGGCCAAAAATGCCCTACAGAGAATCAAAGTCCATCTTTCCTGCTACCCACCAGACCAATTATTCTCTCTCTCTCTCTCAAAAAAATAGGAAACTTAGATTGGTTTGACTTGATTTTTTCTTGACAAATCCATGCTGGCCAATTTTAATTACTTCACTTTCCCATAGACATTTACCATTATTTATCTGATCGCTATTCCAGGACCATTCCTAGGATTCAAGTTAACCTAATTTCAGAGTTACCCCTTTTCTGTTCTTTCTAAAAACAGGCATTATCTTTACACTTTCTTAAATTTTTTTTTTACTTCACCTGGCTGTTCTTAATGACAATCTTTCAAGGTTCAGAAAATGCTTATCTATTTCCTAAGCCAAATATGGCAGATATTAGGAGGTCCTACTGATTTTAATTTACCTCAGCAATCTAAATATTCTTTAATTTTCTCTGTGTTTTCCCCATGCTTGCTTCTCCTCCTCCAACTTTGACTTAGAGATTGTATTTATCAGCATCTCCTCATAGCTAGTACTTTTGTGAAGATGGAAGGAGACATTACTGAACAGATCAATCTTTTTCCACTACATGTACAGCAAGATCCATGCCTACAAAATCATTCAGCTACCAGAACAGAAGAATAAAGCCCCTAAACATGTCTTAAGCTCCCCACTTTGCCTCTCTTAGCATGGTTTCCACAAGTGCTTTCTCGCAACCCTGTCACACTGTAAGTCAAGAGAAAAGAGGTTCAAAGTCTTTTGAAAAAGTTGATGGAGAGGTTTTACTTCTGTTCATAACAGGAAGTGTGGACCGGGAAAAGCCATATAGGAAGTACTAGAAGTGGAAAATAAGTGTGATTTTTTTCAGTGTTAAATCATGCTTTTGTGCCTGTTAAATATTTATATTTTAGACTGCCCCACTACTAAAACATGGGGTTGAGAGTTCAGCTCTAGGACCATAAGTTCAACTGAAGTGCAAAATGCGCTGTGCCTACCTAGTCTTCTCCAGGACCACATAAAAATGCGATCCTGTAGTACCCAAAATCATTGGGAACTTTCTTTGTCTTTGGTGGATATATCACAAGCAGTGAGGGAGAGGGCTCCGCTTTGTGGAAACCATGTGAAAACTGCCAGCAAAGTCCACCTCTGCTCTGATGGTTGGATCCATCTCCTATCCTTCTCCTTCTTCTGAGATTGCAGGAAGCACCCCAGGGCTCCCAGCATCTAAGTGGCTGAATTTGATCTTGGGCATCACTGGATGAGAAAATACCTTTCTCCCTTACATCCTGCGCCCAAGGTCCTCACAGTGTCCAACATAAACTCTGCTTAATTGCATTACAACAAAGTCCTCACTGGAGGAGTCACCTCTGCCACAATACACCGCACGATCTACCACTATCGGTCCATCGTGGATGCCCCAGCAGCCCACCAGAAGCAAGCAGTAGACAAAATCCAGTGACAACACTATTTAGGCTGCACTCCCCTTGGCTATCAATTCATGATCTATTTACCAACATTTCACATTAGGAGGGGAAATGTCAGGGTAGTTATTAATGACAGATCTATTACTATTAATATTGTAGGCAGCTGCAATAGGGAGTGTGAACACAACTGAGTTGGATCGGTAAAACTTTGTATTTGTTCTGGTTCTTAAAAACTAAATAACAAATACTTTTGTGCTTTTTGAGTGAGAATATTAAATCTTGAAAGGGTAGTAAAAACCCCCAAAACATTCCCTAGCATTTGGGGAGGTAAGAAACTAGTTTTTGCCTGCAAAAACTCCACAGATTCATTCTTATCCCTATGGAGGAGGTTAAATATGGACCAGGCAGCTGAAGTCTCTTCCTTTCATTTTCCCTGCCCCCAGCATGAACAAAACCTGCCCAGAGGCCCCAGTAGGATGTCCACCATATAAAATACCTAATTCCTGCTGTGTTGTCATAATGGAATTTAGGATCACAGACTTCCTCTTCCTCCCTACAGGAAGCAGGTGAAGTTGGGAGAGAGAGACCCGAATCCTCTTCCATATTCAGTGATACTGACAAAGGAAGGACAACGTAGTCTTTACCATCCTGTGGAATGCAGTGAAAAAATATGAAAATGAAATAAGGCTACAGAGATACACAGATATAAACAGCTACACACACGTACATGGAGAATGCATCAGTCCAACAGAGCCACCTTGGCTGTTTTATTAAATTATGAGCATTATACCACCTTCACAGGAGCAGCTTCATTAACAGAAGGAAACTTAGTAAGAGTTACTGCCAAGTAGTTTTCAATAAAAAATATCAGATTTATATATGACATACCATAACATAATGCATAAACTGAACAACTTCTTGATGTCTTTGAAATAAAACATTTAAATTTTAGTAACATTTGAATTGCAATGACACAAAGAACACGATCCTGAGGGGAAAAAATAACCTTAAACTGAAAGTGAGATTGCGTTAGACTACAGCATAAGAATCATAAAGCCTAAATTAAGTATAAGAATTAAATTAAAAAAGAATGAAATGGAGATAGCAAAAAAGGAAGTTTTCTGTCAATACTTTGGCATATAACTTGATGTGAACAACAGCAGCAACATTTAAAAAAATTTCTTCCACTTTTTTACATTTCTGCTCTAAGGTATGAAGAGAAAAAATGGATTATGCATCCTTCAGTATTGCATACATATTTATAGCCCCATAAGAAATAATTTTGTAGATTCCTCCTTTTCTCAATTTTTTTTTGCATTTATCCCTTTTGGACTACAATATGACACATGTATAATTAGCTATTAGTTATCAGACAGTAAATCATGTTTGTCTTTTATAGTCACAGTACACTACAGTTTATGACAAGACAGTCTAAATCATTAGCAATCCAACCATATTAAGTTATGGGCAAACATGCATAAAGTATGTTCTGAACATACAAGCAAACAAGTTTTTTACTGTGAGAGTGATCAAGCACTGGCACAGGTTGCCCAGAGAGGCTGTGGAGTCTCCATCCTTGGAGATAATAAAAAACCACCTGGACATAGTCCCGGGCAACTGGCTCTAGGTGCTTGGATCAATGATTTCCAGAGATCCCTTCCAACCTCAGCCAGTCTATGATTCTGTGATACCCAAGATTCAAGCTGGTCTGTAGGAACGTGAACAAATTCTATTCTTTCTGAGTTTTGGTATGCACAGAAGACACAAGACTTTGGAAGGACAGGTAATTCCCATCACTACCAATAGGTCAGAAAGGGATAACTAGTCTAATAGGAGAGCATGTGGCAAAATCCAGCTTCCTTCATTCGAGTGGTCACATCTATTGCCCTGGCCTTGCCCACATTTGTGGTGCATGAAGAGGAAGCCAGAAGAGGGAGAACCCAGGAGGGAGGGAGGCCCTTGTACCCCACCTGGAAGCAGTGGGTTCTCTTACCACAGTGCCTGTACATTGGACAAGTCTTAATGCAGTTATCTGCATGGAGCTGCTGACAGGCAGTGAAATGCCCGCATCCTTGTCTTCCAGAAGAGTCATTAAAAACACTGCATCCCACATCCTCACATATGCTAAGATATCTATCTTTGGCACAGTAAGATCAACAGGAGCTACCTGCCGAAATGCCCCTGCAGTACGCAGAGAAATTGGCAGCAGAGTGGGGAATTGAGCCTGTGCCAACAACTCCCCAGCAAGGCAGCTGAGTAACCACAGCAGTGGTGTGACGGGAAGCCCTTGCTGGCTGGGCAAGGTGGCCATAACAGACCTCTGCAATCTTTCCCCTCCCAAGTCATTCTCCTCTGCAAGTTTCCCCAAGTGCCGGTCAGTAACAGGAGTGGTGGAAGAAGCCCAGGTTCCCTGATGGCTCCAGTGGACAGTACCTGGCTGTGGGATTTCATAGTGGCTGGCAGGACAGGCAGGGTTCAGCTGGTGGTTTTAGCAATCAAAGAATACATTTCATGTACCTGACGGACGTTGGCTTGCAGTAAATTCCCCAGGTGCTCCACCAGCTCTGAAAAAGTTGGTCTCTGCTTAGGATCTCCGTGCCAGCAATCCAGCATTGTTTGGTACCTAAAAGGACAAAGCCCATTAAAATATCAGCATAAAGAAAACAGCATCTATTGGTTGCTCAAGCACCTGCTATTATTGAGGGGGAAATGCGGGCAGCTGAAAGAACAGTTTCTCACATTTCTGGTGTTGTATAGTCTGGTGCTCTCATTCTCGTTCCTTCTTTCAGTCTTCTGCAAAATTCCTCATCAATTTTCACTCCAGGGTATGGCGATGCGCCTAAAATGAGAACAATGGTAATTTTAACGCATTAGACTCTTAAATTCTAGGATTAATTTTCAAACAAATAACTCGCTATGGCCTCGGTTAATAAGGTAATTCAGTATATTTAGATGTGCAAACAATTTATATTTCTGATGGCAACAGCAACTGATTGAGTAAATGAGGCACATAATCACATACTGAAATTGCATGAAAAAGCATTTCAAGTCCATGTTCCTACATTTGCGTTTTTAAGGAAATTTGAATATTTTACTTTGATGGGGAAAATAAACAGGAAATTTTCAAGAGGTAAAAAAAAAAAAGAGGATCCAAGAACACTGTTTTCTGCAGACTCTGTTGTTTAAAATTCAAGATGGCTCAATAAAACCTAAGTGACTCACCTAATGAAAATATTTCCCACAGCAGAACTCCAAAGGACCATACATCACTCTGAATGGTATATACTCTATCAAAAATGGTTTCTGGTGCCATCCATTTTAGGGGTAGTCTGGCCTAAAAGCATTTCCGTAAACAAAAAGGTATCACAGTTTAGCAAAACACTGAGTTTCCACAAACCCATTTAAGGTGAAAAAAAAAGGACTCCCGCTTCATATTAATTCTCTCTCAAATAGAGAATCTGAAACTTACATCTCCTTTCCTGACGTAATCTGGGTCTTTGTAGATGTCTCGAGCCAAGCCAAAATCACAGATTTTGACCACGTTATTGTCTGACAAGAGGATATTACGAGCAGCCAGGTCCCTGTGGATGCACTGCAAAGAGAAGTAAACAACTTCATATGCTGCCTGTCGTCACAGCTCCGTCCATGGGGCTGATCACTTTCACATATGTGCTCTCCTACCCTCAAAGGCCAGATAATTCTTAAAACCTTTTAAGAAAAAGAAACCTCAGCATCAACAGTTACTGATTTTAAGTGCTTTTTTGATGGTCACAACTGATTTGGCTCAGGGAGACCTGTGTTCCCAAGTCCAAACATACATCTGTTTATCCACTACGCAGAGAGGGCCTTTGAAGTTAGCTAATTAATTATCCAAAGAAGCTGACACAAAACAGGTTCAGATCTGATTACCTTTAGATTTACTTAGGTTCACTCAAATCTGTGTACTCCACTCTCTCTCTGAAAAAGATACCACACTAAAACACCGATTTGATTCCAATACAAACGAATCTCGACTACAGTCAGAAAAGTGCATGCATTTACCTATGCAGAATGACAGCTTAGCCAACAACCCAAAGACTTCAAAACTCAAGCCTCAATAGCTTGAAGTAAAAAAGCCAAGCTCTGAAAGTGGCTGCACATTTGCTTCTAGTATGGCCTAGAAATACAGATCCTGGAAAGACATCCTTTCACATATACACACCAACCAGGATGTATAAAATGTAGACAAATTTATGTTTTTAGAAAAGACTCTGAAGTCTGCTCTTGAATGCCTAGCCTGCACTCTAGAGCAGTGTTATATTCCCTGCTTCTATCTCCTTTTCCCATTTCTAAGTACCTTTTGTTTCTACACAACTGCAGGCAATTCCTTGCTCTTGCTGGAATTTACATCCTTTGAAACATGTACTATACCTACTTAGGATCAAACCACAGAAAAGCACTTCTCGAAGGCCAAAATGCAGGTGAGGTACTATTGACTGCCAGGGTGTGTTCGGCGAGAGACTCTCCAAGGAATGATCCATGAAGTTTCATAAGTGAGCATCATCTCTTCTCACACTGCCCTTCCAATCCCACTGCACAAGCTGCAGGCAACTCCTCAGAGCACACTTCTTTACTCTAGTTTAGCTCTGGTTACCAGGGATTTTTCCCTAATTCCTTTAATAGTCCTCATAAGTCAGCTGCTCTCCTCCAACTACTTAATCATTCTTCTATGAATCAGTGACCCATAAGCCTTATACAGATCACTAACATTTGTGTCAATAAATGCATGGGCTGTTTCACTCTGTAGCATTAATGATTCGCTTATGTCTTAGGGCAAAAAGAAAATGTTGCGGATGACTGCTAGTCCAAAGATGAACGTGCTGTTTCCTTCTATAGACCTACAGCACTACTTCCTACAGTCAAATAAATAACATGCCACTCTTCCTGAGAAGTTCCTTACTTTGCGTGAAGCCAAGAACTCCATTCCTCTCGCCACCTGGAAGCTGTAACAGATGAGGTCCTCCATGGTCAAAGGGTTCTTGCAAAGGTCTTCAGGACCAGCTGCAAAGAATCAGATGACAGTCAAATACACCCTTTGTCACTGATTTCACCCATAACTGCTTCTTAGCTAGAAGTCCATCTTAACCTTATGCCACATTGAACTGGAAGAGCAAACCGAGCCCTTTTCTGGCTGTATAATTATCACTACCAAGCCATTTTACACCAAACTAGTCCTGTGTAAAATAAACTTTGAGATGATGGGTTATAGCCCAGGCCTCCTTGCTTATTTCCAGAGTTCCCACCAGTGGAAAGATTTGCAAAACAATCCCAAAAGAAAAACAACCAAAACTCAGCTCACAAGTTCCTAGGACAGGAAAGGCTTGCTGTGGTTTCAGCAGATGAATTTGGAAACCGATGAGAGGGAGGCCCCACCTAGTCCTTATGGGGAAAGAATATACCATGGGGAGACAGACTTGAATTTGGCAAAAAGTCCTGTTAATTTATGGTAGAAGAAGCCTAACTTCATCCTCTGGTGACCTGCAGGAATAATGTACTCAAGTATCCAACAAAGACACCTAGGCATTTAGTTCCTGCTGAAATAAACAACTCAATGACTTTGCTCAGCTCTTGATTTTAAGAAGAAATCTACCAAGAACTACAACACCAGAGAGGTATGAAAAGGACCAAAACAGTGTGGAAATGCATAAAGCGCATGCCTGTCACTACCTATTAGGATCGCATTGAAACTGCAAGATCATCCTCCCTGATAATAAACTGATGCTTTTCTTTGCATTAAATGATTTTTAGTGGAAGTCGAGGTACAGGCAGTTGAGCTACAGCCTCCCTTCTGACCTATCTGATCCCACTGCTTGCTGAAATCAGCTGTCTCTGAAAAATGTTGGCAGCAGTGAGCACTCTGTGCTGTCTCTGCCAAAGGAGAATATGGCAAATGCATCAGTGAAACTGCTGCAGAGGGTATGTATATCCAGGGGAGGCTTTGAAGGAGTGGATAATTCAGGTTTCCTGTTCCTGACAGATCACCTGCGCGGAGGGAAGGGAAATCAACCTCTCTGTTAATAAGCAGTGAAGCAGATGGTGTTTCACGATATTTAACTTCTGGGTAAACATTGAGGAAATTCAGTGAGCATCCTGCCACATCTGCTTCTGCACTGCCTTCGGAGTTTGCGCTCTGTGATTTTCCCTGAAGACACTGGGACATTAAATAGATGGATCTCTAAAAGGCATTGCACTAAAATACCGTTTCCAGAGAGGACATCATCTGGGATTGGGCTGAGGGGTTTGGGATGCTGAACTAGATGATCCATAGTTTGGGAACTTTGGCCATCCAGGAAATACCTCATGCACAGCTTTGAGGGAGCTTTGGAAATCACACGGTGCCCAATGTCTCTCATCAGCCCCCACCAATGACAGCTGTTCCAACACCAGGAGAAGACATATCCTACCGTCCTCCTCTTCCACGTCACTCAGGGACCGCTCCTCTACAAAGCCAGAGCTTGCTGAGCTCTGGCTGCTCGTGATGCTGTCCAACCGTCGCTTCAGGTCCATGGAGACATCACCAACATAGTTGTCCTTCCCCTGCCGAAACCTGGCAGTTTTGGTCTAGAAATGTGAGGGAAGGGTGGGAGAAGTCAGAATCAGAAAGCTTGCCAGAAGCTTCCTCAGGAGAGGCAATGACAGTGCTCAGGGTCACCACTGAAGGCAAGGAGGACAGCCCAGCACTGGCAGGACCAACTGCTTGGCTCCACACTGAGGAGCCAGCCTTCTCACCCCCGGGTGCCCACCACTTGTGAAGCATGCGTGGATGCTGCCAAACCCCCTCTCATAATCTCGAGCCTCTCCGTACTGCTACAGCTTTACCTCCTGCTGCTGCAAAGACCCTTCTGCTAAACCTCTACCTTGGCCAAAACCCTAGCAGCCCTCAAAATCCAATTTATTTCCTTCTTCCCCTAAGACACCAAATGCCTCTAGGGAGGATGCCAGCTCCACAAGCTTCCTCCACCATGTTTCCATTTTCTCCTGCTTCAGTTTGGTGACTTTTCTCCTCTGGAAGGGTTGTTTTTTTCCGTTGCCGATTCCCATCCCCACCGCTTGTGAAAGCAAGGGTCAGCACCCTTGTGAAACCCTGCCTCTTCCTTCAAGGCCTCTCAGATATTTGTTTATCCTTTTTACCTCACAAGAGGATGCAGCGAGTTGCCTTTGCCAATATAAAATAGTAAACAATGACTGCAAGGATAAAGAAAAATAACCCCCTGGAGAACTGACAAGCAATTTGAAGAAGTTCTTATCTAAACACGGCAGCTGCAGGAAGACTGAAGATCAGGTCTACCAGCGTGGCAGAGCACAGCCCAGGGGCCTCTCTCCTGGCTGTGGCTAAAAAGGGTAGGGTCCTGGGCATGATGCTCCGTGCTGAGTACCCACAGCCATGCTCTTCATCTGGCAATCTGACCCTTCGAGGGAATGGATCCTCCCAATCCGCTCCAGAAATCAGACCCCCTCACAGAGGCGACCCAAAATGAGTTTGAAAATGCCAATCTCCATCCCTTCTCCTTTCAAACTGGGGTGCAAAGAGGGGCTGTTGTGATGGGAACTCGCCTTTGCAAAGAACTTGGGAGGTGAAAAGCTGAACATAAACTCATGAGATACATCACTTGTACAAAATGATTAACAGCAAAAAAAAAAAGTATAGCCTGGTTCAGCAATGAGCCAAGGGGACAGCAGAAGGGATCATCACGTGACAGAAGATACCTACAGATATCTGATGGATATATACACTAAGCAGGGAATGCAGTTATTTAAGGTGGTCTGGAGCTTAACTAAGAAAGGAAAAAATTCAGGCTGATAATCAGAAAAAACTTCCTGACAGATACGGCCAAGTGTAGAATAATCTGCCAAGGGAAATAGTGGAAGCCCAGTTCCTTTGCACATTTTAAGCTAACAATAACAAAAGAGCTGCATTGCAGGGGCCACGGGAAAGACTGGATGACCTCTTATGTCTTTGCCATCTCTCATTCCCATGAGAAGTACTAGATATTCAGCGTCCCCAAGGATTGCCACTACAGTCGGCACTAGAAACAGAAACATTGCGTGTGGAAAAAACCCACCGAATCAAACATGCTGTTAACCTTGACTCCTTACCTTGTATGGGACAAATTCACTCCTCTTGCTCCGTAGGTAAGCTGACAGATTTCCAAACTTGCAATATTCCACAATCACCATGAGTGGGCCTGTGTAACACATAAAGCAATTCCTTAGAAAGACCATTTATATCCCACCTTATCTCTAATTTGTGGCTAGAAATACATACATTTCAAAAAGCATTCTACTACCCAGAGGTTTTTAAAAATATGAGTAATAAAAAAAATAAATCTAATAAAAGTAGGGAAATTATTCCTTTTCTGCTGTATAACGAGGGAAAAGAAAGCACATTTGAAAATCACAGGCCTAATGTCATATGGGAAAATGTATAGTGGTGTGCTTATACTTAAAGTGCCAATAACTGCCTAAGCTAATTGACAGTGTAAGGATGCGACACACATAGTTGAATGAACTTCAGTGCAATTAACCACTCATCTGCAATAAAGTACACACATGATTATTCACGCATTTTTGTGCGGGCAGTTTAAGTCCTAAAATCTTAAACCAGGAATCTTGGTTTCAGACATAGATGCCTTAATATACAGTCCAAATGTGGTATTTCATGCTCAAATTGCCTCATATAGGCATATGCTGCAATGATAAATTTCCATCCTAGGTTCCAGATACTGGCCATGTCTATTTTATTATGGAATAAACAAGGAAAGAAATATTTATGGATTATGTTTCCTTCAACTACTGCACTTCTGTCATGGAACTTTACAAATTAAATTCTGATCCCACCATAAGCCAACAAGTCAGCTTCCCTGAAAAATTATTACTGAGTTACTTTACACTGAATTTCTTCCAAATTAGCGTGCAGTGCTGGATCTGTTAAACAAAACATCTGTCGCCGATTATAAAGTAAAATAGGTTCATCCACCCAGAGCTGGACTCCAAATTGCAATCTCCCCTCCTACACACACACAGAGGCACCCACAGCCCATCCAAAGTCAGGGAGGCAAGTCGCAGCTTGCAATTGCACTGTAGCCAGTGACAAGAATAAGACCAACTTGTTAAATCTGGTACTAGACTTAGACCCAAAGTCTGTTAAAGGTTAGGCATCCATTATAAAAGTGGATCTGAGGTACAGAAAAGCAGTGATAGAACTAAGGGATGGAGCTGGATGTAGAACTCAGGGCTTTTGAGCCCTTATTCCACCTCTGGATCCGCTCACTCTTATCAGAACGCATTTTAAAAAAAAGAAGACCATTTCTTCCAGACCTTAATTTTGGAACTCAATTTTCTATGCAGCAGAAAAGGCAGAAATAGGGTTTTCATTAGCACCTTTCCACGCACTGAGAAGTTACTCACCTCCTGGCTTTGTGCAGGCTCCAAGTAAATTGACAACGTTGAGGTGATGGCCAATATGAATGAGGATCTTCAGCTCTGACATAAGTGCTCTGTGCTCACTATGGGTTGCACCCTCTGCAGAGGTAAAACCACACAGATCAGGAGGATCATACACAAAAAGGTTTTCCACTCCTCTTATTTTTCCATCCAATCTAGTGAGAAGTCTTGTTGGTTGGTAGCCTGGATCAGCTATGCTGCAGGACACTGATGAAAGCTAGGCACATGCATGACAGGGTTGGTTTTGCTTTGTTTTTAAACATTTTCCAAAGTTTGACAGGGGCAGTACATCAGAACAGGGACACAAACAACCCAGACTAGCAAACACCTTCTTTCCTACAGACCTTTTGAGCAGTTTGTACTCTACCATTTGACCCTCCCAGCCAAGAAGAGCTAGAAACACTGTGACGTAGCCTTTGCTGGGGTCCACGCTAAGGGTCCACCGGGTCCACAGAGTGGGGGAGACAGGGCATGGGCCAAACATGCCTGACTCTGCAGCCTCACCAAAAGCCTGGAGACATGGCTGGTGTCCTCATCCCGCACGGAGAGACGGGGAAGAGGAAAAAGCTGAAGCACTGGGGAGCGAGGGGTGGAGGAGCAGCTCTCTGCAGGCTGCCTGAGCACTAGGAAGCCGGAGGGACAGGGCTTTCTAATTTTTACTGTCATTGCTGCACTCATCCAATTGCAACGAGTCTGCAACAGGTCTTGCCTGTGCTTGTGACTACTCACACTGTACTGTCAGAAATTCTCTGGCTTTCCCATCCTTCCTCCAGTACACCACGGGGTGGGATACAGCCCCTGGCTACTGGGAGCCCCATTTTGCTGCCCCAGGTACCTCCTCCTCAGGAACAGTCTGTCTGGGAACCACAGCTTTCAACTTTCCTGTGGCGAATGCGAGGCACTATAATATGATTTACAGTGAGGAGAAAGCTGTTCAAAACTATTACTCATTTTGGAGCGTGCCTAAGCCATTGTCTGAGACGTGCAGAAAGCTCCCTACCAGGGTGCATAAGGCAAAAATGGACACATGCAAATTGCTTGCAGGAGCAAGTTTATATTCTGAACCTGAGTAGATCTATAAAGCAATGGCTAAGAAACCACAGCTGCATTGCTCTGATTATCGATGAGGTAAAGGCAGGTACTTTCCCTAATCATTGCTTCATGACACCAACTGCTAAGTTAAATTTGTATACATCATTGGTACAAACTTTATGATTATTTTCTATTTACTGATTATAGGGTAGGCAATTATCCCTATATTTTGTATTCAAGGTGAAGTTTTAGTCATCATTTTTACCTTTAAGCATTTTGACTGCCACAGTTTTGCAGGTAGCAGTTTTGTCGATCCCAAACGCGTCTGCTTCTATGACCTGGCCAAAAGCTCCACGCCCAAGAGGTTTACCTTGAAGTGAGAAGATGAACAAACTCCGATTTATTTGCCTGGCACAGTGAGCAAAAGATGCAGAATAAACATCAACTCTAAACTGAATTTATGTATCAGACATCAACAGAGGGCTGATAATGGGGAAAGGATGCCTTGTATCAGAAAGCCCACCTGGGGGTCCTGCATCAGGGCAGCCCCGCGGCAAACCAGGACCTGAAACACCCCCCTGGCACAGACCTGGCTCAGCACCACTAAATGGCTCATGTGATGAAGACACACCTAGCTTTAGCCGGTCTCTGGGAAACTCCCACTTGCTGGCATCATACGGGAGCCGTTCGCAGTGCTCATCTATAGGGACTTCATCAGGATCCATGATGATAGACAAGTAGCCAGTCTTCATGTCCCCTCCGTTGGCCTGGAAAATGGTATTAGTTGTAGTTGCACAGATTTTTTGCTGGCAATGTACAGGCAAAGTGCCATTTTCTCACTTTGTAGTGTTTCGCTAGTTCCCAGGCTACCATTTCCATACACCATGTCATCGTGAGTGTGATCATCATTAATTACTTGCACTTTTTTTTTTTTTAATAAACAAAACCAGCTGAAACATTTTTTTTCTTGCGAGGGCTTGTTCAATTAAAAACAAATTTCTGTGCCCCCAGTTCCAGGCAAGAATGTTATGGCATGGAGAGAAAAAATGTGTCTGTTGATTTAAGAACAATGGAAAGAAACAACACAAAAGGCCTGAAGTCAGCTCTCATTTGTCATGCAAGACCAGTGCTGATAGGACAGTACAAGAATTTTTTCATTACCCGCTTAACGGTCCGGAGGATGATTACAAGAAGCAACCAGAAGAACATGGCAATGACTGCAGTGCCAACAAGGATAATGAGCTCCAGATTTGTTTTCTCTTCAGCGCCTGGGAAGAAATAAATGAATATCTGAGTGATAGTTGGAAGCATATTGGTTTTGTTCATTCATTAAAGTAGAGAATGGAGGTCCTTGTTCTGAAGGTTCGTTTTAAAAGTGCAACATGGAGCAAGGAAACGAAAGCAAAATAAAACAAAAAGCTTGGGGGTTTATGTTGGAATATTATGCTTAGTTTCGTGCTGTTTTACACATCACCCATTTTCTTAGTACCAGCCTTGTTCCAAGGACAGTATCTGGACCTTTGGCAAATATAAAAAAAAAGTAAAATCTCACATTTTAAAAAGAAATCATTGTTTTAGAACGTCAAAATGAATGAATCTTTCTCCAGAAACTGAAAAAAACCCCCATCATATAGTAAATAAAGTGCTGTGAGAATGACCCAGAGAACAATCTCTCTCTTGTCTCTTTACATGCTTCAGCTGGGGCACGAAAAAACGTCATTCTACAAGAACACATGAAAATAAGGTCTTATTTACAAGATCCCTTTTCCAGTAAAATAGTCTCCAGCAGATACCACTTGAACATCTATTAATGTGCAGGAACAGCTCTCTTCTTCAACTTCCGTTCACAACATCACGCTCCTGTATTTCTTCTCTCGCACCATGCAGATTTTCCTACACAGTAGCACACTCCATTGCATGACCCCAATGAGCTGCACTATAAATTTCTTGGAGTGAAACAGTATGTCCTACACAGATTTCCAACTTTTACAGACATGCCCCAGCCATATTTACCACATCAGCTGAAATCTACATTGATGTCAGCTGCAGATAATTTCCACCCCATGTAAACATATTACCCAACATCTTAATATCCTAATGGGCCCTATAAGAATAACAGGATACTGCTTTAATTACCTTAACGGAACAGCTCGGACAATTACCCTGACTTACAAGACAGAGGTCTGTGAAGGATTCAGTGACATTCTGCAAATGTACTAATATCAAGGGCACGAAGTTTTTAGTTCGAGGCTTCTCATTGCAACTCTTGGTGGAAAGTCCATCACAGTTCCAGCTACTCAGACTGCAGACTAACCTATTGCAAGGATTTTATTCTTTATTATTGCAAATTGCATTTTGGTGTGCCACAATAGGACTGGAACAAGTGAGAGACAGGTCTCACAAACTCTACTTTCAGAGCTTGGTTGGCTAAGGCTGGAGTCCCCTAACCGAAAACTGCTACCTGTTCGAATCAGTGAAATGGGATGGCAATCACAACAGACTGCACAAAGTCTTCACCCTGTTTTTCTTAGATGCTGTGACAGCAATGACATAGTTTTAAAAATTACAAGTGTTAAAAAACATAGTATGACTATTATGTTACCAAGACAATAGAGATGCCCCAGGATATCTGCAGGTTTAGATAGGCTCTGTTGTACAGGTTTACCTGTCATGTAGACTGGCAGAGTTTTCTTTGCAACCACAACCAGATTTAGCTTTTGTTGAAAAGCACTAAACAACACAGTGGAAAAGAAAGCATCAGCCTGAACAACTGGGATTACAATGGCTATGACAGCACCCAATTTGAGCTTGACAGGAATGGTCAGGACTTTTTGCAAATCTCATGGTGTACTTTCAGATCTCCAACCAGGATAGCCTATATATTTTCCTTTTAGTGATTATAAAGATTTCATGCACAATCTGGAAAGAAGCTAACACTAACCTTCCACTGAAAAAAAAGCCACTGCTTTTCTGCATCCGAGGACGTTGCAGGCAAGGCAGGTGTATAGCCCTCCATCTTCTTTCCTCACTCGACGTATGGTTAGTGTTTTGTTTCCATCCTTCAAAACAATACCTGGAAAAAATTGTGATTTTTAGTTCTGCTATTTTTATGCTACTTTGTGTTAAAAATTCAAAATGAAACTTTTCATGGTGAAAATCAGCAGTTCCATGAAAGAAAGCCCTTAAGTTACAGAAAATTCATAGTAAAGGACTAATCCTCACCCGAATCTTCAATAAGGGTTTCATTATTTTTAAACCACATGATGTTTGGAGGAGGAATGCCATTCGCTGTGCATGACACTTCTATGGTTTCACCAATGTTTGTTGTTTGATTTTCCAGGTTTCCTATGAGTGTGGGTGCCATGGGCTCTGTTGCAAAAATAAGGCAAAATTACTGACATTTAAGAAAACATCCATCTTTGCAGTAGTAGCACTTAATGACATTCTACATGCATGACCCAGTAGTGAAGTCTCAAATCCTTGTATAACACCAACAGCCACAGCGTTCCTGTTAAGATCATAACTAAACTGCCACATGATATGAAAAAAAATATAACAGCCAAGAAAGTTTTAAGAGTATTGATGTAACCTGCTTTAGACTGTTTAATTTGTAACTGCTCAGGCTGCTGAGGGGAGAGGGAATAAATGAGAAATGGCTTCCCTCGCATTTCTATTTCCAGAGTCATTATGAGAAGTCTGGTACTGCTGGTCCATCAGATGTTCATTCATGACAGCCCATCAACATGTGTAGGTGTTTTCTTGGATTGGCACCACAGCTGCCTAACCAGCCTAGACATCAAGGCCCAAAAGCCAAGTCAGCTCTATTTGTGTGAAAAGCTGATTGATTATTAGCTCGCATTGCTTGTGCCTGAATACCAGCATCATTTCATGACAGTTTTAAGTTATAGACATCACCTCAAACTCAAGATTCAGTGACACAAAGCAGAAGCATTAATGCTACGAATACACACGTGCATATAAAGCTACAGGGAAAAACGTGTTTTGAAAAGTAAAATATAGAAGTTATTGAGCTAAACACATGCCGTTGTTTGTGCAAAAGCCAGGCTCATCTCCTTGCACAGCACAGTGGCTCGGTCAGTGTTTCCTCACTGGTACTGATGAAATGGTAAGTGCCTGCTGCCCAGACAAGCCCCAGACCTGCATTCAGCAGCCACTAATGTGTACAATTAACAAGCCCTTTATTTACAACAAATGGTCTAAATCTGTTTAAAAAACTGAGTGTGCTATTAAGCCAAGGCATGCAAAACCTGAAGATACCAAAACCTGATACTACTGCAGTTATTTTCATACGCAATCACCTATTTTGGTTCACAGTAAGAGATTCACACCTTGGACAGTGAGGTGCTTCACCAGGCAATGCTGTGTTTTAGCTTTTTTGTCCTGAGCAATGCAAACGTAGTCCCCTCCATCCTGGAGGGAGATGTTATGGAGGATGAGCTCTAAGGTGACATTTTCGCCATTGGTATTTGAGACTGTTTCATTCAGCTTCTGGAGAGCATTGAGGTTCTTGCAAACGGGCATGGGCAGCCCTCCAAAGGGAGTCTGTGAAGCATGAGCACTGAGTTTGTACCACGATAGCTTCTCAAAGGTGAATTTGTCTGCCGTGCATTGCAAGGACATGTTATCCTTCTCCGTGAGCTGATTCCGAGGCTGGAGATTAATTTCAAGACCTCCTGAAAGTTAAAAAAATAAATTCCTATTAGGTTGTACATTTTGTTGCCAACAGTAACTTGAAAAAGTCATTTTTTAAATATAGCTTTATCCTCATCTTGGCCAGCTGTAAATAAGGAAACAAACCACTGAAAAATCAGTCAATTAATCATTTATGTAAAGAGTACAATCTCATTAAAAACAATACATTTAAAATGGATCAAAGAAAGGCCTGTGTAATGAATATAGTTCCTCTTACTGTAGAAACTTTTGACAATCTAAGATGATTCTTAGCATTATCTTGTGGTTAATTTTTAGATTTGGATTAAAATGTTATTTCAGTATGTGAATATGGGGACTAATTTTCAAGAAGACAGAAGCTATTTGCCACTGTTTTTGAAAATGTTAGTCTTAGCTTTTACACTACATCTTTACTCATTTTGTGACAGTACCATAATTTCTCCGTAGCTCTTTTAAGTGACTGCAAAAGCCCACGAGCAATCATTCTCAGGACAACATTCTGAAGCCAGCAGAAATAATCACTTGACTGAAGTTAGGTGGTGACTTTAAAGGCTGCATTAGGAAAACCTTAGGTAAACCTAAAATCCTGAAGGGTACAGCGTGAAGCACCTATCATTAGCGAAGCAGATGAAATATAACATTAATTTAATATGGCTGTCCTCAACAGGGTATACTTACTGGTCACATGAAAGGAGATAACTCTCTCACTTGACCCTGCTCTGTTCGTAGCCATACATCTATATAGAGCAGATACATTGGCTGCCTGAATCACAAGGGTGCTCACAGTCTGCAAAAGAACAATCAAGCAAATTCATACCATGTCAGTGCTAAAGTACGTATGTGAGCCTTATCACCCCAACAGCTCAGCAAAGTGCTCTGCAGGTATCTGCACAACGAAAAATCCCTCCAAAGCACAAATCCATGGCACAGCAGGAGCACAGTCCCCTCCTGACTTTAACATTTTTTTCCTTAAGTGTGTAACAATCAGGCAAAAGAAAACAAGAAAAAGCAGCCTGCCAGAAGGCAGACTTCAATGTATGTGTTAACAAATGCTGCACCCACAACTTTTTCTGCTCTTCAGTCTCTCCAGCTTCTCCCTGTTACAGATAATTGGCAAGATTGACTTGTCTAACTTCACACTGTGTCTAAAGGACTTGAAAGTGTCTACCTCTGCCTATTGGCTTCAGTAGAAGCTTGCACAACTAGCAAGTAGATCCCCTTGTTTAATGATAGGTGAAAAGAGTCTCATCTCTAGCGATCTATTTCCAGATGGGTAGACTACTGAACAGGGCTAATCATCCCCAACCAACAGAAAAGAAAATCTGCTCACCTTTGTTTTCCCAGCAATAGTAACGACTCGGTGCTTAATTTCAACCTGATTCCCACCCTTTCTCTCCGAGATCACTTTCCATTTCCTACATGCATACGGATTGGCTCCTGAGCGAACTTTCCTGAGAAGTAGAGACATATGCATTACATAAGGCAAATATTCATCTTTCAAGAGAGTGCTTTTCTGTTCTCTTTATAATATGCAGATATTTATCTACAAATCAGATGCATCGCTGGCCACAGCCTGCATATGGGAGGGAAGAGTATGTTTCTGGAATCATTTCTGTTAAATTGCACCCTATAACCTTCTGAGACCTCTGTGCTCTGTAAAATAAGGAACCCCCAAGCCTAAAGGTGGATTTCCTAATTAATCTGCCTGTGTCAGCTCAATCAGGATGCTTGGAGGGAAGCAGCTATTCTGGGAACAAACCTCCATTCATAAATGGATGATTCAAGTTAATTTAGTTCAAAGGAAGACAGAGAGACATAGAAATCACTGAACTCCCTACAAGAATTTCTTGAGGACAGTAGCCATTGTGTAGGAAGCAACCAGGCACCAAAGGAAGAAACTAGTGGAAATCATTTTAAAAACAACAACAGGAAAGAAGAACGCCTTTTTTTTTTTTCCGGCTTCTTTTTTTTTTTTTTAAGAGGAAATCTGGGCTTATGGCAGGCCCAGATAAGGGAAGCTGTGTGAATCTCAGTCAGGCACTCTCTCTATCATTCCCCAACATCAATCAGTGCACTTCCTCCTGAGATACACTTTCACACAGATAAAGAGCACCGTCACACTCAGCACTTGAGTGTAAGGAAAAAAACACCACAAGGCTCCGTAATTAGCATAAACAGCAAATTTCCTCTGTTTGGGATAGAGTTTTGGGCGTGCAGCCCACAGGGAGATCTGAGGGGAGGGCACGCAGATAGCTGCATTCGAAACCCCACGCAAGCCAAGATGCCCTTCAAGAAGGCACGACGGCAACATGCAGGCGCTACCGGCTCCTCGCTGCGGGTGGCCCTTGCCTCTCCCAACAACAATGACCTCAGCAGAGCCTGCCTGCAACGATCTGCCTGTTAAGTACAACAATATTTTCTTCCTTGGTCATTGGGCTTGTGCTCAGTAATGAGCCTGGACAAGGGATGCACCCAAAAAAACCCCAACCCTAACCCAAACATTCCCTCAAGAGCTACGTAAGCCGCAGAAGACGGCAAGGGGTTAGCACTCACTGGGGGCTGAAAGTGCACTCCTCCTCGAGCTGCCAGTGCCAGAGGATGGTGGCTGGTGGTGGGACAGCATAGACGGTGCAGGTGAGAGACTGTGTGGAGCCGTATTTGTAGGAGTCAACAGGGGCCAGCAGCGCATTCTCGCCAATCTGAGGTGGGACTGGAGGAGAGAGCACCAGGTTACACCTCCCGCTAACAGCTCCCCAACAGCACTGCCTACACGTGTTAGACCCACAGTGATTAATTCACACCATGCCCCATGTCCGAGTGCAATGCAGAGCATCTCCAAGGATGCACTGCGAAGAGGTGAACCTGCCCAATACCTTAAAGATCACGTCCTCAAGATGCAATGCTTAGTATCTCTTATAAAATCTCCCTTCATTACCCCCTGGTTTTAAATACAGACCTCGAATTCCCATTGCCATCCCCAGCCATTAAATGCATACTATTTCCCAGCCCTGATCCCACTGCATGTAGCCTCGCTGCCCTTTCCAAGACCTGCTGCCTCCAAAGCATGGGCGCTAGGCTGTTTCCTGGGGAGCAGAGAGGAGGAGGGTTGCACAGGGCAGGGCAGAAGAGGAGGGACAGCCAGCACAGGGCAGGAAGGATGGGCGAGGTGGGATGGGGCCAGGATGGAGAGGGGTGGGGGAGGACTCTGGCAGCACAGCCAGCAAGGAGGGCAGGAAAAGAGCAGGATGCAAAAGCAAAGAAATAATATACAGAAAACAACAACAAAAAACCCCCCACAGAAAGTATCATCACAACAACACCAGGAGCTTGCAGCCTCTCGACCAGCACATCCTGGAGCCAGGAGACATGGGCCACCTCTGCCCTCCCTGGGCTGAGGTTCAAGTGCTCTCCTCCCAGCCACCATCCCTAGTCTTCATAGCTCCGGGATGAATTTAATCATAAGAATGGCAATACCCGAAATCCACACGTGAAAGAAAGGCATCCCTTTGGTACGCCACTTACCATTCACAAGCAGGGTGAATGTATGTCTCTTCTGCATCTTGTTAGTAGGGTTTGTAAGAACAACAGTGTAATTCCCAGCGTCCTTTTCAGTTGCTTCAGTGATGACTAAGGTGTAGCCAAGTTTAACTGTATGATTTGCATTGATGGCTCTTCCATTTTTATACCTAAAGAAAATATAGAGCGCTTTGAATACTTTAGAGATTTATCTTGACTAAGAATAGCTCAGTTTTTCAAACACGTTGTGTCCCGATTCTTACCATTTCACCTCTGGTGGAGGATATCCTTTAAACTTGACAGGAATTTTAATTGTATCGCCTAACCTTGTCTCAACCACATTCTCCATTCTCTCCAGGTGAATAAAAGGACTTTCTGCAAAAAATTAAATGAAATTGTCTTTCCACATGGACAAAAACGTAAGTGGTCTCCATTTGGGTTAGCACTTAACAGTAGATGACAAATAGAGTACAGTGACAGGATACCACTGGTAAAGCACAGTTGGCTCCAAACTGGAGAGAGCTGGTGGGTTCTGGGCCCACCATGAAAACCCAGCCCTTTCCCTCACACAGAGGAGCGGACCAGTTTCCCCATCGGGGAACTCTGGAAAGCAGAGACAAGACTCAGCTCTCAGGACAGTCTGCCAACTGTCATACCTATATACAGAAATGAATAAATAAATATCATAAAAGTGGCTTGATCTACTCATTCCAGGAAATAATAGTATTCAAAACTACAATGTGATAAAGTTAGATACTTTCAGGCTCTTCTTAAGTATGTATTTGAACCATTGCAGACACAGAATACTTTGAAATTATTTACATTATATTATAAGTTATAAACCTGCATTCAGACTAAGACAGCGATTAGCCTTTTGGCTAAGATTTAGGATGGTATCAACTTAATATCTGGTACACTCACTATAGCACACTATCTGGTTTTGCATCTTGGAGAGAAACAGAAAGAACCCAGCAGAAAATTGAGAAAATCTTGAATTACTGTGCCACATAATAAGTTTGAATGTTAAAAAAAAAAAAAAGCCATTAATATTCTGGCTTCTGAAATCAGACCTGAGGAAAACCAGTCTCCTTGAAAATATAAAATCCTTTGTCTGACTCAGTGATTAAAAACGGGCCATTCTCATGCCGGCATTTTTTTTCTAGAAGTAAGCCAGTGGAGCCGCTGGGGCTGTGCCCAAGAGGGGCTTGAGAAAAGGCTGTAGAATGTGGCCTAGTACTTATCTATGCACTTAGCCAAAATCGTTTCCTTTGCATCATTTCCGTATGACCAAAACTCCATTTGATTCATCTATTCATAATGTAAAAGCTGAAAGTTTTATTCTCCTAGCTTCATTCATGCTGACCCAGACTCTTGTCCCACAGAGCCACCAGAGTCTCGTCTAAGTTCACCTGGAGTGAGAACAGGCAACCCTTATACAAAATCATCCACACAAATGCAGCTTTACAGGACCTCAAGGAGGTCAACACAGAAGAGGACCAGAGGTTTACCTCAGTTTATTTTACTGCCCATTTTCTTATGGCATTCTACAGCTTTCAGTAACATATGGCATCTTTTAAAGTCTTACCAGTAGCTAAGCTTCTGGTATAAAAATAATCTTATAGTGAGTGCAAGAGAAATACTGTAGCTGCAGTTCGGTTCATTTCTGTCGTTAGGTTTATCACCGAGATGCCTTCTGCGTCTCAGTAATCAATCCCAAATCTGAAATAACCAACAAAATTGAAGTGGAAGATTCCATACCATGGATAATAAAGTAACTGCTGTTTTTCATGTTCATACGGCCACTGGATGCTGCGCAAGTATATCGACCTTTGTCACTTAAAGACACACTGTCGATGGTAAGAGTGCTTACAAACTTCTTTACTTCTCCTGCAGTGGTTTTTAAATCCCTTATGGTTGCACGTTTTTCCTGCAATAGATAAAAGACAGAGGTGTTTGGGAATTTTATTGTTATTCTTCCTGTCACCCTTTGCACACCTGTATATACTAGCAATTTCTTTGTGTATTATCAATTGCTTTGTCAATATTATAAAGGGTGGAGTGACATTATACCTAAATCAAATTTCATTGTGATGTTGGCACCTTTAAGTTATTACAGATTTACCTTGATGGAAGGGTAGTCCCATTTAAAATCAATTCCTACATTCAGCTCCGTCCTTACTGTGCAATTGAGAACAAGTTTTTCTCCCACTGCCAGTTCTACTTGGTAGTGCGGGTTCATTGTCAGGTCATAAATTCGGTATCCTAGAGGAAGAAAAAGGCACACACAACATGGGGGTAAGAAGAGGTTTCTTTACAGCACTCAGCACCAAATTTCCCAGGTGAATTCACCAAAACTCCCACGAAACCCCAGCTACAGAGGCCACTCGATGCCCCCGTGCAGCATGATGACGGGCGTACAAAGGGGCCCGGAGGGAAGGGATATGCCTGCCCCGAGCACTTCCCATCTGAGAGCTACGTCAGACAGCGGTGCAGCAGGACGTATGCACTTGATCAGAGCCCCCCCGGTGGTGGGAGCATGCAGGAGATCGTGATTCACATGGTTGTTCTGCCTTAGACTCCTTCTTCTTATCCTTGTCAGACCTGAAACTAAAGGAGATACATCCCCATCCCCAGCAATAAGTGGGAACTTTATTAAGAATAGCAGTCTGGCATTGGCAAAATTATCCAAAGTTTACTTTGTGCAATAAAATATCTAAAATATTCCAAAATGGGTAGTAATTCTGACTTTGCTTCAAATCAGAGTGAGGGCTCATGAATTCGGTGGAGAAGCAAGAGTCTGCTACACAGTAAAGGCTGGAGGGCTGCTATGTCTTCCTGCCTGGGCATCAACCAGCCACCTGAAGCGGTTGTTGTGTCCTCAAAGTCAAAAAAGAAATAGCTGCAGTTTCAGCTCAGGCTTCAGCCTCCACAGAATCATCATGTTATTTCTGGGTTTTGATGAACAATTAACAAAATATAGCAGGAGAGTATAAACCCCGTCAGAGTCAGGACATAGGTCTGAAGAAGACAAGATAACCTAATTCCTAGTGTGACCTTCAGATCCCCCATGCCCTTGGTACCCCCTCAGAGCAATTCCCTCCCATCTGCTACTGATGGATGCCTGCCTTTAGTTCCCTTCAACTATGACTTGGATCCTGGATAAGTGAATAAAGTACAGAAGACAGTGATTTTAGGAAAAAGGCTTGCATTGTCAGGGAAAAGAAAAAAATCCCTGGCATCTACGTAACACTAAAAATAGAAGCACTTATCCCAATGATTAACCAGAAAGAACACAATACACTGCATTTAAAAGAAAAGTAATATATATCACAACATCCATTTTGCATTAGCTGCATTGTCAGTATTGAATAACCTAGAGTCCAACCAAATGTAATTGGTTCAGTATGTTGTAGCAAGCAAAATAACACTGGCCATAGAGGAAAAAAATCGCAAACTTTGGCTTACCTACAACTGCGACTATGTATATCACAGACTGGTAGCTTTCATCGTCTATTTTAGCTTCACAGAAGACCATGCCCGCATAGTTGATTAAATGACTGGGTATAGTAAAGCCTTTTTTATTATTCCACGAAATTGATTTACCATCAGGAACAAATATCTTTTCTGGATATTTCTGTTTGAAATATTGATAAAATACATAGTCAGATTTCAAAATTCAAACAACTCTGTCCAACCAAGTCCAACATTTGCCATAACCACAGGGCCCCAGTTTTAACATCCTAGCTCAGGCAATCTCCCTTTCCTAGGCAATCACTCCACACTTTGAGAGCACAGGATCATGGACAAGTACAGTTACAGCACTCACCTTGTAATCACAGGCTGTAAAATTCCCAAGGATGGAAAGAAGTTTATAAGAAATGTATTTATACTTCAAGCAATGTATTTATGTCACAGTGACTTCAACTAACTCATAAAACAATAAGGAGCTTTTTCCTTACCGCATGTAGAGATACATTGAGATTTGATACAGTTCCAAGGCACGGCACTACCACAGTTTTATTCTTAGTGATGTATACAATGCCAAGCTGATCACTAACTGAAGTCACAAATGGAGATCTGTAATCTAGAAGAATATTCAGTTGGTAAATGGATATTATTTGTCATATGATTATGAAGTAAGCTTTTCCAACTTTGTTCTTTCCCTGTCTATTTCTTCTCAAATCACTTTTATTCTTTTTTATGTGGTAAAACACTTAAATAATGAGACTACATAGAGGGGACATATTTTGACAGCCCTCTCCCCAGCTTTACAATATCATTATTCTCAAAACAGTTATCAGCAGCAGTGTGCACTTTGGACAATAGCTTCCTGCCACCCCAGTCTTTGTGCCGACAAAAATTTGATTTACCCTAGTATGACTTTTCTTGCATAAGTATTACAGGAAATATCAGTTAAAAGTAGTGACACGTTACATTGGCTCCCCCAATGGCAGCATCCTTTTCAAAGTCAGACCAAAAAAACTCGATAAGTTCATGATCTTATACAATGAGCTAACCCATGAACCCATGTATATAATAACATCAGATAGTACAAATTGTAAAAGGATTTGAATCTGTTTTAATAAATACACAATTTCTGTAATCCTCCCTCGTATGAAACTCCTGCTGAGGTCAGTAATAGCTCTGCATTAATGAGGACAGGCTCAGAGCACAGTGGAGATATGTATGCTAAGTTCTGGGTGGAGGACAATAGCACATCAAGTACTGCATATGGCAGGTTAGTTCAAAATTACAGCTACAAAGGCTTTTCTATTGAGGGCAACTAGCATTTCTCAACACGGAAACAGGAAAAAGAATAGTTTCACAGGATCAAAAATTCTAGGATTAAAAAATTTTAATGTCAAAACCATTTTGAGGTACTTGACATCCCTGTTTTCTCTTGAGACTAGGGGAAGAGCCACGTAAGAATTATGTAAGCACTTACCTTGAACGTAGACATAAATGGTTGTAGCTGCCTGGTTGTCCCTGTAAAGGCATTTGTAGTCCCCTGTGTCATTGCCGATGACTTTGAGGAGAGTCAGTGTCTTGCAATAGGGGCCATCGCTGCAGTTTGTCACAGCGATACGCTTCTCAGCACTGCTCTGGTTGCTTGGCCAGGACCACTCCAGTGGCCTCAGACCGCTGGGAAAGCAAACGTTGGAGGAGCATGAGCATGTGATGGGCACCGGTACCGATGCCAAGCCGCGAACCTCAGCCCGGCTAGTCTCTACGGCTATGGAGAGGAACAGGCTTCATCCCATCACAGGGAGCATCAAGCCAGGTAGGATAAATTCATGTAAATCGACCTATTTTTAATACCTATAAGGAAGCTACTTGAGATTTACATTCTTCTGAATCTAAAAGTCACACAGCACTCAAAAGGGAGTGTCAAGAGCACAGCTCTCCAGCGGACTCCACAAGGACCCGGCTGATGCTTCCTCCTCCCAGCCGCCCTGCGCTCCCCAGCTTTCCCTTCTGCAACCCTTTAAGGTCATTTCCAAAGCCTGCCAGGGAAAAGTGAGGCGGGGGGTCACAAAGGGAGCGGGGAGAAACAGGAGCGATGACGGGGAAGAGACCGAATCACCTGCAATTCTGTACAACAATTCACTACATAAATTACCCCCATCAAAATTATGCTGGATGGATTTCTCCTTACCTGCAACTAATATTTAGAGTATCATTTGCAGTTATTGTGAGGACATCTTTTTGGATGCTAAGGGTTGGCTGATCCAGAGCAAGAAACAAACCTGTGAAAAAATGTATAAAACCCCTCAAATCAATGCCATAAACAAAGTAAATGCTACTCAATTAGAAAAGCATCATATATAGGAATATGCAATATGTTTTAAGCGGACACTTTCACATCACCTACTTAGCAGTGAAGGGTAAATAATGACTTTTCACACATCCCAGAAAGTTCAAAAACTCTGTCATAACAGGAAGCAAAGGCAGATGGTCAGGAGCTAGCTGCAGAGCACTACAATTCAGCCAGCCAGGGTGGAGTTCCTGTTTTCTTGTGTTGCCAACTTCAAGGTCTAACAAGAGGATGTGGGACATTGAAATGAAGTGAACCTTCATCTGATGATCTCACTCCCTGGGGAAAGGGATTACCAGCTTTTCTTATAATAAATTGAATATACTTATGTTCTTCGAGATTGCTGATCAATGAACTATGTGAAGAAACTACTTCACAGTTTGTCACAAATTCAAGATCCCATAAATTTATTTTTCCCATGATTTCCTAAGGTTTTCCTAAGGCTTTCCTCTTAAGCAGTTAAGCAAAAAAATCTATTACTACCAGACTTTATTCGTGCAAGGGGTTGCATCGTGCCCACCCTGAGACACCCGCGCTTGCGAAGGCTTCAGTTTGGGTGCCAGCGCTTGCTCTGAGGCAACAGCCCAGCTTAAGCGACATCTGCGAGGACCACAGGGAGAGATTTTCAGTCTGCCCTGGCTGCTCCCATCACCGCCAGGAATCCCGCCTCACCGGGGTGAGCCAGCAGCCCCGACCGGGACAGCCCAGCCAGCTACGACGGCAACAAGAACTCGAGGCCAGAGCGGGACCTTCCCTATTTCCCTAGTATTTCCCCACACTTTAATCACTGGCATCCCGAGCAGGTTCTTCACTGATGACGGGTTTCCCGCATTTGGCTCCAGGGACATTTTGCTCTCGGAAACGAGACTGATGCTGGAGCCAAGCGACCAGGACACTATGCCGTGACGGCAGGCAGTCCCCTCTGACGGGGCAGCACCGGGCCGGCCAGACAGGAGAGGGCAGGAGGACAGGAGAGGACGGGACAGGAGAGGACAGGAGAGGAGAAGGCAGCAAGCCCGCAGCGCTGGGCACCCCGTCCCACCCCGGGGCTCGCACTGCCTCACCCGCTCTATCAGCCCTGACAACCCCAAGGGAAACCCGCACCCGCGCCGTTCCCGGCATCCGATCATCCCCGCGCCCCCTTCTCCTCGGGGCCCCGTGGGGCTGCCGGACCCCGGCGGCTCCCCGACGGGCCGGACCCGGGGCAACGCGGGGTTCCCCGAGGGCTTACCGGGAGCCAGGCACAGCAGGACCGCCAGCAGCCGCGCCGCACCGAGCTCCATCCCGCGGCCGCCAGGCGCTGCGGGGCGCGAAGCGAACGCTCTGCCCGACGGCGCTGTCGGGACGGCAGCCCAGCCGAGCCGAGCCGAGCCGAGCCGAGCCCCACGGCAGGGATGCGGGACCCCGGCGAGCAGCACCGCCCCTCTTGTGCACGGGGGCGGGGCTTGTCGCCCCGGCCCCGCCCCCTCCACGGCCCCGCCCCCGGGCTCCGCGGCAGAGCCCGGCGGGGATGCGGGGCCTTGGAGCAGGGATCTCCCTTCTCTGCCCAGCGGCGGGAGGGCCTCGGGCCCAGTGGCCCTCAGCACTGAAATTCAACATCGCCAGGGTCTTCGTTGCACGTATGTGCGGTTTCTTAAAATCCCCTCAACAGAAATGACCCCAAAGACCAACCCTGTGGGGCACATGCAGCGAGACGCGGCCATCTTCCTGCTGGCAGCGACTTCACCCAACCGGGTTTTAAGTGTCTGGCGGTATCACTGCTGAGTTCACAACATGGGAGTCTCCGAATCATGTAGCATGTACCCACCAGCCTAACTGGCCATGTCCCATCTAACAGGATCCAACAGCTGCCTGTGGATCACCCTTCCCAGCCCCAACAGCCCCATCCCGCTCTCTGCGGGATGGTACCCAGTGGAGGTTACCATTCCTCTCTCACTCCACAGGTTTGATTTTTTTATTCCAAAAATGAACCCCCAACTAGTAATGTACCTTTTAATCAAAATTATTAACCAGTGACTGTTGAAAGAGAGGTTCATGAGGTAGTCCTTTGGGAAAAATAAACACGTGGTTGTTATGTTTTATCCAGACACATGACCATAAAGCCTCTGGGGGAATAAATACATCTGCGTAGATAGATACATAGATAAAGAGGTAGATAATCAGGTAGATAGAAACACACAACTATGTACATAACTGTGCATGCATATACATACATGTCCTTCTACATGCTGCGTTTTTCTCTTTCCCTGCAAATCTGCATGTGGGCTTGTCCACAAATGACTGCGTTAATGAACCGGTGATTTTATTTTGCATGCTATGCAATTCCAGCTGTTTTACTGTACTGGGGGATGAGTGTAATTTGCTTTGAAATTATACCCCTGTTGCTCACAGAAAGATACAGGGAGTGGGAGAAGCCAAATTTCTAAACTGATTTTTCTCAGAGGTCCAATAAAACCCATGAAAAGTCAAAGACGACTCATGTGGTTCAAGAAACAGCAAGTTGGCACCATGCAAATAAAATGTGTTCTTGCCATTCTTGTGAGCTCTTAAACTCGAAAATTGATAGTCCTCATTAATACCCCCACTTCCATCATATTGCAGGTCAGGGCATTGATATTTCGAAATGATTTGGGGAACTCTGGCAGCGATCACTAAACAACTGACCCTTGCTGAGAGTGGGCTGCACGTGAGGTTTGTGTGGTAGTGATAAATACCTCGTGAGAACCAAGGGCACCTACTGCTGAAGAGCAACTTTTGATAATTTTATTTGTGGCCATGCTGGTCTTGTTGACTACAAAGAACAACATTTTGATAGGAGGTGGTAAACCTGCAAGAACTGTTTGCCTCCAGGGCAGTTTAGCTAGTCAACAAAGCAAATTAAATTATAGGGCTAAGTTGAAAAATATTCACATGAAAGTATTATAGGATCCACAGAATACAGTAGAATCATTGGTAGCTCACTTTACTGCTTTGTGCATTCCTACTTGAGCTCCCAAAAATGTAATCTGTAGAAAACATACCACTATATTAATTTTAACAAGAGGCTTTTCTGAAATTTAATGCAACTAGAGCTTCCTGCAATTCCATTTATGCTGTTTTCAGGCACAGCCGTTGTTACTAAGTCAGTGGTTTGGAAGCGGGAGGTTGGTTTCATTGTTGAAAATTATTTTAGTGCCTGAGCTTTATGGGAACAAATACCCACTGTTTTCCCTAAGCATATCTAAGCAATGATAGATGAATGCTAGCCCCCCCCCCCAGGCCCTTTGGCGTTTGGCATGTCCCCTGCCTCCTTCTCCCCTGCAGTGTCCTGAGGAAGGGAGGGGATGGGAAGGAGGGGGCTGACCCCTCAAACACACAAACCTCCTGGCCGGTCAGTGTACACACTGACTGAGCGGCCGGCAGCAAGGAGCTTGCACGTTGTGAATGTTGGGCATCCGCAGGGAAGCGCACATTTCAAAAGCACAAAGGGTTTTTATCTCCCTGAGTTATACTGGTGAGATCTCAGTCTTTACACCGTGCTCCCTAAAGGGGACACAGCCCTTCAGTACTCTGCCTGCCTGTCAGTTTAATCTTGTTAACTAGAATAATGATGCAGGAACTGCTGCTTCACTATATGGATTGCCATCCCTGTAGTACCAGGGACACTTGTGATACAAATGAACAAACTAGAAGATAACTTC
Source organism: Balearica regulorum gibbericeps (assembly GCF_011004875.1). Classification (NCBI taxonomy): domain Eukaryota; kingdom Metazoa; phylum Chordata; class Aves; order Gruiformes; family Gruidae; genus Balearica; species Balearica regulorum. Next base: position 51,988,866 of record NC_046187.1, on the reverse strand, counting down.
TTTACACTCCAGATACTTGAATGGGGCCCCAACCCCGTAAGCATTTAAGCACAAAAATAACTTTACTCTGGAGAGTCATTCTACAGATGCAAGGCTTTTCATCTGAGTCACATTACTTATATACATGGTGTTGGTGAGACTAATCCTCCGGTAAGATCAAGTAAAAACTATAGCCAAGAATCTTTGGTAATGGTAGGTGTTTGGGGCAAGTGACAGCTAGAAAAGATGTGAAGTGACTTCACCGACACAGGATGTATGGTATCATATGTGCTTTGCTACACATGTTTTTGTATTTTGAGCTTTGATGGGGCTTTCTCAAGTGGGTTATCACTGGAAGATGCCATGCGAAACCTCTGAAAGAAAAATCGACTTGAGCACAGAAGACAGTGTCACCTAAAGTCCAGGTGACAGATCCATCTAAATACACCATGATAGTTACAGCACAACAGATGTCTGGTTACAAAACCAAAACCCCAGTAATTCAAGTGATAGCAGCTTTCTTATCCAGCCTTTTAGGACGTGATCTCTGCACAGCCTTTGTGCCATCCTTCAGACTTGTAGAGTATGTAGCACAGCCCAGCTCGCACCATAGAGTATCAGTGCTGGGCCATGGGAAGCTGGTGAGAGAAGCCAAACATATTCATGTTACTCAGTGAGTATGGGATGGGATTTCCTCCCTCCTCAGAGACAGTTTCAATCTGGGAAACTTCCTGGGATCCTGAAAACAACATGCAATGGCTTCCAAAGCTACCCCACCCTCTGTCTCAGCACCCTCACCTGCCTTAAACAACAGACAATCCTGTCAAGACATTTCAAATTTTGCTTATTTCAGAAAAGTCTGCCCCTGCCTTGGTCAGACAATACCAGTAAAGAAACAGGGGCTAGAAAAGAGCTCCACGAGCAGATTTCAGCCCAGTGTGGGGCTGGACCTGGAGATTTACAGGAGAACTGTTAGCTGACAGACGGGATGCAATCAGACCATGTGCATCACTCCGTGTTTCATCGGATCGATTCCCTGCTCACACATCACCTCCCAGAGCCCCACGGAGAGCAGTTCCCATCCTGAAACCAGTATGTTTCCAGCCCCCAGGGTTATTTTTGTCCTTCCCTGCAGCCTCTTTCAGCTGCAGTTCCCATGTGGGGAAAACTGTGTCCATGGACGGTCCCTGGGAGCGGTCTGAGGGGGCACGAAGTCTCGGCTTGGCCAAACGGGGCCAACAAGCTTTTGTTTATGCATCTGCTCCTCTGGTCGCCAAGAGCTCATTAAAAACAAGACACAAAGAAGCAGCAGAGGAACCGGACAACCCCCCTCCCCTCTCCTCCCCGACCTGTCACGACTCCCCCCGGCTCGCTGGCTCTGTCAGCGCCTCCTGGGCAGCTCAGCCAAGGAACCCGGCCAGAGCAACTGTGGTCATAGAAGCAGAGAGGCCACCTTTTGTTTGCTTAATTATTCAAATAACAACCTGGAGGGAGATAAGGGCTGGCACCAGGAACACCGATTATGTGCTTCCTTGCTCCCTCAATAAGTTTGCAAGTGGTCAATGTCCCATGCAGAATACATCTGGGATGTGGCAGCCAGCAGCCAGACCAGCTAGCTGTCACACCTCTGCGCCACATACAGGGCTGCAAGCGTCTCAGCATCTAATGAAAGGGTGGAAGCTACCTTCACCTCTGTCTGCATTGCAGATTGCACCGTTGGAACAATCTGCACCCTTGCAACAACCGCTGGAGCCACGCGCTATGGCCTTGGTGTGGCTTTCATCAGGCATGCTTCACTAGTATGCTGATAAACCTTGCTAAGGTAGACGTGGAAGCACATTCAAAATGCCTCTACAAGAAGAGAATGAGAAGGCATTCATTTAATATTGAATGCCGTCACTTTTCATATAAACCACATGCAAAAGCAGAAATACATTTAGCATGACACATACTCCATGTGTAGGCTCCAGAAAATATGTTGGTTTGCAAGTGGCATTACAAAGGATAAAATCTATCCTTCCAGCTAGAAATTAAATAACTGTCCCAGGTGAGAACAGGCATGGAAGTAGAAATGAGAAAGCATGAAACCACTCAGACAGAGTTGCCCAAAGGCAGAGATGTGAATGACCGTTTAGCCCATTTTCAGAGTATGCCAAAACTGTTGACACCTTTGCTGGAATCTGTGAACATGTCACTTGTATTTGGCAATGTCCAGCTATAAACAAGGGGTGTGAATTCGGTGTGTGTGTGTGTGTGTTCATCCTCAAACTGGCTTTATTCTAGCTCAGCTGGATGCTGGTGGTAAAAAAACTGGAGGAGCAGGTTCGTTGCTATCAAGGCCCAAACTAGTCTAACTGGCCTTGGATGCATCTCTCCACTCCTGGGCACCTAATTATGGTTGGAGGCACATGGAATTTTAGCGACACACCTTTGAAAAATTCAATTTCTTTCACTGTTTATTTGCTTGCCTCCATCATGTCCTAAAACCCTGTATAACTGCTCATGCTAGGACAACCAGGTCCTATGCACCCTTCATTCAAGGCGGTTCATTTTTTTCCCCACCAAGCTGGTTTTCCCCATCAAAGCCTTTGTGGGGCAAAAGCTTTGTGGGGAAGAGACGAATGCCTTTACTTGTTTATGTGGCTGAAATCTCTGGAAATTTCTCTCCCACTTGCAGCAGGAAGCAGCTCTGAAGCATCACTTTCTGAGCAGGAAGCAGAAGGTAATTCAGTGTCTGGGCCCCTGGACATGTGGTCAGTCAGGCTAATGGATGGGCAACTGGTGACAGAGACAAACTACAGATTCTTACACAGAAGTAAAGGGCATGTAATGTTTTTTCTATCTCTTTTTTCTTTTTTTTTTCTTCTTTTTTTTTCCTTTTTTTTGGTGGGGAGCTTAAAGTTGATAGGTCTGTGAAAAAAGTCTCAAAGCCTAGGTTGACAAACTGCTGGAGAAGGACAATTTTTTTAATTTTTTTTTTTAATAGCTCACTGGCTCAGCATGTTCTCACTGCACCCACTCCAGTGAAGAGATTTGCATCTCACATCCATGCTGCAGAAATGGAAAGCAGCATCCTCAGTCACTTGGGTCACATGGCTGCATTTTTATGCTGATTCCCTTAATACTCACTGAAGGAGAAGGAGAACAAGGGAGCTAGCATCACATAATTCACAAATAGGGTCCTGGAGGAGAGACCTAGATTCTGGTCCTTGTGCCTGCAAATATTTAAGGATTTTGTTCTATATGGAACAGTGCCATCAGGAAACCTGAACTGCCCATCCGCTATAGGAAAGTGCCTAAGGCTTACTACTGACCTGAAGCCAGGTGAATTTCCATGGTGGTGGAAATCCAACTGCTTGAGAAACAGTCTCCCAAAAAAACCATGTTACTGGGTTGTTATGAAATAAATAAAAATTATGAACATATCTGACAGGGAGCCAGCCTATCCAACATATTCTTACAAGTCATTGTGTTAGGAGTAGAAGCAATGCACCCCAGCTCCCAGGAGGGTTGTGTCCCCCATATCTCATAAGGAACAATCTCCAACTGAAGGTTTTTGGGTTATTTGCAGCAAGGTGCCTTGCTGTCTGCCAAGGATTTTATCACACTGCAGAGTTTCACTGGTGAGGGCTCTAATAAGATGTCTCTCCAACATCCTACCACTTTTAAAATTAAATATATATATATAAACTTATTATCTTAGAAATATTTGACCACTGTCATGTTTGCTTCAAACTGGCAGAAGGGTTAAAAAATTATGAGTCAAGAAGACAGAAAAAATAAACAGACCGACATAAAATGTGATTAGGTAAGTCCTATTTCCCTAGGAAACCAGCTTAAAACTTACAGGTCACACCAACAGGAGAAAACCACCAGCACTTCATAGGACAGGATTAGAAGCTGAAACTGGAGGCAACGCAAAGGACAGCAAAGCATTGTTGGAAATTGTGAAAACCCAGCCTACGAGGAAAAGCTGAAAGATTTGAGACTGTTCAGTCTAGAAGAAGAGGAGGTCAGACGGACAGGTGTGATAACAGCCTTCCAGTGAGGAAAGGCTGGAGGTCCCCGATCAATTATCCTCATAGCCACCAAGGGTAAGAGAGGAAATAATCAGTCTAATTTTCTGGACAGGAGATTTATCTCAGATAATGTGGAACATTTTCTGACTCTCAGGGCAGTTAAGCACTGAATAAGGTTGTCTGGGGAGTCTGGGACTGGCATCAATTGAGGTGTTTAAGATCGGGTCTGACAGATCTCTGTCAGGGATGAAATTTAATTCTGGTTTACAATAGAAGTAAGTATTAGATAGTCTTCTCAGGTTTATTCAAGTCCTATATATTCATAAGTGATAGGAAGACCATTTGTGGTTTCCTGTTCTTTAATAAAACTGCCCAAAAATGAGGCACTTCTTCATTGGGTCGAACAATTCATCCAGCCTACAACAACTTTTCAGTGTTTCTTTTCAGCAGGAAGAACTAATATGATCAGTCTGAGCTGGTACCTTTTCTACTTCTTTTTTTTTTTGGAAGGTATCTTGGAGTCAATGGACTTGTTGCCACTTTTTTTGTGTTCAACAACTAAACTGAAAAAATCCTGCCAATCTCCATACCGTTATTCACACAGCCCTAGTTCCAGCTAGGAACTCCTGGGAGAGACCTCAGGGCACAAGTTGATGGGGACTTCTGAAATGTGTCAGCAGTTGCCAAAGTACAAGCAGCACCTTATAGTGATGGTTTGAAATGATGTAAAACGACCTTCCCAAGTTGGTGCAAATAGCAGTTTCCAGTGCTTGTGTCGATAACGTATGACTTCTTTCTCAACTAGTGCTTGCCAGTCCATTTAAACAGGATTTGGGGAAATGTCCAAACTCATTCCTTCCAGGTAATTATTTTTTTTTCGCAAATATTTTCACAGCCAAGAGAACTGGATGGTAACTGAATAGTCTTGTGGGACATAATGTAGGGTCCCCACAATGTAGGGACAGAAAAACATAAATAATCATGAGATCCAGCAAAGGGCACAGCAAGGGCTTCTACAGACACAGGAGGGATCTCCATCGCTCTGCCATTCCTCTAAAGACTTTGGGGTACTAGCATACCTGGCTCTTATAGTCCCTCTGAAGAACTATTTTTATCTCAGCAGTGAGGAAGCCTTGTTTCAAGTATGCTACAGTAAAAACTTATTTGCACAGCCAATATATGATTATGTGATTAATCACTTTAAAGTTGCAATACATAAGTTGATTTTTAACACCCATGTCCCCAAAGCCTTTTTTCTTACAAAGTATAAAAGTTCATCACAACTAATTGTCTATTTGCCTATTAACCTTTTTCCTTCTTCTACTTCATACCCACTTCTATGAGACATTGGCCATCATTTGTTCCAAAGAAAAGAACTGTTCCACTAGTAGCAAGTTCTGTTCAGATTCCCCTTCCAGGACACAAATTAATCAGTTTGAAAAGGAACTTGGAGAATGTTTCGCTTTATTTGCTGATCAAATTCCTCTATCCCCAAGGATGCAAATCAACTTTCTGCAGTCTGGGGAAGCAGACTGCCTCAGTTCTTGTAACCTGAGTCTTCACCCCAAAACCAGAAACCGTAACCCAAAACTCTGTTTTCTACATACTTTGCCTTTGTGAACAAGCTGACTGATTGATTATACTTTTTTTTTTTTTTTTTAAACAACTGACTATTTTCTCACACATCTCATCCAAGCAGAAATGTCATAGCAAATATCATACCACCTTCCCACTGTTTTCTGCTGTGGCTGTAGCTAAATGGATCTTCTGAACATTTAGTAGCTGATATGTGGCTGTGTGGCTCCCAGAAGAAAAGCATCAACAGGAAAGCAAAGGAAGTGACCAGACACTGGCTGTATTCCCCATCGAGTTTGTCTCACCAAAGATTGTCACCAACCAAATGTTAAAAAATACATTCCAGTTTGTTTTCTGGAGGGGAACGCCCGAACAAGCCGTGCACAAAATTCATAGAATTGACATTAAAGCCAAAAGGAAGTATTAGGACATGTAGCCTGACCTTTGAAAACTGTAGGCAATACAGGGAGCCCACTGGAACACCATTCTTCATTATTTAAGTGCAAATGCTATTAGAAGAGGACTATTTACTAGCAGCTTGAGCTTGACTCAAGTTAGGGCCAGACAGTAAACAGTTTGGAAGGGCTCAGAGCCTGCATGTTATCCAGGAGGATTTCAGGATCGTATATAATAGCAACCTTAGCACTGTGTTGAATTTATTCTAAAAAGACAAACACTAACTGTACACTCATATATATATATGGGGGCTATAATGTATACATATACATGTATGTGTATATATATATATCTGCACTTTGTGGGAGGTCAGGAATATTTCTGGAATTCTCCTAGTATAGCATTTATTAACTACACAGTAAACATAGATGATAAGCATTTTGCAATTACTTTATTTCACTGAATTGCTGGTTCAGCAATGCATTACCATCCCCATCCTTTCAGCTGTGGGAATAAAAAAGGTGACCCTTCCCTGTAACACTCATAGCAAGCAATGAGGAAGAACTGACACCTCTTTCCTCCTTCCCAGACTCAGAGGGAGCTGGTTGAGGCTGACAAGGCCAAGGAAGCTCCAAGGAAAGCTCAGAGCCTTGGGAGGGGCTGGAGGGTTTCCTAGAGACCCATCCTACAGCCGAGGGAACAGCCTGGGAGAGCGCCCAGCTCTGTTCCTTTCCATCCTTGGGATCACATTTTCCAGGCGAGCCCTGGATACGAAACACCGCAGACGAGGAAAACTGATACACAGGAGGCCATGTGGTGGAGCGCTGCCAGGCTGTCCTCTGGGGTGTTGCTTTCTCTGCAGAGGTTATGCTTCAGCGGTAGCATTTCCAGTGGAGACTAGCCGAGTAATGCTGGGCAATGGAGAGGAGGTGAGATGGGAATTGTGAGTCCAAGAATTACATGGTGCAAGCTACACAGGTGCAAAAGTAGACAGCAATGCCAAATCTCCTGGCTTAAATTGGTAGGAAGGACTTTCTCCTGAAGCCACAACTATCGCCATTGGAAATGAGAGGTGCAAGCAACCATTTAGGGTGAAAACCTTATAGGATTGTCACGGACCTCAGATTATCTGGGTTTGGACTTTTGTCCATAAAATGCCACAGGATGAGAGTCAGCAGGAATTCTCCATAAGCCTGAAATTACACTCTTTATTGCAGGAAATACTATGCCAGTACTGAAGTGTTGGCACCACACACCTCCTTATTCTTTGACATCTGCTGACTGTTGTGTGCCAAGAAAAAGGTAACTGAGCACTTCAAGGAAGGAAGACATTGAGCTCAGGGTCACTGATACCTGCCAGCAAGACTTATTTTATTTCAGATGACTTAGAAATACAGGTCTATTTGTTTTATAAAGGGTGAGAATCTAAGCATAGAACTGCCATTTCTAAATTCTTAATAATCACAATAATTTTTATTTTTTTAACCCAGAAAATGTAGCACCTGGAGTCAGTGAAGAATAAATCTCTCTAACATCCACCGAGGTATGAACATTCACTATGTTGAATAATCCTCTGTATTCTCATTCCTTTCCCTCTGACTCATCCATAATGCCACTTACTTTATTCACAGAGTTTAACCATGAATTTGCTACCTTCTTGTCATCATTTCAGTCACTAGATTTTTTTTTTTCATGTGAACCTGTGAAAATATTTTGATTGAACTGGTGCAAAAATATTTCAGGCAAACCCAAGGTATGGGTGTCAAAATATGCTAGGAGAATAACACACCTACTGATATATAATAACATTATGCAGTTATTAAAGGAAGCAAGTGGAAAAATATAGGTATATGGTTTCTAGCTAGTAGGGGGAAAAAAAATGACAGGTCCTGATTAAAAGCTGTTAAAGGACTTTGCGTTCTGCTTCCCTTCCTTAATCCATTTGACCTACTGAGCACGGCCCCAGCCAGCCAGGAGAGCAGAGATAAGTAGGGAGGTTTACCACACTCGCCTGGTGCAGTCAGCGAAAGTCACTTTCTGTAGCCTCTAGCCTTCCTCTTGGATATGCGTGTCATCAGGAAAACTGAGTCTGGCCTCACTACTTTCTCTTCCGCCCCTTTAGCTCCACATGTTTCCTGACCCTTGGCTCCTCCGCTGAGAGGGCTTGCCACCTGCACGCTGCCTCTGCTAGCACAACCACATCCTGTACCTTCCCCATGTCCAGGGTTCATTATTTTCATCGGCCGGTATGATAGCTGTGTGATGAGAATGTATTTGGGTTCAAACCATCCTCGTGATTGGAAAACAAAGCACTGTTTCCACTGTGATGTGCAGCAGGGATAGCTGAACAGTAAAAAAGGAACCCAAGAGCACGTAGCATCATGTTTGCTGCCTCTTTGGGTAGGATGATGAATGCTTCATGGGGATAAGGACCCTGGCCTTTGTGAAATGGCACACAGCGGTGACAGTACCTGTGAAAAAGCAGACCTCCATTTCTTCAAATGCTTCTGTCCTCTTCTTCCAAGGGAGATGCTGCCATGAGTGCCAGAACAAAAAGTTATTTGCATTTTCTTCAATACTCCATATCCCATTTTTTCCCCCCAATTTTTTTCTCTGGTAATTTTTCCAGGATGAGCATCTTTCCTTATGAGAAAAATAAACCAGCCTAAAAAGGCAGAGCCAGGAGGAGAAATATATCTGTCCCCAAATGTTCAGGCTTGTAAGAAAAAAAGTCTCTGCAGTCCCATTAGAGTTCAACACGATCTTTTTCTTACCTTTATTGATCCAGCTCATGGGATGGCTGCTATCCTGACTCTACAGCAAATGAACTTATTGCCCATTTGCTGTTGTTCAGGCTGCACCATTGAAGGACAGTGACTGAGCAGTGAAGACGGGTCCTCCCAGAGGAGTCCCCAGTGCTGTGTTCCCCAAGAGGACAAGGCAAGACAAGGAGTAGCACAACACCCTCTGGCTGCACGGTGACTTTGGAAAGCCACAGGAGCCCAGAACATATTAATGAGGGCTTCACCACAAAATGCTCCTTTGTCTAAAAATAGTTACTAACTTCAGTCCACCCAACCCTATCACCAAGGCACTAGGACTAGGACTGCATCCCTCTCGATGCTGAAATCATCTTCTGTGTACTTGTGGCTGCATGTGAACAAAATGAGTTTCATAAATGAAGCAAGTGAACTCAGAAGGAGTCCAAATTGAGCATCAAGAGTATTTTCAAATCAAAGATCATTCTGTGTCTCTTTTGGGCCAAACGGGAACAGGGAACTTCTAACCAAACCTCACTGCTCTGAGAGATCCCACTGCTCACAGCTGGATCTCTCCCCTAGGCAGGGTGGAAAGTGGTCGAATATGTGCTGACTTGCTGTTTCTTCCATGCCCAGTTCAAACCGGGAAACAAACAAATTAGCTCAACCTCTTGAGAGAGATTTCCACACTTTAGCCTGTTGTCCTAAGGAAATAAACTGTACCATCACATTGTTTGTCCATCTGTATGTCCCACTTTCCTTATGAGCTTTTGAATTCATTGGCCAATTTCTGTTAAAGCTGAAAGGAGGTTAGAAATAGCACAGATAATTATGTTCATGGAAACTGATGGCTAGACAGAGAAGAAAGACTTAGTTCACTGTCCCTCTAGGGAACAGGTAATCTCTTTGACAGCAGCCAGGTAGCTAAAGGGCATACACATATCAGCCTGCCAGTCAGCCGCTTCCTAGCTCCTGACTGCCCGCAGCACAGGTACAGCTCCAGCCCAGTGGGCATGGAAATAGGCATGGGAGCTGGGGTCACGCTGCAGGGACTGCTGAGAGGACACGAGTCCATGGGAAACTAAGCTCCGCTAGTTCTGTTGCTCAAAAACCCGATGTGTTAATGCGTTACTATGTTCAGATGTACTTCGGGCGCCAAATGCCAAAGTGCTTTGGATCTATTTATGCATGTTGTAGCCAAATGAAAGGCCAGAGCCTTCCAAAAAGAAACCACAGGGCTTCCAAAGGAACTACGCTTCTGTCAGTCTGGTTCTGACCTCCTTTTCACTGATGCAGACTGGAAAACTCTGCATGAACATCCTTCATTGATTAATATTAGCGTGTCTAAAATGTCACTTAAAACTACCCCCCCACCCCCAAGAATGCCAAAAGACACAGAAAAAATCCTCAACATTTCTGATATAGACTTATTCTGCTGTGCAATCCTTTTGACAGTAACCCAAATTCAGTAACCCTTAATTTCTCCAAAGTTGATAATGAATTTGGCTCAGTGTGATGAAAGAAGAAATGCCAAGTAATTCTTCATCTGAAATATAATCTTCTGGTTGCAATGTCTAGAGTCCTCACATGGACATTTCCACCTACTAGTAAAAAGAATTTCACCCTTGAGCTGATGTCAGATCTATTTTCTTAAAAACAATATGTTCAGTGTTACACGTGAGAAAGGACCTCTGCAAAGAAGGACACTGACTTTCATCTATCATGAAGTGTTTACATGACCTGTGGAAATCTGTTGGTTTTATAAAAAAGAAGAACCACAACTTTAAAAGTTGTGTTCTTGGGGCAGGAACACATATTTAGAATTCAGCTACAAGTGGTTTGAATATATGGTATGGTTATTTCCACCCACGATTTCTTCAGCATGAACAGGTTAGATTTCATTCTGAACACGTTAGTAAGAAAAATATCTCATGAGCTCTCACCTTATTGATAGAAGTCTTATCGGCACAGAAATTTTTCCTTCTATGAAACTCTTCTCAGAATGCCATTTGTTAATCAAGAGGTCACGTCCTCTAAATATTTAAGTTTCTCATAGGTTCAGTTAGAGCCTGAGAGTCATAATCCAGTGTTAGCAACTACAGTTTTGAATTACCATTAACCAGAAGGGGCATTAAATCCAAGCCACCCACTTCTTGGATATATGAGTTGACTACTGTATCGTACATAAAATGGGCTGCCATGGGCGGCCTTTCCTAAAGTAAAGTCTCTATAGTCTTATCATGGCCCAGTGAAGCCAGCATAAGAACAGAGGACACTTTGCCTAGTTTCTGAATGGCGGTGGGGGAGAGGGGTACAGAGCTGCTGAAGCCAGCATCACTCTGGCTATGGAGGCAGCACAACAAGCAGGTCTGATTTCCAGGTCCAACAGGGACCTCCAAAACAGCTCAGATGCTAGACTGAGGTGGTTGATCAGTGGAAGCTCTTTTAAATCTTTGGATGGAGAGTCCACGTAAATCCTGTTTGAGGTGAGTAAGTCCCTTTTGTGCTTCTGGTCCTTTGATGCACAAAGGATTTAAAGAGCAGCTGTGTATTTATTTTACAACGCATTCAACGTGTATACTTTTGAATGATAAGATGGTTTATCTGTAGTTTGGTTAATCTTTTCCTGTCATTCATGGAGATTAAGCACCATTTTCATTGTAAACATTCCCTCTGCTCCCCTCATGATTCCCTAAGGATACACCAGTTCAGATATCCCTTCAAATAATGAACAGGCAAGGACTAATAAATATTTCACACATAAAAGGAATCTTGTAGAAAAAGGCTCTGATGGCCCCCTTCATTATGGGGGATATTTCCATTTGATTTTTATTTCTTGAATCCTTTCTTAAAACTCAGAGCTGAACATGGATTTCCAGTGAAAGTGGCAAGCACACCCAGATCTAGATGAAATAAAATGACGGAAAATAAACTGCCAGGAAGCAGAGCTCTTATTTTGTACGCAGTTCCACCCCATCCCACTTCCTATAGTGCATTTTAAAGAAGGGGCTGCTCTATATCCCAGCCCAGTGAAGATTACTATACATTTTTCCATTATCATCTAAAGCACACTGCGCTTTCAAGACTAAAGACTAAGTAAGGGCAAAGTGAAAACATAATTTATGATGAAATTTCTGAACTTATCAACTCTGAGTAAAAGTAAAGAAAGAAAAATCCAGCGAGGCTCATATAATTTTCCCTCAGCTGGATTTTCAGTAAGAGTGGCCAGTCTATTGCACTTCTAGTCATCAGAGAGCAATTAATTAGTAAGGCATAATGTAAGTTAAAGCGTCTCAAGGCTCTAAAGTGGAACCAGACTTACAGAAAATATCAGATAATAGAGCACGCTCCACAACTGTACCTGCTAAATTTCATGGACCAGTTACACCCATTTGGGGCTCAATTATTTTGATGGTGAAACAAGCTGAAATCTTGCCTTTCATTTCAATGGTTCTGATGCATTCCTAATGCTCAGTCAGGGCAGAAATTATGCACAAAGCTTTGGTATTTTTCCCATATTTTGAAGTTATTGCTTTCTCCATTTTCTCTACTGCTCAAGTATTCACTATATGAGAAAAAAACATTAGAGGAAGCTGTATGTGTCTAAACATCTAATTCCTTTTTAACAAGTTGCTTTCAGTACCTTTACTTGGGGGAAAAAAGTCCACAGATATCCAAAATTTTACCCATAGTCTCTTGTTTTAAAAGAAAGTGAATGGTTAAGAAAACAAGGAAGTGATGTTTTTTTCTTTGAAAGACAGTCTGATTCACAGGCTGGAAAAACTCATGGAGATTTCTGTCACCCATTTCTTAGAAGCTGCTGCTTTTGCTGAAGGACATCTCACTGGCTACTGTGACAGCTTTTGAATCCTTGCAGTTTACAGTCTAGCAAAATAAAATATCTCAGAATGAGTGCCTATTTTGTGAAAAGATTATAAACTGCAATGGTTCAGTAAAGGCAAGACCCTTTGGGAAAGAAGACGTCTAAACAGATAGGGAAGTGGACACCTAAATCCAGCACGTCTCACCAGCTATGTGTCCTGCTTCTGAGGTCTTTCATAACATGGACTTAGCTAGAGACCTTCCAGCCATGTGATAGTCACATCCAGATAAACACCTCTAAAGGAAGATGAAGCTTCTGAACACAGAATCAGTTTTGGAGCTTCCCCCTCCACTTTCTTATATGTTGCTGATACCAGGTCATGCACATCATCTGTTAACAAGAAATACTCAACAATCAGTCACTGCCAACGTGGGCACAAGACCTCTGCATTCGCTCAGAGGTGTGCTGTTGATGCCATGGCTTGTTCCCTCATCTTCCTTGTACGTAATAAGTGACATTGTGCTCCATGGAAAGGGAACTGCACATGAGTATGAAATTATATCTTTTGGCAGCTAAACAGATTTTTGACCATGTAACTGTAGTAATAGCCAAATCTGCTAGATGATCAGCTTTCAAAATCTTGTGCTTGAATCATTCACCATGACATACACGTACTGACATTAATGGAACAACATTGGTTTAGAACTTGTGTTCTACTAGTAGCATTCATCTCAACTGGACATAGAAACTTTCAGCTATATTACCCACAAACAGCAGCAGGTTCAGGCCCTGATGTTGTGTCTTCACGAGTGGGATGAGCTGAGACTTCTTCTGAGAAAGATGGTCCCAGCCTCAGCCATGCATCCCCGTGGCTTTTTTAGGGCCAGCGCTAGTGCCACAGCCCTAGAGGAAACACAGCTCCCTCCCACCCTCAACGCTGGTATCCCCAGTCCTGCTTTTAGGGCTAATGTATGTGACCACCACCGCTCCAGCTGATGGCTCAGACATGGCCTCTGAAAATGAAGCTGAATATTTCACCTATTCCAGCATGATCCAGGCTGCACTGAAAGGGATGAATCCCATCGTACAGCCCCAGGCATAAGTTGTCATTGCTTCTCTTTACAGCCATAAACAGTGAGTTGGTCCATTGAGCTCATCTGGCAGAAAACAAACCCACTTCCAAGAAATAGTTTTCCATCAGATCAGATCAACAGACCAATGCAACCCATAATCATGCAATTGCTAGAGGGTAGGGAATACATGATAGAAACTGGAAAGCAGAGATCACCCCTCGTTGGCAGTGAGCAGTTAGGTCAGATTTGGTAAATCATGTAATTGCACTGTAATGCTGCTGTCTCAACTGAGTCTAGTGGTTCATGTTTCCTGCAACGCTTCCTGTTTTCCAAAAATTCATCTCCAGAACTGGCATAAGCAGCAATGTCACTTGCCTTTGCAGGCTGAATCACATTCACGATTCCCTCTTTGTACTCTTCTTTCCCTTCCTGAGGGCACAGAGTCTGGAGGACCGCTCTGTGAACAGCTTTCACCAAACTTGACTTCATACAAATTTTGCTTTTCTTTCTCCCTTTTGCAAGCTGTTGATCAAAATAAGTTCATAGACCACTAAAAAGCAAAATCTTGATCTGATACAATCACATTTCAAGACAGTGTCAAATTTTGCCTGCTTGTAAGCACCTCATTACAGTGACCTGGCTCAGAGTGCCAGTAGGCTTTGAAATGAAGAGGAAACCTTTTCAGCAAGCTCTCAGCAAGGTGTGCAGGGAAGGCAAGAGCAGATGGGGAAGGAGACAGCTCTGGGGCTCCTGGCCTGTTTGATGGAAATGAAATAACATCAGCAAATTTGTAAGAGCTGACTGGGACCTTTTTCAAAGAAGCACAACAGCTGCAGGGCTGATTTTGAGGCTGTCATCCTGTGCTGTGCAGTGCACTTTGACCACACTCTCACAAACACTGTCTTCCGATTACAGGCAGGCTCTGTCACTTTGCTGGAGAAAATACTGGGCGAAATGATACACCAGCACTGCAAAATGCCCAGGCATTCTGTATATAAAGTTAGAAACAAGTAGATCCACAGTAAGAGTAATAACAATGAGTACGTTCATAACTAATAAAAGCAGCAGCACTACAGTGCAGGAAGAAGAGGTGGGAGAGGTCATAAAATTTAATAGGGATCATTGACAAACCCCTTTGTTTTTCAATAAGCAACTTTCTTCCCTAAGGAAGGGAACTGAGTTTGAACATCACCTTTAATAAGAGCTGTGCTCTGACCCCACACAGGTTCAGTTACTAATGGTTTCTTTCAGCTCAGTCTTGCAAGGTGCTGCCCTTGCTATTCCTGAAGAGGTTTGAGCGTATGTGCTCAATTTTAAGCACACATGTGTGTCCCATGCCTTCCGTGAACGGGGGGAGTGTTTTGAGGCTGACATGCACTATGTTGACACGCTCTATGGGACTGCAGCTGGGACACTCAGCTGCAGCACCTCCTGAGATTAAGCCTTACATGACTAAAAGCTGTGACTCAACATGTCCTTCTAATATGGTCTCACTGGAGTCAGGGAGTTGACCCCAGGCTGTGTATCATTTGGGGAAAAAGTGACTTTTGCACTGAGAGCAAGAATATATCTTAAGGCGTGATTAATTTTGCTGCATGCTGGAGCTGCCATTACAGAGCTTTACTTCAAGTGCTGCTTCTTGCCTCAGGGAATATTTCCCCACTCTCCAGTTGTTTATAGTAATGAAAAGGCTGGTCTTGATTTGGAAAGAGCAATGTGTGCAGATAAGATAAAATTGCTGCTGAGGAACTAAGAGCAGATCTTTCTTTGCATTATGGCTTGCTGAAAGCCTGCACTCTTGTGTCCAGCCTCCCTCTATCTCAGGAGCAAGTGGCAGAGCCTAGCGCTGTAGATGCTGTTCAGCCAGTTTCCCAGACATCAGGAAATGAACGTTTTGACAACTTAGCCAAAATAACAAAATAGCTAAAGTTAACGGGCTAGCAGCTGTGAGGCTTATTTCTCACACGGGGCTTATCTACAACTGTTGTTGCACGCCTAGGTGGAATGATGGGACCCCAAGCTCTCCCTTGATTTTATGAATTTACTAATAGAAATAGCTTTTGAAGAAGGGGATAGGCTGACATTCTTGAAGTTTGAAGTCCTAAGCCCTCTGATTGCTAACAAAAAAAGATGGGGCAGCTTTTCTCTGTTGCAACACCAGCATTTTCAGCTATCATCCAGGTGACCGCATTTGGAAAGGGAAGATTAAGTTGTGCTTCAGTGTTAAGTCTAAAGGTCTTAGGAAGAAGTTTCTTATTTGCTGTTGGATTACATTTCTTTTGAAAAGGGGACAAACAGGAAATGGGGATCTCTGCCGCACCAAGCTGTGCCCCTGCTGGGTCGTTCCACCTCACTGCACCAGGCAGGAGCAGGGCAGCCCCCGTTCCCCACCTCCCTGTGGCAGCATGATGAATGATGAGTTCCCAGGGCTGCATCCCAAAAGAGAGAGACCAGGAAAATCCTTCATCCCTGTGAATGTAGATGTGTGGTTATGTGTAGATGTGGTGCCTAGGGACATGGTTTAGTGGTGGACTTGGCAGTGCTAGGTTAACAGTTGGGCTTGATGATCTATAAGGTCTTTTCCAACCAAAACAATTCTATGATTCTATGAATCATGAAGACAAGGTTGGAGTGCAAAGCCTTTTGTTGAAGGGTTGGGAAAGTTCCTGCACATCAGGCCTATCTACACCAACACAGGATGTCTAGTCTCCCAGACTTAGAGAAAATGGGCCAACATGGTCTCTTGCTACACCAGCCATTGTAGCAGGGTTTGTGGCCACCTATCCTGCGTTAGTGGGAAGCAGATCCATGAATGCATGGCATCACCATGTGTGACCATCATTCCCACACAGAATAGCTGGAGGGTGATTCCCTGGAGCAATGAATTTTGCCCAGGAGTAGAAAGTTAAGTTGCTGGAAAATTGTGCAAGTGTTCAGCCTACAGCTCTGGAATTAGGAGCTGCAGATGGCAGTTAGGGAGGATTCAGCATCTTGGGGCTGTGCAATGGATGAAGTAGGATGCAAAATGTTCCAGACTACCTCCCCATGAGCAGGTCTGCATGCACTGCCACAGGAGAGGGCTTCTAGCTGGATTCCAGCAGCACTCTTCTTCACAGGTTGGTCACACCTAGCCTGGGTATTTCTGTATTGGGTTACAGAGCACAGCTTGCTCCTATATGGTTTTATAATGTCCACCATCAGATGCCTTCCTGAGGTAATAAGTTTTAGAAAAGGGCAAGTTTTAACCTTTACTGAAGGAAGAGAAGTGCTGTGGGACAAAGCTGGAGCTGGTATAAACTAGTGTAATTTCTTCAAAGTCAATGAAATCATCTCCATTTACAGCAACTGATTTGGCCTTTGAGGGATGAGAGAAGAGGTTAGCCAGTGGGCAGCTCAATTAGAAGAGCTGACAAGTGGAAGGCAGAATACTTAGTAGTTCATGGAATTTCTTTATGAAATTCTCCCAACAATCCTCAAACATTAATGAGAAACATATCAAGGTGACAGTGTTGACAAGCATTATCCTTGGCCCTAGCTATGCTACAACGCAGAGATGAGAAGCAAAGGCTGGTGTTTGTGATGCAAAGCAAGTCCTTGGAGAGCTCTGCCCAGTCTGCACAGGCTCCTTTCTGCTACACGACTTTTGTAAAGCAAGAAGCATTTCTGAAAGGTATCACTTGTTCACTCTAGAGAGTTGCAGAAGCTCTCATTGAGGTTTTGTAAATATTTGGCATTTCAAATTGATAACCTTGGCTCTTTGAGTGTCTCAGACTTTAGGCTTTTCATAATGTCACTGTCCTTAAGACAAACCACAGCCCCCTTCAGAACAAGTTGTTGCTTTCATTTTTTTTTCCTACCAGCTTCAGAAAATAAAGTCAAATTTCATGCTATGAAAAAATAGCTGCTATGTGGTGTGATCCCACACCAAGAGAAGAAAAAACTGGAAAATGCTATTACAAATAAAGGGCTTTTATCATCATGGTGTACCCTTTCCTTTAACTTGGTACAAGAATGAAGTTGAGTTTCAAACACCTCAAAACTGCTCTGCTTGGACCCAAATAAGGAGTATGCTTGTCTCATGCTGACTGGGGGTGGAGGTGGGGTGCAGTGTTTTAGGAGAGATGCAGAAGGTGAAGAGGGCTCAAGGGGTCAGGGAGCACAGCCCTCCTAGAGCCACTATGGTTTTGGTGCTGAGCAGAAAAGTGGGGTGGGCAGCACTGGGGCAGGGGGTGGCCAGGCAAGGGTAGAGCTGCCATGAGCACAGGACCATGTCAGGAACAAGACTAGAGCTGTGGCATCATTTTCAGGACAAAGAAGGGACACACATTTTTTCACGATCATATAATCCTAAACTAATTTTACTGCTTTTTCTCTTACACATGCTCAAATTAACTCTGGCTTAACTTCTGGGGAACTAATCTTGCCCTTAAAGTTAAGCACAGGTATAAGTGGTTTTTTGGAGCAGAGACAGTATGCTAAGCCCCTGGCAGGATCAACCATACACTACAAAGAATCTGCAGAAAATAAATATGTTTTTTTATACGCACAAGAATTTCTACAAGAAACCTGATTCTAGGAGTTATATTCATCCAGCCAAGAGAGAAGAAATTTCTCATGCAACCTACAGCAAATCATCTCAAATCTCCAATATTAATTGCAAAGTATTTGCAAATGGTCTTCAGCCAAAAATTATCTGCAGAATCACTCCGCTAAAAATTTATGACAAATAAATCTGTTTACCAGTCATTGCTCTGGGAAATAATGGGCCAAGTTCAACGAGTCTTTCAAATGAATTCATGTAGCTTTGTTTCTGAACAAAAGCTGCTTGCTGTCATGCTGGGAATGTCAGAGCAGTGCCCAGAGCGGGCGCACATGTATGCGTGCAGGAGTGGGTATAACGAGAAGCATGGGCTGGGCCAGAAGGAGATCCTCAGAATCTGAGGAAAGATTTAATCATCATTAAAAATCATCAAGAACTCAGAAAAGTCATGATGAGAAGGCAAGACTCAAAGGGATGACATAAATTTGGGTTTTCTTATTTTAAGTACCCCATCCTTTGTGACACCAAAAGAGTATTTTATTCAATTGATCTTGACTGAAATAACTGTAGTTATTCTAATTAGGCTCTTACTCCAACACGTATCCTTCTAAAATCCTCCTCAGCAGTGCACGAACACAGGCTTGCCCAAATTCATCTCATGTTGTTCCTGAGAAACACCACCCACACAGCAGCCCAGAGGTCCTGCTTTCCTTCTCGTGCTAGCTGGATCCCCGCTGAGCAGCTCCCGTGGCCTTGAGACTTGCTTTCCTCATGAAAGACAGGATGCTGCTGTCTCCATCCCACAGTAAGAGCCCATATCTGCTCCCGCCTGGAAAGAAAGAGGCCTTCAAAAGTTAGCATGGGCCCATTAAGCACTTAGCAAGATGATATTCTCCAGGCATAGTCCTTGCAATCTTGCATTCATTTTACTAAGTGAAACAACTGATGCTTTCCACTCATACCATGGGTCACTTCTGATAGGGCGACTGATACTGGGTCCCTGAAGCCTGGGATGAGGGGATGGCTGATGGGACGACATGAGGAGGTGAACTGATGGGCCAAGGACGGGTCTGGGTGTACCAGAAAACTGGTGTCTCCAACAGTCCACAAAACCAGTGCAAGAAGGCGACAGTTGTTTTTCCTGACCATAATTTGAAATGCAGCTGTGATACAGCTGCACAGCAGGCTTGGACCGTGTGGGAGTATATTTTATTACCAAATAACCTTGCTGCATTTTACCAGTAGTTACTGTCTGTTGTTGGCTTTGTTGTCACTTTCTCCTTCTTGGTATATGGCAGGAAATTTTAATAAATAGGGTCTAATTTCACCATCTTTCTCAGCAGCCATCCTTAACTTCAGTGCATGCCCACTGGAGGTAGCCTTGCTTACTGTCTGGCTATTGAGTGCTTGTTTAGTCACCACTTTACTGATACTCACAGGAAAGAGCTATTGTTCCTGGGCTTCCTTGTCGATAACAGAAGTTCCTGAATTTCTACTTGTTGTAAATTAAAGAAAACACATCTGAAGAAAGCATTTGGTTCTGATTCATAATTGTCAATGTTTTCTGACTATGATCTGTATGGATTGGTTTGATTTTTTAATTCATAGCGCCTGAAGCAGCAAGAGAAATTTAAGTGAACCTCTTTGGGCAAGATTTTGGTCCACCTCACACAAAGAAAAGCGCCAAAACAAAAGCAAGCAGCAAACCCATGCGACTGCCTGGATGACCCTTCAGTTTTGAAAGATTCTCAGCCCCGCATCAGTGTTTGGAAGAAGGGAGTAAGGTGCTTCTCAAGGAGTATTTTCAATGTAGCCAACATATTTATCAGGTTAGTTCACAGGAAAGGAACATGAGCAAAAATGGATCTTTTTAATTAATCAAGTTGATAAGCACAATAGTTGCCTGGTTCAACATCATCTGGGGCACAAATCATTCAGTCATTTGCCAATGACCAATGGCCATTGCCCTTTGCCTTCTGGTACACTTGACTGGTTTATAATGTTAATGTTGCTGTTCGGTTAGGAAGGGAAAGAGTCTATGTCTTCTGGAAATTAGTTAGGAAGAAGAGAAACAAACCATAGATAGAAAGCTGGGGAGACATCACTCTCAAACTCATAGCAAAATCACTAGGTTAGATGGGAATCTGAAAAAGCTAGGTCAAACCCAGTCATTTTGTAGTGATAGGACAAGGGGTAACGGTTTTAAACTGAAAGAGGGCAGATTTAGACTGGATATAAGGAAGAAATTATTTACTGTGAGGGTGACTAAGACACTGGAACAGGTTGCCCAGAGAAGATGTGGATGCTCCCTCCCTGGAAGTGTTCAAGGCCAGGTTGGATGGGGCTTTGGGCAATGTGGTCTAGTGGAGGGTGTCCCTGCCCATGGCAGGGGGTTGGAACTAGGTGATCTTTAAGGTGCCTTCCAACCCAAACCATTCTATGATTCAATGATTTTTAATACAGCAAAGTCCCATATGATACTGTATTTTGGTAAGAATTTTTCTGCAGGCTGTGTCCTAAATATACAGTAGCCTTCTTTATCTGTCTGACATTGGAGACATGGGATTTAACTAGTTAAACGTGCTCAGATAACAAGAGTTTTGCATGTAAGTGCTGCTTTCTAATAGACATGCACTTTGCCGAGATAATGAGTGATTTGGATAAAAGACGGGCATACGGTATCAACTTTGAAGATACAATCTTTATTAGGAAATTCTGTAACCTGAAACTAAATTACTTTTCTAATAATTGCACATGTCCAGGAATGTTTCACTAGATAAGTACAACAGTACCAGCTGCAAGCTGTTAAACTCATTGGCTGCTAAAAACGTGATCTACATATATGCCACATCTACATAAAATTACATTTCATATCACTCATGCCAAGCCAAAAGAGGCAATAATATTTAGTATTGCTTTGGGTATTTTCATTGGTAAAGTTTAGGAGCACCCCGCAGAAGTGAAGATGTTACTATTGCCTGGGTTCATTATATTAAGGCTTTTCTGACCATATTTTCCTCTCAGACACACTTGCATCTGTACAGCCCTGTGCACACCCAGGTTAACAGGCACGGTAAATCTGGTACATATGGTGTGATTTATCTGTAGGTGTCCAATAGCTGTTTTTCCTGCCAGCCGCCACCCTGGACTCCCAAGCATCCGGAAGAGTGACCGGTTACTGCAAAAATACAGGAAAAGACATCCCATATGCTTGTCATATGGTGCATGGGATTTGACCACGCAGTACAGGAAATCCTATGCAATATTAGCAGCCCAGCAACCCTGGCACTAGCTAGCAGGTCTTGGGAGTGTGTGTGTGTGTAGGGAAGGGGATGGCTGAGCCTGGGTTGCCAACCCGTGAGCTCATGCTTTGGGGTAGAACTGTCCTGCCTCCTCAGGGTCCAGCCGTACCAGCGCCCAAGCATCCTTCTCCTGGAGCCAGCAGCTCACTCTGCTGCTCTTGCTGACTTGAAAGAAGCTGCTCATATGCTTAAAATTAGCCCTGGAGCTGGGCCAGACTTCTCGGCACATTATGGGACAGAGCTGTTGACAGATGATCTTAACTCTCTCGCTTGTGAGAAGTTTGTGCACACGCTTGGCCGAGCTGCAGGATCAAGGTCTTGGCCTCACGTTCTTGCTGAAGAGCCCATGGTGCTTTTCACGAGAATTAAGATGTCAGGCTCATCAGTCAGATCAGATCAGATGCTGATGCCAGTAAAACCCTCCTGCCCTATCCTCCCTGGGTACCCATAAACAGCTGCAATGAACAGGTCTGCCTCACCCCAGCCCCAGGCATGGGGTTAAAACAGTCTGGCATTAATTTGCCTTTAATACCGAAAAGTGGCCACATGATTGATATTGCTGGCTGCTATTTGAGTTTGCATGTTCTTCATTTGTAGCATATGGAGATAAGTCAGAGAGTACAGCAGAGGCATTCGCAAAAAGCGAGGTGCTTATCTGGTAGGATTGTGCCAGCAAGCAAGTAGTTGAGTAGAAAAGTTAAACAGAGATAATATTTCATTGGGTTGGTTGGCAGATTTTTCTACTGCTATTAATTTGGGTAGAATAATCTGGAGAGGAGAGGAGAGGAGAAGAGAGGAGAGGAGAGGAGAGGAGAGGAGAGGAGAGGAGAGGAGAGGAGAGGAGAGGAGAGGGGAGGGGAGGGGAGGGGAGGAGAGGAGAGGAGAGGAGAGGAGAGGAGAGGAGAGGAGAGGAGAGGAGAGGAGAGGAGAGGAGAGGAGAGGAGAGGAGAGGAGAGGGGAGGAGACGTGACGTTCTGGACTTTGCAATACGAGTACAAGTCTGTTGTCTCCCATGGTGTTATGCTGCATCCATAGAGTTACCCTCTGGTTAAGAAAGAAGACCAAAGGAAGGAAGACAAAATGCTTGGCCCCAACAGGACAGCAGCCTTTCAAACTCACTGGCGATACAATACTAGGCAGAAGTGCCGCACCAGGCAGCCCCTGGCCGCAGCGAAGAATAAGGCTGGCTCAATGAGCAGTGCAGAGCATGTTTCATTTCTTGGGCATTTTCTTATCTATATCTTACTTGGGCTTTTGATCTATGGATGAGTGGGTCAGGAAGTGGCCTGAACCCCTGAACACCCCTTTTGCCACATGCATGGAAATTTTCTAATTATAGGGCTGCATCAACAGGCTCCCACTCCCATCATGACACTTGGAATTGTTTATGTTGTTTAAACAAGAGAGGGAAAGAACCCACCTCCCAAAACCAGTGAAATAATGAGGAACAAAATGCAGTCTTTTATCTTTTTGTTAAGTGAGGCAAGTCTATTATCTGCCACAGCCTGCGGCTGGGATCACCATCTCCCCCAGAGCAGCATTTTACAGGCTGATTAGTCTATAGCTTCCTGCAGTAAACTACCAGCAGGGACCAGAACACAGGAGAGGAAAGAGAAATTCAGTGACAAGATTTAAGCTCTATCCTTAGTTTTTATTGCCTACGCTGTATGTCAGTACATATTTAACTGATAGTATACACACATGCACACACAAACACACAGGCAAACACAAAATAGCCTACACGGACCCCAGGAGTCACTGCTGACTTTGCACACAGAATGGTGCTAAATCAGGAGGAATTGAACCAGCTGGCTTTGTAAAAAGGCACCCCTGGGGCAGGTTGGTAGAAATGCCAGACAAGTTTGTAGGACAGTGCCAGAGCTGTGTAGACCCACAGGCTTCAGGTTCGAAAAGACCTGGAGTCAATGCAGATGGAAAAACAATTAGCTTTTAATATTTTACATTCCTGGAAAGAAATTATGCCACCTTGAATTTGTAAAGGATTCCTTTAATAATCTTGTTATTATTCAGTTAGAAATGCCTGTTAAAAATGGCTAACTGTAAAGACACAACCAGATAAATGTATCTGTGGCAACAGGAAGAACCAACTGCTCATTAAGTGTCTAATTTGTATGGCAGAACAGTGATATGACAGTAAATTTCTTACACCTCCAGATTGCTAATGCTCTATAATACATGCTAATGGAGACTTGGGAAGGTAACACACAGCTTTAATTCCTTTAAAATGAACGCATCACCTGTGGTTTTGGGTGATACATGCCTAGCTGCTGAGTAAGATAATACCTCTGCCTGCATAAACGTCAGGTTGAAGTGGGCGAGGGACTGCTCAGTAAAGACACAAGGTGCTAGAATTATCATTTTTAGGGTTTTCTAACCCTGTCACTATAGCCAGATGCATGGCTGCATTGTGTAGAGCAGCATAAAGCTTAAAAGTCATCAGGATCTTTTGGCTTTAAGAACTACAAATCTTTGAAGGATTTGAAATTTATATTCAGTGTCAGAGCATGGACTGTATGGAGTCCATAAGCACTGTAATGGAAGGACTGTCACAATTAAAGATGAGCAAGAACATGGCATTATTACCTGAAAAAGTCTTCTGAAGATGTCTCAGCAATGGAAAGAAGTGATTTGAAGACTAACAGGAAGAATCTTGTAGCAAGTGTCTCTCTGTATGAGCCAATGCAAAGTGCGCTCAAATCAGCACTGTTTTTGTGGGTGCAGCTTCTGCAAAAGTTTAGCAGGAGGAGTTTTTATTCACTGAAAGGAGACCGATAATCAACCTATAGATTTCGGATGTGATTTTGTTAAATGCATCGATCTTGAAGATACACTTCAAATGAGCCTTTGTAATAGAAATTAAAGAGCCCGGAACCCTACTTCTTTTTATTTATTTATTATTAGCATCATTATACACTTTCTTTGCTCAGATGTAAATGTTTATTCCAGGTAAATGGGATAACCATGGAGAACCACAGTGATGATACTCTATGCATTAACTCTGTGCATTGTGCAACTCTGATCTACTTCAGATGTTTCTATAGCACCTTTTCTGAGACTGTCACAAAATGAATTGCATTGCTTTCCTAGCCAAAGGTGAATTAACATTACTCTCATTATCCAGGTGAAGCCAGTAGGCCACCAGAATTGTAAAGGAGACAGCTTGGGTGCAGACCTTGGATCAGCTCTCAGAGCTTTCAGCTCCCCGCAGGTGCTGAAAGGTGCTGCCTCACAGAACAGAGATAAGTGAAAAATGAGCAGCGAGATGGTGGGAAAGATAAAATGGCACAAAGCTTCTCCCTCATCCTCTCAATGAGCTTTAACATCCACTGACCTTGAACTAGTCAGGCATGCAAACCTTTCACACATTCAGAAGGGAATTATAGACCATACAATCAGCTGTTTTGATGAAGAGAAGTTGTCTTAGAGAAGCTATTTCAGTTGTTCTCACAAGGAAGAGCTGTTGCAGATATTGCAGCTCTGGCAGGTAGCTGGACCGGACACTCCTTTCACATTCATTGTCGTTTGGCCCTGATCTTAAAGTACCATTGGTATTTTTCATAAAGGACAAGTCCAGTTGTTTTTTTTTTAAGCACATCATTTTTATCAGTAGATTTTCTAATGCAGAAAATTTTGTAGATGTCCTGACTATTACCAGCACCATACTGAGGGTATGCATGCACTCCCAAGCAAGAAGTGACATAAAGGAAGCAAATTTAACTCTAAAATGCTGCCAAGGCAGGGTATTGACCTGCTTTGCCACAAGATCATTCTATCTCCCTAAGGCAACTCCAAAATGGAGCAAGTTACTCCTGTGTGCTGCAGAGGCATAGCATGAGCATCAGCAGCTCCTGCAGAGCAGCTGGTACACTGCTGTCTTCGAGATAACCTGCCTGTGGTTGACCCTCACTCATTTCTTAAACCAGAGCGAGCAGGTTCATGGAAAACTTCTTTTTTTTTTTTTTCCTTTGCATTACCGCAGAAGCAGGGCAAGCTAGTTCAGGGCAGGCTGGGGCACTGAGAAGGGTCAGGGCACAGGACTGCAGGTCAGGGATCTCACCTCCATGCATGCTTGAACACAGCTCATTGCCTGGCATGTGCCCTGGCTGCAAAACAGGAGCAGCGGTGCACACTCAGCTCTGCAAAAAAGGACCTTCAGATGTACACGCCTGAATAGCAGCAGCAGCACAGTGAACTGTTCAATCATTTTAACGTTTCTTACTTTGATATGAGATGAGATTTTTCAAGAAAATAACTGCTGAGCAAGTACAGAGGCCGATGAGGGAAATCACAAGGATCCCTTCGACAACGTCTGAAATGAGAGCTGGACGATACACTTGGCAGAAGAAAGGTGTGGTGGTGGTACAGAAGCATCTCCAAAAGATCCTTAAAAGGTGTCAGTTCAGAAGAGGATAAAAGCCTAATTTTATCAAGGCAGAAGAGAAAGGAGGAACTGTAGGGAAAGGATCACCTGTGGGGATCACGAGGTGAAGACGAAATCCAGCCCAACAGAGACTCACGAATCACAATGAATGGAAAAGGGCAAACACTAATTTTTTATCCTCTCTCATATACAAAACAGAAGAGGAAAAAAGGAAAAGAATAGACAAATCAGTTTAAAACCATAATAATTTCATTTAAAAAGTCAACATGACATGAATTTAGGTTAAGCTGCATCTGAGGGTTTTTTTTGTTGTTGTTCCGAGTTGTTTGTTGTTTTTTTTCCCCAATGGACTGAAGAAATGATTGGTGATTTGACTGACAGCAACAATGGCAATTTTCAGAAAATGAGAAAAACCTATACCACTCACCAACCCAGCACCTGCTAACAGAGACAAGTAGGAGAAAGTGTCTGGAAGAAAGCTGGACTAAAGCCATGAGGAAAATGTATGTAATCCTATGAAATGATTCTTAGCAACACCCCATTTAACAGGTTCCTGCCCAATAATAAAGTTCCTTATTCCCTCCTCATTCTGCAAAGAGCCAGTAAAGGACTTCATGGTTCTTTGGGATGCATCTCTGATTTATCTGCCTTCTTCATAGAAAAACACATGTGTATACTAAATGTGAAATTTTATCAGCCTCATAATAGAGAGGCGAATCGCTTTCTAACCTAGTGAGTAGAAGAGACTGACTTGTATCAGGTTATACTTGGAAAAGTGCCTTCACTTGCAAAGTATCTGGGAATGCAAAAAGATGCTAAGAATGAGACTTTCCTTACCTAGCTCCTCCTAAAATGAGATGGGATGGCATCAGAGCTAGAAAGGGTCATTTCAATTCACACGTTCACAGCAGAAAGCCTCTACATGTACCTCAGATTTAAGCATTTAAGCCATAGCATGGCATTGGGTGGGAGAAGACAAGATTAGCAGGGGGCTTTCCTCGGTTGGACTCATTCATCATGCATCTGGTAAAATGAAGAGTCCATAGCATATAATTCAATGTCTTTTTGGCACATGAAACAGGTCAGTGCTTACTGTGATAATCTGAGGTGGATGGTGAACATCATCTTTCCAGGGTTGGGAATTCAAGCCCTTCATTTGCGCCCCTGTAGAGTGACTCCTTTTTTACCAAGTAATTCTGCAGAGAGCTATGACTCAAACTTCGTGTTTAGCCAGCAGAGATATAGACTTTTATCTTGGAAAGTGCAAAGGAAACAGGCTTTTCTCACGTGGCTTTGTTCTGTCTTCAACCCCAGCCAGCGGCTGGTCCCAAAACTCAAGTGCCACAGCACAACATGGAATGAACTTTACTCAGGGATTTTTTTTCTTTTTGTGTAGCTTCCTCATGTTCCCTAACCATTTCCCACAGGGACAGTATTTCCCACTGAACAGGGAATTTATCTTTAAAAATACCTAATGACAGGTCTTTCTCAGAGGAAAAGTTCATGTATGTGAAGTCTGGCCAGCTACACTCTGCAGTTCATTAAGTTAAGGCTTTATGCCATTTTTCTTTGGGAACAACTTACTGATGTAACTGGCTGGTTCAATACATGCAGTAGAGCTCAAAAATACCCCATATTTTTTGTTTCATGGCCACTAGATGTCAGAGCACAGTGGTGCGGGGGTGTCCCATGAGGACCACGAAGCCCACCACAGCAGCTGAGGCTGAGGCAGACTTCTCAGCTCAGCACAGGGACTAGAAACATGGAACTTTAGATAGTTGTACGTGATGAACAACATCATCAACAACAACAAAACAACAAACCAACCAAACTCCAACCAACCGAAAAAAAAGGAGAATTTAAAAGTAAGGAGAGGTCTTGTATCCTGCTCCACATGCTGGCTGCTTCCTCAAGAGGCTCCATGGAGAGGGTGTTTGCCTGCCAGCATTTTTCATCTTGCTATGGTGGAAAACATACACCCCAACATATAGTTTGATGTCAAATCCACATTCAGAAATGCCTATTTTTTTCTACCCAGGTGCTTACATTGGCAACCATCAAGGTTGCTGTTAAGTGCCGTTGGCTGCTTAACAATACAGTTTCATCTCTGTGTCATATTCAATTTATATTAGAAACTGGCAATGTTTTCTCAAGAAAATGTTCCAATCTCCATTGGGATTTCTGCTCGTTTGCATTTTGTGTAAACTGCAGTTATGCTTGGATATGATGATGGGAAGTGTACAGGATCCTTCTCTTTTTAAAACAAGATTAATTTAAGTCCAGCAGGAAGAGCTTAACTATGGAAGAGTCTATATTTAGAATATTTTCCTTCTGTGTACAGCTGAGTGTATTTCCAGATCCCTTGAGTGTCCGTCATGCTGTGGACAAATACAAAACATATCCCACCTTGAAAGTCATTCAGAAGGAAGGCAAGAAAAGAATAATTGCCTCCAATGATCACAAAATTAGGAAGAAGTCTCTCCCTTCCTCCAAATGCAAATATACCTTGTTTGACAGTACAGTTGTTGATCTACTTTCAATATTTTGTTGTTAGTGTTAAAACTAGCCCACAGAAGCACAGAAACATTGAATAATTTAAGTTAGAAGGGACCTCTGGAGATCATCTAGTCCGCCGCTCAAAGCAAGGTCAGCTTCTAAGTAAGATCTAACATAAAAGTGAGATCGGGTTGCTCTGGGCCTTGTCTAGTCCAGTTTTTAATATCTTTCAGGACAGAGATTTCATGGCCTTTCTGGCCAACTTGTTCAAGTGCCTGGTTAGCCATGTAGTGAAAAATTGAATAATTGCTTTAACTAAGTATAATAAAGAAGGGCTGATTTAAATATAAATAAACCATTTGGTGCCATATGAAAAATAAGAGGATTTTACCTCCCCAAGAATGTATCAATGCCAAAGGCCTCAAATGGGAAACTTAGCATCGTCAGCAGCACAGAGCTATAATTTTTATAATTAAAAAAAAAGAAAGTTAATTCAGCACATACTCATGTTTCTGTTCTTCTTGACTGCTCTTTCTTTTGATCCTGTCAAATAGTTGTAGAGAATTAAATTTACAGTCTCCAGTAGTAATATTTTAAAAACCAAAAGCACATTAACAAATCTTCCTCTCCTCCTTAACAGAAAAGAGCTTTAGGATGTGATATTCCAGAAAAACAAAACAGTTGAATTTTTGCTTAACTGAAATTAGTTTGATGTTAACTTTTGATCTTTATTCTAGTCTTTGTGGTTATAGTTTTCCAGATGGATTTTCCTTGTATTTATTGTACATTTTTTTCTCAGTGCTGTGACGAATATTAGAAACTATATTGCTTGTGCAACAAAGATTAAGACACAGCAGAGTAAGTGTAATCTTCTGACATACTTATTTCAGACTTCCACAAGCCCTTCAAAATCAATCAAGCACAGAGTATGGTGGTCAAACAGCATCAAAGATATGAACATGTAAAATTTGAAGGTAAAATCATAATCACACATTGATCTTTAGATGGGTCATAAGTAGTCTCATTTAGAAACACAAGCAATCTCATAGTGGAGATGATGTAAAAGATGAGGTCACATCCACTTCAAGGTGACCTCATTGAGAGGTTAAATGTCATCTTTCACATGATCTTGTAATTTAACCAGTGCTCTATCACCAGTTTTGAGCTATTTTCACTTGCACAATCCTAGCACTCTGGTTTTCATATACCATGCCACAAGTTTGACCTTCAGGCTGCTTACAATTTTTGGAGATTTCTAGAAAAGAATTAGCTCTTTCCATTGCAAGATGTGGAACATGGTACAGCTGAACAGAATCACAGAATCTTATCTCCATTGTTAGGAACAGAATAAACTGTCAATAGTAGCTGCAAAGAAAATAAGCTCTTCTGTAAGCAGAGCAGATCCCTAGTCTATCAATTCACAAATATAAAAATAGTGCCTTAGGGAGGAAAAGTGCCTTGAATTCTCCTATTGCTGAGGAAGGAAAAATCCTTACATAGCAGACAGAGGTTGAAGACTGCTGATGGACCAGTAGCACCATTCACACAAGGTCCGTTTTGATTTGTTTCTAAAGTTCAAGATTTCAGAAGCAAAGGCCTGATCGGCACACAGATGTACGTGGTGGCGTATGGGACACCGGCAACCACAGGCAATCGCACGTTGCCTACGGCTGTGAGAAGTGAACACTCAGCTCCACGCTTTGAGCTCGGCATGGTACACACTGCTGGATGGAGAAGTAGTTGATCTTAGCATTACTGCAATTATGTCAGAAAGCACACATGCTAATTAAATACAGACTTAATGGGCGTAGTTAATAAGACACTGAACAATGTCTGACAATTTGCACAGATAACAACAAGTTCAGGCTGAGTAAGCAATTGAACTACTGCTTCTAATGTGATCGTGTATAAAGGGTCCAAGCAGGGATTAAATCCTCCTTCAGCTAGGTACTGTACAAACAAATAACAGAAAGAGAATCCCTCTCCCGAGTTCACCACCTTGAGCAGTGCCTTGCCAATAACAGTATCATTTACAGCTGAGACTTGGCCACGTTTTCTGGGTTAATAAGCAGGGAAGCAGTACTCAGTATTAGCTGGATTTTGCAAGAAATCTGGAAGTTGGTACCTAAGAGAAAAGAACTGGAAAGCAAAATGTAAAGGAACAGCTTGTAATTTAGAATCCAGCCATCACTTAAAAAGGACAAAAAAATCATATTATCTTATGGTATGACCAACTGACAGTCCAGGGAGAACAGGTACTGAAAAAAAGAGCATGGAGTGGCACACAACACAGCATTTAAATAATTAAAAAAAAAAAAAAAAAAGATTGGAGACAGGGGGGTTATTTCAGAACAAAGATAGTACAATTAATTTTTTCTTCTATTGAACTCTTAGATAATATTGTAGAAAGGTGTGACAAGAGAAGGAAAAATCCAAAAGTCTTTTTCAGGTGACACCTGCTTGTGCAGCGGGTAATGAAGGAAGAAGCCTGGGAGCACCCAGCCCTGAGAGTATGGTAGGGTGACTTGCTCCTTGCTCACTCCTTGCTCGCTCCTTGCTCACTCCTTGCTTGCTCCTTGCTCAGCCCTAGCTCGCTCCTCACCCCACTGATACCCCAGGCACTGCAGACCTGCCCCTTCTCCTCAGGTCATGCCCCCCATGCTGGCAAGTCCCTCTGCCTGAACTAGAGCATCTCCCAGAGAAAAGTAACTGCCAGTATGGCCAGTACAACTTCACCTGTGTTGTAAGTGATGTCACGTCTTGACTGAAAAGCCCCAGTGGTGGAATAAAACTAGAGAATGAAACTTCAAGTGAATGGCAATACATTTGCTCCATTTTCCTATCAGCCTGCTACTTTTGTCGATCTTGTGCTCCATCTACTTTTCTCTTTCTCATTTTAAGGAGGCAACTGGTCAGATCCCAAGGTCAATACTGCTGACCCCCAAATTAGCTTTTCCTTTGGACCCGTGCGACTTACATTGCTCGGATCTCCAGCGCTCTCACCACAGGCTGCTAGGGCTGTCCCAGCCATTGAACACCCAGCTCCGTGCTCCACATTCAGTGCAGTATTCACTGCCAGATGGAGGCAGAGATAGTTTGTCTTAGCGTTACTGCAATCAAGTCATAAAGCAGATTCCAGCATAGGAGGGCTGGTGTACTGGCATTTAAGTTCAATCAGAAGAAGGACATGAGGGATCTTTCTCTTAATCCCAGTAAGAAATTTACTCAATGCCCCATAAAATCAAGGGATCTGAGGTGCATCTGTATCATAAACAGTAGATTTGCTCATTCCTTTAGTCCTACATCAGATTCACTGTTCCAGCTGTCACCATTTAATATTTTTAGAAAATATTTTCTGGAATACAAGCACACAAATACAGTCAGGCAGAGTGTTACCCTCTAGCACCGCAAAACCCTCCAGCTAACATAAAGCCACAGAGGTCCATCAAGCAGAGGATCTGCCTTGTAGCGTATACATTCAGGCTGTGTCTGCAGGGAGATGATGCGGGGATGATTATGTTACAGAAGTACCATGTGAAAAACAAAAAGTGTCACAAGTAGTCTGGAGAGTGATTTTTACACTTATCAGCTTAATGACAAGCAAAGGCCATTAGATGCACTCTAAAAATTCCTCCCTGCTATTTGCGGATCCCTGCAGCGTGCCGTAGACACGCGCCAAAGACGCGCCGCATCGTGAAATCCTGCCGTTCTCGGAAGGTGGAATCAATTAGCATGTAAGATGTGTACTTAGGGAGAAAAAGCCTCGCTGCGAACACCCGACAAGAGAGGTATCAGCTGGGCTGTTTGCTCACATGGAGCCTGTTAGTTACACAAACACAGGGAAAGAAGATAGTATTACAGGTGAAATCCTGCAGTCCTCCTAATGAAAGTGAATTTGTTTCCCTTCCTGTTTTTCCTACTTACCCCTACTATTTGACCGTGGTTAGACTGTGGCATGTACACTGGTTGAATGCCAGTTTTCTCCCTCCCATTTGGCATTTTCTCTATCTCTAAAGGATTTTAACTCAAAAAAAAAGCAAAAGAAATATTTTGACTTTTCTTGGGAGCAACACCCAAGGAAGCTGTCTTTGATACAGATGAGGGCTGTATTGAGAAACACCTAGGGGAAAAGAAACCCTAAAAAAAATGGCAATTTGGGAAAGAAAAGCATGGGTTTTCAATTTGCATTTTCCGATGATCTTTGATCTTTCCATTTACATTTATCTTCTTGAGTTTAAGAAGGAAGCAGTATTACCAATACTCAAAAAAAGTAAAGCTTTTCAAACAAAGCCCCAAGAATATTGAATTCTGGGGAGGGAAGACTTGCTTTACTCAGAAATAGCATAACCTGTGCAGTGAACATTCATTTTAATGCAAAGCCGAGGCATGACATTCTCTTCTCTACCAGAGGATCTTGTGATGAACAAATATTAATTCTATCCATCTGATTCGGTGACACACCTAAGCACTTCTCAATCCATGTGAATAGTGAGACACCAAGTCAGTGTTAAATTCCTTTTCTTATTCGGAAGGATGGAGTCCATGGGCAAGGAGAAATAATCTTTGCCTTAATGAGGAACAGCGGTTTTCCACTTCTTCAGACTGCTGTCTTACTTGCTAAAACTCAGGAGCTGACAGTCAGTACACCGGGCGCAATCTCTGCCCTGGCTTCCTGCTGTCAAGTGACACAGGCGCTGAGCGGAGGTGATGTATGGCAAGAGCTGAAACAGAGGTAGTTCAGTGAGGAAAGACTCTTCTGAGATCTTGGCAAAAAATCCTAGATCAAATTTTCAGATCATGGCTACTTTGAAAAGACTTATAATCTGGGGGGGGGGGGAGTGTAGATTTTTTCAGGACCAACACACATCTTAAATTTAATTCTTTATTAAGTTAGAAGCAATAGTTTTTCAAACAAACCCTCCACTTTAAGACTGGAAAGCAGCATATTCTTATTTCTTAGCCTTGAAAACAACTTAGCACTGTTTCTAGCCATGCCATTTTTTAAAAAGTATCCTGAAGTGGACAACCAGCATGAGCAATAGCAATTCAAAGGGCTGACATCTGCAGCGAGAAATAGCAAGTAACTTTACTAATAGCTAACAGTACCAAGCAAATAAAACTGAATTGTTCTAACTTGTAAAAGTCTAGTGGAGAATCCTGAAATGCTTCTCTCACCACAGAAATACAATGACTAGTAGTTTGCTTGCATTTTTTTTCTGTAAAATTATACAAAGCCTGCCATAATTTGAAAACTCCAAAGGATTTTTTTCTCTGAGTTATCAGCATAAATGATGTTGACCTTAATATCACTACATTTAAGCTTCAATCTCTCAGGCAGCAAGGAAGAAGAGCGGAGGCTCTTGAACAGAAACCAAGAATTGAACATTTCGATGCAAAAGATGAATACCCTGAAGAATACATTAAACAGGGAATTTATTACATAATCTCTTTTTATCCGTTCATCTCCATAACACAGAGATATGCTGAGATGTTGGCAAAATCAAACCGAAGATGAGGGGCATAAGAACCACTCTTCTTTACACAGGGTAAATGCACAAAATATTTAGGCTCTTGAAGGAACAGGATGGGTTAAAAATAGAAACCATCTCTTAAAATACGGGTTACCTGCAAGGACTGGGGTTGAGCTGCACAGCTACAGGGTCTGACTTGAGAGCTGAAAATACTGAGATTTTTTTTGTTCTGTCTTTTTTTGTTTGGGGCAATGGGGATGGGCTGCTTATGTCTAAAAGGGTGTCTTAATAAAGTGATAGAAAGGAAGGACCGACCAAAACGACCACAACTCAGGTCAACAGTTTGGGTCAGAAGAGGTATCGCGAATAGTCTGTACATGTTGTTTTTCCCTGAAATGAGGAACATCCTCTGCCAATATGAAAACTCTTGTTGCTCCACAAGGTATGATTTCCAAAGAAGGAATTACCTGCAAACAACCAAAGTGCAACTCTCTGCAGTAAATACAATTTCAACTAAGTATTTTGCTATAAACATATTTGTTTTTACTGATGATTCTTAGGTTTTGAAAAGTTTGGAAGAAAGACTTCCCCTTCCTCTCAGAGCTTTGAAACTGTATCGTCCACTTGATAAAAATATGAAAATATGAGCCATGTTCTTCATATGACAATGCAGGAGGAAAAAAAAAAAGGGAAATGAAAAAAATAATATCAACTCAGCACCCGTATTTCAGAACATTTTGGCATATTTTATTGTTTCCTCTTAACTGCCCCCTCCTTCTTATCTCATGTACGGGCCCATCTACAGTAATGTTTTAAATGAAAAGCTATTTAGTGACCCAACTGCACCTTTCTCTAGGGAGTTCCCACTGAAATTCCTGATAACACCAAACAATGGAACTTTTTTCAAAGAGTTACAGAGCATAATGAAAATGACATAAATTATCATTTAGAAATTTCATCTCTTTGAATACGTTTTTCCTTCATTATTCATAGCATTTTTTCTAGAGAAACAAGACGTGATAGACCTTTCCACAGAGTAACTTAATTAAGCTAAAATATTAGTGGTAGAAGTGGAGTCCCTCAATTACTAGCATTCTGTATTTCTCTTTTAAATTGCTTTTTAGAAAACAAGCAGTTAGGGAGCCGAGCAACTCAGGAGCCAAAGCTTTCCAAGTCTTTACGGTAACCAGAAGAGAGGACAGATTAAGTTGGTGTAGGCTTGACTCAGCTGTCCATAAATTGCATTTAGTACCTCTGGAGATGCTCTGGGCTATCCCCCTAGTCTCCTCCAGGAAGGGGTAAGTCCCTTGAAGACCATCTGCCATAGCTGCCCACCCAGGGGGGTGCCCTGGGTATCCCAGGGAATTTCAAATGGCACTTTATACCTCAGCATAGGAAACGCAGTCAAGCCCTTAGTGTCCACATTAAAAACATTATATTATGCAGACAGAGCCATAGAGAGGGAATATGTTTTAATTTGGAGCCTAATTTTTAATACCTGAAAAATGTTAGACTTTATTATGAATACAGAAGATTAACCTGATGTGGAGAGTGATGCCAAAGTACGATGGTAATATTCCTCCTATATGTAAGTGCGGATCTATGGATGCTTGGAAATACACATCAATAACAAATTGACATCCAAAATATAAACCCTGAGCCCCATCCGTGCAGGTAAATCAATGTGTGCAACAAACTTGTGCTAACTTTCTTAATTTAGGTAGATAGAAGACGGGGGGATGTTGTTGCTCTAACCTGTTCCTTGCCTCAAAGCTGTGCCGTGTGTCAGGGATGTGACTGGAAGCCCAAGGGAGACAAAAAGGGGAGACCTACTGAGACCAAAGGACTCTGTGAGGCACATCTTCACCTGGTGGAAAAGATGGAGTCATTGCCATGTTTTAGCTTATTCATTGCCTAATTTAGGTGCCTAACCTACCTACATGGCGGTAAAATCAAGTCCTCCAAATCTGGATTGTTACCTCACTTAAATGGTATGTATGGAGAAGGACGGGGTGACTTAGTCCTCTGAAATTAAGCTCTTAAATTCACTGTGAGGACCATGGCAGGAGGAAGGTGTCTCTGACAACTCCCAGAAGCGGATCCCGTTCAGCGAACCAGACCTCTCACCTGTACGGGCAGAGCACGCCTGCCCAAAGGGCGGTCTGGTTGGATGCAAGCAGAGGGGCTCCTTCAGACTGGGGTTGGCACGGACCCTATTTTGGGGGGGTTCTCTAGCAATTTGATTATTGCAGAAGGGAGGACAGGCCTAAAAGCATGGGTGTGGGTTGCTAACACTATAATTTCTGGCTTCAGTAGAGAGATTAGCAAGTCCAAGAAAGTAGGATCAGTGTGGGATTTAGGCAGACCAAATCCTATCCCAAGTTTTAAGCTATTTTGATTTCTTTAGTCTCCTGCCAGGCCAATACACAGATCTGCAGGAATCCCTCTTCTTCCAGCTTCACACATGTTCACAAATGCCAAAATTAACAAATCAAGATTGCATTTAATTCCAAATGAGCACATCGGAATTGCTCCATCTTATGATAATATTTTGCATCTTATTCAGAAGAAATGCTTGCATACTGAAACAACTAAGCAAAACATTTCAAAATAAATTTCTAGCTCACATCTCTGTTCCTGAATCCAAGACTATGCATGAATCCTCCCCCTCTCTCCCCAGTCAGTGTCGTCTGGTGCAAGGGGGAGTTAAGGAATTGGGCTCCAACAGTGTCAGGCAACGGAAGAAAGTGACTGCAGGTCGCTCATGGGTGAGATGTGGGCATCATGGCGCTGCTAGGACTGGGACCCTTCCAGCCACCTCCAGCCGTGGGCACCGGTGGAAATGCCGTGGTGAAATCTGGGGTGCCGGGGTTGGGGCTGAACATTGCACTCCTGGGCTTTGGGGCTGGCAATCCCTTTCAGTGGTAGAACCCCCTGTCATTTAGGGACTGCAGCCCCGGGGGCTCAGCCGCAGCTGCACAGGAAGACTGCAGCAGGGAAGGTTATTGCACGCGCGGACCCTGTGCTCAAGGATAATTTACTAACCATTGCACCCTCCTTTATTGTTTTTAGCACTTTTTCACCACGCAGATCTTCTGTTTTTCAAAGGCAGGTGCAGCATGACGAGGTCTCCCTAGGGGTAACACACGACAGCTCTTGCCGAAGCTCAGGCCTGACCTGCACCAGCTCTAAGTCATTTCAGATGGATCTGAGAGGAAGACTTGGCACTAATTCAAGAGGTTTCAGTTCCTGGTGGTGGAGTACACCAAGTCTGTAAAACCGCCCTTGAATAGTTTGTGTGAACACCTCCTGCCCACCCCAGCCTACCCTCTCCAACCACTGTAAAGCAATAGCAAAGCCAAAACTGCGGAGTTTCTTAAAAATAGTTCCCTTGTATAGGGGACTATGAGAAATACTAGGCAAATCACCAAGCAATGAAGACCTAAATCCCTAAGAGCTTACACATATGCATTAAAAAGAGCAGTTTGAATGTCAAAATAAATAAATATAAAGCTGATTTTACACTACAGGATTATGCTTGGGAGGGAAGGTTTTCCTCTTGTCTTACACAACCAAACTTCAAAAGAAAACTCCCTGTGAAACGCTACTGGGTTTCTGCAATCATGCAGGACAAAGCTTTTTTGTGTTGGAGGGAAAAGCTCCATTTGGAAGGTTTGGAAGCAATTTCTGCTCTCAGTTTGCAAAGTGCAAATCAGGACAGTTTGTAACAACACAGAGCTATTGAGATGCGGGGAACTATTTACATAAGTAAGGTAAGCAGGATTTGACCCAGCCCCGTGAGCCCTGCAGATAGCATTGTCCTGTCAATTTTCACTCCCTACAGCAATGAAGCCAGATAAATGGCTTCCTGCCATATGGCATCACCTTTCTACAAGAGATCATGTGGACGTTGCCACTGGCCTCTAGATGCTTTGGAGGGAAGATTCCACTTTGCTTCACCATGTAAATTCCAAAATGTTTTCCAAATCTGCCATGTACTATGAGTTCTCTGCTGAAATATACAAAGATGTCCTAGGTAGGGGTACCAGGAAGAAAACGACTTATGTGTGCCAGCTGTGAGGTTCAGTACCTTCATCCCTGACCACTTGGCAGGACAGAGCTCTGCATGTGATCTGTGTGATCGCTCGGGGTCATTATTGCCTCTTTTCGCTGGGCAAGGTTCTGTACATTGTATTTTGAGCCATTTGTGACAGACTTCTGTGAGATCAGATACCAGCCTGAGTTTTGAAGAGCACCTTTCATCGTAGGGCTTAGACCGTCAAATGAACAAAGTTTAACATCAGAGTTTAGCCTGTTAGTCAGGGAAGATCTTCCTCAGTATTTCCCAGGCTGTGCATTATCCATAAATACTTCTCATCTTCGGATGCCCTTCAACTATAGACTAGCTAGCTGTGATGTGTTTCATGACGTTGTTACACCAAAGAAGGTCAGAGAAAATAAACGGTATTATTCAAACTTGACTTAAGAAAAGAGCAAATCTCTAGAGGAAAACACTCCTCTTCTATTTATGAAATAAAACTCTAGAGTCTCACCCCTCGGGGAGGGATCGCTTTATATTCTCACTGTATGTAAAATTTACCCTGCCAAGAAGCAGCTGATAAACTCAAATCCCTCCTCACAGCGTGAGCTTCTTAATGCCTCTGCCTCATTTGTTCATCAGCACTTTATGAGAAAATAAACAAAAACACTGTCTGTTTGCCCATTGTCATCAAGGGCATCTGAACGCTTCCTGCCGGGAGAGGTGGTTGTACCACCCTTGGAGCAGAGGCGATCGCATCTTTCTTCTGCCTCTGCATTTACAATGGCCAATCTACAAAGCCGGAATCCCAGGGAGCTTAATCAAAAGCCAGAAGACACCCCAGGGTACGTGTTATTGTCTAATAAGAGTCAGCAGTGCACACTGTTAGCACCAGCATCAGGCTAGCGTCAGCGTTTCTGCCTACTCGGGCATCCCTTGGAGGAATCCTGCTGCTCTTACGGGGCAGGAATTGTTACAGATGTAAAAAGCAGGCTATCACAATCGTGCAATGATTTTTAACAAGGTAAAAGTTAAAAATAGATCCTCAGTGTTCCCCTCTGGTAACAGCTTTCTCTTTCACATCAGTTTGGAAAGAACATTTATGGTTTTTTCAGTTCAGCCTACCAGTTGCTACAGCAAAGCAGTGCAACATTGCCTCTAAACATCCTTTCATGGAAGAGGAGGAGGATCACAGTGATGTTTAGGCTAAAATCCACAGGTTTCATTGCAAGTGCACTAGCCAACATGTTAATGTATTTTTAAAGCGCAGTTCTGTGAGAGGCTCAATACAGCTCCTACCATCCATCCCTCAAACTAGGCAGCAGTGTATGTGCAATTTCTATATGATTAGCACAGTGGATTTTTCTCCAAGTGATTTCTTTTCTTCTTTACTGCTTTTTTGTGGTCTCTGGCTTTTTTTTCCCTCATTGTTCCCCCTCGAATATGTATTGTTTTCTCCACAGTTGGTCCATCCTAACAGTATTTTTTCTTCCTTGTTTTTAGCTTCTTAACTGGGTAGATGTGGATTATTTAACCCCACTTCTGACCCTACGCATGCACGTGTGTAAGAAGCGAGGGGCAGTGGATGTGCAGCTGGGAGACACGTCATTCATGTCTGCTTTG
Source organism: Balearica regulorum gibbericeps (assembly GCF_011004875.1). Taxonomy (NCBI): domain Eukaryota; kingdom Metazoa; phylum Chordata; class Aves; order Gruiformes; family Gruidae; genus Balearica; species Balearica regulorum. Next base: position 51,949,369 of record NC_046187.1, on the reverse strand, counting down.
CTCATCTGGCGTCTCTCTGAAGAGATGAACTGGTTTGTATGAAAGATGGCTGATAGCACTCATCTGCCTCCCTCCTTCATGTAAGGAGCAGCATGGGAAAGGCACTGGGGAGGGGATTCACAGCCCACAGGGGTGCTCCTGTGCCCAGAGACAGGGACGAAAGAAGGACCTCCCTCCACCCCTGCTCACTGTACCCTAAAAGTGAGAGAGAGAGAATCTACACGTGTGACTATATTTGCTATAATCAGGGGAAATACTCTGTTAAGTCCTATTTATACACTACTTAGGCAAAGGGAGACCTAAAGATCTCTGTGTCTTCCCTTTGCACCAATTAACTGGTTAACAAGGGGAAGAGTGGACGAAGCAGAAGTGTCCTGGGCAGACCTATAGCAACGTTGTCGTTCATGACAGCTGAGTGCCAAGATGTGCATTCAGTAAATGTCCCATTATGCTGACACCTCAGTGGTCCTTCTCCTCCATACCGCAGTGTGGGAAGGTGTATCTCCAGCCCATGCATTGGCCTACACCATCATACCTATATACCATTTATACGTGCAGCTAGCAGACTGAGGCGTTACAGCCTCTCAGAACTGGTGGGAAATCTGATGCAGAGAGAACTCTTCCCAGCAGAAGTACCTCCTGTAGAGAAGGTCTTTTTATTTGAAGTCAATTCTAAAATGATTTTTTAAAGAATTTTGCAGTCTGCTTCAGTGGGGAAGTGGGACTCCTAAGCAGGTTTCAAATCTTCATATTTAAAGTGTTGATAGGCTGGTACCAAGTGTTTTTCATGTAAAATTTTTGCATTTTAACATTACAAAAAAGTCCTTGAACTTTAAAATTCCTTCTGCTATCACCTATTAGCAGCCAAATTTGCATAAATATACCTAGACACACACATACACACAAAGATACAGGTTTATATATATATATATATAAAAAAAAAGAGCACTAAGAAAACTAACAAAAGCAAAGCCAGGCGTAGCTCAGCAATTCTCGCTGACTTGGTTTCTTGTACTGCCAGAGACCATTTTAAAAGGCAAATTCTCATCAGATATTGGGGAGGGAGGGAAGGGAAGGAAATTCATGACAGATTGTGCTGTGAATTCCTAAGCCTGGAGTTTTGTTTGTGATTTATCATTGCTAAACCTTATCAACCACTGATTGAGTCTTTCCTCTCTCAGCCCTCAAGGGTGGCAGTCTCTGGTCTCCTGCGGTTCCCTCCCGGATGACCAGCTTCTCTAAATGCTAATCAGATGATACGGACCCTTCTGTGATCTTGTGAAGGGCTCTATCAGCAGTTTGGTAGAAACACCGTCATGTAAAAATGATACTCCCTTGTCATCTCCGAGAGGTGTCTGCCAGGAAGCAGGGAAGAAACACAACATCAAATGACTTGTATATTGTCGGCTCCTACAGTTGTCCCTGTGATGTGGCAAAGTGTGGACAAATACTTACCTGACATGGCTTGTTATAGAACTAGGGCTCCTGCAAAGAAAATAGACGGTTTATAACTCTTTTTTTTTTTTTCTTTGTTTGCTAGGCTGAATTAAATTCAGCCAAAACCTACACTGTTTCCAGATAGGATAAACTTGAGGCCAAGGTCCTAGCAACTTCAGTTTTCTCATGGGAGATACCATAAGCATCTACAGGCAGCAGGGCCAGCAATTTCCCAGCACATAAGCAAGCAAGGAAGCAGTGCTCCTACCAAAACAGCTATGCAGCCAAACAGCTATTCCTTAGTGCAAGCTTCCAATCTAAGGGCAGAGGAGAAACTTTTCTTCCCTTCTTTAAGGGCGAAGCTCCTTGTGATGGGAATCTGGCTGGTACAAGAGGTATAAATGTGATCCTTCCATCACCAGATGCTGTCTGAGCGGTTCTTGGAAGAGAGGGTGGCCAAAGACCACCTTGGGAGCTGTATCTGCCCAGCACCTCCACCGTGTCGCATCCACCAAGGGCTGCCTCTGTGGCGTGTTATGGATAGACTTGTCCAGGTATCACCTGGGATGCAGGCGCTCCAAGGACTTCTTGCACAGGGCTTGCGGAGCACTCTTCAGGTGCTCCCTCAAGCTCAGAGGGTTGTAGCTCCCAGTGGTGGGCAAGTGTTCTGACTATATCAATGTAACCCCCATTGAACCAATAATTATAATATATTATATATATATATATAATCCAAACGCTGGGCACCGCCTGCCCTTCCCTTTCCGATGCCCCTCCCTGCTCTGCCGGGTGCCCAGCCTCAGCAGAGGAGTGGGTAGTCTGCTCCTCTCCGGCCTCAAAGGAGGGTCTGGATTGCCCTCCAGGGGCAACTGTGTTCCTGGGATGGGCCAGGGAGAGGAGAATGCACCTTTTCAGGAGTGGATCTCCATCCAGAAACCTGCAGAGGCACCCACATACAATTCCCCATGGGGCTACAAGGGAAATGCCTCTCCAGCTGTGCAACGCTATTCTACTGTCCTAATACAAAAATGATGCCAAATGTAATTAATTTCTTTTTGCTATTAACATTGAAGTTAACTTTAACTCGGCTTGCCTCATTGCATATGCCAAAAAGTTTCAACCTGGGATCAGTCAAAACTCATTTATTGATTTCAGTTTGTTCATTTAGCAAATAAAAACTATCCCACCCTGCACCCAAAAGCACCGCGACAGACTTTGAGGAAAAAGCCGACTACCTGTGTGACAATATGCCAGAAATACCCACCAGCCAAGTCTGCTGAGTTTAAGCTATCCAAAGAGAGATTGTCTTCTAAAATGGCTAATAAAAGTTGTCTTAGAAACACAGAGGCAGCCCCTAACCCCAGGCCACGAGGCACCCATGCCCAAGCCCAAGCATTGTTCATGTGACAATTTTGGGAGCAGGTCTGCTACCTGGCTCTCAGCACGCACCATCCACCTACAGACCTTGTGCGGATTCACAGTTCATTCCTCCTCTTTCGGCTGTTTGCCCCTGAAGCATCTCACCATCAGATTGACGGTAGCTATAGTCTCCAGGTGAGAAAAACCAGCGGGGGCTTCGGGGGCAGTGCAGTGGCACCAGGCTACCCACAGTCACCATACGTTATTGGAGCAGGGTGGTTTTATTCTCACTGCAGGGCTGCTTTGATTCATTAGTGGCAAAGCAGTTTCAGATATTAATTATTGCTGGCACTGCAGGGCCAAGTTCAGTTCCCCAGGCTTTATCCAGAAGTGTAGGAGACTATGGAGATACAACCTGATATGTTTATCTTTGTGAAGCATGCTCTCTGCCTCAGTCGTGTGCCAGATGTAGCCACAGCTGCAGGAAGTTGTTTATCTGCCCTGGTGACCTTGCAGAAGTGTCGGGCGATGGTAAAATCATGTTTTTATTGAGCATCTCTTCAACTGGAAACTCTTCACCATCGGTTAAAATGTATTCTAAATTCTAGAAGGAAGCCAAGCAGTGATATTGCAGAGCTCTGTAATCCAATTATATCCTTTACTGTGTGCTCGCTGTAAGAATTTATTTTGGGGAGCTACCTTGAAAATGTTCACCTCAGTGAAAAAAATTTACTGTTGGAACACCTGTGGTAGCTACTGTTACTGATGCCCTTTCTAAATCTCACAAGTCTGTATATTTATTGCTCTTTACATCCCCACATTTTATAGAAACTTAATCTATCACGTTAGATGTACTGTGACATTGTTCTGGAGCATAAGGAAGATCCTAATGAGCCTTTGGCTGGGTGTTCCAGGACTCCTGGGGCACACGGGACTCGGTGCCCCTGGGATTTCACTAAGAGGTGGACATGGAATTCTCCTAGGTCCCTCTGAAATTTTTAGTCTTTGCAGTTCTTCAAAGGAAAAAGATACTGTGTGTCAGATAATTCCGTCGAAATCAATGTATAGCCACAAACGATAGAGCAAGAGCATTTGTCAGTAGAGCTAGATACTAATATACATTGATTGATCAACACTATGGTGTAAGTGATAGTCCTGAGCATGGGAGAAAAAGGATTAAGCAAAATACAAATGGTATGTATCCATCAACCTTATCACTCAGGAGAAAAAATAACAGTGTCATTAGCTAAGTTTCCAAAATAGCCCAGTTTCCTGCTTGAAAGTCAATCCTTCAGAAACAGGTTAAGCCTTCATTTTGTTATGACATGCTGGTAAAGTCACAAGGGTGCCTTTGGTCTTTTTCTGTCAACATTAATGTGCTAAGTGAAAATCATTGTTCCAATGGAAAATACTTGGTTGGCTCATAATACATTATAATTATCAATGTTTCTTTTTAGTCGAACAGCAGTTGTATCACAGAAAGATGTTGTTTACCAAAAAAGCGAGCGAAAGAATTTGGTAATGCTTTGTTTTCATTTTTTCCTTCTACTTTTAATCACTTCATTCGAGCCAAATTAACATACGAATATTATTAATTGTTTATCTTTTGCATTTTTAGAATAAGCAATGCAATTAATAGTAATCTAGTCACTTGAATATTAAATCATCCACATAACATTAAAATCAATGCACATTTATTACGCCTGCTGGTGCTGTATTCAATTAGCTGCTTCTGTCTTAGCTGGTAACTTCCAGACATTCACAGTAGCTATGTTTAGACACATTTACTATGTGCTCATGACAAAAGCACAGAGCCATAGATGCTTTAAAGCTTGGAGTAGATCCCCATAAAGATGAGGCTGCTCTTGAAGGTTTGCACTGACTGAAGGTCAAATTTGAGAATTACATAATTCTTCACAGCAATCTCATTTGTTAGGGCCCAGAGATAATCTGTTTACATTTGGATACAGACCTGATTTTCTTTTAAGTTAATTTAGTGTTCTTGAAAGGGTCGGGAGCAAATATCTTATTTAGCCACAGAGAAATGACAGCTCGGGTAGGAGCAGCATAAATTCCCCACCTGTTCCTATTGAGGTGCCTCATTTCTTTTTTTGAGAGGCATCCTGATGGGGCTGAATGGGTAGGTCTGTCTCTATAGTCATTTTGGCCTTGGAACATCTACCTAGCCTTCAGGAAACGGGCCTGCTGAGAACAGCTGTGGTGGCAGTACCGTGGTGTGCATACCTGTGGTATAAGACTCAAGAGTTCCTACCACCGGGGACACCAAGTAACCAATAAAGGACAATAGCTCTCACTTACCAGTCATATGGAGGCTGACTAAACCTGCAGTTAAGTTCTTCATCCAAGATCTTCTAGTTCCCAAGTACAAAGCAAATCCTTATTTATTTATCTTGGCAATTAGATGACTGAATTAAATAGACTTTTTAGAGCACACTTTTTTTTTTTTAATGTTAGCTTGAGTCTATGCCTTATATGAATTTTATTTCTTAAAATCTCCTTCTCCAAAGGCAAGCAGGTTCCACTCTAGGCAAAGACATCTTCAATAAAAACTTAAAAGTGGACCTAGGACATAATCCAGTTATTTGTGAACACACTAGAAACCCACTGACTTCACAAAATTATCCTCATACATTTTTAGTGACATGTGATGTTGACACACAAAACTTTGAGGTTTCAATTCAACCATCAGATAATTAGGTGGACGAAATAAACACACTGTCTTGTTCAAACTAAACTGTATTCAGGTGTTAATGGGGTACTAGTTGATAAACATTTAAACATGAACTCTTATTGCAATAGGATGGCTTGTGCAATTCTTGGTCATATAATACAAACTGAGCAGGAAAGTTAGATTTCTTCTCTATCTGGCATGGATGAAAGTGCTGCCAGAACAGTGGGATTCATTCTGGTGCTTGCAATCAAAGAGCGACTCTGCTCAACTGAAGGAGATTTAAATAACAGCCATAAAGGAAGTATGTCTTTCACAGACAGATGCAAGTGGTGGTTCTCACCTAAATTAACAAATAAGAACAAGGATGATTTGGTCATAAGAGCATGCACTTGTCTTGAGTCTGCAAGCTGGATTTTTAAACCTATAGGAGAACAAGGTATAATAAGTCCACAGAGTGAGAAGCTGAAGCCACACAAATTCAGATTACAAATAAAGTTCCAGGTCTTTGCCTGTGAGGATAACTAATCACTGGGACAACTTATCAAAGGTTGTGGGAATTCTCCACCACTGAAAATTTGTAAGTCAAGAGTAAATGTCCTTTTTTTTTTTTTTTTTTTTTTCCCTAAAAGGTGATCTAGGTCAAACTTTCACAGAAGTGTCACATCTTTGCTGGGGAAGAAGGGGACTTGTATGCTCACAGTGGCTTCAGAGTCCAGAAGTCACAAAGCCTCATTTTGATTAGAATTATTTGAAATACTATATACGGAAAAAGTAAATAGCAGAAACAGAAATTATCTATTTATTCTTTTCTCAGTTAAATATCATGGCAGTGTATACATTTTCACAAAACATTCCACCTGAAATGAATCCAAAAACGTGTTCCTAAATGCACCATTGGGAAATTTGGGCCAGTTCTAGTTTCAAAATATAGCTTGAGCGCTCTGTGCTTGCTGTTCCTTTTTCCATACAAACCTCCAGTTGAGAGCAATGCAAACTGATGCTACGAGAAACTCAGGACCGGACTCTACAGGCAATTTCAACTCGGGCATAAAACAAGAGAGGTGATCTTTTATATGCGGCATCACTAATGTTCAACAGTTTCTTTAAACACAAACATTTTAAAAAATGAATGTTCTGATCTTTTTCGTTATTATGTTTCATTAAGAAGCAGTTTAAAAGTTGAACAAACCCTTTTATGTCTCCTCCTGAGATTTATCTTTTCATGTCTCCATGGTCTATATTTCTTTTGTTCACACCATAAATCTAGGTTCCAAGCCAGATATTTGTAATAAGTCTATAAAGAAAACAGAAAGAGGTGTGGTAAGTTTATCAGCTTGAACCACACATTTAAGTTTCTGGTCTACATAAAAATTCCAGACTTAAGTCTCTTGACTCTCCCTTCCAAAACATTTCCTGCATGGTTTAAAAAAAAAAAAAAAAAAAAAAAGAGAGACAGGGAAAGAAAGAGAGAAAGAGAGAGGGAGATTTTTGCCCAGGAAAGACACAAAATATAGCTGAATATTTTTTAAAAAGTTGTAATGGCTGAATTTGTAGGATCCTCAGCATCCTCAGCAGTGGCATGTTCAGACTGGCCCCACTGTGCCCCCATGCAGGACCCACCAACCACATTTGATTTCCAAAGCAGAAAGAATGGAGGTAAGTAAGAAGCAGTAGTATGTCTTGCTAAGATTTATGCCTGTTCTTTATTTCCAATGAGAAATGAAGGAAGAATTCCCTTTTGTTTCTCTGGGAGCATGCGGGGGTTTCGGTACAGACCAGACTGGAGCTCCTGCAAGGTGAGGTGTAAGGAGCCAGCCCCCTCCGTGCAAAGGCTGCGGGCAGCGGTGGGATAGCTCCGCGTCAGTCCCACAAACAGGAATCCAAAAGCCCAGGGTGGAAAACTTAGTGCTACACAGAAACTGCTTTATTTTTTCCTCCCTGGCATCTCAAAAATCCTGTATCATAACAGCTTAGTACTAGTCACAGAAAGACCTGAGGAAGTAACTGAGAGCTGCATAGAGTTATTTTCATTTCCTCCTAAGTAGCCTCTTCTAATTCATCAGATCACTTTCCAAGTCTCTTTGGATGTAAGTGGAAACAAATGCTGCATGCAGATAAAAGGAAGGAACCGAGCAGAGAAAAACATCCACTGTCGCTGCATTTTTAGGTGTGACGAACACTGAAGCTGCCTCTCCAGCACAGACATCACTCCAGCACGGGTTGCTGGGAATTAAACTGTGCTTTTCCTGAAGTCCTCAAACAAGCTGGAAGTCGTTGATTCCATTAGGAGGTGAATTAGGCAGGGTGGCAGGCTAAAACCGTCCAGATCAGGGTAAAATGAAAAACTGGACGGTAGATGCATCTTTCGTCAGCTAGGATGGATTTTCAAAGGAGCTCATTGAGCAGGTTGGGAGTTGAATTTAACCAAAGGGGTGGCCTTGGTAGGAAATGCTGAATCCAAAGGTTTCCACAAGACCCTCTGATCACTGAGAACCAGTAGGTAGAGGATATACTGTTAAAACTGATTTTTGCAGAGGCGGGAAGGCAGCAAGTGCCCTTGTCCCCTGGACACCGGGTCAGGCAGGGGCTGAGGGCAAGCAGAGGCACTCGACAAGAGTGTTGCACAGATGGTCCCATCAAAATGCAGGAGTGACGAGCAGCAGGCTGGCCATGCAGTGGGTCTTCACAGTTCTTACATACACTGCTCATGACAGCCAGACCTCTGACTATCGTGCTAATAAATATGAGGAAGGTCCTGAGCTTAACTCTATCCCTGTTCAGCAAAGCCACTTAAGCTTGGGTTTAATCCTTTGCTGAATAGGGTGAGGGTCCTGAAACAAGACCTAAGTCAGCTGCAAGATAACTGAATTTGAAGGATCAGGGAGAGTCGCTTTTGCCCGGTTAGAGCTGTGACGTGCCATGACCTGCCCTCTTGGCCAGCAGCATTCGTGCGCCTCGCCACGCCAGCCCGCCAGGCACAGACCCACCATGCAGGATGCCCAGTGCTTCTGTCCCTACGTCCCTGTCCATGAGAGCAGGAGGCAGGGCCACTGACACCCTTCTGAAATGGTGTAAATGACTGGCAGTGCAGGGGAGGGCTTTATCACTTATCGCCCCGTCTACCCTGAGAGCTGGCTCAGACAAGCCAGCCTAGAAGGTTTATTGATCCTACCTTGGCTGTATTTCTTCTCGCACCTATGGGCTGTGTGGTTGGAAAGAAAAAACCTAAACTGCTTCAGGATTGGGAGTGATTTCAGTAGGAGTAGTATTCTGTACGTAAAGCACAGCAGAGCTATGGGTATAGCAGAGCCAGCGCATTGCTCTGTGCTCCCGGCATGAAGGGCAGAGGCACACGCAAGCAATACGTCCCTATTGCTCTGACAGTCGTCTTGTTGCTCTCATTCCAAGGGTTTTGAAGCCTGTCAGGGTAAGATTTCATTAAAACAGCCCAGAAATCAGCAGTCTGGAGAGCACAGCCTGCATCTCCTCCTAGGTAACAGTGCCAGCCCCATGTGACCTCAGCTTTGTTTTGAGTCTGGACAATAAGAATATTTATTAACTGCTGTCTCGATTGCTGAACAGCACACAATGAATCTGGCAAGAAGTCGTGACGTTAGCCAAAGCTGCTTGCAGTATCTGAACACAAGGGCTGAGATTATTTATTGTCGGAGACCCCACACGCCTCAATCATATCCACCCGCTCATAACCGTTTATTTTTCTAGCCTCTAGTTCAGAGAGCAACAGAGCAGCCTTATGTCAATGCAAATCTTAGGCAAGGCACTACAAGTAATTCACTTGTGGATGACCTTTTATTTGCTTCAGATTTTTTTCGTAATTATTTTGCCCAACTGTGCACACAGACACGAATGAAGTGGGTACCAGCACGCTCGCCTAGCTGTATCACAAGAAGCTCTTCTGGCTTCTCACACGCCTATCAAACCGAGAAGACTGTTTCCACTGGGAGAAGATGTAGTGTATTTTTAACAGTTCTTTACAACTGGCGTCATCCCCCAGCTCCCCTGGGTTGGCTGCTGCCATTTTAAAAGATTTGCCTCTTAATTCTGTGCCCCCAGCTCAGGAGTTAATCCTGTGCCATCATGCATACGACAGATCTGGTAGGTAAGGAAAGCTCAGCTCTCCTACCTAAAAATCACCAGATATTTATCACTGATTAGCTGCATCTGAACATGCTTGCAGCATGCAGTGCTCCTCAGGCACTGGTTTTGTCTTGGCTGTAGTCAAAACTTACACAATTCTACCTGGGTTTGTAGTGTTAGGCCTTTAATAAATATTTATTGAGAAAATTACTAATGTAACACTTTCCTGATAAATATTTACTGGAGATTTTCTGTCAGGAAGCACACCAGGAAAAAAATTTCCTTTAAAAATCTGTTACTACAAAAAATCAATTAGAAAAGCAAGCCAAGATAAAAATGAATCAAACAGCTGACAAAAAGGAGTATATAAAATCAAGCATATGCCAGTAAGGGAAGAAGTACACAGCAAAGTAAGGATTTGCCAGAATAAAAGAAGATGTGTGAGCTAAAGCGGAGGTGACTCCCTTCCCACTCCTGGTTTCATTCAGAACTAGACTGGGATTTGTAACCAAAAGCTACAGATAAAATTAATTTCCTTTGAATAAAATCACATTCTCTTGCACCTTCATTTGGAAATAGTGCAAAGCCAGCACTAGTTCGTCTCATTTCGAACACCAGACTGAAAGCTTGAGCTCAGATGTATTTAGGATCAAGCCCTGCTAAGATAACTCAGCAGTTTGAAGGACAAACCCTATACTATTAGCACAGACCTTACACACTATCTGTGCTATCACCTTTTTTGCCCTTTATAGCAATGTGTGAATACTTGTATTAATAAGAAAACAAAGCTGTTAAACTTTCTTTCCAATATTGCACTGGATTAATCAGGAAGAGTTAATTTGCCAGAATGATATTTATACAATAAGGATAAATGGAAAAAAAATTTGAATATTCATAAACAGCTTTCATTTCCCCTGTGACATGTTTAAGTTTAGCAATACAAATGATTTTCTACAGCTGTTTTTACAGCTGTTAACTGTACTTAGTAGTTGAAAAATCTGAATTTCTTTCTAGTCACAGGTCATGGACAGTAAGGGTTCATTGAGCCGCTGTATCTTTCCCAAGGCAGGATCACCAGTAAGTACGAGCAGATACATGAATTATGCCTATGTCTTCATGTTATGGCATAACTCAGCAGAACACTGACAACATATGGAAAAAATACACATCTGCATTCTGGAACAGAGCAATAGCCTGGTGTTTTCAAACCTAGCGTTTGCCTTGTTGAAGCAGGCAGTTTCTCTAAAAAACACAGGCACTTTCTTTAGCCTTCCATACCAAGGGAAAGGCACCCACTCTGGATGACACCCAGCTGAGAAGGTGCTTCTGCTACGTGGGTGATGTTCTTCAAATGTCCTGGGATGGGATTTCAGGTATAGACTGGGATAGCTAAAATGAACTCAGTTGCATTCACAATTCTCTGTGCTCAAACATTGCAGTACAAAATGGGGACTCGCTTCTTTCCAAATGTGGCCATATGGATATTTGAGATGTGACCAGATCCACGGTCACATCTTGAACCTGCCTCCATCTAAGAACACTAAAGCATGAGGAATTTGTTTTTCTTTCTTTGTTTCTCCATGGCAGATGATACCTCAGAGTTAGAACACAGGTTCTACATGAAGAAGAGCAAATTCGTAGCCAAGATTATTCTACAACACATTTTAGAAAAAACCCAAACCAGGTAGTTTTCAGTCCTTGCTGCTATAAATGACTCAGCTAATGAATGGTAGAACAGCAACTGCAGAGTCTCTCCAAGCTGTGGAAGTCAAATAAGCTGCCAGTCATGCTCACACACGTTACAGCTTGGCTACTCTGGATTTTGGCCGTGCTTTCAGGCTGGCCCTCTGAATGAAAAGCAACCTCAAGACGGAAAGGAGCCACAGAGTGGTCCACAAGATGCGGTGCAGCAAAGTCTTTCTCTTCAGATAGTTTTGAAGCAACTTTTATCCTCCTGGAACAACTTCTACAGCCGCAGAGAACTGCAGCTGTGTCCCAAACTCCCGTCTATTTCCCAGCTGATTCTTATGAAACAGGTACCAGCATTAAAATACTTTCCGTTCACAGTCCCAGAGGGCGTAGGAAAGGGACACTAATGCCATCCATTTCCATCAAGTGACTAAAGCAGCGTACAAACAGTCTTTGTTTCCCTGAGGAAACTTTGACCCTTCCCAATTGTGAGTTATAAACGTTGCTATTACCTTTCTCATTGCCTGCCAAGCTTGCTTAGAGCTTTCCCTCTTCAGCTGAGAGCCCTGTTAAAACTAACTACCCTCCATGGCTTTTATCAGCATTGGTCTTTCTCCTCTGGCAGGCAGTCGGTGCCCCTAAACTCTCACCTCTTGTATTGGAGTGTGACAGTTTCAACAGGAATCTCTGGGAAAAACCTTTACTTTTGAACCCGTGCCTGAATGCAGTCTCTATTCCAGGAAAGCCCCGATAATTTTGCAAGCAAATACATTCTGGCATATTTCTAAAATAACATAGAACAATACACAGAAGACAGGAACAGGTGAGTATGTCTTCCATAAATCCTTTGAGGATTTAGGTACAGAGTCAGACAATTATTTGCTACTATTACGGGTCTGAATTCTGCTCTTGCCAAGCCCTGGGGTTGTATCATGGACCAGTGCCCTTTGACAAAGAAAGTATTAATGATGCATCCCTGGGAATTTTAAGTCATCTTCCCTGCTCTCATTTTAGCCATAACGTAACTAAAGGTGTATTTATTTCTCATTAAGCTATTCTGCACATCAAAATGACTCAAATGATAATTATGAGCTTTAGGTAGTTTTATCCCTTACAAACTTCCTTAGATAATGATAGTTTTTTAAAAATCCAAATGCAGGTTCACATAGCAAACAACAACTTGCCCAGACTTAGCCTTCACAGCATCTCACCAACCCACAATCATACAAGCTGGAATAAAACTGCTTTTATTCCCAGGGTGAAACTCCAGACTGCCTCAGATTCCAAGTCAACTCTGTTGGCAAGATACTTGCTAGCTGTGATCAGTGACGACTCAGCAAATAATACAGCTGAATAGTGAATAAATCATATATATTAGTATCATGGCTCTAAGAGATGTAGAAGTCACGCCTTGAAGACTACGGATGCACGTGTATGAATTATGCATTAAATGCTATGCAAACATAACAGTGGTTATCCCAGGAGCACGGCACCAATCCTACACAGGAGCTCTCATCTTATCAGAGAGAAATTCCTGCTTTCTGTCAGCTAGTGGAAACACTCCCATTTTCTAATTTGAAAGCCAAGGGCACGTAGTGATCCTTGAATGGTGGGAAGTGTGTTTCAGTGCAAGTTTCTCACCTCTCTAAGGACACTTTTTTTGTGCTCTGTGATTTATGTTTTCTTGGCCCCAGTATCTTGCTATTATCTTCCAATGATTAAAACCAGCAGAGCACAGGCTACTATTTTAACCTTCAAAATGTAGCAGTCTGTTGGCTTTTTTGGTTTATTTTCCCACAAATCACAGCAGTGTGTGACATTATGCTAATTAGCTGAATCAAGGAATGCTTTGCTAATTAAAGTTCCTAGACCCACCGGTACCGACCAACTCAACTAACATCGATTACCATGTCCCATAACTGAGCATCTAGATTTTAGGGTCCTCACCCATATTGGCTTTAAGCATGTTCATAAAGGTAAGTGGCCTCTATTTGTACTTTCAAGGTTGCCCTTATCCTAAATTCACATGGAATCCTGTCTCACAGAGATCACCAAGACACCCACCTGTAGTTATTTTACTCACAAAGCTTTTTGGGCTTGGTGAGCAAATTAAAATCTTCTTTGGAAAAAAATACGAACAAATCAAGCAGCGAAAAGTATCCAAGTAAGTCAATAATTTCCCTATTCTCCCTTGTAAATTAAAAAAATAAAGCAAAATCACCACATAAAATCAGAGCGGGTGAGTCTATTAAGTCACCCAGACTTGCTGTAAAATCTGCTCTGGGCTGGCCAGGAAGCGATGCTGATTTTTGTCCCTCATGCAGATAAATTCCTTTGAATAATATGATGGTCTGTGTTGGAAACCTCCGAAGCAGACTTTTGCTCTCCTACCTTTACAGGCATTTCACAAAGCACTATCAGACGTTATGGTCCACAGTGGCCCACACAAGTCTAGCTTCGTGGTCCATAAACATGAGGTCTCATCTGTTCGCTCCAGCATTTTCTATAGGGTTCAGCCAAGCCTTGACTCTCCTTTCCATTTTTTGCACAGCACCTTTTCAGGGTCTCTCTCCGTTCTGCTTGGTGAACAAGTTTTGTTATAAGTGATGTCTCACAGCAGCCTATAAACTGTCCCGGCTGGTCTCCTTTAACAGGCAGGAAACACAAAGCAGTTACATTTACAGATAACTCTCTTGTGTGACCCAGGCCTTTATGAAAAAGTGCTTTTTTTTTTTTTTTTTTTAACTCAGTGAAAGCCTCTTTGCATGACGCTCATCAAACCAACTCTCGATCCAGGAGCATAAATAATTTATACCAATTTTTATTCTGGATCTTTTAAGATTCTCTTTCCATCAGGAGGATCTTCACCAGGGAGGAAAGTTCAGCTCAACAGCTGAGACATCTGTATCTAGGAAGAAAAAACCTGGCACTCTGGGGGGTACCTGTGTCCATCAGTTATATGGGGAACCCACCTAACTAGTTTCAGCTAGATACCTAATTTTTAGATGGGTAAAATTAGGTCTGTTGAACTCTACCCATCAAGATGGAATAAGTGTCACAGAGCTGAGAACAAATATTTGCCACGGAAAGCTAACACGCAACCACAAACGTTTGCAATTGTCAAATTACAAAGCCTACAAATGCTAACGGTACATCAACTGCTACAAACAGCTAACGCCAGGACGGACTGCGAGGTGAGAGCCCCGCAGGGATGCTGGTGGAAGGATGCTCGAAGGATGCAGCTCGAAGGATGCAGCTCGAAGGATGCAGCTCGAAGGATGCAGCTCGAAGGATGCTCGGGGACCTCCCGGGGAGCAGAAGCCGGATCCCAGCTCAGGACGAGCGGGCTTCGGGGGAACCGAAGAGTGTTGGTGCCACCTAGAGGAAACTATTCGCCTAAAAAATGGGAAAATCGTCACCGCATATGAGTGATATAATGTGTCACAGATGTACAGAACTGGGGAAAAAATTCCTTGAGAGAAGAGGTTTTACTGCTGTGCAAAAAATATACACAATTATGAGAAGTAGTAGCGTACAACTTACATCTTCTCCTCAACGTAACTTACAAATACAAATATAGAAGGTATATTTAAGACGACCAACTGCTGATTCCTCTCCCCTTCAAACCATTTCCCAGCCTCACAGCTGTATTCCCTCCCTTCTTCCTCCAATTATCTGAACTCTGAGGAAACAGCCGACAAACTGACCACATCTGGAGGTCGGATCCTGCTTCCCTGTGCTGCTGTAGCACCAGCTGTGGCTGGAGCCAGCTGGCAGCTGGGGGTGCCTTCGGCATCCAGGAAGCACCGACTGCGTGGCCAAGAAAGCCTCAGGGATGCAACTGCGCAGCCCTCTGCTGATCACCAGCTTTGCTGAATGACCCACCTGAAGTCTAGCATGTATCTGCCCATGTGACTTAAAACTGCTCTGCATTATAGTGGGAAAAGAACAAGCACCCACAAGCAAAGGAAGCATTGGTGCATAAATATTGTCTTTCTCTCACTGTTGAATCTGCCACCTACAACGTATGGTTCACTCTGATAGGTACAGTGGTGATGATAACTTGCAGGGATGCTATGGAGCTTGGAAGGGTTGTTGCTGATGGGTGGACTCCGTAGCTCTTTCATACCAGGCTGAAGTAATTTTTGAGCATGTGTTTACCAAAATATTGTGGACCTCGGTGCTTTCCTTACCCATAAGATGCTGCACATGGTTGCTACCACGGGTTGGTCTGCGGGTGCGGCATTCATGCTGTGGCTCTTACTTGCCCCACAGGAAACCCCAGGTGGTAGCAGTGCTGGAGCCAAAGAATAAGATATTAAAAAGGACCTGTTGTGTCTTACACAGCCGGAGTTTTCCTGAGACACTAATTTCTCTCCCTCCCCACATATATATCCTGGTAGAGTGCAGAGCAAGTCTTGGCTCATGCCTACTAAATCCCTCTTTGCCTGGCTTTGCTGCTAGTAACATTGTCAGCAATACATCATGGCTGGTGACACAGGGTGCCATGTAGAATTAGTGCCTTGATCCTACCGTGCACTACAGACCCGTGCACAGAGGATTCCTGTTGTCTGTTCCTTAAACAAAGGTTAATTGATGGAAGAGTATTTGATATTAACCATTTGCTAGCTCACTGACCTCCATGAGAGCTGTACCTGAGGCTCAGGTACATGCCTTAAATTTAAGGCATGACTGAAGTGCCAAAAAGTTAGTACCTGTCACCCCAAAGGCAAACGCAGCACGATGCACTGCGTGTCTCTGGGTGTGTGTGATTCTTGCTCGAATCCTTCTCCCAGTCATCAGCTCCATCCCCCAGCAGCATGCTTCTGGCCTCCACTATCTCATGAGCACCATAACGGCCACATTCCTTATCCTTTGCTTTACAAACACCCCCTAAGCCCAAACTGCACAGAAAAACGTAATTTGGGTGCAGTGGAAGCCAAGGACCTGCTCAGTATGCTGCAGGGCCACGCCATACACCCAGCCAGGAGTCTTCAGACCATGATTTCATGAAAATGGCATCTGCACTGACCACCAAAACTGCTGAGCAAAGCTATTCTAAGGTTTAAAAGTTTGCTGTTCAGACAAAGGAAGGACCCTTTTTATGGGCCAGACTGTTGCTCTCCCTTGCCTTATCTGTCTTGTGAAAGCCATAAAAGGACCAGCCTGCAGAGACAAAGCTGCAATGCATCTCCTTCATGTTTCAGAGAGGACCTGAGGCTGAAAAGAGAGAGGTACGTCTGCCATCCTTCAGAGACACATGTTGCGAGAGCGGACAACCCCCAGCTGTAGGAATGTGCAGCACAAGAAGACGTGGTGCCTCGAGTCAGGACCTGCAGAAGCACATCACTGCCGTGACCCGCAGGCTGTCGCAGGGAGCTCCCGTGCCATCGCTGCTTGCAAAGCATGACTGTTCTCTGCTTGCACACGGCCTGCTCTGCCCAAACCAGTCACCACAGCAGCACTTTCGAAATGTGGGATGAAGAAATAAGCAGCTGCCCACGTGTTCCCCGGGACAAGGGCAGCCACGGCAGAGCAGCCGGTGCCTGATCTCCCGGGGGCGCGAGGCTGGGGAGCAGCGATGGCAACACCCCTGCCTTCTCCCCAGCACTGCCCGGGGCATGCTCTCCTTCCCCCTGCCCTCAGCAGCTGTGGGATTCCCTGCACGTCACCTGCTCCTCCCTCCCAGTCCCCAAAAACATCCACCCACCTGCCTGGTATCTTCATCTCCTGCTAATTACCCCAAACAATTAGCCATGAAATCTCTAAACCAGATTTAGTCATCAGTTAAACTGAATTGACAAGAAAATTAGACTGAGCTCCAAACCTTGACATAAATGATATTGACATTAAAGTATTTATTATAACACATTATGCAGATATATCTGGAACACTACCAACCTATGCTTTAGCAGGAAATGTGAACTCGCATGATTTTTCCCCAAAGCAATGTTATTGATGTCATGAGTGCTTCAGTTGAGCATGTGCTGCTTTCAGGATTCACTGATAGGATGGATTAACAGTCATATATGTCAAAATAATTTAGGCAGAGTTTATACCTCTGTTTAGGAAAGTCTATTTGTAAAATTTTAAAATTTTCTTTCAATCAAGCCTGATCTACAAAAAAGAAAAAAAAAGGAAAAATATTATATGTGTTTGGTACCTGGCTGGGATGCAAATAAAATGCTTATGACATAATTCTATCCCATATGAGAAAAAGTCAGCAATACCTTTAAAGATACCATGGGAGGTACCACTATAAAGGCAGCCACACTGGGCGTTGTGGAAGCACATCCATATCGACAGAAGTTCCTCTTGCAGTCAAAAACCTGTGTGTAGTTCAGGCCTGAATCTCAGTGAGCTGCAAGGTGGTGGCCATCGCTTTATTCTCTTCATCTGTTGATTTCATGATGGGTCTGAAGCAGCACCAAAGACTAATAAAATTAGGTTGTTCTGTATTTAAAAACTTAATGTAGTCCAACTATTTTTCCCCTGAGAATGCTTAGAATCTTATTTTACTCTAGATCATTAATAAGTAGTAGCATAACTGCCCACACTAAGCATCATTACTTTTCTCATATATAGTACGAAAAAATTTGAAATAATCTTTCGGTCTCTTCTCGGAGGCAGCGAGTCAGAAAATTGACTCAGTGCTATTTAGCCAGATAAGCCAACACCTGAATGCCTGCCAAGAAACACTCGGGTTTCTCTTAGGAAGGCAAGGCTTGTCCCACATCCCTGCACGTACGCAAAAGGGACGCGGGCAGGGCATTTTTCACTGGTTGGGGGGGAGCAGAGGGAACCGTCTCCCTTTGGTGCCAGGCTGGTTTGGCTCCTTGATTTCTCAGGGCAAAAGGCTGGCAAAGAAAGGCTTTCCCTTCTTGTCATGACAAAGCCTGTCAAAATTCTGAATGTGGGATCCCGCACACGTGTAACACAAAGGAGACAGCTGACGGGTAAGCACGCAACTGAGACGAGCCCCGAAAAGGGGAACTCGGTGCGATTAGGGCAGCTGCAGGGAGGCTGTTTCTGGGTTACCGGAGGAGACCACGGCGTAACCAGCGGGTTTGTCTCCTCACAGCGCCGTTAAACCTGCGGCAGCTTCCCTGCCGCCTCCCCTGCCGCCTCCGGGTCTAAACGCAAAGACACGACGGAGACAGCGCAAACGTTGCCAGCCGCGCAAGGAAACGCTACAAACGCAGGTTCCCCCGCCCAGCGCCGTTTTGGGCGCCCGCTGCAGGGACAGAGCGCAGCGACCACGACTCCCGCATCGCCCGGCTGCTGCCGGTCCCCGCCGCTCACCCGCACGCCGGGCGGGCGGGCGCTTTTCCCAACAGCGGGAAGAAGAAAAGGAAGCGGAAGAGGAAGCGCGGCCACCGGGCCCCGGCCGCCCTCCGCGGCGGTGGGCGGAGCAGAGCGGGGCAGGCCGGGCCGGGGCCGGCCATGCCGGGGGTGCTGGTCGCAGCCTGGGCCCTGCTGGCAGCCGCCTTCCTGGCGGCGCTGCTGCTGCGGCGGCGGGCTCCGGCGTGGCGGCCCGGCCACGGCCACGGCCACGGCGGCGTCGGCTTTTCCGGCGTCGGCTTTTCCGGCGTCGTCTCCGGCCTCTTCCAGGATCTCATCCGCTACGGGAAGACGAAGGGCGACTGCGGGCAGCGCCCGGCCTGGCTGCGCCTCCTCCAGGTGCCCAAGAGGTGAGGGGGGGCTCGGCGGGCTGCGCTCCTCCGTGCGGGGCAGCCTCCGGCCGCCAGCTCTCTTCCTTGAGTGCCTTACGTCACAGCAGCGTAGGAATAGCTATATGTGCATTTCAGTTAATCTTCAGCTGAAGAGGCAGAAAATAAATAGCATACGTCAATAGAATTGCGTATTTGTATAGAGTTCGGCTCAGGTTTTTTTGCAGAAGTGTTACTGTGTTTTTACAGATGAGGAACCACGGAGCTTAGAGGCTGGGATAACAGAGTCCGTATGTTCCAAATTGGAACGAAAGCCTAATCCCTGGAATCCCAGTCCCATGCAGTATCTGCAAAACAAACCTTCCTGGAAGACACAGGTCAGGGACCTGGGAATATGGATTCCTGAGTGTAACTGTGACTGTGCAAATATACTGCGGGTTTACTGCCTTAGACCGATTCTTAGCTGTCATTTTCTTCCTTCGAGATTTATTTTTACAAATGAGACTTGGGACACTAATAACAGCATGTTAACTTAACGATCTGGACCCTGTGTGAAGTTTCTAATAAGGCAGAAGAACTGCTGTGTTACCCAAATGCATCTCTTAATAGATGTTTAATAGGATAAAAGAGGGAAAAGGAGGGGGGGGGAATATGGCTGTCTATATGTTACTAGGATTTTGATCAATCAAGATTCACGACTAGAACTAGGCTTTGACTTGAACACAGGCACGACAGGATCTTGCAACGCCAGCAGGATAGGACTGGGAGGCTACTTAACCCAAAGATCCACTCGCCCCTAATGTAGCAATCTTGTTATCACCGACGCATTTTATGTAGCTTTGAAACCAAATGTTGAAACAAAGTTTTGTGACACAGCATGTTATTCATGGAAAGGTTGTACTGTAGTATCTTGGCCATTAGACTTCTGGTTACAGAAAATACCCAGGGATGTGTTTAAGCTCTGTGGTAACCTCTGCGAATATAAGGGCTTGTAAAGGCTTTGTCTTAATTGCAGCGTACTGCAAAGTGCCACATTCTTAAGGTAGGCTCTCGTTTGAGTTGACCTTTCTCCAACAGAAGTTTCCCATCACCTGGTCTTAGGGAGGATGGTGTCTGAAGAACGTGGCTTTTCAGGGAATTGGTCTTGAGCTGTCAGCATCTACAAAGCAATTCTGTTACTCAAGTAGTAAACCCATAACCCTGCTAGCTGAAAGAATAGAGAAGATCCTGAAGGCAGCCATTGAGGCATTTTCTATTTCCATTCATCTGTGTCTTGTTTCCAAACAAGCATTGTATTTTCACTAGCCTGGGCTTGTTTATAAATTTCCTGTTCCATCTTGTCAAATGTTATGATTCACTTTGGGTCGGTTTGGCAGATAGTGAACATTCCTCTCCTTGAAGGATGACACATGTCTTACTGCAATGCTGGATCGCTCTGTAGGTCAGGTACATCCCCAGTGTAATTGGGATTACCAGAAGCTCACAGGGCATGTCTCTGCTAAGCTGGCAGGGCTTGTTTGTGTGCTGGTAGCAAAAAGCAACGCGTGTGGAGAAAGTTCTCTGGCAAGTGATGAGACAGAAGTCTACTGAGTAACAGGACAGCGGGGAAGGAGCTTGAAACTTGGAGGCAATGAGTTTTTATCAATATACAAGTTCTGTTTGTCTTCTAAGCAGAAAGTGAGGGAGAAGGGCTAAATTTTACTTCTGCTCTTGCAAATTAGCAGAGCAAATGGTTCTGTCCCTGCTTGGTAGGAGATGGAACCAAGGAGGAGAAGTGATTGTCTGAAGGGGCTACCAAACTAACGGGCAAGGTGCTCTGGAGCATGCAAGGATGCTCGCTACCTCTGTAGTTCTGGCTTGGCCTCTCTATTGCTGTTGAGATGCCCGAGCTGCTTTGGGAGGGGCTCCCTTTATTTGGTTTCGCTACACAAGAGTGTTGTACTGCTACACTCCCCCAAAAGAAAATTTTGCATCTTCCAGAGAAATAGTCTTCTCTGACTATACAGTTTTATCCTAGTTTTGTACCAATAGTTACATTGTCAAGACAAGGCCATCGGTGTCTTCCCGTGGTACATATTTCACCTCTTTGCAGCTGTTTCCAGAGGTCCTCATTTTTATTCATAGCCAAGACTTTTAGTTTTAAAAGCAAAAGGGAATACTGGATCACCTAGTTTGAGCTGGACATTGTAGGCTGTTTAACTCCATCCAGTTACCTGTCTTGACTGTAATGTCTTGCATTTCAGTCATGCATAATGTGCTTTTATAAATGCATTATGGGGTTGGGAGATTCTTTGTTTTCTTCAAAACACCCCATGTGGTCTTGCCTTGTAATCACCCGTTGGTATTGGCGGTCTCTCCTTTTTTTCTGTATGATTGTTGTAGACCTTGAATTTGCAGAGGGACAGGATATTTTAGTGTACAGCTGAGTAATTACTTCTGGGTGCCTCTTACTATCTGCATTTGTCATTTATGAACTTTAACATGCCATGTAATGCATCTGCTAGAACTGAGGAAAGTGCGAGTGCTGCTAAGTGCAACAGCCTGGAAGTGCCCAGAAACTTAATTTGGATGTGCTTTCAGTGGTGTAAATTGTAAAGAAAACGTTGTGCACATCATGATTAGTTGTAAGCATTGAGGAATACTTTTGCAATGTGTGGTTTACTCTTTCTCCTCTTTAGTGCAGCTATGATTAGTAAGGTAAGCTAAGTTAGAGGTTATTCCAGGCAGCATTTCTCTGGGGGAAGAAGGCATTAGGGTTATTCATGCTTGGTACCACTGGAGTCATAGAATCATAGAATGGTTTGGGTTGGAGGGGACCTCAAAGATCATCTAGTTCCGACCCCCCTGCTGTGGGCAGGGACACCCTCCACTAGACCAGGTTGCCCAAAGCCCCATCCGACCTGGCCTTGAACACTTCCAGGGATGGGGCATCCACAGCTTCTCTGGGCAACTTGTTCCAGTACCTCACCACCCTCACAGTAAAGAATTTTTTCCCCAAGTTCTCCACTTATTGATGTGGGGACCAAAAGGGAATGTACCATCAAGCGAGCATGTCCTGCAGTTACATTTCCAACTAAGGAACGATGACAACATTAATGAAGACCTTTTCTGTTCCCGCAGGTGGTTTACTCACTTTTATGTGGTTTCTGTGCTCTGGAATGGCTTTCTGCTGATCTGGCTTTTCCGAGCTGAGTTCCTCAGAGGGTCACTCCCATCATGGATTCAGTATGTGCACCGTGCTCTTGGCAGAGATTCTCAGAGTGAGGACACGGGCAAGTATGCCAGCTATTATGATGCAGCCATATAAATATTAGAAAGCTGAACTGCCATCCTGTGCTGAATTTGTATTCTTCAAGTGCTACTTCATCAGCTGCTTTTAAACTAGGCTCCAAGCAAATTTCCTGGAATACCAAGTCCTTTTGTCATTATTCAAGGTAGAAATCATTCTGATTTACAGATATGATGGCTTTCAGCAGTCCTTTTAGCGGAAAGGGCCATTAGCACCTTCTACAAGTAATCTTGCTGTGGTCAGCAGTGCCTCACATGTACAGGTATTTTCTCCAGTGCTCAGTTAATTTAAAATGAGGGTAAAATTTTGCTGTGGGGGAAAAAATAGCCTTTTGAAGCACTGTTGGGGTTAAATTGTTCCTATCTGTCTCAAAGTTGCTATTTTTTATCTGCCAGCAGATAGTGAGGACTTCTCTGCGTTCCTGGTTCTCCTGCTGCTTTGGCTGCACAGCTGCCGAAGACTTGCAGAATGCCTCTGGACCAGTGTCTTTTCCAACGGCGTCATTCATATCGTGCAGTATTGCTTTGGACTTGCTTACTACATTACCGTTGGCTCAACTGTACTATGTCAAGTGCCTACTAATGTCAGGAATGGTAAGCACCTGCTTAGTTATTACCAAAGACGTGGTTTTGCTCCCATTTGTTTCCATTGTGGCAAATGGTTTCGTAGAGGGCTGCTTATGTGAGAAGTGTGTTAACTGATGAGACGTAAAAATACTTACTGGCATAGTTCAAAGTAACGATGTTTCAGTATATCACATAATGAACCAGCATTATACACAGACACACAGAGACTGACACACACCTTGATGTTAACCATCGCTGTTATTTCCTGAAAGACATCTCACATAGATACTTTACCGATCAGTTTTGCATTAAGATACATATGCTTTATGAAGGACAGTAATAGGTACCAGTTCTCAAATGCCACTATGCAACTTCATTTCTTAAACTGGAGTTTGGTTTTTGCCTTGAGCTTTCCTGTAAGGTGAGTCTGCAAGGCTGTCTTGGCCCCCTCCTTTGTTTTCCATTGAGAACTCATGATTGCTCTGCCTTGCATCAGTCATAGAATCATAGAATCATTTTTGTTGGAAAAGACCTTTAAGATCATCAAGTCCAACTGTTAAGCTAGCACTGCCAAGTCCACCACTAAACCATGTCCCTAAGCACCACATCTACACGTCTATTAAACACCTCCAGGGATGGTGATTCAACCACTTCCCTGCCCAGCCTGTTCCAATGACTGACAACCCTTTCAGTGAAGAAATTTTTCCTAGTATCCAATCTAAACCTCCCCTGGCACAACTTGAGGCCATTTCCTCTTGTCCTATCACTTGTTACTTGGGAGAAGAGACTGACACCCACCTCACTAGAACCTCCTTTCAGGTAGTTGTAGAGAGCGATAAGGTCTCTCCTCAGCCTCCTTTTCTCCAGGCTAAACAACCCCAGTTCCCTCAGCCACTCCTCATAAAACTTGTGCTCCAGACCCTTCACCAGCTTCATTCTTCTCTGGACACACTCCAGCACCTCAGTGTCTTTCTTGTAGTGAGGGGCCCAAAACTGAACACAGCACTTGAGGTGTGGCCTCACCAGTGCCGAGTACAGGGGCACGATCACTTCCCTACTCCTGCTGGCCACACTATTTCTGATACAAGCCAGGATGCTGTTGGCCTTTTGGCCACCTGGGCACACTGCTGGCTCATATTCAGGTGGGCGTCGACCAGCATACACAGGTCCTTTTCCACCAGGCAGCTTTCCAGCCACTCATCCCCAAGCCTGTAGTGTTGCATGGAGTTGTTGTGACCCAAGTGCAGGACCCAGCACTGAGCCTTGTTGAACCTCATACAGTTGGCCTTGGCCCATTGATCCAGCCTGTCCAGATCCCTCTGTAGAGCCTTCCTACCCTCAAGGAGATCAACACTCCTGCCCAACTTGGTGGTGTCTGCAAACCGACTGAGGGTGCACTCGATCCCCTTGTCATTGATAAAGCTATTAAAGAGCACTGGCCGCAGTACTGAGCCCTGGGGAACACCGCTTGTGACTGGCCACCAGCTGGATTTAACTGCATTCACCACAACTCTTTGGGCCCGGCCATCCAGCCAGTTTTTTACCCAGTGAAGTGTACGCCTGTTCAAGCCATGAGCAGCCAGTTTCTTCAGGAGAATGTTGTGGGAAACTGTCAAAGGCTTTACTAAAGTCCAGGTAGACAATATCCAGTCAGTCTCTTCTTTCCCTCGGTACTGTAATGTCTCTGTTAATAGAGCAGAAATTTGAATTATATGACTTGTTTCCGCCAACACATTCTACTGAGTCTCACAACTGAGCTGCTATTCCCCTGCACAGATGAACCATAAGCTGGTTGTAGCACTTCTGTGACTAATTTTTGTAAGGTGTGATTACCAAGCATGTAACTTCAGTGAAGTTTTTAACCACTTCCAACCACATCTGCTCTAGTTTAATGCAGTGATTTTTAAAAAAGAACCTTCAGATCTCCTATGTGTAGATAAAACTTTTTTCTTTCTGGATCTGTGTTCTACTTCTCACATCTTGTAGATTCTTAGAGATGGTCTGTTGGCTTGTACATTGGAAATCATCCTTAATACAGTTAACATATTTTGAAGGCCTAAATTATTCAGGCTGTGCGTGTGTGTAGGTGTATGTATGTACATATGTATCTCACTGTGAACAAGACAACTGTGTACTTATGTGTTGACCTGAGCCATGACAACATCTTTAATTAAGATGATAAGGATTACAAACAGTGTTGAATATTGAGGTCTTAGACTATCAATTATGTGTCAGTTGTACATCATGCCGTACCTCAAGCTCCTGGATTAAAAACTAGATATTTTTAGTATAGAGTGGTTAAGGGATATGAGCTACCAGCCAAGCACTTAAATGATTCAGGATTTAAAAGCATCTTTTAAGGGATTAGAGGCTCACTACTAGAAATTTTTTAAGACAGTAACCTTTAAAAAAATGCATACTATGTTTTGGGATGATGCTTGGGAAGGTATTTCCTGCCTGTATATTAACAAAATATATTTCATTCAGGAAAAGAGCTTTCTGTGCAGATCTGCTGGTATCACATTGTAGGAGTTATGATGTACATTTGGGCCTCTCTTCACCAACACAAATGTCTTGTGATTCTAGCAAATCTTAGAAAAAGTAAATCAGGTAAGATGTTTCATTTCTGCCGACCATTTACTGTAGTAATTTTTTCCTGGTTGTTTCAATAGGCTTCCGTAGCTTCTAATACCTTAACACGAGTATTTTTTAGTTCCTGTAAGACTTTCAGTAGATTAAATGAGGCTGTTTGGAAAGGAGATTGGATGGCTGAATATGCGGTGGGTGTGTCTCTGTCTGTATGTATAGCTTTATAGAACTTAAAATGAAGGTCTAGCTTCTAGTATCCTAAGGGCAGACACATGCTAATGCTTAGGACTTGTGCCACTCCTTGGGGACCTCGCTTCTGTCTCCATGCCAGCTAAAAATAGGTTTCCTTACTCGATTTGCGCAAACAGCCAGAGGTGGCATCTTATTTCATTAAGAAGTGCAAAGCTGCCAGATCAGATGGAGGTGGATGATGAGATGATAATTGTAATGAGCATGTTGCTCTGTAATTGTGAGTAGAAGAGAAAAGTTTGTTTAATGCACATTGTTCTCAACTAATTTCTTTCTGTTTGCGTGCAGGAAAGGTCGTAAGTCTGAGCCACAGTGTACCTTTCGGAGACTGGTTTGAGAGAGTTTCTTGCCCTCATTATTTTGCAGAGCTCCTCATATATGTATCTATGGGCATCGTGCTTGGATTTCACAATGTGACGTGGTGGTGTGTAGTGATGTATGTTCTTTTTAACCAGGCACTGGCTGCTGTTTTGTGTCACGAGTTCTATCAGAAAAACTTCAGCTCCTACCCAAAGCATCGAAAAGCATTTATACCCTTTGTTTTTTAGAATATTTCTTCTAAAGTATCTTTAGTGCAAACTGGGAAATGTTTTCTATAAGGGAATAAGAGATTTACGGTTTATTAAAGCCAAGGTAAAATCTCACGTTTTCTCTAATTCTAGCTTAAAAGCTCATAATGATAATCTCATCCATGTTAACAAGTTCCATAGGGAAATGTAAGGTCTCTGCATATCATAGAAGCTAAAGAAAGGTTTACTGAGGACCTCAATTCAAACTGAAGAGATGCTAATTAGCTTTTTTCTGGTTTATAATTATGCCTTATGCATAAAACACTTGCTGTTGTGCAGCAAAACCAAATACATATATGTGAAAAGTCCTTAGTGAAGGGAGGGTGGAGGGAATCATTTGAACTACTGTATATCATGCCTCGTCTAACATTTAAGCACATTTTTTTTCTACTCTCTTTTCTTTGAATCACTTCAGAGGGAGGCAGATTGTGTATTGTCTTTCTGTGCTTCCCTGTTGATAATTAAAACCAGCCACTGCTTTATAAATGCAAGCACAAAAACCGGTGGAGAAGGCTGCGGTGGAGGAATGACTCATACTCAGCAGTGGGGATAAACAGACCTATTCTCTGCATTGTCTCTTCTGCACCAAAGTGGGTTCGCTCATTGATGAAAACTCCTTGTTTATTCCTAAACTGGGAAGATCATGGCAGGTTCTCTGTCTAGAGAGACAGTAGAAGAGAATTTCAAGAAAATTAATGTTCTTGGTTATGATTCTGTTGTCCTTATAGCAGGTTATTGGAATCTGTTGTGTGTTAGAGGGGGCAGTTACGCTGGATGACTGTAACCACGACTACACTGGTTTTTAAACAGCCTGTCAGAGTAGATGTAATGAACTGCCAAGGCAGAGAACAAACGGCAAGTGGTGCCTGACAAGCATTGCAAAGAAATTCTTTACTGGGGAGATGATGTCACTCAGCACAGAGGGGTTTTGCACTTAACTGTTGAATATTTTGGTTCTTTTCCTGACACAGGAGTGAATGATCAGATAGCGTGATGTAGCATATGGATGCTGGTGTTTCAGTGTGTTTTCTACTTATGTACATATATTATTTTGTATATGAGAATTTTTATATACTGAAGTATATCTTATGAATTATCCAATTAAAATAATTTATCACACCTATTTCCATTTTGTGCAATTTTTCAAAACTGAGCTGTGTATTTGCAACACACGAGCAATTACTTGGCACAAAACGTTGCGCCTCGCTTCGCTGTCGCCACCCTCTCTCCATCGACGCTTCCGTAGCCTCGGTTCACCGTGGAACACGAACAACCCTGTCTTGGGACCGCGTCTTTCCGTGTTATTTTTATTTAGTGATTCCCGGGAGGCTCCTTGAGCCTGCCTCCATGCCACTCCTGTTCTACAGGCGGTTTTGGTCCTGTTTCCCAGACCATTGATTGCTTTTTGGGGAGCACGATCCTGTCCCTGCCCTGGGGTGCGCGGCCCTCTCCGGGGAGAGCACAGGGCTGCACGGCTGCACGGCCCCGGTTGCGTGCACCCAAACCGCTGCTTTGTACTTGGGCTTTTAGAAACCTGGATATGTACTCAGGCTATTTCTATGCCATCTTTTTTTTTTTTTTTTTGCCTTCTTACGCAGCCGTTTTGCTTTCCGTCCCTCCGCGCCCTTTCCCTGCCCGTAGGCAACTCCGAACGGAAGAGAGATGCGCCTCGACTCGCCCGCTCCTCCGGGAAAGCCGCACAGCCGCCCTGCCCGTCCCCTCCGGCCGGCGGGAACCGGAGAAGGGGTTAGAAACCAGCGCCTGGGACTCGGCCCGGCCGCCGCGCACCCACCCCGGCCCTCGGACACCACCGCGCCGGGCCGCGAGTCCCCCGCCCGTTCCGGCGGGGCGGGGCCAAGCGGAAGGCGGGGCGTCCGTCAGCGGCGGCCGCAGCCAATCGGCGTCAGGCTGCCCGCCCCCCCCCCCCATTCCGGGCCGGGCCGTTGCAGGAAGCGGTTGAGGGGCGGTTGCGGGGCCGCGCGGCTGGGGCGCTGCTGGCAGGGCGATGACGCGGCGCCTTTAAGAGGGGCCTCGCCACCGCGCTCGGCCGCCATGGGCTCGCCGCCGTCCCCGCCGCTCCTCCCGCGGGCCGCCGCGCTGTTGTTGGTGGCGTCGCTGTTGCTGACGGTCCCGGCGGGGCTGCGCGCCGCTCCGGAGGAAGAGCCCGGAAGGAAGAAGGAGCCACCGCCGGCGGCGCAGGGTGCCGAACCCCGGGCTGAGGTGAGGCGAGGCGGGGCTGCGCCGGGCCGCGCTGGTTGCCAGCGCTCCCTGCCTCAGCCGGGGGGCGGGAGCGGCCCGGTCGCCCCCCGCGGCAGCTCTGGACCGGTGGGGCGGGTCCGGCCTGCGGGGCTCCTCGCCTTTCAGAGGCCGTCGGGCTCCTAAATTCCCCACTTTCAGCACAGGAGGGCAAAGCTGCAGGGCTCTGCACCTTAGGTGGCCCTAAAATGGGCATAAAAATGAGTTAATGCTTTTTTCTCACCAGCTAAATGTTTTTGTGTCCCGCTTGCCTGCATGCTGAGGGGGCGAACCGACCTCTCCAGGTCTTCCTCACAGAAGCAGATGAAAGCCGTCTTTGTTGCGACTCAAAATCTGCCGGATTTACCTCAGTATTTAAGACTAATTTCTTTGCGTTAAAGCTTTTAAAATGGTGTTCTTGGTTAGGGGATTCTAGTGCCGGGAGATCACACATAGGGATGCAAAAATTATTAACATATGGCTTGATGTAGCACGTAGAGCATGCCAAGTTTTAAACATTGAACTCCCAAAATTTACAGCACTGCTAAAGGTGAAAGAGTTCTGGGAAGTCACCGTATAACATATAGAATGTGGAAACTTTTAAATATCGAAGCCAAAAATTTACAGCACTGCTAAAAGTGGAATGCTGGGAAGTCACCGTCTTAAAACATGTTGCAATCTGTCTCTGCTGTTAGATGTGCTGAAACAAGCTTTCTTAGCCTTCTCTGGTCAAGCATGTGAACATTGACTTCCTTGGTTTGGGTCTTGCTTTTGACTGTAGGTATCTTAATCTCTGTAAAAGTAAACACTTTGGTGAATAAGTGAGATCTGAAGTGTGCTGGTCCGGTTTGGCTGCTAGAAAGTCTTAAAGCTAGTTTTCAACAAACGTAGAGCATGTACAAAACAAGCTGATGAAAACTTGCGTGAAATGTTAATGTGACTGAGCTGCAAAGATTCTGCAAGGGAAGAAAGTGATTCTGACCATTTTTGAAAGGACTTTGTATTTCTCCTAAGCTATCCTAGTCGCCCAGTTTTAGTTTGAAGAGTGTAATTCCTAATATTTATATCAGAAAATTGCTTGTTTTGTCAAGGTCATAAAGTAAATAGCCGGGGATTGTAAAGACAGCAATATTAGAGTTGAACTAAAGCACCTTTCCCCATGTTTTGTTGTAATAGTTGTTCTCACGTTCTAGCAACAGTGCGTGTGGTGAAGTACTGCTTTAATAATCAATGCACGATCTGATCTTCTTTGGAAGTGCCTAAGTAGCAATTTGAGGTAGGTGGCAGCCAGTGACTAGTTAATGATCATTAATGCTGCATGAGACGTGTATACTTAAAATGTCACACTGTGCTGTATGATATGACAGGAGAAATATAAAGTTCAGTACTTCTGCGAGCTGACTCTTCAAGCCTAATTAGTGAGTTTTTTGTTGTTGTTTTTTTCTCTCCCTCTTACAGAAAGGGTCCTCATCGGTTGCTCCAGTTCACATTGTCAATGATGAGTCAGCTGACAAGACTAATTTGGGCTTTATTCATGCATTTGTGGCTGCTATATCAGTCATCATCGTATCAGAACTTGGGGATAAGACCTTCTTCATAGCAGCCATCATGGCAATGCGGTACAACCGTTTGACTGTACTGGCTGGTGCTATGCTTGCCTTGGGACTGATGACGTGTTTATCAGGTTAGCACTCTTTGTTTCATGTTTTAAAATGTGCTGGGTATGTATCAGTAAATCTTAATTGAAATTAAAATGAAGGTAATAGGTATATGCAGTTTTCTGTTTTGAGGAGAGCGTGAAGGTTTTCCTGGGGACCATGGCTCAGATTGAATATTTAGCCTCTTACCTGTAATGAGGTGTTTGCGTTCCCTAGACCGCCATATGAATCTAAGTGAGAGGAATGGGATTGGGAGCCTAAGCACTTCCTTTGATTTTTGGGCCACTAGTTTCCTTTTTATTTTCAGCTCCTGTTAAATTAGCATGCCTAAAGGGAATGTAGGAATGAGTTCTCTTTTTCTTCCTAAGATGAAAGATTCTTAATATGATGATAAATTTGCCTCATCAGACTTGTATCCCCGTACATGTAGCTGTTCGGGTTTGTGCTGAGAGCTGCATAAGTGGAAGATGGTGTTCTGCTGTGATCCTTTGGGGTGGGTGGTACTGCCAGAGCCAAGAGCAGGGGGGGAACCTGTAGCTGTGGGTGCTTACATAGCCATGGTTGTAAAATAGAGCAGCCTTCAGGGATATCAAATGCAGCATAAATTTTGTTGTATGGATGCTCATTTCTAACCATGCCCACTTCAGAAATAATTGAAATACTGTTCATTGGTTTATATACACTTGAGACAGCCAATTAACTGACTTCAGGTTTCTTGGAGTCTTTCTATGAATGGTTTTTGAATGTGTAGCTATTGCTATATATATAGCTGCCATTGTTATTGCAATCTTGGAGCAGTTTTCATTTATAGCATTGTATAAGTTTCTTCTATTACTTAATATAACCATCTTTGTTGCGTCTTCCACTTCTGCACTGATTGCTTCATTTAATGTTATTTAGTACCACAAGTGATGCACTGTTCTGTAAATCTTGCAACCTCTTTTCTCCTGGCCATTACAGCTCTCCCATTTTCTATACTAAGTCTTTCTTCAGATCTTTCTTGATGCTTTTTCATAAAAACTTTCTCTTCTGCTTTATCCCCTGGTTTAGAGGTTCCCAACTATTTATTCCTTTTCAGAAAGGAGCCTTTTTTTTTTTTTTTTTCTTTCTTAATTTCTCCCCTCTTTCCACTGCCCTTGTTTTATACAAGCTGTGTCTGGAAATTCCCGTGGTTTTTGCCCACCTTGATTTCACGAAAACGTGCTCACTTAAACTCACTGGCTCCAATTAATCACTGCTTGGGGTGTTTTTTTCAAGCTGTGCTTGAGAGACAGTTCTACCCTTACGACAAAATAAGCTGCCTTATCATTCTGATTATTTCATGATTTCTGTGCTTGTATATGCAAGTAATGCTAAAAAAATTAACTTTTTGTGCAGTGTCTTGCATTGCTTCAGTATTTTCAGTCTTAAAAAAGTTTAGTTTAACTCTTTTTTTTTATTCAGCTGTGCAACTAATACTGTTACTTAGATAAGTATGTGCCATGTTTTCTAATAGTACAGCCTGATTAATTTTGGTCTCATGGTCTTCCTTTTGGTAGTGGCAGTGTGGATTAATTTCCAGGTTATGTAGTAGCTTCTGAGTGCATTGTTCAACTAAGAAAGTGTACACAAGAAAACACACATGGTCATATGCTTCCTTTTAGCTAATTGCATGTGGAGTAAAACAACAGAGACAGTTGTGAGTGCATGCTCCAAGCAGCCTTGAGTATTTGGAGTTTTAATTACCTCTCATTTATACAGGCCTTTTCTGTCCAAAAATGCTAACTAGTCTTACTTTGTGAAGAAGCAAGTACTTTGTCCTGGACACGTATTTCTTCTTTGAGAACTAGTTTTGGCTTAGTTTGATCGCCTTCGATACCCATAAAAGTAGATGCACTGTGGAGGTAACTTTTTGGTCTTTGAGTGGGATCAGTGCTTTTAAATTAAAGGAAGATCAAAGTTGGTCACGTTGTGTGTTTGTGGGGAGTGTGGGGGAGAAGGGAATAGTAATGTGCAGGTGTTTGCACTTGGCAAAAGCAGACAGACACGGATTCCTGCAGGTGGATGATTTGTGGGTATGTCTAGTAGATTTAACTTGTAGAAAATCTTAATTCTAACTTTGATAAATGAAATAATTGGAAAGAGATGCTATCCAACACGTAGTCATATATAACAATAGAATTAAACTGGTATACATGGTAACTAATCTGACATGATTACACCTGATAGTTCCATGGCATGCTTGGAGAAGGGCAGGACTTGCATAGTCCTTGATGAGAAAGATAATGTTGTGTTTGGACTGGCCCTTGGGAATGACAGCACATCAACTTTGTGGTGTGTCTTGTCTGTGTATTAATGGACTTCAGTCTCTGGTATGACCAGTAGTGGTTGGAGTTTCTAGAGTGGTGTTGTCTTGGAAAAAAAAATTATAAGCCAAATGAAAGATGGAATATTTATTTATTTGTGGATATTTGAATCGCAGAGTTTGCTAGCAGGCATGTCTTAGATATGGGGAAAAACAATTATGATCCTCAGGCTTATTTTCTTTTAAATGATGCATTTGTTTTCTTTTCAGTTTTGTTTGGCTATGCCACCACAGTTATTCCTCGTGTGTACACATACTATGTGTCAACGGCACTGTTTGCAATTTTTGGCATCCGAATGCTTCGGGAAGGCTTGAAAATGAGTCCAGATGAGGGTCAGGAAGAGCTGGAGGAAGTTCAAGCAGAAATTAAAAAAAAAGACGAGGAAGTAAGTCATAAACTTTCTGATGAAGTAGTTACAGCCGTGAAGCCGTAGAATGGCACTGTCATGTTTGAGGTGTTGGGCTGTGTCTATGATTGATAGTTTGACACAGAAAATGTGTGGTAAATGGGACAGAAGTGGCCCCTGGAGGCTATTTCAACAAGTGATTCCAGTTCTGTAGCAAGCCTGGTTTCTCAGGAGAAAAGGAAATTTCTCCATAGAGTCCCTTTTTTTTTTTTTTTTTTTTTTTAAATGCATTACTAACAGAGAGGACATCAACAGTTTACTTGTGCCTCTGTGTTTTTTGTTTTTTTTTTTTTTATGGTCAGGCAGAATATTTTTGAGGGTCGTAGTGTTGCAGCAAAGGTCTCTGTTATAATAACTTTCTAAATATACTGGTCCACTTAAAAGGAATAATGTGGAATATTAATCTTATTTCTTTAAAGATTTTTTTTAATTAATTTTATGAAATCCTAATTTGAGAACCACCGTTTGGCAAGAGAGGGATCCTTGCATTAAAAATAGGAGGAAATCTGTGGTTAGGAACCAGGTGTCATTCCTACTGAAACTGCTGTGTCAGTACAAGCAGTACAAGATGGACATTAACCGGAGATGAGAGGTGATTACAAGTATATGTATCTGTGTATATGTACACACACACATGTGTGTGCATATAGGTAGCTAGATTTCTAAAGTGGTGTCTAATATAAATAATACATTGATAATGCAGCAGTCAGTGGCAAGTAACATTCCGGATACTAAATGGCTAGCTTTACTGTTTAAGTATTTCGTTTGGGTTGTTTAGATGACATTTCTAATCTTACGGTCATTTGTTCTGTTTGTTTGGTTTTTTCCCTTGTCCTCCACAGCTTCAGAGAACTAAACTGTTAAATGGGCCAGGAGATGTGGAATCAGGGCCAGGCACCACTATACCTCAGAAGAAGTGGCTACATTTTATTTCTCCAATCTTTGTTCAAGCTTTTACTTTAACGTTTTTAGCAGAATGGGGTGATCGTTCCCAATTAACAACCATAGTCTTGGCTGCCAGAGAGGTGAGTGTTGCAGAATGCCCGCTGTTCTTTTGCCCTCTTCGGGTTGCCCGCAGAGAAGTGGGAGAGGCAGAATACTCTTGCAAGAGGTATCAGGTTCACACCTGCTGCCTTGCTGTGCCTTACTCAGTGTTACAGCTGTGCTGAGACCTGAAAATAAACGCACTGAAGCTCTGTGTAGTATTAAAACTATTGTTACATGATTGGGACTGCACAGGCATTTCTGGAAATAGTTGGTTTATATCATGTAGCTGAGTACAATTGTTTTCTTGTTACAGTGTTGAGAGATCTTGCAGAACAGATGTTTCTTTGATCTGTGTGGTCATACAGTTTTAACACACTAGCTTTAAGAAGAGACCTTCATCCCAGTGAACTTAAAGGTGTTAAGAGGATAGTTCTTTTTAAAAATTTAAGTGAATACGGTACAGTGCATAGAACTAATATAAACTCGGCATAGAACTAAAATAAACGGCTGTGTGGTAAGTAATGCTGTACATGAAATGATATTCAGCATCATGATTGAAATGTATATAGCTATTATATTTAAAGGAAAATTAAGGCTTATAGTCAACCTCTTAATAAGCGTAAGTAGCTTCCCTGTGCTTTTTCATGCACTGAGTTAACTTACATTTTTTTCCCTAGGACTCAATGCTTCTTCCAGTGCACTTTCATACCTTCCCTAGGAATAAATCAGGGCTGTGTAATGAAGGAGGCTATGATCTGCAGGAACCTCTTGTCTCTATTACAGCGTAGGGAAGGTGCTTAGAGCTAACAAGGCAGGGAACAGTAGGACGAGAGAATGATCTCATTGTTCAGGCAGTTACATGCCATCCTGGAAAATGATGAATCGTTACTGCCTCTGCCCGAGTTCTTATGTGGTGGTAGGCAAGTTGCTTAAGTTCATCTTTTCACAGGTGGTTGTTGACTTCTGGTTTACATTTTCTGAGTGTCCCATTAGGAAGTATCCGTCAGGTGCTCTGGTCTGGTTTGTGAACTGCTGAGCATTGCAGCTAAAGGCTGTGGGATGTTGTGCCTTTAGCATGTGAAGTGTTTGTATAAGTGCTAGAAAAAATGAATTGAAGATGTCTTGATCATGGCTTTCAAAATCAGTGAGTTATTATGATCTGGATCTTTCTGCATTTTATCTGTTTTGTTTTATGGTCCTTTGTTTCATAATATATTCACATAAATCCTTGTCTGTGAAGTACTAAGATACATAGCAG
Source organism: Balearica regulorum gibbericeps (assembly GCF_011004875.1). NCBI lineage: Eukaryota > Metazoa > Chordata > Aves > Gruiformes > Gruidae > Balearica > Balearica regulorum. The sequence goes on along the minus strand of NC_046187.1, from coordinate 51,914,273 downwards.
GAGCATTACAGAAATGCTGATGAGGAAAGAAATTATCTTTATATGGAGATTTGAGCTGTGTGGTAAGTCGGCTGTGACCTTACATTCTTCAGTGAAAAGAAAACAAAATACTACGTGACTGTTCATTAAGTGAGTAGTGTCCATTCTATCATAACAATCAAACAAGGCTCCTTTGGGAGGGAGGGGGAAAGGGTGATAATTTGGCTGTCTCAGTGCGTACACCAAGGGAATGAATTAAGTCTGTCTTCAGGAACCTAGTCCTGACAACAGTCCTTAAGAACTTGATTTTACATCTTAATAGTTTACTGTGTATAAGGATTGCTCATCTGTTTAAGGAAACAAGGAAACTCTCTAATGTCCTACTAGACTGGCTTTGCCTCAGTTGTTGCATCTGAGCACTTCTGTTCCTGGAGACGCTATGCTGAGGGAAGCCATAGTAACTTGTTACCTTCCACGGACAGCTCTAGGGAATGGGCTGCGGGGTGAGATCCACCCTCTGCCATTGGGGCTGTACAGGGAACTGCTGACCGCAGGGAAACGGAGATTTCCAGGAACTTTGGGTCCTGATCCTGGAGGCAAGTGTGTTCTGCTGGCACAGCCCTGCTTCCCACCTGTGCTTCTTGGTGGTTTTCTACCTGTCCTCTGCTTGGTGCTCACCACCTTTTCTCACTGGCTTGTGGTTTTGGTTCTTTTGGCCAGTGTTGTCTTTTTTTCATACCATATTACTTCTTAGACAGTTTTGCTGTTAGAGATTTGATGCATTCCTCACATTACGGCAGCAGCTTTTTTTTCCTCTTGGAGCTGAAAGTCTCACTTAAAGACATGCAGGGGACTCAACTCCGCTTTCCCTCATTAATCTTTGTCCAGCAGAAAGTCACACTCCTACCTTGCCTTTGTTATCAGTCACTAAAAGATTGTTTTTTGTTTCTACTGCTGAAGTCTTCAGTTTTATGAGGTGTTCAATACATATGCTACCCTTAACTGTCTAATTTGTAAGTAGATCTGAGAAACCTCTTTACGAGTTGTTCATGTATGGAGTAGCTGCTTGTTATGCAGTGATGTGAAAGCTGTCATTGGCAAAAAACTTTGAAAACAGTTTATTATCCGATGGACTTGAATTCTTTTGTATTTCCCTCTTTGGGTGATTGGGGGGGGCAGAGTGCAGAGCACAAGCTTGTGAAGCTAGACAAAGGAGTCAGAATGTTTTAGCTGCTGAAAGTTTTCATTTGCAGTTCATGGACTTATTTTTCTCTCTTTTTTTTTTTTTTTTATAATTAGGTTGGTGTTCTTCCAGCTGATGCATATTGTGTTTCTCAACAGCTGCCACCTTCCCTCTAGAGGTTGTTTAATTGTTTAACTATAGCAGAGTAATTTCTGGATCTATATTTAACAACTTGAAGATGCTTCTTGGTTGAAGCATGCCATGTGATCCTGTATTAGTCAGGTTTAGATTTGAGTCTGTCTTGCTAGCTGATGTGCACTGTTACTGGCCTTTAAGGCACTGATGGATAGCAGAGCAAACACCAGAGAGCATCTTCCATGCTTGACAGTGTGCAGCCAGGGGATTAAGCGGATCATGGCAGGAGGTTGTCGTAGGACTGAGGGTTTTCAATTGTGCTGATGTTTCCCTTCTGTGTGTTTTCTTTTTTTTTTTTTTTTTTCCTCAGGACCCCTATGGTGTGGCAGTAGGAGGAACAGTGGGACATTGCCTATGCACTGGCTTAGCAGTTATCGGAGGGAGAATGATAGCACAAAAAATTTCTGTTAGGACTGGTAAGTGAAAACTCACTTCAACCAAAAAAAATGTGTTAATGCTGGTAATGGTGGTGGTGTAAATGACTACATGCTTGGGAACAGTGTTTCTCAAAACTTTTGGAAAACCCAAACCCTTTTTTTTTTAATCTGTTTCCCTCCTCTCCTCTCCCCGGCCCTGTAGTCGTGGGAGTTGTAGTCCTCTCGTGGGGGCGACCCTGTGCCGTTCCCAGGGCTGTGTGTCCCTCCTGCCAGGCAGAGTCCGAGCGTATGCCACCACCCTGCACAGGGGGCATCTAAGGGGGCTGCCCTTACTTAAACTTAACAGGTTACTGACTGTGATGCAAGGAATCAAAATGGGTATTTTAGGTCCAGGTTTAAAGATGGAGCTTCACTATTAGCTAGCTTGTAGGAGATCAGAGAAAGGAAATAAAGTATCTTGAATAGTCGGTGTTTGCTGTTTGACAGTGGATAATAGAAATTCTGTTGCAATTCTGTGTGCAGACCTTAAGGTGAACAAACGACCTGCATACTTAAAAGTTACACTAGCCATATAAAAGCTTTAAAAGCTATTGTGTGTGTGGCATAAATGTTTTGTTGGTTTTTTTAATCATACCTGCTATCTGTAAGAGGAAGGACCAGTAAGGTTACATTGAGTTGTTTGGTTTTCCTTAGATTAGGTTGCAGCTTGCTTCAACTGTCAGTCCTGTGATGTAGTGAGATTTCTTGCTCCCAGGAAGGATTCTGTGAAGCTGCTGCCTATAAATGTTCATTCAGAATATTTGTTCTGTAGCTGCAAAGGTTTGTAAAAAAACTTCACTGCAGAAAATGAAATGTGCATTCTGTTGTGTTTCTTTGCCAAGGAAATTGGTGACAAAGTGCTAATGTAACAATGATTTAATATGCTCCTAATAAGCTGAATGTGGATCTTCAACCACAGGAACAGCCTTATTAAGTTAGATCAATCTAGCCCCTTAGTTTGTGTGGAGAGGAGAACATATATGTGGGTGCTTTCCTGGAATACTGTCCCGGCCTCTAGCAGATAGTGGCCATTGCAAACAATTAATGGTGATGATACTGTCTCTTTCAATATAGTTACCTAAACTGTGCAAAAAACGCTAATTAGTACATCACTCTTATCTGATGGCTTGCTCCAGTGTGAGAATATTGTATCTTATTTTCCCCCGTACGGCCAAATATTCAACAGCAGGTGTCAACCTCAGTTTTACACTAGCTAAAACCATAAGAGTAAAACAAAGCTTCCTTCTAAGGACTGGAATATATTGTGGTAGATGCAGTGGGATGGCACATGGGCATCCTGACACTGAGCCAGAAATATCCACTGTTTGCAGCATAAATTTTAAAGTAAGGTTATTTGGGAATTGGACATTAAAAATAAAATTTGTAATGTGTCGTGGAAGATATTTAACTTTCAGTTTCTAATTTCTTTTTGGTTTGTGTTTTCTTTTCAGTGACAATTATAGGAGGCATCGTCTTCTTAGCATTTGCATTTTCTGCACTATTTATAAGTCCAGACTCTGGTTTTTAAAACTTTTCATCGCTGCAAAAGAACAAGGATTGGAAGCATCAAGCAGCTATCCTTGTGCATTTTTGTATATAATGTACAGAATTATAGTTAAAGAAGCACTGAAGATGAGACACTGAACTTTTTATAGCGAATGATTCATGGGACTGACACATTTATGGACAGCTTCTGCAGTGGAGATCTGCTTATTGGCTGGTTTGTTTATTCTGTGGTGCCTGCTCTCTTGGTGGGATTTGCGTGGTTTTCTTGCTTGCTGGACCTGGCTCAGCTGAGTTTTTTGAGGATCTACTCTCCTAAGTATTGAGGCTTCCTCTTCTCTTCCTTTGTTACACATGGCCACCTTTCCTGTTTCTTCAAGAGCTGATTCGTAAGGCTTCTCGAAGCAGACCGTGTCTTGTTCCGTGTTGCTCAACAGATGGTGTTAAGGAGAAAACTGCTGGCTCCCACCTCCAAGGACTTCGGTTCCAGGGTGCGCTTGAGGCTGGATCATCTAAGCAACGAGAAACCTGGGAGCAGTTCCTGTACCATTCAGTGGCTGAGCCACCAACAGAGAATTTTGTAAACTTAATTTAGAGGGAAAACTTCTTAATCAGGGATTTTTATCAGGAAATTGATGTGTGGTGATTAACAACCTACCATGTTCAATATGCAATCTGTCTGGAGCTACTATTATTTGACTTTTTTTTTTATTTTGAAATATTAAAGTGTATGGAAAGTAATAGTCCAGTTTAACAACATTCCGTTCCCAGGATTGAACAATAATGGAATTCTTAGATTTAGATGTGTTCCTGTTTTTCTTTTTAGGAATAGAAATGTAATCTGGAAGAGTATTAATAAAACATAGTATCTCCATTTGAGTTATTTTCAGTATTGTTTTTGATGGTTCCCATAATTCCTGCCACAAAGGTTTACCTAGTGGTTATGTACTTAAAGTGAGGAAAGTTTTTACTAAATTTATTTTGGACACTGATAAATGCCAGTGTTATAAAGACTTTGAAAATGTTGACCACTGAAGATATGTGGGTTGCAGTAATACATGCTTTTCTCTGCTCTTCAGTGATGACTTGAATTCTGAGTAATGGCTTAAATAACCCACTAGGATTACTCAGTAGCGGTCTTGTGAAATAGAAGTTACGGTTTCTAATATTCTGAATCTGCCTGTTGTTGAAGCTGAAGTAATACAGAGCATTACGAATTTGACCATTCCATTTGTAGCTCACAAACAGAGCTGTCCCTAATCCCTCTGAGGTTTCTCTGCCCAGAAAACCCTTGAGTGTGCATTTCTCAAACTCTAAGACAGCAGCAGCACGATTGGTACATGTCGTGCACAGCAGTATGAAAACAGGCTGCAAACATTTCAGGCTCCAGATCTAAATGTTCATGTCTTGGCCTGAAGGAAGGGTGCTGCTTAAAGCTGTTTTGATACGAAAACCATTAGGATCAACAGAAATATGAAGCTATTTAATGTGGTGTTTGTACAGGCTCGTGTGAAGTTGCAGAACAAATACCTGCAACTGCTGCATTTATATTTTACTCCTACAGACTTACATGATGCTTTTGACCAGTGACAGCAAGGTATTTGGCTGCTCTCTAATGCTAGCTTGGCAGATGGGAGTTAGTTTGAACAGTGGGTTCACTTTTGGTCGGGGTTTTTTTTTTTTGTTGTTTTTTAAAGCACAAACACTGACCTATCCTCGGAAACCTATTATAAAATTAGATAGCTCGTGAAACTTTAGTAAAAGCTTTGAAAGGTGCTTTGGTAGTTGCTGCTAGTTACAGTGACTTAATGTTGTCAAGTGCCTGGTGGAATTTTTCACAATTTAAAGAATGTAGTTGGGATGTAACCAAAGCCTGTTGAAGGTGGTGGAGGACTCCACTGACATATTTTTAGCAGTGCTGTATCTGTAGTGAAGTGGTGTCCTTCTGCAGCAGCTCCTGTGGCTGGTGCAGGAGTTGGGGCTTTAGCAGCTTTCATCATACTTGTCTAGTGCATTGCTGTCAGAGAGGTGTGTTGGCACTATTTGCTCTCCAAATCCCTGGGTACTTGAGATATAGGTAATATCTTAATGAGTGTGTGTGTGTGCGTACATACAAATATATACATATAAAGTGTCTTACTCTTAGGGTGTGTTTGCATCAAAACCTTCCAGATTTTGTTAAAGCTTTTCTTTCACCTGTACTTTTCTTAAAGTAATGTGTCTTAGTTGAAGAGGGGGGTCTGTTGGTGGTCAGATGAATTAGGCCTGCTTACTTGAGATGAAACACATTTGAGGAGACTATGTGAGCTGGGTCACTGGCCCTGGGCTAAACCACCCTGTGCAGGAGATGTTGAGGGCAGACAGTGCGAAAATCTGGACTGATAGAAGATAGGACAAGGGATAATGGCTTTAAGTTGAAAGAAAGTAAATTTAGATTAGATATTAGGAAGAAATTCTTTACTGTGAGAGTGGTGAGGCACTGGAACAGGTTGCCCAGGGAAGCTGTGGATGCCCCCTCCCTGGAAGTGTTCAAGGCCAGGTTGGATGGGGCTTTGGGCAACCTGGTCTAGTGGAGGGTGTCCCTGCCTATGGCTGGGGGGTTGGAACTAGATGATGGTTGAGGTCCCCTCCAACCCAAACCATTCTACGATGCTGCAGTGACTGTGATGCCCTCCGCACTCAGAGCGGGGGAGCTGACAGCGAGTGTTCTGCCGGTTGAGATGCTGGTGCATGTGAGCAATAATTCATCCCCTGCCCCTCTTCCCCACTGTGCCCAAAGTGGAATTTACCGATCTCTTAGTGAAAGAATCTCTTGTCTCTCTACTTCTCCTTACACCAGGAGATAAAGGGGAACCACAGGGCATGTCTGTCTGAGCTGTGCAGTTCAATGGGCTCATGTGTTGTACCTTCATCTAGCTTCTTCCTTCAAGATCCCCAAGGAGCTGGAATGTGTTTAACAGCAGAGCTGGGCACATGGACTGGTGAGGCAACGTGTCCCATGGGGCTTTATAAATGCTTCTGGTCTGAGGCATTACACATCACTTATAGCTGCTTTCCTAGATGGTAGTGCTTTTGGGGAAGGAGCTGGTTGGTGCATTAGCCAGCCAAGGCCTGGCTTCGCAGGAAGAAAATACAGAAAAATTTAAATAGTGCTCTTTCCCTTTTTAATGGAGGTAGGTTTGGGGGTTGTCTTGCCTTTCAGACAATGAAAGAAACACTGAAGGTAACGAGCTGAAGTTTTAATTGGCACAGGCCTATGCAATTTCTTGTTCTTTTGTAGCTAGAGAATGTGAAATACATCATGTGAACCTTCCAGCGTTGAAGGGAAGGCTCTGCAAGTCACTGTGCCTGCAACACAGGAAATAAATAGGCAACTGTCTGCTACAGGTTTCCCATCTGTCCTGCAGCTCTCCCTGCTGGGGTGAGATGCAGCTGACTGCAGTCACTGCCAAAAGACACCCCCCCCCACCCCCCCAAAGCTGCATTTAAAGCAGGAATTTGCATCTCTGACTGCATGTGTGCACAGCCAAGGTTTAAAAGTGCACACTGCCTGCAGCTGCTCATTTCCAGGCACCAGAAACAAAACGGAGGCAATGGTCAGTTCCACTGGGCTGAAAAACAGCTCATGTCAACTGCAGGGTTGAAAACAAGAAACGCTTCTGCTTGTTATTTCTGAAGGTGTCTACTCCCAATCCTTGGGTCAAGCCTGTCTCATCACACCCTATCTGGAAAAGTGCAGAAACAAAGATTAAGGTGAACCTGTAATCTTGATCCTGCCAGGACAAAGTTTTTCTAAGAAGGAAACCGATTGAACCAAAGTACAGGTCTGGGTCACAAGCAAGCCTGTTCCTCCTGGGGCAGCACAAGGCAAACGTGTGTGTGTGTGTGTATATATATGTTTTGAGATGTATTGGTCAGACCACAAGGCTGGAAACTGGGAGGTGAAGGAAAGGGGCTCTAGTCACCGGGTGCAGGCTTCTCCTCACAGCACCTCCAGCCCAGGGCAGTGGCCGGAACGCTGCCACTGTACTCACGTGTTGGTTCACACAGCCCTTTCTAGAAAGGGGTTGGTGGTTGAGCCTACCCATGTGTTAGTCCCAGATACTGTGTATTAAAAAAAAAACCAAAACTTTGATTTTTAATTAAGAGGATCAGGTGGTTTCAGCCTAACATAACCTGAATTATTCTTAATTTCCAGAGATGTGGGCATAATGATGTAATGGCACTTGCTGTAATGACACAGCATTTTTCCATAGGTGACCTCACACAGCCCCTGAAGTCAGTGCCCTTGGCAAGTTCCAGCTACAGGCTTTTTCTAATGTCGCTACAGGTTACATTTAACCTGTAACCTTTTCCATCCGTATGTGGCATCCACTATAGATGCATGTTTCTTCTGGATTATTTATTTCCCAAGTGAAAGGGGCTGCCAAGGGTCTGACAGTGATAGAGAGCACATGTGTGATACAAAGACACTGGAAACTTTTTTTCTTTTTATACATTGCCCTGAAACAGCGGAAATCTTCTGGAATTTATATCGCTAATGCCTGAGACTCAAAAGTGCCACTAACCTTTGGCTCGCTAATCTTTACAAGTACTTAACAGTTGCATTCTCATGTAAGTATGGCTTTTGTTTCCAAGTTTGCACAACAGCAAATGCTACTGAACAGCATTGCTTCAGGTGTGTCAGCAGTTACAATTACAGCTCTTCTTCTTGATAAGTTTATGGAAAAATATATTGATATTTCCAAAGTTCATATTAACAAAACTGATAATCTTGCTATATGCTATCAGTCTTATCGCTGGCGGCTGTTGACAGGTTTTAACCACAACTGTTGCACTTCTACCGCCACTTTTGTTGGGACTCCTGGGGCACAGGGGGCTCATGGCATCTAGAAGTAGCGTGCAACTTGCACAAGTAGTATTTCATTCCCAAAAGCTCAGTACCTTCACCTGGGCATCTAGGGTGATACTACAGAAAGGAAAGAATCATTTATCATTTTCTCCAGGCTTTCCTTCCCTCCCCCTTTTCCTTGAACATTTAATTAATTTCAGATTATTAGATTCTTATTATTGACGTTCACACTTTGATCAGGGCGAAAGGACCAGGCAGCCCTGGCAGGTTACACGTTACGGCCCAGCTCTTCAAAGCAGGAACTGCATGCTCTGCACGAGTCCCGCTCTCGGCTAAATGCAAGTCTCCTTCCTTTGTCAGGGGCACAGCCAACACTTCAGATCACCTCTATTCCTTTAAAAAATCTTCTTTGACAATTCCCCAGCAGCAGAAATACCCGGGGAGGGGAGCTGAATGAATTAAAGACTTGAGGGAAGGGCTATGCCCCTTCAGAGAGAACGGGGCCGTACGTGCAAGGATACAAAGGGAGTTTTAAGTAAGTTGTGCACATTCAACCGAGCGCTGCCGGGGTAAATTCCAAGGCAGTAATGTAAATACACAAATCAAAGGTCTCTAGCCTTTAGAGGGGGGCATCAATTTATAAAGAGATACAGAGAGAAGACAAGAAAAAAAAAATACAGTATCCGTTTTTACTGAAATCTCACAAGTCATTTGTCTGGGTAGGGGAGAAAAGATAAAATTGACATCGAGCAACTTCTCACAGGTCAGTTCTGTGGGCAGGGGAGAGAGACTTTGTTACAGTCGTGGGAAGGGGAAGAGAGCGCTTCACTCCGGAACTTGGATAAAATCAACATCAAGCAACTCAGGAAAAAACCCAAACTTCTAGAACCTTAGAAGCTACAAAAAGCAAAATTTTAAATGAGTTACATTTATTCGGTTAAAAAATTGACAGTTAGTAATGGTCACATGAACACCAGGGAACTGTATCTACATTTCCTGACGTCAATATGAGCGGCACTAGGGTTTTTCTGTTTGTTTTCTTTCACGTATACAAATCTAATGCCAGTTAAAAAAAATACAAAACAAAACTGAAACCCAAGACACTGTGAAATCAACAATGCTTAAAAACTTAAAATTCAATCTGATATATTTGAAAATAAATAATTTTTACCTTTCTTATTAAAAAAAAAGACAACTCACCAACTGCTTTCAAAGCAGTAACATCTTTAAGACCATTCCCAGAAGTGTTTCATAAATAATTACCCATTGATTGTCTATTAATGCAGCATCTCTCAGTCTCAGTCGGGGTCTCTGTATTAGGCCATACAATATTTTGTTCAGACACAGTGTTTTGTTTTGTTGGGTTTTTTCCTCCCCCCCCCCCTTATTTAAGTACAATTTCTTTGAATATAGCGTATCATGCTGGCAAATTCATGCAGATGACATAGCATGAAGCATAGCAGAGCTTAAAATCACCTGTTTAAAACAAACAACAAAAAAAAAGAGACAAGGAATGTAGTGTTAAAAATCGTGATAGTGAAAAAGCAACTATCCAGTCTCGTGGACAACCAAGACAATTTCAAATGTTCTCTCACAGTTGTCTCATCTACTATGATTTGTTTAAATATGTCTTTTTTAATCCAAATTCACTTAATTCTCTTCAACATTTTCCACTAGGGATAAGTAAAAAAATAAAAAGTTAATTATTAAAACTAGTCTCTTTTCCCTTTTAATCAAAATAACCATTTTCCAGCCCTCTGACTCTACATCTAACTTTAATAATGATTTCAAATAGAGAAACTTATGAATCTGACATGGTTGACATCTCCTGATGCCACAACATTTAAAACACTCAATAACAATACCTGGGTTAAATCTCTGAAAATATAAATGGTTCTTGAATCGACTTCAACATTTGAAAAAGGCCACATCTTTAAACCTTCAGAACGTTTTCACACAAATTATAATCCTGAGGGACACTTAGAATTATCGAGCAGGCAAATGAGTTTCCAGATGATTCTCTCTCATAGGCAACTGTGCAACTTAAAAAGTCTCCTTCTGAGGAAGCCAACCAGCACCACTAATCCCTTTCCCTGGCCATATAAAACACAAAGCCAACCGGTTTTAGAAGCCTTTTTAATCTTGCACTTTGAGCCTCAAAGGATCACCATATTAAAGAAACATTTTCCAGAAATGTCTCTCTCGACAGTTTTATGCATGTTATTCCTCGATGCCCCCCCTTTTTTAACAGTTTCACTGACTAAAGAAATAAACTGCCTTTCAAATAGTCTTTTCAGTAAAGTGCTTGTTATTACTCAACAAAAAAAAAAAAAAAGAAAAAACAAAAAGAGAAAGTGCTGAGTCTTAAGAGAATTTCTTTTTCTGTGAAAAACTGCCTGATATATAGCTTTATTTTCTTCACTTTTACATAAAGCTGAAATGAAACCTATCTCTTGTAAGGATACTGGGTTACTAATTTTGGTGTTTGGCAGTAGGCAAGCTGCCCATAGAAGGTGGTGACACACTGGAACCGTAGTGCAGAAGGTAAACCTTCTAGGTGAAATGGAAGGCATATGGAGAGCTCCTACTAGAATCCTTTCATTTTTATATACAAATATAATATATATTAAATACAATATAAAAATAGCTATATTCTTTTTCTCTGAAGTTATCCTAGAAGCTTTTCTTCAAATCCTCACCCATTGCAGGCAAAAAACGTCTGTCGCATAAACTCCATGCAACTATGCCATCTTTTTCACTCTGTGATGTATCACCAGCCCCTCTCTCCATAAATACAATCCTCTCCTTAACAGACTCCGTCCCTTCTGTCAGAGTCATTCTGTAACGGTTATGCTCCAGAACCGCAGCATGACAGCATTTGTTATCGTGCTATTTATTAGGATGTTGCACGTAAGTCTGACTGTAGTAAACGAGTTGGGCAGAAGCAAAAGGCTGATTAAGAAACAGGCGATGGCCTGGTCCTCTTCCCACTACAGATCAAGGCCAGTTCAGCAATCGATTCAGCAACAGGGAAAGCTGCGGACCCTTTAAATATACACTTTTTAGTCACTAGCTGTGAAACAAAAGCATCTGCATCCTTGCATAGAATCTGGACCAAGTTCTACATACTCGCTTTTGTAAAAAGTTCGCCTGATTCGTGGCAGTAATTTTTCAAACGTGTGCTGTATTTTTCCAGTTACTTTGAATTTCCCCATCTTTCACACTTTCTCTACTAGCTGTTAGTTCCGTAATTGAATGACCTCTCTCTGAGGTTACCAAAAGCTTCTTGATCAAAGTGTACATTTCTAGCTCTCTTTCAGCAGCCGTGCTATTGTCATAATCTAATTTCTCTCTCACCTAGTTTAACCTTTTTACTGACAGACCTATAGCAGCACACCAGAGTATTTGGGAAGGGGGAAATGGGAAGAGAAGTTTAAATGAAGCTTTTATATAAAAAGCTGCATCATTAACTGTCTGGCTGGTATCTCTATTTTCTGTAATTCTCAGTATAATAGCTTAATAAACCTATTTTACCACTATTCAATAGTTCTAAGAGCACTATTAAAGCTCTCCCAGTTTTCTTTTTTAAGTGCTATATTATTATTGTAATTCGTTAAAAAAAAGTTATCTAACCTATTTTCCATTAAGCAAAAGTACTGATAGCACAGACGTCTAGTCAACGCAGCTTAATTTAGAAACAGGTGGAATGGCGTGGTAGGGATAGCAGAGCAAGGCGGGATTTCTTTACAGAGAACGTTACAGAAACAGGTTTCTGAGAATGATTCCAGCGCAGAGAATGCCAGAAATCCCTTTAAAGAAGGGGAAGTGTTCCTCACTACGTTTGGTATTGGCATCTGTTCCTCGCTCCAAGTTGCAAGAGGCTTCTTGGAGCAGAAAGCAATCTGATTCTCTTTGGTACTGTGTTTCTCACACTCTCCTTCCTTGTTCGCTACTGTGCTTTTTGGTGCCAAACTCTTGCTTTCTAAGTGGGGAATAACAACGATTGAACAGTGGGACACATGCAGAGGCAAAGGCTAGCCTCAAAATGCAGCCAACGGTATCAAACGCTTGGCTAAACTGCTATTACCTTCCTGTGGGTTTGGTTCATCCGTAATACAATCAAACTGTTTCATAGTACAAAATAGTCCATCACCATTTGGTTACATTCATCCAACTCCTCCTCAGTATTCAAGATTAATCCAGCTTTCTCTCCCTAGTACTAATCTTAACTCTTTTACTGTTTCTGTGCTTAATTATCAGATCTATCAGCATTTATTCATTTTCCTCTAAAGTTCTGGTTTCCACAAACTAGTACCATAAAAACCTACTGAACATTTACTTAAAATAGCACATCGTATCTGTTGGAACTTTTTATTTTCTTTATAAAGTGAAGTTGCCTTCTGAAGTCTTAGTTCAGTGATATCTCTTAAATCAATAGCCTGGTAGTGTTAAATGCAATCATGATCTCCCCCAATACACGCTTTAAATGCTACAAAAATGATTAAAAAACCCCAACAACAACAAAAAAATCAGCTTACTATTCCTCCTCCTGCAAAAGGAGTTCTATACTTTTAGATTTTTTTTATCTTTTAAGAGTATTACCTTCAAGGTCTGAGATTTTAGAGACTCCTCTGTTTCTGGCTAGTGTTTGAGGGGGAGTACCACTCAAAAATGCTCATGTTCTCAACTCAGACCATTATTAAAATCAACACAATATAGAAATATCTATGAAGCAGATACACAAGCTTGGTTGACAATGTACTAAGACTTCAAAATTGAAAATGGTTACAGATTCAAGACATAGTAATTCAAGATGTTCAACATTATCACCTGAATTAAAATCAAGGCACTATGGGTTTTGCTGTTGTTGTTAAAATGACCCTGAATTAGTTCTGACTAATTTTTGAAGGAGAATAAAAAGATTCCAACATATTTTAACAAGTTACAATTCTCACCACAGAGAAAGTGGTTAAAAAGTGCCCAAAAGGTTATTAAATGTAAATATATTTTTTGTGCAAATTACTCCTATAACTGAAACATTCTTGAAAATTACTGTCTTTTTTTTTTTTAAACCTTTTACATAAATATTTCCAACTATGAACTATATCAAAAGATAGCTTTGGGGAATAAAATTCCAAACCATCCGCAAGAAAGCAGTGCAAATTCCTATTTTTTTTCAAATAAAACAATGAATTAAGTATGAAATGATGGATGATATTCATGAATCTGAATGTCCTGAACCCTGATGCATGATCACCAGTTCAAACAGCTTCATCAATAATTTAACCTCGAGAAGTCAACTAACCAACACACTATACCTCACCAAACAAACCCTGACATCACAGACAAAGCACAAACAAGAGACTTGTGCCCACATTACGGGTGAAAATAATGATGCATCATGTTGTAAACAAAAGGGTAGAACAGAGGAAAACATTAGTCTGAGTATGGTGTGAGAATTTAGGGAAACATGTTCAAACCTACAAATAACAGATTACATTTTCATGCATCATATAAAATATTTTGCTCTTTCTCCTTTTATGCAGACATATACACAATATTTTACAGCATCTGTACAACAGAGAACTGGATTTCACACAACATTTTCAAAATATTTACTGTCCCATAATCATCTGAAAAAAATTAGATGGTTTTTGGACTATATTCCTGGCATTTTTTTTCTGCTAATTCAAACAATTGCTCCATGTCCATTTTAATACTTTAAAAATGTACAGGATTGATAAAAATACCAATATTTTCAGCATCCCTCTCATTTCAGTCACATTTTGAGATTTCACCTGGACAAATTAACACATGGCAGCAAATCCTTTAGAACACAGAAACTGGGGCAACTATCAAAGTTGGCCATGTCCCCATCATCATCTTGTGGCTTTTCTTAACAGATTCCAGAAGTTAGAAGTAGATCTCAACACTGGTGTTAGAAAGCCTTCGTACTGCTACCTCTGTAGCCTCAGTGCAACTGTTTGTGGAGCAGCCCCCTTCCTGGTAGTTTGCTTCAGAGAGGCAGAGCCCCGCACTATTGGGGCTGAACTTTGGAAGGATCGGTCATCTTGTCAGTTCTGTGTCGTGAAAGTTGCTGCTGCTGCTGCTGAGACTGATGCTGCTGGTGGTGGGACTGAGTAAAAGTGCTTTGTTGTAGTGGGAAAGCAGCAGAGAGGATAAGTTGAGCTGACTGATTTCCATGAAGTAACCTGGATGTCTAAAACATGCAAATAGGAAAAAAATTTGTTTTCCTGCTGCACTGAGAACTGTGGGCCTAGCTGCTTTTTAACTCCTCACAAGGATTCAATCAAAAGAAACTTCTGACTGGGTCATTTCAGCTAAGCAAACAATGCAAAGATTAGTTCATACCAATAATGTTAATTAAAGCATCTGACCAATTAATAAAGCAGCTGTAACTGGTCTTCGTAAGTTCCTATGACAATGGGTAGGAACCCACGGCAATTTGTCTCTGTTTCAACCCACAAAAGCACAACAGGGCTTAAGGACTAACAAGTGCAGGTGGCTGTCATTGCAGTCAAATGAGAAAACAGCACCTGACTTGGCACAGACCACATGTATCCCCCCAGTCAGAATGAACAGACAAAGAAACTGCCGCGTTCGCAGATCCAAACATCCCCTTTGAAGGGCATTAATTATTGGAAATAGTACTTAGTTTTAATATTCATTTTTGCAGAACCAAAAGATGATGGTTACTGAAAAGAAACAATGAAGGATGGAGACAAATGCACTTGGACATCTCAATCCAGAAATGTGTTCTGCAGCAGAAAGTAAACTACATCACCTGCTACACCCACAGAATCAGACTGTAAGAAGCCCCAGAGAGCAGAAGCAGGAAAAGCAGGAACAGACCTTTGGAGATCTTCACCTTTCACAAATCTTCTGTTTTTCACCAGAATTAAGTCAAAATTGTACAAACTGTTTAATTTAGAAACAGAGCTACAGACACTACCAACCTGCTAAATAGCATTGCTAATACAGTATTTATCCAAGTTGTGAGAGAACACATCCAAATCTGCCCTCTGGTTTGATTCAGTTCAAGCATTTCCCACTACATAAAGGAGTGCTGAAATCCAAACCACTTTCTTCAGCTCTCTTTTTGAGAGTCAACTTGCAGCTGAAAAGCCTTTGCCTGATGCATGACTGAAACTGGTATGCTCCATGAAAGATTTTTTCCAACAAGTCAACGTTTTCTGTCAATGACCCAGTGAAAGACAATTTTACTCAGCTCTAAACAGAACTGTAACCATTCCTTGTGCATATAAATGTAGGTTAAGCCTTCAATTACTTACTGCGTTTGTATATATTCCACCTATGCACAGGATCCCTCATTTAGTGCGAATGGGAGACCATACATAGTAAGAAAGAAGAAATACTTGCAAAATAAGGATTTTTAACTATGTATACTCTTAAAAAGTAAAAAAACAAAGTGACATTCCCAGAGTAGGTAAAGAATGTGAAGAATGTGCACAAACTACACTGTGATAGTTACACAGAGTTTATCTTTCTTTGGAGAAGGCAACATCAGAGGCCAAAATAAGAATTTTTAAACCTATGCACTCTTGGAGGCAGTTCCTCTTTAGTGCTCTCGCTACCACTACCTCTCCCTCACCAAAATCACCTGCTGGGTGACCTATGAGCCAGCGATTAATTGCAGTCAACAAATGGCAACAGGTTCTCCATCCATTCCTTCTACCTTCTGTTTCTTTTCTTTTTGAGATTTCCTATCTCTAAGCTCCTTGGGTTTTGCCTTCCTTCTCTTTTGATCCAATTTCTCTTCTTTCTCCACTAAACTCAGGTTCTTCTCTACTCTCTGCTTACAAGGTTACTTGCTGCTCAGCCTCCCCTGTAGCCTGGCCAGATGTTCACATTAAGGGGACATGTCCTGCTTTGGGCTGCATACGCTGCTTTCCAGATTTCTGTTTGAGATCATCCCTCATACCTTCTTGCACTAATATGTGAATGCAAAGAAAATGCAAGCTGTTTTAAAGGGAAACAACTGTTTCTTCATCTCATGATCAATCAAGAGTAGCAATTCAAAGGGAAGAAGATACAAGATAGGACAAAGCATAGAGTGAAATTGCAGGAAAGACTACCACTCCCTGAAGTAGTAAGATTTTAGAGAATGGCTACAGAATAAACTTATCTCATGCATCAGGCTTGCTTACAGGTTACTATTTTAAGCTGTTTTCAGATAAAGCACCCCTAGGATAAGCTAGCAATGCTGAAAGTGTCAGAACTTCAAAAAAAATTGTAGAGAATGCTGCATTACCTGTAGGAACTGTTGGGGGTGCTGGGTCAGCTGGGGCTGAGCTGGTTGCTGAACTGTGGTGAGCTGCTGCTGATGGTCCTGCTGACTTTGCTGCTGCTGCTGCTGCTGTTGCTGCGTTATTGACAATGTCTGTGGCTGCTGCTGTTGGGCAGCAAAAGTGGGATAAGCTGTCACCACCTGTCCCATAAACATAGTACTTGGTACCATTACTGCTCCACATGCTACTGGGGCTGTGACAAGTTTTGTTACAAGTTGCTGACCTTGAGAAAATCTGTTAATAGAAAAAGACATTTGGAACCCCTTTAGGAAAAAAAAAGCATCAGGAGCACTTGAGAAATGCACATTTGTCAGGTTCTTTCTTTGCTATAACAACACAGGTTTTGGTAAGTCTGAAAACATTTTGGGCAAAGTTTAGTTTAACAGTTGTATCCATACACAGTTAAAATAATAAATCGTGATTTTTTTAATACTACTTTAGTTCCTTTTGTATATGATGTAGCTATGTAAGCATATCATTACAGCAAGTCATCAGAATATTGGTCTTGAAGATTTACCTGATTTGTCTATCTTGTGTAAAAGTAGTCACTGCGGCAGCATTCTGGTTATTGTTCTGTGGTAAGCTAGAAGGAACCTGGACCACATTTCCTGTTGTTGGCTGAGAAATCACCATAGTGTTATACAAAGGTGCCGAGACTGTGTTCTGTGACTGACTGGCAAGAGAAGACTGTTGATTGTGTCCACTAAGTACATTTTGTTGATTATGCTGAAAAGAAAAAATATTTTATGAGATAGCAATTTGAAAACAGCTACAGCTGTCCTCCTCATTGGCATCGCCCATACTTCTCAATTGCCAATGTTTTTCTATTACAAATGAATTCTTAATTTAAAGTAAGCCAGTATTTCTCCTGACTGAGGATTTGGAGGTGGGACTGGCCCTCAGACATCTGAAAACCTCTTAGATTCTCAGTTGTGAAACCTGGAACATGAAGAAACTAATACAACTCAAAGGACATTGTTCAAAAAACGATTTCAAAGGGGGATGTCAGGGAAGCTATTGTTGTGGTTCAACTGTGGTTTTGAGCATGTACTCTATCCAGCAAAATCAATAATGAGAATTTCACCTGTGTTGCAGTACTCTGCAAAGGCTGTTGCTGTATCATGTGTGGAGTACTTATATGGCCTGTGTTCATCCCAGTTTGAGTCTGATTAGTCTGAACAACTTGACCTTGCATGTTTATTGGCGTAAGTTGCTGAACATTTGAAGAATTTCCAGAAGCGAGCTGCACAGAACCAAAGTTGACTCCAGAAGTTGACTGCTGCAAAAACATCTTAAAAAAAATAAAATCCACAAGTTAGCTTTTAAGAAAAATCTGTTAATTGTTCAAGATGTTTTAGAGAAACTAAACTTAATTATTGTAAGTCAAAATAAGATAAAGTTTCATCTTAGTTATTAGAAGTGTCGAAACACCATTGCAACCACTAAGAGCAAAATGCCCAACTCCCATACAGGGTCAGTATTCAAACACTCTACTGTAACTGGTAAGAATCAGAGTCCTGATTTCTAGAGCCCTTTAAGGTTTACTTTTTGTTCTCAAAGAAGAAGTAATATTTAGAAACCAACTTGTAATGTAGTCTACAAATGTCTAAAGACAAAATGTGTTTGAGATCAAATTTCTATTTGTAGGATCTCCAGCGGTGAAACTAATTCAAATGAAGAAAATCTCAGAATCAATAGAACCAGGCACAGCATCAAGAACGTAATCTTCCTTGGCAGTCAAGAAATCATAATGATTATACTGAACTTTCCAACATCATTGTAATAAACTGAATTCAGCACAAAAATATTGGAGTCTTTACAAAAAGTTAGGTCCAAGATTACCCAAGACAGGTTAACATGGTAGAATGTGCAGCACTTAGGTATTTTCCCTAATTTCCACAGTGCATGGGAAGAGAGCTGTCAATCTCTCCTTCTGAGGCATCTATAAGGCAGTCTACTGCTGGCAGGCTTACACTAGACAGGATAAAACACTGAAAATGGCACATGCCAGAAACGCCTACTGTTTAACAGAATTTAAGCAACATACTCCATACTTCCAGGAAGTGTTTTTTCTACTCTTTATTCACAATCCACACTGAAAATATTTAGATTATTTTTTGTTAAAGTGTATTTTAGTTTTGGGTGGGTTTTTGTTTGGTTTTGTTTGTGTTTTTTTTTTAACTAGAAAACCCCAATAGGGTCAATTCTTTTCTTCCAACAACAGCTGCTGAAAAGAGAATGGCAAAATTAGAAAAATATATGCTGGTTAAAATACAGAAGTCAGGTGGTCAGCTGCTAGACTGAGTAATGCATCCTCCAGACTTCGTGTCTTTTTCCTGGCTCAGTGACTACTTCAGTATACCATGCAAAGTAGAACCCCTTCACCATGAGGGTGTGTAGTAGGACCACAGCCTCAAAGTTAGGTAAGTTTAAGAAATAAAAAGTATGAATTTGACACCCTTGTGCTAAAAGATGAAATAAATGCTTACCTCGCACATTTTGTATTAATATTCTAATGGCTGCGAAACTTTGCAAGAAGTAACAACCAAATACTGGGTCCTTTTACGTTCAGGTTTAGGCATAAGCTAGGCTTGAGCTGCTCAACATTGAAAAGATACAGCATCGAAAATGAGACTTGGGCCTAAATTCTCTACAGATCAAACCTGTAAGAGTTACACTAACTCACCTGGAGCCCTTGACCATGGACAATTTGAAGCTGCTCTTGAATCTTACGTAACTCTTCCTGCTGCCGATGAATATTTGCCTCTATCATGCGTGTTCTTTGCTCTAGCTGGTCCTTGAGATGCTGCATAGCTCCTAATTGAGCTGAAAACTGAAACACAGGCTGTAGTGCAATGAATAAATTAAAAGCTGAGCAACAATAATGAAATTGTATTTACAAGCAGTAAATACACTCCTCCACAGTGGCAAACAAATCAAGCACTGCTTTTTAAACTGCCAATAACCATAATCTGAGGACAAATTCATTAGTATGAAAATGTCACAGAACTCACATTTACTTGATGTCACATTTAATTGATGCATCAGAATTGGTGAACTACAAAAAAAAAAAATCCATAGCAAAAGAAATTGACTGGTGTCCAAATCACCAAGACTCTATAAAAAGCCTTAGTCCTTTGCAAGGTACTGTGGATATTAAAGCACTCTCAGGTTTAAAGTTACCAAAAAAAACCTGACCCAGAGCTAAAACATATGTAAATAACTTGGGAATACCCTCAGTCACAAACTGTTGAAGGCTGAACCCACAGAGAAATTGAGTTTCCCACTTCTACTCTTCCCTGGACATCTGCTACGAGCTACAACTCAATGCAACCTTTTGATACTTATATCTTATCTACAGGACACAGACCTTCAGTTGGACCTGATACCGCTGTTCTAATTTCACAAAACTGTTTCATAGACTAAGTTGCCTTGTGTTACACGCATATGTGTAGAAAGTCAGCAGCATAGTAGATGGATATTTAAATTCATACCCTAAAATATTTTGTCTTGTGTTATCTATG
Organism: Balearica regulorum gibbericeps; assembly: GCF_011004875.1. Lineage (NCBI taxonomy): Eukaryota > Metazoa > Chordata > Aves > Gruiformes > Gruidae > Balearica > Balearica regulorum. Next base: position 51,894,291 of record NC_046187.1, on the reverse strand, counting down.
TTTCTAATGGCCACAGCTGAAAACTATATCCACACAAGTAACGGAAAAAAACAAAATAAAGGAAAAGTGTGAAATTAGGGAATTTGCTCATTTCAAGATAATAATGTTAAGGGTGACTTTGGCACCCATTAACTCAATTTCTGAAAGAGAAATTGACCTTATATTCAGAACAAGACTGTTTAAAAAATAATAAGCAATAAACTAACTTAATCCATACCTGGGGCATGCCAGACTGGAGCTGTAAAGTTGCAGGCTGAGACATCGTTGGCTGTGCTATTGGTTGTCCAAGAGACTGGGAGCTTAAAGACTAAGATTTAAAAAATTGTTCCATAACTGGGAAAGAATGAGCTTCATACTTGACATAAAATATTTCTTTACATAGTCAATTCCAAAATAGCATCATATGTACATATGATAAAACCAAGTAAATGTTTGCTGAAATATCTCACCTTAGAGAATTAAGAACACAAGAGCAATTGATTATATACATTATGTGTGTGTATATATATATGTTTTCCACTGCTAAAAATATATAAAAGCAGTAGGTATATACCATGAAAACCAGAAATTACAATTACAACTGTTTTAATAGTCTTATTTGTAGTAAGGGAAAAACTTTTTCAACATGTTTGGAAGTTGACACCTTTGATTTATTCTTAAACTAGTAATTTTAAAAGATGCGGATTTTAATAAGCATTCTATTTTTGATGTGAATGTATTAATTCAACCAGAACATGAGCACCAAGTACATGAAGCATCACATTTTCTTATGCTACCAAGATTTCAGAAACTCTACGAAAGAATGCACTAATATTCTTAGAGTCATAAATCTACATGAATTCTCTATAGGGATACACACCATTACATTGGCAATTATATATATGTGTAAATAATTGCTTATATACGCATATGTATTAAAAATGCAGAATCGTAGAAAGAAGTTATGTGAGTGAAAGCTGAGATTCGTACACAATCTTGCAAACCCGAATGCCAAAAATTAAATACTTGTATGCTTAATTATTGTATTCACTTAAAATGTAGTATACCCAAGTTGCATATTGATGGTATAATTCTGATAGTTATGTATCCAAGTGAAACTGTTACAGTTTAAATTAGATGTTTTCAGAAGTAAAACAAAGGTTATATGGATTTAACAATAACTTTTAAAGGTGCATTACACTGATTAAGTACAAAATTTTTCTCTGAAGAGTTACCTGACTACTCAGAGATGATCTTCTTTGTGCAGTCTTTTCATGACCAGATAAGCTTTGCCTTGGAGGAGTGCTAGTGTCCACTGTCATTTTAGTTGGTGTTGCTGGCAATGTATAGTTACAACAGAAAGAGACATGTTAATAGTAATCTCATTTCTGCAATGCAATAATCAAGCTTTTAATGAATTTAAAAAAAAGCTTAAGGCTTGGACTCTTTTTCTACCCAGACTATACAACAATAATGCAATCTGATGGACTGAAATAGGCTGCTGTTGTACTTTTTGAAGTAGAAGTCACTACACAATCTCTGAAAATCTGAGTGGTCAGCAGATCTCTGGATCATCAAAAAGGACATTTTCATTTGCACACTTTCCACAAAATGATGATTAACTGCTAGCTATGCATTTAACTCAAGTAAATAAAGCAGAAAAAGCCTTCACTAGGAAGACAATTGTATTTTCAACAGTTGGTGCTTACATGAATGATCTGATACTGCAGTATGTGAAGATTTTCTTGAACTCCGGGAGGAAGCAGAAGGTGTAGGGCTGGTATCAAACCTTTCCAATGCTTCTTTGAGACTCACTGTGTTTATGTGATTGTCAGACCCAGAGTCCTGACTCTGAAGAGACACACACAAACAACAATTACTTTATTTGATTCAGCACACAACGTACATCTCTGTCAGAAAATATCTAAGATGATGCTGTGCTAATCAACCCCCTTACACAGGTGACTGTGCAGAAGTAGTGGCCTGTTTGGTATCTGTAAGCTCAGTTTCCATTTGCAGCATTTATCCTTGGAAAAGTAACCAAACTAAAGCCATATAAGCCTAGAAACCAAAATGCATGCAGACATAGGCCACAAATGGACTGCTGAGCTGACCTCCTCCTTCTCTAGCAACTCAATTCACTCTGAACACCAGTGTAATGAGTGAACAGCTTATTCTTCTGAGAAAGCATGAGTTAACTCCACCAGAAGCAGCACTGACAGACAAAACTTGAACTGCCACGGGAAAACATTTCTGAGCTGCCAAGGGAAAACACGACAGAGCATCTGCACAAGCTGGCTTTGTGTGTTGACCTTGGTTTTTCAAATCATGGGTGCTTCCAGTAAGGAAGAAGATTTATTTATGAATCAAACTCTGCAGGAATCAGATCTTAATAATGACATATGGATGTTGTCATGTTATAACTACACGCACATGAACTCCTGAAAAGAGGAGGGTAAGTGTTCAGGGCAGAATACAGTTAAACACATACCCTTCCTAAACGTCTTTGATCTTTTTAAATAGTCTTATTAATTACAGATCAAAATAATTACTTTATGTGCAACAGGACAAAACACTTCTTGCTGCTGTGTATTTGCTTACATATTATTTTTAGTATCAAGTAAGAGGTAAAATAAAATTAGACACTCACTTTATCTGCTGTTATCTCTGGAAGAGACTCCTCAATACCAAGTTCTCGTCGTCTTTCTGCTCTAACTTCTGCATAACTAGAAGAGCAAACCAAATATGACTACTGTATTTGGATGATTTAAAAACCTCAAAAATCAAACTCCTGAGAGGTACTTTGCTTACAAAGTATCCCAGAAAGTTTTCCAGTGATTCTTTAAACTGCTATGATTTCTCTACCTCCAAAAATACCAGCAATACAGCTCTCATACCATTAGAATTTCTCTGATAAGGATTTTTAAAGATAACCTACCTTACAACAGTGTGCGTACAGACAATAAACTCCGGCCTGGAATTCCACTGGTGATACGTGATATAGTAATGTGTTTGCAGCCAAATCCACTGTTGTCCCTTTGTAAGGAATCTGTAGTAACATGACTTCCCTTTCCCATATTGCATTACTATAAAAGTGAAGAATAAAGTTTACTGTCTTTCCAGCCTGCAAATATTGCAATCAGATAATAAACATTATTTCCCAGCTTCTTATGGCCCAAACCCATGTCCAAATCCAGTATTATGATAATGACTATGAATAAATTTAAAACTGTAGCTTTCTTCAAAACAATATTTACACTGCATTTTCAGAGAATCCAAACTTCAATTTTTCTGGGTTTTTGTGTTTTGTTTTGTTTACATATTGTGAAAAATTTATGTGCAAAAAAAAATCTAAATACAGCTTTATAAAGAAAACCATAAAAACTAAGTTAAAGTTAAGTCTGTTCTGTAGTTCCGTATCAAAAGAAAAAAGATGTAGGTCAGCAGTGCAATATTGTCAAATGAATGGGAGTAAAGATCCTTCACTCAAATATATCACAGACTTTCACTACAACATTTGTACAATTTAACAAGCTTTAAACCAACATCTATAAAGCAAACTCGTTTATTGTAGCAACTTAGTCATACTCACAATGTTCGTGACATTTTGCCAGATTATCTAGATCATCCACATGATAATAATCATAGCCTGATGTTCCCAAAACTTCAAATGGAAGATAACCTATTATCGGAGGTGCCCTAATTAATACAAAAATTAACGTAATTTTATTTTCACACCAAAAAACCAACCAAAAATTATTTCATTATATAACTTTTGTTTACAGTATGTGCTCTGAAAAAAATTAAAAATTAAACCCAACACAAGGTATGAGTAGTTAATGATGATTAGTGAACTCTAAATATTATAGCCACCACTGTGATTCAGCTACTATTGCTGCTATACATAGAAGGAATTGCACCTGTGATCCAAGAATAGGAACTTCCATTCTAAGCTATGTCTAGATGTGAACTCTTCATTGGGTTCTTCAACAGTGCACATTTCCTAAAAAGTAAAAAAATAAAAATCTCTCTCAAAACTGCTCTATTCTAATGCATAAGCTCTTTTGAAATTCAGACTTACCTAAAGTTAGTAGATAACTCCACAATAGTGATCATGTTATTTTTAGACAGTTTCATAGTTTTTGCTTGTTTAGATGTGTAGTACTGAGGTAGAATCTAATCTCAGCTGTGCCAGGCTGACACTCAGTTGATTTAAATGGAACAACCCCAGCAAAAGATTAAACTCAAGCTCAGTATCCACAAGCACAGTAGTACAAGCAGAAATCAATAGTTCCTGCAGTTATGCTTTGAACTTGTAACAAGCAAAAAAAGAGATGAAACACTCCCACCAGACACTCTGATTACAGTATATGCTTATAATGGGTAAAAACCCAACATTAGCAAGATGGTCACATTATTTTTACTTTAGGAATAGGATTCCTCCTTTTAGTGAATACAGAGTACTCTAAATCACTTTGCCTTGAGGGCATCAACATGTACTACAAATAACACACTATTCTTGTGTCTAGAACTCATGAACAGTAAGAGAATGACTGTATTTCCACTATTGCAACAAATCTTCAAGGTATTCTGTGCATCACTTTAAATGTATTCCGCTCAGACATATGCTCAATCAGTGCATGTCAGTTGACTTCTATTATCCCCTTCCAGAGAGGCAGAGATGCCCCACCAAGTACTGTGCCTCATGCTGAGACAGTAACTAAGCTAAGTACCCCAAGGCAGTTGGTTCTTTTGCAAACTCCTCTAGCACTGCCTTACAAGAAGAAAGATGGATGATGGAATACATGCATACATACAGATACACCCCTCAAAGAATTACAATAAAATCAGAGATCAGTAAATCTTTCTTTTTTGGACCTGCACATATTTCTCACGCTTGCAGGAGCTTGCGATGGTATTCCCATTGCCAGGAACACAGTAGACTCTACTGATGATCAAATGCCACAACAGTTTCCTAAAGACTACAATATAGAAGCTGCTGCTGCTGCAGTGATGCAATATTCACGACAGATGTAGACAGATGAGCACATTGTTGCTCTGCAAACACCTATAACTAAAATAGTCTTGTGGAAAAATACAGTAGAAGACTAACAGTTGTTCCTACAAAGGGACCACCTTCCTTTTCATTCTTTCAGGTTTCTCTCTCCTTTTCATTCTTTCAACTCTACAAAGAGTTTATGTGGATATTTTGCAGTTCTTTAAACAGGTATTTCTAAGTTTTCTTTCTGTGAAACAAAAAAATTAACATATGTAGGCAATGTTGTTTCTTCACCTTCATCAGTGTATAATCTGAATACAATGACCAGAGAGTGAGTTATATGATGGAGGTAATGAACAAAATCACTCTGGGCACAAATTTCTGACTCTTGGTGTGACTTGCACCTTCAAAAGACTTAACCTTCAAAGCTGAAAATACCCCTAAAACCCAAAGCTCATCTACTTTCCTAAGATTACATCATTTTATAAAGCACCACTCATAACAAAGTAAAAGAAATGACAGAGCAAGTGTATATCCTTGAGATATACTTTTGATTTGCTGTTTCTTTTAATCTCATTTTTTGGGCACAAGTCAAAACAAAAGTAAACATAACTTAAGTGCAGGTAGTAAAATCCCAGTAAAACCACCATTGTTAGAGAGGAGCTAGCAGTAGGTTAGGATCTGATTACTCAATGCATTTATATTAATGATTTACAGATATTACACTGTAAAATACCCCCGGGCAGTAGCTATCTTGTTCAACAAGGAAACTTGTTGAAGTTGTCAACAAGGCATCTAGAAAAGAAAGGACTTTCATTTGTAACAAAAAGCATTCTGGTAGAATCCTTTTGGCTGGATTAATCCTGCTTTCTTCGTTCAATCGTTTACCAGCCAAAATACAAGACAAATGTTTTAAAGAACGTGTAGAGCCAAATCTCTTCACTGCGGAGCAAAATTTGTGGCACATTTTGTTACAAAAATCATATGTGGGGTCATATGCAGAAAATAGAAATGTGAACTTTCAGAGATTATTCTCATGAATACTGTGACTTTCTGCAAAAGCACTGTATATCCTTGAGAAATGACACTCTAGGTAAAAAAAAACACCAAACAACCCAGAACCATATACCATCTGAAATAAAGAGAAAAAGTGGCAGATGAGCAGACAGGTTCTATCTTAAAGAAGGCAATCCAGTACTAAAATACACGTAACATTACTGGCTGCATCACACATCTGTTAAAGTCACTGGGATGGTAAAGTTCCTGACATAACACTTGTTTGACCAAGTCTAGTCAATGCTAGCCTCAATACAAAAGAGTATAAACAAGCATTGTCAGATTAAAAATCTCCACTCTAACGTTAGTCGTCTTCACAAGAATGTTTCTCAGATGAACAGCACTAGTCGAAACCCTTGAGAGGATCTTAAAACCTCTGTAACATGAAAGCTTCTTTAGGCACTAGGGGCTCAAAAGTTCAGGTAAAGAGGACTGAAAGTTTGGCCAGAGCATAACCCATAAGGCTTTCACCTTCAGGAGACCGACACACCTGAAAGATCATAAATGGATGTTCCTTATCTTCCACATGCCCTTTTCCAGAAGTAGGAAACGCAGAAGTTTTACTATAGTACATTCTAAACTGTCAGACTTTAAAAGATAAACATATTTGCAAATACTGATGGGTTGGTCTTTTTTCCCCAAATATTCCATGAAGCAGAAATCCCTCATTTAACATCTGTACCAACTGTAGGCATAACAGGAAGAGCACTGATTTCTCCACAGCCTCCCTACTACACTTTCAAAGTGCAAAGCGTGTAGACCATGTTTTCAGAGGATACCACCAACAATCATCAGCTTAAGACACTAGTACATGCAGAATATTCAAATGTTCAAAGAGTTCTGTGTGACAGACAGCAGCTTGTTTATGTATACATGCCATGTACATTTCATAGCATTTCTTTACAACTGAATTGTAAGAACAAATATTTGATAGTAGACCATCCTGTACCTTCATTAATGTATTTGCAGAAAACATATAATCTGAATCACAATCACAAACTATCCTATATTGTATCCTGAGTATTTATTTTGATTTATTTTGGTGATGAAGAAGCTCATACTTAGTGAAGTCTATAAATTTCACACGCACACAATTCTAAACTTGTAAAGATATGTTCACTGCGCATTAGCAGTTAAGCAAAGCGTTCTCTTGAAACAAGTGAGTTACTGAATAACAAACAGTACTAAAACAAAACAAAAGATCTTTATTACCTCAAACCTGACCTTCAGTTGCTGACAAATAATTCAAGCTTTCACTAAGCCCTAAAAGATTTGCTTCTGTGTCAAACTACAGCAAGATCATCAGCAGCAAAAACTTCGCATACAAGTGACAACTAAAATTATTCCATTTTTCCAGTGAAAGTGGAATCTCAGTGTTATCTTTCATTGCATTTAATTTGGTAAATTATATTCCTATGTACTTCTAAATTTATTTCTTGCATATTACTATTTTATATGACTGTTTAGAAATGGCACTCACCATAGCAACTTCATTTGACACTCTGCATAACATTTAACCTATTTGTATGTGAAGTAAGAAACACAGACACTTTCAGTTTCGTATAATAAAATGCCTTATGGTTTTCATTCACAGTATTTGAAATGTTGTGTGCATTCTCTCTGTAGTTTTCCTGTTTAGAATACATTTAAAAATGATACAAAAGTCATTTCATTTGTACATACCTTGATAAACTGAGGTGTAGCTAATCTAACTGTGGCTACAAAGCAAACTTTGTCTTCATACGAAGGCCGGTGCGATCGCTGAATAGTTCCTTCAAAACCATTGTGCGCTGAGTTGGGAACTGAGGGAAGATAGGTGAGGTCAATACAGATTACAATATAAGCATGTGAAAATGGCAGTAATATAAGACAAATGGTCCAATATTTATCTAATGCGATTTGCTTATAACTTAGCATGCATTAACAAAGATGCTACATATAATATACGCATGTTTGCACAGGAATAGTCGTTATATACCAGTAACAGGAACACAACCATCAAGTAACTTTCTCAATTACAATTACAGTGCACATATCATCATCTGTGACAAATCAGTTTTAAGAAACTAATAATTCTAATCCTTCTTTGTAACTACTAAAAATGACTGGAATACGTCTTCAAAAATATCTTTAAAGATTCTCTTTTATATCAGCTTTTGCTAACTTTTTCTTTTGAACTCTAAGTATTTCTTTTCTAAGCTTCCAACACATTCAAGTGACACAAGCTGAAGAAAAAAGTGAACAACAGAACAGTCAGACACACAACAATTATGTACATGGAAGAATCAGGACACTGAGCTGAGAATAAACAAATTCCACTTACTGAATCACAGCAATGGATGGAATCACAAGTGGGCAAAAGATGGACTAGATCTCAAAGCAGATAAACCTTATCTTTCATTTCTAGCAGGTATCAATTTAGTTTATCTTTAATAAGCTCTAATGATGGTGACTCCAAATTGCTCTCAGGCTCTTACAAGCCTAACTGGTTCTAGTTCAACTCTGAATTTGAACTTCTACTGAAGTTTCCTTCATGCAATTTAAGCTTACAGCTCCTTGCTGTTTCCATCAGAAAGAAAACGGGTATTTTTCTTCCTTTTTATCTTATCCCTTCTCCTTTGTTCTTCAGAGTTTATCTTGCCTCTTAAATAAGATTTTTAAATATCTGATTGCTTTCATTGCCCTACTCTGAACTCTTTCCATTTGCTTTACTTACTCCTGACAAATAGTGTCAAAAACCGGATATGGACATATGGGTGCTATGAAGTGCAGAGGGATTATTTCATGTGGTTTAGACTATACTTCAGAAAGACTTTTGCATGATTTTCACAATTTGGTGACCTGTCATGGTGACTTGGTCATGTTCAGTTTACATTCCACAGTAACTCCTTTTTCTAAAGGACCTCTATTTAGCTGACTATAACCTTTTTCTCTGTTCATATAATTTAATATTCCTGAATGTTCTTAGTCAATTTGTTTTTTCCCCCAAAATAATTTATTTTCTAAATTTGGGGTTAAATTCTTCTCCTGTTTTTAGTGCTCTTGCATCATTTCACGATTGCAAACTATGTTCCATTATTCATAATTTTAATGAGAATCCAGAAGTAGTTCATTAACCTCCATTTTGATGGTGAACACTGATAATCTTTCCAACCAGTGTCTGCAGCTACTCTCCAGCAATTTCAATTAATATGTGTATCTCTTACATGTTTGTGAAAACAGAACATGGTGATTGTCAAAAGCATATTAAAGAAGTCCATCATTTATTTGTGCTTTTTCTTCTTATCCACACAGTGTGTTACTTTTTGGTAGAGGAAACTGAAATAATTTGATGTTATTTCTACCTGAAAAATCCATTATGGTTGCTATTCAATTCTTTGCTAGCTTCCTGAAGTTCAAATATAGTTTAATTATTTGTTCTGGAATATTTCCCAATATTGAATTGCAACTGATAGGTCTGCAGTTTCCCAACTCCTCCTCTTTCCAAGACTAACACCGTACAGAGGAATAATATTAGTACACAATTAATAAAAATAACTTCTATGGAAGGGAGAAGGAACTCGGTGAGGAAAAATGTAATGGCCCATCCACTCATCTGAGTGGTAACTCCTGTCAGTGAAAGCACAGAATTGAAATGGGGGGGAAAACCTCCATTTTACTTCCCAGCTCACTGCATAATGACAACTGCAGGTACTCAGTACCACTGATCTTCAAGTTACTTGTCACCTGTATGGGTTATGCTTAAAATAAACAGCCTGAATTTAGTTCAAGTGTTTGCTTAAATTTCTCTTACAGTCTTTTAAAAATGTTTTACAAGATACTAGTTTTCTTTAATTGAAAGCATTAAGCATAATTACTACATTTTGCATTCCAGTGCACAGACATGTAATACCCGGTAGGTAGTTTTTCTTCTTTTTCATTAAAGCAATATAGAAGCAATGTAACTCTGCTTCAAGCTCTTCTTTTGAAAGACTGATTTTAGTTCATCATTAAGTTTTGCACAATGGTCCCACGCCTGGTTATTTGTGAAGTTGCCTAAGCATTCCACTCTAACATCACTGAAATTACTTACCGTTATTCAAACACTTGAAATTTCCTATAAATTTTACATATTCATATGTAGGTTGCTCTTTTGGATCTATTGTTCCTCGCAGCATATGGCAACAGAATTCTAGTTGATTTTTTGCTGAGAAAAGAATAAACAGATTAAAAGACTACATGCTTGATGAAGCTCACAGGCAACATGAAACTGCAAGCAGGAATAATTAAGCTGCATACTTACTGGGATACCGTAAATGTTGCGATTAAAAATGGCTACAGCCTCTGCTTTTAACCACTGTGATATTAACTAAGCTAAAGAAAGCAACTCCTTTAGAATTTGTGCATGAAGGGCCTGAATGCTAATGACATTGAAAACCCCTGAAAACTAGAGCTGTTTTAAAGCAGCAGCTGCATTAAACTGAAGTTTACTAAAGCATGCACTTTCAAAATCCATTAGGCTGCTATATTTTTATTCTTGCCAAGTGCTACAACTGTCTAAATAGAAGCTATGTAAACAAGACGAACATTTCTAATGCATGGGAAAGCCACAGAGTGAAATGCAATGCAACACTGAAAATTTAACTCCTGGGGGGAATCACAAAAAAGTGCTTCTGTTATTCAGGGCTAATCCACATGTTTCAGCTTAAATAACACTGGAAGAAAAGAAATTATTACATGTGATACAAAGCAGATTATTTTTAACACAACTACCATACTGGTTTTGTCTGGGATAGAGTTAATTTTCTTCATAGTAGCTATTATGGGGCTGTGTTTTGGGTTTGTGCTGAAACTGCTGAGCAGTGCTTACACAGAGCCAAGGGCTCTTCTGCCTCTCACACCACCCCACCAGTGAGTAGGCTGGGGGGGGCAAAGGAGTTGGGAGGGGACACAATCAGGACAGCTCACCCCAATTGACCAAAGGGATATGCCATAGCACATGATGTCATGCTCAGCATATAAAGCTGAGGGAAGAAGAAGGAAGGGGGGGATGTTGGGAGTGATGGCATTTGTCTTCCCAAGTCACTGTTATGCGTGATGGAGCCCTGCTTCCCTGGAGATGGCTGCCTACCGATGGGAAGCAGTGAATGAATTCCTTGTTTTGCTTTGCTTGTGCACAGCTTTTGCTTTACTTATTAAACTGTCTTTATCTCAACCCACGAGTTCTCTCACTTTTACCCTTCTGATTCTTTCCCTCATCCCACCGGGGGAGGAGTGAGCGAGCGGCTGCATTGGACTGAGCTGCCGCCTGGAGTTAACCTGCAGTAACTACTTACATTTTAAGTATTCTGGTGTCAATGAATCACTTTCCAGCAGATGAGAAGACAATATTTTATAAATTTCTGAATGTTCCCCCTCTGGGATAAAATTAAATACACTCTGATCCACAAGATCAGACTGAAAGAAAAAGATGTAAAAAGCATTAATACAATGGAAGACGTACAATGTCACAAAGCCTACTATTTTAATGCAAAACAATTTCACAGTTCAGAAGAACGTTACTGAGTCAAAGCCACCTGCTGGAATACACATGAGTATTTTGCAAGAAAAAAGACATCACTTTGATCTGTCTTAATTTTGACACTGTGAACCATTTAATGAAAACTACCATGAACGCAGCAGATATGAATACACATTAAAGTACAATGGAGCTTGTATTAACCTCCCTGGGATGCAACAATTCCGAGTAAATGTGCATTTTAATTACAAATTATAGGGTGTTGTTCTAGGGCACTGTAACCTGTCAGTAGCATCCAATATACTGAAATGACATCCTGGAACAAAAGACAGTCCCTCCCTACATCATATAGTTTATTATGTTACCAATAATTATATTCAATTGCAATTGATTTTATGAATAAACGTTATAATCAGTTCCACAACTATGCACACAAAACTGGAAACAATAGAAATGAATGCAATAAAATTGAACAACAGAACAAGTGATTATAGGCATAAATGCATTTGATTAAGTATTCGGAAAGTGGGATCACAGAATGTGTGTTTAGAATACATAAATCACACCTAAAAGCAAAGAACAAATGTGCCTCTAAGAACTTAGTAAATTCTACTTTTTTAAAGCAATCACAACTACCTGTACATTTTTCAAAATTCTCAAGCTGATAGCATGCATACCTTAGTGGAATTTGTGTTTTGCACAACCATTTTTAAATATGCCACTCCAAGTTTTACAAAATACTGTTATCACAGTAGGACAACTAGCCTGTAAGAATAACTTATCCCTCTCTTCTAAAAAATAGCTCATTGTTTCCCTCATCAATTGTTTGTGGTTTTGAGTACTAATTCACCTCATTTCAGAAAAACATTATTCAGAGGTAACTTTAAAAAACTAGACTGTTACATTTACCAGTGGCCAACACCACCAAGATCAAAGATAAGTGAATGTGATAAACCGCAAAGTATATACCTAGCAGAACCAGTGGCAATGCATTTCTTGTGAGACTTCTTTGGCAAGAAAGGAGTAAAAAAAAAAACCAAACAGCAGTTTAAAAAATCCCAAGGGTACAGCTCTTTAGCAACACTCTTTTGACTCATGTAGAGGCTGCGTGAACTCTAAAGGGTCTCCTGCGGTCAACTCTGTTATTTCAGTTACGTTGAAGAGAAATTGATGCTTGTCGGGCACTTCATAATCCTGCCTACCAGAGTGCCAACTGCATTCTGTATTTCCAAAGGAAACGTTTAATATAGGAGACAGACCAGTACCAAGGAGTTGTGCTGAAGAAAAAGCAGAAGCATTATAACAAAGCATACATCTGTTCTATAACACCAAAAAGGCTAACGATTCATTAGCACTCATAGCAGCACACCACCTATAGACAAACTGATACGTTACTGAAAGCAATTTGTACTTACTGGCAGGTGTTCAAGTAAGGGAGTTATACTTTCAGACACATATATTATATTTCCATCTGTCATAATTGCTAAAAAAAAACCATCAAGAGCCTGAAATTAAACATAATGGGCAGTTAAATAAAAAGCAACAGACAGTATTAAATATGTTAATAATTTTCCACATTGAACATAGCTTTAGACCAATTTTAGTTTAGTTTATTATAAAAGTGAGAATGCCTTTTGCTACTAAAACTTCTTAGTCTTGCTTTTACACTATGAGCATTACAATCCCCATATTGTTCTGTTCTTAAATACTCTGTGGTTTCAGAAGCAAGATTTCAGTCCATGTACAGCTAGCCACTGCTTCCTCCATCTCCTACTCTGCCTGCCTGTTATTTTTAATTCCACCATCATTTTAAACATCAGAAAACTCAGAAAACTGAGCCAGAGACAAAAGCAAGAAGAGGTGGGAAAAATAAGAGACGAACAAGTAAAAAAGGTGCTGAAATCCGTGAATTTCAGTATTTAAAATCTCAGTATTCCCAATCTCAATAAAAGAAACTTTTAGCAATATTTTACTGAGACTTGAAAACTGACAGATAGAGTTCTGACTGCCTTATCTTCTACTTAAACTTATTTTCCACTGAACATAAGATGACTATCTTCTAGTTGAACACTACCAAACATAAAAGCGTGACAGAACTGTATTGCTAAATCGGAAATTTTAAAACTCACATCTTTGAAAAACATTCTTATATAATTTTGTTCTAGCTTTACAGTCCCTAGTTGTAGACACGTATTTTTTAAGAGGACTTGAGAAATACCAGAAACAGCTACAAACCCCTCGAAAAACAGAAACAATTACTTCACTAACTTGTTGGAAAAAATACGCAAATTCATCATGGAGAATTTTTGGAAATTTTTTAAGTATAAAAAAAATCAGAACTGTTTACTTTTTAAATCTGTGCCTCAAAGAACAGATTTCACTACAGAATGAAAATAAAATGTGCTTGTTCATATACTTCATTATTTTTCATTCAAGTATTATTAGAAATTGCTTCACTAACAAGATACAAATTACTTATTCCCATTTCCACGGAAATGACAGCTTATACTGAAAGTTTGTACTAATCCAACTATACATGTAATCATCTTTAGCAAAGTAATGCTCACACAGCGCTTTTTGAAAGTGTAACAAGAAATTAAACACTTTATTGCTCACAAGTTACATGGATGCATTGAGTCTTTTTTATAAGACTTTAATTTATGTGCAACAATTCTTTATATGACTAGTACCTTCCTTATGTTGATAATTTAAAATATCCACTTTATTTTGACAGTAAACATGTGCTGTTGTGGACTTGCGCTCTTATGTTTTATGTAATTGAAAATGCAGGTTAAAAACCCCCTATCTTGCATTACACTACACACATAGGAGTTTTGACTGTTTACCTTCATGAAAATGTATAGTTACAATATATGAAAATAAAAAGTTACATCATCAATCTGAAAAATTTTATCATGGAATGACTCTCTATGAGGAAATATTCTAGTCCCAGAAAAACAGAAATAATATACCTCTAACATTAACTGCGTGAACTCTTCATTACTAAGGAATGTTGGTTTCCAGTCCTGTCGAATCTCACTGGCATCTGATTGTGCAGTAATTTCTATAATCAAACATATATACAATATAAGGATTCACACTTGCAAGAGCCATTATTTTCCCGCTAAGTTACATATACACAGTAGGAAACAGCAGAGAGTTCTCCAATCTCCTCTGTTGTTCATTCATTCATTACATATAGATGTTGTTCCTTAAAAAGAAAAATAAATGCCTTCTCCCCTACGTCATAATGAGATTTGCCTTCTCCTTCTTTCTACCACTTCGTGCTACAGTCCTGCCAGACTTCAAGGTAACGCTGAAATTAATGACAGTAAGTAATGGATTTTGACAATGGAAAAATACTCCTTCCTCTGAGACCATAATAAAATGTTTTATTGAGAGTGTTGTTTTCAAAGATTTTGAAAGCCAAAATTCCTGATCAGTTTAGGTCATTAAAATGCCTAACCTTCAAGTATCTTGGCCAATTCTCATCATTCTAACCTTTGCTCTAAAAACTGTCACTGTCCTTTCTCTTCTTCCCACCCTTTTCTGCAAAGAAATAAGGTTACATTAAAAAAAGAGTAGGTTTGCAACAAAGACTGTTAAGAGCTGTACGGCATACTCCACTGCAGAATTAGTGTCCGATTCATACACAAAGAGGAGTTTTGAACAGAGATTCCTGTAGGACTTAAGAGAAAGATAGAGATAAACCTCCCATACACAGGTGAGAGAAACAACAGCTGCTAAGCAAAACCAGACCCAAGGTTCTGAAAGCTGATGCTTCCTTATCCACTGATAACTGAAACAAGAAGTAGTAAGATCACACAGCGCTTCAGTCTGGATGAAGGGCATTACAGAAGCACTGGTGGTAAGAACAACCTTGAACAAGTAATCGTGAATCAAGGATTCAGACAAACTGAAAGAACCAAACCATGTATTTAAGGCTTTTTGATTTCTAAAGGACGAGTCTGTACAAAGGCCGTAAGCTAGTTTGTTAGTTCAGATGGCCCAAAGAGAACAGAAAACCTGGAATTGAATTAAATATGCAAAGGTCTGGAACAGTTCAGAACTTTGTTTCCCAGAATGAAGGGGGGAAACTTTAGGAAAGAGCTTCAGACTTAACTAAAAGAACAGTAAACAGCAGCAATGTCATGCAAGAAACTGGCAAGAAGCAGAGAGCTGCAAAGAGACGGGAAAAAATTACCAACAAATAAGACAGACCAAAATTTCCAATGACCAGATCTCACAAAAGACATAACTTGATCAGGCTTTTGCTATCTGTTTGGAAACAGCATCAGAAAGCTGTGAAAGTGGGCTGGAGAATAAGGGCAACTTAAATATAGCCCCAAGCCTAACTTTTCAGTCAGAACAAACATACTGACTGCTGAGGGGGAAGTCAAAGGACATGGAAAGGAAAAACTCTGCCACCAAAGTAGAGGCAAAATTCAAGGAACTTAATGCAGTCAGTCCACAGGACAAATATAATCTCCATTTTAGAACTGGAAAAGTCCAATTCATTGGCTCATTCTGGTCCATATACTATCTTATTTCAGAATTAAAAAAAAAAAGTCAGTCTGGCTTCTACAGTAGAAAGGATTTATACTAAAGAAACGCTGAAGTTTATGCCTTTAATGAACCTTGCTGAATTGTCTTACCACAAGCACGAGTGTTCTTTTACTTTTCCCCTAATTAAAACAAGTATGATATTGGAAGACAGAGCCAAAGCAACATGAAAAAAACTTGCTTCACTTGGTTACTTTAAAGAAATGCTTAAAAATTATGGCAGAAGGTTGCAAAGATAAATGACACTGAGGTCACATTCCTGAGCTAGATACCAGACAAAGAAGTACAACCAAGCTTGCATGTTGAACTCATCCAGCCTTCAAACCATGGATCTGAAGCAACTCTGCATCAGCACTGAGCATCCTCAAAAGAAATCGCCAGCTGGGCCAAGATGTGTAGCATTTATCTTTGGGCTGTATGAAGATCAGTCTACTAGTTGTAATTATAAACAGCAAAATTCTTCAGTATTTCATAATTTTCAAAAATTTCTTATTTACAAATGCAAAGGAAGATGACAGGCAGTATTAGCAAGCAAGAAGCTCCCCGTAATATACTTTCAGTGCGCTTACCCTGCTGTTTTTCCTCAAGGAGAAACAGAATCCACACTGGCTAATAACCAGCTCAGATAGTTCATCTCGAGCTGCTGCCAGAGTACCAAGCCTGGCCAATGTGGAAATGGTCCAGAAAGAACCAGAAGCAATGCAGTTAATCAAAACCTGGTGGCTGAACACAGTAGGATTTTCAACAATAAAGCAGCTAATCATTGCTGAACAATTCATTTATTGCTAGGGTCACTCTGCTTTATTGTAACAATCAAGCACCTCAGGAGGCAAAGCATGCTTCCGATCTTTGCCAACATTTTGTCCAAAACATTTTAATGTAAAACAGTGCAGAGCAATGTTAGTGAGCACTGGCAGCCAGAGCTTTAGAGACCTTAATATGATCTGTGAACTCACACAAAGCTGCACTCAGTCCCAGCAGGGGAAGGACAAAAGTGCCATGCCCTAAAAGGCACCCATCTCCAGAGCTGCTTTTTTTCCCCCCTTATCCTAAAATAGTAAAATTAATTAACAAAAAATCTCAGAAAGCACTTTGAAGAAAAAAGTTTGACTGGTGCTGCTGGCTTGCTGACACACGTTGGTTCTACACTAGATTTTATGATAGGAATCATCAATACAAGATAAAGTGATTTTGAAACAGAACCAATTTTCACAAAGGCCTTAGAACGTACAGAACTTTTACAGAAAAGGAGCCTTTGTACTACTTTTCTTTTTGTTATGAGACAAACATATCTCAGAGAATTAAAACAGCATAATCAATATTAAACTGGCAAAAAAACCCCAAGCCTATGAATTCTTGCATAAATTATTCCCCTTCCTTTTCCATTTTAATTGTTATGTTTACCTTTTAACAGCACTATTCAGTACACATCTGGTGCTACTTCAAGGATAATACTAATGGAAGAGATGTGCTAGGGTATGGAAAAATAGTTATCATACCTTAACATACTTTAAATTGGCACACATACTATTGAAAAATACATACCTATCCATCCATTTAATAGCTTTAGTTATTTTATTCTATAACTTAGTAGCTGCTTCTTTTGTCCCTATTGCTTTCTAATTAGCATGCATGGTCAGAAATGACTTGGGGAAATAGGTTATCTAGTGAAAGAGCTCGTTTTTCTTCTTTTTGGCAATGTGAACCACAAGGTGCCATATTAAGAACAAGTGTAGGAGCAGGAACAGGAATTTTTTATATACAGAAATATTTAACAGCCATAAATAAGCGCACACTTGGTGAAAGAATTTTTTCGTGACAGGAGTAACAATCTGTAATGATCTTCAGTACAACATATCTGGGTATGAGCTGATGTAAACACCCAGAGAAACAAAACATAGCACAGATGTTCGACGACATTCATTATTTTGACATTTCACATGACTGTCTACAAAACAACACACACACATTCATTGGCTTATACATCAGTGGACATGTCTTGAAAATTAGAAAGCTCAGCTAAAAGTATTTAAAGATTTTCTGATTTGGGTTTTTTTCCAGCTAAAAGGAAAAAAAGAAAATGCCCATGCTCCAGGTCTGCACATCCACTGCATGCCACCCTCTCTCACCAAACAACCTACCCAGTAACACTTGCTGGAGACCACAATGCCCTGTTACCTTATCATCACTGTTAAAGCAGCCAGTTCTGCAGATGCCTGACATGAAGAGTGCGACCGTGAAGTTCCCTCAGACTAGGTTTTTCAGTGATTTATCTTCTTTATGTGGAACGTGGAGAGACAAACTAACTGTTCACACCAGTCTTAACTAAGTATCAAAATAAGTACTTCCAGCACATACTTCCGCTAAAATGGATCAGCAGAGACTTCTTTTGAAGTAAAACTTTGACAACTTGCATCTTAAGAAGCAACTACATTCTAAAGGTCTCCATCTGTTCACAACAAAAAACTTGAAGGTTATTTCAAAAATAAATGCTTCTCTTTATGAAACAGACTTCTTTGGCAACTATGGGACAGAAAAATATTAGTACTGGCTTTTGCAATATATTAGCAAAAACAGTTATATCTTTGCTACCTAAATTAGGATCTTAAGAATATATTTCTTTGGGAACTGTTTACTTTTTTTGACAATATCCTTAAAGGAGCTGCAAAACTGCTAATGTTTTATATACTAAATGAATATCATTAAGAGATTACAAATATTTTGTTATTATTACAAAGAATTACCTTTGTGCTTCCGTAAAAAGTCAATGCTCTTCTGCAGTACAGTGGATTTATCCATCTTCCGAGCATTACCTGGAAGCATGGAACCCAACTCTTTGATAAGTACATTAAACTGATCTCGACGTTTCTTTTCAGACTTGTTTCTAGACACTCTGAAAAACAAAACATAAAATGTTTTATAACAACTATGACATCTTCTTATAATAAGCTGCGTATTGCTGCCAGGTTCGTGATGCAAACAGCCCCTTAAGAATCTCTGCTGTGACAACTGTGTGTTGGTTTTGGCTGGATTACAGTTAGTTTTCTTCATAGCAGCTAGCATGGGGCTGTGTTTTGGATCTGTGCTGAAACCAGTGCTGACAACGCAGGGATGTTTTCGTTACTGCTGAGCAGTGCTTACACAGAGCCAAGGGCTCTTCTGCCTCTCACACCACCCCACCAGCGAGGAGGCTGGGGAGGGCACAAGGAGTTGGGAGGGGAGACAATCAGGACAGCTGACCCCAGTTGACCAAAGGGATACTCCATAGCACATGACGTCATGTTCAGCATATAAAGCTGAGGGAAGAAGGGGACACACACACATTGGAAGTGACGGTGTTTGTCTTCCCAAGTAATCATTACATGTGATGGACCTCAGCATTCCTGGGGATGGCTGAACACCCGCCTGCCCATGGGAAGTGGTGAATGAATTCCTTGTTTTGCTTTGCTTTGTGCAGCTTTTGCTTTACTTATTAAACTGTCTTTACCTCAACCCACGAGTTTTCTCACTTTTACCCTTACAATTATCTCCTCCATCCCACTGTGGGGGGGGAGTGAGCGAGTGGCTGCGTGGTGCTTAGCTGCTGGCTGGGGTTAAACCATGACAAGCTGTCACAAAAACACCTACTCAGATACCATTTTTGAAGAATGGCTTCCTCCTTCTCAGAAGGTTGCAGTTAAGCCTTTGGAATAAATAATCTTTTGACAAAAATACAAATAATTGAACTACAGTTATAAATACACAACATATCTGAACAATGACAGTAAAATAAATGCTGTTGACTAATATGGTTATTTATAAAAAGAACCACATTTTTATTGTTTAGAAATACACCCGGTAAGCCCAAGTTTAAAAGTACAGGACATTTCTTAGCTTAAATACTTACCTTTTTGCTTTATCTTTGTCATCTTCTTCCACCAGCCCATCAAAAATGCTTCCATCATTTCTGAAAGAAATAAAGGTTAGAGTGTAAAATTTCTCTCTTGTGGAGTTCGACCACAACAAAGGAAAAAAAAATTATTCATCATCTCCACCACATTAAGAAACTGAAGTACTGTTTTACTGTGATGTTCTGTAAGGACCATCAGCAATTACCTGAAGCTACGTCTTCTTGCAGGACATTTACTGAACAGAAAGCAAAACCCCTTACATTTCTGACAGCTCAAAGAATTTGCGGACTATTTCTAATGAGAACTTACAACTCTATGCAAACACTTAATTGAACACTACTTAGTTTTATTTTTCTATCTTCTTGATTATCTGCATTACCTTACCCTTTTAAAAACATAGGAGAGGACAAATATAATTTATTTTTACTTGTTGGCAACTTGGATTACAATTAGTGGAAATACTAAGAGTAAGAAAGCACATTTTTCTTAAATACTGAAGTACCATTAATGGAAGGAGGCTGAGTAGTACGCTACACTCCATTCATGTATGTTATTTTATAAATATACAATTAACGTCAATGTTAAACAGTAATGGTAATTATTCATTATATTTGCTTCCCAACCAAGTATCACATAAATTTTCCTCAGTTGACAACTGTGCATGTACTGCTAAAGAGGTGTTAAAATACCAAAATGAGAAAATGTTTCCCTTTGAAGATGCCTCAGTATACTTCATACAGCACCTTTAATTCCTTTTTTTTAAAAGTCAAAACTGTTCTTCTGTTTTCCAAAACCGCTGTGTAATGGATTTTCACATTTTATTTCTCTAACTTCTGTCTGCTTTCAGTTTATTTAGTGCTGTCCACACTGACCTCTGTGTGTCCACCTTTATTTTATCATGTTTCCTTCCCTTAATGCAAGTGACCATCACCAAGCTATCGTACTTACAATAAGCAGTGACGTTAGGAAGTAATTATTTTGTACGTTGCTACATAAACGTAAAGCTTTTAAAAGGAATTTGTATATTTAAAAGGCTGAAGTTTCTGTGAAATGCCACAAAACTTCACTAAAAGAACTGAGAACTCAGACAAGCATTTTAAAACTTTTACCATTTACTTTTATTATTATTATTTATTTAGAATGAGTTTAACATTCTGTAAATTTGATGCAAGTTTCATTTCCTGAAGCCTCAAAAATGGTAATACACAGAGCATCAAGGACAGATGTTCACCTAAGCTGCTAAGAAAGTCCAGCTCAAGAAATCAAGTAGAAAGCATGTCTCAGCCTATTACTTTTCCCTTGAAATAGGTTAGCAGGTCACTTTACTATCATCCGCAACACCACTAATTGTTCAAATGTATTTGTTTTCCTTAATCAAATACTGAAGTGCTAAAAAAAAAAAGTATTCAAGTAAATATTAAAAAACAACTCAAATTGCACAGATGCTGTTCCATGGCTGAAAACAAATAATGCATTTTAAGACTCATCTCCAACAATAAAAATCACTACTTCAATTGCTACAAAACAACACATCTAACAACTATCAAAATAACTGTCAAAAATAGCCAAAACCTCATTCCTTTTATTTTTTGCATAACTTACTACTCTCTTTATATTAACCATAAGAAAAGATTATTAAAGAAAGCATTGAACAGTAATTCCCCCAGAACTCTTACTATCTATTAACATACCTGTCTGCAATGGAGCTCATTTTATGGGTGCTTATGGTAAAAAACATAACATATCACACTTTAGTCTTGTGGTAGACATTTGTACGTTTGCCTATAAGAGAAGAAAAAACATCAAAATGTGACTCTGGAGGAACAAACATGTTCTTCACTAGAGCATACTGAAGCTTTCATTTACTCTATAAGCTGCTCTTAATCTTCCCGTCTTCCAACCTTCTGCTCTGTACTCCCACCTTATCTAATAAAGTCTCCATTACCATCATAACCTGGACTTTAGTATCTCATTTTACATGACGCAGAGTTCAAGAGAACATTGTTTTATTAAATGTCACTATAAATAAGTCTGAACTAAACTAATGCAAACCCTTTTCCTGACTCTGAATTCAGATACAGCTTTTCATTTTTATTTGAACTTTTACCTAAAAGGCTCTAATAATTTTGCAGGTTGAACAGACGTAGAGTACACTCCTCAGGAGTAATACACTCCATTTAGAAATTGTGCAAACAGAAAGCATTTGGGATATAGTATTTTACAGCTATTATTTGCTTCTAACTATATGTTTTCCTTGAGCACACTGTTAATTAGACATGTGAAATAATGACAGTAAGATACCTATTAGAATGTGATCTCCATACTGTGAGAAAGCTATAGTTAACCTGGCCATTTCATAAAACAGTCACTTGTTCATTACAAAGGTTCAGTAGGAAGTTTTTGTTTTTTCAGGTGTACATATGATTTTGAATAAAGAATGTGAATAAAACATTAATAGTGGGAGAAGGAATATAAAATTAATGTAAGTACTTAATTCAACAAGTACCTACTTTTAGGTACCCAAAAATTGCACGACTGTATGGAAAGGCCGAAATGTTTATATAAACATAAAACAATGCTATTAAACCTTTCTCCATGATATAGTAAAGTCAGATCTGTCAGAGACTGCTCAAAGGGAGCAGCAGGATTGTAACATTGTTAGTGATTGAGGAACAACTGCACGCAGCAAGGAGTTTGATATGAGCTGAACTTGCAGATCTTCAGGAATTTTTACTATATTATAAACTTAATAGTAAAAACACATTGCTTTTATTTCAAACAAGCTGGGTTTAGTCACTTTAGCGACTCATAGTTTCTGAGAAGGAAGGATTTGCTTGTTTCTGAAAGTGCCAAATCCAGTGAAACTTGCAGCGTTAACCCACAAGAAATATGGCAGCTGCAACTTTGTGGTCCAGTCAGTCTCCAGAATGTTCCAAGAAAATTGTATCCCAGTTGTTAAGTAGATACGGTATTTGGTACATACTATTTGTACTAATTTGGTATGTACTAATTTGGTACGTTTTTAGCTCTGTTAATTTTTAAATTAATTTGGTACCAACACTATAGAGATCTGTAGGACAGAAATTCTGTAGGACAGAAATTCTGTAGGACAAATGATATATTGTTCCATTAATCTGCAAAAGAAAAATACATGCACAGCTAAATACAAAAAATTTTCACCTGTGACAACTGGTATCTTCATTATGCAGAATCAGAATTTAAAAGTCAGCATTTTCACTTGATCAAAGCACTCAATTTCTAGAATTCAACAAAATCATCCACTTGTTACAGTATAGAGGTCCTACATCAGAACTAGCAACTTTGATTTGGTATCCATGACAAATAGTTAAAAGAACTTAAAGACTACAGGAAATGCACTTGTAGTGCATTTGTTTCTCTCTTCAAGGTCTGACCTTTCCGTCTTTGCATTCAAATTTGCAATACACTAAGCATTCTCAGTGCTTATACATGCCAATCAGTAACATTGCAGAGATGCTTCCAATGAAACCAGTCAAGTTTAAAGCAAACACTACAGAAATCAAGGACTGTGTCTATTTGTAAGAATCAAATTCAGTCACGTTCTGGAGAACAAAAGACAATACTTAACACTGCTACTTGGCCCTTCAGCGTTGATGACTGAAAGCCACAGCAACCTTGTAAGAACACAATTTTACCTTTTACGCTTTGGGACTTGTTAAAGTGTGAGGTTTAATGATGAAACCTGGTTCCTCTGAAGAACAATGTGGAGTCAGATGTATCCTCTTCTGCAGAAAAGTATTAAATTCTGAACTGTAAAAAAATAAAAATGGCAAATTTTATAATCAAGGAGTTTTAAAATGATCACTTTTTTAAAAAAATAAAACAGAAGTAATCATTCCAACAAGAGTAATTTATAAATACGATATTCTGCTTACTAAAAATATCCCAAGTATTTCACAATCTGAATTCACCTTGCTTTAAAGCTCTTCTTGATAAAAATGCATACTCTGAAGCAATTTCATCTCTGCTTTAAGCTATCAATTTACGCCAATCTTTAATCTTGATGTAATTTTTATTTTTGAATTTGGTATCTCCCACACCATCTTCACTTTCACTTGTGACCTTCAAAACACATCTTTATACCATTATTTCAACACCTTTTCTGCTGAAACTCTTACTTGAGCCTCCACTGGCTTTCTCAGTTTCATCTTTTCATCTCCCAGTCTCCAAAATTACCAACTCTCAGGACTCCAGAACGTGTAGAATGCTGCTGCTGGCAACTAGCAAAGTTGCCCAGCTGCATTATTGCTACTTCCTCAGATACAACCATTAACCTCTTCTTTCAACACCCACTTCAAAAAACACTTTCAAGTATGTATTCCAAACCTATTTCCCAAATGCACTTTTTCCATAAAAAAATTCAGCACCAGTATGTGATCACCAACTTCCAGTCTCTTTATACCATTACTTTTCATTTATACAGTTTCTTCCCTTGAACTATGCTATTTTCTACATTTTTAAGTTACATGAAATCAGTTTTTTCTCCTGTCTTTATCCCATTTCTCTCTGCCTGCCTTCCTGTTCTGAAAATAAAATGTATTACTTGTACCACTTCCAAAAAATTTTACAGCATATTAAATTCTAAAAAGGAGGCTGTGATCTAAAACCTAAGCTTATGCTGCTCTTAATATTCATTAATGGATTTTATGGAAAACACCAGAATTATCTCTTATTTGATTAGAAAAACTAAGTTTCTCCTTCCCCTGCATCTAACAGAGGCTCTAAGTCATTAAAATACAGATGCAAATATTAACCTAGGAAGTTAAAGCACAGCAGAACAATCTGCCAACAGCAGAAAAACAATTACAGCATGATTCAATGAAACCACTCACTCTTTTCTGGCCAAATAACCTGCTGGCCCATTGACCTACTTTTTTAGGTGCTTACAGCCTCCTCTCCTACTCTGTTTTGTTCGTTTGACAAGTGCAAACATTAATAGTGACAAAGAGTCCCATGGAAGTCTAGGATACAGAAACTGCAACATGAAACCTGTGTTTTTAAACTGCTTGGAGTTGAACAACTCTGCCAACTCTCACCCAGTTCCTAACAGTGTTCTAATGAGGAAAATTTTAGACCTCATCTCTGCAGTATGCAGAGGTGCATTTTTTTTTAAAATCACAATTAAGCACTTAAGACAAACACCACAGGACTTAAGCACAGATCCACATTTGATAGTGTCTAAAACAGAATTTAAAAAGAAAGAAGGTTTTGAGGATATTTCAAAAAGGGATTTTAAGATGAAGAGGAAAGGAATATGTTTATATCATAAATGAACATAAGCAAGCTTAAACCAAACCAAAAGGAAAGCTAATCACAGTGGAAAAGCTTTTGTAACCAAAACCACATAGATCTCTTAACTCAGTAGAAATGGCATGTGTGTGAAAGCCAGTAGAAAAGTTAAGACGCCTACACGCCAGCACTGTCAGCCACAAGTGTTCAAAGGTCATGGGGCTGTCTCCACAATTCATGAGGTTTTTCTTAATACAGTAATTTCTGTGTATGTGTCTCTAGATACTACGTCTTTTGTACATATTCAGTGCATGTTTTCAAACTTTTCTGCAATGAAGCAAGCTAGAAACTTTAAAATGTTTAAGAAAGCCAAGGTCCTCAATCAAAAATCTTAGCTGCTGCCATGGATATATAAACTATTAATACACAACATTGCTCAATCTGTAGCAAAAATCACAAAAACTAGCAACACGGCAACTTCTGTACTATGCTGACTTATCACTCAGGGAGAAGCAGTAAGTTATGGGGTGCCAAGTTATTGCTTGGCCAAAGAAACAAGGTTCTGAATAAGTCATAGGGTAAAAAGCCACAATCCCATCTAAGGTAATGGTGAAAAGTTCACCCCATCTGATAAAACATTCCAAGTTTTAGACTAAAAGAATTTCAGTAACTTCAGTCCAATTTTATCGTCAATACTGGTATGCATGTTGACAGTATTAAATCTTAGAAACAAATTCAAAGATTAAACAAACTGTGAAATTACACTATGGTCTTGCTCATGACAGATGTTCAGTCAGGGCTGGACTGAAAAACAGATGGGACAATAGTCAATGCCTTGCCTGTACTAGTTTTGTATGTAGTCAGTGACTGAAACCCTTGTATCTCCAGCACTTCACCTTAATGGTAACATTGCTAAATATTTTTGATGAAGAATCAGCATTGCCCTTATATTATAAAAAAAGATTGTTATAAAAATTTCTTGATTTTTATAAGTAATATTTTCATGACATTACAGCCCTCAGAATTCATGTGAGGTGACATGTATTATTAAGACAAATAATTTCACCCAGGAAATATCACAGGAAAAATATAGGAAACAATACAGTTTTCCAACACTACAGTTTCTTCAAACAGAAACAGATTAACTTCTTTAATACAACCTGATCTCTGTGCCATAATCCTATTTTGCCAGGGTAACAAACTAGTTATTATAATCACTGAGGATTAGCTTTAGTGAAGATCTTGTTTAAAGAATCAAAAATCACAGCACATCAGCCTGTGCTTCCACAGCACCTGATGCCCCAGTAGAGCTCTAACACTAGTTACGTACCACCGTAAGCAAGCCAAGGAGCAGAAAAATCACAGTGAGCACACAGCTGAGCCAGAACTTGACTCCCAACATAAGCACAGCACCAAAAGCCCTATTCATTACACAGATTCTGAGGATAACTATAAACCTTCTTGATACTCCCTTCCAGGAGCAAAGAAACATTTGCTTCTGGTAACTCAGATTATGAGCTTCTGGGGTTTTACTCTACTGGGACATGCCACCATAATGGGCAAGCAGAGATCCGTTCTCTTATTCCCAGAATAGCACATCACTGTCACTCATGTTTTCCATTTTGCTCTTTGCTTCATAGATTTACCCCCAGCCCAACCATTTACCTCTTTAGCTAGAGCTAGGGTAGAGGGGAGAAGGGGAAGAATTTATTTTGGTTTAGTTCCTCTCTAGTAACCACAGACTTTTGTAGACACCAAGAGGTGTTTAAACAGGTAAACCATAACCTGCTCTCTAATCAGATACAGTCTGGCCTAATAGAACAAGCTGGCAGGTTTCAAGATACTTGCTCATTTGCTTGCAATGATATACACACCAACAGACAGTAAATTAGGGTAATGACTGACTGATCCCTTCTCACAACAATCAAAGGTTGTTAAAATACTGTTTTTAAAACTGACATAGGTGTATCTCATTTTTCTACCTCAAAATAAAAAAAAAGCAAACTAAACAAAAATATCAGAAGATAGGGCCAAAAGGAATTTCAAGAAATGCTGCCCAAACTTTGCAGCCGAAAAGGTTATTTTATCAGCAGGGAATAGTCACATATTGTGATCTTTTCTCTACCATACCAACAAACCAAGTGTAATCTTGGTCTGTACTTGTGCAGAAGAGCTAACACATCCCAGAAATGTCATTTGCTGTAGATAAACACACTGTAACAGAAGGTGTACATCTTCACCTGGTTCGCAGGAAAACAGAGTAGGAGAGGGCTGCTTTTAGTGCAGGCAACCACACAATTTGATCCCAGTTGGGCTTTTAATAGGAAAATTTGTGAGTGGACACAAGTAGCCTGCTCTGGTAGAGCAGCTTGCTTAGGTCTGTTACCTTTGCAGGGAGTAGACAAGGACACATCTGTGTGCCCTATAATGAAGAAACGGCAGTAGGACAGATGACTGGTGGTGTGGGTTCCCATTATCAGAGTAACTCATCTAGTCTCAAGTCTGTTCCTGAGGGACTTTTGGGAAAGAGGATAAGCCCAAGCAGTCTATAGCAGAGACGAACTGCCCGGTAGGAGGCTTGCTGTGGTAGTGGTCAGTGATATCACAGATTTAGTTGAGTTATCACATCACTTTAAAGAGTGCATACTATTTGCCCACAAACCTATTTGGACATAGTCCAAATATACAGCAGCAGTTGGAAGAGCCTACAGACCACCCTGAGTTGGAGAAAACAAAGCAATCACAGAGGCTAAAAGAGGTTATGTTCTTAGAAATAGTTTGTCACGCAGATGTGTCCTTGTCTATCCCCTGAAAAGTAACGGACCTAAGCAAGCTGCTCTGACAAGTCTGGTGAAAAGTCACTGTAAATAATATCCTCACAGAAACATGCATGATGAGGGTTAGATGAAAATGCAATTCCCTCCTGCATTATTCATGTCTTAGCTTCTCCTACCATCAGGAGAGAACTTTCCTCTGTAATTTGGGACTGAATGCAGTTTGCAATTTCCATCTATCTCATGGTTAGAGGAAACATCCCTGCCCACCGCTCCCCTGTTCCAGATCACCTGGGCTGATCTCTGCTTGACCAGCTGTTCTGCTACCAGTCCTCCACTCTTCTTTGGAGTCCGCATCTCCTTCCCCTTCCTCTTCCTCATCATGGAGATGGGCCCACAGCTCCCTCCTTGACTTAAGCGTATGCATTGTGTTGTGTTTGCACATCTAAAATACAATTTAGCTCATGATCAAGCCTAGCTGAAAAATACACCTACTGCCCCCTTAAATGGTGCTTAACAAAAAAACTCAGTACTTCACAACGTAAGTTTTAATCAAGAGAAGCTAACCTGCTGGTGTTACAATTCAAAACTGATGTGTAACATCTGGAGACTCTGCTATTTGCTCTCACAAGAGGCATCTAAACTTGGTATATTTTACAATAAACAAAATCCCAGCTTCCTTCCTCTAGCCTCTTATATGGAACTGAGAAGTTAGGTGACAGACAGGGTTTTTTCAGAAGTTCAAAAGGAGAAAAAATACCACACAGACATGCTCAAAAGTTTAAATTCACACTGGATATCACTAATTATCCCAGAAAATTATCTGCTTCATACAAAATAATGATTTTTTTACAGAATAAAGTTACCCGGGAAAAAAAAAAATCTTCACTTGATTTCTCAATATCAACAGAAACTTAAGGAGAAAAACCTTTAAAATATGGTACCACAATATCTGTCCTGGAGTTAAAAACACTTTGAAATGATTCACCCAATTACAAATACGCATATTTATGAAACAGAGCATTAGCACTTTTAAATGTGTCGTATCAGATACAGATATTAGTTTAAATAATTTGTCTAAAATGGTTTGTCACATTTTCCTCTGAGCATAAATAATACCAAGAATACTAATAAATCTAACCAAAGAGGAAAAATTAAACACTATTCCTACACTGAAAAATATAAATGAAAATTCACTGAAAAACAAGACAGATCAAAGAGTTAAACATTATTTCTCCTCTACCCCAATAACAAGAAGGAAGAACGTCTAGATAAAGAAAGTTGTTGTGGTTTACCCCCAGCCAGTAACTAATTTTTAAAAACTGTCCTGGAGAAAATTAATTACCAAATTCAACAGACATAATTATTACACAAAGCAAGATAACACCAAGTAAATTCTTCCATTCCATACAAAATGTTTAAATTTAGAAAATGAGACTCCGCAATTGTTATTACTGCAACAAAAACAAACACTTAGCTATCCACGACAACTAGTCTTGCAGAAAAACATGAACCTGCATGTTAGGTGAGCACTTTAACTGCCAGACTTTTAGCATGCACGTGTGTGTTGCGAGGTGGGAAATGGAGCTAAAAAGCAGTTTTGAAATTCACACAAATGAATCTTTCTAAAATTCTATCCTAGACCAGAAAAATCTACCCAATGGAGATTTATTAGCTTTTATATCCAAATGAACACTTATACTTTTTTACATATTGCACTATTGCACTCTCAAATCTTCAGAAATCCAAGTCATCAACAGATGGCTAAGAGGGTCTGTGAGAAGTTATACAAGTTATTTCTGAACCCAATGCCTTTACAGTCTATTTAGGACAAATTTTAAGGAGATAGCTATGAGTCTTAAATAAGTTTTGCTTGATTTATAATCCGCCTTACCTTTTAAGGAACAACCAACAATTTCATATCAACAACTTATTACTTTAAGATACTGTTTCTTTAACTTACTATTACCTACCAGATCCAGACATCAAGAAACATTTTACCGGTTCTCAGTTATGTGCACATTAAAAAGGGGTGGAAGGGGCAGAGGGAAAGCAGCATGCCATGCCAGACAACTCAATGACGTCAAGTTGGCTTTTTTTTGTTCTTGTTGTGGGTTTTTTTGGTTTTGTTTTTTTTTAAACAGGAGACAGGGATTCACTCCTAACTCATGGACAGGGTACTCAACTAGGATGCAGGAGAAACAGTCTTAAGTACTTACTCTGAATCAGTCTGCAGGTGAAGTATTACCACACGTAAGATAGCAAGACCAATATATACATAAACCATGCAGGTAACTACATGGCTACAGATAGTAGGCACTTCACACCCTAACAGTTGTTTATATTTGTAAGCACTTTTACCAAACTTCTTGGTCAAGCTGAATCTTTTCATAATGTTACCCTTTGATCATTACTTCGAGCACTCATTTCCACACCCGTATTAAATTCCCCTCTCTTCTGCTAGCATTAGTATCTGTGATCACAGAGTCAACACAGCCTAAAACTGGTCCAGCCTAAAACTAACCCAAATATTGTTTCATCCAGCTAAATCAACTAAATTTGTTTCACCATATGGCTGCTCAAAAACTGCGTTGGCACAAGGGAAGGGGAAGCAGTGAATCACCAGGTTAGACATCTTTTGGCAATGATGCCATTTCATGCTGACCTACACCATGTGTTAAATTGTAACCAGAGAATAAAATTAGGAAAAATGAGATTCAAATTTGTGCTCAAAGAAACGAGCGTTGTAGCTACTACCTGAGAAGTCTGCTTCATATTTAATTGAAACATCTGTGCTCTCCCATGTATTGCTGCATCTCACATGGCAAACAGTGACAAATGAAATTTCTGGACAGAATGAGGTTTGTTTATATACACCGAACCAGACTCATGGATCAGCTTTGAGTATGAAAACAAATCCAGAACTCAGCCTTAGAGTCAATGGGAAACTCAAGCAAAATGTAAAGCACTGGAGTATATACACCTGACATGTTGCTAAGTAGTTATCAACCTATCTATCAAATAATATGTTAATTAGCATGAACTGTGACTGGTTTAAGATGATCCTCAGTACAGATACTTCTGGGGTATTCACCTAAATGAATATGAAACTAAGACAATTTAATGAAAGAATGATTTATATGAGCAGCAGTAGCTATTTGTAACTCTTAGAATTGTACAAGTGTACCAAATGGACACATAAAAAAAGATTAGGATGGTTGCTAACAGCAACACACAAGAACAAGTGACAGGTGTTTCAGAAAGCTAATATTTAGTCTGAAACTTAATTATCCATCTCATGCAGAAATGCAAACATGCACATAAAACACTTTAAAAATATTTAGTGATGGACATATTTTTTTTTCCAAGTTTGTTGCACAATCCTTCATTTGTGCAGCTGTGGAAGTGCTTCTGATGTTTAAGACTTCCCAGCGCGGGTGACTCATACACAACTAAATTATTCTGCAAAGCTTTTGTGAAGAGTGGACTGCCTGAAGAACAGAGTAGGCAATGCACTTCACTGGAAGGTGTCTTCAAAAAGAAGGAAGTGAGACTTTACATTCTTGTTTCCATAAAATGAGAGAGTAGGAACATTTTAAGCTCCACACTGAAGCACAGTCCAAGTTAAAAATTATCAAACAAGCAGTTCCTCCTCCCTCCCACCCCCTTCCCCTACAAGTCCTGCACATCATCCTGGAGACCAGAAGGTGATAAGAAAAGGAAAAAAAAAAAAAAAAAAAAAAAAAGGTGGTAAAAAACAGAACAAAACAAAGTAAGGGAAACACTTCAGTGTTTTCAAAAAGGATGTGGCAAAATACACTACTTATGAACATAACAGTAAGCATGCTAATAAGATGAACAAGATTTAACAAAAGTAAAGACTTACTTTTCTAAAATTCTGGTGTCTGCCAGTGGATCCTTCACTTTTTGCCCCCAATAAAACTACCTGTTATAGAAAGAGCAAGTTTATACATTAAATAAAAACTCAACACTACAGTTACAGGCACTGCACTACTCCTTAATTTCATTAAACAAAACACTAGAGTTACTCTTTTGTCAGAACTTTCAATATTACAATCCAGGCTCAACTGGAATTACAGGGATTGCAAAACCTAGAGATACAGAACAAGTCCTTCATACTGCATAGGCAAGAAGTGCCTTGACAGTAAAGGGAAAAAACAAAACAAAATAAAAAAGTTTTGCAATTGGTGCAGAGAGGAAGCATCTTAACTGTTGTGTTGGCTAAAGAATGGACAAAACCAAGGCAGAAAGCTTTTACTTTTCTTGTCTCTGGAAACTCTTTGCAAAACACTTTGTAATCACTTTGGGGATAGATGTTAAGCATCTTTTCGCCACTCTGCTATAAGCAAGATTCAAAGGGAAACGGAACATCAGCCAACATTTAGTCAATAATTGAACTTGCTCAGGCAGGAAAGATGGTGCACTATTTTAATAAAAGGAATAGTATTGCATGAACTATGTAGAAGCAGCAATAGAAAAAAGCATATAAAGTCAACTCTAAAATTAATTTAATTTTACTGTAATCATTCTGCATGTATGTTCTTACATATACAGAACTAAAAATGGAAGAACATCTTTACTTAAGTACACAAATATTAGAGCAGTGAACACAACTGAATTTCTGAATGTTCAGTAAACACTGCTCAAAGGAAAATTATAGTTTGAAGTAGCAGTGTAACATATGACCAACTGTTTTTCAGCATTCTGTGTTTCTAAAACATTATCAATTTATGTAGATATCAAATTTACTCAAATTCTTTCTTCATTCTTCTGAGCAGCAGCAGCATGCACTCCTCTGTGGCTTGCTACTGACATGAGCAGAAACTTTCAGAGCTTGTGCTGACTAAGCGAGTCCAGAAAACCTACTGAATTCACCATCTGAGCGTCACCAGAGAAGCAGTGAAATCAGACCAGCAGATTTCTTGTTCCCATAGATCAGCAGGATCTTCAAAATGTTAGGCCCAGTCAATTTAATTGTAAATTAAGTTGATTAATTATGATCATAATATTACTCTTCAAGCATTGGGAATTTTTTTAAATGAAGGCTTTCTGGACCTTGCAGACTAATTCAACACTCAGCAAAAATTGTCAATTATTTCTCATTCCCACAGCTCTTTCAAAAATATTTTAAGACCATGATATTGACTGAAAGACATAAAACATACTATAAGTGAGGAATTTCTAAGCCAAGTTTTTTTAAGCTTTGCTGCTACCATGTTTGAGATAAGAATTTTCAAGATTAGGTTATGGGGAAAAAAAAAAAGGTCACAAATTCAGCTCCTTTTTGTATTTTTTGAAGTTCAGATTCTGTCCTGATACTTTCATACAAACTTTAAAAAGTTTCCAATGAGTCCCCGAAGTTATTGACATGAGAACTATTAGTCCCTTTTACCATCTACAATACTAACACAAAACCATATCAGCTACTTGGGACCATACTCACTACATTTACACGCCTATAAACTTTTTTCCTCAGCTTTTTTCTTTTTCTCTTTTACCACTTCGCAAGCTTTTCTTTCCCAGAACGATCAGACCACACTATTTCTATCTACCAAAACAAATGTCTCGGTATGCTTACTTCTTGCCCCCCAAAGCCTTCTCTGCACTCTCAAGTTCTCAACACCTCCTAAATTAGTACCACCATATTTTATTTGCAAACATTTAGAACCTTCCCTTCCAGGTTATTACTGAAGATGCTAAAATTAGCACTGCTTAAAAGACTACCATCTCAACTAGCAAGTAGGACCTAGTTAAAAATCAAATTGCACTAGATGTATTTTGCAATTAATATTTTAAATCAAAGCAAATGTAGTTATCCACCCCTTACAGGCCCTCTTCCCACTTTATTAGCAGAACCTGACTTAGATCATCCAACACTTAAGTCCTGAAAAGTAACACTAAGAAAGTATTTATAAAGGCATTATCGCTATTCCAATTTTAATATATTAATATATCAGCTTTTAAAAAGTAAAACTATAATCAGGTTTTATTTTCTATGGCTCAGAACATTGTGAATATGGTTTCAGTGACCTAGGATCTTGCTTATTTAATACTGGTATGGAGAAAGCAGATTCCAAAAGCTATCGATATTCACAGGAAATCCTGAAACTAATATAAATGATATGTTGAGGCCACATGCTAACAAACTAATGAAAACAGCTACATTGTATTTAAGGCTGGAAACAGTTTAGTTATGCCTAATGCACTAAAAAATATGCAAATAGAGTGAGAATGAAATCTACACTTCAGCATAACAGTACAATATTTGTAAGACATGATTACTTAACATAATGAGGATTCTTCCTAACTTACTGGTTTACAATTCTCACACTTTGACTCTCAACATTTTTATTCATTTTAAATTGAGACTTGTACCTGTTTCAATGAGGCCTCCTCCCAAAGCTGCTATACGAAGCAGCTAAGTACTACATTTTGATTTTTACTTAATACATTGGTTTTTTGCTAGCTCAAGTGCTACATATACACGTGGCAGTAATAATCACTCCTTTAGAAAGGATTATACAAGTTCAATGGAGAGATGCTTAAGCTTAGGAGAACAAAATATGCTAACTTTTATAACATGTTTATGCTAGTTACAACATGAGGGAATAGACTGAATAAAAACAATTAAAATAACACTGCAAATAACTTAGTTTGAAAAAAATCACTGCCTTTAATAAAAAAAAAAGTCCAAAATGCTGCTGATACTTGTGCTGCTACAAGCTTAGATATATTTTTTTAATTATTATATTAAAGGGCTGTTGTTTTAAATGTCCCTATCAACAGAAGTCTTATTTGAATCTTGGAAATTTTCCAGAAAAAAATGCTGAAAGCTAAGGCCTAGATTCTGCAAAGATCTAATAAACAAGAAATATAACTGAGTTTAGTTCTAATCATTGCCTTACACACGTGGGATATCACCCTAGCAGTAAGTGTGCCAAATTCTTGGGAATCTCTGAACCAAAAATTACATGTGGCAGATGGGGAGAAGTCTTACAACTGTTACTTCAAGATAAAACGAGTACTTAAATTTTCAAAACCTTAACAACTGCCACCTACAACCTCAAATTGAGGAATTTAGTCCGGGGGGGGGAAGTCTGTCTTGATTCACGACACCTCAATGCACAGAAGGATCACAAGATCTTCCAACACCTGTAAAGACCATCTCTTTTTCATTTTTTTGTCTTGCTCCTACTTAATGACTACAATAAAACACTAGACTTGGTTTTTTTCAGTGCAGATGAACAGCTGAAGCAAAACACATGGGGTGGCAAGTATACAAATTTTAAAATTCTGTATAAAAATTATGAAGATTCCTATTTGTAACACTTTAAAATATAAGCAGGGAATAAAAACCAGACTAAACAATCAAAATTTCAGAAGGCAGTTATGATTTAGCCATTTGATTTACTATGACTTGTAGTATTTATCTGTTTCCTCAACAGTCTGTATTAACAAAAGTTGCAAAGGACATTCATGGCACTTTGAAAGTTGTAAATATTAGCATCAATACTTATGTACAAATCCAGTTATGTCACAGATGTTCATTGCCCTCATCTACTGACCTATAAGCAAAGTGAACAATTTTGGCTATGTCTCCATTAACAAGTAAACTGGAGCAGCAGAAATGGATCAGCAGATCAAAGCAGATGGTGCACTCCTATGCTAGCTGTTCAAGAGGGTTTATTTTGGATTAGATTTCACCTGGTATGCAGAGCAAACATCACCATCACAGAGGCCATTCAAAGTTTTCCAAGGATTTAATAACTGATTCAGACTTGTATGTCCCCTGCAAAGACAGAAGAGCACTTTGCACCTGTAGCAGAATTTAAACACTAGTTTTCTGGGAAAGGAATGTTGCTCGAACACTGTGAGCAAGTATGGGGTAAGGGGAGATAACTGAGAGATTTTCTCTAAAACAGTATTAACGATCCAAATCAAAACGGTAATGCATACACTTGAATTCTATCCTACCTTTCCAAACCAGACTAACCAAAGCAGGTGTCATCTCACAAAGCAGAATACTTGAGGGTACTGAATTACTCTAGAAAAATTCTGTAAGCTTTCATTCTTATCTCCTTATCACAACAAATAAATAAAAATCATAGTACATGGCAATCTACTGGCTACCACAAGAGGAATTTATTTCCCCTATTGCAGAATTCAGCAGAAGACATGAAACTGAATATCCCTATCACTTTGGCTTCATTTCTCTTTGCTTTGTTTCTTCACTCCATCTTTCATGTCCTTTTTTCCCTTTAAATATTTTATTTCTTTTCTTGTTTCCCTCTTGTTTCAGATTTTTCTCTCATTTATTTATTTCCTCCCATTACCTATGCCATTAAATATAGCAAGAAAAAACTGAAGATTCTGGCATCTCTGAACTTTCAGACAGAGCTGTCAGTGTTGTTTTTTTTTATTTGGAAATTCAGATGGTGTAGGCTGAGACAGCCATGTAAGCACTACCACAACTCAAACAAAATTTAGAAGGGCTAAAGTGAACATGTGTTTGCTTCAATCATTCAAACTGATCTCTAAATCCAGTGCTATGCAACTGTGTGAATTGAGAAAAAACAGGTTAATGACACGGGAATATTAGTCTACTGTAAGACTGAAATTAACCTGGTTCTAGATATCATCTCAGAGAACAGCCACAGCAACACCATGACAGAAACGTTAAGGGTCACTGATCAAGCAACTTATGATATGGAAGAATTTCATTACAGAAATGCTAGATAAAATTGTATTTGGCATATACACAGCTTTTTACCTTAGGAGTAAAGCCAGGAATATATTGCTTAATCTTTGCCTTTTTTTTTTTTTTCCCCTTTCTGAGCTATGTCATTTGTTTATATAATAATTTAATCTTCTAGATTTTAGGTTAAATGCCAGAGTTTCTCTTAGCGGTCTAAGTTGTAAACAGGATTTTGTCGCACACGATTAACTCATTAGTTGCTTAGAATAAGCAAAATATTCAGAGACTCACCTAGTTTCACTGTCATTCAATATACAGCATCCAAGTAATTTTCCAGAAGAGATTTACAAATGAAAAAATGGGATTCACTCTGCATTTGCTAAAATCCAGATGAAAAGAAAATCAGATTTCTTTAAATAATTCCTAAAGAAAAAATGTCTTTTAAGAAAAACAAAAAACAAACCACAAAACAACATATACAAACTTTCACATGTATATAAATTGAAAATTTTAAGGATAACAATAATCATTTTCCTTTCAGGAGCTTCCTTCTGTGTGGACCTGGGCTTCAAAGCAAAACGCAGAGTTTGTAA
This sequence comes from Balearica regulorum gibbericeps, assembly GCF_011004875.1. Lineage (NCBI taxonomy): Eukaryota > Metazoa > Chordata > Aves > Gruiformes > Gruidae > Balearica > Balearica regulorum. The sequence goes on along the minus strand of NC_046187.1, from coordinate 51,856,956 downwards.
GTAATTCTGGTTTTAATAACAACAACAAAAAAAAATCAGCAGCAATTTTCATCAACATTAAATATAATTTATACCATTGATTTTTTTAAACCCTATTAAGCAATTACAGAGTTTTAGTATGAATTCAATACTACATTTTTAATCCATAAAAATCTAAGAAACAATAAATCATTCCATTTACTCCTATAATGAACACAAGCTCCATCTTCCTGTAACTCATGAACACCAGAGGCTCTTGGGTCACTTCAACACAAAAAACCCCAAAATATTTGAAAACAAAGTTCAGTGTAGTTCTATAATAAACAAAAGGGAGGGGTGGCAATGTTAAGATCATCCTCTACACTATACATTCTAGTTTCAACAAAAGGAAGTGGAACTAGAAGTCTCCAGCCTGTCTTGTAAGTCTGTATTTATTTGTTTCATAACATGAATCTTTAGATAAACACGGTGGTGATTTCTCCCACATAGCACCTCTCCCTCCTCTCTGCCTGGCCTAGGGCATACCTTTGCTTTGGTCAGCAACTCCACTACTTTGTTTCATTAAGTCAACTCCTCTGATCCAAATGTAAAACCTAGGATAATCCCTTAGCTTGCTCAGAAACAGTATCTTTTTTCCCTTAAATCTCAGGAACCAAGAGACCTTTTTCAGATCATTAGTTATCTATACCTTTGTCCTGGTTTCAGCTGAGATAAAGTTAATTTTCTTTCTAGTGGCCAGTATAGTGCTGTGTTTTGGATTTAGTATGAGAATAATATTGATAACACACTGATGTTTTTAGTTGTTGCTGGGTAGTTGTAGTGTTTACACTAAGTCAAGGACTTTTCACCTTCTTACGCCCTGCCAGGTGCACAAGAAGCTAGGAGAGCAGCTGACCCTAACTGGCCAAAGGGATATTCCCTACCATATGCCATCACACTCAGTTTATCACTGGGAAAGCTAGCTGGGAGGTGGGATCGCTGCTTGGAAACAGACTGGGCATCAGGTTGGTTTTTTCCACGTGCAGTAAGCAATTGCATTTGTGTATCACTTGTTTTATATTCAATATTATTATTATTCTCTTCCTTTGTTATCCTATTAAACTGTCTTTATCCTAACCCACGAGCTTTACGTTTTTCCTCAGATTCTCCTCCCCATCCGTGGAGTGAGTGAGCAGCTGCGTAGTGCTTAGCTACCAGCTGGGGTTACATCAGACTGTAATTTGGAATAGGCATCCTCCAAAAACCCACAATGCCTAAGAAAGCCTGTGTTTCCTTTTTGATAGTCAGTGGAGACATAGCTGCTATTTTGTTGATCATATCCAGTGGGATCTGTCAACAACCATCATACCATTTTATTCCTAAAAACTGGATCTCCTATGCAGGTCCCTTGACATTACTTCATTTTATGGCAAAACAAGCTTTCAGAAGGATTTGGATTACTTTCTTCCCTTTTTCAGAAACTTCTTCTGCTGTGTTGCCCCATACAATGATATTGTCAATGTACTGCAGGAGCTCCAGGGCTTCACCCTGTTCCAGTGCACTCTGGATCAGTCCATGGCAAATGGTGGGGCTGTGTTTCCACCCCGGGGTACTCAATTCCAGGTGTACTGGATGCCCCCCAAGTGAAAGCAAACTGTGGCCTGTGCTCTGCCGCCAAAGGGATCGAGAGCCACTTGGCTGCCTTTGACTCCAGTTCATATTGAAGTTCCAGCATGTCCAGCATGGCAGCATTCAGTGGCGACGTGACTTTGTTCAGGCCACGATAGTCTGCTGTCAGTCTCCACTGTCCATTGGACTTCCACACTGGCCACAGGGGACTGCCAAAGGGTGAGTGAGTCTTGCTTATCACTCCTCGGCTCTCCAGTTGACGAATCAGCTTATGGATGGGAATCAGGGAGCCTTGGTGCAATATTGCTGCCAGTGCACTGCTGTGCACTGCAACTGACACCTGTTGTTCTTTGACCCTCAGCAACCTCACAACAGAAGGGTCCTTCAAGAGACCAGGCAAAGCAGACAACGGTTCAAATTTCCTCCATCTCCAAAACAGCTATGCCAAAAGGACCTTTTGGGTCCTTGAAATACCTTCTCCTGAGGCAGTGTATGCCCAGGATGCATGGGGCGGAGCCTCTGGGCCAGTCACAATGGGGTGCTTTTCCCAGTCATTCCCATTCAGGCTCACTTCAGCCTCCAGTACAGTTACCTGTTGGGATCCCCGTCACTCCAGAAACAGAGATGGGTTCTGCCCCTTCATGGCTTGATGGCATTAGGGTACACTGTGCACCAGTGTCCACTAGAGCCTTAGACTCTTGTGGATCTAACGTGCCAGGCCAATAAACCCGATTGTCCCTCTCCTCCACTTGGCTGGAGGCAGGGCCCCTCTAATCCTGCTTATCATATTCATTACTCACTTCTTGCAAAAGTGGCTTAGAAGTCCCTTCAAGAGGATCATATTTACGATCAGGCTTTCTGCTCACTCTGGAGAACTGCCTGCTGGAAACTGGAGGGGCATTTTTCCTGGAAGAATCCCCTTTTATGACTGTTTTGCCTTGCAACTCATGTACTCGTGCCTGTAAGACTGAGGTAGGTTTTCCATCCCATCTCCTCATGTCCTCTGCGTGGTCACGCAGGTAAAACCACAGGGTGCCTCGTGGTGTGTACCCTCTATATCTTCTCTCTTGAGCAGAGGAACACTTACTCCTAATAACCGAGATACTAGTCCATGCAGGTGGGGAATAGGACATACTCTCTTCAAGTTGCTGTACCTTCCAGGACAGTTTCTCCACAGCTGAGACAAGAGAGGAAGAGAGATTTTCTTCATACTGCTGGAGTCAGCCAACTACTTCATCCACCATTGGTGCCTCTTTGCCTTTCCAGTCCATCACTGCCAATGAGTTGGTGTACGACGATGGTGTGCTCCATACAAACTTCCATCACACGGATTGGGTACCCTGGACTTCATCTGGATCTGTGTGTAACTGTGCATTGTCTGGGTCATAATAAATCATCTCCACAGCTAATTCCCTCAGGTACTGGATACCTCTCTCCATGGTGGTCCACTTTGCCTGGATGACATGCAACATCTTCACTGAAGGGATACCTTTCCCTCACGCCTGACAGAAGTCACCTCCAGAGGCTGAGGGCTTGTGTCTTTTTCCCAATTGCCTTGTCAATGCCCCCTTCCCTAGACAGGGATCCCAGCTGCTTGGCCTCCTTACTCTCTAATTCCAGCCTACTGGCCCCATTATCCCAGCATCGGAGCAGCCAGGTAATGATGTGCTCACCTGGATGGCAGCTGAAATCTTTTCTCATATCTCGCAGCTCACTTGGGGACAGGAATCGAGTGATGTTTTCTGGTTCTGCCTCTTCCTCCTGTTCTTGTGATTGTCCTGGTTTATCGCCATCCCTTACTAAGGAAACTGACTTTTTTGTGTATTTCTTCATGTGTATAGGGGTGACTTATAGGTTGGGTTTTTGGTTCAGCTGCAGTGCCTGTCACTGGGGTTGGAATAGCCACAGTGCCTGTCCGTCTGTTTTCCCCCTCTCCCGCCTGATGGCGCTGCCTTCTATCGAGCAGACTTTGGTAGATACTAGCCAGGGCCCAGCACAGTGTTGTCAGTTGTGCCTCTTCGGAATAGCCACAGCATTTGCCTTTCAAATAGTCTATCGTTTTATCAGGGTCCTGTAGTTGTTTGGGAGTGAAGTTCCAAACCACTGGGAGCGAGAAGTTCTCTAGATACCTGCCCGTATTCTCCCACATGCCATGCCACCCCTGACTATCCAGCCTCAGGGCAGATCTCTGAGTGGTATTCTTAAAATATTTTTTTTATAACCCTAAACAAGACCTGGAACACATTCAGGAGACATAGCAACAGGAGCATGCTGGCTTGAACATCCCAAGCGTATTCAACATTCTCAAAAGCTGTTGTAACTAGCCTGAAGGAAAAAGGGAAGGTGAAAGAGCAGGAGAAAAAAAAGTATCATTCCCCCCCCTCCATCCCCGTCTTCCCCATAGACTGGGTGCAATTATTAGTAAATTCTGAGAGATGTCATCTGAGGTATGGACATGAAAACAATGCCACACACAAATACCAACTTAACCTCATGGTCAGTGATGTTATCATAAGTTGATATTACATGGTACAACAAAATGAGAATCCTGACCCCTCTCCCAGAGGTGATGAACAGCACCGCAGGGAATACATACAGCAAGTAAGGATTTACATAACACAGCCATGTGAACAAACAAAACACCATTGTGACCAGGAACTAGTCACCTAATATAATAAATGCTTATAACAATTTACTTTAACACGCTCTGGTCAGATGTGTCATTATCTCAACCCTTCAGGCTCCCTATTGGGTGTCAAAAAAGGACTGTCATGGTTAAGCCCCAGTTGGCAGCTGAGCACCATGCGGTCGCTCGCTCACTCCTCACCAGTGGGATGGGGAGAGGAATCGGGGGAAAAAAAAAAAGGTTAAAAAAAAAGGTAAAACTCGTGGCCTGTGATAAGGACAGTTTACTGGGACAGCAGAGGGAGAGGGAAATTACAACGATACTTACAACAGAATATAAAAAACGGATGACACACAATGCAATTTGCTCACCTGACCCAATGCCCAGCCTGTCCCTGAGCAGCAGCTCCTCTTCCCTGGCCACCTCCCCCCCCCGATATGCTGAGCATGACGTCATGGTATGGAATATCCCTTTGGCTAGTTTGGGTCAGCTGTCCTGGCTGTGTTCCCTCCCAACTTGTTGTGAAAATTAACTCTACCTCAGCCAAAAACCAGAACAAACCATGACAACTCTATTGAATTTTGAGTTGAAATTTTTCTTCACTGTGATAGGCAGAGCAGCCCCAATAATTATGACCAAGATAACTAACTGCCCTATGATACTACATTTCCCGTTCAATGTGGATGGGCTCTGATTGTGCTACTGCTACTCCTTATTCATTGCACTTCTACAGCAGGTGTATAAAAACAAATTCGAGTATGAGAGCAGTTTGACTTCCCTGTTTTCCTGAGTAAACATGTTTTTGCACAAGTAGTGACATGGGCATGTTTCCAGAGAGGCACAAAGGCACTACTGCAAGCACTCACACATGCACACAAGTCAGTGAGAGAGAGTACAACAACTTTCAAATCTCTCTTCTATTTCCACAAATCAGTGTCAAAAATATTTTCTCTATATTTATTTGCTCTTCAAGCTTCTATGAAAAATACTAAGAAAATATGTATAAAAAGATGTTTTTATACAAGTAAATACAAAAGTTCTGTAACTTAAGAACAGTTTTAAACTGAGGTTTTTTAACTTGTGCTGAAAATCCTCTGAGGAAGAAGCATACATAAAAGGACTAACAAAACTGTAAAGGTGAAGGAAAAGAGCCCACGGAGAGACAAACAGTAAACGAATCTGAAGTACACCCCGGAAAATGCAAATTCTTAATAAAACAAAGCAGGTCCTCATGGTCCAAAAAGGTTACTTGAAAAGCAACAAAGATGCACAGCATGCATAAGTTTTTAGGATGCTCAAAAATAAGTCTTTCAGAACTTTTAACCACAGTATGCATTGTTCAGAACAATTTATTGTATTATGATCTGTTCTGAACACAAGAGAACCAATAAAGAAGAAAAATCAAAGAATATAGAAAAGTTTAATCAAAAATGCACAAGTTATGGAAATATACTACTGAATTAGCATTTGAAGGACAGAATCAACAGTAGATGTTAAGGGGTTAAGGAAAAGCAAAAGAAGCGCAGAAGAAAGTCTCCTTACTCAGTGTTTGTACCTGACATTACAACAGAGTGGAGATTAGGCCTGTTTACTTCTCACAGTCCAGCTAGAACATGCTCAGTAGCTCTGGTTATGACTAAAAGGATTTGGAATATATCTACCTCATCTGATTTGGACAGATGAAATGGATTTAGGCAAATCATTGAACTGGTATAAACCGTATTTTCAGAAATCTATCATGCCGCCTAACGTAAGAGTTTGGGATGGCACACACACAAAAAAAAATAGTCTGATACTGCAGCATAACAGTTTAAGTTTTCTCCTAAAACCTTGAACACTTGCTGTAACATACGCAGGTGCTTTATCTTTCCAGTGGCAAGAATTTCATTGCCTGTTGAATCAAGAAAACAGTATGTTCCTCCCTCTCCTCCCATTCTCAGACACAGGCTGACTTTTGGTAAAGTTTTAGCTAAAGCAGATATATAATGCAAAGAATTACTGCTCAATTATAAGCAACTGCTAAATTATAAGCAACTAAACCCACGGTCTTAGAACAGAAAGTGTCAAGCACCATTAACTGCAGGCACTGCTACCTGTAAATCCATTCACGACCAAACTTCATGCATGACCAAACATCTCCAATGCATGATAAGCCATTAGGAATACAGGAAGGCTTTCTGCTAGCAAGACAAAATAATCCAGTTTCAACAAGATTGGCACAATGTCTGATCTACCTAAAGATATCCGTTTCTTGTGGGTTTTTTTGATTGGGTCAAAAAAACAACAGAACATCTGAAAAAGTTTAACAATAATATCTACTCAGAAAAATCATATAAACACATACGTGAAGGCTACAGGGGCCATGGCTGTGATCCTCATGATACATCAAATCAAAATCCCTTTGTCACTCATAAGACAAACCTTAAACAAACTACTGTCTGTTGTGTGTTTCTCTTCGCATGACCACGGATGTACAAAGCAATCAGTAACCTTACTGCACGATAAGACAAATCTTGCAAAGATGAAAATCTGCACCTCCTGGCCCATCTTCAGCTGGATAGTACACAATGTTCAATCCAGGAAGTGGGGAGATGCAACCTTTTCATAAATGACATGACATGTGAGCAGAGATATTGCTACTTGAACCTATTAAGATGCATTCTTTTGCTTTCTATATATTCTTACATTAATGGCGTATTAAGCCAGTCTTTAACAAGAGCATCTGTGAGAGAAAAAAAAAAACAACAAAACACCACCCAAAAAAGCTGCGAGCACAGCAATACATATGCTCATTCACTGCAATGCATCCTTTTGGTCTCCAGAAACCACATGGCCACATTAGCACACTTCATTGCTGAGGACAGTGCCATCATGAGGGGGTTTTTTTGGGGTGGGTTTTTTTTTCCCTTCTAGTTTCCAAGGCAGGTGAGGTACAGTTAGTTCAATTGTTTCATTCCATGCTCCAGCATACAGCTTATTAAAAGCTTATTAAAAGCTTATTTGAAGTTTATTCTTGCCCCCACACAACATTAATTTCAATCTCAAATTGAAGTGGAATGTCTACCTTGCCTGAGGTTGAAAAACAGATCCTTCTGTTTAAAGCATTACTGTTCTAGTAGCAATAAAATCTACATACTTACTTAAACTACCTAGAAATGCATTGTGCCTTGTAGAGTGGGTGGATAGCATTAGTAGTCCAAATGTGATGTCATCTGAGCAAAAGTCTTCTTTGGCACAGTCTTCTGAAAAACAACAACAACAAAAAAACCCCACAGTTTTATACAGATGTATACATTCAAAACAACTTTTAGAGGTGAGTCCTTGATTGCTGCTCTCTGGTTTCTCTCCTGCCATTTTAGTCACTTTATTTCCATTCCTAAACTGTCCACAATTTTACGTTCCAATTCCTCTATTCAACATAATGAAGTAAATACACATGAAGGAGAACTTCAAAATTGCATACCACCTTTTACGTAGCTCTGGCACTGCCTGAAATCTAAATCTGCGAGACAAATAGAACAGAAAGAAAATACATCAATACAATCTTAACTGTGTTTGTGTAATATGGTTCAAACAGGACATGTGATCTACTTCAGAACACAGTTTAAAACTCTCAGAGAACATAGCACACAACAGCACAAGAAAGACTCAAACATCTTCCCCTCACTAATGAAAAATTAATTTCAGTAAGCTGTACTAAGCAGAAGTTAACTGTACAAATAGATACTTCTACAGACAAACACGCTACTTATTCCACAAAGAAATTGCTCCCTGTCTACTACAGATCACAAATTCTGTATTCCTACATACAGTGCTGTGTTTTAAATACACATGCACCAGTTTGGTAATATAATCTTACTGCTGACAAGTCTGCTGGGAAAACTACTGCTAGTTATCCCTACTGCTATTTTCCATTCAGCACTCCCACGTGGCAAAGTGTATCTTTTAAGGTATATATAAATCTATTTCATTCCACCATATACAAGGATAGGCAGATTTCCTTTGACATAAGGTAACAAAAAAAAAAAAGGAACCTCAAAACCCCTGTTCTTTACCACTTTGTCCTCCAGTACATACAACACAGAAAGAAGCAGCTAGGGAAGAAGAATTCCAATGTTTGAAGAAGGTCTACTGGACAAGCCTAATGGGATAAGAAAGGAAGACCATTATAGTCTACTTACCTACTTTTCTACACAGTAAAATGAAATACTCTAATGTGAAAAATCAACATTTTTAATCAAATACCAGTATATAGATAAGAAATTGCAAACTATATGGGGCAGGAAAAGTGTCTAGGCGCCATCTTAAAAAACAATCTATACAAGTTTGAGAGACTGTTTTTCATTTCTTATGCCAGCAATACAAAGATTAACATAACACAATATAAATCAACAGTAAATTTCATTGTCCATATAAAGGTAGTACCAGTTTAAAATAATTTTGAAAAGCAATTTCCATTATTTTAATAAAAAATTTTGTGATCCTTCTGACTTAGATAAAGCGGTAGCACCTCCATTACTTTTGATGTTAGAGGCTTCTATAGCCCCACCTCAATTGTGCTGAAACTCATAAGATGTCCTCCAGTTTATACAAAAACTGGGTGTAACAGGAGGTAGTGATAGAGCAACACGAATGCCTGGGATTGAATTTTCAGGCACAGTTGCCTATTGTTTTGCTACTCACTTTAAAAGCAAGTTAAATTGAAAGCTAAATTTCTTAAGGGGTTAAAAAAAATTCTTAGTACTAGAATTTTTGTCCTGACTTTCCTGCCAAACTGATCAAACTAGCACGTTCTTAAATTTTTTTCCTTTTTTTTTTTCTTCATAAAAGCCAAACCCATCAACCCATCAAACCCATCTATGTTTCTACATATCTTTTTCCTGCCCCATTTCCTAACACCTTCTAGTTACTCTCCATCTTGATTCAGACTACTCTTCTGATTTTATTATGCTTTCCAGATCCTGCAAAATAACACACCTTCCCTCTTTTCCTTCAAATCCCTATACTATTTGGACTTGCTTTAGCTTCTCATCTTCCTCCTTGCAGATCTACCTTATTCTGTTCTTAGAAATGACAACTTGTTTAATTCACTCACTATGACTCATTTATTCATTTGAATCCTTGTCCCCCTTTCTGAGGTCATTCTCCTCATTTTCTATGTCAGTGAAATTCAGATCACAGGCTCTTCAGCGCTGGAACTGTATCTTATTATCTATGAAATATCATGCAAAGCTTTAGTGCAGCACAAAATGTTTAACTAATGCTTCTGAGCTAAAAAAAAAACAATTTGAAAAAACTGAAGTACAGTATTTTAACAACAAAAACATTTTCAGAAAACATATTTTAAGCAAAATTGCTGAGATGTTAAGAGTTATCATAAGTTCCAATCATTGTTGAGAGTTATCATAAGTTCCAAACTCATCTTCAACCACGCAACTGCTAGTAGTAGTTTGATTACATATAATGAATGTTGCTGCTGTGGATGGCAAGAAAAACTTTATTAAATCACATTACCACATTAAAATTGACAGCGAGGAAAGTGTGTGTGAGAATCTGCATTCCTATTCTGACAGTTCTTGGAAGCTGTGATTCATGCTGCTACTTGCTTTTCTACTCACAGTCAGAGGAAAATCCAGTTTCCTTTAGCATATTTGTTGTTACTATGAAAACTACTTTAAAAAAAGGACAAGTCAAAGTCACCTATTTTGCCGTTCATTGTGGTATTTTAAAACTGAAGTATTTTAATACTTGAAATTAATAAATTAAAATTTGTGAATACTATAAATTTTGTGAAATTATATTGTTTACTGAAGGCTTAAAAAGTATATTTGACATTATTGAGCAGGGAATTCCCTACAAATGAAAGTAGCAAGCTAATAGTTTTCTTCACTTTCACCATTATTAAGTCTATGAGAAGTTTCTCTAAGCCTATCAGCAGGACATACTACAATTCTCCACTGTAACTTGATAAAATCTTAGAAGGTAAATTTCAGTCTGCTGTTTATAATAATTAACAGGTAATGCTAATATAGGCAAGTCAGGAAAGAACCAGAGAAATGTTTTAGACAGAAGTCCAGCTCCTTCTGCTTTCCAACTAATCACTCCATGTTACAAGACAGAGGAGTGGGCTTACAGGAAATCCCATTTGGGAGGTACTATCTTTTCTTCTTATGCTGAAAGAAAAATCTTATTCTTTGGCTATTAATGGACATATTTCATACAGTAACTGGTATAAAGAGAAATCCTTAGGCATCCCCCTTTCAATTTTATCTCTCCACTATTAAAAGTGCTTATTCACTATGGCCTTTAAATTTCCTAAGCTCAAGTTACACTTTCTTTTCCTCTGTACTACTTCTGAAAGAGAGGTTGGAGTTCTAGTCTTTTTAAAGAAATACACCAAACCCATTTTCTTCCCCAAAACAATGGGAAAATACAAATTTAATCACAGCTTAAAGCTATTCCTTTAATTTCAGAAGGATTTATTTTACATACTAAACCAAACTAAGAGTCAGGCAGCCCTGCAGTGAGTGAAACATATTATCATCTAATTCTGATCAGGACAATAATTCCCTAGTTCACGGTCAAAATATCTTTTACCAGCTTATCATTCTTCAATAGCCAGTAAAGCACCGTTCTGATAGCTCTACTCTCCCCCATGAGAAGCCAGCTTCCCCTCCCGTCACCCATCTGACACACCACGATATTCTCAGTCCCCATCCCCTTCCAAAACAGCCCAATATTCTGCCTGCCTCCTCAAGCCCCGTTGGCACATTCAACCATCTCCTGTTCTATCCAACACAGACCTAGCGCGTCCTGAAAAAAACAGGTCAGTGCCAAACTCACGCTGCATTGTCCCTCTCAAGAGAGGCCAGTGACACGTTTCTCTCTACTCAGTTTGCCTATTTTTCCCAAAACCTGTAGCAACACTACAGTCTTTGAGACTTCTATCCCTTGTACAAACACGGTTGCAATTGGTCAATGATTTCAAAAGCTCCTGGTGAATATGTAAGGAAAGAATGAGAGAAAACAAGGAAAAAGCATAAATCACGCTTTTGTAGGAAATCAGGTTTAAAAAAAAAAAAAAGCAACTCCCTACAGCTTTTAATGGAGAAAATTTCTTGGTTGTTTACTGAGCCAAGGGAAATAAGCAGATTTTGGCAAAACATTTTCTGGTATCTCTGACTTTTCGCAACTTCGCACTTAGTTTTCAAATATACATTTAGGGGACTAAGGACTGGGAAAGTTACTCCATATATTAAGACAGTTTTTCCCCTAATATATCTTGAAGCTTTTGGATAATTGATGAAAATGCAAAACTTTGGCATTTCTTTAACAAGATCCATCTGAAAAATTATGAACTTTCTACCTTACCACACCAGCAGGAGTTTGCCCTCTCCAAATTCATAGCCACCACCTCGACAGCTGCCACCACACTGATGGAATATTATTCTGTCAGGGTGCACGTCAGTAACAGCCACAACTCAAAAGGCAAATGCCAGTCTCTGACGTTACATTAAACATGCAATGAAATAACCAAACACATCAAATGCTCTTAAATGCCAGAAACTAATATTTATTATGTCATTAAAAACTTTAGTCAAATGTAAAAATGGCAACTTATGTTTTACTTACAGCAGCAACATTCTTAGAATTGGAAATATGAAATTAACTACATTAATATCATTTATTTTGAAGTACCCATCCTTTTTTTTTTATTAGGCAGCTTAGTATCTCATACTCTCATTCTCTAAGATCATAATTTACTATGTAAAAATATGTATTTCCTCAAGATTTCTAATGCACATGTTAGGAAACTCACACATTATCTTTCCTCCCTCCTACAATAGCCACTAGTTACAGGCCTGCCTCCTCCATGTTCACAAACACTTGCCCCAGTGGTATTTAAAAGTAAGTGCTGGAACTTTCTGGATATCTACCAGTTCTGCACATAATAAGATTCTTAGGGGATCTCAGATCATCCTTCTGCAAGCAATCGAGGTATACTCACAAACTTGTGGAGCTGCAAGCTAAAATGACATTGTTAGCAATACTATACCCTACTACAAAGCACTTAAAATTCAGACATCATGCTGGATGATCAGCCCACTCAGGTACACCTTCTCTTATAAGTGTCCCACAGCAACACCACTACCATGTCATGAGTCAGTAATTAAGTTTTGCTGCCTGCTCTGGCTATAATAGGCCATACTACCCTAAACTATAGTCTTCACTAAGAGAGATGATTAGCAGGGCACAAAAAGGGGACTTCATACAACGGGTCCACAAATCTAAAGTACCAAAGCCAGTAAGAGTTACATCACTCAGCAAGACTTTTGAAAAAGTTAGTAGAGATGTGAAACGTAAAGGTAAGCAGTGAACACAGTATTATGCCTTCATCTTCACCTGTTTCTGAAGGCCTAGAACAGAACACAGGTAAAGTTAATACTCACAATCCTGGTCCCTGTCCTTGATGTACGCAGCTAAGCTTTTCCTATCAGAACAGGAGTAATATATTCTTTTAACATGCCAGCAGGAGGAAAAAAGATTTGCTTTCATTTTGTCCAGCAGCACGGGGTTACAGCACAGTAACCTGGAACAGAGAAGTCTGAAAGCCAATCTCTACTCTGTCAGAAGGGATTCAAACCATAATCTCTCAGCAAGCTCCGTGTTGCACTGGGAAGATGGATCAACTCATAACTTCTCATTTCAGTGACAATCTTCAGAACATGGAAGAAAAAAATAAAAAGTAAAGCTTTGCTGGACAGAGCAGAACCAGCAGTGTGCACACCTCTCTAGGGGGAGGGGCACCCAAATGAGAGAGACAAGTCCTGGTTTCCAGTTCCTAATGGAATTTAAAATTTTAAATGGAAGAAAATATAAAATAGTTTTTGGAACACAGACCAGAACATAGATACTCCCCTCCTTTTTCTCCAAGAAAATAAGTGGCCTAATATCTCTATCTGGCCCAATTAGACTTTAATCATCTTATACACAAGGAAAAGTAGATTTTTTTAAGGCTTGGGGTTTTGTTGATTTGTTGGTTTTTGGTTTGTTTGGGGGTTTTTAAGGAGACATCAACAAAATCTCTTCCTCCTCCCCGCTTAGTGTTTCTGAACAAAAGGGAGAGTCACCACAAGGTTTTGGTCTGAGTCCAATCCCATAGGTGTGCCTGAGGTGCGGTTTCAACATGCCTTTGGACAAGTGAATGCCTAATTTACAGATTGCCTAATTTATGAATAGTAAACAGATTTAGATGCCAAGATGCTCAGTTGTAACAAGATTATGGAAGATCTGAGTGAGAACAAAATTTCAAGGTGTTTGGAAAACTTTACTAGTGAAAACCTAGAGACTTGTAAAAAAGTTAGCCAACACATGGCTACAGTTTTATGTGGGGCTAAATAACCCAAATCCATCTAAATTACAGTTTTGTCTCCTCTATATTATTTTATGGATCTGGCCATATTCCAAAATAACATATATCAAAAATCTTCCCAGAGATATCTGCAAATATCCTTTTTTAATGGAACTCTAAGAGGACCTCTACAGAACAAGGCCACATATATTTATTTTTCAAATTTACTTTAAATAGATCTGTCTTACTCCAGGAACGGCTTTCTTCTGTTTTAATACAAGCATAATATTCTAGCACCATTTATCTTGTGGTACCAGGCTGTCATTATGGGTAAAATAATATTAGCTTCAAAACTGATGCTTTCTCACATACTCTGAGATTATTAAACACAGTTATAAGGAAAAAGCATTTAAGTAGCTAAATTGGTGCCTAATTTGGCTACATTTTTTTCATGAAGATGAGGAATGCCCATAGTATCTACTAAACTTCATAAGATTCACTCTCTAAATATGTCTTTACCAGTCTTGAATCTCACAGGGTATATCTAATTTTTAATGCTCTATATTTAATAAAATATTAATACTACTAATGATGATTTTATAATATAGTCAGCAACGCTCTTCAGCACATCAGTGTAGAGTAAGACTAATTCAGTGATTTTAATGACAAAATGTAACAGTTGGAAAGAGTCCAAAGTATGCAACGCTAAACTGCTGAAACAATCTGAGAACCAATGAAGCCTTGTTGCTTCCACATGACACTAAATATATGAGAACCGCAGAGCACCAAAACTTTTTACATATATGATTATATACTCCGAAAGTGGCTACAATTAAGAATTTGTATTATACACAGAAAAGTGTGGTAAGAGAATATTAAGGCTATGAAATTAAACACTCAGGCATGAGGTATGCCAAAATTAAAGTGGCCTTTGCATTACAAAGGAATTGTGTGGCAGCAGCAGAGGTTGAGAATTCAATCCTTCAGGGCAGCACACAGCTGCATTAACCATGAGTCTCCTTCCTCTTCCGTGATTTTGCATTTCACATCTTTAACTCCTGCAACAAATGACCAGGGGAATGTCCAACAAACAGTTTCAAATTATTGCAAACTGCCATTAACTGAGGTAACCAAATAACCAACTGCAATAGTAAGTTGTTTTTCCCAGGTGGACCACCCACAGAAGTGAATGAGATATCTTCCCAATGGATATAGCCGAGTTTGCTCATGTCAAGAGTTACACTGAGACACTGGAATCTTCCATTTCAGACTCTGCTACATGACTGAAGTTGAGCTTCCTACACTTCTTTCTATTCTGAAAAACCACTACATTCAAAATAATAATACCAACACCACTAATAATAATAATTCAGTATTAGCAGAAGATGAGAGAGTTGAACAGTTTGGCCACTGTCTGTCTGTGATTTCAGATTTTTTTTTCCCTTCCAGAGATAAAGCTACCTTAACACAGCTACTGCTCTCCCAGCAGCCTAGCGACTCTCTCCTGTTCTTGTGCCACCCCTTCAGTGGTGCCAATACAGCCTTCTACAGGGTGAATCAGCTCAATTAACGTAGAAAGGTTAAAAATACATTGCAAACTACATAAATAGAAGGTAAGAAAGGCAGGAACAACTACTACTCTCTTTGCTACGCAACTATCTACTAATATCATCTATCCTCGGAAACACTTCTAGATCTGCTTTATCAACTGGCCTTTATAATTTCTAGTACACATACATACGGAAATGAGTCCTTCAGAAAACTGAAACACTAAAATGCACTTTTCTTAAATTCAAACATCTACCAATGTCTTTTCTTCAAGAAAAACTAACTCATTACAATGCAATGAAAAGGAAGGCACCTTAGCTGTAATTCCAGTTCTTCCTAATTATATTGTGTATTTTGTATTAAAACTTGTATTAGGGTACTAATTTTCTATTCTAAGAGAACTATCCATCATCTTCAATCTACAAAATAAGGCTGAAGCTGTAAGGCTTTAGACAGCAAATTACACATTTCTCCTGAGGAGGTGCATAGCTTAAAAAGCAGCTGTTTTCAAATGATGAAATTACCTGGAGAAGAAAATTGCATTTTTGATTCACAACTATTTTCAACACAAGTCTATTATTTTTAGTGAAAACCTCACAACTTTTCAAGTTGGTAAAAACATTTCATACAAAAAGCATGTGGGGAGAATGGGGTCAATAACTCTACTACTAATTTATATCTTCAACTTTTTGCACAAATTTAGAATAGGGCCAAAAAAAATAGCAAAACCCTAAAGTTCTCAAAAGCAGCAATTTCCTTGGCAAGACCAATCCATCCATGAAGATTCATGATTTCAATGAAATTCTATACTAACAAGATAATTAACCAATACTACAAATTAAATTTAAAGTAATTACCACTCAGTTTTTAAACTGCTGAGTACAAAAAGTGTAAAATTAGCTACAACAGAGATTTTATGGGGTCCTTAGAGCATTAATAAAGAAAACACTCTTTGCTTTCCTCACATCCTTTTATTTGACCTATATGTGTTAAACTTTTCTATGTAAGAACATGAAGCGGAAGAAATAAAAACAAGACATGGCTGAATGACATCTTAAACTATTAAATATCAACTTGGGAGTTACTTTTTCCCCTGTTTGGACTGTTTGTTAAGAAGAGGTAAGTCTTGCCTTACCAACAAAATTCTCAGACCATAAAAAGACTAGCACTCACATTCAACAAAAAAACTCTAACTCAAACAGGTAATGTTTGGAAATCTGAAAGCAATGTCTGTAGCACTTCTGAGAAAGTGTCTTAAATTGATATATATGAAAATCAATAGTTTATTCTAAAAAATTTTGCAGAGTTATTTGTCCCATCAAGTAAAATTCCTCTACTATAACAATCAAATACTGTCTAATTTCAAATAACAGTCCCAAAACCCACAGATATTCATAGGCAAAATCAATTTTATTCCTGTAAGATTGAACAGTGTGAAACAACTGCAACTGCTCACACTGAACTTTGCCAGGACTACCACAGATGAGGTGTATTTCTCAAGTACTTCTTTCACTAGAGTATTTGCTTAAACAATCCTCTTGCCTTCTAGCACACCTGTCACCCAGAGAAATGATCTAAGTTAAATATAACCGCATTAAAAAAAAAAAAAAAAAGGTAGTTAATTTTAACCTGGATCGTTTCCCCAACCCAGTTACGGGACACAGTTCCACGAAATCGTTGTGCTCATACAGCTGAGGGGGGGCAGCAAAGAGGTGAGAGCCGGGAGCAAGGAAGAGACGGGCCTGTTTAAGTCAACACTGCCACCAAAAGCACTGCTTGTCAAACTATGTCATCAAAAAAAAAAAAAAAACCTTACTTGAAGGATTTAGAGGATCAGGATCTACGATCAGCCAGTTTGCCTTTACATACCACTTCATATCCCAGCTAGAACTATATCCGGCTTTCCTTGTGCCTCTTAGTAGGTCAACTTTTATCATGTACATGAAAACAACAGCCTTCCAAAATCTTGCTACAAATACGTTTGATTAGTTTACAAGCACTTCTCCTCATGAAAAAAAAAAAAAAAAATCGAATTTATATCCAGGCCTAAAATACCAAGAATCTGAAAGTGTAGCCAATCAAAAATCTGAATCTACCTTAGCAGAGACACAAAAATGAAGTACCATGGACTTCCAGTCCCTCGCTGGCCATATTTCACACATGCACGCACAGAATATTTGACACACTGATTTTAAGGATGCACATAAGTCGGGAGAGGACCGGGGGCTACTGAGAAATCCTCACATCTAAGAGCAGGAGCATGTTGTAGGCACCGCAATAAAGTTATTAGAGAAAAAAAAAATAAGCCCACGAAGCACGTACTCAACCCTGTGCCCCACAACTCCAGTCCACCTGCCGCAGGGAGACTTCGCTCCGCAGAGCGCCGGGCACCTTCTAACCGCCTGCAGCCCGAGGCCCCGCAAAGCCGTCCCGCCGCAGGAAGGGCCCGGGGGCCCGCCACGGCCCAGCCGCCTCCTCACGGACGGCCGCCGAGCGGGCACCTACCGCCGCGGCCCCCGCCGTGTAAACATCCCACCACCACCCCCCGCTCACCGCGCTGCGAGGAGCCGCCGCGGAAAATCTCCTCCACGCGTGGGGCGGCGGAGGCGGGCGAGCCCCTCCGGCTCCCGCGAAACGAGCCGTTCTACAGAGGGGAACAGCGGCGGACTTGCCCCGGGGGGGAGGCGCCGCCCGCGGCTCTGCCCGCCCCACCGCCGAGGGGCCGGCGGCAGCTCGGTTCGGCACGGCGGCGGGGGATGCCGGGGAGTCCCGCGCCCGCCCTGCCTGCGCGCAGCCCGAGCGGCGGGGGCGGGAGCGGCCCGGGCAGGCGCTGGGCCAGGCGGGCAGGGCTCCAAACGTGCCCGGGAGTTGTCACAGGAGCAAAGTGGGTCACCGGGCCTAGCGGGTGCCCCGCGAGCGCCCCCCGCCCCCGGCGACGGCCGCCCCCGCCCTGCCCAAGGGCAGCCGCTGCCCTCCCCGCGCGCTGCCGCCGCCCCGGCGGCGGGAGACCCGCCGGCACTGTCAAACTTTAACGGGTCCCCTCCGCGGCGTCCCCCCGCCTGTGTGTCGTGTGTCGTCCCCCCCCCCCCCCCGCCCCGCCGCAACCGGGCCCGGCGGGGCCGCCCTCCCCGCCTCGCAGCGCGCTCCTTACCCGGCCCCGCACGGCCGCTGCCCGTCCGACCTCTCCCGGCGAAAGCCGCCCCCTACGCGCAGCCCCGAGCCCGCCGCCGGCACAGAGCCTCCTCCAGCGGCAGCACCAGCAGCCGGGCCCGGGAGTCCCCCGCCACCGCGCCTGCGCCGCCGAGCCCACCGCCGGCAGCCGCGGCGCCTCGCGCCACCGCGCGTGCGCCAAGGCGCACTGCAACCCGTAGCACCCCGGCCCCTCGCGCGGGGCCGCCTTCGCGCATGCGCAGCGTGGCAGCGGCGGCCGGAGAGGCGATTCCCCCCCCCCCCCCGCTTTCTGCCCGCCTCTCTACGCATGCGCGTCCGCCCGCCCGGGAACCGGCTGGGCTGCGAGGGGCTGGGCACGGGGGCGCTCGCGCAGGCGCAGTGGGTACCGCGCCTCCCTGACCTCGGCTCACCTCGCCTCACCTCACCCCGCTCCCTTCTGCTCCGCACCGCTCGAGGAGGAAATGGCGGCGGCCTCGCCACCGGTCGGGGCGTGGGCCGTCGGCCTCCGAGGGCGGCGCTCCCCGCGGGATCGTGTCCGGGCGCCTCGGGAGGTCAGCGCTGCGTCTCCGGCTCGGAGCGTCAGGGCTCGCCTGGTCGCTGAGCTGACGGTAGCCGCGCTGCGAGGTGGGGAGGGGGACGGTGCCCGGCCGCGCTCCGCCTCCGGACGGCGGCGCCGTGGGAGGCTGCGAGCGGTGTCGCCTTGTGGCGCAGCTGGGGTGGCCCGGCGGTCGGAGCGGCTGCCTGCCGCTGCCGGGCGTCATGTTCCGGGGCTTGTTTTGCAGGCGGGCGCAGAGCCCGGGGCCGAGCCCTTCGGAAGGGGTTCCGTGAGCGGAGGCGCTTTCCTACTGAAACAGCAAACCTGGTACAAAGCCCCGCTCCGGTCAGTGCCTGAACGTGTGACAGGGTACTCGGTCATACGTTCGTTCCCAGAGGGGAAAAAGCAGCATCTTGGATGCTCTCCGCGAACAGACGTGCCGCCACCAGTTATTTGGGGATACAGCAACCCGTCCTGGCACTGGTCGGCGGTTTCTTTGTGTACAATGCTTTTAATACCAGGTTTATAAAACAGTCTTACCTAATGTTAAAAATAAGACATTACCCTAGCTGAGTTTAAAATCTCAACCCCTAATAAAAGCCTATAACTTTTGAAATACTGTACTAATATTGCATGATTTGTACAATTTGTATTGTACGGTACTAATACTGGCTGTTGAGGTGTGAGAGATTTCTGGACCACCAAACTGACGGAATGCTCACAGCAAATTAGTTTCCTGCTTTCCGACTGGAAAGCAGCAATTGAAGTCCATTCTTATTTGCTAATCCTTACAGTTTAGGGTTTTTTTTATGTGACTGCAAGATAATTTGAACTTGTAAAAGTAATTGTAAAAGAGTAATTGTGAACTTCATAAACTGAAGAGCGCTGTATGGGGTTGAAGTATTTTTGTTATGCAGACTACAGTGTTGGGGTGTAGATTGGCTCAGAAAATGTCCTTTAAGCACAGGAAGACACAGCTGTGGTAGGAGTTTGCAGGACTATGTCTGAAAATAAAAGTTAGTGTTCTTGTGTTTGTGTGTTGGTAAAGCTTATAAAAATGGTAAGATGTGCCTGTATTACTGACTTTGCAGAGAAAGGTGTGAAGCAGCCCAGCTAATAAATACAAACAGCGTCAGGTATCGGAGTTAATCGGAGAGACGACTAACTGATACTGCACGCTATTTATGTACAACTGTAACGGATTCCAGCTGTACTGCCTACAGCAGGACTGGAATATGCTTGAATGTGCGGTGATTATGTTAGTTTAAACCTGTTCTGCATGCAGCAGAACATAGCAAAAAACTGTTTTCTGTAAAATAAAACGTTGCTGTGTGGTAATAGTATGTAAATATTCCCAGTTTTCTTCCTCTGTTACAAAGAAGGATGTGTGTTTTCCAGTTGATCTCCTAAACAGCAATATATCTAAACGCGTAATTACAAAAGTGTGTCTATAGAAGGTTAATTAGCGTTTGTGTCTGGAATGAAATAAGGAACTTGGCTGAAAAAGCTCAGGGATTTTTCTTTCTGGATTACTTTTCAGGTATATCAGTTTCTCCATTTGATTCACCTTGTGACCAAAGTCTTATGCAAAGGCATTGTGGGGACAGGAACCTCTCTAGCAATAATGCTGCTAAAGAGCTAACAATGACCTTCCAGTGGAAGAATTTTAAAAAGCATTAGTGAAAACACCTGATTTTTTTCTTTTTTTTTTTACTTACTGATTCATAATACTCTAGCTTTCAATTGGGGAAAATTATAAACAGAAGTAATCATTTCATTACTCATGCAAAGGATAATGCTCCTATAATGAAGTATAGTAAATACAATAGGATATAGCAGGAATGGAAAATCCAGGAGAAAATGCAGGAATATTTTCAACAAAAATGCATAATTACCAGAACTAGAATATGGCCTAAAAATAGCATCAAGCTTTATGTATCAAATTTGCCACAAGATCTGTAGCAACCGGTAGTAATTCTTCAGAAAAACAAAGTAGAGATAATGTACTGTCCCTTTTCACACCTTGCGTGTATGGGAGTGTAACACCTACCTACTGCAACGCTGCAGTAGCAAATTACTCTTTGTGCCTTGCACATCTTAGATTTGGGGATTTGTCAGGATCAAAACAGGCAACACAGCTGTGGAGGTAACACACACTTGCATTTTCTGCCGAAGTTATAGCCTAACCAAGGTCACTTAATGCTTCTTCGCTTTTGAAAATATTTTAAAGGCTGCTGAAGGAACAGGACAGAAAGCTTAGAAATGGTGTGGGGCTGTATGAAACTATGATCCACCAAGAAATACTATTTTTCTGGTTCTTATTGTCAGTATGAGTTTGCTCTGGTGTGTAATGATAGTTTTGTTTCACTCACAAAGTTTACGTGAGAGCCAACATAATTTTCAGACATTGCCAGAGTATGAGCAGCAAGTCTTTTGTGAATTATTGAATGATGGGACTAGATTGGGCCAGAAATGCAGACATTTCCAGTGCACTTCTATTGACTATAGCCATGTTTCCTACAGAACTGTGATCGCCATCTTGTGCATGATATACTTCAGAGCTACAGAATGATCATCTGCTCAGAATGTTCCCTTTTGATCTTCACTGGCATATTCAAAAGTGTATCTGTTTGAGGAAGCTGATTTTGAAACTACGTTTCACATCACTCCAGAGTACTAAAATCAGTGGCTTTAACAAAGATGCTGACTTGAAAGCCTGTCACAATCTACGCAATCCTTTTAAAGCCAGGTTGACTAACATTCATTCATAGACCCTTTTCCTACGGATGGTGTAACTGATCAAGAACCAGAAACATCTGCTTTTAACCTGCAGATTCCCTTGGATTTTGCTGCTGCTTTGTCACATCTGATGGCTGTAATCGTGATCGTGTGGTCGTTTCACTTGGATGAAGTAAGGGTCACCAAGGGGGGGGGTTTGGCCCTTTCCTGTCATATCTAGCGATGTATTCCTTTTGCTTCCAATGTGACCACACTATCACACATACAGTTGTGTATTGTGCTCGTGTACCTCATGGCAGCCACAGTAGCAGGAGGTAGGGCTGTTGCTAAGAGGAAGCAGGTGGTAGTGATAGGTGGAATCATATCTAAAGTCACTGATGACCTATTTATGTTTAAAACTACTAGTTAGCTTTCTAGTTTGAAGTGGCAGATAATGGCTGATAAGCTATATATCTCTGAAATGCAGCTGCTAGTTATCTCTCTGAATCTGCAAAATAGAAGTTTCTAGAAGTGCTATCTGCCAGTAGGTATCTACTGTATAGCGGCTGTATCCTACTGGGTGGAAAAGCAGACAATGTTTTCTTGTTGTGCTTAGGTATCTATCTGCCAATGATGAGTCACTGGAAAAAATAACATTAATACTATACAATTTGATTCACTACTCAATACATAAAAATGCTGAATCAAGAGAGTGGTCTCTTCATTCACTCATGTAGTGTTGCTTATCTACAGTTGTACTGTAAACTATTTGATTATCCTTGACACTGGAGAAAGTTCTTGAATAGCTGTCAGACAAACGGAACTGTTAGTGAACAGATTCGGGGCCAAATCCTGATTTTATATCGCTATACATGTCATTGTCTTTGGGTCACCTTTTCAATGGGGGGAACTGAGAAGGTCCTTAGCAGAGCAGAGTTCCATTCTAGTCATTTCACTGAGAATTAAAGGAGCATTTTGCACCCACACTGGGTAAAAGGAGGAAGACAATATGACCTTCCCCTTCCCATTCCATTTAAGCAGTTTGTATGAAACAGAGAATCCAGACTCACCGTGTCAATGACAGCCATCTATATGTATCCAAAGGTAAGTATGGCTTTCATTTACTACACCAATTTTCTTCCACAAATCAAAACTAAAAAATATACAAGTGAAACAGAAGGTTGTGCGGGTTGTTTTGTTTTTTAATTGGCTCAGGCTTACCTAAGGAGTAAAAAAAATGAGCTAATTTATGTCAGAACACGAGCTGCATTAAAATTTTCTCAAGTAATATGTGGTTTCATCACATCACTGCTTCGTGTATTGGTGTCTTTATGAGCAGAAATGTTTTGCACTGCCAGTGTCATCATATTCGTAATGTCCTTTCTGGGGTTTTCTTCTAAGTCAGTTTCTATCGCTCCAACTTCTGCTAGTTTCCATTCGAGCTCTGTAAAAACAAATCAAGATTTATTCTGATAATTGCAATAAATTCTCACTTAAGAGGAAAAGGACTTTTATTAAAGACCAAGCTCCTTCTCAACAGCAGCACAAAATAGAGCCATCCTTGCGACAACCCAACTTTCAGTAAAATACCTAACCGTGAAATTGCAAAATATCCATGCTTATCCAATATTCTCACCACAGAATTACATACATTAATTCTTTGCTTTTTGTAGACTTTTTTTCTACAAAAATGATCAAAAACCTTTTCCACCTTTAAGCAGTGACCTTTAGATCTAATGATTACAAACAACATAAAATTTTTTGTAACATGAATTATTTAAAAATATTTCTCCTACCTTCCACTCTAAGATATATTCCCCCACATGCAGCTACTCCAATGAACCTGCCTTTTATTTCACCAGTTTTATATACAAGTATTGTGGGTAAACATGTGTCATGGTAATTCTGAATGCAGCTGTTTACAACAGCTTTGAGAAACTTGACTTCTGGAAACTTTCTGGCTAGCAGGCTGAGATGTTCGTTAACCAGTAAACACACTGGGATGCTGGAAAAGAGTAAGAAAGTATGACACTTTGGTGTAAATGATTGGTAAAATAACTAAAGTTGTTAAAAATAAAGCCTTTGAAGAATAATTGTACCTTTTCCTATAGTTTGCTTCTACTTTAATTTGTTATAACTGTTGCACCACAAATTTTATTTAGCTTCTTCTAAGATTGTTCTGATTTAAAGAGCTAAGTGAACATACATGAGGCACAGTCTATAAAACATGTCAGTAAAGCTACCAGATGCTTCAAGCATTGTGTCTCTATTTTGTTCTCCACTAAGATTTTAAAGCTCATTTTGTCCATTTACTGTAGAGTTTAAATGAGATTTTGTAATCTGTAATATACATTTTACTTTATTTGAACTGGCTTTCAGTTTAATCTTTAATTACTTCCTTGTTGTTTTAGTAAAATCTAAGTAGCGTCAGGGAAACCTTTGTATAGTCGTAATACCTCCATGGGCCTTCATAGCTACTATTTGCAATACAATCACTAAATAAACCTCAGTTAACAAACAAACAAAAAACCCCCGACATTAAAAAAAAAAACCAACAAAAAACAAGGTGGGTTTTTGTAACCGACTGAAGTTAAAGCAGCTGATTTAGCCTATGGACCCTGGCGGAGTTCCAGCAGCAGCCTCTTGTGGCCAAAGGCCACAAGTTTTGTTACTAGCTATAAGAGACGCTGGAGGTTTCGTTTTGATTCGTAAGGAATTCTGAGTTTCCTCACAGACTTGTATTTATGCAATGGTAAAGTATAGAATTGGTTCTCCAGTAAACAAGAACAATGAAAAGCAGGAAAAGCTGCTATTTTCTTTCTTCAGATCTGTAAATTGGAATTATTGTAATTTGAACAATTTCATTTGATTGACTTATTTATGTTGCTCCTGGAAATAATACTCAATTCCTGACAACTGAGAAGAATCAAAGAAGCTTCCTCCCAACAAGCTTAAAATGAAGGAAAAGAGAAAGCTGGTCTGAATCTAAAAAATGCATTAAACATTCCATACTAATTCTCAGTGCTTTTGAAAAACATCTACTAGAGTTGCTAACATATGCTGAACTAATCATGGGAGTCCTTTGACATTTCTGCTGGATTCTGTCACAACTTCTGTTACTGTTAGAGAATTTATTGGGGAACCAATAAACTAGCAAATTCCCTAACTTTCGTCAATTTAACTGAGACTTTTTCTATTGGGCTTTTGATTTGTTCAAGTCAAAGGGGAAATAAAGGTAGAATAATCGTGTTGGAGCACTCCTGCTGAGAAAAGAACCTGCAAATGAACTTTCCTTAACATGAACAGTGGCTCCCACTTTCTCAGTGAAATTCAGAAATCTCTGTGAGGTTAAGTACATGGTGGTAAGCATTCACAGCAAAAGAAATCGTTCATATACTTGAAGAAAAGTGATTAACTCTCACAAAGTGAATTAAATCAAGGAGGTCCCATGCTCTATGATTCCATTGCCTGCAAACAACTGCTATTTCATTAGTCTATTTTATTTCATTTTTCTTGCTATTGCTTTTTAATTACCCGTTTGATTGTCTGTATTGAAGTATTCAACATCTTAAACAAGTAAGTAATTACCTTGACCGATAAAGATGAATTATAACCCAAACATCATCTGGAGCATTTGTAACTTCCTTTACATACTGCTCTCCACAAATTTCTCTTAGTTCCCCATACTTTTGCATCCTCTGAAGACACTTCCATTCTTTCAAGCGTTGCTGCCTAATTAAAAAGTAATAATAAAAATAAGCATTTGGAACATTTTAAATGAATTTTAAAATAATATCTAGTGCATTTCTCTCAATTACTTTAAAAATGCTTTGAGTAACTCTTTGGCTCAAGATCTTCTAATGTAATTTCAGAACTGGAAAGGTTTCAATGCTAATTTTGATTCAGTAAGATAACATTTAAATATATTTTCTTTGTTTTATGTTCCTTAGTATCGGCTTTGGGAAACTTGAGTAACAAATATGTTGCACAAGGGTTTATCATTTGAGACAAAGGAAGAAAAAATTAAAGCAGGTACTAATTGTTTTTCTGATTCTGAAAATGAGATTAATTTGAGTTAGAACTACCAGTACTTATGAGACAATGTTAAGATAATTCATGAAAAGTGGAATGTAAAAACAGTAGATGGCAGTCTTCATCTATAAAAATACTTGCAAGGGAGAAAAGTAAAATGCCTCACTGACATTTGTTGAACTAAAAGCAGCTATTAATTTTCTTAACTGAAAGCCACTATAGAAGTGGCTTTTTCAGAAAAGATCAAATAATATGTGTGCAATGTTATTATACTCTAGCAACAATTCATGATAATTTAGGTTCCCAATTTCCACATAATTATGTGAATTATTATCTTCCTAAGAAAATGCAGCACTAGATACATGGTCTTAGCACTAGAATTATTTTAGTCATTTTAACAATGCAAAAGCAGTAAGTACAGGTAGAATCTAGACAGAGGAAATGTTTTGATCATATTAGCATTTTTATTCTGTGTAAACTGCATGTCTCGTTTTTTCTTAGAGTACAAAGCTTCACAGAACTCAGCAGAGTACTGAGGTATCCTGTAGGTATATACAGATATACCTACAAAAATATACATGTGAATGTCCAGTATAGCTAAAATTACTAAGTCTCCATACAAGCTGCCAAAGTTTTCTGAACCTGAATTCATAAACCATATTGAGTCTGCATGGTATTGTAAGTAAAATGATTGGTGTATTCCTATTAAATAGCTGAATAAGGTTGTGCCATAGTTATGCCTAAGAACAGTCTACGGTATATCACAGAATTACACAATTGCAGCATGGCTGAGGTTGGAAGGGACCTCTGGAGATCATCTGATTGAACCTCCCCCAGCTCAAGCAGGGTCAGCCTTGAGCAGGATGCCCAGGAACATGTCCACACAGCTTCTGAACATCTCTGAGGATGGAGACTCCACAACTTCCCTGGGCAATCTGTGACAGTGCTCTGTCACCCTCACAGTAAAAAAAAAAAAAGGTTTCCTCATGTTCAGAGGGTACCTGCTGTGTTTCAGTTGGAGCCCACTGATTCTGGTCCTGTCACTGGGCACCGCCAGAAACACCCTGGCACTGTCATTGTGTCTGGAAACACCCTGGCTCTATCTCTGTTCAGATATTTATAGACATTGATTACGTGTCCCCTGAGCCTTCCTTCAATATAAACTTCAAACGAATATTTTCATGAAGAAATGAAAAGCCATTAAAATTAATCTTGGATAAGAAGCAAAACAAACACAATAGTTGTGTATTAGGGGTCCACAGCTGACTTCGTAAACATCTTTCCAAAACGCAAGTTTATCAACTACTGCCATTCCAGCATAGAAACTGCAGTGTATGATACAGTGAAACTGTAACTCATAATACATTTTACCAACTGTCCATTTCCTCCTGGCTTGAAATGTGCAGAAAATGCTATCCAGAAGAGAGAAAATGAGATACAGAACTTCTTTCTTTGAACATTTATCATCATTGCTCTAACTCCTAAAGACTGGCAGAAAGTATCTTCAGAGTGGCAGAGTGAGGGGTACAGTTTAATCAAGCAAACAGTAAATGAACCTGACTTGTGTAACTGAGATAAATGTTGAGTACAACGCCAAATATTGTCAGCTGAACTGAGGATGTATAACAGTGGTTTCCACTGAGGCCCCTTCTATTCTTTTTCTTTTAAATATCCAGCTTTCAGACTAAATTATTTCAAAGGGGGAATAATTTTGTTCTAACAAAACGTCGAAGTAAAATGTGGTGCAAACTGCTTCTCTTTGCCACTGGCAATCAGGAAGGAGTAGGACAGTAATGTGAGCGCTGTCTATCTGCTGGCAAAGGAACAGAAGGTGAAAAAAGGCAGTTGTATCGGTCAGCAGACATTACTATTCAACAGATTCTGAGTTTATTTTTCAGGAGCATGTACATGTACAATAGCGTATGTTAATCTGTATAGAAATATCTTACTATACCTGTACATTTCAATAGCTTTCCTATCAGCCTCATCAAAGTCATCTTCAGCTTCTTTCAATTCTTCAAGATTCATTCTTTCATATGGTTTCACTACAAACAACAAACAAAAAATTAGTCACCTTTTGTTCTCCAAAGTGTCTACAAATGTTTTAAATGTATGAAAAGTATTACACAGACATGGAACTAATAAAAGAAAAAGATGTACTAATTTCAGAAATCAGTCAACTTTGGCATAACTCTGGGTAAGAGGACAAAAAAATTTATTGAACTATACAGGAAAATACAGAGATGCAGGAGTGGATCACTACCGATTTTTCAGATTGTGAATCTTGCTTATATTGACTGGTTCCTTTATGAAATTATGAAAATTAGTTACCTGTACATGTTACATGCCATAATGTTTGTCACTAACTGTTGTATATTTAATTCAGAATCCTTTTTAAAATAACCAAGTGAAAATAATGAAAATAAAAATATAATTATTGTACAACGTTTAAGTTGCACAAAGCATTATTGAAAATACCTCAGCTTTTCAAATTTTGTTATACTAATGACATGTATTTTTAATTTTGCTTGCCTTCTTCTTCTTTCTGCAAATGTAAAACCTTTTCTTCAATTTCATCTTTTGGTTTTTCTTTTGGAGGAAGAATTCCAAAATGTCTCAGTATATCATTCCATTCAGTATCTTCATTTGGATCCTATTTTAATAGTATGAAACAAAACTAAATCAACACATCAGTCTTGTGTGCCCTTTTTTAAGCCAAAACCAGCCCTTTTTCACTTGGGTATACATTAAGGATGTAACAAAAGGAAACCATCACTTGGAAGCTGCAATACCTTCGTGGACCATTCTCTATCATGAATTTTCATTTGTCATTTTTCACGTCTGAACAGAAAACAGCAAGAAAATAAGAGAGAAAAAACCCTCGAACTGTAAGCATAGATAAAATAATCAGTTTCCAAAATACCAGCTAAAAATTGTGTAAAAGATATATGGAAACCTACTTCAGAAACCCAAAACTATACACTGCTTACTTAAACACACCTGAAGAATACAGCTTTATACAGGCAAGATTTTTATATCAGTATTTTTATGTTACTGCTGAGAATAACGTATTGACACTGTGAATAAACATATAAAAGCATGCCTAGAATCAGAAAAAAAAGACTTTTTTTTTTTTAAATGGATGATTAGTATTAATGTGTCAACATAAGCTACTTCATACACCATGTTTATAACACAGGACTTCTGTAGGTGTTAAGTCTATATATGTGGTAATTTTATTTAAACGGTTCAGATAAAGGAACTGCATGCTATTCACAAGGCTGCATTTCTACTGAAGTTGTCGTATTAAAAGAATCTGTTTATTCTAACCGGGCTGCTGTTGGAATGGTAGAACAGCAACACATTAGGAGGCCTTGAATGTGGATTAGAAGTGGTAAAGCAGATTTTAAAACAGGTTGTTAATCAAAAAGTCTGGTATTTTTGGCCCTGAAATAATGACTTGTTTGAAAACCTCCACAAAGAAGTCTCTGTATACATATGTATATATCAGAAATATTTAGTGATATTCATAATTCCGTAATAATGCAGCATCAAATGAACAAAAAGTACATTACAAAAATTTTACCTGAGGAAACATCCAGGATTTCCATTGGATCACTACCATGCCCATGAGTACTATATTGGCCTTTCCAGCTGACAGATGCCTCATTTTTATTTGACGAGGCTCTTGCACAGAATTTAGCATGAGTATAATGAAACCTAATGAAGATCAAATGCTACACATGCCTCAAGGAATTTCACAAAGGTAAAAGAATTGCTTGCATTTTAGGTGAAAACATACTTGGGAATTCCACAGTGAGAGTAAACAGAATTATGCTATTGCTCACAAGAAAGTTAAGTATAGTGGTTTTGCAAAAAGACTCTTACCTCTGGCAGTTTCTTCTGGCCTGAGTGGGGAAGCGAGACTTCGCAGTGGAAAGGAAGTGGCAATAGTTATGGCAGTTCCTGCTACAGCCCTAATGCCTGGGCTCAGCCGACTGCAGGCAAAGGTACTGCCACCAATATTCACTACCAGTGGAACATTCTGGCTTTGCAAACATCTAGTGCCTTACTGCTAAGACAAAGAGGAGATTTCTTACCTGAATACTTTAATTGATTCTTTCCGCAAAGTTCCAGTATCCAGATTTTGGACTAGAAATGGCAACTCTGTTGTAGTGAGTTAGTTATAATATTTGGAAAATTATTTTCCGTAACATTCCACCTCTAAGAACATGGTTATTTCATCATGTCTTTCAAATATACTAGCAAACTTACTTTAACTTTATCCACATACGAAAACATAGATAAAAAATTAAGAATTAGTGATGTTTTCTCCTTCTTTGATTGAAAAGTAATTGATATAATCCATTGGGAAAAAAAATAAAAGAGAAGCTCCATATATAATCTAATGAATTAGATGGTCACTCATGGGTCTGGAATAGGAAAAACCCAAATGAAGATTTTGCTATAGTGTAATTCCTCAGGGTTCACGTACATAAAAAAGTATTACAGTCAGTCTTACAGTCTTACTGCAACTTTTCAACACTTCACCAAAGCCGAGTTTTGCCTTTGGTACAGCCAGAGTATCAAAAAAATCCACAGATCTAAGAGCACTAGTCCACCAAGGGAACCACTGAAGAAACAGGATTACTACACAGGCACTTTGGCCTCCACATACAGTGCTTTACTGTACAATTTCCTGACTTAAGTCAGGATCAGATTTCCCCACTTCACAGAATGCAAATCCTTCTCCATGGCAGAAGGATTACAAAGAATCATGAGGCATTAAAAAACATAATAAAAATCATCATCATAACTGGACAAATAATTTCAAAACCATGCAACAAAAAAACCTACTGAAACAGAATTGGAATGCGGGTAGCTTAGAAGATAAGCTCTGGTCAGTTTTTGCCATGAAAGATTTTTACATTTTGAGTTTTCCCGTAAATTTAAGTCCTACATAAAATCTTTCCATAGTATTTTACTTAAATGGTGTATTTTATACTGTTTCTATTCAATGTTTGTAACATTCAATAGGTTGTGTAACCAGTTATACACTGGACATTTTCTAGATGCTGCTACATCTACAAAATGTAAAAGAAAAAAAAAAAGTTGGATGATGAATCCTAGACCACAGTGAGCATACAGAAACAGGTGTGTCTGATAAATCTGAATTCCAGTTTCAAGGTAGAGAAGATCAGAAGCTAGCAAACCTTTAACAATTTTTTAACAAATTGACTTAAACCAATGTTTAAAAAGTTGGTGTTAAGTGATTAGGTCAAGGTTGCACTAATATGCACAGATGAAATAAATGAAAACGTGCATCAAAATCTTCAGAAAATATTTGATGATAAGAGTGCAAAGGAGCCAACCAATGGCAAAAGTGATCCAAGGTGAATTGGTTTTGGAGTATGAAGCTAGACTACTGAAGCAGTATTACTCTACTAGCAGGCCACAATCCCAAGCAAAAAAACTTGTCCTAACACTTCTCACTGCTGCCAATGATAATGTTAGTTACAACCAGCGTTGCCGGGGGGATGCATATATCAAGTTTGGGAACACACAGGCTGGATAACTTCAATCCTTAAGTGTAAATAATACTTCTGTTAAATTTAATTTGCAGAGCTTTTTTTTTTTTGCAAATGACATGAAACAAATTATCAAAGGTATTTTTAAAATAATACCTTCAGTCATCCAGCTATCAAAGTATAGTATTTTATGGTTTTTACAGGTTAATTCTTAACCATTAGAAACTCAGAGTTTGCTGATATGTTCTCACAAAAAACCCCACATAAACTGCTCTCCTATCTACCATTCCTCAGGACCCCCACAGTGCCTGGCAAAGCTTTGCAGGACTGGGGCAGCGACACCAGCTCTCTCTGCCCTCTGGGCCATGCAGCAGGCTTGGCCGTGGTGGTGGGGTCCTCTCTGATGGCCAGCTTTGCTCCTGCCCTCCTTGCCACCTTGCCTTTCTCTTCTTGCCCGGTGGTTGCCTCAGGCCACACAACATGGCTCTTACAGCACCGGGCACCTCTCTTGGCCCCAACCACTGCCTACTTGCAGCCTCCCCCATTTTCTTAGTGTCCCTGCCCCAACTCCCTCATTGCCCTCGGTCTCAGCTGCTGCCCCACCAGGACAGATCGGGGCTGGGGTGACCCTCTGTGCCCACCTGCATGGCTGCCCCTGGGGCACTGCCTCCCCTCACAGAGGCCACCAGTCTGACCCGACGGTGGCAGGACAGCAGCGGCCGTTGGGGCAGGGCCGCCCTGCCCTCACACCAGCTCTAACAGTGGCTGGGTCCAGCCGTTTGCCCTGTCAGTCGTTAGTTACTGCTGACAAAACTGATCCTGTTTAACAACGTTTCAGGAGATGGGAAAAAAAAAAAAAAAAGAAAAAAGAAAACAAACAAAAATAACCAAAACCTGAAAGACAGGACACTTTCAGTCTGGGCCACTTTAGGCCGTGGTTTGGTGCTGGGTGTGACTGAAGGAGGCAGCCCTGCTTCCCGGCCTTGCCCTTCAGCCCCGGCCTCCTCATCCCACTGCCTGCTTAAGTGGAAGCTGTCGGTCTTGCAGTGTAAGGCAGTGGGGGGAAAAACTTAAACAAATAACCTAATTTAATACAATACAATGCAATAAGAACTTTGTGGGAGACGGCCACACATTAGTTCTGACCAGAGGTCATATAAAACTGGATCCTCAGTTCACAGGTAATTGCACCAGTTCGACTGGAGACACAGCAAACTGCAGAGTGAAAACAAGTGGGTAGGAAGAGGAAAAGGACTTCTTAAGCCAGTTTCCACTTCCAAGACCGTCTGTTTTCCCAGCTACCTTCTGAAGTTCAGCTACTCATCCAAGCTTGCAGAAGCAGGAGTAGTAATGCTGAGGTCAATTCAAACCCTGACCAGGCAATACAATGTTAAAAACGATAATCCACTTAGTTACTTTCAACATAATTACAACCTCAACATCGTATTTTAACACAACCCTGTGAAAACAAACTCAGAAAGAGAAGCTAGGAAGATTGAGAGGCTAATTTGTTCTTTTGAGTAGAGTTTCTTTAAGTCTACATCAAAACCAATTGAGTTTTCAAGTGACTGCTAATTCTGGATGAATATAAGTGATGAAATTAAGTCTTCTTCTGAATGAGAACCATACTGCATCTGTGTTCTTAATAGCTAAAAAAAAAATATGCCATTGTATTTCAGTTGAATTAAAGTCAAGATACTTCTTCAAAACATGCAACTTGTTCAATTTCCTTTTGTTAGGGGAATATTTTCATTTTTATTTTTTTTTCAGCCAATGAAACACTAACATTAAGGCTTTTTGAGGACTGCCAAACTCCTTTATTATCAATATAGCTCTGCAGGCCACCTGCAGAGCACTTATCTTGACCCTGCAGACTGCCAGTCTACAGGCTACAGTGAGGGAAGTACAGGGGTAGAGAACATCATCTTGAAAACTAAAACATAGCATTTGTTTGGCTTGCCAAGATAAGCTGTGATTTTAAAGACTGCACACATCACAATATATGCTGGAAAAATGCAATAGTCTACATTACAAACATTCTCATTAAAACAAATCTCTAACTGAGTGCTTTTATTTATAAGAAAAAATAAATGTACATAACTGTGTTGTTAGGGACAATGTCTGTTGCATGCACACACTGACTTTTACAGTTGCATTACACAGTTGTAAACATCATAACACTAGGAAACAAGTAATTTTAATATGCTTTTAATATAATCAAGAAAGTAAAGAAACTTTTGAATCTTTAGGAGAGTCTAGTTTAAGAACATTTACATTCTAGTGATTTTTAATTGTACATTAGTAATGAATAATTTTTGTAAGGAAAAACAGTATGTCCATGTACTCAACATTCCCGCAGCATTAGTTCTAGGTCAGGAATCTAAAATCCTGAAAAATAAGAAAAAGCATTAGCTGTTGGTATGATATAACACTAAATATTTTAAGTATGATAGAGGTATAAAATATATTAGAAAACAGAGCATTATAATATTGGCATACTTTTTTTATATCTCTCCAAAATAGTTGAATGCTTTGGAATTAAATCCTGAAATCTGTACTTAGTTTCAGTGTGAGGTTTTTTTTCTGTGCAAGATTAGGGAATTACCCCCAGGATGTCAATATACTTCTCAGTATGTATTTGACAGTTGGTTGAATCAGTTCTTCCTGATATATACTTATCATCATTGCTAACTTTCCAACTGATTACAAATCTGGGATATTTTCCAATTCTTGCTGCCAGAAACATGTCTGTGATCTCTGTTCTAAGAACTGAGTACCTACAGCTTCTATTCACTTCATCTGAAGATACATGAATTTAACAGATCTGGGAAAAGTTTGTGGAAATCTAAGTTGACTACACAGTTAGAGGCCTTCTGAGAGTACTTATCAACATAAATATTGTGGCATATTTAAATGTAGACAATGATTAAAAGTATTAAATAAATACCTCCTTAGCGAAAATCCACTGATCTCCTTCCATTGCGTGGCTGAAAGACAAATATTCAATAAGCGCTTTATAAAAGTGACTGCTTTCAGTAACAAAGCCCCACCCAACCAATTATGTATAGGAATCGATAAACTTCTCAGTTCTGTCATTAAAGATAAACCTGTGACCCATTATTGTTTCATGTATATCCACCTCTGGAGGAGAATTACACAGTAAACTTTGCTACGTAGAGATTGAAGAAAGAATTATGCTTATCTTGTATGATTTTATAAGGGGAAGAAAGCCACAAGAAGTCAAAGAGACCATTATCCCTCATTCTTTTTGCATTTTCTTAAAATGTGCTTTCAGATTGTTGCTATTATTGCATTATAAATGTCTGTTGCAATTAACAAACAAATATATAAGTCACTCTCAACTGTTTTCTCTTTAGACTGTATTCTTTAACATAGGTAAAGAGTTTCTCCCTTTTCACTGTGGTCATTTTCAGAATTGTTTTGCACTACTGAGGGACTCAATACAAATTCTACTAAAGCTGATTAAAAATTTCTTAGTGAGCTTATTGAGGATTGGGTTTTTACATTGGCATTGTGAATGCACCAATGTTAATGTTACCCATAACTTTGGCCTGTCATAAGAACTCTAAAGACCCAAGCCTGATACAGAAATGTAACTATACAAACTTGCCGTCTCTTCGTTAGAATCATAGAATCATTTAGGTTGGAAAAGACCTTTGAGATCATCAAGTCCAACTGTAGCCACTTTCTTATTTAAGTGTAAAAAAATATTAACCAAAATGAAGAGGGATATTATTAAGTCTGACTTGCCATCTTTAACTTGCTCAGTTTTGCTAAAATGGAGTAAAAAGGCTCTATGACATAAAAGATGAACAAAGTAGTTTCATTCTCATGAGAACTTCTGTATCTAGTTTTAATCTTACTTTTCAAAATACAGGAAAACAGGAAGGTCAAAATGCATTACAAGGATTGTCCAAGATGCTGTACGTTCTAGAACTTTCTCTGAGAATTATATACATAATAACCAATGACTTATCAAGGCATA
Source organism: Balearica regulorum gibbericeps (assembly GCF_011004875.1). Lineage (NCBI taxonomy): Eukaryota > Metazoa > Chordata > Aves > Gruiformes > Gruidae > Balearica > Balearica regulorum. Next base: position 51,821,853 of record NC_046187.1, on the reverse strand, counting down.
GCATGGTATCATGTACACACAAACATTAAGATATGTGCGAAAACTTCCTACTATACTTTTATTTTAATTGAAGAAAATATCTGGAGCAGATCTTGAATAGTTCTATACGGTGGAATGCTCTTAGTGAAACAAGTTTCCTCAGTCTCAGTAATTCTTACTGTAATTCACTGGTCTCTCTAATTTTTGTTTTGTAATGCTCATCACAAAATGAAAAGAAAAGAAGTTAAATGAACCATACCCTATAAAAAAAGTAGCCTCTGCTTTGAATCCCTCCAGGTCCTTGAAGTTCTTCCTAAAAAAAAGAATTTTCAATCGTATCTACTCTTGTAAATGAATACATATAAAGAGGTTGTTTATGTACATATTAAAAGTATTGTATGCTACTAGTAATGATGATCAGCCTTTGCCTTCGACTTTCCAGGTGTCGTTACCCAGACACAAACAGATTGTCTTCATGGTAGCAGAGTCTCTACGAATAGAGTTGGGTTTTGCACCTCACAGGAGGAAAACAACACAAATCTTAAATATCAGAAATACTTGTGCTCCTCCCAGGAATGAGATCCCAGACTGTTCCCAGAGGTGTATCGTCATCACCCCTCTTACATCAACTCCCACAGAAAAGATCTTATGATATTCTATCTTGTCCATGCTGCACACATTGAGAAACAGCTACTTTTTCTATTCAGTGTGTGAACAAAAACAAAAACCAAAACAATATAGGCAGCTGTTGCAAGGTAAGGAAATTGATCTAGAACATAAAAGGAATCAAGAGTACAATTGCTAATGTGTAATTGTGATTTATGTTAATAGGTCATTCTCTGCTTACAGCCAGACAACTCTTAAAGAAGATTATGTAGTTTTCTTGTTTGATTTCATGTCAGAAGGTTGGTGTTGGAAAATAACTGAAGCTAAAATCTGACTTCATTGTAACACCTGCCTTCTAAACTTCCAAGGGTTTGGAGATGATAAAAATAATTAATACATGCTGTAATGTATATGCATGTGTATTCACAAACCTACATATATATATACACACACACACAGAAACATACAAGTTCATGAAGAAGTATGGTTAATTAGAGTTTGATTTTAATCCCTGCCCTCTCTGAGTTATCTTGTTCAGTCTCTTAGATTGACTTGCCAACAAAATGCTCTTGCATCTTCTTTCTTGGATCATATTATATCAGCCAAGATGTAGCACAAGAGGAATCAAATTCATGACAAAATCTGGTGTCAGCCCAAACTGGGAAGAAAGAATAGATTTAATAAAGCATGTTTCCTTCTTCACCCATCCACCTTTTCAATTCCTTATCTGGTCAGGGAGAGAGGTGGGAATAAAAAAAATCAGCAGCATGCTAACCTCTCCTGAAGCATGTTCTGTGACACCAGAGTCAGTCCAACCAAGGAACATGGGGGCTTTCAGCTCCATGGGGGATTGGAGTTCCTCTGCACATCTGAGGCAGGGTTGCTCTGATCCTCTACTTGTTTAAAGTTTACCTATGCTATTTCTCCATCAGCCCATCTGGTAAAGTCTCTTGGAAACATAGATTTATAGCCTTCTCACAGTCAGGGAATAATTGCAATACTTTTACTATTGATGGCAGATTATTTCAGTGTGTTCTTAATTTTCTTATAAACTGGTATGGCCCTCAGCAATAACATTTAGAGAGGATTTTAAACTCTTATACTAAAATATGCTGAAATCTGCCATATAAACAAATATGATAAGTGTAATATGGATGAATTTTTAAGATTTATTATGACATTAAAACAAGATGCATGCAAAAATACCAAACCCAGAAGAATCTGCAAAGGAAATTGATTCCAGAAGATGCTACCACTTTGTAAACGTCTGGTGTTTATGGACTGTACAGCAGTAAATAACACCTTTAACAAGGTGACTGGTATTGATAGCAGGAATAAACAACAGGAAATCAAAAAGGTTGCTTTCTATAAAATGTAATTAAATTTAGAGCTGTTTTCATTGTTTCCTTAGATTTACATGACTATTTTAAAATGGCTATGTTCTGTAAGTGTTGGCCATGTCATTACTTCTCTTGGCTTCAGCTGCATAGGCGAAAATGTACGAAAGTACTTATTTAATATTATGCATGTCTTCAATGGGATTTAATGAGCTCTTCACTTTTTAGGCCTAAATGTCTAATGATAAAATATTCCAAAATACATACAAGTAGGGAAAAATCAAAGGTGGTTAAATCCATTAATGACTATCTTACATAATGGTCCAGATGAAGCCTTCAACTTAGAAGGTCTCTAGTATGTGCCTGCCAGAAGCAAGAGAGTATCCGAGAGAACTGATTGCTCCACACTTCCCCTGGTCCTTCCACCTTTTTCCTGCCTATGCACAGCAAGACACTGTTAGACACGGGGTACTGGACTGATGAAAATACAGCCTGAACTAGTGTGGCTTTTGTTATTATGCCTTCTTTCTTAAAAATTGTTACTATGGTATGACTGTGACAGTTCTATATTCCATTCCTCTTCAAACAAATCCTAGTTAGACTACCGCCCTTATTCTGCTTAAGGATTGATGAAGGTGTTGCGCTGTCTAATCTAATCCAATTGTCCATGACAGCACTGACTAATCCAGAGGACTGCTGTAGCTGTAGTTCATAAACTAAGGGTTACTGTTAACTCAACATGGGAGTAGAAAGTGCCACAAATTCTATGTTCAAATTTTTAGCTAGAACTACAATTCTTATGTAGCCTGTAACTACAATTCTTATGTAGCCTGTAACTACAATTCTTATGTAGCAAAGACCCTAGCACTGAGCATGTGAACAGTCCCACTGAAAGAATGACCTTAGTTATGCATGTGCTTATGTATTTAGCTGGGCTAACATGTAACCATAAGTGTAACATCATGATTGCAAATTAAAGACTGCTAGTTATCACAATGTGGAACGGCTGGAATTCTTACTGTTGCTATTTCCATGTACCTCTAGTTATGAGTGCAATAATACAAATAATACGCGACAGGTCTTTTAAAAATTAGCCACTTGAAAATATGACTAAGGAAACATACGATACTCATCATCATTAATTTATTCTTACTTTAAAAATATGTTGAAAATAAGGTACCTTACAAAAAGAAGCTTGATAAAATGTTTGCCTTTTGCCACCAAGTTATGTCTGCCTGCTATGTGCTTTTTCCTAAACACTATAGCATTTTTTTTGGTCTAGTTTTTTATTTCCCTTTTTCTGAAGAGGGGGCTAGATAGTATTACCTACCGCAACCATGACTAGATGAGAGCTGACACGTATAATCATAGGATTAAGAGTTCATTGAAAATTTGGGAGTTAACACCACAGCCTGTATCTGGATTAATAAAGGAAAAATCCTACTTATGGGGATGCTACTATCTCAGTTTTAAGTATCACATTTGTACACCTATTTTAACTTCTGTATCAGTGAATATAAGGAATCATATCAATGAATCTAAGGAATAACCAAGCTGAAGTCAATGTAAACCAGGAATAATCTGGGTCTTAGATTTTGGTATACTTTATTATACCAGAATCTTTGGTATTCTTACAGAGAAAGATTCTGATATATCAGATGGCATTTTTCTCTTCTCTCCATAGCTGGAGTAAAGAGATGGACATTAATAGCCATCTGCTTTTTTATTTTTGAAATTTGAAATTGCATTTATAGCAAATATACCCAAATTTTATTATAATTCTGAAACAATGGGACAATTTATCTCTATGTGAAAATTTTGTTCCAACACACACTACTTTTCTATTGAAAATTAATTCCATAGAGAACTTTCTTATCTGCATCTTAAAAGTTAAACAGTAAAATTGCCTATAAATTACTTGGAAATTCTTAGTGCTAGAAGTCATAAATAATATAAGTTTAAGGAGTAGATGTGGTTTGAATTCCAAATGGGAAAAAAAAAGAACCCCTCCTAGAAAATATAACTCAACTGCAATATAATGGTACAGATAAATTTGAAAGTATTTTTCATTTTTTAACAGAGCTAACGGATCCATTTCGATACATACGCTCTGTGTTCCACACTCTTCTGTGTTAAGCGTATATTACTTCAGTGGTTTTGGGGTTTAAATGTTAAATATCAGCAGGATTATTTTTCAGTAATTAAAGAATAGAAAAACCTCATGTTTCTAATGAAAATACACTAGTGTGTTATTAAATTGTGAGAATAAAAATGTTATGAGCAGAAAGGTCTACAAGGACATTTTTAGAAGAGCTAATGAATTGCAGAGCGTGAGAATGCAAGCATGCAGAGTTTAAGATTACATACGTCCACTTTGTATCTCTTCAGTCTTCTCTCATTAAGCTGGGGAACGAGTTGCAGCAAAGGATGCAGGACAGACGACTGAGAGGACACGAACACAGACACATGAGCAACAATGAAATTCAGATCTCATGATGCAAAAAAAACTCTTCCCACAGTATTGGCTTATGGACCAAACACGCACCAAAAAAGGACTGAAGATGTTAATTGAGAAACGTTGTTTTAACATTCTGACTTTACAACAAACAGGTACCAACATTTATATTTACACTATGAATGTGACTCACAGAGTGATGGGGGGAAAAGCTATGCGTCCTCACCTTTACTCATTGAAAGTTTACAACTCTTTACAGACTTCTTGCTCAGGCAATTGAATTGTTCAGACTTTGATCAGCCTCTCTGAGTGGTACAGAGAATATTTCCATACAGTACTGCTACTAACATTTCTACGATTATCTACTATGGAAGTTAGCAGCTTCTATCTCCGTTGTACTGAAAAGTTCATTCTAATTCAACATAACTTAAATCACAGCAAGAAAAATTATTTTTTTGCTAGAAGACAGCGTGCAGGAGGGATCCACTCTCAAGTAAAATTTGTAACCATGGCACTGGTCACTCTACCAAAATGACAAGCTCCATTTGTGAAATTCCTTGTATTCAATAAGACTTTAAGCTTGCAGACAGCCTGGTAAATACAGAGGCGTTGCATGCCATGTAAGTGCTCCCCTGCCAAAACACAACCATGTGGGCTTGTGGAGAGAGGTCCACAGTGAGAAATAAAGTAGAAAAACCTATATTCCATCAACCAATTTAAACCGTCAACTCATGTAAATGTAATTTAAAAACATAATGCATTTTTGATACAATACTTCTTAGAAAAATAATACGACAAAGAGAATTATAACATATGGAATAACTAGAGTTACCAAAGTGTTGATATATTTAATAAGTAAAATGAACCTGCCTACTTGGAGCCACTTTTGTCTGCCTAAGGTAGGCAATGTGGCATCACAATATCTAAAAAAAGTAGAAGTCTGACATAAGTGCAGGAGTTAAAGGGCATCCCAGCTGGTCACTTGGGCTCTATCTAGCAGTCAGTGGAGAGAGGATAATAAAGCCAAGGAATGATGGATCTCACCTAAGTTAGTATCTCTGAGAACTGGGCTAGAAAATAGTCAACTGAACAGCTACAGCAGAAGTGAGAAAGCAGCAATGGCTGGGGGCAGGTGGGGACAAAGGTATTCGGGATGGGGATGAAGGGGGATGCAGTCACCTCTTAAGCAGGAGGAGCAGCAGAAATAGCTCCTTTCACTGTGCCCTGATTACCATTAAAACCTCCAGAGCAGCTCTATCATGAAAACACTGACCCCAATATCAACAATATCACTTTCTAGGAAATATACCACGTATTTCTGAAGAAATGTAAAGAACAAGGCAAAAATGGACATTAACATATAAGAATGATTGTTAAGAAATGAGAAAACATGAATATGTTTAACTTTCTCAAATTCCTATGCACAGAAAAACCACATAGATGCACAGAAATAATAGATTATGTTTGCACTTTAAAAGCAAGAATGGATCACACGTAGTTTGGCTTATATTGTTGGCTTATGAGAATATTTTTATATTAACAATACTGGGCTATTTTTAAAATCATATTTTTCATTTAAATATAATCCAAAGTCTGAGTGAGACTTAAATACTATTTTGCCGGATATATATTTATGACATGCAAATAAATACATACGATTTAATTATTAATTAATAAAAATTCATTAAAAGTTCTTGATGTTTATGGTCATGTTCTCAGCTTCTATAAATCCACATTGTTCCACTGCATATGTTATGTTCCAGTACCAGAAACAAGCATTTGATCTTATTCTTAGATGTTGTAACAAGATTAAGATGCATTTGGGATTCTATGAGTGGTCAGATTTTTTCACACTTGGACAATATTGGTCATCCTCTTCCATGTTATTAAAACACATTTTATATCTTAAGCACAAAGCTCCTAGTTCTGAGCTTGCTGTACTGTTGGAGACACTACTGCAAAAAGGAACATTACCTTGTTTTTATGTACAAGCACGCATGTATTCACAAGGAGCTGCTATGCCACTTACCATGATGTCTGAGTTGCCTGAGTCATGAGTCTTAGAATAATGAAATAAGAACTGTTCAAAAAAATTAAGAGTGGGGTTTTACTACAAAACAGGGCAAGGGTGTTATGATTTTCTTGACAATTTTAGTGTGATCATAAAACATACATAGAAATCTTACCCTTTTGGTGTTGTCTTTTTCATCTAAACCCTGTGGGAATAATCGGTAGAGAGGCTTTTATTTGTTTAAAAAGAAAAAAAAAAGAAAGAAAGAGAGCAATGGACAATTTTGATTACATTATAAACTTTTCAGTATTGGATTGGAATATTGTCCTTCCTTGACAGATATATTGCAAGTCTTTGCTTATCAATGTAACTACTCGTTTCAAACTCTGTAGAGAGCATTGACTACTCTCCACTAGAAGAGTAGATGGGTTTAGTGGATGCTCCTTTGTATGTGCCTAGACTCTCCTAAGTAAATTTCTTTCTCCATTGAGAACTCATCATTTTTCTAATCTAGAGCAATAAAAACACCTAAAACCTTGTATCCAACCTGGAGATTATTTTCCAAATACTGGAGTGTCTCTCTTTAATAGGTGTTGGATTAGGACACATAGCATTTCAGAGTAAGAACTCATAGTGTTACTTCCAGCACTGAGTGACACTTCAGATACTGGGTCCTCCAAGTTCATTGCAAACACTGGCACACTGAGAGATCAGGCTGCAGAAATGAGTAGTAGTCTTTTGTGTGCTACCTGTGGTTTCTGGAGAAATCCCATGACCAAAAAACAAAGTTCTTCCAGTGTACTGGACACCTAATGCAAAGAAAACATGAACTCAGTTATCACACATCCAATCCTATTGCATATAACAAATAGTATCAAAACAATAAAGTAACCTCTGTCTGACTCACCTGAGGCTGAGAATCTGTGGTCAGGTAGGCAGAACATGCATCATCTATCTGCAAAAGTTCACACAGTCCTTTTTTAAGAAGTCAGATTAATAAAACTAAGTGAAATATGTATATTTTCAGAAACAATTCAGTGCAGCTAAAGGCATGGCAAACTTGTCCACCATAAGAAATCCTTATAGGTATGTTCATGAAATATTTTGCATTCAAGGGGAAAAAAAGGCCTTAACCACATAAAATAATTTATACTTGCTTGATCTGAACAAACACATACATACCTCTGTCCTTTATTCTCTTACCCACCTCACGCCACTCTTATTTGTAACCTTATCAGACTAAGACATAATTTAAATTATGATTTTAAGCATCTGGGGTATGGACTATGAACTTAAATCTCTTCTATGATTTTTTTGGATTATACAAAACTGTGAAGAAAATTACAAAACTAAAGCAAGTGATTGAATGAGAATTCCTCAAACACAACTCTTCCAACTAGATTCCAGCATCCCTACAGGTGTATGATATACACATCTCCTGAGTGGTTATGATATATGCCAGAACATCTTCTGCACGCCAGTCAATTTGTGTGGGTCACCAAGCAACCAATATCTGAGGTTTGCACTGATTTCTTTGGCAAATGAGGAGCCTTGCAAGATTTTGTTTAAAGGAGGTAGTTCCCAAATCACAATATTAGTAAGAGATATTTTCAATATATTTCAAGGGATCTAAACGCAAAGAACCCTATGGAAGAAATTGCTGACAAACTTAGACATGTCAACACAGAATGGAATGTGACACACATAGACACAAAAGCAAAACAAATAAATCCACAACTGAAACCAAGAAGTCCCAACTCCCATTTCGTCTGGATCAAACCAAATGTCCATTTAGCTCTACATCTGTTCTCCAAAAATGGCCAAATGTCGACACCCAGGGAAAAGCTTAAGACAAGACCAGTGGTTGAGTGAAGCCCCTGCTCTCCAACCACCAGCAATTTGTAGTGTGAGCACTTTGAGTCAGAACTAGGTCTAAAGCTCGGTGGATTTCTGTGCTGTGATTTTGACCAGTCTCTTTCTGAACCACTGTAAACTTTTAGCATCCACAACATCCTGTGGCAAGGGTTTCCTAAACACTGTGTGAAATACCACTTCTGTTTGTCTTGATCAGTCTTTTCAAAGCTAACTTCATTCAGTGCTATCATGATCTTGTCTTGCAAGAATTAATGAACAGCTTCCTACCGTTCATAACCTTGTATAGACAATTAATCACATCCTCCTCCTGTTGTCTCTTTTCCAGGATGAAAGAATCCCATAATACTGAACCATTTTTAGTGGAGTAATTAATCGCGAAGGGAGAAGAAATGGAATAAAGGGTATTTGAATTCATGGAAGTAATATTACCAGTGCTGAAAGCTCCAAGTATACTGTGAGGAAAAGTATTTCTGTAAGGAAAAGTAAAAATCTCCAGTACTCCAACTGAAGCTGCACAGTTTAATAATAATGGGGAAAAAAAAACAACCTCAAACCCAAAACCACCCACCTTTTCATTATATAACTTTAAAATTATATCAATAGCAACCCCCATTGGTACGCACTATTTCTTTTTCCATTGAATATTTGATACCGTTAGTGCAGACGCCGAAAAGCTTTGCCAATCATTATGTTCACAGGCTGCATAAAAAAAGTTTGTTTTTTTTTAAATAAAGAGTAAGCAATGCAATGGGTCTTATGAGTTTATTACACATAAAAAGCCCAAAACAGCACTCTTTAGCAATGAAAACATTAAATGAAAAAAGCGATAAACAAATAATGCATATCTGAGTACTTCAAGACGAGAGATGACTCATTTCTCTGGAGACAATCTACGAGAAAGCATTAGCAGAGATAGTGGGAAAGCTAATAGCTCACAGAATTCCCCTTTCAAATATTTTTTGTTGGCAACACAACCTCCCCGTTCTCTTTTCCCCTTCATCTTGCATTGGTTTGTCTTTGGGTATATCAGTTCAGCTTCACTAATTTCAGAGTAAGAAAAAGTAGAGGGAGAAATCAGCAGTGAATGAGAGAAACTAAGCTGAAATCATGTTGGAAGCCTACGTTAAAAGTTAGCTGTTTTTAACTGGTGAGGGATTTTTTGTTTGTTTTTTATTGATTTATCTGCTTGTTTTGTGACTCTTAGAGAACTACTGTAATTCAGTAGCAGGACAAGCCGGAGACTGCTTTGTGTTCAACACAATGCGAGGCAAGGCATCTCTCAGCTGAAAGCCGCATGGACAAAGCAAGGGCTGAGGAAAAGCCACAGTTTCTATTAATTCCTTTTTAAAAAATAAAAATAAGATTTTAATGGTTTCTATCACCCTTGATGCATCTTCTCCCTATTTTTCTCTCCTATCTCAGAAATGTAGCCTGAGGGTGGGAGCTTGTGAGTTGTTTGAGGTTGGTTAAATAACATAGAGAAAGGAAAGGATGTGAGAGACAAGTAAAGGAATGCAATACTTAGTTACAATGTTTTCATATTTATAAACCCAAAGCCATTCCTGGAAAATAGGAGGAGGAAATTTAGAGGCAGGGCTTCTCCTGAATGAAATTTACTCTCTGCATCTGCACCCCTGGTGAGTCACTTGCTTTCTAATGTTATCAGAAGCTACAAAATTAAATGTCAACAGAATACTTGAAGGTTACAGCAACGCCAGGGCATGTGAGTCGCAGGCTAAACCCTCTCTGCATGTTATGCCCTGCCGCTCCATCTGTTCCAAAAGGGCAGGGAACAGCTCGTGTTAACACACGTGTCACATCCTGGAGTCAAAACAAATGTTCATTTCAAAGGTGAGAGTGGAAGTCACGATAGCGATCAGTAGCAAAATGTTAGAGGAGCTAATTGGCACAGCACATTATCCTTTACGTACTAAATTGAGAGGCTAGGCTAGGATTAAATACAGTGTCCCAGCCCTGTGTGCAGAACAGAAGCAGCAAGAGGTAAGACTGGATGAATTGAAACAATTTCTGTGTATCGTGTATGGACTATAAAATGACCAGATGGGACCCTGTGTTGCTTCCAGGGACAGTGACTGCCTGGTCATTGACAGTTAAATGACAACTGTTATCAAACGTAGCTCTCCTTTGAGCCAAGACAGTCTTTTCCCAGAATGACATCTCAACACCCAGCCTCAACATCCTCCTCTTCAGAAAATCTGGAAAATAAGAAATTTCACCTCTTCGTTGATGTCAGGATAGAAGATGTACAGGAGAAGCAGGACTGGAAGAAGAAGCACCTGAACTCTGTGCAAGATAAATACTGGAGGATGAGGTGTGACTGTAGCAAGGATGGGCACAGAAGAAATGGGAGTACACCGTATGGCAGATGATGCTTACCTCTTTCCACAGCTGCAAATCCTCATCCGCCTCAAGTGCTTGGGATGGCATCGGTGCACCTGGAAGCACAAACCGTGCTTAGCAATGCTGTACAGCAAAGGTCATTTGCATAAGTGTCCCGTGTCAATGATTTAAATAAAAACTATGACACCCAGCACACTTATTTACTGCAAAGTCTGAGAGCTCCGTGTCCAAGGAAGTCTGCTGCCCTGGGTGTTGTGGGATTTGTCCAGTAGTTTCTGCCTGCTCTATGTTAGCAGCACAGCAGGAGGCTTCTTCACAAGTTCACAGCAGATACGGATGCTCACATCTCTTAGCAATAAACAGTTGCTTAGGTTTCACTGAGGGTCAGGCTAGCATTAGTCTGTTCTCAATGAAAAGTAGCAGGCAAAAAAATTTGCACGGCACCTCTTGAATGCTAAAACCCAGTCAGGAAAACACATTCCAGTGCCTACAACCTTGAGCTCGCTGAGAACTCAGCTCACCTCCAGCACACACATCATAAGTTGAGAATCTGGATGCTACCTCTTGCTTTGTTGTATGTTGCATTTAAGGAACTAAACATGTGCTATGTAATGTATGCTTGCATATGAACAATGTCCGTGATATGAAAATGGTGGTTTTGAGAAGATGATAGACATTACATGTGTAACAGGCTTTGTTTCCTCTGTTTGGCATATGTGATGTGGAAAAGCTCAGTCCCTTTTAGAAGACTGAATGTGTTATTAACTGCATAATGCTGCAGTGATGCCGTGCTTGGCTTGGGGGCAGCTTCTTTCTCCATCTCTGCCCACCCAGGCTGCAGACCTGGAAGTCACTGTCTCTGGGTCTCTCCCAACTCAGCACCCAGAATATCCACCTTTCCATGTCATTATTTTGTCTGGCAGTATATTTCTAATAGCAATGAATCTCTGTAAATAATAGAAATGAGCATCACTGAATTGTGAGTACACTAGACACCATGCAGGCATATCAGTGAGGAGATGTGGTGTAACTCACCTGGGCAGGAGACTGGTGCTGGAGAGGGTGGTGCTTTATCTCTACGGTTCTAGCACTGCAGGAAACCCTACGAAGTCATCTAATTTATACCCCTGCCCAAAGTTGCTGCCCATGAGCCATGCATAACCAGTTTATACACTGCTCTTAAAGACCTCAGATTAATAGAGATTTTATAACCTACCAAGCAGTCTATAATTACCTGTGGTCACATTTTTGCAAAGAATTGAACCAAATTAAGCAAAAAAGAGGTGAAGGTAGACTTAGTTAGAATGGCCAGGTGAGCAGGGTAGGAATGCCCATCATCTCCACTTGTTTTGCATGTACCACGAATAACAATAATTAGTTCCAGGCATTAAGGGGTGGATTTCAAAACCACATTTTGGTACTGGCACAGACTTAAGGTGACTAATTATTTTGAATGCTTGTTTTCCCCCAAAAAGAATTAGAGGGGCTCTTAACTTCACACTGCTTAGAAGTGAGGTATTATTGAAATCTCCGAGATGTTCACATAACAAGAAAACTGCTTTCCAATGAAAAATTTGCTTTTTTGGATGTTTGTTTCAGTTCAAGGAAAAACACCAAATAAAGGTGCTACAATTCTCTTACTTTGTTTTCTATTCTTAAATTAGTATATTCAAATGGGAGTATTGCCTGGGACTGGTATCCTGGCTGCAAAAAGTGGGACTGGGCAACACTTCAAATTAACCCACCTTCCCGATTAAACCGTTGCCTGCCTGTCTCTGAACACTGCTTCTTCCATTGCCTGGTTCCCAAGGCTTTCCAGGGGGAGCAGAAGAAATCCGATAGCCTGTAAAGCTTAGGGGAACAGGTGAGAAAGCCTGAATATTGGGGGTTTTGTGGGGATTTTTGTGGGGTTTTTTGCCTGGAGCATGAACTTCTGGACAAAGGAGATGTAATTATTTCACCAGCTCCTAAGTTTCCTTAACCCTTCTTCACTTATTCACAAAACTCTTATTTCATGTGCAGTCCCATCTGTTTTTTACTCACGCCTAAGACTATGTTACTCCCGATGCCAAGCAGTGTCCCTCCATCACCCCATCCAGAACAGCGCTGCAATCCCTGCAGGGCTTCATTCATTTACACACACACACATTGGCACACCCCGGAAAACAGTAAGTTATTGTGTAATATATACATAATAACCACAAGGAAGAAAAAAGAAAGAGTGCTATTGAAGAAAGCAATCGTATTCAAAAGAAACATGGAGGAGGAAATTCTCCTACAAAATTGTCGCTGTCCATGATATATTTGTTCTTTTATCTTTCAGTCCTGCCAACGTCTACAAACTCAACTTCTTCCAAGGCAGCAGAATGCCGGCTGCAGAGTTTCGGTCACTTTTTAACCTGGGCTTTGCTTCTTACCTCCAGAGCTCACCTTAGACGAGCTCCTGGCAATCATTTCTGTAAGAACAACGATGAAATACTGTGTGCCATTGCCCTTCCTTGCCCTCCTTTTCTTTCCCTCCCCTCTTCCACATCTCCAGAATTTATTTTTAACAGAATATTCGACATACTGTACTTGGATTTCTTTGATTCTTGATATTAAAAAACACATCAAATCAAACCAAAAAACTCCTGATGAAAGTAACTCACACTCACACACATATAATACAAACAGAACTATTCCTTGCACCGCGACTTATTTTGCAATGTTACTCCACAAGGTATAAGTAGTTAATCTATCTGGAGTGGGAAAATAGAATAAAAAAGAGAACATATTTTGTTAAAAAGCCCATTAGCTGTGCTTGTTTGACAAGCACTCCCTGTTAGAAAAAATAGCAACTTTCTGGTGTAACACAACATTTCAAATTAAATCAAGATAATGAAGGTGTATGCCTAAAGCAGCTCTATCCTTTCCCACTTAATCCCACCCCTAGGGATTCCTCATGTGATAAATACTGTGTCAGGTTGGGCTAAGGGATTTCCAGAGAGGTCCTATTTTTTCATACAATCCCACAGTACATCTCATTTCCCTTATCTTAGCTTTTAAATCAGAGTAAGTGAAATTTCAATGAAATCACTTTTAACAAAACCACTTCCCCAAGTTGCTGGAGTGTAGTTTTGCCAGGACAGAGTAAACTTGCCGGGGTAGACGAGGAAGCCCCCCCAACACCCCCTTCCCCAAACCGTGCCCAGCAGCTGCAACCCCCTGCGCATCTCTGCATCTCCCCCAGCCCCGCACCTCCTCCCAGCCCAGCTCGGCGGCACTGCAGCGGCAGCGGCAGCGGCAGCGGCTCTCTTTGCAGCCCCCTCGCCAGGCTGGCAGGCTGCTGGGGTCACCTCCCCCCCCCAAAAAAAAAAACCCAAAAAAACCCCCAAAATTAAAAAAAATTGCAGGGCTGGCAGTGCGGGAACGGGGTGCGAGGGGGATGCTCCTCACCGTTGCAAGCAGACATCGAGGAGGCGAGGAGGAGGAGGAGGAGCAGCGGGGACCCCGGCAGCGCCGCGCCGTCCCCTGCCTTCCTCCGGCTGCGCTGGGGGGTGGCTGCGGGGGGCTGCTGGTGGCAGAGGTTTCCCATGCCCGCGGTGTCCCCTGCGCTGCCTCCCTGGCCAGCCGCTCTCTGGGCATGCCCTCGCTGCCTGCCCAAACTTTTTAAATCTCCCTGACACGTGGACGAGCATCAGCCTGACTCAGGGACGGCACGTCACCCGCCCTGCCCGCGCTGCCCGCCCTGCCCGCGCTGCCCGCCCTGCCTGCTCCCCCCCCGGCCACCCCGGGGCCAGACCCCCCCACCTCCTCCGCCCGGCAGCTGGTGACTCGGCTCCACTCCCACCCGGGGGGCAGATCCACGTGTAACCCAGGGGTGGGTGCCCCTGCTTGGCAGCCAGGCGAGGGGCTGGGCAGGCTCCAGGCCCTTATTAAACCCCCTCTTTAAGAAAAATCCTTTTTTTAAAAAAACCCCACATGCTAGCAGCCGTGCTGGCGGGCAGAAAAGGTGCTGCCTCTCCCTCGTGGTGTGCCGCGGTTCAGAGTGATGGCATGGGAGCGGCAAAGGGGAGCGTTGAGACACCCTCCGATCCTGGTGCGGAGGGGAGAAGAGGTAGGATTTAAAACGGGGAAATCTCACACAGATTTGCCCCCAACTAGCTGAACCAGGGAGTTAAAACTCATTGAGCTTGCATGTGGGAGAGGATGTCGGTGGCTGGGATGTGGGGCTCTGAGGATGTGAACCATCTGCCCTGGGGACCGATGATGGATCACTGGGTTTTCTGGAGGACCTCTGCTGCAGGAGTGTGAGCGATTCCTGACTTTCCCCATGCCTTAAATACACACACACACAAAATGCCACACCGTGAAACAGAACTCCGTAATACGGTGATATTTGATGATTAAAATCCTAATACGGTGCTTAGCAAGGCATTTTACTTAAAATACAGCTGCAGACCTTGTTCCCAGGTGTTATTTATATCTTTAGATAGCCAAAGCAACTACGTTATAAACTATTCAAAAGCACATAGACCCCAAATCTCTAAAGACACTTGGGCAGCTTAGTCCAGCCACCCCTGAAACACAGCAAGCCCTGGCTTACCAGACCCAAGTCTGCGGGTACCCGTGCCACCCAGCCGTGCCCACTGCCAGCAGGATGCTCAGGCTGGTGCTGACCTGCTCCTCACGCCCAGCCCAGCAGCAGGGTCTGGCTTTCTCCAAGGGTGCGTGTCTGACTATCTCCACTCCCTCGCCATTTCCTCCAGGAAGATTCTGCCCAGCTGAGGTGCTGCTCCTACACTGAGATGCTATGGAGAGCATTTCAGGGCAGCATCTCCCAATTTAGTCTAGCTTTATGATTTATTTCCCATTTTTTCCCATTCACTCCTATCTTTTTTCTTAGTTGCTTTTTTCTGACTTCCGAAGGAAATGTTACATCATGGGCCAGCAATGAGACAGTGATATGATATTAGAGATTGTTATCTTCTAAGACAGTTCTTTTTCAGTGGGTTTTGACTGGGGGCTGAATGGTGGGTAGTGGAATAAAGCTGCCTGACAAGAGCAGTGGCTGTTAGTGTTAAACAAAAGATAACTTTGATTTATAACCATAGCATTGCTGTCTGCTCTTTGCCTTTACCCTTACCAGTTTCACGTGCTACAAATTGTGCTCTGCCACCCTGAACACTTCGACAGGCCATCAAAATTTTGACAGCTTTGCCAAGCAGCATGCTAAGATGCTATAAAATTCTCGAAGTAATAGAAGTATCTTCTCTATCAGATTTGGTAGCAAAGTTTTCCTTAATATGACTGGGGTCAGAGCTAATCCTTGTGTCAATGGAAAGCCATTTATCAGACCAGTACATAAATTAAAGAAGCCTGTATTTTGTATGTATTATTGTATTTATATCTACCTAATTAAAAGAGTTGTTTTAAAACAGTCCAAATGGAAGAACTGCATTTGATTCTGGTTTCTGTTAATAAAACCAGAAGACATTTATTTAGAAGACATTATCATAAATGGGAAATCATCAGCGCTGAAAGGTATCTCCCTAATCTATCTTGATTCAAATACATGAATCAGTGTCCTGAGCCTTGGCCTGAGAAAGGATTTAATTTGTTATGCACTTTAATTAATACCTTCTTTTTAAATATTTAGTAGATTGTGAAATAAAATACAGTCTTTTCTAATTTGAGAGTTAAATACCTCTAAACATTCTACACCCATTGAATGGCGCAGTGTTTTAAGAATAGCGAAAAAAGATACATCTTGAATTCAACTTTATTTTCAGTTGAAAGAATTCTGATTAGCCCAGAAATTGCATTTTTGCGATATCTGTTTTAGTACTGCAGACTAAAGAATTTTGCTGAGTCCACTTGCACAAAAAACATATTAAAAGAAATTTTGAAGATGATGAGAAAAATTTCCAGGTAGAAAAATTCTGATCTTCCATTTACCAGAAAAAACATGTGATACTGCTCTCTGCACTTGGATTTGTATTGCTCCTTAATCTTCCATCTGCAAAAGCAGTAACTGCTACACATGCGATCCTGTCTGCACCCTGAGTTACGTTATCTGAATCCTAACAGGCGACAGTCTCCCAGTACTTCCAACCCAGTATGAACTACATTTCATTTTACACTATGCCTTTTTACTAAGAGCAGCAATGTAGTTTTGCATTTCCTGATATATGGGTAAGGTAAACTGATTTGGGTATAACTGTAATCCTCCTAATCCTATATTACAAAAACCAATATAACTTTTAGCAAAAATGTTTATTTGCATTAAGCCCAAACTCAGGTTTATACAAAGGAAATGTTTCTACTGAAATCTCTGCAAATTTTGACAGAGCAAGTTCTCCAGGCTTGAATCTCAGCTTATAGGAGGTTTACGTAGCCTGCAATGCTCACCTTTACACAAGGAACTCACTGAAATGCAAGTGAGCGTTCTTGTAAACAGGAGAAAAAATACATCTTTCTCTATGGTGTCTGGGTTTGTTTTGTTTAATTGCTTGATGAAATTAATGTTACACTATTGCAGGAAAAAAGCACATCCTCATTAAATGAATAGCTTGGAGGATGTTTTGGATGCTGTAATTAGCTTCTTTGAAATATTTATGTTCTTCCTAATGTTGCTTGAATAAATGTTAATTATGGCTAGTGGAAAGGAAATCAAACAGCTGAGTATGTGAAACCATCGTCTTCTCCATCTTCAGAGAAGGCAAGGTGGGGAGGAGCGTCAACTGAATCCACTCTCTGCGTACACGCACACACAGCCTGTGAGGACGTGTCAATGCATACTGTTTTTTCTATGACTTTAATAAAAATAATGAGAAATCATTCCCCCTACATCCAAACTTAAGCACTAAGAGAGTTTTTATCTGTACTGCACTTTCTTCACCAATATATTCCAAACTTACTGGAGAGTGGTGCTTGAGACGGGTCAGTGTGTGCAAGCATACTGATGTCTCTGTCAACTTCAGATGGGTCCACTAACATCTTTCCTCCTTCTGTGGAATGAGCAAGTTGCATACATGGTTTTTCTTCTTATTTGTGTATGTTCTAGAGAATTAAACTTTGGGGAGGCAAGTCTCAATAATCAATTAATGCTTGCTCAGATATTGCACTTCTTCAAGGTACTCTCTTAATATATTGCTGACTAATAGTGCACAGGAAGCTTGTATCAGAACAGAAAAAGATCCCTGAAGAAAAGTCACTGGAGACTCAATTCAAGAATTGGCATCTCTGAACAGGCCTTTATTAGTGTCAGCTTAACCCAAAATGATATTCACTTAGTAGAAGCCTTTAGGGATGTCTCCCTATAAATAGGAAACAAACAACATCAAAACCCAAGCCATATAAGGCATGATAGTAGGCCCTGTATCTTCTCAGAATATTCTTTTCTTATTTTATCCAGGATAATGCCTCAGCTCTTCCTTTATGAATAAGTAAAATTTAAATGACCTTAGGAGCCTCTAATGAAGTAGTGAGGGGAACTTGTCTGAACTACTGGAAATGAGCAGAGAAACCCCAGCCCCTGGGCTGGGAGAGGCTCCGCTAGGGAACAGTGATGGGACTGGTTGCAGCAAATGTTCAGGGCTCTCTGCAAAAGTCACAGAATAGTTTGTATAAAAGATCCTTGCATAAAAGAGCTCTTTAATGTCAAAAGAATATTTGCTCAACAGATGACAGCAACCAAATTCAGCAAAAACCATAATACTACTTCCAAAATAGTGGGTACCTGTTTAAATTAGGGCTGAATTTGGCTCGCTGTGCAATGAAGCTGAAGTCTCCTGTTCGCAGACACGCAGCATGGGCACAAACTGCGTAATTCCCTCATTCCTTTAGCTTGCAAGGAATCCTTAGAGTTTAAATAGGAGATCTCTGAATTTCATTTCTGCATTGTTTGCAGCCTCAGTGGAAAGATCAATGTTCCTATGTGAAAAGTAATGCATGTGGGTAAAAATAATCCTTACTGTACCTCTGCAGCAATAGGCAGTATACTGGCTACCATCATGTAGAAAAGAGGTACCACAATCACCATGGATGTTTCCACATGGACACCAGCTCAATTCCCAGTGAAGTTAAAAAAAAGTGAAATAGGATGTTATGAATCACTAGGAAATTATAATTATGATTATAATTATAAAGACATGGGGGGGGGGAGAAAAACCTCAAGATTAAATACAATGGTGTTTTGCCCCTATTCTTCCACATATGGATTACTGCAATTATGATCCCACTGTTCCTTCCTATGTTGGGTTTGCATGGCAAGGTTTTGGTAGCAGAGGGGCTACAGGGGTGGCTTCTGTGAGAAGCTGCTAGAAGCTTCCCCTGTGTCTGACAGAGCCAATGCCAGCCGGCTCCAAGACGGACCCGCCGCTGGCCAAGGCCAAGCCAATCAGCGCCTCTGGGATAACATATTTAAGAAGGGAAAAAACAGTTAGGGAGAGCTTTTGCAGCTGGAGAGAGGAGAGAGAAGATGTAAGAAACTCTGCAGACACCAAGGTCAGTGCAGAAGGAGGGGCAGGAGGTGCTCCAGGCGCTGGAGCAGAGATCCCCCTGCAGCCCGTGATGAAGACCATGGTGAAGCAGGCCGTCCCCCTGCAGCCCATGGAGGAAGGATGAGGGGGTGTAGAGATTCCCCCTGCAGCCCATGGAGGACCCCACACTGGAGCAGGTGGAGGCACCTGAAGGAGGCTGTGACCCCATGGGAAGCCCGTGCTGGAGCAAGCTCCTGGCAGGACCTGTGGACCCGTGGAGAGAGGAGCCCACACCAGAGCAGGTTTGCTGGCAGGACTTGTGACCCCGTGGGGGACCCCATGGTGGAGCAGTTTGCTCCTGAAGGTCTGCACCCCGTGGGAGAGACCCATGCTGGAGCAGTTCATGAAGGACTGTAGCCCGTGGAAGAGACTCACGTTGGAGAAGGTCATGAAGGACTGTCTCCCGTGAGAGGGACTCCACGCTGGAGCAGGGGAACGATGAGAGGAGTCCTCCCGCTGAGGATGAAGAAGCGGCAGAAACACCGCGTGATGAACTGACCGTAACCCCCATTCCCCGTCCCCCTGTGCCGCTGGGGGGGGCGGAGATTGAAGCCGGGAGTGAAGTTGAGCCCGGGAAGATGGGAGGGGTGGGGGGAGGTGTTTTAAGATTTGATTTTATTTCTCATTCCTCTACTCTGTTTTGCTTAGTAATAAATTACATGAATTCCCTCTCTAAGTTCAGTCTGTTTTGCTCGTGACAATAATTACTGAGTGATCTCTCCCTGTCCTTATCTTGACCCATAAGCTTTTCGTTATACTTTTTCTCCCCTGTCTAGTGAATGAGGGGAGTGATGGAGCGGCTCTGGTGGGCACCAGGCTCCAGCCAGGGTCAACCCACCACACTTCCAGATGACAATGCAGAGAATTGAAGTAAGTTCATGGCAAGGTAAGTTTGACAAGACTGGGGACTCTTAAGTGTGGAAAGCTAAAACTTAGAGAGGGATACAATACATCTATAAACATATATGCAGATAAGACCAATGTGAAAAAAGTTGAAGAATTACTTTTAACTAATTTTTAGAATAAAACCTGTAAGCCATGACTTCATTTCTCATTTATTACATCCTGAGATGTTTCTGAATCAGTCCCATGGAAATAAAAAGCTCTGTGTTGCATCACACATCCCTTACCTAGTCTGTGATATTCAATCTCTGTCTTTGGAGTAAGCAGATTTCATAAGAAATACACTCAGCAGAAGTGTGTAATTTTCATGGACTTGCATTTGTTTTAGTGGTGGAACTGATCACAGATGATAAATATTTCCCACCCCATTTACATAATTTTAGAATTTTTCCACTGACATACCTCACTAATTCTATAAAAAACATGGGACTTTGGGAAAAAACCCAAATTGGTTTATTTATTTTATGATGTCCTGATGATAGTACCAGAAAAGCTAAAGAAAAGCAATAATCCATAATAATAATTTAATATTATTCAGTTTACCTCAATATTATTCAGTTGAATAATAATTCAAAGAAAAGCAATAATCATCTACTGTCATTACTATGTAAGAGGTGTGTTCACATAAATTGTTTGAAAAAAGCCTAATTTTCATGATACATCCACGTCCCTTTTCTCTAACACGCACCGAAGCATATTGACAAGTGTGCTGTTTGCTTTAAAAACAGCAGGATTAGATGTACCTGGGGAAATAGGATTTTGAGCACCCTGTTGATTGGTGACACATAATTAATAAAAGTATAAAAACTCAGTATTGCTTTCTGACTCTACAGGTTTTATAGATAAAAAGATCTTAAGCAAGAAAGAAAAGAAGCAAAGGTGGATGACGACTGACAGAAAACATCTTCCTGCCTTCCACACGGCTGTGAGCTGCGTTGATTTTTACAGTAGGATCATTTCTCTTTTAAAGAGAGGCAAACTAATGCTGTGACCTAGCAATGGTTTAGTTTAATTTATTCACATTATACATAAATTCATCAGGAAGGGAGGTATCCTCGAAATTTTGTATATAAAACTCCAATTTATTTTGCCAAAAGTTTTGAACTCCCATTGGCTTCAGAAAAAATTACCATCCAGGGCTGAATTTGATATATTGTCTAAACTTTGATATTTCTCTAGGGGAAAAAAAAAAAAAGAAGCAGATGAAGGGATGTAACTACTTTTGAACGTTTCCTTTTATTTTTTAACCTTAGTTGAGAACATTCTCAAAACCACTATAGGTTTCCTCCCAGCTTGCTAGTGAGGTACAACTGATGCTGACTGCAGGAAATTTCTTTGCATAGATGTAAGCATGTGCTTGGTAGTTTGAAGGGATAGACCATAAGGAAATAATTTGGAAGAATGGACTAACCCCTTGAGTGTCCTGAGATCAGTCTGAATCATTCAGAGATTCTCTTTCTAAAACGTTAAGCAATAAGATCTCAGCAGTGTGCAGCTTGGCCTGCTGGTCTGTTCCCTGTCTCCTAAGACCAGAGCACTCAGTATGTGTCAATTTTACTTAGAAACTGTATTTATTAGTAGAGCAGACAATAGTCAAATAATTAATAGATTTTCTCATGTCAAAATAATGGTAATCCCTTCATTTTTCTCCTACCACCACAAACCTTCTCTTACCGTGGGTTAATCAGTGACGCAGCTTATCTGACAGGATATTATTTCTGGACACAGCCTGCTACTATTTTTTTATTATAGCAACCACCAAATGCAGAAGAATGCCAAAAATCATCAGTAGAGTCTTTAGTCCTGCCCTCTGAATCTCAAAACTCAAACAATTTCTCTTTGCTTAGTTTTAGAGTTTTGGAGTCTATGAGATTGCTGGCGCTGACTCTGAAGTTTATTAGATAATACATCTTTCTCTGCAAAGTTGGACTTGGGAAAGCAATTTCTTCTACTGACTTCTCTTGAGATCCTCTGCACTGCAGTCATAAGCCTACATGGCAATGTCTTGAAAATTAAGTATCATAAGCAGAGCTTTGTAATGTGTCTTACCTATCTAAAACCAGACAGCACAATCTGCCACATGAACTTTTCAATGATTTTATAATGATAACCAGCAACCTAGAAATGACTAAAACTTTTATACACACCAATTTTTTTTATTATTTAAATCTTAAATTATCTCTTTCTGTAGAGACTGTTCAAATATATCACTGATGATCAGCTCACCATCCCTTGCCCACCCTTTGCCAGATTTTGACCTTCAGACTGTCACTAGCTTCAGATCCACTTAAATCCTGCAAGACGCTGTGCATTCATGATTGCTTGTAAATTGAACACATTGATCCTCACGGTTCCTTCCAGTCCTATATGCTTCTGGCACGCACCCACCAGGAACATACGCTTGTCTGTAATGAGTCAAGACTTGTGAACCCAATCCCATGTCCAATGTCTTGTGAGCTTAGTGCTCAGACCCCAGCATTATCCAGAACCCTGGTGCACTGGGGAGCCCTGAATTTACAAGGAGTCCAAAATTTATGAGTGGTCTTTGAATAGAAAGAGAAGCTACATGCAGTAGAGCAAGACTGACCTAGGAGAGTTTGGGGCAGCCCTCTGAGCTGATTTGTTCACTAATGGTGCGCCCTGGACTTGGTATTTGAGGTAAAACTACTTTATTTGAGCTCAAAACTACTTTAATGTATGGGAAAATTCTTGGGTCAGGTATTATTCTTTTGTCATATATATATATGTGTATATATATATGTCTGTCAAGTACAGCACAGTAGCAATCCCATCCTTAGTTACTGCTTTCTTTGCTGTAACACACTATTAATTTTTAATATTCCTTTAGGTTATATATTACATATGGGACAGATTTGGAAGATGTGGTAATAAACTTTATACCGATTCATTCTGCTCTCATTTCCGAGAGCAAAACCCCAGCCAACTCGAAACATCGCACACGAGTTGACATAGAGAAGCTGGAGCCATATTTCGGCCTCTACTCGACAGCACCTGGTCACTGTGACTGGCTGGGCTAGCAGAGCTGCTGGAT
The DNA here is from genome assembly GCF_011004875.1 of Balearica regulorum gibbericeps. Classification (NCBI taxonomy): domain Eukaryota; kingdom Metazoa; phylum Chordata; class Aves; order Gruiformes; family Gruidae; genus Balearica; species Balearica regulorum. Next base: position 51,798,752 of record NC_046187.1, on the reverse strand, counting down.
TCACTCCTTACGGAAGTTTGCATATCTTGGAAGAAACAAGCGACGCTGTCTCTGTATAATTAGCTGATACTTCAGCATCTGCATGAATATACACACAGATATATACGTAACTACTGACTGTGTCTGAGTAGTAAGAATGACTCCACGGAGCAAATGTCCAAATGAAAGCTACACGAACCGCATGTTAAAAATCCTCTTGTTAAAAATCCGTCTGCTGGTAGTATGTGGTGGGTCACACGGGTTTCTCCTGGGAAAACAGAAGGTGACTTTCCTTATGCAAAATGCTACTTAGCAGGAAGAAACATTTACAAATGCTGACTAATACAGGCTATTACTACTACCACGAGTGACAGTTCTCCCCACAACAGTAAAAAACGAACTGTCTGCGCCACTGTTGCAGTCTACATCTCGAGTGACAGCCCTGGATTATTATTTGTTATTCTTATTACGGAAGTGAGCTTTGTGAGTGACACAAACTTAAAGGTTTCAGTTTTCATAGAAATACTCAGTTTAAAAAAATTAGGTTTTGCCTAGAAGATTTTACAAGACAGTTGGAATTTGGAGTACAGAACTATGGTTTTTTTTCAGGAATGCGTAGTTAGATGAGTAGTTTTCTTTTAAATGAAGTGTTTTATTGAGATCATTACTTTAAATGAGTGATGTATTAGTGGAACATACTTGCACTGAAGACTGTTGGCTGGATTTGGAATAATAGTTCAAACTTTCTATTCTTAAAGCTATGGCAAAATTGATTATTCTGGTACAGAAACAAATAAAACAATGAAAATCAAAGAAAAGTGAGTATTGTCAACTTCATAGCTTGCCAAAATCAAACAAAATCAGTAACAGGCAGATGGAAAAAGACAAAATTGTTTGGAGAGAAATTTTATTTTCAGACTTTTAGAGACATTTTTAATGAACAACTGAGAGTAAAAGTACAAAAAATGGCTTTCTGGTTTGTTTTATGAGAACATAATGTAGCTGTCTGTGTGTGTATATAATAGACATGCAGACGCACACAGAAGGAAATCCTTTAATAGACCTTTCATACTTTCACACCTTCCATTATTTTCTTCTGATTTAGTTAGGTTAAGAGAAGCCTAGCCAGTTTAAATATATTTTATAAAGACAGTAGAAAAAAATATAATTATTTCATCGTTTCCTTTTCATCACATCAAATAAAATGCGAGTCGTGCATACATTTCTGGCAGAGAACATCCGCATGCTTGCAGGAGTCGCGCTATAGAAGGAGAACAGTGTCGGTGCCGTACCATCCAGTTTGCATTTATGCCTTCTGATTGCAGTGCAGGTGTGTCACAGTGAAACTATTAGCATCAGAAAGCACGGTGTTCAGCCAAGTAAGAGTGATGTAATGCATCAGGTTCCAGCTTTTTCAGTCAGCTCTATTAGTTTGCGGGGCTGAGTCCGATTTAACGAGATGCTGTCTGCCACAGGTTTTACTTCTCCGCTGCGTAACCAGCTCACAAAAATCGCATCCGTCTGTGCTCCACCGGTGGACGTTGCGCGCACCCTGTGCTTAAGTCACACTCCTTTCTATTTAAATAAACGGGAGAAGCTGCTGCTGGTTAGTTTATTGAAAACTGAGCCCGGGATGGGCAGAAGCAGTAGGAGAGACCCATGGCAGGTTACTCAAGGGTGCAGGCAGCGGGCTTCCGGCTGAAGCTTGGCCCAAGTAGAGGACTGGATTTGAGGTTATAAGGAGCACTATGCTCTCGCCTAAAAATCAAGACCTGCTATCTGGCAAAGCTAAGGAATGAAGCAGCATAAAGCAGATAAACATATTTTAATAGGTTAAAAATTACAGAAATGACAGCCAGGAGAAAGGTATGCTTTTGTCTGGGGATTTTTTTGATTTTTTTTAAAAATACATTTAGAAATTTAGGACAAAAATCTTTTCTCTATCAGGAAGAGCATGATGGTATCATATCCTTCAGGGAAAAACCAACATGCACTAATGAGATTTTCCCTCCTAAATTCTTTATTTCTGATTTTATACTGCTGTCTTCTTGGACAAAAGAACTCCTCAAAAACACACAGAATCTATGTAAAAAAACAGTTTACTGGTGACATGAGATTTGTTAAAAGTTATTATTTGTTTCTGTTGGTGAATACCAGAAATAAAGACTGCAGAAAGCAAGGATGTCAGAACGACTCCAGTCAAACTATGACACCGGGAGCTCCAAGACAAAATGACAAATTAATTCAAGCAGTGCATGCTTAAAAATACAGATTTATTTCTTCTCAAATGGGCTGCAAACTGACAGGAACTTATCAAAAGAAAAATTATAAGCCTAAAGCACAGCAGCTAAAAGGGAAGCAGGATAAAATACACTATACTATATAATGTATCATATAATAGGTTACAATATCTACTAGATCAAGTTGTGTCTCTTCTTGAGAAGACAAAATGAAATTCTCAGCAAGGATTGTTCAACAAATATTACTAGATAGCAGGCTGTGTTGGGGTTAAAAGGGCTAGAGCACACTTGCCTCTCCAGAAGAAGGTTTACCACTTGTAAAAGGAGATGTGTAAAAGGCTGGTTTCAGGCTTGCCCTGGGCTGAGCACAGTTTTGCAGAATAACGTGATGCAGCCTTTCCTAGGTGAAAAGTAAATGCAAAGCACTGCTAAGTCAAAATGGAAACCCTATGCAATTTTTCTGCAATAAGAAAATCGGGACAGAAAACAAACAACTCTTTGAATAAGGCCCAAATCTACTTTTAAATTACTGTGCTATGGTTTTACATTCTGGAGATAACTGAATAAAAGACCTACCTTTGAGATGAAAGTCCTCAGCGTTGCTCTCCTAAAATTTCAGTCAGTGCCATGGTTTAACCCCAGCCAGCAGCTCAGCCCCACGCAGCCTCTCGCTCAATCCCCCAAAGCGGGATGGGGGAGAGAATCATAAGGGTAAAAGTGAGAAAACTCATGGGTTGAGATAAAGACAGTTTAATAGGTAAAGCAAAAGCCACACGCGCAAGCAAAGCAAACCAAGGAATTCATTCAGCACTCCCCATGGGCAGGCAGGTGTTCAGCCATCCCCAGGAAAGCAGGGCTGCAACACGCGTAATGGTGACTTGGGAAGCTATCACATCAAACGTCCCCCTCTTCCTCCTTCTTCCCCCAGCTTTACATGCTGAACATGACGTCATGTGCTATGGAATATCCCTTTGGTCAGTTGGGGTCAGCTGTCCCGGCTGTGTCCCCTCCCAACTCCTTGTGCCCCCCCAGCCTCCTCGCTGGTGGGGTGGTGTGAGAGGCAGCAAAGCCCTTGGCTCTGTGTGAGCACTGCTCAGCAGGAACGAAAACATCCCTGGGTTGTCAGCACTGCTTTCAGCACAAACCCAAAACACAGCCCCATAATAGCTACTATGAAGAAAATTAACTCTATCCCAGACAAAATCAGCAGTCAGGAAAGTTCAAACTAACATATGCAGTCTGAAATCTATATATACTTGCTAGGGAACCAAAAATCTCTCTACACCGATTTTTGATGCAACATTGTTTAAGATTAAAACAAAGCAAAGTTTGTCTGAGCTTGAATCACTATGTAAATTAACAGGATGCTTGAAAACAGAGGTTCAGATAATAACAGCACTCAGTGACATATAATCATGTTTCTTTTGTCCTTTCTGGGCAATCTGGCAATAACACGGAGAACATGAGCAGCCTTCAGCCCCATTGGGAGTGACCACGAGTTGAAGCTTCTGAGCTTTGCTTTTGCTGCATTGGTTTTCACTCGTGGCAGATTATTACTGACAGATCATCTGAATTTCATTACTTCGAGGAGTCATGCTTCAGGAAGTGAACACCTTGAAATGTCATGACCTTTCCATGACAAGAAAAAATGTCACCAAAGAAAAGGCAATAGGACTGAAAGAAAGAGGCTCAGGATGACAATTAATGAAAATATATGTATTGCACTGTAATATAGTAATAGACGTTTTAATGGAAATACAATTTCCACTTGAATAGTTGAATTTCTAAGAAGACACAGAATATGTGGACTGGTTTATCACTCGGTCAGAACCTGGTGAAAGAGCATCTGCTGCTCTCTCACTCTGGTTTGACACAGGTGAAGCAGTGAAACAATGGAGCTACGCTAAACTGATGTAACAGTTGATGAGGCCCAACCAGTCGTTAACATATTCTGTTCTGGAAAATTTTATTTTAAAGCTACTGCTGCAGTGTATGTCAGGGTTGGAGAGCTAACATTTCACGAGACATTTCACTAGACATACATGACCTGACAGCTCCTGATGTCCGTCCCTTGTGATGAATGCTCTGAATCTAGAGACAGCTTCTGACTTTTGAAAATATTTGAATGAGAAAAATTGTTCAGGTGCTCTGGTGGCATGAAGCATACTGTTATGCTGAGGAGAGGTATCGGTGCAGTTACTGGAATTTATACCAGCTGAAGTTTTACTCCAGGTGATCTTAATTCCTGGTGGCTCAGGGCTGAGGTCTACCTACAATAATCTATGCAGAGTTTTTCTCTATATGCATATACAATATTTTATGTTGCATATAGAGGTTTTGTATATTTTTTTGCACAATAGAGGTTTTGTAGAATTTTGTACATAGAATATCGCATATAAAAAATTCTATGCTGCATATAGAGGTTTTCTCCATCTTCCTCCGAATAGCTGCAGAAATTCTTGAGCTGATGCAGCAAGGCAAAGGAGCACCAGCACTGACTTTTCTTAGTGACCAGCACCACCTCTGACATCTCAGGCTGGAATCTGCAGCAGGTGACTCAAAGCTGACCAAGGTGTTGAGCAGATAGCTGAGGGCAAAGACATAATACATAATTTCATAATACAGGGTGAACTGCCCTTATTATGAAACCAGCCTTTAGTTACGCAGCCATCACCATGTGCAGAATGATATAACATGATAACAACCAAAACTTGTGAAGCTGAAATTAGAAGTATTATTTTGTACCGACAAAACCGTCAGTGAAATGCCATAGAAGCACCATGGTAATATGCCCTAGTTTAATTGCCCAGGCAACTATCTTTTGTCATTAAATTCTTGTTCATTTGTAAATGTACAAATACAGTCAAGACTCAAATAATACTAATGCACTGGCTAAAGCAGCTCAAGAGGTATTTACAGGGCTGTCTACCCATAGGCTGGTGTTCAGGCCCCAAAGGAGGATGCCCAGCAGAAAGTCAACTGGTCTCCCATCTCCTGTGCGTTCATCCCGTGCACTGGTGCTGTATGGGTCCATACACCTCAAACATTTGCAAACTTCTGCCCGCTCACCTGTAACGCAGTGGAAAGGCTCTGCTTTTCCTCCACTCTACAAGCCGGCAGTGGGCCCTTGCGGGAAGTTGCAGGTTAATTCCTTCTCTCTTTCCAACGGAGATGTAATTCGTTAAACTCCACCTGAAGCAGAAGAAAGTTGGGATCAGCCTACAAAGAGCGGCCGAGCATGGGGAACAGGCTTCAGGTAATGATGGTGGGGAAGACTATTTATTTGAGGGAAGACTAAGAGCAGCCCTTTATAAAGAAATCATTGTTACACATTTGACTGTTGTATAAGCTTTATTAACTACATTATTTAAGCTGCAGTGCTGTTTTAACCCAAACAAACACACTTAAAGACAGGGTGAGGACACACTGCCACGTCCTGCTTCATTTTCTGGACTACGTTTTCCTGAAACTTAGTGTGTATTTCCCAGTCCTGTGAACAAACGTGTTTGTACAGGATAGTACTTCTACAGCAACAGATACTTTAAAAGGTTAATTACTCCTGGTCTCCCCCAAGAAGGAAGGTAAACAGAGTACAGATTACCTACTTTTCTCAAAGATGGAAAATGAAGCTAGAAAATATTCGTCAAAGGCCAACAAGGACAGCCATGCCAGCTTTGAATTCCTTGGCTCTTGTTTCAAACCATGCAAGCGTATACCCTTCCCCCGGTCAACAAAAAGAGAAGACACAAACCACAACTGCTCTACATTAGTTAGCTATAGCTAACAGGCAGGCAAAAAAGAGACAAGGGATGAAAAACTCTTTCTTTCCACTGGTACAAGGCTCGGTACATGGTCAGGAGGCTCCTACGTGGGAAAGCAGAGCAGACCCTTCTCTTTGGCACTTCCAAGAGGGTTTGAAGGGCAGGCAGCACTTCTGAGAAACTCCTGGTAACATCAAGTGATTAATATGCCCTGGCTGCCTCTGCAGAACGACTGATCACTGTCATTTGCAATTTTCTCCTTTTGGAGGGCATGATTTCATGCCTGTCAGTCTTGATCTTTGGGTCTGTTTTGGGACTGAAGTGCTACTTTTTCTACATTTTTAAAGTTTGATTCAGAAGTGGCAGTTGGGATATTATCTTCCACAAAAATTGACACACTCCAGACATTTTAAATTGATTCATATCACATTGTACATTTTCAGATTAAAGTTCTGAAAAACTGTAAATGCTTCTGCATGTTAGACAGACTTACAACCTTTCCTAGTTGAAGGACACTTCGAAAGTCTTAATGCTTAAATGGGCTTAATTCCATATACTGTGGATTACTCAAACTCATATTAATTTTTCCTTTTTTAAAATCTATGTACTGATAACTGTCAAAAAGCAACTGCAATATCTATGTTATACCTGTGCAATGGGTAGAGTACCTAAAACTAGGAACACTGTTTTATGATACATTCATTCTTTGAGAATAAAGGTTCCTTACTTAGATTTTTTGGGGTTTTTGGTTTGGTTTTTTTATTATTATTTTTTTTTATTCCCACCTTTTCCCTATTTGGACAGTATCCCTTTCTGCAGTCTCAAACATATAAGCCTTCTCTTTGGGATTCCTTGATATGTCCCCAGCTATGTATAATCCCTTGATATATTCCCAGCTACAGTCTTCTGTAGCTGCAAACCATTTCCCACACACTGTATGTAGCAGCTTTAAGAGATTTGTGCAGCCTCTTTATCTGTTTTAGCTTACAGGTCCTGTTTCATCCTAAATTATATTACATCCTACAACAGGCATTGCTTAAAGATTTTCACTATATGAAGACAAACTTTGTTTAGAAAAAGAACAGTCTTAGAAATAAATGTACCCAGGAATCTGAAAAAAATAGGTTAAGTTTTCTAACAAGTCTATTATTACTTTCTCAGCATGTCTAATTATTCATGAGCATTTCCTGATCTTGCAGTAACAATATAAAAAGCACACGTTTCTTCTTTTGCTACTGCAGGCATGTGGGGTGATCAGGTTACTTGTGCATCATCTCCATCCCACAAAAAAAAAAGAAAGAAAAGTTTAAAAAATGGTGCTCCTAAAAGTCAAGCATGAGTTGACGTCATTTCTCTGGGCAGATCCAAGTCTTTGAAATGCCTGTTATAAGGGTTGCAACCTTTGCCACTGTGGCTCTCCTTTCTGAATGCAGGACATTGCTAAACAATCCTCGTGTGGTCGAGGAGACAGTGCGACATTAATAGTCCAAGCCGAAGGAACTGGAATATAATGTTGTCTTCAAGCATTTAAAAAACAAGGTCTGTAGGTTTGTGATGTGCACTGGGGCTCTGAATTGAGCTTTTCATCTTTGTATTTTCAGACATGTGACTAATATCTGTGGGGACAAATAGTTGGAAATTTGGGTTATGACAATATATGCTGATATATTGTTAAAGAAGTGTCATCTCTTTATTTCAGTCTAGAGAATCACCCCATACACCTATTACCAACCAAAAGCCATTTTCTTTCATATTCTCAATATAGTCCTAAGGAAACAATTCAGTGAGCTTTCAAAAAATAATGTGTCTGATGATTTTTTTTATTGTTAATACCTTAAAAACAAGGGGGGGGGGGGGGGTTCTGGGTTTTTTTTGCTAAAAAGCAAATGAATTTTAAGAAATGTGAATCACTTTCAGGAAGGAAGAAAATGAGGAAAAACATTCTTGTTTTTTGCAAAAACTTGTGAACTTAAATTAATTTTACAGGTTTCCCTGCTGCTCCCTCCAAAATTAGGTGGATCTTGGAAAACCTCAGCACTTTGCCCATCTTTATTGTTGAAATAGCTGATAAATGTCTAAGACATTGAGAAAACAGGTTTTAGGTAACCATGTTTACAACAGCAGGGTGTGAAAGCCTCTGACTTCAAGGAGGCTGAATTATTACTGAAAAGAGAAAATATTATTGAAAAGAAAAAGATTATAATAAGAAAAAACTTGAGCCATTGGTCTAAATTTATGCATGGAGTAAGTGTGGATACCCTAATATTTGTTTTTACACCTTTATATCAGATCTAAATGTAGCCCACTGCCAAAGCAAAAGCTTTTTTTTTTTTTTTTCCTTTCTTTTTTTTCTATTAATACTGCCCTGTAATCTTGCACTTCCACACCAAATCATTTCCAAGGACACCAGCTAGTGTGATGCAGCAATAGGAGGCAATGCTCTGGACTGCAGAAAGTCAAACAAAACCAACTGGAACTGAATAGCACAGGTACATGCAATCTGATTTTTAAACTGGCAGTAGAAATTAGGATGCAGCACCTCTGTGATTAGAGGAGTAAATTTGTTGTTAAATAACATTTTGAGTTCAAAATCATACATCTGGCAGCTGTTGTCAGAATAAGAGGCAGATGAAGTTGCCAGGCGAGCCCCTCTCCCTCTCTCTGCTAAGAAATGAAATGCTTATACTAGTCACCAGTACAAGACCAATGTGCATCAGCTCTGACTGTGCAGAGACACTAGATTGCCACACTGTTTTTCTGGTACCTTGGTACTGCAGCATTTACTTCGTGTGAATCAGCATGTAAATGGGGGACACTGAAGAGCATCAGCTTACACAGCTCACACAGCTTACATTGTGCTGACAAAAGACACTTTGAAGGTGAATAACTCCATGTTGCTAGGACAGCTTTCCTTGTTCTCCAGCAAACCTTGCTTTCCCTCTCTTTTCTAACCAAATGTCACAAAATGATATGCTGCAAGCAAGAATCATCCATTACAAGGCTTCATGCTGGCTTTCGGTTAACTTCCAAGGAAAGGACAGGTACCTGTGCTTTACCTCACTTAGAAGATTTACAAAGCAGGCATGGTAGCACAAACACTGGAGTGGCTGTCAATGTGGCTGTTTGTAGGATTTAGTAGTACTAATAATGGATCTAAATAGAAGTAATAACCATTTCCAGCCTGCTTTGAATTCCTTTATTTCATAATATCAACGACACACTTAAATTTTAACAATAACCCATTTACATTTTTAACGATTTAAGTCGTTGGAGCTGGAACACTAAACAGGAGCAGGACACTAAACAACAGTTCAAAACTACAGTTATCATGCCCTGGACTAATGTTCTCCCCTTTTATGACACTTAACCAAACTGCTAAATATTTAACAGTATAATGACTAGGAGTATAGAATGGGTCAATTTAATTTCTCTTCACTCGGCTAAGATGACTTTTCTGCTATCCTGTGTACGTGGTGGTAGCAGTTGTGTGTCATTAACAAGAACAGCGGCTAACAATTTCTTCTGCACATTAACTCCAATAGCCAGTTTTCATACGGCTCTAAAGGCCAAGTTTCTTTCAGACAGTTTTCTCAAATGGAGGACAATAGGTGTCACGTTGGCTTAAGAAATATTACTTTCTAAATTTTCTTTGTGGTGCGTTGTTTTCCAGCTAGTTAAGTACGATTCGGCTTCAAAGATAACTAGACTATTATAAACCATCTTCCTGCAGTTCAGTGCGCCACAAACATTTCATATCCAGGTTTTTTAGATTAGCCAGTACTTAAATGCTGCCCCTCCTAAAGTGACTGGTGCTAGTGATTGAGCTTACTAACAAATTTCTTCAAGCAATCTAACTGATATATATGAAGTGGTGACACTACACCTAGAAAAAGTAGCCTTTTCGGACCAACTCTGGTGTAGCTCATCATCTAGCAGGTATCATTTGACCTAGCACTCCTCTTTCCAAGTGAGAGAGCAAATTAAATGCCCTCACCCTGAAACCACGCACAGTGATATGTAGCTGTGTAGGGCAACAAGCCATTTGATCCTAAGGCAACAAAGGGCTCTGGCATACCCGCTCCTCAACTGATTCTGACGGGCTTCCCTTTCACACCTCTTCCCCTTTGCCCTGGAGATGGCAAGTGTTTAAAAAGGCATAGAAATGAATTTACGAGAGGAACCATCCTATAGATATAATCCCACACTGAAGCTTGTAAATAAATTATGTCATATTCAGACATGTTTTTAATGATGGTAAAAACCTTCTAAATTATAGATGATGAAATGAACTCCAGATTTACATAGAGAGGAAAGTGTAATAAAGTCTCATTCCCCACAGGCCCAGGGAAGATTTGATATGCTATGTGAGAGGGTGTTTCAGAGGCAAACTGTCCACTGAACATCCTGAGATGCTTCATAAGGCCTCATGAATTTTATACTTAACACTTCATCAAGTAATATCAATCTGTGACAGATATTAATCCCCCCAAAAATTTCAGGCTTTGGTGTGAGGTCACTGTCAGCTTGCAAAAGTAATCCTAAAAATGCAATGGTAAATCCTAAAACTGCCCCTATATCTTACCAGACAGCCTGCAAAAAAGACATTTGTGGGAGGGAGAGGAGCTGCTAGGACCCTGGAGGCAGAAAGCAGAGGGCTCTCTGGGAAAGCATCTGGATTTGGAGAATTTAGCAAAGGTCGTTGTACAATTAGAGTAAAAATCAATGGTATAAAGGCCTGACCAGGGCTGCAGCTTTGGAAGATAATCCTGGACTGTCCTAGGATTATCCTCCTGGAAGTGTCCCCACACACACCTGCCTGTATTGTTAACACACCACAAATGGTGCTCCTCTCATTTTTATCAAAGCAAAGAGCTTCTCTCTGAAAAAGTGCCCTGTGTGTGAAAAGAAGTGCCTTGAATGACAGAATATGAAGAGCCAGTTTCTGCTGAATTACACCCAAAGCCTGAGCCTAACCACAGCATGGAGAGTACTGAGCAAATTGCCCATCTTCAGCTCAGCCCACACTTGGTTTGGTGATTTACCCCCGCACACCCCCGCTACAGCTAAGAGCAGAACATGTCTCTCAGCCTGCTGGATAATAAAAATCAGAAAGATGACAAGGGAAAAAACAGAGTTTGGTTCACACCAGAGTCTGAAAGTTGCCCTGAACTATTTGCCCTTGCAGCTTTTCCTTCACTGTTGTTGTTGCACTCCCATGTTCACACTGTGTCACTTCTAATAAACTTACCTCCAATGAACAAGTAAAACATAAAAGATCTATGCTCCGTGACATGGCAGCTAGCTATTGGGAGAGTTTCCCCAGGTAGATCTTGTGATTTTGACCTCTGAACTGCGTAAGGCTGTCCTTATCCAATTGAGCACTGGAGTCCCAGTCCTGGCTGTGGGACCCTGAGTCTGGTCGGGTCTCCCTGCCCCGGCCTCACTCAGGTTACAGCCCTCAGGCAGCAGTAGTGAAGAGCTGGTGCAGGTTTAGCTTTCTCCCCAGTACACATGTGTTCAGGAGATATCTGAGATACATGTCTGATTTGGGGAGCTGGGAAGGACTAAAGTCATGAACTTGAACAGTAACAACAGCACAATAACAAGTACCATATGTAATACACAAGCTTTTCTCACAGTACCTTGCACTGCATCTTGTTTAAAGATCATCTTCTGTTAATATTCATCAACTGAAAGGTCTGCATTAAAAGCACAAACATACCTGAAGATATGTTGTAGGCAACAGGGTATGATATCCCTGAAAGTCATACATGTTATGGAAAATCTTATTGTCATCATCCTTTTCAGTGGAGCCAAGCATGCAAAAGATGGAAGGATGTAGGAGTGGGGAGGTACCCACACAGGTTCTCCTTCTGTTGCACGCCATGGTGCAGCAAGCACCATCACAGCTGTTGCACCTCCTTAGGTACGGCAGCGCTAGTCCCCAGCTGAGGAGGAGAAGTCACTGGTGCATGTTCTGGTTGAACTTCTGACAGGAAGGACTACAGGAGGATGTAGCGCAACAGAAGCAGGCAGTGAAACAACTTCAACAGCAACACTAACAAAAGAGACAGCTCATGTCTTCCCAAAGCACACATGCACACAAGACACAAATACACCACAAAACCATCAGACGGGCTGGATATGTTAATATCGTTTTCTCTTGGTTGTCTTCTCTATAGACACTGTGGACCTTACGTATACATAGCAGATATAGTAGCTATAGCACTGATCAATCAGTCTCTCCTGATTGTTATTCCAGGCATGGTCCTCTAGAATATTTTAATGGTAAGATGGATTTTTTAAATTATACAAGTCTCAAGAGGCACCTTTTACTTCTAGGGGTGCATTGTAACAGAATTAGACTCCTTAAGTCTATTTCTTCAAGTGCATCTTTAAAGGTCTCATTGGTAAAAAAAATTATTTGGCTTTATTTAGTTCTCTCTTTTTCAGAGGCACTGTTACCTTTGGGGGCACATTAATGGATCTCAAATGTAACTTTTCTCTTGCCCTAGCTCTTAGAGTAGATTTGCCTGAAAAACCTGAAACTGCAGCTCAGTATTCTTTGAGTGCGAATCATGAGGGAAGAGAATCTGCATTTCCAGCCTCTGTAGTCCTCAATTCATGACATAAGAGATGACAATACAGTAGCTGTTAATGGCAACACATTGTTAAGAGGTTCACTCACCTTCCTCAAGGGGTAATAGCCTTTAGAGACTGATTCATAGTGAAGAAAATGGAATTTTTCTCTTTCAGGGTCTCTCCTGGCTCTCATAAAAAAGCCTTGGTTTCACATGATTCCTATCTCCAGGGTAGCAGTTTATCTCCTTCTTTCTGAGGATATTAGAAAACTGGGAGTTGCGTGTACCTTCCTAGCGCAGGAAGGCTCTTTACGTACATGCTTTTGAGACTGAAGCCATAGCACCTGAGGCCTTTTTTTTTTTTTTTTTTTTTTTGAAGAGTGTATTTTAGAAAGGGTCTAATTGCTCAGACAACCTGCAAATGTTATGTTAGCACATGCTTCCAAATCATGTGTTGGCTTAAAATTAATAACTGAAAAAAAAATCTATTGTCTTGAGCTCTGAAAAGAGACTATTTAGCTTTAAGCATGCCATGCTTTAAGTTAAATATGATGGTTTATTAACTATATCTTGGTTTAGCATAAATTTTATTTCATATGCATGCTCCCACAGGAGTTCACTAGATCTGAAAAATTAAGATTATTTTCAAAAAGGCAGGCATATGGTATTGGGACAGTGTATAGAGAGCATACATACAAGTTTTATAAAATAACAGGTTATGCAAAACATATTAGAAGAACCCCACACAGCTTCTTTGTTGATTATTTATGAGGGTATATTTTCACCTTACTATAAACATAATCTACATATTACATTGAATATAGACAACTGCCAAGTATGGGAATTTTATAGTCCAATTCAGGCTGCTGACCATAGGAAAAACAAGCTGCAGACAGTTTGCTCAAAGAGTAGACAGTAAACCCCACACAAACATATATAGTCCATGAAAATAGCATAAATAGTCAATAAAATAGGAGTATGCACAAATTTCTTGTGTATCTAGATTATACAACAAATTTTAATCACAGTCCTATTTCATTTCTATGACAACAGATTTTAATACAAAGTTCTAATTTCCTGTTTTGGAAAAAGAGGGATTCCTTTGATTCACTGTGTTTCACCATCCTTCAAATGTAAAAAAACCCAGAATATTTGATTGTCCTCTGAAGCATAATTAAAATAAAAATGTCATCCTGGAAAACTCTACCTGAGACTAAATAACTCTGTATCAAGTCCTTCTGATTTACAACTAGAGCACATATTTGACTTTTGTTCTTTTCTCCCTCTTTAACCTGTTTCATTACATCCTTCTCTGACATAATGTGTTTAAAAACATGCGCCTCTGGCCTTAGCAGAAATGGAGGTGTAAATAAGGACAGAAATTTCCCCCAGAATCAAAACTTGGTTCAAACTGTGACTGGCAGTATGTGAACAGGAAGACAAACAATTTCATTGTACAAGTACCTTAACTTTTTGAATCTGCAGTACTGTGTCCCGGAAAGAGACAATTCATATTTTGCAGCAAGTTAAACAGATAGATAGGTTTTCCAAGACTCTTTTAGAAGACAAATACAACTTTGAGAGCTATGGTTGCTATATAATTCCTTAGCAAATCTATCGACCATGGCTTGGGGCAGAATTTGGACAGCTGCAGTGAAGGATGCAGCCCTCCTCCATGGCTGGTCTAAGGCAGTTGCTCACATTCACTGTGATGGACCAGAAAGCTCTCCCACCCTGAGCTGGAATATGCATTGTCCTTTGTGGTGGGTTGACCCTGGCTGGAGCCAGGTGCCCACCAGAGCCGCTCTATCACTGCCCTCATTCACTAGACAGGGGAGAAAAAGTATAACGAAAAGCTTATGGGTTGAGGTAAGGACAGGGAGAGATCACTCACTACTTATCGTCATGAGCAAAACAGACTGAACTTAGAGAGGGAATTCATCTAATTTATTACTAAGCAAAACTGAGTAGAGGAATGAGAAATAAAATCAACTCTTAAAACTCCTCCCCCCACCCCTCCCATCTTCCCGGGCTCAACTTCACTCCCGGCTTCAATCTCCGCCCCCCCCCCAGCGGCACAGGGGGACGGGGAATGGGGGTTACGGTCGGTTCATCACACGTTGTTTCTGCCGCTTCTTCATTCTCAGGGGGAGGACTCCTCTCATCGTTCCCCCGCTCCAGTGTGGGGTCCCTCCCACAGGAGACAGTCCTTCACGAACCTCTTCAACGTGAGTCCCTCTCATGGGAGACAGTCCTTCACAACCTTCTCCAACGTGAGTCTCTCCCACGGGGTGCAGACCTTCAGGAGCAAACTGCTCCACCATGGGGTCCCCCACGGGGTCACAAGTCCTGCCAGCAAACCTGCTCTGGCGTGGGCTCCTCTCTCCACGGGTCCACAGGTCCTGCCAGGAGCTTGCTCCAGCACGGGCTTCCCATGGGGTCACAGCCTCCTTCAGGTGCCTCCACCTGCTCCAGTGTGGGGTCCTCCATGGGCTGCAGGGGGAATCTCTACACCCCCTCATCCTTCCTCCATGGGCTGCAGGGGGACGGCCTGCTTCACCATGGTCTTCACCACGGGCTGCAGGGGGATCTCTGCTCCAGCGCCTGGAGCACCTCCTCCCCCTCCTTCTGCACTGACCTTGGTGTCTGCAGAGTTTCTTACATCTTCTCACTCCTCTCTCCAGCTGCAAAAGCTCTCCCTAACTGGTTTTTTTTCCCTTCTTAAATATGTTATCACAGAGGTGCTGATTGGCTTGGCCTTGGCCAGCGGCGGGTCCGTCTTGGAGCCGGCTGGCATTGGCTCTGTCAGACACAGGGGAAGCTTCTAGCAGCTTCTCACAGAAGCCACCCCTGTAGCCCCTCTGCTACCAAAACCTTGCCACGCAAACCCAACACATCCTTACTCAAAGCCAAGCTCACAAACACAACCTTAACCTACAGACTGCAGCCAAACTACAAGTGCAAGAAGCCACCAAACAATGCAAAGACACATTTGCTTGAACATACAGAACAAGTCCCACGTGCACGTGTCACACATTTCAGCAAGCAAAGGGGAAAGCAGGACCTGGCTTTGCTTGCAAATGAGCCAATATCACTCAGCTACCCAGGATTACCTACAAGGAGCTCTGAGCTCTGTTGGGTTTCGGGGCAATATGCCAGAAGCCCGGTGCTGTAGCCATCAGAAGATGGTTCTTCCGTGCCTTGTTCTGTCATTCTTCAAGCCAATTGTACCACCCAGCTCTTGGATACATAACAATTATGTGACATGTGAAAACTGTTGGTGTTTTGTTGTGTTGTTTTGATTTTTTATAAGTCACCTCTGACGTTTTCTTGAATTATGTGTCAGTTGTGTCTGCAGTGATCAGTCCTGTGGAGCAGCCTGAGGGAAAGCAGCCTGTATGAACCAGCACCTGCTTCACAGACTTTCCCTTCACAGGTTTCTGGCTTACAGGAGACAAGTGAACATTGCCTCCAATCACAGGATTGCCACAACTGTGGGGAGCAAGGATTCCTGTCCTTGTCCTAAAGGCTTTGAAAATCTTTATAAGTTTATGAAATCCTTTTTTCTTCACTCCTGATAATACTTAAAGCCTAATCCATGGTGTTAATACAGATGAAAGCTGCAGTGGGCTGACCATACAGGAAGGAAAAGGGCATCTCTTCAGAGTGGTGCATAAACAAACTCCTTGGTTAGCTTTCGTATCTTTCAACACAAAGCTTCTGGTGCTTAATACAGCCAACATGCACAAAAAAAATTAATCAAAACATTTTTCCACCTAGAACAAGAAAGGTAGTGTCAGTGCTTGAGGAAAAAAGATGGCTAAAGCATGCACCTCAAAGACCAACTCTCCACTAAGTCCGGCATCCCTTTATTACAAGGCCTTAACAAGTCCCACTTGGTCACTCCATGACAGTCCAGTCCAGTGTGCAAACACAGTGGGTACGTTCTTGTTCTGCCTTTGTTTCCTGGCTGAAGTGCAGAAGGATTTCAGATCATCTGTTGCAAGCCTTCCTGCCTGACCTGCAAGATGCAGGATGGCTTGGTAGAGCTTGCCAGCTCTAAAGATGTTTCCTCACAAATGGCAACCTTTATATGCATTTTGTTATGATTTCCATTTTCATTGTATTATTATTTGGACTGCTAGTATTAGTAATGTCAAACTCCAAGCCTCTTAAGTTTTCTTTGTGTTCTCCCAGAAAACCACACAAATATTTTTTTTTTTAAAAGAAATACTCACTTGTTACATTGGAAGAAATTGCTTCTGTTTCTAGTTACTGATATTTTATGAGCATTTTCACATAGCACAACTATTCTGGGACAATATCCACTATTTTACCTGTAGTTCATACGTACACATCACAGTTTACAACTTCTATGCTTCCATGGGTTCATTTACAGTAACTTCAGCAAACTACTTTTAGCCAAATTCTGATCCACTTCAGATGTTGCTGACCTCAGCAAGTCAGATTCACCCCCAATTATGGTGACAATTTGCTCTGGCAGGATAGCCCAGTGATTGCCTGAAGCAGACTCCCACAGTACTGCTTTGAAAGAAGTCGTAACATACAGAGTCTGAACCTAAGGATACAGTCTGAGGATGCCAGAGTCAGTGAAGACAGCAGCTACAATATACTTAAATGATGTTTTACGTCTGACAATACAAAAAAATAAACAGGATATAATTACAAAATAATATTTACCTGCCAAGTAGCAAATAACTCAGAAATCCAATACACGGCATTACAGAAATCTCAATCTGCATGTGGAACATCTAAGATGTTAAACTAGCACTGCAAGGTACTTTATGTAAGCCTTGTGGTTAGGAAGGCATTATGGCTCCCTACAGAGGTAGGTTATGCTAATGCTAGATGGAGTGGAAACAAATAAAGTGTTGTTTTGAAGTAGGATGGTTCCTAATTTCCCTTCCCACAATAATTGGATTATTTATCCACAGTGCAGAGGAGGAAAAATGAGCCTCAAAGGTACATAAAGATATGTAGACTGGCACAACAGGAATCCAGAAGTCACGATTCACACCTGGTTTGTGGTTGCTGGGCTGTGCGAGCCTCCAGACAGACTCACTTGGACACTTACGGACTGAGAGCGAGAGGCCAGACCAGGCAGCCACCAACTTCTTAGTCGGCTCTGCAACCTCTTTCAGCTGCAGGGGCGGGAGGGTTAAAATAGTAGTACTGTACTGGGAATTGCCGGGTTCAATAATAACCTTCCTGCTTATTGTTTCAGTTGTTCCAGTTGTGAATCCCTAGGAACCACTAGCAGATGCTGACCCGCTGTGTCTCAGAGAATGACAGCCACCAAGTAATTAACCCCTTTGCCCTCTGCTGTTCAATCTGTCTCTGACACTACATTAATTTTTTACGTTCCGTATACTAACCATGCAGATGTCATCACCACATGACATATGCATCACGTCTTACAACTTCCATGGAGGGCACCAGGGCTTGAACCCACAGGTGAGTTGCGTAACCTTCCAACCTGAGTGAACTGCTGAGGCAAGGAAATGGAATCATTCTTAATGGAAAAAAAAAAGAATTAAAGTGACTTTTCAAGAAAAAACCTACTATTCAAGCCCTACCTTATACTTCTGCCATGCTGCAAGTTCAGAGAAACACAAGGTCTGACACATAAAATCATAGAAGTGTTTAGATTGGAAAAGACCTTTAAGATCATCAAGTCCAACTGTTAACCTAGCACTGCCAAGTCCATCACTAAACCATGTCCCTAAGTACCACATCTACACATCTTTTAAATACCTCCAGGGATGGTGACTCAACCACTTCCCTGGGCAACCTGTTCCAATGACTGACAACCCTTTTGGTGAATAATTTTTTTCTAATATCCAATTTAAACCTCCCCTGGCACAACTTGAAGCCATTTTGTCTTGTCCTATCACTTGTTACCTGGGAGAAGAGACTGACACCCACCTGGCTACATCCTCCTTTCAGGTAGTTGTAGAGAGCGATAAGGTCTCCCCTCAGCCTCCTTTTCTCCAGGCTAAACAACCCCAGTTCCCTCAGCTGCTCCTCAAAACACTTGTTCTGGTCTGCTCTTGCCTTGTGACATGTATGCACAGCTACCAGCCATCACCAGCCAGAAGCATATGTACGGTCAAACAACTTTCTCCTTTGTTTTATCGCCCATAAAGCCTTTATAATATTAACATGAAGCAATTCAGTAATAAAAGCTAACTCTCTAGACAAAATCTGTATTTAAACTTGTACTAAACTTGTATTTTAAAATTTTCATGTAATAATTTGCCATTGCCTGTCTTGTTTGGAACTGTGGGAATGTTTAAAATACTGCAACTATTTTATTTTCCAGGAACTTATACTGATCACATTTGTTCGTTAAAACCAAAACCAAAGGACATGATATTTTTGTTAGATTAGAGCATTTGAATTGTTTGCAAAACTTGTTTTTGGTAATTTAGCACAAATTGCCATAATGAAATATTGAACTGAGCAATGCAAGTTTGATGTCAGCGATTTACATGGTCAATGCAAACCAGACTCACAAAAGTATTAATCAGCAGAGTCAATAAATGTATAGAAAATGTGTAAAGCAAATAAATGACTTTTAAAGATACATGAACAGTTGGTAACAGTTCCCCAAGAGGTATTTCTGAGCACCACACCATCTTCATTTTCCTATTGCTCTGCTAGGATGAATGAACTTAAAACAACTTTGATTTTATCAATAACAAATGTTAGGGAAAAAAAAAATGAAGAATGTAAGTTCCTATAAAATAATCTGTGGGATTTCAGCATTAAATCTAGCAAAAGTAGCAAGCACTAATTCAGATTTATTTGGTCTTACTTGAATAGGCAAGCTCTGATGTTTGAAGATCAGCCATCCATAACTCCCCCACAGTATTTGGTGGAGTGGGACCATAATCTGCAGAATCATCTGCCTTCACGTGCATGTCATACGTCTCCTCATGCACATCTACAAGTAAATGATTTCCCATGAGCGCACCCCAGAGTATTATCACCCTTTCAATCATTGAAAGTGAAAACATCTATTCACCAAGCAAATAATCACCATCCAGGGCTTCCAAGAAGAAAATAGAGGTGAAAAAGACCTGGTGCATCTCTAGCTGTTCAATGTTCTTTAAGATGCTCCCAAATTTTAAACTAGCATACTCTCCTCTAATCATGCTCTCTGTTGGCTGGCTGTTTACCATGGCAAGTGCCACTTGTCTGGATTTGATAGTGCTTCTTTAAGGATTCTTTTTTTAGGAATAAAAGTGCACTCAGCCGTCTCACTAATGTCTGGAAAACTCAAAAGTTTAAAAACAAAAAAAAACCCAAACAAAAACCTAAGAGTGGTTTCTGAGCAATACAAAATCTTTTCCTAGATGTTCCCATGCATTGTTGATGTCAAACACAGGTTAAATTTGCATGTGCATTTACCACTGTGTGATCTGTATTTACCACAAATATCAGATCCAGAATTGTAACTAAATCCAATGAGAGAATTGACAAGCTGCAAGAAGTACCAATTTTGCATTACATATCTATAGAGAAGAGATAGGAAAGGTGAAGTACACTATCATTCAGAATAACATTTTCTTCTGTCTGGAAAATGATGGTTTCATTTTGATCTTAATGAAATCTGCAAGGAACAAGCATGCATTTAGAGACAGGTTAAAGAAAAATCAAATGAGATTATCATCAATTTTCTGCACAGACATTTTGCTGATGTGATCAGGGCAATTGCTTTGGTTTGAAATGATAGAAAAATTAAATATATTCTCCTGAGCTGTCAATTTTGCCAGCCAAACTTACGCTGGGTTTAAAAAGAAGCTGCTGTAACTTCAACTGCTGTTAATTGGAGAGGAGAATTATCAGTTTTCCAAAACCAGTATCTGATTTAATGCATGCAGTGGCATTTCTCAACTTTCTCCATGACACTCTAAGAAACCCTGCACTTGGGAGGAGTGAGTGCAGCACATGTGGAAAGGTGCCAGTGCTCGCTGCACCTCCACTACCACGTGGCATATCCTCATGTCTCAAATTTTAGGACCATGGCTTTGTAGGGTCAAAGTGTAGGGAAATCTACTCTTTAAGTGAGACAAAAGGCTAGCAATACTGAATTTTGTGTGGCCCCAAGCAAGCTGTCTGCAGTGTTTGCCAGCCAAAGGCCAGGGACTGTGAATCCTAACTCACATCTTGAGCAATACGGCAGGAAGAGTCATCTGCTGATACAACTGGTAGCAGAAGCCATGGTGAACAGCTGAAGGAGTCATTCCACAGCCCAGCCAGCAAAGTGCCTCAATGCTCTGCTATTATTTTCAAGCCTGCAGTAATTTTTGACAATGAGGGATCAATTATCCAAGATCTGGTACAAGCACCAAACAAACAAGGTCCACAGTTGAAATGTTTACAATCAGAAAGGAAGTATTTTTTTTTCCTTAGCTGGAATATTTATTTGGGTTAGAAAAGGCTGATTTGTTGCAAGTGAAACACTTCTACTTTGAAAGTGAAAAAATGGGAAGAAAAACCCAAACCAACAAAAAAAGACGCAGGGAGAACAAGAAAGCTAAGATATACTGGTTGACATGGCAATCATACTAATGTAAGCACCAAGTTATTTTCTAAACTTCTATGCATACAACATTAGTCATATAATGAATATTAATTTTGTTTACAATTCTTGTCTCTAAAGTGATTTTTCTCCACTATGTTATACTTATTAAAAGAAGGAGTATATTATCAGCTTTTATTTAAGTCTTTGTAAATTGAGCATATTTGTGTGCGTATGCTTGCGTGCGTGTAGAAATGCTATGAAGAGCCTACATGTTTTCAGTAGTAAATAGGAAGACCCCACGGAAGTATTAATCTCTGAAGCAGGATGAAGTGGCCAGAGCCTCAGCTATACCAAGCAGCCAGATTTCCATTCAGAGCCACCGGGGACTGTACATAGACAACATCTCTAAAAATCCTGTCCATCAAGCCTGTATTTGTTTTTGTGAAAGCAGTCATGATGACATGAAAACAAAACATTCCCCAGATTAATGAAAAGCTGAGCACTTAAAAACAATTTTTTCCATTCCATTAATGAGCAGAGAGGTTTCCAGACTAATTTACCTAAATGCATGTTGACAAGCTTCACAGGGAAAAAGCATTTTATTATTTTACTCCTCAATAAAACAAAATTGCTTTCAACATAAAAATCCCACAAATTCTGGCTTACAGCAATCTTGGTAACATCCTAGAGGCTTATAAAATGCTGTGCAATGGAATATAGAAAGTAGTGTAGAAGCCTGCTTTCAGAAACCAGTGACTAAGTGCAGAAATAGCCTGTGATCTGCTTTGCCGTTCAAACTGCAGCAGCAGCAGACCTCTAATGCTCCTACAGTTCAAGCCCTCACTCTGCAAGGTTCCTCGTGAGCTGTCCCTGCCTCCCTGTGCATGCAAAGGGCTGGGAGGCTCTGAGGAGAGCACAGGAGGAGTATGATCGCTGTCAGATCAAAGTCTGACTGGATGTTACTCTTGGCTTTGGAAGTCATTTTCTTGACTTCTTGATTTAGAGAAAGGACATCACAGTATCATAGAATTATTTTTGTTGGAAAAGACCTTTAAGATCATCAAGTCCAACTGTTAAGCTAGCACTGCCAAGTCCACCACTAAACCATGTCCCTAAGCACCACATCTACATGTCTATTAAACACCTCCAGGGATGGTGATTCAACCACTTCCCTGCCCAGCCTGTTCCAATAACTGACAACCCTTTCAGTGAAGAAATTTTTCCTAGTATCCAATCTAAACCTCCCCTGGCACAACTTGAGGCCATTTCCTCTTGTCCTATCACTTGTTACTTGGGAGAAGAGACCAACACCCACCTGGCTACAAACTTCTTTCAGGTAGCTGTAGAGAGTGATAAGGTCTCCCCTCAGCCTCCTCTTCTCCAGGCTAAACAACCCCAGTTCCCTCAGCCACTCCTCATAAAACTTGTGGTCCAGACCCTTCACCAGCTTCATTCTTCTCTGGACACGCTCCAGCACCTCAGTGTCTTTCTTGTAGTGAGGGGCCCAAAACTGAACACAGCACTTGAGGTGTGGCCTCACCAGTGCCGAGTACAGGGCACGATCACTTCCCTACTCCTGCTGGCCACACTATTTCTGATACAAGCCAGGATGCTGTTGGCTTTCTTGGCCACCTGGGCACACTGCCAGCTCGTATTCAGGTGGGCGTCGACCAGCATACACAGGTCCTTTTCCACCAGGCAGCTTTCCAGCCACTCATCTCCAAGCCTGTAGTGTTGCATGGAGTTGTTGTGACCCAAGTGCAGGACCCAGCACTGAGCCTTGTTGAACCTCATACAGTTCGCCTCGGCCGATTAATCCAGATATAGCACCTTCCTACCCTTAAGGAGATCAACACTCCCGCCCAACTTGGTGCTGTCGGCAAACTGACTGAGGGTGGACTTGATCCCCTCATCATTGATAAAGCTATTAAAGAGCACTGGCCACAGTACTGAGCCCTGGGGAACACCGCTTGTGACTGGCCACCAGCTGGATTTAACTCCATTCACCACAAGTCTTTGGACCTGGCCATCCAGCCAGTTTTTTACCCAGCAAAGCATACGCCTGTCGAAGCCATGAGCAGCCAGTTTCTTCAGGAGAATGTTGTGGGAAACTGTCAAAGGCTTTACTAAAGTCCAGGCAGTCAACATCCTCGGCCTTTCCCTCATCCACTAAGCGGGTCACCTTGTCATAGAAGGAGATCAGGTTAGTCAAGCAGGACCTGCCTTTCATAAACCCTTGCTGACTGGGCCTGATCACCTGGTTGTCCTGTACACGCTATGTGATGGCACTCAAGATGATCTGCTGCATAACCTTCCCCGGCACAAAGGTCAGACCGACAGGCCTGTAGTTCCCCGGATCCACCTTCAGGCCCTTCTTGTGGATGGGCATTACATTCGCTAACTTTCAGTCAACTGGAACCTCCCCGGTTAGCCAGGACTGCTGATAAATGATGGAGAGCAGCTTGGTGAGCACTTCCATCAGCTCCCTCAGTACCCTTGGGTGGATCCCATCTGGGCCCATAGACTTGTGTGTGTCTAAGTGGTGTAGCAGGTCACTAACCATTTCTCTTTGGATTATGGGGGCTTCATTCTGCTCCCCTTCCCTGTTTTCCAGCTCAGGAGGCTAAGTACCCAGAGAACAACTGTCCTTGCTGTTGAAGACTGAGGCAAAGAAGGCATTAAGTACCTCAGCCTTTTTCCTCATCCTTTGTCACTGTTTCCACCTGCATCCAATAAAGGATGGAGATTCTCCTTAGTCCTTTTTTTGTTGCTAATGTATTTATAAAAACATTTTTATTGCCTTTTATGACAGTAGACAGATTAAGTTCTAGTTGGGTTTCGGCCCTTCTAATTTTCTCCCTGCATAACCTCACCACATCCTTGTAGTCCTCCTGAGTTACCTGCCTCTTCTTCCAAAGGTCATAAAGTCTCATTTTTTTTCTGAATTCCAGCCAACATCAGCTACATCTCTGACTAACTTCTAGGTTTATGTGGTGAGACACATCAAAAAGGGTCAAGTTACTTTAATTTTCCAGATATTATGGTGCCCCGGTCATATGGCACAAACAACAAAGTGGCTTCACATCACATTCACTATTGCATTTTATTTATATCATGAGGATATCCTCCCTGTTGTACCATTCACCTTCTTTCTCCAAGACTTTCTTTATAAGGTATAGATGAAATTTTCTGGTTTTCAATGTGCAACAGTTATACTAATTTATTATTATTATATTGATAATGAACAGCCTATACTATCTTGGTTTTTATTAGGTTTCTCTCTTAAACCTCCACTTCACTATACATTCACACACACATACAAAATTTTATGGTGAGATCTCCACCAGCTAAAAAGCATTACAGCCAATGTCAATGAAGACATTTGGACTAAAAGCCTGAAGATGTCAGCAAGACGGAAGGCATATGGTATAGAAATACTCTCTCAGCTATTCTAGGTACATAAAATATTGTGAAGAATATCTACAATTTGACTATCAAGCTTAAAATAATATCCAATATTTTTAAAAAATGGGTCAGGAAGCAGTAAGTATTATTTTAAGACTGAGGAGAGAGGGGTTGCATGACTTTATTTTTTTTATTTTGGGGAAGAAGAGTAAGCAAAGAAGGAGAAGAAGAGAAAATAGTGGAATTATTTTTAAATTGTTGTAGCAATGTAATAAAAGGGAAGTCTGTTTTAATCGTTGCATTATTTCTACACAGCTACACTACCAAACTGGATATGAGATCTTGCTAGGCACACATATTTTTGTGTTTTTAAAAAAGTGTAAATTATTGTGAAAAAAACCACATAGAGAGATTATCAGAGTAAAATCTCCACCTACATTGCTGACAAAACATCCCAAAAGAGACTGTACACTTTGACAGGTAAAAGAAATGTTTTATAAGGCAATTGAAGCGCATAAGGCTGGGCACAGGAGAGGAACCTGTTTCCCATATGAAAACATGCCTGCTGAAAGTGTTGCTGGCAACAGAACAAATCCTCTAACAAGAACATTTTACATAGGTAAGCAGGGAGACAAGACTTGTACTATTTCCATAGTTTCATAATTACATTTAAGTTAGTAGACTTATTACTAGTCTCTGCCTTCAGCCATGTGCCGATGATGAAGAAGATCTGCCCTCGCTCAGAAGTTTTGCCTTCACCCTTCAGCTTTCCGACAGAGCTGTCACTTCCAAGAAGGGCTGCCTGCATTTAGATCTGCCTGCAGTGCCTCATTACCGCTCCGCGCCGGGTCACCCAGGGCTCCTCTGGCCAGCAGAGAATGACACGATGCTGCCGTTGCCTATTAAATCAATAGAGGAAGATGCTAAAGGAACAAAGTGCTTGAAATATTCATTAGTTTTTAGAAGCACATATATCTTCTTAATTAGCTTTGTCACTGGATCTAATTAACAAGGTTTTAATGACAGTTAGTAAGTGACACATTAATTAATTTAGGAAATGATTCATTTTCGCTGACTTCTTAAATTTGCTTCTAATAAAATAAATTCTGGCATGAGTTTTTCAATTAGGCATGATGTTCTTATTTCACTTGGTGTAATATTGTGGCTTGAACACCAGGATAGGATGAGTACATTCAAGAAAAAAAATTTGTGTGATTAATTCCAAATAATTGTGTGATTTCTGAAGTCCAGTTTTTCTTTTCCAAAAATTTGTATTTGGTTTTTGCCAAAGATTTATTAGCAACTTTAGCATATTTATAATTCTTCTATACCAACCTAAAATTTGCTTAAATACCACTTGATTAATATTATTTCTTAGGCACCTTCACTATATGGCCATAAATATAACATCAGTTCTACATGAATAATCAATCAAACCGTTCACATTAGTACTAGGTTAGAGCTTAGTAAAACATATTTATTATAATTATGCATTTTATCAATATTTATGCAGCAACATGCAAGAAGGTCAAGCTAGCATTCTACTAGTAATTTTAAAAACACAAAACTTTCTGATTTATGTTTGAGTTTCTAGTCTAAAAAAAATTGCGTGATACAGTCTGCTCTATGAGGTGCAGGAATTCACCTGGTAACTGCAGGTGTCCATACAGTGCTGCTTTGAGAAATATAGATTTTTATTTTTTTCAACAAATTAAATGAAGAAGTATTAGCTACAGTATTAGCATGCAAATACCAGCAATATATTCTGAGATTGCTTTGATTACCCAGAACATTTATGTTTGAAGAAGATGCTCTACCATTCAAGTCCTCTGGGCTCTTTAATCAGCCTTTAATCAAGATATGAAATCTTTGCCATAAGTCTTGGCTCTAGAAATCTACAGTGCTTCCTAGATGGCTCTTGAGGTAACATCAATCATCTTTCCAGCCTTGAAAGACTCTTCATAGTTAACAAACCTCTGATGATTGATTACTGAGATGTAAAATCTACTTCCAGTTTTCAGTGAGTGCTTCAAATCTAAGTAGCAAGATGTAGCCACGTGCTGACACTTCTCCTAAGTACCTGTAGTTTTGCTTTTGGACAGATGAGCAAAACGCTTCATCCTGACTGCACAGAGCTATGCAGAGGCTGCTTTATGTGCAAGCACTACCATGGAAATGGGGGAGATAGATAGATACTTTTAGCCTAAGAAACTTTAAATCTGTATCTCCTACTGTCTAGGAGAGCATCCAAATCACAGTTCATGGGGTAGTCTATGTTATATGGCTACATAACTGGAGGGCTCACCTAGATTTTGGTTCCCCACAATAACAACAATGCAACAGTTAATTGTGCAGGGCAGGAAGGAGAGACAGAGGGAAGGAGAATGTGCCATGGAGACGTGCACCATGGACCATAAATATTCCTCCTACCTCCAGGAGCTTTAGGTCTATTATAAAACAAAAGCCACAAGCTAAGAAGTCCACCCAGGAACAGAACAGGCGAGCGTAGGCTTTGCTGAGTCTGTGGTGCGTTAAAATGGTGGGTAACTCATTTTCAGGCCTGAAACTCACCACACCTCCCTCCTCATTCCCTCCTGCCCTGTTCTCAGTCCAGAGCTCTCTAGTCATGTTGAGATACTTAATTCACATGACGGTTTGTGGAGGGGGTCAGGATCCTACCTACCCTGGGGCTGCGCTTGGCAGAAGGCACCCAAACGTTAAGTAAATGGGTGCTTAGCACCACTCTGATACCAAGAAAATAGGTTCCCCTCGTATTCAGACCACAAAAAGCTCCAACTCACAGCCTCTGTTCAGACCCCAAACTCCAGAATGAGAATACAGCATTTTATTACCAGTTTCCTAGCAGGCGCAAAGCTCCTCAATGAGAACTGTGATGTCACTTGAAATATGCAGCTATTCTGCTGCTTGCTGTGTTCACGTATTATCCTCTTCAGTTTCACGGCTGTCAGACTTTTCCTCAGCATCCTCACAGCAGCTCTCAATACAATGCCTTACAACGGCTGAAATGTACCTTCTGGAAAGCAGGTATCTTTGATGTACTTACTGATGTTACAGTGACCATTTGAGGTTTCTGGGATAACTCCTGTTCCTGTCCTAAAGAAAACAGAGAAAATACAAATTCTTAGAAGCAAAGCCCTCCAAAATTTCTTAGGGTAATGCCATGCCATAAAAATGGAGGGAACTTGCGCTTTGCAAACTGCAAAAAGCTGACTTGAAAACTATTTCTTTCAACATATTGTTCAGTTTGTGGGGAACTTTGAATCCTCAAGAGTAGAAACATGCTGCTGTTCACTTGCACAGCAGTGTTAGAAGCCGTGTGTTACACGTTTTAGCTATAGATGGAGTTTTTAAGAGCCTGTTCTCCAGTCACTCAGAGCACTGTAAATCAGGAGCAGTTTCACTGCGCTTGGAAGGCTGGAACCTGCAGTATAAATCCAGAAAAATGCTAGCAATGTAATGGAGGCATAGCAAGGCAGATAAATACAGTAATAATGCTGTAAAGCAATGATTTCTGGAGCTATTAGAACTGGCTATATTTGCACCTAGTTATTAACAAATTCTCCCTACTGTTTCAAGAAAAAGTATTCTTTTTTAATATTTGGTTATGTTACATTTTCCTAGCAAGTCTGTAACATCTCCACAGAGAGCAGTGAACGAGGAAGCCTGTATTTTTCTGAAAAGGGCACTGCGAATCTCCTGTTGAAAAACAAAACAGGGTTTTATGCTTGTTAATAAACTTCCTACACTGCTCTGAAACATTTGGATGAAATTACATTTTTACTGAAATAGAAGCAGATTACTCTTTTTAATTGGGATCATCAGGTCTTTCCGTAACACATAAAGCAAATAACAATGAAAACTGAGCTTGAAATGCAGAGGCAGTACCATGCCTCTCACCACACCTTCGGTTAGCTTTTGCTCAGAGATGTAAGAGGTGTTCGCACAGACCTGCAAACACCCCCCCCCCCCAGCTTTGTCCGGACTCATCTTGGCCCACCCGGGGCTCTGTTTTAACTTGTCTAGCTGTAGCTGCAATTATCTAATGACCAGGTAAATGTAACCTACTTCGTTCACGCTTTTGCTTTGCTTTGTACGAGTGCGTGGTGCAACACGTACATATTTCTGTACGTAACAGATAGTGACGAGGTTTTTCTGTTCAGAGCAAACTGTCTGTGACTGTAGGATAAAAATACAGCCTGGAGGAGTGCAGGTATGGGAGACCAAGATCCAAAATCATAAAAGACACCATATATAGCTCATTCAGATGCAAATTAGCCTTGTGAACTGATGAAGAAAGAGTCAGGTATACAGCATGTACAGAAATGATGCCAAGCAGGTCCTAAAGTGAGAAGGAAGAAACCACCGCCAACATACCGCTCTCCGCACAGGACTTGGGATGCTGGCGGCTCCCTGCAACCAGTTGCGTCAGGATGAAGGGGGGCACTGGGAAGATGAGGCCAAGAAAATGGGAGATGTAGCACAAAGTTTGTATGTGTAACATAATATATTCCACTGCCTGCATTTGCTAAACCTATCCATTTTAACATAAACTTTTATAATAGTGTCACAGTAAAATTCTGTATATTAATAATTATACCTATATCGGTTTTCCATGTGATCTCTTTCCCAACCAAGCAGCAGTATCTGGAAATTATACTGTCATATGGCAAATTTAAAGAGATCTGCAGAGGAAGGACCAATGCACTCATAAGGTGCCTGATTCAATTTTTTTTAATATCCAGAAGCCATAAAAAATTTAATTTTTTAGGGCTTCTGTCCTGCAAAATCCAGACTATTTTTGTTCTAAATTAAATTGGACCCAGAGAAAGGAAGAAAATCTCCCTGTAAAGATTAGACAAATATGGAATAACATTAGAAATGACCTGCTAAATGCTTTATGAAGTCTAATTTCATGATACATCTGCTGCTTAACTAAACAAAACCGTATTATATTGCAAAGAGATGACAACTCAATCTGATAATTTTCCTGGTGTCATTCCTCACAGACGACTTCATCCTTGTGGCACTATGTAAGGGCCTTTAAAACAAAAGGGAATCAGCAAAGGTTGATGCCACGGCAATCCCTCCCCCATATATAGGGCAAAAAGGGAGACTCGGGGGGTAACAGTGGCAACTGGAGGGCAAGAGGAGTGAGCCTATGACTTTTTTTTAAGATGTCACCATCAGAAGCTCAGAAATGCTCAGTGAGAAAAGCTCCCGTCCCTTCCAGCCAATCAGTTTTCTCCCAAAACCGAAGTAAAATCCAGGGGGGAGTGGGAAAGGATGACTGGGAAGCTTCTCGCTTTGGCATGAAGAACGGAGAAGGATTTTCAAATAGCATGCAGAGAGAGGGTGATCCGAGGCACTCTTCGCAGGCCGTGGAAATGGGATGCAGAGCCAACCCTGCAGGAGGCCATTATCTCTGCAAGACTTCTGAACTGAAGTAATTTCATGTTTTGACATTCATGGCCAGTTTGGTAGGAAGTGTACCAGGCAAATTTAAAATACCTGCTGTGAAAGAATAGCTCGTGACATACCTTTGCTGCAAAATTCATTTTATTTCTCACACACATATTCACATGCACACTTACCCTCAGTTTCTTCTGTAATACAGAAAAGAAAAAACACCCATGTTATTCAACTAGGTGCATAACTGCATCTATTTGGAGGTTTGCACGTCCTTGATAAGCTACTGTGAGGTTACCCTGAAAGAGCTTCCTGACTTCCAGCTAGACCACAGCACGTTCAAAGCTGTGTTTGACCATGAGTCAGGGAGTCTGTGACGTACATTGGTGCCATCAAAAATACCAAGGCTTTCTTCTCACTGTATTTGAACCCATTGACTTTGGGTAAGTCATAGGAACAAATTCTGTAGGACAAAAGACAGGGGACGTCTTCCATCGTCAAGATCAGGAAGAGATACCATACAATTCCAATCATCAGCTCAACAAGTCTCATGTGAATCAGAGCAAAGTCAGATGTTTGGGGTGGCTTGGCCACACCTGCTGCTGCCAGAAGGTAGTTCTGGTGCCTCCTTTCTCAGTACCACAGGGCAAATCCATCCAGATGGATGCAACTCTGTGTTTGCTCTGCCCACGCTTCAAGCCAGCTGCGTGCAAACTGCAGTCCAGAAGCCACGTAACTATGTTAGCACTGAGTGTGCCTGCAGAGGAGATACGCACTCAAGCCCAAAGCTGCGCTATCACAGACAGCTACCATCCTTCAGAGGAACAACACGCTGGAGCAACGTGGATGGTGTGTTGGGTTAAAAGTACAAGTTCCTGCGTTGGTTCCTATAGGCAAATTCATTATTCACTAAGACTAAATGTGCCACAGGTCATAATTTTTTCACAAATATGGTTATCATGAACGCTTCAAAGTGATTCACAGTGCATTCAAGTAATGAGATTCTTTCCAAATAAAATGCATTTGGTGACTGTATGTTTACCCGGGAACAATGCTTGTCCTTGGTCAGTTTTAATGCGTAGGTAGATTTCTGCCTGGGCATGCAGTCAAGGATTTTAGGCGTTTCTACACTTAAAGTTATCCCATCTTTTTAGATGATAAATCATCTGGTCCAAATTACTAAAAATGAATTGACAAGACAGAATACAACAGTAACCTGAGATATTGGTTTCTTAGCAAAATATTTCTTAAAGTTGTTAAATGTACTATTAGATGAAGCTTAATACTTTAATATATATAAATAACCTAGTGGAATGACTATAAAAATCTTTGCATAAACATCTTCCATGTAAAATAGCACATTTAAAGAAAAGAACTGAAGAATAAATTTAATGATAAACAGATACTGTGTTGAGAATAGAATTGTCTATTTTTGTACTCCTGGTTATGTCTAGTAAAACAATAATCATACTAATTTTTTTTTTGAAAGCAAGCCTTTTTCATTTAGAAATTAATTACAGAGTAAATATTTTAAATTTTCAAATAATAACCTAAAGTGCTTTTATTGTTTTTCAAAATGAACAAAAACTGCAATAGAAAAACACTCGCACAGAGAAACCAGGAGAAATTAATTCCTGCCTCAGTTAACACTTATCTTTAAGAAGGAAAAAAGTCTACCTCTGCTACAAGTATTTCCACTGGCAGAGAAGTGAGCTCAGGGAGGTAGTTTCAATGGTTAATAGCACTCCTTTTTTTTAGAAACACATAATATTTTTACTTGAATTTGCCCAGTTTCAGTTTCTGGTCTCTGGGATGTTTCACGGGGGCAGCTCACACCTGCCTGTCACCAGTTTGCAGATTAGCTGTGTCGTGGATGCAGAGGGACCAAACCTGGCTCTGCAGGAAGCCAGCCTGAGCCAGACCGCTGGCTCAGGTGAGCTTGAAGGGCTCATCTCATTTCTCCATGTCTCTGGGGAATCCTGCTCTCCTGTTACTTCAGACAACAGCAGGCAGAGTAGGTTTTTCCTATTCTACAACCATTTCTGCAGCTCTTCTTTTGATCTTCCCAAATTTTCAGTTATTCTTCAATTCAGGTCTTACTTGATATTCTTCTTTTTTACACCTCCACAGATTAATATTAGCTCCTGTGGAAACAGTGTTTACTCTCTTGCCCAGAAGGTTGCCCTGGGATTTCATGGTCAGCTGGCTATCCATCATAACACTGCAGCACTTCCAGGTTTGCTACTTCTTGGGACACCATGCAACAACCTCTGAAAATGCCCTGCCTGCTCTCCATATCTGTATGTGTACTACAACAAAAATACAAAAAATCGTATCCAAATCACCAAGTAATTCAGTTATTCTTTGCTTTCTTCCAACATCTTTAGACTTGGTTGGTACCTTAGCATTTGCTTAGTCAACACAAGTCATCCCAAGATCTCTAAAGAATGGTGCAAGGCGATATTCTTCTTCAAATTCCTCCTAATTACTCATGAATGAAAAATATTTCTGCATCATAACAGAAGTTATGATCTCCACTGGCTGAACTCTTTCCCAAAAGAGAACAGAAATATGTAACAAGCAATTCTGTCTTTTCCAGATTAAGTATTCAACCAATTGCACGTAAAGTGGTCCAGTACTATTGTCAGACAATTCAGATAACTAAAACTCCTGGTCTTTCCAGATTTGTTCCCTTTGCATTTTGCCTTTTCAGAAACGTTCCCTAATTTTTCTGATCGTTTCTTAATTCTCACTTT
The DNA here is from genome assembly GCF_011004875.1 of Balearica regulorum gibbericeps. NCBI lineage: Eukaryota > Metazoa > Chordata > Aves > Gruiformes > Gruidae > Balearica > Balearica regulorum. Next base: position 51,766,052 of record NC_046187.1, on the reverse strand, counting down.
ATCATCTTCCACAATGCTCCCAGAGAACCCTCTCTTTCTGATCATTGGGTTGCGGGTTTGGCATCTTGCAAAATGCACTTAAATGGCTCCTAATTGTTATTTTCATTGTTCTGTTCAAATCCTGTCTCCACTTGAATTTGCTTACATTTGGATTTTGAGCTTTTGGAAACTGTTCTTTGTAAACCACCAAGTTCGACTGTCCTTTTAAACCACCAAGTTCGACTGTTCTTTGATATGTTCATGACACAGATCATATGAATGTAATACACATATATAGTAGACACCAGATAATTATGCATCTAGAGTTTTCTTTAAAATTTTGGTCTAAGAGTGCTCAAGATCATTTGCCACAGGAAAGCAGACTGAAGCTTTAGACTCCACCAGTGAATCATTTCCTTGTTGGGGTGGAACTTAACCAGCAGTACTTCTTAGCTGGGAAAAAATTCTAAAAACAGTGAGAGCAATGCTGATGCCTAGTGGTACAGAATGAAATAGTCACAGGATGATGAAGAGGAAGCTGAAGGTGTGTTGTAAATAACAAAGTCGAGGGAATGTAAGAGCACTAAAAGCAAAAAGATATGGCTAAGAGTGTGAATAATTATGTTTCTGGGGTGACTGGCCAAGTAGGACAACATGTCAAAGAAACAAACAAGTTAAACTGAAGCTTTGGTTTCAAATTAGCTAAAAGCAACAGATTTACTTCAAAAATTAATTCAGCTTTGTGAGATTTCCTCCTTAATTCTTTATTTTGCAATATTTGTAAAATTAAAAACCTCAAAAATTCAGAGTTGGCGTGGTGAGTTGACCTTGGCCGGATGTCATGTGTCCACCAAGCCGCTCTATCACTCCCCTCCTCAGCGGGCCGGGGGCGGAGGCAAAAAAAGAAAATAGGATGGAACAAAACTCGTGGGTCAAGATAAAGACAGTTTAATAAAGCAAAAGCAAAGGTTGAGCTTGGAAGCAAAGGAAAACCAAAAAGATCTATTCTCTACTTCCCATCAGCAGGCGATGTCCGGCCACTTCCCGGGAAGCAGGGCTTCAGTACATATAGCAGTTGCTCCAGAAGACAAACATAAATAACGAATGCCCCCTCTTCCTCCTCCTTTCTCTCAGCTTTTATTGCTGAGCAGATGTCATATGACATGTAATATCCCTTTGGTCAGCTTGGGTCAGCTGTCCTGGCTGTGTCCCCTCCCAGGATCTTGCCCACCCCCGGCCTACTGGTGGTGGTGGTGTGGGAATGTTGGGGAGACAGCCTTGGTGCGGTGCCAGCACTGCTCAGCAGCAGCCACAACACCGGTGTGTGATCAGCACCTTGCTGGCTACCGATACACAGCACAGTGCTGTGAGGGCTGCTGCAGGGAAAGTTAACTGCACCTCGGCCTGACCCAATACGTTGGGTTGGAGGAAGTATGGATACGGTGATATGTCTTGGGACGTAAATGAAATGAATGCTTAATTTATGACAGTCTTTTTGCACATTTATTATTACATGTTGGACAAGAGGAAATTAAGCCTTGGGAGGCAGTAGTACTCAAATATAGGTATACTAGTTGAAGGATAAACTTTGCAGCCTTTTTGTTTGGTAGGGTAGGAAGGATATGGTCGGGAAATTAATTATGACAAAGGCTCTTACTGTCAAAAACTTTTCTTTTTGTGTGTGTGTTGAAATAAATGGAAAATCTCACTTGTCAGAAATATGTTGGTGAAAGTAGACGTGGATACAAAGAAAGTCTGACCATGTAGCGATGGGAGTTGAGAAAAGGCCAAAGAGTTATCATGAAATGAAAAATGTTGCTCCTTAGGAGAAAAACCAGTGACAAGCAGATGTCTTGAAAAGTCAGTGACAAAAAGACATGTAACTTTCAGCAAGAGAAACTATTTGGGAATCTGGAAAAAAAAAAAAGAAAAAAAAAAAAAGAAAGAAAGAATCCACCACAGAATGGTGGATTTTTCTGGAAAACGAAGGAAATTTTGCAAAATCAATTTTAAAACGTTCAAGCCTAAGGCTGACAAAGTTACTCCCAACTTCTTTGGAAGAACTACAACAAAAGGATCCACGAGCCCACAAATTTCTAGTCTTGTTACTGCCAAGAGGTCATAAAACCTTCAAGGTCTTACTATTCCTTTATGAGGCTTTTAGGTACAAAGAACAAAATTGGGAACAATTCAATGACCTGCTTTTAGCTTTGCAAAACCATTAAATCACTGTCTGTTTGAAGCACTAGGACATGGATAAACATGAGTGGAAATCTGAAAGGGACAAATGTACAGAAAATCCACTCAGATGACTTTCTTCTTACTTCCTTCAGGAAAAATGAATGTATGTTTAAGCAGAGGCTTTCAAATGTTTATTATAAAACATTAAACAAGGTTCCTCAGAGAGAGCTCACCCTGGGAAGGGGCTTCCTGCATTCCCCCTCCAGCATTGCCATGGGTGAAGCCTGAGCAGCAGCTGCCCTCCAAAGGGTGCTCACCTCTTGGGCAGGTAACACGGCACTGGATGAATCAGAAGAGGTCTTGTAAGAGTGCCTCAACTAAAAGTCCTTCAAAATACACAACAGAATCTGTCCAACATAAGGAAGCTTGGTAGGCTAGGAAGTACAAGCAGAAGATCAGACTGGACACGTGTCTTAATGGGTATTTGAGATGATCTGCATTTAAAGCTCTGGAGACAGAGCTTTTACAGCGGTTGAGTTATCACTGAACGGTCACTTCCCAGTAACAGTCTGGCCAGCATCCTTTCATTTTCATCCAACTATGAAGCCACAAGCTTTTCTTTTTTGATTCATGTCCTTGTAAAATCATTGTAGCACATGCCACATGAGTCAGCATCATTCGTCTATCAAGAGCCGAGGCAGGTGCAAAATGCGGCATTAAAAGGTTCATGCCGAGATCATACATTACACCAGATTTCTCTCAGGAACAACGGTAGCTTCTGCTGTCGACATAAATACCTGTATTTAAATGCAAAATCGTGAGGATTTAACAACTCCAAATTATTATACTGAAATGGCTAAATTATGTGAGAAAGTTATACAAAAATGTATGAGCCACATTTTTTCAAAAGAAGCTATCTCCTACCGAAGTATGAGTTGTTAGATGTGAGATGTAATCGTGCATATAGATTTTTGTGAGCTTATATAATGTGTAAATATCTTTATAATATATTATTCCTGTTGCCATTTTTGTTTACATCTACTTTCAGCGGATTTGTGACAATAGATTAAAAAAACGAAGATTGACTTATTTCCTTATTAAAAAAGAATATTAATTCTAAGAAGAAAAATTATCATTTCAGCAATTATTTCAGTTCCTGCTCCAATTACATGATAATTTTCTTATCAGTAATCCTTCCAAGAGGATCTCACAAAGTCAAAACATATGGTTTATTTCTCTTCCTGGACTGGTTTATTTTTCTTCCCATTAGCTATCATGCAGCACCATCTGGTGGACATTTTCCCCTACCTACGCGGCTGGACTCCCCCCCCCCCCCCCCTTTTTTTTGTCTCTGAAATAATTTGGCTACCAGGTGAAGGCAGAGCAAAATTTGCTGAGGTCTGTGTGAGATCAAGGGTTCTCGTGGGCTTTAATTTGGGCCGATACTAGTTCCCAATGTGTCTCTTGGATAGTTATTTAACTTCTTTGCCTGAATTTACATATTTAAGACTCATTAAGTAAAAGCTAATTTTTGTTCAGTTTCACAGCGTTATTTCAAAATAATTAAGCCGACTTAAAATAATAGGATTTTCCCTGTTTTTTTACAAAGAGGTACAAGCATGCAGAATGATATTTAAATGTTTATTACGGGGGGGGGGGAATAGAATATATCCTTTTACATTTTACAAGAGATACCATCTCAAATTTCACTACGTATATGAGGTAAATAAAAAATGACCAGAGAACTTCCCAGTAGGGCCTGTGTGCATTCTGTAACATATAAGCGTAATCTCAGGGATGAGTCTTTTTCCACCACCTACTCGTTACGAAGCCGACACCAGCTTTCATCAGCCACGGGAAACGCTTTCTGTGATCTTGGCACCAGCTGCAATTTTGTGGAAAGAAACTGCTCAACTGTGGGGAACCCCACACGTATTTAGACACAGAAAAGAGCCTGACCCCTACAAAATATTGTTTTGCTACTCACAAAGGGATATATTCAGTGTGCACCAAATCCCCTTAATGTTCTGACAATACTAAGGAGAACAAACCTAATGTATTCTAGAAGGGAATCTCTCTAGGATGGGAGACTGGGAAAAGTGGTTAGAAATAGTAAACCAACAAAAGATATAACCTATCTGCCATAATGAGAAGGCACTAAAAGTGTCAGAATTCTTCCGTTTGGGGTACTGCTGACAAAGATTTCAACCCCAAACCTGCATTCTTAGGGGCTTGGTTGCTCACTAGAGTTTTACTTTAAGATCGAATAAGCCAGAAGTTATTTCACCTCCCTCTGCTGCTGCTCATTCCTGCATCTACATCAACCTCTCCTTCTGCTGGCAAAAGCAATTATGAGGCCAAACTGGTCCGGGGAGCTTATTGCTTCCTGCTGCCTTTGGATCCGTTTCAACTTGGAGTAAGTCCCCAGTTCAGTTTCCCGCACAGCCAACACAAACTCATGCTGGCACAAGGGAGATTGCAGAGACAGGACAAGTAATTCCCTGTACATGGATGATATACTGGTAACGCACAAGCCATCGTAAGAAATTTGGACAGGATGATGTGGATCAGTAACAGTAGTAAGAGTAACACCTGAGCATCTCTCGCTCTGGTCTCTCCTAGTCTCCTTCATCACTTATACCAAAGAAAAAAAAATCACAAGCCTATTCCAAGAATGAAAGATTAAAACTTCTACTTCAAAATTTCACTTTTAATACAAAATGTGCATTTTTATTATGTTTGTGCATGAAACAAAGATATTATTTGATCAAATCTTTTGCCTTTAAAAAATTTACATAAACAAGTCCAGTCACAAATTGCTGCCAAAAAAATGTCTGACATATCTGAATCTTCTTAAGAAAAAGAGAACAATTTTAGAAAAAAAATGACAATAGAAAAATTCTAAAGATAGGTTTCAACACGTCATATTTCTAAAAATAATGCTGGGAACTTTCCCTTAGCCAAGGCTGACTGAGTTGCTGTGAAAAGTAAGGCCATATCACACTGGGGCTCTAACTACAAGTATACATTAATAATGTGCTTAAATCTAAAAGCAAAACTAAAGAGCAAATGTGGTAATGGAACATTAAGCATTATGGATGGACATGATTTGTGCTCCTCAGCAACCACATTTCTCTCTCTGAGGTTGCCAAAAGAAGGACCGGAACATATTTTGGACTTCAAGAAGGCTGAAAGAAGGACAGTCTTATAAAAAAGAAAAAAAAAGAGATGGCAGATTCGGCAAAAGAAAAATTGTCAGGAATTAGTTCTTGAGAAATGTTCTGAATGGTCTCACACGTTCAGAGATTACATAACTCTTTTCAATTCATAGCATATGCTATAGGATACAAAAGCATCCTAAGAACTTGCTGGCGCAGCTCCCTAGGTGAAAGGAGGTGCTTGGGGGCCAAGCAGGAGCAGTAACTACCTGTAAGAGCTGCAGGCCAGACCAAGCAGTTGGGCTGCGGAAATTGTTCAGGAAACACCTTCTCCTCAGTTTCGTTACCTTGGTACCTTGTTGCTGATCTGGCTTTAGAGATCTCGCCATCAGACTCACAGTTCAAGGCCCTCACAACAGGGAAGACCTGGTTTGGGACCAGACCCTTAGCCACCTATGGCAGCTGCTACAAAAACCAAAGAATCTGTGGGGATATAGAATTAAAAATTTGAAGAGATGGGAAAAAAATTGAAAGCATATAATGAAATACATCAGCAAACAGAAAGAATAATTATTAACCCTAGGGTAGCCACATACTTTTTTTTGAGATGCATTGCTTTTTCTATATAGATTTGGAGTCCATTTGTTTCTTGTGGTTTAAGAGCCATGCTCCTTAGTACTAAATTTCTGTGGGCATCTCTGGCTAATGGCACCACCCTTGGGATACACCCAGGGACAGGAAGAGTGGAAGGTCTTAAATATGGCTCAGCTTACGATGCTGTGATGCGATTGAAATGTTATGGCAAAAAAGACCACACAGACCCAGTTAGAGGAACAGGGGACATGTGGTGGACTGTAATCCAGATAACAGGAAAAAGTTCTTTTCATAATATTATAAAAATAGGAAGTGCTGTTACTCATTGAGAGTCCCTCACACAGCCAACAAAAGAATGTAGAGACTTAAGTGATGGCAAAAGTCAGAAATCAGAACTGACAAAGTTAATATCAGTACAATCAGTTTTGAAAACTTCTGAATGTAGATCAGTGCAGAACAGATTGCTTTCTTACATACACTTTGTGTGCTAAAGAAAGCTAAAATTGGGATTTTTGACTGATAAAAAATATGAAAAGCGTTGTCTTGAAAACCTTAATTCAGTTTAAAACTTGGCTTCTCTTCTTTTGGTAACTTTAGAGGCATAAGAATATTTTAAAACCAGTAAAAGTTTCTCTTCCAACAGTTTGTACCACTTTAATCAAAGTGCAATTAAACCAAATTTTAATTCAGTTCAATGTGACTGATATTTATAAATTGGAACTAATCTACCTGTTTTCATTTGTTTGCAACCAGCTAGCAGTGCAGTTTAAATTACGAATGAAAATGCCTGTGTGTCATGCATTAAGCCTCAGATTGTGGCTATTGTGCACCTTCATTTATATCTGAAAGGCAACTATCATGATATTGACACAGAGAAATGTTAAAAAACCCCAAAAGTATAAATGAAAAACAAAATTATTGTGACAAGAAACAGGTATAATAGATAAGCATAACAGAAAATTAAGATACTTTAAAAAAAATCTATTGTTTTCCCTGTTAAACTTCTCTTTTTTGTTCCTGTTATTATAGTTACCATCTAATTGATGCAGCTTTCACTGCCTTGCCTTTTATCTCCATTTTCCGAATCAGACATATTTTTCATGAAATCAATAATGTTTTTAATGCCACAAGTGAATTTATTCACAGCATCTCTACAGTAGGGACATAGTTAAATCAGAGATGTATTTGGCTTACTATACAAGAATATTTATTATCACTCTACATTTGTCTGTTCATTCTGACCTGATGCAAAACTCAAAAGTCAACTGATGGACTCCAGTTAATACCAGCAGGGTTTAGATCTGATTGTCAATGAATAAGAAAAAAAAGCTAAATAAAATCCAAAGAAAATGAACAAAGACAGATGGATCATCTTATCTAGAATATCTGGCAGTATCATAGCCAGGTCCGATTGTCTGATTTTAATCAGATATTTAAAGAAAATTTTACCTTAGAGAGTTGCATATTGTGCAGTATTTTTCATATAGTAAATCTGCAAGAGTATAATTGAAATCCTGAAAGAAAAAAATTAAAGCTATAGCTCTGGAGAAAAGTGTAGAGTAAGAAACAAAATGTCGGTAAATCTGGTGATAGCAAAGCTGGTGTCAGGATTCTGGGATGTGTTAATTAGTTTAAATGCTGCTCGTTCATAGTTGATGATACCATAAAATCATAAAGGCAGTTCTTTGATGGTATTTAGGCACCTGAAGCTGTGGATGGTTACTTAGCAGAATTTTCAAAATGCATACTTAAACCTCAAGCACTTTCACAAACTTTATTCCTAGGTTTGTGCGTCAAAGGCCTTTGGAAAGCCGTGATCATGTTAGTCCACGTGCCTACGGACCCCTCCAAGGAAACACAAGAATTCTGTGGGGCAGGGCTTACCTTTAGAACAATCACGCTGATTCTTTTCCACTATGTCATATTTACCCATGAACCCATCCATTATCCTTAGAGTTTCTTCAAAAAAATATGCCCTTAGGTTTCTACATGCTTTATACGTGCATATGGACTTCTGCAATGTCTTATTAATTTTATATTATAAGCTAACTCAGACTGTAAGTTCACCAGGTCAGTATCTGTTTGTTATACAACAATCAGGCCTTAACAAGTAAAAAACCCAAAGAATAATATGCCATGAGAAATGACTGCATATCTCCTTTAAGCTAATTTTCTCTCTCTTAACTATTAAATTAATTAAAAAAACATCCTGGATTAAAAAAACATCCAGAAAGACTCAAATGCTTCTGATGACATAAGAAACAACATAACACACCATTGTTACACAAAAGCGACTAAACCCATGTAAGGCCAATGTCTCTGCTGGAATGAGAAGGGTGAGAAAGGTGGGCAATCCGCTGTGTGCCAGTCCATGCCATACACCAAGCTCCTTCTGTTCAAACTTCTCTGGACACACCAGTGGGGAGGGACGCAGTGGCAGTTCTTGTCAGGGTGCCACATGTGTTCTGGGTGATAATGGTGTCATGGAGACCAAGCACTGGGTAGGCACCACTCGCTAGACGTACCCAGGAAGGGTTTGTAAGAAATCAACAATTTTCAGAAAGAAGAACCATAATCACATCATTTTAAGAAGATGAAACAAATGTACAATATTAAAAGGCTTGTTAAGGATGACATATAATGCCAGGGTTAAAATTTGGAAGTTCCTGGCTGTCCAGTCCCTTTTCAGTTTATTTTGCTGATTTTCTGCCTTATTTCATTTATGATCACTGTTCTCTATATGCTTTTGCCTGTAGAACACTGAGCTCTGACTGATCTCCCACAATAAAATATAGATGTAACTCCATCCTGACCAGGAGATCACTTTACATCGAGGAGTTAGTGATCTAGATGACAGTTAACCTGAGTAGGTAGTTAACCTGCTGCATGTCCAGCGTGGTCTTCAGGCTGGGCTGTGCTGAACCATGCCCCTCAGCTGCAGGACAACCACAGCCACATTAGTGCAACACTGGAGCCTGTGGGCAGCTCCCACTCGCTACCGGCAATTACTCCACCTACACGGCTTTGCCTTTATCTAAAAGTACAGGAAGACGTTCTCACATGAATATCCTTTGTGAATAGAGTTGTTTTCTTGTAAGAAAAGTACATAATGGCTCGAATGTCTAGAATGGAGGAACCTCTCTCCATGGAGGGGATCTGCACAGTATGCCATGGGAAAATCCAGCCAGGGTCTGTCTGATGCTGCACGAATGCAGGGTGCCCAGCATCTGAAGGGGATTTACTCAGTATGTGTGTTCCTCTTTTTATTATGTTTTATTAAAGAGCCATTTTATTAAGCTGTTTGTTGTCTGGCATTTCTTATTGAGGCCCAGAAGGAATGTCTCTTTCTCACCTCCCCACATCTGCTGCTGGTGAAGAACAGAGGATTTACAGATGAGTTTGCACTGATTTAAGTAAAACTGTAAATTAAGATATAACTTTGGTTTCAACTTGTGCCAGGAATTCTTTAACTCAAAATTTACCTCTAAATCTGATATCCAAGTCATTGCACATTTCAATGGCGATTTTTTTCATCTAATGAAAGGAACACCCATCTACTTGCCTAAAATGGTACTGTTTAAAAAAATGCTGAAACATATACTGGAGATGCGAGGTACTATGAAGCACAAAACATAATCATTGAAAATTCTTGGGGCACATATGTCGGTCTGGAAAATGCTGCTCAATAATCTCATGGAACCATAAATAGAGCATCATGCTGCCTTCTGAAGCAGCTTCACAGGTTTTGAAAGAGCCCTCCAACCCTTCACACTTGATTTGCTTCTCCAGTTATGAACTTCAAAGATAACCTAGCCTAGAGGTGAAAGTGCTGCACTGAGTATTTAAAGAACAAAAACTGAGAAACAAAGCCTTAATTTAAAGAGCAAGTGGAAGCTCCACATTTACCTCTGCCAGGGACAGCCAGCGTGCCCGGCAGCAGGGCATGCCTTTAGTAAGACAGAACCTTTACTTCAAAAATGTGCCATCAGGTCTATTAGGGAAAGCATCAATAATTAAAGTTAATGCCTGGAAACTGGCATCAGCTACGGTCATGATGACTCAACCTCTTGGAGATCCATTCATTACGTTCAACTACAAAAGCTAGAAGTTATAAAAAATGCATGAATAAATTCTTTAAGTATTAACACGCTACTTCTTTAAATGTTTGTTCTGACCCAGGTGGCGCTGCTCTGACTTTCTCTGCAGCTTCTTTTCACTTAAATGACCTTAGATTATTGTAGCTGTCTCTCAGGATTAAACAAATTACTCTCTTAAAAATGTATTATTGAAGGTTCCTACTTTGTAAGAGAGAAAATGCTCTCTGGCATTCTCTCTTCAAACGCATTACAAAATGTTAGATTTCACAGCAAATTTATAATCTTAAATTTAAGTATTTTAAGCTAGATATGCCATTTGCTAAATTCACTTCTGGGCTGTGCAAAATTAAGTAAAAGCAGTGTAAGAACTACAGAAGAGACCCCTATTTTGTATCTCCAAACCTTACCAAGGTAGAGCAGGTAGACACAGTTCCATGGGATATCTTTTGGTAGCACCCAAGTATCTTCACATTAAATCAACAGCAGTAACAAATAAAAACAACTTTATGGAGATTTGGGCATTTCTCATGTGGTAGAGTGAAAACTCTTCTTCTCCTGTGATTTTTGGGTTTAAATTTCTAGATTGCATTCATTTCCTATTTTGCTTAAGTTTGTTTTTAGGGTGATTTATTTCAAGATTCCTCGTTGATGGGTTATTTTTGGTGGGTTTTTTTCCTCCCCGACGAGGTTTCACTGGAGTTTTTAAATTCACAGATTCACAGATTATCAGGAATAATTCTCCACTTCCTTCTGCACTTGAACTTTTCTTTGCAGAGCAAGAGGACTGAGCAGCATTTTGCAGATAAAAGAAGAGCCAGATGTTTCAGAGAAAGAGAGCTTGAGCCTTGTTGTTTCTGGCTCTGCAGTCAAATATCCAGAAATTGCAAGCTACCTGTCATTCTTTCTCAGAAAGAGAAAGAAAACAAACAAACAGATTACTTAGCATCTGGGTAAAAAGTAACTGAAGTAGTTACAGCTGTATTATATTACTTAATCCAAGCTAGAAAGAGAAATCCGGACATAATATAAAATAAATATCTTGACTTAGAAGGCATATAGTGAATATTTCACCTTGAAAATCATCACCATGTTTAAATACTGCTGCCAAGTTTCAAGAAGATCCAGTTCTTCAGCTCCCATACTGCTGCTGTTGTCCTAGGTTTTATGGACCATCCATATCTTGCGCGTCTCAAGTGCAGGCTTGACCATTATTGGCCATTGGCCACTACCCTATCAGTGAAATGCTATAGCATCTTTTTGTTATCCTCTAGGACATTCATGAATCAATCACTGCTGGTATACTGCAGTAAATGCTTTGGGTTTTTTCCCCAAGTATGCATATGATGGGTTGGATTTTTAAATCCCATTTACATCCCTCTCTGCAAAATTATGGGTTGAATCCTGTGTTAGTTTTGAGAAAAGCTTGCCAGCTCTGTAGAGCATTGAATTCTTAGTTCCCACTGAAATGAATGATGGTTAAAAAATACCGAGCACATCCCTCCCTCACAGAGTCAGGCCCTGAAAGCAGCACAGGGAGAATTGCTTCTCCACAAAAAAAGCGGCTGAGAATATAACCGAAAGGCTTTCTATAATGACTTAACAATTCACTTCTTCTGGTAACAGCAGCAAGAATCTCGCATCAGAGTTAATTTTGACAAAGGCAAAGGTAGCAATGTGCTGTCTGACTCAAAGTCCCTCAATGAAAGCACATTACTGCAGCACTTCCAGCAAGTGGGGGACTGCGTAAAAGGTGGTTATGGTGGGGAAAGTGGCTATGTGGGAATGACACCTTCGTATCACACAATACTGATCTTCCATACTGGTGTAAGCCGCTACATCACATTTGTTTATCTTATTAGTAAAAATGCAAAGGCACTGTGTTTTGACTGGTTTGAATTAATCCAGTTACAGAAGAATATAAAAGACTCTTTTTTGAGTCAAGCTGCTCATATTTTAAATAAATTACAAATACTTTTTTTTAGCATAATGTGCATATGCCTTTAAAATACATAGCTAGATATTGATCAGAAATATACCTGATATAAATTGACTGGGGCCATTAATAGGAACAACAAGAAAAGTAATTGTGTGTGCAGATTTCCATGATAACTTTTAAGACTGACAGTAAAAATTAACATATTTTCATTCAGAAACTAAGCTAAATGCTGATATTTCTTAACACCACCAGAACTGAACAGCTAGAATTACTTATGTAGTCTGTTATCTAGTTACTAACCTCGTCAGTAGTACGTAACACTCACTGTATGTAAAGGTAACAGTGTGGCCCAGAAATGCCCTTACGACTGAGAATAAAAACAGGAGAATTACAAATTCCATATTTGTAATATGTCTTAAAAAAAGAACTACATTTTAAGGCAGCATGATAAAGTTTTGTTTTAATGAATCTCAGAAGACATCTATGCAATTTTTTCATTGAATTCCTGAAGAAGTCACATCAGCAATCTACACAACCGATTAATAAACTGTTACAACATCTACTGCGGTAGCTAACTGTCAATCCAATCTAATTATACGGTATATCTTACTACATTTAAAAGCAGTAAGAATGATAAGCCAATTAAAGCTACAGAAGATGGACATGTAGCGCTACAGACAGACACTGTCTGACCTTCATGTGACTAACTATAGGAAAACCCAGAGCCCAAGCTAGGCTTTTCTTTAAGGAACATTTGGAGTTGAAATAGGATTATTATTTATATGTATATTTATTTATATATATTATTAAAATATCCTATTTTGACCCCAAAGGGCTTTCATATATGGTTTGAAATATCTTTAGAGCACTGTCCTACACTCTGGGTGATTGCTTTGGCCAGGAGTAAAAGGGCTGCCTTTGGGGGTGGGAGGGGGTCTGAAGGGGTTTAGGCATCAGCACTTTGGTACCCAGAATCATGAAAGATACCGCACTTGTGGGTATCAGCCCAGAGGACAGAAAATTATCACGCTATTACGATGTGGTCACTACCACAACTCTGACAACAACTTAGTTGCCCATCATCCTGACAGTTTTGTCTTATCCATTATGAAAAAAAAAATCCAGTGAAAATGGTTCTAAAATCCTTCCTAGAATCAAGTTCTTATATTTCACTATCTTTATAATGAGTTTCAATAATGAGTTTCTAAGATCTAATGAAAATCTTCTTGCTGCATATTTTATTTTGTCCATTGTAAGTATGACAGGAAGAACAATTTCATCACCCTTCTCTTCACAGAAAGATTTTATATACTGACAGTTAGTTTACTACAGAGAAAAAACAATGAGAGGGTAAAGCAATTTTTCTCCTCAATAATCTGATTTTCTAAATCTCTGATGATAATGTTGTTGACTCTTGGGTTCCTCCTTCCTACTCTTCAAATGTGGATTCCAAACTAGATGGTGTGCTCCAGGCATGTGTTGTCTCCAGGAATGCCTTCAGGGTTTGTGTATCGAAGTTTAGGAAAGGATGTTCTTGCGGTGCTTAAGCTCCCTAAAACCCAAATTAAGGTGGTGTTTGAGGTATGCTCTTCTTAGTCTCCTCCTGCTGATTATCTTACACATCTAAGTGATTCTCTAAATCCCATTCTTAGGCACCAAGCTTTCTTCATGAAGACCGTCTATGGCTCCAGACATAGGACTGGGGTTAAATATTTCTCTACAGGTGCTCAACAGTCTCTACGCTTTTGAGACCTTCGAAAAGTATCAATGCTGTATAACAAGGAAGGAAGGAAGGTGTGATAGCCACATACATGCTACTTTGATTTTTGCAGCTTTCAAGTACAACTTATCAAGCAATTCTTTAACTGCATTGAACGTATTTCTCATAGCTACTTTGTGCTAGATCCAACTTCCATTAAAGTGAATCAAAAAACCTGATCTATTTCAGGTGGTTCAGGACCTTTAAGTATATTATAATTGCATAATTATAATATACTAGTAAATTCATCTAATACAGTACATTTATAGACATTGATGTAATACTTTCCTCATGTTCTAAAGAAATTTGTGAAGAAAATTTATGATAGAGCAGAATTAGGACTACATACAGGAAGAAACCCGTCCCCCAACCTTTGCTACCCGTTTATTTCTGAACCATATGCACAAATTGGGTTTTCTTGCAGCTGTAAAGCATCATTTTCAACATCATAATGGTGTGTCAGCTGCACATGCTGCTTTCTCAAGCTGAGATTTTTCTAGTTAGCCTTGCTATCTATACACAGAAGAATCTACTATGGCATGTGAAAAAAAAGCAGCTACATAATGAGGCAGTACATATATCTATAGCTTTGCTAACATGAACTGCAGCAAAAAAAAAAAAAAAATCAAAAAAGTATGTAGCAGTTTAAGGTACCGTGAACAGTGCCTGGATGGGGCAGAGTGTACCCTCAGCAAGTTTGCTGATGACAAACTGCAAAGAGTGGTTGGTATACCAAAAGGCTATGCTGCCATCCAGAGGGACCTCGACAGGCTGGAGAAATGGGCTGACAGGAGCCTCATGAAGTTCAAGAAGGGGAAGTGCAAAGTCCGGCACCTGGGGAGGAGCAATCCCAGGCACCAGTACATGCTGGGGGCACCCAGCTGGAAAGCAGCTTGGCAGAACAGGACCTGGGGGTCCTGGTGGACGCCAAGTTGAAGACGAGCCAGCAATGTGCCCTTGCCACAAAGAAGGCGAATGCTATCTTGGGCTGCGTTAGACAAAGCATTGCCAGCACGTCGAGGGAGGTGATTCTTCCCCTCTGCTCAGCACCGGTGAGGCCACACCTGGAGTCCTGTGTCCAGTTCTGGGCTCCCCGGTACAAGAGAGACCTGGACATAATGGAGTGAGTCCAACAAAGGGCCACGGAGATGACTAAGAGACTGAAGTATCTGTCCTATGAGGACAGACTGAGAGAACTGGGACTGTTTAGCTTGGAGAAGGGAAGGTTCAGGAGGATCTTATCAAGGTATATAAATATCTAAAGGGAGGGTGCAAACAAGATGGAGCCAGGCTCTTTTCAGTGACACCCAGTGAAGGGACAAGAGGCAATAAGCACAAACTGAAACACAAGAGGCTCTGTCTCAACATCAGGAAATTCTTTTTTACTGTCAGGGTGACTGAGCAGTGGCACAGGTTGCCCAGGGGGGTTGTGGAGTCTCCTTCCTTCCTTGGAGATATTCAAAAGCAGTCTGGACATGGCCCTGGGCAACCTGCTGTGGGTGGCTCTGCTTGAGCGGGGGACCTTCAGAGATCCCTTCCAACCTCAGCCATTCTGTGATTCTGTGATAACAATCTTTATATAATTTTGTTTCACAGACACTTAGTATAAAAGAAACCAAATCTGATCTTTGCCAGAAGACTACAGAGTCATCATTGCAATTGGCATCAGCTGTTTACTGGGCAGTGCTGACCATTATGTAGCAAAATATTTCAAAAGGGGGAGTTTACAGCAAATGACACTGCTTTGGAATCTGTACAATATATTTGTTGGCTGTAATTACCATTGTTAAAATACTGAAGAAGTTTGCCCTTGCTTTTTATTTCTGTGCCACTGTTTATTCATGCAAGAAGTGAAAAAAAAGAGCATTTACAACAGCTAGCCCCTTACTGGACCTCCAAATCCCAACAGCTGAAAAAGCTTTTAAATTTCTTTTCTGTACTCCATCACTTACTTCACCTTAAGTAGACAAATTCTTACAGTTCAAACGTCACTCTCTTTCTTTATAAAGCAAAGAACCACAAGCCCTGTTGACTATTTTATTAATAGTACATAAAAAGGTAGATGGACATCTACCACGCGAGTGGAAGACATTCTCTCTGTTTTTGAAGGCATTTCCACAGTGTGTGTGTGTGTGTATATATATCTATAGTGAAATTCATAAGGAGCAAAGAAAAGCAGGAGAAACATCCCTTTAAAATGGCTAGACTACTGCTTTCTAACTATGGACAAATTAAACATCATCCAATTGTAAGAAAAATGTTACTGTAAAGACATGATAATTTTCTTAAGGCCGTTGAAACTTCTTAAATGTATCTGTCATCACACTGAGAGTGGCAAAGATAGAGGGCTTAGTGGTTCTGGAAGATGGTCACCATCCCTGAATGGACCACTCAAAGTACAGATGTCTTTTAGACCCAGACATGCAATAACTGGGGGAGCAGGAGCAGATGGAGATGTTGAGGAGATGAGTTTCCTCCTGGATATATTTAGTGCAAAACAGATCCATAGACATGAAATCATACCTATCTTCCAAACATGCAGACCTAGTTTATCGTTGGTGGAAAATGATTTACAGTTCTGTGCAAGCCAATATCTGTCTTTTGAGCTATTATGTGGCTCAAAAACTATCCAAGGCAGCTTCCCTCTGGGAGCTACAGTATTACAAGACAGGTGAAAGATTACGTTGGCATGGAGGACACAATGAGCCACTAAGCATTTTCAGTGTTAAGTGTGTTGCATTACACGAGACTACATGTTTACCCGCCTTCTTCACCTGTAAAGGAAAGCTGTGCAAGTACTGCCGTCTTGTGGATTACCTTTTCTCTTACTACCCAGTTTTCCAAGGTGTATGAGATGTTTCTTTCTGTGGTTGTTCACACAAAGATTTTGGCATTCGGGTCATAGAATCAGAAATGTTATCGACCTTTGAAACAGCTAATACTAAGGGAATGAATTAATAAAAATATGATCCTTTGTCTCAGGATACAGGATGCTCTCTCATGCTCATTCCTATTATATAATGAAATGGGATGATTCTCATCTTCTGCTCCTTTGAGCAGCTGTTTCAAACAGCCCTTTCAAGTCAGAAATTAATCCAATAATTTTGAATCTTAGAGCAAAACACTGAAGAATTTCTTCTGGTTTAGTAAGTATGATATTCTCTAAAATACAAATTAATTTCTTTAAAGAAAAAAGACAGTTTGCTTGGTTTGTTCCTCTAGGTCTTCACAAAATTTTCATGATCTCATTTGAGTTTTCCACAAGGTCTTCCACTCTCTGGATGCAGTTTACTTTTCTGTTTCTGTATCTATTTGTTTCTTTCCTTCCCATACGTATTCACACACACACACAAACTAACAGCACTGAAAAATGTGAATTCTACTGCTGAATAAGATGAAGATTGAAAACAGAAGAAACACTGATACATTGAGAGGCTTCATGAGCCATTACTTACTAGGTATACTATAAAATCTCCCAGTGTTAGAAAAAGAAATGCTTTATACGAGATACTAACTCTTTGTGCCATAAATGCCAATTCAAACTCAGTCAAAATCTCTTGATAAGATCAAGTAATAACACTCTCTGGGAAATGACACACATTTCACATCAGCACCATTGCCTTCATTGTCTCCATTAGCAGTTGATTACCCTTCTTAGTGAAGAAAAGTCAATGGGTTAATTGTGCTCCCTCTCTCCATTCCTCTCTGCAATATTTACATATGGAACAACACCTTTTATGAATAATTTCTTCAACAAGGTACTCTACAGCACAGCAGATTATTATAACACTACTACTTTCATAGTTTTTGGAAGAACAAGAAAGTAGATTTCAATGTTTTGGTTAAATTCTTTAAAAAAAAAATCCACAAAACCATGACCATCATGAACACTTTGCTAAAATGTACAGAATGTTCCCTTTGACATTTTCAAATTGAGTTGCATTATTGTAGCACAGCTTGGCCATTATTTGGAGCTTGATTTATCTTTGCAAATATTAAATATTGACTTCTATTTGCTTAGTATTGACAAAAGAGTCTGATTAAAAATACTTAACCTTTTATACTCATCTAGAACCATTATTTGATGCCATTAAATAATTCTGTGAAGTCTCTCCTTGCTTTCCTGTGTATGTCATTAAACATACCAATAACCAAAAGCACTTCTGGGCTATCACTGAATACCGCAAAGTATCCTACAGATACACTGCAATGTTCTAATAGGGTCACTAAGTTCCCCCATTTGTCTGTTCTCAACAGAGGCGAATCAAGTTTCCTACTTCAAAGTTCCCTACAGAGAACATAATCAATTAACTCCAGTACCTGGCACACCATGATGTAAAAACTACTGCTTTCATTAGAACAGGAATACACTGGGTAAATAGCATTAGAAAACTACTTAGAGAGACTTCTAGCCTCAGGGACTCATCCTTTGAATTAAGACCATATCACTTAAAAATGCCTTCAGTAAATAGTTGAGAAATAGAAGAAGAATCCTGGAATGGGCAATAAAAAATGTTCCTTATTTGTAATCTTAAAACAAAAAATCTTCAGCGTTATCTCTAAAAAGAGTTCTATGTCAAATTGCAGTGCAGTTGCCATACAAATTAGATCTTGTCTGCTATAACATCAGTCACTTATATGCCACCACAACCTTTCATGGTAAAAACTCAAAATTTTTTCTCCATATACAAAGTCTGCCTCAGCTTGTCTTTCCTCCTGTACAGATGTTCTTTCTGCAGGTCTAGAAGAAATGTGGCTCTCCCAGGGCAGCAATGTCATCTTCATGACTTTTAGCAATATAACATAAGCAATGCAAACCATCATCATCATACATCATCAATATACATGAAAGTGTAGATTTCACTATTTCGACACTATAAATATTATTCATATCTTAATAAAAAGGATAGCAAATAATTGTCAAAGCTCTGACCTTCCTTCTTTGCCTTTGAAAATACAACCCCAAATATCTTAAAGGCATTTAATGATTTTTTTTAAAATTTGAATGTACACACCTAGCACTATGAAGTCTCCTTCTTCAACTTCAGACGTACTTCAGAGTCAAAAGTCTAAGCTTTGAAACTTTCACTGTATCTGAATTTTGCAAACAGTGTTAAATAGCATTCACCTGGTGCACATCCTTGCCTTATAATAATGGTTTCAACTTCATACCTAGAAGACACACATATAAAAGCAAAAATCTAAACATGATGCAATGTCATTAGTAAATAATTATAAAACATTGACAGCAAAATGTAGACATCAGAAAATCAAGCATAAGATTCGCTAACTGGCACTTTATGAAGTGTTATATGGCTAGCAAGGCTATTTTTATATCATACTCAGGGTCAGAGTGACCCACAAAGTCACTGACATATACACCTCTCCTGTACAATCACTATCAAATCAACACCAAAAACCCTACTAATGACATTAGTAACTTGCATGGACGTGAACTTCAGCAGTTCTCCAACACATCAATCACGCTCATACATTAGACACATAAATACCATTTTTTGCACAAAAACATTGCACACAGCATTCTAAAAGTATGAATTTTTTGAACCAAGATACTGATCTGTGATGTCTTTCAAAGACCTAAAAAAAGGAAAGAGCAAAGTAATTGTAAAATTCATTTATGTTGTCTTGAGACACGTCACACATGCAGGCAATCCCTTCAGAAACATTTACAAAGGAGCAAATTTTCCAGCTTACTAGGTCCCCAAAACCATGAGGTCATTGCAGTTTTCCAAAGCAGGTAGACCCTGCAGCTCTCTTTGGCCTCGTCAGTAGACGTGTATATATGCACCCTTTAAAAATGTACACCTATATATTTATTTTCACAAGAAATCCTAGAATGACAGATATAGGCTGAATCACTAACCTTAATTACGTGATTATGTGTGCCTCTGATACAAGAAATACTAACAACAGCCATTTGCTAATAGCTGGTGGAGCAGGGGTTGCTCAGCAATGCGGTTGGGATCCATTTGGTGTAGAACAGAGCAGAACTACGAAGTGACTTGACTCCAGCGAGAGCAGGCGTGTGCTCCCCACCTGTTTCCCTACAGTGCCTTGGATCATAAATGCTATTTAAAATGTCAAATGTTAAACAACATCTAGATCCAAAGGTATGATGAGTCTCACAGTCTCATACTGCCAGCCCAGTCTCACACAACCCTCATCTATCCTCACCACAGCTTAGGCATAAACATGTTCCACAGTAAAAAGCTTTCACTCTGTTTTATTATGGAAAGCAAAATAAGAGAGACAGAATCCGACTTTATGATCCAAAGTAAACTTTCAAAATTACTTAATAGAATTGAGCGATTCAATCATCTACTTTGTCAAAATTTACCACAGTTGCTTAAGAAGCCTTAGAGTAATCAATGAGTCGATTCCTAACTTGGGCAGATTCTGTCTACTGCAAAAAGGCCACATTTTATCTCTACATGGTTTATCGCTACAATTAAGCTAATTCAGATGAAATGAGGAAATGAATGTAAAGTGAGGCTGCTATTCCTCATTTCATGTGCGAACATCCCATTTCAAATTACTTCGGCTTAATCTTATCTACTAATCTACTTATTACTTAAGGATAGTTATACTATCCTAAAATGCAAGAGAAAGGAGCACAGAAGAGATCTGAAGACTTGTTAGCAT
Organism: Balearica regulorum gibbericeps; assembly: GCF_011004875.1. Lineage (NCBI taxonomy): Eukaryota > Metazoa > Chordata > Aves > Gruiformes > Gruidae > Balearica > Balearica regulorum. The sequence goes on along the minus strand of NC_046187.1, from coordinate 51,745,685 downwards.
GTTCCCAGTGCTTATCAGTAGACCAGTTTTTGCACTGCAAGACGTGCTTTTGCCCTGTGTTCATGAGGTTTTGTCCGCATCATAAGCCTTGAACAAAGCAATCCTCTCGAAGTTAGAGAAAGTTTTGGAGACAAGTGGGAGAGATAGGATAACCTGCTTGAGGCCAGGAAATTTCTCGTACAGTTTGGAGAATTTAAAATTTAAATAATCATCTTTAACATTTTGAACAGTATCCTTCTATATACACCCCGGGTTTGCTACATTGCATAGCATTGGTTTGATAGGACTGGGGCTTAAACTGCAAAATGCCAGAAAGATACTTGTCGGCATTTTATTTTACAAGGTCAAGAGTTTGAAGTATGATTAACATTTCGTGATGAGACTTTGGTTTTGCTTTTCTTTGAAAATACTGCCTGTTTGAAGAATGGTACAACATTCTTTCCTCTAAATTTTGATAAGCTACAGCTTGGCGAAGTTGGAGGTGTGTTTTACTAGGTAAATACTGAAATGTTCTGTTCTTCTCTAGAATTATTTGTGTCTTTAAAAAAAAAGAAAGAAAAACCCCAAACTTTTATTAATAAAGGGTTCATGGAAGCTGACAGCACACAAGAGCCACCTGAAGGTGCAGTGCAGTGAAGGTGAAGTTGAACCCTGCTGGAAATTGCTGCCAAAAAGATTTGCAAGCAGTGCTTTTGTTGGCTCAGTCACAGCAGTACTAGACGTCCACTGCAAAGTTAGTGCTAGTTTCATTTGTCTAGTCCTGTCATTCCACAATTTTTTTTTTCTTCTTATTAGGTCAGCCACGTCATAAAAAAATGTAAACCATTCTTCTTGCTTGAACGTTTTTTGCCACATATTCCTTCACCTTCCTCAAACATGATGCATACTACTTCCTGTATGTCCTATCTCTCTAGGTCTTCCATTGAAGTTATTGACTGTCCATGATTCAGGGCCCCATGCGAGGGCTCCTCTGATGTCTGAAGTGAAAGGGGATGGGGGAACAAGTTGTACCAGCTGTTGTCATGCCCACTTCATTGCCATCCGGCCTACAATTTGCTACAAAGTGCGCGCAGGACTATCCCATCTCACCACCTTCTGATAAAAAGAGAAGGGAGAGGGTTGCAACCTTGGTATTAGCTAAGTAGAGGAACAAGAGGTGATGCCAGCCATGTCTGCCTCTTGGAAGAAGAAAGTGGAGTAAGGCTCAGTCTTGCCAAGGTCTGAGGAAGAAACTGGTGGGGGTGCTACTAAGGGAATGAAGACATTTGTCAGCACAGGTTACTGGTGACAGACATGGTAAAGAAGTCAGAAGAGTGTTTGTGGGTCCTAAAGCCTAAATATTCCCTAAAGCAACCTACTGCTAACACTCCAAGAGCTGAACTGGAAATATCTCATCAGTGTGAGCCGTGAGACTTCACCTCATTAACACATTTGCCAAATTAAGAAATGTTGGGTAAACTAGAACACTGATTATACCGTCAATTCCACGAGCTGACAAAAAAAATGGCTTGCAAAAATTTTAAACTGGAAGCATTACAGAAGTGGTATATAGTTTACCAGTCACCTTCCTGATCAATGAGACAGCCAATGCTGCAGTCTCTTAAAGGAGGCAATATTTGTCAATATTTGCCAAATGCTATAGACCAAGCCTCGTGCTTACAGGAAAGGTTTATCCTATTAGTGTGACTAAACAAAAACCTCTTAACTCTAAAAAGCCTGTTTATTTTGTATCCACTAAAAAAATGCAATTTAAATTTCTTTGCTCATTATTGTATATAAGAGGATTACTCTATTTACATAAGGATATTAAAACTTAAAGTGCAGAAAAATATCTTGTCCCTCTACGTCCTTCTTGTCCTGCTTAATTGTGAGAAAAAACAATAAACCTGTAGAGATTGGCTTTGAACTAGTTTGAAAGTCTTAAAAACCTTATGTATTATTATTATTCAGAAATAAATCTTCCATCTTGAATATTCATTGCCCTGGTATCAAAGAACTGTTTTCATGCATCTTTAATTATCTCATTTCACCCTTGTTCTTTCCCCTCTGCAGAATGTTTTCCCCAGTAAAATAACAGCAAAAACTCAACCCAATTGCTGTTTCAATATGAGAAATAGTCACAGTTCTCTCAATGTACCAGCATATTTTAGTACTCTAGTATTTATGCCTAATAATATATACTGAAGGGCCAAGTTTCCCCAGAGTGTACAGATTGCCAGTGTTCGATACTGTCATCTGCTCTTCTTTCATACCCCAGCAAAGACTGCCAAGTGCAGGTCCCACAAGATTGGGAAACTGCTATCAGCTAGATTAGCACTCTTCTACTCCAGGCAGGAATGACAGCTTCAAGTGAAATACTCTTAAAATGTCAGAACCATCAATAATGTTGCACACTCCAAGCAAATGCTCTTTCTCCTTCTGAATGATATTTGCATAAATGCAATGGTTATGTATATGAGGCACCAGTATTACCGGATTAATTATTTATCAGCAGAAATCTATTTTACTTACCTGCCTGCAGTCTTGCTGGCTTCTTTGCTCGGATCAACTATTCAGTAAATACTTGAGCTTTTCAAAATCTTTGTTCTGAAGCAAGGGGGATATGCAAATATTGGTCTATGCAATTCTGTGGATTGTATCCCATCTTTCCCCATGGACACTTAACATATTTTAATTATAAAAGTTTGTACAGCAGCCTTGGGGAAACATGTGAGATATGAATTTATTTTTCTTCGGAGAAAGCACTGAAGTACATCTTAATCCATACAACAGATTCTTTATAAAATACAATAATGTACAGGTTGTGAAATACTTAACAAAATAGTTTTATTTGAATGCTTTCTACTACACAAATAAAAACTCAGCCAACAGCTACAACCTTCTATTCTGAGTTTTGGTTTTTTACAGTAGCTAATTTGCTACCTGCTCGGTTCACTTCAGAGTCCAGGTCTGCAAGGTGTTGAGCTTTCTGGTCTGATTTATTTTCTTACTGCTGCTTCAAGAATATAGGAGAAGGTAGAAAGAATGTGCTGTGATCTGTCCAGGCAGATCACTACATCTGGTCAAATCTCCGGTAAGTGAAGAAGACTGTACATATACGCAGGGTCAACGTGCACGGGCTGCAACAAAGTTAAGGACTGAAGGCGTTGAATGAAGAATTATAAGTCTCCTCAAGTAGACAACATTGTGACAACATTTTGTGCCTGACATTGCATACCACAAAAATTGGTAGGAATTGTAATATTTAACAGGATAAGAAGTAACACGGGTGAAACAACCTATTAAGAAAGAAATCGTATGCTTTCAGAGATAAGTCGTGGTTGTATGTGTATTAAATTGTCGAAAAGAGCTGACAATCATATTGACACATTGTCCAGCTGATGGAGTATGTACAAATTTCCAAGAGATTTCTACAAGCTCTCACCAAAGTCTCTGAAGGGAACTAGAAACAGAGAGACTGACATAGCTAAGGCTGACACGGGATAAAAAGGAAATTCCTTCCATCAACCCATGAGGAGGGAAAAGAGAGGGAACAAAAGGCAGAAACAAATGGTTAGTTTTCACAGTGAAAACAGTTGTTTCAGGCCCTTCAAGGATCTGCATTGGGGCCTAAACTGTCCAACATATGGACAAGGAACCTGGAATAAAGGAATAAATAATGAATTCTCAAAATTTATTGAGAATACAAAATTTATCACGTTGGTCAAATCTAGAGCTGACAGTGACTGACAAATAGGTGGCATTTTAATGGGCTGCTACTTTCAGCTGAGAGACCCTCTCCAAAAGGAGAACAAGAAAAAACTTGAGACAAGTGTAGCAAGACTGATCAGAGATGTAAGGAGAGTATAAACAGGTTAGGATCTTTCCATTTACAAATTAAATTATTAACGGGGAGGATATGATAAAAGACTATAAAATCACAGTTTGGAAATAGAAAATAACCATTCACTATTTCTTAGAACACAAGCAGTAGGAGATGGCCAAAGGTATTATCAGATAGCAGGTTTAAAATGAACAAAGGTAATATTTTTTTATCCAACATATTAACTGAATTATGGAACTCACTACCACAGGATGCTAAGGAGGACAAAAGTATAAATAATTGAAAAATGAAATTAGATAATTTCATAGAATATAGATCTACTGATGGCTACTAAACTTAACGGACTGAATACAACCTCAGGCTTAGAAAGTCCCCAAGACGTTGATTGCCAGGATCCAGCTGAGTTTAGGAAAGACCACTCTGCACGATCCCGACCTGGATTCTTTCTGTACCGATACTCCACGTCAGAGTCAAGGCAGGATACTGAGAAGCAGGGGAAATCTCCCTTTTGGCTGAATATGGCTGTTTTATCTTCTTGGTATCAGAGCTACTCTTCCTGTGCACTCTTACCATGGAGAATACGTAGACATTAAAAACATCAACCAGGTTACCTGTAAAATAATCACTGGTTTTGAATAACAGATCTCTTTCAACATGAGACAGCCTAAGCTGAACATTGCCCACTGCATTGCTGGACTCTTGCCAACGTATCTAGAAAAAGTAAGGGTGTACAAAAAGTTATTATCTGAATGAAAGAAAAACATTTCCAAATGGCTTAAACATTGATGCATCTACTTTGTTTTAAATATGAGAACAGTTAATCCAATGAGATTATTCATTTGCTTCAAGGGTAAACAGCTGGAGAGGAGCAAAGCAAAGCAATGAAAAAATAGTATACAGCAAGGAAACAGTGGCACACACGTTGCTATGTCTACATTATTTAAAATATACATTTATAATTTAAACCATCATAAGCATCTGCAACACTCTAGCCTAGAAAACATGGCATCTGCAATTGTACAAAATGCACACGTGCAAGTGCGTGCGAGCATTATTGCCACATACCAATTTTTTCCATCTCTTGGTCAATGTTATTGATTGACTTTTGAAACATTTGCACACCAGAGAGAGCACACCCAGACCAGTAAGTGCTTCAGCTGGAGTCCATGCTCTGTCAGAGCACCCACTCCAGAAGAAGCTGAAACTGAGGTGATGTGGATTCTCGGGCATCCAATAAGACATTAATTATGATCAAAATTTTTCCTGTGGTTAGGACATTCACAGCAGCTCTCACCAGCTTGGTCTGATGTCTAAGCAGGGAATAGCTCCCACACAGCCATGGTGCAACTCCGCTAAAAAATCAACCAGCCACCAGGCAGAAGTTCTTTGGAAACCAAGTTTAAATAGTTCCAGAATAAATTAATTAATTAGTTCAACAGAAGGGCTTGATTCTGAAATGGTTTTTTGTTTGGCAGACACAATGAAACTTCACTATTCTGTTGCAATATGCTTAAATCACTATGTATATATGTGTGCATGTGTAATACATTTGTTACTTTTCTTCAGTATTGTTTCCAGGCAACTGGAAAATTTTACCAAAAAATGAAAAAAAATTGGCAGTCTCTAGCTTGGATTGACTAAACAGTGAAATTGAATGAACCTTCTCATCAAAATGATGGATTTGTGGGTATTTTATATTTTATGACCAATGTAAGTGATGCTTTTTTTTTTCATGAAGACTGCTTCTGTCTGTTCAAGACTGCAAAAACCATAAAGTACGCTGCTGGAATATTGTTTGCTCATTTTATTCAGTTATCCTTCAGTGAAAACATTTTTAAAAGTGACAGATTTGAACAGTTTTGAGTCCCAAGAGGCAAAGTAGCAGAATTTTTTTTATTTATACACTTAATGCATTGTGGATATAAGTTTTGCCAGGCTTCTGTATCAATCACTCTCATGGTCACAGTGTGCAGACGTCACACTATTGCCTCATGATCCAGCCATGGCTTTTTATACAATAAAATATTAGCCATTTATTTACAATTTGCATATCATCTTTTGCCATGTCACTTTGCACAGCATATTTTCAAAGACCCATAGTAATTTTCTCTAAAATTTCATTTAGATAACAACTAATTCAAAAAGTCCATGTAAACCAGTGTTTAGCAAAGATTTTCCCATAAATCCAGCTACCTGACTTTCAGCAAATACTGCTTATACTTCCAACAGCAGTATAAAATATGTTTGGAGAAAAGAATTTCCTCCTTAACGATGATTTTACAGATATATCTGCTTCACACAGTAAATGCTGCAGGTGGAACAGACCTTCCAGTGGACAGGACTCATGATGTTCTGATTACGCAGTCTCAGGCCATCAGTGCACTCTTGACTACTTTGGTTCATTGCCACAAGCAGTGTGCACTCACGGGTAGAGATCAGCCATACCAAACCAGTGTCCTCGTCTACACCTCCACAGGGCAAGGATCTTTCTTTGTCTTCATCCAGTTCTTTACCAAGATGCTAATGTGAAGGAAAATACAATTAATGTATTATATGTCTGTCTCCAGAAGGAGAGAAAGGGAGACTATGAAACATAATTATAGGAAAATGTGAACCATATGTGGAAGTAACATTGGCCAGCTGAAAAGCACTACTCAGACAGTCAAGATCTTTCACTACCATGAGAAGACAGTGGGGAACAGATGATGCTAGCGTAATCCAGGTTACACGCTGAAGCCTGAGACAAGAAGAGGTTGACCTACACTTTTTCCCATCTTAGTGCAATATTCTCTAGTTCTAAGTCAAAATTCAGACAAGAAAAAAGACGAAGCATCCTGTAGTTTTATTTTACTGAACTTACACTAATATGTAATTTTTTTTCCCCAGTTATGGGGTGAAATATAAGAATTGAATAAAGATCAAGAAAAAACCATAATGAATCCAAGTTTTCATCACCAAATGTTAAGGAGTTCCCAAGTCAAAAAAGCAGAAGTTCTCCCTGGACACCTACTCCTCTTTTCAAATGCCCGGCATCAAATCATGCTCATTTTATGCACCCAGAGAGCCCTAAAGATGCCAGGTGGGTAAGGCAAACAGGACGGTATTAGAGTTCTGTGAGTGCTACAGTTCGGTATGCAAGATACAAGACTTTATGAGCACTATAGAAGTTGTGGCTCTGATTAAGAGCAGACCACACAAATGAGCTAGAGTGGGTTGATCCTGCCTTGAGAAAGGTGAATGACCTACTAGTCTTGTTAGTAGTTTCAGCTTTGAGTAGTTTCTTCCATGTGCAGGGGTCCAACTAAACTGCACAATGCAGAACGGCCATTTGCCTTCATTGCAACGAATCCTCCTGGCTCCATGAAGATGAAGCTAGAAACTAGTTTAAGATCAGATCACGTAATCTGTAAATGCTGGGTCATTACATCTCAGTTAATTATCCTTATACTGAACCCTGTATTTTATAATTGACTAAAGTTATTCTTCGACAATGCCAGCCACCTTTGAAAGCATTTGGAGATGTGTCCACCATTCCCTTACTACCTTTTTCCTGTGATGAATTAAACTTACTCTCAACATTTTTGTATTTTATTTCTTCTCTAAATGTATTTGACGTTAATCTTTTTGAGTAACTGACAAAACAAGAACTTATAAAGATCTATATAGAATAAAATGCATTTTAAGACACACAACTGTCAACTATGTGCTCATCCCCTAAATACACTATCCATACAAATTATGCAGTTGTATAGATTCCCGACTCTTTATGAATTTTTTAAAAACGGATTAGATATCCAGCAGAAGTTTATAGTGTTTTAAGAGCGCTTTGCATCACGTTGATGTATTGATTTTAAATATAAATCCGCATTAATCTGAAGTAATTGACTATCTACATTAATAATAATGTTCAATTTTCATGAGAGAAGAGAATGGTTCTTGTGCCAAGACAAATGAAATTTATTACTAGAGACTACAGAGGTAGAGATGAAAATAATATTTAAAAGTATGAAGAGGCATTTGACAGAATATCTGTTAAAGTTGCCCTGGGTAACTCTTGAAGAAAAACTGGGTTTATTCAAAAAATAGCAAACAAATGAGAAAATAAAAGGGCAGTTTGGTTGGCATCACAACCTAATTTACTTCAAATGTATTTATTAAGATATTTCTTAACATTTTGGTCAATGTAACTCTCTACTGTGCTTTCTCCCTTGTATTTTTATAAAACAGGCTATGAAGAGTTACAGTTTTAAACACAGCTGTCAAAATCCTGAGCGAAGTTTTCAAAAGCTTCCAGCCGTCAGAAGATTAACAGTCATTTGCATGCCTAGAAAGTCACAGGATTTTTTAAAGAACTTTTTGTTACTGCTTTTTTTAATTTTTTTTTATTTTACTACTGTCTTTAGGGTTTTACCTCCACAAAGAAAACTGTATGACATTGAATGGATTATATTTGAATAATAAAGTGCTGAATCCATCATGCCAGGATTTTATGTTGTTAATTAAATATGGCTCCAATTTATCAATGCATTATTATGTGCTTTGTTGAACAGAAACCTAAACTCTTATCATAAAAGTTAACTCACTTAAGGCCCTAATTTTTAGCTCATATATGTGTAAAATTCAACACATATAAATTCTTCATAGAAGAAATGGATGCTTCCTACTTATGAGTTATGTTTCAAAGTATGCTTCCAAAGTTCATCCGTAAAACAGCATCTGGTTACTATTCTATCAAGAACAAGTATGCATGTTCTGTTGAAAGGAAAGCTTTGGATGGGATGTTGGCATGCTGTGGCATCATTTGTCCAAATGACGGTCATGATTACATTTTGAGGATGATAAACCATAGTGCTCAGTATAAGCTTGACAAATTCGAGCTTCAGTTAATTAAAATCTCACATAAACTCTTTAATCTCATTTCTTCCAAGAAGGGTGAACAGTCTTCTGTTTAAACTGAGTAATCACATTATAACAGTAGAGAAACCAATCATATTTGGGTTTTAGTGTTCTTTATCAGAATTGGTAAGATCTTGAGTCATCCTCTGAGCATCTGTATGTCCTGAGGTTGGTATGGGACTCTTAATGGGATCCCAAAAGGAATTCAGGAGAAAAGTAGTTCTACAAAAACATTTTAACCAACTGATATCTTCTCCAGCATGTATTTTTATGTTTCTATTTTAAATCTAAGTGACTCAAGCCATACCTCACTGAATAGCACTTCTGAATAAAACACTGTTATCTCTGGTGCTTCAAACAGTTTTCAGTACAACTTAACTAGTTTTATGCTTCACTACACAGGGATCTAATTTTATTGCATAGTTATCAAAACAAGTGAATAACTAGCCATAACTAGGAGCCAGATCATCTATAAATGTCAGTGGGAAAAGAGACCAGAGAAAAGTAATCATTAGTAACAAGAGGGAGAAAACAAATGATGATCATTCAGAATTAGTTTTCTGAAGTCAGCTTTGGAAATCTCTCTATACAGCCAGCTCATTGTAGAATGTTTTTCATGATTTCCAGCTTATACTCTAAAATCTCACCTATGATGCTAAGAAAGTGGTCTGGAGCCCTAAAGCTGTGAAGAATACTGACAGACAATAAACTAAGTGTTAACAGAGAAAATCACGTCTGGCTGAACCCTCAGAGACAACAGCTAGAGAAAAGTAAAGCCTAACTTAAATAAAATGATAAATTATGTTTTTCAGCCTACAGGGATCCTTTGCAGCTCTAAGAGATTATTCTGAATGGTGTATTTTCCTTCCTTCTTTTCATTTTGTAACATTGTCAAGCAAGGAGCAATGGGAAAGATGCTTCCAGCAAACACTGCTTTTTAAAGGTGTGCTTCTTGCTGGGAATTTGAGAGAGACATCAAATGTACATTCTCTGGAGGGCTTCAACATGCAGAACACAGTAAAGTCCCACCTAAACGTGGTGACTATTCTGCTGTTCCAGTAATGACTACTCTGAAGCCCAACAAAATCAAAAGAAAACTTGTTACTGACTTAATGGGTTTTGGATCAAGCCCCAAGTAATCCGTTACGTGCATATACTAATGCACATTAGTAGATCCAAAGGAGTATAGGGACTCATTATCGATATTGTTCCTAAAGCTGGTGAATTGGTTTTTACCAGAACAGTGTGACTGACAAATAATAAAGATTAGAGAGATTTATCCATTTAGGACATGCTACTCCATCTATTAAAGTTAATGATCTGGGTACAGTAAGGATAACTGTATTTGGACATGGGAAAAGTTTGCAGGGAAAAGACAGGGTACAAAAAAGGATCAGAAGTAATTAATATTTGGCAGAAAGGTCTAAGACACTCCCCTGGTGACTACTTCATGTTGCAGACCTTTCACTTTCCTTTGTAGACCACTGCAAGCCTGGGGTAGGGGGTGCAGATTTCACAAACATCTGTAATTCATCTGTGTGGACAGTTACAGGTAAATCCAAGTTAAGTTTGAATTTAAAATGGTTTATGGCTGTGGTGGGTTGACCCTAGCTGGACGCCAGGTGCCCACCAGAGCCGTTCTATCAATCCCCTCCTTCTCTAGACAGGGGAGAAAAAGTATAACAAAAAGCTTATGGGTCGAGATAAGGACAGGGAGAGATCACTCACTAATTATCGTCACGAGCAAAACAGACTGAACTTAGAGAGGGAATTCATCTAATTTATTACTAAGCAAAACAGAGTAGAGGAATGAGAAATAAAACCAAATCTTAAAACACCTCCCCCCACCCCTCCCATCTTCCCGGGCTCAACTTCACTCCCGGCTTCAACCTCTGCCCTCCCCCCCCCCCCCCAGCGGCACAGGGGGACGGGGAGTGGGGGTTACGGTCAGTTCATCACACGTTGTTTCTGCCGCTTCTTCATCCTCAGGGGGAGGACTCCTCTCATCGTTCCCCTGCTCCAGCATGGGGTCCCTCTCACGGGAGACAATCCTTCACGACCTTCTCCAACGTGAATCTCTCCCACGGGGTGCAGACCTTCAGGAGCAAGATGCTCCACCATGGGGTCCCCCACGGGGTCACAAGTCCTGCCAGCAAACCTGCTCTGGCGTGGGCTCCTCTCTCCACGGGTCCACAGGTCCTGCCAGGAGCTTGCTCCAGCGTGGGCTTCCCACGGGGTCACAGCCTCCTTCAGGTGCCTCCACCTGCTCCGGCGTGGGGTCCTCCACAGGCTGCAGGTGGAATCTCTACACCCCCTCATCCTTCCTCCATGGGCTGCAGGGGGACAGCCTGCTTCACCATGGTCTTCACCACAGGCTGCAGGGGGATCTCTGCTCTGGCGCCTGGAGCACCTCCTCCCCCTCCTTCTGCACTGACCTTGGTGTCTGCAGAGTTTCTTACATCTTCTCACTCCTCTCTCCGGCTGCAAAAGCTCTCCCTAACTGTTTTTTTTTCCCTTCTTAAATATGTTATCACAGAGGCGCTGATTGGCTTGGCCTTGGCCAGCGGCGGGTCCATCTTGGAGCCGGCTGGCATTGGCTCTGTCAGACACAGGGGAAGCTTCTAGCAGCTTCTCACAGAAGCCACCCCTGTAGCCCCCTCCCCTGCTACCAAAACCTTGCCAAGCAAACCCAACACAGTGGCACTGGTAACAAGGAGTTTAATTTGTTCTGGTTTATGTGTATACGACACATGTTCATGGGCACGATTAGCTGAGGTAGGGATGGCTGGTTGGGGTGTTGGATGCCAGAATGGGAAGCTGATCCCAGACCGTGGCTGGGTAAGTTACTGCCCAACTGTTGGCTTTCAGTTATGAACTGTCAGGATTTAGGCTTACAGTATTGCAGGTAAGGTGGATCTGAAATGTCATCACTCAAAACATCCACTTAGCTTCTAGGAAACTGTTTCAGTGTGGCTTTTTCCATTCAGAAATAACAATAGCAAGAAGAAATACTAAAGGAGAAGCCTGTAATGGCAGGTTTAGGGTGGGGTGAAATTTGAGTGGCCTGGAGAGCTTCAAATTGCAAAATACCGGGATTTCCTACCTTAGCCTTGAATTGAGCATGCTTCTTTTGCAGTGAAAGCATGCTTACGCATGTATAGAGGTGCTTACCTGCTCTCAGTTAAACTCTAGCTTTGTATGTGAAATATGTGTTATTTTTTGCATGAGTCATCTAAAAAGAGCCTCTAAGTCCATAATAGGTACATGTTGCAGAAGATGAAATGGAAAAAAGAAAGAATGGCATAATACTGGCAGAAAAGCAACAGGGAGAACAGAAACAGAGCAAGGCACCAGATGACAGAAGAACGTGTAAGTAGGCAAGAAGCTCTGGGCAGGCACTGCAGATGTTCTTTACCTACTGCAAGAATCATCCTTCAAAAATTTTTATATACTGACAACCAAACAAGGAGACATAAAAATTAGCTTTATGCATGCTGCAGAGGAAGGAGATTCTAAAGCCTACCAAGCCTTATTTCCAGTCCACCCAAGGCAGCAAAGTAGTAGAGAAATAGAGAGGAAGAAAATGATTTTGTGAGTCACCTGCAAAATGGGATAGTAATTTCTCCCCACTGTATTCTAAGAATGGAGAAAAGACTATGAAGAATAGGATAGATATGAAAAAAAAATAGTGTTTATGGGCATTATCCAAAATACTACAGGTAGCCCTGATACCAGCTGTGCCAAAACTGTCCTGCTATGTTCTAACAGAGGATGGGTGAATAAAGAATCAAAAGAATGAAGAGCAACAGTGAATTACAATTTTTTTCTCTTTCTTATTAAAACATTCAACATTAAAATCACCATTGTACCTGCCTATGCATATACTCAGAGTGGCTGTTTAATGTAGCATTTGAGAATGCATTAAAGGATATTGCAGAAGTAATTTAACCTCTATAATACTTTTTGAAATATAATCTGATTTAAGAGGAGGTATGAAGAAAATAGTTACATCACAGGATAGGATCTTCTGAGTACTATCTGCATGCACAACAGCTCAGAAACAAATCCACAGGAATCTTTTATCAAAGTCTACATACTAGTTTTCTTTTCTTTGGGACAGCTCCATCTAACAGGTAGAAATATGTAAATTATTATATGTTACCAGAACCTTTTGCTCCTTTTCCAAAAGATTTCTAAGTATGAAAACTGTAATTTCTCTATGTGCCTGTGCTTTAAGAGTAGATGTTTTGGGACCTAGTATGCAGATATTTATGACTGTGTTTGCCATGAGCCTCACACTTACCCAGCCTGTACAACAGATGCTAGTCAGTACGCAGGCAATGCTCTTTCCACACAGTGAAATCTAAGCAGGCATGGACAGAAGAAGGCAGGAGGTGGGGGAGCAGCTGTACATTCATTAGCGCTGCTCAGATAGCACCTGCACGGCTCTAAAGCCCAGTCATGGCTTTCAATGTCAAGCTCCCTTAATGTACAAATTTCTACTAGCCATATACTACTGACCAGACTGGTACGATATTAATATGCCAAATATCTGAAAAGACAAAAGTTTAAGAGTATTAATATACCAAACCTCAAAACACTCTTGTGAAAACTGAGGCAGAATGACTTACAGTTTGATCAAACTACAAAAAATAAAAATCTAACTCAAGAAAGACCAGAGCTCCACACCACTATCCTTTCAGCTCCATCACTTCCAAGATGCCAGTGACGCTTCACTCACCACCCAGGCAGTTTCTCCACTGTCAGCTGAATCTTTCACAAGGGAAAAACCGATGGAAAATTCTTCCAGAGTTGAAGGTATTTTTCAGATGGTATTTTTGTCTGTACATTTGTTGCTTCAAAACTGCACAAACATATTCAAGCATCTGAGATGCAACATGAGCTACGGACTGGAGCTGAGTCAGGACCAGCTTCCTAATGAGGACTCTGGCACTGAGTACGAACACTGAAACCTCCAGCCATGACACTGTTAACACTGGTGGCACGAGGAGCCTCAGCAAGGCCTTGACATTTCTGCCAAAGGCCGGCAGAAAAAGAGGAGGGACTGTGAAGTGTCAGCCAATTTGTAGATCACTCCCATATTTCAGGCGTGGCCAGGTCATCAAAGTTGTGGACAGGCATCTGGGCATCCCTGAGCCTCAGCTATCCAGTGGAAGGTCTCCACAGCAAGGCACTTTCCTGACATGCAGTTGGCTCGGTTTGGAAGCGAGCATCATGTTCTTTTCCTAAAATAAGCCTTTAAAGGTGAGAGATTAAATTTGTCCTTAAGTCCTGTACTAATAAAATATATGCACAATATGATGCTTAGAGTAACTTTACTCTCCCAAAGCAGGGATGAACATTAACCTATAGATTTAAGAATCACAACTGTGTTTCCAAATACATGGGACCAAAAGGAAGCAGAATAAATCAAAATCTTCTAATTTCTTTTCCATCCCTTTCCCACTCATCTAGCCAATATGCTTACTATCTATAGCAGAGGACAATTTTCCCTAATTTTACATCATCATTTTACTTCATTCCATTTTGATTCACTTCAGCAAAGCACCATGTAGACCTATGGCACTAAATTATTCTAATAATATTGTCAAAAAACTTTTTTTTTTAAAAAATCCTCAGATTTTTCACCTCACCTTCTAAGTCTTCTCTTTAGCACTCAGTTTTATTGTCAGGTTAGATTCCATTCTAAGTTATATTGAGACTGTAAGAATGAAAACCCAATAAGGTATTTAGACATAACAAGCTTGAGTGTAAGAATTAGAAGAGCACATCCAACCTCTATAAGCAGCCATGAGTGAGTCCAAAGGGAGCACTCTAACACAGGCTGCTGCAGGTACTGAAGTCAGAAGAGCACTTGCCCCCAAGAACTCTACCCACACACCTGCAGGAACAACCAGAATTTCTGCGAATACTTGTGCTTGATGTATCAGGCCCCCCACGTATGCAACCACACTGAGGATGGCAGTTTCCTCCAGTCCCCAGGCTGCACCTGCGCCCCGAGGACTCCTGTTGCAGGGAGCCGAGTTCACTTTCTGTTCATAAGGAATGGCAGAAGGTAGTTTTCCCCGTAACTCCATTAACAGCCATAAAGCTATTAGTATAGTACCAGCAGTAACAGCCGTAAGGCTATGTAATTCCTTTTATAAGGAATTACTGTTTTCTACTGATAAAAAGAATTGCACTAATTGACAACTCTTTTTTTGGGGGGGGTGGGGTTTTGGGGGTTGTTTTTTTTTTTTTTGTAAACTGCCTTTAGTGTGATTACTTTGCGTGTTTCCTCGCTCACGCTGTCCTCCTCCGGCAGGGAAGCAGCCCGGCCGGGCGCCCCGACGGCACCCCCGCCCCGCCCCGGCCGCCGGGACCCCCACTCAGGCCCCACGCGGTCCCGGCACCGGCGGGGCAGCACAGCCAGCACCGGCCCTCCGCAACGGCAGCGTCTCGCCCGTGGGCGGCCCCGGGCCCCCGCCGGCACAGAGAGGGAGGGAGGGAGAGAGGGAGGGCGGGCACGCGTGGGGCGGGGAGATCCGCCGCCCGGCCTCTCCCCGCGCCGGGGGACGGAGCCTTAACGGTGGCTGGCCCCGGCGGTGCAAGGGGCCGGTCCCGGGCAGCGGGACCCCGCCGGGGGCCGCTGCTAGCGATGCCTCCCCCGCGGAGGGGGCAGCCTCCGCCGCGGTGCCCCGCGGGTACCCGGCGCGGCGCGGCTGCTGCGGGGCGCGGGGGCCCGGTACCCGCCGCCGAGCAGCTTCGCCGACGGGGGCGATGTCCTCGCTGGTGAAGGAGGACCTGGCGAAGAGGCTGTTCGGCCCCCGGCGGCAGAGGCTGCACGAATTCATCGAGGTGGAGGGCTCGGGCGCCGAGCGCTGCTACCTGTGCGCCGCAGGTACCGGGGGGTGCGGGCGCCTGGGTCAGCGCCTGGGCGTGCGCGAGTGGGCGCCCGAGGATGGCAGCGCGTGGGCGCGGGGGGGTGCGTGGGGATGCGAGGGTGCGCGTCCCCCGGTGTGCGAGGGGGCCGGGGCCGGGGCTGCCCGGTGCGTGGGGATGCGAGGGTGCGCGTCCCCCGGTGTGCGAGGGAGCGGGGGCTGCCCGGTGCGTGGGGATGCGAGGGTGCGCGTCCCCCGGTGTGCGAGGGGTCGGGGCCGGGGCTGCCCGGTGCGTGGGGATGCGAGGGTGCGCGTCCCCCGGTGTGCGAGGGGGCCGGGGCCGGGGCTGCCCGGTGCGTGGGGATGCGAGGGTGCGCGTCCCCCGGTGTGCGAGGGAGCGGGGCTGCCCGGTGCGTGAGGATGCGAGGGTGTGCGTCCCCCGGTGTGCGAGGGAGCGGGGCTGCCCGGTGCGTGGGGATGCGAGGGTGCGCGTCCCCCGGTGTGCGAGGGAGCGGGGCTGCCCGGTGCGTGGGGATGCGAGGGTGCGCGTCCCCCGGTGTGCGAGGGAGCGGGGCTGCCCGGTGCGTGGGGATGCGAGGGTGCGCGTCCCCCGGTGTGCGAGGGAGCCGGGGCCGGGGCCGGCCGGCGGCGGGGCGGGAGCGGGGAGCGTCTCGGTGCGGGGCGGCTGCAGCCCCGGGCCCGCCCCGCCGGCCGCAGCTGCGGCAGCTCCCCGGCACGGCCCGAAGCCCAGGTCGCTGTCCCCGCGCTGCCAGCAGCCTTCAGAAACCGCGTTTCCCCCCATTTCTGATTCATACGGGTTTGAGCGTTAATACCGGCGGGGAAACGTGACGCTTTCCAGCACAGCTGCTCAAAGTGTTCAGGACGTGGCGTGCTGCGAGTGCCTGATCCGCTGTTGAAAGAGCAATACCTTACTGTAGTTCGGATTAGGTTTTCCGTAAGGAAGCGTAAAACTGCATTAGCATTGCAGGAGACGTTTGTCATCTGTAGAGCTTTTGCACTATCCCCTGGTCTTGATCTAATGACCTACATCTTGTCCCAATTACTCTGGTAATAATAAACTAGATTTGTGGTTTAAATAAATACAAATTTGAGTTAGTGATTGGGAAGAACTGTGAGTAAAACAACATTGCTGTGATAAACTGAATTATCTGGCTTTTACTAAATTTCATTTCAAGAGCATCTGCTTCACACTGTTTTTAGAACAAAGTTTCAGAAAATCTTGGGGTTTTGTTGGTTTTTTTTAAATTTCATAACACTGAAAGATAGTAAAAAAGAGAAATACTCTCATCTATAAGTAGTTAAATTGAAGTAAATGCTTCTTCCAGTCTATTTCCTTTTCAGGTTCAAAATACATATAACAGGTAGAAATAATCGATGTACTTGAGACATAGATTGGGTTAACATCCAATATGGGATTATGTCAACTGTATTCTGTGTTCATTATCTTTCTAAATATCTGAAGTCTTTAGAATATTTAAGTTGTTGTACAGATTACTGGAAATACTGAGCAAGCTACGTTCCCTGCACTCATGTATTTTAGAACTGTAAAAATAGTTTTAAGTAATGGATTCCTGAACGTCACAGGGCTTCTAAATGTACAGAAATCCCAACCTGATTCATAGTTTATAGAACTATCTGGTAGAAGTATGTTTAGTTGCATGTGGTAGATCTAAACAGTTCATCTGAGGAGAAATAACATTATGAACCTTTAAAATCTTGACTAAAAATTTATTTTTCAGGTAGAGGAGAACAAGCCATTAAAGAAAGCCTCTAATCAGATTAACAGATTGAAAGTCTCTGAAGACATAAAGGAAAATTTATGTAGAGTATTAAGAGTGAGATCTCTCCAGTATACAATATTAAACTCTCTTAATATATTCAGGCATAGTCAAGTAAGTGGTGAGTGGAAACCTGACTCTGAAAGATGGGTTCCGTCTGCCTGCCAGCAGCTGCTGTAATCTGCTGTGATTCTCTAGGAGCAAAACACATTATCTAAAATCTTATCCCTGCAATGCAACCTCAGTATATTCCTGTTGATTTCAAATTGCCATAACAAAAACAAATAAATACATAAACCAGTCGAACTATATATAGGCAAAACTTTAGAAGTCTGTGCCTTTTGAAATCGGTATTACAACAAAATCTTGGTGTGGATAACTGAACAACCTTATCTTTGTGCCATATACCCAACATTATTTCCCTTCCTTTTCAAAATAGCAAGTCCCAGTTCTCGCATGAAGACAATGTCCTTTCACTAAATGCTTTATAAACCCTAGAAGAGCATAAAGCTGAAATGCAACCATCTTCGGGGATTTCCACAACCCACTATTGGTATGCCTGAGAAGAATGGTAGGGATAACGTTGTATTATCCAACGGAGATGCTAAAAAAGGTGTGCAGTCGATGGAAGACCTTAAGAAATAGTTTGTGCTCTATGAAGGCATTGCCATAGCCATACCCAGCCCAAGAAAAGCTTTTAGAGTTTAATAGAATGACACGGTAGATCTGAGCTCATGTTCTACATAAAAAAAACAAATTTCCTTTAACTCTGTTAACTGAGTGCAAGAACAAGCAATATCTAAAATGCAGGAAATGTAAAGAGATATTTTGTTTGTTTGTTTTTAGTTGAAAAAAGCCTGCCCAAGTTTCACCACTGGGCAGGACATGCTCCTGGTGGTGTTATTCCAAGTGCATCTATGCTCTGTCCTTATGTCATATGATTTCCACTCCTGCATGAGGCTACGGCAGAGAAGTGGCGGTGTGTGGGACCTGGGGGCCACTAGGATATCCCCTGGTATTTCTGACAGAACTGCGGGCTTTTGGGGTTGGGCGTGTTTCCTTCTGTTTGACTCCGAGGGAGACAAGATATTCCCTCACAAGCAAGGAAGCAAACAGAATGGGAGAAACGGAAAATATGAAGAGCGCTTTCTAAGATTAGCCCACTAGATTTGCTTGCAAATGAGAACCCTTGCAACTTCTCCATAGAAGAGAATACAGTGGTGGTCCTTTGGTTAAAGATCATTGAGCAACTACGACTGATAGGACCAGAAAAAAAAAAAAAGCAACAGTGATTTGTATTTCCCAGGCAGGGAAGCTATAGGCTGAGAGAAATTATAATCAATTTATATATTTTTCGGCTGTTTTCTTTTGCAGTCTCCAACATAT
The DNA here is from genome assembly GCF_011004875.1 of Balearica regulorum gibbericeps. Taxonomy (NCBI): domain Eukaryota; kingdom Metazoa; phylum Chordata; class Aves; order Gruiformes; family Gruidae; genus Balearica; species Balearica regulorum. The sequence goes on along the minus strand of NC_046187.1, from coordinate 51,726,900 downwards.
AGCCCTTTGTTTGTCTTTATTTAATAACCATTTTCTTATAAACAGGTGAGAAGTAAGAGACATTTTAACAGGAATAAGAAAATAAGTCGAGTTTCAAAACAGGTTTTCAAAAATTCAGGCAGTATTTAAAAGTAGAAGAATTTTTCTCTTGCATCTGTAGCTTCTTGCTATGATGTCGAAATGCTCCTGCCAGACATAGGTGACATCTCGCCTTTACCTTAGGCTACCGGATGGCTTGGGGAAGCAGCCTGCCCTGCAGCCATCATGCTGGATGTGCAGGAGACTGTTCAGGCTCCGGTGCTTTTCACACTCATTACTGTGTGTTACAGAAATCTCCTACGCAGCACTCAATGTAATCAATTAATAATAGTAGTTATTGCAAAGAGTGTCTTCATGCTCTTTTTACTCTTGTTTCCTGCCCACGTGGAAAATAGTAATTTCTACAAAGATAGCACTGGGCAACTTGAAGCTTTAGGAAATATTTTCAATGTTATTTTTGTTAAGTGACCTACTTGCATATTTTATAGGGAAATAAGAGTTTCGCTTTAAAAAAGTAACGACTTTGTAAGACAACTTCATGCACAGAATGCAAAGTATAGCACGAGTCATGTAAATACATGAAAATACTTTTTTCACAGCCAAGATTCTCTTTTCATAGGATGGGTAAGGTAAATCCTGAATCTACCGAAAGCTGACAGGTTTCATAGGTTGAGAACATGATGCTATTCCTGCTGTCTGGGCAAAATGAAACTATTAAGTCCAGTATAGCCCTAAACAGCCATGCCCGTCATCATTTAAGTTATTATCTAAAATGTAGTTTAAGTCTTTTATTATTGGAACTTTTGGGAAGTACTTGCTTGCTTATCTAAACTATTTTTTTCTTGCAGTGAACAAAAGTGAAGAAGTAGAAATATGTATGGTTAAACACTTGCGAGTGGATCGAGAGGAGAAATATGAAATAGTTGAAAAGTGGTTTTTGAAAGATCTGGAGATGATTGACGGAAAAGAAGCAGATACTGTAAGTGTTATGTATTATTAAATACATATATTAGAGTATACTTTTCTTGTGTTCCAATTTGGGATACAAGTATTAAAATGCATTATATGAAAAAGAAAATTATGTAAAAACCAAAACAAATCAAACCTCCAAGGAATTTCGGTTTTATTGCATGCGAGAGGCTCCACATCGCATTTGCACTCTTTGCAGGGGAGGAGGAAGGAGAGTTTTTCTTGTTTGTTGTAATCTTTATCTCTGCAGTTGAGATCTGAGGGACAAGCTGGATATTTTCTAATTTGTTCATCATAACTGGGAATAAAAGTTCTCCCCCTGCAGCTACCAGTGTAAACTGGAGTTAATCCCGTAGATTCTAATGTGTATTTGAAAACAAAATTTCGTTAAATATTCTTATGGAGACTGTGACCTTGTCATTTGAATGTCTGAATCTGTTCTCTGTGTGACAAAGTCGATGTGTAAAATATGACGCAAGTGCCTTGTTTGGTGTACCTGCTCAGGAAATTGTGCCGCTTTCACGGAGCTTAATCTCACATTACTTGGATTGATTGAGTATTTGTGTATTTGAGTGGGTAAATATGAACGAGCTTTGGCTAGATCTGGCCGACATTACTGCTAAAAAAGTCCTGATCTCTCAGATACAACTTCAGAAGGGTAAAATGAGGCTGCAGTAGTACAGTACAGAACAACACCAAAAGTAGAATTAAATCCTATTTTACAAAAGCTAGAAGAGTATGTCGAGGAGAATATCTTACTTCATGTATGAGAAGACATTTTATCAGTCGTCCATGCATAATAAATGTAGTCCGGGAAAAAATTACTTTTTTCCCTTTGAAAGTGCTTTCAAAGGAACATAAAATAGAATTCAGATTACATTATCCTAGTGAAAGAGAAATCAAGAGCCCACAAGAAAGGTTTCAGAGCCTTGCTCCGAGGAAAATATCAAACTGTGGTTGTTCTCATTCTGTCCTGTGCCCTCGAATCTAAAACTAGGAACCTGGGAGACAGAAGAGGTGAGCTCAGTTTCAGAGTATCCCTGCACCCTGTGAGCTCTTTGCAGTTTTGGCCAGAGGAGGAAAAAAAGCCCAAACTAATAATCCTTTACATCCCCTCTCCAATTTATCTTGCTTCTGGAGATGTTCCTGCCCCTTTCTCAGCCAAGGCAGCCAGAGGAATTCCTTCATCACATGCCTGCATGAATTTACTTTAGCTTTTTTTCTGAAGTGTTGTGCTAAAATATCCTTCAGAGATGATTCAGTCTTCCACAACTGGGATGATCAAAATCTGTCTCATTTTTAGTTAAAGAAAAGCCTAAATGAACCTCAAACTCATAATTATAGGGTGATTAACACAGCTATAAATACTCATTATAGTTATTCATGTCAATAGAATTTAACAGAACTTAGCTGCTGCTAGGATTAATTGTGCCAAAGAGCCAGAAAGCAGAGAGAATTACAATTTAGGCAGGAAGGGCAATCAATATTCTTCTTCTGACAGGCATATATAGTTATAGTCCAAGGCAAGTGCTTTTCATATAGTGTGTTTTAGGCAACATGACAAATTGGTTCATTTCAAAACAAGATTGTATAATCCTAATAAAGCGCAGCGTATCACTTGGCCAAACCCTGAAAGTTTTACTCAGGCAAAACTCCTGATGGCAAAGAATTGCAGCTAATTATAAACTGCTACTTTGTAAAATTTTAAAAGAGCTTTTAGTATGAATAGCAGAAATATGCAGAGTCCTTTCAAGTCTATCAAACTGAGAAAAAGCCCTGAATGTAGCTGGGCAGAGGACAATAGATTGCCATTCTAACATCTGTAATGCATGTAATGATTTCATTCTCTCTCCATTTTTTTAGGATAATCCATATTTTGATATGCACTTCCACAAAGTCTACAATCTGGAAGCATATAGTTGCGCATCTAAATATACCTTTGCTCGAACACTAAACAAACTGAATGAAATGTACCTTAAGAAGGACTTGAAGATTGTGAACTTTGATGACACCTACCTAAACGATGATTCAATCTGGTCATCCAACAACAGGGATTGCTTAGTACTGATGAGGATATGTTTCTATGCTTCCAACCTTTTATGTCTCTCCCTGTGTCCTTTGTCCTAAAGATGCCTTTTCTAACACTAAGGTGACTGGCTGACTTTCACTGACCAGCATTTCATAAGTCATCTGATCAAAAAGATAGTAAGTGATATGCAGTATCTGCTTTTTAATTTTACATATAAGTAAAAAATGGAACATACTTTTTACTTAAATGATTGACCATTCATTTATAAATACCAGGAGGGCCTCACTCTGGCAAATAATTACAAATATATGAGACTTTCAATATAGACCAGTAATTCTCATGGTCAGTGGCGACTGCTTATGTAAGTAGAGTTCAGCATTTGCTCATATGTTCTTTGAGGTATAAATTATCTTTAATAGCTGGAAATATTTTCAAAGCATCAAGAGCAGTAACAGTTAATTTATGTCCTGGAATTAGAAAAAAAAGAAAGCAACCAAATGAGTTCTGTATAAGAATGACACACATTTCCATTTTGAAATGTGTTGAAATATAGAACTCCATTAAAAAGATCGCACCTGTATCAATACAAGAATCAAACCCTCATCCTGATGAATCGGAGTTTTGCATTCAGGTACCACGGGATCAACTTTTCAAGGATGCAGTTCTATTATTTTTCTCTCAGAGCTTTTAGTACTCCCTTTGGCCTTCCCGTTATTTGTGGTACTGTCTTAGAAAATGAATGTTCCGAAGCAGAATTGCTTTATTTGTCAGACCTGTTGGAACATTTTTCTTTTGTATCATTAACATCTTCTTTCTTCCACTTTTTTGCTCACATGTATGAACAGGTCCGGTTAGGGAACAGAAAGGTTTTTTTAATGTCTCTACCTCTGGACCAAGAGTTAACAAAATACTATGTAAACAGTAGTTGTTGGGTACTACAATTACTTTGTAGGCAAGTGACAGACTTTTCAAAATTCACGGAATTATGAGAGTAATTTTCACCAGTTTCTAGCTATGTGTTAGCATATTCAGAGCACTACTGAAAAGTGTAATAGTACTTAGAGTTACATTTAACATGGGATGGAGTCTACTGAGTGGTTTGGAACGTCTCGCCCAAAACAAAAAATAACAGCTGGACTTGTGACAGTATTACATTACAGTAGAAACAGAGGATGAATTAAAGCTGTATTGAGCAAGAGCTGAAAGCGGAACAATGTTGACTGTAAGAAGCACAGTGATACTACCCAGTCTGTCAGCTAAGCTGGTTGGCTGCTCTTCCCATAGTGTGTAATAAAGAAATGCCAACCCAAAAGGTCATTCAGAGAAGCTGCTGGTCAGAATGTCCTGCAGGAGAAAATGTGCGTTCTCTTTTGGCAGCCACGAGACTAGGTGTGGACTAAACCAGCTATGTACCTAAAGCTGACGGATGTAAATAGCTCCTAGGAAATCATGAGCTGGTTACTGTCCTCTCTCAGTACCTGCTGTCTGTGAAATGGGATGGTGGCACAAGGGTGCTGTGACTCATACTTCACTGTTGTCTTACACATGAACTCCCACCTTTGAAAACATTTGTGTAAATGTACTTTGCATTCAAAATCAAAATAACATCAAATAAGTGAGAATATATTTGAAAAACTGTATAAAATGTACAGCTTTCTACTTTTTAAATGTTATCCTATTGCTTGTATATAGGAAAGGCCATACTCTGATTAGCTAATCTTCAGAAGCTATGGATTTATTCTAGGCAGATGTTGTAAATTACATTCATTTTAACCCAAATCTTAGTAATTATATATATCTTGACAGTTGTGAAGGCAGTTTATGCGGGTAACACAAATCTTCTGGAATTTGTAATGACTTAAGTCTTACAGTTGCTACCTAAATACTGTTAGAGGGAATGACCGTATTTATAGTAATTGTCTATGAAATGCAGTTGCTCTTTTCAGAACGTCTTTGGGATAATCCAGTGCAAGTATGTGTGTTGTAACGTGATCCATAGCTACAAGAACTATCTGCCCAACATCCAGGTTCTACAAAACCATCTTCAATAGCAAGTATAATTCAGACTACTGTTATCTATGGCACATTGTGTTGTTTGGACTGTGTATTAATTGTAGAGGTCACAATGTTTTCTGTAATCTTTATAAATTCTTTGCTTCATAGGCACAAGGGTGGAAAAGCTCCCATCATTCATCTTGTAATTGTAATAAAACCCTAGAACCTCTAATAATAAGCACTTCAGAACATTCTTTTGAAATAAAGTACAGGTATAGTGAATTCCTGACCAATAATTGTCTGTATCTGATAAGCTAAAAATTACTATAATGCTCAACCATATTTAATGTACTTGGCTCAGTAGTTTATATCTTTCTATTCTTGTACTGTATAAACATTAAACTGACTATATTAGAAGACAAATAAGCCTGTATTTTATATGGAACAATATGCAATTAAAATCTGTTTGGCATTCCTTCTGTCTGATCACATAATATTTCAGACATTCTTCACTAAGCGATCAGACTAAACAAAAGGAAAGAAGGGACATTGTCCATGTAAATTATTTCAGTTACTCTTAAAAGGAAAAATACTTTAAAAGATCTTTGTGGACCTAATCTAGGGACTGCTTAGATTTACACAGTTCTTTGTAAGATGTCAAATACCAAGACACTGTGTAATTGCTAGACTGACTTGATGGCACTATGGAAAGTCTTTGTCCTGAGGTGCAGGAGACTGTCACTTTGCGGTTAGTATAGCACAGCTGCACCGCAGCAGATAGAGAATGGGCTAAATTATAAATGGAAAAGACCTGACTGACTAAAGAGCCCATCTTTCAATTACTGCAGAATTGACTCCTCCATCGCATTTCCTGACATTGGATATACAGAATGTAGTTTGAAACACAGTATCTGGGGATTCATCTACTTCTCCTGGAAGACTTCTCCAAAATTGAACAGGAAGAAACTTACAGGAGTAAAGGATTATCACAGATGCACTTGTACCATTCTTACAAAAGGTTTCAACTAAATGATATAATGTGGATTTTCTTCAGAACAGAGGAATTGTTATCAGCTATATCTGTTCCAGAGGAAAAAAAAAAAAAGTGGCAGCCTGAAAATGAAGAGTGATAATGAGCAAACAGAACTTCATGTTGACTTTCTTAAGAGGCTGAAAGAGAAGAGAGGCTGTCATAAAAGACAGATGATGTTTGTTTCCTAAGTGTATTTTTTAAACTCTTTAACCAACATCAAAATTAAGAATATGGGGAAACCTATGACAAAAGAATTTGAGAATATTTTGCATGTAGCATTTATCAATACCACATTTGTCTTATTCTATACTTAAAAAATCCATCAGTTTCCTGCAGATCCATGCTACAAAAAGCATTTAACATCAACATTCAGGTAAGATAGTTCCATATCAACAAAAAATACACTGGTGAAGTTCCACTGGAGTTCATGGATTTAAGATAATTTTCACCATCTAAGACCCATGACCTTCTGTTTAAAACAGAAGGACTCTCTTCCCATGTGTTTATCTTTCATGGATAAATTATCTTTTCCTGCATCTTAAATTATGCAAATACAGATCAGTGCAGAATTTAAAAAATAATTTTTGAGGTGAAACAGAGCAGGGAGCCTGTTCTGGACTGTGCCTTCTGGATTATTTCTCATTCTTCTTCATATGTTAAGAGTTATACATAGAGTAACCCAGCTCTTCCCAATGAAAGCCTATACTGCTTTCCCTGTCCTCTTCCTATTCCCCAGTACTTTCAGCATATAAATGTATCTTCTTCCAGTAAAGCAGGGGATTGCATTGCATAATTTGTAATATGTAATTTAAGAATATTTTGTCATGAGTTAAAGTCAGTATTGGAAGACTAAAGGCCCTTTCTAAAGAGCATCTGTGGGAAGCTGAAATAGGAGGGGAGAGAATGGCACTGTGCATCCTGGAAGATGATCTCATGTCAGTTTTAACATGTGTAACCACATTTTAGCATTAACAAACTACATTTTGGGGGTTTTTTTGCCCTTTAGCAGAATTAACAGCTAAAGACAGGAAACTAGAAGGGTTTTGACTAATAACAACAGCTTTATAAAACCTTGTCCCATCTTTTATGGATGCCTTGTCCAGTCTTTATAGATCTAGCCAGAGACAGTTACATTTTGTGGCTGAATGGAATGGAGAAATTACTGAACTGTAACTTCTCTTTTAACCTTGGCCCTCATGAATGATACATTATAGAAGTATACAGCATGTTGTTTTGTAAGTCAGAAAATAGAAATACATTCAGCAAGATTCTATTGGTCAGTAATGTTAATGCTTTCAGTCAAGTGGAAAAATGATACAAGATAAAAATCACAGTTTTACATGTTAAAAGTCTACATTTTGGCGATTTATAACCGTGTTGGGTTTGTGTGGCAAGGTTTTGGTAGCAGAGGGGCTACAGGGGTGGCTTCTGTGAGAAGCTGCTAGAAGCTTCCCCTGTGTCTGACAGAGCCAATGCCAGCCGGCTCCAAGACGGACCCGCCGCTGGCCAAGGCCAAGCCAATCAGCGCCTCTGGGATAATATATTTAAGAAGGGAAAAAAAACCAGTTGGAGAGAGCTTTTGCAGCCAGAGAGAGGAGTGAGAAGATGTAAGAAACTCTGCAGACACCAAGGTCAGTGCAGAAGGAGGGGCAGGAGGTGCTCCAGGCGCTGGAGCAGAGATCCCCCTGCAGCCCGTGGTGAAGACCATGGTGAAGCAGGCTGTCCCCCTGCAGCCCATGAAGGAAGGGTGAGGGGGTGTAGAGATTCCCCCTGCAGCCCGTGGAGGACCCCACGCCGGAGCAGGTGGAGACACCTGAAGGAGGCTGTGACCCCATGGGAAGCCCACGCTGGAGCAAGCTCCTGGCAGGACCTGTGGACCCGTGGAGAGAGGAGCCCACGCCAGAGCAGGTTTGCTGGCAGGACTTGTGACCCCGTGGGGGACCCACGCTGGAGCAGTTTGTTCCTGAAGGTCTGCACCCCGTGGAAGAGATTCACGTTGGAGAAGTTCGTGAAGGACTGTCTCCCATGAGAGGGACTCCATGCTGGAGCAGGGGAACGATGAGAGGAGTCCTCCCCCTGAGGATGAAGAAGCGGCAGAAACACCATGTGATGAACCGACCGTAACCCCCATTCCCCGTCCCCCTGTGCCGCTGGGGGGGGGCGGAGGTTGATGCTGGGGGTGAAGTTGAGCCCGGGAAGATGGGAGGGGTGGGGGGAGGTGTTTTAAGATTTGATTTTATTTCTCATTCCTCTACTCTGTTTTGCTTAGTAATAAATTAGATGAATTCCCTCTCTAAGTTCAGTCTGTTTTGCTTGTGATGATACTTAGTGAGTGATCTCTCCCTGTCCTTATCTCAACCCATAAGCTTTTTGTTATACTTTTTCTCCCCTGTCTAGTGAACGAGGGGAGTGATAGAGCAGCTCTGGTGGGCACCTGGCCCCCAGCCAGGGTCAACCCACCACAATAACAATCACTTGGAAAAGATGTTTTCTGTTATTCATCATGGCCTGGCTAATACATTTTATCACAGAGCAGACCTCTGGAGATCATCTAGTCTAACCCACCAGCTAAAGCAGGATCACCTAGAGCAGGTTGCACAGGATTGCATCCAGGCGGGTTTTGAATATCTCCAGAGAAGGAGACTCCACAACTTTTCTGGGCAGCCTGTTGCAGTTCTGTCCCCCTCAGAGTGAAGAAGTTTTTTTCTCATGTTCAGATGGAACTTCCTGTGTTCCAGTTTGTGCCTGTTGCCCCTTGTCCTGTCACTGGGCACCACTGAAAAGAGTCTGGCCCCATCCTCTTGACATCCACCCTTTACATATTTACAAGGGTTGATAAGATCCCCGCTCAATCTTGTCTTCTCTTCTCCAGGCTAAACAGACCCGGCTCTCTCAGCCTTTCCTCATACGAGAGATGTTCCAGTCCCCTAATCATCTTTGTAGCCCTCCACTGGACTCTCTACAGTAGTTCCCTGTCTTTCTTGAACTGGGGAGCGCAGAACTGGACACAATATACTCTCCAGATGTGGCCTCACCAGGGCAGAGTAGAGGTGGAGGATAACCTCCCTCAACCTGCTGGCCACACTCTTATTAATGCACCCCAGGATACCATTGGCCTTCTTGGCCACAAGGGCACATTGCTGGCTCATGGTTAACTTAATCAGCCATACCATAAAGGCATACTGATGTATTAATGTGAATAAATCATACATTTCAAGCAATCCATAATGATTTCAGCCTTTCCTTAACTCTGCATGCAAGCATTGAAGAAATACTGTATTAATTTACTTTAATAATGCTAAAAATTAGTTAAGTGTATTGATCGTGTGGAGAACCTCCATCGCAGCAAAGTTTGAACTGGAAAGTAGTGCCAGTTCTCACTGAATTCAGCAGTGGCTACAAGTAGCCTATGGCCAAATTTGGACATAATTTGTCATGGTTAGATGCCAAATCCTAAATTTCACGATCACTAGTCACAGAGTAACTGTTCCCTCTGAATTACCACTGGTGTCAAAGACTGTCAGTTACTAAGGGTGCTTCTGCTTAGAGGTAAAGCCAAAATCTGAGTGTTTTTCACAGAAGTTTTATTAGCCCTGATGCTGTGGCCAAATGTGGTTGGAGATGCACTTGTCATTGCATCTCCATGTCATTGCGTCATTTGAAATTCTAAGATACTGTCATATTGTAATGTATTGTATACATCTTTCAACCCCAGGTATAACTGTGTTTCTTTTGTGAATACACTTGCCTCCTACAAGACATAAAACTTACTAACTCTGCCATGAGGTCAGTTGAGAACACAGACATTAGATGCAAGTTGACATGACATCGGTTTTGCTTTTGGCACAACCCATGTTATTTCTCCCATGGCATTTTTCTAGTCTGTTACAAACTCTTTGATGGCAAGAGTTCTCTCATCACACGGGCATGTAAAACACCTCTTGCAGGTTGTAACACAGAAAGATCATATTCACATAGTTTTTCTTGCTGTTTTATGCCTTGTAATTACACAGCAGGGTTTTACCTAACAGTTCACAGCTATTGGAGGGAACTTCTTTCCCCCAAGTCTTTAGAGCTTGGGGAGGTTTTTCAGACCCTTCTCTCTTTTCTTGGTTTTTTTTTTTTTCCCCCTACCTGAATCAACCCACCTCAGAGTCAGCCAGGAGCCACCCCAGGAAGGCGCACCCAGACACAGTGGACAGAAGCGGGACCACCCTTCACCACAACATCACCAGACAACCTCCGAGCCCCCTTCACCACCAGCAAAGCTCTAGGCCCTCACAGGGCGCTACCTGTCAGTGAGGCCCAGCTCAAACCGGGCCTGGCCATTCACAGGAGACCACCGCCCAGCTACCATTACAGCCTAGCAACGCTGCCTACCCCTCACGTAAGCTTTTATTGCCCGGGCCGGCACAGCGCTGCTGTAGGGCCATAGCACAAAGCCAACCCTGAAGAAAAAGACACAACCCCTCAGCGACTGCTGCCCGCTCCCCTCTTCGCACGGCGGGGCGGGGCGGGGCGGGCCGTTACGGCCACCGCCCTCTCTTGCTCCACCCCTCTCCGCGGGCTGGCGGGCGTTACGGCTGTTACAGGCCTTATGCCCACCTCCTCCGGAAGGGGGCGCTGCGCGGATTCTGCGGGCTTCCTAGCCTGTAGTCTCGCTGCTGGCGTCACGTGAGCGGAAGCGGCCGCTGCGGGCAGCGCGTAGCGGCGGGGGCCGGAGGCGTCTCCTTCCCTGGCCCGGCCCGGCTGACCCTGGCTCCGCGGTGAGAGCGCGGCGGCCCCGGGTGTGGGGGCCTGCCATTCTTTCCTCCACGGGCCTGGCCCCACCGGTCGCCCTGGGGCGGCCTGGCCGTGTCTGGGCCGCCGGGCTCGGGGTGGAGCTGTGGCGGGAGGAGGGCGCCGCGGCTGCGGCTGTCTCCGGCCGGCGGTTGTGCGGAGGGTTGTCTCCAGGGCGGTGTCTGCAGGGCTCGCAGGCGGGAGGCGGTGAAGTTGGTGCCAGACGGACCCTTGGGAGGCCGCCGCTGCTATAAGTAACTCCTCTGAGTTTTCCGTTAAATGATTGATCTTTTGATCGACTTTTGGCTATGAACGGCCTTGCCGGGGATGTTGCAGTTAGGCTATGCTCTCGAGTTATGTTTTAGCCGTGCAGAAGTAGCATGGCTTCCTGTTTACACATTCAGAGAGGCCGAGCAGCGCTCACTAAGTGGCCTTACCCAATTGTGCTGTTGAATCCTTCCCGTGTATTGCCCGGAGAGGCTATGTCTGTGATGTGGTGCCTTGGATAGATTGTGTGTAGCCAGGCTTTGTCTCTTAACAACACTGGAAAAAAAAAAGTGCAGCGGTGTCTAAAGGGATTTATTAGAAACTGGCAGGGTCTTGGCTGTCTTGAAGCATTTTTCTGAGGAAGCAGCTTTATCTCTAGCTCCTTGTGTTTAATTCTGTGTTACTTTGGGACAGCGGGAGTCATGTGGGAAGAACTTACTTGGTCCTGGCACATTGTGAAGGTTTTGGTGGCTGTGACTAAGGGGATTGAGTTTGTTAAGGAAGGTGGACTATATGTCAGAGCAAGTCTTTGATCTTTGGTTTAACGTGTTCTGTTTCACAGGTAAGGTGTATCCTGCACTACCTGGACAACTTGTGTTAGCACTGAAATGGAGGAGTTAGCGAGTTGCATCAGTCTGAATGTGTTTTAGAGCAGAAAGTAAAATCCTCGATCAGGAAGGAAAGGGGATATTTCTGAAATACAGCAGGTTGTTGGTACTTTGTGTGTTCGTTTTATGCATCTGTTGAAGGATAACAGGAATGACAACCTGATACAATTTGGGAAACAGAAGCTGGGCCCAGCACTTGATGAAAGGGGAGGCAAATGGTTAAGCAGCAGCCATGGAGTGTTACATTGCCATAGGGGTGTCATATAAACACTGCTTCTTTGGATGCCCTGAGCCCTGTACACTGTACAATACTGATTCCAGCTTGATATATTGACCCTTGTTTTCCCAAAACCCTTGGGTTACTAATTTTTCAAACTAGTAGGTTCCCTAAGGTGAGAGATGTGGTGGTAGCCAGCTGAGCTGAGGCATAGTGGGACATAAAAGAGAAGTCGATGCCTTTTCTGTTCCAAGTGCCACAGGAACCTTTTTGTCTTTGCTGTGTGTTTGTCAGAGAAAGCAACCCAGGCATCTCCAAGAGAAAAAAATCCAACCTAAAATTTAACTCCACGTGTCATCTCAGCATCAGGCAATGTAGCATGTGATATATATTAATCATGTTCTTAACACACTGTAGAATTTTAAGGCACAAGTTCAGGGTAATATTGGAGCTTCTGTATTTAAATAAAAAGATTGAAATTGATGTCTAAGTGTTGTTCTTTTTTAGTCTACCTAGAATCTCTCTGTAGTATGAGAAACTGTTTTGAATCAGGTGAATATTGCTAATTCCTTAATTTTATGGAGCTTTGTGGGGGAGAGTTGTTTTTTGCTTATCTAATTGATCTCTGCAAGTTTGAATATTGGATGGTGTTATTCAATCCCCCACTGCCCCAGATTTCTAGAATTTGGTGGGGACTAGACGATGCTTTGCTAGGAAACCAGGGGATTATACTGAAGTTTATCTCAAAAGTCTTTCAGATTTTTGTGACTGATGTGGGATTTTATTCTTGGTTTGGTGCATCGTTATTTTAATGCTGGTCTTGTTTTACCTCTGCAAATCCTTCATTATAAATGAACATGCTAGAACTACAGATGCTTTCTTTTGAGCCTGTTGCATACTTACTTGAAGGTACTGCCAAAGAAGATCAGAATTCTCAGTGAATGTTTTTAAACAAACCAGTTGTTTATGCGAATCCCACAAATCTGAACAGCCTTCTTTTCTTACAGGCCGTTCTTCTCGCCCTTTACTTTTTTCCACTGCTGGCTGTTGTTACTGCAGAGGTGAAGCACTGGTAGGGGAAACCCTGTGAACAGATCCAACCCTTTCACCCCCTAGTCTCTCTCTATCTCCTTTTCTGCTCCTCTGCCTACCTCAAATCACCTGAGACCCCTATTCTTAATGAGGATAAAAACTAGAAAGCAAACTTTTGGGGGGTGTTAGGAAAGTACTTTTGCTGTTAATGGCAGATGCACCACGGTATGTGATTGCATCATTGACATTAAACTGTCTCCGCCAATGTACCAGAAGGTACCAAGGGCAGTCCTTGGTGGCCTTGTGCAACCTCCTGTATTTGCTGTTACAGGCTATGAGAGTGAATAAGTAATGTCTGTTTACTATCTTTCAGCAGAAGTCTTTTAGCACTTGTTTAGAGGGTTCAAGGTCAGCACTTGATTCCTGGAAGAAATCTCTTGATTTATTACTAAGCATACATACTTTCTTACTCTTTTTGAAATATCCTGTTACTCCCTTGTTAGATAAGAAACTCCATAATCAAAAGAGCATTCCATTTCTGAGTTCCAGTCCATGCATCCAAGAAAAGGCAGCAAACTAGTCAAACCTAATGGACTTATCTTTGCAAAATTGTGTTGTGGCCTTTTCAGATCTAGATGGCCTTGAAGTTGAACTTTCTACCGGCTACAAAGATGCATTTCTTTGTTCTGCATTACTGTAACAATTGCCAGACCTTCATTTGAGGATAAGAAGGAAGAAGAACAGCCTGTTACATTTAATAGTATGTGGTAGCTGGCAAGAGCAGGGAAGTAGGCCTTTGCAAAACATTAAAACACAAAACAAAGAAATCCAACACTGTATTTCTAGATGCTCAGAGATTTGTTGCCTTAGGTGTGTATCTGCCCCCATAGTTTGCATCTTCTAGGAGCTATTCTGTTATAAGAAAGCTTTTTATGAAGAGACTTCAATAGCCAGAAGATAAATCTGACTTAAGAAAAATGTATTAAATTTTATTACATGGACCCTCTGCAATGTCTTCTGTTTTTATTAATTAAAAAAAAAGAAGTAGTAATGCCTGCTTGCTGGGTAAAGTTAAGTTATAAAGATGGTGCCACTTGTGGTAATAAGAAGTTTGTAGTAACTCCAGGAATTGGCAATGATGAATTTGACAACAGATAACCACCGCGAACGTTCACTACAGAGGTATTAGCCTGGGAAAACTCTAGCACAGACTGTTTTTTTGGTGTTTGGGTTTTTTTGGGGTTTTTTATGGTTGGTTGGCTTGGTCTCCTTTTTGCCACCAAATAGAATGTGATGTACTTATTCTGCTTTAAGAAAGCTATTGGAGCAGGATCCTTGAGAATGCTCTTACAACGTGGCATCGAGTACTAATTTAGAATTTCCCTTATGATACCAAGGGAGGAGGGAGTGGGGAGGCACGCAGGGACACTGATCCCGAATCAGAATGATTTTTTTCCCCCTACCAGAAGAGAATTAGGATGTGTATGTGGTATACAAGACCCAAAAGTAATGATTTGTTAGATTTGAAATTGTGGCATCAGAGTTGGTGGATTGATACAGTACGTCATAGCAGTCATTCCAGAATGTACTCCAAAAATTGTCCTGCAAAGCAGGGAGCCAGAGATAACTTTTTCTTCCTCTAAATGGAACATTATTTTCAATTTGGTCTGACAAATGTATAATCTTGATTTGGTGAGAGAGTCCTGAAAACCTTATTGAAGGTTTTAGGTATATTTGAAGGCTTCTGTACTTTGTTTCATTTAAGGCCATCACTGTAGTGACTTCAGTTTCATATTCTCCATCCTGTCAGATTTTGTGGGTTTTCTTGATCACCTGTCTTCATACAGATTTTTACCGGATCCACGGCATTCATACCTATTCTAAAATTCCACTACTTAGTGAGGGAGTCGTCTTTTTTTTTTTTTCTTGATTCCCATTTCAACTTCTTTTATCAATGCCTTACATTCCACTTTACTACTAAGAAGTTTTTTGTTCCCTATTAAATTAGGCAGAAGGATCATCCTAGTGTTGATAAATCACGGTTGTCTAACTGAAGTAAGGTAGTAAGCTTTATCATGGATTTTTTTTCTGAAGTTGGCTGGTCTTCTGCCTATCTATCATGCTTGCCTAGATTACAATTCATAAAGTTACCTGTAAAATTTAATTTCAAAAAACTGCAGTTGCTGTAAGTAAATGACTAGTTCTTTTTTTGTGTGTGCATTAAATGTGCCTGAATGTATTATGACTTCTTAAAATCTTTCAGCTGAGAGAAAATGACTGCAATCAAGCATGCTTTACAGAGGGATATTTTCACTCCCAATGATGAACGCTTGTTGAGCATTGTGAATGTGTGCAAAGCAGGCAAAAAGAAGAGAAACTGCTTTTTGTGTGCCACAGGTACGTAGAAATACTACACTGTATTTCTTTGCTTTTGTTTTTTATTCAGTTGCATTTGTCTTAGCTTTATTTCTTCTTGCCCCATATAACCCAGGTGCTTTCCATTTCTCATGGAGAAAATCAATTGTAGCTTATACTGCTGTTATTGCTTCTATTAAAAAAATAAACAAAACCCTGTACTTTTATTCCCAGATCTCATTGTAATTTGAAATCACAGAATCAAAATTATTTGTATGGGACTGGTGGGCTTTTGAAGGAGGCTTTATATAGCGCTTAAAAGGGGATTTAGTAGGCATTTAGGCTGGTCAGCCTAAATAAAATGCAAGAAAGAGTACTGGTTAGAGTCCAAGGCAGAGGGCTCTGGAAAGACACAGTAACTGAACTAAGCTCTAATGTTCCTTTGTGTGTATGTGTATTATATTATTTCTCTTCAAAAAATCAGGTGTTTTGGGTCAATCTGTCAATAAATTTAGCTTGCTAGAATTTTTTTTTTTGGCTGAGAAATCTCCGAAAATGTTTTTATTCTGACTATAATCCCCAGTTCACTCTGCGCTTTGTCAGTTATGTGGCTATGGTCTGAGGTCTGCTGTACCAACAAAATATCTGTAAATTGGGTTCATTACTTCACAAACTGTATAGAAATGTTTATCTGGTTGACTGAGACTTAAACTGAGCTGTGGATATTGTGGATGAAAATGTTGAAACGGATCTCTTTCCATCAAATAAATCTTATGAAATCTCCCCCACAAATACTTCATTTCAGAAGTTGAAGTACAGCAGAAACGGACGTTAAAGTAATTTTTGCATTTTGAAATTACTCCTTTACTTCGTTTAACAGTGACAACGGAACGACCAGTGCAAGTAAATGTGGTAAAAGTGAAAAAATCTGACAAGGGAGATTTCTACAAAAGGCAGACTGCATGGGCACTTCGAGATCTTGCTGTTGTTGATGCCAAAGATGCTGTTAAAGTATGTGTAACTTTTTTTGGTTTATTGTTCTGCTCAGATCATCTTTAAGGTTCCAAGCTAGAGTTAACTTCCTTGGCACTGACTGCTTTAAAGCTTAGATTGATAACACATTAATTAGGAATTAGCATGGTACATTCCTGTGGTGCTTATGCCTACATTTTCTTCCAGTCTTTCCACGAGTATAACTGTGGTAAACTGAGTGAGAGTAGTCTAGATGTGCTTGAATAGCAATATTCTGAATATCCACCCCGTTTATTGTAATGGTCTCTCGGTGACTGTACAGTGCCTGTGCGAAGGACCAGTACTTTTTTGTTTGTAAGTTTGTATTTGTTTTATGTAAATTTTTATTCCATGCTTAGTTTCCCCTTCAAAAAAATTTGTGAATATCTTATTAATGACATTGAGCTACATGTAATGTTTTTTGCTAGGACACTTAAAACATTCTTAATGAGCAGTTACATATGCTTTTGAAGGTAAGCTCTTCTGTCTGTTCTCTAAATCATGATGTTGGCCATTTGTTGGAAAGCGTACAGTCCTGAGGTGGTGGTGTTTTCCACAGAAGGCAGTAACCAATTTTTGACAATTTAAATTTATCTGTTGTCATAAACTAAGATGTACAAACAGGCAGAGGTGAAAATTCTTCATCCCATGATGTCTGGTTTTATGTTCTGTTAACTGGTGATTTGGAAGAATAGTGCAAGTTGAAAATTCGTTGATTTCCCCCTCCCCATTGTAGGTCAAATATGTTTTGTTATTTCAGTTATCCACATACTTGTTGGCTAAATTTTAGATTTTCCTTTCTGTTCCTAAATTAAAGAATTGCTTCTTTCAGGTTAAGGTTCCATTTAAAATTACACCATCTTTCAGCGCTTTTTCTTGTAAAATAGAATTTGGTTAACTGCTTTCAGAAATGTGCTGTAATGTATATACTACCCTGAAGAGTGATTTTGAATTTTTTTCCAAAAAACAAATGTTGAATACCAAACTCTCTTGTATTAAAAAATGTCAGGATTAAAGTTGATAGGTGCATCATGTTTTGGTTTCCAAATGTGATCCTGTGCAACTGTTTTGATACAGGCCTTTCCTGCATTAGTTGTCAGACATCTCAAATTCTATGCAATGATACTCTTTGTTTAGAATTGTATAGTAATTATATTTATCAATATAAGCTACAGAAAAAAACAGAACTGCTTTTATTGTGCTGTACAGGAAATACCGTTGCCCATCGTGTGCAGTTTCATGTGCAGCCTGCTTCTACAGATAGTAGTGATGATATAAATAATAAGTAGCAGCAATAATAATTTTTACAAACTATATATAAGAAAGAATTTAACATGTATCTGAGACAATAATGATTTTCATCAGAAGGAGGCTGGACCTTGTAAAATGCTTGGAATATGATCTTTAAAACAGACTGTTACCAGTTACAGTCCATACTGAGTTTGTAAGTGGCTGTAGAAAGGAAAATACGTTATTCATTTGTTATCAAAGCAATGTTCTCATCAGGCAATAAATCTAGTTGAAAATACTTCTATAGTAGTTTTTTTACCATTAAAATCCCAAATGATCTTTCTGTCCTGTTCAGTGCTATTAAATACTATTACAGATATAAAATATATAAAGTGCTCCTAATTTTTCCCCCTTGCCTATTCCCCTAAGTCTCCTTGAACTGTGTTGTATCTGTTGTCAGTAATTCCAGCTGCTGTTTTTAGTTTCAGAAGGTTTACGCAAGGCATTAGTCATTCTGAGTACAGTGTTTCAGGGCCGACAGCACTGTCAAATGGTTCTTGAAACTCTTACAGATCTCTGTATTATGTGTTATTGTTGCCTTACCTGTTTTGACAAAATACTGTCTTCATAGTGTGGATTCTGATTTTTTCATTTTTAATGTTTTAGTACCTTCATTAAGGTGCATCAGGGCGCCAGTGTTGGTTTATCAGCTTGAGGTTGGCATCTGTGTAATTTCATTTTTATCCTGTCATCTCAATAATTGAGTAAACAATCTCTGCTGCTCAGAGAATCATTGGACTGTTGAGCCTATAACATATCTCATCTTTTGCAGGAGAATCCTGAATTTGACTTGCATTTTGACAAAGTGTACAAATGGGTTGCAAGCAGCACAGTGGAAAAGAACACCTTCATTTCATGTATCTGGAAACTCAATCAAAGATATCTTAGAAAGAAAATTGACTTTATTAATGTTAGTTCGCAGCTTTTGGAAGGTAAATTTCTACAACCGTATGTTAAGCACAAAGTTTAATTATTGATGTAAACCATATACTAAAAGAAAAATAATCCTAATCCTCATTTTTTTCCTATTTTATTCTTTTATATTTTCTAAGTCTTCAGATCAATAAGGTGACTAAATAACAGATTTTCTGTTAGAAAACTGAGAACTGAGACAAAAAATTCATTAATGAAGTTCTAAATATTGATAAGCTTATTGTATTTCTAAGACATTTTGTTCCTTGAACAAAATAAAATCTACCTACAAGATCTGATAGGTCTAAACGTGTAACAAATCTTTTGTTCCCATTTTTGTTTCCCCTGAATTAGAAAAATGCTTAAAAAGTGACTCTTCAGTAGCATGCTGAAGGTTATATGAGGTTTTATATGAGATTTCTAGTTTATAAGCCCTATTACAGTTTATGTAACTGGTTGCTAAGAAGGCTTATGCTTTATTAAGTATTTTTACAGTTGCATTATCTTTTAATAGTAAAGCCTTGTCATGGAACAAATCCACAATATAGCCCTATACTACTACTATGAAAAAAAATTAACTCTATCCCAGCCAAAACCAGGACAAGCCTAGTGAGTTAGCATATCTCATGTTGAGTGTGGCAGAAGTGGTTGAACTGTTGATACTAAATACTAGACTGGCTTGTGCAGAAGAACGTGAGTTAGAAATGTAAAACAGGGTGGATGATAGCATTTCTGTATTTTGGTTTGGACTGAAATGTGCTTTTAACCAACCTCTAACTTTTCAAGTTCATGCAATATTAAAACATTCAAACTTACTGCCACTTAAAAATATACACACTGTTCATACCTTGTCTAGCTAACATTCTCTGCTTCCTTTCCTCTGCTTTTCCATACCTTTTAATTCTTCAGAACTGCCTAAAGTTGCAGAAGGTGCGTAACACCTCTTTCCTTTATTCTGCTTTATAAGCAATTTTTCTTAAATATACTTTTTACTATTTCTTTTAATAGTGCTTTGCATAGCTTATCAAGTTGCTAGAGATAAGAGATGTTTCAAATGTCCTAAACACCTTTTGGCTGGACTGCATTAATGTTCTGTAAATTGTTTGTCAGCCTTTGAATGGCTTGTTGAATTAAGTAAGCACTGCCATGAGAAATCATAGTTCATGAAAACATGATTATGTAATTTTCACTTACCTCAGTACTGATTTTCCAGCTGTGAAGCTTACCTTGAGCATCAAGTTATTTTTTATTTATTCAGTGATATATTTCTTAATCAACTTTAATATGTTTCCCTTATGCTCTATCTACCAAAAGAGTCTAACTTCTACGGATCTTCCGCTAACAAGTCTAGCGTAATACTGTAATAGATTCTGTTGTTGATTACCAGTATGAGAGGTAAATAAAGTGAGACAGTATGTCCCTTTGTACATGCAATAAAGGAAGATGACTATTTGTATTTTGCTTATGTTCCGTAATTTGGAAAACATCACTGTTAGGAACCAGTTCTGGAACTCTTAATGAAGTCCATGGAAGACGGAGACTTGAAAAAAGTGTGCGTAGGTAGCAGGTGCTTGTTATGAAAGTTATTTAATGGATTAATTTACTTCAAGATAGTGGAACAAACTTAAGTATAAATGCTTGTAACTTTCTGCACTTGATAACGTGTTTTATTTCCCTTCTCTATGTAAGAATCCGTTCCAAGTGGAGAGAATCAAAGCGTAGCAGGAGGTGATGAAGAGGCTGTCGATGAATACCAGGAGTTAAATGCAAGAGAGGAACAGGATATTGAAATAATGATGGAAGGGTGTGAATATGCTATTTCTAATGCTGAAGCCTTTGCAGAGAAGTTGTCAAGAGAGCTACAAGTGCTAGATGGGGTAAACATTTCTTCTAATGTACACTGCTTTTGTATGTTGAACCGTTTCCATTGATATTGACTTCATAGCTTTCTTTGAAAAGGTAGCTAAAGTGTTCTGCTGCATATTTAAATATAGATGTGTATCTGCTCCTAAGCAGAGCTACATTCTGTCTGTTACCAGATGTTAAAGATCTTAACTTTGCTGTTTACCTTCCAGACCTTCTGGAGTGAGTTGCAGGCTTTCCAATGAGGAGATGAGAAGTAAAAAGGGAGGCATTCTGCAGATACTTTTCTTGAAGGCAGTGGTGCAGGGAGAGAGAGAATAGATGTTCATATCTATGGATGTGAACTCTTATGCCTAAAATACTACTCTCAGTGTAGTTAGGAAACTGGCTTAGTCTAATAATGTTGCAATATTTGGCTGTCTGTAACAGTACCATATTGTTTGCTAGTTTGCTTTTTAAACAACCCAATGTTCTAGATGTCACTTACAAAACTTAAGGAGATGTAGGGGATATGGTCTTGACGGAACAGTCCACAACCTCCTCAACTTGTCAAGTTGTATGTTTCTCTTACATTTTGAAAATGGCTGTTAGCATAGACATAGCTGATTTTGCAACAGAAAATGTGACTTTATCACTTAAGCTGTTTTTCTGGACCTAAGAGTGTTCTAGAGATTACTGTTTGGTTTTTATTTTTGTGCAGATCAATACTTCAGTTCTATGAACCTGAGCAAAGTTTTGATTTTATATCTTTATGCAATAAAGAAGTATTATAGACTGAGGGGCTGCTGCGTTCAATAACACTTTAAATGAGAAGTACTACAAGCTTATATTGTTTTGTCTCTTTCATCAAGAGTTTTGGAAAGTGTTGATTTGATGGTAATGGCGACAGAAGGAGCTGGAAGAATGCTTTTGAGATATAAAAATGTCTCTTTAAATGTTGCGGTTTAATTTTCTGTACAGGCAAATATCCAGTCAATTATGGCCTCAGAGAAACAGGTGAATATCTTGATGAAGTTGCTGGATGAAGCTCTGAAGGAAGTTGACCAAATTGAGCTAAAGCTGAGCAGTTACGAAGAAATGCTTCAGAGTGTAAAAGAGCAAATGGATCAAATTTCAGAAAGCAATCACCTAATCCATCTCAGCAACACAAACAATGTGAAGCTACTATCAGAGATAGAGTTCTTAGTGGTAAGCATTTTTATTGTGTTTACTATGGTTGTTCACATCAGGTATAAAATTCTTTTAGGTTGCTACTCTGTTTAGCAACTATATATGAGGTTCACTTAAAATAATGAGTTTATTTTTCTGTTTTATTATTGCACTAACTTCAGTAAGTTTTTATAATATGGAATTGTATTTATCATTCTTGGTTCAGCAGCATAGCAAACTAACCTGCTTCTGGCTTATGGACAAGCACTGGAACAGGCTCCCAGGGGAGTGGTTGAGTCACCATCCCTGTGGAGGTATTTAAAAGACGTGTAGATGTGGTGCTTAGGGAAATAGTTTGGTGGTGGACTTGGCAGTGTTAGGTTACCAGTGGGACTTGATGATTTTAAAAGTCTTTTCCAACCTAAATGATTCTATGATTCGATTCTGTGACGATGCTATGTGTTATTTTGTAGAATCACATGGATTTGGCTAAAGGTCATATAAAGGCCCTTCAGGAGGGAGATCTGACATCCTCTCGAGGCATTGAGGCCTGCACTAATGCCGCAGATGCCCTGCTGCAGTGTATGAATGTAGCTCTTCGTCCAGGTAATGTTTTTGTTAGACTACAGTCTAATATACAAAATTAGTTATGGTAGTGCCTTTACTCTATGTGCCTTTCCAACTAGTCTCAGGTTTTGTTTCTGTAGATTGGGGGAATTGTGACCTCTGGTCCTTTTGGTTGCCACATACAATATATTATTACTACATATTTTGTACTCTGAAGTTCTTTTTTGGTTTTAGGACATGATATGCTTCATGCAGTGAAGCAGCAACAGCAGCGGTTTAGTGACTTGCGTGAGCAATTTGCACGGAGACTTGCCAGTCATTTGAACAGCGTATTTGTTCAGCAGGTATTATTTCTTATTATTTTTATGAGACTTTCAGTCACAAACTTTTCTTTCAATCCACCTAAAATTGGACGTGTTCTGTGATGTAATCAGTAAATAAATAGACTGCTAGAGGCACTTTAGGCAGAGATAATGACTAAGCATACTGAACTGCAGTTGCCTGCAGAAGTCTCTTACATTTAAAAAAAACAACTTCTCTTTAATGGGCTTGCTATCTGAATTAAACACATCGTGTGATATATAAGGATTTATTTTAATTGTAAGGCTTGATTAATTGAGGAGAAAAAGCATTGACTTTTTTAAAGTGTGTCAGAGGCTGAGAACATTGGAGTTCTTGCTGAACTTCATGGGCCATAAAAAAAACCCAAACCCATACGGCATAAAATGTCTAAACCTTGATTTTTTTTTTTTTGAGCCTTAACTTGAAATATTCAGAAATCATTGTCCTGAGACTTCTTTCCTAAAGACTGGATGTCTTTTTGAGCATCACTTTTTTTTAATTTCTGTATTTTTTTATCTCCAATTAGTTTACTCAGACCCTCCTTCAACTCTATAACAGGCCCTACTGTCTTTCAGTTCCAGTGAGTACGTTGGGTTTCATACAAGCTTTTCTAACTAATGTTTTTGAGCTTGACTTACCTAACTGGTAGCTGCATCTTTGGCTTTACAAAAAGAAATTTATCCTTACCAATTGCAGAGCATCAGGCTTATGCCCCTTCTCACTTCTGTAATTTTTATCAGCCTTCAAGCTTTGTTTATTTGTTAATGAGCTAACATTCCTCTGATGTGATCTCCGGAAATTGCTAAGAGATAGATTGAGATGTATGGAGGAAAAATATTTTGTGAAAATTGTGATATGTGTACAACAGTACAGATAATGCAATTGTGTGAAATTGTGGTATTTATAAATAACAAATTCCATTTTTATACATATTAATGCAATTAGGTTTAGAAGTTTTCATTTTTATGTGTTGGACTGCATGCAGAAAATGGAATAGAGTTATGCTGGATAGTTGTATAGAAAATTGCACTTGAGAGTACAAGCCTGGCTTTTTATGGCAAAGATAAGTACTTCCTACACTTTATTCACTTTGCAGAAGAATTCCAGTTCTACGGCATGTTAAATTTTTTGCCTTTAGTCTCTGTTCTTAAGAGGGTATGTTTCTGCTGTTACTTCCCATATTTTGAAAAAGTGAGCACACAGTACTAGCTCTAAATGAGCAAGTAGGAGCTATGTTATGTAAGTCCTGTGTAAATACATTCACAAAGTTTGAATATTGGACTTGCGTATGAAAGTGGCTCTTTAATGGAACGTCTTTTCTGATGTTCTGTTCTGAGGATTCTATTATTAAAAATGGTAAGAGGTTATTATTACTATGTAAAACTACATGTATTAGATTAAATACTTCTAAAGAGACTTTTCAGTGCTATTGAGAATCCTATTACCAATTTGCTTGGGGTTTGTTTTGTTTGTTTGTTTTGTTTTAACTCTGGTACCAATAGTGGCCTCATGTTGTCTTTCATATAAATTTGCCCTCTAAAAAGCTTTGGCCTGCAGATAAAAAATACAACCTTGCTGTAAGGTTAAGTGGGAAGAATTCATTAACTGCAAGACATGAGCCTCTGCAAAGCCTTTTTGCTTGTTGCAAAAGAAAAGAAAGTTTGTGTACCTCTTGAGGTACAGATCCAAGTGTTGAAGGTATAACAGATTTTTGTGTTATCCTACTAAAATGACCTTGATTTGTTAGTCTGATGAATAGAAAATAGCAATTTCTCAGTCCCGTGTTTTGACAAGTCTTACTGGAATACTTTGTTACCTTTAACATCTAAAGAGTTGCATTATTTGTTTAGAGTGTTTCTTTTTTTAAAAAAAAAAAAGCACTTCAGAAAAAAACTAAGGCAGATGAAGATTTCTAAATTAAAATGGCAAATGAAACTGCAATGATGTCTAGGCAGCTGCTACTATAAGCAAGCCATATTCTGCTTTGGAACCCATTAGATGGAAAACTGAAGTTGCATTGACATTTTGGCCTAAATATATTATCTTAGAAGTATGAAATTGTTCTTTTTTTTTTTTTTTAAAGCAAACAAACCCAATGTTGTCATTCAGACTACTGCTGTAAGCTATTAAAGTGCTTCATCTCCTTTACATAAAAATGAGAGTAGATCTTAAAAGTTTTAAACAGAAATGCAACTTTGGATTGCTGTTCGCTGCAGTGTTAAAAACTTTGCAGTAACTGTTACTAACAGCTAATGTAATTGTCTTTACTGTGTCCTAATAATATCTGATTAACCTTATTGTTTGTCTGTAACTTTAAAGATTTTTTTTTTAACAACCAGGTTCAGCCTTCAATTAAAAGGCAACTCTGTGCTTTCTGCCTTTGAAATATGAAATAGTTTCAAGCTTTGAAACTAAGAAGTAGTTGAATAACAAACTTTCAGTATCATTTGGTAACAGTTAGTATAAATGTATGTGCAGTGAGAGGAAGCCTGGTAATTAGGTGGAGAAGGTACACCCAGAAGCACCATAATGTTTTGGAACAGACTTGAACAGGTCATAATTCAGGACAACCAGAATGATCAGTACTGTGGAAAAGTTGGCTTGGAGCGAGAAAATTATCTTGGGAGGGAATTTGTCATCTAGCTTTATGAAGAGTGCAACTACTAAGCTAAAATAAAAAGTTATGTGTAATAAAGGAATATGAATAAAATTGTTACATGAAAGAAGCAATAAAAATTTGGATAGCTGAATAGTTCCTAGCAGTAATATGAACTAGCCTCTGGGCTAGTGAAAGACACCAGGTAAATTACCTTGAACTATAATGAACTTGAAGATTATAATGTATGCTGTAGGAGTGTTGCACACGAGGGAATAGGAGAGAGAACCGTAAACGGTTCTGTATATCTAGTTTTTATAAGAGTATATCAAAGATCTGTTGAAGATATTTGCTATATATCCCAGACATACATGCAGTGTCGAGTACAACCTTGGTAATCACATCAGCAGCTGGCTGGCTAGTGCTGGCTGGATTCCACTTCTAAATTATGTGTTGCAATAACTACACTTTACAAAGTTAGCCTTTTGTTGGACTGGGACTAAAAGATTGCTTTTTAGAAGGGAGATTAACTGTGTGGCCCTTCCCCATTGTCTGTGAGAATAAATGAATGAAGCTGTCTAGGACTTGTTCCTTTGGGCCCATTTGTGTCTCAGTTTATGTAATTAAGAGAACAGGACTTTAAGTGTATGTTCATGTTGGATACAAAAAAGAATTCCAGCTTTATCTGGAAGTAGTGCCCCTCTACTCCGGTCTTGTGAGACCCCACCTGGAGTGCTGCGTCCAGCTCTGGGGGCCCCAGTACAGGAGAGACATGGAGCTGTTGGAGAGAGTCCAGAGGAGGGCCATGAAGCTGATCAGAGGGCTGGAGCACCTCTCCTCTGAGGACAGGCTGAGAGAGTTGGGATTGTTCAGCCTGAAGAAAAGAAGGCTCCAGGGAGATCTAATTGCGGCCTTCCAGTACCTGAAGGGGCCTACAGGAAAGCTGATGAGGGACTGTTTATCAGGGAATGTAGTGACAGGACAAGGGATAATGGGTTTAAACTAAAAGAGGGTCGATTTAGATTAGCTGTTAGAAAGAAATTCTTTACTGTGAGGGTGGTGAGGTACTGGAACAGGTTACCCGGAGGGGTTGTGGAGGCTCTATCCCTGGAAGTGTTTAAGACCAGGTTGGATGAGGCTTTGGGCAATGTGGTCTAGTGGAGGGTGTCCCTGCCCACATCAGGGGGGTTGGAACTAGATGGTCTTTGAGGTCCCTTCCAACCCAAACCATTCTATGATTCTATTTATTCAGAAGCTGGCATGTTCCCATTGTATTTCTTAGTAAAGGTTAGTCTTTTACAGATAGTATCAAGGCTCATATCTTCATTTACTTTTTTTCTTCTTAAAAAAAAAAAAAAAGTATGTGAATGTATTGTGGAAGTTTTTAGGGCTTTTTTAACCAAAGACTTGAACTGATTAGTACCTGATAAAATAGAAAAGGGTGAGCCAAAGTTGCTTTAGTTTTGACTGTGTGATCCAGACTGGCTTCTCTTCCAACGTGAAGAAATGCAAAGGCAGTTTTTAAACTGTATAGCTTATATTTTGCCAACTTGTCATATCCAAGACAGAACTGTCCAGGAATGCCTCCTGTGCCAGGGACTGACATTGACTGATCTACGTAAACCACCTGCGTGATATGCTACAGGAATTGGAGACCAATTAGGACAATGTCGTGGTTTTACCCCAGCCGGCAGCTGAGCACCACGCAGCTGCTCGTTCACTCCCTCCCCATCAGGATGGGGGAGAGAATTGGAAGAGTTAAAGTGAGAAAACTCGTGGGTTGAGATAAAGACAGTTTAATAGGTAAAGCAAAAGCCGCGCGCACAAGCAAAGCAAAGCAAGGAATTCATTCACCACTTCCCATGGGCAGGCAGGTGTTCAGCCATCTCCAGGAAAGCAGGGCTCCGTCACGCATAATGGTTACTTGGGAAGACAAACGCCATTGCTCCGAACGCTGCCGCCCCCCCCTCTCTTCCCCCAAGCTCCTTATAAACTGAGCATGACGTCATATGGTATGGAATATCCCTTTGGTCAGTTTGGGTCACCTGTACTGTCTATGTCCCCTCCCAACTCCTTGTGCACCCCCAGCCGTCCCGCTGGCAGGGCGGTGCGAGGAGCAGAAAAGGCCTTGGCCCCGCGTAAACACTGCTCAACAACAGGTCCATAGAACAAAAACATCTCTATATTATCAATGCTGTCTCCAGCACAAATTCAAAACATATCCCCACACTTGCTACTATGAAGAAAAATCAATCCTCTCAGCTGAAACCAGGACAGACAATCATTTTGTGCTGCTGTGGCACAAACTGTACTTAAGATCAAGTTCTGTTGCTGTATTTATTGCAAGCTCAGTAAAAAAGACTTTACAGAACATATTAAAGCCATTTTGAAATTAAGTCCCATCCTCTCTTCCATTAACTCAGGGCTAATGGATGTGAGCTCTGCTACATGACTGAACTGTAGTATTACCTTCCTTGCTTCCTGTATTACCCAGGAAGCTTTTGAGTTCAAACAAGTGAAAGCTTAAAAAAGCTAAATCATATGTTGCTCAAGCAATATGACATGATCTTCACCTAAAGAATAGTGTGTTTTTTCAGGAGACAAGCCAGAGAAAAGGAGGAGCGTGAAGTTAGTAGCTTGCTGTTAAATGGATTGGTTTATGCTACACGTTGTAAACTGTTTAGTAAATGTTTTACTGAAAGCGTGTGTGTGCCTGCCTTTGTGTGGAAGGAGAGAAAATGCGTGTAAACTGATGTTTTAAGGCTTGGCCAAGGTTTGGCCAAAGTGGCCTAAAGTGAGTTGAATTGGAGCAGATTTTCCGAGGCATAGCGTAAAGCTCATCATTAACACCTAGGCCACCCGTTGACTGGGAACTTGAAATGTCTTGTGGTATATGGGAACAACATCTTTTTAAAAAGCATCAGCTATGGATTATTTTTGTTTTGGTTTAGAGAAATAATGTAATAATCTCTTAGAATCTTTCAGCAGTTGAATGCTTGTCATTAAATCTTTACTCAGGTGTACTATGCATTCTCTTGCAAAAAATGCCAAATTGCCTCACCCTGAATGCAAAGTGGTAAACAGCAAGAGCCTTGCAATGAACAAGTTTGCTAAGATGCACTACCTGTCACAACTATAGTATCTCGGTGTCCATATTATGTTAGGCGTCTTTTCAGTCTGTGTATCTAGACTTTGTTTCTATGCAAGATATTTTGATGCTTTTCTGTTTGTCTGGATGGGATGCTGTCTTCGTTTTAAGTTTTTCAGGAAACTTCTAGTACATCTGTATAGTGCTACCAGATTTACTTTAATACTTTCTCTTACCAAGGGTCATGATCAGAGTTCTACTCTTGCCCAGCACTCTGTTGAATTGACATTACCCAATCACCATCCATTTCACCGAGATTTACTTCGATATGCTAAACTGATGGAGTGGCTCAAGAACACAGATTATGGAAAATATGAAGGGCTAACAAAGGTATGTGAAGTGCTCAAATGATGCTAGAGAACGTAAGTAATGTAATATTTCTGAGAGTCAAAAGAATTGTCTGTGTGTGCATGCATGTCCTTTTAATATTCCTTTATGTTAAATTTAATTCACTGCTCCCCTTTTCTTGTTCCTCTTTGGAATAGCAAAATTCATTTTTTGGTATTTGTTGTATTCTGTAAATTTTTTTCTCTCTGCTGAATTATCATATTAATATTTATGTAAAACAAGTTTGCCATTTTGCAGTCTTCTAAGAAAAATAATTAAGCTATTTTCATGTTGATGTGCTTATTGCCTATATGACATCTTTATTTCAACAGATCTTCATTTTACTTGGGAATGCAAAAAAACTTCAGAGTTCTTTTCTAAAGTAGATTAACTAGAAACATTTTGGCTTTGTATATATGTAAATTTTAACTACCTTGTTTGAAACTGACATGGAGTGAAAAAATTACTACAGAAGTATAGAAAACGTTTAGATATGAGTCAAGGAAAAGTTAGTCCTTATAGAACAAGTCGTCTTTAATGAAAGTACTGTCATTCTTAAAAACTCAACCATGGATGATTTAAATTACTCTTAAAACGGCTTTGAAATAGTTGTTCTTTTGCTTTCAGTGTAAGGCAGAGTCAGTGAATGGTTGACGTCTTTGTGATCTTCTAATAAAAAATTGAAAGGCTTACATATTTATGTATTATGTGTGCTAAGTAACAAAATTTTGAAGAATGTAAGAAAAAATTCTTGTGATCTTTGATAAATAAAATATTATTATAACCTTTGTATTAAAAATCTAAACAAACCAGATAATCATTATATATTTTTATATATTAAAAAAATATATTTGTGTGTGCTACATAAATATATAAATACATATATAGTCCAAACCAGTTTGTAATTTATTAGAACTTATCTACTTGCTGGTATGCTGGTTTTTAAGATCTATTTAGCTGTAATAGAATAAAGTCAAGACAATATGTATACCTGTTTACTAACTTTGAATTTTTCTTTTAAGAATTATATGGATTATTTATCACGACTATATGAAAGGGAAATAAAAGATTTCTTTGAAGTTGCCAAGATCAAGATGACGGGCACAACTAGAGAAGGAAAAAAGTTTGGTAAGCTTCCAGGAGGCATATATCTTCCTCAAATCTTACTATTTGCTTATAACATACTCATTATGACACCTAGGGCCAATTTTATAATGGTATAAAATTCTTTACTTTTGGCAAGGTGGCAGAAGTTGGATGAAAAATATGATTGGTAAACTTTCTGACTTCCACAAGGATGTATTCTGGCTAGGATTAAATAGTTTAGTGTGAGTATGGAAGTGAAGCTTAAAACAAAACAAAACAACCCCAAACCAACCAACAACCTGAATACTTAGAAAGCAACAGAGATATAGGTGTATTTATATATTGGCTATTGTATATTTTAAAGTGCACTACTTCAGAACTTGTTTAAAATATTTATATTTGCCACAGTTCACCAGTTTCCAAATTCTAAATTCAGAAATGATGTGCAGCTTTAACTAGAAAATTCTGTCAAGCCTATTTTGGGTCCTGAACTTATGCTTTGAAGTTTGATGGTAGAGAACAGAAAGTAATGAAAGGAAGAAAGCAGGAAGTGGTGAGGCTTGATTGAGGGAGGGAGAAGCTGGAAAGATAAGTCTTGGCGAGCTGTTGGACATGGAGGGCAAATGGTACCATAATGTGTCGTCATCAGAACAGTTAAATTCATAAATCCTGAAAAGATTTTTCAAGAACAAAACACTTTATCCTAATACAAACTGATTTCTAAAACATTCTAAACACTTTATCCTGGCACTTCTTTTGTGATTAGTGTTTGTGAGGAGACAGTTTTTGTAGTCATTTCCTAACTTCTGCATCAGGTATTTTGGAGAAAGAGGACCTTCAATTCATAAGCGTAAGAGCTGCACCTTGAGAAGGCTTCTCTTGTGTATTTGTGCGAATTTCAAGCATGTTTGAACTTTGCACAGAATAGTCAAGGAGGAAAGTAGCAAGAGTTTCTTTTTAACCAGTTCTCTTGTTTGATTTCTTTTGTGAAAATTTTGTGATTTCACAATTATACAAAGAGTATGTTTATGTTTGAGTCTTGCTGGTGATGGACTGACATGCAAAACCTGACCCAAGTGCCCAGTCCTCTGAAAATTGGTAGGAACCAGTCACAAAGCAAAAACTGGAAGCTGTATCCAGTGGGGACTCTCACAGAATTATTAATATTATAAATAGTAATTAAGCCATTAAATAATGGTTATCAGTGGCCACATATTTGAGGCCACAAGTAAATTAGATCAAAAAAACTTCAGTCCTCAGTACTAATCTTATAAAGAAGGAAAGCAGATTATATATGTTTAAAAAGCTGTTCCTTATATAAATATGATTTCATTTCACCATTTAAATATCAAGTTATCTATTTTGTAACAGCTTGTAAGTGTAATTTCAAAGGCTTCTCTGAAGGTAGTGGTTGCATGTTAATTCAAAATACATAACTTCTTAATAGTTATTTAAGGAATAGTGTAGGTGCATAATGCTCCAGTTGTACTCAGGCACTAAAGATGACCTGTTTCCAGGCTGTGTTGGTGTGTGTTCTTGCCTTTTTTTCTTTTTTTTTTTTTTTTTTTTTGTGCTTTGGGAGTAGCACTGCTGTTTGAATGCCTCAAATGCAGAGGGGATGCTGGGAGAATTCTGGCATTCTGTGCTAGTGCAAGGTTCTTTGTCTGCATTTTTATGGCAAAAAAAAATCTGGGGTTGTGAGCATTCATACTCGTCTTAAGTAGTCTTTTTTCTTTTTTTTTTTTCCTTCTTTTTTCTGATGAAGCCAAGACTTTGATACTTAAATACCATAAAATCAATGTGGGAAAGAGTGCTACTGCTGTCATATGTTTATATGATGTGGCTTCTCAAAAGCCACTGTGGCTCCCCTGGTTCTTCAGGGCCTGATCTTTGCCTGTACTTTTTCATATTCTGTAATACAGTCCCATGCGTTTGGAAATTGAGGATGATGAAGTGGGACCAATGCATGGCAGATGCATATGCCAAGTATATCAGGCCTTTTTACTCAAAAACTGCCAAAACCCCCAAGGTCTAAAAACTAGGCTGGAATTTAATTCAAGTTTGATGTTGTAATTGTCAGTAGTGTTGCCTACTTGAGAACATCTGGTATTTAAGACATGTTTGTGGCCTTTTAGAAGTACTTACTCATTCTATTACAGTAGGTTCTGCTTGCCTGCTCCATTTGGGGGGCTTGTAGCATCCATCCTCATCAAGATCTTCTTAATACCACATACTGCTTTTAGTGTATGTATGCAAATGCCTTTTACTGGTTAGGGATTCTCTATTTACTAGAAATGCCGATTTACTCTAAATTTCATATTGAAGTCCACTTGAGGAAACTGTTTTATTCTGCAAAAAACAGGAAAAATAAAAAACACCTTGTAAATTTTTTTTCACTATATATTTATTGTTTTCATCCTTTCCGAATTTGCAGTCATCAATTTTTGGTGCAGCATGAATACAAAAGATGTATTCTCTATGTAAACATCCCGATTTGCGAACAACAGAAAAGGTTAGCCAGTCTTACTGTCAATGTGAATGATTTTGCAGTATTGGTGTGTGTTTTTTTTAAATTGAAGAGGTGGCCAATATCTCTGACTCAGTAAAAAATTATGTAAATACATTTTAATTTCTTCATGTCTATAATCGATATGATGATTGATCTTGGAAACTGAGTCTTTTGCAATTTTAACTCTGATAAATAAAACCCTAATTTAATGGACTTCTCAATTTAATAGAACTTAAATACATGTTACCAAAAATGTTCCTTGAACACACTGTATAAGCAAAAGTAAAGTTTAATACCTAGAAACTTACTCTGTTTTCCATGTAGCTTAGATACTGAATTTCTAGAGTAGTACCTCTCCAACTAAATGTGTTTGCAATGTAGTTACTTGCTGCTTACAGTTCTCCGCATGTTTCTTTCCAGTTAGAGCTTAACTTGCATCTTGTGCATGGTTTGTGCAAACTGCATTTTAACTTGTCTTTGTCTTTGATGCTTGCAACCTAATTCATCCCAGCTACACTGCCTCGAAAAGAAAGTGCTGTCAAACAGGAAACTGAGAGTGAGTATAACTAGTTGCATTAGTTGGTATTGTCAATGCATGTGTGTCAATGTAAAGACATAGTGCTGCATCATGGAAATTATACCTAACACTGAAGCACTCCGTTCAGAATGAAATAAGCATTAGCAGAATCATGGGTTTTGCAAGGCAAAAATGAAGCACAGTTAAGTAGCCCAGCATAGAAGTTGAGAAGGTTTGCAGGTAAAGGCAACATCTTTTGGTTTTCCTATGCTACTAGTTGATCTAAAAAAAAATGTTTGTGTCTGAGAGCTTGTCATAGTTTTCCAGCTCTTCCAGTAGGTTGAGGTAACAACTTTTATTAGATCTATAGGCTTTGTCTTGTTTGTGTCCCTAGACTAGATACCAACATAGCAGTTAAAATGCAAGTTTCATCTAAGTGTCTTTGTAGTTGAGATGTGAGAAGTTTACATGGGGGTCAAATATTGATGATTTCTTCGTCTTTTTTGTTACTAGCTTTCTCCATCCTGTTCCAACATTTCTGAAAATTTGGGAAAAAATAAAAAGATAAGCTCCTTACCTAGGAGAAGACCCCACAATATGAGAAAGAAATGTCTGAATGTTAATTATGATCAAAAGGAACGGGGAGTATTAGCAGTAGAGTTCCTGTGGAATTATAGATCCACCAAAATAGCTGGAGCAAACTGTGTAGACAAAAGGATGTTAACAGCAGAAAGATCAAGATGAAAAAGTGCCTGCATGTATATAAAGCTTTTTAATTTTTTTCCTCTTGTGGATTAATTCTTCTGCCTGTGGCAGCCTTTGCCCAAAGTACATTCAGAAAGATCATAATTGGTCTTTTGGTTCCAAGCTTTCAAGGAGAGTATCTATCCCAGTGTTCCTACATTTCACAGGTCTGTTCCTTTTATACCTTTTCCATACTTTACAATGAACGTGTATGTAGCTACGTTCTACTTTGAAACTTGCTGAAGTATTTCATTAACAAGAAAAGAACGTATTTATAGCATAAGCATTTGCAGTTTAGACAAAAATAAAGTTGTTTGATTTTCATGTAGGACTACTAGCAACTCTTGATCTCATATGTTCTGTAATGAACCTGTTCTTGAGTATTTTATTCTGCCTTTGCTTCCCTCCTTCATAGTGTCTTTATTTCACAGGTCTTCATGGAAGTTCTGGAAAATTGACTGGGTCTACTTCTAGCCTAAATAAACTCTCTGTTCAGAGTTCGGGAAACCGTAGGTCTCAGTCATCCTCACTGCTGGATATGGGAAACATGTCTGCCTCTGACCTTGATGTGGCTGATAGAACAAAATTTGATAAGGTAAAGCCAAAATGCTGCATAGGATTCCTGCTTAGTTT
Source organism: Balearica regulorum gibbericeps (assembly GCF_011004875.1). Lineage (NCBI taxonomy): Eukaryota > Metazoa > Chordata > Aves > Gruiformes > Gruidae > Balearica > Balearica regulorum. Next base: position 51,692,883 of record NC_046187.1, on the reverse strand, counting down.
TGTATTAGAAGCCTCTTGCATATCCTTCTTGCGTAGTTTAAAGATCTGTACTGTTTAAGTCTTAAAACATGCCAATTTCAAATTCTGTATGCACCACACATCTAATAAAGGCAGTTTCTAAGAAATATGTAGATCAGAGTAGTATTCTCTGATTATAAGATTCCATTTAGTACCTTTATATGCTTAGTGTGATCTATAAAGAATATCAAGCATAAAAAATGGTCTGTTAAGTTTAAGCCCAATATGCATTTTTAAGCAAATAGGAATTGAATGGATGGATTCTTCAACTGATTTTTTTTCTCAGTACAAATCTTCATATGTTCTGTCGCATTTTGTCTGTATGTAAACAAAAGCGAAAGATAAGAAAACATAATTTTCTTTAAGCCAGGACCTGAGCATGGCCCTAAAATTTCATTTGTATTGGTTTCACATCAAAGTTATAATCAGTTTTCAGCTTTAACCAATGTCCCTAAGTTCTTACTGGAGTGTCCTCAGTATCTGTTTAAAAACCTGCTGTCCTCAGCATCTGTTTTGTGGTTGGGTTTGGTTTTTTTTCCTGAACCTTTAAAAGTGACAGTATTCCTCACTTGTTGTGGAATTAACTCCTCAGTACTGTGCAGGAAGAAGGAGCTGTTATCAGAGTGAGAGATAAAAATAATTTTTTTGTTCTCCATTGAATTATTTGATGGAGATGAGTATTATTCTTCTGACTTTTTCAAATCCTTGCTCTGTCTTGTTCTGGGAGGAAATATATGCCTGAAACAGTTATTACACACCTGCAGCAGCAACTTGTCTAGAATTAAAATTATAGCTTTAAAAAACAATTTTATATATATACATTTTTTTCAACAACTTCTGACTTTTATCTCACACCCATTGGGGACATGTGAGTGTGACTAATGTATACAGAGTTGTAAGCCATTGAGCTGACCTAGTAGGTTTTTTCAATATTTTTTTTTCAAGGGGAATTTTCAGTAGTATGGATTTAGTATGTGGCTAGATTGGCTTCATTTATCTAAATTATTGCATGTCTTAATCCTTAAATACTCATGGAGAAAATTCCATGCTATGTAAAGATGACAGATTAGAAGTATGTCTAACACCTGACTTACAATTTCAGTAGTTCATGTTAATAAAATTAAATTAATGAATTATTGCAAAAATAATTTAAATCTAAAAATCATGATGAATACTTCTATTTCAGTACAAAAGCTGCTGTTGGTTTCTGTAGCAGCTACATAGAAAGTTTTTCTACAAAGCAGTTATCTTCTACATACACAATTTACCTGCTTTTCTTCCCTGAGGCTTTTGTCTTCTTCTCAGCAAGCCAAGCAGAAAAGAGGTTTTCAGAACCCATGACTTACTATTAAAATGTGAATGTTTTCATTATAGCACAAAAGTCCTTCTTCAGGCTGTGAGTAGAAAACTTCTAACTGTGGAAAACATAGATTGTTCTTTTCTTCCCAGTGTTACATGGATGAGAAGGGACTATGTTCAAGATGCAAGTATCACTTTTAAAGATAAAAGTACAAGCTGCTTCCATTTCTGTTGAGTAGAAATAAGACTTCTAAAGCTTACTGAAGATAGAAAGTATAAAATCCTATGCATCAAACAATTAAAATCAGCATTACTAACTGTTCATAATATTTGGTGTGTTGATAAAATATTTGTCTGTCTGTAGATTTTCGAGCAAGTACTAAGTGAACTAGAGCCCCTGTGTCTGGCAGAACAGGACTTCAATCAGTAAAATTTTTCAAACTACAGCAACATCAGAGCATCTCGGGAACGACGGCGTATGACTCTTAATTTTGTCACTAAGTCAAAAATATTGAAACAGACCTCATAAGAGACCTGTTTAAAAGATAACTTCTGAATATATTTGGCAATTGCATGATCAATAATTTTTCTCCATTAGCTGGCAGAATCTTTATTTTTGGCTGACCAATACAAAATCTATTAAAGAAGGACTGATATGTTTCTTTTGCCATGGCTTTGTTTCCTTATAAGATCACAATAAACACTTCTTCATGTTATGAAGAAGGGAATGAGGAGTAATTGTGGATAGTGGTATATTCTGGGAACCATGACCAGAAAAGTACCAGAACCTTGGAAACCACTGTATTTGCTACTTTGAAACAAATAAAAACCCCAAAATTATAATTATGTTGATTTTGTCAGATATAATTATCATTCACGTATAGAATTGAAGACAAGCTTTAAGCTTCCATTCCTTGTTCTTACAGAATGAAGCGGAGGAAATGGATGGAGGAACTTTATCTCGTTCATACACTTCTGGTGTTCCACAAACAGTATCATCTGAGTATGTGCTGCTGTTGTTTATTATTGATTCTTAAGCCTACATGTGAATTTATTTGGCATAAAAACCTTTTTTTTTCTGTAATCAGAAATTGTTCTTTTAGTGAAAATGAATAGTGAACTTGTAATTTGCACTTAGACCCTGAATGTATAAATACAAACATTTTTGTATGTAGGATGAATGTTTCCATCTATAGTAGTATAAAAAAAAAAAGCTTAATTCTCTACTAGCTTGCAAAGTGAAATTAGGCACTGTAATATGTAAAATATGCTTTGGAAAAAATGCTTCCACACAGAAAATACTGCTTGTAATATTTTATACCTGTGACTATTGACTTTTATTGTGTGGCATTGACATTTCTTCCTTTAGCAGCATTCTGAAAATCATGAGACTTGTTGAATGCAAATGACACTACTATATCCAATAAGTTTATCCGAAGAACATATCAAAGAACATGTAAAATAGCCTAAGTAAACTGTCAGAGTAATATTTTTATTTTATGCCATTTTTAATAGGAAGGACATGATTCGACAAATGATGACAAAAATTTTTCGTTGTATTGAACCTGAGCTGAATAATCTTATAGCGCTGGGGGACAAGATTGATAGCTTTAATTCCCTTTATATGTTAGTCAAGATGAGTCATCATGTATGGACAGCACAAAATGTGGATCCAGCTTCCTTTCTCAGCACAACGCTTGGAAATGTTTGGTGACTGTCAAAAGGAACTTTGATAAATGCATTGTAAGTTCTTTAGTTATTCTGATTAAGCTAAATATAATATAGAAAGCCCACTCCTACCTAGTTTGATTTTGCATTTCTTTATAGTTAAATTTTTGCTTTTAATTTGAAATGAAAATGAGTAACTTTTATTGCTCTTCTACTGGCCAAATGTTCAAAAAAAGATAAACTAATTGGTGGTTGTGTTCTTTTCCCTCTCCATTCCAGTTTTCTTCAATAATTAGCAATTTTAGAGAAGTGACCACTTGTTCACTGCTGTGAGCTAGCTGACATATTCAGTTGTTTGTTTTAAACTTGTTACTGTTATGACGATTACTGATGTCAGTCAAGTAAACTCTAAGCTCTCTCTGCCTTTTTTTACTTACCAAAAGAAAAGGTCATGGACTTAAGGAAGGGTTTGCTTTTCCACTTTGAGCATAATATGCTGAATAGACATCCCTTCCATGTGTTCAGTTATTTCTGTCTTGTATCTAACAAAAACTTGGTTTAGATAGAATGGCAAATCTTTGGCAGTAGGAGAGGCAGCTTCTACTGTCAGAAAACTTCCTTTTGCTAATACGACCATTATATGAAATGTGCAAGCTTAGTGAAAACATACTTGTTGGTGTAACTTTTTTATTGTCATAAATGTAATTTGACTCTAGGCAAACATAATAAGACTGACCATTCTTGACCAATTTAATTCTTCAGATATTTTGAAGGAGAATATTATTTACTCAGAAATAAAATTTCAGTAGAAGATTAAAGAAACTTCGTGTAGCAAAAGGAATTGTTAGCCTGGTTCAATCAGAAGAGTGAAGTTCCTTGTTAGATCAAAGAATGAAAATTATTAATTGCTTCTGGTGGATAAGTTTGTTGTTGTTTTTTTTTTTTTCTTAATACTAAGTAAGTAAACAATGGAGAACAAAAGATGGAAGATTTACTTGCCCATCTTCCTTTTTTCTTTCCAATTATTTTATTTCTTAATAAATTTTTGAGGGTAAAAATGAGGAATAAGCAGATATACTAACTGAAAGATAAAATCAGCTCCGTGTTTGATACGTGTCAGTTTTTTCAGTATGTCTGCATTTTTATTTTATTTGAGCAGTTGTTAAATGATCTGGAGTCATATATTAGAGGCTAAACATCTGTTCTTTTAAATTTAAGAGTAACCAGATGAAGCAGATGGATGAAGTAAAAATCTCAAAGAAGAGTAAAGTTGGGATCCTTCCATTTGTTGCTGAATTTGAAGAGTTTGCAGCTCTTGCTGAATCAATTTTCAAAAATGCAGAACGACGAGGAGATCTAGGATAAGCCTATATAAAACTTATCAGAGCTGTTTTTGTCAGTGGTAGGGTCTTCTGAGGTTGTCATAGTTACTAAAATGATTTTTTATCCTCCTATTTATGTACAATTTTGCTCCAATTAAGAGATTATTTTTTTAAAGACTCTCTGTTGCAAGCAACTTAACTAAAATTTCAGCAAAATATCTGTTCATATCTGTTATCAGTAGGAGAGCAAGTGTAAACCTTTTGATTGCAATATACTTTTTAAGATCAAATGTAGATATTTCCCTTTGTACATACCTGGAAGGTAACTTGTTATGACAGGGAAGTGGTTAAGACTCTGGAGGGAGAGAAGAGGTTGCAGCGACATGACATGCTCAATCTGAAGTGGTTTCCTGTCTTTCTCCCCCAGTTTCACTTAAACAAGGAGATGAATCTGGATGGGATCATGCATTTGGCTATAATATCATTTATCTTCAACAGCCCTGTCTAAAATATTTCACCTTGAGTTCTGGCTTATGAATTTGACCCTTTCTTGGCAGATTAGGTCCTTTGTGTTCTAGCCTGATGCCAGCAGAATATCTCTCCCAGTCCTCCCTATTTTTCCACCTATTAGTCTGAAAACTCAGCAGCAATATCCTTGTTCTACTGGTTTCATTTAACCTTAAAAAAAAAAAGGGGGGGGGGGGGGTGTGGTGGATATGCAAGCCAATGAACTCTGGAAAAACTGTCCTTCCCCTTTTAGAATGCAGGGAGACACAGATGGATGGACCTCTCTGTGTGGATTCACCTGCACATTTTCAAACAACTCCACATATAGTAATTCCCAACCACTGAGACTTACCTTTTTTTTTTTTTTTTAGGGGATGATTAGGCAAGAGGAGGCAGTAGAGATAATAAAGCTAGTTTGAGGAAATTACAGCATAATGGTTCTGAACATATTAGGATATCATATAACATTACATCATAGTACAGTAGACTAGAGCCTGTATGTAGTCAGCAGGAGCATCCCAGCTGATAGGACCGTAAATTTTGGAAGTGTTTTTTGATGGCACCAACTTTTCTGTCCTTAAGAATTTACTATTCAGGTGCAAATACCAATAGAGAGGCAAAACTATACGATGATAAAATAACGAGTGTAGGAAGAATTTAGAAAAGCATGGGGTTCAAAATGATGCCAGTCAAACATTGAAGAAAAAACAAAATCTGTTTCAGACAAGCACACAGCGAGCTTAAAGAACAAAGAATGGCGGGGATGAGGAGAAGTAAAGAGTGAAGATGAAACAAAGTCAAAACTGTGTACAAAATTAGTGCAAGCAGTATGTTCAATGCAGTAAGATACTTCATTTGCAAGTAATGTTTGAAATGAGTCAGAAAGATGTAGTACTTCAGGTAGAATTGGAGGGGGTGGTAGGAAATTATATGGAAAGAACAAAATTGGCAGTAGCAAACTCTTCCTAGTGGCAATTCAGTGTTCTGACTGAAATAAATGTGATCTTTATTGATACTCTGGTGCTCAGGATCACTTCCATGGTGGGCATCCTGGTAGTCTCAGCAAAATAATTAATGGATTAAGGCATAGAGACTTAATTGTGCTCTTGGTTGAAGCTATCCTCTTTCAGCAGCTTTTAGGTGCGATAAGGGAGCAATAGGTAGAATTTCTTTTGCCTGCCTTGATGTTTTTTTGGGGGAGGAGGATGAAAGTAAGAGACCTGTGTGCAGCATTACACATTTTTATTATTAAATTTGGGAATTGACAGTAACTTTCACCATAAAACTAATAAGCTAAGCAAAAACTGAGAGACTAGGAAGTACATTTTTTAAAAAAAAACCAAAACATTACCTTATTGAAGATTTTTGTTCTGGAAAAGAGGGGAATGACACTTTTCTTAAATAGTCCTGTCATGTGGAAGTTATTAGGGATAATGTAAGCAGGCTTGTAAGCCTCCACAGAATGTGGGTTGTTTCTCACTTATGAAAATGACCATATGTAGTCACTGTGTTGTGTCTTTTTTTGTAAGTGATTTTTCCGGCATACAAATTTCATGGTCTTCGAGCCTGTACATATCTGTTATTACTTTTGAAGGCTCTCAGGTTTTGATTTCTGTAGTGGCAATTATGACAATCACCCATACAAATGGTTATCAGTGACATAAAATCCCAAATTCCTTTTCTGTGACAGTATTATGGTTGTAAGTTACTTTTTCTGAATGTGGTTGTCCTTTTGGTATTTGAAGTATTTTGCTTCCTTTTTCTTTCAGTTGAAAAAGTAGCTAATGAAAGCCAGAAAACACCTAGAGATGTGGTCATGATGGAGAACTTCCATCATATTTTTGCAACGCTTTCCCGCTTGAAAATCTCTTGTCTTGAGGCTGAGAAAAAAGAAGCCAAACAGAAATACACTGATCATCTTCAGTCTTATGTAATCTACTCACTCGGACAGCCTCTTGAGAAATTAAATGTAAGTATATTTGAGTTTAAACTACTCTGTACCATTTAAATGTATATTTCTCAAGTGTTTAATTTGCACTGTTTGATCTCTATATCACTGCATCTGTCATAATCTCTATTATTTTAGAATTGAGCATGTCTGACAAGAGTACTCATGAGGGTAACGGTTTGGGATGCAAACTACCAAATTTTTCATGGCAATGAACAGTACTGACTAAACATCAGTTGTGTCTTAAGCACATGGTTTTGAGGAAGGAAAAGACAAGGGGAAAAGTAATCAGCAGCTTTGGGATAATTTTCTCCACCTCAGCTGCAGAGAAAATTACTATAGTTTCTGAACTGTTCAACAAATAATAAGAAAAGTTTTAGGAAAGTTCTGTATGTCCAAAGTTGACCTAAGTGTTAAACTGAATGCTGACTTAGGTTCATACTCGGTTCTGGCCACTGAATGTTTCCTGTTGTTCATTGCCTTTTCTACAAGCACGATTTCAGCCATTCATTTTCTGAAAAGTCTAAGATATATTCTCTTTTTGAAAATTAAAATGTTTTATTGCTGCTTCCCACTTGTTGTGGGTTGAGTCTGGCCAGCAGCTAAGCTGCCACACAACTGCTTGCTTGCCTTTGCTTGTCCCCAAGCAGGACAGGGGAGAGAATAGGAAGAGCAAAAGTGAGAAAACTTGGGGGTGGAGATAAAGACAGTTTAATCAGTTAAGGGAAGAGAAAGAGAGGAAAAAAACCCTAAATAAGTGATGGAAAGGCAGTCACTCGGTACCTCCCACAACGAGACTGATGCCCAGCCAGTTTCTGAGCAACAGCCACCTTGAAGGCAAACACCACCCCCACCCCCTCCTCTAACCCTAATTTTTATAGTTGAGCATGATGTTACATGCTATGGAATACCCTTTGGCCACATTTGACCAACATTTCAGCAGTAACCAAAACATTAGTGTGTTATCAGCCATGTTGCAGCCACAAATCCAAACCGCAGCACCATATGGGCTGCTATGAAGAAAGTTAACTCCATCCTGGCCAGACCCCATGCACTATTTCAAATGATGTTGTGGCTCTACATGCATGTTCCTGGGCATATTTCCCTCCATTTTTATTATGTTGAGCCAACTGGTGTGGGGCAGCGAGGAGAGAGGGTTACTATGAACAAATACTGCTGTTGTGTAATTATGGTTTAAGTAGAGAAATTCCTATTCAGATGCTTACTCAGGTTATCCTAAAGATCCAGTATTTTCCCAGGATATGGCCTCATCAATTGAGGATTTTGAGGCTGATTCAGTATTAGTTATAAAGTTGCAAAGAAGAGCTTGATTGCTTCTAAAAATAATTGATTTCAGTTTTACACTAGTAGTTATGGAGTGCTGTATTGTTGAGCTGTGCTTTAATGTTTTGCGCTACTTCATGAGCAATTAAAACAAAAATAGGAACTCACAACAGTCAAGCAGAATGAAGACAACTACACATATGCTTGTCAAATTAATTGGTTTAGATTTGTAATAATCATTAATGCTGTTATTGCTCGTTAGCATTTTTTTGAAGGTGTTGAAGCTCGTGTGGCACAAGGTATACGAGAAGAGGAAGTAAGCTATCAGCTGGCTTTTAATAAACAAGAGCTTCGTAAAGTTATAAAGGAATATCCTGGTAAGGAAGTAAAGAAGGGATTGGATAATCTTTACAAGAAGGTAGATAAACATCTCTGTGAAGAAGAAAACTTACTTCAGGTAAACGAAATCATGGCTTTAAAAGCTTGTAATGTTTACACAGAGGCTTTTATTATTGCTTTTGTATATGTATTCTGTGAGAAGTGCCTACCTTCAGCATAACTCTGAAAACCCATTAAATTTTAACTGGAGTTTTTTATACTCCCACTCTGATTCTATGTGGCGCAATGTTGATTTGAACTGTGGTGGTAGAGATAAAGGAATTTTCTTTCTGAACTGATTCCTGAGCTGACCATTAAGGGGTGATCTCTGTTCTGCAAAATACACCGGAAGTAGAGAGAACTAGACTTAAATGAACAGTTAACCTGATCTGATATTTATCTGGTACACTATAGCAGAATATACTTTCCATTAGATCTTTTCTGATAGTTATATTATCTAAGTTTTTCTTATATTCTAAATTTTCTCACTGGAGTAAATGATAAATAGATTTAAGAGTTAACAGCTTTAACATGCATTGCATGTTTTAACATGCATTAACAGCTTTTTAAAGTTGGAAACGTGAATTAGTAGCACTGTTTCTGGTTAGGAGTGTTTTCATTAAAGACAAAAGGAATACCTCTTTTAGGACAACTTTCTCATCTTCTTTACTATTTTCTGCTTTGCAGTGTAGATCTGGTAGGAGTCATGTAAACATTAAAGACTTAATGGGTAAAAAAACTTCAATTTTTTTTTTTGTTTTTTATGCAGCAACTCAGTTTACTGAACTTTGTTAGCAAGCTTTAGTTTTAAAATGGCACCTGAACTGAGAATCAATTAATGAACCAATGTTTTGTAGCGTGTTGTGCCAGTTGATGTTTCCTAAAGTTTGGTTTCTTTGGCAGGTTGTGTGGCATTCCATGCAAGATGAGTTTATACGACAATACAAGCACTTTGAAGGGCTGATAGCTCGCTGCTATCCTGGATCAGGAATTACTATGGAATTCACTATACAGGATATTTTAGACTACTGCTCCAGTATTGCACAGTCTCATTAAGTCCTAGAAGGGGAAAAAGAAGCTAGCAAAGTTTGTGCCTGTGTATAAGGGAATCAAACACTATAAATGCTATTTGTTTTTAAAAAGTAGATTTCCATGTGTATGTGTAGTTAACTGCCATATATGTCAAGTTACACTCCTGCTTCAGATGTCTTTCAGGGCAAAATGAAATCTTCGGGGATTTGTTGCTCCTCTACTGGGTTGAAGTACTGTTTGAAAGCATTAATTCTGTGAAACACTTTGGATATAGTTTTTTCCCTTCCCCTAATGTTCTGATACTTTTATTTATAATCCCTTCTTTTGCTAAAAGCAGTAAGCACTAACTTTTGTAGTACACAAAAAGGATACTACTGTTTTCACTAATACTTTGCATCTTGGGAATTATGTAAGCATTAAAGACTATCAAATCCTCTCCCTTCCTCATTGTACAAAGTATGGATGTGGAACTTGATGCAGTGGGAATACTGAATTAATGTTCTGAGACATAATGTGACTATGGCTGTAATTCTTAATTAAACTGTGTTCATCATATTCTGTATTTCTGCGGAGTGCTATTTCAAAAAGGTGAAAATGCAGTTATTTCCATTGGTTTGTCTTTTGGGTATTGAAGTTAAATTGCTCTGTTTCTCAACACACTTTTTTTTTTTTTTTCCTTCCTTTTAGTAAGTATGATGTAGCACCAGTATACTGCCACCTCGTGTAACCCCTTCCTCCTCCTGGAGCTTCAGCTGCCTGGGATTTCAGGACCTAGTTTTTCTGTACAGCTTGAGGAAATTGCTAAGTCGTTGGATAGAGGTGGGTGTATGTAGAATAGAAACAGGCACAATAAAGGTAAACATGCAGACAGAGGTAAGATTTTTGGGTTTTTGAGATGCAGATGCAAGAATAAAAAACAGTAACATGAATGAGAATGTTACAAAACTTCTAAGGAAAAACCTGCTGGATGTTAAGTTGGCAATATTGAGGCACTTGGATTTCATTAAGCATATTAACACTTAATGAGCTACAAGACTTAACTCCTAGCTGTATTTTGCTTACTAGTTGTGTATAACCTGCTTACAGTGTCTTTGCACATCACAAAAGGTAGCCAAAGCACCACCACAGGGAGGCAAGGGTTACACTTAGCAGAAAATCCCTTGAACTAGTATATGAAAGAGGACTACCTGTCACTCTTACATCAGACAATTCAATGCCTGAAGTCTGGCCACAGCAACCATGCAACACTAAGCAAGACCCACTGGAAAAGGATGACAGACCGTGGTAACGTCTGTCTTCCCCCCCTCTTTGTCTGCAACCAGAGGTAAGGTGTCACCTTCTCGGCATGGAGCCCGCACCTTACACCAGGAGACAGCGCCTGGTGCCGCAGTTCCTAACGCAATAGCGGCACGCAGCTGCCAGGCGCCTTGCCGCCGAGGCGAGCCCCTGACGCTAAAGCTTCTCGGGAGACGGTGGCGCAGTACGTCACGCTCCCACGCCCCTCAGCGCGAGGGCTGCCGGTCGCGCGGGAAGAGGCGGGGCGAGCGGCGGTTGGCTCGGCCGGCTACGGGTCCAGGCGCGTGCCCCGTTGCCGAGGTGACGGGGCGGAAGCGGTGGCTGCTCCGCGCGCCATTTTCAAACCGTCGATGCGGCCTAGGTGGCTGCGCGGGGTCTGCGGAGCGGGAGTGCCGGTCCCGGGGAGCGCGGCGGGTGGGCAGCGCCCCTGTCCGCCGGGGCGGGGTGTCCTGTGGGGGAAGTAGGGAGGGCGCTGCCGGCGGGACCGGGGCTCCTCGCAGGCGGGCGGCTGGCTTGGGCTCCCGCGGTCCCGGCAGCGGCCGTTGTAGGGGCCCTGAGGCCAGCGTGGCTCTGGGCCGCTTCCGTCTGTTCTGTTCTGCCCTGGGGAGCGCAGATTAGCCTGGGCAGCCTGCCCCAGCGTCTGGCCTACACGCTGGTGTCTTGTCCCCTCGGGGTTCTGCATCCCCCCACTTCCCCGCCGGAGCCGTATCTCTGCCGGAGCCTGCCTCAAACATCTCGGCTACTCCTTAGTGGCTCACCCTGCAAGAATTTGTTTTTAACGGTATGTCTGGTAAGAGCGACCTGGAGGGAGGGCGAAAAGTGAAAATAAACCTGCTTAAAAAGGGACTGACTGCCCCTCTGTGGGTATAGATTGGGGTTGCTGAAAAAAAAGCTTCCAGTTTGGGGAGCTAGGTGATGAGCAGGCTCATAATCGATAGGGTTTTCTTGTACTGTAATTTAAACTTACACGTTTTGGTGACTCTCTAAGGAAGAAATCTGTTTTTCTAGAGCAAGAGTTGTCTTTGGTGACACTTCATAGGAAGCGTGGTGTGTGAATATCTAGTCAGAAGTGAACTCCCAGCAAATCAACTTGGAAACAGACTTTGCTAAAACAAGCGTAGGCTCATTCAGTGTATCTTGAAAATGATGTTGCGTTAATGGCGTTTCACAATACAGCCTTCAGTGTGCATGGACTGTATAGAGGCACGTATTAGAGCGTTACTACAGTCAAATGTTTGGTCCCCTAGGTGCTTTTTTTTATCTGGGTGAAAACAAGTCTAGTTCTTTACAGTAGAATGAGCTACATGACCAGTAATTACAGGACAGAAACAGATGTTTTGTAAACACAGGTTAAACAAAAAAAAAAGCCATTAGCATATCAGTTCTGATGAATGAAAAACGCATTTTGGTATTTCCCAGAACTGAGACTGAAACTCTGGTTCATAATTGTCTTTGGTGTTAATGTTATAGACTCAATAAAGAAATTTGTTTCATAGCATATAAATTTGTCTGTGCTAATTTCTTTGTGTTCCATTGTCAGGTCTGTAGTTTTATCTTCCGCATGGCTTAATGACTGTATTATGTCTTCCATGGCTAAGAAACATCTTTGCTCTGCTTTTTTTATTATTGCATTTTCTTATTGATAACACAAGTACTGCATCTGGAACAGTTCTTTAACTATACTTGCCATGAATTTTGCTGCATTTTTTTTAGACTGAAAGGAGGAAGGGCTTCAATGTGCTAAACCTTTTCTGCTTCATATTCCACTTGTAATGGTTAGTCTAATACCTATTAACATTGCTTCTTTCACACAATTTTATGCAAATTGATTCTATACTTATAACCTAAATGAACTGAAGTTCCATTATTGTCCATCTTTCATGTCAATGAATGCACCTCATGTTGGGGGTGTTGATTGATGAAAAGCTAATTCATCTAATTTGGAAGTTATATTTTCTTCCTAGTGGAACTAAATTGCATGAAATATTTAAATAATGGATGATGTGAACTATTTATGCAGCTAACATAGCCTATCTCGTGGGAAATACCAAAGTTGTTAAGAGTGCTTTTCAGTACTCTGCAAATTTACAGACAAATCTAGTAAGTTCAACATACCTTTCATCATGACTCAATTGTGATTCACAAGGCTATTAAGTTTCTTTAAAGAAAAGGATATTCTGGATTGAGTCGACTGGGTAAGAATAATATAGAAAAGTTGGATTTCCAAAAAGCTTTTGAGAAAGTTCTTTACCAAAGGATTTTAAGAAAAGCAGGTCTCTCTCAGAAATGGAGAAAAGGTCATTTAATAGCTCACTAAGTGGTTAAAAGAAAGGGTAGAAAGTACTACCTTATGGTGAATGTGCAGAAGATTTTCTGCTCTTTAACAGTGCTCAATGATCTGAAAGAATGGGTTAAACAGCAAGGGACAAAATTTGCTTATTATATGGACATGGGAAGAGCAGTCCAAGGGTTGCAGAAGAGTGTCACTGGAGTGAATAATAAAGTGGGAGTTAAGGAACAGCGTTAGTAAAGGCAAAGTAATACACATCATGGGCTCTGAAGTAGCAGTTACTGCTCAGAAAAAGAGGTGTGTCACTGTGAATGCATCTTATTGATGAGCAGTAAGAAGGGCAAACGATAAGTTACGAATCATGAATAGTGAAGGCTACAGCAAAGAATCTTTATGGTTGCTGTATGGCTGCTGAGAGTGACCTCAGTCTCAGAAAAAGCATGGAAAAGAGACAAGCTGTACAAGCTACCAGAAAATTTTGGAAAATGGATTTGCTAAAAATGCCATCGTGAATGACTGAAAGCATGAATAAGGAATTATTATTTAGTATGTCTTACAATAAAAAGAAAAAAAGGAGGAGGGTTGCCCACACCCCTATTAATTTATGATGTACTTTTCCAGACATACGATTAAAATTAGAAATTCATTGCCACAAGCTATTTTGATGTAAAAGTGCCAAAGATTCAAGAAAACATTTAAACATGTTTAAGAAAGGTCTATCAGGTATTATTATAATGATTTAAGTTCAACTTTAGGCCCATCAAGTCCGTGCACTATAGGCTTATAGAAAGAGAGGGTATGGCTCATGGTTTTTTTATGTTTTTATACTCTTGCTGTGGCAGCTCTCAGAGACATGGGGTATTGGATCAGACTGATCTTGGATTCACCTGAATCAGTACAGCAGCTCATATATTCATTTTATATTTCCAGAAAACCAAATTTTCCTGTTGGAGAAGTTACTAGATACTTTTTTATGTCATGATAAGACTAGTGATAGACTTTAAGTTTAGGATATGAGATTTATGCTATGGTTGTCCGTAATGACAGAGGCCTGGAATTACTGACACATAATTTCTTTCCAACAAAGAGTGTACAACGATTATTGTCTTTGAAGACTTTAATATCTGTGTTAAGCTCTCTGAAATAACGACCTTCCCCAATTATTATTATTTTCATTCCTGGACATCTTTTGGACCTACACTCCAGCTACTCATTTCCTGCACTAATTTTGGATCAGATGTGGCTCTAGGGAATATAAGATAATAGTTTTTCTAGTTTGATTCTGGTGCAATAATGTCTTGAATTAAAAATTCCCAGTCTTTAGGAAGGAGGGTGATTCAACCAAAAAGCTGTTGGTACCTCTCAGTACTGGAGTAACTACACCTCACTTAAATGTCCATTGCAGTGATTTAGCCAGATCCTATATCTACTTCTTAGCCACAGTTAACTGGAGCGCTAACATCTGTCCATCTATTTTCTCCACAGTTACTGTAGAAAAACTATTCCCTTACAAGCTGTGACACAGTTTTATTCTTGATGTTTCTTTTGTAAAACTTTCTCAATATGTTTGGTAGAAAAATCCTTTCTCTTTCTGAAACACAAGCTATTAAATCAAGTCCGATGAACAATTTTAAACTAATTTAATCTTTTTAACGGATACGGTTCTTCTTAAGGAGAAGATGGGCTCTAGAGCTATCAGCTTACTTCTGTAGTAATATAAAATGTAGTCCTGGGACTAAATCTAGACACAATAACACAGTCACTGTTTTCCTGAATTCAACACAGAATCCTCAACGCTAATGCAGAAATACCAAGGTCTCATCCCTTTTAGCTTTAATCTTTGGCTGCCAAAAGAGAATGAAGAGCATTTAGTACCCATTAGTACGTTGACTTCCACTTAGTACAGTTACCATTTGGTGGAAGGGAGTGTGCCGCTGCCTCCTTCAACCATCCCAGTACAGTATGTAAGGGATTGTGTTCCATGCCATTGCCTAGTTACTATCTCAACATCCTGAACCTCTTCAAAAATATATTTTGGCAGTATCTGGAACAGGTGCTGTGCTCATAAGACTGGTGATTTTCTCTCATCTGTGGAGCAGTACCTGGCAACCACAGTCCTGTTGCTAGACTTATTTGTAGTGTTTTGATACAACAAGATGAAATCTTACTTTCCACCTTCAGACATGAGAGAAACTTCTAGGTTTTCTCATTTTATTATTCATAAATTATTTTATTTCAAATACCTACATATATTTATTTAATATATTTCTAAAATCTGGGGGATTGTGAAACAGCATGGTTTAAATGATATCTGTATTTTATCCCCTTTATATGAGATGCAAACAATGCTTCCTCGGATTGGTAGTTTGGCTGCTGAGGTCTTTGCAGCCAGTAGGTTAATACTGAAACTTCTGAAGTAATGTGAGGGAAAATGTTTTACAAAAATAACTATTTTTCAAAAATATTTCTAACTATTGAAAAGATGTTTTCACATATTGAGGAACATCAACTTTAGTATTCCATTTCTTTTCTCATTCTATCTCTAAATCCGGAGGGATGTAATGATGTAAAAATTCTTCCTCCCTCAAATGTACATGGCAAAACCAAAATTCTTATCTGGATTCAGATACAGTAGTGCTGATCCAGCCCCATTTAGGTCAGGTTAATAATAAAAAGATAACTAAAAGTCAAAAGGAAAAAAACCCCTCTGATCCTTGAACTGTATTTTCCAGAAAACGATACAAGTGGGACTATAGTACACTGATCTGTTTTCTCTTTCTTGTTTTCCCTCACAGAAAAAAGACGTTCAAAGTTAATCTGTCTTTAAATTTTACACATTTTATGCAATTTTACAAATGGTTGGCATAAGTTTGTTAAATACTGCCTTGTAAACTTTGGAAGTAAGGTTTATATATGAAAGAAAAAAAGTATATGCGTTTTTTGACAATTTGATTGTGGAAGATACCATGATGACCGTGATTCAAAAAAATCAGAATCTACTTCTTAGACTTCCCACAGAAAGATTTTTTTCAGAGTTCAGTTCTCACATACCGGAAAAAAACCACGTTCGTACTCTAAGATGTTAGGAAAAAGAAAACTAATTGCCAAGGCAAATATTTCTTTTTAAAGAAATATTATATACATTTATAATATGTTTAAAACTTTTTAGTTGCTCTATTGGTTTACTTAAATTTTAAGGATGTGCTTATGCACTGTATTTCCTATACAAAAAATGCTTTTTCCATTACTTTTTTCTGTATTATTCCTTCTTTAAAGGACAAATGCTGTAACAGACAATCTTTTGCAGGTGTCCTGTTTTTCTTGATTGTGACAAAAGCTGCTTTGGAGGTGTGTTTGCAATGACTACAAATGCAGAACGAAGGTTCATTAATCTCAGGAAACGTCTGGATCAGCTGGGCTATCGGCAACCGTTGGGAGTGGAGAGTTTACCTTTGGTGGAAAAGCTTTTTAGGTATTCAAAAGGAGATTCATTAAAAAACTTAATAATCATATAGTAGGTATTGTTTGTTTGTTGACGTATAAGAAAGAATGCTTACTCTGAAGATTATTTTCAAGCAATGTTATTTCAGAGCTAACATTCAGTAAAATTGTTTTTAAGGATCTGTGGTCTAGCAAAATTCAACTTTTCTAACCTCGTAAGAGAACCAAGAATAGTCAATTGATATGTGCTTAAAGGACGCACTCTTATAACTGTTTTTCTTACATGAATGTTCTCTTTGCCTTTCTTTGACCCCGTTTGTTCTACAATTAACATGGTCTCGGGGAAAGGGTTTTGTTTCTCAAGTCATAATAAATATTTGCATCTGCAGTGTAAATAAAGGCTGGTAACATTTCTAACATATCTGATGCTCCTTTTTTCTAGTGACCTTGTTCATACAACTGAGAGCTTGCGCAGTGCAAAGTTATCTGCTGGAAAAACTGAAAAAGAATGCAGCAATTATGATGCTGTTTTGGAACCTTATAAAACAGAGAATGCTAAACTTACCAGGGAAAATAATGAACTACATTTAGAAATATTAAAACTGAAAGAGCAATCTGATCGTCATGTTAAAGGTAATATAAAAATAATCATACTTTTTTTTTTAAATCCTTCTGTGCCAAAATAAAATTGCGTACAAATCTGTAGATCCTTGATCTGCAGATTCATTTATCTTTATTTATGAGTGTGAGTGGTCATTGACTTTGGTGCCTTTAATGAATTAAGGCTCATGCACAGACATTTCTTTTGTAGTTAAAAAGCTTCTGAGGTCTTGCAAATCATTGCTTTAATCAAACATGAAAATGTTAGAACTTTTTAACATGTACTTTCAAACCATGAAATGCTACTGTTTTAATTTAAAATAAAATACTGCTGTTAAATATGCTTTTAATCTACAAAGGGCTTTTATTTGTATAACATGTATAAATATATATTTTTGTGTGTTTGTGTGCATATATACATACAGGTATGTATGTGTATTTGAAAATTTCATGTTATGGAAAAAGAATATAGGATTCTCTTCACATCTATTTTGGTGCTACTAGGAGAAATAATAATGAATAAGAAATATAATATTGCTTTTTCTTGCCCTTGAAGATTTGAAAGCCTCCTTAAGGAGGGTTGAACATGAAACTGCTGACTTGAAATTTCTGAATAACCAATACGCACATAAAATTAAAATGCTGGAAAAAGAGAACAAAGCCAAGACTGAAAAAATTCAGCAGCTTCAGGAGAAGAATCTACAGGCAGTGGTGCAAACACCTGGTGAGTGTAAAGAATCACAGATATTTTAACTCTTCTCCAGACTATTTTTGGCTCTTCAGAATATAATCTCTTTTTTTTCCTCTAGGAAAAGAAGTTACTTCAGTAAAATAACTATCCAATAGAATAACATTACTTTTTGAAAGTTTTGGCTCTGAATTCAGTCTTTTTCTCTGTATGAAAGAAGTTCATTAGCACATCACTTGTGTTAGGGACAATTTGAATACGAACTTAGATTCAATAGAAGACTATTAAGTTAAAATATGACTGGAAAGCATTGTTATTCAACAGCTATTTTTTATTTTTTTTTAATGCAGCACCTAATTTAGTCAGAGACAGATTGTTTGACACTTGAATCTTTCTGACAGCTAATTGATGATGTGTGACTAATTCAGATTTTTGTAACCAAGATCTAAAAGTAGCAAGCTGCAAAATATGTCTACAGACAAAAATCCCCACCCTCTGAAAGCTTACAGTATTTAAAGGGTCTTTTGATAACTTAAAATGTTCTGGATGTTACTTTCAAGTTAATTTGTGTCTCCAGGGTTTTCTTTTTTTTCAATTTTTTTTTTCAAGCTAAGGGAAATAGTAAGAAGCATTTTGTGAAATTTTGAAATTGTCTTTTCTTTCCCAGTCATTGAATTGCCTATATATTTTTGGCATCCAAGGGAAATTAATAGCTAGTTAGAGAAGTATTTTAATTTCACCTATTTTTCCACACCTTTCTGCATGTCATGTCCTTCACTTCAAAGATACCATGTTACATTTTTGTCCATCTTTTTTTGCATACTTGCCCCTTGGTCACCAGTCTTCTGGGATTTTTCTGTATTACATCATAAAATATTACAGGTTCTTATTAATCGTGTGATGAAGAGTAATTGTTCCCTCTGGAAATAATACTGTGTTTTGCTTTGTTTTTAATGTAATGTCACCATGCAAGCAAATAACCTACTCTGCTTGATATGCTTATAATATTCATTCACTGAAATGACAATAGGATAGAAGGAGAAAAAACATTACTAAACAATGCAAAGGTTAGTTCAGTCATAAAATAGTCCTTAAATGTGAAAACAAAAGGGTCTTTTGTGATGTTTTAAGTTAGCTTTTTTTAGTAAGGTAAATCACTAACTGATTCAACAAGTTTGAACTATGGAATATCTAGAGTCTTAAACACTGGGGAAAATGACTTATACTGAATTTGCATGTGTCCTTATAAAACTGAACTTTCACAAAGCTGATACTAACCTGCAAGAATGGTGTTGTCTAGAATGTACAATTTTTATCAGCTTATTACAGTAAGATTAAAATGGTGAAATGTGCCAGTTCAGAAGCAGTAGAATAAACAGGAAATTTCATTATATGTTAAAGATGACAACTCCCTTGCTTTAACTCCAAGTAATGGGAATTTGGGTTTGGGCTTTTAGGTGGCAGAAAAAGAAGCATTCCCTTCAGGCGTCAACGCATGCAGATAGACCAGCCTGTCCCTCCATCAGGTGTTAGTGCCTATCCAGTTCCTCAGCCAGAGGACCTTATGTTGCAGACCTTCTTCAGGTGGCTGATAATCGGTAATCTAAAGAACTTTAAATTTTGAAGAATAGGTGTTCAATATCTGCAGTGATTTTCCAACTCCCACCCTCCTTCTGCCTTTCAAATTTGCCTCAAACAAAATGGCATTTCATGATATTTTTAAGAGCACTATAGTTCTTAAATAGGATTTGCTTAGTGATTGACAGTGCTGCCTGTGACAAAGTTGCAATGGATACTTAATAAGCTGCTTATTTCCTTAAAGGATTTCTCTTAAGATTTTATACTGGTTTTACTGTTATACCTAATTTTAGATTTGGTATTCTGGAAAAAAGCTAGGTGTAATGTTTTACATAGGAGTAAATTAATTTTTCTTATTTATTTTGGAAGACTAAAATATTCTTGATTTTTTGTAATACTACTTTTGGCTTGGGAACCTCTATTATGAAAGGTTCCAGTCAATTCTTTTTTCTTATTTAGAATATATCTGTAGACAGTTTACATGGCAAGGTGTTGACAGCAGGGGGACTGCAGGGGTGGCCTCTAAGAAGAAACCAGTGGCTACCCTATGCTGGCCACAGCCAGTTCCACCTGGCTTCAAAAGAGACCCACCACAGGTCACAGCTGAGCCCATCAGCCAAGCTGGTGGCTCCCCTGTGAAAATGTATTTAAGAAAGGGTAAAAAACAATGCTGTGCAGCAGCAGTGAGAGGGAGGAGTAAGAAAAATATGAGAGAAACAACCCTGCAGACACCAGGTCAGTGAAGAAGGAGGGGGAGGAGGTGCTTTAGGCACTGGAGCAGAGATTCCCCTGCAGCCCATGGAAAAGACCATGGTGAGGCAAGTTGTCTGTGCAGCCTGTGGAGAGCACCACATCAGAGCAGATATCCACACTGTAGCCCATGGAGGACCATGTCGGAGCAGATATCCACACAGCAGGCAGCCCATGGAGGACCCCACACTGAGGCAAGTGGATATGCCCTGAAGGAAGCTGCAGCCCGTGGAGCAGGCTCCTGTCAGGAACTGCAGCTCATGGAAGGAGCCCACGCAGGAGCAGGTTTTTCTGGCAAGAGCTGTGGCTTGTGAGGGACCCACGCTGGAGCAGTCTGTTCCTGAGGGACTGTACTTTGTGGAGATGATCCATGCTGGATCAGTTCCTGAAGGACTGTATCCTGTGGGAGGGACCCCACGCCGGAACAGGGAACAGCATGAGGAGGACAGAGCAGCAAAGCTGAAGTGTTACGAAGTGTTACGAACTGGCCACAACTCCATTCCCCATATCTGCTGCACTACTTGGGACAGAGGGAGGTATAAGTGTCTTAAGTGAAGCAGTGAAGTTGAGCTTGGAAAAAGTGGAGGGTGGGAGGAAGGTGTTTTTTAGTTTGTTTCTCACCATCCTACTCTATTTCTAATTGATGATAAGTTAAATTTATCTTCCTTAAGTCTAGTCTGTGTTGCTCATGACAGTAATTGGTAAGTGATCTCCCTGTCTTTATCTTGACCCATCATCTTATTTTTTGAGATGTTGAGGAGGGGGAGTGAAAGGGTGGCTGCTTGGAGGTCTGGCAGCCAGCCAAGGTCAACCTCCTACAGTATCTTGAATAACAGCTTCTGCATTAATATTTTGTATGAACAAAACTTTTTTTTTTGTGAAATATTTACATTCAGGAGCAAAGAGAAAATACTAATAATTGAATTGTTTGTGTACATATGATTCTTCCATGAATCCACATAAACAGTATGTTGCTACATTTTAGAATTCATGAACTTCAGTCAGAAGTAACAGAGCTACAGGAAAAACTGGAGATATCTGAACGTGGAATGAAAATTATAGCAAACAGGTATGTTTACAGATTTTTTTTTTTATTATTATTATTTGGCTGTAGTAGCCATTGCAATAGCCTTGATCATAATTTCTGTTTTGTCTTCATTGGGAAAGCATTGTAGGGCTTATGAAATACAATTATTCTAACTTGCCTACGTTGAGCTATTTCTCTTCTCTGCTTTTGGAGACAGCAGCAATGATAAAATACTTGCCCAGTGCTTTTGCTGATACATTTTGTGTATTAAAATTACATTAAATAAGCTAAACTTGATGATCATAAGTAGAATTTGTGTATGTCTAGGGTTTTTTAGTGGAGAAGCATTAACTGGTTCAAAATACTAATTTGATCTACAGATATCTTAGGATAATTTTTTTCACTACTTGGGCTGGTTATATTGTTTTGATTTTTAATTTTTGAAAGTTATTTTATGAACAATAGATTTTACAATATTTTAATTAAAATGGATGGCACAGAAGATACCAAAGAACTTTTTTTTTTTTTTTTCCCCCTTAAAGGTTGAGCTAAGAGACAAAGAAATAGAGCGCCTAATGCTAGCATTGGATGGTGGGCGTTCTCATGAGGTTATCTCTCTGGAATCAAGAAGCAAAAGTAATGAGAAGCTTATCACACATTTAAATTTGCAGGTAATGTATTTATCCATAGAATCATGGAATGGTTTGGGTTGGAAGGGACCTTACAGATCATCTAGTTCCACCCCACCCTGCCATGGGCAGGGACACCCTCCGCTAGACCAGGTTGGCTCGAAGCCCATCCAACCCGGCCTTGAACACTTCCAGGGATGGGACCTCCACAATGTCCTCTGGGCAACCTGTTCCAGTGCCTCACCACCCTCACAGTGAAGAATTTCTTCCTAATATCTAATCAAAATCTACCCTCTTTTAGTTTAAACCCATTACCCTTGTCCTATCGCTGCAGGCCCTTAAAAACAGTCCCTCTCCCGCTTTCCTGTAGGCCCCTTTAGGTACTGGAAGGCTGCAATTAGGTCTCTCCAGAGCCTTCTTTTCTCCAGGCTGAACAATCCCAACTCTCTCAGCCTGTTCTCACAGGAGAGGTGCTCCAGACCTCTGATCATCTTCATGGCCTTCCTCTGGACTCCCTCCAATAGGTCCCTGTCTTTCTTGTACTGGGGACCCAGAGCTGGATGCAGTAACTCCATTATTACTGTTGTTTAGTCAAAACTAGAAATACTAGCAATCTAAAACAACCACAAAACTTCTAGCTCTTAAAAAAATCACTATTAGATATAAAATTAATCAATTCAACTTGTTTTGCTTTTTAGGTGGCAGTGTTTCTTGTCTAAGGAAAATTTATTTTTTGTTTTAAAAGTCTGTGAGAATGGTTTTGCTAAAGAATTCTGTGACCTCACATCTGTATGTAGTACCCTTAATCTGAGAGTATTCCGAAAATTTCTGTGTGATATACTGTTTTCACCAAGTTTGAAAATACTTACTTTCTTCTGATAATTTTTTCATTTCCCCCCCACCCCCCATAAATGCCATTTATGTTTTAGGAACTAACAATGGTCTATGTACTTATGATAAGAAGTAGTCCTGCAGATAATCTCATCAGATAGTGGGGAATCTTCCTAACTGAATTCAAATGGCTCCCAACTTTACTCCAATATAGACTTACAAGGAAAGGATAAGCTCACGATGATGTTGTTTGTGTTTAATGTGCATTTTAGCATGCATTCGATACTGGTCTCAGAATGAGGATTTTAAAAAAAAAATACAAGACAGGCTGGAGTACAGTTCATGTAAAGCACATCTCTGGATTTACACCATCAATTCTCTGTTTTTCCAACTGAATTAGACATTTTGCATACTGATTGTGCATGATGTACAGTGGCATGAGCGCACACATTGCAGTTTATTAGCTTAGGTTCAGTGCTGTAAAAATATAGAATGAGCTGTGACTTGGAAGCAGTACATTTGTGTTCGGTGATCCTGAATTAGTAGTCATGCTGAACGCAAACTGATTGTACAGAGAGTGAGCCTAGACCTACATAAAGCTGGTTTTGGGCCATCAAGACTATTTGCTCAGGCTTAGGCCAATATACCACTTTTATGACAATAAGTGGATGGATATCTCTATGTAGTAGTATTACATGACTATGAGAGCGCTCAGACTTTCTTCTGTGTCTACAGTAATACTTCTTTCTGGAGTTTTGAGGAAAGTTGTGTGGAGATGGAAGTGGAGCACCTCTGTTATCTTGAATCTTTCAAGATACTCCAGGCTTCCATTTTCCTGGGTAGTGTAACTTATTGTGTATATTTTTTATTCCTACTCTACATCCCTTCCTCTCTTCCCTTTTTTCTCAGGGAAATGTATACTGGGAAGAACAATGTCTGTAGAGCATGATTTCTGAGGATGTTTACGGTGCTGGGATATGTCGGCGGCAAGATAGGCTTATGGAATCTGATCTGTAAAGCATCACTTTCATGAGGGTGTAACAGTGAGACTAAGCCTAGCAAATATAGTACAAAGGTGGAGAGAAGAATGTGTCCTCATATCTTCTGAAATTCAGGGAAACTCTGAGTACACTGGGTCTGCCGGACTGATGCCCAAGACAGATCTCTATACAGATCTCTGATTTTCAGTACTTTATTCTCAGAATAAACCTCAGGTTTTGGAGACTATATAAAGAACAGTGTAGTAATTAATTCCTTCATCTTGCATCTTTGTAACATCTTTTTTCATGTTGATAAGCATTAAGTTCTAAAAATAGAAAATTAACAGGATGTCTCTTTTTTACTATGGATATAGAGATACTGTATTTCAGAAGATTGGGAGGAACTTTTGCTAACTAGTTTAACAATACATATTAATGTTTTAATGAAAAATATCTTTCAGATTGAATATCTTCAGCAAACAAACAAAGAACTTGAAAATCGCATTCGAGACCTCTTGGACACTAAACAAAATGTGACTAGTGAGGTAGTGCATTTAAGCAATAAAAATGAAGAACTGTGTCAAGAACTGAATGAAATAGACCACTTGGCACAGCAGTTGGAAAGACACAAGGAAATTGTGCTCGAGACTGCGGATAAGGAAATAGGAGAAGCAAAGGTAATCACTAATGTATTACAGTGTGAAGGATCTGCTCAGCTCTTAGGAGGCTTTATATCCTTTAATTGCAACAAATGACCTATTGGCTTGTAAAGGATTAAAAATTATTTTTTTCAAATTTACTTAATATGTTACAGAATTTCTCACTAAAAGATGATTAATCACAGCAATTTTGTCTCTTTACTGTATTAGTGACATGACTTTCGTTAAGAGGCAATCTGTTGTCTTCTGTTAGCTTAGTATGAAACAAAATTCTGTAATACAATACTTACAACAATTGATGGGTAATAGATATTTGCAACAGTGATGCCTGTGTTCAGAGGGTTTTTTTCTATGAGGAGTCATGCAATAAATTATTTAATTGTTGTGCTCTAAAAGAGCATGGGTGTGTATACCACAAATTTTTTGTGCTTTCAGTTTTCATAGGAGCTTTGCAACTTAAAGTTTGGCAGGTTACAAGGAACTAATTATACTTTATTTCTTACAAAAATAGTCTGTTTCCTTTTTTTTTTTGTAACAAAAGTATTGTTGTCATTTTGAATATGTAACTTTTAACATATAGGTTAATTTTGGTTGATAGAAAGAAATTGAAAGAAAACACAGTGAAATACAGGATCTTGAAGAAACAATAACAAAGCTTAAATCAGTAAGTAAAAACACTTTCAGTTCTTGTTTGTAGCATTTTTATCATACTGCCATCCACATGATTCTTTCATTTCTTATAAAAATTAACAATTAACAAGAGAACTTTTATAGTACCCCAAAACTCTATTATAATAAATTACTGATTAAGAAATGAAAGAGCTAAAGCTACATATTGTTGCAAAAATAAACTGAAAGAAACCTCTGTAGACAGTATGGTTGACAATGTCCTTATTGTACATTTCCTTATTTCTGCTATCTGAAGTTGTCGGTTCCATGACATAATAATTTTTACCACAAATGAGTTATGGCCTCCTAGAAGATTATCTTCATTTAGAAACTACTTCATCTCTTATCAGCATGTGAATAATTATGCAATACTTGGCTTGCTCAGAAACAAAGCATAGTAGCCCTGATGAAAACCATCAGTATTATCAATTCCTTGAAGACCATACTCTTTCCAGCATATAGAAAGTTATGTAGTACTTGAGTACAGTGTTTTGTTTTAGTATTTCTAGTGAACTTGAAAATACAAAAATATTTCGTTTTCACGGTATCAGATCACAGGAAAGCCATGCCAAATAGCATTTGATTAGCTGCAGGGTTGGGTTGATTGAGATGCTGTATTGTGATGTACTTTAACACCAGCACTGTTAAATGCCATTAAAAATTATATCTTGCTTTAGTTATTACTTTTTTTCATGTTTGTATCCCACTGTCCTTCTGGTTGTTTTCTTGAATTAAACAAGAGTTAATCTTGCTTGTTTTGTTACTGATTGCAAACTGTGTCAAAAGTAATGCTTACTTTGATGTAATAAAAAGTAGTACAAAAACAATTATGGCCTTTAACAAATGTTAAAGCACACAATGTCCAGGTTAAACAGAAGTCAACAGTGTTGAATATTAAAAATTTAACAAAATGTTAAATAATTTTTTCCAAATGTCTCTATTGGCACTTCTAATTTTTGTAATAATACTTGTTACTTCAGGAGTTGTGCTCATGTCGTAGGGAGAACGAGAGACTGAGTGAAGAACTCTTTGGAAAAGCAGATGATAAAGAGAATCTTGAGCTGTTGTTAAACCAGCTTGAACAAGAGAAACAGAGGCTGACAGGAAAAACAGAGAACTTAGAAATAAAAGGTAAATCATCAAATACAGATTCCTGTAAATTATCTTCCTATAATTTTTGAAATAGAAAATCTTACCTAGATAAGATGCAGTTAATAATACTAAAAGACTTGATGTATATAAATTAAAGGAAGACTGTAGGTCTTCAGTCAGAATTGAAGTGAAATCTTCTGTCGCAGAAACATATTTTCATTCTGTATGTGAGAAGTGAAAGTTGAGCTTTTTACTGCGATCCCACAGGACATTCTAATACTAATACTATGACAATTTCATACAAAATAATTTCTTTTGTCCAAAACTGGTTTTGTTCTCTGTCTTTCTGAGTGAATAAATTCAGACTGTTTCTTGAGAGCTTTATCCAGCTGGGTCTTGAAAACCTTCAGGGATGGAGATTCCACAACATCTCTAAGCAACCCATTCCAACGTTTGTTTATTCTCAGAGTAAAAATGTTTTCCCCTGTATTGCTTGTAATTGCCTGTAGCAATTAATCACCATTGTTCCTTGTTTACTTGCTGTGCTCCTTTGTGAAGAAACTGGCTCCATGTTATCTATAACCTCCTCTTGGTATTCTCAGTCTGCTCTTGGGTCCCCAGCTTTTCTCCAGGCTGAACAAGCCCAGTTCCCTCAGCCATTCCCCACAGGGCAAGTCCCTGACCAGCTTGGAGGGCCTCCCCTGGCCTCAGTCAAGTTTGTCAACATCTTTCTTGTGCTAGGGGGGGACAAAACTGAACACAATATTGTAAATGGGATCTGATGAGTGCTAAGTAAGGGGATTTAGCCTGCGTCTCTGCCGATACAGCCCAATATGGCCAGTAGGTCTCTATCAGTTCCGAAGCATGCTACTCACTCATGTTTAGCCTACTGTCATCCTTTTCAGCAGATTTGCTGCCCAGACAATTGCTGGGAGTTAGTCCATCCCAAACACAAATGTCTTTGTGGGAAATTCAGGAGGTTCCTATACAGTTGTGGGGTTTTTTGTTTGCGTGTTTTTTTTTTCTGCAGAACGAGAACTTGTCCTAGAACTAGAAAGAATGAGATTAGAATATGGCATAGCCCTAGGAGACAAGTCCCCATCTCGTCTAGATGCATTTGTAAAGACTTTAGAAGACGACAGAGATTATTATAAGCGAGAGTTAGAATATCTGCAGAAAATGATAAAACGAAGGCCTAGCCCAAGCCGTAGGACTCCAGAGAAGGTAAGGTTCCTGCTGTCAAGACAAGCTGAAAAAATAATGGAAATACTGTAGAACTATTTAAGGAGCTATCAAATATATTGTCAAATTCAGTAGCAGTAAACAACTGGAGTACTTTTTAAAATTACATTCTTAACATAGGAAATTAACTGAGAGAAAGTCCAGTGAAGTTGCATTTTATTTTTCTATTCACATTTTACAGTAACATATTGATCAGTTATTGATCAGTTGTTTTAAATAAATAGAACAAGATGATAAACAGAAAAAAGGTCGAAATCTTATTGTTATCTGTTTTGCTTTTTCTCCTTAACAGTTAGTTCTTATTGTTTAAATTATACCACAAATGCCAGGCTTTTTCTTCCAATTAAAATTTATTATGTATGTATTTTTCATGTATTACAGTGTGAGTTCATTCTTTTTTTGTATTATTTATCCAAATGTTTTAATTAGTATATTTTAGCATAAATCTTATTAATCACTTTGCAGAGTGAAGATCTTAGGTTGATCACCAGAGAAAGAGATGAGCTACGGTCCATGTTAGACAGATTTGAAAACACATGATCGAAATTCAATCCAATGTCAAATTATTGACTGCAGAAAGAGATAGATTAATGTTCTTTATGAGCAGGTAAGAAGAGGTTGTTTATAACTGGCATTGAAATAACTGATTAACACTTGTACTGTTGCTTATTTAAAATGAAAAAACTTCTCTATAAATAGAACTTGAGGAGCATAGACCTACTGGAATACAACCAAGAATAAGAAAATATATACCTGTTTTTATTACTTGCTAATAAAATTATGTATTCCAAAGTTAGTGTTTTAACCTCAAGGTGATTATAACTTACTGTACTGGCATTCAGAAATGAGAAAGATCACGAAAAAAAATAATCAATAGAATCCATGAGAAAGTTGGGTAAGGATACAGGCTAGAAAGCAAAGATGAAGTAGTAGTTAACTGATAAGAAAACAGTGACATTATACTATACTTGGAACAGTAAAAGGGTGATGAGTATGTTGGCAGTGTAAGTTGTGACTTAGGGAATATATTTTAGTTATCTAGGGAAAAATAAGACTATAATAGCACTTCTATTGTAATAACAGCATTGAAACTTTCTTTTTTTGTTAGTGTATACACTGTATTAATTGCAATCCACTTATGCTAACAAACAATAATCTTTTGAAGTCTCAGGCTGAATTGAACAGGATGAGAAGAGAAGCAAAACATAGTTTAGTTTCTCAAAGTCACGTGGAAGAAGAACGAGACATTGCACTGACTGACTTCAGAAGACTAATGGCAGAAAAAGAAAGCCTCAGAGAAAAATTAAAGGTGAGCTTTTATAGCTTCATTGCTTACAGTGAGGTGGTATATACAGTAATGGCATGTTTGTGTCTGGTTGGCTGTCAAGAACTTTTGAACTTATCTGATTTCAAACTCACTTGAGAGAGCACAATGAATTGCCTGATTTATCCTTGTAAACTCAGTTCCTAGGGGGGGATAGGGGGAAAGGAACATGCTCTAAGTGCATGAGGGCAAGCATCATCACCTTGTGCGAAGAAACTAGATATACCCCAACCACAGAATATTTTTGTGTGTATGCACTACTCTGAAGATGCTTGTGTGTCACATATGGTTCTTATCCCACAAACTGGGGACTTCATGGACTTTTTCATATTAACTGATCTTTTGTTGTTGTTTTTGTAGCAGAGTATATTTTAAATGGCATATCTGAACCATCAAACATAAATTCATAGCAATCCAAGTTTCATTATTTTTAACCTTTAAAAAAATATTTGTTAATGCAGTCATTTTCTGTTACTCTGACCTTTTGATGTCTGGTATTAATGTCCTTACTGGGCTGTAGTCAAAAGCATATGATTTCAGGGAGGTTTCCCTGACTTCTTTATTGGGTCATCAATATAATATATATAGGTTTTTAAAATGTCCTGAAAATTCAGAAATTTAAAATCATATTAATGGATGCTAAGTATTTTCAGCTAATGCTCTGTAGTTTTATAGAGAGAACTTTGCATTTGGTCATTCATCTGAGAATGTAGAACAATGTTTTCTTAAACATGAAGTTTAAATTTCTATGGTTAAATCTAAAAATGTGTATCTTATTACACGTAATTCTGTATTTCTATCTCAGATTCAGCAAGAAGCAGCTAACCTTGAAAAATCAAAGATGCAACATGATATTTCAGCACTGGAGAATAATATTCAAGGAGTAAGTGCATTTTTAGGAAGTGAGCTTTTATTCTAAAATAGGATAGACTTTTCAAGCAATTAATTTTGTTGTTAGCTGTTTTCAAATTAAATGTATTTAAAAGCTAAGTTGTGATACCTTTCTACAACAATAACATGTTCGGTTATTTTTTTTAAATTGCAGTTTGAGATGGAAAGGTGTGAACTAAAGACTACAGTCTCTATCCTGAAAGAGAGAGTGAACTCTTTGGAAAATGAATTAAAACTGAAGTCCAGTAAACTTGCCCAGACGTCTGATGATTCTTCTCAATTTAAAGCTGAGATTTGCTCACTTCAGTAAGTCTAATACAAAATGTGGTGGTCTTTCACATATATTAATGTAATTTTGTTTGTTCTATGACATTATAGCAGAGTTGAGTTCCTAGGAAAACTATAAAATATTTTCAAATCACTTGTACTTTTTTTTGTCTTAAGAAAAAGTAAATATGAATAAGCAAAGTGCTATGGTGGCTTTTCACAGCAAGCTCCTCCTGGACTTACTTGATGACCAGATATACTGATAATTTTTATGGCTAACTGAATGAAAATTTTCTGCTCCTCCTAGAATTGTTTTCTCTAACAACCATGTTCTCTGCTTATGAATGTAGCAGAACAGAAAATTTCTAAAAGGATTTCCAGGTGCTGTTTGTTAAAAGGAAAAACACACGCCTTTGCAAACTGCAGCAGTAGGGGCAAATTGTGCCAGTTTTAGAGAGCTGTCAGTAATACTGAAAATTTTATGCCAAGCATTAGGCATTGATATTCTACAGTTTGAGTGGTTATGGAGAGTCATTCTGTAATGACATTTCACTTGAGCGATTTTCTTGTGTCACCCTCTTTCATATGCTAATACTATCACATGTGTATTATAGTTTTGAGAGTTGACATCTTATGATCCATAGACACCATCTGTGGGGATTTGACCAACTTGCTCAGAACTGAATCAAGAATACCCATGTATTTTTAAGGCCTATTTAAACTTGCAGGATCATTGCTGCACTCTTTTAAAATTGTTTTAGAAAAGAGCTCCTATCAACTATCTAAATGTGATGGAACAAGAAGGCTTAGAGAAAGTGGAAATAGAGTATTGAATAAATCTGGGCTAGAAATTTGGAAATCTGGTATTTGGTTTAGGTGGAAATGAGAGCCATTGATGTAAGAGATCACTACAAGATAGGTAATGCTATAGATGAGATCTTTTGGGTGTTTTACAAGGGAAACCAGGGCCTGTGCCTCACAACCCCACCACACCTGAACAGTACTATACTGGACTGTATAACAGTACAATAGCAGGGGGGATAACTATGAAGAGCTGAAGCTGAGAAGCAGGCCTTGGAGTTCACCTAATGCTCCCAATTGCACAAAGAAGGCTGTTAGTAAAACAATTATTGTATTTGTTGGTAAAATTGTGACAAATTCTTAAGAGTGAAATATCTTGTTAGGTTCCTTATCAATGCTTTCCACTAAAATGACACTATAAAAAGGAGGAGAGAAGGAGTAGGGCTACAATCATTTCAGCATTTGGTTCTACTTTGTGCATGGTCGCAATTTGTTATAGCTGTGTTTGGGGCCCCTCCCTTTTTTCCCCCCTAAAGTTTCACTCTAAACTGAGTGAGAGCAATCTTTATCTGCAGACATGCTGTATTCCGGATTGGTGGTGTTTTAAAAAATGAAAAGTTTCTCTAGCTTCTGTGGGATCCCACTTCAGAGGGATTTTATTTCCTGACCTGTTTTGTAAATAGTCCATTTAATTACTTTGGAGTTTCATTTTGCTTTTTTTTCCCTAGGTCACTGATATTTCTTGCTAAGCAAAACAACTATGTAGGTAGATAGCTTCATAAATCTTTCAGGCTCTGTATTTCTTAAAAATAGGATCAGAACTGTAGCTGTCAATTTGGTTGCTTCTTAAAACATGACGTGGCTGATAATCACAGCTATGAGCTACATATCAAAATCTTTATAAAGCAAAGAGTCAGAAGACACAAGTTACCAAGAGTTACATGATGAAAAGTAGCAGAAATCAGAGGAAGTGAATGTTTCAGATTATCATGGTGGTTCCACTGAGGTTACATTGCTCCATTTTGGAACGGTGTTGAGGTGGACTTGCTGCTGGGGTCCAAAGCAACCAGGTGGTGTTGCCCTCAGCAATGCTTAATAGACCTCTTTCTCTCCCAGAGAGGAAGGGAGAGGATGAGTTAGTATGATGCAACCCCATGCTGCTGGTTGGTATGACACAACCCTATCATGAGGTTACGCTGGAACCGTTCCAGCACTTCAAGCAGCTTAAGAGCCATAAGTTGGTGACCCTGAATAGGTCCCAAACTTTTTTCAACTGTCTACTGATTTTCCAGGCTCTTAAATGACCAACTCCAGAGGTCTGTTGAAGATTTACAGCACCGATTGTCCCTCAAAAAGGATGAACTGCAGTCAGCTCAAGAAGAAATTGTAAAGCTAGAGGAGAAAATAGGTAATCACTAGTTATTTTTATGCCAATTTCCTGTTTTTAAAATAGAAAGTACTTATTCTTTTATTTATAGATAGGTTAAACCAGAGGAGCACTTCACAGGATGAAGCAGTCAATGTACTTAGAAGTACTATTACTATTTTGGACAAAGAAAAGGACAGTCTTCAAGAAACTGTAGATGAAAAAACAGAAAAAATTGCATGCTTAGATGACAACTTAGCTAACAAGGTATGTACAGTGAAAGTACTACTTTGCAATCTATCTGGGGAATTTTAAAGCAGTTACATTTTAGGGAGACATTTTGCCTTGATGATGAAGCCAGTACCGAGCTCTAGGCATCACATAAACTCTATGTTTGGACCTATACAAAGAGTCACTTGCCAACTCAATAGCATTTTAATTATGACTGTTAGCGTATTCCCTAAACATACTAAGAAAATAAAGAAGTATTTTTTGCATTTTGCACTTGGAGCTATTTATTGAGATATAAGTTTCTAGCCTGAAGTGACAGAATCTATAGCTGACTTCCATCTTTTTTGATGACAAGACAATCCTTTCTCAGTAAGGAAAAGAAACTTGGAAATTTGAATGTGCAAAGATGCAATTACGTATTGGTGAAGGATTAAGATAAAGAGTAAAGTTCTTTAACTTGAAGTATCCTTGTTATGTTGCAATATAATAATACCTAATACAACTTTTGCTTTTATTTTTGTAGGAAAAAACA
The DNA here is from genome assembly GCF_011004875.1 of Balearica regulorum gibbericeps. Lineage (NCBI taxonomy): Eukaryota > Metazoa > Chordata > Aves > Gruiformes > Gruidae > Balearica > Balearica regulorum. The sequence goes on along the minus strand of NC_046187.1, from coordinate 51,660,243 downwards.
ATTAGTCATTTACGTCTAACTCTCTCTGAGCTGGAGTCCTCAACAGAGTGAGTAAGGACTAGGATGTCTTCTTCAGTGGTTTTATTTTATCCAGTGGTTTTAAAGTGAAGGTAGATGGCTATTTTAGTTATTTTGGGTGAAATGGAGTTAATTCTATTTAAGTTAAGTAAAAGAGCCTACTGTGTTGAGAAAGATGTACACAACTTCTGAAGAGACTTCCCTAGCAATTATATTGCAGGCTGCTAACATACTGTGAAGACATCCATTAACAATTGTTTGTCTATATTTATTTTCCTAAATTCCTAACATTTCTTAATTCTCAGTTAAGAAGTAGTTTTTTAGTATTCTAAGTATTCCACTAGATATTATTAGATTGACCCAGATAAAATTCAGAGCTGAACTCTTAATTGTTGGCAAGCTAATTCTTCCAGGTTAAGCTACCAGTACAGTTTTAATTAAAATATATTTATGTAGTTTTTAGCCAGGCTTCATCTTATCTTTCCTTCTTGCCTCTTTTTAAGCTCTCCCTTACTTTTTTGATTGTTGTCTTTCAAGTGTAACCTATCTGTCTTCTTCCTTTATGGTTTATAAAATATGCAATGGCTAACATACTATAACTACTACTGAACACAGATAAACATAACTATCTGTAATTGCTGTTTGCATAATAAGATACATCTTACCAGATACACCTTCAAAGTTAAAGATTAATTCCATTTTATTGTGTGTGTTGACATTTTACATCCTTAGCTTATATTTATGTTTAGACTCAATTTGTCAGCCTTCAGAGAGAAGAATTTTAACTTTTCTTTAAAAAAAAAAGAAAAGCTTTAGCATATCCAAAATCCACGTCTGATCATTTTCAGTAGTATGTGGTATAGTATAAGAAGGGACAATTTAATATTTTCACTTGATAGCCAGATGAAGGACATGCTGAGCAGCAGAGACCGTGAGATATCTAGCTTACATCGCCAGCTTGATACATCCCATGTAGAGCTTGCAGAAACAGGAAGAGTAAAGGAAATGGCTCTGAAAGAAAACAGACGATTGCAAGATGACCTAGCTACAATGGCCAGAGAAAACCAGGTATGAAGGCAGTACATAATACTGAAGTATTAAACTATTTATTGCTTGCTTACATATAGTGGTACATCAAAACTGCTATATCCTCAATTTTGATTTGGTATGTTTAATTATTGGTATTTCTTGAACACTGGGATATTAAAAATGACTGGGCAGAAATTGTAAAAGCAATTATGTAGATACTTAAGCATAGTCGATACAGTAGGGGAGAAATAGACAAGCTTTCGTTTTAGTCACCCTTCCCCAGATTAAAAAAATAAATCTAAATAAAATAAATCTAGGACATAATTGTTTATGCTCTAATGAAATTACGTTAGTTGGTTATATCACTTGGTAGTTGGTATTTAGTTGGTAAAAACTGGGTTTTATTATCTGTGGAACAGGGTTTATTGAGAGAGAGCAAGAAACCACAAAAGTGGGTATCAGGTTATCAACCAAGTGAAAGCAGGAGAGAGCAGATTGCTAGCACATCTGAATTCGTTCTGGTGCATAGTCATTCATTAGTTTCATCTATCTAGTTTCCATGATGCACTGGATGTATTGAGTGAGGTATGGCACATTTTGAGATTAGAATGTTTTGGAATGTAGATTTGAATGTTTGTGTTCAGTGAGCCTTGGCAATGGTGACTGTAAAGATGTAGTGGCAGGTTTTTAATTTCCAGTTCTGGCAAGGTTAGTTTCTATTCGTGTGTGTTGCTCTGCAGGAACTTTGGTTTCACTGCTGGACTGGGAAAGGTTAATGCTGGGGGAGAATATATAAGAGGGCTTAAAAGCTACAAGCCAGAGGGATTGAAGAAAACTTATTTTTAAGGTATGATAGTCCTGAATAGTCTGAATTTGTTTCCTGATTTCAGGAATGGGTAAGGATGCACAGTCAATGGGAATAGGAGGGGTTCCCTTTCCATTGTGTCAAGGTTGTGTGGGGTTTTTAGATGGTGAATTCAAAGGTGCCATCTATTTCCCTGGAGAAGTGTTCTTAGTGGATTGTCTTTGCATTGGTAAGGTAGGTGTCATGGTCAGGTGGTATCTTAGAGTTCAGCTGTATATTGCCGCTTTTTTTATTGTGTGGGTTTTGGGTTTTGTGGAGATTTTGTTCAGGTACTTTATTTGGCTGCTTGCAGAGTTTTATGTTATATTTATATTTGTATCAGTTTTATATGATTTCATCTTTCCTCTCTAGTAGTTTAGAGCCATAATGTCCATCCTTGCTAACAGCTAGCCAGTCAGTAGCTTTAGGCCAAAAAGCAGTTGGGAAATGGGTTATGATTGCCCAGTGACTTTGGGTTGGTTCATGCGTATTCATGGTCAGCTTTCCAGTTGGGAGGTATACAGTCCCTCTCAGCTGCTGATGGCTAAATACATTTTCTTGTAAAGAGCATGCTATAAAGGTGTGACTTAACTTACATCAGTTACAGAATCAAAGTTGAAATAAAATCTTTAAGGCCTTGAGGAATTACCAGTTTCTGTAGGGTATAATTGAATATTTTAGTGAGAGGTGAGCTATCTCAAGTTGATGGGGTTGGTTAAATAAAAATTTTGCAAGACAGAAATAGTTGAGAGATTCAGTGAATTAAATTGTTTGATTATCATGATTATTATTCTCGTGGCATCTTCATCTTGAGATGTTCTCCAGGGTTCCACAAGTTCAACCAGCCACTGGTGTAGGGTTCATTCTTTCAAGAGCGTAAGGGGCTTATATAGTGTGCATATATACATAGATATCCATTTGCACTCTTCCCAATCATCGTTGCTCCATCTCTTCTTCCTTGGAATGTCTGGGTCTGGGATCCATGGCTTGGAGAGCCTGAAGTGCATTCAGTCTGGTTAATCCCTCATGTACTTTGAGGAATAATGAGTTGGTTTTGTGCACCAGCTGGTTACTGCTAACCAAAAGCTTCCCAGCTCCAAGTGCATGACATGGATGTCCCTGCACAACAGAATGTGTGTATGGACAATATATACCAAAAATGTCCAGTGTTTTATAGGGTAAGTAACATTTTTTATTGGGCTAAACTTTAGAAAGAGTTCATAGAGAATATGTGAATATGACTTAAGGACCTAGCCCAGAATTTTGTTGCAACCCATTACATTCAATTTGTATAGCAAATACAACTATTGCAGCTCATCATGACACTCAAATGCCTTGTACAGTTCTGATGCTGAGATACAAATGTTTGTTTGAATTCAGTGTAAATGCCAACACTAAAAATAATCAGGGCCTTGTTAGCTAAACCATTTATTTCAGTTCCCTTCAGTCAACCCATCTGAGTCTGAAGCTAGAAAGTACAATATAGCAAGATGTTTTAAGTAAGTGATGTAGAACCCTGAATAGTTCTTGCAAAACCTATGGTACAATACATAGATACGTGGGTGTATTATTGAAATTAGAGATGCTATCCACAGGTATCTAATAAGATGAAATATTAAATATTGTCATAATGTGATGACTAGAGCTTTGCCAGTGTGCTTGGGAAGGCTACCAGACACGTGCAAACTGATTTCAGCCTATGTTAAATAAGGCACACAGTAAAAAGGCTGCTGCTAATGAACATTAATATACCACAAAAAGAAGGGAAAGAGCTAAGGCAATATCCTCTATTTCCCCCACATTTGATAGTGGTGACAGAATAAGATAATTGTCTTTTTGGCTCTCTGGGCTAGAGGACTCACAGAAAGGTGAGCACTGAACCTGAGAGGGCCAGAGTTAGCAGTTCCAACGTCTCAAACAAATTGCCTGGTGCATTTTTGATGTCTAAATATGATCTTAATGATGCATTTAGTTATTTTATCTTGCAATTCTACTTTAAAATAAATGTTCTTTTGTTATGAAGTTCACTTTCTAGTGACATAAAACTTTCCTTCACTCAGGGATAGTGAATCTTAAGGCTAGAAAAATCCCAGCTCCCAAACATCTGTATGTTGAATTTTCCAAAGATCAGTAGGGTGTGTCATCAGGGAAGCTGCAGATTTTATGAACTGTTATGATATTCATTGGTTTTTTGTGATTATTCTTGCCTGGAAAACTCTTTGGTGTATCTAAGGTAATAGGAGATATTTCTGAACCCTACAAATCCCAAAGGGATTTGACCAAATTACTTAAAAGTATAACAGAATAAAACCTAGGGCATATGAAATCGCTTTCATTTAGTCTGATACAGTAATATATAGTGATTAATTTACTCTAACGCACTGTTTTGGCTTTATGTAATCTCTTTAGACTATCAGTACTGAGCTTGAAGATGCAATGCGTGAAAAAGAAGAAATGAAAACCAGGGTTCATAATTATATAACTGAAGTTTCCAGATTTGAGGCCTTGATGGCTTCAAAGGTAAAAGTATAATCCTTAGGCTGGATTATATATAAATCATTACTGGTTTCAATAAATCCATTGGTTTTAGAGTGTAACACATTCTTATTAGGATATAATACACAAATTAAGAGATGTATGGTTTGGGTCCCGTTGTCCCTGCCTGTCCCATTTCCTTTTTTTTTTTTTTTTTTTTCCCTCTGCACCGTTTCAAGCTACTAGTGGATTCATATAGATCTGAACCATTATAGATCTGAACCATTGTTAAATTCTGGCACATCACTATTTCATTGCTTCTGTTTCAGTTGACTGTAACACTGGAGAGTGACAAACAAATAATATTTGAATGTTGCTTTGCTTTTTGAGTAAGGCAACTAGTACTATTTCATGATTGTAGGCAACAAGCAGCTTATATGATTTTTTTCATATTTTACACTTTTACAAAGAGAAATTTTACATGTAAAGCTGGAGGAGAGTGTAAAAATAGCACATTGGAATGTTTTCTCTATGCATAATAAGAGTTCGGAGTTTTTGCTGTACTGACAAAACAGTTCTCTTGTTGAATGTATTTTATCTTGATACTTGGATTCAAAAGTGTGATGTGCATGAATTAAAACTTATAATCATTTAAAACAAGTAGAATTTATGTCAAGGCAACGTGAACTGGCAAATTCATTATGTGACTGAATAGGAAAGAATGAGTTTTGATCTGATTCTGACTTGCAAGTCTAGATGAATGTATGTAAATTCAACCGCTTTTTACAAGTAGAAACTGAAGCATAGAGAAAAATTTAAGGTCACTGGTATGTTAGCTTAGAACTCTCAATTTAAGTCTTTCTGTTGTAATATAAATATTTATTAAAATGCAGTAAGTAAAAGAGCTGAAAATGGACTCCTGCTAGAACTTCTTGTAACAGGCAGCACTGGGATCGGTACATAGAGTAGGCATGAAATAAGATCAAGCAACATGAAGGTATGTTGATCATTGCAGAGTGATTTACTGTTTCACCTAGGAAAAAGAAAACCAAGAATTGTTAGAGAAGTTCCGAATGCTCCATATGCAAGCTGAAGACTGGGAAATGAAGGCTCATCAAGCTGAAGGAGAAAGCAGCTCAATACGACTTGAACTCCTTTCTGTAGATACAGATCGGAGGCATCTTCAAGAGAGAGTAGAACTTCTGGAAAAAGAGATTCAAGGGGTAATAACTCATGCAATGAAATTCTGCCAAGGAAAGTGGGATACATTCAAGTGTTTTTTTTAATAAAGTCAACATACTATCTTTAATGCTTTAATGGAAAATAATTCCTATATGTGAATGTTTCAAATGTGGACACTGAGTTTTTGAAACAGTAACTGATGTTGGTTAGACGTGCTTTCCTTCTCCCTTCTCTGCTTTCCCAAAATTAGAATTGCAGCATATATTTTAATACTTTTACATGTCTTCTGTTGAGTGATCATTGCTATTTTGTTATTGTCTCTGTAAGAACCTTATGTTTAGTTGCTTCAAAATATCTGCATATAGCTTTATGAGTATTTTGTCAACTTAGTTCTTACATTTCTTTGAAGTTTTGAATGAAGTATTTGAAGCATTGGTGGCTGCAGTGAAGGTAAAAATCCGGTAGTAGTAGTCCAAATCCAGAATCAGGATTCCATAATACCAAAACCTAGACCAATAGCATGGAAAATAATGAGGTTTATGTTTTAGAAGCAATAACTTCATGGAGATCAAGGAAGTTCTAGAGTATTAAAGTTGTGGATTGACCATATTTTGTCTCATGCTTTTAATTAGCCAAAAAGGGTTAGAGACTTTCATATTGTAAGCTGAGTAAAAAATGGATTGTATTTTGGGGGTTTTAAGCTTTTAATTCTCTTCTGAAGCTGGAATCCAACCTCATTCCATTCTTGCATAGTACTTGTACAATTCTTCAAGATGGTGATAAAAAAAATTGCAGAGATGTTTTATTAGTTGTTCTTAGCTGTGATTTAGGGAGAGGAAAGGAATGTAATATAAAGTTAATTTTATAGGGAAGGTTAATTTTGAAGGGAAAAGGAAGTCTTAAAAAAAACCCTGTTATCCAACAGAGAACTGTTAACACTTAACACTGAACGGGTATCCATATTTGTCTTTGTTTAGCATATTGTTGCACATCAAGCATATGAATCTCAGATCTCCTCCATTACAAAAAATATGTCCAAATTGGAAGAGGATATTAAACGCGAAAATCAGGATAAGTCTTCTGTGTTGGCGGACCTGGCTTCTGTGAGGGAACTCTGTGTGAAACTTGAGGCTAACAAAGAACTTCTGTCTCGACAGCTGACATCCAAAAGCATGGATTATGAAAGGGTAAGCACCAAAGGCAAATTTAGTTTGCTGTAATAAAGTATCTTTCTTTGCTTTTAATGGCTTTTGGAGGAAAGAATAAATTACTTCTGAGAGCAAGGTAAGTTAATTTACATCACTAGTTTTGCATTTATATATAAATTACAATTTTTGCAGTGTACAGATCTATATCTGTGGGTTTTGTACAAAAAGAGGGAGTTTCTTTTATTCATTATCACTACAAAATGTGGCAACAGTAGTTTTTGCTATACCACAGAGACAGATTGTATTTATTTGGTTTTATGTACTGTTTTTTAATTTACTCAAATTTTCAACTTTTATAAAAAGTAAATAGTGCACTTCTTATTTAAATATTAAAGACTCTTCCCTAATGGATTTTTTCAATTAAATTTAAATGTAGATTCAGCTGAAGGTTATTAAATGTTTTGAAATAGTTTAAACACTTCTAAATATCCATAATTTTCCTGAATTTTTCTTTACAGCTGGTAGTTGTGTCTTTACTTAGTGACTTAGTCAGGCTTTCTATTACCGTAATATTCAAGACCTTGAGAACAGTACTTCTCGTCCCCACAGAATTTGTTTATATTCGTAGAACTGATGAGGAAAACAAGCATTTCTACATTTTCAGTAAAAGCCAAGAAGCTAATTGCAAGCTAACCTAGTTGAATAGAATGAAGGATAGTAAACAGTATTTTTGTACTTGTGCAAAAACCTGCTGCTATTAAAAGCCAATTAGTGGTCCAGGTACTTACCTAAGCATTTTCAGCACTCAGTAATTCAGCTCCCAGTAAAACATTTGACAGATGTAGAGTTTGAATAGTTTTTAACTAAGTATAGTTTTAAATAATTGTAAGCTTTAATTTGTTTTGTGAGCTCAGTTTCCTATTCATTTTTATGAAAATTCCAGTCATTTCAGTTTTTACAGCAACTCTTCACAAAAGAGAACTCTATGTGTTTGTAAACTAGTGTATAAAATTTGTGCCCTAGGTTCTAGGTGAATTAGAAGATATAAAATCAGAAGCAGAGTTACTGAAAAAGCAGTTATCCAGTGAGAGACTTACAGTTCAGAATCTTGAAACATTGCTGGCTACTAGTAGAGACAAAGAATTTCAGAACCATTTAACATCCCATGAGAAAGATTCCGAAATTCAGTTATTGAAAGACAAGCTAACACTCGCCGAGAGCAAACTGTAAGTTTTAACAAGTGTATGCATGTGTTATGTGGTTTAGAAAGAAACCTTTTCCATGTGAGAACACTTATTCACAAAGTCAAAGTCTTGATGTTCTATATGGCTGAGCAGATTGTTGCAGCAGTGTCTTTTGGCCTTTCATGGCATCATTTACTTAAAGTTTCTTTACAGATCTTTCATATTGCTTTCATTAATCAGCACTCTGGTGGACATCAGTTTAGTACAAGCAATAAACTTAAACAGGAGTTCCAAAGGAAACCTACTCTAAAAGGAAGGAGCACCCTGCTGACTTTTCACAGTCTTGAGAATAAGCACTCAGTTTCTCTCTGGATTTATCCCCAGTCTGACTCCAGAAAGTTTGCTTCACTTTCTCTGTTGGTGATGACTCTTTCTTACATCAGTCAGGCACAGGAGGCGATACGTTTCCTGAAGTTCACTTGTCTGATGTAACTATGCCATGTTTTCAGTGCTATCACTAAATTCTTCTGGGGATACATTAGCCAGTGACTGTAGTGGTGTATCTGCATTAAAGAGCAAGGAGGAAGAATAGCACCTGAATGTAGATGGTGGTGAAGAGTAAAGTCAAAGTAGAATTTCAGAAAAAGAAAAACAGATACACCCACTTAGTAAACACAGAGTCAGGGAGAGAAAGGAAGTGTATGGAAGGTAAAAGGACAGATAATGCTTCCTTATGAGATACAGAATATTGCATACTTAAACAGTTAAAAGCTATCTGTAACTTGGTCATGCAAATGTGCAAGAAAAACACTTTTAATTGATTTATGTAAAGGCTACAACTTACCACTGATGATGGTCCACCTCAAGTAGCAGTGATCTCAATCAATCTGTAGATAATGACACTATTAATCACCCCTGTGCAACTCATTGTTTCATGTTTTAGAATTGCTGAGTCTTGTTTATTGGGGGGAAAAAAGTTAATTGCATACAAAAAACATAAACTAATGGAATTTCCTGACTATGAAATTAAACATGAAAGTTACAAAAACAAAACAAAAGGAAACAAGGAGGCTTCCATTTAACTTTAATTTAGCTCCCTTGTGTACAAACATTATAAAACTGTTTAAATAACTTCATAGTAGTTTTTTCACGTACATTGTAGGGTTCCTTTCTTGTTTGTTGTAAATGTCAGTACTTGCATTGTCAATAGGATGGGATACTGGAAGAAGTAGGAAAATGTTCACTTGAGGAATAGTGACTATTCTATTGAATTGTTTTCCTCTATCTCGAAGGTTATGCGTGTTGCTAGGCAAATGTTCAGATGTGAGAACCAGTTGTATATACCTTATTTTCTACTATTCGGTTTGTAGCAGTTGCAGTCTAAAGAACAGGAACTTTAAATGCGCACAGCTGTGACTGAAGTATGTGACAATTATGTTTGTATCTTGCAAAATGTAAAAATTCATTTGTCTTGGCAAAAATTCAGTTCTAACTGACAAAAAGAGTGTGTCAATATTTTTGAACATTATTTACAGTTTTGGCCTTATTGTGCTTGCCCTTCCACTCTATTTATAAAATGGTACTGATAGAACCTCTGACTTTAGAAGGATTCTCAAAATTAAGTTTAACTTTTGAAGTTCTGCAGTGCTGTAATTTTGAGTTCTGTGAAGAGTGAGTAGTTGTATTACTCAGAGTGTTATTTGGGTGACAGTACAGTAAATGAGATCTTGAGGCTCTACAGCGTTAAATAAACAGAGAATATCAAATAGTTAAACCACTTGTTGAGAGCTATCTATATCTACTGTGAAAGAGTCAGATGTCCTGTGAAAAAATGGTATATCATGTAATTTTATTATGATTACTGTGCATAGGGGTTCCAAATTAAAATATTTCTTAATTTTTGAGTGATTTACTTCATGATCTTAATTTTGTTTAAATGTCATTGACATGGAATAACCTTAGAACTCACAAAACTGTTTGGTTTCTTTCTTTATTTTACAATAATGATATTGGGCCCTGAATTCTTACCTCCATCCTGAAAGCATATGCCTGTCTCTGAAGGACTTAGAATAAGACATCATCAAGACTTCTTGTCTTCTGCATCTGTCCTCAACATACTGGATCAAGATACCATTCTAGGAATTTTACTGCTGAATAGGGAACACAGGAAAAAATATTCTGCGGTTCTTTTTGGATCAAATCTCTTGATAGTGTGCATCTTCCTGGAGTCAGAGACCAGCAGGTGCCAGACAGGAAGTGCATGACTGAGCTAGGAGTGGAACTCGTTTTTCAGAATTCAAGTCCAGTGCTTTAGCAATAAACTAGTACATCTTTGCTTCTCCAGAAGTGACTTTTGAGCACTCCACCTCATTTTGGCTTTGAAGACTCTATGGAATAACATAGATTCTGGTCTAGATTCTGGTTTAGACAGCTTATTTTACAGTCAATGATTTTTTTTTTTTTTGCTTGCTTTATAATGCAATTAATGGTGTTTCGCAACCGAGCATTAAGTCGTCCAAGCTGATGATTTGCTAAGAAGTATATTTAATTATGTTACTTAAGATTTTCAAAGCTGCTTTTCATTTTGATTCTTGCAGTTGAGACAGTTGTGCCCAACTACCAAGGGTGTAGTTGACAAGTTTTCAGATTTTGGGTTTTGCTGGTCTGAGCTTGCATTAATACAGCTTTTACTTAAATTTGATTCTGTTGTTTTCGTTGCTAACCAGACAGTGCCAGCCTACTTGATAAAATTTTTACTGAAGCCATATCTGTTATGTCTGTATTTTTTGTGGATAGTTACTGCTTTTTTCTTTTTAAATTGTACACATAAAGACAATCTGGCATTGCAACAAAGGATAGTAAATCAATAAAGTAATGATTTCGTTGTTTTGTCTGTTTTCATGAAATATGCTTGTGTCTGAAAAAGAACATGATGTATTGTAGTAAGGATGCAGTGAGAGGCTTGCCAGCTTCTCACTTCTTTCTCACCTTAGGTTCTCCCAGAAACATTCTGTTGCATTCACTTGGTTCTTGCTGCTTCTAATTTGTATTTGATTTGGTTTGTGTGAAACAACATGTTCAGTATCTATTTTTGTTTTATCTTGCTCTAATTCGTCTTAGCTCCTAGCTGATGGTATTCAAAGAAAACTTTGTTGCTTGTCATGACTTTTTTTAGAAGCAGCTATAATAGAGAGGTTCCGATACTTCGAAGTAAAGTTGCACAGCTGCAGACTGACTGTGATGTTTTAAAAAGGCAACTGACAACGGAACGATTTGAACGGTAAGATACTGTTTTTTTCAGTGAGGTGACTCCTCTCATTCCTTCTTTTCTCACTTTTAAATTTGTTGCTTTTTTCTATAGTGAGGAACTTTTATGGAACATTGTGTTCCTATTGTTGTGCAAAATCTAATATTCTCATCTTAAAAGAGAAAAAAACCCACTTATACAGTTTTGGAATTCCCTCGTAAATTTTTGAGTTTACCATTGCATCTAAAAAACCCAACCACCTTCTCAGGAAAACAAGAAGAAAGTTCAGTGATGTTATGAGAAAACAAGGCTCTTTGCAGAGTATTGTGAAAAATCACCAAGTAAAAATATGGGAAAAAAGCTACATTTTCTTCCTTTAACATCCTGCAGTACCAAAGTATTATGTAACTCAAATTGCTATCTGTTGGTAGAGAGCGTGCAATTCAGGAAATGCGTCGACATGGTCTCTCTACATCATCATTACGTGCTTCACCTCCTCTTAGTTCAACGTTAAGATCTCCCTCACATTCTCCAGAACGTACTGTTGTAAGGACAACTGATCAAGCAACAGCTGAAAAGTAAGCGATTTGATTTTAGCAGGTTGTTTCTGTTTAGGAGATAGTCTAAACTGTTTCTAAATAATATTTTTTTAATGGTATGAAATTCTTACACACTTTAGGTAGTTCTTCTTTTGTTGATTCTCCTACTATAAAATATTGATTGGAAATGATAGATGCAAATTGCTCTCCAAAGACCATATAATGTAATGGATTCCCATTCCTGTTTTTGTTAATGGTCTTGCACCAGCTGACAGCTTCCAAATATGTAGCGCCTGCATATTATTATCATTAATTATATCCAAATATATATTGCCAATTTATTACTGTTAATAGTGATCTCCAAACAACGCATGGTTCATATTAAGAGAAATGCCATGAAATTCCCTCAAGTATAGCAATGAAGGAAAGACACTGCACAGGAGAGAGTCCAACTAAAATGCATTTGAACCCTACACATTAGATGAAACTGTCTCTAAAACAAGTGCATAAAAATAATTGCAAAGCAACATTTTGACTGAGATAATGATAGATAATAAATTTCTGAGGATGAGTGTCATCAGTAGAGAATGTCTTCAGTCTTCTTTGCTTTACAATGAATCCCAAGAGCAATAAAAATAGTCCAGTTGCTATACTTGAAGAATACCATGTAGCGAACTATTTTTATCCTACGTTTTGTGTACTTAGTTTTAACAATGACAGCTCTGTACCATATCTTATCAGAAAATATCCCGTTTTTGTAAAGTATGTATTTTTAAAGAAAGTGGTTTTTAACAACTGAATTCATATGCAGTTTAATTTTTTACTATCTTGCCTTTTAAACCTATCAATGGATTATTGCACTGGAATGATCTCAGTAGTACTATCACTATCTTTCACCCTACTTACTTATTCCTTCCTGGTAGTTTACCAGAGTAAAGTGTACTCTGTAATTACTGTGCTGTAGTGGTACAACTGTTTTTTTGTCTAGTCTGATTTAATCTTCTCAGGAAACTTTCTCTTCCTCATCACCTCACATACACTTTCTTAAGCATTTGAGCGATGAGTCAATGAACTGAATGTAGAGTTTTAGGTAATATGCTAATAGTTGATATTCAGAAATTACAGAAAAGAATATGAAGAGGCTAAATCTAATTATTACTTTTTATCCTAATATTCATTAGTAAAATAGATAGCTTTATTCTGAAATTTTCATTTTCTCCACCAGAAACGTGAGCTTCAAGGAATAACCAGTACTGGAGCAACTGAAGCATTACCTTGTTTAAAGGACTTTTTTTCTGAAAATTATGAAGGCTGACTTGTATTCTACCTCTGTCTTCTTCAAATCAGTGATTACCTTTGAAATTTCTGAGAACTGGTGAAGTAATCAACTTTGCAAAATTCTGCTTTCCCATCTGGCTGGGGTGACTTGTTTTTGCTGGATCGTTGACAGGTTTTGTATCAAGGCTGGATAAGTTTTGTTACTATTTTGCAAACATAATAATTATAAGAAGGAAATGAGTACTTGGTATGACAATCACTTGTTTTCAATTTACTGTTTTATTTCTCTTTGCTTATCTCAAGCGGTTACAGAAGTTTGTTCATCATAGTGTGAGCTAACATAGACTAACACACATGATTGTCTTAAAAATCCTGAGCCAGTGTATGTGTTATACTCATGATAATTTCCCATGTTTGAGTTTTTAACAAGTGTTTTCTGTTTACAGGTCATTCTTTGTGGTATTTAAAAGTATTGATTATCTATTTTGTGAATGCATTTTGTTTACTGTACCTCTTAATAAAAAAATACCAGTTATTCTTTATTAATTTTTTCATCTAAAAACTACTCATCTCCTTTTATTCAATCTTTGTGTGAAATTGCATTTTAAATATTATCCCAATATTAAATAAAAAGTGAAAAGAAAAAGGATAATTTTAAAGATGTATTGAAAACCTTTCAATATTAAAAAATTAATTCTGAAGTATTTTATATTCAAATTTTTGAATCATACCTGTAGATATTTTTCAAATGTTGGTTTTAAAAGATCAGAACAAAACCTGGAATCCTTCACACAGTTAAGCTCAAGCTGTTGGAGAGGTGACATAGGCCTTTATGTTCTGACACACATATTAGGCAAATGCAGTGCGAACTAATCTTTAAAATATCTGGTGTATTTAGCAGAGGAGCATTTCAGATCTAGGCTGTGAAGTAAGATGCGATTAGCAATCACCATGTTATGATATGCTCTTAAAGTCTGTCTGTGCAGATAATTTTATATCAAATGATTCTATTCAAGAGCATACAATTTTCTGATAATTGTGCACCATTCACATTGACATGGCATGCATTCATAGGTATCGTGCAGAGGACTAGAAGTGGGAGGATGTATTGTACATCCTTGCACTGGCCAGCAGGTAGTGTTCTCCTTGCCTAATGATGCATAAAAACTCGTGATTACCAGCTAACATTACAAGCATCTCTAAGGTGTAAACAACATTAAATATTAAAAATATTTTTTTTGCTTTTAGATTTTGTCTATTTTGCACTAAGATTGTTACAGTTAGAAATTATAAGGAATATTGTGTTAACTGGAAAAATTGTCTCATATTCATGGATAAATAATTGCTGTTGCAAGCTATATAGATATATTTTATTTTTCATACATTTTGTCAGTTTTGTTATTTAATATGTGTCTATGTGTGTGCACCGACACAGGCAGGACACAGGAACAACCACAAAACCACGGATGAAATGCAAAGAGTAAATTTATTTTTGTTACCTCTCGAACCGGGGGATCTCCGGAGCAGCGCCCAGGCAGAGGCGCACAAGTGGGGACACAGGCACCGTGGAGCTCGGTCCTTGCTAGAGAGTGAGTTACCGAACCTGCTTGGTTTCACCCATGTATCGGGGTTCATGCAGGGGTAGTTTTCCACTGTGCTTTGAGCTTTCCCACCACGGACAGGAATCTCAGGCATGTTCCATAGGGTGCCTCTGAGTCTATCACAGGCCTATGTTACCCAAACACAGATGTTCTACTTGTCAAGCATGCAAGACTAAACAGCGATCAGTATGATATATGTGTTTTTCTATACCCCAGCTGCAACTCACTTGAGCATGTTTACAATCCTTTCCATTATTTCCCACAATATGAATTAATTTTTACTAATCAAAACCAACTTGGAACACCCATTTAGAATTACCTGAAAATACTTGTACCACATGAGGCTTCTGAGCCACTGGAAGGAATTGTTTATTTAAAGTGGGTGCATCCCATGCTTTTTAGGTCTCTCATTGGCCAGTTACAGGAATGGGGAGATCATCATCTCTAAATGTTGCTTCCATATTAATACTGCTTGTAATTAAGTCAGTAGTTTCCACTGGTGCTAATTGACATTAATTATTCAGGATGAAGGAGTTCAGTAAGAATGAGAAAGGAACTCATGTTCTGCTCTTGATGTCTTCAGTGATGACATTTAAGTATCTTATTTTGTATATAAACCCTTTTACATTGGAATCTGAATTAAAAAAAAAAAAAGCAAGTGTTCCATTTTATTGAAAATACTGTATTTCATCATAAAAAAAAGTAAATTTTGACATTACAATTAGAACCACAACACTTCAATTCTTCATAATTCTTACATGAATATCAGTTATGAAGAATTAGCGGATCGTTGAGCAGAGGTGGTATAATAAAACTGGTATCGTTTCGATGACCAAAGCCTGTGTGGTTTTCTAAAACTAAAACATTACTAATATTCAGACTGTAGTAAAGCTGTCATTTTACCTTCTGTTACTACTATTTTATATACATTTTTGTAAGCAACTAGAATAAAATAAATATTTATACAACTTTGCTTTAAAATCAAGTATTTCCTTTCATGAAGTACAAAACCAGCATGAATTGGTGTAAGATTTAAATCTGTGGACTACCATATATGTCATGTATGAAACGAGCCGTAAGTGAGTCGATGTATTAACGTGAATCTCCTGGACTCTGCTCCGAGAAGCATCTGTGCTGTCCTCACCCTCTGGAAGATCGTAAGATTGTGGAAGCCTTGTGACCTGTTTTAGTCCTCAGCTGGGTTGAAAGTAGAGTGAGGCAGACATTAAATCATGGCAAAAGTGGTCTGTCCTCGGTTGTTATCTGCAGTTGGGGAAAAATAACATTAGAAAAATAATAAAGGAGAAGCAATAATCGTTGGGGCTGTTTCTCAGCAAAACGAAGAAAGTGTATTGTCAGAAGCAGAGGAATTGAGACACTAAAAGGACAGTTCTTATCAATTTATTAAAACCTAAATTACTCAAGCTTATCATAATGTGTGTTTAAGAAATTCTTAGAATTGTTTTTGTTGTTGTTGTTCTTACAATATGTCCCAAAAATTTAGATAATTAACCTGAAGTTAAATAAGCAATTCTAGGGTTCAGTTGGAAAACCCAATTTCTTCTTCTTTTGTCACCCTAAATTTGAGAAACACTGAGATTCCTATGTGATGCTAATTTTAAAAGGTTAAGATTAAGGCTTCAGTCTTTCAATTTAAAATATTTTATGGAGAAATTGGTGAACATGTGGCAAGCCTGACTTACTCCAACACTATTATTCTTAAATGCAACCATATGATCATGATTTTGGTTTTTTTTTAAACCATTCTTTGGGACAGAATTTTATACTTCCTCTTCTTCTCTGCTAACAGTGTAAGAAAACAGAAGCTGAGCAAGTTGGGGGTGTTCAGCCTTGAGAAGAGAAGGCTCAGGGCAGGGGGGGAAACATCTCCATGTACATAAATACCTGATGGGTGGGAGTAAAAGGACTGAGACAGTCTTTTCTCAGTGGTGTCTAGGGAGGGTACAAAAGATGATGGGCACAGATTGAAATACAGGGAATTCCATTTAAACATAGGAAAAAACGCTGGTTTTCCCATGAGAATGGTCAAACAGTGGAACAAGCTGCCCAGACAGGTTGAGCAGGGGGTTGGACTAGACAGTCTCCAGAGGCACAACAATTCTGTGACTCTGGTCAATTTTCCTCACAGTAGTGTGAATAGGTAAGTGCCTATCCAGCTGTAGGGAAATTGTCCCTTATTATCTTTGACTTTATTAGAATTATGAATATAAAAATAATTGTATTGCTATTGTTTTGTCTCAACATTAGATTTATCTACATCAGAGCTCAGGTAGATTGGTCAGTTTTGCTAATTTATCACATGACAGTTGCCTATCCCACCTGTGTGTGCTGCTAGCTCAGCATCCCTCGAGCAGAGGTGCTCCGCCAGGTTTGTCAGTCATGCGTCCTTTACAATTTTGTGATGATGGTGCAGGAATTAGACTGTTTGCTTAAACTAACTATGATGGCAAATGGAAGAAAGTGGGAAAAATGAGAATTTCAGTGGCTTCTTCCCCTTGGTTTTAATACTGCTGAGCAGGGACAGCCGTATTTTCCTGAATACACACACAGAAATGAGTTGCAGCGTGGTTAGTCAGCCATAAGTCAAGGCCTGCAGAGGCAGATACTGCTCTTCGGGGAAGGTTTTCATTGAGCCTCTAAGTCCAAAGGAGCACGCTGACGTCTGAGCATGGTTTTGTTTGAAAAGAGATGTGTGGGTTACTAGACTACAGCTGTGCGTGCAATCTTTATCTGTACCCTTTTGCTCTGCATAAACGCATAAATAAAACATGTTGAATAAGAGGCAGGGCCTCCTCGGCTTACTCCTTGCTTTTAAGTGGTGTATTTGTGCCACCTAGTGGGCCCATGTCTTTTCCAGCGATCATGGCACATACTTAACGGGGTCGAGTTTCTTCACAGAAATTCTAGATACATCTACTAAACTCAAAGTGAAAGAATTGCTAATAAAGCCACGCGTTCCTGAAGCCCAGCCATCACTTTGCTGCTGAGGTTTGTGACTGCATCGCTTTCCAGAAATTGTCAGTTCTTAAGAAAAAAAAAAAAAATCTGATTTTAGCTTATTTTCTCCTCCAGAAAAGTGAAAAAATGGGCCTTTGTAAAGAAAGGTCTGATGTAATCGAGCAATTTGACCGATCTGAAGGAATTGCCAAAGACTGGATTCACCTCTTATCTGATGGCTACTTTTGAAGTTTTCTGTCTGTACCACCCAATTGTACTGCCTAAAAATGTGTAAGAGTGCTGTGATAGCAGCAAAGTAAAACACAGCAAAACCCCTGAATCTTTCAAAGGACTGCTGCAAAATTCAGCTCTGGTAATTGAGGTAGTTAGTATCCATATATTTTGGATATAAATACATCTCTGATTGCTAATGTAAAGATACTCATTCAATATACTTAAGAACCATCTAAATACTGAATCTGGTGCATGAGCTTCATTTCTGAGTTATCTGTGCCCTGTATACTATGTCTTTAGTCGTGATTGGACTGGGAAGGGAACAGACTGCACCTCTCATAGCTTGTATGGCTGGTCATCCCTGGAACACTGCAGGTGAAAAAGTGATTTCTAGCAATTAATATGTATTCCAGAGTCACACAGCTAGCTTTTTGCACAAATATCACTTTTGACTTAGGAATTTGTTGAGCTGCAAATCACCAAGGAGTGGGAGAGTATCAGTAAACACTTGCCTAAACTTACATTCTTCCTTTAAAACATCCAGTATTGGGCATAGTCAGAGACAAAAAAAAGTGTGAGAGCGCTTTTTAGTCCAACCCGTCATGGATGTCATTTTTCTGTAGGACCCAGTTCCTTTCAAGAATAGCAGAAGGCCCACTTCTGACTGGGCCAAAAAGTTAAAGAGCAGGCAGGATCTAAAGCTGTATGGCCTTTTCGTCCAGGGAATATCTGAATCTGGAGAGCTGGCTGGCAAAACACATCTTCCTCAGCAGTGGAAGATCATGAGTCACATAATCAATTTTGGTTCAAAAAGTGGCAGAGTCTGGATAGAACCAAGTGCAGCATCTGATTTTCCTGCATTCTCCTTGGGAAACTCAGGAAAGCAGTGTCCAGCACTGGTAAAATCTTGGTACAGATAGCTGAATGGGAAGAGTTGTTACAAATACCGGATTTAGGGGCATGGGAAAGAAGGGAGGCTGTGTTGGGGAACAGCTGATTTTTGTTTTGTAGTTCCTCTTGTTTTAGAGTAAACGAAGGGGGTAGATATTTGCCCGGTTACAGCAAGGCGCTGGATTCAGACTTTGATCTCGCTGTGAGATGAGAACAAATTAGGGTTCAGAGCTGGGGTGCAGCCAGAGCCGCGGCTCTCTCCCGTTTGGGCAGTGCAACGGGCGGCGTGGGCGCTAAATGGTGCGAACATCAGCGGGATCCCGCTGAATCCGGATAAATCCAGCCTTACCCTTACCCCAGCCTTACCAACAAAAGGAGCCGGACGCTACCTCGAGGGCTGAAGGCAGGGATTCGGGAGGGGCTGGGGCTGGGGCTGGGGCTGGGGCTGGGGCTGGGGCTGGGGCTGGGGCTGGGGCTGGGGCGCGGCGCGGCGCTGCGGGGCGCCCGTGAGCGGCGGCGGTGGCCGCACTGCCATGGGGCGGCATCCGACGGGCTGGGCGGCGGCGGCTGCGGCACCCCGCACCGGCAGGAGCCACCGGCTCTTCCCTTCCGGCGGCAGGGAGAGGCAGAACAGGTAGGACCCTGCCGCCTCCCCCCTCCCGCGCGAACGCCGTTGCGGTGCCGGTAGCGGGAGGGAGCCTGGCCGCAGCCCGAAGCAT
This sequence comes from Balearica regulorum gibbericeps, assembly GCF_011004875.1. Lineage (NCBI taxonomy): Eukaryota > Metazoa > Chordata > Aves > Gruiformes > Gruidae > Balearica > Balearica regulorum. The sequence goes on along the minus strand of NC_046187.1, from coordinate 51,640,896 downwards.
CGCGGGCTCCCGCGGCGCTCCGCATCCCGACCTCCTCGCTCCGGCAGCGGGGCTTTGCCTTCGCTCCGCGCTCGCCGTGCCCGGGGGAGCGTTCGCCTTGCGGGACCGCCTGCTATTGTGCTGAAGGCGAGGGTGTGCGCGGGTGTGTGGGCGTGGGTGTGCGCCCGTGTCCGTGCCGCTTTGTGCTGCCCGTCCGAGCCGGTTTTTGCTACATGTGGCGTTTCGCTTGTTAATGCCGACGACGAGCGATCGTGGCGGTGTATAACGCGAGCGGCAGGAGGATGCACAGGGAGGGAGGACAGCCAAAAAAATACCCCATGTAAGTAGTTACCTGCCGACGTTCAGCTGCCTTTGTTCAATGAGAGGGGTAAGGAGGCGTGCGGGTGGTTTGGGGAAGGTGCTGCTTTATCGCTGCCGGGGAATTCAGTGGCTGGGCTGGTCCTTTCAAATTCCTTCTATTTTTTCCTTTGTTAGCGTCTTCCCAGAGAGTCCTGTATTCTTTCAGCTTTGCTGAAAAGCAGGAGCTGTCAGAAAGATGACTTTGTTTCACACGATGCTTCTCCAGAGCAACATTGCTTTGTTTAAGCTCCAGTAAGCCATTTATCATCTAACTGCCATCTCGTTGTAATGAGCTATGAAATCTGCTGCTTTTCACGGCTGAAAGGCAGTGGTACATCGCATCTGTTTCTTACCCTTTCCTTAAGATCTGGAGCAGGTAAGCTAGAGATAATATTATTTTGCATGGGAAATTGTTGTCTCGCACAATCTCTTCAGTTAGAAAATGTCTGTTTTAGAGAGAGCAATATGTGTAACGCAGATCTTTTCTATGTCGTTAAGTGATTTTTAATGAATGAGGGTTTGAGTTTTTTTAAATAATCCTGCTGGTATTAACGTGAGTCAATCACAAATCTGCTTCTCTGTGGCTGCAGTACACAAAACATGATTATGCCTCTGCTCTGTCATTTTAAGTGTAAAAGTGCCCAATTAAAAACGCGGTTCAAGGGGTAAATAGCGACCTGGAAACCACAACTGTGCATCCTGAAAATTTAATATGCCTGACAATAATGGCACTGAAAGTGATCTGCTGTTGGGGGATGGGGCCACAGAGAAAGGGAAGAGTAATTTGCAACCACAGGCCTAATAACAGATATTCTGTCGATACTAGATACATAGATAATACGATTTGTCCTATTCCCAAACAGATTTTCTGTGCATACCTTAGATGGTGTATAGCAATTGTATGAGAAGAGCTCTTTTCTTAGCATCTGAGCTCTTTAAGCTGCCCGACAGCAGTAACATGTAGCAGGTCCTGTATTTTTGCAGGTTAAAGATGATAAATTAGAGTTAGAACTGACTTTTATTTGGTATTTATGCACACTCAAGAAATTCCCATCACCGAAATAATTCTAATTGCACTTTGCATAGATAATTAAGTCTTTTAACTGTATGAAAGCATTAATCAGTGGGCATAAATGTTATTGTGAGTTTCTTCAACAAAGCCATTGATATTTTTTAATATAGGCAGTAGTTAGCAGTTCTGCACATAACTTACTTTATGTGGTTTGAATCCAGGTCAGGAATTCATCACATCATTGACAAATCCAACTCTTCCTTGGCTGCTATCAATTTATCAGATTAGAGGTGGCGTTTGATTTTGAATATTTCATTGCAACAATGAGCTCGAATTTAACACTGTGAAGTGTACCAAAACTTTATATGAAAGTGATTTGTATATTTATTTATGTCCCATATGATGATAATTACAAGAATTACCTTGAAATCTTAATAAGTATGACATGTAGCAAAGAGATTGCTGCTGGTTGTTATTGGGTCTTTTTTTTCCTCCAATAGGAAAATTTATCTCACAGCATCCTGTTCTGAAATTAGGGACCCTTTTTAAATATCCATTTGGGCAATGCTGCATTTTAGAGAGAATTACTTCACACTTATGAGCAATGATTATTTTTTCCTATATGCTGTGTAATGGGATTTTCAGAAGTGCACTGGTAGCAAACACAGTTGGTGTAAAGTATGAACGTCTTGCTGTCTTCTGTGCTAAGACATTGACTTTTTTCTTTTTTTCTTTTTTCTTTTTTTTTTTTCCCCCTAAGTTCGTTCCTTATAGGTCTTATTTTGGTCCATTGTCTTGTGAGGTTATGCAGGGAGTAACAGTGGTGAATTGGTAATGCATTAGGTAAAAACCTTTTTTTTTTTTTTTTTTTTTTGACATCCAGTTCCTGAAAACTTAAACAAAACTTATTTACTTTTAAAAGGGACTGTTACTTTGGCAATAATATTTCATTTTAATTGCAGATACTGAAAAGCAGCCTTTTTGGTGTCACACTTCTGATTACAGCAATAAGAATAACTTTTGTGGTTTCTTCTGCTTTCCCTCTTAGTCACTCTGTTTTGCCAGGTATCTCAGTCACTGAAAATTGATATATCTGTGTGACTAATGTAGCTTAGGGTTATTTCAAAACATTCCTACCGTAAATGTGTCAGGTAAGCTCTTTTAAAATAGGAAATACATGGCATAATAAGTGTTGACTGGAATGTGATGATGAGTTTATGAATATTAATATATTTGGTCGTTGTTTTACAATGAAGTCTAACATCAACAGGATTTTTATATAGACAGTGTAAGTTTAAATGACTGTGTTTTGACTTTTTTATTTCCTCAGAAGCCAAGAGAAGAAAAAGATATATTTTTTCGTATTCTGAATTATTCATATTTGAAAATTGCTGACTCTGTTAGGAGGGATTTTTTTTTCCCCCTCACACAAAATCAGTGTACAGTCCTTATTCCATAAAGGCCCAAATAAGAGAGTTATGGCAAACATGGATAAGCCTGCTACTGGCATGTTAGAAAAGTACAGTTGATTTTTTTTTTTTTTTTTTAAAGAGTCAACAGACTCAGGGCAATCTAGTTGCATAATAGCTTCCATCAGCGTGATGTAAATGTTGAGATGCTCTAAACATCTATATGTTGCCGTTAATCCCATATACTTGAATAAGATTTTTAAAAGTTGTATGACGTGCCCATTAGAATAGAATTCATTGGTTTTGAATAATGTGATAGAAGGCAACCTAAAGTTACAGTCTTAACTTTAATTACATTGGTGCTTCCACTGGAGGGGCCAAATTCTACTTTTTTAATCTATTATTTAAATCAGTTAGTGATGGACAAAAAGTGTGTTTGTTTCCATGGAGACTCTGGGAGTTCTGTCTTTAGGAAACAATGAATTGTTGTGTAGATCTTACGTTTATTGTTTCCCATCACTTCCTGACGGGACTTTCACTCCTTTTGATTCTCTGCATTGCATATCACACGATTTCTTTGTGTAAGAACTAAAATATATTTTTTCAGAAGCATACAGCACTCACCCTTCCTTTACATTCAGCACTTACACTCATATTGATGAAGCCTTGCAAAGAAATAAAATTGACTTGTAACAAATAATTTTTAATTAATACTGTTCAAGAGCCAGTTTGTCACATCAGCTGAAACACAGTGATTTGTTAATTAAGTATGTTGGGAAGAAAAATGTAAAGATCTTGCTGCATATTATCCTGGGTAAGTGGCTTATGCTGCAGTTGTGCAACACATCAAGTGAAGATGATTCAGACGCTACTACAAATGTATAAAGAACATCAACATATTTTTAAATGTAGTTCAGTTTCTCCTTTGTATATGCATGCTGTATGCCAAATTACAGAAATACAAGTTTCATGCCTCTAACAGGGCCATTGAAGAAAATGTAAAAATACATTACTTTTCTGTTGACTACCTTAATTTGTGATAACCAACACAGATAGTCAAATCAGTTAAGTAAAAAATTTCATATCCCAATGACGCTTCAAAATAGTTAAGGTTATAATTTTATATGATAGCACATATGCAAACTTTATTTTCCTCACTTTTATTGCCTTAAGAAAAACTATATGAAAATGATCCAAATAAGTAAAATCTTCCCTTGCACTTCAGTGTTCGGGTGTGCAAAATGCTGTGCACATTGCTGACCTGCTTGAACATCTTTTTCATTACTCAGTATGTTTTGAAAGTCAGCAGACTTGGGCAGCTTCATAAAGCAGCTCAATCTAGTGATTTCTGGTGAGGCTTCTGTAGATGCAGCATCTGAGAATGCTGCACGCAAGAGATTACGTTTATTGTTAAGCTGAAATGTGGAGGGAGTGTGATGAAAAGAATTGAACTGAACCGTACAAGATACTGACTTTCATGTTGCTCCTCAAAGAAAGTTGATTTTCTTCAAAGTAACATGCTGTCTGTCTTCGTGGCCTTTAATAAAGCCATGTTTGAAACTCTTTAGCACAGGGGGAAAAAAAAGAAAAACAAAAAAAAAAAGCAAGCACAATTACAGTGATCTGTGGAACATTTTGGCCCAGAAGAGAAAAATAGTCATAGAAACCCACGTGAATCCATAGTATCTGTGGGTATCTGCACGTGTGATATAGCTGGATTGAGTGGCACCATCTGCCAACAACATTGAACTGTCTTCCCCATTGTAAAACCTCTTTTCTGTTGCTTATAACTTTGCCAAGTTTTAACCATGTGGGCTGTAATTCATCACATGTCTTTATGACTCAGGCTAATTTTTGTTTTAATTCAGGCAAATGATTAATTGAGAATTAGATTAATTGGTTTGCCTGGTTAAAAAAAAAAATCCTAAGACCTTTTGGGAACATGGTGTTGTCATTCTGGTTTGTATCTGGACTCCAGATCCTGCTAAGGCAGTGTCGTGTTGTCAGAGATCTGCATTTTTACTGTCTTCATGAAAGCCTGCCCAATTTTTCTGTCTTATCTCTTCAGAATATTGTAGTTTTTACACATTCATCTGTGAAAACTTTAGCAGTCAAAATGAGAGATAAGATGTTTATTCAACACCCAGTACTACAGAGTATTTTCAACAGTGACCTCAGTGGTGCTTGCTACATCTACAGTTGACATCTAATCGGAGAGGGACTGTGAATATACTGGAGACTCCCAATATACCAGAAGCCTTGACAAGTGCAAACGGGGACTGTGAAAGTAAGAAGATGACGAAGAGCCGAGGGAGATGAAATCACGTGACTGGGAGAGTCACGTTGGAGGCGATAGGGCAGAAGTAACTGAAGGTTGGAGGAAAATGGCAGAGAGTCTTTCTTCTGAAGATTACATGGTCTTCTAAACTTTAACTGAGAGCCCAAGGTTGTGTCTTAGCATTTGGTGGGGTTTTCTTATTTTTATTTTTTTCTGACAAAGGGGATCGCCAAGTTTGCAAGTGAAGGAAAGGAAGTGTGAGAACTAAAGTTCCCGTGTAAGGATTTAGCCTGTTTGCGTCTATCTATTCTAATTCAATCTTTAATGATATTACTGAATTTTCTTTTGCTCGCATAACCCAAGCTTTCCCAAGTGTGCAGAGTGGACCTGCCCTCAGTGTGAATCACGGCTGTGTGCTGAAGGAAGCTGTGGTCTCTGGCATCTGTGGCATTTATTGTGGAAGGAGGAAGATATCTGGAGAAATTGAGGCAGAAGGTGGCTTAATTAAAACATTTTTCACGCACCCAAATGAAAAGCTTAGCTAAAGGCACCAAAAACTAATTAAAGCTTGCTATTGCAATTCTGACTTTTTTAAATATTTGTTTTTTTGCTTCAGTGGGTAATAGTGATGTACATAAAAGATCAGGTCCTAATTCCCACCTAGGCTAGTGTGAAGCATTAGTATCTCCCTAAACCTTGCAAATGACATGAAAAGGAACTGCCTCTTACGGCAAGAAGATCAAAAGATAAGAGCTTTTGCTTCTCATTTCTGCTTCTAGTGGAAAATGAGGCACTTTTTTGCAAGAGGAGAAATCTTGTACTCGGACTTCGCAAATCTGACAGAGTACCTAAATTGCTAAGAAAAAAAATGAAGCTGATTTTTCTTGTTGTTTCAGGATCCTGTTCCAAGCTTGGTAGGTATTTTTCAGTAGCCTACGCTGGCCCATCTGGGGGCCATAATGATGAATGGTCAGCCCAGAAGCTTTGGCAGTCATTGCTTCATCCGCTGCTCGTGTTTGGAGGAAGGACAGGCATCCTCAGTTCATACATGTGGGTTTTGATGTTCTTCCCAACCACCCCGTTCCAACATCCCCTGTTGACAGCGCAAGGGTGGGTTGTACTAAACAACCCTGCTATGGTTTTTTTCTGGCAAGTAGATTAATCTTTCAACCACCCACACAGCCTGCTGAACACCGTCACGAGTTACTGGGGTCTGGTATCCTGGTACCAACACCTGATATTTGACACACTGCGTGCTTCGGGTGGTTGTGTTTCCTCAGATAAGATGGGGGGAAAAAAGTAGGTAAGCTTTGGAGCACACAAACGTTTCTTCTGATGTGAAGTAAAGGCTCCTGTGATTACATCCCATTGGACACCTGCCTCCTGGAACACCCTTTCCAGCAGTTAAAGGATGGACTCCCGCTGCCGTAAAGCTCACTTTTCCTGGCACTCTTCAGGAGCTTTTCCAGCCAGAGGCTGTGTCAATAACAGGCAGCTGTGCTGTAAGCCAGAAGGGTCACTGAAGTAATTTTTTCTCAGCCCAGGTGTTTCCATGGAACTATCCTATATTGTCAGAGCAAAAGAGAAGATGAAGACCCATTTGTGACTGATAGGACACCAAATATTTTTGTTGGTCAAACAGAACGGTGATAGTGGCGTTAGCTGTTAGATCACGTTTGGTATCATTTTATCTGCAGCGTGCTTATTTACAGATTGCAGCTTGACTGGTTTGAGAAACCACCTTCAATTTGCTGTAGTCCGAATTCAAAACCGGTACAGGCTAATACCATTTCTGGTCTAGGTGGATCTCAGATTCTCTTCCAGGGTATTTGTGACAACGGTCATCCATTTTCAGGTGCGTGGGATGACTCTTCATCCTTATCAGCAGTGACTGACTAGCAAAGGGTAGTTCTCCGGGGCAGGAATAGAGCTTCTGCAGCTCACTCTCCGTGGCTTTGGCTCTTTGGCTGTCACACTGAACATTAGAAACATCTCATCTAACGGTGCACTGCAAGATGGGCTTTGCAAGTATTGTCCTAGATTTGATGATTGGCAGCTGAGTTGGTGATATGACCACCGAGGACTGGAGGACATACTCTGCTTACTTTGCTTTGCTTACACTTGATGTTTTGTCAGCACTGCCAAGACAGGAACCTATGCTTATGTGAACATGACTGCATATTTAGGTGAACCTTGCAATATACACAAACTTGCAAGTGTTACATTTGGCTTTATACTGTCATGACTTGGAAAGACTCTTGGTGGCAGTTTGATCACAATCTTGTGGTCAGATTTGAACTCTTTTTCGATTATGGGAAGTCCCGTCCAATATTTTGATGGGAATGCCTCTTTATCCCTCATCTTCATCTCTTCTTTTGTCAAGAAATTATTGAGAATTGGTATCCATTCATCCAGCACCAGGATATCAGACAGTAATTTTGGCCTCACAGGCCATGTGTGGTCCATCAGATGATCTGAATCACTTCAAGCCAATGGACCATGAGTAGGACAGCATTTTAAGAACTGAGATTTTAAAGTCAGTCTTGTTTTCCATGGAGATAAGGAGAGGGATAAGGAATGTGCTGCCTGTGGGTAATAGTGGAGTCAAAGGGGTCTTTTACTGAAGAGTTTGTTTATGTATGTACACTGAGTATGTGAACGTGCATATAAGACTATATACCTTGAAGAAAGTCCAGTTGTAGGTGACTTTCTTTTCCATCTCCATCGATTTTCTGCATCACTTAGGACCCCATGTGAACAGGTTAGTGTAAATTCTGTGTTCTTCAGTTTGTAGGTGCCACAGTTAGGAGTTTTACCTGATTTTAATTAATTTTAATTAAATCCAATTAATAGAATTGCTTAACATTATAACTGACTGCAGTCGACAGTTGTGTTTTAAATGTGTCAATAACCACACAGCATTAAGTAGTCTCCAAAAAGCAAGCATAGATATTTTAAAATGGACACCCAAGTTTAGTGACCATGTTTTTACCATAATTCCATGTGTGTCTCTACTTCTGCCAACAGGACAAAAGCATACTCCTTGCGTCCAGGGTGGTCTGCCGTGTTGACTCTTCCCATCAAGATTTCTTTGTCCCAGTGACCAGTCTGTCTCACTGGCCACTTTTGATTTTTGGGGACCTTTAGCTCTCTGAGATTTGCACTCTTTGATAGTGCTACTCGCTCGTGGCACAGGGCACAACCGACCGCGGGTGTCTAATCCCACTTCTCCCAGGGACCAGACTCACACAGGTTTGCCCAGCGACACAATTGAGTTGCATATTGAATTTGTCACGCACATTTCTTTTTGCAGAACTTCATTGCACGTGGCAAGCGTAACAGTATCCTCTAATGCACAGCGGAGCCCAGCTGCCAGCAGTAAACCCACAAAACCCAAGCAACGACTCTCCATTGCGTATATGCAATCAGTTCTTTACAGATTGTATCATGGACTCCGCTGTTGATTATGATCTTTTATTGCGTTGCTCTTACAAATTTCAATTCATTACTTTTGCTGTATGCAAACTACTACTGCAAGTTCCCCACGTTAGCAGCACCGTTAAGTCTTTTCATGTTATGTAGCTGTTAGAAGGTGTCATTCTTAAGCTTGCCCCTACTTCAGTTGCACAGCTATAATAATTAACATAATTTTATCTATTTCCTATATAGAGATATGCTTTATAAATGATAAATATTTATATACCGTAGATCTGCATCTAGATCTGCATGGCTAGAGCCTACATGAAGCATACTGATGATACGATACTGACTGCACTAGAAAGGTTTGTGAGGAAATGAATCGTTTGTTCTTCAGAGCAGGGCATGACTACTGTGTGGCAAATCAAGCCTTTGTTTCTAAACAAGAAGAAAAATGTTGCCTAACTGCCCATTAAGTCAGCTTCAGTTTTTCTATTCTCTAACCTGTTAGTACTTATCTCATGAATAATAATGATTTTAAGTAATGTTTTGGGTGCAATATTGCGTGTGTTTGCGTAGCATTGGATAAATTTGTGCAGTGTTTTGCTTTTTTTGGTCAATTTGAGGCTGTGAAGTAGATGTCTCCTTTATAGCTGCTGTCTATAATTCACTTTACTCTTCATCTTATGTATTTTCTTTATGTGGGCCATGAAGGCCTCAAACCTCAGAATGAGTTAACAAAATATGAACATTTTTATTTTTGAGAGACAGCTAATGTTCTAAATACCTAAACTGACACATTTAGGATTTTCAGAAAAACTTCATTTTAAAATATGATTTAAAAAAAATAATAGATAACTCTACTTTTGAAGGCAATTGGACTAGATTCCTAAAGAAAAAGTATTTCTTAAAACAAACCCCAAATCTCAACCTTGTTTTCTGGTAGGAAAAAAATAATCCAAGAAAATTATTGACAAGGCTTTTTCTTTAATATTCACTCCAGCTTGGCAGTGCTCTATTTTTAAGATACAGTACTAGGTTCATAAATTAAAGCTTTAGAACATTGTAAGTTCAGCACTTTCAGATTATGATGTTGCTTTGTCCACAAAGAAACAGAAGGAAAATGGGGATAATAAGGGAAACACCCTAGGAGACTCTTTAGCTTGGCTTTAACTTTTATCTTTTAGTAAATCAGTTTATTTCCCTTCTATCCTCTCTTCCAAATGAACAAACAACCCCCCACTCCCCAAAGAATCCTTTTTTCTTTGTTGTTGTTGTTGTTGTTGTTGTTTGTTTTTATCTTCAACAAAGATATAAATACAGAAAGAATTCTAGCATTAATAGTGATTTGCAAATGTAGAGTCTACATCTGTGGTTCTAATTATTAGGACCTATTAAATTATATAATAATGTATTCATTAAAATATTATAACAGAGTAAAGATGTGTGTATATATGAATACACCAGTGTATTGTTAAATATGATGTAATAAATAATATAATTAATGATTATTCCGAATAACATGTTAGGTAAATCACTTCATAGACGACAATTTCAAGGACCAGCACTAGTCTGCCCAATGGTGGTTCTGCAGTCCCTGTGCAAATACCAGCCTTACAGCACCTGCTTAAAAAGCCACCTCGCTGCGCTGCCGTCCCAAACCGCTCGTGCCAGGAAAGGGGATGTTGTCAGGGAGCAGAGGCGGCACGCGCAAGGCTTCACTACGTGGTCACCGGTGCTTGCAGCAGCTGTGCCCGGTTTGCTTGCAGAAGGAGGCACAAGGAGTACGTGTTTCTGTCACATACTTCAAAAGCGAGGTCTGCTAGGAGGTGGTGGGCTCAGCTCGGCACCTGGGGAGCCATGAGTTACTCTTCTATCTATGTTTCTGTTGCTTGAGGAGCATCAGTGGTCTCTGAGAGATTTGGTCCAGAGGGGAAGGTTGCTGGTGCCAGATTTAAAGGAACGAGGTAGCTGTACCGTCCCAAGTAGACGGTAGGTAAGACCTGCAAATGGTGGCAAGACAAGTGCGCTTCGGGACTGGTGCCGGGAAGGTCTCTAGCAGCGTTCAGTCGTTCAAACTGTTATCTGGTGACCTTCACGTGTGCCGCTTTGTATGTGTTTGCTTTTGGTCTCAGTGCTCTCCGGATGGAGCTCGTGCTGAATTCTGCCTGCGCTCTTCGTGCCCTCCGGGACTGCGGTGCCAGCTTTGCACTTCTCAGCAATTAATTGCAATTACCCATTGTTCTCTTAACACTTAAAAGTTTCAACTCTCTCCTGTGATTTTAAGCCCAGAAGTTTCTGTTAACCTGTCAGTCTGCAAACAAAGAGGCCGCTTGGATTTCTGTTGTATGCCCTTTCCTGACTGCAAGTGTGATTGTTTTAAGCCCTGTTAATTACATTTGTAGGACCGTGCTGTGCATTGATGGTCTCGGTCAGCAGAAAAGGGGCAGCTTAAGCTTTTTTCCCAAACCATCTTTTAAAGTTGTAGGAACAACTCATTGTTATGATGAGTTATCAAATGCCAATCATTAAACAATCAAATGTCAATAATTAAGATATCAAATTTCCATAATTTATAACAATAATATTAATAACAAGTATTCAGTGATGTTGCATGGCAAGTGATAAGCTGCATTGGTTAGTATTATGTAGTGGTTAACATGAGATGGGTAAGCAAATAACTGATGTCAGACTTTTCCTAGGGAGGTAAGAAGCTGAAGACATTCATTTCTTTGAGAAACTTACATCAATATATTTTATTCTTAACATACAGACTGAATGCACCATGTGCTGGCATCTTGTAATCTTCTGGAGTTGGTAACTGAAGAAAGTGAGCTCTCTTCTTCTTTTACTGTTCAAAGGTTGCCCTCCAAAAAACATTCCAGCGATGTTTACCTTTGATATTTCTGTTAAACACTACCAGAGATCGCTGTGAAGTGGGAAGCAGGTACAGATGGCTGCAAACAACTGCAGGTATCTAGTAGTCTGCCCTTGACTTCTGATGAAATATTGGGTTTTAGAGCAGCAATGGAGTCACACCAATATGTTGAAATAGTTACGTGGTGAATCCAGAGGTTAAGCGGCCAGTTCCTGGCTTTGTAGGTTCGGGCATTTTAGTAGAGGAATTAATGTCTTGCGGCAACTTTGAGCTTCAGGGAAGCAAAACACTACTGTCACACACTGTCAGGGACATTGCCAGCAAGGATGGTCAAGTTGTAGGAATTTTGCAAAACACCGTTAAACTTAAGAATATAAGACGACTCCGTTCCTTACGTATTTTGGCATCACTTTCCATCTTCCATTTTGACCCTTTCATCCTTTTCTAGAGAAGTTTGAATGTCTCATAAGCTGTGTGATGATTTTTTTCCTGTAACTACTTCTGCTAGTGTTTTATTATTTCTTAGTCATTTTTGCATAAACCCCCTATCAGAGCTGATACTGGTGTCAAGTACAACAGCACGCATGTACGGATCCTAAACATGGGTGATGGCGGCAGCAACTGTGACCTTTACTTTCCCTCCTCGTCGGGTGTCTTATGAACCTGGTTAGAGAGGCATCTTGCACTTGTGTAGACATCTACCTCCTTGATATTTTTTTGTTGGGCTTTTTTAATATTTTGCCAAGATCTGGAAAGCTGCCTGGTTAGTTATGTTCAAATAATGGCAAAAGTAAATAAATGAACTTGCAGATGGTTAGTAGGTTTAAAAAATAGGGAAGACAACCTCGTTGCGCATGGTGATGTGCAAGAAAGAGGATACAAATTTGGGGTGTTCTGTGTGCTCCTTCATCCTTCCCATGTAGGGAAAAGCATGTGGACCTCTCGTGCAGTTGAAAGCCATGTGTATTTGGTGCGTGCAGTCATGCTGGGGAGGGAGTAGCGTGCAGGCACAGAGGTTGGGCTGTTAAAATAGCAGTTTGCCACTTTAGGTGATTTCCAAGGCAACCTCTCGGTCTGCGGTGCTGAACCTGGATCGCCCTGATAAATGTATATTTATTTTACACACGGGGAAAATGCAGGCAGTTAGCCATAAATGACATGACAGCTTTCTCACTTAAATGGCAAAAATTCTGATATAAATGTAACGTATAGGCTACACCTCTGTCCTTGCGAAGATCCCCCAGTCCTGGCACAGGCAGCTGCTGGCCCAGTTCCCCGATACGCCGTCTGATAAAGAGGTGGTAAAGCCCTACTGAGCGCGAGGGAATGCCGCTGCTGGGATGGCTCCACTGGTCAGCGGGTTTTATCCTCCCTGTAAAATGCTCTGTTAAGTTTGTAAAAGATTAAAAGAAGCAGCACGGTGATGCACATACATTCGCTTTCTTGGCAGCCACGTTATGTTGTCTCCACCTGACTGACCATGGTACTTTCATCCTTTCTCTCAGTTGCTGCTGTTCTTGTAACTTGTGCCTAATTTCTTTTTTTTTTTTTTCCTTTTTCCGATGAGGGAATGCATAAGATTTTGCTAATGTGCGATACATACTGTCTCGTTCTTTCAGTTTTCATGCAATCTAGTCTTAGCATGGAGATTTCTTGAAACATAATTGGCATTCATGTTTTTATTTTATCTTCTACAAGCTGCACTAATATTTTGCGTCTTCCCTGGGATTCCAGTGTTATAATGTTCAACATTATTAATAGGTTTTTTTATTTAGCAACAGACAAATAACAGTCCCTCATTTGCCTTGCAAAATATTCTTTATTTTCTAAATATTTAAAGAACTAATGTTCAACAACAGTCATTAATTCTGCCATACAAACTTTTTCATTAGTATTTTGTATTCTTGATATATACATCTGTTCTATGCCTAGGGAGATGGGTTGATTTAAAACCAAATCATTTTTCTAATGGAGGAAACACTGAGACTGACTCTGTGAAACTCAGGTTCGTTCCAGTGCTTTAGAGTGTAAATAAGCACCGTGCCTCACGGCAGACTTCACAGTAAGGATCGAGGGCAATAAAAATACACGTCTGTTTACAAAGTGGGTACTTTTTCTTTCTTTTTGTATAAAACACATCTAAAGGGGGAACGCAAAACTGATTCATGCTATGAAATTAAATGTTTTCACTATATAGATTATTTGTTCTTTTTCTTCATATGAAAACACTTAGGGAGATGTTGTAATAAAATATATTCAGTGCCTAAGGCAAATCTAACTCTCATTGATTATCTGTCTAGTGCGTGTATTTTTGCTCAACTATTTCTTAATGCATTAATACCATGCTTAATACACTGGTACCATGGCTTTTTGGTACATAAAGCCTTTTACAATGAGTCCTTGAAACACTGTTTTCGTATCTGAAGGACATGAAGGGCATTCTCTCACCAACATAGGCTATTTAAGACATAGGCCTAGTTTTAGTAGTCTCAGATAATCATAAGGATAATGTGTAATAGACCTGTCTACCAAAGGCAGTAGCCAGCACCGCTTTCTGTGAATAGTTTCCTGATCACCTAAGCTATTACTGTGTCTTGTAAAATAAATAAATATATATATATTTAAATCTGTTAGGTGTGTCTGTTTCTCAAAGCTTTTTTCTTCTGTCATGTATGAAAACCCTTTCAGCCAAGGCTTATAAACTTCATTCAAAAATCAAGTAGGCTGTACCTATTCAGATTCTCCTCCCCTTTTTCTTAAAAGTAACAGATGTTTTTTTGCTCTGTGCTTATTCTTCCTACATCTGTGTCTATTTTTAACTGTCATTAGTGTCATGCCAGTTATTGTCATCATGCAAGATAAGAAACAATATATGAATATTTTGTCCAGCAATATAAACTACCTTTTCATTGCTAGCGAAGGGGAGATGATAATTAAACCTTTCAGATTATTTGCAGTTTCCAGTAGGTAAATGTGAACTCTAGCTGGTCTCCAAGTTGGTAGGACATCAAAGAAAAAGTTCTAGTCCAAAAATCGTGCGACCGCTTTAGAGTCTTCCTCAGGATCTGGCCTTTCAGCAGGTAGGATGGGCTGTCCTGATCCATGCAGAAGAACCTTTCTCTGCTTATGCAATGGCTGGGCAGTGTGAGGGATGTCATGCACCCCACAGCCAGTCTCTGCAGGTACGGGCAGTGCTGTCCTGGCACTGCCTGGGTAGGCAATCCACACGACGGGCTCAGCTGCCTCCACATCTGCAGCTGCTTTGGCTCCGGCCTCCTGGTCACAATCTCTCATTTGCACGTCCTCTCTGAGTCACTGGAGGTGGCCTTGTTGCTTGTATGCATGCTGATAACCATTGCAAAATGGCAGTCTTTCCTCCTGTGTGGAAAGTTTACCCCAGGAACGGCCATTTACTTTTAGGAGTATAAGCGTATATGTTCTTTTTGCAACCAACATCCTCTGAACTGAAAGCAGTGGGCACGTCATTGGCATAGGGGACCTGGTCACACTGCGTGCCTGAACAACAGTGCGCATCATTACTGAAAAGCGTGCACCACCGCTTCTTCAGGTTGCACATTCGTCAGGCAGGACGCCGCTCTCCCTGAGCGGGCAGATCTCCCACTCGTAGGAACTGGTGATTCAGGTGCTGGAGTAAGGAAGGCTAATCATGGAGGTTGTTGACATCTGGAGTCAGGGAGAGAGTTTTCCAACGCATTAGAAAATACAAAATGGTATAGAATTCTACTCTATATATCTATACAAGATATATCTATTTTATATCTATATATAGTCTATACTAGATATACTAGTCTATACTAGATATAGACTATATATGTTATAGAGATATGGTATCTATATCGATATAAGATATATCTATTATATATAAGATATATCCATTATATATTATATCTTATAATAGTTATTATATATAATAGATATTCTATACAAAATATAGAATAGATACTATACTTTTTTTTTTTTCAACTCCTGTGCTTGTGTGGGTGTGCATAAAGAACTGTTTTCTAAACTTTACTCTTTTTCTTTCTTATTATTAATGTAACCAGGAAGAATGTTGAATTTTTTAATTAAAAAATTGTGGGCTTCTTGAAAAAGCTAAATTCTTATTAAGAAAGGGAAAAGTGAAACAGTTATCACATGAAATAGGTCTGCTGTCTCAGGCAGAGTTGTATTTTTTTTCTGCAACTACTAATTGCTGTAGCACCCTGAAGAATAATGCTCACCCAGACCTATCTTCTACTACTTTAGAAAAAGGCTTTCAGAAAAGTTGGTTACAGTTTGATCTGAGAAGATATTTTAAAACTGATTTAATTGAAAGGTATGAATATTTTTTATTTCATAGAATTGTTTGGGTGGGAAGGGACCTCAAGGACCATCTAGTTCCAACCCCCCTGCTGCGGGCAGGGACACCCTCCACTAGACCAGGTTGCCCAAAGCCCCATCCAACCTGGCCTTGGACACTTCAGGGAGGGGGCATCCACAACCTCTCTGGGCAACCTGTTCCAGTGCCTCACCATCCTCATTGTGAAGAATTTCTTCCTAACATCTAATCTATATCTACCTTCTTTTAGTTTAAACCCATTACCCCTTGTCCTATCACTACATTCCCTGGTAAACAGTCCCTCCCCATCTTTCCTGTAGACCCCTGTTTTAGCTCAACCTATTGAAGTTGTTTTGTGACTGATCTAGGTAACACCAAAATTAAAGTCCATACATTTTTTCCTTTTCATGCAGACAAAGCTTATCTATGTGTAGCTTCAAGAAAAGCAATGCAAGTGACTCGGGACATTAAGTTGACAAATGAGGAATGCCAGGTTGGCCATGACCAAAGTCTGACAAATGCAGAACTGTGGGTTAGAGTCATATGCCTTTCTTGTAGTTTTGGCTTTCACACACTTGAGTAATTTTAGGCTAAGCAGTTAACCACTGAGGAGTTCTGCTTGATTGTCTGTGAAATATATGCAGCAACATCTGTACTACTTCATCTGGTAACTCAACAGTTTGATTACATTGTTTAATGCCTTTGCGCTTCTAGACCAAACAGAGTGATATGTTGGTGGTGTATAACTGGAGTCCACAAGAATACTTTTCTCTTGAAGACATACGTAAAAGCAGAGAGGATCCTGAAGATGTTCTTGCATCTTGGGTTACACGTTTGTATATGCCTGTGCATGCATGTGTTTAATATGCATGACAAATTTGTTCTGGTAATGTCCAAAACTACCAGCACGGCCGCTTACAGCAATGAGGCTGGAACTGCATTCTGCTAGGCCAGGAAAATACAGGTTTCTCTCCTCAGTGTGGAAGATAATGAGACTTGACTCAGATAAGAATTCTGGGTTTGCAAATGAAGAGGGATCTGATCCTTGCTGGGACTTGCAAGAAGTGATGTCTTAGTTGTGACAGTCCAAAAAAGATGTTAAATTTACTGTCTAAAATAAACAAGAGGTCACAGTGATATGCCTGGGAGCAAGAAGTCAGTTTTAGGCATGCTGACCTCAAGCTGACTTTGTCTCTACAAAGAGGAAATAGAAAAAGTTGCCAACTCTGTAAAAACTATTCCCTTGCCCTGCTGAAGGATTCATGAGTTGGGTAAACAAATATAGATTAAGGCAGAAAACTTGGAGTACCTGCCTTAAACTCAGAAGAGCATTGGAATTTCTGAAAACTAATCCCTAGCTCACTTATTAATTAATTTTCATGTGGGAACAAGGATCCCCTCTTCATATCTTCACAACAAGCCTGATATATTTTCTTGCCTCCACAATATTCTGTTATACTTTAGGGGTTGGTAAGTCTTTGCCTTAGACTTGTAACAGTAATAACAGTGATGTATTTATTTTTTGCTCAAGAATTTCCAGGCACTGGAAGATTAACTCAAACATCTGTGCTTTAGCTTGATCTCCAAAGCCCCCTTTCTGCTCTGAGATGGATTGCAATGCTCCCCAGGACTTCAGTGGAGCAGCGTTGCTGTCTAGTATAAAGATAATATTTTCACAATTATGATGCATCTAGCATTGCTGGACTAGTGGTACACTCCCTTTTGCTTTTTAATGCGTGAGACAACCATCTGATGTATGTAATGTAATGAAAAACATAAAGGTCTGAAAAGAAACCAGTGCAAGACAACAAACAAGCAGAGTCCCACAAACTCAGCTGCCCGTTGCAAATGAGGAGCTTTCAAAACAGTGGGGAGAATCAACAGACTTTATAACTTGTATTGTAGCCCGTTACTAGGTTTCTATGACATTTTTTGTGCTTCAGTGATTTGCCGTGCACGTTACAGATGAGATGTGACGCACTACAAAATCCGGCAGCGAATGTGTGACCTAGCTCTCAAAGGTAGGCTTGCTGTCAAGCAGCTCCACTTTACTGCGCGTGCTCTCCATCCACAGCGATCATTTCAAGCTGGCTGTTTGCAATAGGAGTTGACAATGTTTAATGTCAGAAACCAGTTTTGGTGTTGAAAACGGCTATTGTGCTACGCTAGACAACAGAATAAGTCAAGTCACTCTGCGGCATGAGATTCTGCACTGTATGACAAGCTGGAATCTAAATAAATATATTCTGTCACCCCAAGGAAAAAGTCACTATGCTATTTATATGAGCTATGGACTTGAGCAGGATATCACTACTGGTGTCAAACATGTATGATATAAAAATTACCGGTTTGCTTTCGGTGGGCAATTAGGTTGTTCAAGCCTTGTGTTTGCATAAGCTTTTTAAAAGGTGATCAGCCTTACTCAACAATTTACCAGTATTGCCTGTTTTCCATCCAGATAAATATGAGGCAATTTTCATCAATTCTTTTTCAAATATTACATGCAGGTTCATTTCTGTAGCTAAGGTGCAGGTGACATAGCTCGGTAATAGGAGTAAGATCCTACTTTGCACAGGGTGCAAGATACCCGGTCTAATGAGAAGTACTTGGAAATGTGTGTTTTCTTTGTAGATTGGGTAAATCTGATATTTTTGTCATTGCTGTCTAGGCTAGCTGAGCACCACGACTGAAAGCGCTGTGTCAAGGCTCCAGTGGTCTGTCTACACTAGTGCTACTGTTGATGCTGCTGTTGCTGGGCATGGGGGGGTCAGCAACTGTGGATGCTTTTAGGGAGAAAACTAGATCATAAAAGGATATACAGATCGGATTTCTTGGAATTTTATCTTGTAAAATTTTACATTTTGTGGATTCTTATACCAGTCTGCTAATATATTTCCCCATTTATATTATGAATTACTTGGTGGTTGTTGTTTCAGGCAACATGTGTAAACAAGTGTTCAGAGCAGTGAAGCAGCTAATATAACAAAAATAGGTTGTAAAACAAGTAAAGCTGGATAAAGGAAAAAAAAAATCAATGGGGGTGTGTGGGGGGGTCTCTTTTGCTGCAAATATATACCAGCTTGTATAATAGAGTTCTCTTCAGATGAAGCACTGTTCATATTATGAATAGCCTTTTCAAGTAAATATGGCTCACTGGCATGAACGCTGAGAATTGCTATGGCTGTCAGCATCTGTTCTTTTATGCTCAGAACAATTTTTCCATCAAACATTAGAGGCCAAAAGGATTTTTAACGATGGTGTAGCACTACATTGTAATTTTCCTACTACAGTCGGTCTGGCAATGAAACTTTTTTCAATAAGAAAGTAAAGCAAGTAAGGTTGGTTGTATGAATCCAACATGACAAAGCTCTTCCTCCACAACCCTGTTAGCACAGAAAGCATTCATTTTGTGGAATGACACACAGATTTATGTAAATAAGGGGCAGTTCCTTCAGAACAGATGTTTGATACTTAATGAAACAATTTTAATTTATCACCCTCAAAAATGATATTTTATTCTAAATAATTGCCTTACTGTGATTGCCTTTTAAAATGCAGAATTCTACAAGCAACGTTTAAAAGAAAAGCCCTCTTTGTATGTAGTTTTTAAACAAGTGCATACATCATTTGTGCTTTGTTTCTAGCACAGTCTCTTCCAGCATCTGCGTGAGCTTCACCAAGGAAGCATCGCTGTGCTGTTTGGAAGCCGATCCTGGGCACCTCTGCTCGTCTGTCAGGACTGGTGGTGCCTGCTCACAACAGCCCAGGCAGGAGGCAGATTTTGCAGTCGAAGTCAGCAGAGCCCTGAGCAGTAAAGGTGCAGTATCCATTTTTACTGCCTCGCTATGTTGGCCCCCGGCGAGGAGGGGGATTCTCTACAGGGCAGATCCAGTGCTCCTCAGACTTGGCTGGGGCGAGTGGCCAAATTAAGAGAGGCACTTTGCCTCCCTCCCCAGAGGTGGGAGGCTGAGATCTGTTCTTCGCATCCAGCCGGGGAGGCAGGTAAGATGTGAAGAAGCTGAGATGGCAGCAAGAGGATTTGCTCTATCCCGGGTAGCACTTGCACCGCTGCAAGGGATCTGCGCTGGTGCAGGGATCGGTGGCACCAGGCTCAAGGTGGCTTTCTGGGCTGGTGTGGATTACACCTGCCTCCAGCTTTGTCTCCAAATCATAGATATTTCAAGTGTCTGTCGCCACGGCATCCTAGCAACTGTGACAAAAATAAAGGTGGGTGAGTGCAAAGCTTTTGTTAGAAAGTGGAAGAATTCGGAGAGGTTAGAAAGCCTTATTCACTGCAAGGCTCTCTGTCAGCTGAAATTCCTGACGTTCCTGTGAGGCACGGGCACAGAGCTCCTGCCTGCCCTAGCAGAGAGGAAGGATGGTGAAATAACCATACGCAACATGAGGGAGGAGGTCTATTTATAATGTTTTATTATAACCAAACCCTGTTTCCTCAGCGGAACATTCAGTGGCATTAGTGGCAGTCCAAAAAAAAAAACCCCAACCAAAAACCAAGACCCAGTTTAAATGTTTCATTGATTCATTGTTATTGTTATTATTTAATTATTTATTTTAGCAGAGCAAGTAGATTTTCAATACACTTTCCTTTAGTCCCAGCTTACTTGGAGCTGACTGTGTTAAAGTGATTTATGATGGCGCTTTAGCTAGAAGAAGAAGATTTTGATGAGTCCACCAGTCTGCCTCTAACTGCTCTTGTACTGCATATACTTTCTGTTTTGAAGAATGTTAATCCTTTATATTACACAATCCTCTTTAAAAAAAATAATCCTGGTGTTATATAAGCGATAAGTAACGAATCCTTAGTATATTATTGTGGGTGGGAATATTTCATCATGTATACTTTTATCCACATATTCATCAATAAAAATGAGAGGGAATAGCATAAAAGTGAGACTTGCTCAATGTCATTAGGCAGTCAGTGGTGCAATCAGGACATGACAGTCCTTTTCGCAGACCTCAGACTTCATATACTTTCAGATCATCTTGCTGAATATTGCTGCATCCCTTCCCATAAGCAGTGGGTTGTTTTCATCAGAGTTCATGTGTCTGCCGTGGGAGAGTTTTCAATAAAGTGCTCAGTAAGTTTAATAATTAAGAAACAATGCCTGCACTTTGATTATGCCTAGTTCCAAAACTGGAAGTGTTCTTGAAACAACTTCTTGCTTTTTCTTATGCTTGAGTGATGCTATGATGTACTAACTCCGGGTAACACCATCTGTCCAGACAGAAACTTTTTTGAATGCATGATAAAACAACCACAAGAAATCCTTAAAGGAGTATTTTGTATCTTTTGTTAATCAAAATGTCAGAATAATGCTCTTCCGACATAACAAACTACTGAAAATTTATGAAAGCTTTAAAACCTGCTTAAAGTGCACAAACATGCAGCAGAATTACGTAGTTTCTATCTTGTTCTATGCTGATCATTCTTCCTGCCTCTTCTTTGCCTTTGATTATTGTGATACATCCTCGCACAGACAAACAGTCCCAAGTAGGAAATCCTTTATTTAAACAAGTGCTGTGTTGTATTTTTGTCTTTTAGATTGAAAAAGCAGATTATTTTCTATTGTCTAGGGAAGTTTGTCTTTGAAAGATTTATGAAGCTATTATCATCTTGTCCAAAGTCATATCTGATTTTGTACCTAAATGTGAAATGTGTTTATTAGAGTGACGGGTCCTCACCAAGATAACGAATATATAGAGGATGTCATGCTACCTGGTGGTATCATGCTGTTAGTTTCAATTACCTGCAACAGCAGTCATCATTTATGTCCACACTCTGTAGAGCACAGAACAAATCTGGAAGCTCACAGGTTAATTCAGAGGTGCTATTAGACTGAATGCATGGGAATCTATCTGTTTATACTTCGAAATATTTTAGAGTTGTAGTGTTGTTCCTTTTTCTGAAAGCAGAAACTGATAACAGCAATGATTATAGGAAGAGCAGTTAACTGCCCAGAAATCTATTCAGCTTAAAGAAATTATCCTTTATTTGTAGAAAATGCAGAATATAAACAAAACAATCTATCAGACCATATTCCAGTGTCCTGAATTGAAGGCTGTTTACATGCTCATGAACAGTTAACGTCTCTTTTTCTTCCCCCAAATGTCTGTCTTCAGTTAAACTACGGTAACTCAAAAGGGAGATGCAGTTCGTGCAGCCAAGCAAACGTGTGTAGTCAGGTTATCTAAGTTAGCGGGTTTTATAATCTAATTATGATAAGTAGTGAGAGATTAATTGGAGGCCCTAGCAAAGCCCATCTGTGGATCCCACTTGGTGACAGGCTTTGAATGGTCTTGTATTCCTGCTTGCAGGGTCCAAGTTATAAACTTTTCTGGAAAGTGGTGTTCAGGGTGCCACTCTTCCCATGGTCCTTTCTTTTCCTTTCCTGTCCCAGAGCAGTATGAAACCCCAACTGCCCCTGGCTCTCACTGGAACTAGAGAGGGATAGCTCCAACCTGTATCCTCTCCTGCTTCTGGAAGATCTGGCTAACATAGCAGCTGTAACCCACTAGGTCCTTCACAAGTCTGCAAACACAGCTCTGGAGGACTGAGCTCCTTACAGCCAGCCAGTTGCCAGGGTGTGCTTTGGAGACCGGAGGACTTCTGTGGATTTTATTTGGAGTTAGAGGTTCCAACACCTACTGACAGCCCAGTCCCAGGAAAGTCTGTGCTCTGGTGATGACAAGATCTCACAGGTTTTAGGATTTCTGTACTGAGTGGTCTCCCAGTCTCTTCGTAGGTATGGTGAACAGGCTCTGGTTTCAGAAATTTGTCTGTCGGTTTGGAATGCTTTGTGAAAGGAAGAAGTCTTAAGATCTCAGTAACTTGAAAACTCAGACGCAAAATGCAATGCTTGCTTTAGTGATTTCTCTGAGAAGTAAAGGGGAAATCCTTTGCTGGAATCCTGCAGGACAGAACAAACTGGTGTAGTTGCCTTTACTTGCTGAGTGTCAGGGGCCAGTAAACCCACTCTGGCTTTTTCTTGAGATCTGACATTCCATGTAGACCCTTCAGTTGGGTTTGTCTGGCTCTTGCTGAGTTCACTTTGGTCAAATTTTATTATTCTATCAATGCCTTCCTCCCCATCTACTAGACTAGCCTTTTTTTTAAATATATATGTAATACTTTATTCATTATAGCTTGAATAGCTGTCACTTCTAGAAAGCATCTTCCTGCTGGAAACAGCACAAGGTCTTTACACGCTCTGCCATGACAAAGCTGTCCCTGGTAGGGGGTTCTGTCACTGAGAGAGCTGACAATGTCCCACACCTTGGGATCGTAACGTCAGGTTTAATGTGACTGTCTTTTGCTGGTGGCTATCTGTCATATTTAATATGTGAAGGCCTCCTCTTTCCTGGCAGCCATTCGGCTTCTGGAATACAAGCCAAAGTGATGGATCCATTCTGCATTTGCCCTTGGCTCTGGATGAAGGGACCTGTCAAATGTTCATTCTTCTTGGTTTTGACCTGCAGCTGGGCATTGCTAAGAGTCAGCCTACAAAATGTACCATTACTATCTGCAGGTCTGCCTTTCCAAATCACTGTATTTCCAGGGCAGATCACTCTATTCTGGTTCATGATTTCTCAGCTCGGGGCACTGCCTCATGTTCTGGGACAATGCATTGGGAGCAGCATGCTGAGAGTTCAGCTCTTTGCAAAAAAACCCCTGAGTCTTGGCTCACTCAAACTTGTCCTATAAATAGAAGCGGATTTTCCACCCAAGTGCCAGAGTCTGTTCTATGTCCAGGTGCCTTCTCAACCCTCCATGGCTCTTGCACAAAGCATGGATTAGGTTTGCAATACCAATGAAAAAGAGCCAGAAAAAAGCTTTTTTTTTCCCCCCACCAAACCGTTGCGTGAAGAGCCATACCTCACCTTCAGCGTGAAATGCCTGCTGTATGCTCTTCTAGTGCTGAACACCATGTTACCGGAGCTGCGGGACTGGGCACCCAGCTCCTTGGCTCAGTGGTTCAGATGTGCTGCAACTGCTGTAATGTTTGCTCCGAGGTTCTAAGATTCCT
Organism: Balearica regulorum gibbericeps; assembly: GCF_011004875.1. Classification (NCBI taxonomy): domain Eukaryota; kingdom Metazoa; phylum Chordata; class Aves; order Gruiformes; family Gruidae; genus Balearica; species Balearica regulorum. The sequence continues at coordinate 51,617,179 of NC_046187.1, read as the reverse complement.
TTTCCCCAATTCCTCTATAGTTCCTGGGGTCCTATTTAAACATTAGTTAGACAATTCTCAGTACTTTTGCTCTACCAGCACCTTTCTGGATGTCATTAGCAGTCAGAGCTGTAGCGATAGCCATTATTTTTGTCGGCCGTGCTTTCCCTGAACGTGGGGCTCCCTGCTTCTCCTTTGTTTCTCCTTAAAAGCGGTCAGAATATCAGCTTCTTTAAATCACTTTGTGTATTTACAGTACTCACAGGCACACAGAAAAACAGGTATTATGCTTTGTAAGACCAGAATATTAACGTTTCACAATATATTTTGTTGGACTAAAGCTCTTCTACTTTTAGCTCCAGAAATGTAGCTGACGCCAAAGGTGCTGTGTATGAAGTGAAATGTTTCTGTGTAAAATGTGCTGTGCTCAAATATAGTGGCCAGAACTTTTTTGTTTAATTAATCAATAGGAATGCAAGACTTGCTTCTCTTCTTCCCAATGCAAAGAAAACTGAAATCTAACCTGTATTTAAATAAAACTAGGGATGTGTCTTTCAGGGGACAAAATAAATATTTTTCATCCACGAATTAATGAGCCACTGATTTCTCCCACAGCAGTACAACTAAAATTGGTATTAGACAAACATGAAAGGTAAAACAAAACCTGGAGATATTAATTTTTAAAGAAGGGTAATGGATGCAACCACATGTCTTTCAGTCAGATTAATGATAGGGATTTGATTAAATGCCTTGAATTACTTCTGTGATCACAACTGAAGCATCCAGCTAATCACCTTGCCTTCACATTAATACGTGCCTGGTCTCTTGTGGAAATTTCTGGATGAACCCAGTCAACTATCTGGGTAACAAGTTGTAAATCTCATTATCAAGATCTTTACTAACTTTACAGGATACATGTCACTTAAATAGCTATGTATCAAGAAAAGGAATTTAGGTATCTAAAGCACAAATTTCTCAGATCTCATTTATATGTCTGTGTTAACTTCCAGCCAGCTTTTTGATGATTCTGTGAAATTTCTTCAGTGATGGATTTCATATATTTAACATTATTAATCAACAAAGTCTGTATGTAATTTTATTACAAAATCAATTTATTTCTTACTGAAGTGTCTTATATTAGAATAGGTCTGTGCAAAAGCATCTCTTCAAAGTCTGTGGCCCTTAAAGTGAATAGAAATTTGCAATATTGTGAAAGTGTTGTATCATTTGTTTTTTCTGTGAAATTGGATGAGAAACTACTATACAAGGATATACTTGCCAGATTTATAGAAAAAGGAGAAAAATACATAGTCAGTTAGTTTATCTTCCATAGCACAGTTATTTCTTTGCAATGAGTCTAGATTCAGTGATGTGAGTGGAAATGTGCCAATGTTAGATATAATTTTTATCATTGTGTTTCTGTGTGTATTCAGATACGAAACTGGGAAAAAAAAGTTTCTTTCCTGATACTGCACTGTACTCAAGGTCTGTACCGCACTGTGCACAGTACTCAACATACTGTCAAGAATATATATGTTTGATCTAAATTCTCCTTAATTGTTGATAGAATTATTTATTTAATACAAACATAAGACCTTTTGGCTGTTCTGGAAGGAGCCATTAGAAGTGAACAGGCACTACTGATGAATGAAGGGTTTAACCTTGTTGTCTAAATCTTCTTTGCAAGATGGCAGCTCTGTAGCCAAAAGCTTGTTGAAAATGTCAAGTTCTGCAAAATAAGATTTTCCTGAGTTCCTAGTTTACTCATTTTCCATGATTATAAGATGTTCTGAAGTCTTGCTGTCTTGATTGAGAATGGCATACAACTTGCTTCTCCCCCCCTGTATGTACAAAGGCATCAGAATTCATCAGTCATTGCCCGGGCAAGATGGGCATTGAGCTGACCAAGACACTAGGCAGCAATCAATCTTGTCTTAAGAACACGTACTTACTACTTTTGTTTGTATAGGACAGTAAATGCTTGACTTTTCATAGACATTTCTACTGAAAATTGTTGCTTTTAATTAAATTGCCTTAGTTAAGCTGTCAGGAAATGCTGTGATCTAAGTGATTAAATTGCATTTAACATTATAGCTGTTCAGGTAAACTTAAGTAAGCTTAATAATCTTTAATGTAGCTCTTTGATCAGGGGACTTGTAGAACTGAAAGGCTGGATTCTTGCTTTTTTTGGCAAGATTTTTCATGTTGGAGGATCGCATCAGAGACCTTTGAGCATCTGAGGGGAGAGTGTCCCTCTCTATCTGCGCATTATCATTCTGGGCGTATAAGACAGACCATTAAGGACTTGCTTTGCAAAATTCCCAAATTTATCAGGTTTTGGGGTGTTGCTAAGATTGAACCTTAAATAAAAGGCTGCATCGGTTTTGAAGAGTATGGCAGCTACATCAGAAATGTCCAGAAAGACTTGAACTGGACACGGAATTATTTCTGTTCAGACTGCGCATGAGGTATATTAACAGTTGAAGTCTGAGGTTCCAGCTCCGTTGTGCCAGGTAGAGTGGTTAGTGAGATGTTGAATTAGCAACAGCTAACAATTTTGTCTTTCAGACATAAACAACTGTGGAGGTTTTGGGGGTTTTGGAACTTAAAAGTTAGAACCAGATGAAATGTGGGGAAAAAAAATAATACCTAGTTCCCATTCCCTGAGAGCGCAGCCATGCAAGTAATAGATTTGGCATTGGATACAGCTGGGAGGTGAAAATGAGAGACTTGGAGTCAGATACATTTTAAATTTACCTCTTTTTACTTACACAGAACTGGCAAAGTTTTGGTCCTGGATTTTCAGCAGGACGGACAAAATTAATGAAAGCTTGGAATGTGCAAATGTTACCAACTCAAATAGCTAAATAAGATCTTTTTAACTGGAATTTGTAATAAACATGAGAATGCATCTGGCTTCTAGCCAATAAATGTGAAATAATTATTGCTTTAAAGATAGAAGGTTTATCTTTTTATGCTGCAGGTCCCCTTTCCAATTACATCTGCTTAACATAATTTAATAGATAACAAGTTAGTATTTGCACAGTTAAGATGTAGGAAGTATTTATTTACTATTTTTCCCCTCCAGTAAAGGCTTTTCTAAGGTTTTAGGATGTCAGTATGTTTTAATTTAAAGCACATGTCAAATCCTTACCATATCTGTTTCTCAGGTTGTTTTAAAAAAATTTTACAAACTCTACCAGAAATACGTGATGTGTCTTTACAGCAAGTTCTGCTGTTTTGGGTGGGAGAGGGGAGGACAGTGGGTGTCCGATAGGTGGGACAATATCCCATAGGATTTTTAAGAATTAGCACATGCCTTTTTTTTCTGGGAGAGAGGGTAATTTTCCAAAAGCCTGTGGGAACCTGCTGAGAGCCAACCCAGCTGGAGCAGGCTAGCCGCTAAGAGGCAACAGCTCCCCTTGGATTATTATCCCAGCAGGTGACACGAGAGCCTGCTCTTGGGAAATTTTGTTTCTGCCTTGCTGGGTGATGGGGTCAGCGCCTGCGGAGCTGGGAGCCAGTGGGAACCTCTGTGATATGGTCCAGCTGGCTGCCGGTGGGGAAGGTAGGAAAGGAGCTCTGGCATCAGCAGGGTGTGTAAAACTGCCCTCAGAGACAAGATTTAAATAGCATGGTGGTTCAGGCTATGTTTGCTTGGGATTTAGTGATGCAATGCTAAAAAATATTTAGCTTGAAAATAGTTACACATAAATGACCTTTGCTTGTGCTCGTACATAGGATTTTTCTTACAACTCTGGAACTGCTGTTGGAAGAGCAGCTCTGACTTCGGCCGGGTCTGTTAAGCGACCTGATTAGAAATGACATGTGCATCCCTCTGCCATTGAAGTTACCATTACGTACAGATGCTGTTGGTGCTGGGTAGCAAACTTCCTGGTAGACATTTATCAGAACGAAGCAGAAATGTTGTTCTGGTTTTCAGGTCCCCTCCAGTCCTAAAAGCCACAATCTAATGGGTGTGGACAGCCTACCAACGCTAGAAGGTGTTGCAGGAAGATTCAGACCTATGGAGGGTGTGTGATTTTTTCCTTTCCGTGCATTCTCCTTTTCTGAATTTTTCCTTTTCCTGAAGAAGTCTCCACTGACTGTCAACAGATGTGTATGAGGGGTTTTGTTGCCTTTTTTCTCCAAGAAATGTTCCGATTCAATGATGTAAAGGCTTATGCAGATAATGCTGTAATTGGTTTTGAAGGTTGTCTGGACCCGCCTTGCCACCAAGCAATGCTCGCCCAGTTTCTCATCCTTAAACAGAATTTTAATGTTGCTTCGATGTCAGATCCTGATTCTTCTAAGAGTTTCTGTTTCAAAATAAAACACTCATAATCCAGAATACTCTGTCAGTACTTAGAGGAATAAATCTGGCTTTTTTTTTTTTTTAAAGCCAGTAACAATATTTTTGTCTTCTGCCTTTTTAAGCTGTAATTAAATGTTTAATTTAACAGCCATTTATTCATGCTTATTCTAGTTTATTATCTAATGTTCCTGAATGTTATATGGACATTGCAGCTCTCTTTAGGTCAGTGTATGAAGGGAAAGAGACTGACATAAACACTGAATTATTAAAAACAATCCCCCAGTTAGAAAAATGAGCAACACAGATGATTCTGTTACACTGGTGCCTCTTTTAAAGAGTACAAATTCATTGATCTTGTTAACATAATGCTTCAAACAGCCCACCACCTACATGAATAAACAAATGCAACAGTGTGTGGCATCTCATCAGGGCTGATCACTTCTGTTTTGGGCTCGTAATGACTCTCAACTAGGTTCCCTTTGCTTCATCTTGGTAAAGAACTCATTGGAATCAAATTGGCTTCAATCTTGTTTTGCCGTTTTAATTTGCAAAGAGAATGAAGAGTAAGAGAGGAAAATGGGTTTGAAGGTGACAGTATTTCGAAATTGCTTAAATCCTTTCCTTAAAATTGTTCTTGTTTCTTTAGGGTCTGAAGTTCTTCGGGTGGGAGGATTATGGGTTACTAATTTTCAATAAACCATAAATGATTTCGCAAATTATTCTTACAAGTGTAATAGACACATCCCAAATGATTAAATCCTTTAAAGTCCTAATGATCTTCAGTTATGAAAAGTTGTAGCAGTAGGTGGAAGAAAATCTAGAAATTGAGATTTAAGTGAAAACCATGAAATGGTTAGAATACTGTGCAATACTGTAAAAAGGAAAATATATAGTATTTTAAATCAAGCATTAATTTAAATACATCTTAATTTTCCTGCTACTGTGTCATTTCAGTGTAGAATTTTCTGTGCCTTTGTCCTAATGTGGCTGGACTAAAGGTGTCTCCTATTTTAGAATTCTGAGAGTGTAATATTTGTTTTGGGAATAATCACAACATGCCCGAGCAGCTCCTCCTTTGGGTTCCTCCTCAAGTTCCTTGTACATGGTCTAAATAAAACTCAGGTTCCACAAAAGATTTTTTTTTTTTTTTAAATTTCAAAGAGAGGACGAGGTATTCTTTGTATTTTCCTCTGACAGGGAATATCTAGATATCAAAGAGAGTGGAGCATTTGAGCCTTTTTAAATTATTCATGACTGCCATATATTTTACATGAGAAGATATTCTTGTGTATCTTGATTAAGCATAGGAAACTGGTCTAACACAGTATGCATTAATTTGTAGAACTTCACATCCTAAAAAGGAGTGTGTGTGTGTGTGCGCGCATATACACACACACACACACATTTATATACATTATTAAGTTTATTTATATGAAGGAATTATTGGGGGGCAGGGGAGAAGGGGGCAGAAGACTGGAAACCCTTAGTTTCCATGATTACAGGCTGAATTTTCTAGTACCCTAAACAACACCTAAGCTATCTGAAGACAACTACCTGCAGAGAAATATGATGCTGTTAAATGTAAAACTAGCAGGAAAAATAACTGTTGGCTATTTTAATTAAACAAGTTTATGGAAATGTCTCTGTTTTTAACTCATTTTCAACTTCTTCTCTCAAGGAAAACAGCTTGAGCCAGGCTTTATCTGGCTTGTTGAGGAATATTCATTGGTTTTTAATCTTTAGCAATGAAGTAAAAATTACAATAAATGTTTAATCCTAGTGCATAAAAGCCCTAAATAAAAATATTTAAAATATGATAACAGAAAATTAGTATCATTAACAACTTTATGTGTTTGTTGACATACAGATGTTCCACATTTTTATACTTGCTAGGCAACAGTAGGCATATTCATTACGAGACACTCCACCAATGCCTACGGACCCATGACACTATGTTCAATGCATGTTTGGAATTTTTGGCCTACAACAGGAACTAGAAATCTTTATTTAAAAAAAAATCCCACAAAACTACTGTGAGGAAAGGTCAGGTTACTCCTCAAAACTCAGAACATATATAATTTTTTTTTTCTTAAGGGAAATTATTATTCAGTAGTTCTTTGATGCATAAAGACCTGATATTTATTTTCTCATCTCTTCCCTTCTCTGAAAAACTCACTGATCTGTTCTTTTAGAAACTGACAACGTCAAAAAGGCATGTTTGTAAAAATAAGCTTTTTCACATTATACTTCTGCAACAGACATGGCATCCAAGTTTTAGCCTCTCCACCTACCCCAGAGCATAACTGAAGTCTCGTTATCTGGTAGGCTTACTGAAATCTGACTGTTATTACCACTCATCATGGGTACACTCTAATGTCTGTCTTCAGAATAAAACAAGAAAAAAGGTGGCATCCCACTGCTATGAAAAAGAAGGTTTCATTTTGAATTGCCAAGTTAAACTTAGCGTCTTTGGATTTCACCAATGTCAGAAATTTAATCCTACTGGTAGAGTGGAAAGTAGAATTGATTTGCATCTAAAAATATTCAGAGTAACCTTATTTACAAAGCAATCATGCTTGTGTAAATATACTTTTAAATGCATGTGTGCATGCTTATATACATTTAAGCAGCTGCTATCTTATTTCTAGTATAAACAGTAAAATAAATAATCTTTAAATAGCCTACATATTTGGCCAATAAACCACAGCTGACCGTGGAAATCACAGGTTTCTGTCTTCGTCTGTTTATTACAATAGTGCAAAAATGAACATTGTGCCAGCTTGGCTGCCTGACTTAGTCACCTCACTGTGAAGCACAGGATAAAGTCTCTGGAAATGGTGGCACTGCATGTGAAACCATCGCTCATGTAACCTTTTTGATATCCAAGTTAGAGCATTTTCTCTGTAAATAAAGTAAAGCCAAATTAAATGACCGGCAATAACTGCAAGCATTAGTCTTTAGCAGAGTGTTTCTTGTGAAAATGTCACTGTTTTGCTCTAGAATATATAATTTGCTTTCATAGACCGTGATCATTTGGTGACGTGTGGGTGCTTGTGTGTACATTTTAAAAGGAACGTATTACCAGAAGGGTGGTATACTAGTTGTCCAGTTCAGGAAACCAGAAGTTCATGCATTGTTGACAGTCAATGAGATATTATATTACACCTGGAAAAGATTTTTCTCAGTGTTTTGTCAATACTTTGGACTTGACAAAAATAAAAATTGTGTATTCTTTTCACAGCACCCTCAGGGGAATAATTTTCCATCTCCTGCCATGCAAATACTAGTAAGAAAGCGTGCTACTTGCCAGTGTTTGTTTCTGTCCACCTTGAAAATCTCTTGACAAATTGTGATGCTGATTTTATTATTTCTGTAGAAAGAAAAAAAATCTCTTACCCAACCGACACAGTTATAGCCAGTATCAAATCTGTGCATAGTCCAGAAATGCAAAATGTTCTCCCTAGGATATGTTGGATGAAATCCTGGCTTCATATAAATTAGTGGGAGTTGTGCCACTTACTTCACTTGGACCAGGATTTTTCTCAGCATGTGCCATTTAAAGAATACTGAAAAATTCAGAGCAATTTTGGTGGACCAGATGGTTGTGTGTCAACCTCTGATGGTACAAAAGTAATTCATTTAAATTTTTGGCACAAGGCCTGCATCTTTTCAAACTGGGAAATAATGTTTGGAGTTAAAGCTTGAACTATTATAATAAAAATGGGAAAAGTGGACTAATATAGCAACATAATGATGTTAAATTGGAAGCTAGCACCCCCTCCAGAAAGCAATGACAATTCACAGTCACAGTCAGGTTTTCCTCCCCAGCACCATGTTAACTTGCAGTTGACAGAAAAATCAAGTCAGAAGATTGTTTTATGGGGTAACTGAATTAGCATTTCCAATGTCTGATTTTTAAAAAATAAAAGAGATGCGGATTGCAAAATGATGCCAGTTGTTTGACTGCAATGGATTTAGAAAGTAACGTGTGGTACTGAAACAACACGTAAGGGCTTAAGGTCAGTATTGAGTAATGTTCAGCGCACACCTAAACATTCTTTAACGCATGTGACAGATTTAATTAATTTATCTTTTCATTGTTTATTTTAAATTTTATTACCCCAGATGAACTAGTATCTAATCTAATAAGATGCACAAGGGTTGTTGATTTTAAGTCTAATCATCTTGTAAAAACAAGACACGTATCTAATACTTGTTTTAGATTCCTTGCCAAGTGCCAGAAATTTAACCTTAAGAAGTGACTATAGGGCTGTCATTGAATCTCTTTTCCCCCACAGGAAAAAAATATTAATTAATTAAATTTAATTAAGCATAATTAAACTTAATACAAAAACTCTTACGTAGCGCTGGAGCACAGAGTGGGTTATAACGTTGATTTCCAGATGCCCAGGGAAAGCAGAGTCCCTTCCCACCTCGATAGAGTCATGCACTCCTGACGCTGGGATGCCAGAAGTCAGTTTCTCTTCAGAGACCTGCGTCAACAAAGTGCTTAAAAGGAAGATTGGATAGTTTCTTCCCAGAACTCCACAGAGGACTGCAACAGAAGCCTTCCTATTTAGGTTAGATTTCATACCTTTGATGTTATTTTGTTAAAATTAATGTAAAAATGTACTTTGCACAAGGACCTACCAGCTTACAAACAATGTAAAATGTTCCCTGTAATCTGCTCAGTATGTAAAAATCACATAGAAACTAAGCCGATAGTGATGTACATCACTTAATTGGGGCATGCTTAAGAAGAAAATCTGTTTAATTGGGCTATCTTCCAGAGAAACTGTTTAGGCTGAGACTGAATGGAAACGACTGCTGCTTAAATGGAACATTATGAAAAAAAAAAAATCATCTAAATGGGGGTGCATTTGGCTGGGGACATTGTGAAGCAATAATTAACTGGGTATTTAAATAGATACAAAATGTACAGCTCTTTTTCTTAAATACAGAAATAGACAACTAAAGATTATGCCTTCCTGTAGCTCTGCCCTTAAAATTCCTGGGCTTATATAAAAGGCATCATAAATGAATCACAGCCAGCAACTAAATGAATCCTAAACATTCTTCATTTCACCTCTGCTTTCCTGGCCAGCATTCATTTGCTCATGATGCTACACCCGCGGATGGTTCTAGGCAAGGGACAATCATTGCGTCTCTCTAAATATGATGCTTTGATCCTGTTACTATGTCTTAAACTGTCTTAGAGGTTTCACCCAGTTCTGCTCTGGTGGAAGCTCTGCAATTCATTTCAGTAGCAACAAATATAAAATAGTAAATGAGTGAACAAGTGTCTCTTTAACGCTTGTGTTGGGCTTTTGTTCAGAACTGACACCTTTGATTCAACTCTGACACTTTCAATCTACATAAATCTGTCTCCTGAAATGCATTTTATAAATGTGCCTATCTTGGTGACAGGTTCTTTTCCAGCTTCTCGAGGTAGTTGTTCCAAACTATGCTGTATTCCCTGTGTTGAACACTGAGCCTCTTTAGCGTATTATGATTTTCCCCAAAGCACTGATCTCTCTGAGCAGCAAAATAGATCTGCATATCTTATTTGGAAATGTAATTCTGTGGGCCTCATCCTCATATTAGGACACAGGATTTTGCTGCCTTTCTTACCCTTAATGTTCCATTTCATTCTCATCAAATGTGCTACGGATTTCCAGGAATTAGAGAAGGGGCTCTCTATATGTCAGCTGGCATGAGAGGTTTCTTTAGGCAGGCAAACAAAGCGTGATCTGTGCCGCAGCAGACTTGGGAAATGCAGCACAGAGGTTCAGTGAAAGAGAAGCTGGGCAGCAAACAGTGATGTATGTGTTGGTATTGCCCAGAACGTTGTCCGGCTCTGCCACGCTGAAGAATGCCGTCTGGATCTGCCATGCCCTCTCAGATCCTGCTCTAGCAGTGATGAGATTAAAGACTAGATGGCTTTCCGTGAAGGAAAGATTGATGTGTTGTATGAAATTTTAGCATGATTTTTGGCATTAATATTTTCTATCAAATAAAACCCCCAGACTTTCTTGATTTGTAGAAAGAATTCTAAAGAAGTAGTGTTAGAAAGGTTTGGGTGCCACTACTTCTTCCTGTAAATCTTACAGCATGTTTTGGGTGCCTCCAAAGGTGGCCAGGGAGAACCTGCAGCTGTTTGCCACCGACCCCACAGAAAGAAAAGAAAAGAACGTGTGGACCGGGTCTGTGCACAAAGTGGAGAGAAGCAGGCTCGAGGATTTAATGCCCTTTTGCTCTTCTGCTCTTCAATTGCCATATTAGCTTCTCCTTGTGATTCCAGGAACCTGAGGCTCTTGTGGGGAGTGGGAAGCAACAAGGAGGAGGACAGGGACTGCTGTGTGTGCCTGCTTCCAGGGCTGTGGCCTTTCCAACTCCTCCCCTTTGGAGATGGCTCTGCTGCATAGCATCATGCGGCAAAGGCAGGATAGAAAAAGCTGCACAGGATCATGTATTTTCCTTGGGCTGCCTAGAGAAACCAGATGTTTACTTACACCTTGATGTGATAAATTTATTTTTAACCCTTTAAATGTTATTGTTTAGACAGGGTGTCTTTCTAAATGTCTTGTGGTTGAAAAGGAAACGGTAAATGATTTGGCCTGGGAAAAGATGCTCTGGCCCTTCACCCAGAGAAAAGGAAAATGGTAACATCTGCTCCTGAGCAGAAGTAAGGGATGGCCTTTATGCACCGCTGCCTTTACAGACAGTGGAGAACTGACCAAGACTGAGAATTTAAAAAAATAAGCAACTGTCTGTCTTAAAAGGTGGAATGTGATGTCATTATGTTTTGCCTTATTTTTAACGATAAACTAATAGTATTGAAACTCCTTGCCCCTTAGCAGGTAAGGCACTGTTCAGAGTGTTGACTCTACAGACCCAGGTTTATCCCATGCATGAAGGCTTGGCAGGTCAGCGTGCTGCGGGGATTGAGGAAAGTTAGGCCGAGTCTGGAGAGATCGCAGCTCATCAGAGGGAGCAGGCAGGGCCTCTGCTCTTCATTTACAGCTGCAGTTCACTTACTTTTGTGGTAGCCCTTGTAGGGAGGGGGGAGAAACATTAGTTTAATATTAGTGTTAGTGAGAATGGAGGTTAATGCCAGGATTCTCAGCATTGAATACAATAATATGGAAAGTCTTGTGAGAAATGTAATCTGCAGGTATATTAACAACTCTACTCTCCTAAAATTTACATACAAAATGAATGTTACCCCCTTCCAAAAAAATAAGAAAGATGAAAAGGACACGGCATGGTGGTTTAGCTTTGTGATAACAATTGACATCATTGATTTCTTGCTTATGTCTTTCCTGATATTTCTATTTCCAAACCTTCTTTTCTAACTGTAAGAAATATTCTGCTCCTGAGCAGTTCCTTCAAATGAACTCAAGACAGCAATCCCCCAAAACAGAGAATAGTCCGTATTCTTCTTGACTGAAGTGCAGGAACCGCAATGACATTGAAGGGTTGAACTCTATGAAGTGAGGAAGCAAAAACTGGTTTATGCCCATCAACAAATTTCTATAATGAAAACTGTTAGGTAAAGGTTATTGCCTCCGGTACTAGTCAGTAACATAAAATTAGCATCTGGTTTCTTTTGGGTGATCTTGAATCTCTAAATATATCTGTTGGGTATTTCTTTTTTTAGGAGATCATAGCTGTCAGAGAGTTGTATTTTCCTTCTCCAAACAAATGTGGGTGTATGTGAATATGTAATGGAATTAATTACCCACAGTAGATGACATTTATTTTCTTTATGGTGCTGAAACAGAAGTCAATTATCACTCTAAAATAGCTTGACTTTCTAGCCTTCAAACAAATAGAGAAGAATATAGAATTTGCGCGTGATGACTATACTCCATGAAATTCTTTCCCCTGCATGCATTTGCTTTCTTTCGTGTTATTACTGCAGATAACAGAACGTTATAGGGAATTATATACATGCTTGATACAGAGCCCCAGGAGATGGGAAAAGCTTTGTTTTGCCTGAGCAGGTTCTGCAGGAGGAGCTGAGAATCCTGTTGCTTAGCCTAGTTGGTAACAGAACAGAAAAACTGTCTGAATAAGTTACTTTGAGGCTCAAAATAAGCATCAGAGCAAGATTAAGCCTTAAACATTCTACAACACAGTGAGTATGTACATGCAGAACATGAATTGTTTTAGTGTTAGGCAATTAATGGTAAAAGTATAAAGGCAGAATGGTCAACTGCAGAAGGGTTTCTCTTGCTCCTCAGGAAGGTGTTTGGCTGCCGCATACAGAGAAGTTTCAGCCTTTTTCCTTACTATAGTATTGGCATCATGAGACACCATTTTGCCATGTTTGCCAAGAAAATGGCATGTGTTTATTCAATATAGTTAGGATTACTGATTATTCCTTTAGGTGGATGCTCAAATTCCAATTTTTGCTAAAGAATATCTATACTCATATTTTCTAGTTGGTTTGTTAGGGGTTTTTTTTCAATTTTCTTATGTTTTCAGTACACAACTTGGATGGTACTGTGTAGGAATAATTTGGGTTTCGATATATCTGGCATTTTGCCTTCCTTAGCCTTTGAGTTGGAGACCATTCCTGTGATGGGTAATTATGCCATGCATTGCTTGCATGAACTTAACACACTTCATCTTTAAAACTGGTCACAAGTTTTTTTTCTACCAGATATTGTGGGGTTTTTTCCAGATTCTTATAGTTTTGTATGTTGGGGGGTGGGGGGAAAAGTTTTGTGTGTTGGTTTTTTTGTTTTGTTTTGTTTTGTTTTTTCCCCCATGACCCGTGGATACATTTGGTTCTCATTCAAGCTGTCCATTATCTTAAATTAACTTTTATCTTATGGCATTTACCTCTCCGGTGTATTTCTAGAGAATCTCCCTGCCCTTCCCTTTTTTGCTTTAGTTTTACCACGCTATAGAATCTGGGGTTTCTGTGCTGTTGTCCCACTGTGTGGTGCACAACAGACACATACAGAAAGGTTTTGGCTGGCACTGAGTTCTCCCGCTCCAGAACCCAAAGCAGCAGTTCTGTGCCTCAGCTGACAAGCCTTCCTCAAAGCATATGGTCATGCTAATGTCGCTCCACTTCTTTTTAGGATGTGAGATGGTGCGTCTGTGCAGGAGACACAGAAGCAGCATGAGGATGTGTTCTCCTAAAAATAATTAGACTGCTAATGTGAGGATTAGGTTTGCTTGCTTTCTTGCCACATCACCTTTTAAAAGCTTAGATACATCGTGGTTAGTAATCCTTCCCTGCAATTTAAAGATTAGTGGTGTGGCCGGATTGGAGTTTTGTAACTGACTCTGGATTGCTGCTAACCTGGATGATACACTAAGTAGCGCTTAGAGCTGGGAGCACACAGCAGTTAAGGCTCACATACAGGTAAGCGGCACCAAAATTCGCAGATCAAATCCTGTGTGTTCTTGCTACTCACGACAACATACATAAGCAGAACATCTTTAGCTACCACAAGATCGCTCTGTTCTCTTCCAAAGCAGAGGCTTGTGCAGCTTGTATGCTGCCACCCACTCAGCTAGGAATCTGTTCCTCTGGCGTTTGGTTTTTTTATTCTTCCTCTTTTAAAATATAGTGTCTACCACTTGTGAAGGTGCCCTGTCAATGGCTGTTTCAACACAGATTAACAAATGAAACTGTCTCAACTAGGGGGGTCCACTACAGAGAGAGGTGAAGTTTGATCCAAGGTTTTGGTTCATCCCCAATTTCTAGATCACAGAGTTCAACTCTTCTAATGAGCAAATCCCAGACTCTCAAGCCTCCCCCAGCTTGGGGTCTTCAGACTCTGCCTGTAATAGATGTAGCTGAATAGCTGAAAATCTCCTGGAGTTCATTCATTTGGGCAGTAGAAATACTTAAGATCTTCTCACCTCACCCTATTTAGAATCCCAAGATTAAATGAAAATGCATTATTCTTTTAAAGGGTGGTTCTTTGTACCAGGCACGGGTTCAGCTTTGTTTGCTCAGAGATTTACATACACCACAGGGAATATGCAAAATCTATTTGCTCAAGAGGGCAAAGGAGAATGAAATTGGATGCATGAAAAACAAATATACCTCCTGTATAACCATCTCTCTGCTTGAAAAGTTACTTAGGTTTTTTTCTGAATTTTAATGTCGGGTTTCCCTATTGCTATTTGCCCAACTCTGGTATAGCAAGCCCTCAGACCTCAAAAGGCTTGGGTAGCCCAGAAAAGGCTGACTTGTTTTTTCTCAGCAGCATACTAAATTGCTTTATGTAGAAAAACACAGATCTGTCACATCAGAGTTACATGCTGTTATACTAAGAAATACTATTGAAATATTTTCTTAAGAATTTTTAGAAAATGACAGAGCTGCTATAGAGTATTTTAAGGTACTGTCAATGAATGCTAAATACTATGTCCTTGTGTCCAGCAGGCTGTGATGAGGCACGTAATCAGGACAGTTTGGGACATTTCGCTTTTCAAATTGTGCAGGGGAAAATTGGTAATATTGTCAAACAACAACTGTTTCATTGAAAAGTCTGAAGTGCTGACACAGACATAAAAAAGTTCTGCAATTCATTGGCTTGTGAGCAAAGCAGCTCAGTATTGCTAAACATGCTTTACATTCCTTTACTTGCTGTCGACAACGTTCTTTGGCCACAGACACGGTCAGAAGGCTATTGCTCAGGGACCAGTGTTTGGGAACACTGTTCTATCTTATAAAAGGAGATATTAATAAGTGACTCAAGATGAAGATATGTATGTGAGTGCAGACATTTGCTAGGTGTTGGTATAGAAGCAGTATAATATATAAACAAATTTATGACACCTAAAATGTATTATTGGTCTTACTGTTGGCAGAAGGTGGTGTGCTAGTTTTCAAATTTAATGAGTCAACCAAGTTAGTGGTTTGCCAAAAAGCAAAATTCCTGATCATCATTCTAAGATGTGGAGATCTGAGTGTAAAGTTTCTTTTGATGTCTTTTGGGCAAGTGGTTAAGAACCTGTTTCAGCATTCTGAAAATACCTTCCCATTTTGAAATCTTATTTTCCTGATCTTCAAATTGCCTGTTTTCTGGTTCCTAGCTACCAGGATAGTTGAAAGTCCTCTTTGAGAGTAACAGATGTTTTGCATTGATTTTCTTAGCATCAAACTATATGTAGGTGGTTGGAAAATACTGGGTGGAACTATGGGGAACTATGGGGGGGTTTTTTCCCCCCTTCCCCTCCAATTTTAATGGCAATACTACAGTGAGGCAAGGCTCTAGCTGTATGATTTTACAGCCTAGAGAATTAGATGTTATTCTTTTTTCTTACAACTGGCAAACTTTGTAGCATAGATGTAAGTCAAAATGCAGCACCTAGATGAAAAATATTATTTTTTTCTTTTATGCACTGTAATGGAGCCATTAATTTTACCTGTTCTGGTTTTATTTGTATGATGCTCTGGTAGAATTGCTACTTGCTGACTCATATAGGGGATTTGATTTAATATGGCAGAAGTGAATATGGCAGAAGGAAATATAGATGCCTCTAGAAGTGGCATCTAGGCTTTCTTGCACAAAATAGTTAATGTATTTATAGCACTGAAGGCATCTAAGGTGACATTCTAGTATCCTTTTAATATTTAATGTTAAAGGGTCAAAGGTTTGTGGTTCTAATTCTGTCTTCAGAACAGATCCTACAGACTCCAAGAGGGTGTCTAGAGTATTAAGAGAGGAGAAATAGCAGGCTGAAGTCTATACCTGTCAGAAGTCCAGCAACTTCACTACAAGGTAGCTCAGCATCTATTGGAGGCAAATATCTAGCTTGTAATTATATCTAAGTTTTAATTAGGTCTGAAGAGATATTTGTGATATTTTTAGATATTATTTAGATATTCTAGATGTTTAGATAATCTCACCTGAGATAAATTTCCCCAAGTTTTCTGACTTCAAGGAAGTTCTGGGACAGTACCTAAGTTCCCGTAATACTTTGAATACTGGGAACTGGAAGATTTTTATCCCAGTGCTTTGTTTTTGTGCTGCCGTGACTGCTGTCCCACCTTCCTGCTTCTGTCACGATACATACCCTGGTCCTCTCAGGTCCTCGATATCGTGCTGTTACCATTCAGCATCTCGTACCAGCAGTGTTAGACCGGAGCGATGAACCTCTCATCCAGCAGAGCCGCTCAGAGGTGGGTAAGGTTAGTCTATGTTCTCACAGACAACTTTCCAGGTGATCTCATCACCTTTTAATCAGCCTTTTACAGCAGTTGCCAACATCACTTTCTCAGGAAAAGCATGCAAGTGCCTTGTAGTGTCACGAAGTTTCGTTAGCCCTCTGCTAGGCTCCACGGATGCTGAAGGCAGCTGGATGCTCCCTACATCTGACACAGCACACGAGTCAGCTCAGCACAAAGATGTTTCTGTGTCACATTTCCTGCAGTGTTATCTCAGAGGTGATGGAATAAAAGCCTCGTTCTTGTCTGAGCTGTGCAAGATCACGTCAGGAACAAAGATAGGAGGACAATTTATTTCAGTTGCAGGAAGAACTGACTTTCTCATCAGAAGTAAGCTTTAGAGGAACCTACAAATATTATCCTGTTTACTTGGTATCTTTTCCACTTCTGTAATTTCAATTACAGGACACAGTAATTTGACAAGTGTTTGACACACAGTTTAGAAACGGCTTTAGATGTACCAGCCGTTAAAGGCTCTCTTTATCTGATCTAGCTCAATCCAAATCCTTTCCGGGAGCGGCGCAACCCACACTGTGCCGCAGTGAGAAAGTCAGACTGGAAGCTGTTGTGAAAGCAGATGGTTCAGTGGGCCGCATCTGATTTGTAGGCATGCAGCTCATGTGAGCATGAAGTATTTATCGCACTCAGGAGCTATTCTTGTTTAAATACCCTTATGTATTGTCTTTAAGTGCTGCAGTTCCTATTATGTTTCCAGTAATGAAGATGAATGTATTTGTGCTAAATCCTTACCATTGTGAGTACATTTGGGGATTTTTGCCTGTAGAGCTGTTTCCAGGCACCGCTATCATGATAGCTACAATTAAATCAAGATGAGGTGACAGAAGTAGCTTGCTACCGGTCTCAATAAGGAACATTGGTAATATCTCCTGCCTGCCAAGATGAGCTTGTAACCTCTGGAGCTGAAGGCAGTGGAAACTCTTGGGAGATGTTTGGTATGAAAAATTTAATTACTCTTACTCAGAACTGAAAAAAAGTCAAACTTAACTTAGAAAAATAGTTGAGTGGTAAGTATTTTAGCAACAGTAAATACTTCAGAAAAGATTGGGCTCAGAAAGCAGAGAAGAGTTCATCTAATATGGCCAGATACAGAAACTTTTACCTCTTCCTTCTCCTTACCTCCCCTCCCCACCAGTCTCCAGGGGTCTGGTAAAATGAAATATAGATCTAAGTTGGAGTTTTTTCAAAAAAAGCATACAAAATAAAAACCTATCCTAACTTTAGCTCTTCTTCATTTCAAAACCAAGAGGGATCAGTGTAGAACTTGGTTAATATAACCAAACTATGCCTGAACAATGGGTGCAAGTCTCAAACAGGGTTTCTTTTCCTTCTGGAAGTCTGGGATATTCTGGCTGTTTCTGCCCTGACAGGTATGCAGTTAATTTTGCATAAACTGTCATGACAAGAAGGTTTCGTACAACTTTCTTTGCCCTGGTTGACATTTTCCACCCAACCTGTTAAAGCCTGAGGATTATTTTGAAATGTTTCAGAAGAAACTGACTTCTTACTTTTGGGGAGTTAAATCTAGGTAGTAGGGAGGAGGTTTCTCCTTTTTTAAAATACTTCATACTTTAAGCTGAAAAACTAGAAAGCCTACATGCTCTGGAGTCAGGACTTCAAATGCAGTAAGATACATGATGTGGTAATCATGGCTGTTTCTACTGCCCTTGCAAAAAACCTAGCAAGAGGCACATTCCCTTTCCAAATCTGGAGATCACAGTTTGTGCACATTCAGTTAGGATTTACTAGATATTGCTTGTGATATTGACCAGAGAGAACATCCACAGTTGCTTCCTCAAACCTCTCATGATGTGTGAGTGGAGCTGTGCATGGGCTACACCAGAACAGAGAGACCTCAGCAGAGCTTTCTCTCAATATTGCTTTAGGTTCTGGCCTTCAAATTTGCTTCCTACACCTTCCAGACCTTTTTTCCCCTTCTCTTTTTCAGACTGTAGTCAATATACAAACTATTTTAATGGCATTTTATTACCAAGGCCATAGTTAAAAAGTTATTTTCATATTAACTGTCCAAGAGTAACTTGTGTGTGTGTGTGTGTGTGTGTGTGTGGACAGCTCTGCAGGCAAGCAAACACACAGAATGAATGAATCTGGGAAAATGAATAATTCTCTCCAGAGTGGATTCTGTGTAGTGTGATACACAAGTGCCACACTGAATAATGAGGAAAAACCAAACACTTTAAAAATAAGTACTCTTGATGTTAGAGCCCTACCTTAGTAAGGTCACTAGAGTATTTACGGTGTGATGTAGCTCTGAACAGTGCTGTTGCTCCCCAGAGGTTTCGACTGGCAGATATAAGGCTCCTTTCTGTCCTTTTCAAACATCAAACCCACCTCCTCACCTGCACATCCTTGTCATGTTCCCTAAACTGTGTCCATGGAGCAGCTTATTTCTTTGTCCCACATTCATCTGCTAAGAAATAACAACTCAAGTCTCCAATTAAATAAGAGTTGTTTAATTTGCCTTGTAAACACTATGGTAACTGGTTTAGAGGCAAGGCAGGAAAGTGTTTTAAAAAATTGAATGTTCTTGGTTTCCTCTCTGGGCTCTACCCTATCCCGTGGCTTGTTGCCATCCCTGTGCTGGAGGTTCTCTACCCGTTTGGTCATACTCCAGTGGAGGGGAGGTGTTGTGGTTTAACTCCAGAGGGTAACTAAGCACCATGCAGCCATTCCTCAGCCCTCTCCCCGCAAGGAGATGGGGAGGAGAATGGAAAAAAAAACCACTTGTGCGTTGAGATAAAGACAGTTTAATAGGATAACAAAGGAAATAACAAAGGAAGGGAATAATAACAATAATACAAATGATGCACAAATGCAATTGCTCACCACATGCAAAAGGGAAAAAAAACCCAACCCAGTGCCCAGTCTGTTTCCAAGCAGCGATCCTGGCTCACGTCCCCAGTTCTACCCAGAGCATGACATTCTATGGCAGGGAATATCCCTTTGGCCAGTCTGGGTCAGTGTCCTGGCTGTGCTCTCCCAGCTTCTGCTGCACCTGGCAGGGTGCAGGAAGCTGAAAAGTCCTTGACTTAGTGTAGACACTACAACTACCCAGCAACAGCTAAAAACATCAGTGTGTTATCAACATTATTCTCATACTAAACCCAAACCACAGCACTATACTGGCTACTAGAAAGAAAATTAGCTCTATCTCAGCTGAAGCCAGGACAGGAGACATCAAGTCTGCCAGGGTCAAAGTGAGCAGCTGGTGAGGGAGAAGAGAATGGACCCACTGTAGAAAAGAAGATTGAACAATTACCATTTGTCAAAATAGGTAATAATTAACCTATACTGTAACAACCTAGGTTTAGGAGTTGCAACTATTTGCTCTTGTATTACTAGCCTTGTTTAGAGTTATCTCATTGTACTCTAAAAGTCATCTGTATTTTGTATTTTAACAAGATAAAACAATAAAATATGTCCAACAAGACTAGCCTTAGCAAAGAGAAGTCGTTTCCTTGTAGCTTGCTGACATTTGAGACTTGTTCAGAGTTTCATGAATTTACAATTCTAAATCCTACTTGCCCATAGGATCCAAATAGCTGCTTCTGAATTAAAATTCTTTGTGAAGCTACAGTAATTTGGCAAGAAAGAATCTAGCACAGCCTGTTATTGTTGAATAGAGGTGATAACACCTCCTTTGCAGTTTCACACATTCCCTTTGTTTTTGTGGTGAACTTTCCAAAATTAGGTAGCTAATTCTGACAGGAGATGAAGCTTTTCTGGCACAAGGAACTCAAGCTAAAATAATCTGGCTGCAGCTAAATTCTTTGGAAAGATGCAGGTTACATTTGGAGAGTACTTGACTGCTTCCGTAATGCGTTTGATTGGTGTAATCCCTTGGGACAAGTCTCCAGGGGCAAGGAAGCTCTCTAATGCACTTCTTCAAAGTTCTGTCTCCATTAATAACTTCATGCCAAGAGAAGATATTCCACACAAGCAGGAGGGTGCAATTTATTAATTAAAGACACCTAAGGGAGTAACTTATTCAGTTAGAAGGTACAGCTGTGTACTTTGCATATGCGAACATTTTGAATGCTTTCTCTTGTCTATCAATTTCAGAAAGCACATAAGGGATTTTTTAAGGTTTTTTTAACCAACAAAAGGCAAAAACTGAGCACTCATGCTATTAAGGCATAAACATATGCTTTCACATATTAGCTTCAAATCAGACTACTGCAATGGACTTGCTCAACCCAGCCACTGCCTGAACGCTGTGAGTACATTAACACCGGTGCTTGCGTACTTGCATTTCTTCCTCTTCTCCTTTGATTCAGGTTGAGTTATTAGTGAAAAATCTTAAAGCTTTGTACCTTGTGTATACACCCTGTGCATATCAGAAGGGAAAATTTTGTCCCATTTTAATTAGCACCCAAGGCTGAAGGTCTAGCCGTTGAATCCCAGCTCTCAGTGCCACAGGGCAGAGGTTGGGATTTGTCACCTGATGACGCGTCTGTCCCTGGAACTCCTGCCATTTCACCATTTTTATTCAAATCAGAAGTCTTAACATGCTCCAAGTTAACATTTGTCGAGTTTCACCTTTGTATTCTATGAATAAATCCCTGTTTTTACAGGTATACTTAAACCATGGCAGGCTCACTGTCTGTGAGAAAATTAACACCTTAATCAAGCACTAAAGATGAATTTAGAGCAGTGTGGTCATTCAGTGATGATTGGCTTTGACTAAAATGAAATGCTTGACCTCTGTAGGAAGAAACTTCACTCATAAAATCAGCAGGGAATCTTTCTTGCAGATACAAGTGGAAACCTGGCAAGAAAGTTTTGCCTTTGTAATATAATTG
Organism: Balearica regulorum gibbericeps; assembly: GCF_011004875.1. NCBI lineage: Eukaryota > Metazoa > Chordata > Aves > Gruiformes > Gruidae > Balearica > Balearica regulorum. The sequence goes on along the minus strand of NC_046187.1, from coordinate 51,595,842 downwards.
GGAAATCTCTTGCTTTTCTGATCAAAATGTAATTCAGTGAAGCATCCTCCTCTTTTAGGAAAAAAAGTATTAATTTAATAGCATGAAACAGAGCTCTATAGAAATGTATTAAACTTCTGTACAAGTTACTCTAAGACCTGTTAAATTTAAGAAGAGTCTTGCACTCTCTCCAATTGCTTATTTTCTAGAAGATCATAGAATCATAGAATCGTTTAAGTTGGAAAAGACTTTCAGGATCATCAAGTCCAACCGTTAACCTAGCACTGCCAAGTCCACCACTAAACCATGTCGCTAAGCACCACAACTACGCATCTTGTAATATCTCCCGAGATGGTGACTCAATCACTTCCTTGGACAGTGTGTTTCAATATCCAATCTAAACCTCCGCTGGCACAACTTGAGGCTATTTTCTCTTGTCCTGTCGCTTGTTACGTGGGAGAAGAGACCAACACCCACCTGGCCACAACCTCCTTTCAGGTAGTTATAGAGAGCGAGAAGGTCTCCCTTCAGCCTCCTCTTCTCCAGGCTAAACAACCCCAGTTCCCTCAGCTGCTCCTCATAAGACTTGTGTTCTAGACTCTTCACCAGCTTCATTGCCCTTCTTTGGACGTGCTCCAGCACCTCAATATCTTTCTTGTAGCGAGGGGCCCAAAACTGAATACAGCACTCGAGGTGCGACCTCGCCAGTGCCGAGTACAGGGGGACGTTCACTTCCCTAGTCCTGCTGGCCACACTATTTCTGATACAAGCCAGGATGCTCTTGGCCTTCTTGTCACTTACCCAGAAGAGCTGCATCCCAATATTTTTGATACAATAATACATTTAGTCAGTGTGATGCAATTTGTTGATTGTGTTCATATCTTGAAAGACATGTGTTGGCATATTATTGCTTTACAGTATGGAGTGAGCACTCCTCACAAGAGTGTCCAGAAGGAAGGAAGGTTACAGAAGAACTGTGGAATGAGTTGCTGTAAGTGGAAAACTCCTACATGTCTTAAGTGCAGGGCAGATCCTGCTGCCACTACCTGTGTCATGTCCGTTTTGTGAAAAAAGGAATTCCAGCCTTCTAGATCTGTCATTTTTAAGTCCACTAATCACAAATATCGGCATCATTGACTGAACAGTAAGTTCCTAATAACATGGGGAAAAAATTATGCCAGGGAAGAATGGTAAAAAAATGAAGATTAGTACCATCATGTTGGGTAGAGGGAAGTGTGATGATTTTGGTTAGACCAACAAGCAAAGTGTGCCTTTCCTACCCATGACTAGCCCAGAGCAAGTCCACTGGTTCCATTCAAATCAAACCATGAAATGTTATCGCAATTTTACACAATGTAACACAATCTAATGTGATGTAATTTGACTCCAAAGAAAATTAATGCAGTAAATTAGGCTAGATGGATGCAAATCTATAATCTTTAATTTTAGTATGACACAGGCAGTAGCATTTGTCAATAAGAATATATAGAGCTTCTTATGTAAACTAAGAATTTGACGGTTTTTTTCCTGCCATGTCAAACAGTAGTATCTGGTTTAGTGTACAGTAAGCTGTGGTCAAATTCTTAGGCTTTTACTTCTAAGTGGAAAACAGCCACAATAGGGAAGACCATATATTTTTCGTTTGTCAGCATATCTTTTATTTAAACTATCTATGTTGCTATTGAAACTTAGGAGTTCTCAAATAGGGGTTTTTTTTTGTTTCAAACACATGAACTTTTCTCCCCCTCAAGCTATTTTGATAACACTTTGAGTATTTTCCAACATTCATTCTTTTCAGTGTATGGAATCTTTTTTTTTTAATATCAAGAGCAGATGGACTTACTAAAGGTGTGAAGTTGTATTTGTCTTAGGCACGCATGCTAGACCGGTTATTGAGGATCATTGAACCTAAACCAAAGATGGAACAAGCTGGAAACATTCACTCCATGCTTTCCTGTAAAATTTTTGGGAATTCTATTCTGAGATCCTGGCAGCAATATTCTGGGACCAAAATTTCCGGTAGTATTTTGGTACTTCTTGCAAACTGAAATAGAGAATACAAAAAGCTTGTGAAAGCTTCTTAGATGTTTTATTTAAAAATAGATGTTGAAAAGAACATTCCCAAATTTAGCCAAATGATTCATCTGCTTGCAGTGGGGTATCAGCACTGGTACTCTATTTGCTCACCTGCATTTCTTCCCATAGCAGACCCCCCCTGTTTCCTGTTGTTGGTATATACAGGCAGCTTCTGTAGCTGGCATTCGGGTCTCTTTAGTTTTGCCTCCCTGCTCATTTGTTTGAACAACTCCTCTAACTTTTTATTTCCTACAGAGTTCTCTCAAATCAAACTACTTACATCAGCTGGATTTCTACATTCCTAGTAGCATAGTGAGGATTCAGTTATTCCAGCAACACTGAGAAAATATTTCTTTGCCGTTGAGCAATATACTGAAATACCGAAGTGAAACAATGCATGAAGTAATTGCAACAATTTTTATTTTTTTGATATGACAACATACCAGTATCACAAATACCAAACTGTTGAACTATTTCTAAACATCTGGAAAAATGCTTTGTAATTGGGTCCTTTTTGGTGCCAAATATCACTTTCATTTTGCTATACATACCTAGAGAAAAGATAGCACTGAATAATCCCTGCATTGCTCTCAGAAAAAGGGGAAAATGAAGATACAAATACTAGATTAGTGCACTGAAAGTCTTGTGAGACAGAGTTGGGGTCTCTGGGTTTAAAAGGACACAACTAAACCCAAACCTACACTTCCAATACTTCCTTGGCAGTGAAGAACCTTTTGCCCTTCAATAACAAACTGTGGTGGGTTGACCTTGGCCAGCTGCCCACCCAGCCGCTCTCTCACTCCCCCTCCTCAACAGGACAAGGAGAGAAATTAAGGTGGAAAAAAAAAAGCTTATGGGTCAAGATAAAGACAGGGAGATCCCTTACCAACTACTGTTACAGGCAATGCAGTCTTGACTTGAGGAAGATTAATTTATTGCCAATTAAAAATAGATCATGAGAAAGACAAAAAGTAAACCACCTTCTTCCCTACCCCTTCTTCCCAGGTTCATCCAAATACACAAACAGACATCCAATAAACATTTAAACAAACACAAATATTTTGGTTGTTTGGCACAAATTTATCTTGCTGCTTAATTACACAAAAAAGCATCCTGATACAACAACTGAGGGCCCGATTCTTCAAAAAACATCCTGCTTTGTGTTACACATCACACCCTGCAAGATATGACCTGGGTGTGTAACGGAGCCTGTGACTGAGCTGATGCTGGGGTTTGCTGGTGTCTCTGAGCTCTAGCAGGAGAACCTGCTGCTCCAGCGAAGCTGCCGTCTTGGTTTGTTGCTTTGCTGGAACTGCTAGGCAGGGCGTAAGCATCCACAGGAACATCACAACAGTCTTTGTTCCCATCTCCTTTCATCTCCCTTCAGGGCATGCTACCTGAATGAGTTTTCTTTCAAATTTCTGCCCATTTTCCTGCTCTAGGCACTTTCTCACTGAGAGAAAGTGAGTGGATTTAAGTCTCTCTGCTTCTGACAGTTGACATACTTCTACTGTCTTGTTGGGAAAGATGCCCTTTTGAGGTTGTTGCAGAAAAGTATGAGGAATATAACACTGATCAATAGGATTGTCACAACTTCTTATTGCTGGGATAGCAGCAGTTCCAAAAACATGTTGGATGCTTCTCAAAGTTACAAAAAGACTTAATGCTTATGCAGAAAAACATGCAAACCATATAATTAGAGCAATCATAGCCTACGAAATTCAAAAATAACATGGGAAGACTTCCTAATCTGTACTTCTTTTCACGTGGAGAGAGAAAACATGGAGGTTACCAGGTGAGCGAAAATATCAGTGACAAATTATTCAGTGTACCAAAATACAAAAAGCAAAGACAAACATGCACTGCTGTTGCTATTCTGTACTTTCACAGCTACATTTCTTTCACTCTACATATATTTTCTGTCTGTCACACTGGAGGTGGTGATGGGTTGCACAAGCAGCCATACCTGGAAAGGGGGTATCTAAACTGCTTTAAAATGTCACTGACTTGATAGAATACGTGGTGTTCACAACAAACTTCATCCAGAGGTTTTTTTCTGATAAATTAATTATTAGAAAAAGCATCTGATAAGAATACATTAAATGCTATGATATACATTCAATTAATAAATTCCTATTAAAATAAAGAATAACTCAATTTACAAATAGTTGCTTTGTAAAAAGGCTTTTACATCTAATATATATTTCTTTTTGTAGGAATAGCTTCTGCAAAAGATGCTTTTTCCAATTTGAAAAATAAGCACAGTAAAGATATTCATCTATCGATTCACTTTTCTGGGAGACAGAGCTATTTAAGTGAAGAAAAAGCAGCGCACATTCATCTTTCGTAGGAACTGGAGTTGTAGCCCGCTACAATTATCAAAAGATGACTTTTTGAAAAACTATATAAAATTCAGCATGCATTTCCTTGAGATGAAAAAAAGATCTAGCAGGAAGGCCTTACAGTTTGGGGCAGAGGGAGAAGAAGCTTTTTAAATTATTTTTTGTTTATTCTGTTGTTTAATTCAACAAAACCACAAATGTCAAATGGGCGTTTTCCAAGTATGTTCCAAGATATGCCCCCTACTTAGACGGAAGGGGGAAAAAAGACAGAATTTCTAACAGAGCTGATATTTCTTTTAAGTCGTCATTTCATATTTAAATAGATATTAATTAGTTTCAAGCTGTGTAAACGGTCTCTTTCCCTATTAACTGTTTTATTTAATTCTGCTGGCTAACGCTGAGGACTTTGTGTTTATTTTTCAGGTTAAATTAAGTTGTGAAAGGCAAGTAAAAATTCTTTGAATTCTGAAGCTTGCTTTAATATGTTGTAAAAACCTGAAGACCAATTGTGTGTATGTGCCTAAGTGCGCGTATATATATATTTTTATGCACTTATATATTTTACATTGGGTATTAATTATCACCGCTGGTAAAAGGCTCAGGCACTTTGCTGCTGATAAGGTGCAGTTCTACCTTTTCAAATGGACAGATATTAATGTGCTTTCTGGAAAAGTTATATATTTTGTTCATGGAAGTGGCATGGAACTGAAAGAAAAATTCCATGCTTCCATGGTACTCGGTGTGGCTCATTTCAAGAGGAGGGTAAACTAGTGAGTCATAATATGCACAAATAAGAACCTTAAGATTATTAATGCTCTCAAGTGCTTTTAAGTGATTTTTCTTACTTCTTTTGAGCCTTTTGATTTTATTCTAGTTTTACACAACTGTTTTTTCATAAACACCTATGTGATTTCTGTCTTTCACTACATGTAGTGCTTTATTCTATAAACGCAACAAACACTGAAAGTCCTAAGCAAGAAACAATATATCCTTCCATTTGATAGAAGACTGTCAAATCTTTATACAGCAAATTATTTCCTTCCCTCATTGCTTCCTGTCTCTTGAGGTTTGCTCACCTCATATTTTATATCCTTAGGATAACTGGAAAGAATTAGGGAAACTATTGTGCCTCACCACTCTATGTTCTGCTTTCTCTCTTTTTAGATGTGAGAGAGAAAATTTAGAAGGTTACAAAGTCTTCAGGGATGGAACTATTGACTATCACTAAGTAATATTAATCCTGTCCGGACAATGTAGCTTTTTGCATATGGATTTCTTGCGGGGAAAGACTGCCAAGTCTGTGTGCAATCCCACTTCTTAATTTCCAGATAACAAAGCACAAGAGACGGGAAAAGCACAAACCCTTCTGTGCCATTTGCCACCACCTAAGCAATGAGACATCAGTATGAGGGAGGTAGATATGAATCGCCACGTGACAGCAAGCAAAAACACCTATCAGGACGAAGATACTGGGCTGGCAGTAACCACTGACCACAGTTTCAGGGTCAAACTGTCATATTAGAACAGGCTGAAAAACTGTCTGGAACAAGCTGGAAAAATACAGTGTTTGAGTTGCTTATATAGCTAATTGTAAAACAAGTTCTTACATGTACAGCAAAGGCAGCTTAGACCAGTTGTCAGCTAAAATCATTGCATGCAGCTGGCATGACACTCAGCTGAGTTTCCTCCTCACGTTAGCAGGAAGACACTGCCAGCGAAGTGCTCCCTCTGTCACTTCTCTCTACAGAGGGGGAAAAAAAAAGGCACGTCAATCACAGAGCTGCTGGCCCCAGAGAATCATCCAGCGAAGCATTGGCTCATTTGACTAACTTTACCAGAGACATCTCTTCTGCTCTGCCAGAGGAGCCAGCCAGACAAACCTCTCCTTTATTTTTCGTTTTTTTCACAGAAATCTTTGCCTTTGTTTGTTTTCCCTCAATGGTGATGCCTGCGCATTGAACAACTCCATCGGAAGCTCTTGCAAAGTCACCATCCTGTCTCATTTAAATTCCCTTTAAAGAACTGCTGTCCTCATGATGCCATTAAGAAACCTGTAATTATTAGGACAATTTGGAGGAACTGAATTTTTTGTACCAGGGACTGCAGATGTCTCTGTCAAACGTTACAACCTTGAGCTCACAGGACCTGGATCTGGGTACTTCGGACCTACGATCACTCCTTATTTCACGCAGCAGCAGCTGCGAGAGGCATTTTCCTTGTCAGACTTTGTGCCAGCAGCTGCCATCTCTCCTGCCTTTTCCTGGCAGCCTTTGCCTCCTCTGTCTTCCATGCTACCACCATGTGAATGGGCTGGGGAGCAAGTTCGGCTGGAGCAGCTGCAGTCATAGGTGTTGAAGGTGAGGAAGGAGGGCTGAAAAGCAAGGGCAGAGCCCCCAAAAGCTGGACTGCTCCTGGTGCATTGCATGTGGGGCTAGTTCCTGTCACTCTGTGAGGCTGGAGGAGCTGGGTGGTTACTTAAGCAGAGTTTCTCTTTGTGCGTTTGGTCCCCATCTTCCCCAGGACGTTGCTGCAAGCCACAGGTTGGACCATGGTGGTCTGTGTTAACAGCTTTGCATCATTTACCAGCCTAGATGCAATGACTATTTTTGTGTTCTTAAAAGTAGCATTCTGTCAAATGCTTCACTTCAGGCAAGCCTTGGATGAAACGAAGACATGAGACAGGGATCCCCCTCTTAATTATTGAAGCACTCGTTTGTCCTCAGAAGCTTCTGCTTTTTGCCACCGATGACCTGTTGTGGTTGAGGTAAAAACGCAAAGCCTGTCAAAAGGAATCTGCTACAGCATCAGGATGGATGCTCTTGTATTTGCTGCCTGCTGGTGCGTGGCACTGCTGACTAGAAGACTTTTTACCTATACAGCATGTTGTTTTTATGCTTCTCTAGTTACCCAAGGATGAGGTCACTTGGTTCATTAATGATTTATGTTTATATAGTGCCTTTTTTTAGACAGCTTCCAAGGCAGCGGGCAAATTTATTTCTGCACAAGCAAGTACCTGAAACAAATTGTTAGTGATTTCTCCATAAACTGAGGAGATAGTTTCAAGAAACTCCTTTTCCCTTCTATCCTTGGATATACGCTAGGTTAGGCATCATTACTCCATGAGGCTTGTGCTGTCTGTGCACTTTGTGATATGACATTCCTCAAGAAGGAGTTTCTCAGGCTTTTCTGTTCCTTTTTTCTTTTTCTTTCAAGTTCTTTTGACAGTTTTGGGTTTGGTGTTGTTGGTTTTTTGGGGTTTTTTGTTGTTTTGTTTTCGTTTTTTTTTACTCTTGTAGAGCAGGATCCTACTCCACAAAGCAACTTTACAGCCTCATTTAAGTCAGCCTGTAGCACAGAATTCAATTTAGATCAAATAACGAGAATGGAAACTGGTCACATAATACTGCAAATAATTTTTCTAGCTGTGTTTGGAAATAGAGTGGGTATGTGGTCAGGAATGACACTTGTAACCATAGAACAGTGTTTTTAATTGCACTTTAAATGGACAGAAAATAACTGGAGGATTTTTACCATCATAAAAGAATCTTGCAACAGTTGATGACCTGCCTTATCATTTAAGGTACTGCAAGGGAAGCAATAACATATTTTTTTCTGGGTACTAGAGGTTATAATTCGCACAATAAACAGGGAAGCAAAAACATAGATCTTGACAGTGAAATGAAGAAACAGTAGTATTTCACATTCTTCTCTTTCAGAGTGTATTAGAAGCATTTCTAATTAAAGGTGTTTGCGGTCCTTGAGAAAGAACATAGTATGTAGTTTTAAAAGAAAAAAAACCACCCTTCCTCTTCTGACGGCAGGTTCTCATTTAGTCCTTGCTACTTTACACTTAAATTCTGCCAGTGTAAGTATAACTAAACACTGCAATAAAGTGTACTTTGATTCACATTTGAGCAAGCTCCCTGTGGCTAGGGCAGGTTGAGGCTAGCCAAGCATGATCGGAGAGCTGCATCAGATAGTCTGATAGAGAAGTTCTCTCTAACGCTCTAAAACTCTTGGAGAACTATAGTTTTATTTTGATTTATTTGCTCTTCATCATCAGTGAAGGCAAAACTACAGAATACTCTGGCTATGCCACAGCACTGCCGTGTGTCAGCGCATTGCAAAAGTACACCCATTTTCCTACTGCAATGCCATCAAGCTCCCCTAAGCCCAAGTGAGTTTTCCCTTTTCCATACCTCAACAGCAGTAATACCGTGCAGGTCAAAGACTCTCATTTACCCATCTGTATGTCCCCCAGTGTCTTTAGGTGCAGCTTTGCTGCTCGCCTGTGCAAATATAATTAACCTTCCCTGCCGCTCGCTGTGCTGGAATGACGTGAGGAAGTGCAGAGGTGAGCCGGGCACACAGCTGCAGAGTGTGTGCGTGCAGGGGGACGGTTGCCCTGCAAAATCTACATTTTTCATATTAAGACCTGGCAGAGCTTTCTGGGAAGACTATTCCTGCCTTTCAGTTTGGGAGATCAAAGCTTCCTTCTTACTCAGTCTTTTGCATTCATTTGAATTTTATCTACACAACCTTGACTGGAGAGATGACTTTTTAATGGTGTCAGCCTGACCCAGGAAAATTACAACGTCAACAGAAATTGTTCTGCAGGTCTGTCAAGGTTAATCCAATTTTATCCTATTTATTCATGTCATTGTTTGGCTTGTGATAAATAGGGTTGTACTTTAAAAAAAAATAAATAGGGAAGTTTTCCTATTTTTGTTTCCTACGCATGGAAATTACTTTCTTGGTTTCTTTTCTTTCATATTCACAGAATCACAGCATGTGGTTGGAAGGCCCCTCTAGAGGTCATCTGGTCCAACCCTTCTGCTCAAGCAGGGCCACCTAGAGCTGGTTGTCCAGGACTCTCTCCAGTTGGGTTTTGAATATTTCCAAGGATGGAGACTCCACAACCTCCCTGGGCAACCTTTGCCAGTGCTTGGTCACCTGCACAGTAAAAAAGTGTTTCCTGATGTTCAAAGGGAATCTCCTCTGTTTCAGTCTGTGGCTGTTGCCCCAGGTCCTGTCACTTGGTGTCACTGAGAAGAGCCTGGTTCTGTCTTCTTTACACCCTTTACATCTTTCTAACTTGTTACATGCCCTTACAGGTATTGTTCAGAAGTATGGGCTTGTGGAATACTGCTGATAGTCAGCTCAGGTTTTTTTTTCTTTTGTTTTCCTTTAATTTTCTTACTCGAATTTACACTTTGGAAGAAGCTGCCTTGCAAGGCATGGCTGAGAATAACTGTGTAAGGAGATCTGGGAGCCTCTACCGCTATTGAAAACTGGAAGCTGAACATTTTTACTACTTGTTTTTCCCTCAGACACCTAGCAGTTGTATGAATTAAATGACACTTTGTGATATCCTAGAGTTCCAGGACACGATACATGTCAATGATAAAAGATTGTTACCAAAGCTTTTCTTATCCCAGGACTCACATGCTCCCTTTTGAGATATTATTTACTAACCAAGATTTTTACATTTTCTGTTATTTTTACTGCTTTTAATTGCTAGGTCTGAACCAGCATAGCTTCTTATTTATCTCTCAAGAAAGCACATAAGGAATTTAATTTTGGCTGAGGAGTGAGAACACACTTTGCCCATCACGTTTGGGTATTATTTTCTGCACATGGAGCAAGAACCTGATTTGCTTACCGTATTTGGATGGATAGGAGAGGTGCACTGAGTAGTATGGTGGTAGCCCCTTTTGAAATAAAATTGTCCCTGCTACTTTTCTTACACATTTTGTTAAAAACTCTGTAACTTGCAGAAATCTAGGAACGGGCAGGTCAGATCGTATCTTCTAGCATATTATTTTTTCTCTTAATGAGTCCTGGTAATTGCAGTGAAGGGATTCATTCCCCCTGAACAGTCCAAACCTCAGACTTTGGGGAGGAAGCAGTGCTAGATAAACTTTTAACCTGCCATCCCATGGCTCTGTGTGCGTGTGCATATACAGAGATGCACATACATGCATGCATGTTTGGGGATTGTGCTCCCTGCGGGACCCAGCCCTGAAGGGGCTGGGGACTCAAACTCAAGTTTGGCACCATGATAAAATGCTAATGTGATCTAATATGATCTCCACAGATCATTTATTTTCTTTGCTTTGAGCAGTCGTGGACACTATGTGATGCGTTGTCAGAGAGCACAATCCAAAGTAATGAAATTGTATGATGTGCAACGCAGAACCATCTCAGTCTCTAGTACAGAGAAATAAATGTACTAGTGGCCACCAAAGAAATGCCTGAGGGTTCTTTTGATTTTGTTTTTAATTTAAAAACTAAACCTTTGTATTAAAATATACTATGACTTGTTAATGAAACAGCTTGTATCGTAGTACTAGCTTGTTTCCTAAGCCTGACAATGCCAAAAGTGCTTTTCTGAATTGTATTACTTTTCATGGCTAATAATTCATTGCAAGCTTTTGTCAGGTAAGTAGCCGGGGGGGGGGGAAGTCTTTTTATTGATATTCTGTATATTTTTACATGCATACCAAATACTTTAAATTATAGGTGTTACTAAATTAGATTTGAGAATCACATTTTTTAAATGTGCTAACACTGTTTCTAGTGCAGAATGATCTACCATGTTCTGAAGAAACCATGTAGTTCCTAGAAGGATCATGTTCTTGCTCATAGTACAAAACACTGAGTCACAGCTTTCAGTATTTTAACTCAAAGATATCTCTACAGTCTGTGGCTTTTTTTCAGGAGTTGTTGATACTGGCTTTCTCTGTCTGATGAGAAACAGATTTTTTTTTTTCTTTAAGCTTGCTTTGCATATAAAAAAAAAAAGTATTCTGGGAGTAACGCTGGTTATATTTACCTGTGAGATACTGAACATAATATTTTCCTTTTGGACTGTTACTCAGCTATTCTGAGAAGTTGAAACATGCTCTTAGAAAAACAGGTACTTAACAGACAGGGGGAAAGATATAGCAGGGTCCTTTAGTGGACAAATATTTGATAGTTTGCCATGCTTAATTGCCTACCAGTCTTGTGTTGTGTGGTGAAATAACAACCATGTGGACTATGTACAGAACAACTATTGTCTCAGAAGCTGAAAATAGACCAGTTGATCAATTTACCACTTGTAACTAGCATCAGGGTAGGTATTTTCAGGGACCTGCTTTTCTAATGACCTTTATCTGTTCTAAAGTTCTGTACTATTATTACGTCTTGAGGTAAAGTGTAGATTGTGAAAAGGTAAAATGCAGAGTATGGAGCTCTCTGTCCTCCAACAAAATCTTGAGAAACTGAAGCAACTTTTTATTTTCTGATTTCCGTTCTGGTCAGATTTTCATGGGCGCTGGGCCTGGTATCGTAACTTCTGTCTGCTACTTATTACTGTGGGGTACAGTAATTTTTCTTAAGTATATGCAGAGTATGCATCTGCTTAGCTTTTTATGCTGGAAATAAATATTTCTAATACTGTGTTGAATTTTATGGATGAGTTGGAAAAGCATGATAGAGAATAGTTTCCTGAAATAATCTTTCAAGGTCTAAATCTTCTATGCTGGCCTGTCTGCAGGAATTTCCTTCTCATTGAAATGTTTCCCTATCCACCTGTCTCTAATTCTTCCCCTGAGAAGAAAAAGAATGATACTACATAGAAGGAAGAACTCTTCTGTTTGCTTATTACTGCCAGAGCATCTCCTTGTATGCTTCTTAAGCTTAGTAGTCAACACTGACTGTGTTTTACACTTTTCTTGCATCTTGAACAATGGAAGTCTGTATTATACCCAGGAGATCAAACTCCTTTAGATTCTGATTTTCAAGAACAATAAACTAATTCAGAGGTTGGTCCATTGCTCACACGCGTCAAAAACCTTAATCAGCAAAATAAAAATCAACTCTCCATAATGGCAGCTACCAGTACATTTACTGCTCCCCTTGGGATGCATGCAAGGTGATAGACCTGAAGTCTCTCGGTTACAGCAGGCTCTTTATCGCAGGTGCATTGAACTCCTGGTGGCTGCTGTGCCACAGCCATTAGCATAAGTCAGTCAGGTGCAGAAAGGGCAGGGGAATACGTAAAATTAGCGGTCACGTCCCACTGTTTTCTGCTCTGCCAGTTAAGAACACGATATCTGCAGGGTAGGGACTGCCAGAGAGACTGTGCTTGAAATGGCTTCTGGGTGCATGCAGGACTTACAGATAAGAACTAACGGAGAACTTTGCCCTGATAATAGATTACTGAGAGTGCTTTTTGGTGAAAAAGTGAATACATTCTTGCCTGTTTTACCAGAACAACATTGACCTGATGTCCTGTTGCAGGACACAAACTTTCGATGCTCAAAGCATTGCACGTGCTATTTTTGTACTGCATCTTGTGCCTGTAAGCAAGAGGGTAGTGCTGAGTCTATGTGTGAAAATTAGATTTGAGGTTGATGTGCATATATGAGATTTTTAACATCTGGAGTTGCCAGTTACACACAGCTACCAGGAGTTCGAGACCTTCACAGTTTGTCATAGGCATTAGGATTACCTTTCTTTTTTAAAAAAAATTTGGCCTGACAAGCTCTGGATGTTTTCATATTGCTTTTTCATATTCCATTCACACCTTGAAGACATCCTGAATGTTGTGAGTGGTGCAGAGTCAAGTGAGTGCTAATTTGTCATTTCTCAGCTTAAACGGACTTTGCCTTCTTCCAGACGCATTTGCTAGGATCAGTGCTGATCTAGATTATCTGTCCTGGCAGCCTGAGAGCTCCCGCCAACATAGTCCATAAACTTCAGCAGTAGCTGAATATCAGGACGAATAGCCCCACAAATTAATGCCTGCAAGCTCTTCTGTTTGCTTGCCAATGGTCATACAATGCACTTGTCAAATGGAGCATGATTTTGCCGATACCCTAATTACATTGTTCTAACCAAATACTGGTGTTTGTAGCTGCCTGAGGGCATAAGGATGAATGAATATAGTAAATACCATTTAATAACTGCTAGAGTGTGGGAATAGGATAGTTGCTACAAAATCCCTGTCTGATAATTACTTTTAGTTACATGCAAAATGAAGCATAACAATCCCTAATAAGAGTCAAAAACTTTTGAGGAAACTTTTACATCATGTTTTTGTTCAAAATGGCAAAATTAGTTTTAAATTTTTCAATGTAAAACTAAAAACTAGTGAAACTGAAGTCAGTTAAAAAACTAATTCAGATGCTCAGTGCAATTTTGCAAGTTGTTTTCACCTGTTTGCTTTTTTCCTACTTTGCAGTCTATTACTATAGGTTGATTTTTTTGTAATAAAGGGGGTTTTATTAAAAAAAGCATTTCATGCTTTTTGCCAAAAGAATAGTTAAAACTCATTTTTACATGCTCTACTTGAAGGAAAATCAAAGTTATGATAAGCTCTCATTTTAATTTTTAGAAGTTGGATTTTCCTTTTGAGAAACTAGAGTCAAATACTGCATTTTTATTTCAGCCAAATCTAAAGTAAAAACAATGACATATTTTTCTTGAGATATAATTAATTTAGAACAGCAGGATGTGGCTGTTTGGAAGGAAAAATAAGAAAGTGTTGCTATTTAACTAGTTAAAAAGAGTAAAGAAAGACCATTTTGTATGAAAGTCTCAGAGGGAAATCTGACGCTAATGAAATTCTCTCGGGTTGCAAAACCTTTTTTTTTCTTTCTTTTTTTGGGTTTTTTTTTTTTTTTTTTTTTTGACTGCAAACTTCTCAAACTATTTGCAAGAGAAGTGGCAGGCAGGAATTGCTCAACTTATAAGCGCCTTTCAAAAGAGGGAAAACATAAGAATACTCTTAGCCTAGCCTAGAAAAGGCGAACTAAAATTCTTTCTTTCCCCTTTATGTCTAGGCAGTCTGGGAGAATGCTAACCACTGGTCCCTAGCAGCGTATCCTGATTTCTGATCCCTTGTATTAAAGAAAATCCCCGTTTCAGAGAGGGCAAGACTGTGAAAGTAGAGAATACACCTCATCTTTAAAAAAGGTAAGGATGTTTTTCTGCTGATCCTGTAACACTGTAAGTGATATCTTCATTTAACATTTCATTAAGTTGAAGGAAGAAGTGAAAATGTAAATAATAATTGAATGCTAAAGTACTTATTTTAACCTGCAAATAGATTTTTTTCATATTAAAGGAAGAATGTAATGCATGTGTTACTGTACTTAGAACAATTTTTTATATAGCTTTTGTGTATACTTTGGGGGAAAAAAGTACTGCACACAACAGCAAATATTTTCTTTCATTTCAACCACTGAAGTTATTCTTAGCCATGCAAAGATTTATGTAGTCTCCAGTCTACCAACCAACTCTCATTTAGCCAAGACAGATATACAGCGTGCTTGTAGAATGCTGCGGCTGAGAATTAGTGCTAAGTAATAGTGCACTATTTAGCCTTTATCAGAACAGATCTGCACTGTTTTCCTTTCTGCCAGGTTTTGGATTGATTGGTTATTTGTAAAATATTTACAACTCTACTTCTTTAGACGCTTCAGTTCTAACAAGTATCGGAAGAAGCTGAAAACAGTTAAAACATACTGTACTGTGCATGTTTCCTCTGAAAGTGGAATGACAGCAGCAGAGGATTTTTTTTCCATTCAGATTTTCTTTTATCTTTTTTTTCTTTTTGGCCTGGGAAGAATGTTGTTGGAATTGGGAATGATAGGTAATAATTTCATTCTAGAGCAGCCATTCCAGAATGTAGTTCCAGGGCAAATGTGTTCATCAATGACTTCATCTGCGAACGCCCCACTCTATGCTGCATTTCTGTAAAACTGGGTCCAGTGTCTAATGTAGAAATGCTGTCTTTGCTTTTGCACAGAACAATATGGTTCTGTTATTCAAAGTTATTTATGTGGTTTAGAGATTCTATCCTATCTAACCAATATCACCCTGTAAATTAACAAAGACTATTAGCTGATCAGAAGTTCTGCCTGCCTTGTGAATGTCTTGCCAAAATATATATTTGACTGGTGTGTTATGCAGCAAGAGAATGAATGATAGGCAGATATCATTGACAACTCTTCTGAAATGATCAGCTGGAATACATTGGCTTGTTCCTCAGAAAAAACAGTTCTGTTTTCTTACCATAAAAACCTACTACACCTCAGCTGAGGGTACACAGGTGGTTTTGAAATACCAATTTGAGAGATGATGTCTACTTATGTATTATGGGGAGGCTATGTTCTTATCTTTTCAAAACAGGAGGATACGAAGCGTGCCTCCACCAACGGAAAGTGCTCTCTGAATGCAGGATGCTTCCTACCTGCTCTCTCTAACCTGTAACTCTGTGTGTAAGGATTACAGATTCTGAGCTATCTTCTGTTTCCTTTTAATAGACTTCAATTTTGCATGCAATATGGCAGTTTTCAAATGGCACATTTTTAACTTTGCCAAGCAAAATACATGTTGGCTTAAAATACAAATATTCAAAGTGCAGTTTATGAGAGTGGTCAGTTACAATATCATCTCCAGACTGGCTAATAGGAAAATTCATAAATAAAGTATGAAAGACATATATTGCTGTATAGAATTTGCATATACATAATTTTTCTTCCAAGAGAATTAAAGCTACTTTTTTCCTATATGTACCCAGCATTCTTTCATAACCCATCCCCATACCCTGTTGTTAGAATATTCTGCTTTTTGGTGCAGAAAATAGGACCAAAAACTTTGTTCTTTTACGTTCTATTAAAGTTTCTGATTTCATTTGTATCATCCAAAGCTGTTTTTTCCTCTTTATTCCATTAATTTCTTGTTCTCTTTCTTTTGCCTCTCTTATCCTTTCTTTCTTAAAATAACTGATGGTTATGGATATATTTCATTGTGTTCTTTCAGTCACTTCAGTGGAAGTACAAACAACAAGGATTTTATGAAATGAATCAGTGTGCAATAATGAGCTATGCAAATAATCTCTTTCCTTATTTTAATGAAGAGAAGGTCCTGCCAGGGAGACAGAGACTTTGGTTTAGTCAACGTTATGTTGTAGCATTTGTTGATGATTCATTTTCTAGATTTCTAGACTTTTTTGGTGTTACACTTGAAATGAATTGTACTGATAATTAGAATAAGCCTCAATGTGAAAAGTTCCTGATTTGTGAACCCTCTACATATTATTAATGTGGATGAATTGTTGTCTTCCCAAATTTAATATCACAAAAACAGCCAGGAAATATTTCACTGGAAGTGGACTCTGGTTTCATGCTCTTCTGCAACTCAGCTTTAGCTTGTTTTTGTGCAGAACAATGTCACGTCCTCATTCTAGCCCAGTGCAGGTGTGACACCACGCACTGGAATCCATAGTTTGCTCACCTGGTGCCCCTGGCCATGCAGAGCTGGGACCTGGGGTAGTCAGCTGGGTAGCACTGTGCTTGCACCATGTGGAAAACTTCTCTAGAAAACTCATCTGTGGTTACTACAGCCATGTCTGCCCACTGCGTGGCTGTCCCCAACGTGCATCCTACTTAGAAAGAAACAACTTCTTTGTCTCTTCCATGACCAAAGAAGAACAACCAAGAAGATGACCTGAGAGTCGCAGCAATCTGAAATTATGTTCACAGATCCATGGAAAGTATTTTCTGATATGCAATTAACTAATTAATTCAGACTATCACACTGCCTGCAGAACTGCACAGAACTTTGCAGCAGCAGTTGAAAACTTGAGTGGTTAAATCCATCTGCTGATCATCATAGGGCAATAATTACAAGACTTGCACAGTAAAAATTGTAAAGATTTTGATGATCTGAAAACTATGTTGTAAATATCAAATACTTGTTTCATATGTCGTTTGGGGAATTTCCTGGTTGTGTGTATTTCTCTCTGTGGCCAACATCTAGGGAACTCAGCTTCTGAGTCTAGGTATTCAGTCCTTCTCTTTCTAAGATTTCTGAAATCCATGCCTATATTTACCAGGTTGGCAACCTGTAAGCTTTTGGAAGTTGAGAGGGTTGAGGTTTTTTAATTATTACTGGCAGGGAAGTGGGAGGGCAGTAGGTAGATCTGTTACAACATGGAAGCTACACCCGACAATTTTGGGATCTCACAGAGAGCCTGAAGAGAGTGAAAGGAATGGCACAAGCTCCTGTACACAAATTTCTTCTGAAAGAAGTCATGCTGAAGAACAGAGTTATTCTTGATCAACTTTGAAATAATGGCAAGACAACTATTAAAAAAACAACAAATGAACAAAACAAGTTGCCATATCACATTTTCCGTGTTCCACGTGCATCTGAATATTTCACTAGTTAAATTTTGCATCTGCTCTGTTTCCCCAGGAAGATACCCAGTATGCAAAAACTTGTCTTGACAATTTAGCAAGTATAGTTTTTTTCTGTTTTTACTTCCCTTGGATAAGATGAATGGTATATCTATGTTAAAGTCAGACCAGTATTTATATTCAGCCTCTAGATGCCTATATGTTTTTGAATCTTTGTGCTTAATATAGAGTAAGAGCTTTAGAAACATGAATATAGTAGCTTCTAAGGCAGAGCTAATTTTTGTGAAATTATTTGATTCCAATAGTATTGCTTGGTTCTAATTAAAAGTTTCTTTATTTTAATTACCAAGTTATAACTGCAACTGAGGTTTTTGTTCCTAGTTAGATTCAGTAGTTCCAAGCAAGATTTCTATGTTCGCTAGAAGTATTTTGGAGCAATTTATATCTCAAAATGGGGCCCAAACTCTGAAGCGTGACTGGTTCTTCATTTTTTAAAATGTGTTGAAAATTTCTTAAGTCAATTTTTTCACAAGGCCAAGAGCCATGTTCACAAAATTCAGATCAGTTTCTGTCTGGATTTTTATTTTGTGATCCTGCTGATGACAGGAGCTTATGCAATTAATCCAGGTTTAGTTCATTTTTAGGTTCGTTCTTTTGATTTCTTCTATGCTGAATTCTGAGAGAGTATCAATGAAGAGTACTGTAGGCAAAATGATCTGAGGGCAAAAGGTGATTTATGCTTCCTTTAGTACTTTTAGAACTGGGCCAATGAAAGGATTCTCCATAGTTATTTTTTGTATTGATGCCCCTACATTAGAGTTTTAAAGTTCAGATTTGGATCTTAAGAGTGCTCAGGAATTCATATTTGTAGGTTTGAGACAGGCAAAAGCCGACACAAATCCTGATCTGACTTTGTTAAAGCGGTATTTGTGTTTGCGATGTCCTGCCTTAAGTGTCCCACAGAGACTAAATAATCTTAGAAGCCCTAATTCAGGAAAAGAGAATCATGTTCTTAATTTTAATATGATTTAGTGCTTCCTTGAGCTGCAAGCTCACTATAGTCCTGAGCTTTGGTGGCTGTCTAGGCCTGAGGGAGGTAAAGCTCTTCAGGAAGTTCTAAAAGGAAAAGACACCCATGTAGACATCAGAGCTAATTATGATATGGTATGTTAAATTCAGTACTGGCAACGGACTGACTATCTGCTCTATATTCAAAGATTTAAAATTCCCTGTGGCCTTCCTCCCCTCCATCTGAATGAATCTCCCAGCTGAAACGCAGCTCAGAGACTTACACAGCTTTTTAAAAGTTGCCCGTGCGTACTTCGCTATTTGTACTTCATGTTTCACGGCACACCTTGAACTTCTTGGAGATCTGTAATGTCCTGAACAGGCAGTAGGCAGAGGTGTCTTCAAGACAAGGTCCTTCTTCAGTTCCATCATCTTTATCATTAAGTACAAAGAGGAGCTGAACTCTCTTGTCATGGTTGGATAATATTTTCCACTGCAGGGCCCTGCTGAGGTTGCTAATTTTCGTTGATATAACTCAGGATAAAACAATGTCATATAGTGCTGTTTTGTATCGTACTCTTTTTTCCATATTGCATATGTGCTTGTCTAAAAGTAAGACTTTTTCACTAGAAAAGAATGGTCCTGGAGATGAAGAAAAGTTTGAGAAATACGTAACCTGTAGACGAGTCTCACTAAAAAAAATTCTTCAAGGCCTTTTAAGATGTTATTTTAATCAGCCTATATGTTTTACAGAAGGACAAATGCTGTGATTTTTAATGGCTATCTTGTTAGATCTGGAAGATATAATGTACCATTATAATACTTTTACTGCCTATTGAGCCCGTTAATGTAGTTGTTTATTCCTTGGTGAAACTTAAAGTATGGAAAACATACAACTAGAGAATGTAATCTGAACAAAATGATTTTCTGTAAAAAGGTTTCTTTATACTTCTGCAGCATTCAGGTAGCCAATGCAGTGCTTTATACTATTATACTGTTTAATATAGTATTCATGTATGGTAGTATTTGTTTATTGTGTTAAATAGAAATACTGCAAATATTATTTAAAATATTCATTATATAAATATACAGTACTATTAGTTGTTTCCGTTAGTAATCAGAGGAAGGAATACAGACAGTAGGATGGAACTGCACAATATGACTTTCTTATTACAGGGCTCTGCGATTCCTTGGAGTTGTGATTTACTGGTGCTGCTGCATTTTGTTAGGAAGCACAGCTGTAATTTTCATATATTAAAAATTTCATAATGTAACAACTCTTGTACCCTCACAATACTGCTACTGCATAGTTCCAAAGAAGCCTAAAATGTAAGATTTTACTGCAAGAACAGTGATTTAAACATAAGGGAAACTTAAACTTGTGTTTGGTTTCAAAATCTCAGTGGTTATATAAATGTGTTGTACTGTACTTCTTGTTTCAGTAACAATTGAAAAAACAAACAAACAAACAAAAAACCCCAAAAAAACCCATGGCTGCAGCTGAAAGTGATACTAACCAAAATGTTCACTCTGAGGTACTGGGTACTGATGATTCAGGTACTGTAAAAATAAACTGGGTTTTTGGTTATAAATTAAAGAGACAGAACACATTTTCATTTTACCTCTTCCTTCCTCAAAAATTACTGCGAGGAAACTGTTTAACTGTTTATGCCTGTGTCTGAAAATTGTAGAGTTGACCAGGCTGGTCTGGCAGTTTCTTCTTGCTACAGATGGGTCACAGTGTCTTTTTACATAGTCTGGAGTATATTTGATCACTTGGGCTAGCAAGCTCCAAGTATTTGTATAGGAAGTCTAAGTAACAGGTTTTTACAGCAGGATTTGATTTAGTTTTTTCCCTTGCCTCCCTTTTTTTTTTTTCTTTTCCCCACTATTTCAAGTTGTAGAAATGTTTGGCTTACTTCTAGTATTCTGTGAATGAAAGAGTCCTAGAAACTGGCTCTACAAAGCAATAGTGTTTATTTTGTCATTCCTCTTTTAAGCGTAGGACTGTTCATTTCATTATATTTCTGACTATCTGGTCAAGGTGAATGTGCTTGCACTTCATGTCTGTGTCCAGTTGTTTAATATACTTTATTGAGAAACTTTTCCTGATACTGGATCTAAACTTACTCTGGTAACATTTTGTCCTAGAAAACACTTAGAGCCTCCTTAACAACCCTACTCCTTTCAGTCTTCTGTAGTCTCGCAGAAAAATCAACAAAGTTTAGTACTGAAAGATAAAACTATATTTAAGGAATCAAAATATAATATTTTTTATTCCCAAACTTATGGTATTTCCTCTAAAAGCTGCCATAAGGAAATCTCCAGTGATGGAAACATAGGAATTGTGGAAAGCTAGATCATAAACCAATTCTTTTAAGTTCAGGAAGTTGCTCGAGGATAAATTAAACTGAATTCCTCAGCTGGAGTTTTGATGTCTTAGTTGCATACATCATTAGTAAAACCAATACCATCTGTATATTTTACCTCTGCTGAAATGTTATTAAATAGGCTGAAGACATCTTACTTGTTTTCCCTAGTCGTATTCCCAACTGCCCTCATGGAAACTAGCACCTCTCCAAGGAAACAGGCCCAGCAATTTTAGAATCAATAGACCAGATAACACATTTTAAAAGATTGTCACATGGAAATGAAAGGCACTCATCATCACCTATAGCTTAATAGCAGTAAATTCATATTAAGTGCATAAGGGAAATTTATATAGCCTTTGTGATGTCTATGCAAAGCTGTAAATGGATGAGCCTACCATTCAGTCAGTTGAAAGAGAGTATGAATATGTATGATTGAAGAGATACTGAACTTTGTCATGGAAATCTTAATTCTAAAAAGCATAAAACATTTCTTAAGACTGAAATGACTCTTAATCTGCAAAGAAATCTGACCTATGTTGAGTACTAGTTACAGAAGCAGAAGTTAGCAGTGCTTTCTTTGGCTTTAAAGATTTGTAATCTATATCAACTAACTAAAAGTTAGATGAGCAAGATCATCCAAGATCATTCCACCGGTGGTTTATCATATTAGTGCAACAGAACAGACCCAGGCCATTGACCTTTCTTATGAGTGCTTCACTCTGTTGGTGGCAGCAGGGTGTATAAATAGTAAAAGCTTTGGGGGAAATACTTTGTTTTGTATTAAAATAGATGGTTGAGCTAATCATAGAATGGGAGCAGGGCTTTCTAGATGCCTGTGCTAAATGCCAATTTCTCCCTAAGGTTTTAAGAAGCTTGGAAGAATGTGTAATGCTGTGCAATGGTAGCTCTTAAGGGTTAAAATACTGCTGAAAGTTGTCCCCAGAAAGGTCATCATACAAACTCATGAACTGCCGGTTTTCTGCTAATTTCATGACCTTGACTTCCGAAATCCCGAAATCCACGAGGCAGTGATTTTAATCTTTATTTAGGATTCACATGTAGCTAATCTTCTTTAAATCCCCTCTGCCTCCTTATTTTCCTCCCCCCCCCCTTTTCCTTCTGTCAGCCCTTCATTCTTCATCAGCTTGCCTTAAAGGCCCAGGGTGGATGAGTCAGTGATTCCAATCTGTATCTGCTTAGATACCAATTCCCTTTTAGGGATAACAATATCATGCTTTAGCCTAGAAGGCAGTCACGCTTTTTGAGGGATTTTGACATCTAGAACTTTCTTTTATTAGATATTGACTGCTGCATTCCTCTCTGTTTCAGTCTCTGGGATCTTTTTTTTAAAAAAAAAAAACAACCAAAACCACAAACCTAAACAACCCAGCTCTTGCCTGCACAGATATTACCAATCTGATGAAAATTCAGACTGGTTTAATCTTGTGTCGATCTCTCCTTTCTTGTCCACTTGTCGTTTGCTCATTAATCTTCAGTCACCTGAACATCTATCTCCTTGCCTTTCTGCCTCCCACCAGTCCTTTCCTCCTCCACACTCCTAGGGAACCCCTAACACCAGCACTGCCAGACCTTGTGGCACTGAATTTTGCTTTTGTGTGACTTGACAGTTTGGTGGGAAGCTAATACCATATCTCTTCCTTACTAGAGAAAGAAGAGACTGTAGGTATCTGAAATAAGAAAGGCTGAAAAGCCAAAATACCTGGTGAGAAGGACATCTTTTGTGCTGGCACCACAGAAGCACTCGAGCAGGCACAAGATGCTTCTGAAGCACCATAATGCCACATTTGCTCCATGCTCTGGAGCTGCAACCACACACTCAGATTAGGTGTCTCTCACTTGGAGGGGGTGAGGAGAGAGGGAACATTCTTCTCCCTTCTTAATTCTCTCTTCTTCTATAAAGCCAGGAAAAAGCTGGAAGAGTAACACATGATGGTATTCTTCTGTGTTCATTTTTTCTAATTGGCCAAAGTATTGAAAATGTTTCTGTCTCTTTAAAATGGTGTGGTATTTTGTGCTGTGACTACTACTGAATGTGAAGTTATTTGAGCAAACAGAATAACTTCATGTGTGTTGAGGTGTGAGGTGACCTCATTATTTCTAAATCTGTTCCTGTTTTGTAGCACTCCTTATTCAGCTCTACTCTTTCAGCTGCTCAAGTGTTTTTATTTCTGCTCTGGTTGTGTAATAGAAATTTTTTTAAATGTCAAAATCACAGCAACATAAGTTGATTAGTTGAGCCAACATGGTAGAAATCTAGCTGCTCATAGAGAAGACAATAATGGAGTAAGATTAAGTGGTGTTTGTGGCTTAATAAGAAGCAACACTTGCTAGGTTTTAATTTGGTGCAAATTGTTGTTTAATACAAGAGATGCTTCTTTCCAGTGAAGAGTTCTGGTAAAGATATTTAAAAATCCCCATTTTTGTCTTTGCTTACGTGAAATCAGGGCTTCAGAGAGATGTTGTGTTGAAAACTCTGGGAAGTTGGCATTCCCTGTTTGCCTTCAGAAGAGCATGTCATGGGGAGTGCTGGTAGGCACTCTGCAATCAGCACTTGCTCCAGGGCAGAGGTGTACATCCCCAGGGAGACTCTGCTCCCTTCAGCACTTTGTGGTTTTGCTGCCGCTGAGGACCTTGCTGTTGGGACTGTTTATCTGGAAATGGGGCATCTGTCCACTAGCAAGGAAACTGAAAAATTATTTCTCAGAGTTCACTCAGTGGGCACCAGGCAGCCTTGCTGGTCATTACCACATAGA
Source organism: Balearica regulorum gibbericeps (assembly GCF_011004875.1). Classification (NCBI taxonomy): domain Eukaryota; kingdom Metazoa; phylum Chordata; class Aves; order Gruiformes; family Gruidae; genus Balearica; species Balearica regulorum. Next base: position 51,572,098 of record NC_046187.1, on the reverse strand, counting down.
GTTTGAAGAAGCAGATTAGAGGCAGATGACTGTATATTCCTTTGCAAATGCCATATGTCATTGAATTTCTTATGCTGACTCAAGAGTTTTTCCATTTGGACCTTCAGCATTCAAGGGACAAATGAGAGACAACAGTCCAATGATGTTCCTTGAGAGATCTATTTATTCCCTCCTGAGTAGTTCCCACGGGATGTGTTTTGTGTAAATAATGCATCTCCCATCTTTTGTATCATTAACCACTCTTCAGAAACCCCCTGACTTCCAGTGAAGTGGTTTTTGCTTGGTTCATTGCCTGCCACTCTCTTTTACTTGATTTCTTTTACTAACTCCAATATTCTGCACTGACTCATATAGCTTGGAAGATGTGACTGAGGTGGTAATCTGTTGGGTTTTTTAACCAGCAGGTAAGTTTTCTGACCAAGCGTGTTTCCTGAGTTTGGGTGTGATTCAGGTAATGCTGATGTTAGGAAGTCAGAGGAAGAGTGGTTTCTACCTCTTGATCACAGGATTGTCTACCACTTGTCTTCATGCCAGTTGTCTGAGTGATGCTGCTCCTCAGCTGCTGTTACAAAAAGTCCTTTGATAACCTTGTGTGATGATTAAACACTGCTAATTGTCCTTGGCTAGGAGATTGTTTCATGGTCATTCATGCATCTCCAACTTTGATGCTAGATTAGGTAGTCCCTCTAAGAGGTACCTCTTGACACCTATGCTTTTCAATATTGTAATGTTCATCTGTTGGTCTCTAAGTTAGATCTCAGTTGTGGGGTTTGAAATGATAAGACTGCAAAGGACTTAAATAGCTGCAGAATGTGCCCAGGGGAGTGACCACAGTTGTGATCCGCAGAGCATTGCTCGTGTAGCCATGCAGCCTTTCTGATGGTCCTGCGCCATGTTGTAAGCTCTCACGGTCTGCATTAATCCTGGCTTGCTGGCTATTAGGAGGGATGCTAGATCGAGTGTAGTGCTGTGGGAGGAAGGCTTGAGGGGGCTGGGTGAAGCGATTTATTTGCTGCAGGGAATCTTGTTCTTGTCAGCTGCTGGAGTGGAGGAAGCAGCCAAGCAACCCTTTTAGATGGGTCAAAATGTCATGCATTTTGTCAGACCAGAGTAGTTTCAACTTTCTATTCTTCCTCTTTTTCTTTTTTTTTTTAGCTCTTTTTAATTAAAAATTAAATGGGGTGAAAGTCATTCTCATGGCTCCTGAGAATGTTTCATTAATGAAATAAAATGTGTCCCCAAAGAAAGAAGTCATTAAAGTCATTATTATATGTAAGTCTTGATATATCCCCCCCCCCCCCAAAAAAAAAATATCAGTGTGAGATACCTCAGAGGAGAGGGAGACAGGACGATATTACTCTCAACTTTTTTATTTTATCTTTTCTCTTTTTTGGTTCAATCCCATTTGCCTATATTTTGGGGAAATGATTCTGTGTGTGTATTTCCAGTGCTTAGCAAAATGCAGCCGCTAAGCAGTTTGGGATTCTTAAATGTTTCTCCAAATAAACTAATAATGTGTGTTTAATTGACTTTATAGAGGAAGATTTAAGAAATCAGATATTATCAAATGCGGTACGTACAATAGTTTAATTAAAATTCTCCTCTGTTAAAGGCTTTACCTTACTGACTTGAAAAGTCTCTGTGAGTGATATGGAGCTCTGTTTAAACCAGGAGGTAACCATAAACTTTGGTTTCACATTAAGAAAGTACAATATTTCTCTAGATCCTGAGTTTTACGAGAAGCACTTTTTGGTCTAAACATGTTTGGGATGTGAAGGCCTAAGCTTCTTAGCCACTTGCTGTTGATGGTCTTTGGGTAAAACTTGTAAGACGTGATTTTGAGCAAACACCGTGCAAGAGTTGGATAGACAGCATTAAAACATGAATTTTCTGTAGAGGATTTGACTGCACTATAAGCTACTTGGTTCCTGGGACATTTGAAAATTAGACCACCCATTTGTATGCCCAACTACAGATCTGGGAGCCCAGCTTTACAGGGCATATTTTCCCTTAAATCCTGGTTGCAAAGATCTATTCGTGGAAGGCTGGCACCTCTGCGAAAGGAGTTACTGGAGCCATGGGAAATTTTATCCAGAGCACAGAGAAGTACTGTAGCAGGCTTTGGCTCAGCCTGTGTTGACTGAGAACTGCATAATGGAGTCTTTTTTAGGTTTTATGTTCAAAACTTTATTGCTTTCTAAGAGGGATTTGCATCATTGTTGCTTCTTTTAGGATGATAATATAGACTGTTTAATGCTTGTCTCCATCTCACGGTACTATAGGATGCTTCAGAAAATACTAGTGACTGGCATGATTTTGGAAAATGCAACCTCCAGATTTCATGGTAGTTACTGACATTAAACTGTTCTTGAGAGTTAAAAGCATGGATGATAATACAATGACAGGATTTTTCTGACTTTTTAAAAGCCTCTGCTGTTATTCATAGCACCTGTAAAGAGCTGCCTAGTATTCCAGGTATACCTTATTGCCCTTGTGGAAAAGGTAAGCTATTTTTGGCTTTCTAGCTGGGGAAGACTGAGCAAAAAGCAGTTATATGAACTAATGTACCAAATGAATACTGCATGAAAGATCAGTCGGGAGGTCTTAGCTATCAATCTGAAATCACCTTGGTTCTTGCTAGTTAAAACCTCCCTTAGCATTTTCCACAGGGGGAGTGCTAAATAAAAACAGAGTGCTGAAATACGTGCTCAGCTTGATTTGTAATGCTGTTCCTACAAGCTTCCTATCATGTTACAATATGTCCTTCAGAGTTCTCTTAAAAACAACAACAAAAAAAGCCAAACAAACCCTTCTCTTTGGTGATTTTATGGCTTTTGTTTCTTCCTCAGAGAAGATCAAGTCTGGAGTTTCTCTGACTTCGTCTGAAATTGTAGGCATGATCAATTTGTTTAAGAAACCTTGTAAGTACTTGACTGATTCTGTAGATTATGGAGCACATGATGTCCTGTCATTTGAAAGCTCACTGCTAAGTTTTTGTGGCTTAGTCTGGAGTACTTTCAGCGGGGAGCTGGCTGAGGGGAGAATGTGCTGTGCTTATTGTTTTTAAGCAGGAGCTGCTGCTAATGTATGTGCTGCTTTTGTCCATTTTTATGGCAGTTGTAATAAACAGCGTGTGTGTGAAGCGGAGTCAGTCCAAACCAAAGAGGTTATTCTGGTTTATGTTTTTGCAGGTAATTCCCTGTGGCATCACTGGGAGCTATCTGCACCACTGTGGGAAACTTGACTCCCCCAGTTTGGGTTACGTCAGATGCTGTGCTTTACCGTACCTTTTGCAATGGTCCTTTGAACTGATGAAAGTTTACGATTTAAAGTTTTACGGATTTAAATTTTGAAGTCAATAGAAAAGCATGTGCTCATTTAGGATCATCCGGATTATTTTTCAAAGTTGTCAAAAAGTTTGCTATTTTTAAAGCTTACTACTGTAGCTCTAATTTCAGTAAGTTTTCCTATGTTAGTTGTCAAATATTATCTTTCAGTTGCACTGATACTAATTCACATTATTTCATTTTTATTTCTTGCATTGAATTTGCAGAGATTATTTGACAAATTCAGAATTTGAATTAAATGATGCAAATGGACTGAAGCAGTATTACGTTTGTACCTACGTGTAAATACCAAGCATGCTGTGGAGCAGTGGTGCTGGATTAATGTGATGTCCTGTTCACCTCGTTGTTGGTGGGGTTTGGGGGGTGGTGGGGGATGATGAGGGAGGAGGGTTTGGCAAAAGTGTTTATAATGAACAGGATTTGCTTTCAACATGAGATGATGCTTAACATCTTAACATAACAAAAGCTTTAGTCTGTTTTCAGGTTTCTTGATTATTTGTCTATTCCAGTTCAGAAGTAAATAGTATCTCTGTTTCCATTGGATTGCATGATGTTCCACATCAGCTTGTGCTACTGAAAAGGTATCAAGAGGGGAAAAGGCTCTCGCTTGATTCACTAACTGCCCTTCAGAACAAGGCGTGAAGTCCCCCTGTCACTGACGGTCAGGTCAAATGCTCTACCAGGGAAAGAAAGGAGAGAGGATGGAATGTAGAAAAGCCTTTACTTCTCAACAAGTGATTTAATTGGCTCTAAAGGATGGAAGAAGTAAGACAACCTACTTTGCATGTACTACTGAGGAATTCATGTAGGAAGAAGAGACACAAGTGTTTGAAATACCTGGCTAGCTCTCTGTTGTCATCTGTTAATAATTCACATGGCCCTTTCATTTGTATTTTGTTGAGAAAAACAGAGTAGGCTTGAAATATAAAGAAGCTCTTAACTTCCTTTGTGAAGGAGTGGGAGTACAGCATGTCCATTCAGTACAAAGAAAAGAATTTACTTGTGTGAAGTTTTCAGACTTTTTTAGTTTTCTTTTTGTAGGCAACTTCACCAGCGGCATTGTGGGAAGAGAAGGGAAGGGAAGGGAAGGGAAGGGAAGCTCTTTCTCATGTGGCTTTTACACTCGTGTTAGTTATGATTGGTGAAGTCATAACTGAGCTGCAAATTCCAGACCTGGACTTTCCCAGAATTTGGTGCCTGCCTTTGTAGAAAAACATTTGCTGTACAATTACCACCAAATAAAATGGTGTATCGCTGTCTTGTCTTACACTGGATTTTGTGGTTGATCACTGTATAGTACTACTGTAAAGACTTAAAAATCCCTGGCTGCCAGCTGTGGGGGACGAGTCTGATTCAATGTCATGTGAGTCTTCTCTGAAAGTTGTTGTTCTAGGAAACCTGTATCCACAGTCGCTGCCTCCTTTAATAGAAAAAGGATCAGCTAAAGTATATTTGGTTTCTCTGAGGGTACCTGTGTTTCATGGATAGGATTAAAAGCAGAAAGGTAGAGAATACCTACAGTTTGCCAGCCTTCTAGCTGAGGTGAGTGATGACAATTTTGCATGCTTTGGTGGTCTTGTTCGCAGAACATGCTTCTGTGCTAGGGCTTTATTTTGCCTTTGTTTTCAGTCCCTTTCCTATCCTAGGATGTGCAATGGTTTCTGAACTCTCTCACCCACAGCAAACTTACTGTCCCAAAATGGGTAAAGAGAAAAATTTGAAAATATCATGCTATTAAAATCTTGTTGCTAATGTCTCACTTAGGAGAGTTTCTGATTCCTTAAGAAGTGTACAATTTATGTAAGAGATTAAGTATGACTAACCTTACTTCTGCATAAGAACTGGAACTCTAAAAAATGATAATGTGAACACAGGTGATGTATATGTCCACAAGTACTCTGGATAGGATAGCAACATTTTTTCTACATGGAACATGAATTTTTAATAGCTCATGGGTAGAGACAGCCACTAATTGGCTAACTCAGTCACTTGTAGCAAGGGCATTCATTATCTTTGTTTTATAAGATTTCTTCCTAGTTCTCTTTCAAAAAAGTTGGAATACATGGTCTGACTGCCTGTCCCCATGAGTCAGGAGTGAATTTCAAATTAATCCTCTGCTGCTAGAGCAGACTGGCTGCTCTTGGAAATGTGACACTCAGCCAGGTGGAATTCTTGTCTGCACCAACCTTACCATGCCTGCATTCATTTTTCCTAATTGCAAAACAACTTAGATTTAATGAGTTGCAATTAATCAGAGTACCTTTTGCTTTGCTACACATATAAAATTATACTTTCAGTAAAATGCTTCATGAACTAATTAGAGACCTCAGCCCAGTGTAGTTGGGAGACTTCTGTCCTCTAGTTTACTGGTTTCTTATTAAATAGATTAAAATCTCATCTCTTCACTCCAAATATGCAGCCTCTTCATGTTGTTCTTCTCCCATGGCAGACTACATTTAATTCTTATTCTGGAATGCTGTTTCCCTAAATGATGTGTCCTCTTTAGCCTTGTCCCATTTCACAATGTAGCCTAAAGCGAGGATGGCCAGGTGCACTGTTGTCCCAGCTGACTGCTCAGGTGCTGGAGGATAATGAGAGGCTGACTCTGCAGAAGTTGCTTGGGATATCCTGAAAAACAGGTACAAACAAACCTTACCAGTCTGGTGGCATGGTCCAGGAGGGTAGGGCAGAGAAGCACAGCTATTCACAGCAAGGCTGGCTCCTCAAAACTTACTAGCTTGGGCACAGAGCCCATTCCAGCAGAAATGAGCAGAATCCTGCAAGGCTGCCTCGGTGGCTGTGCCCTTGCCCATCAGCACCTTGAGGGGCTTACAGCTGCCTTGCTTTTCCCCTCTGTGAACCTTGGAACAAAACCTAAAATGTTTTCAGTGAAAAAAACCAAAGCAAAATAAACCTCCTTCCCCCTTCAATTAGGGCTCATTCTGCTAGCGACCAAGTAATGCTGGTGATGACTCTGCATAAGTTACCCAGGACCAGCATCTCTAGAGATGCTGCTTGGGTTCCTGTCATGCCATGAGTAAGCACTGTGTTTCCACCACAGCTGCAAAGAATGATGCTGTCCTTGGGAGAGTTTGTTTCATTGGGCGTTCTGAGGACTTTTCTACAGGCGGTTCTTGTGGCAGGTGGTGTAAGCAAGCAAACTTTTGATCTTACAATAAAGTGACACAGACTGCTGGCTCCTTCTCTGAGATGTAAGGTCTTGCAAGAGTTTTCACAGTTGGCCTTTCTGCCCTCTTCCTCGGTCCTAGTTAAATTTCAGATGCTTTGGTTGAGAGGCTTCCGGCCTCTTTTACAGTGCTGTGCAGTGCAGGAACGTGCTGCCCTAAGCGCTGCCAGGCTGAAGCTCTCGCAGCTCCGTATCAGTTGCGTGGATGTAGGTATTGCCAAGGCACCTTGAAGAGCAACAGTTACAGGTAGATAACCTGCTTCAGCTTCTATCCAGTGTCCCTTTCCACTTTGCTCTGAATGTTCTATTTAAATAAAATTAGGGAAAATACTTTGCTGTGCTTTTGAAAGAACTGAGTAAAAATATTATCGTACTTTTAAAAGTTCAAATATTTTTTGTCACAAAGTAGTGAAATCTCATTGCTCTCTTATTTTTCTATTTTTTGGTTAAGTGGTTATCCAGATACTATCCGCATTGCCTTACCATTCCTGGAGCTTTAGGATACAGTGTGGGTGATGCCCTTAAAGGAGTCTGTTTACCAAAATTAAATACACCTATATGAACAGCTTTTAGTCACAATGTTTGACTGTGGTTCCCGAACTAGCACCTTCAAAATAAGCAGCAGCTGCCCTCCTATCAATGAATATGGATATATAGTGCCAGGTAGCCGTATGTATTCTTTCCATATCTTTTTTTTTTCCAGATTCATCAGTGATCTGCAATATGTAAGCACATGATAAATTTCATGTACAGAAACATTAAGTGTCTGTGCTCATCTTCATTTAGCGTTTGTTGGAATGCTAATAAAACAGTGAACTCTCAGGCAGCACAGCAGATTATTTATCCCTGGTTACATTTCAGTTTACAGTCTAAAATACTTAAACTTGTTTGTCAGAGTCAGTCAGCCAGAGAGCAAATATGCGTAGTATTAACTGTGACTAAACATAGTAGCTAGAATTACATTTGCTCAGAGTAATGTTTTCTACAAACAAATTGCAAACATTCCATATCCTGGCATATATGTCATACCTCTACCATCAGGTTTAAAAGAGCTGATAAATCAGCCCAGAAGATTTGGAGGGAGATCATGCCTCTTTCGAGACACAGTTGCATCTCTGTCTTCTATTTTGTTCTGATGCAATGTGGTTGTGCATTTTATGGTTTGGCTCCAAATAATTTTCAGCAGAAAAGCAGGAAAAGGAGGAACTGGTGTTTCTCCTGCTATTGAGACATACCCTCTGATGAAAAATACTGGAGAAAATATTGCTCTGCATTGGAATTACAATGTGTTCCTGCCCTGCTGGCAACGGGCATTTTTCTTTCTTCCATATAATATGCAAGACTTAGCCTTAAAAAGCGAGGAAGAGGGGATGAAGGGGTGGGAGAAGCCTGAGCTTAACTTGTACATTGTGCAGAGTTACCTTCCTATAACTGACAGTGCTGTCGTTTCATGCACCTAAATTAAATGGTTCTTTCCTCTGACTGTCCTGGGTGGGTGTTACTGCACATATGGGTTTTGGGCTTTAGCTCTGCTCTTTAAAGAGGTATCAAGATTAGCACAGTCAGAGCATCAGGATATTTCCAAAAACGCAGTAAAAAACGTGGTATGGGGATCTGACATAGGGCCGGCACAGCACTGGAATTCTCTTCACCTGGGACTTTCAGCTACAAATGTTATTTTTCCCCTTCTGTATGCCATGATTAAAAAGATGGTCCACAATGCAAAACAACAACTACTGTTGTTTCCATACTCTCAGTCGACAAATCTGTCGGAAACGATTCTGTGAGGAAGGCTTCAAGCGCAACCTGGATTTATTTTGAGACGCTTTGCAGTATCTCAGCTTCAAAATGAATCAAGGAGAGAGATTTGTGCATCTCTTGAGGCTCGTTGGTCACATAATGGCAGGTGATTACATTTATAAACTTTTCTTTTGGCTTGTTTATTATTTTAGTACTGTTACAATTCTCTGAAACTGGCATGTGCTGTTGTAACCCTGGGTGGTGCTTTACAGAGATGGAAAAATACTGTGTCAGCTACTGAACACTTACAGTCTAGAAAAATTAAGAATAGATACGAGAGAAGTAAAAAAAATGTTAAAACTAGATAAGTATTTGCCTCTCTCCTTTGCCCCTACCCTTTCCTACGTTTGCTCTCTGGGATTTCTTTCACAGTGATTGCTCTTGAGCCTTGAGTTTTACAAGTAGAGCAGAGCTATCAAGTGAAGGAGCCTTTTATGCAGGGTGGCAGGAAACCTGAGGTGTCAGAGAAGCAGTTAGGGAAGGGAGCTAAATACAGTTTGGTCGGCACGGGCTTCCTCTGAATCTCATTTTGAACTTCCCTTAACTGGACAGGCAGGGTACCAATTCCTGTAGCAAGCTGCTTGCTGAAGTGCATTCAAAATGTGCTTCAGCACCTGGGAAATAACTGTTCAGCGCTGCTGAAATGGACTTCCACGTCCATCCATGCTTGACAGTCAGACCCTGGCATTAACCAGTACCGGGGACAGAATTTCTGTTTCTTGCTCTTGTCACTATACTGGAAGAGCTGGAGGGTACCTGGTCTGCCAGAAGGCACCCTGTACAAGTGACATTTTTGGAATGATGCTGCATCAGGAGATGTTGCGCTTGGCAGGTCCCCTGGGCTTTTATGGCTGCTGTAACCCCTCAGAGTATGACAGACACAACTTGCACTCCCAATGTCCTTCCAAGGCTTATAAACTGCATGCGTGAATATTTTTCATTCTAGGGTCCATGTTGATGTCATATCCTACAATCCACAACGCATTAATTTCCCTTGGCGGTAGTTATGTTTAATCATCCTCACCAGCACAGGAAATCTCATGCTTTGCCTGGCCACCTGAGTCCCCTCCATTTTGTTTCATCCTGGGACATAGTAAATGGTAAATAAATTCCAGCGTGGGCAGGAGATATTGGAGAGCAAGTGCCGTCTCCTTTCTCAGTGAACTTTAATCATGTCCAACTTGTGTGGCGAAATTTGATGTATTTCACCAGTTTAGTGGTGATAATGCTTTGTAATCTCATCACAGTGAGATGGTGTATGATTAGTGTGATCAGTCACATCCTGGCCTGGCAAATCTTTGCCTGGAATGCAACCAGCATGAAAATAGGAAACAGTTTTTTCTCTTTGTTCCCTCTGCCTAAAGGAAAGAAGCTGTCTTAAAAGGAAATGTCTGGTTGTCCTAGTTGGGGGATAGAAAGAGTTGTTCATTTATGCAAAGGCCTTTTTATATTTGAATTATTTTAGATATTTTAGAAGTGTTTAGGTTTGTAAATATTTGAGTATCATCTCTTTATGGCTGCTTCTCTTCTCGTCTTTAAATTTGTCTCTTCATGAGTACTTAATTGGCTGACATTTAAAATAACACTGCTTCTACTTATCAGTGGTTTATGTTAATAAATATACTCAGTGTCAGCCAAATAAATTCAGTGATAAAATATATCTATTTGAGTATTTTATGAAGTGAATATTTTTAGTTTTGCAAAGATCAGAAGAAAAATATTCACGAGGTTTTTATTTCTTAGATACTTATAGGGAAGTCTAAACTGGAAAATTTAATCAGATTTTTCTGAGGTTAACAGTCAATAAGTGTTTCTAGTGATGCCTCATTTCTCCGTTTTAATTCTGGAAAACAAAGGCAAACCATGATCGCCTCAATTCTTCAGTTGCCTCCAAATAGCAAGAGAAAAATACATAAATCGTATTGGTTTTGGTGTGTTCTGACTTCTTTCTTTCTTAATAAATAGCAACAGGGAAATATCTCCTTATTCTGCATATTTTATTATGTTGATGACAAGATGAGGAACTGAGTCAATTTTAAACTCCTATTCCAAAGCAGACCAAGTGTTTAGGAAAGTTGCCAGAACTTCAACCCTAACACAGTCCTCTTCCTATAACAAAAATGTTTTACACGCATCTTGTGTCAGTGCTTGGCCTGGGTGGTGAAGGCAACCCAGGTTGAGGGGTCCGGTGCGGATGTGGAAAACCCGCAATGAGTTCCTGTCCTGTCTTTGACTCTGCTCTGTGAAAAAGTTGTTCAAAATTTGCTTTTCTGGCTCAGCCTGTTGCCTGCTTCCTGCATAGGGACAGGTGGTGAGTAAGGAGCCACTAGTTAAGGTCTGTAAAATGCTTTGAAATACAATACTAGTATAATTAGGGATGAATACTAATGATTAATTATGTGGTTTGTCTGCACAGTCTGTTTAACCGCTCAAAATCTTGTTACTGAAATTGCTGGTGACAGCGTTGGTTAAGTGCTCGCTCGGCTGGAGCTTTTTTCTTCCTAGCATTCAAGTCAATACGGGGTGACCAGTGTCATCAGCAGTCTACGTTATAAAACCCGGCAATTTCAGAAGAAGGTGGAAATGGCCATCTATCCGTGGCACTCAGAAGGGAGATCCACTGCGGAGTGGAAGAAGTGTCAGGAGGGGAGGTAAAAGTGCAGCACGGAGACGAGGCCGTGATGCTGAAGACGCGGAGGAGCAGGAGGAGTTGTAAGCTGGGTGTGAGCGGGAGGAAAGCCTCTGACTTGCAGCGAAGATCTACCCAGGTCTGGCATATTGTGGTATTCCGAGGGTCGGCGACCGAGCCTCTTGCTTGTGTCCTGGGAGGGGAATCTCGTCCCTGAACAGAGAACAGTGTCACAGTGTAGCGTCTGCTGCTCCTGAGGAGGGGGGTAAGCTGCGTTTGTGTGCAATGTATGTAGTGGAAGCTGCTCAGACAGTGGAAAACCAGATGCTGGATAAGTAGGCAAACTCGCAGGCTCAGGCCAGCTGTCCTGAGTCTTCATCTGGCCACAATTAATGTCAATTTGTGCAAAGGGGATTTGTTTATCAGGAGGAGTAAGTGAGCCTGAGGAGTGGTTGGGAATGGAGAGTGTGCAGCAGAAAGGTGGAGGAGGAGCCGTGAGGAGGGGAAGGTGTCCTCCCGTCCTGGCTCTGCAGAGCTCCAGCAGAAGAGGTGGCTCCTTGCAGGAACACGGTGTTTCCAGGCTTTGGGTAGGAACACAGAGTGGGTTCTTCACCCTCTGTGCTGCTGACTGGTGTTATTTCCCAGGATGTTTTGGTGACAGGCCAGTCTGGGGAATGAGTGCCACAGAATAACGTGGTTGAGGTTTGGCTTTCTTCAGGAAAAAAAACCCCTAAGCAAAACAAAATCCTTCCCAACTCCGTATTTCTCTTCACTGTGGTTTTCACTGTGCAAGCATTTACTTCAGTCTTTGCTTTTTTTACCAAAATTGGCTGGTGGATTTCTGAATGCCATGGTTCATGCAGCTCTTCTTAAGAAATAGTTGATTTTCTTTGCTACCCAGCTGTAAACCATAACAGCATGATTTTAATTCTGTGAACGCAGAGATTCAGAGTGTTTTAGTTTTTAGACACATTGAGCCTGAGTTTACATTTGACTTACCTTCCAGGTCACTTACATATGGATTTTTTTTTTTTTTTTTTTTTTTGACTCAGTGCAAAATTTAGAGATGTTTCTGAGATTCCAAGCCCCTAAATTTGGGGAGGGGAGATGGATTTATTGCCTCCTGTTCAGCTTTACCTTTATAAAATTTAATGAGGAAATTATTAAAATAATGTTTACACTGCAGTGGTTGGCAATTTGCTTGGAATAAGATCCCTTTTAGTCTTGCCTTTTCTGTATCACTTTATAACTCTCAGAACTTTGAAAGACGACACACAGGCATACAGTAGTCACTTTTTAATTTATTTTTTTTCATTAATTGGTTGTTATTGCCCTGAGTAGTGACACTGCTTTGAAAGTGCTCCATAAATTTCTAGTTTCAGTGCTTGCAGCTGCCGTATGTCAGAGTATGTCTTTACTGATTTCAGTTTATTTTGGGCAGCAAAAGCCAAAATACTGTATCTGATTTTGCACCATGACAAGAAATTTTTATCCAAAAAGACTGCCCTTATGTGACATTCAGGAAAGAATTTGTTCTGTGTCAAAACACCTCAGCAATGTATTAGTTTGGCCTTTCCCTTATAAAAGGAAAAAATTCCGAATTCCAATCCAAAATATACTGGATGTACCTGCTTGCTTTCAGCCTTGACTTAGTAAGACCTAATGATTTATCAGCCAGTTGGCTCTCCACCCGCTTTCTCAGGTAGTAACACCTATGAGTTCCAGGAGCCTTTTCCATAGGATGACATTTACTTTTTTTGTAGTTGCACCACAGTCCTGGCTTATAATTATCCTGTGATCAGCTGGTGTGGCCAGATCTGTCTTCTCACCCATTTCTAGCTGATCAGGGCCAAGTGATTGGAAGAACGTCTCAGCAACATGCCCTAAACAAATGAGTTTGTACAAAATTCTTCAACATCGCCTCTCAATTCTGTTACCTCAGTCTTCCAGCCATCCAGTCTTTCTGGCATGACACTCTGACTCTCCTTTGAGTTCAGGATCCCTCTCAACTTTGTCTTATTGATAGATGTCAGTAGCATGCTGTTAACGCCTGTGCCTTATCACTGAAGAGGTTTGGTCTATGAGTTTCACACTCCCTTTGTGAAAATTAACATTTTCTATGGTAAGCCAGTTGTTTCAGTGAGGATTAAATGTTGCTTTTCTCACCAGAGGAAAAAAAAATGCAAAGTGATACGATTCAAAATTTGACTGGTGCAATATAGGACTTGTTCTAGGGCCTGGAGGGGAAGAAAAAGCAGTTCAGGTAACACAATCCCCTGCAAGAAGGATGTTAATAATAGTGATTTGAGTGTAGAATCATCGCCTGTCAGCAGCTTGTGGCAACCCTGAGGAGGTACAAATGACCTCCAGCAGCTGGGGAGGGGCAGCAGGGAGGTGTTTGGTCGATTAGGGTTGTATTCCTTGGACTTTGGACAGCTCTGTGGCCAAGCCTCAGGCTCGCTTTGCCTTTGGGAGGCTTGCAATTTGGCCAGTTGTTCAGGTTTTAAATGTTTCAAGTGGGAACTGTCTCATATAAGAAATGAATTTGCTGAGGAAATCCCATGTTTTACAATTTTTTTTTTCCTCTGAGAAGGAAATAATGAGCCAACATCTCTTTACTGCATTGACCTCAAGTGTTTAATGCAGATCTGGAAACCTCTGATAAATTCCAGCATACCAAAAGGGTCTCCCATGAATAACTTTAGTTAATAACTCTTGCCCTAGTAAAATAAAACTTTCCCCTTTCTGTTACATAATGGATGAATGTTTTGTTGGTGAATCAGAAGCTCTTCCTTTCTAAAGTCTCACATGCATCACTGAGCCCAGAGCTATTATAAGCAGGTTTTATCTTCTCCCATATGTTCTGCAATGCAGCCCAGCACCTCAGTAACATCTATCACATTTACTTAACCCTTTTGCAAATGTCCTTATATGTATGAACTCGGCCAGCTGCTGCCACTGTGCTCAGGATGTGATTCCCAAGTTGTTTTAACCCCCCTGACTACTCACTGTATATATAACCTGTACCTGAGGCTTCCCCCCCCGGAAGCTGGGAAAGAAGAAGGAAATTCCCTGGCCCCAGTAATGGTTGCTGGTGAAGTTTGTACTGACTTTCTCATACTGTCTTCCCTGCTGGGTGTCTCCAATATCCCCATCCTATCCCACATGTTCCCAGAGTGACCTGCCTGCTCTGGGTTTATCTGTGTGTTTCAGAGAGCAGTATCTTCCCCATCCCAAAGGTGCTGTTCAAGGCTGGCAGTGAGATGGATTAGGGAGGCAGGATTTTCGTGTCCCTATGAAAGGTTGGGTGAGGAACGTGAGGCTTTCTGACCTCTAGGACCTTGCATTGTGATACTTAAAATAACAGGCACAGAAAGACAAAGCCTGGCTGGGAAGACTTTCATTTATAAATGGGGAAAAGAGGAAAACAGGAGCTCAAAAAGGAAGGGCGATGAGACTCTCACCAGAGTAAATGGGAGGGAAGAAGTGGATAGGAGCAGTATTTACTTGGCTCTAGTTCTTCTGTTTAATGTCATCTAAACATTTTAAAACTGTTCTTTACTCCTTCTCTCCATTAATATCTCTTCCTTGCCGCTAAAGATCATCGTGCCATGCAGAGGAAGTTAAGCCTTTTTGGCATGAAGTGAGTAAAATAAGGTTCTACTTTCCCTGTTACTTCCTTATTGTGTCAAAAGAAGTGTTGAAATAGCTCTTACCTTGCTCTGGATGATAAAGTATATTATATGGTGTTTGAACATTAATAGAGTCCATTTTGCTGATTCATGGGCTTTTCCTAACAGCTGACTATCTCAACTACGTACAGTTTCTTTGAAAGATGCAGTCTTTGGGAGGAATAAAAATCACAAAATGGGCTGTTGTTTATGGAAATGCTTTTGCTTCTGCAGGTGGCAAGGGAAAATAGATGTTTCTGGAAAGTAAGATTGGTACTTGCTGTATTATGGATACTTTGGTAGTATTACTAGTTTACATCAGGTAATCTAAGAATACCTCCTCTTCTCTGCGGGACAAGGCTTGCAAGAAATAGTATCTCCTATTAGATCACTTGATACTCTTGGAGAAACAGGCAAGCATTGGCATGCTAGTTTTCCTTCGCTTTGCCTCGGTGTTTCATGAGACTGTTGTGCCTGCACCAATATGTCGCCTTTGATCCCTCTCCATCTTGTTTTCATTTAATGTTTCTCGGGTATTGATTTCATCTCTGGTCGTATTATCTCATCTTATCTCTGTCAGCATGGGACTATTGCATACTGTCTGCTTTAGGAGTGTTAACGTGCGCTCGCCAAGTGCCTCACGCAGTTGAACTAATTGCTGGGAAGTCAGGTTGTTGAATCTGAGCATCAGGGCTTTTTTTATGTCGATCTTTATTCCCTTTGTGTTATCTTAAATGTTTCCTCGGACTCTGGTGTTTGTATCTGCTTTGTATACCTGGACAGTGTCCATCTATCAACTCCAGCTGGTTTTTTTTAGCTAGCTATGGAAGAGAGGGCAACGGACTAAGGGCAGGTCATGGAGGCAGAAAACAGCCAGAAACCAACCTTCCCTGAGAAATCTGATGAACCACAATAGGTGCAGGAGCTCATGCCTATTTTAAAAGGTGGGAATGTGGTTAAGCAGAGCAGAGTCTGCCCTCCTCCTTCGTGTTCCCAATTTGTTTCCTGTTCCTGGAGGAGTGGAGACACCTCTCTGGGGAGCACTGCTCTGGGCTCTGAACACAAACGTATCTGCAATAACGAGCAGCTCTGGGGACTCACAAAAATGGATGTACTGAGGCGTGGAGTGGGTGGGAAAGCTGGAGGCAAGTGCCAGTCCTGGTTTGCGTGGGGAAGCTCTGTGCCCTATGAGAACAGGATGGGCAGAGGGGAGGCAGGGTGCCTTTTTCGGTAGGGACCTGAAAAGCAAAGAAGTTTGTGTGGATACATGGCCAGCCCAGGGCTCAACAGGGCAGTGCTTATGGTAGCAGCTATCCTGAGTTATTTAAATAAGAGCATTAATAAGAATAGCATTAGCTGAACATCAAGGTGGGTTTATTACTGATACTGGCAATGTACATCATAACAGCCTTTTTTCTGCTGTAGAGATATGATTAGAGATGTCAGTCAACTCACCTTCTTAACAGTATTTTTTAGTTCCCTTTTTCACCTCAGCTGCTGTATTGTACCCGCAGCCCAGTAACCCACCTGCATTTTCCCTGCCATGCAGTTCTTAACGCTGCGTGCATGTGAATTTCCATTCTCTAAATTCTTCATAGAAAATCCTATTCAACTTAATAATTCATATCCTCAATAATCTAGCCTATTATGCCATATTTTATAGCTATTAAATTCACTGACAAGGAACACAGTATTTTGGAGACAGGTCCTCTGCAATATCTGGTATTATGGACAGCTGCTGCATTTCACGTAATGAGCAAATGTCTGTGAAATCTCTGCAAATCCCATTGCAAAACTGAGGTTTGAAAAAATCTTGGCCACAATAACTTCAGCTTTAAAAAGTCACTGTAAATCCTGCTTTTATTTATTTTTCCATTCAATGGTCATCTTTCTACCTACCAGCTGATGGTTTTGCTTGGCCAGCTGTGCTTGGAGAGGTCTCTCCCTCCAGGTTTTCTCACCCACTCATCTGTGAGTGTCCCCAGCACCGCAGCAAGGAGGAAACGCTGCAAGGAGCCAACTCTTTGTTACATATTTAGGTGTCTCACCTGTGATTATGTGAGAATTTCTGTTTCTCATGTGAAGCTTACCTTGCTTGAAAATTATTTTTCAGATGTTTCCAGTGGTGTCGAAATCTCTCCTGTCCCATCCAGTGGCGTTGCCTCATCCCTGCATTGTGCCTGTTGTTTGGGATACATTGTTCACTCTTTTTCCAATCATTTAAATGTCTTCCATCTATACGAGCGGCAGTTAAATCTTTATTTGACCTGTGCCTGTCTTGAGGTCTCTGAAGTTTTTGAGAGGCATCACAGCCTAGTAATCCAAATGGATTTGGGTGACATTTGAGTAGTTTAACTACAAGCTATTTCATGGGGGTTTGTCAGCTGGTGAGTTGCTAAGGCTTTGCCAGTTGAAGTCCAAAAGCTGTTCCTGATTTACTGGCAATAAAGCCCATATTGCACCAGCCTTCTTTCTTGGAGAGCACCTTAGAGTGAAAGAGAGAGTGGGAGAGGAGTAGCTGCTCCTGTCGGTCTCCCCTCTGTTGTTAGAGTTGAAGGGACCATGTGGTGCCTTCGTGGTGCTGGTGCTCTCCACTTTAACTGTCCCTGTGTTTAGGCACTGCATGTCTTTATGCAGCTGACAAATTATATGACAGGTTAAAGATTATTCTAATCTGCTCTGCTACTCTTCTGGAGTAAGCTGAGAAGGGAGCATTTACCGTATGTGCTGTGTTATTCTAGCTGCCATATCCAACCTTGTTTATCTGTCGCCTTCACATCTCATGTTTTTCTGTGATTCAAAACTGATTTCCTATTAACTGTTTACAGTGACTTGAACGAGAGAGGCTTGTAAAACACACAGGAAAGAGGTTTAATTGCTTATTTCCCATCTTCTCCTGGGGCTGGATCTGTAGGATTCCCATTCGAGTGATTAAGGAGAGATGCAAATGGCCCATGTCAGCAGACTTCTTTCCTGGCTATCTCAGCAATTGTCCTCGACATAAGTCAACAGCATTGGGTGTCCCAAGCTTCAGCCTTTCCTGTCCTATTTTTTTCTTTCAGCAGTATAGAGAGACAAGAGGGATGAGTCATGTTTGAGCTCTAGCATTAGAGACTCAAAAGGCTTTTGTGCAGGGCGTTGTCTGTTGTATCCAATGTTTGGATGCCTTTTTGTACTTGTTTTACTGTTATAGGAAGCATTTTACCCTGTAGGTGATATCATCCCACATCTTCCTTCATAAGATCTTGTGAAAAATTTACATAAATAGACTTTGCCTTAGAGGTCAGGCATTGCCTCCTTAGAAACCTGGAAGGGCTGGCTGCTCCTTATCTCTGCACTGGCAGGATGGGGAATAGTGTGTGCAGTCTGTGCAGGGAAGGGTGTTCATTGGTTTTACAATGAGTCATGAAGCCTGATTTAAAGAATTCACGGTTAGTAATGTGACAACTGTGATGATGGGATGTGGAGCGGAGAAACAGCTAAGGGACATGTTAAATCCCATGGAGAAAAGCAGATCTTGGCTGGAGATAACCATGTTGGCTTTCACCCATTTTGATGAAATGAAAGCTGTGTTGACCTGTCTTACTTGTTCAACACCTAGATTCATAGTTGGTGAATCAGTACAGTAGATTTGGAGTTGATGAGGTAATTCACAGTTATATTCGAAGACCTCCGAAAGAGGGTAGTGTGGATGAATGACACAGAACCTTTTTTAAAAATGCTGTAGTTGAATTGATTTATGCAGTAAATTACCCAGCAGAAGTGGCATCACATAACCTTTCCTTGCAAAGAAGGCTGAGGAAGCAGGCGAGGCGTGGACTATGAAAAAACATCTCTTTCACCCAGTCTTGTGCCTGGTTCTGATGCTTTTTTTCTCCTGTATGCTCTACCATTTGATTTATGAGTTTTTGCGGGCAATCTCTGAAGTGTGTGAAGGGTTGGGGCAGCTCTGGCCTAAAGCAATAATTTCTCTTTTTCTCCGCACGACTGCCTGCCTGTCTGTTGGGGATTTCGTATAAGAATATATTTCTCTGAAGGTAGAATTGAGCAGCAAACAATTGGTCTGGCTGGAGATGATGTGAGTTGGTCAGCTTATGGAAAGCAGAGCTAGGGGGCAGGGAGAGTAAACTTCTGTCCCCCGTTTTCTTCTACAGTGGTAAAACTGCTGCTTCAGTGGTTGTTGTTTTCCTCATCTGCTCACTGTGGGTCAGCAATTCTTGATGGAAAAATTCCAATGCTGGGCCTGAATTTGAGGTTCATAATTCAGCTTGTTATCTTTATTCTGCTACTGGGATGCCTTGCGGTCTTAATGAAGTTGCACAAATGTTGTGTATCATCTTGACTGCCCAATGAGAAGAATGATACCTGTGTAGGCTTCTTGGGGATCTGTAAAGGAAATGCAGAATTACTCTCTGTTGCGTCTTTGACTTTATAATTTCAATCTAGGTTTTCTGCTTCATCCATAAACAGGTACAGATATAATCAGATTCACAAGGAGCAGCTTTCTTAAGTTTGATCGCATCCCTGGGTTCAATGCATGCTCGCTGGCACCATGCTAGTTTGGAAACCACTTGTCACTGGAAGCAGCCAGATCACAATGTGCTTGGGCATATTTTCTCTTTAAATACCCTGTAATTAATGCCTCCAGCAACTACAAAGGGGTGATACCCTGATGTGCCTTTGCCATACACAGGTATAGCAGAGTGGAGCGTAAAACCTGATGTGATATGGAAGAGTGTTCTTGCACTACAGAAGGCTTTTCGTATTTCATGGTAAAATGTTCCTACAGGGGCCGTCTTTGCAACCAGCAACAGCTCACAGGAAGAGTAGAACATGCTGAGGCAGTACCTATGCATGCCTCCTGGGAGAAAACGACATATAGGAATTTAAATAGCTTATGAAAATATTTGTCACCAGTACAACATGATGCTTCTCATACTGGATTATGATAGGAGGCTAAAAGTTTGGTTTTGGTTGGGGTTTTTTTTGGGTTTTTTTTTTTTTGTTTTTAAATAGCTTGTTTTCAGTAGATTCAATGCAATATTTAGTAGAGGCAGAAAAGAAATTAAACTCTTTGGCAGTTATGATGTTTTAAAAATTCTTTGGTTCATCCCAAACCAGAGAAATTAACCTTTACAATGGTTAACAAGAAACTCTTGGTACTTATTTTTACTAGATGTGGGCAAAGTAGTTTGAAGCTACATTTATTTTCCGCAGTCTTTGGTGGGGAAAAAAGTTGGGGTCTTTTCTGGTTAACTTTTTAATTTCTTGTTCCTGTCTTCATGTCTGTTTTGTCTTTTTGCCGTGCTTTTTTTGGTGCAGCTTTTAAAATTTAAGCATCTCAAGGAAGAAATGCTTGGTCAAATTAAGTCTTCAGTTACTTTGGGGAAAAAAAAGTCAGAGAAATATATTGACTTTGCTGGATATTTATTGAAGTAACCCACCAGCAAACCAACAGAACTTTATCCTGTTCTCTTTGTTCATTTGCAAATTGACTTGTCTAGTTATGAGGCTACATAAGTAAAATAGAGTAAGTTATTTTTGATTGCTTTTAATTCAAGGCAGAGGATCCAGCACCTGCTGAAGTGGGGTGACCAAAACGGTGCTTGCCTTTTGGTGAAAAGGTCAGAACAAAACTGTGGTGTCAAGCCTAAAAATGAGCCTCAATAATAAATAAACTCTGTCTCTACAAAATTCTTCTTTCTCTTCATCCAAACGTTCAGCTGCACTGACACCTCCAAGCAGATCCTTAAACCCAAGAGCAGGTGTTTTAATGCTCTTATGTTTGCTTTGTCCATATGACGTGTCAACAGTAAGTTGCAGCCCTGCATTTACATGGCAAGCGTTGGGCTGCTCCGGGCTGGTGACTTGCTCTTTGACCTCATTCTTCCTTTGAACCTGCTGCCGCGGTGCGTGCTCGCCAGCCGTGCCGAGGCACCGCGTCCCTCAGCCCTGCGCCTGTTTGCCTTGTAATCCGCAGACAAGAAAAAAGCAGGCAAATTCCAGCCTTTCAAGAAGCTCTTCGGTAAGAGGAAGAAAAGAGAGCCCACCTCAGACTGCGAGGAAGCCAAGCTGAAGCCCAGCCACTCCTTCGGCAACGTCTGCAACGGCGCTTTCTCCTCCGATGAAGAGCCAAATGGTGGTCTGAGGTAAGCTCGTGTGGGTCTGCTGCCAGCTGGCAGAGGAGCCCCTGCAAACGCAAGGCTTGTTCTCCCTGCTTTTAATGGCATTAAATTTAAATTCTGCCTCTATTAAGTGGTATCAAGTTGTACGCCGCTTTTATAAAGCATGTGCGCCCCTGTCCTTCCTCCGAATGTGACAGCCGCTGCTGCAGACCCCAAAGTCTCACATCTTGCATGCGTTACTTAGTGGGTATGTGTGCCGGTGCGCAAAAAACAAATCCCGGGGTGAAGCAGAAATGAATTTGAATGCAGCTCTGTGATTTGACAGAGCTCCGTGGTGAACACCTGAGCAGTGGTATTAATGGCACCCGTGTTTTTAAAACTGGGGAAAGGGAAATTTGAACTGGCCGCTACAGATATTGCGTACTGTTCCCTGCAAGGTTGTATCTCTGGGTCAGGACAGAGATGTCCTCTTTCAGTCTATCCCGTGCAGCATTTGCATTGTAACTGGGGTCAGCAAACGGGCTGCTTTTATTCTGATCTGAATTGAATGTCAAGTAGAAGAAGGAAGAGAGGGGAGAGAGGCACCTGGAAATCGGATTGTGTTCCCGTGACAAGAGAGCACAGGAGGAAAGCGTGAGAATTTGCTGCAGAAATGATGGGAGAAAGAAACTGCACAGAGTTAACTAGTCAGCAATCTTTAACTAGGAACAGAACAGGAAAAAAAAACCCACAACAAAACAAAACACCACACCCCAACAACAACAACAAACCAAGACCAGATGCACAAACTAATTGAGTCAGTCAGTAATATTTACTTCACTTTCCAGCTGGAAGTCTCAGAGAGGTTAGTTGACTCCTAGTCAAAGCCTGCTTCTTTGGAAAAAAAGGAACTGTTTGCACTGGGGAGTGTGAGTATCTGAAAGTAACAAAAAAATGCTCAAGAAAGTAATGTGTATCAGAAACATCACCCTGCACAGTATTTTCAATGATGCAAAATCATAGCTGTGAAAATGTGATTTTTTAAAATTTTTTTTTTTTTTAACTTTGGAATTTTTTTGTTCTGTTCTGTGAAATTCTGTAAGCCCTAAGTTTCCCCTTTGGTTTCTGCAATACAATCTTGTACACCTCTTTTGCCTGACCCAGCTTTTCCAAAAATCAAGACTGAGCATAGCCACAGTGTAGATGGAGACGTGACTGACTGCTATTGCATTGCATTCATAGGACAGGATCATAGCATATCCTGAGTTGGAAGGGACCCATAAGGATCATTGAGTCCAACACATATTGCCTGTGTGTGTGATGCTGAGTGACTGTAGGAAGTTACAATACCTATTACCTCAAGAGCAAACTAGGGAACAAGAGCAAAACAAAGGGCATCATCTTTCTATCAAGGATTTCCCATTCAGCAGCACTGAAAATTCAGTGCTGTGCCCAGAAACAAACAGTGATATGGGAACTTGTCCCATTCCTCAATGGTGAAGTGAAGGTGCGGCAGACCCTTGTGAGAGTGTTAAATGCTTGCATTTATAAACATATTAATTTCTTTAATTAATAAAGG
Source organism: Balearica regulorum gibbericeps (assembly GCF_011004875.1). Taxonomy (NCBI): domain Eukaryota; kingdom Metazoa; phylum Chordata; class Aves; order Gruiformes; family Gruidae; genus Balearica; species Balearica regulorum. Next base: position 51,549,781 of record NC_046187.1, on the reverse strand, counting down.
CATTAAATGTAAGCCTCTAGTGGAGTAAATCGGCCTGCACAATTTAAATCACAGGGAATTAGGAAACGTGAAGGGTCCCACCTCTCTTCTTAAGTGGAACATTTCTTTCTGTGCCTGTGATTCATGAGAGGTGCTTCTGTTTTAGCCTGCTAGAAATACTCTGTCAAAACTCTGTTTTCTCCATCAGGCTTCATTGTGCAATTGTGGGTGGGATTTGGTAATAATTTTCAGTTTGCAGGTAGCATTTGCCACATTACTCCTCTTGCAGCAAGCATAGATGTTCAGTGCAGTGCATTAGATTGCTTTGGGGGGGGACTTAGTTTTGCTGCCCTTTTCTGTTTTTAGCAGTGTTGCTTCCATCCATAGTATTTTTTTGCCTTCAGTATCATTTCAAATGTTTGTGAATTGAATGCAGAGGTAAACTAAGTAAAATAATATACAGAGTTGTTTACAAGTTGTCTAACAGTAAATACATTACCATGTCTTCCATTATTCATAAAGAAATGGACCAGAGCAAATATAAATAACTAGTAGTATATTTATATAACCAAAATCCTGAGTAGTTTTATAAAACCATCTGCTTCAAACTCTTTAAGAATGTACAACGACCATATATATACAAAAGCTTAATAAAAGTTCCAATTTTGCAACAAAAGTCCAGGGATGCTCCCGTCCCCTTAATAGAGCTACATTTCTTCATCAACCTGTAAAGTACATTAATTTGTTATCTGCAGATGCTTCATGTGGACTTTTTGTTTTGTTTTGAAGAGGAAGAGGTTGTTACCTTGAAAACATATTAAGAAAGCTGCTTCAGGAAGATAGAGGCAAGAAAATAAATTAGTACAGGCTAAATAAGAGATCTGTATTGCTTCCAAGACCTGAGCTAGTATTTCACTGTGTGCTGTATTGGCTTACAAGCCTGCTCAGGGCTAACACCTGAATCTCTAATGGATACTGCACCGACAGAGCGATGCAGATGTACCAGGAGCAATTCAGGTAATCTGCATATGGTGTAGATTGACTAGCTGAGTTGGAAGCAGCCAGAGAGATCTGCCTGTCCATCCTTTCTTACAGATACTTCCTGGACTTACCAGATGCAAATACCTTGCTTGGTATCCTGATGTATGCACACTTCAACCTATTTATTCATCTATGTTGTTTTGCAATTCCCAAGTGGGAGGTTTGCTGCTGCAATGTCTTGCCCTGCCTTGTGAAAGACTGGAACTCCTTTTCCCACTTTTATATTGCCCTTCTCAAGTTTACAAAGCTAAAACTGTATTCATTAACTTTCTGTCCTAACCACATGAGCCGAGAGATAGAAATGCTTATTACAAGACAAGTTAAATTGTGTTTCTGGACCTTCATTAAATTCTCCAGAAGCTTCTGTTCTGAGGCTATGATTTGTCACTTTGTAAGATTTTGGATTTGTTTGATTTGTCACAGTTGACACTAAGCAAGCATTGTGAGGATATACCTGAAAGGGCACCTGTGCGCTGCCCTACAAAAAGTTTGTCATGCTGTGTTAATGTGGAGAGGCAGCAGGGAATTACCTTTTTCTTACGGAGGGTACAGTAGAGTGCCTTTACTTGGGCTGAATGCGATACCGTAAAGGACCTGGAAGTAGACTCGTCAGGTCTTTAAGACTCCAGTGTGACAACACTGATCATCTTCCAGGGAAAAATCTCTCAGCAAGTTTTAGTCTCATGAATGTGCCTGTCCATGAAATGGGACCCCTTTATTTGTAAATCCCCATCAAGCTCCCCATAATCCCTGTAAAAATGTGCTCAGGTTGCCTTCATAAAGTCATCCTCATTACAAAGGAATCACCTAAAGATCTTAGTTCTCTATTTATGCTGAGGAAGACTGCCTGTGAAGAAGAAAGCATGAGAGATTTCCTGTCTCGTAAACAACTTTGGCCGGTATTTGCTGAACCTTTGTCAGCAAGAATTGCTATCGGGACTGGACTGTGAATGCCCCAACTCTTTGCCTAGTAGAGCTGTGCTGAACTGTACAGCAGTTACTACTCAGCTAATGAACTCAGCTTCTTTCCTGCTTGTGGGGACCATGTCCATCAGCAGTGTGATTTCTCCAAATGTATTAGTTCTTTGAGAATGCCTCATTTTGACAAGCAAAGTTGCTGTTTGCTATTCAAGGTGTGTCTTTGTTGCACTTGATCAGATAATTCAGAGAGATCACATAATTGCACTGATTTCTTCTACACTGATTGTAGGAGACAAGCATTCCCTTGCAAATATAAAGTTTGGTTTCTGACAATTTTACCAGCAGAACTTCAAAATTATCTTTCCTTGACAATTGTCCTGATGTCTTGCCAGGAAACTTCAATTCCAGAAATGTAAACTGGGCATATGCAAAGCTGAAGGAAAATCTTTCAGTACTTTTTGTAATATTTGCCCAGTGTCTGCACTCAAAGACAGGCTTCGTGTGAATTTAAGGCATGTATTTTGCACAGTTCTCGTCACTAGGCTATATAGATAAGCAATAAACCGTTTATGGACCAAAGCTGGGGCAAGGAGCATGGTGTGTTCCCAAGCTGCATCAGGAGTTTTATTGCTTGTGACGGGAAGCTCCCAGGGGGGAGGCCCCAGGGTGGCAAACCGGGACACGGTGCCAAAGATGCAGCATAACTCAGGTCACACATCTGTATGGAGCTGCAAGTTGTGTGAGCGGCTGTCTGCTTGTAAGACCTGAAGTCTCCTGAATTTCTCCGAGCAGTCTGCCTGCCAATGCCAAGAGTGAATCTTTCCATTTGAAAAGACCAGGACTGTGGAGAGGAAGGGGGGGGGGGGCGGGGGGAAGGGGGCATTTCATTGTCATCTTAAGAGGCCTTCATTTAGTAATTTGCTAAAGGTAATTTTTGTCAGAGGCTGCGTGGGTTGGGCTGTTTTGCTGGTGGCTTACACCTGAGTCCAAATGCCACAGACAGTCTGAATACGGAAAGGAGACGGTGGTTTTGTACCAGCCATCAGCGTCTACAGTGCAAATTTGGCTTCTCTCTGCTTAAGAGATGCCAAGGGCAGTGGTGGAAAGAATGTCAGTGACGCATGGATGGGGCTTCCATGGGATGGAGCACCTGGGTAGCACATTTCTTGGAGGATAGTCGGCCACTACTGGCCTTCCTCAAATTATTTTTTAGAGGGAAAATATGATCAAGATTTGATCAGTTAGTTGAGTTCTGTTTTCAGCAATAAATTCCAGACAGCTGTTACTGCTTATCTAAGAGGTGTTTGATCTGTAAAATATGAATTTTAATTTTACATTAATTTGTGCCTGAAAAGGGCACAAGCAGAAATTTGCAGGCAGAGAAAGGATAGGAGGTGTAGCTATTAACATGGCTAAATCATGATCTCTTCAATGCGTTGAAATTTGAGAAAGAAGAATACAGAAAATGGAAACAAATAATGAATCACAGAGAGATGTAAAGGAGAAGGAGTTGTCATTTTATGAATTCTTTGCTAATAGGAGGAGGACTAAGCAAAGAGTTGGTCCTCTGTAAGCAAGGAGAGAATGAGGGCAACAAGTGGGGGGAAAAAAAAAAAAAGCAGCACTAGGTGGAAGTTTGACATTATGTCTGTTTTTAGCCTGTGTGAACTTTGTTACTGTGAGTGCAGTTTACACTGAGTTTGTGCGCACATGGATAGCAGGAATATCACAGCTTTGAGAGAATATGCACAACAAATAAAATGCAGGTTCTTCTGGAGGGTGTGGATTGGGACCTGTATTCTTTTGGTTGTTTTCACAGAAGTTAGAGATTGGAGAGGCTTGTTCAGTGCTCAGCCACCCTTTCTGTGATTGTTCCCAGCTGAGCATTTACCTTGAAAACAAAATTATTCATCTGGTTTTTCTAAACAGTGCATTCATCTTGGGAATTTCTGCAGGTATTTGTGGTCATCTACTCCTCCAATAACAGCATATTATGTAAGTCAGGTCTAGGAGGTGATACAGTTTCTTCACTATTACTCATATCTTGTATCTACATTTTAGTTTTGGAATATTTAATTTTCATTTTGCATTTCATGTAAATGAGAACAACTCATCTGCGTCAAATGTGGCCTTGGTTACTGACTGCTGATCAATGGCATTCACTCTTGTCGTCATAGAAACTGGCCTGAAAAATGAATTTAATTATATTTTCTTCATCTCTCAGGTGACTTTATTATTGCTCAGGTAATTACCTGACATGTACCCTGAAAAAATATGTGGTGATTGATTAAGTAAGGGAAAAAAAAAAAAAAGAGAAACTGCTCAGTCTCTTTCTGGACTTTGCGTTGCCTCTTCAGCAATCCCAGTCCCTGCTCTGATCTCACGTTCACCTTGCCACTCAGATTTCCACATCATCTCAATGGGTAATGTGCCCCACGTGAAGAGCTGTCTCCCATGTTACTTTGGTATGCAATAGTGAAAAGGGTAGGAGAGGTGTTATGGTCGTCTTTCCTTAGCATTGTCCTGTACTACCTGTAAACATCAAATTTGGTGACAATCAGCAGCAGGACACAAAGATTCATATTCCTGCTCAAGGCCACCTCAGGGTTTTCACTAAAGGCTTGATCCCAAGGCAGGGTCTGTTTTTGGTGTCTTGTTTAGATGAACTCTTATAAAGCAAACATATCAAAGTAGTTGTTGGTGTACAGTCTGTCCCAAAATTTCCAAAAGCAGCTCATAATATTTTAAAATCTTCATAAAGTGAAGCCTTGCTTTTACCTCCAACTCAAATTGTAAGCCTCATATGTAAGCTTTTAACGTCTGTGTATTATTTTCTGCATGAGTATTAGAGCATTTGCTCTCATTAAAATGATTCACCAACAGTTCAGCTGTTCAGTTTCTAAATTTGAGAGTGGGGAGGAGGGAAACCCAACAACCTATAACTCATAACTTGCAAGAATCTGCTTTGTTAAAATAGGAAGAATAAGAAAACTTTATTTGAGGTATTGCTTTATCAGTACTTACACATTCATAAATCCCTATGAATTGAAGGTACTGGCTAAACATGAAAACAACCAGACCTAGAGAATCACAAGCTTTTGAGTTTTGGATTCAGAGGAATGTCCCGATTCCTTCTTGGACAATTTCAGCCACTACTTTGACACATTTCCATGAAGATGCAGCACTGGGCAATTCTGGATGAAGCAATCTAGACCCCCAAAAAGTGATCAGTCTACCTGCTTGCAGCTTCAGAGAGCTCCCAAATATCTTTCCTCTGTCACATCTAATTCTCATACACTGGGCAAATTTTTTTTTTTTTTTTTTTTTTTTTTACTTTTTGCTTATTAGCCTGACTTCTGCATTTGACTCTTGTCAGTCTCGTAATTTCCCTCATGTCTTCCTGACTCCAGTGGGAGTGCCTTGGTGCAGTGGTACTTGGTGTCCGCCTTCTCCTGCAGACTTGATCTTAGCAGCACTCTGATTTCAGTAAGTATCTCAAGCCCAAGCAGAGCAAAGCAACATATGGATATTGTAAAGCTTTTAGAAACAAAGCACGCTTGGATTTTCCTCGTTTGTGTCAGCTGACATGGATCCATGTTGAACAAGTTTCCTATTTCTGGGTTACAAGGTGTATTGTGGGAACAAAGTGGCATTCCAAGACAGAAAAGGTTGTGGCAAAGAGCAGCTTTGCTCCCTCCAGTTCTTCATTTGCATGGATTCTTTTATAGGATTCATTACAGGTGTTGGTGAATTTTTTCACCTTTTCTGTAATTTATATTGCAGGAATAGGAGCCACAACTACTGTATGAGTGGCCATTTCTGACGTGAGCTGAGTGGCATGCGGTTAGGGCAGAGGAGTGGGGAAAGCATTCCTGGCATGGCCCTGACAGAACATAACACTAATGCTCAGCAGTTTCGTTGATCTTACCCTTTCTTGACCCCTCAGCTCTTGCCTTCCTCCCTCCTATTACCAACTTGATTAAGTCATTTTGCTCCATAAGCTTTGTTATCAGGTATGTGAGCTAGGACTTTTCACCACTTGTTGCAATTTTAACACTTACTAGAAATTTGCACTAAATGCTATCAACTTCCCATTATTTTTCTTTTAGCTGTTACTTGAGTGCAAAGATGCCTCATTGTGTATGCTGTAGTTTGTATAAGATCCTGAGAACCCTTCAGTAAGCTTTTCCTCTGCAACAGCTGTTAACATTTTATACTAGGTCCCACTCTGTGTCTTTCTCCTTTTTTCCTTGCCTTTCGTCCTCAACCCTGATCATGACTGACTTCATTTTCACCTTAGGAATCCCAGAATGTTTTGTTTTCTTTTTTTTTTTTTTTTTTTTTTTTTTTTTTTAAATTCTGGTCTCCACTTCTTCCATTACAAACACTGTCTTGCTTAGATCTCCCTGAAAGGTTAGGCTGTCCTACCGTCTACTTGTCCTCTCTCTTGCCTCCCTTTCAGATGTTTTCATTGCATTCCCCCTCGTAATCATCATATATTTATTTCCTTGCAGATTCTGCATGCCAAATGCCTTTTCTGCAGCTGGTAAGGTCTAGGGCTGGGCTCAAACCAAGCAGAGTTGTCACCTGTAGTATAACGTGGTGTCTCATTTCCTCTTCCTTTCCTTGCTTATGAGCTAAATGCAATCACTGTTGTGCTGGTTTTGGCTGGGATAGAGTTAATTTTCTTCATAGTAGCTATTATAGGGCTGTGTTTTGGGTTTGTGCTGAAACCAGTGCTGATAACCCAGGGATGTTTTCGTTCCTGCTGAGAAGTGCTCACACAGAGCCAAGGGCTTTGCTGCCTCTCACACCACCCCACCAGCGAGGAGGTGGGGGGGCACAAGGAGTTGGGAGGGGACACGGCCGGGACAGCTGACCCCAACTGACCAAAGGGATATTCCATAGCACATGACGTCATGCTCAGCATATAAAGCTGAGAGATGAAGAAGGAAAGGGTGGATGTTTAGAGTGATGGCATTTGTCTTCCCAAGTAACCATTACACGTGATGGAGCCCTGCTTTCCTGGGGATGGCTGAACACCTGCCTGCCCATGGGGAGTGCTGAATGAATTCCTTGGTTTGCTTTGTTTGCATGTGCAGATTTTGCTTTAGCTATTAAACTGCCTTTATCTCAACCCACGAGTTTTCTCACTTTTACCCTTATGATTCTTTCCCTCATCCCACTGGGGTAGGAGTGAGCGAGCGGCTGCGTGGGGCTCAGCTGCTGGCTGGGGTTAAACTGTGACAATTATATAGCACTTATTCCTGCCAAGGCTAATTTAGACTTTTCACTTCCTTTTCTCTACATTTTGCCATACTTTAGAGCAAATTTTGCACAAACATATGCTGCTGTTTGATAGAATAGTGTCATATGCAATGGATTGCCAGGTCATATGTGAAATTTGGACCATTTAGAGCCTTGTTCCTTCCACTAGTCTGCGTATTTGTATAACAACTGGTGACTTGTCCACAGTCCTCAAGCTGTGTTAGGGATTCACTTGCAGAATTACTGGAAACCGGGGTGATGCCTTTCTTTGCTCTGCATACTGAGACTTTCTGAGGGTGGAAGATTTGGTGAATAACTACAGAAAGTTCACGTGTCAGGAACTATCTAGTCCCACCTCACTACCTTCTTGTCAGAAAGCAGCAAGGGCAGAGCTGTTCCGTCAGGGAAGGCGAGTGGGGCACCAACTCATTGCCCTGTCCCAGGGCAGGGGCCTCATTGCCCCCTCCCACAGTATCTAAGCGAGGCAAGCAGGGCAGATCCCGGGATGGTGGCCAGGTTCAACCAGGAGTACAGATAAGGCAACATCTGGATGATAAGGCAGGCCTGAGGCTGAGCCAGGAAGTCAGCCTGTAGATCAGGATCAGATCCGTTGATCACCCCACAGGTCCACTGTGGGAAGGCAGGGCCAAGGGTGAGCCAGAAAATCAGTCTGCAAATTGAGGTCTGGATCAAAGGATTTCATGGCCAGCTACAGCTGTGGCTGAGCTGGAGCACAGCACGGCTCAGGCAGGGACCAAAACCTCAACTGTGATCTTAAATAGAGCTCCTGGACCCATTGGTGTGGGTGGAGGTCCCAGGTGAGGCTGGTCAGGGACATTAAAGCTTATTAGCGCGCTCAGGGCCCTGACACCTCCCATGATTAATTTCTATGCCCTTAATCTAACCAAAATCATGATCATTATTAGCATGCATTAAAGATGCATCAGCTACTCAATATGAGGCTTGATCCTTACTTTAAAAAAAATTAATTTACAGTAAGTTCACAGGTTACGGATCTCCTGATGACATCAAACTGGAGCTTTGTATAAGACAATGTTGCATGATGTCTTTTGAAATGAGCAGCGCTACTAACACAGCGGCTATAAAACAGGTCATTGGCATCAGTGGGACTCCGGCGGGCCGTGACAATGGGGCTGTGCAGTTTTCTTAGAGTTACTGCCCTCGGGTTCGGCAGTTCCTGGAGGTGATGCACATATATCTTTAGATTGAGCACAGAAATGATCCCTAAATTTACTTTTTATGAAAAAAAAAAAACCAAAAACAACCCTTCAGCTACTCTGCTAAAAAAAAAAAATAATCTCCCTTTTGCCTGTTCAGTGTGTAAGGACCATGTTTATGGGCTTGTTAATGCAATGAAGCAACGTGCTGTCTAAGCACAGCTGTAACTCGGAGTTATTTTGCAGCATGGACAATATTCCCCATGCAGGCATGAGTTAGAACTAGAACTTACATTCCAGCATGACAGATGAAAGAGAGGACACTAAAAATACAGCTCAGAGTTACAATCCATTTTCCTCTGTTACAGTATTAATGCATCTTTGGAATGACTAGAAAATGCAGTTTATGTTTTTCATCTCCAGCTGCCCTGGGGACATCCATGGGAGATGCAAAGAGTTGGAATCAGATTTCCTTTTTAAAAGAAAACATTAAATAAATGCAACCTATCACTGCACTTGTTATTTCCCTGGGGCACTATTCTGGGAGGTGACTCTCAGATGCCTTTGAAGGGATTATGCTGAGGGTCAATACCTGGCTACAACAAATTCGTTCTTGCTTTGCATGTATTGTGATTTTTTTTAGTGTTAAAAATGGCTTCACGTTAAAAAGTTGGCTCTGATCTCTCATAATTACAGAATCGGTTTCTAATGGAAATCTAAAAGAGTGAAAGTCATGAGACTGGGGTTTTTTTGGAGTCAGTCTCTACTAACATGAAAGAACAGAACAACTCATTCTTTCCCTTTATTTTTCAGTTTCTATTTCTAACGCTTTAATATCGGAGTGGGAGGAACATTTATGACACACCAGAGGCAATTGGTGGCGCGAGCTTTCTGTACTACAGTAATGCACCGATACAGGATTATGCAAAGGCTGAGACTTCAGTGTTCCCTCTTGGCAAAAATTCCCCCTTTTAAGGACCCCAGATTTTTCTTTGAGAGGAGAAATACCTCTGTACAAAAATGAGATCTAAAACATAATAGCCACCAGTACCGAGATAAATTTAGCCATGTATTCTGTGTAGTATTACCCCTGCACATACTCTGATGTGCTTAAGGGTGCAGTCCCACAGAGTACGTGCTGATTGAAGTCTGGACTGCAGTTGTCCAACTCCTTCCAGAAGCTCTCTGGACATGCAGCTAGCATGGAAGCTTGTGTCAGTGTTTGCTCAGCCAAACCAGGAAGTTGTGTGGGGTTTTGAGTTTTGTTGGCTGGGTTTTTTTGTAGTTAGTTATCCAGTCGGAGCAGCGCTCTGAATGGTTTTGTGTCAACCACGAGCACTAAGCAGGTACAAAAGAAGTGTTGCGAACACACGGGGAGGAGGATAAAGGGAGAAGGGGTGATACCTCACCCAGTCCTGACTTGTAGTATATAGAGCTGATGGGAAATTGCATCGTAAACAGATAGCGATGCATAGCAGTGGATGGGTCCAAAGAGCACTCTCAGATTGCTGGTCTTCGTGGGAGAGGAATAAGACTTTTCTTGTAGGCTGAGGGTGGTCCCATTCTGCTGTAAGGGATTTCACATTTCCTAGTTTCTTAGCACACCTCAGTAAGAGTGAGTAATGGAAAGAGGGGTTACTGCACAGAGGGTTTTGCAAGCCAAATTCAAACATAGATACATTATAGCTATGATACTTCCAATATCTACATAAACTGTTTTACCCGTGGTTTTCTGGGATTCTTCCAGAAGTCTGAAATACAACAGGTGATGTTCTCCCTTTCCAGGGGAATTAATTTATCGGCACTGAGTTAAACAAAGAATCTGAGAAACATATTAACTTTGTGCAGAAGAAAGCTAGTTAGGGGCGAGATGTACTTGAGGCAACTCTTTTTACAGCTAAATACTGTTAAACCTGGGCTAGGCGTGCACGTCATATCCATGGTCAAGATGCGATGTGGTCCTCGTACTCCATATCTTGCTCTATTTGCCACCCGTTTGACACTACTGGCTTCATTATTTGTAAAAAGCCTGTGGGATGGTTGGCTCTGCTGTACTTTTATGCTCTTGGGGTACCCTCAAGATAAAGACGTATCCTGGTGCATTCTTTTTGTACCAAAGCCCATGTGTATCACAGAAGCCCTTGTACATTCTTAAAAATGTAGTCATTCTTAAGAATTCCATCCTAATAAAAGAAAGTGAAAAGAATGTTCTCAGTTTTGCTGAGAAACCAAGTATTCTGACCTATCTTCAGGAATCTGAAGAGGGACACAGGTGTGGCAAAGAAAACTCTGAGAACAAATGGAATTTAACTTTGCTTTGAGTATGAGAAAATGAATTTTGAAAATTTGTGTATTGGAATTGAAACTGGAACATGATACTTGGGTTGCAACACATCTTCAGAGAGAACATCTTTAAGGATTTGCTAAAAGTGCTTTGTATTTTGGTATAGCACATCCATAATTCATTTAATTTAGTCAGATTTCTGGAAGTGAGTCAGATGATTCAATTATTTTCAGCACAAACAGCCTCTGAAGTGTCATCCTCGGTATTATCAAGAGAAGTGCTCATAAACTGATGCCACTGTTTTCCCCCATCTCTTGGAAGTGATATGGCAGTTTGAAACTGTAATACCTTCAACCATGGTTATGACTGTAGTCCAGGTCTCTGACATACAATGAATCTATCGAATGCCATTCCTGATGTCAACGTGTCTTTTAATTGAGGAGAGGGCTTTCTGAAGCACAGTTTGTAGATGTGAATTGTGAGGATGTTATTGTATAAAGTTTTCTGAGAAAAACTTCAGAGATGGGAATGGCGGTAGCAGTGGAGGAAACTGAATTATTCATGCTGTGTTATGACTTAAAAGAAATTCAGTCTTGCTGAAAGTAGAACATGAGGAGAGTGAAAAAGGGGATGGAAAAAAGACCTTTGTGATATAATCTGTCAAACTCACAGCTGGGAAGATTTGAAAGGATTGCGGGCTCCAAGTGAGTAAAAGAAGAGACCTTTCAGAAAGTTCAACTAGCCTGGATATCACTTTAAACACTATTTAAACTCCCCTGTAAAAGAAACTAGGTTACTACAATGTGTGAATATATTTTTTTTCCCAATGTACTTTAGCTTACATAGACATTTAAGCAAAATTCTTAAAATGTTTTTACCAGTTGTTGGGCATGTGGCTATCAAAATTGCTCAGTCACCCAGTTCTGAAATATCCCGTATATCTGCAAAGCATTTTGAGGGGATACAGTAGAGAGAAGTCTTGCGTTAATTAACTGCAGGGTTTGATGTGTCCTGACAATTTGGAGTATGGTTTTTTTTGGTAGCAAGTTAATAAGAAAACAAAAATGGACAAAAGCTTTCAAATATGTTTGGCCTCAACTCTATGAAACAAAAATGTGTGACACCATGTAATGAGGAAGTGCCTAAACTGAAAGCAGTTGGCATATGGGAGAACGTCAGAGAGGGATGCTGTACGTGCTTAGCATGGTCCTAACCTGCCATCGGTACCCCTGCAGGGACCTGTCAGAGGTAGGGCTGGGCTTCCAGCAGTGATGTTCTTATGATTGCAGGTCACATGAAGCTCCCAAGCTGTTTCACGTGACCTGGTGTCCCAAAGGAAGCTTTAAACGTCATTTTAACAAGTCTGCTCACACTAGCCATAACCCCAAATCTGCACGTAGCCAGAAGCCGGTGTACTGCGTATCTCAGTCAGGTGATTCATTGCATTGGCTCACAGGCAGGAGCTGAGACTAGATCGCCAAAGGTATCCTCAGCTCTGTAGCACATGGGGAATACCTTTCTCCGCAGCCATGTCCGAGGCAGCCTACCAGCACTGACCTCAGCAGTTGCTCTTTTCTTCCATTTCAGGGACTGGGATTATCAGGCAGTTCCTACTGCCAGAGCATCCCTGCAGCTGGTCAGCCGAAGCCCTGGGGTTTGAACGGCCAGCAAACCCTGTTCAGTCCAAAAGCTGCAGGCTGGCTGTTCCCGACTTAAATATTAACAGATTCATTAGCAAGGTCAAGAACGACTTGCAAACAAGTCACTGAACTCTTTGGTGCCTGAATTGCTATCCTTGCCTACTAATTAGTTGTAACAAACAATAGGGATAAACATGAGCTGTCTAATTTTAAGTATGAGAATGCCAACCCACTGGACAGTAAAAGGGGAGGATGGTGTCATATGCACGGTGAATAGCTGTGAGACAAAGCCTCAAGTATCTGAGCCACAGTATTGCTGGAAAGATCTTTGAGAGAGGATCCTCTCTGGGGCTCAATATGACCTGGCTTACGCATCCTCAGCAGATCTCTCAGCTCAAGGGTAAATAGTAAACGATAAATTCCCACTGGCCTTGCCTTCTGCACCTCCAGCAGCTTCACACATTGAACCACGCAAATGCAGGAGGGGTTGGCATGGGCTGGTTTGACAAATTTTGGATGTTCCCCTCAGTTTTGGTTGTGAATACAGACTTTTTTTTCCCCCCTTGTTGAATGCAATGCTGGAGCTTTCAGTTCAAACAGACCGATATGGTTATATGAAAAAAAGCCAACTTTCACTCACTTTTACGTCAAACCACTCATTTTGCAAGCCAAGCCTGCTAGGAATTTGTCTCTGTTTAAGGGGCATTTCTCAAACTGTGGTTCATGGGCCGATCCCTGGACGACTCAGGAAGGTAGATATATTCCAATGCCACGCAATTTTACCACAGCTCTGTGTACAGGCTGAGTCATGACAAATCAGTATAGAAACCTTTTTAGAAGAAGGTTTAAAAATATACTTTTATGGTTTCTCTAATAAAAGGTTTCTAAAATAAGGTATATTACCTTTAGCAGCCAAAGGCAATCAAATTGTGGGTTGTTTTTAAAAAAACCACCAACTTAAAATAGAATATAGCATCAGTTAAATGTTCCCCCTCTTTGATGGCTAAAAATGCTATGAAATATTGATCAGCTCTTTGCTTGATTGTGTGCTGGTTTGTTTCAAATGAAGCATGTTGTTCAAATATTAATTTTGGGTAAAAAATAGTGTTTCAGTTAGTCTGTGCTTGCATGGAGGATGAAATGATATAGGGAGCTCTGTGTGTTTTCCCCAAAAGCATGGATGATTTATTTTGTGAGCGCAAATGTATTTTAAATATAAACTACAGAGGGTAAGAGGTTGTAGGTGGCTTTTTTCCTATTATTTTCAGGTTACCTGTAAGAAATTTTGTTATAAAAGTCAAGAATAGCCTCATTTAATCAGTTATAAAAGGTCAATGTAACCCTATTTAACATGCTTTCTTGCTAAGAAAAGATTATAATTTTTACTTAAAAAGGTTATTTCCATACTCCAGGAAAAAAATGAAATAAAAACGTAATAAATACATTCCAAACACACTTTTTTTGCGAAGTATGAATGGAAATATTCTGAGCAATTTATAAACAATTAGGACATTTTAGAAGGGAGAAAAAGATAATATGATGATTTTCTTAAATATGTGAGGCTTTAATTTTTCTTGTTGTTTTACTTATCCCTCTCTCTGGAAGTATCATCTTCCTTGGTTTTGCGGAAATATTTGTTTATAATGTTTCACATGTAGAAGGTTGTGTTAATTAGTTTGCTATAAAAAGTATCTATTTTTTTCTCCAGATTGTTACCCAAGCTGTAAATGGGTTCTATAGAGTTGCCCATAGGTTATTAGAAGGAGACCTCTCAGTTCAATTTTCTTCTACTGTGGCTTTTGTCATGTTTGTATTTTACTGGCTTTCCACCTACCATAAAATACATAACTTTCAAACTCAAACATTTTCCCCCAAGATGCCCCCCAAACCCCAAAGTAACAACCTGCAAATCTTTTTTTTTTTTTTTTTTTTTTAATTCTCAGTTTTCTTGAGCCTTAAAAATCTCCAGTAAATTAAACCACTTTTTGTTTAATCCCTTTGCCCATGGATTTACAGCAGCCATATAACTAGGTCATTTGTGACGCACTCTCCTCCTGGCATCGGTCCCTAGTTTAGCAGTAACACACGGGCATCTCTTGCTGTTTGTTGCTCATCAAACCCACACAGGGTGGTGTAATGGTATCAATTTAGGGGATTGATGAGAACGTTTTATTGTCAGCGTGATAACACTCGCGGTGATAGGAACAGCTAAGTAATCAGCTAAACGAGGTAGCTCTTTAGAAGTAGATTACTAGAGTGTATTGCCTCTTTTTGTGTTATAGTGATACCTTTGCTTGGCACCTCCTGTCTTACTTTGACTAAGAATGACAGCAGGTCCCAAGCATCAGGACTAAGCACAAATGCAGCCTTTCCTAAAGATGTAGCGTGGTAATGTGTGCTGCATCATCATCATCATCTACCCTGAATCCCAAAAATAACATTGAGATTTCAGATTTCTAAGGAAAATTGATTGACCTTCTCAAGATGCCTATTAAAAACACCCCACTCTATGTCCTTGCAAGGAGGAAAACTGCCTGTGAGGCAATCATGTACCTCTGTTAAACTTTTGATAACAGAAAAAGTTTGGATACCTCTCTTCTGAGAATGTTCAAAACTTTTATGTAGAAGGAAAGGGAAAATCTATACAGCAGGGCAGCTATGATATGAAGGGTCACTCTCATAAATTAATTGCTGTGCTTATTGACTGTTTAACTGTTTTTTTTCCAGGTCCTCCCATTATTCTATGGGCAGTCGAGCTTTTTCCCATGACAGTATTTTTATACCTGATGGGAGAACAGAGAGTGAACAGGCCATCCAAGCAATGTCACAGGAGAACGTTTTAGGAAAAGTCAAAACTCTTCAGGTAAGAAATTGTAAGTGGGAAAAAATATTTAAAATGTAGTGGAAAATGGTCTCCCGAATGTGTTAAAGGTGGATAAAGGTGTGTTGCTTTTTCAGTAGTCTTGGGGCATCTTCTCAGCTATGTACGCTCTCTGGCCAAAAGCCATGTAAATAATTCGGATAATCTGCAGATGATCTAGGTTTTGGTCTTGAAAGGTATGGCAGTGATGCTGCAAGCAAATCTGCAGAAACGTCTACATCTTGTGAAACTCATTTGAATTGAACTCCTGGTTTTGGCGTGTCCTGATCTGTATGCCTGAGACCTACAGATGTGGTACTGAGTGAAAAAATGAGGGTGGTGGTGGTGGCAGGGAATGGCATGCAGAGTGAGACTTATTTGCAAAGCTGATTTAATTATCCTTTTATACATATTACATTTTTTTCCCTCCTTTTTCTCCCTGTGCTCTCAGTGGTTCTCATGAAAGGTGGATACACTTATCTCTCCAAAGCAAACAGCACATAAGTAAATACATAAACACCACATCTGGGTATTTGCTTCTGAAGAGCTTTACATGACCTGCTTTCCCTTCGTTTCCGGAACTCTGTCCCATTAATGCTCCAACTAATGTTTTGCTTTACTTCTTGTACGTCTGTAAGATTCCCAGCTCACTGCTTATCTAGACCTTGAAAGAGCTGTCCTCCAGAAACACATTTCAGTTTGTTGCTCAGGATGCTGACATGTCCTGTCAAAACGCTGATAAATTTTTAACACTCTATAGGTGCCGTTACCCTGTAGCTGCTAGCTGACTAGTAAAATACCATTGATTTCTTTTCCCTCCAAAGTCTACCTATGGTCCGTCTTTTCTGATGAGTGAGAGATCACACACAGTAGACAGATCCAACCTTCAGGATGAAATTGTTCCTTCTTCCTGCCCGGCGCTGTCAGCAGAGAGAACACCTGAACAGCGTTGGCTGTGCTGACTGTGGATGAACTTTGAAGTCAAGACCACACTAGGACAGCTCCAATTTCCCTGTGCTGTTTTTTCAGCTTAAATTTCCCTGGGTCAGATAGATTCACTGCATGCTACTTTCCAGGCTAGAAACCATTCTGTTTTAAATGACTGCTGACTCTGGGTAAAGACGTGAGGTAGTTTACTTGGACCTGTCCTGCAGAATGCTTCAGTGTCTTTTGGATACAAAGCCCACTGGCTCCTGTTGGATCTGTTGTCTTGGCTTCAGTACATTCGCTTTTCTCTGAATACCTTTTCACTTTGCAGGAGTGGCCTTTTCCATTTCCAAACTCACCTTAAAATTTCCGATGGAAATTATTGCCTTCGCTAAACTCAGAGACATGATAAAAAGTAGTTACTGCAGTTGCTAACAACCGTCTTCACTAAACAAATGGTAACTCAAGAAAATTAAAGCAAAAATAATCACGCTTGAATAAAATAAAACCACAAAATAAATAGCCAGTGATATGCTCTTGCTCATGTGAACTTTGCATGAGCCTTTTTTTGATGTGGTTACTTGCATGTATTTTAAGGGGGGGTGTTGTTTCAGCTGCTTGATGTCAAAAGTGTGCTTACCTTTTTATTTAAAATTGAAGGACATCAGTTAATTTTTATCATTTTAGTATAGCTGCAACCCAGCCTGTAACAACATCTCCTATTCAGCTTTTCCCACTCTGCTGCTGATGGTGATATGCAGAGCAAACCATTCAGTCAGAAAGGAGATGTGTAATAGATTGTGAATGGCACTTTTAACTATTTATATGTTTACACAGAAGTTATATATTCATCTAAACGTCCATGGATTTTTTTTCATAACGCCATGGAAAGACTCCTTATAGCAAGCCCAGGGGCCACCTCTTGTATCTGCAAAACCTGCTGCCCGGTGTATAACTGTTCCCATTTCCCTAGCCATGGTTTCTGCAACTGTTTCCTGAGTTTTAGGACAAGATCATGCCAAAATCCCATTGCACATTTTTCGGTTGACCTTAGAGTTGAGTCCCAGGTCTGACCAGTTATTTGGACTATCATTCGTGTCTGAAGGTTTTATGCACTCCATACCCCATCCTTTTTTTTTCCTGCTGTAGCATTCTTAAAGGAGATGATGTTTGCTGTGTGATTTTGCATTCACGGAAAACTCTGACACTCAGTCTCCAGTTATCAGAAGCTTGTATCTACTTTGAAGTGCCTTTCTGCAAGCTCACTCCCACTGGGTGCATCTGTGTTTCTCGAAGTGGTGGGACAAGAGGAGACACTCATCTCTTCTGAAGGGCGCTCCACTCCTTAAAACCAATTCTGTGGCCAGCTCCCGGTGAAGTCATTGCTGCGCCACCAACATTACTGTGGTTTTGCCCAGGCTTGCATGTCACGGTGGAATCACAACATTTCCAGTTTCCATTTGCCTGGCAAGATGCTCTTTGGTAAAGAGGTGTTGCCAGGATGCAGTGCCCTGTGCTGGCTCCGAACTCGCTGTATTCCAGAGATTAAAATCTCTGCAAATTTTAACCTTTTTCAGGATTTTATTTGGGTGGGGGGTGGTGGTGTGTTACAGTGAACATTCCTGGAAAACTTAAATCTTTTCTGGAGGAGGGACCATGCTTACAAGCCCAACTGATAGCATAATGAAAAGCGTTTTGAAATCAGAATAGAATAGTACTGATGGTGCTGGATCTCATTCTGCTGACTGCCAAAGTGTTTACCCCTTCTCGCCTTGCATTTCTGCTGACTTTGGAGTGTTGATGAATCCACAAAAAACGTGGTGTAATGGGGCAAAACTCTGTAGCAGTCTGGGCAGCTGGCCAGCACGTGCACTGGTTCAGCTTCTTATTGAAGGAATTTTCTCTGATTATGTGTGCAAGGTAAATGAGTTCTTTCTGGAATAGCTCTCATTTCTTTTTATTGATTTTCAGATCGGCAGCATTCATCTTATCAGGCTTTCTGTAAATGGATTTGGTCATGTTCAAAGGTTTTAGTGTGTGCTAGAAGTCAGGCTGAGGAAAGCCTGACTTCTCGTTAACCTCCAATAGCCTTAGTCTATCCTGAAGTTATTTTGTATCAGCTCGAGCCATCTGCTGTTGTGAAAACAGTTTTGCCCTTGTCCTTTGGATCTGCTGAGATTTATCATTACCTAGTTTTTAAGCTCCGGTGTAGAAAGCCAGCCTGAACCTGCTCCCACAAGGAGATGGTACCCAGGCGCTGGTACTCTTAATGCTGAACTTCTGAGTTTCTTGGGATCTGGTGCTTTACTTCTCATACAGGACTGTGAATGAGACACAAGGAATGTTTAAAATCTAAATCTAGTAGCGTGTCAGAACAAACATAAAAGAAACTCTGGGAGCTTGTTTTTACACCCTTCCCTTTAATAAGTTAGTGGTTTTATTTTTTTTTCTTGCATCAAAGTATGTTAGATCCACTTCCTCGTATTTTGCAGCTGTGGCTCTTCTTCCTACTACTGATATTTGCCAGAAATAGCAAATGAATAGAAGACAATTCTTGTTTCAGACCCACAAAAAGTGTAGCAAGTAAAATGGAAACTTGTTTTAAGTGTTAGTATCTTGATGCCACTAAGGCTTTATCTCCCTTTTGCTGTGACAATACTGTGGTGTGGCACTGCTGCTGCCTCTGGAGGCATGAGGACAGCTTGTTCTCCACCTCTGGCCTTCACTGAAAGTATCTCGGGTCATCTGGCATCCATGAAACTGTGGCAGTCAGCTGGAAGAAATATCAAAGTTTGACTCTGGCGTATGGCTTATTGCATTTAGGAACTACTGGGCTACATCTTTCCTGTTTCATGTGGCCGCGTGGTTTAAAACAAACAAACCCTCTGCTCTGTAAATTTCCAAAACACCCATTTATTACACAGATAATTATAATAAAACTTGTTTTAGGAATCCAGACTTCTTGGTCAAATTCTAAAGGACCACTTTTTAAATTCACATTTCCCTGGCTTTGTAATGATTAATGTCCCCAATCATTTTCTTCTGTCGGACCTAATGACTGTTCAGTTTTAGATCCCATTTCTTTTAGTCATTAACATATCTTAGCTAATGATCAGTCCGCTGCTTCCCCTGCTGTGCGTTGCGCTTCTGTATCCTACCAGCCCTTCCCATTGTTGTTGCTGTTTGATATTGTCCAGATCTCAACAAGGCTACAAAGTCGTTTGCTAAACCTCAGAGTTACTATCTTTTAACTTGACGCTCTTCGTTTTATAGAATTGGAAGTGAATTTTCACTGCATGTTTGCCCAGCTTTGTATTTCTTACAATTCATCTCTCTGTTGCCAATATTTCCTAGTGCCACTGCAGCCTAATTGTGTCTTCACATTTGACAATTGTTTTCACTTTATAAACTGAATTTATCTTTTTTTTTTTTTTTTTTTAAATCATTCTAGCATTTCTGGGGCAGATGCCCTTTTTCCTGTGATCATATTAAGCCCTAGAAATGAGGTTCCGTTTTCCTTACTCACATCTGCTTTGCTTTTGGTACTCTGCAAGGAGATACTCAGGTGACAAGCGCCACAGATCCTATAAGTATCTTCAGGCTTTTCCAGAAAGTCTTGCTCTTAACACGGGAGCATCCGTAAGTGGTCCATTGCCACTGTATACCAAAATCTTCATTTGCATCTGGATTTGCTGCAAATACATGTCTCTAGAGATCTATATGCAGTTTGCTTCTTCACTATTCTTCTATTTCGGACTCTCCCAAAATCTTTCTTGAACCACGTGCTGCTCCAGTGATGGAGAGTGGAATACTTCCCTCCCTGCATCTTATATCCAAACCAGCTGTGGTAATACTTCTTATTTTCCTCCTTTTCAGTAGGTTTACATGTTAATTTTAGATCTAGTTTACTTTCCAAAGCTTCCAACCACACCAATATAACTTCTCACATGATGCTTTCTGGTTTATTCTCGCTCTTTGATTAACAAAAAATAATATTGATTGCTTATGTGGGGTGTTCTGCTTGTTTAGATATGATGCAGATTTTCCTGTTTGGATAAAGAAGTGGACTCACTTCCATAGAAATAACAATTATGTAAACTGTCTTTTCAGCCTAGAAAAGAAATTATAAGAGACAGAATATGATAGAGATGCATGAGTGGAATTGAGAATAGAGAACAATAATTCAGTCTTTCACAGCATGAGAACACATGAGCATCAGTTGAACACTTTCAAACCAAAACAAGTATTTCTTTATGTATAGTTGGACTGTAGAACTCATTGTCATACAGCACTGTTATTCGTGAAATATTTGTAAAAGTTCAAAGAGCAATGAAACAAATTCATAAAAGAAAAGTTCCCAACTGGCTATTGACTCCAAAAGTCCTCAGATGCCACAAATCATTGGAGCGTTTACAAGGAAAATCTCAGTACGGGCTTGCCCTCTTATATGTTCCCAAGGCATTTGGGTTTCGGGTCACTGTGAGAGACTGTACAGGACCATGTGGACTTTCAACAGTATGGCTCTTCTTAAGACCAGTATTATTGATTAAATCATTATTTCACAATTATATATAACTAGAAAACATAATTTCGTTTATTTATATATCTGGGCATTGCAAACAGACATAAAAAATGGGTGTTTGAGTTGAAGACAAAATATGACCAGCACTTCTTGTAAGACATGTTTGAATGGAATCATACTGAAATAGTACACTCTGTTTTAATGATTTTTAACTGAACAGAGTAAGCAGCTCAGCGGATCCGGTTTTGGATTCGCTCCAGGCACAGAGCCATAAGAATGATGTGGTTTCGGGGGACTGAATCCAACACGCATGCAAGCAGGCATGTATGCAGAAGAGGAGCCAAACTGGAGTGAAAGAGGAGATGTACAGCCTGATCTGGGCGCTCTGCCGGTTAATATGGAAAATTTGTTCTGTGGCATTTCCTATGCAAACACAAAGAGTGCTTTGAAAGTCTGAGCTTTTTAATTTGCTGCAGGTGCCAACCAATGCAGAGCAATTTAACTTAGGAATTTTATTTCTGAAGTTATTAATCGTAAGCTGGTGTAAAGATGTCAGTTAAACAGCATCACATTTTAGCAAATTATTTTGCATGAAATAAAGTGGGCCTGTGTCATAGTCCAGTTACTGAGAAGATTTTAAAAATTTTTAACTTTTATTTATTGTTTTTTTTCTAAATTCCCAGTATTTCTTTGCTTTTATTAGATGTGCAGCTCTGCTCCTTGCCTCACGCTGACTGGCACCGCACCAATAGACACCCAGGTTGGGTGTGAAAAGGCAAACTCTCACGCACCTCTTGAATCTCGTAGAAAAAAAATCGGGGATGAGGTAAACCTGGACTGGGGAACAGCTTGATGATCCCATTCTGAAGCTCCCCTGTGGGTGTCGTCTCTCCAGCTGCTGTTTCATGGTATAATTGTCGTATGTGGTAGCCATGCTGGTTTGGTGCTGAGAACGGTTTGTAAGTGCTGTGGAAATACCTGTCCACTGGCTGCAAACTGAGCGACTGGGAAAGCCCGTTGGAGCTGATAAGGCTGGTAGTGGAAACGTTCATCTCTTTCCTTCTGCTTCTAGCTGACAGCTAGATTTTCGTGCAGGACAGTGATTTCTGGCTGCTAAATTACAAGCTTTCTTGCATAAACCAAAAGAGACCAGGTTCATTTAACTGAGACCAATATGCATCTATGGAGATTTCCAGAAGGATATTTAAACACCCTGTGCGTGACACCGCAATGGTAGAAGAACAAAATGTCATGCCTGCAACTTCTAATGACCAGAGTTGCAAATAATCCTCCTTAGGCAACCATCGTCTGCAACGCTGTCAGCACAGGGAATCCTCAAGTGCAGAGAATTTATGGTTTTGTGCTGAGAAATATATGTCTAACTGAAACTTTTGAGACATTTAAAGCAGATGCTCCTTTTCAGGGAATATGGCCTCTTCTCAATGGCCTTGCAGCTTAAATTTACGTAACTTTCCATCTCTGGGTTGGACTGTGCGTGTTCTTCCAAGTAACAGTTGTGGGGTTTTCTTTTCTTTCAGGGATGATGGATTTTAAGGGTTTTTATGATTGACCAGGTAGAGAATGTATCTGTATGAATTTTTTTGAGAGAGGATAATTGCATTGTACTTACAGCATAAGTACATTTTTAAAAAGAATGAGGAGCAGGTTTTACATTGCTCTTTGAAAGCATTAAGAATAAATTTGCTCAGTGGTAACAATAAGCTATTTGAGATTTTCACATTTAATATTCAGCACCAGCTTTGGAGATTAAAATGCACCGAAAGAAATTGGCTAGTGGAAAACTATTAGTGCCATCAATTTAAGCTAAATTTGTTTAAAAATTTTCAATAAATAAATAATACAGGAAAAAAGCCTTCTGTCCTGAAAGGAATGTGAGGGCTACTAGAGTTTCTCCTTCAATATTCAAACTAATTTATGCAAGTCTGAGCAAATAAACTCCTAAAACTTTGAAGTAATTTAAAACCAAAACTGTGTATGGTCCATAAATACTGAGGATACTCTATTTCCTGGAAATATCAGGAAAATAACACTTTAAACTTTTATATACGCAAATACAAGATGTATTTTTACAGCAGAGCCCTTTTTAAAGCACGGACCATTCTCCACAATAGCTCCATCACCACACAACTCCCACTGGGCATTGCACACACAGTAGATCAAGAACTTGATCAGAAGATCAAGAGAATAACACACCATCCCTTCTTCCAAAAGACATTGCAAGCAATATGTACATGCGTTCTCACCACGGAGCAGATGCACAAATCCTTAGTTTCTTGAGTTGTTGCTCGGGTAGTGCTGACAGTTCCAGTTTTCTGCCTGGGGGAACTATTTGTATAGGAATACAGCTTTTCTAAGAAGAAAGGAGCAGCCTCAACTTAGAAAACGTGTTACCAAATTAAGACGCTGTTCTGAAGTAATTTTGTAGTAGCATCAGAGGACCTGCAAGAATAGAGCAGAATTACAGCCTTCACACTATCTAATACAGACCTGTTTGCTCTCTCCAACTCCCATTTATGCGGTAGAAACATGTAAGATTTCAAGTCTATGGGTGCACCTCCAGTAGTCTAGGTGAGAATAAAACTCTGCCATTCAAAACTGCCCACTATGCCAAAATCCAAATGGGCACGTAAATAATGCGTAACTCAGAGAGGAGACTGAGAAAAATTATTCTATTTTAATAACCTGATTATGAGGGGTCTCTGCATGTACTTTGTGTCTTAATAGTTCAGTACAGAAATCTGGTAATATTTTGGGGTAATATGGATAAGCTTTATGTAAGAATCTAGTCCACTGGGCAATGATGGCAAGCAAGACTGATCTCACCTGAATCCTTTTCGAAGTCCATCCACTGCTAAAGCATATCAGCCCTTGCCAACTGCTGACCTAAGCCTCACTATTGATTCTGTGGTACAGGGGAAAAAAATAAATCTTTGTTTTACATGATCTCTATTCCAATATTCTGCAGTTCTGAGCAGCAAACTCATGTCAGGGGTCCATCTATGTACCTGACATTCCCGCTGAATAGAAGCTGCAGAGCTGAATTGAGTATTGCTGAGCTGTAAATGTTTATAGTAACACAAGACAGAAATGGGAGATCTCCTCTGGAGAATTTTCTGTGCCTGAGAGTAAAGCACAAAAATAACTCCATGGTTCCTTCCTTCCTGAGAATGATTCCCTGAAGTATTTCAGGAAGAAAATCTATCAGTGTGTTCCTTACTCCATTTGCTCCTTCTAGAGAATTTCTTCTAACTCTTTTGCAAAAAGTTCAGTTTCAAAGACTGTATGGTATGTGTCTCTGCAGTAGCCAGGGCTGTAATTTCTCCAATTCACCCTACTAGAGGACAGATAGTACATGCTACTTATTTTACTCATCTCACACTTGATGATATAATTCAAAAGTACTTTCTTGTAACCCTTGAGAGATTACTTCAAAAAAGGAAAATAAATAGTGGGAAAGCCCTTTTATCCATTCATCTACTGCACGTCCCCTGCATAAACTTCTTTGTGCAAAAGTGATGATGTGACAGTGTACGTGAGCATGAGCAGACCTGAGTTTGTGTGCTGTTCCTATGAGATCAAGCATCTAAAAGAAGCTGGGTTTCCCCTCCTTTGAGAATTTGCCTCCTCTAAGGCAAGGTTATGCCAAACCCGTAACATTTAAAACTTATGACTAAACCTAACGGATCTCTTTAAGAACTACAGATGCATGAGATGCAGGGTTTGGAGGCTGGAGAAGAAAAAGGTTGCCTTTGGGGGCTGTTTTAGCTTCTCAGTGTACACTTGGCTCAGATCTTATTTCTTTGCAACAGTAAGGCTTCATAATTAGCTTTTATAAACAAAGTCTTAATCTAGGAGGTAGATTAAGAAAAGAGAAGGAATGTTTCAAAATTCACAATAAGTTTTCAAAAGCTGGCAACACTGATGAGAATTCAAGCTGATCATCCAAAATCAGAAGTCATGCAATAAATTCCTGACCTTGGTCACTTTGCAGGGAGAAAGAAGAGGGGGTGGCCACTGTGTTGCAGCAATGTGAGCCTCAAGTTGACCTTTTTGTCCAAAGTCAGAAGTTACCCTGAGTGTTTCTGTGCAGCTTTCATGTGGAGAAGGGGTGCGTGCTAGACTTGTCTTGTTTTGCTCATAATATAAATACCTTTTTTTTTCTTTTCTTTTCTTGTTTTTCAGCAACAGTTGGCCAAGAACATAAAATTTGGGCAGCCTCCACAAATGACAGTTTCTGTGAGGACAATAGGGGAGGCAAACGCTAGTATGGAAGAGGATGTGCTGCTCAGTAGCCCCATGGAGACTGAGACTCAGCAGGACACAGTGATCTCAGACAGTGGTAATAAAGTAAGCACTTTAAATCGATGTTTTCATGGCATTATAGCTGTATTAAAGCAGCAAAGTTCACTGGGGCGTAGCAGATGTCTCCAGTGAGGCGTAGCTGAGCTCAGTGTGCTGTTTCATGTGGGTGGGATCTCTCAAGTCGTGCTTCCTGGACTGGTGAGAAGCGTGTGCTCTTGGCATCCTGGGCCAGGTCCCACGGAATTACCAGTTTGAATGTCTGCTCTGAACTTCCAGCAATGCAGACATCACTCTCAGTGCTGCTAGAAGACAGGAAATTTTTCTGAGACAGAAAATGTCTTGAAATATGGACGTCCCAGAATGGAAAGTTGGGTGCAGCATCGAATGGCAAAAAGGAAAATCATTCCAAAATGAGAGGGGTCTGGAGCTTAAATCTGTAAAATCCTGGGTCTTGGGGTAAATATCCATATTTCTCATGGACAGGAACTGAAGGCAAAGAAGGGGGAGAAACATTTTGAGAATGGTCCCTAAATCCAAATGGCCAGTATAATTCAAATAATTATTCAAATTATGCATGAAGATTTTGATACCAGGAACCGTAGGCATTCTGGTGTCCAGAAGGGGCTTGCTCAGGCAGTGAAGAAACACAAGTGATGGAAGCTCTCCAGAAATTCTCTAAGGCAAGACTGGTTCTGTGTGTTGCTGTAATGGCTGGAAGGAGTGCCAGGGACAGAGGGACATCCTTCCCGGCCCAGAGGAGGCTGGCTTTGTGCCTGGGAACCCTTGGGGAGGGCACGCAGCAACCTACCATGTGCATTCAGCCCCTGAGATCCTGGAGGGACACCAGGACATGGCCTTCAGGTCGTGTTCACTAGTGCTAGCTGTGGGAAAGGCAAAGGCAGTAAGCGGCCTCTGCAGCTCGTGCCTGTATTCAGCCGAACAGACAGAAGGGAGATTTATGGCTGAAGTGGCCCAAATTCCTCATCAGTCTTCAAGGGGCGTCATAGCTCCTCTGTGACCACTTCCTCCGCAGCTGTGGTCGGATCTGTCAGGGACCCCAGGCATTTGGGTAGGACCTGCACACTCATGCCTCTCCCTCTGCAGTCTGGAAGGATAAAAATGCAGTCAAAGTAAGGTGTATTTCTTCTGCTTCACCAATACTCCCTTTTGAAGCAATCAGTTAAGGTGAATCCAGAGCATACTGTGCACACAAAAAGTGCGGTGGGATTGTGGACAGGTTTTGGCTAGCTACCCTGGTACTAGGCAAGACTCTCCGTTTGACACCAACATACATTCTCTGCAGACAGACTTCTTGCTGGGTCCTGCAGGACACCCAGATGTCACCTAGTGACCTCCAGCTTGAAGGAGCAAATAATTCAAGCACTAGAAAAAACATTGAAGTATTTTTCTGTAATAAGGAGGGAGAGATTCAGTCCTTAGCACCTCTACTCTTTTAATTATTATGTTTTGAAAACAAAATTAATGCCCCTTTGCATAGTTCTTTTTCCAAATATTGAAGGAGCAAACGTCCCTACTCAGAGGAGGTTGCAGACACTAACAAACCAACGGGACATGCACAGGGTCACCCAGAGCACTCAGCACTTTCCTTTTCTCTTACTGTGTGCCACTCATTACCTGCTTTATCCGAGATGCCTGGTGCGCGGCAGCTTGCCTGGTTTCTGTGCTTCTGTCTCTGCTGTTGGCCTTGTACCTCCTCTGCACGTTTATCTGCAAAGGTCCCAAGGGGGACGGGGGGGCTTCTGTCAGGAGTTGGTGGCCAGGACCACGTAGCGCTGCTCTACTTCAAACAGGTTTTTTGTCTTGCTTTGTAACTTTTGATTTTCCCAACTGAGTAACTTGGATTGACGGCAAGAGTTCTGCATTTCATTTAACCTGTGTTTCTAAAGCTGATTGTTTAGGCTTTTACACTGGTGCACCTGGTGTAACGGGATCCAAACATTCATTAGTTCATGAAGTAATACTGCGATATAATGATTAAAAACAATGTTTCTGAGTGTGAAGAATGCTGCTTCAACCCCTGCACCTTAAAAATCCGCTCCTATGAGATGGCTCGGAGAGGGACATTAGCTAAGGAGTCCTTGATAGGCTCCAATTGCTCTGGGGGAGCTCGTTTGCTTTGTAGGAAGAGTCGTCGTCAAGAATCTGGAGTTGAAACTCTTTGCAGCAGAGGTAATGCCTGATCAAGGTCCTATATTTTTTTCCCTTAGGTGTAGGTCAGGAGAAAATGAAGTTATTAAGAGCTGATTGATATCCTACAAAGCTGTACTTTTTCTTTTGATTTGGAACCTGGTTATCTTCTTAAGGAAGCGTGTTTTGCCTTTTGTAGCAGCAAAGGGAAACTCATAGCATTTAGGAACAAGAATTGTTTATCCATCAATCCTGCAGTGACAGGAAACAGGCTAAAAATCCTACTCTGACATGCCTGATTTCACAAGTGCTTTGAACCATGTTTATTAGATCCTTTACATTTTAATATCTAGCTGTGGTACTCTTCTTGTTTTCTAGTCCACTGACACTGGAGATTTCTTGAGAGCAATGAATTTGCCTGTAACAGGACATGAAGTGGAAGAAAAGGTATCAAAACTTCTATACTCGATTTGCACCAAGTTAATTTCTAATTTTAGTTATTAGAAGCCTGACAGTCAGGTTTTGCTTGAATACACATTTCATTGTTCCATGATCATCCAAAGCTGTGTGAACATTGCACAGTTTGGGGGCTAGTAAATAAGCAATAAGTAAGATTGAGAAATCTGTAAGAGTCGAGTGCAAGAAACAGCAGAACTCAGTCTCTGCCAGTCTTGCAGCATTCCTGCATTTGATGTATTAATCATAGAGCCATAATTTTCATAAGTACTTCTACTACTTTGTTATGCCTACATATAATTCAATAAGCACATGCAAAATGCTCCATCAGCTTTTAAGTAATTGGTTCCCTAATTAGCATATGTTTAACCTCGGAAGATTACAGAGCTGTCTTGAAAACAATGTATGTGATTTTCTTTCCTTACAGAAGATGTTTTATCCCTTCTTTTTTTTTTTTTTTTTTACTGTCTTCTTTTTCCACCTGGATTGTGCCAAATAGCAGTCTCAGGATGATAGTTCAGTGACTTATGGGAGAGACTGATTACAGGCTCACTCTTACATGTCTAGACATACAGTGCCACTGTATTTATTCATGAGAGGAGTCTCACTAAATCACTTTGTATTTGCACTTTCTGAACCCAAATATTTGAAGGGCAAGAGAAAAAAGCACCAATCAAAGCCAGTATTGTCTTGGGGTTTTTTTTGCTGTTCTTTGGTGCTGGCTTGGACAACTCCACGTGGCTGTGGAGGGAAGGTTTTCCGCAGGCACTGTGCCAGTCTGAGATCCAATACCGTAGTCATCTCCCATGCAGATAGTGCAGCTCTGTAGGTGTTCTGTTAGAATGCTTAGATAACTCAATCTGACTTGCTCTTGCCTAAAGTGTATAAGCTAAATTATTTAAAGATGTAGATATTTTTAACACACTGAGCAAACTTTAAAGTGTCCCAGTGTTTGATGTTGCTTAAAAGTCTGCCTATGCCCTTCCCATTCTCAACAACTTCTGAGTGGAGCTAAACTGTGAAAAAACTTCAGTTAGAATAGTCTAATTTTTAAGTGAAAAATGTAAAAACATGTAGTACTGGAAATAGGAAAATATTACAGCTGTAACTTTCATGTCCAAAGTTCATGATTTGTATAATGGAAAAACAAGGTTTGAAATATTTTCTGCTAATAACTTCTTTGAATTCAAAATGGCAAGGGCGTTTTGTGCACGTGTGTGTGTTAGTTATTTATTCATTCATTCATTCATTCATTCATTCATTTATTTAAATGGAACAAATAGTTTAATAGTATCTTACTGGTTTTGTGATACAAACAGGTCACTCCAGTCAAATCATCTCGGCCAAAAAGACAATTTTCCTGTTCTGGCACAATTGAAACAATCAATTTGGATGCAGTTCCCCAGGCTGTTGCTCGCCTAGACAACAGTGCAGCTAAACACAAGCTGTCAGTGAAGCCAAAAAAGCAGAGGATGTCAAGAAAGCACAAGAGATTAACAAAGGTATTGAATCACTGGTCAAATGGTGAGAGGAGGGGGGTTGCTTTTGAAGCTGGGTACAAAATAACCATAACTGAGTGCACCAGGAGTAGCTATAGACAGAAGACTGTCTGAAGATGTGATTAACACTGTTAGAGATAGCTATTGAAAGCTTCTCCAACAAATCTTGTGTCTTCAGGGCAAAGCAAAATGCAGGCATCTTACATTTTGTCTTGAATTCAAGATAAAGATGAAACTCTAGCTGGAGAGAAGATGCAAAGAAGTTTTAGTATGGCCAGTTGAGACAAATACTACTTATACCTGAGGTATTTCTATTAGGATTTTACACTAGGAGAGCTTTCTGATTCTAGTTTTTCTAGTAAAAAAATAAAGGTCTGAAGGTTATCTGCCACTGTTAATGCTGCTCTGGTATAGGCAATCAGATAGTGCAAAATATGGTCGGAAAAAAATAATCTCTAAAACTGGCATGAGTTCTGACAGTGATAATACCATTGTCATATGAGAAAGAATAAGACTTAAGTAACACAGCTCTTGCTACAGTTAGAATGAATTATCAAACCCTTGCTTTGTATACTTACTGCATGGCTACTTTGCTTTTTATCCTGACATCTTACCAGTGCTTGTAAACGGGACAAGACTATTCATCTAATACAGGGTTCAGGAGAGGCCGCTGTCCTTTCTTCTGCACCATTGTACTTGCATTTATCTCTCTTGCAATGAAGAAATTAAATTTAAACCTCTTGTTTATACAGGATGTTTAACTGGAGCCGAATGATGGCTCAACAAATGAGCTAGTCAGGGCATTAGCTGAGCTGTTCTCCTCATAGAGAGTGCTGGGAAACAGTCCTCAGGTGCAGTTCACCTTCAGACCATGTCACTACAGAGACAAGGAGTAAGCTATGAAGAAAATTTGCATTCAGTTTAATGCAGGTATTGCACCCACATGCCAGGGCAAGTACGGAGAACCAGCCAGCAGTTAGCACATGCCTCTGTACAGTACAGTATTGCTGGGGAGCTCTAGGTTCTCTGTCTTTGCATGGTCCCACGGTTCCTGCAATAGAACTGGAATCTCAGCACAGATAATGAGGAAGATATCCTGGCTTGGGATTTGTGAAATGCAACCAAATTGTGTTACCCTGAGCAGTGTTCTCTCCTGGCTAGCATTTCAGAGCTCTTTTCTGCAGGCAACAGCTTCTGTCTCTGCAAGTAACAGCTAGATTTGCCATGACAGAACTGGCAAAACAATGCCCTTAAGCAGGTGCTAATTATTTCAGGCTTAAAGGATGGAGTTCTAAGTAGTAGAACAGGCATATGAAACTTGTGCTCTATTCCTTGGGCTTCTGCAAATTTGAAATGGTAGGTCCCACTCTGGATTATGTTGTGCGCACCAAATAGTGATTCAATATTTAACGTTACACTGTTGTCACTCTTAGGATGTTTTCTTTCTTTTAAAGGCTATCATCTGAATAGGTAAGAGGCATGAGATCTATGATGATGTGATCCATAAATTGGGGTGGGTGTGTTGGCTCTGGATGTAAATCGCTGTTTAAAAAAAAAAAAAGTTGTTTTGCATTTGTGATTGATTGTTCACTGTAAAGAACAAGCCAATAGACAATATTCAGTAACTTCAAACTTGTCTCCCAATTTCCAATTTTAGGGATCACAAAGTTTAACAATAACAGAATTTGAGCCAGAGGACCTAGAAACTGAGGTATATGGAGACAGATACCCAGGGTATAATGGACACATCATAGCAGACAAGCTAATCCAGAACAGAGATGAGCAGAAGCACCTTCAGCTGGCAGAGGAGAAAAGAATTGAAGATCACTGGGGGATCTTTGAGGCTGAAAGGATAAGGCAGATAGTAGAAATGGAAGAACAAAGAGAAATGGAAGAACAAAGGTGCCAAGAACTTGAGCAGATTCAGAAAGAGCAGGAGAGAAGGCATTGTGAAGAAGAGAGGGGGCAGTATCTCCTTGAAGGAGAGACATCTGTGGAAATAGAAGAGCAAACATGCCCTAAAGAGGAGAGAGGACTGCTGGAGGCTGAAAAGAGGCGAGAGCTGGAGGAGCAGAAGCAGCAGAAACTGGAGAAGCAGAGGCAGAAGGAGTTGGAGGAGCAGCAGGGACAAGAGCTGGCGGAGCAGAAGCACCAGGAAAAAGAGGAGAAGCAGAGACAAGAGCTGGAGGAGCAGAAACTCCAGGAACGGGAGCAGCAGAGGCAGAAGGAGTTGGAGGAGCAACAGAGACGAGAGCTGGAGGAGCAGGGGCACCAGGAACGGGAGGAGCAACAGAGACAAGAGCTGGAGGAGCGGAAACTCCAGGAATGGGAGGAGCAACAGAGACAAGAACTGGAGGAGCAGAAGCACCAGGAACAGGAGGAGC
Organism: Balearica regulorum gibbericeps; assembly: GCF_011004875.1. NCBI lineage: Eukaryota > Metazoa > Chordata > Aves > Gruiformes > Gruidae > Balearica > Balearica regulorum. The sequence goes on along the minus strand of NC_046187.1, from coordinate 51,518,351 downwards.
AACAGAGACGAGAGCTGGAGGAGCAGAATTGCCAGGAATGGGAGGAGCAACAGAGACAAGAGCTGGAGGAGCAGAAGTGCCAGGAACAGGAAGAGCAGAGACGTAAGGAGTTGGAGGAACAGAAGCATCAGGAATGGGAAGAGCAGAGGTGCAAGGAGCTGGAGGAGCAGAAGAGGCTAGAGCTGGAAGAATTAAGGCAACACAAGATCGAAAAACAGTGTCAAGAGGGAGACGAAAGAAATTGGCTGGAGGAGCAAAAAGAACTCAAGGAACAAAATAAGGAATTAAAACAGAGACGAGAGCTAGAAGAGAAGGAGCTTCAAGAAGCTGAAATAAAACTGAAGCAGGAGAAAGAAGCTGAGAGCCTCAAACAACAAAAGAAACAGGAGGAACAAAGGCATTTGAAGGAGAAAGGAGAAAAGACAGAGAAGGAACAACCCCAGCAAGTAATGGATAAGAAAAAGAAACGGGAAGAGCAGAGAAAACACAAGCTCACAAAACAAATGCACATGGAAAGTGCAGAAGGTCTGCAACAAGATGAACTGAAGCAGCAAAAGGAACAAAATGAACAAGAGTGGAACAAGCTGGAAGAGCAGAAGGTAGACCCAGAAGGACAAAATCTTCAGCAAATCCAACAAGAAAAATCCTTGGAACAGCAACAGGACAAGGATCAATTGTGTTCTGGAGGGGCTGACAGGCATCCAGTAGAGGAGAAGCTCCAAGAAGGAACAAGATCCCAAAAACTCAAACAGCCAGAAGAAGGGAATAAAACAGCAGAAGAAGTCCTAGCCCAGAAACTGAAGAGAGAAGTTGAGGCTCAGGAGCAAAAGCGAATAGGCGAAGAACTTAGGTGGCAAGAGGTAGATGAAAGACAGACTGCATCTAGACCCTTCACATTTCAAGTGTCTTCTGGAGATAAACAGATCATATTTCAGAAAGTAAACCTGAGTCCAGTCATGCCCGTCAAAGGAGCAGGACACTCTTCCCCATCTGTCAAAGACTACAGGATGCACACTTCCAGCAAGGGCTCTCATACGCTCCCGTCTTCTGTGTGTGTACCCCATACAGCTATTTTGGTTACTGGAGCACAGCTGTGTGGCACAGCAGTTAACTTGAACCAGATAAAGGACACGGCTTGTAAATCATTACTTGGCTTAACGGAAGAGAGAAAAAATGTGGATATTCCTTCACCAGAGAAAGCTCAGAAAAAAACCCAGGATCCCAAACCCAGCAACAGTAAAATGAAATATGCACAAGAGACATTGAACAACCAGGCTGTACTAGCTGAGTGGGCTTCCATCCGCTCCAGGATCCTAAAGAACGCAGAAAACAGCAAATACAATGAGAGAGACCGAGTGAGTGTCTGCAGACACAGTGATGACTGGACACCCCGAGGACGGGGTGCTCCTCATGGCAACTTGAGGAAAACCCTCTCTGCAAATGCAAAGTTCTCGATAACGCCAGCATGGCAGAAATTTTCAGAAGCTTCAAAAACCAGTTCAGATGTTGAAAACCTAAGTGCGGCAAAAGGCAATGAAACAGTGGCTGAGGGAAGAATCACTGGCTCATCCAGTGATTCGAAGGAGGATGTGGCTTCCACTTTTAAGGATCACTTAGCTGAAAAGGCTAAGGCAAAAATGGAAACCCATCGTGAAATGACAGACAACACAGAAGGCTGTAAATTTGCGAAAGATCTTCCATCTTTCCTTGTTCCAAGCTTTCCTCATTCTCCGAGTAAAGAATTACCCCAGGCAGGACTTCCCAGTGCTCTGGAAAATGAGCAGAGTAACACCACAAAAAAAGCAGACAAACCAGCACCAAATGCAGAAGAAAATGTTTCTCCTTTTGGGATAAAGTTACGGAGGACAAACTACTCTTTACGTTTCCATTATGATCAACAGGCAGAGCAAAGGAAAAAGAAAAGATACAGTGCAGGAGATAGTTTTGATGGTGTGCCTGACCCACTAGTTACAACAGAAGGTGAGAAAGAATCCTCTGTTTTTGCTCCACAAGAGACTACATCCCCTGGCACGGGGAGAGCGAACGTCACTGGCTTTTTAAAAGACTCAAAAGACTCTTCAATTACTGTAGTGGAGATTTCACAACCAGTGGGCACACCAGCGGTCCTACCAGCCACCAGCCAGAGTGCTTTACCCCCTCCTCATGAGAAACCAGCAGGCAAGTCACTGGTCCCACAGAAACCTGCTTTAGCTCCAAAGCCCACCAGCCAGACACCGCCATCGTCTCCTCTCTCTAAAATGAACAGGTCAAACCTAGCTGATACAGTAGGACAAAGGTTGGTTAAAGCTGAATCGGATGGTGGTTGGAGAAAAGAAGACAGAACAAATGCAGTGCACCCCACACCATCCAATGAGTACAGAAATGAAGAGGAAGAAATCAGAGAAAAGAAGTCGTTTTTCCCATCTATAAGTATTCCGTGGAGAGAAAAAAATGACAAAAAGCCTGAGCCGCTGAAGAAAGGTATGTATTTGTCAAAGGTCGTTTAGCTATTGTCTGCTTTTCCAAAATGAGATGCTGGAGGTCCAGAGGAAGACATTTGGTCTTAAGCTATATTTTTTTACCTGTGGACTACCACTACTTTTCTTAGAGTTTTCTGAAGGAATGGCACTTCCCATCACCGCAATTTAATTCAGAAACACACAAACTGAGCGTGACCAGTGCGACCTACTTAAGAAGGTTAATTTCAAGGAGTAACTGAAGTTTATGTGTGTTTTCCTTGGTAGAGATGTTACCTAGTTAGTCAGAGCATGAACTCTACGTTACATGTGTAATGGTGTCATCAGAGCAGGGGTAATCATTTTTATAATTTACATTATATTGTTTCTATTTTTTAGGGAATATTACCTAGCTTAAAAAATATGAAGATCTAGGTCCCCTATAGTGCCTGTCCCAGGCAAATTCTGTAGCTAACCCAATATAGCTGGGCACAGGAGCCTGCATATTAGAGGCATTCTTCAGTAATAAAACAATTACAGTAACTATAGTGGCTCTTCAGAGGAGGGTTGAAAGTCCCTGTGTCCTGAAATAGTATTCCGTACAAAGGGAAAAATTACCCCTTCAGAGTAAGGACACTCAGAAGAGCAAGGCAGGAATTCGGCATTTAATTGGGAAATCCCAAATTTTTTCCATTCTTGAATTTTGCAAGCATCAAGACACTTCTAAAACCCTATCTCAGTGGAACTACTGCTTATTTTTTTACAATTTTTTACACTTTTTCCTTTCATGTCCATTTTTAAACGAGGATTTATGGAAACTAGTTGGAAGCAAGAGCTGCTGGCTTGGGAGAGCAGGTCCCAGGTCAGGTGAGGGTTTCTGTGCTCACTGAGAGCACCTTTGCACCCCAGTGCTGCTCCCTGCTGCTCACAGCTCTATGCTGGGTGCAAGCCCCAATTTCATGCAGGGTACAGAAAGTCAAATGCTCAGTGGCAATTTAAAAAAAAAACCCACAACCATTTTTTAAAGAAGGGCTGCATTTACAGGAGCACATATTTTCAGCTCCCTTCTTTTGACTGAAGTTTGGACACTCTTCTTCCCCTAATTATGGCTGGAAAACCAGGGAACTGCAGTACCTAGTGGTATTTCATCCCTTTCATCAGAGGTATAAACAATCAATGCATATGTACCACTTTTACTTAAATATCTCATGTAGTGGGAGTAGCTCTGTAGTAAATTAGGCTATAGCTTTAAGTGTCTGGGATAGGCTTTTTCACAAAAAAAAGGATAAATTTGGACAGCTGTGTGTGAGTGTGTTGAATTAGATCTTATTCTTGAGGCATAAAAACTGTTTCAGGATTGACATGGAGTCCAGGAAGGTCTGTGAGTGGCTTGGCATTCAATGGGCTTAGCGCCAGAGTTTTCACAAGGTAGACAAGTCGTACAGACTTGAGACCAGAGATGTGCATTACTTAACCAATTATTTTCATGTTTTCTTTCAGAAAAACCAGTCCTCCAGAGCAGGCACTCTTTAGATGGATCTAAAGTGATGGAAAAAGTTGAAACATCACAACCACTTTGGATTACTTTAGCGCTGCAAAAGCAAAAGGGATTTCGTGAGCAGCAAGCTACAAGGGAAGAGAGGAGACAAGCCAGAGAGGCAAAGCAAGCAGAGAAGTTGGCTAAAGAAAATGTAAACAATCTTTAGAAACCTGCCCATTAGTAATACTGATACCATAATTATAACCATTAGCTAGTTTTATTATGTGAAAGGGAATTTTGGTTTATGTTTGGTTTGTAAGCTTTCATAAAAGCTAAAATGACAGTGAGTAAAAAGTAGTCTGAAAGTCTGGAGTTCCCTTTTGCAAAATAAAGACCTCCAGGAGAAAATACTGTGCAGTAGTGTGACAATTTTTGTGTAAACTCCGATGCCTTAATATCAGGTGGTAGTTCATGGCAACCATAAGCACGACAACTATGCAGGTGATAGAACAGAAAAACTGTATTCAACATGATTCTTTCAAAGCTTGAGTAAATAAGATGTTAAGCCTTAATCCTTAGGGAATAATAGCTGGAATACTAATTCATACATTAATGTAGGTGAATCTTAGTAAGTTTGAATTTATTTTTATTGTAACATCTTTTGTTTGGATAAAATGTAGATGAATGAAAGAAATGAACCATCATGCAAAACATCCAAATGCCTAAAGCAAGCACTGAATTCAAGTATCACTTCTTTCCTGTTCTCTAAATAGCTATTTACTATCCATGGTTTTCTATTGGTAAGAAAACCACTTCTACTTACAGTACAGAAGTGATGCTACACATGCATTGATGCTCTATATAGATACCACAGATGGTAAAAAGAGAGGTTATGTGGATAATTAAGTATATTTTGATGTTTGTTATGAGACCCAAATTTCTGATGGGCACGTGCATAATTACAGCTGTAGATAATTGGTGGAAGAAAACGGCAGTGGGCGAGAAGTTGCTCAGAGATGCACACTGTGTTTCAGTGCTGTATTTAACAGGTAGGGTTGGCTCAAACTGTTCAATATTTTGACTGAAATGACAAGCCGACAAATTTAACTTTGTGGGGGGGATTTTTACAGTCTGTAATAACCATTAGTTTTAGAAGTATCAGAGTGTTTTGGTCTTTTGCTGAAAAGGAAGGTTAAGGAACGGACAGGCGATGAATGAAAGCATCAAGTGTGACATCTCTTACTTGTAGCTGTTACATGACAGACTTTTTCTCATAGAGCAGTTTTCCTTCTCTGTTCTAGGCTGCTGTAAGTAATCAGTCAGATAATAAAAGCAGCAGCAGCAAAACAAGCACACTGCAGAAATCTTCAACTCAAGAAGGGGAGAAGAAGATTGAGACTGCTGTGTCAAGACTAGAAAGAAGGGAACAGCTAAAAAAGTCGAACACTCTTCCAACTTCTGTGACAGGTACAGTGAGAGATTGAGATTCACTCTAGGAATAATCCACTTCAGAAATGGTATCGCATGTTCTTGAGAAAAATAATATTTTTTTTCTCCTGTACTACCCCTAGAATTACAAATGCATTTGCTTTCAGCAAGGAGCAACGCAACTTGTCCCAGTCTCATGCGTTGTCCATTACACTGGATGTACACAACTTTAACATGTTTTTAAAGTTGCACTACTGCATTTGCTTAGAAATGCCCCAGTTAAAAAAAAAAAAATAAAAAAAAAAAAATTGGCTGTCTCCCCAAGCCATATCCAACTGTATTTTTGAAACATGACTAATGCACATTAGGGGGATTTGATTTACTGTAAATTGCAATTGCAGTACTGTTTTGCCTTTAGGTTGGGGGTTAGCGCAGAGGGGGGATGACACTTCTACAAAGTGTATTTGTGTAGGAAATGAAGCATATTGTGTTCCCACACCTCTCAGTTTGCCAAGGAGAAATACTCACCCCAGAATATTTGGGAGGAATATTCTTGTTTCGTTCAAAATGCAAAAAAAATATCAATTTAGTTGAAGGTAGCCTGTTGCTTTGAATTTAGGACTTCTCCCTCCCAGTCAAGTATTTGGTAGGGAAGGTTGGAACCAGAACCTACTGCTGTATCTGTCACTTCAGTTAAACTTTTAGCAGAAGTCAAACTCTAGCACAAAAGATGATGCCAAATTAAATCGAAAAAGGGCCAAACCCCAGTTATCCTTGGTCAGTTGGTCTGTCTGTCTGCACTAGAATGAGAGTTCCAGGAGGGATGACCAATTTTGAATTACCTAAAGTGAAAGCATAGAACTATGTTGGCCCTAAAGGAAATAGTGACTGGATTTCCGTATGATTACTGGCTACATTTGGAGCCAGGTAGCCACTACCAACTGCACAAATATACTATATACAAGTATTTATTTATTATGAATGATGACAGTGATTTGGGTATCCCACAATCAGGAGAGCATTTAAGGCAGAAGACCAGGCTAGAACATGTTTAAAATAAAAGTTTGCTGAGTCCTCCTCTAAGGACATTCAAAAAACACCCAAAGCTTGAAGAAGCTGATATATTTCAGACTTGTACAACAGGAACTGATGAGGGTATAATCTTTAAAATAGCAAAAAATACCATAACCTTTAAAATAATTAGCTTTTCAAAGTGTCTGTCTACAGTAATAGTGGCTGCTACTGTTCATTTACTTATAGCTAAAAGGACAAGATGTACTAAAAAGAAAAACAAATGTTTGCCATCCGTGCAATTTTAAAGCTTTTTAAAACATTCAAAACCTGAAAATGAAATGCCACTAAAAGTAATTTGGACTGAAATAGCTTTTTGGCTCATAAAAAATAAAATGTGTAAGGGGGGATTAGTGAGGAGGTTTTTTGTGACTAAGATTTTTAGAGACACTCCATAGGTTTCACATAGGACTCATTTCAATTGGGCTGTCTTCAAGGGCATTCACAGTCCTAGAATTAAACAATCTTCCCACCTGACTTCTACAATACATTTCTACAGTTCTGCTCTGTAAAGTTGCTTGTTAGAAATCAATTGCTTATTCAACACATTCTCTTGCTGAGACAGCTCTTTGTCTTAAATACACTATTTTAACAAAAAATGGGACAAACAGTGATTGGAGAAAGCTGGTTCATTTCTTCTTCAGGATAGTCTCACAGGAGTGGTTAACTGAGGACTGCTTTCTTCCCTGTGCTTATTTAAGACCTCTCATCTGAAGAGGGAATCTAAATCCTACTGAATAGAGTTGGGTTACATGTATTCAGCAGCTGCAAAGAGAAAAAAAAAAATGCGGCTTTATTTCCCATTGTTTGCTACATTGCAGATGGAATTAAAATAGTTTATGTAAAGATGATGACGACTGGCAAATTGGAAATGTTTTCTCTGGATCTCAGAGAGATTGAAAATTTTGTCCCTATTTTTGTAAGTTACATTACTTGGAGTCACCTCTGAAAAAGGAAACTCAGCTCCTCCTAACTTGATTATTTTGCAAATACAATAAAAAGTAAGATTTAACTAAAAGAGTTGGGAATAAATACGAAGTTTTAGATCAGAATATCTTCACAGAAAGGAAGCAAAATCTCTAGAATCCTGCAACAAAGTACAGGGTTCAACTAATGTTTGTTTTTCTCTTCCCTCCACACCCCATCAAAACCAGTGGAAATTTCAGATTCTGTTCCGTCAACCCCGCTGGCAAAGGAGGTAGCCAAGAGATTCTCTACTCCTGATGCTAACCCTGTGTCAACAGAACCAGCCTGGCTTGCATTAGCCAAGAGGAAAGCAAAAGCCTGGAGTGACTGTCCACAGATCATAAAGTAAACTGTAACATTACATCTCTATTGCTATTAATTGCTTTCTTTTTATTTATTCAGCTTTTTACACTGATGAAACTGAAAATGCATGTATTGAAGGACTGAAAACTGAACTGATTACCATTTTGCTGTAGCTCACTGTAAAGGCTACTCAAGTCATATATTTCATCATTGCTTTGACAAATAGCTAAATGAGCTCACGGCAAAAATTTCAGAGCCAGACTCGCTCAAAAATTTAAGAATGCTCAGATACTGGATGTAAATTTTAGCAAGTATAGTAACAAGAACTTCAGTTCAGAAGCTCCTTAAATTCCGTGGGTATCCAGTTCCGGAATTTTAGATCTCTACACTTAAGTGGAGATCTCATAAATTTTTTTCAACACTCCATTGTTGAAAATTAAGGCGAGATGCATGTTCCCTTCTCTTATGCCTAATTTTTTTTTTAAGTGTTAAACTGTATGAACTGTCAGTTCTACCTGCTATTTGAAAGCTTCTTCCTCAATGAAGAACTTTGGGAGATATCATTCCACCTGCAAATGGTAAGTAGAAAAATGCTACCATCCAAATGCTGAGGTAATTTCTTTCATCATAGGATTAATACACTATGTCAATAGTCACTCACTCCTAGGAAGAAAGCAATTCATCCTACTTAACAAACACCACCCCCAAACCACTATTCAAACAAAAATCAGAGAGTTTTTAGAAAGAAGCCAGGGAGTCGGCATTTCTTCTAGTCATTTAAATGCATCACTGTTTGTGCTTGGCCATACTAAAATGTGTGGAGACAGTGATTGCAGATTACAACTTTAAATCAATTGACTGGCACTAAAACAAGTAAAACTATTCCTGTGCTCATGTAGCTGTAGAATTTGTCTCAGTAAGTTCCCACAGGAGTAAGACTTGCAAAACTGAAGTTAACTGAGAACTGAAAGCTAAGTCAGTGAGAATCTCAGGAGTTTTAACTCTGCATTCTTCCTGATTTTACTCCACATGCAACTTCAGGTAGTTCAGACGACTTCCTGTACTTTGACCAATACAGCCAGAACACTTCAGACAGAAGTTTACTTACCCCATCTCAGGTATTTGCTGTGGCAATTGAACACTTTATTACTTCTTGTAACTAAAATAGAAATGTTCACCCCCTCCCACTTACTTACAAAAAAGGATAAAGTCCTTGTAATAAAACCTTTACTATCCTCAACATCTCACAGAAATAGCTAGGTCTACATTTTTAAAAGTCACCCTAGTAAATAAATCTGTAACACACCCGAGTTTGTTTTACAAGGAAGCCTTTAACAAATTTGAACATCTCCTTATAACCATAAGGCTCAAAGGAGCCTTTAAGACCGTATCATCATAAAGGGAGACATTTTCATGAGAAGAAATTGCATCATTATAGAACGATACTGCATATGTTTTGTGGAAGTATTTTAGCCAAACTGCTGTATGCAGCATGAGGAGTAGCACTTTAAATTATGCAGAAAACAGAATGAAACCTGCCCTATCCTCCCGTTCCAAGAATCAAAAAAGGGGTTGTCAGCAAAAGTCATTATTGAATACACTATTTCCCACCAAACAGAAAACAACAGTTCAGTATCATGGTTATAATAGCACAAACACAACGGACGTGTTAGATTGAGTAGATGTGCAGCAGCAAGATAGGTCTTCTTGGGTCTCTTAAGCCATCAGTTTTGCTCAGTTTCATATTTAAAACCTGAATCTCTAAAGTAACTTTTTACCTTTAATATATGTCTTTAAAATGTTTTATACAAAGATGGGGCAATGCTGCTCTCAAAAGCTTGGGCGGCAGGGTGTGGGGGGGGAAGCCTTCAAAGTCAAATCTCTGCAAGCTTATCTGAAGAAAGAACTGGGCCCATAACTATTTTTGCTCTGCTAGCACCATGAATTAGTGCAGCTTATGTTAAATTTACACTTTTTCTGTGTTTATAAGCCTGTGGTACGTATTTGTAATTACAAGAACTACACTTCCTGAAATCCACCTTTATGATTATGTCTTGGGAGAAGGAGCCAGGCAGAAATACAGAGAAGGTGGAGTAAATCAGGATTAAAGAATTAAAGATACTGGTATTCTGAAAAGCATAGCAAAATTAGGTGCTATTGTGCATGACATAAGGATGCAATTTTCCAATACAATACATTATAGCACATAGATTAGAGCTTTCATTAAGGATGGTCTTAAGCTTCAAAGCAGAGGTTTTTTTTCAACCATAAAGGTATCTAGTGTAATCCTGGAAACTGTATTATGTACAGTACTTGATGGAAACATTTCTAAAGTGTACATGTTCAACAGTGACATTTCATGTTAAATTAACAAAAATTTGCACTAAATACCAATGAAGTGAAGTGTTACTTTGCTTTAGCTTTGTTGCAACCATTTCTGATAAATTGTTGGAAATCTGTAAAAATAAAACCAAAACATTACTACCAAGTTTAAAACAGCAAAAATGTTTTAAGAACCAAACAAACCACTATGTAGTATATTGTCTCAATTTTTTGTAACTTATACACACAAAATACCATTTCTTCTGACAAGGTTATATATATGATTAACCTCTATGTTCATATAGTAATGTATAAAAACTATAAGATGTATAATTGTGGGGTATTTGTTGTGTACTTTTTTAATTTTTCAAATGTTTTAAAGTGCAATTGTTTATTATACTAATGTCATTTTAATTCTTATTAAACTATAACCCAGTCAAAATTATCTAATCAATGATGTATGTATTCTGTGTCTCCTTTTGCTAATAGTGTAGGTCACATTTGCTTTATAAATAGAACTTTTTACAGTGCTACAACTGCCCTGTCTATGCATTTCTGCTAACAATACAATGGAGGAACCAGACGTGATGAAGCAACATAGCAAGTGCAACTTCTACTTTACTTTTTAATTGAAGATGTTAGGATTCAAAGTCTCAGCAGACAGAGTGAGATAATAGTTTCTACTATAGTTCTTTTAGAAGACTTATAATCAGAAAGATGCTCTCAGTTAAGCGTACTTTTGTCACTGCAAACACTTGACTAGCATTACTAAGACCACTGGTAATTTCTTCTAAGGCATTAAAGACAACCAAAACCAATTTACACAACCCTTTATTAATAGTTCTCTGTAAAGACACTGTAGAGAGCATTCATTCAAATTTCTTAAAAAATGATTTGACAATGGTTGATTTGAGCAGTGCACACTTCATCTTGGAACTCATACTGTACCTGTCATTGAAATTTAATAAATATACACATGAAAGTATATTTTTCACTTTAGAATACAAGAAGTAACTCCTACTGACTTCAACAGAGTTTAAGTATATGCTTGACTGAATTGAAGCCAACAAGGGCCTAGGCTCATAAAAGACGAACTATTCAGTTTATACAAACTATCGTAAACAGGTCAGTACTACCAGGTATATGCAATACAGGCTATGTCTTCAGAAATCAAGTTAAGAAATAGATTAAAAAAAGGACTTGGGTTACCTTGCCACAGCATAGAAACCTTGTCGGACCAGATAAACACCAGTCTCATTGATGCACAGAAGAGCCGGGCACAGGCAAGGAAAGGAAGGAAGCTCAGGGCACAGGCTAGGCTGGACTCATAGAAGGGAATACATTCCTCCCTCATGGAGACATGCAGAGTATGGCACCTTACCACAATTTCTCCCAATCCTGTGTTTGAAGCCAAACTACTGACTTTCATTTTCTTACTACACAGGTCAAAGCACAACATTCAACCCCAAAACATCTTTCATGTTCTTTCATGAATTGGAGCTGGGAAATGAGGGAGGGACAATGAAACTTCTGGTTGGGTGCTGAGCAGCCAACCTCTTTCAATCAGTACAGGAAATCAAACAACCATCATTTTACCTATTCTGGACACTGAATGGTGCAAAATGCTACCTGAGAGGTCTGCAAAGAGCACCTCTTGCTTGCAGTAAAATAGACAGGTAGAGAGCGCCTGTGAATTCTTAATTTACAAATGTAAACAATAAAAAGGAAGCAGCCTAACATCTTAGCTGTTCTTTTTTTCCTGTTATATACAAATCTAGGCAATAAACATAATCATTTCTACAGCCAACAACAAGCTTTGTTCCCCATACTACGGGGGAAGAGAAAACCTCTCCTGGAAGCTTATCTGTTCCTTCTGCTGTTCCACTCTTGGCATTCAGGATCCACACTTTGCCATCTGTAGATACTGCTGCCAAAAGAATTCTGTTCTTTAAGTCATCACTTTGGAAAACAAATGGTGTTCCATACACACTTGAAGTGGCTTCAAATTTCCACAGTAAATTACCCTCCATGTTACAACAGTAGATAAAGCAATCATGGGAGCCAAAAAATACTTCTTGCTTAGTTAAACTTGAGATGCATGGAGATGAAAACACTGGTCCATTAGTGGAAAACTGCCAAACCTACAGAAAGAACATAACCGCCCATTATCAAAGGTTGTTCACATTATCAGTTTGAAAGCAACTGTACTTTTTTAATAGACTCATTGTTGACAGGAGACCATTTTATTTTGAGAGCATACTAGATTTCAGTGAGGGCTTGTAAATACTTGTCAAATTACAAGTTAAGTTTTACATACAGCATATAAGTGATAAAAAGACTCATAAAATAGATGTGCAAGAGTTACTACATTCTGTGAGGCCCATGTAAAGATGGCCAACTTGGGAAAAAAAAATATTCTTGGGCTGTTGTACAATTAGTAATGAACTTTGAGAATTCCCTTCTTTGCCAAAAAGGCAAATATTCCTTTTGTAACATAGATTTCCTCTGCTCATGCTAATGATGTGCAGATCCCTCCTCAAGAGAGTATCAGTTCTGCAACACTGCGGCAAGCAGACAGCATGGCATGGGCTAACACATATTTTATAATCGGGAAAGGCTTAGGAATTGCCATGTATACTGCATCTCAGGTGAACAAACAGAAACAGTGTCAGTTGTTTTAACACCAGATACAAACCACATTCATCTCTGAGGAACTAAAAAAAAATTCTCATTTAATTCAACGTGAACCTGACACATATTTTGCCAGGATTATGATTTGGCATTTTTTGATAAATGCATAAACATTCTAAGAAACCTTTACTTCTAAATAGCCACCATCGTACAGAAGAGAGAGCTTTAAACAAGCTTGAAAAACTCCAAAACCATACCATTTCATTTGCTGGCACTACTCTTGACCCTTTACTTTGGGTGTAAGCTCTGAGCTAGAAATTCTCTTCCTGCATTAAGCAACTTGAGACTTTGCGGTTTTGCCATGAACTGCATGGACTACCCTAGGCAAAGAGTTTTTCTACTTTCTCCTCTCTATAACAATAGACACTTCTATTTGGTTCACAAAAAGGTATATGTCAATCATTAAATCTCAGAAAACAGTATTAATAAAGCATCTTATTCAGGGTTTTGTGATGAACAAAAAAAAAACCCAACAACACTTTTACCTTTTCTCCAGAATGAGTGTAACAATATACGTTTCCATCCACACACCCAACGCAAATGTATTTCTCATTGCAGTGAGGAGAGGAGAATAGTGGTTTTCCCAGGAAGCTTTTCCAAATCTTATTCCCCATCACCTGTAAATGGCAGCATGGAATATCTGATGCTTAACACAACTGTAAATGGCTGCAGAAAACAACCCCTCCTTCACAGCTTGACCCAGCTCTTAAGAATTAGGGGCGGGGGGGGGGGGAAGCAAAGAAAAGCAGGCTTCTCCCAGCCAGAATGCACACCAGAACAAAACTAGTCTTCAAATCTTATTCCAACAAAATGTTTAGTGTTTTCCTTGGGATACTCAATATGCCTGTTTCACTCTTCCTTGCCCTAGGCAACATAATAACGATAATAGTGTAGTAGTAATAGTAGTAGTTCTAATAAATGACAGATTAATTTTCTATTCCATTCCCAGGTCCTCAGTATGTGACAAGGACCAATAAAGGAGAGGGCATCTTGAAAGCAAATCATGTTGATTATGTCATAAACTATAAATACTGTAGGAAATGCTGCAATCCACAATCTATGATTGTCACAATAAGCTCATAACATAGCCTACACACTCCTATTTTTATAAATAATCACTTGGAGTTACAGCTGGGTTTCTCAACTACCTGTTACTCAGGATTATGGGGGGGGGGGGGAGGTTTTTCTTAACCACAGCCCACTAGAGCTGCAAAACCATACACCGTTTTTCTAACACTAGGCTGGGTATTACTGAAGAAACTGGTAGTGGGTGAGAGGTACAGATGGTTAGGACTGATGCTCTGGGTTGTGTGAGTACAAAAACATGAACAGCTGCTCCAAGTGACTGTTCCTTTTATCAGGCAGGACCAGCTGTAAGCCAACAATCCTTCAGAAAAACCATGAAATTGCTCCACATCTGTCAAGGATGTAATTTCCTCAGTGCAGAGAACAGAACAGCAGTCCAAGATTAAGGAAGACAGCTCTTTAAATGACTACAGGGAAGGAAACACTAAGGGGAATGAAGGAGCTTCTTTCTCTATTCTGTTCTGATTTCAGTAAATTCTGTGTTCGGTTTTTTTTTGTAATCCTACTGTCAAAGGGAGGGAGGGGAAAAAAAAAATCTACAGACATGCTCTCACTCACTAGTTTAACTGATAAGGTAGTATATGAGAAGATGCTGATTCCAACTTTGGCCTACAGTCAGCATGTAAATTCAAGCAAGTCACTTCAGTTGTCTTTATCAACAGATAGCTTTCTGAAATACAGGAACTATTATGGTAACCTTGTGTATAATAATAAGGCCCTCAAGTGAAAAATATCTTACAGTAACATACGATCATCTAGTTCCTTTCATCAGAAAAGTGATCTTAACTTCAGAAATGCATTTTGGTTTCATTTAAATTTGAGATTGGGATCAAAGACAAGTAAGCAAAGGTACATACTGGGTTTACAGCCAATAATAGTCCTCCTAGTGTAGCAACATAAAGATGATGTGGAAAAGAACTTAGACAAGGAGATGAGAACACAGCTCCACCTTCACAATGTAACTTCCATATACATGCCCTTTTCTGTAAATACAAGAAAAAAGATAATTTTTTTTCAATTAGAGTTAAAGCTCCTCATGTCTACAAAGACCTTCGAATGTCAAAGCTTACCAAACATTGCATTTACTTTGCAAATACTAGTTAAGAAGATATAATCTACATGCTATTATAGGAACACATATGCCGTTGGCTACTTTCTCTTCCAGTAAATAAATTCAGCTAATGAAGAGGCAGTATCTGCCCCTCTTATTTTCCATCTCCCTTCATCTGCTCTTTTAGACTGTAGGATTCTCTCTCCACCATTAAGCCCTAACTTTAATTCTAGCTCTGCACCCAATTCTGAAACACCCACAGAGAATTTAATAACTAAGAAACTTAAGATTTGGTTTCAACCAGAACTATTAGCACAAGAACCAGAGCTGAGGACATCACTAAAACTATTTACTACCACATAATCCTAATCCCTCTTCAAGCAGTCCTAAGTATTTCAAAAGAGTAATTGTGGACTCCTGACAATACTAACAACAGTGGAGCTCCATCTGGTGTACTACAACTGGGGTCCAAGTTGGATATTTATTCTTCTGTATGTAAAACTCAGTCTGTGTTCTTACATAAATATCCAAAGCATACACATGTTGGTCATGTGATCCTACGTAGACTAGTCCACTGGAAGGGTCTACAACTGCAGAGCTCTTCACAGTATCTTCTGTAACAAAAGTCCAGTGTATTTCTCCATCATTGCTTTGAAGCACATACACTAAACCATCATAACAACCTGTGTGAAATAAAACACAACAGGGGAAAAAAAGGGATAATGAATACTTGTATTTACGGTGTGATTTATGCTGCTAGCTGCATCACTGCTGGAAAAAGTAAGATGACTCACGAGGTACAGTTTCAAAATATTTTCCAAAGCTCCTCCTTTTAGCGCAAAGTCTTTGCTGATAGCTCATACATTCAAAGCTGATTGTTCAGTGTGTTCTTTCCAGGTTACATTTAGAATATACTTATTTCATTGCCTTTCTATCAAATTTTAATTACCTCCTTCTCTAATTTTCCTTTCTGAAAACAAAGATGCTGAAAGAATAAGGTCTGTTGTTTTCTAATGAAAACTGAACTGTAGCTCTAGAAACTCCTTCAGTTTTAATGAAGCATTACATTTTTATTATCAGAGTAAATAGAAATCAAAATGGTAGCAAAAAGATGGTAACATTAGCTTTGCACAACAAACCTCACCAGCTGCACATCTGTGCTAACCAGTGATACATACGTAATAGCTAAAAAGATAACACTAAGATGAATAATGGCAACTCCGTTGACAACAGATATGACAAAACCAAAAAACTATCCAAACATGTTATTTACATTTCCAAAAAGAAGAGTCAAAGGAGATAGTTAAACTCTGAAAAATAATCTGAGGCATCATGTACTAATTTCTACCTCTATCAATTTTTAAAGACATTTTAAGACTGTATCACCTTTCCATACTTTTTTAAAAAAAGTTTAATGGTCACACCTTAATCAACCGCTAAAAAGAAACCATACCCATTGACTACTCCTTAATAAGGCCTCATTAATAAATTGGCATATAATAAACCACAAGTGTATATGTTAGATAAGCTCCATCACTGGCTATCATGAAACTTATATTACTTCCTCCTTCTGTTTCTGTTTTATAATAAATTAGTTCTGAAGCAGATATGGAAGTTTATGGATAAGTGTAGATGGAGGGCATTCAGAGGTAAGAAATAAGATTCTCTGTCATTCATCTTGTATTTAGCAGAAAAAATAATTGCAAATTAAGGCTAAGACAAAAGACGTACCAACAATAATGAAATTTCCACACTTAGATACGCAGGCAGAAGATTCAATACGACCTCCAAGGTTCTTCTCCCATTTTATTTCTCCCAAATCTAGATCAATTGCTTGCATTGCATGAGAGTGAGAGCCGACATATACAGATGCAGATGCTTCTTCTTTAGATGGTATTATAACCAGTGGTGATGCATCAACACATTTTCTTGTATTTGACTTCCATCTTATGCATAATGCCAACTCTGCCATTGTTACGTGACTACATTCTGCATGGACTTGCTGGACAGAGCAACAGTCTGTTTTATTTGCCTTGTTCGTAACTGTTAAAGTTCTGTTCTCCATTTCACATCCTTGCGCATGGCTTTTTGTTACACTTGGAGTGAGTAAATGCAGAAAGGACGGTTGCTGCAGCATTTCCACTCCTACCTGTACTGTATTACTGGGCTGCATAAAAGACTTGGTGAAATTCACAGAAAAAAGATGATTTCCTCTGCTTAGTGCAATAAATGAAGTTAACACTGAAGCAACCTCAAGATCTCTTTCAGATTTCAGTTTAATATATTTTCCATGAAACTCCTCTCCACTGTTCCCACTTAATTTTCTTTTCACAATATTGTCATAATTCATTAATTGGTCTTCATCTGGAAACAGAATTTTACGAATATGTCTATAAACCTCTTCAATCGAGCAGCTGAGAATAACTTCAAGAAGTCCAGGCACAGCTTTGCCTACTAGCATCTCAATTTCATCATAAAATTGTAGAGCCTTTAAGGAGTCTCCACCACTGTACAGAAATACCGCATCTTTAGAAATTCTGGTGGAATCACCGAGGAGACCCAGAACAGACTAGAGAAAAGAAGAAAGAAAGAGATTAACAGTCCATGGGTGTTACACTATGTCACACACACAAAGATTCAAGTTGGGTAAAATCCACCTGAATACCCAGAAGTCCCACTAAAAATCAACAACTGAGGAAACTCACTAGTCTGCAAAAAATCACACGAAACATGAAATGCCAATAGCAGTAGTAATGGAACAAGAGTTGGGGAGGAATGGGGAAACAGGGAGATACTAGTTCTGTACTACAAAATGTTTTGCTCAATTCCAATTCTGGAGTCTAAGGAATTAAAGCAAATTGTGCTGCATTTTTGTTGGCCATTTTCAATCTCAATACCATGTATCAATGACAACTTTGCAGATAAAACACTGATGCCTTTTGATAAAATTGGTTTAGGTGCTTTATTTTTTATTAATAAAACTTACATCTACTGCTATCTTTTACATCTGAATTATTTACGTAACCTACTTATCTACCTACTTTTGAAGCTATAACCCCTTCAATTCATGAAGGATTTTGGATTTGGCATTGTTACTACAACAAACAGCAATTACTATGTCTCCTCTCACTGCACTCCCTGCTTGTTAAGTCTGGGCGTGAAGTCCAAATGCTCTGGTTTTGGAAACCACATTCTGCTGTCCATAATGGGTCTAGGGCACATCCCATCCCTTTGGGTTATCATTTCTACAGCCACCAACATGGCAGGTATCAGCACAGGCAAATTGTGTTACTAATTCACTACATTTACTTGTTCAAGTCCTAGTCACAGCAAATTCCACTTCCAGGTGAAACTTGGAAGTCTATCTTGGAAAAAAAAAAAAAAAGTAATACTGTTTGGCATCACATTTTGATACCTTGAAAAACAAGTCTTTAGCACAGAAATTTAGAAACAATACAAACAGACAGTCCAAGAGACAGTTACACAACTGTGCCATCTATTTAAAAAAAGACTCTTCAATTCATAATTATCTTGAGAAAGAAGAAACTCTACTATCACAGTAGCTATTTTGTACAAAGTTTCCATGTCCCAGTTCCTTGTTTCCCCTAGGGATACCTTCTTTGGCATGTGAAGCAGTATTCAAAAAGCTACTGACAGGTTACGTCCTTCCTATGCTAATTGCTTATACCTCATAGTCTGCAGCTTTATCTGATGGAGAAATATAAATGACTCCCTCTCAGCCGCTGCAGAGTGACTGTATTTAAGTATTAACTGAACAGAAAGAGCTGTACTACTTAAATCTATAGGCAGCTAGAATGTTCTGGTTGCATTAGTCATACTTCTTAAAACTGTTTAATTCCTGACACATGTATAATGATCCACTTGCAAAGATAAAAAGGCAGCTCAAAATACTACCTTCCATAAATACTGCAATCTTTCCCACAATTCCTCTGCGCCACTCAGCTTACTGTCACGCCTTCTGGAGTTTAGATGGTTCTGGTAAATCTTGTTCAGTTCAGATATATCAACTTTGCCTTTGTAGAAAATAAAGTACGATTTTTTTCATTGCTCTTTTACAATTTACACTTCTAAAACTTGCTCTGCCCAAATAGTCACTCTATTCTTGTACACACTTCCTTATTCATACTCAACTGCACCTGTGTTTTGGTTTGGTTTTTTTTTACCCAGTCAATCAACTACACTTAACAAAACCCAATAAGGTTTTTGAAAATTTACCCTAGCCTCCCACATAATCCCACCTTCAGGGCCTGATCTTTTCCCAGCTGGTGTCAGAGTTCTGTTGCAGACTGCAACAGGAACAACTGAGAAAAGAAACGTGCAGTGTTAATACTAAACTGATTTTACTAGACTGATTTGACTCTTGAACGAAACATTATCAAGAAAACATAATACGTGGTCATCATTTCTTACTAGGAGTTAGTTATCTAATGTACGTATTTAAAAAGTATAAATCAGGTACCGGATTTTGGTCAAAAAAAAAAAAAAAAGAATAGAGACCATTAAAATAAGTGGCAAGGGTACTTAATAGTTTCGTTTACCATGTGTTGTCAAAGGCAAAGCTTTAATCAGTACAAGCTCATCAGGGACGGCATGAGCTGGTAGATGTTTCTGGAGTTCTTTAAGTGTTTCTTTCTTTTTTAAATCATCTTTGGGTACAACAAACAGGACAAGCTTTTCATGCTGATACCAGGTCACTGCACAGGCTTCTACCTGACAAAGATCTTCAGCAGCCTGTAATTAAAAAATATTAGTCTTGCTTTGAAACACAGTTCATCAAGACAGTAAAAGGAGCAAAAACTACAATGTATAAAAGTGCACATTTAAAATTCGTAGTCTCAAAATCCTACGTAACATCCTGTGAAATACCTTCTCTTGTAGCTACAGTTTGTGCTTTTTCACATAA
This sequence comes from Balearica regulorum gibbericeps, assembly GCF_011004875.1. NCBI lineage: Eukaryota > Metazoa > Chordata > Aves > Gruiformes > Gruidae > Balearica > Balearica regulorum. Next base: position 51,498,573 of record NC_046187.1, on the reverse strand, counting down.
AAACAGAGATATATATTTGCCTAAATGCCGTGAATGAGATATAATCCATGAGTCTGACATTCAGTCTTGTAGAACAATCACTATACAAGCATTGCAGTGCAACACTCAGTATTTTTCAGGTGTTTATATAGTTCTCAATTCTGCTGGAAGAAACCATACAATAAAACAGATTTCCAAGAACTCAGAACCAAAGTCCTCCCTAAATTACATGACTAGATATTTTATTTAAGACTCCTAAAAGTCATCTGAAGATGAGTAAATACCCATTTTTGATGATAATGATGTGTTTCTTATCCCTGCTCTTTTATACTGGCATACTCTATTCACTAGGTATTACATTACCTGCTGCAAACACTCAATATTAAAACGTTTGCCATGACGTTTAATCTGATTGTCTTTCCGACCCAAGAAGAACAACTTTGCATTCTGTACTTTTACAAAATCCCCTGTTTCTCTCATTGTGCCCAGGGGTACATTTATTTCATCATCAAGAAAGCAGATTCGTTCTTCACCACCTACACAAGATAAGATCATGGTCACATATATTAAATGGCTAACTTTAAATGAAGATTATAAAGAGTATGCTATCAAATTCTCCTAAACTCTAACAAGCATTATAAGAAGTACTGAAAGATTAATATTAATGTCTAAACTTCTGCAATGTACAAACTGGGCTATGCAGTTAATTCACATAAATTACTTCAATTGAGAGTGTCAAAATGCAAGCAGGAAAAAAAGTCAATATAATGAAAGCACAGTCTGCAGATAAGATTATGTTAATTTCCTGTTCATCATTCCAACAACCTAAAATACCACCAGAAGGTTCCCAGCTCAATGGGAACTTAAAATGCTATATTAATCTGCATATCAGAGTTAGACATCAACTAAAATAATCAATGTATTATTAAAACTCAATCCATTAAGAAAAGTATCTTAGAAGAGTAAGAAATATAAAATAACCTATAAATATTTGTCCCTCGCCTTCCAGAATTGCCGAACCGCTGGTATCTCTGACCTCAACTTTTGTTCCTAGGAGCGGTGATCCCAAAGGTATAGGGAAGTCCATTCTAAAGATATTAAAGAGAGAAAAAGTAAAAATCTTTGCCTTCTGAACACAAAACAACTGTTCCAGAAATGACTTAGCATACAGTCTTTTAAAGGGTTGGTATTAGAGCAAAAATAGATGCTTGGGGCTTCTTTCTACAAATGTTTCTTCTTTAAAAACATCTTTATTTGTTCAAAATTAAAAACCTCATCAGTGTGCATGGATTTCATCATCATATACCAAAAACCACAGAATGATAAAAAATAAAGTTTGAATGGACCTTGAAATACCCTGAGAGTACCCTGCAAATTTCAGCCAGTTTTTAAGTCCCCCAGGTTGAAACTTCCATCAAGTCAATCAATTTAAACACATGTAACTGCTTTCTAATTCATTCTTTCCTTGTCCTACCTAGTTTGAGCTTTTGTTCTATTTTATTACTGATGTTGTGGCTTTCAGCAAAGACTTAAATGAAAGAAACTAATTTCAATGTAATGTATTTATTATAGACTTCTGTTGAGCTGCAGACCAACTCCTTCCTTTCCTTTCATTCTCTAACTTCTTCAAGCACTTGGAGAACCTCATTTATTGAATATAGACACTATTTCTGAGTGGGAGTAAGAGAATAATATATTTTCTTCAGTAAAGCAAAATTTAAAAAGCAAAGTAACTTTAAATAACTTTGGTAATATATGAAGTTAGGCATGCATTCCAGTTCAATTTCTATCATAAAGTCTCATATTTTAACCTAACAGTTCTTATTCAACTGTTATTTAGGGTGTTGAAACTTCTCGTTTCCTCTGATCACTCAAGGAATTCTGTATCGCAATTTGAAAAAAAGCAGTCAAATTTTGTAAAACGTGCATTTCTGGCAAGTGAGAATCTTCTCCTATTCCTTCTTCTAGTCAGCTTCAAAATATAATTACTTGACAAACAGGTATAAGAAAGCATCCCAGATAGTCAATTTGTCTGCCCCATACCATGGGGAAGTCCCAACACAAAGACAAAACCAAAAAAGAGTAGAATTCAGCATCACTAAACAAACCCCCAAGATTCCTACATATACCATAGAACATCAAAAATAAAAGACAAACACCACCTTATTTGGCCATTATTCTTAAGAGACTTGAAATTAGACATTTAATTTTGCCAAACTTATCTAAAAAAACTGAGGGATGCAGATGACTAAGGCACTAACTTTGTGCTGATTTTGTTTCATTTTCTAGTATTTTCTAGAAACTGTGGCAGTTTTCATGATTTGGCTAGCAAAAATAAAAGCCCACTGTACTCCAACTGTCCTACCAGCACTAAGAAACAAAGGCGACATAAAATGGTCTGTCTTGGTTTTGTTGTATCTGGGGCCGCTTACTGCAAAGGAACCCTAATTCCCTTTGCAATGAGGCTTAGAGGGAACAGGCTCTGAGGTGAAGGCAGGGGAAACAACAGTCAGAGACTATAAAAACTTCCATCATTCTAACTGCACACCAGTTAGGACTGAAGAACAACATGTTATCTCTGGAGCACAGAAACTTTGAGTAGAAAAAACAAGTTTCACTGAAGAAAAGATAATGTTTGAACTCAGAGAAACTAGAATGAAAATGAGTTTTGCATGATAATTTAATAACACATTATGACCATCTACCATTTTCAGTCTTCAGGGGCTTAAGTACCTGGTTAATGTATTGCATCATTTGTCCAAAACATCCCGTTTCATAGGACACATCTAACTCGAGTCATACGTATAATTATCATGCCAGGGAATAACTACACATTTCAGAGAGCAAATGAAACACTGAGCTAACTGGAAATACCTTTCACGACCTTGACACTCCTGCAACTCTCTTTATAGAATACAATGAACAAAAAAAAAAGTCAGTAATTGAGTGAAAATGGCAGAGGGTTAAATGATGAGAAGAAAGTACTTCTGGAAGTCTAAGTAAAATTACTCTGAGACCTTGGGTGAGCCACTTTGGACAAATTTCTGTCATCCATACTAGTCAAGTAATATCAGTAGGATCATTTGCTGAACAGCATATTATCCAATATTAGAAAAAAACCCCAGTGTCTAGTCTCCACTTAATTATTTGTGGAGTTTTAAAAACTGTAGGCGAAAACACAGTAGCAGTAAGAAACACATGTATATCTACTGTTACATTTGAAAGTAATCTTTGAGCATTTTTGCTTAAAATAAGTAAATCTCAGAAGTAACATTTTGAACTTGATAGAGCTAAGCTATGAGTGTATCTTTGTTCCGAGGGTATGATTAGGAGTTACAGAGCTCCATTTCTTTACTCTCACTGAGAGCTGTGTTAGGTTTCCTTTCTTTGAACCTGCAAGATCTCACCAGAAAAGCCTCATGATGAGCAAGAGTATGGCTAACTGAAGTTACTAACAAATTGGTTAGGAGCCATTTGCCTGCAGAAGTGCACACTGATTCAATATTGCTGCATAGCCAGAGACAGCACACCCTGGACTAGGCTAGTCCAGGTTCAGCGTGTGGAATCACAGGCTGGAATGAGAAAGAGGTCTAGATAGAGAGACGACCAAAACAGAGACCATCACGACACACTGCATGAAACTTAACACGTCTACAAGTACACAGGATTTCAGACTGCAGTTCTGTGGTTCAAGAATCACTCATCAAAAACTTTTACTTGAGGGTGCTGTATTAGAGTATGAGAGGATAGATTAGTCTATTTCTACATAAAAACCAAATGTAACTTCTACCAGCATAAACACTCTTCAGGACTCAGTAGCCCTGGAAACAGGAGTCTGAGGTTCTATTTCTAGTGATTTTCATTATTCACATGCCAAGCCATGAAAACAGTGACGTTTCCTACCTAAAATCAGGACTAAAAACCTCTTCAGGAATCTTGTAGCACGTGGCCCAACTTGACACTTCGGTAATACCATACAGATTAAAAATACTTGTTTTGTTCTCCTTGTGCTTCCAACTTTTCAAGAGATTCAGTACAGGAAATGCTTCACCGCCAAGGGCTAAGACACGGAGTGAAGTATTTGCAGACAACACTGTTGATTTAATAATGTGAGCTCCAAACCTTCTGAGAAGTGTTGGTGTTGCCTGAATGATACATATTAAAGACAGGGAAAAAAAAAAAAAAGATAAAGATCTGTTATATTTTTTCAGTATATGTGTAAACCTCTTCCTGCTTTATCATATCCACTGCTTAGCTATATTGTGGATGTACTTAACAATCATCTATGTATAGAAGATGCCATCAGCCATCAGATACCAATATAGATTGTGCTGGTTTTTGTAAGATTTTGTTTATTGTGTGAAGCCCTTAATGAGCACTATCAAGACCAATCTATGTTCTTCTGCAGAGTTTTTACTTTACTTCCATGTGTTATGGGTTCCATGTTGCGTCTCAGCTATTAGTTCTTCTGTTAATTAGTTTGAAATAAAAAACAGCAAACACAATATTCTCTTGATGTTACTGCCAGGGCTTTTTTTGCCTTCATTCAGCATGTTACAGCTAAAATATAAACTATACATCTGATTAACCTTCATACAGAAAATTTAAAGACCTTTCCATAACACTAAAAATTTATAGGATGTCAGACTTTGGGTTGTTCTTTATTCGTGTAAATATACCAATTTACAAAGATTAGTTTTTCTGAAAGCTTTCACCTTACTCTCTAAAATGAGCAGAGGAAAAAAAAAAGGGAAAGCGAGGTGACCCCAAACAAAACAGCTTCCTTAAATACTGCTACTTCTAGAAAGCTATTGCTGATGTAGAGCCCTTTCACTGAGAGGAAAAATAGCAAATCATTTTAACCGACACTCATACTTCACTCTTATTCTTAACTATTTTTTCTAGAAAGAGGACTGGAAAATCAATTTAATATTTCTTACCAGGTTATTTTCTTCTAGTAACAGATGAAGACCATCACTTTACAATTGATCATTTTAACTTCAGTGAATTATAGTGAAGAAAAAAGGGGGTAAAAAATTACCCTTTCCCTCCCTCATAACTGCTTTTCAGATTTCTCAAGTCTGCTTGAGCAAGTCAAGAGGGGAAGGTAATGTTTTGCTATAATTTCAGAAACATCATAAAACTAGTCATCATCAGTTAAGCTATACGGAGAACATTTTTGTCATTAACTTAGCTGAAAATGATTTAAAAAAATCAAAAAATCAAACTTTTCTTAGGAAGACATTTCAAACATCTTCATTCCACCAAATTCGGCCTTTCTCTGTTAATGCTTAACACACATTTAAAAAAAAATCTTAAAAAGTCCTAAAAATACGTAAAAAAATCTTGCTAACAGAGATTAGTATCTAGGATTTTTTTCTAATAGCAAGTGAGGTAAACTGATGAAGAAACTTGTATGTACCAGGAAAATCTACAGCACTGAAGTTTATAGCAATCATCATAAATGAAAATAAAAGCAGGGAATAAAGTTACAAAATTCAGATTTTGTGGATTTTAGTGGATTTTTTTCTGCTGTGGAATCCTCAGCTAGCTACTTGCTAATCTTAAATTTGCACCCTACAATCTCAACTACTACCATTCCTCCAAAAGAAAAGAAACCTTGGGATTTCTAGCAGGGCAAATACTTCAGAATTACTACATGAATGACAAAGCAAGGCTTAGGGGTTGATTTATCACAATTAATAGACTAACCAGACGATACTCATTTGTTCAAAGTTGGTTACAAGCGAGATCCATTTCTAGCGACTCTTCCCCCGACACCCTGGTTTAAGTTTCAATACTCAATTAATAGTTTTACAAAATACCTCATTACATTACAAGGCAAGGGCTAGGCTTATTCAGCCATGCTGGATGCTCATAACTTCAAGTAAATTTTCCAAAAATGAACTTTAAAACTATTAAAATTGAGATCATATAGGAGATGATCTATTCCAAGACATAAGGGGCACATGAAGTCTCATATAAAGAGGTGGCCTGAAAACAGTAAGTGCTGCTGTGGAATCAATTCTTCTCTTGCTCCCATTATTGTAAAAACAACACCCTATAAATGGCACTGGTTTAGTTGTTGTATCTTTAGCATAGAGACTACCATTAAAACTTAAAAGTCGTTTATGAGGAAAGAGTCTAAAATTAAGCCCATTAAAAAATGCTAAAAATGTCTACAACAGGTTACTCCATTACCAGATTCTTCAGAACTGCTTAATTAACAGAATAATTTAATTAATCCTTAAGAATTAATGGTTTCTTAAGATGAAGGCTTTGATTAAATGATCATTTTCTAAACTGCTAACATGCTACAGCAAAAAGGATCGCATGAGCTACCCTTTCAAGGAAGAACACTCCTGCTCTGTTATCATTAGGCGTGATGAAAAAGTAGTACACATTAGCAAAGGTGAGAAGCAAGACACCAAAGATACTTATCTTAGGTGTTGCCTACCTGCAACACTGTCACATGGTGATGGTGAAATAGAGCAGCAGACAGCTCCACAGGCATCATTTTAATAGTGTTTGGTACTACAAGGATAGAGGCTCCGCTTGTCAGAGCAATGAACAGTTCAACCACAGATGGGTCAAATGTTAGAGGAGAAGCCAGGAATAGCATATCATCCTGTGTGATCTCAAATATGGATCTAAAATAAAAAAGCTAGGAATTACAAATCTGATGCATGTTCTTAAAAAACTCCCAAACTGGAAGAGCAGCATGAAAGAAATGTGCTTCAGCAAAGCTAAGGTCTCAAGGGCTACTCTGAAGATACAGGCATATGCAGGCCAGATAATTTGAGCAAGAGCTTCTGCAATCAAGACTGTAACTACTGATTGAACTAATGAGGTCCTTTACAAAGATATCCACCACATTATACCACGGTACACTACATTGAAGAGCATATTTCAACTAATGGACGCTCACTAAAAAAAACAAAGAAAGAAAGAAAAAGGTGGTATTTTCCATAATAGATTTCTTTCTGTTCCATATAGTACTTTCTAAAAAAATCTAGGTAGCCTAAAAAGGAATTAGAACTTCAAAACTACAGAACACACTAAATATAACTGTGAACAAATAATTAGCTCTGTTATCTATTTCTTTTAAACTGTAAGCCAGAATACAATACTTACAGCAACAGTGTATTATTTGAAGTACATCCCTCAAAAATTCAGGTAAAGCACCATTCAAACATTAAAAACAACATTGAAGGAAACAAAGTTTCATACGATGCTACTTAAGAAACAATGGAAACAAACACAAAGAAACTTGAAAAGGCTGGGAAGGAGGAAGAAGTGAAGCAGTGTTAGCAAAACCCCAATCTACACTCCTCTGAAGTATTAAAAAGAGAGTCCCTAAACGTCAGATTTGTAAAAATATTTAAAAGGAAAATTGGAAACCACACTTACTTAAGATGCTGAATATTTGGCACTATACATTTATGAGGCACTCTGACTATTTTGGGGATCCCTGTAGTTCCTGATGTATGCAAGATGTATGCTAAAGAGTATTTCTGGCCAATGTCCGTGTATCTTCCTTCTGATGTTTCTACTTTGGTTTGATCTGGGCAAACAGTATATCCTGGCTGTGAGTTACTCGTAGCTTTGAAAGGTTCATATTTACTTTTCACGTCATCTACTTGTGAATTTAAATCAGTGTTGCTTGAGCTCACTTGGAAGAGAGTTACCCCAAGATGTTTTATTGTGGAAGAACTGTGGTAAAACCAACCAACATGGGACATCTGGAATTTCTGTAAGAGAAAATAAACAATTTAAACAGCAGAACTCAAGACACACTGTTACTGTTCTACAGTATGCAACGAAATACGAAACAGCGTTTCATACAAATAAGCTGTGATTTTTCATGCCTCTAACTTTTGGAGGACACACATCAGACAGTTTTAAGCTCATATATTTTTATATATTAAATATGAGTCAACACAGACTTTATAAATGCAAAATAAACAATTTTCTGAGCAAATAATGAATGAAAGGGAAAATATACAAAAGAATTCTGCAGAAGACAACTCTGAATTATAACTAGATGTTTCAATCTTGTCTGTTCCCATTGCAATGAGTGAGGGTACAAGATTTGGGAGGAGTTGGACAAAAGGAAACCAAAGAATTAAACTGAGTTATTTTCAACAATTGCAAAGATTTCCAACTCTTAACCATGCCATATGGAGAAACAAGCTTGGAAGAGCCTTACAATGCCAGAGCCCAACAAGCTTGCCTGGGCAACGCTGTAATAGGAAAGTAGGCATTTTTTTTGAACAGGAGGAGAAGCACGTTGTACTTATAATTTTAAAGATATTCTTTTCTGCATGAGAAAGTCAACCTCTTGACATGAAGAAACAAAACAACCCCATCCAAGCTTACTAATGCAGCATACAATCTGAAGAGCTACACATTTCTAAATTGCCCTTTAATGCTTCCTGTAGAAGCCTGAACACTTACATTTATTTTGTCATTCTCAACAAGAACATATTGGAGATTGCTTTTCTTCATGAAATAAGTGGATAACATTGGTGGTGCATCTGGATCAATAGGAGAATAGGCAGCTGGAACCTGAAGGATTCTAACAAGACAAAAATGTTTTAAATATATACAAGAAATTAAAGAAAATCCTCTTAAATTTCACTGTTTCTTTTATACTGCCATTAGTTCCCAGAGCCAGAAAATGTAGTCATAATATGACTTTTAAAGATTTTGTTAGAAATAAAGAAGCAAATTACAATCAGTGTTGCCTTTTGGTATTTTACAGCAAGGAAAAAGATTAAAGCTAGATGAAAACATTCAAAATTCTTCCTGGCAAAGCAGGGTGATGATGACAAAAGTATCACTGACATCAACAGCACCATGCTTTAAAAGCTTTTGCTATTGACTAGGAACAGAAGTATAAGCTTTTCATTTATACATATACAATGTGTATAAATATATTTTAAAAACCACCAAAACTCTGCACACTGAAAACACTTTCCGTTATCACTACTGGAAAGAAATCAGCATAAGAAAGTCTAAAAGCATACTGGAATTTCGTCTCCAATAAACAGAGGAACACTAAGTATCATTCCCCACTTATTCACTGCACTTCACATTGTAGTGCTTCCTCAACAGTTGATCACGACAATCTCCCCCTCTAGCGGCTCCATTTGACAAAGACAAGCACTTGAATTTGTTAGCGCCACAAAAAGCAAAGATGAGTAAGTGGCAACTAAAACATGAACGGTTCCCATAAATCTTCACATTTCTTCTAAGGCTGGGTTCCTACGTACAATTAGTTATACTTCCTCTTTGTGCAAGTGATGTATCACTGCAGTAATGACAAGATCCAGAACATAGACTTGGAAACCGCAGCATTCTGCATATTTGAACAGCCGCTGGAATCAGTCAGCACCTAAGCCTGCCCTGCATCACATATAGCAGTTAATTACTCAGCAATGGTAGCTATAAGAATCAAAATGCCTCAGCAGTTTCCAGTCATGCAGGAAAAGAAAACTGTGCTCATTGGGATACAAGACAAATCCGGTTGGGAGGGACCTCAGGATGCCTAGTCCAACTCCTGCTCAAGCAGGGCCACCTGTGACACCAGACCTCGTTGTTCAGGGCTTTATCCAGTCAGGTCTTGAAAACTTCCAGGGACAGCGCCTGCACGCCATCTCTGGGCAACCCACTCCACTGCTGGGCTGCAGGGAAAGTGTGTCCTGATCCGTGAGAAAGTTCCTCAGCGCTTCTGGGAGATTTATGATTACAGCGCTCACTCGCTCACCTCACTGAAATCTTTATAGTCAGCTGTCATACATCTTCTTGCACTATTGTGTATTTTGGGTACAGTGTGACAATAGGAAAATACTGATGCAGATCATCCCCCTAGGAAGCAAAACCGCTGCTGTATACATCAGCTGAATAAGCCTGCAATCCTGGGATTTTTTACATCATAAATGCAATGGATATAAAAGATACCTATACAAGGGATACAAACATCAGAATTCATCATCAGAAGTAGAATTTTTTAAATTGCTGAATTCACATGACTATTGAGATCACAAACATTACAATTTCCTAGCCATTAAATAATCAATGTCACTTTAGTGCTGCATTGCTCATTACTTTTTTCTACAATGTTTGCAATGGAACTGTAACTGCATACTCAATTAGCTTAAAGCATGAAACTTGCTTTTAATGCATGTCTTTTTTGCTAGCAAGACAAGAATGCATTAAAAAACCTGCATACTCCCTTTTTTCGCATATATAATTTACTCTGTGAGATCTCCATTTTTAAACAAGCACAACAAAGATACTAGTAATAATTTTTTCATATTTCTATAAATATGCTTAATCAAGCACTTTAAAAAATTGATATAATTACATACATTTTAGGTCGATGAACTTAAGAGTCAAAAAAACTTGAGCAGTGGCTTTTTAAAACATTATAATACTGCCATCTTTCTTCTTAAAGAATGCAAGGCTCCAGTGTCTCTTGACTGAATTACTGTATTACTGCATTTTTGTTGTTATCAAAAATATAAAGAAACTGAAAATTTGCTTTAATAGAGACGACCCTTAAAAAACCGACACAGATTGCAAGCATTACCCTATGATCCAAGATGGTAAGTTAATTCCTGGATAGCAGTAAAGGCCTATTTCACATTTTCCTTGCTGATTACAGTGCTTTTGAAGGAAAGCTGTTAATTCCATGGCAAGCTTAACCACCGTCGCATATGTGTAGAAAGTTGGAGGTTTGTCATTGCATTCATCAAACCAAACTGCTTTTCTATCAGAGTACAGACGAGCTGCCTGATTCACCAGCTCCTGAAGAGTCATCTCAGCTGCATGCCTTCTGTCCCCCTGAAAGATTAACAAACCAGACTGCATTGTCACCTGCCAACTGTTAATATTTTTGTCAAATCATCTAAGTACACAAAACACTACCAAGTACAAAAGCAGATACTCGGCAGAAAACATGCAGCTTCACCACACCTTGTATTGCAGAAGTGTAAAGCTTAATACTTTTATCGTTTACCATAGGTCTCATCGTATGGCCCAGGATACAGTAATTCACTAAGATTTAATTGCACAGAGATAGTTTGGTCCTCACCATTACACCTTTATTTTTAAAGCTGGGCACAACTGAATTAATATCTTTATTAACACAATTAATAGTAGAATTGTGAAATACGAATCTTTCCTTTGCAAGCAGAAAATGCAACACGTCGATTGCCAAGGCTTTTAGGGTACTGCTCGTGCTGGCGCACGTCTCTGCCCTACGGGCCATCCCGTCACGCCCGTACCGGATGACCGAGCCGCGAACCGAAAGGCTCAGGGCTACGGCTCCCTCTCGCCTCCGCCGCGCCAGCCAAGACTCCGCAGCGGTTCCTCCACATCCCCGCCACGCTCAAATCCCCCCCGTTTCCACACACGTCCTGGCCGCTCCCGGATCTCTGCGGGACGGACGCCATCAGCGCAGCCCCACCGACCGTTGCCGCTGGGCCCAACGGCCGAGGCTCGGAGCAACGGTCGCGCCGCGCGAATCCCCACCTGAGACAGCGCCGAGCCGCACTTCCCAGCGCCCTCCCTTGCTCCGCCGCCGCCTAGCAACGGAAGGTCAGCGCTTCTGATTGGCGGGTCAGTGTTAGTCCTGCCCGACTCTGCAGTAACGCAGAGCTCTCATTGGTCGATGGTCGTCGCGCTGTTTGGGAATCAACAAGCTGCGCCCGGTCGGTCAGTGGTCAGCGTGGGGCTGTGCCATTTTTTCCTGAGGGTGAGGGGAACAGGGAGTGCGCCAGAGCCCTCCCAGCTCTCCAGTAAGTCTTGTTCAGACACGAGGAAGAGGGCAAAACAAGGCAGGGGGCTGGGGTGAAGGGCAAGGTTCCTCTGCCACACAGACACGAGTGAAGTCTCTGAACCTGTCCCCCTAAGAGATGGTACAGGCCTTCCTGCCGGTGCTATTACCGTTGGGACGAGGCCAGCGCGTCATTTCCGGGGGGACGGGGTCGGTGGGCGGTTGGGTGATAACGCCTCCCTCCTCGGCCGGGCTGCGGCGGCGGGGAGCGGGGCCCGGGGCAGCCCCTGCCGGACTCCTGGCGGGGCGAGCGGGGAGGGCCGGGGCGTGCTTCCCCCTCGGCTGGCTTTTAGAGGCGGCAGCGGGGAGCGAGGGCGACGGGAACGGAGCCGGCGCTGGGAGAGGGCACCGGTAATGCCGTATGGGCTGCGTGCGGGATAGAGGAGACAGGAAATGATTGCCCCAGCTTCGAGGGCGCTTTCAAGGTGACTTTATTAAAAAAAAAAACAAACCACCAAACCTTCGATGCGTGGTGCCAGCGAGTGCAGTGAAGGGAGAGAAAACAGGAAGACCAGTTCATGACCACTTTTAATATTATGAACAGGAGAAGTTAGACATTCGCTTTCTACTATTTTGTCACATCTTCTAAGTGATAATTTGGCACAGTTGCAAATTGATAATACAGCAGAAATAGTTTTCACAGTAAAACATGAAAATGATACAAATAGCGACACCTAAAACCAGAGTTTTCTCCCTCAACATCCTTGTTCCATGTGTGTGTCTATTGTATGTGAAAAATAAAGGCCTGGTAACCTGAAGCATAAATCCAGCTGTCAGAGAATAAAGTGACACTTGAAAAGTGTCTCCCCTTTAACTTAAGATTTTGAAAAATACGTACTGAAGATTAGATATGTAGTGTATCTAAAAATTACAGTGCTTACAGTACAGTAGCAGACCTTGTAATTTCACATGTAACTTGGAGGACTCATTTTAAGGACTCATTTTACTCATTTTAAGGACTCATAAGGACTCATTTTACTGAAATCAGAAATGCTCAAATCACATTTAAGCGGTTATTACCAGATTTCAAAAATACTAGTTTTGTTGAAAACAGGTTAAAAGAGTATTTGCACATGTTTCATTTTCAGTCTGTTCTGTAGACAGTTTCAGGTAAATCGATAGACTTCTGCTTGCAAGCTCACTGAAGTCTGCACCAAGTCAAGTAGAAAGGGCTCCTTGCATGTGACTGTAACCTAAGAACTCGACTTAACCATTCTTTTTAAAATGATGGCTTTTTTGAGGACAGGTAAGAAGAAAGGTGAAAAATGTTAATGACAATTTTTTCTGTTTTCTCACACTCCTCCCTGGTTAATCTAGAACCTGTTCTTTTTTTGCTCATTTACTGTCCAGATGAACTGTTATGGTTCTGTTAACAAACAAACAAACTTGCTAATTAAACAGAAGAGACCCACATACATCCCTAAATGTGCAGATCTGGGCTATGGTGAACAAGTAAGAGTAAGATGCTCATGAAAATCTAGATTCTCCCATAGGCTTGACAGCAAGTAGGTTCTGATTCCACTGCACGAGGTCTTGACTTTGTTAAATGTATTTACATGCTTTCTGGAATTGGGACTTTTGTTTCGTGATTGTCTATCAATCAGGCACAATTGCCACAAATCCCGTGTAAGAAAGTTCCCTTCTGAATTTAATCACCAGTGCTGTAATTCTGAACTATGTAGAAGATGATGGGGAAGGAAGAAGCTCTTTTTTTGCTTCGCTATTTTTTTTTAACAGAGTCACAAACAATTATAAAGCCAAAATACACAATATTAAATAGAAAATCTAAAATTAAGTTGCTGCTTTTCAGTGAAAAAACTGAGGTATACAAAATATTTTTACAATTGTGCGTAAATTTGCAATAGTTTTCAAAGGTGCTTTTCCATTTTCAGCTAGTGGTTCATTGTCCAAGTGATCTTCGTGTATACAAGTAACTGTGTAATTGTGATCAATTAAAAAATACAATGCATTCAATAGCTAATGGTTCTTCAGAACTCTTTTTTTTTTTTTTTAACGTTACATTTATGGTAACAGCAGTAATGTAGCAAAATAAGATTATACCCAAAACAACTCATGATCTTCACTTGATATATCACTTTTACTGTTAAAAATGAAAAGTGACTTTGTTTTTCAGTTTACTTTGGATGTTGGCATATGAAAAGCATGCTGAGCATTAGCTCAGACTTCAGAAATTGTCAGGACTTATCCTGAAGAAAACAAGATGTAAAACAGGAAAATGGCAGTGCCAAGTGTTTCTAGTCCTTCCACATCCTACTGGCAACTGATAAAAGCACATGAAGATAATGTCATTACACTGGACTTCAAAAGAAGAATTTTAAAGTTATAAAACTAGAGAGCTTTTGGCTGAGCATTTCCCTGAGTGTTCATTTTTAAAAATCATATGCTAGACATTATATTCATAGAATCTATTACAAAGGGCTAGATTAATAAAGGCTGTTTAGCTATACATGCAAAAGTTAGGTATTTCTATTCTTAAAAAGCTTAAGCAAGAATGCTGAGGAAGCAATTTGATTCTTCGGAATCTGGTATTGTTCCTAAGGAAAAAAGCAAACTTCACATACTTTCGCATTAAGACTTTGATAATTTGAAATTACACCACATGATTCATGATCTCCAAACAAGTCTAAAAGGGATATTTTTCAGGGCAAGACGGAAACAAAAAACTCTGGGACTACTACATAATTAAAAAAAACTTTGGTTTTTATAATATTTTATGATAAAATAGAAGGCACAACTGTGCATAAAAACGACATGATTTTGTATTTTAATCTATCTATCTACATTGTTTTCATTAACACATCGGACTTCTCTAAGTCTTTACAGTAAAGATGTATTTTAGTAACAGTAATTAGTTGTAATGAGCTTTCCATATTATCTAAATGTAAGAGGGCTATTAGCAAGGAGGCATCTTTGAAAAAGGTACATTCAACAAGAGATGACCTGGTGTCCATCCACTAAAAATTCACCATTCTAGCTCTACGGGATACTCTCCAGTGAGACACGCCGTGCAATGGCCAATCTTTCCAACACGTGACTTGTGGGTTTTAAGGCTGTTCTCGTTCTCTTGTCGTGCTTTGATGCTTTCTTGCACGGATGATACCAGCCCTTCCACAGAAAGATAGACAACGCTGTCTGCTCCTAGAGGAAATAAAGAATTCATCAGTTAAAGCTGCAATATTGTACCAAATCCAATGCTCTTTGGAAGTGCAGTCACATTACTGTATGGATTATGATGCCAGGTGGATCACCTTGCCTAAAGAGAATGGATAGGAAAAATGATCATGCCTTGCCTTTCTCGAATTCTTTGTGCAGGGAGCAGGCTCACTGCAATCTAGACAGAAGATTCTGAGTTGGGAACAAATGTGTCACACATACTGCAAAAACAGAAACAAAGTCCCAAGTGTGTATTAAGACTCCCTCAGCTCCCTGTAGTTTCCCAGTCACCCTGTACTTCAGGTCTGGAAGCAGATGTGCTCGTGGCTCGTGCTTCCCAAATTGCGCACCTAGGACTACAAACCCTTACTGGGACTTGGGAAGAAGGGAAGACCATCATGTTAAAAAAAATCCAGTATGCAGTTCATGCAAATGTTCTAGCAGTAGGAAAGTTTGATAGCCTTTTCACATCGTTAGTTTTCTATCGTTTGCACTCATTCTTTTGTGACTAATACTTAAAAATGAGAGCCTATAAACTTGAAATATTTCAACATGCTTTCACAATAATTTTTGGGTAAAGAATTAATTGCAGTATTAATTAGAGTAAGTATTTAACACAGGAAATCTGAGTTTACAGTTTTCTAACTGTAACCACAGCTATGTTCTTAAACCGTTTAAAAAAATATTTTGCAGCACAGTAGGCCATATGTATCTCCTCACTCACAAGCCTTCACATGACTGCTGTTGCTGATACCCTGATGAAGAGCTTGTTATTTACCACATCACAAGCAATATAAGCTGTTGGTTCCTCTTTTGTTCTGTTGCAAACATGACTCATTCTAGGTATTTGAGAATGTATTTAACATTCTTTGATTAGTTTCAAATGTCATTTCTTTCAAAGTGAAATATATAATGCAGTTTAAATTATTTACATAAGTCTAAATTTGTAGAAAAATCAGTGGGTGTTTACAAATTCTGAACATATTTTTATGAATATCTCATGAAAGTGGAATTACATTAACTTTTCATTATAGGACAGAACTTCTTCCTAGTATTTTGCCTACAGTAGCTCCTTGTTGTAAAGAGTTTCCCAGAAGGAGCTCCAAGTATTGGAAAGCTGTGTGGTCACACCTTATTTGTAACTTAAGATTATGCAATTATTCTAATGCCTTCTATTGTCTGGAGAAATATAATTCACTAACTGTGTTAAAAAAAGGTGCATAACTAAATTGGTTTGATCTCTTTGGTACTCACAGTGCAGAAATTTAGTGTATCAACCATAAGATTTTTTAGTCAGTTTTGCCACTGCTGCCTTGATGTGTTGTCCTTTATTTTGATGTAGACAATAAAATACCTACAGGTAAAATCTCTCTCAAAAAAAAAAAAAAGTTAAAAAAAAAAAGGAAAAAGTAGCATTTACCAATATAGTTTGCAAGATCATGAAATTCAGGTCTGTTGGCGATGAGTTCTTCTTTAGTTGGAATGTTTATTCCCATGTAACAAGGAAATCTTATGGGCGGTGAAGCCACACGGATGTGCACCTGAATAAAAACAGAATTTCAAAACAGCCTGCTATAAGGTGAAGCTCAGTAGATCACAACACAATCGCAAAGTCCCAGTTCTGCAAAATAATCATGAAGAACAGAACACAGCACTACACAAAAGTCGTTACAGTTAAAAGATAATTTTCAGATGCCAACACAGCAGGAGAGAGAAAGACAGTTTTAGAATTTATTTTTACAGTATTTCCTAATGTTATTACAAGGTTCCATCCTAATTTTGCTTTTCTTCTATGGCATTCAATCCTTGATGCACATGTTTCAGTTTACAAAGTCAAACATACAGAACAATTTTTACTCCAGTGACAAGACTTGCACACTCTGATTCAATTAAAAAATCTTAATCAATTAAAAAAATTTGTGCTCTGAAGACTTAAGGCATGTGCTGGTTTACTGCAGTATGTGGTTGTACTTCATGCAGTACCACAAGTCACACATCAGGAATACCACACCAATACTTGATTTCCTGATCTTACCTAATCTGTCTTGCATTCTCTCTTTATTTGCCAGATAGTGCTTTATAAATGGAGGCCTGTTCCTCTCCCCTTAATCTCCCAACAATCACAGTCATACAAAGAAACTTCTCAACCTCTCTTCACAATAAACACGCAGTAGCCATTGTTTTTTTGCACATTTGCTCTTTTAAATAAGGAAACAATGTATAGTACAAATGAAGACACTGCTTTACCCCCCCCATCAATCTCCTATTTACATCTGTATTGTACTGACTGAAAATTAACTCACCTCTTTGGCTCCTGATTCTCTCAGTAGTTTTATGATGGGTGAAATGGTATTGCCCCTCACAATCGAATCGTCAATGATAACAACTCGCTTGCCTTTAAAATTATCAGACAGAACGCCAAACTTCTTTGCAACGCCAAGTTGCCGTAACCTCATATTTGGCTGGATAAACGTTCTTCCTACATACCGATTTTTACAGAGTACTTCAACATACGGTAGTCCGCACTGTAAACAGGAGACAATTAAACTGAATTAATATCTATAAAACTGGTTATTTTCACTTACTGTTTTTTAAAGCAACCTTAGGACTTAGTATGACTTCACAGTAACCAAAGAACTTAATATAGTGGAATAACGACAGAACAAACAAGTGCAGATAACTCAATAGGAATACTCAGCATACTCAAAATACAAAGCTTTATCAATACAAAACTCTAATGACCTGTACCATAATACCCCATTACAAAAAGAGATATGTGTAAAGAAAAAAAGTCAAGTTAATGTATACCTTTTGTGCATAACCAAGAGCTGCTGGGGTTGCAGACTCTGGAACAGTGCTGACCAGGTCTGCTTCCACGGGTGCTTCAATAGCAAGCTGCTGCCCGCATCGTCTCCTGACTGAATACACCATCTGACCTAAGAACAGCAAGACATGTTTTTCCCGGTATGCGTAATTCAGATTCCCTCTCAGTTTGCTCTGCAAATTTCTGTGGCAAGTTGCAGGCATAGACGTCAGTGAGAAAAGCTCCAGAACTAATAAGCAGTCACTCACATAGGTCATTTTTATTTTCTTCCATGATGTCATATTCTTACATTCACATTCATATCACTATGCAGAGAATTAAAATAACAGTTTGCCCTAATCGGGTAACTAAAGGTCCTGTGGATGTTACAAAATCTGTGTTCAGGAGGAAAGAATTATGCCTGCCTGTTCATAACATGCATACCCTATTTTTAGGTTGGTTTCTCCAGCAGACAAAGTTTGTGCAATCCTGCCGTTTGCCTCTGCCCGCTTATTAACTTTGAGTCAGCTGGCAATATTCAGAAGCTTTTAAGGTCCTAAAAAAATTTGCAACATGAAAGGGAACTGGAGATATGTGATGAAAGGAGGCACAGCAGAGGGTACAGCAGCAGTACTAAGGAATGTAAGAACTGAGGATATTGAAGGGTAAGAGGATCATGAAAAAAAGGGCTGTGAGGTGAAACTGGTGGGGAACTGTATATGATCAACAGATGGCATGGACCTAGAGAGCAAAGAAGAGCTTGTTTGCTAGGTATGAGAGTCCTGGCTAATATCACTGAGACAATTTTTGAGGGCTTCCACTGAAATAATAATAAAAGCATTAGACTGACAACCCCAAGTACTTAGATAATGCATAGATTTATGAGTTATATTGAAAGCATCTTCCTGAAGATCCCATTCAGTGTTCCCAGATCCTTTCCAGAGTCATTGTTCTCCAGGATAACATCTCCCACTATTTAGGGAGGAGCTTTGTACATTACACCTTCTTACCTTCAAAAATACTGTCTGGTCTTGCAAAATAAACATATTCAAAGATGCAGAATGCTGACGGATCTCCTTCAGGTCTTGGTACAACATCCAGTGTCTGGACATCATATCTAGATATTTTCACAATCTCTCCAGGAAGCACCTCACGATAGTACCTTGAAAAAGAAATACATAGCATTTAGAGATGTCCTGAGCCTGGATGATAGTTTTGAAATATAAACTAGATTCAACTGACAGGAAAAAATGCTTTTGAACATCCTAACACGACAATTTGCTTTTATCTTAGGATTTGATCTGGAGTGTTTGAAGACCAACATGCTGAGACAAGTGGCTCTTACTAAAACAGTCTGAATTAATACCCCAAAGCAGTAAATTAATACTTAGTACCAGAGACCTATGATATTCTTCCTATATGTAAGACATACAGTACTCAGTCTGGTAAAGGCTTAATTGAGATTAAATATATTTTAATAATTTAGTCCTAGATCAATACTAGAGGACTTTTCTATGAAAGCTAATAAGCATTATCATGCAATATAAAAACCATAATCAAGAATAAAGATGATAGCCAAAAGAATCCTGCCCCACAAGCCAATAGCTAGAGAAATATCTGTCTAGCGGTGACAGGCAGCTACTCCCGAATGACGAAAAGCTGCCTGGACATGTGCATTCCAATTCTCATATCTGAAGAAATATGGAATAGTATTAGGTTTATTATGTCACAATGTTTAACCTTATTAAACATTTTTCTAGATCTTTTAGTGAGTCCTCAGGTGGCTATTCTAACAATTTCAATCTAAGTCTTTCCCAAAATATTGAAATATTCTGGAGCTATAAATCAAAGGTGAGCAAGTCTGTGATTATTTGCTGGTCAGATACTAGCATTAGCAGGCAGCAGCACTGGCTACAGCAGAAGTTTAGACAATTTTTAATTTTTTTTTAAAACCTACTTGGTCCTACATGGTAAGCATCTCTTAACAGAGAATTTGAAGAAGCTCCAGAAAACGGTTATTCATATCCGTATGTAGAATAAATTGTCTCAAGAAAGCCCCTGTTACCAACAGCTAATAGTTCCTACAGAGACAGGGTAGAAGTTACAGCAACAGAACACCACACCTACAATAAAAAACTGCGGAACGGAATACAAGACCTCTAAAGTGCAGTCACATTGCTTCCTGATTGTGCTTCACATTTCTTTTTATTCAGTCGTCATGTTCTTCATGCAATTTTTCACAGTTTTTTATTTGAAGAAGATCCAACTTTACTTCTTAGTCTAGTCCCCAAATGCACATTTTTATAATGTCTGATTAGGAAATTAAATATGCTTCCTCATAATCTTTCTTAGTTAATTATGTTCTAGTTCACAATTGCCTTCTACTCCACACTTCTAAAGATCAATTTGTGGTCTCCCGGAGAGCCTCTTACCCTTCTCTTTTTATCCAGAGAAAGTTCACACACCATTCTTTTCAGAGTACCTTAGCTAGAGAGGTAACGTGAATGTCATCTCATGTGTTTGCACAGACGGAAATTGTTTCAGATGCCCATCTTTTTTTTTTTCAAACAAGGAGACTGGCTCATAAGACAGCAGATGCTACAGCACAGGTGAGTCCACCCTGCGAGCTACCGATGTAACCTTTCTGTAGATGAGGAATTATTTTATAATACGATGATTCTACAGCAAATGAGGCTAAAATTAAAAAGTGATATGGATAACCAGGTTGAATGCAACAAGTAAGAGGCATTTACTTGACAACAGTAAAGTCATCTTTACTGTTACTTTCTGAACACAGAATTCTTCTTTTACATTAATCTGCTCAAGAAAATAAAACTGGCAAAAAACAGGACTGGCAAAAAAGCCCTCTCCAAACGGCCCAACAAACTAATCCTTGATGTCTTTCATGTTGTTACAGATGATATTTGGCAATTTGAGGTATAATGTTTAATCGCTGCCTGAGGAGAGCTTTCAGATAAAGTGAGAATCGGGGCACTTACTCTGCACCGATAGACAAAAAGCTACAGGATTCAGAAGAGACCACCCATCCTTCTGTTTCACTGTTATCTTTCCCTGAAATGAAAGATTTCAGTTAAAGTCCACAATTCTTGTTACCATTACCCCCCACAATTGCATTTCTACTGCAGTATCTGGCTTGCTATGGTTTAGCTTGCCAAGTGCGCTATTAAAGACTGTTGTAATTTCTAACTAAAAGGTATAGCATTCCAAAGTTTCTATAATATTTAAAAAACCACCCCAAAACCAACAGCGTAAACATCATAAACCTGTTCTAGGCAGAAGTGGAAGTAACAGCATCATATTCGCAGTTCAAGAAGAGAGACACTTCAGATAACTACCTTTGTTATCTCTGCACTATGTCAAATTTTCCCAATTCTAGTTCAGCAACTTTAGATACACATAATTACTTTTGTTCACACAAAAAACTCCTTACTTTTCCTATGCTAAATGTGTTAATAGATAGATCCTTTTGATTGCAATGGATGCTGGACTGAACTCCAATAATGACAGTTTTCAGAGACAGGCACAGGAAAGATCGAATTGGGTAACATAGGGTAGGAATGTTCGTATGCTTTAAAAAAATCTTGATAATTTTTCGTGTGGTTAAAATTACCAAGTTTTGTGAAGATGCAGAAGCATTTACTACTTTGCCTTTGAATTATTTTATTTTTATACAAATGAACACATTTTAATCGCACTTCATGGAAAATGTTGATTTGCAGGCTAAACAGGAACACAAAGAATTTTTCCCATAAATTGATTGAATAGTATTCCGTTACCGCACTACATGTGACTGGGAGTGCTTGGAATTTAAAAATATGTTGCCAGTAATCCAGAACTTTTTGGCCACCTTACTACACGAGAAAGGAAGAAATGAAACTTGTCTCTGGACTGGACATAGTCCTGAGCAACTGGCTCTAGTGGCCCTGCTTGAGCAGGGGATTTGGATCAGATGAGCTCCAGGTCCCTTCTGACCTCAGCCCTTCTGTGGTTCTGTTCATCCCTGCTTTCTGGTTTAGGTGATGAGATGTTAATTACATTTTCACAAATATTCTATTAGAGTTGGGCTGCCTAATTCTGACACTCTCATCGGGTGACCAGGATTCCCTTTTGCTGGGAACAGAAAAGATGTTTGTAGACTTCCTACAAATTATTTTTCCCTTGCCAACATTTTCTTTTGTTTTCAATTTTCAAAACTGACTTTTGCATCACATATTCCTACTTAGACCTCAGTAAGTGTAGCTTTAATTACTTATATCAGTGGTTTCAGGCACAAACTATATATATACATATATATATGTATGTATATGTATATGAATATATATGTATGGTTTACCTTTTCCATTCATGTCCCCTACTGCAATAAGGCGACCAATGCAGAGTGGGCGATTCCCATATGGATCACGTACTGCATAGATTATGTCTTTATGCATAATTAGCAATGAATATGAAGTTGGAGTTTCATTCATTAAATTTTTTATTCTGAAATGAGACATAGGTGAACATAATCGTGTGTCACACAAACAGCTATGTGCATTTACAGCTGCATATCATGCTGGGATTAGATTGCTGTTCTTGATTGTTCTTGACCCATCCTCCTCACCTTGCTACCCAGTCGGCTGTATCATCATTTTCTAGAGGAGGAGTGAACGCCAGCAGCTGGGTGATCAGTTCGCTGTCAGAGCTGGTCGACAGTCCTACACCATGCCGCATGAGCTTTTAAGACACAAAACAAAAGTGTTACCAACATTAAAAACAAACAAAACCCACTGCTTAGATTTTAATCTAACACCACCTCTGTGCAACGAACAAATGTTTTAAAATGTATCGGTGCTTCAGGTGATCAGATCATAACAACATCAAATTTCTTCCAACAAACCAAGTATGTAAAAAGAGCTGGTACAATCATCTATGCCTGGTACTACATTTCTCCCTTTGCATCTCATTCCTTTGCTCCACATGCAAGCAAAATTAATATCACCAATATTCAGGGCATAAATTCATGTTTGGACCATTTAATCAGCTTTGTGCTTGTGCTTGCTCTGGGAAGAGGTAAAATATACAAGGGAAAACATGAAATTACCTATAGCAGATACAGAAGGAGATATCAAGGCAGAATGGTAGTTTGAGCACAAAGCAACAACAAAAAAAAGAGGTGTGAAGGGAAGCAGAGTGGGATTAAAAAACTGAAATCCCACAACTTAAAGTTTGCTAGACCTGCTCAGTCAAATTGTTCTGTCTTGGTGTATTTATGCTTCTAAGGGAGAAGAGAATCTGCAGTGTATCTCACTAACTATTCTAACCCATGCAATGTTGTATGCATTACAGTTCCTAGTTTTTATCTTTAGAAATCATTTTACATCTCATGGAACTCTGATTCTCCACTGTCCATCTGCATTTCCTCACCACTGTTTTATTCTCCCATCTGTTCATACACTTGTGGCTCTGATTAAAGACGGGCTAGGTTCCTTTGGGCATCCCATACGTTTGCCTTGCTTCAATGCAAGAGCACGTCCTCACGCTTTTGGATGGAACATATCATAGAAGAGATGACACAATGAAACATCTGCTAAATTTTAATTTGGTTCTTTAACACATACCCTTCTAGCCAAACACACCATAAAATTTGGCATTTGTTGGTTTATGTCCTGACAGTGCTCATAATTAATTTTGCAAGCCAGAAATACAAATAAAGACAATATTCCAAACCAGGTATTTCATATTACAATTACCTCACCTTATTATGCCTCTCCTAACTCTAAGCATCTGATTTCTTCCTTCTATCAGCCATCACAGAGGAGCAGAGCTTCAAACCATCCTACCTTTTGTTACAGCTGAGTTAGTTTTCTCACATTCAATAGGAATGTCACCATCAGTCTAGAAGATTGGTGAATTATTCTCTGTGACAGTTACAAATGCCTCCCTTCCACAGGAGTTTTTTCCTCCAAAACAATGTTTTGCTTATGGGGGTCTTTCACTACCCCAAGCAGTTTGGTGTTAAGGAAAAGTCATAGCAAACTTACTGCTCATTGCTGCCTCATACTCGGAAAGAAACAATGCCAGAGCCTCCCAGAGGAGATACTAACCTTCCTCCTGAGTCGTACAGCGTTTGTTAGCTCCCCGTTATGTGCCACAGCGATCTTTCCATGCAGAGTCTCTACGACAAAAGGCTGGCAGTTCTGCAGCTCAGAAATTCCTGAGGTGGAATATCTCGTGTGCCCAATACCGAGGTTTGAAACATACAGCTTCTTCAGGCTGTCTGCGTTGAAGACGTGATTTATAAGACCCATTCCCTTTGGGAGAAAGAGAAAAAAAAGTTCCGTTTGGTTTTGTTTTCCTGGCAACCTCCTCATTTCTCCTTGTGTTTGTTTTTGATATAGCATTAATACAACAAACTTTAAGAGGAAAGCAAATAACCTGAAAGACATGGGAAAGAAAGAAGCTGAGTAGGTGTCACAGTGATATATCAGATCCCATTACTCCTGTTTTTAAATAAAGCAATATACACTTTTGTACTAAGGATTTTCATGGAACAATCTATTCCCTGACTAAAAACACATCTTCTGAAAAACACTAGCAAACTCTTGTGGTGTTTAAAAACACCATAAAAAATACTGCCAGAAGATCGGCAAAGAAGAAAAAATTTGCGAGAAATAAATTCTATGTATAGAATACCTTTTACAAGTTAGTAGTATATTGGATTTACTTTTATACTAGATCCATGATAATGTTTATTAGATTCCACTGTTATTCTCGCCAATATCAGAAGCAAAGCTTTTTTTGAGGTTTTATTGTTTACTTAAAACAAACTTTTCATATAGCCAAGTTGCCTTCTATCTAAAGCAGAAATCCATCATGACTTTTTAGTCAGTTGTCAGGAGCTTCTTTTGGCAACAAGCACTCTATGGAGGCAGTTCAGCAGCAAGAATAGTCTGAAAAAACTGCAGAGAGAGTAGAATATAAGATTGGACTCCAGGCCCTCCTGCAAACTCCCGCTTCTGCTGCTGCCTGTGGAAAATATTTACATCCTTCTATGTTCATTTTCCTATCACGTGTGGTAATTGTGATACACACGGTAACACACATGGTAACAACACTCCTCTGGGAGTGCTGTAGATAGAGCAACAGGAGAGTGGGATGGGACAGGAACAACAGAAATTGGTTCAACTGTTTACAGAGCTCAACCAAAAGGGCTTAAAGAAAGCCCAGCTTCAGGGTATTTTCTGCTGTGACTGCTACAGACTCAGAATACCAAGAGGCTGTGATTGCACGTGTGGTTTTAGGATACTTACTGTCACGTTAAAAAGTTACTGCCTCAAACTGTCAAACTGGTATAAGTTTGCTTTAATTGTTCAGCAAACTTTATGCCAGATCAATTATCATCTCTTGTCTCACAGATGACATAAAGGTGGTCTAGAGTCTATGTCATGTGCTCATAATATATACAGAAATGCAACTGCGCACTCTTATTTTACTTAGGCCAACTTTATCCTAACAGATCTGGCAGTTCACAGGTCCAGTATTAGTGGATGTGGCAGTGTTAAGCATTGCAATAGCTTAAACAAGCAATGTTTAAAACCAGATTTGGTTACACAAGTACATAATCTTTTAATCACGGTTTGAAATATTCCTCTGATTTAGGTTGCGCTGGTGTGGGATGGCAAATGTGAATTACACCAGTATAAAACGTTCCCAATGAAGACAATCTTATGTCTGTATTATACAAGGCCTGGTACATGCCAGTACCTGATAATGGTCTGACGAATAGCTACTTTAATATATTTTTCTGCATATCCAAGTGTGAAACGATCAGACAAAGTCTTTCTCCTACTGGCATCGCTATGTCTATACAAGAGATATTAAGTTTTTCCACATTCTGAGCTAATAGAGCTATGACAGTAATGTTTGGTTATACAAATCTAGCTGAAAGGCTCTGACACAAATCTGGACTAGTCTTTCTGGGAGAGTTTAAAACAAAGGATTAATTGCCTTTGTCAAAGGCTACTAATCTGTGGTCAAAGGCTGGCAACAATCAGAAGGGAACACATACCCATGCCTTAGGTGTTCCAGTTCGTACTCTAATCTATGTATTGCCTTAAACTGCTGACAAAGGTGAGTTTGCATGGAAGCATTGGGAAGTAAATCAATGCAGAGAGAAGCAGGCACCTTTTCCATCCTGTTGTCTCTGCTATGAAGAAGAGTCAACTGGAGTTTGGAGGACAAATGGATACAGTAGCATCTTAGCTGCTGACATTTTTATGGACTAGTTTACAAGTCAGAGTCCTAAATATATTTTCACTAGTGTAACGGACCCAAATGTGTGTTACATTAGCACCACTTCCAGGTTTAAACAAGTCATATAAATTGTACTCCACAAGCTCTTTATTACACTATGGTTACTACAGATTTTAAAAGTGCTGTAGCTGAGAAACATATTTCAAGGATAAAAGAAACCATCACATGCTCTGCAACTCTTAAAATATCAAAGCTGATATGATGAGATAGTCAATTAAATTCTTAGCATGACAGCTAAGTATTGCAGCTCAGTAACATGGAAACTCTACGAATTATGCTATCACCTGCTGGGAGTTCATTCTGAGAAGCTCTTTTTACTATGGGCTATATACAGCAGGTCACTTTAAAGGAAGTGGGAATTCCTGTAAGCCTTAAGGAAAGCTGAAACCCAAGCAGGAGCAGGAATGAAGAACAGATAACACAGTGCTGAAGTTGAGAAAAGCTGCATTTAAAAGTGTATGTGTGTGTGTGAATCAGGCTGTAAGTAACAGACAGGAAGGGGGGAAATGCCTGAAGAGGCGACAGACATGATGCTTGATGAGACAAGATTTTGCGTGAGGCATTGAGCAGTCATGCATAGATATAGATGCTGCTGCAGCAAAGCAGTTCTTACTCTTGGACTCATTTGAACAGCTTAATTAATCTTCCTCAGAGACCTCTGAATAAGAAGACAAACTGCTTTCTGATTGCGGTCAGAGAACACGCATCAAGAATTGCCCCATGGTTATTTTGCTGATGTAGTTTGATTTCCTGCTCTTCCTTATTTCCTTCCTTCCTTCCTGCTCTTCTTTATTTCTCTGCTCTTCCAGGATAGAATAGGCTGGTGATTATTTTTTTTCCTGATCACTATTCAATACAGAATGAGCAGAAATATCCCCAGAGTATGCAGGTATTCTGCTGGCATAATAGTTTCGAGGCTATGGCCATTTTACATCTTTCAACATCCCCTGGGATTCTCTCAGCTCAAGAAAGACTGCATGACTGTCTCAGGCCTCCATTCAATCTTTTTTTTCTGTTTATTTTTACCTATGGGTAAAGTTGCTGCCACTTCCTTGAGTTTCACTAACGCAAGAATTAGTCATCCATTTGCTTGTGCATAGCCTGTAACTGTATTTCTTTTCTCTTGATCTCAAGTTGCACCGGTGCTCCAGAGTTAACACCTTAGGTGCGGGGTGACTTTGCTAAGTAGTTTTTGTGACGTGACTAGTCTGATCTGTATACTTCTGTGTGCACAGATACACCCAGCAGGATAACATTGGCATATTTGTTTTAAACGTGCAGTTAAGACAGAAATTGCACAAATAACAGAATTAGATATTATCACTGACAAAACCAAAACAGTCCATCACAACATGTTACTTTCCCTCTATTCCGTTTCCCAGCTGAAAGAAACTTTCGTGCATCTCAGTTAGGCATCTAGAAAACATTCATTTACATTTTACCTTGTGCACTTTGAATGCCTGGGATGACTCTCCATCACTTGTCACAATTCCAGCACTCTCCTGGCCCCTATGGACAAAATATAATTAACATAAAGCACTAAAATGCTTAGAATGAAATGCTTTAACATACAATGGATCGGTGGTTTTTCATCTGCCCTTTACAACATGAAATTTTAATGTAAGATTATTTGTTGGTTTATTTTACAGGCTTGTAATCAAAACTGGTTTCTTGCCCATGTTATGCTTTATTTCAAAACAGTCACATAAGGTTCGTGCCTAAGCCCGCTGAATTCAGTGGGAATCTTTCCACTAACAAGCACTGGCTCAGGCTCTTACTGCAGTCCTATTTCAGTGTGGGCATAAAATAACAGCAGATGCTTAATCTGAAAAGCCACTTTGCAGTGATAGTCTAGGCTCTGGTAGTAGGCTCTCTAGCACCACTCTATTTCTGTTCTGGTTTGGGGAGGGGTGTTAAGAAACTGTTGTTTTTGCCTAAAGGAATGTATTGTCTCTTCCACTGATCACCTACGCAGAAGCTTTTGCATTCTTGCACTTAAGCAGTCAAGCTTACACCCCTAAAAGGTATATGGACCCTCTGATAAAAGTGTTTGAGCACATAAAACTAATATCGGGCATCACAGCTTCTGAACTCAAGCAAAACAACTCTGGTGTACAGCGTGACCGCAAATGAAAATACTTCTCTTACAGCAGATCAGCCTCAGGCCGGCCGTTGCGCTTGGTTGAGCAGAAGAGCTGTATCAGCTGAAATGAGAGAGTTTTCCCCAGCTCCCCACTCTCCCCAGCCCCGTCCCCTCGCTCGGTCCCCGGACACATGCCCAGCACGTGGGCAGGCAGCACGGGCAGGTTCCCTGACGCTGCCCTGCCAGAGGCAGGCTGCCCAGGGTTTGTAATCCAGTCCTTATCCATTGAAAAGGTATGTTTTGCGGGCTGGGGTTTTTGTGGGTAACAGTGCAGGTTGCTCGATTTTCCTTTAAAAGGCTTCCTGGAATAAGGCAGAGTGTTACCTCTAACAGAACTGCTGCCGTATGCCCACCACGCCTGTAACACTCATAGGCACTTTGGCGGACTGGCAAGCTCCCAGTCCACTCTCATATATAATAACGACTGAAAAGCAAAAATGTATTCCTTAAAAAAGGAAACACTTGGAATAATTTTAGAATATTAGATGAAAATGCTAAGATGATTAGACTGGTTTAACTCAATTGAAGTCCCTGGAATTACTTAGTATAAGCAACAATAAAATTGGGCACAAAAAAAAATAAATCTATAGAATGGATTGTAATCTACAACTGACGACACTCATTACAAATTTTCTCTAGTTCCTAAATTGATCACTAGCCCCAGTGACATGTAAAGCACACTTTTAAAGAACATTTGCTTGAAGAAAACCAAACCAAACTTCACACGTATGTGAACGAATTTACCCTGTTACTGACCCAGATCTTAAAAATCAGAGATGAGGACATTCTTAAATGCATTTATTTTAACTCAGGAAGATGTCCCGTCTATAAACACAAGGACTGGTAGTGAAACTTAAGGGTTGATATACTGCATTCAGCAGCTGAAATGCAAATGTGAAGATTACAAACACTTTCCATTAAAATACTGACACTGTCCCTTTAAACATCAACAAAATCAATAAAGAGGGAAGCAAACATCCTGAAGGAAAGGCCTTCGCAAGTCCTTGGATTCCATCTTTCATGTAGCACTTATAAAAGAAAAGGAAGCTCAATTTCATTGCCACAAAGCTTACAAATTTTACCATTTTAGTGAGATTTTTAAGTATGCAAGCTTTTTATTGAAACATCACTAATAACCAATGAATAGTAGAGTTAAAAATGTGTCTATATGACCATCACTTCAAAACCGAATACTACACAGAAGCAAATGTAAAGCAGGACGATCCTATCCAGGTTACTACCATGTCAACTATCGCAAACTTGCAGGACGTTTGGAAGGCTCAGCCCCACGGCTCCCCACTGCTGCCCCCGCGGGAGACAGGCGCTGCCGCAATGCCCACCCAGCCAAGGGCAGGCTCAACAAAAACGGGATTTCTGTGCTTTTTCTTTATTTTTTTTTTTTTTAAAGGAACAAGATAGCGCGACTGTCTCCTTTTTCTCTCCCTCTCCCTCTCTCGTTCCACCAGAGAGCTCATTCCGAAGCCCTTTTTCCCCGAGAAGGGTTAAAGCAACCGCATCCAGGCGCTGCTTCGCCCGGCAGCGGGCCGCCTCGCCTCGCCTCCCCGCGGAGCTCCCCCGGCACCGCTCCCCCGGCACCGCTCCCCCGGCACCGCTCCCGCCCGAGCTGCTTTATTCGCCTGCCTCTTAACACGGAGCCTGCTTATTTGGCAGTTTCTCAAGTTACTCCCCTCAGGCAGCTTGAGCCAGTAAAACCAGATCCTTTCATCTCGGCGGAGCTTACTGACAACCAGCCGTCTGGTTTCCTAGGAAACAAAATCTTGGCTAGAAATAGTGAATCATTTCCAGGTCACTTTCAACATGGAGAGTGGAGCAGGGAAGCATTGGACTGAGGAGGAGGTTAAAGCCTTGTTAAGCGTCTGGTCAGAAAAAAATATCAGAAAGCAACTCCATGGCACCCTGAGGAATAAAGGAATATTTATCTACATTGCTAAAAGGTTGCAGGAGTTAGGAGTTTGCAGGGATTGGAAACAGTGCCGTGCAAAGTATAAAAACCTGAAGTATGAATACAGGACGGTTAAATATGCCCACAACTCTGGGGATGTCACTAAAACCATGAAGTTTTTCCATGATCTGGATGCCATATTGCGATATGAACCTGTCACACAATTAGCAGCAGAAGAAAACGGCAGGTGTTCTGCGACTGAGACGCAGCTGAACACAAGCCCCACAACAGACAGCGCGCAAGGTAAAAACCTGTTTTTGCTTCTATTTTTCTCTCTTTGCTTAAAAACCAAAGGGAACAAAACCGAAGCCTGAGTTTGCTCGAGCCGAAGCGGAGGTTGCGCAGCCCCAGCAGCGCTGTTAGAACTGACTTGATGCACTCCTCGCGCAGGGGAATAAAATGTTAGCACCCACCAGTGTCGAAGTCTGTAAATACAGCGTAATTCTAGCAAAATTATGCTAACTGCTTGTGTTGCCGCCTCGGTGAGTACTCGCTGGTGTCAAGGCTCCTGCTCTGGGTTGAAACGTTAAATTAAGAAAAGCTGTTTTCTTTCCCTTTGACATTTGTTTGCAGTACTTTGGAAGCAGGTTTTGTAGAGCTCCAATTCAGATGTAAACTTAAAGATGAAAGTAAAGGTTGAAACTGTCATGATTTTTAAAAAATCATTATTTGTGATACAAGTGAAATTTAGGATTTTTATTCCGATTTCTCTGTAACTGAAAATATAGGTATGATGACTAAAGGTATACTAAATGATTCTGTAAGCAATTCAACTTAAATATTTGAGAGACAGAGGGATGTTTAATAATTTCTCATTAAAAATTGCAATGTACTGAGGAAAGTAAAAATTGTCATGTTTATCAGACTATTTTGAGGCAAACCAAATGAATACGACTGCTTTTATTCCAAAGGGAGTTTCATCAAATTATTTGCATCTCTTGTTTTTTTATTCAAGCCTCTCTACATATGCATTTAAGCTGTGCTTAACATTTCATTAGGGTCAATCTGCTATTTGACATCACTCAGATCTCCTTGTCACATCCTAAATGTCACTGAAGCATAAGCCCCAATAATAGTTACAGGTACCAAAATAAAATAGCTAAGAAGAGAAATGCAAAGCTTAGCCGTTTGTTCCCACAGTATGTGGCAATTTACATTAACTAAGATTGTGAATCCTTTTAAGAAAACAAAAAACTCGACATCAGTGTCAGGGGAGATTGCCAAAGGCACAGAAAGGAGCTGGACACGTAGCTTGCCCTTCCACATCTCCCTCTACAATGCTGCTTTACAGGTCTGAGGAAAAAGAAATTGCCATTTTTATTGTCAGTGTTTACCTTAACGAAAAACTTGACCTTAATTTGTTACCACTAGCAGAAAGCCTCCAATCTGTCAAAGTCACTTGAAATTAAAATGGCAATTTTATAATATTTTAACATGTGCTTTTTGCACTGTGTATTGCAATCCATTTTTATTTTTAAACTTGCAGAACTGAGGCTAATACAAGCCGTTACACTTCTGAGGACTACATGACACTATCTTAGTGTCCTTCATCTGAGGATCTGCCCTTAGATTACCCTCTGTATTTTGATGTGGTTTGCACCAACTGTTAATCCTAATTCTTCCTCTAGCCCTCCAGCAAGTTTAAAGCAGAAAAGGTTAATTTCAGTTGTGAATCCCAAACTAGAATATATTAAAAAAAAATACCCCTGGATGAGACACACCTCGTTTTGAAGCATTAGGACAGCCTGGTTTTAAAGGTGATGTAATTAAATATATCTCTTAAATGCACAAGCATTTCTGTGACTCCCTTAAAGAAAAAAAAAAAAAAAGACAAGTTTTATGGATAAACAGAAACTAAATGCAACTAACTGTAATAATGCAACACTAATGGTAAGACTTTAAAGGCAAAGATTCCCACAACCACCATAATTCAGCCACAAAGAAAACACACTAAGATAGAAATGTGTCCTGCAGCTATGCAGAATACACAGGTCCATAACAAGGGGCAGGGAGAACAGCTGTGAGAACATCTACTTTCTTCCTTTAAGACTCCCAAGTCAAGCCAGTAACGCTGCGCTAGAGGCCCAGTCCTTTCCCCACTGCAGGCAGAGTTGCAACCTCTGCCCAGACCAGTACTTTGAAGGGCACTTGCAAGGCTAAATTGGCATTTGTGCCCACGAGCTCTTTTGTGGGGGCCGATCCAAAGGTGCCTCTCCCACGGAAAGGAATCGCGATTCCCCGCAGAGGCGAAGGCAGCCCGCTGCCCCTGCCCCAGCAGTGATCTGGCAGGTTCCCCCCGCTCCCCAACCCCCCCCCCCCCGGGACTGCTTTAATGTGGGTATCGTCCTCCACAAGGCAAAAGGACCAAAGCACTGCTACATCCCTGCAGGTCCCCTCCAGGGTTTCTCCTTCTCAACCACAGAGCGTTACAGGAGAGGAGGGGACAATGGTGCATCCCCCCCTTTCAAGAGGCCAAAAAGCCTCATTTTGACAGAGCTGGAGGAACCAAGGATGTCTAGGCTTGTGACTTGGGTAGTAAGAACAAAATGCCAGCAACAAACTCAAAACTGTGCCAAAGAACACTTCCACCATGCACATCTTTATTTTAAGAACCTAGTAGCTATATTAATTTGTCTTGTTTAAAAAGCATGACAAGGAACAGGGCATGCTCCCAGAGAAATTACTGTATTTTTACCATTCTGCTTAGCCTCAGTCTAAATATTCATACCCATCCTTAATGTAAAGCTACAAAGCATGTCTTTGTGTCTGAGTTGCTTGATTATCTCAACTGCTGGGAGATTGCTGGGGAGGGTAAGGAAGGAAAAAAACAGACTAGTTTTATGGGACTGGATGGTATTTCTATAATGTTTCTCTGAGTTTTTTCCCCATATCTTGTAAAATCAGTTTTCTTTTGAAAGTGTAATTGAAGAAATGAATACTGAAAATCACAATCAAATCTAAGAGAGAGGTGTCTCCGGACAAACTTGGCAGCAACACACACACCAATTCCCAGCTCATTCATGGAAAGACGACACTTTTTGCACAAGCACATACAGCAGCGCAAGCCAGCGATGTTCACGTTGCCCTCCCAAAATACATGTTTTCAGAGGCAAACACAGAGCCATAGCATAGCCATTTAAAAAGATACAACTCAACATGTTTACTCCTCTTAAAATTTAGTTTATTATCGCAGCAATCAACAACCAAGAAAATCCATGTAGTGACTGAGGGTAAACTATGACAAATGGTATCATTCATTAGAGCTTAAATGAATGACCTTCCCATTTTGTTAACTAGTTTTGACTGTTTCACGTTAAATCAAGTATTAATAAATCGAGTACTTGATTTATAAAAGTAAAGATCACCTAGTAATTCATGTGAAGTTACTTACGCTCTTTTATATTGCTCTCTATGTTTAAATATTAACGCACTGGCCACTTTCCTTGCTCTTCACTTTACCATAGGAAATGCAGAAAAATTACCAAGTCTGAGCAGAAATGCATCAGCGATGAGAACATTATCACATGTATAAAACTCAGACAGCTACTAGAAATGCAAACAGATCCTTCAGACATGCTGACTTGAAAATACCACTCATACGTAGTTGTCCATGTCTGGATTTTAACATTAAACATATCATTGACAAGTATTCTATGTACATATTTTTTAATAAAAATATACTCTTAGTGAGTAACTTTTTTGTTCATCAGATGCTTTCCCCCCCCCCTCAAATATTCCAACATCTTTTTGTGTTAACTGTTCTCATTTAGTTAAAATAATAAAAAGTTTCTTTTTAACGTTACAATGTAATTAAACTTGCTAATCCCAGTTCCCATGGCACCCTCAGCAGCCTTCCAAGAGAGGATTTATTTCCCCTTTCCCTAGTTTGCTTTGCGGCTCTTGCGCAGCTCAAACGCCAGTCCTGACGCTAGAGGTGGAGGCATGAGCACACCGTTCCCTCTGCCAGCCCGGCCGCAGGGGTGGCAGCTCCTGGCAGAGAAGCAAGAGCAGTAGACACCAGGCCGCTGCATCTACGAGTCATCCCGAGCCTTGCTGAAAGTCAGGAGGATTTAGGATAATGTTTTCCAATGCAGTTTTCAGTTTCACCTACGTCAGGGAGACCAGGTTGCATCCTGACCGCACCGCGTTACTGTTCCTTGCGAGGAACCCCGGCAGAACCTTCGCACGGGTAGCTTTGCTCTGTGTGACCTGCCCGGCTGGAGCTGGCAGTACCCCACTCCCCGTATAATCACACTTCAAACCTCCCACCAACATGGTGCGTTGAATACGCTGGTATTGCCATAGAACAACTTTAAAGTCTGTCCTCTCTGAAAATTAGGCTCATTCAAAATCTGACTGACATATGCTACTTTCCAAACTTACGTAGCAATGGCTATAATATTGCTTTTTAAACAAATGTAGGAACACTATACTGTAAAAAGGTAGACTGAATCCTGTTGGCTACAAATACGTCTGTTCTCTAGTCACAACATCTTCCCGCTTTCCCTGTGCGATTAATGAATTCCATAGATACCCAGAACTCTGCAGAACATTCTCGTTTTCTTCATACTCTTCTCTAAATATTCTTCTTGGAATTTTTTTTTTGGTTATGTAAATGGATTTGTGGATATCTAAATCCACGTGCAAAGTCCACTTTTATTTGTATGTTTCTTATTTCCTATTATCTACTTTCAAACTATACTTGTAAGGTACTATCCACCCCAGATACTGAGAGCCAGAAAAGCATGCAAGTCACTAGAATCAAGTTGGTTTCTACAAGAATTTTAAAATATATTTCAAACAAGCTTCACATGCAAGATATAAAATAATTTAATCTACCTCTTGTAACTCATGTCCCCTTATGTGAACAGGCCAAATGAATTTTAGATTTAATTTAAATACAAATTAAGTGAGGAGATTACAAAATTAATAATCTTCTCATTGTGTATGGACATTCTCACTTAAACTAATTTAAGCTAATTTAGTCCATACCTATTTTTCATCTAAAAAACCTCTTTCCTTCCCAGGTGAAATATCAGTTTCTTTAGAAGATGATGAGGATGCTCCAGGAGATCCACTACTTTTTATGTCACATGTCAGACCAGTTCAACTAGGTATAGTATGATGGCACAGAGTGATCAAAAACTAAAAAGCAGCATCGCCGTCAGAGCACTTACTGATAGCTTGACTACGCCGTCATTCTGTTTCTGATCAACATAGCTTTAAAATAGCCACTCTCTTACACCATCTCCTTCCCAGTTTTAGCACTCCGCAGTCTCATGCATCGCTCGATGCTGCCCACTGTCTATGAGGTAACTCCCGCATGACCACCATTCACATTCAAAACACATCCCATGCTATGGCTTAATCACATTAACCACATTAGCCATATTGATTTTGTTAAATGCTAGTGGAAAGTATGCCAAATGCTAGTCTGTGATACCCACGTCAACTTGTGGATCTTCTCCAACTCGTGTAATTTCTGCTTAAAGCAGCATGAGTGAATGGCCTGAGCCAGGAGAGATAGGCAGAGGTAAGACCTGTCCCACCGAGCAATCCAGATGTGCAGTGGTCTTCAAAGCCGCTGTATCCCCTCTCCAAGCAAGGGGTGGTGAGCAATACTTAGTCCAATCAGACATACAACTCATCTGGAAACCATCCTAGGGCCTTTTCTCTCACGTCTCCCTGCTGCTGTCTGGTAGTGAAGAATCAACCGCTTTGGAAATACAGATAGATGAAATACTCCCAGTAAGACTGAGCAGACTACATCAGACCTATCTGATGTCAGCAGTTGTCAACTGTGGCAATTCCTACAGTTGCATTCACCTATAAACAAACATTTTCTTCCACTCCCTCAGGAAGAAATGAAGAAAGCGTAATTGATATGTCACCTGAAAACTACCCTCCTCAACAACATATCAGTGAGCAGGCTGCTGCAGAGGTCCGATTAACACAGGACTAACAGGGAAGAAATTGCTATCTGTTAGTACAGCTTTTTCACAACTAGAATGAATTATGGAGACTAGCAAAGATTGCCTCTATCTGGGACAAATTTGTCCCCAGCCAGGTTATGATACACAAGTGTGCTCCACTGAAGCTGTATGTGCAAGCAAAGGTCAGATATTTTTGCCATCACACAAAACTCGGTGACTATTAAGTATCCAACCCCTGTAACCTGGCTTGCCCTTTTAGAATAAGACACTTGCAATGGCATTTATCACTTCAGTACGATTGCAGAAAGCTGTGTCAGTTACTGTGTGCTTTCATGTTTGCTCTCTTTGATGAAGCAATGGAATTGTGGGTTTTTTTTAAATAGTTATTTTTGCAAAGATTTAGAAAATTGCATGAGAAACCACTTTCCAAATTAATTTGATAAACAAAATGAGGTCTTAGAGCAAATTAATAATTAGAAACAAGGAAACATTAAAAAACTGCAAGACATCATATTTTAGTGTTTTAAGTAATTGCATGGCATTCTTTACCTCCTAATACTAAAAAATAAAGTTGAAGACTGGAGAAAATAAAAAAATACATTAGTCCTGCAGAGTAAGATAACTCAAACTTTAATTTTTGCTAAAACGCCCCAAATACTTTTGATTGCCCTGCACTGAGAAAGGGGGAGGTTCTATATGATGAGAATTGGGTTTGTTATCTCACAAATATTTGTGTGTGACTTAAGGCAAAAGTTTCCATTCCTCGGCTCCCCACAAAAGGGAGCTTTGTTGAGAGTTAAGGATCGGATTTTTCAGATCCTTACCCAGTTTAAAGCTCTGCATGTGTGCAAAACCAAAAGTATGACATGAATGCAGAAAGTTAAGTCTTGATGCTAGTGTCAGTGACTCAAGGCCCAATCTATTATTGTGCTGATACAACACTTTGTATCTTCCAAACAGCACTCTTCTTCTCTTTAATGTCTGAACGACAAAACAGCTCACCGCGTTATTCTCAAAGGTGTTACAAGTAAAAGTTCAATATATTGGGGAACAGAAGAAAGCAATGTTCCTCTCAGATTAGTTAAATGTACATCCGCTATCTTGATAACGGTTTTCAAAGGAAGGCAAAAATTATGTCAGAATTAAGAAAAATGCTGACAAATAATCAGTAGCTTGATTTTTAATGTCACCTCTGCTCCATCTTTCTCTGGAGAGACTAGTCATGAGGAACTAGCATACTTCATTCTCATTCTGTCTGTCCTTTCCCCCCCCCCAACCACTGAATGCAGGTAACGCATATCTGTGTCTCTCCCCTACCCCACACAATGCAGGTAACCCAACGTCAGCAATAGAGGCTTCCAAAACACCGGCTTTTATTCCAACAGTAGCAAATGAAGGAGGAAAACACTGGACTGTTAATGAAGTCAGAGCTTTGATACGCATATGGTCAGACAAAAATATCCAGCAACAACTGGAGGGGACAGTGAGAAATAAAAGAATATTTGAACAGGTTGCTGCTAGACTTCAAAAGTTCGGAATTGACAGGGACTGGAAGCAGTGCAGGACAAAATATAAAAATCTGAAACATGAATACAAGAGTGTAAAAAGTGCCCAAGACTCAGGGAGTGCAAGTAAAAGTATGAAATTTTTTAATGAACTGGATGCTATTCTGGGGCACGGCACCATGGAACATGCAAGTAAATCAGATAATGATGAAAGTGAGAGGCCTCCAGAATGGACAGAAGCAAAATCAGAAAAGGACTGCATAGGTAAGTACTTCATACCCATATATCATTTAAAATTTTTAGTTTTCCAGCACTAGAGAGACCTTAAAAGAACAATAGCAACAAAAAAAGTGCAACCAGCCAGATTAAACAATTTGCTGGGAGGGGGGACACCGACCCCGAATGGAAATTTTCTATTTTGTCCAGCTGTTCACTTTACATTATAAGGTAATCTTTCAGATTGATTCTTTTTGTAATAGAATTGAGAAACAAAAAGAGGGAAAAAGATGAAGATGTAAAGTGGTGCAGAGACCATTCCAGTAAAAATCATGGCGGAAGAGACCAGCTTAGATAAAAAAATAGATGAGAGATGGTCAGCCTGCATTACTGGAAAAATGAAGACATTGAGCAAAACAAGTCTGTAGTTATAGACTTTGGTTAAAAAAATAACATTTAAACTGTCTTTCTCTTATGACCCCTAGTACCCCAGTTTTACTGGCCTTTAGAGCAAGACTCTCAAACTAGTGAAACAACTATTGTGAAAATAGCACCAGGAATGCCGGCAGAGCTTGCCTTTGTTTTTGTGAGGTTATTGACGAATAACTTGGGAATGGATGGATTAATGCAGAATTAGAGTAGACTGAGGAACCTACACTACCCAGGAGTTAAAACATTTCTTATTGGTATGTACAACCAAAACCAGGCCTGTTGTTTAAGAACAGAATCAAACATAAAACTCTTTATTACACAATAAGAATCCTACACAGGAGATGGTATTACGGTGGCCAAATACAAGACTAGAAGTTAGTAAAGTAATGGAAGGAGTCAAGAAAAATATAACACAAAGACAGTCTCTGGCTGAAAACTATGAGAGCATTTTGGGGGAAGATTCATTCTTCAGTTGCTGTTTCTGGGCTCTTTGCTAATGCATCTACTACTGCCTGCTGGCATAAAGAGCATCCTAGGATGGACAGATCTTTTGGTTTGACACAGCACAGCTGTTCTTATGTAATACACAAATGCAGTGCCCTAATTAACATGGCATTATTTACACAGAAATGCCTGGAGACACAGGTGAAGAGGACTCTGTTAGTAATATGTCAGAAGACCTACGGGTTGCAGATATAAAGAAAGTTTCTGACTCAGGTAATCTGAAAAGTCTTTCTATTTTATATAAATCCATAAATTTAGTAATTTAAGATGGATTTCTAAAATAAGCCCACATTGTAATGATGGTTAGAAAATGCAGAGACCTAAAAAACTTTTAAGCAGGGGATAACATCATAGTGATAACCATACTTTCAATAAATACAGGTGTATGTGCACATTTACAGTACTTTGCTAAGTTTCATAAAAACACTCTAGTAAGTAACCTTTTCAGAGATTCATTATCCAAGATGTAAAGAAGGAACTATTTGCTTAAGCAAGTTGAGTGCAAAGTATTACTGCATTTACTTTTACTTCTTCCCAAGGATTAGAATTGTTCAGTTTCCTGTGCATGAACGGCATTCTCTTTTTTCACAACATAATGTGATCAGTATTCAATATGATTGTGTAAATGCTCGTGTCAGGGGATGAAAACTTAATTTTAGAGTATCAGTACTAGCACTGAATATGAAGATCATATGCTCTTTACAAAGAAACACTATGGTTTACATCTGAAAGCATAACTTTCCGGGGAAGCGGGAGTTTAGCATTCAGCTAGAGACACACACGAAAGTCTCGAAGGCTGACAGATTTGACTCTCCCCAACAGAGGACCTCTTTCAGTAGCATAAGGCAGAATATTGTCTAAATTAGGCATTAAGGAGTAGTCTTACAGAATTTTAAATGGTCTAACACGAACTTGAAAGATTTTAATGTCAAAAATCTTCTGACAGATGATGTTACTGTAAATACTACTCCAGAGAATCTGGCAGCTCTGCATATAACGAAAGAAACAGCTATAACAAGTAAGTAAAGACATGGTTGATCATGAGAGGTAATTTGAGGTACACTGGACAGTAGTATTCTTGGTTTAGCATTCAAGAGCAATTACATTTATTGACTTAAATTTATTAACAAAGAAATATGTAACTGGCCTTTTACTAGATCACCATGGCACTTGAGGCATTCATTTGGGAAAAATAGGTTGTCGTGGAAAGTGCATTACCTATAAAGACCTCATTTTGAGAGAGACAAAAATATGTAAGAAATCATAAATAGTACTTTGTGGGATCCAGTTAAGACTATTTGTAAAATGCATCAAATTCCATTTTCCCCAATCAACAAGTAAAATTTCTACATATATATGAACAGTAGTAAGACACTGTAATTACACATAGATTCAGCAGTGCCACTAAACTGTCATCTGACATAGTTTTCAACTACCTGCAGCTACGTAATATTTTAACTTTTTGGACTGAATCTTCCAAACCGGTTATTTAAGATAAAGTTAACTGAATACTAAAAGTAAAGTTCTAAAAACTCATTTTTGACACTAACTTTCCTTTAGGATATGTGTGCTAGACACTTTCTCAAATATATGGATTTTAATTGCATATTTTGTTTCTGGATAATTGTAATTGCAATCTGATTTGGTTGGCAAAGGTTAAAACAGCAAATGTTTCAGAAGCATCTGTGGTTCAGCCTATTCACTCTGAAGAATACTGATCAAAATGCTGTGGCAAAAAAATGGTAAAACCACCGCACTCCATCTTGATGAGGGTTTCCAAAAGTCTTTCCCTTGCTTCCAAATGAATAATACAGACTCAAGTTATTTTATCACAGGTGGTAAAAAACCACTTAGACTTTTAATGTTATTTATGGTAACATAATTAGGTATTCTATAAAGCAGAGAAAAGATGCACACTTTTTCCACTACAATATCACGGAGACCCTTTACTCTCTAACTGTGGTACATGCCTTTCTTAGACAGTTCAAATAAATTTAAAGTGAGGAACTGGTAAGTAAAGAGATTGTATGTATCCCTATATTCATAAATTTACTTGCTGATAAATAGTGAAAAAGACAATCAGGCAGGGATATCATATCACATTGGTTCTTTGATATCAGTAGATGTCTGACAATCGATAGCCTTTAGGATGTGACTGCTTAAAGACTACTCCACATTCAACACAACTTTCATAGAAGACTTTCTCAACAAGCAGGCAATTATAATTTATATATACTCATGTGCCTTTTAAAAAAAGTTTAAATTTAAAAACAATAATCTGACATAAATAAGAATTTAGAAATTCAGGTAACCTCGTGTCAGGGCATCTTCCTAATGTAGCTGATGTACACGAAGCTAATGTACTTTGCAGTCAGAGTTACACATATACTTGTCTAGATATATGTTAGCTAGCCTCGGCATACAACTGCTTTCTGGCAACCGCAGCTGCCTAAATGCGCAGAGATGCTCAAGCTCCCTCAGAAGTGCATGTACTTCTCCTCATCTTACATGTGGATCTGAGTCATTAAGCACAGTAACATTGTCGCCACTGCCAATCGTTATAAACAGTCCAATCAGCTTTGTCATACTCTAGTAAGGAAAAAAAATTATGACAGTATTAGTCAAAAGACAAATGCACCAGTTTCAGGAAAATACCTAGTTATTTGATATTTCCTTGTATTGTTTTTTTCCTCTGCCCAAATGAACTTTCTAGTCAAAGAGCAGAAAGTGCCCACCTGAGGAGGAGCAGACAGGTACATAAATCCTTACATGTTCTTCTGCAGGCTGCTAACAGTTGGCGGAAATGTCCGTGGCAGCTCCGCGCTGGAGCAGCTTTCCCAGCAGCCGTGCCGGCAGAGGGTGCACGAGCATCACAGCAACCCCAGACCCACTTCGGTTTTTGCAAAAGGGGCCACTGTATATTTTTCTCTTTTGTGATAAAAGATACTCCTATTAAATCAATCTGGGAACAAAACCTTATTTAATAATTTTGACTGATGTTTTCTATTTCATGGGATCACTTTTAAGGACACTTAATTCCAGAAATCTGTTCAGAAAAGCCAATTGCTTCAGTGTGCACTGGCAGCAGTCAGTCAATTCAAACTCTGTGTACATGTACGTTCCACGTGCGTCAGGCTTTGCAGTATGACCACAGACTGTATATAGGTGTTTGATTAAAGCCGAAGTGCCATGGGAAACAATGGTGGAGATGAAAACAAGATTCTAAGGAATGCCAGTAGCCTGATGTTCTTAAAAAATATCTACAGCAAGTATTTTGCTTCCAACTTTTTCAAATTACTTTTCTTGTCATTATTAGGATTTTTGGTGCCCTGCGTACTTCACTGTGTGACCCTCTCATGACAAATTTGGAGTAAGTCATGACCCTGCCAAGACAGATTCCTAAGCAAGGGCTTTTTAAAAATTGGTTGTTTAAACTCAAGATCTTAATCTGGTACATACTTGGGCACTATTGTTATCTTCTTTTGAACGTTTACTGCTGTGTGCTTGGAATTTTAAAATGTACAGACGTAAAGTCAGAAGATAATGTTTTAATACATATGCCTCAGGCTGGTGTGAAGTAGAGTGTTTCAGAGAAGTGCAAACCCAAAAGTTCTTGATTATTTGCTGGCTTAGCCCAAGGCATCCTCAGGCTGCAGACACGAACTCCTAACTGCATCGAAGTTGTCCGCATCCAGTCTCATCCATCTGCATGGCAGAGACTGCAGCAGCTTTGCAAGCTGTTGGAGAGTAAACATAGGCCAGAGACTGAAAATTTTCCCTAGGTTTGACATCTCCCGCTCCCCTTTTATACTATACAAGACACACATGAGAGTAAGGATTAGGAGACAAATTACTAATCTTGCCTCATGAGCCAGAAAACAGGATAAATAGTGACAGTGACAGAGTGCGAAAAGAGAACAGAGCTTGTATCAGTCTAAGCGGGTAAAAGGAAAGACTGTGACAGCATTGCTCTGGTGGCCTCGTGAGCAGTGCTTCAAACGCAAAGTAGAGATTAAGCATATTTGCTGGCATCTGTCTATGGCTTCACTAAATAATGTGGACAGAGCCACTGTGTTTTATCCATGGCAGAAACTGTTGATGGTTTGTTCTGTTTGGCTCAGCCTTGCTCTCCTCGTGCCCTCCCTCCAAAAACTCTGAACAGTGGCTTAGAAAAAAAGCCAGGCTCCCTACCCACATTCTTGGCTCACCAAGAAAAAAAAAAAAAGAAAAAAAAAAGAAAAAAAAAGGCACATGATGCTGGTCACATCATAAAGACCGTCTGATACAAACAAGGCCTTATTGATTTGGGGGATAATTTTTAATAAAATGGCTCTAGATTATGCAATATTCTTGAATGGACTGAGAACAGGGTGGGAGGCAGAAGCAGCTGTCATCGATCCACAGTGTGGCCTTCACCATTTAATCTTTGTACAGCAGTGTCCTCACCTGGAAAGGAGGATCAGAAAGACCACTTGCATCATCCACCTGTCCTGGGGCGGAGGGGTGGAGTTGTCCCTTAGCACCAGAGGGCCAATGGCAGAGGAGTGGAGATCTCCTCCCCGTGGAGGGGAGCCCAGGGACGCCTCTGTCACCCTGCCCAGCTGTGTGATGTCAACCTTCCGCAAGCCACAGCAGGGGGGGTGTTCTCGGGACAGGCATTTAGTACTTGTCTTTATCATGCAGGCAGGCAGCCTTGCAGATCAAACATCCAGGTGCAGCACCCTGATGCAATGTCAGGACCCTTGCCCCTTTTGGGGCTAATTCAGTGACTCTTGGCATTGGTCACTTGGGAGTCTTCCAATAATGTCAGTACGTATTGAAGCACCCCTTATGAAAGTTGTTATCTTGCCTGTTCTGCTGCATAGAGGTTCACCAGTTACAATATGTCTTAGAACCACAATCAGCAAACTATTTAACAAATTCTGATCCAGGTTTAAATAACTTCAGAGTTATCTCTTAAGTTTAATCCATAAACTTACATTATGCAACTGTTACATGGTGTTCTGGAATTATTTTAATATAAAAGTGCACATGCTCTACTCTTAAGCCCACTACTGCAGAGAAATGGCAGTTTTAATGTGTTAAGAGATGAAATCTTTAACAACAGTTATCATTAACGGCATCCTGAAGTCAGTGATCCTCAAGACATAACTCAAGACCTCCTTAGTTAATAAGAACTCTAAATTATTTTTTTTTGCAGAAATCATTGAAGATGAGGGGAACTTTGCCAACTCCACCCCGGCAGCTCTGGAAGCTACACAAATAAAGAAGGAGACAATTGACATAGGTAGGTAAAGACTGTGTCTTGATGGTTGTAACAGCACATTCTACTTTACTGGGAACTGCAGATTTCTAAGGTTCATATGTTATTCCCACACATTATATTCATTCTACTTCTAAATTATGATAAAATCTGTTTTCTGTTTGACTTCGTAGTGCAAAAATGCATAAACACTTATTTCTCCTTCCCCCAATTAATAACAAGATCTTACTTTCCCAGACAACATACTCCTTATTATGCTAGATGTGATAAGTCTGCATCCGATTGTGACAAATACTGTTCTTTTTCATACACAGTTGCTGGAGAGCTAAACAGCTGTCTCAGAAACACTGAACATTTTATGCCTTGTCTGTCTTTTCAAACTACTTCGTGACAGTGCATTTAATTCCAGACTATTCACTATCAAACAATCGCCATAAATATTCTGAATTATTTTACAAGTAAAACTGAAATCAG
The DNA here is from genome assembly GCF_011004875.1 of Balearica regulorum gibbericeps. Taxonomy (NCBI): domain Eukaryota; kingdom Metazoa; phylum Chordata; class Aves; order Gruiformes; family Gruidae; genus Balearica; species Balearica regulorum. The sequence continues at coordinate 51,454,029 of NC_046187.1, read as the reverse complement.
AGCCTCAGCAATATGTAGAAATCATACATTCAATGGCAAGTATTCAGGAGAAGATTTGCTTTATTAAAAATGTTAAAATTTAACATTAGAATACAGTAGGGATATTAATCTTCTGGAATAAATAAGCATAGAAACCATGGAAGGTCATGAAAAAAAAAGGTATCAGAGGAAATAACGATGACATTGAAATCTATTGACCTGACATCCTGGATTAAAATATACTTTACAGTAGTGCTGTCTACACTCAGAAGTTAATGGAAAGAATAAAAAATTCTATTATAATGATTCTGTGAACAAAAATTCTTTGCCCTTTTACACTGAAAGCTTCTATCAGAAGAATATTTCTATTATATGCATCATTATTTCTGTGATCCAGGCAAAGGCTTCCTTCTCAGCAATTATGCTACCTTTGTCTGGAGTTTGGGTGTTGAGACACTGGGACTACAACACTGAGGACATCATCAGTGCAATGCTATCGCAGCAATGACATAGAGAAACACAGGTTACGCTGAGGATAAAGTAAAGCTGTGTCCCTGAAAGTTCAGAGACATAGCAAGGTCACGGAAATGCAAAGAGTTCACACACAATGACACAGAATAAAGTGTCATGGAAATCAACTGACTGCTTTATACGCACACATTCCCTGTTCCTGTCATGTAATTTCCAATGGAGGACAGCACTCACACAAGTCAGCAGTACGCACGTGCTATTGCCAAAGGCAGAAAGAGATTAGAGAGCCAGCATGGCCGAGAGAATGAGCACATAAATGAAAGCAGTGAGGGTTTTTGGTAATAGTTAATAAAATCAATCAATCAATCCAGAGCCCAAGAGTAGACCTGCTGCTCCATTTTGGCTCAAGGTTGTATTTCCGATAGCTGTAAGTGTTAAAGGAAGATGCCAGAATTTTCTTAAGAGTTTTGGACTAGCCTATGAAAAAAACTTTTTTTCTAGTACCCCAAGTAAATCACACATACATGCTTATGAGAGTATAATTTCTAAGTTTTCCGTAAGTATAAAATTTATTCCTGCATATGGCTTAGGAAAACAACGATTTGCCAAATCACTTAAGAGAAAGCAAGTTCTAAAGCAAATATGAATTCCACGTACTACTCTGTGCCTATGTTAACAAGTACCATTATGGAAAGCTCAAATGAACCACTGCTTATTTACTAACAATCTCTTATTTCCAAGAGTCTAAACCACATACTCAGTTCTTCAAAACATATAAGGAATATTTACTTTTACCGTTTACTGAAAACTGTATTGAAGAAAACTGGTCTATGACATCCCCTACCAAAATGAGAGAACTAACCTTTCTGTCCCTCACAACCCAGAAAATGATTCCACACAGAAGTGAACGTTCAGCCTCAGAGAAGTCCAAGCATGAGGAAATGAGCCCAAAGACAGCACAGCTGGGCTTTAATGCTCAGATGATTTCAAGAATTCCGAGGGCTTCCGAAGGGAATCGGTTTTATGCTGTGAAAGACTGCAAAGCTATTATAACCTCAGCTCTGCAGAGGGAAAAAACCTGGCATGTAGACATGCAGAAAAAATAATATAATGATGTTTCTATGCAGTTAAGAGATGGAATTTTGAAGAGAACTCAGTTGCTGGTAGAATAAAAATAGTTCTTCTGTCTTCCCTGTTTTGTCATTTAAGGCACATAGAATAGTTTGACATAGAGCTATCCCTACATAAAGTGCAATTTAAGCTGAGACTAAAGATTTCCCCAAAACCATTAATGAATTATTTTCCAATTTTTCTTCTGCTTCTGTTATCTCCATCACAAAAGCTCTGTATCAGAAACTAGCCTTTCACCCACAAGTAAACAAACATGACTGTCTCCTCAAGGAAGGCAAAAGTATGCAACCTTCCCCACAAAACCTCACATCCTTCCCTAGACTCCCTCCCAGAGTCAGGGGAAGGCACTTCTCAAAGCCCAGCTTTGAAACCCACCAAGGCAGCTTACTAAAATGGACTCTTGAAACACTTTTTTTTGGTGGTAAAAAGGAGTCCTGAATAGAGGAGAACAAGTAGGAATAAGGAGCAAAGGTCTCTCTTCAGTTTTTACCGTACCAGGGAAACTCACAAAGATCTCAGAAAAGCATGTCGTTTCGTGACAGCGGTGGGGAGCATGCATGACCCCACGAAGGGAAAGGCTGCAGTCCAAGCCCTCTTAGGTGTGAGTGAGTCCACGGGTGCCGTGCCCTTACAAATGACACCAAAGCCCCACTAAGCCCACCCTATCCACATTGCTTAAGAAAAAACCCGGTGCTAATCCATGTGTACAAATATGTCATGCAAATTGACTTATATGTAAGATACAAACATCCACGTATGCCTACGTGTTTAATCGAGTGTTTTAAATCTGTGTTGCATCCACAGCTACCTTTTGGGGAATCCAGGGGCTGAAAGAAAGATAGGGCTTACAAGAAATGCCACTAAATAATTTGCTTTAGGGAGGCATGGGACAGAAGACTTGTTATAACTAATGGGTTAGACTAATGGGCTATGACATTTTTAATTGAAGATTGGTGTTACCTGCAGAGGATGACAGTAATATTAGCAATTTATTTGTCCAAGTCTACTTTATTTAAAACTGTGTGTTTCTATAGATGATGATTCTATAAGCACTACCTCAGAAGACAGATCTTGTACGCCAGTAGCAAAACGGATGGTCGGGACAGGTGAGTATTAATTTCTATGCATTTATTCTAAAACAAAATTGCATTGTAATTTCAGTACCAAAGCTGGAGCAACCAGATATCTACTGTAAACACAGCTCTACTTTTCTACATCTGACTCCAGTCTAGCTTTACCACTAAACTTGAAAATTAGTTTCATAGCTCTATTCCCTCTCATGAGCATAACTTGCATTAATACTATAGTTCAATTTTGCATTCTTTACTTATCTGATGAGCAGCATCTGCCTACTTCTGAATATGTAGGTAAGAGTTTTTTCTTCTATTGAATCCCCAATAGCATTTTCATTTGCATGATATTTTGCCTTGCCATTCTAATTTGAAACCACACTGGAAAGTTATTTTCTTATCAATGCTGATATCTTGTTGCTTTAAAGTTTAAGGCGTATTGCTTTCCTGCATGTAGCACTTGGATATATCCGTCTCTAATTTGACAAAAGCAACAAAATTACACTGATAAAATGTGGAATTTTAGCTGCCTTGGAGAAACAAGAGATTTCGCTTGCTACATATATTTTGCATACTTAAATTTAATCATGCGTGGATATTAACATTGTAAAGTTTAAAGATTTTCATAACAAAAGATTATTATAAATATTAATTAATCCTTTAGCTTCTTACCAAATCATTAGCTACAGTTACACTTTAATGTATGTATATGCAGCAATACTCAGTTGTCATTTCATTTATGTTTTCAGACAATCACATGCCCTTGGAAGAAGCACAAAATCACTTTAAAGTTATTACAGTTAATGATACTGGAGCAGGAAAACACTGGAGTGATAATGAAGTCAGAGCTCTGATAAACATATGGTCAGATGAAAAGATACAACAAATGCTTGAAGGGGCCACAAGAAATAAAGAAATATTTGAGGAAATTGCCAGAAGGTTAATGAAACGTGGTATAGACAGAGACTGGAAACAATGTCGCACAAAGTACAAGAACCTAAAATACGAATACCGTGCACTGCAGAAGGAAAATGAGCATCTTGGTAATCCCAGGAGAAAAATGAGATTTTATGATGAAGTTGACTGTATCTTAAGACGACAGCCTCTGGGTCCCTCGAGCTGGGGATGTGAAAGTTCAAGTATCCTATCAGGTACTACAAACTTCAGTGATGAGATAATGCGCTTAAAATGAAACTTAAAACTGCCTGTTGACCCATGCTGTAGGGGTGAAATACGTGGCCAGAACGGGGAGGGAAAATAACTGAAGAACCTGTATCTGCATGGTCACGTAGGCAATACTCAGTGAACAGAAATGGTGTTTGAAGGAGTTTAGAAGCGAGAACATTAACAAAAAGTGAAAGCACCTGAAGTGTCCATGTTATTGGAGAATCTTTTTGCTTTTGGAAGCTTAAGTGAGACACAGTGAAATGGTGTTACAAATCGTGGCAGGTTTTAGAGGTGATCTAGCAGGCATGTAAAGTCTTATGGATAGAGAGCTGCAAGTTTGTACCATTTAGAGCTGCAGAAATCCGTATCATACCATTCAGAGCTGCAGAAATCCGTATCATACCATTTAGAGCTACAGAAATCCGTAACAATCAAGCCAAGTGCAAGGAGTCCAAAAAAGCAAACTTCATTAATTCAATTCACACCACAGTCACGAGAGAGAAAAATCCAGGGCAGTGATATCTATCTGAGCACTCGTAATTATTATATTAATTTTGCTAAAGCAGAATCAGTTTTCTAAATAGCATTTGCTTCTATTTTAGTATCAAAAGACCTCTGATTTAGGAACCACACAGACAGCCTTGTGGCTGCTGCAAGGGTTCTCATGACTGGCCAACTGCTCCAGCTCACAGGGGCACCTGCCCCTGCTCCAGGCAGACCACGTGCTCTTGTAGAAGCAACTTAACCACTGCAGCTTACAGCTCAGTGAGTTACGGTAAACCAGAACTAATTCTGATTTTTCTCAATATGTTAGCTAATAATTTGCAGTGTCACAAATGTTAGTTGAGGATTTGAACCATTTCTGCAGCAGAGGCCAGATGGACAGCTTGAGCAGAAACTGCTGGAGCCATCCTTAAGCCAGCTGTCCTCAGCCATGAATCAGAGACATTTTCTTCCAAATCCAGAAACTTAAGATATTACTGCTCATTTCTGCTCTCTGTGAATATTTGAGCCAACCTGGCTGTTTTACATTTTATCATGCTGGAAAAGGACTGTGATGTGAATGCTGATGCAGGAGACAGTAAAACAATAACCTTTCAGAAAGAAGCTTTAGTTATTATACGCTGTTCGAGGCATCTACCAAATGTCTGTAGCCTGATTTTGTGTGCCAACCCGGCACCTAACTTTTCCAGAAGATTCTCATTGCTCCAGGTCACTTGTCCCAATGCTTTTGTAGGATAAAGCTTTTTGGTGTGTGACTGACTGTGCTTTAAGAATCTCTGCAAAATATTTAGTCACCTTGCTTTTCTCTTCTAAGTTTCAGTGGGAGATGTTACAGCACACACAGGATCCTTGAGTATCAAGAGAAAAACATGGAATGATGGTAAGAGCCCCTGACTTTTTAAAGCATCTATACACTGCTGTTGAATTGGATGCCAGATTCTAGTTTCCAGTAGTCAAACAGTTTAAAAAAAAAAAAAAAAAATCCTAGCACTTAACACCAAGCTCCAAACCAACATTCTTCTCTCACCCTCAACAATCTGCAAAAGAAGAGTCCTGATAAAAATATGGGCCAAAGGAAAACTGCAATTTATTTATTTCAGTCCTCATCCCTGGTATAAATGAGGTAAACATCACGAAATACTTCTTTGATTTTTAAGAATCAAGTGCAACGAAATGATAAAAATATTTTAAAAAGAAGATGTTTTAATTACCTGTGTTGCTCAGAGGAAAATAGGGACAATATCATAGTCATGGTTGAGGTTTCCTCATATTATGTGTTAGTAAATGAGAGGAGAAATTACATGTTTAGACATACAATGTCTAACATTGTACAAGAGAAAACAAGTTAAGACAGCTATTCCAAAGAGAAGATATGGTATAGAATCACTGAGAGAGAAAAATGAAGGGAGGGATATAAATACGCAGCATGCAATCAGATACAGGAAAGGCCAGGAGCTTCTTCCTAGCAGAATTGTCAGGCCCTAAATAATCAAAAAGTCCAACAGTAAGGAATGACAAACTTAGTTTTTAGAAGGCTCATCCCTATTTTTAGTACTAAAATGATGTCTTGTCTACAGATAGACGAACACAAACAGATTCGAACACCACATTTCTGAATTCAACTGCTCAGTTCACCATCACAAACTGTGCTAACAGGGCTAACTCTATGTGATTGAATATACTTTAATTTATTGACTATTAGATAAGCACGTCTTGCAGAAGGCAGTAGCTAGGCAAAGCTGAAAGTTTCAAATATGAGTGATTTTACAGGGTCTGCTTCATTCCTACTCGCTGTTATACAATGACCCCTTATGCAACACCAGGACACAGCTGCCAAGACAGCATAACAGGACAGCATTAGGAAAATCCAGCATGTGCTAAACTCCAGTGTCAGCAGTTCATTGACTTGTGCACTCTAACTACATACTTTGCTTTTGTCCACAGAGGTATCACCTGTTCCACTTAAGAAAAGTGCTTCTGAAAACACCATACTCCACTTCCAAAAACTATTAACAGAGAGAGTGCGCACAGTAACAGAAGGCAAAAAGTTACTGTTAGAAAGGCTTTGTAAGCAGGAAGAAATGCAAGACCTCAGCAGAACACAGCTGTATGCAGACCCATCAGCCATACAACAGGTTGGTTAAATGAACTTTCTACAAAATTAGCATGCAAAGGGATTCTCTCAGATAGTGAGAAATTAAATAGATTTATTTATGAGTGTAGGTCACCCACATGAGTACATGCTTGCTCCCCTTTAATATATTCACCTTCAGTCATTTAAACTAAAACAAGGTACGAGTTCCCATCATAATCCTTAACTATGAGCTCTTAGCAGTGAGGTCAGTCTAATAAAAGATAAAACCTCTGCCTACATGCCTTGGCTCACCTATATGCCACAATTAACAGGCTTAATTGAAAGAAAATAAGACTTTTGACTGATCAAAGAAAACATGTACAGTTAAAATTTCATCCCATCATTTCCAGTTACCACCTCTATGACCTTCTTGGCAAGTTAGTCCTCTGCAATCAACCAAACAGTTGAAGCCATAAGAGAACTTTTTGGTTAGGCATGGCTGGTGGGGAAAACACACCACTTAATTCCTCTATCAGCATTTGCCCTTCTCCTAGCCTCACCACCTGACTGTGCTGGGGTGGTGGACCATCCCCATCTGCCTGCTGAAGGTCTGGTGCTGTGCAGCAATGAACTGGAGAATTCAATGAGCCAGAAAGAAAGTACACAAAGTTGATGCCCACCTAGAAGGGGCAGGCATGGGTTCTGGTTCCTGTTCTGCACTGGGCAAGGGGTCTACCTTGACCAGCAACCAAACGAAGTACAGAAAACACAGAAACAGTGCAGGAAACAATGACATGGTAGGTGACAAATGCCATGCCATAACTAACCGTTACTCTGCAAAATCCTACTAGGCACTAATTCATTTTGTGATTGTGTAAGTACTCTACAGCCTGAACTGCCTGAAAGGCATGCATTTCCAGGGTTTTCCTTCCAGTCTATTCAAGCAGAACAACTAATTTCTGGATCTCAGTCATGTTTGGGCACAGACCTACACTGCCCTGCCAAAGCTGGGTCAGTTCTGGGCATGCTCAAGGGCACCACTGAAGTCAAATTGTCAAGTCCTTACTGCAGCAGCAACAACAACCAGGTTTTTTTATACCCAAAGGCCTAAATTCCACCCAAGTCCCTCTTCACAAAATCTTACACGAAACTATTACTCGATATAGTGCTTTGGTTATAGTGCTTTATGGTTAGTTAGTGCTCTGGATATAGCGCTCTATGGTTCATTATTTTCTTGTTAATTCTTTTATGAGAGACATTACGAAGGTAAATAATTTCCACCAAGGTAGATCTTACCTGCCATTTGACTAGCATTTTAAAAACAATTCTGAGAAGTCAGAGAAAGTTCCCTAGAAAATCATAGTTTTTTGATCATATTCATTTATACAGTGACACGACATACAGTTGTTCCAGTGTATGCTTTTCTAACACGTTTCACATTTTACACTGGTTTCTCAGTATAAACCTTCTTGGGCTTGTAATACTAGTATCATCGTTGGTTTAAAAATCTTTCTTCTCTCTTTGCAATGAGTTGATTCAAAGATACATCCTTGAACTTGCATCATATTACTTGCATACAGAACTGCTGTCTTTGGTAAGAGAACAAGGGATGTGTCCCTGCCATCACGGCAGTCAGGTACCCTTCTAGAACATGCTGAGCCAGCTAAAGACCTCGCCATTCCTAGCAGTACTAAAATCACAGGTTACTCCTTCCACATGTGAACCAGAAAAAAATGTGTGATCCAACCCTAATTCACTCTAGTCCAATTTAGATTTAAATTAAGTTTTCAAAATAACTACTGAAAATAATATGGATCACTTACATGTTCTGCTCTACCTGCTCCATTCCATGAGTACAAGGCTGAAGTTGCATAAAGCAGCTGAAGCTGATTTGATAACTCACTGCAACAAGAAGATGCCCTTTCTTCCATGCTACTCTCAGCAATCTGATGCTAGCTGGATCCCTATAAACCCGTTCAGCTCGCTAACCCGACACAAGACTAGCCCAGTTGGGAAAAAATAAACAAAATGGTTTTCTGCGTGTTGAAGCAGCCCAGCAAGTTCTCAGCTGTGCTAGCCCTAACTTTGAGCAGCTCAAAGGTTGTTTTTGTTGCAGTATGACTGCCTTTGCAGAAGAAAAGCTAACCTGAAGGAGGCAGTTAGCACTGCAAAGATGCAAACTGCACTTAAAATTCTGAGTGATGCATAAGGATCCCAATCTTTCCAAAACTTTGCTGTCATTCAGTAATGAATCTTTCTCTTCTTCCAGAAATTAAAAAATAAAGACTTATCTTATTCATTAAAATAAGCAGATTTTTCAAGAAAAATGTATCGGTTTTTAAATGCTGTTGTTCAGGTGAGAACTGCACAAAAGCACTGAGGCAAAGGACTACCTGAATTCCTAGTAGGTCAGAGCAGAGAACTGCAGAGCACACTTGCAGTCTCTACTTGGAAACTGTTCTTATCAACGCTAGAGGGTAGACATGAAGCAAGAACTGACAGAAAAAAAGGAACACAAGTGGCTTTCCAAGTAAAAGTGGGTTGGTTTTTTTCTCAGAAAACTTTCCAGAGAGTGGGATTTACCTGACAAACAAATGTCCAAAGAAGGTGGACTTCCCTTTGGATGGGATGCCACTTCTACTCTGCTTTGTGGCTGCAAAGCATAGCTTGCTTTTTTGCAATTGTTTTGTCAGAAAACTATCTCCTCCTTTCCTGCTCTTCACATTTATTTTTGGTCAAAGATGGTAAGAGATGTCAAGTGCATGGGGCATTTGGCATCATCTAATGTTTATGTGCTACTCTCATTTATACAGATAACAATTAATTTACTTGAATATGTAGGATGCTGAAATAGATAAATCAAAGTGGCATCAAGACAACCTTTCTTGGCTGCAGTTGTAGTTATGATTCCATAAAACTTCTTGCTTAGCAACAAAACAACATGCATGTTGCACATTTAGAATCCCGGTTGTCTAGAGCTGTGGTCTGTCTCCTTTTGACAGCATCTCCCAGGGTAGTGACAATGGGCTAAACAGAATGTCGCTAGAGTGAAGGATTTCTCAAAAAAAGTCCCTTCAAAAATAGCCTTAGTTAATCCAACTCATCCTACCAGTGTATTTTTATATGCACTTGAACGTGTGCTGTGGCTCTGCTCTGATCACAGCTTTACATTTATTACAGTCACACAGCACTTAGTCTAGGCACACTGATGGGCAAGTTAAACGGAACTTGGGACACCATCTGACACACGCTAAATGGTTATGTGCGAGAGCACTACCCTAGGACTGAAAGGGTTTGGGAGGAGAGGCTTTCTTAGACACAGGTCCGCAACATGGTTCCTTTTTAGCAGAAAGGCCAGACCAAGTTGTTTCCATGTAACTGCTACTGGGAATACCAATATAAATTACATCATGAAAATGATCCAGCTTAAAAATCAAAACCAACACTAACTAATAATGGCAAGAGCAGCAATCCTATAAAAACCAGAGATCTTTGCTCTTCTCCCTCCTCAAATACCTGCACCATTACCAGGGGGCCATTCAGATTACTGTGAGGGCGAATCTGTCTCCTCTCCAGTTTGCAAATGGCAATACTGAGATTTTTCAGGTGTGGCAGATAAATGGAGAAATCACCACTCTGACCTAGATTAAAAAGTTCCATTCTTCTCTAAAGCACACTCATTCACTGAGATGAATGGGTCACTTTACACTTCTTTGATAGGGCTGTTACCCTGGAAAGTCCTCCTGAATGCCCCATTTAGATTATTTCCTGGTAGACCAAACTATATTTGGGCCACATGCCTAGAGAATGAGCTTCAGGGACCAGAAATGCTTGCATTGTTGGTGGATCCACAAGCACTATCAGCATCACTGTCGGGCTTAAAAGACTCTCCCTCCAGACTCTTGCTTTCTTTCCTTCTCCTGCAGCAAGGTCTCCTTGGCGTTGGCACAAGCACTCATGGGGCCAAGTGGTTAACCAATTGACAGAACTGATTTCAATTAAAACTAACCTAATAAAAAGCCCCTCCAAACAACCCTGGGTTTTTTAAGTTCAAGGAAAGTAGTGTAAGACACGGCAGAAAGAGCAGCCGGGACAGATTATTTGAACTGAACTACCCAGCATGAACCTCCCATGCTGTGTACAACCCTCCCTCCATGCATTAGGCTCAAATTTAAGGTATGGGCAGAAAAGCCAACAGAACAATCCTGTGAAAATTACTGGACAGCTCTATCATGCCTACATGGATGACTTAACTACAGTCCATGTGAAGAAAAATGAACAGTCTCACCCCACCTCTAAGGCTAGGTTAATGTAATGGAAAGTCTGTTGGCCATAATAAACATAATGGCTGTCTCTGAAACGTCCTTGTGTATATACGTTTTGGCACCACTTCTCGTTTTTCCACTCCTCCTTACATTATCTTATTATTCCCGTTGCTTACTCTGCATCCAGAGGTAAGAGCCCAGACCAAACTGCATTTTGTGAGATGTACATCTAAGAGATTTGAACTTGGCTACAATGGAAATCTGGCTTATCTTCACCTTCTGAAAACGAGCATGCAGGAACCTGAGCCCTGCAGAAAGTTGTGTATAACAACCAAGCGAGTGGATGTAACAGCTTGCCACAGCAAAAAAGGGTCTCGCTCCTCCTCTCTTCCTGCAGGCGTAAGCTTTGCGGCTTGTAAATTAACTGGGCTGTCAGGACCTAGCAGCACAGAATAGCCTATAAACATAAACCAAGATAGAACTAAAAGATAAAGTGTTACTATATCCACATTCAGTAAGTGTCTCTGAAAGTACTCAGGAGTGTTTTACCAGCAGGTACCAGCTGTATGGTAAATGGTAAAAGAGCATACAGACTCAATCACTAGCTAGACAAACATCTCAGCATTTAGACAATTCAAACATTTAACACTGCAGTTATTGCATCTGGGGATGGGGGATCTGCTGAACTCATAATGTGTTCTTGAGATGAAACAAAAAGGTAAATATCTAAACTACCAAATTACCAGGATTGTTACCTGTAGCATATCTCTGTTCCTCAGAAAATTACCATGCAAATACTATTGCAATTTCAAGCTTTTTGCCTGAAAGACTTACAGTGTAAGACAGGATACTGACGGCTTGCTAAATAGCCTTTTAAACAAACCTATCTTGTAGCCAAGAGGTTGTATATAAAACAGGAGATAAACACTTTCATTATGCTATATTGAGTGTACATATTTGGAAGGATGGCTAATGGGAAACAACCAGTAATTTTACTAGACTGAAAGAGAAGTAAAAATTCTTAACTTGGAAGGGGGATTATTTGGGTTCTGTTGTGTGGGGTTTAATAGTGGGCAGTAACAGGGAAGGTATCAAAAAAGCATGCTGGCCCAGCCTCCACTCGCCATTTACTTTGATTTGCATAACAAATTCCATACATAGACCCAGCTGAGTTGGGACAAGAAGTATTCTCTGACCTAACGGGACTTCCACCTGCACAGAAAAGGCCTTTTAAAGACCTTTCCAAAAAGTAGTACAAAGCTGGACACACTCAGGTTTCAGTACACAGTATTTCTGCCAAAAATATTTTCCAGGGAATTTTGCAAAAAGTTAACAGAAATCACACTTGTTGCAAGATTAACTTTGCAATTTTGTCCTGGTCAAGGACTCAAATGACGCTTAATAGATTTGTAAGTCAAAGTACCCCTCCTCCCTCCCTCCCTCCCTCTCCACCCCCAAGAAAGTCCTTTATTTTGGCATGCTGTCAGTAGATTTTACAGTGACTTTGTTCCTTGGCTTACAAATGGTAAAGATGATTTATAACATCCACTTTTAATCCTTGTTAATGTTGAAGCCAGAGTTAACAGCGTTAGCTTTAGCAGCTTTAAAGCTTCAAATGTAATGAGAATTCACTGCTACCATAGCTGTAAAATGTGTTACAAACAGATGAAAATCACTTTAAAATGGTCTCAAGTTAAAGTAGTACAATGTTCTTAGTGTGTGGAAGGCCTTGATTGGTCTGTAAGTAGGAATATACTGATTTTCATTTTACTTCACAGTTCACCATTATACAGTAAAAGCCAATAAAAAGCCATGTTCTAACTTCTGCTACAAAGGACTGCAAATTTAAGCCTCAACAAGCTAGCAGCTGCTTTTTAATTAAAAAAAAAAGAAAGAAAGAAGCTTTTCACGTTGTTGCTTATGTCAAGATAGTGAAATTCCAAGACTATCTTTTATCTTTCCCGATATGCCTATTTGTGGGCCTGCTCCAGAACCTCCCTTACAAATACACAGCAGTTTTTCATGCAGAACGGTTTCAGTGTAACAATGAGCACCACTCAAACACATGCCCTTGAATACATGCTTAAATATTTGGTGGCTCGATCCAGCCTACAGAGTTTCAAGTTTTCAGTTACAAACATCCTCACTGAAGTAAATGTCTCCGGTGCCATAGTATCTTTTTAATACTGTAATACAAACTATCAACTTATTTTAAGCCATTTATCAGAAACAGCAAAGTCCTTCACATTGCTGCAACCAGCTTTATCAGAACATAAAGCACAAAGAATTCATGCCGCGTCTTTTTTTGGCATGTAAAAAATATTCTGGATTTTTATGTATACAGATATTTCAAAGATTAGAAATTATAACATGTTCCCAACAGCTGCCTTTTCTTTGTGGATCACTTGTCTCAAAAACACAGTTTGATACAGCGCCATGCTTGAATATTCTGATTTTTAAAATGTAAGATGAATTAAGGGCCAAATTCTGTAATTTGATTTATTGCACAGGACTAATTTGCATATAAAAGAATACGCCTAGCAGTATCTAAGACCAGTAATCATTACCTAAGCATCCTTATTAATTTGAAGGTGAGGTCTAAGGACTGTGTCTTCTAATGGCCAATCAAATTTCTGTTAGTCACTTAGGTCTGATTGGGACTGCCCATTAATATTTACCATACCTCTCTCTCGAATTTACTTATTTTTAAAGGAATACAGTTAAGAGACATTTCTTAGTTTTTAACTTTAAAAGAATGGGCTTAGTGAAATTTACTGATATAATTAATGCTAAATCTTAATTCTGGTTTTCAACCCAAAAAAGAAGGAAGAAAAATAGCTGCTATCCTATTACCTCTTGAGAGGTAATATATAAAAATAGCTGCTATCCTGTTACCTCTTCTACACCTCGGAGTAGGAAAAATGCAAAGAGGTTAGAGAGAAACATTAAAGAAGGAAATGGGAACATTAACATCTCAGCTATTTAATAGAATTTTATTGGGTGCTTGCAAAGGTATACCTAATTGAAGAGACTGTTTCACTTTACAGTGAAAGTAAACAAGTTTCACTTTACAGATGCAATAATGTTTATGCCTATAAGAAAGCATCCCTTAATTTTCTTTTTATTGCTAGAAGATCAGAATCAGAGGTAGTGCATATGTGCCTTTAGTGCATATTATCTTCCCGCAATTTTGTAGTTGGGAATTGCTTAAAGTTTCAGTCACAACGTTAGTATTACTGTCTACAGGTGTGTCCTCCACAGGGGATATTTGATATTAAAGAGCTTATGGAAATCAAATATACTTGTCACGTGCCCATCAGAAAGAAAAAAAAAAGAAAAAAAGAAAAAGAAAAAAGAAAAAAAAGTGTACCGAAAAATCATGAAATAAGGTTGCAATGAAAATTGAGATAGTAAGCTGCAAAGTGATGAAAATACATCAGTCATTTTATTTCCAACTAAGAAACTCCAGGTCCACCAGTGTAACTGTGTAAGCACAAATGAGGTAAGATTTTTTTCCGGCCTCTTCACAGAAAAACTGAGCAACCTAAAATGAGACTACTGTTTACATGGCTTTATTCCTTGGATTCTGCAGCTCTATCGCTCCCAATAAAAACATTTTTGATGGACACTGGCAAATATATATAAGTTTATGAATGCCACACCTGCAATCCAAAGAAAATTATTAGTATATGAGTCATGTAGGGATGCGGCATTTTACCCGTAAAAGCATACGAAGCTCAGCTGTAATAAACAGAAAATCTCGATGTAAACAATCTTCCACTGTTGGTCCAAAGCAACTTCAGAGCAACCTTTATATGTCTGTGACCTCAAAATTACAAAGAACTGATCGTTTTATCCGTTCAGTGCACGTGTACTTAGAGAAGCCCACCTCCCCGGCCTCTCAGGAATGCGCTTATTTAGCCGACTTTTTGCAAAAGGGAAGTGAAGCATAGCATATAGGCGTTCGTACTACCGAAGCCTAGCACGTACTACAGACCGCGCACGTGCGTGCCTGGCTGCGCACGTGCTCCCCCAGGGACGACACACCTTTCCGGCCCCACCGAAAAAATCATTAGCCTGTGCCGGTGCGGAACGTTATTACTTTGAATACCAAACGGAAGCAGAGCTCAAACTTCATTTTGCAGCTGCGCATCCACGTGAACCACAGTGAATCTAGCCCGTTTTGCATCGCCGTAGACGTGTCAGGTAGAAGACTAGTTTTATTGTATCACGGTGATGAATCTCGACAACTGCGTCTAGCAGGAGCCTAAAAATGCTTAAGAACCGGCCCGTTTCGGTAGCCTCGATCTGTGTGAATCCCGCTTTAACGTAAGCGTCTCGAGTAACGCTCCGAAGGACGGCCAGGGCAGGCGGTCAGCGCCCCTGTGACACCGCCGCGCCGTGGCCGGGTGCCCGGGACGGGGCGACCCGGGGCGGGCTCCCCGCGCGGAGGCCCCCGGGCAGCGCGGGACGTGCGCACGCCCGGGCAGGCGGCGCGGCCTCCGGGTGGCGGCCGACAGCAGGGGCGGGGGCGACTCAAGCGACATTGCAGCTGAGGTCCAAAACAACGTCCGAGAGCTGCTCCTTCGCGGGGCCGGGCCGGGCCGGCAGGGCGGGAGGCGGCGAGGCGTTCCTTCCGCTTCGCCACCGGGATGCTGCCGGGTCTCCCCGCCGCCGCGGAGAGGGAGGAAGGGACGGGACGCTCCGGAGCGGGCAGGCCCCCGGCCGCGCCGCTCCCCGCCCGGCCCGCTCCTTCTCACGGCGCCCCGGGGCCCTCCCGGCTGCACGTGTTGGCGCGGGGCCCCGATCACCTCCGGGGCAGCCGCCGCGGCCCGGGCCCGGCCCGCCACGGAGACGCCGTTTATCGGACGGTGGCCCCATCCAGCCCGATCCCGACCTTCGTGCCCCCTCTCCCGCCCCCTTACCTGTGCTGCAGCCCCACCAGCCCCAGCGTGATCACATGGGGCACGTCCAGCTCCGTGGGCCACACGCCGGAGGCGATGCAGCCGAACACGCCGCACTCCTCCCGGATGCCCAGCTCCTCCAGCTCCATGGCGCGGGCGGCACGTGGAGGCGGGCGGCGCGGCCCCAGCGGGCGGCCCCGGCCCGGCTCCCGCGCGCTCCTGTCGGCGCCGCGCGCAGCCAACAGCGCCGCGCCGCGCGGGGCCGCCGGTAGCCTGCCGGAGCGGCCTCCCTCATTTACATACAGAGGGGGAGCGCCCCCGGGGGGGCCCCCCCGGCCCCCACATGGCCGCCTCGCCTGTCCCTTCCCCGCCCCCTCCTCCGCTTCCAGCCAGGCCCGCGACCCCGGACCCGCTGCCCCCCGCGGGGCGCAACAGGCCGGGAGGGGTGTTTGCCAGGGGGGTGGGGGACGCGGGGAGTCGGGGGCCGGGCGCGGCGCCGGCATTGGCCGGGAAGTGGGCCGGGGCCGTGTTTGCACGGGGCGGGGGGGAGAGGGGGGACGGCCGGGGTTCGCCTGGGGGGGTCTTTACGGAGCTCAGAAGTGCCCGCACCGTCCCCGCCGCGTTGGGCGGTGATTGGCGGGCGGCGCCGCTGCCCTCTGTCCCGCCTAGCCCGCCCCTTCCGCCGGCCCCTTCTTACGCCGGCGGCGGGACTCGGCAGCGCGTGCTGAGCTTCTCTTCTGTGCCTTAGGTGCCTGCTCCCGCTTCCGCCGCCATAGCCATGGCCCCCGCAGCATCAGGTAACTGCCGGATCCGCGCCCCCCCATCCCTTCGGCAGGGCAACCTGGGGGGGGCCGCGGCCGTTGGGCGCCATGGGGGGCCGGTAACGGTCGAGGGGGGAGGTGTGGGCTGTGTTTGGATCGAGGGGTGCCGCTCCCGAGGGGCCAGTGCCCGCTCAGCCGGGCTCGGGGTGTGGGTGCTTGGAAGTGAACTTTTTCCCTGCGAAGTTTTAACTTTATTTATTTATTTATTTAATGGACGGGCGCGTCCCAGCCTGAGGGGGGTCAGGGCTGCCCCCCCCCCCCGTCTCGCAGGAGGGGCAGGCGAACGCTTCGAGCCGAAGCTTCACGCCTCACCCGCTCCGGGCGGAGGTTGCCGCGGGCGGTTGCCGCTGCCGACCCGCGCCGTTCGGTTTTGTGAGCGTCAGGTTTGTCTCCAAGTTTAAAAACAATCGGTTAAAACGACGCGGCTTCTGCCGGCACCGCCTCAGGCGGCACCTCCCGACCCCCCCGGCGGGGAGTGAAATCCCGTGGGGGTGGGTGAGCGCGGCCGAGGGAGCGCTCGGCTGCCTCCAGCGAGGAGCTGCCCGCCTTCCACGAGCGCATCCCCGAGTCGCGTGGGCAGGGCTTTGAGCGATCGCTTTCGCTCTCACTGCTCGGAGGGAAACCTGACTAAATAGCCCTGTAGGTGGGAACTGAGCGCGCTCTTCCTGGTCACTGGCTGCAACGTGGGGTCCTGCTGGCTCTCGTGTTGCACGTAGGCGAACTTGGTGGGCTTACGTACAGAAGTAAAGAATTTCTTTAAATCTAAAACTGGTTTGTTGTTTTTTTTCTTTCTCTAGACCTGAAACTTGGTAAAAAAGTTAATGAAGGTAAAACAAAAGAAGTATACGAGCTGCCGGATATCCCAGGATGTGTTCTCATGCAATCAAAAGACCAAATAACAGCAGGAAACGCAGCCAGGAAGGACCGAATGGAAGGCAAGGCTGCCATTTCCAATACCACAACTAGCTGTGTGTTCCAGTTGCTTCAAGAAGCTGGTAAGTATTTAAAAGGTAGAATACATGCCTGTGTGTTACAGATACTGTTACAAAACAGTATTGTTTCTATGTATTTCTTTACCCTGCCTTGAGGCCCTGATGGGGTTTTTTTGAGTATCTTTTCTATCAGTTTTTTAGTTACACCTTTCCTCTGGTACTACAAAGCTGGGTGGGCAACTTGCTCATTTGGAACATGAGACTATCTGAAGTAATCTAATCACAGATAACACTGCAATAGTTCTTCCTGCTTGTTTGGACACACCTCTAATCCTCGCCTCTACTTTTGTCAGTTCTTCCCTACCCTATGCCCCCTTGCCTGTAATACTGGACTGGATGCATCTTGCCTGTCTTACTACATCTGCCTGCACAGAAGTCACTGCTAGCTAGTGGCACTACCAGGCTATGTCTAAGCTGTGTGAAATTTGTGGATGAATGTTAAAAGATAAAATTGGAGTGCTCTTTCATATGTGGTGGTTTTTTTTTTCCCCCTCTCAGTTGTGTGTACTATATCATTGTAAAGTTTCTGTATGCTTTGTATTTAAACACTTGTGAGGACTCGATCACAAATGCATATATCAGTCTGTATTGAATGTATTGACAACGTTTACTTTGAGACTAAAAATTTGAGTTGCTCATGTAAATTTTGCACCACACTTCCAAAAATTAAGCCAGTATCTGCTTTGAGAAAGCATATTGAAGTGTCCTTTGAGAAGTTTGCAACTTGCAAAGAGGAATTTGAGCTGGTGGGTTTCTAACCTGGGTCTGCTAACAGTGTATAGTACAGGCACCAGTAAACTTGGTTGTGACTCTTCATGCGAGTGCTTCAAAGGGGACCGAGCACGCAGCTATGAAGACTTCTTCGAGTCGCAGCTGAGTACCAGTTACTCTACGCTTTATAGTAGATAATACAATTTTTAATAATAAATCTTGGTGAAACAGTAAAATCTTCAAAAAGTAAGTGTCTTCAAAAGTAAATGTTTCATATGTGGGGAAGAGAAAGATGGTTTCTGTAGAGCTGTATCTGCCTATATTTCTGTGCAAGTAGTTCTTAAAATATGGACTGACACGATAAAGATACTTTGCAAATGGATCAGTGGGAAAAGAAGAAAGTGTGATAGTCATTCAGTGTAATAATCCTCAGTCACTGCCTTTCTTGGGAGGCCTATTGTATGCACAATAGCCTGCAAGGTCTTCCTGATTATATTTGCAGTTGATTTTAAAACTACCAGTTTTCATTTAGGAACAATTAATTACATGTTCTGCCAAATTCTTAAATGGGCAATAGTTAAGCTAACAATCAAAATACTAAATATCATACAGGTATGAATTTTAAATGTGAAGAAGCCATGCTGTAGACATCTCAAAGATCCTTAAATGGCTTGTACTCAGTAACTTCAGATGCTCTGGAAAAATATGCAGAATTAACTGCAGCTGCATTTTAAAGCAACAAAAGAACTTTCAGGGCTCTTCTCCAGATTCGTTATTTAACTGGCATAAATTGTAGATAACATGAATGCCTTATTGTAGAAGTTGTTTATTTGCTTTGCGCAACTCTTCTTAACCTCATCTTTCAAAGGTGATGATTTACGAAGTTCTGTTAAAGTTTCTCTCTCTTGTATAACAGAGGTAATGTCAGCCCTTCTAAAGCACTCATCTGCACAGATAAAAAAATGTAGTAGTAAACCATGCAGGGGGCTTAATGCCTGGATAGAAGTGACTTAATATGCAGTCGATTGTTTAAGTCATTCCGCTCTTGAGGGCGATGCAATAAAATCTGAAGAGCCAATGTTAATACTATATTTTAAGGCTTTAATTCTTCCTCTACGGCTCTGGAAGTCGAATGGTATAGAGCTACTTATTGGTTTGACTGGATGCAGTTTGGCAGTTGTCTTGCCCTGAGGGGAGAAAGGTGGGACTTTCCTCAAGAGGAAAATGAAAAAAGAGCTATTTTACACTTGCAGTGGCTGTCCCTGTTTAATATGAGGTCATGTTAGAATTATGTAAGAAGGTTGACCTGCTGCAGCAGGTGTGTGTATGTGCATGTGCTTCTGAGTCTTAATGTCTCTTGCCCAACAAATCACTATGCTATAGTGCCCTAAATAAATGCTAGTTTGTAATGGAGGGGAGGACTAAGTCATTCTCTTCCCAGCCCCTTTCTCCTTTATTAAACAAATTAGCAAACACTACCATGCTTCTATATTTTGCTGCCTTTACCTAACTCTGAAAGCCTCCTATTACTGTTCCACGTATGATGGATCTTCCACCAGGGAGCATGGTTGGGTACTTGGTTGCTGCTAATTTTTTTGCTTAAAACCAAACAATTGTGAGGGATGGATTTTTAAAAAGGTCTGTGAACAAAATTATTTGCAAGAATAGGATTTCTGACCAGAGCATAAGGTTCTGAGCTACAAGCAAGCATTGTATGATAAACTTAGCAAGGGTAATGACTTGTGGAAGATAACGGCAGTGATGGCCTTTTGCAAGGCAAAAGGGGGCTTAAAATCCCTTGAAGAAATTCAATGTGTCCCTTAAGTCCAGAGAAGAACAGGATTCAGTTGTACTTAAAGATGATTGTGACTCGTTTCAACTGTGGAGTGTGCCTAGTAATAGAACTAAGCTGCCATCTTTATATTTAGGAATCAAAACAGCTTTTGTCAGGAAACAGAGTGACACAGCATTCATAGCAGCTCACTGTGAAATGATCCCAATTGAATGGGTGTGCAGAAGAATTGCTACTGGCTCCTTCCTCAAAAGAAACCCTGGTGTCAAAGAAGGATATAAGTTTTACCCACCCAAAATTGAGATGTTTTACAAGGTAAGTTTCCTTTACTGTGATGTTAATTGAACTTAATACAGAGTTCTAGCTCTGTTTAGCTCCTTTAAAAATGCTGACAAATAAAGCAAGTAGCACTAGTGGCTGACCAGTCCTCTTAGTATTGGTACTTTTGCTATCCTAATGTTTTCTGGCATTCTTGTCCAACAGATGTTTTGTCTAAAGTGCATATAATGTAATACTGGCTTACAGGGCCATCAAAGAGTAACAAGCCAAACTGTACATACAGTAGGAAAATGGTTTTTCTTATAAGGACTTTTTTAGGCATAAGTCTAATGCATCAGTTTAAGCAGATGTGTTGATATATTTGAAGAAATTAAAATAAAAAGTACTTGCACACTGAGGTTAAGTAGCTAGCTAGTCAGTTAGGTTTCTGAACTTCTTTGGGAATGCATGCTGAAAGAAGTGTCTTGTGAACCGACCTAAAGTGGGTTTTGTACCCTGTGACTCTTGGTGCACTGTCCAAACTTCAAGTGCTTCTAAAGATGTTCAGGTGTTACAGCAAGTGTTTTCAATGTTGCTGTCACTTTTTTTATGCTAATCACAAAATACTAGTTTGAAGCCTGTATTTGTTTTTGAAAAACAAAGAAAACCTAGTATTATCTGCTAATGGTTATTTTCCTCTTCTAGCAAGCTTAACCAGAACATATACATGATGTAATTTTTCCTAACAGGATGATGCTAATAATGATCCACAATGGTCTGAGGAGCAGCTCATTGAAGCAAAATTCTGTTTTGCTGGACTTACTATTGGCCAGACTGAAGTAGATATTATGGCTCGTTCCACTCAAGCTATTTTTGAGATCCTGGAAAAATCATGGCAGCCCCAAAACTGCACTCTAGTAGACCTGAAGGTATAAGAATGTGCTTTCTCATGATCCTGGTTCTCACAGGAAATATATCACTGTATGGTTCCTAAAATAGGATTCTTACTGTCTTTTTAGATTGAATTTGGTGTTAATATTCTGACAAAAGAAATTGTTCTTGCTGATGTTATTGATAATGATTCATGGAGACTCTGGCCGTCAGGAGACAGAAGCCAGCAGAAGGACAAACAGGTAGGTTTTAATCTTTACCTTCTAAGTCAGCTGGGAAGGAGAATGAAAAAAGTAAACCCTATGGTTAAACATCTGGTTTCAGAGTGGCTTTTTCTAGATAGTCTTATCTTATTACAGAGTAGTCCATAGGATACCTAATGCCCAATCCTGTTCTCATTAAATAGTTAACTATCTGGTTATTGGTAGAAAAAAAAAATCCTGTGTATCTTCAATAGGAATGCCCAACAGCACTGTTGACTGAAGCTATTGCGATGAAACGTGGAGCTTCCAGGGGTAATAAGATTTTTCTGACTTGGTGTGCAGATAATAACATAGTTGGACAATAAATCAGTAGGGAGAATAGAAGCTTCGCATCACAGGTCTACGTCCAAGTTTCTCTGTTTATTCAGAATGGTAGCCTCTACCAGTAGAGATCTGGCCATACATAAGATGGATCTGCAGAGAGGATGATTTTCTTCATTATTTTGGTTAAGCTTGAATTGAAGCTTAACTTGTCTCTAAGTGTTACTAACAGACTATGTCCACATGAGGCCTGCAAACATAAGATTGAAATAAAACTTGTCCTATATTTTAACTTGTAGCAATTACAGTTGTCAACTACTTATCTGGTAGTTCAGAGATATTTATGAAAGAACCGGTTTGGGAATGCGGCTGTCACGGAGCTTCTGTGACAGTCGTCGAGACTAGGAACACAGACCCTATGACACATAGGGGAAGATTTCAAAGTGTGTGTGTGGGAGGAGGGGTATTACTTTTAAATTAGGAAACAGAATTGCTCTATTGTTTACTTTAACTGAATTCTGTAGTAGCATGCTTGAGTGAATTGCTCTAACAGTGCTTTGTCTCATCTCCCTAAAATAAGGTACATAATAACATCATGCAGAACCTAGGTTGGCTAGTGCAGTGCTACTGCAGGCAATCATGTCATTACCAATCCAATTTTTAAAAAAGCTGTATGCCTTTCCTTAAATTTACCCTTTGGCAAGCTTCCAAAACCTTGATACTCTCGTGGCTGGATGCCTTTCATGTTGCACATGGCCATGAATTGTAGTGTAGAAGGTTGTTTACACCTACTGAGATGGTTCTTCATTAAATAGCTCTTCCTTGCTTCCATATCCACTTTCTCCTGTATCTGTACTAATCTCCTATTCTCTTTCCTGTGGAATGGCTAGAAACTGCATAAATATTTCAGTTGGGGTGTTCTTATCAATTGTAGTAGCAAAATAAATGCTTTGAAGCTAACATGTTTTGGGTAAAAGGTATTTATTTTTCTTCCTCTTTTCAGTCCTACCGGGACCTGAAAGAAGTGACTCCCGAAGCACTGCAGATGGTTAAGAGAAACTTTGAATGGGTTGCAGAAAGAGTGGAGGTACCTGTTTTTTATGAACACATATCTAGACTTTGATAACTGCATGTCTTCAATCCTGTTGACTGCTTTACTTTCTCTCACTCCACTTCACTCTCCCTAGTTGCTTCTGAAAACAAAGAGCCAAGGTAGAGTTGTGGTGTTGATGGGATCTCCTTCTGACCTCAGTCACTGTGAAAAAATAAAAAAGGCATGTGCAACCTTTGGAATTCCTTGTGAGTTAAGAGTGACCTCTGCTCACAAAGGGCCAGATGAAACCCTGAGGATCAAAGCAGAATATGAAGGTAAATGTCAAAGAAGTACTGATTTGGATTGAAAAGCATCATGTTCAAGAATGACTTGGCAACTTAAGGATTTGTGTGGGGTTTTTCCATTTTTTTTGTTGAACAGAACATCAAGCTGTTAGAATGCTGTTCTACGCTTGCTAATTACATAATGACAGGGTATAGACTGCACTAAGCTATTAGAGTAATGTATTGTCCTACTGCCCAGCCTCAACTTCCGTTAGTCTAACCTCTGCTTTATCCCACAACCAGAATTACTTTGCCCAAGCCTTGATCATGTTAATACACTTACTGTAGCATCTTGCTGGGGATGCTGGCACTTCTGAAACAAGAAGGAGTGATAGTTTCTCTAGCTGACTCTGAATATTCTTATGTGTTACTTACAAGGCAGGTGTTGCTCCCATTGTGTTTTCCTGCCTGTTTCACGAAAATATTCTTGCTTGTTATTTTAGATGCCATGAGAAAAAGATACTTAATTTAAATTTTCTTTATCAAGAAAACTTGACATCTCTTCAAAAGTGTTTATAGCCTAGCAGAGGAGAGAGAGAACCACTTATTTTTGTGGGAGCATACTTTCTACAGGGGAAAAGATTTGAGGAGAGGACTGCTTAAAGATGCCAGAGGTTTAATGGCTATGTTCTCTACAAAGCTAAGCAGCACCTATTCCTCTGATGCTGAGACTTCCCCTCAGAGGCAGAGTAAGACATGCTAACTTCAGTTGTGCCAAACAGCAGGGATTTAGAAGGCTGCAAGATTTAGAAGTTATATCTATGAAGGTGGAAGTTAAACATAAAATTCTAGTGCTATGTAATAGAACTGACAAAATAGTTGCAAACAGAATTGTGGACTTGGAGAAAGTTCCCAGAAAAGCAAGTGGTAGAGAACAAGGTGGACTGCTTATTTCTGAATGTCTTCTTCCCCCAGGAGATGGAATCCCAACAGTGTTTGTTGCAGTAGCTGGCAGAAGCAATGGTTTGGGGCCAGTAATGTCTGGTAACACTGCTTACCCAGTTGTCAACTGTCCCCCACTCTCAGCTGACTGGGGCACTCAGGATGTGTGGTCCTCTCTCAGACTACCCAGTGGTAAGATGATTTTCAAACTACACTCTTGTACTGACCTAGCTCGCTTTTCTTGTTGTTGTTCTAGTGTACATACGTATACAAAAACACATGGCAAAACACTGGAAAAGCAGCTGGATCAGTACTGGAGAAAGTCTTAAAAATATCTTGCATACAGTCCTTGATTTTTTTTTTTAATGGTAAAAAGCCCAATAAACAGCAAAGATTACATCAGAATAAATATCTTTCAAAGTATATAAACCTTGGCTTATCTTTGCTAAACACTCCAGTTTGGAATTGGTATTAATGAGGATTTAAATACTTGAATTCTGTTCACAGTTAGAGTTGCATTTTAGATGTGAATGAAGATAAAAAAATATTTCTCCGCAATCAATGTAGTTAAGAGCTTAACTCTCTTATTTCAGGGCATTGCTACCTGTATGATATTTTTACTTTTGTTGGTGACTTGAATGGAAGCTTGGCAGCTAGGAGGCCCAGAAGTCTGTTATCTCTGCATAAGGAGAGTCATTTGGTACACTGGCTTTTGGTTTAAAATGCCATAAAGCAGTGATGTTTGAAGTAGTGGAACACATGCCACTTCAGTAGCTTTAAAACTAGATCATGTGGTTCCTGGAGACCAAAACAAACATTGTCGTAAATTGTTCTGCAGAGGCAGTGTTTTGTATAACTATAAACTATGATTTAGTAAGTGGTAATCTCTCCTCTGCAGGTCTTGGCTGTCCTACTACTCTGTCACCTGAAGGAGCTGCCCAGTTTGCTGCCCAGATATTTGGGTTAAACAACCATTTGGTGTGGGCCAAACTGCGATCAAACATGTTAAACACCTGGATCTCCTTGAAGCAGGCTGACAAAAAGCTTCGAGAGTGTACCTTGTAAGTCATACTAACAAGTAACTTCTATTAGTTATGCAAAGATAATGGTGTGCTTATTCAGTCATATTAGAAGTTACATTTGAATGAGCTCAAAGTCCTGCATTCTTTGTTACAGAAGAAAGCATTGTTAGAGCAGCAGATGAAGTCTGTTGTGTCCTCATCCTTCCCTTGTGTATTTTTTTAATATAAACAACTTGGTAAAACATGGGGAAGTAGTATTTTAGGTATCTCTTTCTGTTGCTCCAAAATGGTGCTGTCCTGCTTTTTATTGTAAACTGTTAACTACAGACTATGTCAAGAGAATGGTTTGGTGCGATCTAAATAGAATTCAATTAGTCTTTATTTCTGTAACAGTAACATTCTGCCATAGTAATAATGTATGTCTTGAATCTTACTAACTCAACGGGACTGCTAACTAAAGCCAGTGCTGGTGCTGTTCTGCTTGCAAAGATGGTATGCTTTCTTTAGCAATAAAATGGCAACATATGCTGTATTAATAGGAAAAGGGGCTGGAAAAATGTTTTAAGAGCCTGAAATAAATACTTGCCTTATTTAAAAAATGTATATACATACATGTAGGTTGTTTTTTTTAGCGCGTGTGTGTGTGTATACATACCCCACTGATATCTTCTGGAATGATGTGATAAAGCTGACACCAATTCTCTTGTTTGTAACAAGCTATAAATACAGATGGTTTAAGTGAACTGTAACTAGGCTTGTTGTGTTTGCTGGAACTTCTGCTTAGTCCAGTTTTTGCCTTTTTAAATACTAGGCAGATCTCTCCTTCAGTAGTTCTAAAGGGCCTATGTAATGTTGTCAAATTGTCTTCATACACTTCAGCAGCTAATATATGTATCTGTATTTTCTCACCCTGTTTCTATGGAAATTTTACTGAACTGAGGGGGAATAAATCGTAAAGCAACAACCTACTGGGGGGAAATCTGAGCATGATTGTCTTGTCTTTGCACACACCAATCTTCTGAGTAGGTACGATTCTAACAGATATGCAGTTACTCAATGTATGTAACACTTATGCTTTTACAATTACAAATAAACTATTGAATTCAAAACTTCTTCATGGACATTTACTGAATAAGTACACTCAAAAACTAGCCATCAGCTGTGGTACATAACTTCAGGACTGTAAGTTACATAATAATCCTGTAAAAAGCTTATGTACCAAAACCTGCATAGAATGGTATTTGGTTGACAGTCTTTTCGAAGGTACTCTTACTACTAAAGTGTCTCACTGTTACAGGAGGAAGCTGTATAGAAGAGCTCTAAACAGTGTTCTCAGCAGTCTTGTCTTCTGGAGTTAAGTGCAGGGGTCTTATAATTGGTCAAAGCCTACTCTAAAGCAAAATAACTAGAATGCTTAGTCTTGAGGGTTGTTGCTTTTCTAATGAATTTCTAAATGAAACCTCAATAATAGTGAGGGCTAGTGATGACAAAGAGGTTGAAATGCTTTGGTGGCATACCATCTCTGTGGAAGCACTGACATTAAGTTCTTCATGTTTAAGACAGTGTTTTGTAGCAAGCAAGCTATTTACCCAGGCTGTACTTAAGCTTGCATAGCTGAAAGCATACTGTCAGCTAGCTCTGAACAGGATAGTGGTATTTATTAACTTCAACTAGCAGAGCAATTAATGGGTGAAAAAGTGCATGTTCCCTGTTTGGTTGGGTGAGTGAATTGGATCATCTTAGCTTGTAATCAGACAAGAACCAGAGCCAACGCTTATAAATGCCAGTGCAGCACTTCTTTCTCCTGGTGGCAGCAGCCTGCTAGCTCAGCTGTGTAATAATACATAACCTGAGGGTGCAGTTACACAAGAGGTGAAGATGTCATTTCCTATTCTTCCCCTGCCTACCCAACGCCACGCTGAGTGTTAGCTCGGAGGGTAATCAACCTGATGAACCTGTTAGTCACCTGACTACCCTAGCACCATGGTGAGCCAGACAACTGCAGCCAGCCATTTGTCTCTGTCTTTCCACCCATGTTGCTGCATTGTGTTGCTGTCTCTGTACAGTCTCCCCCCATGCAATAAAAATTGCTAACAGACAATGGTTTGAGTGCTACTCCTGGAATATCCTGTACTGTCTCAAGTTACTTTTCTCAAATTACTTGCACCCTGATTATACTAACTTCAGTTGTAAATTTGTGCCAATTTATGTTGGGCACGAGCATGCTGAGTGCTTTAGTTGCCATAGAGATGGTCATTCTTCAGCTTTTGGATAGGCTGGGGTGTGTTTGTGCAGTTGCCCTGCAAAGGACCAAGACGCAGCAGCTAGCATTAATACTATGTTGCTGTGATCAGCGGAGGAAGCCTGTGACGTCTGTTGTAACTGCAAGGACTTTATGCAGTTGTCCTAAAGGCTGCAGTGCCTGCCTTTGTGGCTGTTTAGTTGTTTAGCTGGAAGTTCTTCACAAAGCTTTTGCTGCCAAATGAAAATACCTCCCCTTGGTTCAGCATTCCAACAACTGCTACATTGATCCAATAACCTGAGAATTTCTTCAACCAGAAATTGCTTCTGTAGCATTTGCTTATTTTGTCCAATTTTAAAAACAAATTCTTAAATAAAAAGTGCTTTTATCTTTACAAAAAGTATTTCATAGAGGGGTTACTGAAATTTATTTGCATTTTTTTAAATTGAGTTGGAATATTTGTAACAAAAATCTAATTTTTAAGAACCTAGGACCCTGGATTAGATCATGTCCTAATTAGCAGTTACCTGCTTAACAGTATCTGTTCTTTAAAGATATCTGCCAGGAGCTGTTTAGATGTAGTAGAAGGAAGTGCTGAGGGCAGGACTTGTTTTACATCCTACACTGCTTCAGGTACAGGTGAGTGCCACCTGGTGTTCAGCCTCTATAACATCATTTCATTTCCAAAAAAACCCATTCTTTCAAAATGAGGGGAAAACCAGTCAGTCACAGGTCCCACTGAGTTGTCCTCCATGCACAGTTCAAAGGTTGAAGCAGCTATACAGGACCCTGAAGGCATGGGTTTAATATCCCCTGCCCAAGGGGACTTGTAAAAATGGATTGGAGGCCTCAGAGGATGTGATCTAGACTTCTTGGGGATGGCATTAAGGCACTCCTCGGTTTTGAAGCCTTTTGTTTTGAAAGCTATTAAAGTAATTCACGCTCAAAAATCATGACTGTTCCCCCACTAGAGTGGGCATTTGAACCTTTTCTCACAGCCCCAAAGTTCTTTAGCAATGCAACGTAATTGTGAAATAGTGTCAGAAATCTGGAGCCACGTTTTAAAATCAAATCAGAGGTGCCTGCTGCACTGCATGTGGATCACATTGCAGTAGGCATGTCATGCATTTCCACAGCATGCTTCCCTCTTCCAAACTTCCAAAAGCTTACGCATGAGAACGCTCAGTTTCTGGGCTCAGACAAAAATAAGGTGTAAAGGTTGTTTGAACAATCAAGACTTGTTTCAAGATATGTACAAGAGGAGAACCTTAAAGTTTCAAAGAAGGTTGATTTAAAAAAAAAAAAACCACCAAACACCAACCCTGAATTTCCCACAGAGCTTAAGTACCTCTAAAGCTGGGTTGCAGTCCCAGTTCCCAAATTCCTGTTCCATGTCAGATCTAAGGGTTTGCATCCACAACTCCTCAGAGCTGCTGTGCAATGGCTACTTGAGCAAGAGGGACCCTAAAGCCACTTAAGCATCTGCTGTTGTGCTTTTGCAGAAGCATTTTAGATCCTGACAGGGCAGAACAGTCTCTTACTCACTGAAGCCTCATCAGGATACACAAAGTCAGTGTTCCAGCCAGGATCTCCAAGCATGCCTGTTCACTCAAAACAATCTGCACTCTACAGGCTACAAGTCACCCAGGTTCTAAGCAATTTAATCCTCGCTCTACTGGGGGGAAGGGATAAAAACTTTTCCCTTAGTTCTTAGAGAATGCTTTAACCACCACAGGCCTGCAGATTGCTGCAGGAAGGGAAGATCTTAATTTCACCCTTCCCCTGTTTCAATGTTTCCTTAAGTAAGTGCAAGAGGGGTTGGACCCCAGCAATGCTGCGGCTGCCTCTTCAGCTCTGGGTTTCTGCCACAGGAGTCTTGTAGCAGGCCTTTGGCAGATCCTTAAGCAACTAGCTGTCCTCAGTACAGAAACGATGATGACTCTGAAATATCAGTTCAGCCAGACTGGGAGCTTTCCGAAGGAGTGACTGTGCCCTGAGTGTAAACAAGATCTTCGACTTGGAGAAGACAGATTTGTTTTTCCCCCAGAAGGCAAAATTCAAAACTTCTGGAAGAAGGAATGAAGATGTATTTGCATGGAACTTGGTAAAAGAATTAACTCTAACAGCTTTTGTCTCTCTCTACCCTCCTGATGACAGATGTCATCACCAGTAGGAGGATGTCTTGACAGAAATATCATACAGCAAACAAGTCACCCAAAGCTCAACAAATGCTACAAATGCTTGAGAATATCAAGCATCAAGTTCAACTCTTTTCAAGGACAGAGCTTTCCAGAGAGAAGACTGTCTTAGGGAAACTCGGCGCTTCTGCCATACCGGGATTTCATCCAGCAATGGGCTGAAACGTGAGGTAAACAGAGCCGTTAAACCAGCACGGGAAGAGGATGGGCTGTGGCTGCCACCACAAGTAGCCTGCAGTCAGAGCCAAGTAAGGTCTGACGCAAAAGGAGGGAAAAAGGAAAGGAAAAACAAGGAACAAAAGAAACCCCCAGACAACCACCACCACCTTGGAGCAGCACTGGGGAGAAGCTAGCCCACTTTGCCAAGCATCTTGTACAGCTCTTTATGCTGAGAAAAACATTCCTAGCTGCAAGACCAGAAAGCTCTTGAATGCAAGGAACCAATACTCACACAAATAGATGATATAATTAAGTAGTTTAAGATGCCAGGCTCCAGAGAATTTCTGTTGGGATTGGAAAGTGACTGTATTTGTCCTATGACAACACAGCTCCCTGTCCTCAGTTTTCCATTACATTATTTCCCTTTTCTAACACACATAAACATCTAGTAAACTGGCCAGCTTCCTAGCTAGTACAGGTTCATAATCTGTCTGCTTTAAAAAGGTATTTCCAGTATAGGACATTCTTCCAAACAAACCAAATCCTCTCAACTAGAAGTATAAAGACTCTTTACCACCTTTTCTCTCTGCCATTCACACCTTTTTGTCCTAGAGAGCCTGCTACATCCTCATAGGCACTCCTGACTGCATTTAAACTACATCACTTGTGCTATCACTAGTGCAATTATGGGTTTAAATCCACGGTGAAATCCTGCTATTGGCCTTTGCTTGTAAAAGCAGTCGCAGTCATGAGCATCCAGGAAAATATAACTTCACTGGAATCGAGGCTCAAAACTCAGTGGACTCTTTATTTTGCTTTGTTTTGGTAAACAAATAGAATAACTTTAGAATAAGTTACATCCTAGCATTAAACATTTTACAGCTTTTTTTTAAATTGTAGAAAAGCCCATAAATGAGAGAATAATGGACAGATTTCAGTGTGCTACTGAGTGGCATGGATACAATAATCCTTAAAGAGGTATCTCACATCTACTCACTAACTGGAACAACCTTCTTCCCATTAGAAATCCATTTGCAGACAGCCAGGTTTCTGCAGTCAGTTCTGAAAGAGCAACATCTCAAACTTGGTCAGGTGCAGGCCAGGCAGTTGTGGTTTGTCTACTCCTCCTGGAAACCTGCTCAAAGCCAAAATTTCATCCATTCTTTCTGGGAACTATCAAAGGCATGGGTTAGATGACTTGGAAACCCAAAAAGATGAGCACACTCTCCTTCCAAGTCTTGTAAAGCCTCTAACAATGTTTGAATCTGGCTTAATCTTTCATGGGGTTCAGAGCAAACTTTTCTCCCTACTCACGTTCTAGCATCACTTCAAGTTTCATAGCCACCCCCACCAGCATATCTTGCAGCCATCTTTGCACATTGTCCTTAAAGATACTTTCTCACCCAGGGCACCAAGTTGTTACAAGAAATAACATTTGGTAAGAGTAATTTAGGGTAAAGAGACTAGAGGTGAGCATTAACCATGAATTAAGAATTTCAGTGAGAACTCTGGCCGCAATTTAGCAAAACTGAGAAGCAGTCCTTGCCAGAAAGATTTGAAAAACACACATCAGTTCTGGACAGATGCTTCTCAGTGCAGTGACTCCAGTCCCTTGTAGTGAAGTCTGACCTTTCTCATATTAACATACATGCACACCCCATGTATTGCATAGCTGTTTACAGATCACCAATCTTATGGGACACATCTAGTTTTCTTTATATAAAGAACACGTCTGCATCAACTTGTCCATCATGTGACTGATCAGGGAAGACCCAATCCCATAAATAAGGTGCCCCAACACTGACTTGGGGTAGCTCTCGATGGCTGGTTCCATGGGTGCTGCCTGGCAAAGGAGACATCCTTGTGTTGGGACAGAGGACGTAAGACGTGACAGTTTCCCTGACTGTTGCTCATCATCAGGTAAGACTAATCATTATCAGTGTCGTACCCTGCCTACACAGCAAGGGAGCTTTCCCCTTTTCCCTTGCTCACATTCTGCTCAAGCTTAATTACATCGATTGTAAACTTTATGATAATAATCTAAGTTGATCAAACTTGGTCTTTATTGCTGTTTTATCATTTGATAAAGAACATTTGCTGTGTGTCAAGGGGGGGAAATTAAAAAAAATCAAAAGGATAAGGAAGTACTCCCCAAATTGAAACCACTACATACAAAGTACAGTGTTGGTATCTTTCTTCAAGGTATTTACTGAAAGGTCTATGACAACATTCAGGTGAGCTTGTTCTGTCCCAAAGTGACAAAAGCTGGTCCACAAAACAGCCACTTGAAAAAATTCTGACTTAAAAATCCTCTTGAACATCTTTTCTCCCCATTCTCAATTTCACATCATTCCCAACAGCACCTACAATGATCACGTGCATGGAAGAGTTACTGAAGAGTAGTACTTACGATCAGTCTTAATGCAGCATGTGTAATCACAGTAACTTTGCTTTTGTTGTTGTTGCTATTTCTTTTTAATAAAGTTTTCTCTTACATGGTTTACAATTCCAGAAGTAGAACCGACACATGCACGGACAGTGCAAGCCAACTGACACTTTATCTGAATTTTTATTTTATTAAAAAGTCATGGGAATGTATAAAAACACCTAGAAGCCACATCTTCCAGCACACTAGGGAATACTCAATTTCAAAACTGAAGCTCTTGGCAAGAAAAAAAAATTACCACTAGATTATTTGGGTATTTCAAGCCTGGCTACAGGGACTTTTTCCTGTCAAGAAAAAAAAAAACTAAAACCTGTCTCCTGCATTCTTAAGATCATGGTGATAAAAAGATTAAGTTTCTAAGGTTATAAGATACTGAAGTAGAGAAATAGGGGATCTCCTCTTTT
The DNA here is from genome assembly GCF_011004875.1 of Balearica regulorum gibbericeps. Lineage (NCBI taxonomy): Eukaryota > Metazoa > Chordata > Aves > Gruiformes > Gruidae > Balearica > Balearica regulorum. Next base: position 51,421,745 of record NC_046187.1, on the reverse strand, counting down.
TTTATTACACAAATAAAGCTTTCCAAATATTAATTCAAGACTTTATTCATACAAGAAAGGGGAAATTTGTCCTAGGCAGAAGCCCACATTAAAAATGATCCAGCAGATTTTGGGTTCCTGTAATATCTCAAGCCTTAAACTCCAGAAGAGAAGGCGGCCAGAGCATCTGATTAGCAAGTCTGAAATACCTGACTGTTCTGCTAGAACAGTTTCCCACAACATTTAAGTTTTGTGAAATGCAAACTTCATACCTGAAACCACCTTAATTTAAACAAATTACCTTAATTTAAACAAAGTACATACAAAAGCAGGACACCAGCAAAACACTTGTCTGACCAATAATCAGAGACAGGTACTGTAATCAGAAACAGATTAGGTACATACCAATTACGTCATGAAGTGCCCACAACCTTGATGTAGGTTAAACAGCTGCTTCTGGATTTACTTAAGATCCCAGAATAGAAGCACATGGAAGTGATTTGTAGGTTTTGATAAAGTTAAAAATATACAAACTTTTAGCTTTTATTGAAAATTAAATATATTAGCAAAAGCAAGATTTAAGAAATATTTTACAAATGATTTACATACAAGAAAGCCAGTATCAGACATATTCACAAATATGCAAACCTTTAATTACAAAAAGTACCTATTGGCAGCATGATGCTAACCTTGCCACTGCAGTGTGCTCTACTATCCATATGAATAAGGCATAGAACTCACATTTGCACCAACTTAAAAAGTTCAAATAAAACTTTAAGCTTTTAAATCCTGGATGCACAATCCCCAATACACACACGCACGCTCTAAGATTTCTTCTTCTAAGCTATATAAATTAGGTGCGTGCTCTGGAAGAACAGCCAGCCTGAAAAGCCCAGTACTAGCATTTAGTTTTCAGCTTCCTCTAACATGTACAGGCCTAGGTATGTAAACCATATTCACAGTTTAAGTATTTTTAGACAGAAGTACCTTTTTTTGCATTTGTTCCTTAAAATTGGCTCTCAGTTCAGCATACAGTTCATAATGTCACCTGTTTTGTGATGCATACATTTACAAGGTAACTTAAAATCTCTGCCATATTCATGGTCAAGATAATTCAACAAGAGTAGTAATATCCAACAGTGACATTCAATACTATATTTCAAATATTTGTGCAAACAGCAAAAGAACAGTTGTATGAGGCAAACATTTGCAAAACCTTTAATACCTCCTCAATGTTGTAAACTTGGACTGTCAGCCTTAAGTCATCCAATTCCCACAGCTTTAAAGAGTCAGTGGCTAAAATGATCAAGTCTCAGAAAGGTTCTCTTCTACATAGTGCAAATAGTAACGTAGGTAACGTGAAAAACATATCTAGCTGGGTTGACTTTGTGCAATCATCAGTGGTCTTCTCTCATAGTTGAGGCAAGTGTGCATTCAAAGAACCACGTGGTTCAGGAAGTCGGGAGGGTGGGGAGGAGAGAGAAAAAGCAGTTCCATTACACTTCTCAAACCAGCGCTAGATGTGCAAAGGCAGCAAAAATTCCAGCTGCTACTACAACCAGAATGGAGTAACTTTTCAGGAAGACCCAGGTGGTTAGTCACTTGGACTGGTCTCTAGAAAAATATGTGAGTATATGTTGGATTTTTATCAGACGGTCTTTTAAAGACATCATGGAGAGAACTGACAGCTGATATCTGGGGTCTACTGGGAGAACAGCCAGAAGCCACCAACACCAAGCAGGACCATTGGGCATTGCCTGAAAATAAAAGTTAAGTTGGTTACCCATAACCAATGTAGTATAGTTGACTAACACGAAGACATCAAAAGACAGAGCTGTCAATGACAAAGACTAGTTTAAAGTTTGACACTAATTACAGAATTCCAGATCCATGAGATTCGAAGGGTTCTGAAGGGATCTCAACTGAGCGGTCAAATAAAGTACACTTAAACTAAGCTTGATAAAGCAATTATTTTTAAGACAACAAAGGAAGCTCATAGCTCCCTTGGGAAAAGATGGCAAAGTGTAGGACAGTCACCTAATAACAAAGCTCCCTGATTAAAAACTAAATCCATTACCTATCATGCTATTCTTGCGGCTTGAATATTCTTGAAGCCTAATGCTTTCATTTCATTGTCTTTGTTATATTTGAAGGACTCCTCTATCACCTCCCAATTCCACGCCCTCTCATTACCTCCTAGACAGAGCAGAACTACTTAATCAGCATCTTCTAAGTTGATAAAACATACTCTGTAACTTTTTCCTGTACCTTATTCAGTTCTCTACACCAAGCCTTAGATGTCATGTCGAGAACCGGACATAACACTCCTCAGCAGAGGTCCTGTCACTGCAGAGATGATTAATTACCTCAAATGACTTGCAAAAATATTACTGGTAGTGGTACACTCCAGGGTGACATTTCTTCCCTTGCATTTGGATCACATGGCTGACACATTTGTGTTCTATTATAAATCTCAGGTACATACCCACAGCATCGCTGCCCTGCTACTTATCCTGGGTTTGCACACTTACTCCTCTTTCCTAGCATGTTGTTTTAAATCTGTTTTTTCACTAAACTGTTCTAAAATCATTTCTGAATTCACGCACAGGCCTCCACAGCAACTACAGTCCTCCCAGATGCATTAATATAGCGTCATAGAAGCATGTAGCAGATGGGTGAGGGACAGGCTTTCATAAGATCCCACTTCATATGTAATTCCACTTTGAAAGCCAATTTTACGTATTTTTAAATGTTACTTTTCTCCAGCCTTCGCTCTCTCAGGATCTCACCAACCTTCATTAAATGTTTATAATAACCATTAAAATAGATTGCTGCAGTTAGTTTCTTAAGCAACGTTTGTCAAATATAGCAGCATAGCAGCTGCAGCAGTTTATGGCACTCAGAAAGGAAGAAAGTGTCATTTGTGATTACCTCTTTGGCAAAGATTACTACCTGCATGTGTCACAGAGAAAATACATTACTTCCCATTTTAATTCTAACAGCTTTACACAAACCAACAGTTTAAAATGCTACTGGAACTGAGAACTTGTGTTCTCAGTTTACTAGTTTTATCTCCACAGCAGCGTATCATCCTTTCCCGCAAAAACTGTTGAACAGTGACAGAATTGCCTTTTGTTGCTCATCATAAGACAAACAAGATGCAAGCCTTATGCCTTCAAAGTTGGGAAAAAAGTGTTTTTTTTCTTCTTTTAGTGTTTAGCAGTTGTTAAAAGGGGTTTTATTTTTTAGAAATAAGCCCCTAATAATTGATATTAAATGATGTCTCACCTGTATATTTTCCTCCCTGTCAGGCATTGGCCCAAAGTGCTGAAGAATTTGAGTGCGAAATTTGTTTCTTAAATTTTGGAACCAACTGCAGGCCTGATTGTAAACAAAATTGTGAAGTTCTCTCAGTTTCTTTAGTTGCTCTTCATCAGCAACCTATAGGAGGAATGTAATGAAAATATCATTATAGATAGAGAAACAATTAAGGTGTTTGATTTTTTTTAAATTATTTAGTTTAATTTCAACTATATTTAGATACATTTCTTGCATTCTCCTAAACCTTGAAGTCCTGTGATATTTTAAAAAGTTATAGCTTCAATCTATTGTTCGAACAAAACCCATAGTTTTTCTTTGTTGCTTTATGATAACAATAATTTAAAAAATTAAGCTAACTTCCATTTCTTCCATGTGCTGGCACTGAATCTTCCAGTTGTCTAGGGACCTAAAAAGCTGAAACAGAGCTCTCACGAACAAATCAAGCAAAAATCTTCAGATATTAATACTAGTGAGTATTTATACAGCATTCTGGATACCTTAACATCTTCCAAATATTCGATGTCTGCAGTGCAATAACCATCTTTCATCCCTCTCCGTAAAACTCTAAATCTCTTTCCACCAACTGTATCAACAACAGACCGTCCATCAGGTAGAAAATGAACATTCCTAATTTGCAGCATGCATCCATAATCTGCAAAGCTAGAAAACAGACCTTGTCAGTAACGCAATTACACACTTCAGAAAGGACACTTCTTTATAATTAAAAAAAAAAAAAAAAAATGTATGAGAAGCTTAAAGTCAGGATGTAAACCTACCCATTTTGAGAATCGCTTATACACATCCCAAACTGTTTAGTCCCAGTTTCCATACTTCTGCGAATCATTAGTCTGTATCTTGGCTCAAACACATGTAGAGGGCAAGGCACAGTAGGATATGCCATAGTGCAAACAAACATTGGAACATTCTTGGTCAAGCTTCAAGAGAACATCAGAAGAAATATGTGGCTTTAAAAATCAAGTCACTGAACTACCCGAGACAATACATTTTTTCAGTATGTCTGCTATATTTGAGGTCATAAAGCACTCTTTTCAAAGTTTAATAATAAGCACATCATAATAACTTTCATCTACAATAAACATACATACTAATAACAGTGACTGAATACCTATGTAAAGATTTGAATACATAGTGGACAGTAAACATCATAGTTATCTAGTTAGTATCTAGTCAGTAAATGAAGGGGTTTGCTTTGAGGACAGAGGTTTAGTTATTTTTTCCTTTTTGTTTTAGTTTGAGCCATACAAACCATTATGCCTTCAGAGTCACAGTTTTCCTGGAACTAGAAAGATGTTGCAGTAACTACATAGTAGCTAGGTCACTATTTAGCTTATTTTCAGTGACAGACTCCAGATGACAAGATGCAAACCAGGGTATAATTTTTACCTCGCAATATGCCTCAGCAGGCCTAACTGAAAAACATGCTATTTTATCAAGTATGTACAGTTGATACAAATGAGTTAGCATTAAAACATTACCAGGTATTTAATTTTAATACCTTTCAGACTATAAAACATAATTCTAATGTATTGATTCTGTTATGTAAGTTGCATGAGCTATAGTTTTAAATAGTTTTCCAACATTCCTATCTACAAGTACCTGATGCTTTATCTATCTGAAGATACTACTACAGATAAACATCAAGATTACAAAAGAAATCCCAACGATTTCTTTCCATCACATCTACCTTTATACAATTAATGTCTAACATGAATTGCTTTGAAAGAAATTCAAGTATCTGTGTTGGCTGCAGTCTCTCAGGAGGACAATTCCATTAACAGCAGCAAAGCTAAAACTGAAGCTCCACAACAGTGCACACAGAAAGAGAAAGAGAAAGGCAAATGCATTTTGTAGAGAATTTAAGAGCCTCACATTACTACTATCAAAGTGTGATTTTTTTTTATTTCCAGAGTAGTTAATTTTATGAAATACACATTTAAGACAAATTAACATGTCTTTATACTCCTTCTTGCATCCATAATGTGCCATTATTAATAACCACAAAAATTATAAAACATTTCTAAAAAGTTTTTCCATACTCATCTCTCAAGTTTTCTAGATAAAAGACAGCAAACTTACTTTGAGTGTTCAGCTGTTTCTTCAGCATGAATTCTTTTTCTCTCATGTAATTCATCAGCCAAATATTTCATTATTAATTCCTCCAGCAGTTCTGTGATGCTGTATTTTCTGCTTGCAAGGTACTGTAAGCAATTTAAAAAATGTTAATATTTCTTTTCATATATATTAACAAAAGACTTGAGAAAATGCAGCTTTTATTTAAAGCCATGATATACAAAATGTGTCATAAATTAGATTTAAACCCATGAAAACTTACAGTGCTGAGGTTCTTATGTTTCAGTACGTAACATCTAATGTTACTCTAATACTTGAAAATAGATTCTCTATTTTAGTTCTTGGTGTCTGACAACTTCAGTGTCTAACACTGTATTTCTATGCTTAACAGAGACAGCATTGATTTCCCAGGTTATACAACCATACAAATAAGGAAAGTGTATAGAAATCACAGAGAGGTTTTACTGAATAGTTACCAAAGTTTACTCAAGATTTAATTACACAATAAAGTAGATGGTCACAGAAACATAAACCTTCTAAGACCCTGAGGGAAACTTAATCAACTTGTATTGAAGTTTTTCCTTTCTAGCAGAAATCCACAACCCAAATGAATCCAAGTTGTTGTGTTTAAGTGAAATAGTCTTTAAAATGATACAGTATTTGTGTTTGTGAGCTCTACTGAGAAACAGTACCTCTTTCAAACTCTCCTTACAGAGTGGACACTGAGGAGCATGGTCTAAACACCGTTCCAAGCAACCTTTGCAAAAAGTATGTCCACAAGGGGTTGTCACTGGCTCAAAGAATAGCCTGAAACAAAGTTATTAAAAGTTAGATACCATGGCAAATGTGCGTAACAAGGCAGAGAAAATTAATCCCATAACTCCTTATTCTACTTTTTCCCCTACACCAGAGTTTGTTTCTGTTTCCCACTGCATTACTCCTTTTTAGCGTTTTCTGATGAATCTGGACACATTTCAACACTCTAAATATCTAAACATTTATCCCAATGTATAAAGATTTTGGTCTCACTACATAGACATTCAGAACACACAAAATTAAGTGATTTTTTGAGGAGCTAAGTTGTTATAATATTAGTATTACATACTAGTAACATAGCTATGGACAGTTTAGTATACACCATATGTTTTAAGGTATTTATTCTGAAAACCAAGATGACTCAATTAGAGGTTTTTAATACATCAGCTACATTTAAGTAGGCTAACATTCTGAAGTATCTATATGTCCTAGACAAATAATGAGGTTCACAGGCAATACTTATTTTGGGAAGGCTAATGCTTAGAAAAGTTAAATAGTTTTACTGACTGAAAAAAAACCCTCTAATACTTAACCTCAAAAGAACCTGTCCTTTTTACCTTGCTAGTTAAAAAGTTTAATTTAAAAGGCAGCTTGATTAAAATAATACTGTGTTATATAGCACTATAGCAAGTAACACATTTAAATAAGCATTTAACTGCAGGGACAGAGGAAGACTGAAAATTACTGACTTATATCAGAACTCATCACAACCTATAAATTGAGGTACTTATATGTGTAACAGATATGTGGCCAAGCATCTAACACGGAAATATCGAATCAAGGAGGAAATCTTACCTCATACATAGAGAGCACTCAAAATCTGATACATCAATCAAATCCCCTGGTATTATTCCAAAAGCCAGTGTCATGTCCCTTTTTGTACTTTCTAAGGAAAAGCAAGACAAAATACTCCTTCAAAGAAAGGCACAAGACAGTATATGCTTTACATTTCAAAGTAAGTGACTGTTTACCTCCTTGCTTTTTGTGTTTGTTTCTTCCATCTTCACATGCAACCATATCCTGTTCTGAAAAGGAGAGCTTTCTTTTCAACAAAGCACCTTTTACTTGGCCAGAGAGAAGGGGTTCAGAAGACACTCTCTTTAAGCCATCTTCCTTGGCAAGGTCTTTTGCTGAGTTAAGAGCATGGGCAGACTGTGCACGATTTAAGCTTCCACTGACAGGTTCCAGTACCTCTGATCCTCCTAAACTCTATAATAATAAGATGAACTGAACTGTACTTAAAAAGTAACACAAATCTAAGCATGTAAAATGTGAACATGCAAAGATATACAAGTCAAACTGATACCCTTTTGTGATTTAACCAGGCAGGTAGCTAAAACAACCACACAACCATTCGCTCACACCCCTCCTCCCATTGGTATAGGGGAATCAAAAAGGAAAAAAAAAAAGAAAAAAAAAGTAAAAATTGTGGGTTGAGATAAAGACAGTCTCTAGAAGAGACTAATAATAATAATGATAAAAAGATATACAAAACAAGTGATGCACAGCACAATTGCTTACCACCTGAAACCAACGCTCAGCTAGTTCTTGAGCTGAACCGCCTCCTGGCCCACCCCTCAGTTATATATGGAACATGACACATGGTATGGAATATCCCTTTGGTCAGTTTCAGTCAGCTGCGCTGGCTGTGTCCCCTCCCAGCTTCTTGGGCACCCCCCACCTTCTCATTGGCAGGGCAGTATAAGAAGCTGAAAAGGCCCTGACTGCTTGACGACAACTAAAACATCAGCGTGTTATCAACGTTATTCTCATCCTAAATCCCAAACACACCACTATACCAGCTGCTAGGAAGAAAATTAACTTTATCTCAGCTAAAACCAGGACATACCCACAGTTAGTTCATTAATTAACTAGGGGAATTTGATATATCAAGACAGTATTCAAATTTGCTTAGTATTAACAATTTAAAAATCTTCATCCGCTTCAAAGAGAAGAAAGACTGTATTTCTCTCTATTTTGAAGTCACTAATATGAAATCTCAGTACCTTCTAATAAGTTGTTCACTAGAATGAGGGGTCTTAACGCTCCCAATGAAAATACATTACTCCCAAACCCACAGTTCTTTTCTTCTAATTTAGCCAATTACAGAAAGTCAGCATTTAGGCTGGAAAGTAAGTATGATAAAGAAAGATATCGGAACATCTGATGTTTGCATATCAGCAAAAGAGAAAAGTTATCCTATAGCTTTTATTACCTGCTCAGGACAAAGCTGTAAGTTGCAGTAAGATTCAGTCGCCTCAGAACCAAGTATAAAAGGTTTATTTCGAATATGTGGTGAATTCCAAGCAGATTCCTTCAGACTCTCTCCTAACTTCTCTGGTGACAGCACATCACACAATGTCTAGAAAACAAACAGCTAAATGTTCATAACAATAATAAAGCTATGTCTAGATCCTTTTCCATAAAACTACATACTAAAAATAAGAATTTAATCTATATGAAGTTATCCTCATAAATAGAGCTTTATCTAAGCAGCAACTGGGAAAGATCAGTTGAGAACAAGTATAAATCTACATATCTATATTACTAAAGAAATTTATCTAGAAACCTTTTCCACTACAAGTGAGTGAGCTCTTTGAACAGAGTTAGACATTACAATTCATTATCATGCAGTTTTTCAATGTAACTTTTTATTAACAAAGAAAAAATGTTGTGCTCTGGGCACAAAAGAGTTCAACATAGAATATTTAACTTGCTGCCTGCTTTCCAGTTTTCTAGATTTTCATTTAGTAACTTCAGAAGCATAGGTACTTTGAAATGTGTACTTAAAAGTTGTATGTTAGGATTATCTCTTCAACATAGTATGATATATCTTGAAAGGAGCTAATCTGCTACCTGAACCTTCTCTGTATGTACTGAAGATTTTTAGATGCTCAAAGTCTACTATAATGGAAGCTTTATAAAGGAACCAAGTCAGAGATAGTAATCCAGTTTCATAAATAAATTACCCTTTCTACTTCTAGCTTGGCTGGAAGAAAGTCCTCATCAAGGGCTAAGCACTGTAGAAACAGTTGTAAGGCATCACCTACAAAGCCAGAGTCTTGCAGCACTTTTCCTTTCTGGAAGTAGACCTGAAAAACAGATACCATCAAGACACTTCTAGAGAGCATATAGAACTGCAGTATTCAGCTTACAGGCATTACATCAGAGTTAGAAACAGAACTCTCAACAAAAAAAAGAATGTAGCTCTTTAACAAAGTTCAGCTGTGCACAGCATGGATGATCTATATGCCTTGTCTAACGTACATCCCCTACAGCATTTGAAAAGAATCATGAGATAGGCTGGCATTAGTCTCCCTCCAGTTAATTTGTTTTGGCTTACATGAAGGGTTAAAAATCTGACTACTGCTGAATTCACAAAAAGCTTTAATCTTCCCTTTCTGCGAGCCTTTGGAGGGGAAGAAGAGGGACATGAAATGCAAATTATTACATAACCTCATACAACAGCTTACAGGATACTGGTTTTGCCCTTTGTTTCATTAAAAAGCTTTACGGTTCCAGCCTCCAGGAGAAGGGTAACTACAAAGAAAACGATCCACACAACCATACATCCCTTACGTACATCTTAATCTATATTCTTAACACAAAGCAATGCATTTTTGGAATTGCTTCCTCCAACTATATTTTGTTCTTGAACACTAGACAGCAGGTAGGGAAAAAAAGTATTTGTTTACTATAAAAAAGGGGAGAAAAAACTACTGAATTTTGCTGAACCTGCCTATAACTATATGACGTTGGCACTAAGAAGTCCCTTATCCGACATCTCAATTTTAAAAAGTTGCATTTGCAGTAATATAAATACAAGTTAGATAAAAACAAGTTATATAACAAAACTTAGATAAAACAACATCTAGTTGTATATAAGATTTTGGATAATGGGCCAAAAAACTGAATTTAAAAAAAAAAACAACCACAAAACAAACCCACCCAACAAAAACCCCAAACCCCAAAATCCCAAAACCCAGAGTGCTGATTCTACGGAATGACTGCCAGTAACAGTAGAGTCTGTTAAACAAGACTGTCAGATGAGGGCATGCATCACCTTTGATGGATTTGAGCAATTTCATTTAGGCGTTTCCTGAAGAAGGAAAGTATGCTAATCTTCCTCTTACAGACAGTTTACTTTGCTACAGAGATAAGAATTGTTAGAGGAATCCATCAAACCAAGCTCAGTTAAGTGAAGTAAGGTTTCTTTCCAAACATACAGAAAAAAGTACAGTACTACCAATGCTGAGAGGTGAAAAGCAGGATGCTCTCTGAATTTACAGTAGCCATGGAACTGAACACAGAAGAGATCAAGACAGCAGCAGCTATTTCCCCTTGTGTGGCAAGATCTTGCTGCTCCTGCTGTGCTCAGAGTTTAGACAGCCCTGCAATATGCAGTTATCTTACAGATCTGAAGGCCAGTGACTCCCCAGCTGCCTGCACTATTTGTAAAGCTCAGTTCCCACTGAGTTTTTTCAGGCTTTTTGAAGAAAAACTTTCCAAACTAAAACAGCGAAGTATCCTTATCTTAATAAAAATTAACAAATAAACAAAAACCCCAAACCCCAGCTGTTACAGGTTACATCACTATAAACTATCCCAACTCCAAGTACTGGAGCCACTAAAAAAGGCCCAAAACACATGCTTACATTTTTTTTAGCCAATACTACTGCAAAATAATTTACTGCTTGCACTAAATATTTTTTGGCTCTTTGGTAGCCTTTGGAAAAGAAAACTGTGTTGTCCTATTTATATAACAAACTGTTTTACCAATAAAACTCAAAAACTATGAGAGAAATGTTGATTTAACATAGAGCCAAGAATTCTAGTCCTGACTGGCAAGAGTGCTCACTCATCTCATGTGATATTCTCAAGGAAGAGATAATGCTTAAAGTGCTCTGACTTTGGGAAATACAATCAAAGTATAAACACTTCAGGGAAGTGCAGAACTTTAAAAGGACAAACTTGTACATAGCATAAGAAATTTTAAAACTCAATTACATCAACCAAATATATGGGCCTCAGAAATTCTGCTTTCAAGCAATTAAAGCTGGCTGCACAATTTCAGCCAACCATCCAGTCAAATAACATTAAGCTGAAGTTAAGTTTGTAAATATTTAATAACTTTTCTAAGAGAACACATAAAAGTGTTCTTATAAAGAAATAATCAATAACTACAGACAGCATAAAAGTACTTCATAATACTTCCCAAGAAGTCAGTTCTACTGCATTTAATCCTTCATCCAAAGACAGCATTTCTTGTGATATGAAAAATACCTGAAGTTTTGGATGAAAACTAAATTAACAGTTCCAAGTGGATTTGTCAATCAACTCTAACCTCCTGTACTCATCAGCAGCCTGTCTCATAAGCAACTATTCTAAGATACCTTTTAGCATTCTGCATGCCTTACAAGATAACGTTTAAGGTAGCTGACCTCGGTTCTTAACTTGATGCAAGTATAAATTAGAATTCATTAGTTTTATAAACAAACACAGATTTTGAAAAAATGAAGAGTTCCTATTAACTTACCTCTGGCCAATTTGGCATTTTAGAAATAACAAAATTTAGATCTTCTATGGCTGTTTTATATTCCTGGAGGCCAACATATGACTCAGCTCTGTAAATTCTTAGCATCAAGTCACTGGAATCTGAAGACAAAAATTAAGTAACATTTTTAATAATTCAGAAATCTGTAATTTAATTAGGTATGCTTTCATAGTGATATGTCATAACTATACTTTTTTGTACCATACTTTCAAAATTACTGAGTACATTCTCCACCCCCCTCAGTGTTTGGGTAATAAAAGTGGCAGTAATTCCAGGCTCATGTCTTTCAAGCTAAAGATCAAATTTTGTACCCTCTATTGTATCTTGCAGCAACAAGAAAATATATTTTTAAAAAAAATCTAACATTGAGGCTGACTGAATAAAGTATTGTTCAGTACTGCTGTGACAAGAAAAAATTGAGGACTAAATAGACTTTAGCTTTACAGTACATCCATTCAAAACCACAGAAATCAGGGAATTCACTGCGCTTTTATTAAAAAGTCTAAGCATTATGAAGTTTGATTTCAAACGTTGAAGTTTTTCTTTACACTGTCATTTGTTTTTATAACATCCAACCTCTTCCAACTATGGCTGGAGATACAGATGCCACTTTCACAATGGTATCCATCTGGTAAGTACCAGAAGTAGGCTTTATTGCTATGTGGTCTGAAAAGAGATAGCAAATACCAGAAAGCCTTTAACACCAGTCGGCAGCCCTGTTGTAAGGAGTTACATTAATGGAAATTCTGCAATGGGGAAACATTAGTGTGTGTTCAGTCAAGACAAGTTCACATGTCCAACATACAGCATTTTGCACTTTTAGTAAAGCAGCCTCTAAATGGGAAGTACACCCATCTCCATGCCACTACAACTGTGGTTTTCATAACACAACTAACTGTAGCTGTTGCTTGAAAAAAAGGTCAGCACACTGCTTTGCTCTTGACTTTTTTAAATACACCTGTGGTTTTTATTCCATAAAGTCGAACATTGGTCTACTGTAAAGAACTATTTAATTTTAGTATTAAGTTTGTTTCAACAAGATTTTCTTGGGGGGGGGATAATTTCAATTTGATATTCTATCTTAGTCTATTTGAAATGTCTGGTTTAAATTTTCATAATTTCTAACATTAGCTTGTTTTACATTTGAAAGCCAGACTGGTCAATGTTTCCATGTATTCCAACATTTTGCTTTGTATTTAAATCCACAATGCTACATGTAAAAAGGCCTTAATGGAAAAGAAAGGGTTAAGAAAATCAAAACTGACATAAGATTTCACAGCTGAAACTGTTTCCCTTCAAATACAAATATTCCCAAACCTGGTTTGTTTGTTTTTTATTTTACTGTAGACATAATAAAATGTTTGTATTAACAGAAGTCTGGGAAATTGCCTAACTTAAACAGGTAATTCTGCAAGCAGAACAACTCTGAAGCCTGCTTGCCTGTGGCTTCGCATTTTGTGACTATTATAGCCTAGTAAGGGGGAGCTCAGATCAAACTCTTCAGACCATTTATTCTGTTGTATTTGACTCCTTGGTGTCCAGCAGAGTTAGTATTAAACGAAATTCTTTTCTTCAGAGGTAGCAATAAGTGCAGGTCTTTGTTCTCCGATAAGCTACCTATTTGCACATGATCAGAGGGAGCTCATCTTTTTCAGACTTTCAGGCATAGAAGATGACCTGAGGAACTCCCTAGCCTTCCTTTCTGGAGAGAGAGTGAGGGGTAGTTCAAAGATAAAAATGGGAGTTCAAGTCTACAGCAGGTGGACATTGTCCATTTCTTTTTCAAAGAGAAAAGCGTGGTCCCAATAGAACTGGTATCAAACAAAGAGCTACAACAAGGAACTGGGACCCCAACTCTGCTGCTGAACACACACAAACACTGCCAATGAATGATCAACAATAAAACAAATTGAGTCTAAACATTTGCGCAACCAGAAGATCTAAATTTATATGTCCAATTCTGCAACCATAATTTAATTTCTAGGCTTTGTAATTGTGAAAACATCATTTTGCAATGTTTCAGTATGTATTTTAACGTTTGCCACATAAAGGGAGGATGCAAAACTATTTCAAATCCTTAGACCAAAGACTAAACAGAGCAGTAACACTTGTACTTGAATTTTCAATTTCAGTAACCCTATATATTGTAAATAAAGAAATCACTCACTTCTAGCATATCCAAAGACAAATCATTTTAATAAAAAAAGACATCAAGTACTTTCAGTGCAGAACTGTGCGTACCAGTTATTATTACATTAATAGGAAAGTATACAAAGGTGTAGACACAAAACCCCACTCATTTTGAGTTCTTTTATACTACTACCAAGGCATCTGCTCCTGGCTACTGTCAGCATAAGCATACCAATAAATGGACCATCTCTGGTCTGATCCTGCATGCTTTTTGTATGGTTCTTAAAAATATACCAAATTCTTCAAAAGAAGAGATATGCACATTACAAGCACTATGCAGAAAAACTTCAGGACACAGTGTTTATTAATATAGTACTATAAGGTCACCCCAGTGATCAAGGGTTGGAACACACAACCCACAAGAGGAGGCTGAGAGAAATGGCCTTGTTTAGTGGAAAACAATTCCTGAAGGCCTTGGGAGAACCCAATAGCCTTCCAGAATCCAAGAGGAGGCTACCTAGAAGATTCTTTACTGAAGTGCATGGGAACAAGAGACAATGGTTATAAACTGAAACAAGGGCAGTGCTGACTTGAAATAAGGAGAAAATTTGTCACTAAGAGGATAATTAACTTCTGAGCAGGTTGCCCAGGAAGGCTGTGGAATCTTCATCCTTGTAGGTTTTAGTGATCCAGCTGGACAAAACCTTAAGCAAACTGCTCTGAACTCTGTTTATTGTGCTTTGAAGGGGAGATTGATTGGTCAACAGACCTCCTGAGGCCCACTCCGGCAGGAACACCCTGTGATTCAGACCAAACTCAAGCCTATTAGCTGTGTGTTTCAGGATACTTGATTAAAGACAACCTGCACTTGGATTTTAATCCAATAGACTTCCTTTAACTAAACTATTTCATTTCAACCCATGTAAGGACTTATATTAACCATATGTATGTTAACATTCCTTATGTTTTTCAAAAGTCACTTTAGCACCATGGCAAATACTTCTCTCTCAGATGTTTCAAGCAATGTAAGAAAGTTATGAAAAGATGCTAAATGAGTAATGGTTTAGTGCTAATGCCTTATTTAAGACATAAGATTTACATTTATAATATTTTTTAACTCTCTATCTGCATTAAAAAGAAACAGAGATGAACTAGCAGTGAGGAAACACTGAAACAGAGCATGAATGATTTTAAACATGAATACGTTTGTTATACTATGTCTTTTCCACCTCTAAGTGTTTTCAAGAACTCGTGTCCTGGAGGAAGACAGAAAGTATACCAGCAGCTCCTAATTAGTTCTCTATTAGCCTGAAATCATCCTCAATTTGTAGTTGTGAGCCCACAGCTCTAAACTGGTATTTAATGTACCTCTGCATTCTGATTCATGAAGTTCTTTAGTATCTTCACCAGAATGCTTGGAACATAATTGAAATATTGATAGTTCTCAGGACTGGAGACACAAGAAATAGCTGTACAAAGGATCTCAGACTGAGCTTCTCGCACTTAAATCTAGTGGATGTACTAAATTGGAATAATAAAATTGTGGATAAGCACCGCATCTGATAAATTCTGGTTTTAAAATTTGGGAATAGTTAAGATGTAGCTTCACAATAGAAGGAATCAAAATTCTTCCTCCATAGATATCTAAATGGTATTGCTGAATCCATAAAAGAAAGAAACTAGAAACTATAGAAATAACTTTCTCTTTTATTCTTTCAAAACAATCTTGAAACATGAAACAGAACCCCTGTAAACATTTGTGATCAATAATGGATCCATCAGTTTGTACCCTGAAGGCCACTGAGTTTTGACTCCATGTCTGTGTGGCTTGTATGAGCCAATGCTGTCATTCAGAACACACAAAGAAAAAAAGTCTGCTTCTTACAGTTCCAAGATTTAAAATAGATCAGCCACTTTCTCAGGTCACATCTATCCCATACCCCACATTTTGGAAACACCTGGGCAAATAACAAAGAATTGAAGGCCACAACTGAACCTCTTTAAATTAGATTCCAAAAGGGATATAAAATGTATCTGAGATTTAATCCCATCTGCATTGAAAACAGTTTATTCTGGAACTAGATCTAACGTATCTCCCCAGAAGAGATTGGAAGGATTAGACTTATGCAAGCTTTGGGTTTTTTCTCCGCTGCAGACAACTATACAAAACGTAACACACTTAATCTGTAAAAATATTAATTCCTAAATTTCTGAACAGAAATAAAATGGCACAAATGAAAATGGAACCTACAAATCACCAGGTGTTAAAATCCATAGTCGAATAAAAACATCAAAGGAATCTGTCAGTGGATCCATCTAGGTATATCAATCACACAAATTTGACTCCCTCTACAAAGGCTAAACTCTGAAAAACTGACTGTATCTGAAGCGCTCATGGTACCAGACATACTGCGTGTGAACAACATAGGATAGTCTAAAACCATGCCCCTACCTCCCATCTTTGCACCCTCTCTCAACAGTATATTATAAAACTTCAACCACACCCACCTATGATGTCACTGCCATTACACAACCTGTCCCCCTCCATGCCTGTCTGCTTATGCAACTGGGCCCGGCCTGCTGGGAATTGTCTTGGTGACACTTAAGACTGTGAAAATAGGTCTCTCTCAGGAAACAAGGTTAAATACAGCAACAGAATTTCTCCTGTCCGTGCAGAGTGATTACTAAATATGAAGCCAAACAAAGCCCACAAACTCTTCTGTAAGCAAGTCCCACGAAAGCATGTCAGGGGGAAGACATGAAGCAGCCCATGTTGGACGCTCCTCCATGCCTCTGAAGCGTATCCCACTACCAGGCTTGACGCTCAACTGAGGTCCAAACAGCTACGCCTCCCGCAATCGGTCCCTCCACTCCACCAGACGATGGGGAGGTTCCTTGAATCCTCTCAGCAAAACTCGAGAAAACTTTGGATGTTCTCTGTCGGTCCATTTCGGCCACTGACGCCCTCAGCAGTAGGGGAGGGGGGCTGAAGGCCAGGAAGGAAACGCGCGCACACCCCCCTACCCCGCCACGCTTCCAGACCCCCGAGCCTGCCGTGCCGCGCTACCAGCTCGGCGAGCTCCCGCCGGGACAAGGGCGGGGAGCGAGGCGGCAGTCCGCGGCTCGGGCCCGCGGGACCGGGCGGAGGAAAAACCTGCTCTGCTCCCCACCAGCCTTACCTGTTCGCAGAGCCTGGCTGGCGGCGCCCAGAGCCTCTCGGAAGCGGCCCTGGGCCAGCAGCTCCTCCAGCCGGCTCCCCGTCCTCGCCCTCTCGCACTCGCCCGGGAACCACTTCTCCGCCAGCTGGTTAAGGACGACGCTGGTCCGCAGCGGGGCAGCGGCCGTGCTGGTGCCCCCCGCCGGCAACAGCCAGTCCCGGCAGCGGCGGCAGCGGGCTCGCAGCTCCCTCCGGAGACAGCGGCGGCAGTAGGTGTGCCCGCACGGGACGGTGACCGGCTCGCTCAGGAACCTGCCGCAGCCGCAGCAGCGCAGCGGTCCGTCGGCCGCGCCCCCGCCCTCCGCCGCGGCCCCGCGGTCCCGGCTCCAGCCCAGCCGCTGCCGCAGGCGGTAGTTCAGCACCAGGCAGTCCACGAGGGTCCCGAGGCGCTGAGGTCCGGCGAGGGGGCCGAGGCACAGCGACGCCAAGGACGCGCCCACCACTTCCTTCAGGCGGTTCCCGGGCACCAGCCTCTCGCCCGGCCGCGGCAGCAGCTCCCGTTCTCCATCCGCCTCTTCGCCCGGGCTCCCGCTACCGCCCGGCTCCGGCGACACCTCCGAGCCCACGGTCACGGGAGAGAACGCCATCGGCTGCCCGGCTCCGGCAAGGGGGGTGTGGCGCTCCCGCTCCGGCCGGCGGGCTCGGCTCCGCGCACGACGCTGAGGCACTGGCGGCGCCGGGAAGAGGAGGAAGGAAGGCACCCTCACGGGCGGGGGAGAACGGGGGGGGGGGGTCACGTGCGCGTCTCTGCGCGCGGCCCGGGGCCACGGTCCCCCGCCCCGCGAGGAGGAGAAAAAGAAGGAGGCAGCAGCGCGCGCCCAGCACTGCCCCCCCTTTCAAACTGCTCCGTCGCGCGCCCTCACCCCGCCGGCTTACATAAAACGCTGCGTCAGCTGACCGCCGGGCGGGCTGGCCATTGGCGGCGGGCGACGCCACGGTAGGGGCGGGGCAAGGAGGAGGGCGCAAGCTGAGAAGGAGGTTACAAAACACCGCGCCATGCGCGCGCCGTAACGGGGCGGGAGGGCGGGGCTGGCGTCGGGCGGCCAGGGAGTGAGTCAGTCACGCGGGGGGAGAGGGGGGCCGGGGAGGGGGCGGGCCCGTGCGGGAAGGCCCGGCCGGCGGCCGGGGGAGTGTCGTTCCGTTGGTGCCCCTCACGGCCCGCCGCCTCGGAGCGCAGCGCTGGGCGCAGCCCTTCCCGCCCCGGGGCCGAGAGAGAGCGGGGCGCGGCGGGGAGGGAGCGCCTTAGCGGGGCCGGGGGCGGGAAGAGTGGGAGCTTGGCGGGGGAGAAGGGACGAGCCCGCGGGCTCCGGGTTGGCTCCTGGGAGCGGCCGCGGGGGTCGGGCGGTAGCAGCGCCGTTGGGTGGCGGGTAGGAGGTGGGGGGAAGCGGCCCGGCGCGAAGGGATAGAGCAGCCGGGGCGGGGAGAGGGGTCTCTAGCCGGTGTCCGAGCGGCGCGGGGGGCCCCCGAAGGCTTCGCCTGGTGGGTGCCTGCCGGGCAGCCCGCGCACGGCCGCCCTCCCGGCGGCTGGTGCTCACGCTCGTCTCCGGCCCCTTGGGCTGGCCCGTTTTCCTTCTGCCTTAGTTTTTTTTAATGGAGAACACGATAAAAGTTACAAGGTTAAGAAAAAGCTCTTTGTCCTTAGGGTTTATGTCTTTCTCCCTCTTTTCTCGAACGTTTCCAGCACTTCGTGCAACATGCCCATAGGATGGGGCCGGTGCTTTCACTGTTTAGACCTGCTGTGCATGGGCTATGCCAGAACAGCCAGTTGGTGCAGTAAACTTTGTTTTCCCTGAGTGTAAAATAGTAAGTCGAGTGGGGAAGTACCTGATCTACTCTACCTAAGTGAAGGAGTAGTCACAGTGCATTTTCATGGGGAAGTGTTTAGGGTTTCCGGATGTATGTCTGCCTCTAGTGAAAGCTTAAAGTCTGTTGCATAAGTGCTATGTATTTACAGTTGCTATGGTACCTTTTTTAAGTTGGAAGGCTGTCATAAATCCAGAAGTCTCAGATAAATAGAACAGTTCCTCTAAAACCTTCCAGGCAAGACTTACGAATTGGGAGAATTAATTTATGGCTTTATGAAAGGAACAAAGCTATATTTGTCTTCAGCTGTATTTCACGTATGACAGGTTGGAGGATGATACTGAAGATACTGTTAAGAGGGCTATAGGCAGAGATGTTGTGAGTAGAAATAACTAGACACATCTGGATTTACATCCAGATGCTTTGTCTGAACTCATCCACTCTAAAACACATCCTTTGCCTTTACAGTGTCTTTCAAGTTCCTAAAGTTAAAGAAAACAAAATGTTATGGTATTGAAATATGAGGGAGAACATGGGTATATTTTAAATATGAAGAGATAGGAAAGATAGTCTTTTATTCATTAAAAATGACTTAGGAAGTGACAGTCTGAGGAAAGATGAAAGTAAGAGATGCCTGCAGTGTGAACTTGAATAGTGGTGGGATGAGGTAAAATGCTTTGAATTATGAATGGTTTGAATGGAGTATGGATTCTGGTTTAGACATGGCAAGTGTGAGCTGAGCCTTCACAAAGTGTCAGGGGGATAAGCACAGAATTTGGACAGCAGTAAAACTGAAAGTACCACCGTGGGCTATTATTAAAGAGAACAGTAGTTTATTTTGCATTTCAGATGAGATTACCTATGGAAATTGAAGGGAAAAATAATCCAGGACAAAGTTCCGGGGGTTGTAGAACTTCCTTAAAAAGCTGGAGTTAAATAGTAAGGTTGTCCTCTGCAGGATCAATTAAAACAAAGTAGAAGTGAAAACCTCTTTTCACCATTGCTATTTCTAATGATTCTCATAAAAGTTCATATGTTAGCATTCATACTGATGATTCAAGCAGTATTGTCAGCTAGAATCAGCTATTTTTCATAATTCCCAATGTACAGGAACAAAATACTTGTGGGGTCTTGCAACAGAAGAGTTGAGGTTTTCCCCATCATCCTTCACTTCAAAACAAAACCAGTGAAGGATGGGAGTTGGGGTAGGATGGATGCATAGATGAGATAGGGAGCCTGTCATTTGACACTGCTTCCTCCAGTTTTAGAAATCTGTCTTTAGTTAGGACTTTTCTTCAGAGCTGGCTCTTTCTGCTGGCAGTACTTATGTTGCTGTAACCCCTCACTGCCTGCTAATGTTTGCGATACATGCTGTTCTCTAAATTCAGTTGCTTGTATTATCTTAGGTCTCTCTTGGAAACTCAGGGCTTCCATGCATGAAAAAAAAAAAATTGTCTAGGTTCAGATAGACAGAAGATTGATTTTTGCTTAAGTGTGTTCTGTGTTGTTGAAAGTTGTTGAAATTCATTAGATTAAAGATACAGACTTCAAATTTGTTCTTAAATCCATGCCAACAGTATGCTGCAAGAATACAGGGAATCCTCTGGATATCAAGTAATTTTGGAGCCTGGCATACTATGGCTGGGTTCAAGAAGAGTGTAGAGAAGTTCATAGAAAAGAATCCATTACATAAAAATAATCACTTTTGTGTCAGAAAATCCCTGAAAAACATATCTCTGGAATCTGGGAGATTATTTGGGGAGAAATCTGACTGTATATTCACCTCATCCTTATTCTCTAGACGTTCATTTTGATCACTGTTGGAAACAGGGTACTGGGCCTAGTTGGACCTTAGTATTACCCAATGTGTTCATTCTTACACCTTTGTGCTACAGTTGATTCTTCAAGTTTGGGTTTTGGTGAATTATTTCACTTTTGGCATATTTAACTAAATAAAAAAAACCCTCCGATTTTCTAATCTTTCACTGTGTTACCATCAAGATGTGATAGTTATGTAAGAGAGGAAAAAAAAAGACATGCAACTTTTTGCTAGATTAGATAACACACACAGCTCCACCACCACTCCATTAAAAATAGCGCACACACAAAAATCTATTTGTTTTTTTCTCTTGTAGGGTCTGATAAGTGATACTTCAAAAAAAAAAAAAAAAGCAAACAACCCTAAAAAACCCCTACAAAACCATGCCATTGCGGAGTTCAGATTTCAGGAATTGTTCTTCCCCTTCCTACCATAGAACAGTATTTTACAACTGCTTATATAAGGCTTGGTTGTCCTTGTTCAGAGGGTACCTACAAAGTACTATGCCTTCCGTACAGTGAGGTAGAAGTACATTCCTTATGCTTTTTAAGTCATTGATTGGATGTTTCTATAAGCAATTCCTTGTACAAATAGTGAGTGCAACCTGATTAAACATGAGATGATTAAGTGTTTTAAATTGGTTTTGATCCTGTTTTATGTGGATTATAGACAACTATTATGATTGAAGTTCTTCAGAAATTGACAGAAACAAAATGAAACACCACCAACCCAGGCTAAGGGAACAGGCAGTGACAGGCAGTGGACCTAAAAATTAATACCTGCCTACTGGAAGTCTGGAGCTGAGCCCGACTTTTACAGTATCTCTTGGCATATATCCCAAGAAAAAGTAGTTAACCCAAAGAAAGTAGTTACATTCTAAGAGAAACGTGGTAATGGCTTTCTGGCTGTTTTCCCTCTATTTCTTTAAAGGTAGCTAGCTATCCAGCTGTTGTAACTTTTTGCCAAGATATGTGTAGCAAAGGCAAAATAAAATTAATTGGAGAAAGATTAGATTAGGCAAATAACAGTCATACTCTTTAAAAAAAAAAAAATCACAATGTTCCTGAGAACTAATTGTTCTACCAGGAAACTACTAACACCTTTTCTTCTAGAAAAGCCATTTTTAAATGTAAAAAAGAAAATCTCAAACCATATTAAAAAAAGCAGTTCTTGAGTGGTATAGCTTTTGAAGTCACTTCAGCCCTGGCTAAGAAGTAATGAATCCTCAGAACCAATGTGGTTTTGTTTTGTTTCAGTTTGTTCTTTGTTGCTTAGTAGACTTTTGGGGCTTTAGTGAGATAGTTCCAGCAGGCAGACTTTTAAATGGAAAAAATGCTCAGCATCACTGCAGTAAAACAAATGCTAACCTTTGTTTGTGCAACACAGTGTTGGGCAAAAGTTGGTTTTGAGTAAGTTTTTTTAGGTATGAGAGTCCACAAAGCTGCATTTGCAGCTTGGTCTCAAAATGAGCTGAACAGGGCTAGACTGCTACCAGGATCTCTGCCATTGCTGTATGTTTCTGTACAGTGTGGGTTTTCCAAGGGATCTTAATTCCCTTTGAGAAAATTGGAGCTGTGGGTTTTCAGTACTTCTGAAATAAGGCCTTTAGTAAATTATTTAATTATACTTAGTAATTATGTATGCACTAGTGAGTATTAAAAAAACCCAACTACACATAGGATAAACAGTTAACTACATGTTAGAAAGATAAGGATCTCATTAAAAATAAAAAGGGAGGCAAAACATAATAGGATCTAAAATACTTAACCAGGTAAAGACAGAGAGAGAGAGTTTATTGGCTAGATCCAATAAAGGACTTAAGTACCTAAAGCAGGATTTAGGGAGAATTCAGGTGCCTAAGTCCAAAAATGCGATCTGAGAAATCTCACACAGCTGCTGTCTAACCCAGGAGATGCCTAAAATCAGAAGGCTCTTCTTTGATTTTAATTTATATCTCCAGAGTGTCTAGGATTTTACTTCTGTGCACATTCAGTGTGCAGCAGCTGGAGCAGTTTAGTGCCTGTTTCCCATTCAGCTCTTTACAATCCTCGGCTTCAGTGTCCAAGGGGCTCTATTTTGTCAATATTCTCAGGCTACACCAAGCACATGTTCATATGCCGAGCTGCTTAGTTTGGTGTAGCTGCTTGCTTTAAACATCAAGGATGGGGAGATTGAATAACCTTTTTTTTAATAACCTGTTAGATTACCGATACAAGAGTTGGAAGATTCAGTTTGGTTCTGTCTGAGAGTGTTCAAACCCATCTCCTACCTCCAAGTAATCGATCTTAAAGAGTGACTGCATGAATTTAAATTGTCTTGGGAGCATGAATTAGAGATGAGGATGTGTCACTCCCTGCTAAATGCCCTGTTCCTTGGGATCAATCTCACACAGTTTCTATTTCTACAGAATTCTTTGCTTCACAGTGGCACAACTTTAGATTGGGCAAAATTTGTGTAGAGCTAAGTCATCTTTCTTTTCCATATACCTGTCTCTTGTTGGGTAGGATCACTTTTCTGCCATATATTGACTTGAATCGTTTTTGTTTAATGGGGATACACAGCAACAATAGGTTGCTATATGGGAGGTGTTTGTTTTCTCACTTCCTCCTGTTGTCCTGGCTGTGATGTAACAGAATACAGCAAGCCCTGCTCCATTTTTTTTAACAGAATGGTAATTGGATCCTACAGTTAAGTGAAGACTCCAGGCTACGAATTGTGAGCACACTGAAGTGTCTGTGTCTTGGCCTGAGTTAAGTTTCTAAGGAGTTGCGATAACACTGCTGCATTTCTTGCAGACTAGCGTTAGACAGCTGTGATGCCTCAGGACAGTACCAAACTTCATCATACATACTGTATAGTGTACGCAGGTATTTCATGTGGTGTTCTAGATTCTTTGTCGGGAAAGGAGAAACAGAAAACTTAAAAAACAGTTTGCAATCATGTAATTTTAAGTGTCCAGTTAACTGATTCCTTTGCTTGTACCAGAAATGAATGTATCCCCTTCTGAAATGCTTCACATTTGTCACACTTAATGTTAGCATGTTTGGATGTATATGAATATGTTTGGATGATATTAATATCAACTGCCATTAATGAGTGGGGTTCGGTAAATCTGACAATTACACTTTGAAATTGTGGAAATAACATTGACTATCCTGAAAACACCAAGAAGTGGAGTCACTGACTTCCCCGTTTTCATGTTCACTGTACGTTTTCTTTTCCCATACATGATGCAATGTGGTTGTACATTCCAGAAGATAGCTGAATGTTTCTACATGTGCAGGATGACAAACTTTAAAATGTGATCAAGGAGGTTTTATTTAATATTTCTCCAGTTTAAAAAAGTAATTTAGCTCCAGATGTGACATGAGTCATATTTGTCTTTTCTTTAGGAAAAGAATCCTTGGACTGATTGGACTCCTTTCTTCTGCCATTGTTGCCCGGTAGGAGAGTCGCGTATAATCAACAGATTTATAAAATAGCTAAATATTCAGTGAAATATTTGCTCCTGTTAATATATGTTGTAATTCAAATAGTAATGCACTTATAGTGGGAAATACTAAATTTAAAGAGATACAGAGCTTTGAATAATCAGTTATTGGTTCTCGAAGTTAAAGCTTTTAGTGCAAGACTTTAACTGAATAATGAACAAAAAGCAGAATAATAGCTAAAATAGTACTAAAATGATTGTCATTAAAGAAGGATTTTTTTAATAAAAATTGCTCACTAAGAAACTGTGCAAAAAGCAAGTAAGTCAGCATTTTTTCAGTTTATAAGATGTTTTCCTTCAGCTGAAAGTTGCTGGCTAACAGTTGTGTTGCATATACTAAAATATTTTTTTCTCAGTGTTAATAGATTCACATTAAAGAAAAAGTACAAGCTGGTTATTTTTAAAAGAATGTATAGCAAAAGTAAAAGAAAATGATTGGGATATGTGTTCTGCCTTATAATTTGATATTTAAAGAACAATTTGTTTTGATATCTGTTTATATATTCACTAATATTTTCTAATATGTTCCCTGATATATATTCTCTGATGTATCCCTTGCCATCAGGTTGGATGTTTTGCATCTACTTATGATCATCCTCTGAAATAAGTTATATTGACTTATATTTAGGTTTGACTATATTTTACCAAATAGGAGAGTTCTCTTTTAATGTCTAATAATTATTGCTGTTCGTTCTTACACAATTAAAAAAGGGGAGAAGAATTACAGTCATTACATCATATTTGCATTAAAAGTATGCCTGTATTGTAAACCCAAATCTTAAACTAAGGGAAAAGGAAGGAAAAAAGCTTATTATGCTGATATCTAGCCTTTTGGGAAAAAAAACCAACAACAAAACCCTTTATTTTCTGGGTAGTCAATAATAAATGTGGAATTAAATTCAGAGTTTCAGTCAATTAAAATACATTTTAAGAAACACATAGAAATCAGAAAATACTTTGCAGCCTACTTACAGTGGTGAGGAAAAAAAAATATTTTTTACTACTGGACTGGACTTCAGGCAGAGATGTGTATACTACTATTGACCATGATTGTCAAGTACCTTTGCCTACAACTGAACGGTGTACATCAGTGCTGCTAGTACTAAATAAATCACTGAGTTTCCAGATAGTTAATGATAATGTTACAACTCTTTAAAAATTCAAAAGGAGTTAATATAGTTACAAAATTTGGATTTACTTGTCTTCTTAGATTAACTTGTTAGGATCAGAGGAGTGACTGCTCCTTGTCTTAGGTATTTCCCATTCATAGAGTTTGCATGTGTAGCTACTTTTTCCTTATCTAATGAGCATCCTTCCTTCAGAGATTTTGGAGCACTGGGCAACTACTTCCCAACATGCAATACATGAATTTTCTTCGAAGACTGTGAATAGTACTCTGTACTAAATGTAATGTTATGTGAAGAAAATCTAAACTGGAAAAAAAGTGATTACTTTAAACTTAATCAAGGTGGCAGAAAACATTTATTTAATTAAATGACCTAATTGGCAATAATTTACCTCTTAGCAGCAAGATGAGCATTACAGTTTATTCTGACTATTCAATATCCCCTTTCTACTTCGGCTTGTACCTATTTACTATTACTTATATCGTATTTGCTTCTTGATCATTAGCAGCATCACACAGCACATTGAGCACGAGAGTCTGGGATTTCACAGCCACATCTTTTCAACCTTTCCTACAAGCATAGTGCAAGAAATGTACACCTTTATGTTACTTCTTCCAAAGACAGCAGATGACAGGATTGAATTTAGAAACCATTAGTTTTTTCAATAGAGCACGGGATTGTACAGGAAAGAAGTGAGCACTCTCAGATTCTTCATTTCAGCATGACTGTATAAAGAACATTTAGTGTTTCAGTCTTTCTCCTACCTGTCTTTCTCCTTCACCATATTTATACATCAAGATAAATGAGTATGTGGCTGTTGTCCACAATTGATCTATGTAGAGGCAAAAGCACACCTCATTTAATTTCATTTCCATTCCTAAGAAAAAGCAGAATAGCACTTTTTTTTTTTTCCTTCAGCATACATTGGACGTAATTTGTCCATGCAGTGGTTCAGCATTTCAGTCATCACACTTTCTCACAGGTGGCTCTGTGGTAAGTAGCCCATCCCAAATGGATTCTGTCTGTCCTGTGTTCTGTCCTTGTCATGCTGTATGTAAGCATTAAAGTTTAGGGATCTTCTTAAATAATTTGTGTCCCTCACCTCCTGCTTATCCAGGAAAGGTTTCACAAGAGCTGAAAGACTGTGGTAAGCCCATGCCTATGGGAGTATTTTTAAAATCACATAATATATTCTATTTATCTTTGTATTTCTACCTCTAATAATAAAAAAAAGTCACAGTGCTTTAAGTGAACAGTTTATCCTGCTGCTTTTCAGCGGTTAGTTGGCAGGCTGGATGTGTTCCATGTTTGCATTTTGCTGGGCTGGTCTTGGTAGATGAGCTGAGAGCCCCAACCCACACCCAGTGCATGCCTGTCCCTCGCTGAAGAGCCGAACACTTGACAAGCTGTTGTCATTGCTTTCTGTTGTGACACATTGCAGAGCCTTCTTGTTACAAAGTACTTGGTGTGCATCCTGGGTCTCTCAGCTGTGGAGATTTGATGTTTGGCTCACTGCGTCAAGTCTCATCACTCCTGTAGTATTTCATCCTCCTGCTGGTACTCCTTAACACCCCAATTCCTGGCCTTAAATCTAAACCAAAAAGTTAACTATGTAGACAAGATGTACATTTTATTGTTAATTGTAGAAATAGAAGGTGCAGCATGTTTTTATTATATGTAAACATTTATTTGAAAAAAAATATTTGCTCTCTGAGGTTCTTTTTTTGGTACCTGGATTACCTTGATACAAATGGTGAGTGGAATACTCTGATGTTTACAGTACTAACGTCTGGGGGCTAACAGACTCAGAATTCTTGAGTTCTGCAACATCATTAACAAAATTAATAGTTAGACCAGTATTTGATTCCAGGCTTAAAAGCAGGTTATATGATTGTAGGGCTGATTCATATGTTAGGCAGAGTGTAGCTAAGTAAACTGTTACGGTTAAGTTAAACAGTAATGCATCAGAATGAAAGGTTTCTGAATAAGCTATATGCTTATAGATTACAGTGTATCAGAGCCTGCATCTGAAGAATGGTGACATGTGAGCAAAGAAGGCAGTAGCCTGTAGTCTAATTTATCCAGATGGCTTTTTCATTGAAAAAGGCTTACATTGTAAGAGAAAATATCAGGTATTTGAAGAGGGAAATTTAGGTAGAATAACTAATTATTGGAAAGGAGGTGGAAGCAAAAGGGAAGGTAGTGCGTTTATGTTTTCCAAAGACATACTGCAAATCTCATTGATTGTACTTACACTAGTGGGACCTGCTTCTCCCTGAAATCACCTCTTTCCAGGTGGTGTAAAGCTGGAAAGTCATGGATGTGGCTACTTTCCTGCTTTCTGATGTCACCTAAAGCAAAATATAGGTTGTGTTCAGATTGTACCATAGCTCAGATTTCCCTGTGTCCACAGCGTTTTGGGAGCACAATGATATCTGAAGGAACTTTTAATCCTTCCTTTCCTGCCCCAAACTGAAGAATATGAATGATAACATGCGCCAGTGAACCTGAACCAAGTCTTCGGTCTTGGTACTGCTTCATTTTGACACAATGGCTACCTTTCTGTAGATCTCAATAGAAAGCCGTAATGCTTTTACCAATTATTAATGCAAATAACAGTTTCTCCCAGAATGACTGTTTTAAGAAGTTTTGCTTTTAAATCATCATTTTTAAGGTGATTTACATAAGAAATAAGTGATGGATTTTTGGTTTTAAATAAGCACTTGTACAATGTAATTGGCTTAGACATTCTAGTCAGTTGATTTTTTGAAAATTTTGGGTTTCAGAATATGGGGTTTTAGCTTAGATTCCACTATTGTTTCCAGTGCATACTTAATTCCTACAATTCTCATGTCATTATCCTATTAAAATATATACATGAAAATACATGTATGTACCTGCGAACAAAGTATTTACAACCCTTTTTAAAAGATTGCAAAGAACAGTTTGCATTAGCTTCTGGAAGGCTTAGTGTTTTCTGAACAAAAATTGAGTTTTAAATGAAGAGAGTAATAAGTACTATTAAATGTAAAAAAAAACCCCAAAAACAACAACAACAAAAAAAAACCCCAAAAATACTTTTGCCCCTGTTTGTACTTCTGTCTGTCAAAGTGGTACAGTGTGCTTTTCCCAAAATTTCAGTAGTTTGTCTTCTCTGTGATCAGCATGCGATACGCTGTGCAGGTCCTATCTTAGAAAGGCTTACAACCTTTTGGTTATTTGAGCTATCATAGGCTTTTCTTACAAGTACACAGCTCGAGTCATCATTTCTGCTGTCAAACAGAAAGGATGTTCACATGAGAACTCCTTGCTGCACTTTTGGATAAAGGGAAGGACACGCAGGTGGTGGAATCACTGGTACCGAGTGGGAGCTGCGGGTTGCAGTGAGCTGCCTCAGTTTATCCTGCAGCCAGCGGACATGTGCTGCAGAACACAGGCCTGAAGGCCAAACTAGGTGTGCAGCACAGCACTGGTGGACCTCCTCAGGGTAACTGCTGCATGGGTCACCAGCTCCTTGATGTACTGTGGTCTTCTCGTCAGGATCACTACTGCATATTACAGGTTAAAGGAAAGAAAACAATCTTTGGAACTGTTTGTAATGTGTATGAGCTTCCCTCCAAAGAAATCAGCGTTTTAGTTTCATTAGTGAGTCTTAGCTGTGCATGCCTGTATTCCTGCTTTAGCCCATATTCCAAACTGCCAGCACCACCCT
Source organism: Balearica regulorum gibbericeps (assembly GCF_011004875.1). Classification (NCBI taxonomy): domain Eukaryota; kingdom Metazoa; phylum Chordata; class Aves; order Gruiformes; family Gruidae; genus Balearica; species Balearica regulorum. The sequence continues at coordinate 51,392,686 of NC_046187.1, read as the reverse complement.
ACCAAAACGTACATTTTCTCAGCCACTGCTGTTTCTCCTGCAGCAGAGACACTATCTGTAGTTCCACTATTTGGCTCTTGGAGCGAGGAGCAGGTCTGACGAAAAAGTCTTCAAAGAGGCTCAAGAGGAATTAAAAAGTAATTGTGAAGCAAATTCATGGTACTTGTAAAAAATCGCATTGTTATTCATGGAAGGTGTTAGGTAGTAGATAGAATGAAATTAGGAAGGGTTTGGGTTTTTTTAAAGTGGTGTCCAATTTCTTTTTTTCTTCCATGTAGAACAAAAGTTATTTTTTTTATTTTTGCCCACTCAGTTGAGATGCAGACACACAAACATGCACCCCTAAAATCAGACCTCTTTTTATTTATTTATTCTTTAACAACTGGCCTAACATGGTTTATGTCATGTAAATTCAACTCAGCATTTTCCATTTTAGGTCAGTACGACATGGGAATTTTAGAGGGGCTTGATATGCCTGTTCTGCTGTATAAGCTAGATTCTCTGGCCAGAATGTACTTCTCATGATGCAGAAGAAAATTCACAGATCTCCAGGCAGATGTTGTTTTCCTGCAGCCTTGGCCCTTAGAAGGAGTGGAAGTTTGAATTCTTGCTTAACTTGGTGCATGTGCTGAGTTGGAGATACATTTGGTGTTTAATGAACTAGTTGGAAACAATGTTTCAGATGAGATGGAGAAAACAAAATAATCATAGATTGAAGTTATGTTTAGTTTTCTCACTAGAAAATTGGCAGTTAACAATTGCATTATTCATCAAAAAATCTTTCAAGCAAGAAACTGAAGTCAGCTCCACTTGCATGAAACTGATGGTCTAAGATTTTAAGCAATTTTCTGATTACTCCCTGTCATATATAATGCACCCCAGAAGCGATACATGTTTGGATGTAAAAGAACTGTGCTTTCCTGAAAGTGAAGGTAAAGACAAAAATAAAGATTGTTGCCAGCCTTTCAAGTAATTACTTAGTATAAGTTTGGTAGTAAGGTTTTAAAAACTGCATTTGTATATTGAGGAGATTCAGCTTTCAGTGGAACAGTGTAGTTATTGAAAACAACAAAAAGAATATATTTTAGTAACAGGGAACAACAGGCTCATTTTTTAACTGTTTTCATTCCATTATGCATAACTGTTTCAATTAGGCAAGAATTTATAAAGAGCTGCAACTTTAAGTCCTTTTGGTTTGTCATCAGTTTAAATTTCATGAGTACTACAGGACAGTTTCCATACTTGACCTGCATAATCCCCACGGCAGGCCACTGAGTTCTGGGTCACCAAAGCTTCCTTCCTGTTGGAGGTTGTGGGCATGTCAGGCCTTAGGCGAGAGTATAGCATCATTTACGTTCACACAGAAAAGTATTCTTGCGGTTGTACTTACTTCTAAGGTACTGACTTGTGTCCTTTGGAGGCCTCTAGTTGTGTTGTCAGAGCAGAATGGGATGAGGTAGCAATAGGAGTCTGTATTTTGCTTTGTTTTGTTCCTTTTGCTCTCCTCTTAACGTCAGCCGTTGCATCTGCGCAAGTGCCAGAACAATGAAATGCCTGGTGTAGTCACAAGCTACCAGTTGGGTTTGCATTAGAGAAATTTCCACTAAAGACTGTCTTTGGGTGTAGGCAAAGGAAGCAGATGCCAAAGGTATTAGGCTGCTGGGAGCAGTCACTGTCTGTTCCATCTGTGCCAGCTCTGTACAGCCGGTAGCCCCTTCCTCTTGCTGCTTTGCTGACGTTAAGGGAGGAAAGTGTTGAAAACCACAGAACAGGAGCTGCTGCAGAGTCGTCAGTGGCTTTTCCCAGCCGTTAATTTCATGCTCTCCTCCTTTTTCCTCCTAATTTAGGGATCATGTTGCTACAGAAGTAAAGCTGGTTTTCTAAGAAGTTGCTCTGACTTTCTAGGCACAGCTCATTTCCTCACCCACCCTCCACCCCTTTTGTATGAAAAGCCCTTTCTGGTTTCTGGAACCTCAAACAGTATAGAATTGTTATCAGATAGATCTGGGTTTTAGGGAAAAAACTGCTTGCAGGAGTAATAGTAGGAAGTGCTTATGTAGGAGTATGGTGAGAATTTAAGTTTGCTGTGACACTAGTGATTGACAGTAAATGGTGTTTTGAGTGATCTTTTGTACAGCTGAAGTGGAGTTACGCTGGTGGTTTTGCAGCAGTGGATATTTCCAAATATTCCCCCAATATACATACAACTACAAGGTGACACCACTGCAAAGAAGTGACAGGATAAGAGGCAATGGGAACAAACTGAAATACTTAAGAATATTTTTTACTGTGAGGGTGGTCAAACTCTGAAACAGGTTGCCCAGAGAGCTTGTGGAGTCTCCATCCATGAAAATATTAAAAACCTGAGTGGATGTGGCCTGAACAACCTGCTGTCGTTCGCCTTCCTTTGTGCAGAGGGTGGACCAAAGACCTCCAGTGGTCCCTTCCAATCTGAACCAATCTGTTCCTCTGTTGTTGTAAGAAAAGCACGCAATAATCCTTTTCAAAGTGAAGTGGCAATTCCCTGGAGTATTGTTCTGGCTTCCCACAATTTGTGGTTCAGAGACTTCTTAATACATTCTGTTGTTGCTTTAGTGACCTTTAATTATTACAAAGGGTGTAAGTGTAAATTACGCATGCAACAAGACACCAAAATCATTGTTGATGAATAGCTCCAGTTGTATAGTCACTAATAAGAAACATTTTGAGTAATAATGAGACAGCTTTTGGTTTCTCTGAAGTTTGTAGTTAAAATTTCCATTGACTTCATGGGGCCAGGGATTGGACCCATTACATTTTGTATCTGACATAAAATATGAACCAGAGCAAAGTGAATAGGTTAGTTACATATTTAAACATTTTATAAAACCAAAACTTAACCATAATAGGAAGTTCAGGTTACTTCTGCCTCCAACCATCAAGCAGCTGTCTCTGGTCTGCTCTTTGCACAGTCTTGTAGTTGCTGTGCACCAGCTATGTGCATTACTTGCTGGCATGATGATCTGTCTGTTTGGGAAGCTTCATTATTCTGTAGAAAGGCTTTTAAATGTGTACAAACAGGCTGGGACTGCACAATTGAGGAATGGGCTCTTTTGTATGATGAGCCACACTTTGTACTTTGGTGTACAAAGAAATCTCTTGATTTCTAATGTTTGAGAGTGGAAAATGTTATTCTCCTGTTTGATAAATGAAACTGTTTGTCTCCAAAGCAAGCATATAAGTAATAGAATAAACATATTTTCTCACTAAAGGGATAGTTTCAGAAAAAGAGGATTAAAATTCTTGGAAAATCAGTGAGGCAGCTACAAGTGTCAGGTGATTATATGGCCTTATGTAAGTGCAGTGTTTGGTGTCTAGCCAAGTATTTCTAAAACTTATAGAGTAACTTCTGTTTACATTTAGGCCAGCATAAATCTGAAAGCACTTTCAAAAAATCAGGGAGCAGTGTGTGCTCCTATGTTAGAGCTTTTTTTGAAAAGAAAAAAAGTCTGTATCAAAAGAAATGTCTTTACTACAGGGAATTCCTAAAGGGGATGATGTGGTTAAAACAGAGGCTTGAAAGAATTGAATTTTCTTGCTGCCTTTCTTGTAGATCTCCTGTACTGTGTGTGGGATGCTATCTTTGTGGCTCAATTTCTGTCTTAACCACAGCAAATGTCTTGTGTTTGTGTATCTCTGATATTCAAACAATGTAGTGTGGGGGTGTGGTTGGCAGGTATGTTATCTATTTGTTGTATGGCAGTGTATTAAAATAATTTTGTTCATTATTGTTTTTGTTACATGGAGGAAAACTCTAGTTGGAACTAACTGGGAGAAAATCTTTTTAAGTGGATTTTTTTTTTTTTTAAATTTTAGTCCCATTTAGTCAAGTAGTGCTGGTGATAATAAACTGCTTCTGAAGTGAATCCATCTTAAATAAGTAATTTATTTGTATTGTTTGGTAGACTTTTTAAATGTGTAATAGTCTTTCAAAGGCTTTTTTTTCCAAGATAGCATCCAGACTGCAGCTTGTGTTCCATAATGTTATTTTTTTCTTGCACATCCACTCTTTTTTATCTCATGCTCATTTTTCTGCAGTTTATATCACGTTACTTTTTCACTTCAGGCTTGAAATACCTTTAAACTTGGCGAGAGACATAATACTATTGAAAAACTCTCTTTGACTCATGCAAATCTTAAGGTTTTAGAATTAGAAAATCAAGATCCTACATTGGTAAAACGTTGCTTGAAATCCTGAAGATGACCGGCTAAATCCGGTGAGCACTAATTAGGTAGAATTTGTCAGTCTGTCCATCAGTCAGTTGTAACAGATATTCCTGATCACATACTGAACATGCACAAAGCAAGAGACTAGATATGGTGAGTTGAAGAACTGTTTTCGGAATGATCCTTCTTTCAAAAGAGATTTATGTTCAAACAGAAGCATAAAATGTTTCCAGATGACCACAGAATGAAAGCTGTCACAGAGATCTCAGGAAAGGAAGTCAGAATAGGCAAGAATGTACTTGGAAATGTGTTAGCTTTTACTGAAAGTGCAAATTCGGCTGTCAGAGAAGTCCTGGAATGCCTGCTAGGCTGTATTCTCTGTCCCCAGTAGGCAGCATCAGATGAATCATCATGAAAACCAAACAAGACAACTTTACTTGAGAGAGAGAATACAGAATATGAACCCTTGCAGAGACAATCCAACTGCCATCTGTATGTTTTACTGATGAATGGCATTATCGTATCTTTTCGTGCCAAATGAGTAAACTATTTTCACCACACGAATACTGTCTACTCCAGCACATGCTACATGCAGACTACCAAGTACAAATTTCAGGGTGATCTTCGCAATGTGAATTCACTCTGCCAGTTGGAAACCTATCCGACAAATTCATGTTAGCAAACTAATGCCAAAAGAAGTGTAGGCCTGTGATGAAGGATTGGGTCATCAAAACCTCACAGCTTTCCAGGAGCTTATAAAATGCAACTGCGTCCATCACTGCCAAATTAGTGAGTAACTACATATTAGCAACCAGTTGACTCAGTTACAGCAAGATGTACAAGCTGAAAATATGTAACGAAGAAAAGAATGATGGCAAATAGGAGGATGGTATGCAAGAGTATTTCAGTGAAGAATTGGAAGAGAGTAAAGAGAAGAATTAAGATGCTGAGGTATTCTCTACTGCTTTACAGGAGCCTTACTGTACATCTAACCTAAGGAAAATAACATCATCAGTTTACAGTCTAAGTAATATGAATATGTATTCTGTACTTGTAGTAAAAACTCTTTTTCATCAATACCTAATCTTTATGAAACAAACATATTCTTCCATAATGAAATACTTATCATAGCTAAACTGTCCCTCAAAGAAGGTTTTCATATTAGCAAAGCCTAGAGATCTGTATTCTCAAAAAGCATTCACTAGCCCAGATGTAAGAACTTTTAAGATCTTAAATTTTGCCTCACTGAGGGGTGTTTCTTTGTGCAATCTGTTTTCCCATATAATAAATCCTACTCACAGATTTCCCAAAGCCTCTGAAAATCCATAATTTCTGGCAGCTCATGTTAATGGTATGACAATGTGGTTTCAGTGGAATAATGTTAGTACTGGACCCATGGCGGCCTGAGTAAAGCTCAACTTTTCATATCAATTAGAGGAAATAATTTACAGCGACAGAATACAAATACCATCAGAGTTCACATTATGAGTATATAAGGGAAACAATGTGACATGTTTGACAGGTGTCCTTCCTGGTCTTGGTGCTGTTTGGTGTATCTTGTTCTGTCTTACACAGCACTGTTCAGTGCTAAATGCTTTCAGAACCAGAGGATATCGAATGGTGTTAGCACATTCCCCCTTCGTAACACTGGTAAGTGCAGCATTTAAAAATGCTGCCGTTACAGAGCAATAAAAGTAAGCTTTACCATGAAGAATACCTCCATTATACGGCTTTTGGCAGTAGTGCAAAAGGACTTTCTGGAATTGTGTTGGTATGGCCTCAGTCTTGGAAGACACAGCTAGGATTTTGGTTATGCTTGTAACAGTACATACTGCAAACTGTTGACAAAAGTTACATTTTTCCTTTAAGATGCATGTTTGTCTTGCATTCTGTATGTACCTTTCATCTCAAGATATGTTTAGTAAATAATTTATGAAGCATTGAAGGTTTTTTGCCCCCACTTTTGGGTGGAACACACTGGTGTATGCCAGCAACACGACTTGTTAGGACAAGAAGTAAAGCGCAATGTCTAGTTGATATTGCAGGGCAAAGATTTGAGAGGCAAAAAATACAGCTTTACTTGAGATTCACTTCTTAACATTGGAACAGACATCTCTCCCAAAAACTCATTTAACTTACAAGAATTGTTAGAACAAGAATCTCAGTCTTATCTGAAAAATGGTGCTTCTGAAATGCTAGATTAGTAGAAATATCACTTTCTGACGCTGATTGAGTAGAAGATCAGAGGTTATGTAATAAATTGCTTACATGACTTCCTGCCGCACCATAGATTTACATACCAGGTCCTTTAGTTGAGTATGTGATCAACTAACTCTGGGAAAAATAAATAAGAAGACAAGAAGTTACAAGATACAAATTTAAAATGTACAAAAAAGTTTGAACAACTTGAAATTTTATCAAATTTGGAATATTTCACCTTTACAACAAATAAAGGTAACACAAAGAATTTTTTCTTATTTGAGACTTGCAATATAGTGATTTGTGTCTTGGGGGGAGAGACTTTTTTTAAACATTTCATGATGATATCTGCCAAACTCTGTTAAAAGATTTACTGAGTGGTGTCAGGGCTCAGTTATTGTACAGTTCTTCAGTGTTAATATATCACTCTTTCATGTGGAATTGAATTACCAAGATTATTTCTCATGATATTTTCTTGGAAGCAGTAATCATTTTTTGTGTCTCATGGCATTTGAATTCCATGATGATTTTTTAAATGTGTTTAATTTTTTGAAGATGTTGAACAATTTCCACATCATTTCTTTCTTTGTCTTTCACAAGAACCTCTAATATTACCAGTAGAAGTACAATTCCTCTATGTCATTCTTTGCCCTATTAATTACCTCATTGGCTCTGCATTGCCACAGGGGAATCACATTTTTCTTTCAAATTATACAATTTTTAAAAATAAGATAAACTGAGATCAATTTGTTCAAACCCTTATTTATCCTTTCAAACCTGAACAAATAATTGTGTGTCCTAAACTTGTCTTTTTTTTCCCAACTACATCAAGTGCTCTAGTAGAAGGTAATACTTGTCCCACAAACCTTACCTTACTTTCCTGTCGAGCAATCTGCGTTCACCAAGGCTATGGTGTCTGAAGGAGGAATGTGTCTAAAGAACTAGTGATTTTGTAACAGTTGGTTCTGATTCTTTGTTAAACCTGGGAGATGAACGGGAGCTCACATGCAGTCACTGGATGCTGTACAGTCACAGAAGGGTTTTCTTCGGGCCCCGCAGTCCCTCTCTCTGCCATGCAAGGCTGTGCTCTACATTGAATTGGAGTTCAGCTTTTGAGATTTAAATGTCCCAGGATAAGAGTTGCAGTCGGTTTCCTTGAGAAACTGTCCCTTAGCAGAAGTCCAAACACATAAGAAACCTTTTCCTGTTCTTCAGACTAAGAACTATCTACCTTATTTTTATTGAATTCTTCTAGTTATTTTCCTGCCTACAATTCTAAATGTTATCTCTGCAAACATGTTTGACCCAGCTAGTTATTGCTTAGCCAGTTGCTTTCTGACAGCATATTTGATGTCCAAAAAAGTCAAAGGAAAAAGCATATTTCATTAGTTATTCTGGTTTTGCAAGTCAAAAATGTTTCAAAACAGAAACTTTTTGTAAGGCGTAAAAGGCAGCAATAGGAATTCATATTTTTAGTTTGTTGTAACTTCTCCAAAATGTCTACCGCGTTGTTGACTCAGTAGCTTTCAGAGGAGGAGAACTGGATCTCAGTCATCATACTTACATAAGAAAATAATAATAAAAAAAAAAGCAATTTGTTCATCTTCAGCCTAGATTATCTTCACGATAACCTTTGCAACCTTTGATTAAAAAATGGTACACAGAAGAAAGTCTGCCTGTTAATGAAGCTTAGTTTACTTGTGCTGGAAATTAAAAATGTGGGTGACTACTTTTCAAACTAGAATAGTGAATTGTGTTACAGCACTGAGAAGGTTGATACACAAAAGTAAACCATAGCAGAACAAATCCATAAATAAGAAATCTTGAAAGTCAGATTAATTATGGTATGTGTTAGCTTTGTTAAGTCATCAGAAAAGAATGTTATTCTTTTTTAACTTAATGAGCACATGAGTCTGTTTATCACATGCCTCTACAAATAAGTATCTTTGCAGATGTTCTCTCTTTGTTGAAAATATTTTTTCTCCCCTCAGGGCATGCTACACTATTAAATTAAACTATGAATTTTCCTTGCTTATTACAGAAGGTACTTAGAACACTGTGGCACACATAGCACTGGCATAACTTTTTAATATAAATTTTAAGAACTATTTACAGATTATTTCAGTAGTATAGCACTGATATATTTTATCTGGCAAAACTTTTTAATATAAATTTTAAGAACCATTTGCACATTATTTCAGTAGTTCATTGATGCTATGTCTCGTTAATCAAAAATGATTGCTAATTTTATTGATAGTGATACTTCTGGTAAAACAATAAATACCATGAATTTCACTGACAGCTAAATGGTCTGGGACACTTAGGATAATTTTATTATAATAATTAATTATTAATTATTTGTCCACCCTATTCATACTTCCTGTATCTGCAACCCCCATTTCTTTCATAGTGTGATTCAGATTTACAATTACTGTCTAATGTCAAATGTCATGTTGTCAGTGTTACCTCAACAAACCCATCTGTTAATGAGTGCACAATTTCTTCAACAGGCAGAATAAACAGCCACAAAACTATTTCTGAAGAGGCTTTATAAAACTCTACAGAGGGAAAGATGAATGAAAAATCAGGAGTTACTGTGTAGTTTAGGAAAAAAAAAAGAATTCTAAATTACAATATACTCTCATATACTCCCGTTTATTTTATATTTAAGGTGAGAGAATTCATTATTTTTGTCTTTTACAGTGAGATACTGGGACCACTTGGAAACTTAGCAATTAATAAAGAATAATAATAGCTTTCATTTGCATGGCTGGTTTAAATGTAGTACCTGATGACTTCTCACCAGTGAAATTTTGCCTTTTTTTTTTTTAAGTTAAAATGTTCAAATTTGGGTCTGCTGACTAAGCTCATACCTAGAGAGTTAAATATTACAAACCTAGAATGTCTTTGCTTTCCAGTCAAGGTTGGCCCGTACTGATGCCTGCAAAGTTAAGCAGTTGTCACATTCTTTAAATATAGCTGTCTTGCCCTGGCATAAGAAAGATTCAGCACAGTTTGTATACACTGTAAATTACTTTGGACTCTTTCTAATGAAAAGTTCCTTGGCTTAGTTTCTAAAAGGCATGCTTCCCTCACTGGAAGAACAGTGTAGGGAAATTAGGTACAAAACCACAAGAGGTGGTAAAGAGCTGTAAAATTAGCTTTGTATTTTGTGATAATGTCTGTGAAATCTTTCCTCAGGTGATACAGAGTGGACATGATGTAAAAACACTTTGTAAAAGAAGCCGAGGCTGTTCAGAACTGTTAACAGAAGTCCTGGCAGGGCAGTGTTCTTGCACTCCGTTGTACAGTGGCCAAGGACATAGACACTTTTTGCAAAGAAATAACCCAAGGTAGTGCTATGGCGTCTTGTAACATTTGGTTCCAGTAGACGGCCTTAGTTTGAGTCAGTCACCAACAGAAGAAAAGGAAGGAATGTTGGGTATGTGTTTAGTTGTGATAAGTTATTAGTGTTCATGCAACACTAACATCCATCAGACACTCTGAAGGAATGGAATGCAGCGGTTCTGCTGTGGGGATATGTTTATGTTGGATTAGCCTGTGCTAATGCTGAGTGTGATTTTCACTGTTCTAATCATGCCACTATAGTATCTGTTGTAGGTGACAACCTTACTGCTGTGGGCTGTGACTGGAGCACTTTTCACATCTGGAAATGGTTTGCTTTCTGTATCTATAGTAACTAACTTCTGACATTTCCACTAAGTGCTGTGCATAGGCTGAGGGTGTATGACTGTTATTATTATCTGCTTTATAACTTATGCCAGAAGGCAGTGTAGTGTGTAGTACCTAAATTAGCTTGAAATAAAGCAGTTCATGATCTGAAGTGCTCCAGCCATGGCAGCAAAGATGCTCATGAAGTTTAATTGACCCTGCCAGAAATAACCTTCAGTATGTATAGAGAGATCCTTGGTCATTATAATTTAACTTTCTTGATCTGAGTACAGATGAACTACAGTGCCTGCGTGGGCTATAATGCCCGCAGCTCCTACCGCTTCCCTGCATGGTAGGCATGCTTTTTAGTTGGTGGTATAGTAATGGGCAGGTGAATTTGTTTTCTTCAAAACATTACTTCTAATTAAATGTTTCATCTTCTCACTGCTGTCTAGCTCTGCTGAACTGTTTCTATTCAACTCGTAAACATTCCTTTGCACATTACATATATAGCACTAAATGTAGTGGCAGTTACATAAGGTGAAGGATTACTCAATGACAGCGTCTTATCTTACCTATGTGTGCAAGGCCAGAGGTTTTATGATTGTGAAGTTGCATGTTGAACAGAGTTTCTTAATAATGAACCTAAACAAATCAGTTTGAAAGCAAAGCTAAGGGTAAAGAAATCATCAGAAAGCAAAATCATAACACATTTTTCCAAATAGAATATTTTAAAACTTGTTGAGCTGTCACTGTCTGGCTTGTGCCACTATACCCCTTCCCTAGCACCCAGCCATGTGGGCTTAGGGGCTGTTGATTTCCTCCTCATAATTTTCTTGTTGTTGTTTTTTTCTACCATCACTTTTGGGTTGGGGGTTAAAATGTGAATGGATTTGGGAGTAAAAACCATGGGGGAGTTAGTGATACTGTAATCAATATTACTTTGTTGATATCTTTGCACCTTTTCAAAGGAAAGTAATCATGAACAAAATCTGTCTCTCACTCTATGTTTCTTGTCACCTCTCTGTCACCATTTTACAACATGTATTTTGACATTATAGCCTATTTCTTAGTAGCTGACATGTTACAGAGAATGAGAAGTGCATTGCAGAGCACTCAGTGCATATGTTAAATTCCGTACTGTTTCCTGAAGCATGTGTTGTGTATGTAGAGAACTGTCATGACCTAAACTATTTTGTTGCCTTAAAAGCAGAAAATATAAGGAGACTTCTTGTATATTATGAATCTGAAGTTAGGGTGGAATTCATGTTACATCACTTTGTAAATGCTGTGGTTTTAAAACTGTGGTTGACAGCTTGTTCTGATATTGGCATTCCATAATAAAGTTAAATGAGTGTTCGAGAACAGGGCAGCATGTTCTCTGCCATGCTGAAAGTGAAAAATGCAGCTCTGGAAACTGGAAGTTCCTGCCAGACTATACAGTTTGTATTAAATCATCCAACCCTTATGTTGATACTTTGCTGCAATGGTCCTTTGCTCCATTCTGCCCTGTGTAGAGATGGTTAACAAAGATTTGTCCTTGCAAGAGAAGGTAAGTAGGCTAAACACAGTCATCCTGATTTATTGCTGTAACATCAAGGCACTGTAAAATCTGCAAACAAAGCAGATGGGAGAGGAATCTACAGCTTTCCTAATCCACTTATATAATCTTCAGCTTTTCAGCTCCATTTTTTGTGTAGGAAGAGAGCACCTCATCACTTGTATATACAATCTCTTACCTTTCCCATGCACATAATTTTAGAATTTTTGAAGTGTCAGGATTCCTTCACATCTCTAAATATTTTAATTATGAAATCCCTTTTGACTGGTTAAAATTAACCTCCTCCTGAACATCCACAAGCAATGATTCTTTTTGTCTAATTGTTGATAAAACAGCAGATGATGAATGATCAGATAAGTACTGCAATATTCTGGCAGTAATTATTTGTTTACTTAAATTATAAGTGATAATCTAGGATATGGGCTTATCTAGGCTATGGGCTCTGCTGTAAAGCCTGCCTGTACGGGTAAGTCTCAGTTTATATCTCCTTTCTGGGTGCAAAATTCCTTAAATTCTGTTAAATATGGAGTAAGAGTTGCATAACATATAACAGCTGACCTTTTGTAAATTCAAACTTTAGATTACGCAGAGGTAACATTTTGGAGTTAAACTACGAAGCATTTGTCTGTTTTTTCAGTCTTGCCAAAAAAGACTATGGTATCAAAGTCATAGTTCTCAAAGGCTTGGAAAAGAAGTTGGGTATGATTTTAAACCCTGCTGCCTTGCTGACAAGGCATAAGCATAAAGCAAAGAGACAAGATAGCTCCAATCAGCAAATTAGCAGCTTCTGGCTCCTCCCAAGTTTCAACTGTCTTCCTACCAGACCTGTGAAGTAAGCTGTACGAATTGTCTTCCTCTAGGCACTAGGCAGCAGTTTTCAAGTCATCTTGCCCCACCATGCCTGCAGAAACTTGGTGGAAACAGCAGATTTTGTCTTGCCCGGGAATTGTAGTCAGCTGCCTAAAAAGATGGTGGTGACAGTCTGTTCCCTATTAAAAATGCAGTAGTACAGTATACAACTTACATAATCATCCACTATGAGGACTGTAATAGAACTCTCCAAAGCATGTCCTTACCAATCTCCTTTTCATATAAGCAGGGACAATAGCCCTGGGGTTTATCTGAATACATCTGAAGAACAAAGTCTGCTTTTAGGATATCCTTGGCTCATCAACTTCGCTTATTCATTCACATCTGTATGTCAAATATGCAGGTTGAAAAGTCTATTCTGGCAACCAGTCCCCTCGTACTAGGGACTGCATGGCCTTGCACTTGCAAAAAACTGTTTCTAGTCTTACTGGATATCAAGAGAATCACAGAATCATTTAGGTTGGAAGGGAACTCTTGAGATCCTCTAGACCAATCCCCATGCTCAAGCAGGGTCAGTTAGAACTGGTTGCCTAGGACCGTAGCCATCAAATTTTGAAGATCTCCACAGATGGAGAGTCCACAGCCTCTCTGGGCAACCTGTGCCAATGTTTGACCACCCTCACAGTAAAAAAGTGTAATCTTGTGTTCAGATGGACTGTCCTGTGTTTTAATTTGTGCCCATTGCCTCTTGACCTATTGCTGGGCACTACTGGAAAGTCTGACTCCCTCATCCTTGTTCCCTCCCATCAAGTATTTATAGAGTCATAAAATAGTTTGGGTTGGAAGAGACCTTTAAAGGTCATCTAGTCCACCACCCCACCCCCTCCCACAATGAGCATGGATGATGCTCTTCCACCACACTATACACCCACCCGACCCATTATACCCATTGATGAGATCCCCCTGAACCTTGTCTTCTCCAGGCTGAAGAACCTCAGCTCTCTCAGCCTCTCCTCATATGAGAGATGCTCTAGTCCCTTGATCATCTTTGTGCTGTACTCACTCCATTGAGTTCATGTCTATCTTGTACTGGGGAGCCCAGACCTGGTCACACAGTGCTCCAAAGTGTGGCCTCACCAGTGCTGAGTAGAGGGGAAGGATCACGCCCTTTGACCTGTGGGCAATGCTCTTCATAATACCCAGGATGATGTTGGCCGCCTTTGCTGTGAAGGTGCATTGCTGGTTCATGGTCAGCTGCTTGTCCCCAGGACCCAAAGAGCCTTCTCTGCAGAGCTGCTTTCTAGCAGGTTGGCCCCTGGTCTATATAGTGCCTAAGTTTATTTCTTTCCAAAGACCTCTTCAGGACTTTGTATTTCCCCTTATTAAACTTCGTGAGGTTCCTCTCGACCCAATTCTCCAGCTTGTCAAGGTCCCACTGAATGGTAGCATAACTGTGAGCTGTTTCAGCCACTCCTCCCAGTTTTGCATCATCTGTGAACTTGCTGAGGTGCACTCTGTCACATCATCCAGGTCATAAATGAAGCTGTTAAACAGTATTAGCCCCAGTAATGATCCCTGGGTTACAGCACTTGTGACTTGCCTCCAATTGGACTTTGTGCTGCTGATCACCACCCTCCAAGCCTGGCCATTCAGTCAATTTTCAATCTATCTCACTGTGTAACTATCTAGCCTTTAATTTGTCCACTTGTCTATGAGAGTCATCCTTACTAAAGTTGAGGTAAAAAGCATCAGCTGCCCTCCTCTCATCCAACAGGCTCGTCACCTCGTTGTAGAAGGTTATCAGACTGGTAAAGCATGATTTCCCCTTTGCAAACCCATGCTGACTGCTCCCAATCACCTTCTTTCCCTTCATGTGTTTGGAAATGGTTTCCAGGATGATTTTCTCCACCACCTTCCCATGGTTATAAATTGTTGCTATATTGTTTGCCTGTGGTTGCAGTGCTTAGATAATAAATTTGATAGGAAAGCTGTTCCATTAATTTCATTTTAGAGACATCTACATTCTGAAATCTCTAGATCCTGGATTTTCCAAAATGTCTCTGGTTATCTCATGGAGATTAAATTGAAGTTTATCTTGCAGCCAGTGAATGGGAGGAGGCACAGAAGAGGAGGGAATAGAAATCCTGTAGAGCATTGCAAGCAGTGAGGCTTGGAGGGACTGAGGGGGGAGTTTGTCTGGGGTGTGTGTACAAAGCATTGTGTTTGCAATGAATGCAAGACTGTCTGTTTTTCCTGTTTTCATAGAGTCTTGTCCTATTAGAACAATGCTATATTACATTGACCTAATTTAAAAAAAAAAAAAGAGATGTCAAACATTCCCAGTTAATGGTTATTTTGTTTTGGGTTTTTTTTGGATGAAAGCATAATGAAACCCTGAAGAGTGACACAAAACCAGTGGCCTTAAAGTTTGGGTAGATTGCATAAAACTTTGTAATTCAAAATTATTTCTTTCTATTTTGTCTTTTCAAGATCGTGGATAGACCAACAGGAATGTGTGAGGCCAATTCCCTTCAGTTGGATATCGCCTTACCAGGAGTGGATCTGGAGGATATACTGGTGGTTTTGTGTGGGCAGGTGAGATGTTGCCTATCAAGCTAATCATGACAGAGGGAGAAATTTGAAATCTGTCTGAAGATGCCTCAAAGCAATGCATATTCTGATAGCTAATTTTCATTTGCTTACTAATCAAGGAGGACAAAGTCATTCCTGCTACTCAGACACTGTTGTTTTTTTCTCCAGTCTTTCCCTCAAATGTCAGTATTCCTTCTTTTTAGATGTGGGGAAATCAAACAAGAATCTAGGTGGAGCGGCAACTGGGCAAAATGAAAATATGAGGCTTTATAAATAATCCTGTTTTGGTTTATTGTTTTTAATCTACTAAATATTCTCAGAGAAGTTGTATAGTTGGATATGGCACATGTAAAATCAAAGGTCTAAGAGAAAAATTGAAGACAACTGTCAAAAGCTTTTTGCTCTTGCTGTCGAAGGCTAGGAAAAAAAAAGTTTCCTTATTAGCACCTCATGATCAACAGTGTTGAACATCCTGATTACTGCAACAATTATAAAAAATAAATTATTATGAAAATTAGCTGTGCTAGCCAGATAGAAAATAAATTCTTACTTCTTACCATGGCCTGTCTGAGAGAATGCTGGTAAGAATTAATTACAGTGACTCTTGTGAGAACAAAACCATCAAACTTCCAAATTCTTTCTTACTTTTTTTTAGTATTTAGGTCCCTCCTTGCAGTTTAGAATTTGGTCAGGGAACTGGTCCGTGTATTTTCAGAACTGGTTCTGAAATTTCTTTATCCTGTTCTGATCATTATCTTTGTCCTGCTTTTTTTGCAGTAGTTTATGACTTAGCTCAGTATTCCATCTGGTCTTGCTTTTAAATTTTTTTTTGTAAGCTTTTTCCTGTAGTATGAAAATAATATAAGTAATGCATTTATCACATCTTCCGTCAACAACTCTTTTCTATTCCACCTCTTGCAAAGTGACTGCAGTCACCAAAGCAGGGAGTTTATCAGCCATGATGAGGTTCTTTTGAGACAAATAAACAATTGAGAGCTGAAAGCTCATCTGTTATGAAAATGGTTTATCTCGTGTTATGAGTCATCTAGGATTTTGAATATGGAAGAGTGACTGGTAGTTTAAGGTCAATCCCTGTATGAAATTCAGTGCGTACCAGAAAATGCCTGAAACGTGCAAGTCTGGTTTAACTGCTTTTTCTATTTGTGCTCAGTGCTGCTGTTTTGAAGACTGTTGTTAAGGCATATGCTACTAGTCATTCTCCAACTAGAAAATATACAAAGTTTGTAGTGTGAGAAATCAGCTGAAATTGCACTGGAGGATTTATTTTTCTTTTTATAAGTTCAGAACTGGCATAATGCACAGGCATTGCGTGATGTTTCTGAAAGCCTAGCTATCTTTGATTCGATACCGTCCTGAATTTTGCGGTTTGCTGTTGTGACTACTACCATGTTTGCATATCCCTGATTTAATTTACCTCTTAAGAAACTTAGTATGTTTGTTTCATGTGGCTAGTTTCTGTTTTCATTCTAGCAGTAGAAGAAAGAAAAGAAAGAATCACTGTTTTGTGATGACAGGACAAAAGATGTTGCTTTAGTTCTTGGTCTGTTGTCCGCAGAGTAATTTTGGAATCTCCTCCTGGTTTAAGAATTATCTCCACTGATTCTCTCCTTGTATTAGTGCTTAGCACGTAGTTTGATTGCTCATCATCCAGGTAAAGCGCAGTATCTCTTGGGACGGAACATTCTCTTCTAACTGTAGAACATCCAGATTTGTGATTTCAAACTTAATGGATACAGTCAGCAGTTTCATTATCTGCTTTGGCTTGGAAGCATTGGTGCTTTTATTTTCCTGTGGAAAGATTCTGATCTCACAGTTCTCAATCAATTTTATTTTGGCATCTAGTTCATATTTTCCCAAGAGACATAGTTAGTTCTTGCTGATCACCTCTCATGGCTGAAGGAAAATTTAATGTACATTTTGAGACTTGTTCCTGAAAACCAGCTTCTGTGGGATGCTCACATAAATAGACTGTGGTGTTACTTTTTGTTTTAAAGGCATTTCTGGTACAGCGTATCATTTTCCTGGACAAAACCATTAGCTGTCACTGTTTGTAATACTTTTGGGATTATTTTGTTCTTTTATTTCTTTTCTTCATTACATGTTACAGTCTCCTTTCTAGATCCCTTTGTACTGGTTTAGGGAGACACTGTTTCTAGACATTCTGCAATATTTTTCCTCTTGTGTCTGGGCATCCTCAGAAAATCGTGTTTCTTTATATAGTGACTTCGGACAACCAAGTTCCTGTACTATCTCTAGTATATTAGATCATTTGGGAATTTGTATAATAATTTTATATCTCTCGGCCCCATATGCTGTCTTGTTTCTGTTAATACTTTTTTTATCTTCCTATAGTCACAGTGCAGGATTAGAGAGTACAGGGCTGTTCTGAAATTATTTGCTGATTCACCTTTATTTTGCTGTGTGAGTGAGATTGTGCTTTCTCAAAAATCACACTGTGGTATGGCATGAAACTTACTTTTTTATTGAATAGTTTTATGTAAGCAGCTGTAAGCCTTCTGGAATAAATTATGTCCTTTCATGCACACCCCATTAGATACACCAGGGTATTCCTTTGTCTCTTGTTGTTGATCTAAACCAGATGTAATCCCTAGGATCTGCTTATCCAGCATGATCATCACTGAAGAGAGAGGTTAGCTAACATGAGGCCATTTCTGTTGTCACTGCCTTTGGCCAACGTGGTGTCACTCTTTAAGGAATTGGACTGATGCTTACTGCTGAGTCTGGCTTTAACCACATGCCTACGCTCACTGTTTGTTGCATCCTTGACTCACTACAGTGCTTTTTCTTGGAGCTTTTTGTGTTTTTAGGCTTGTTGTGCTTCTATCACTGTTTAAGTTCTAGGGCTATTGTAGCTCTGGCTTGCCTGTTTTTTCTGCCATTTGCTTTCAAAAGAAAAGTCTTGTGGATCTTAGATACTTATCAGATCTGATTTCTAACACCAAATTAAGATTAGAGACTCAATTTACTGGAGTTAGAACGAAGGCAAGAGCATTTTTCCCTCATTAATGATCTCTAATGTTCACCCTGGACAGTGCCCTCTTCACAATTACTGTATTTATTTTTTCTTTGGAAGCCTGATTGGTAAACAACTTGGATTAAAAACACATGTGACAGAAAGGACGAAAGGCAAACATAGAGCCCAATTACCAGTCCCGCTCCCATCCTAGACTTTTTGTCTCTCTTCAAGCAGGAGTACACAACTTAGTAGAACTCCGAAGGAACTAGGACCTTGTAAAGCCAACATGCAGATGGTGGGAAATGTGTCTATTTCATCGATATCACACCCATGTTTGGAGGCTGCTTCCGCTCCCGTCCCCTCCCGTCCCCTCCCGTCCCCTCCCGTCCCCTCCCCTCCCGTCCCGTCCCCTCCCCTCCCCTCCCCTCCCCTCCCCTCCCCTCCCCTCCCCTCCCCTCCCCTCCCCTCCCCTCCCCTCCCCTCCCCTCCCCTCCCCTCTCCTCTCCTCTCCTCTCCTCTCCTCTCCTCTCCTCTCCTCTCCTCTCCTCTCCTCTCCTCTCCTCTCCTCTCCTCTCCTCATATGCCTTTGAATCTGCCATGACCATTGCTATTGTTTTTTGTCAAGGGAGCCCTGCATTTGACATTGATAGAATTATGATTTTATCCCATACGTTTCAGAAAAACATGCCCAGCAAGTGCAGTTTGCCTTACTGTTTGATTATTTCTTTGAAAACCTTTCCATTTAAATGGAAAAACAGATGCATAATTTGTCCAGCTACTCAACCTTGTCATCAGGGCTGTGCTCCAGGGATTTAGCAGAGGTTAAGGGGCGAATGTTCGTAGAAGAGCTACTTGTTAATATATTAGTGACGTATTACAGGAAGATTCACTTTGGGCAGGAGCTAAGTGTGGGCTTGAATCATCAGCTGTTCTCTGACAATAAGCTCCAATCTAAACTAGATCTCTCGATCTTTGGAGGTTCATCAATTTCTAGAACAGCATTTAGCTTTTGAAATATTTGAGTAAATACTCACACTGATAAAAGATTTAATGGAGGAAGTCCAGTATTCATAGTCTTTTTCTTGACCTCAGGCAAAGTGTAGTTGAACTACAATGTTAGCTTTTAGTACCTTGACAGCTTCTTTGAAAATATGCTTTCTTTGGCATAAGCATTTAATGCATAACCTGTGTCACTTATGTCTTGCATATTAACTGCTAACACAGGATGTGATATAATGAAACCCAGAGCATATCTGAATTAAATTTGGCATTGCTGCAGGAAAGAGCCAGTTAATGTCCTTGCGTAATGCTTATGTAATAGATTAGATTCTCTGCCTGACTATTCTAGTTGTCTCTGATGGTATATAAAAGGCTTGCCACCTTGCTAGTACTCAATTAGCTCATTCACCATGAGTAAACTAGTTTTATAGCTTATAAGAGGAAAGCACTTCCAATCCTCTAATTGGTTTATGCATATAATCTTTTCCACACACCAAGTGCAAAAGTTGACTAGCTAATGGAATCAGAGAATAAAGTGGGGGGGGGGGGGGCGAGGGGAAAGATAAACATCTAAACTCAAGCTATATGGACAACTTACACAGTAATAGCACCATTTGTTATCCCTTCAGTTCTTTTCTCCTTGCCACATGCAGAAAAGAAAATAATTTCCCTGAAGACTTTTCATGGTCTTCTTTAATAATAATTAAAATTTGGAAAATCGCACCAAGGTGCAATTGAAAAGCTTTATGTAGGAAATCAGGGGCATGGTTTCACTTGACCTGCGGTTTTAGGTCCTATTAAACTTTGAGAGAACAGCTCAGAAAATAAATTGAATTATTAAAAAAAATGGCCTGATCAAAGAAAAGATGCAGTTTCCCGTAGCAACATGACCAGGTACACCTGCATTCTGCAAAAGCTTTGCCCTGTGCCAGCGAACCTCCTCAGTTCATTGGACAATGTCATTTCCACATAGGCAATTTATATAACTGCTTCCCAAGACAGGCGGTGTAACTCTGTGAAAGAAGTGCACCTTCTGGGTATTCCCAGGCTGGACACCTGGTTCTGACAGTTACTTGGTAAGAATTAAATGTCTTATTGTTTGCCTGTTCCTCTGAACTTGTTTGGTTCTTTATAACCCCAGAAACATTTATCAAAGAAACTGGATGTGTTGCTCCTGCCCAAGCACACTGAGTCTCTGAGACAGAAAAGAATGGCACCTTGTAGGGTCTCCTTCTGGTACTGACTCAGTCAGAACAAGCAAATCTATGAGAGCTTATATTCTTTCTCAAAATGCAGCTGTAGATAGATACTTTCTTTTCCACAGAATGAGATGGTGACTGAAAATGATGATAACCTCAATAGCACTCTTCTGACTGTGCTCTATTGCTGAGGTTCTTTCCCTGTCCCATGACTCAGGGTGGAGGTATTTCTCAGATGGGAGCGACAAGGCTGCTGTGTGTAAGCATGGGGAAGGGCAGTGGGGCTGACCTGCAATATGCCAAAGAGTTGAGAAAGTTGCAGTCTTCAAAGAAAAAACCAAAACCAAACCCAACCCTGCAATAGCTGGCCAAAGTGGGCTTTCTAGGTATGGAAAGGGTTTGAAGGTTGCTTGGATAAAGCATTTTGGATTCACAGTGGACTGCTATTGTAATTTTTCTTCAGCACAGTGTTACAGCCTCAGAAGTGCATTCATCTGTGCAGTTGGAAATATGTTCCAAATTACAAAATGCTAAATCACTGGTTTTCTACAAATATCTTATTTCACCAATATTTGTTTGCAGTTCAAATCTCAGGAAAGTTGCCCATTGGGTTTCACTTCACTCAAGAAACCACACATCCTATTTTCGTATTTTGTTTTGCTGTAAAAGAGCAACTTGGACATTTTACATATCGTCCACCCAACTATAAACCCAGGCCACGTAGCTGGGGTTAAGTCTTTAGAGGAAGTTGGCATGCTGCATAATTTTGCAATTAGTTTGTCATATGGTCTCAGTTAACAAAGGTGTCAGAGAGCAGTGAGGGCCAGCTGCTGCGCAATGGAAGGTGAGCCAGAAGCCAAGGATGGTTAGGAGGCGAGCAGAGGGAAGAAGTGCCTTACTGGCCAGGGAGCAGGACTGTGGTGCCCAGGCAAGGCGAATAGGACAGGTCTGGTCAGGGTGCCCAGGGTAAGGCACAGCCCGGCAATCACCAGGCAAGTCCATCGTGACAAGGCAAGCTGAGGCCAGGTCAGAAAGTCAGCCTGCATGCCAGGGTCTGGGTGTGATCAAGAGGGCTGATGGCCAGGTGCAGTGACGGCTGCAGGGAAGCAGGATCCATAGCTCATGTGGGAGACAAGTGGTAGTGGCTCAGCTTAAAAGCAGCTTCTGTGGGAAAGGGGAGTCAGCCCTGGCCAAGACCTCCCCATGATGCAATCTGGAGGGCTCCATCGCAGGTTGCCATTGGGAGGGGGACCTCCCTCAATGGCGTTATCTCTAAGCTGGCCCCAAGCCCAGGCAGCCAAACCTCTGGGAAGGGGTCTGCTCTCAGGAACCATACAGAGGGATATAAATGTGTCTCTAGTAGAACATTTCCAGTGATGGATGTGCCTTTCTGTGTAGTGTCCAAACCTCATCCCTGTGTGGCAGTTTCCAGCACTGATTCCATGCTCGGTTCATAAGCCTGCCAAAGCTTCGGTCACTTTCTGGATGTGGCGGAGAACGTCCATCACTGTGGCAGAATGCTTAGGAGAAAATTAAACTCGCGGGTGATGAGGAGTTCAGTTCTGCTGATAGATGTGGAAGAAGCTATTCGATAGACGGATTCAGTTTTCTGCAAACTGTTAGTCCAAAGCTGTCTGCAGAATCTGAAGCTTTATGTATTAGCACCTAAAGAGCTTGCTAGAAATGATCCACCATTATGCAGTCATTTATATCCAAAAGTATGGAAAGGTTAAATATTCTCCTACAGTGCAAAAGGGAATCATGAGGCTTGCTTTAAGGCCACGCATTGCTTTATCTGATACTACTGCACAAAATACTGGAAACAGGATTGATCCTAAAACACATTCATCTTTCGTAATGCTTGTCATAAGGAAGAGGTCAGATGGGTTTTACGAGCCTGTATTCTGCCAAGCATTGTGAAGATCCCTCAAAACTGACAGAAACTTTTTTGGACTGCCAAATCTTTTTGGAAGGTTTCACATCCTCTCATATTGTCATAGTTAATCTCTATTTATCATAGTTTAGCAGATATTCTTTCAAGAATTCATGGTGTAGTATTTAACAAGAAAAATTGTTAGAATACATTAAATTATATTTAAATATTCAATTTAAATCATTACTAGCAAAAAATCAAAATAAATTTGCAAGTTTATGATGCAGAGACTTCTGTGATGCTCTCATATGGTACAGGAAAGGATGACAAGCTTTCTGGTTTTTGATCCTACATTATCATACCACTGTCATTTACAGACATTTGTTTGGGTGGAAGTCAAAATAAAAAGTCTGAGCTCTCCTTTGTTTAGTGTCTGTGCCCTGAAGAAAGGGATTGGCATCCATGAATTTTTTCAGAGACTCCTGAGAAGGAAAGCCTTTTATGAAGAGAAGACAGAAATGCTAACTGTGCGGATAAGAGTATTTATTGTTCGTGACAGAGATTTGCTTGAGATTCTTTGTTCAATCCCAATGAAGAACTTCAAGCAAAGTCCTATATACAACAAATAGAAAGCAATAGAAGTTTAAGGTATGTTAGACCTTATGAACATGCGCTTTTCCTCTTAAAACCTATATATTTTAAAATTAAAATGCTTACTTATTGTTAACCAGTTAAAAATATTTTCTTTGAATGAAGATTTCCCAGTAGCTATAACAAGCTGCCATCAAACTTGGCAAAGCAGCCCATGAAATCTTTGCTTGGTACTCAGTCCTTGAAATTACCTCGTGATAAAAAGGAGGCTTACCAATTGTTTCCCTTTGCTCATGCACTTCCTCTATACACTCCCATCCCTCTCTCATCATGTGCAAATACTAGAAAATCTGGCTCAAAACCACTGGATGAAATGTGAAATGAGCAGTGGCCCAGTCTCATGGAGGTTTCAAAATCTAGTCCCAAATTGCGATAGGGCTAGCCATCATCAGATTTGTGGTGAGTGAGATAGGAAAGGCCAAGGTGAAGATTTTCTATGTATCCTTAAATATCATATAATTATACAGCTGTGTCCTTTTTCCCCACATTGTCGATAATTCCTTCTTGAGAAGATAATGCATCTGCCAGTAGCAGCATGTACAGAGATTTGTGAATTAACAATTTTGTAGTCATGTGTTTATCCTTAGAAGCCAGAACTGTAAGAATTAGAAATTAGTATTCAAAAATGCTTTTTTACCAATAGTCTGCTTTGTTCACGAACAAGGCTGCAGTTCACCCAAACTGGAGTAATTTTTACTCCTTTTGATTAAAATGAATTTGAACTTCAGTGATATATTTTGCATAGATTGTCACATCTCTCAGGCATTTGTGGAAGAATAGTAAAAAAATGGTGACCAACATCTCTGGTTTACTCAAGAGCACAATATTTGGACCAGCAGTGTCCATTCCATTGCACATGCATTTTCATTTCTTTGTGTGTCAAAAACTTGACAGTTAAAGATGTGATCAACTTCCAGATAAATTCTTTTCATTGTGCCTACATTTAAGAAGAACTCATTGCTATCAGTTATGAATTTCTGGTTCTTTTCCCCCTCCTCTTTCAGTTGTTAGTGTTTAATTAGTTTACTATCTGTTTAATTAGATATTTGTAGACCTGTAGGGCCCTGTGCAGACTTGGTGTACTGCAGCTAAAGGATCAAATAAAGTGGATTACTTTTCTAATGTAAATAGTCGAATTGTTTTTCAGTTTATGGTTTATTTGTGGTATATCTTAGTTAACAGAGCATCTGCAGAGTTACCAGTAGATTATAACTATAGCAAGAAGTATGGAGAAGATGGAACAATTTATTTTCAAGGTGTAATAGGCAAATGAGTCTCAGGGTTTTTTCCCACTACCGATACTCTGTTCACAAGTCAGAACTGTTAACGTGTGATATGTGGAACATTTGGCAGTTTCCTTACTATGAAATTAATATGATGGGTAATCAGCAAATGATTAACAGTGGATGTTAAACAAGTTTGTGATTTGGAGAAATAGTCTACAAAAGATTTGGTGAAATTGGTGTAATCACAGAGGACAGCTCCTTGTTATGTATGTGGTTGAAAAACAATGAAAACAAATAATTAAATCAGTGCCAGATTAAGCTTTTACAGCATGGAAGTAATTATATTTTTCATAGCAATTAGCAATGAAATATTCACAAATTCCAAGTTATTTTAATGATAATTATAACAATGTGTATACACTTTCCACTGCATACAACAGAAAGGTCCGTCTTCAAAGATCAGATCAGTTTCTCTTTGGATTGCTCTAGTGAGGCTGATGAAATTTTAAGCCCTTTATTTCTTCTCAAAATTAAAAGCTGTGTCAATGATTGTTGTAATTATGTATCCTGGTTCTGGTCTCCTCTGTTAGAGATGTTTTTCCTCCACTGAAGCGTATGTTCTGTATGACCTGGGTCTCTCTCCCTCCATGCCCTCTGCCACATGCGTAGGTGCTCTGGAAGCTGTGGGTGAGTCCTCCACCAGCAGAACCTGGTTGCAAGAGTCTGTTGGCAGTCCAGCGATGCCAGGTTCAAAGGTGACTGTTCACTGAATTGGCATGGAGGAGAAAGAACCCACAGTTCTGTCTGCTGGTCACAAACACTGGAAATCCTTTGGCGCTTCATTACAGTTTTGCTCTCACTCTCAAACAAAATTCTTCTTCTGTTCACTTTTCTGTGACAGTTATTTTTTTCCTTTCTTATCACTGAGAAAACAAAAGTCTCACTCTAGCGTCTGGCAGCTCTTCTGTAGCCACTGCCTGTGGTGGTCTGCGTTTCCCAGCTTGTTGTGACTTCTTAGAGTCATAAGGATCAGGCCAGAGTCCAGGTCAGTGGATTGAATACATCCTCCCGCTGGAGGAGAGAGAGCCCAATGCACAAGTGGAGAGATTCCAGTGTCTTGGAACTGCTACTTCTGAGCATTCCCATGCAATCAGCACTTGCCAGCTCAGAGCTTGAGCCTGAGCTTACCCAGGGCTCAGGGAAGAGTAGGACCACTGAAGGTTTTTCATTCATAGCTGGTGCTATGGTGGAATGGCTCCTTCTACCCAGGAACTTCTGCCAGCCAGCTAGCATTGCCACCAGGGCTGAGGGAGACAACTCTACTGCAGGAAGTAGAGAAGGGTTGACCACCTCTACAAGCAGTAAACATTTGATTAATGTGTTTATGATGAGTCATCCTCACTCAGCTGAAGAGGACCATGGCAATCCTGTGGGAAACTAACCCTTCTGAAGAGAACAAATCTGCTCTTTTTAGCAACTGAGCTTCTGTTCAGACTGTTCATGGTGTTGGAGGCTAAGCCAGTCATCAGTGAGCACCAAGCAGTGGGACAGAAGGATGTCATCATCTCAACAGTTTGGTACAGTAGAGATGGAAGAGGCAAGGGGAAGCCTGCAGACAGGTTTAGAAGCTAATTTAACATCCCTACAGAACTGGTAGCTGAGAAATAGGTGGGGGATACAGGTCTCCACAGAAGAGCCCTCAGTCACAAGCAGTAGCTTTTCTTGTGCCACAAGTCTCCAGCCTCTCTGTGGCCTCTGATGTTAGGATTCCTGGGATGAATGTGTGCAATCCCAGCATGGCATCCTGGGGAACTGAACCTACCTACTTCAGGACATACTCAGCAGTTAGGTGGAGGGGCGAGTTATTCTTCATTTGTCTCCGAAGTGTCCAAAGTGTAGCCAAAGCAGGTAGCCCTCTCTTTCTTCTCAGGCTGTTCCTCCAAATGATGAGTGCTGTAAGGTCCAGAAGCATGCTGGGCTCAGCTTTTCTATCCTCCTCATTCGTGTTGTGTCTCACTGCGTTCTCCTAGGTCCGCTCTCAAATTCCTGCCTGGTAGGCTAGCCCTGCTGTATCTAGTCAAGGCTTCGTGGTCTTCCCAACAGTTCCACTGTGTTTCACTACTGGAATTTAGGAACCTCCCCAAGTTTAAAGTCAAAACCCTCCATCTGATTGTCATGCTCATTTGTTAGCCCTGTAGCCAGGGTAAGCCTGTTAAGGACTGTGGGTTTTGTACTTGGGGATGAGCCTCATTTCTGTTTTGAGGGCTTTGATCAAGATCTACTTTCTGGAGTACCTGTAGCCTCTTTTGACTGGGAAAGCTTGGCTAAGAATTAGAGGAATGAATCAAAACAGTGTTCGAGGCTCGATAGCTAAGACAGAGGGGGATAAATGTGCCAATGTGTGAGTGAGGGAGCTTGGCCTGTGGGCTTTTTTTGGTTTTGCTGAACTTGTCAGTAGGGACTGTATCTTGCTGGGACTTCAGCATACATACAAATAAGGAACTTAGAAGTCCAGTTTTTGATATAATTGCTCAATTTTTAGTCTGCTGCAATGAATTTGTAGTGCACATATAAGAAAATAGCTTTAATCGCACATTGAAAATAAATCAGTTTTAGATTCGGCAATTCAGATATTTATAGAAAGGGCAGGACAGGTTTGCAGCACAAAAGAAAAGTTCCTCTTAAGGTGGTTTAGTTTGATAGTGATTAAAGGATTATAAATTCATAGAAATGTGTACCAATGACATGTATCTCCTGTCTGTTTCAAAATTATTCTAAATTAAAAGTGTGTATATATGTATATAGGTGCTTCCTGGAATTTGAACTACAAAATGCTTAATTTTGTGCTTTTTATGTATCTATACTGAAATGAGATATACACTATATATTTAACTAATACCTTTAAATTTTAAAATAATGGCTGCTGAATCTGCTGAACCTCCTGAGAAATCTGTATATTGCTCCAGCTTCCCTGGAGCCTGCCCTGTCAGCAGATCTAGCTCCATTTCTTGCGGAGAAGTCCTGACTTCTGTATTGTGTTTGCAGAGTAAGTAGCGACGTGATAGCTGTCGTGCAATTAGAAGACATTTTGCAGAGCTGTGTCCGTTTCCTCAGAAGACGTTGCCTTGTAATTGAAAACGTGACTTTGGTAGTGGTGCCTGATCATTTCAAGGTTAGTTTTCTTAGTCAAAAAGAATTATTAAAGCTTTCAATTAATCTCCCTGTGCACTCGTGCATGTTATGCATTTCCTCTTGGAACTTAAAAAAAAAAAGAAGATATAATCAAAGGGAAGGAGGGAGGCTTAGAATGAACCTTGATATGTGTTAATTATGACAACGATGGAAGAAGCGGGACTAAGGTTTGCCGTGCTGAACCCGCGGTCCCGGTGGCCGGGGAGGTGCTGCCACCAGCTGGCGCTGGGCTGTGGGTGCCCGGGGTGCCCCCGCCGCTCGGGCCGGCCCGGGACCCGCTCCCCGGCCCCGGGGGGCCACGCCGGCACACCTGCGGGCAGGGCAGGGCAGGGCAGGGCAGGGAGCGGGGCAGGGGCTCCGGCTTCAACTTCTGCTTTTCGTTGATATGAGGGATTACGCGTTTTCAAGACCTGAGGCAATGCCAAGTGATTGAGATGCAAAGGGTATTTTCTGGAATTGTGCAGGAAATAGGTATAATTTGCCTGAAGAACATTGGGACTGTTTAACATCTACCGTCTTGTCTGACAACTGCTACATTAATATAGCTCTAATAAATGGTTAGATTAATATTTTCTCTTTAGTTTTTTAATGGTTTAGTTCTTTTTGTTGTTGCAATGACTGCATTTCTGAGTCGTATATATTTGGCTAGTGATATTTCATTTGCAAAAGGCTTCTTATTGGAATCTGTCCATTTTAGTTATGTATAAATACAGAATACCACTTCTCCGTATAAAAAGACTGTCTGTTAGTTAATATCTGTTTAGACAGTAGCAAAAAGTCCATCCCGGAGCAAAAGAATACCAGTCAGAACTGAGAGGGTTATTTCAGCTGTTAGAGACCTTCTTCTCCCCTCCAATTTACCCAGATGCCTCGATTGCTCTAAACTCCAGAGGAAAGAGACGAGCTTGAAAGCGTGTTCTGAAGGTCAGCATGTTTTGAGCCTCTCCAGTGAACGTATTGCAAGATCAAGGTGCATGGGTATTGAGCATTCTGCCAGGATCTCCCATTATTTGTAGACTGAGTAAGATTTGGCTGGGCAGTGGCCTCATTGCAGCACAGCATTACTTAGAAACATTTTAGTCTTTAATTGCTCTTTAGAATGTTTTATTAGGATGTCTGTGGTTTAATACAAAGATGCACATCTATTTAACCTCAGCATGTATGTGAACTTTGTGGCTCTTTACTGCTTGTTATCTAACCCATTTTAAGGTATTGCTTTAAAAAAAGAAAAAAGGTTTTCGAAGCTAGGATACAGACTACACAGTTATGAAGTATTAGATATAGTAATTATTAACAGCCAGGTTTTGATTAGCAGCCTTAAGCTATCTTCTACTTTATTGCATTAAATATTTCAGCTGTCTCAAATTTCTCAGTCTCGGTGTCTGTCTCAAATTTCCCAGTCACATCTTCTCCTCCAAGCATCCAGGACTCTCTCTTGTTAGATGAGTTGTTATGGGAGGAGACATGTATGGAGATGCACGGTAGATTTTTCTGGAAACTGGGAAGGAATATTTCCATACAAGTAAAGACTGGGAAATCTAATTACTTGCAGAGTGATTCTGTTTTCTGTGAACCTTTGATCTAGTAAAGAGTAAAACAACAATAGAATCCAGCATAGATATCTCTGTGACTGAATCCTTTTTTTCTTAAGGAGCTCACTGTGAGATTGAAATTACTCTCCTTTATCTTCGTTTCTGGAAGCTAACTAAAGCAGAGGTGAAGGGTAGTGGACAAATTATTGAATTTTTCATTTAATAGAAATAGCACTCTTCATTTCTACTGAAATGATCTTTTTGGTGTAATTTCAGTGTGTCATAGACAGGTAGAGTTTAAAATTTTCTCAGCATATGAGTAGGAGAGTTCACGATGGATCTGGGTGGGGGGAGTTGACTTTCTACTCTCCAAAATAAATAAATCAGGTTCCGGGTGTGGTAACCTGTTACATCTCAGTATAAAAGATTTAATCTTTTATACCCACACCAAGTGCTACTGACATCAGTAGGACTTCTTACACAGTTTTACAACATGTCCTGATCAGACTGGCACAGAGAGGTGATAGGAAGGGGTACAGGAGTGCTTAGCAGCCTCCCGGTCCGCACTGCATCACACGTGGGAGTGCGTGTTACACCAGGCTGTGCCAATGGAGGGGAAAAAGATAATCAAGGTGCCCCCCCCATATGTTTGGGTATGTTTCTGGGGATGGTGGGTCTTGCAAATCATATGGTGGAGATAACAGACGCTGTGGTTGGAAGGCAGAGATTGGTAAGGGAGGTGTTTTGAATCAATATATTTTGAATAAATAGTCTTTTTTTGTTTAAAAAGCAGTGGGAGAGGCCACTCGCAGGGAAAAAAGAAGAGACGTAAACGAGTGAAAGAAATACTAACTAATAATTGCATGGTTTAGTTTGCCAGTGGAAAGATGCAATATTGCATTTCTCCCACGGTGTGGTGCTGAGGGAAGCTGCAAATCAGCAGAGGCCCGGGGGATGGCTGCAGTGTGCTTTCTGGCCCTGCCAAGTTCCTGACTCTCGAACAGGCTTACAAGAGCAGGGGCATCATCTCCCGCGGGCAAAAGAGCAGTTTGATGCTTATTCCTGTGATATGCTGGGAGAGGGGAGAGAAGAGGCTTTGCTGCTTCTTTGTTCCTCTCTTTTTTTTAGCCTATTCATAGGCTGTATTATCAGACACTGAGGAAATTATTTGCTATAAATAGGATGAATGTTAACTCTTCAATCATTCTTTCACTTGAGCTTTTCCTCTTCATAGTAGATTATTCCATTCCATTACACATCCTTTGTAAAAGGGCACTGGCGGCAACTAGGGCAAGACACAGGTGTATTGTTTTCTTCTTGTTAATAGTCTACTTCAGTATAAGCAGTAAATCAGTAAATCTAGACTCATAAGAGTGACTTTTAAAAGTTGTGGGATACTGGCTTGAGTCTTTCTGACGCTTTTGTCACTTTATGATCTTGTTTTTCTGTTTGTAAAAGCTAAAGTTTTGTAATTAAAAAATCCATTTTATGATGGGGATTTTACCCTACATACCTTATGCTACTCTTCTGTTTTTAAATTTAGGATAATTTCACAGGTCTGTTTAAGAGAGTGGTGGAGCAAATGTTAATATTTAGCAGAACTGAGATAATGGCAGCTTCGGCAGAAGGCTGAAGGGTTAATTATGTGATAATTGCTAATAGGAGACAAATGGACATTTCTATTCCCTATATATTTCCTATATATTCCCTACATGTCAAAGGTTTTTTGACCAATATCAATATTATGTTTTAGTTCAAGGCCAAATTTTGGCAAAGCCACCTTACAGCTCTTTACAGGGATTTTCTCACTGTCAGAAACGACATTTGTTCACTGCCAGAAGCTGCCATCCACATAGGACACTCTGTGGTGGTGTCCCCATCTTTTAAGCCTCACGGGGTAGGTATTCGAATCATTTCCGTGTCTGCAGCCAGGAGACAGCCTTTCTAAGTACATCGCAATGCTGATACACTAGTATTGTTTTTCAAGAACAATGAGATATCATTTGAACTTTCACTGGTTGCAACTCTGTGTTAGAGATCACTATAAAATCAGATTTATGACAAGTATATACATGTAGCATCAGCATTAAATACTTATCATGAGCAGTGAATAATAAGGTACTCCTCTGCAGTTTTGATCCAAATAACATTGACTATCATTAGGATAAAGTATCATTGAACCAAGATTTCAAATTATGCCTTTTCCAGATATCTAAATTGTCACTTTTTATTTTGGAAGTACACCTGTGACACTTCCAGATGAGAGCTCTTGAGTTGTTCGTAATTAATTTTTCATAAAACTAGAGGTTTTCTTCAGCTCCAAATTAAGAAGACCGTGCAACGATTCCTAAGACAAATGTACGAATTGAAATTATGTATATTTTCTCTGAATTGCTCACTACAGAAATGAGATATATAATTGATTTTGTGTTGGCTCTGATCAAATAATAAAGAAATTTCTGAAATATCAAATGTGATGGATTTTTCCTTCTTTCAGTCCCGGTGTACCTGAAGTGGATTTGCTGCTTTCCTAAATCATTTTTTTAGCATAAGCAAGCTCTGTTCCAGATAGACGAAAACATGGAGTGTCATTTTAATCTAATATTTTCCCAGTGCTTTCTTTTCTTCTCTAGGTGCATAAGCTTTGAAGTTCATTTAATGAAATTTTAGGTGGGGTTTTTTGATTGTTTGGTGGTATACTAGAGTTGTTTTACTGACAGAACTGAGCAAGGTGGAAGTTGTCCTGCTACTTTAAAAATAAAGAACATAATTTGTATTCTAAACAGAAAGAATTAGTAAGATTCTGAGTGAATTTATATTGGTTAATTAAGATGCCATACAAAAGTGTTGAAGCAAACACATCTTTATGTTAAAAGTAGGGCACTATGGATCTCTATTTGTTAGATTCTTTTTTAAGAAAAAAACCCTGAAATTGACTTGAATCTGAAATTTCAGATACATGTGATTCCTGAAATTTGAATCTTAAGAGAAGCTTCACATTTCCCTGAATGTATCAAATATAATGCTAATACCTATACAGCCCAATCCGTTGAAATCAGGGAATAAACAGTTCACTCATTCTGAAATGCATCTATTTGCTGTATTACATTCTTCCTGTTATTTCCATAACACTGACAGGGACTACTCTTTGCAGCTTTGTAAAGAATAATGTTTTTTCCTTCCATGTATGCAACAAATAGAATTTGAAGTTGGACTGTTGCTGTTTCATAATCAAACTTGTCTACTTTAGTGAATGAAAATAAACTTAGCAGAAGACATGGAAAAATAGCAGTTAGGTGGGGTAGTACAATATTCTTTCCCTTCTCTGCCTGCTCTTGTCTCTGATATCCTTTATCCAACCTCATAAATTTTCTTGGAAATAGTAGTAGCTGTACTGGTCCACATAACAATTTATAATTTGTTTGTAGTCCTTCCTCCCTACTTCCCAGATCTTGACTGATGGATAAGTGAAATGTTGGCCTCAGTTTACTTTAAATTCTCAGGGCATTACACCAGTGTTCTGAACAGGCTCTAGAAACCTCTGTACCTATCCAGATTAGGTTTTTTTTCATTGGAGAGCATGCTTAGTGTAGGCTTGGAATATTGCCTCCGGGAATCCGAAAGAGTATTACTGAGAAAATTAGAATTAATTTAGAGGTCAATCCAAGTATGATTACTGGATCCTGTAAAACAGAAGTGCCTTTCTGGTAAAACTTCAGTTGATTTATGAGATATATCTCATTGATTATCTTTCAGCTAGTAGACGTTTCAGTTTTATTGGTAGCATTACAATGTAGTCTAAGTACATTGTAAATTGCAAGTGTAGTTTATCCACAGTTCTTTGTCTAAAATTATTCAGAGGCTTTGCCTAAGCCAGAAATATCACCAGGTTACCTATTTTCCAAGGATTTTCTTTTGTTTGTTTGTTTTTTGTTCATCTGATTTACTTTCTGATTGATTTACACCCTTTTTTTAGATACGAAAACATGCAGGTCTTTAAGATAGCATGAAAATACTGACTCTTCTCCATTCTATCACTGACAAATGTATTACTGCCCAAAATATCATGCACTTGTAGCTGCATCTGGTATTCATCATAAACTTCAGAAGAACTCAACTAACAGAATATCACATAACAATAGTTGCCAATATTTATTGCTTTCTACTGTTTTTCTTAAATCTCATTTAAATGTTTGATTTGTGCTCTGTGTTATTCCAGAGCTCAGTAAAGTTGCTGCAACAGGAACAATTTAACTCCTGATCTGGTTACCACTACAATCTTTGTAAGTGGCTTGACCACTAAAACAGTTTCAGAATTTTCAGGCTTCTTTGATGGTCACAGAGAACAATATTTTGCTTCATGCTTTGCCATTCTTCAGCTTTTTCATATTAAATCCAAACCAGATCTAACCTGCTATGGGCTTTCGTAATTTTTTTTTTTTTAGTAAGTGAATATTTTGGTAAATTAGATAATTAGATTTTCAGCCAGTTAGGTCACATACTGCATTGGATCTGTACTTTCAGTTGTTGTATTATCAGGGGAGGCAAAGCTGCTGTTGATCAAAAAGTAGAAATTCTGTAAATGCTTTGTGAGTTTAATAATAATCTGAAAGTAATTCTACTTGGTCTTTTGGCACTTGAGTTGCTTTGGAATCCAGCCAGTATTTCAGAGCTTCAATGACTGCAAGCAATTCAGTGCTGCAGGCCATTTTTAGGTTTTAAAAATTACTGTGGGTGGCTCATCTTCTTGTGCCCATTCAAGGGATGTACCACATCCCAAACATTTTCCTTCAGCATCATAAAAACTAGAAACATCAACAGCAACTTTTTAACATTGGTTAAAATTCATGTGAATTGTCAGAGCAAAAGAAAGTTTTCTCTGCTAGATTAGAACCACTACCAAAACATTCCTAGGGCATTCTGTCTTTCTGCAAATGTATTTCCCATTAAAGATGATATTTCATTGGTAATTACCTTAATTTGTTTACCCACTACTTTTGTTGTCCCCAAGCTAATTTGGCATTAGGTAGCTCTCCATCTTGAAGGCTATTTGGAAGTACATGTTGGATCAGGGCATGGTGAGTTTAAGCCAATCAACTAAACTAATCAAATGCATCCAATGGGAAATAGTAAGTGAGAAACCAAAACCACTTGTTTGTCGTAGATTGTATTAGTCTTCCACTGAAATAGAAAAACTCTTGTTACAGGAACACTGATGCTATTGGTACATGATTATTCCCTGTTTCAATTAAAAACAACTTCTGATAATTGTAGGAACAATTTTTAGGTTTTTTTTAGTTGAACATCTTTCTTCATATACTCCTTTATTCATTTTCATTCAGCTTTTTCTAGGAAATTTTTACAAAGGCCTGTTAATGCTAGCATCATTAGGAATAAAATTACTATTATATTTACCCAGTTCTTTCAGCAATCTGTACCAACGGGCACTAAAAGAGAGAGGAACCTTTTGAATTTCATTTACCCTCTCCTGGTTAGGCACTTGGCTGCTGACAGCCAAGTGAATATTCATTCACAGCAAATGAATATGCTGTGGCTATGAAAAAAGGCTGTATTGCACTTAGAACAGAGTCATACCATTTTTCCAGTTCTGGAATTGCAAATATAGCTTCAGTTCAGATGTCTGCACTATGCTGCTTTTTTTTGGCATGGCTACATAGAACTGAACCAGCTCAGGAGCATATATATAATGTGGACATACCTAGAAAAAAACAGAGCTGCTTCTCTTGCTGTTTTTGAAATTATCCATAAAATAAGTTTTGGTATGTGTTTTTTATGTATAGCTTTACTGATTATGCTCTGCATTAAATTATTTTACAGAACACACTGAAAATTGTAATCAACAAAGATATTCATTAACAATGATGCAGAACTGCTTTTGCACTAATGAAATGTAGAAGATCATCTCTTATAGCTAAAGTGCCTTTAGGTATGGATTCTAATTCATAAAACACTGTATGCTGTGAAACAACTGGAGTTCCTTTATGTATTATATGCAGATGTACAAAAGCAAGAAAATCAAAAGTTGCTGCATCAAACAGTATCAGCTATAAACTTATTTTGAAGCAAAATTCAGGTCCATGCAGGTTTTCTTTGTCTGGAAAAGGATGAAATCATGTGCCTTAAGGGCAATCGCCCTATTTGTTAACAATGAATGAAAATAAAAATCCCCCAAACCAAAACACAACTATTTCCTTACTCCTAAGAAGATAAATTAATTTTTTAGGATTTCAAGAATTCCAGTCAACATTTAAACTAAAAAAAAAAAAAAAAAAAAGGAATTTCTTATGATACTCCTATGAGATCACAGTTTTAAATCCTATGAGATCACAGTTTTACAGGATCATTGTTTGGTGGGAAAGCCATTTCAAGGGTTGTTGCCCTTCTGTACAATTCCCTCTCGAGTTTTGGGGTTTTTTTAAGCCATCCTGTGTACATGACTTAAAACAAAGGTGCAGATAGGAATGAGCAGCTGGGTGCAGCAGAAACGAGGTTGGAATGCTTTTGTAATTGCATTTTGATGTTCCCTTTCCTTTATACTTCTAGAGTTTTGTTCTTTTCTTACCTCCCTCTCATTGAAGCAATAGCCAGAAAAGCCCCCCTTATTTTAATGAGATTTAACATAACCTACCTTTACTCTTCTATACATGACCTGCTCCTCTTGGTTAGAATTACCATTGCCTCTCACAGATAATGCCCTATTTCCCAGTAGAGACTGCGGTCTTCCAGTAGCTACTGTTCAAACTCTTTGATGTGACAGAACAGAGCATCTCTCATTTCCAACTGTACCTGCAAAATAAAACTCATTCATGTTGCAGGAGGAAAATTCAGATTTTGAATAGATAACATGATGACAGATGAGTAAAGGTAAGTGTCTCTGGAAGCAACTCCATGTCCTCCAAGCCAAAGCCAGTGAAGTATGTTGTTAATAGTTGTTTCCATTAGACAGGACTGTCCACATCCATGTAGAAGAATATTCACCCTGGATCTCGCTGGCTATATCTGGTGTCCCTCTGGGGACATAACATTTTTAGCTTGTGCTTTTTCTGCTGAAAATGCCTGCAGTCATGTAAGGGTTGTGTCAGGGCTGCTAGAGTGACGTTTTTATAAGATGCTACCAGGGTTATGTACTGCCTGCATGGAGCCTGATATGCAAGAGTAGTGGAGATGTTTTAGAGTACTGTCTGCTGAGGATGAGTCTATTGAAATAACGTTGGGGGACTATGTAGGGAGGAAAGAGCCAGCCCTGGTGTTATCTTGTCTGTGTTACATTTAGGCTAAAGTCCTTGGAAAAAATATCTCTAGACTGCACCCAGGCTTTGTCTTAGAGGAACTAGTCAGTTTGCTCCAACTGAGAGCCTAAGCAGAACTCAGATGCATGCAGTATGAATAATCAAGGGACCAAGATCTGGAGAGGAGCTGAGAGCTTGTGTCGTGTGATGATATAAATGAACTCCATGTACACATTTGATTATCCATTATGCACATATTTCAGCCGTGAGAAATATCTCTAGTCTTTTCTTTGTCTGTGGGTGCAAAGACTGATTAATAAAGAACATCTGACAAAGTAACAGATAATTTCATGAAGGCTAGGATATTTAAAGAAAAATGTGTCTAGGGAATATTCAGAAAGATCAAAAGCTTGTTTTCTTCATAATGCTATTAGGCACCGAAAGTAAAACAATAAATTTTGCATCAAAGTACCACACTGGCTCATTGCAGCATGAATAAAACCCAATCTGATTTACAGCAAGGTTACTGAACAGCTGGCCTGTGAACTGTTTGGCCTGAAGGATGAATTTTTCTCAGGCCTGCATAATTTTGATACAGTTATGCTGGGCATCTAGTTCTGCAAACTACTGCTGAGCCTATCCATCACCAGGAAATTATAAACCCAATTTTTAGGAGTCTCAACACTCATACCAAACCACAGTTACTAAAATGTTAGGCAGCCCTGATTTAGAAAATAAACAATGTAGAAACTGCTTTTGCTTTTAAATGAAAATAATATAAAACCAGAATAATGGTCTATTTGGTAGGTCATTATGTAATATGACAACTTGACATAATATAAATCATATTATACATTGACAACATCCAATAACATGTATATTATATACCTGTAATAGAACAATATGAAAATAATAAATATAAACATGAAAAAAAATTCAGTTTTAACACAGCATTTTAATTGTATTTCTTACAAAATATTGACAGTACTGAGATTTGTTCTGAACAGGAATGAGGTCAGATTTTTAAATGCCTTTGTTTCTCTTGAAGTGGAAATTTGAAGTTCTGAGCAGCTCTATTTTTAGGGGAACTTTGTAACTGATTAGATCTCAGACTAATTAGTAGATCTTTTTTTCAAAAATCCAGAAAAGAAAGCTGTCACTTTGATTTCCTGAAAATAGTTGCTGTATGTGTGATGCAGTTTGCACATCTTTGTAGTCAATCTATTCTTAAGTCAGTCATCTGTATGCATATGTAAATTTGTCTTTGCTGATTACCATTTTTCCCCCAATCATAAATAACAGATATATATACCAAACATTGCTTTCTTCATTACTTTTCCACCTACCATAATCTGTACAGGAGAAACCATGCTAAAACTGAGGTTCTTAGAGAAGTCAGAATCCTGAACTATTAGGCTGTAGTTACTTTGGATGTTCGCATAATGTGCAAGAGTATACACAATTAACTGAAAATTGTTCCACTAAAACCTTCTGTTCTGACTGATTTACTTGAGTAGCCTGAACACGATTTTCAAGGTTTGACCTTTCAGCTTCAGCTTAGATAATTACATTGACAAAGATTGTTAAAGCTGCTACTGTGCAGTTTCCTTATTATAGCTGATGTCAGAATGAATCAGGAGATTTGTGTTTACATGCTTTCAAATTCTGATTAAATGAAATGTTAATCTCAAAACTTCCAACTCATGTTTCAAGTTATAATTTCTCTTTCCCTATAGCACGAGAAGATAACAGCACCTCAGTCTAGTAAAGTACAGGCATGTCTTGTGGGCATTTTTGTATTAGGTCATCAGCACACCTCCACTGATGTTGTTATTGCTATTAACACTGAAAGAGCAACGACAGCCTCCAAAGAGTCTCTGAGTGAAATATAGCCAATGGAAATGGACCTTGGAAATACTTTCACGGTATTTTATAAAAAATAGCAGTGTGTTGAAGATTCATTAGCTGTCATATGTTGCCAACAGAAGAATCACACTTTTTCTCCCTCCAAGCCACAAAGACCAACCTTATGTCTTCATCTGACAAACCCAAGATATGTTCAGGCTCTGAAATAATCTGTGGTAATGTGTTTTACTCAACAAAGACAGCCTAGTGAAAAATTTTGCTAGTTTTTCGATCTCAAGATCCATGCTGTATCTTTGTCCTTTGAAATCTTTGAGAGAAACATCAAGAACGTGTCAGTTAACGATTTGGAAGTGCATCAAGTACATCCATTTTTCATACAGAGTAAACTCTTGCCAGGAAAATTTAATAAAGTAATTTGCTGAAGCAGAAGAATGTTGATAATGTTGGATACACTCAGCATATCTAACCAGCATACAATACTGGCAGCTAGTTCTTTTTCTAGATAAACAGAGGATCTTAGACCTAAATGTTTAAGTGATTCCTATGTGACTACATTAAAAAACCACACATATAGGATATCACCACCTGGCGATTAAAAAGAAAATGATCCCCATGCTATCTTACAAGGCATCTTAGAAGATTTTCTGTTTGCATTCCCATCATTCCAAATTTTCATCCACAACGGCAAAGCTGCATTATAGAAATTTCCTGTTAAATAGAATTCTGTGGCAAATGCTTTATCATCAGGTAATATTAATCCATAATAACTAAAGGCTTTTTCTGAAAGAGGATGGTTCTGCTGAGCTGTTTTCTAGACTTGTTTAATTTTCAGTTTCTTTACAATATTACTGTTTCAAAAACTGGTTTTGTGGTAATTATGAAGAAAAACGGTCAGGACTCAGAAGAACTGATGAAATTCTCAGTTTAAAATTTTGATTGAACTAATCCAATTGCCTATTTTGGAGACTTGGAAAAGGAGGAAAGAGGAAGAGATTTTAAATGTGATTTCTTTTATCTTTACATTTGAATTTTTCATCCCATTGTAGTTTGAAGTTTCATCTTAGTATCAAAAATACC
Source organism: Balearica regulorum gibbericeps (assembly GCF_011004875.1). NCBI lineage: Eukaryota > Metazoa > Chordata > Aves > Gruiformes > Gruidae > Balearica > Balearica regulorum. The sequence goes on along the minus strand of NC_046187.1, from coordinate 51,353,783 downwards.
TTCAGGCCTGGCTTGAGGTTTCCAAATGATCTGTCAGATCTAGCTATGTAGCTTGCTGGCCACTGAAACCGTCAGTGAATCTACTGCCATTTTTGTGTTGTGACCATTAATCTTACATCTCTACAACGGTGATCCAATTGAGGAATGGCATATGTGAATGTTTTGTGTGAAACTTTGTTGTGTTTTTCCAGTAGAATCATGGCAGCTAGGATATGTGAGGGCTGTGAACAATGAAGAGGTGTAAGTTTAGATCTACTGAATTTTCACAACTAATGTAAGGGCGAGAGCTTCCGATGATATTAATGAGCAGCTATGTTGACTTACTTGGAACTGTATTGGCACTATATGAAGATCTCAGAGGATAATGGTATTTTAAAATTCCATTCCTGTTGTGAGAAATAACTGATAAACAGCTTTTTCTGATCTAAAATTAGTTTAGCAAGGAAGCTGCATCAAAACTCACATCAGGATTTCAAATAATATTGGAATATGTCAATATACTTATAGAATGGGAAATAAGAATTAAGAAATTGTATAACTATATGTGCATTGTGATTGCAAAATAGGAATGTGCAAAAGTAGAATATGAGTTTTTAAATACTTCTTTTTCTACTGCATGTCTGTGGTAGAAACCTATGCCAGAAAAAGCACAAATGGTGATTTTTTTTTTTGTTCCCTCTTGTGCAGGAATGCGTAAAGCTCAGACAAGAAGTCAATTGTTGTAAATTAGATTTAGCTGATATAATAAATGGCAAATGAATGTGCTGTGTCTAGAATTTAGTACCATGTAATAATCTGTGTATTCATCATGAGTATTTTCATATAGCTATTTGTTTTAAAAAGCTGTAGCAATCAAACTATTTTCTTACCAACTTAACCTGTGGCCTTTCAGGTGATCTGATGCATTTTTATGGACCCCTTTTTTTCTTGTAGGTGGTACTCTTTCAAAAGAGTTTTGATAATATTAGTGGAAGTTCCAATCCATTCAAGTACATTTAATTTTCATTGTGTAATTTATCTATATAATCATGAGATGCTTTAGATAATAATCTTTTACATGCTAGGACAGCAGGCTGACAAGTACCAATCTTTTCTAAGGCAGGATGATGAAAAAGATACCCAATCAAGCAAAATGAAGAGAAACGGCCTTAGAGAAAACTCCCTGAGAGAAGCTGCTAAGCCTCTGTTTTGTTAGACTTTGTTCTCTTCTGTTTTGTTGGACTGTATCTACAGTAGACTTATATGTATATGCATAATTAAATTGTGTCAGACTAATTATCATATAAGCCTTATCTTAGCATTTTACAGCTGTAATCTTCACCTCTTTTAGGCTGGATGATAACTTAGTGAAATGTCTAGTAATTTGGCAGGTTAGTGATTTAAGTGCTAACTTGGTAATACCCAGACTATTAAAACATTTTCTTTCCAATGATCAAATAACCTTGATAGATTTAAGTAACCTTTAAATAGTTTGTCAAGCTGGCAACTTTAATTGCTCAGCGAGTAGTTGGATTGATATGGAAGCACACTGTGCAAGTTTTCAGAAAAGGCTGATTTCATTGACATAATTTCTCACTCCTTCAATTGCTGGGATATGGTGAGCGCAGTGAGGTGAGTACTTGTTTGAGCAGCTGCTGCCAATAATGTGCTTGTCTGAACGCTGTGCGAGCTGCTGGAAGTTCTGTAATCATATTACCGCAGTATGTGCTTTTCTTTGGAGGTGAGCAAGCTGTAAAGCCTTCAACTAGTATTCTAGTTGCTGTTGCAAACGGACTTTGGCCAGACTAAATTCATTGTAGGAGTTGTTTAGAAAGCAAGAACATAGCATGATATTTTTGCCACATCCTTTCAGATCTGAAATAGGTTCTGAAATGTATCTCAGTTGTGCATAGGCATTGTCTATACAAGAGAAATTTGGAGTTGCCTGTTCAAGTCACTCAAACTGTGAGGCTCTAATCCTCATTCATGCTTTTTCAGAGTTCTTCAGAAGGACAGTGTAGTACTAAATAAAATAACTTCTCAGCTACAACTGCTCTCCTCTCTAAGGACTGGAAAATCTGAAAATAAAAAGAATTTCCAGCTCGATAATAGTCCTTCTGGATCTGTCTGCAGATTTTCCATAGGCAGGATCATTTCCTAATGGCAATTAAATAATTCTTAATTGGCTTGTTCAGTGGAAAAAAACAGACCATAAACACGTAATCTCCCTGTTCTTACAGAAGTAGTGATAGTTTATGTGACAGCAAACAGTCCAGGTACAACGTGATGCTAAAGTACCTTGTGCTGCCTCTGAGCTAGCTGGGTGTCTCTGCTCCAGTCTGCCACGCACACATCTCCTGCAATGAATACTGGAAAGCAAAGGCCTGTGAGGTTGATTGCAAACTGTAATACATTTAGAGTAAGAAAAAGAGTTGCTGTTTCAGATTTCTTACTGACACGCTCCTGTTGTTTCATAGGCTTGAAGGAGGAGAGGAAACGGCTGAAGTGCTTGCATTTGATAAAAAATATGTTGTAGTTGTGCCGGTGGACTCTAACTGAACCAAGAGCTGCATGGACAGAGGTGCTGTAATAGCTCACCTCTACCTCCAAACGGTCTTAACATCCAGATAAGAAAATCTAACAGTGTTAGAAAGAAGCGGATTTAGAGAGGTGAAGTTACTTTCCTTCATTTGTAGATCCAGATTCTCCCACTGAATGAAAGTCTTCTTTCAAGACAGTAGCTATATCTGTTCTCTTTTATTTTTTCCAGCCATGTGCTCCTTGGGTAATTAAGACTAAGTGAAGTTTGAGGATGAAGTTTTTAGATATCTTTGGGAAAGGTATTGTTATAGAGCCTTATTATGCAAAACAGAAAAGAAGATTTTCCACTTTGCAAATGCCAAATAGCTTTTTCAGTGGCACAGTGTAGGAGTTCAGCATGATTTCCATATTTTGAAAATAAGAATTGCTGAGAGATTAGAACCAACATGGATTACAAAAACACAGGTATCAAGTTCTGGAAATTATTTTCTTCCCTTCACAGTTTTGAGTTAACGGAGCATATCAGAAATGGTGTTAGACGAGTGTTTCATTAAAAAAACATAGAATTGCAAATACAACCTTTTTTCTCGCTTGGAAAACTTGCTCTTTTTTCAGTTTTGCTTTGATTTAAATATTTTTCCTCAGGAGCATGTCAGTTGAAATTAAACTAGTCACCAGTGCTATACATTTCACTGCAGTTCATGTCCACTACATCTCAAATTAAACCCACCTAGCAGTTTTTACCATTCATTCGCAAAAAACGCTACATTCATAATTTATGTTTCTCAAAGTGTAGCCAGTGAAAGGAAGTTTTACAGTGTGAAATTCTTCTGTGCTGATGTGAAAACATGAGATGAACTCTGAATTTCTGGCATAGATTGAATTTAAATATAACTCAGCATGACTGAAAATCTTCTCAGTGTCCTAGATTTGCACTTTAGGTTTCAATTTATCCTAGGCGTGAGTAAGTGTTGTTAGCAGCATGCATAATGCGTTATTTTCTTCAGCTCAGCTCATTCCCTTCACATGTTTATTCATTTATGCTGTTTAAATGAACAGAAACACCCGTATCAGTATTCACTGGTGTTCTAACAAGCTGCAGGATAGATCAGTTTCCTCAGGCTTAAAAAAAGTGCAGAACTACTTACCCAGAGACTATATTTTCAAATGATCATTTATATTTAGTTGTCATCTGCATTCAATGACAGAAGCCCCCTTTCATACTTTTATATCATTATCTTGAATAAAATTCTTGTAAATTTTTATATGTTTTTGTAATCTCTTTCTGGTATCAGGAACACTGATTGAAGAAAAGAGAAGTAGCTTTGCAACAGAACCCAAATACACCCACGGTTTGAGACCTGAGGGTGTGTTTTTCCCTTAGACACATAATACCACAATCAATCCACACCTTTTCAGAGCTCAGGGAGTCCATAGGCAGGGGATTGGCTCAACAGGAGGAGGAAACAGGGCTGAATTTGTCATGTTTAATTGTTAGACGAGCTGCACAGGTCTGTTCATGTTAGTTCACAAAAATGAATTTGGTCAGGAAAGCAACTCTATAAGTAAGCAGGAAAAGACTGATTTTATCACTTCATTGGTGATTTATGTTTTATCATTCTATAGTTTATATGTCACAAACTTAGGTTTTGTATAATGTTTTGATATGAATTATATATAGTTTTTATATAATTCAAACTTGTAGGGATACATAGTTTATGATTGTATGCAGATAACTAGTATATTTCTTTTATATAATAAGGTTTAGTAATATTTGTTAAGGTAGCACATTTTTATTGTGCTCAAAGCATAAATTTCATCTGCAAAAGGAGCTTTTAAAAGATATTAATCATAGTTATTTGCCACACAGCCATCAGCTTCTGTATGGTTTTCCCTCGATTTCTTACAGTCACAAAATATATTTTCCTTGTCCCAGTGCTTGTGGTGTTTGTTACACATTGGGTACTGAGAAACACAAATAGCTTGCACACAGTCACACAAGAAAATCTGCGATAGAAAGGGAACTTAATTTGTCCTACTTGAATCCAGGTTATTGCCTGGATTCTATTGCCTGGATACTACAGTACCACCCATCATTTTTATATCATAGCTGTGTTTTTGAAAATAACCTCTAAATTAAGATTTACTAGCTATTTAAGTTATTCAAAAGAAAAAGATGAGAAGGATCTGCTTCTTATTTACTCTCACCCTCAATTCCCCCTTTCTGTAACTGGTATCCCACAAAGACTGCTGTTTCTTTAAAAACAAACACACCCCCCCCCCCCCAAAAAAAAAAAAAAAACCCACCAAAAAACCCAACCAAGAATTCAGCAAAGTTGTTTTTTATGTTTATTTGTGGTGCTGGGTAGAGTTTAGATTTTCTGTATTATGGCAAATGTGGAGACTTTGCAAAATTTTGCCATGGTGAACTGAGACAAACCTACAAAGTGTTTAAATTTAACCTTGAATGAAAATGTGAATAATTCTTTTAGTTTCTGAAGCAGAATTTCTTTGAAGTTACACAAATAACTTTTGAAATAACTTTTGATAGTATGGGACAATTTTTCCAAAGGAAATCTCCTATTAGCTTTATATATTATCTCTCCATCTTCCTGAGACCCGTGTAATATTCTTTAGTCAGTTATAGAAACAAGCAGCTATTCCATATTTATTTAATAGTAAGGCTACATGAAATAGTAAGACAATCAGAGCCTCGTGCTGTGAGCTGTTGGGAACTGTTACTGTCTGTCAGTTTAATAAGACTTTCTCAGAAATGAACAGATTTTCTACCAGTGCAGAATATAGATTTTCCTTTGGCCCAGTACAAATAGAAGTACCAGGAATTTTCAGAGAAAAAGGCATTTAACATGCAAAATGCAATACTGCAATGCTCATTAAGGCTCATGTACAATTCGGTGCAATGACCTTAAAGAATGATAGATCCCGGAGCTAGAATCCCGTAAAATTTTTCCTGTTTTTCATGTCTTAGCTCTCTTGTGTCAGTCGACTTAGACTGTAGAACACATTTTTGATGCTTTTCCTAGTTCTTCTCTGAGATGATAAGAAAGGGGCCAGTTAGAGTAGCATGGCAGCATTCTGCATGAATCGGATCCCTCCACTTTGGAAATAACTCATCTGAACTCAATGCCTTGCCGTATCTGGATTTCAGATTTCCGCCATTGGGTGACGATAACTTGTAGTTGCTCTTAGACAGGGTTGGATCCAAACCAAATGTTTTTAGAAAAGTCTGCTTCACTGAACTGCCTACAGAAACGGCGCTATTTGTTAGTCTCATTAGCAGTCTCAGACGTCGGAAGTGTTCCATCGCTCCTTCTTCCACACACGTGTTGCCTTTTTATCAGCGTTGGCACACACTGCATAGAGTGTGGAGAAAAGCAGCTGTCTGAGATAACTGGCAGTATAATAAGTGGGAATTAACTGACACTAAAATAGGAATGCTGGACAAGCAAATCCATGAAAATAAAGGAAGACTGGCCTTCATGAAATAGTAACAATATGAAAATATAACTTCTTTTTAGCAAAATGCTTCTCACGACTATTTGCTCTGATGGAAACTTACTGGAATGAAATTTATTTCTGGTAAATAAGGTGTCCAACTATCCTGTTCTGTAGGGATATAGCCTTGTCAATGCTTTTAAGGCCAAGTTCCCCAGCTCTCCAAATGTATTAGTCACATAAACATCTTTAGTTTTTCCGTAAGAGCACCCAGCTGGTATTCCTTCAAGAGTATTTAGTCCTCAGTGTGCCTTCCAAGGCCCATACACGTGTGGTACTGATGATCTGCATTCACAAATACCTCCACCTAGAACACCAAGTCTTCTAGCACCTATCTCAGTGGTCCACACGGCATAGCTGAAAATGTCATTACATACACCAGTGTCCATATTCTCTCACCCACTGGATGCTTCTTTGTTACTGGGGAAGAACAGGACCATGCAGCAGTGATATCCAGCAAGGAAAGAGACTCTAACTATGTGCTATATGATGCTTTTTAACAGCTTATGTAGACTGTAATGTGTACGTATGAGAACTCAAGCATGGTAGTAGCAGATGCAGTTATGTCTCAGCAATGTTTAACTATGCGATACTTAAGGGAGAACAAATGAGATAACTGTGAGATAACTGCAGTAGTGACGTTGGATAACTATAACAATTTATGAAATAACTATGAAAATGGCAGTGGACAGCTGTAAGACTCATCAGCAGTATTAGTCATTGAGTCATGAGCAGCATAGTGCTACAGTTATGTAGCAAATCCCTGACTTGTTCCAATCCACTAAGGCCCTTGATACACCTCTTGGCCCTCAGAGCTCACACTTCTGGCACAGGGGTCCCAGGGATGTCCCACCCCGTATGTTGAGAGGGCCTAGGTGGCTGTTCATTGTTGTGATCATTGATTGTTAGATGCTGGGATCTTCAACACTGATTCTCTTCTGCTGATCCCACCTTGGTAGTCTTCAAGGTATCTTTTTATCCCCTCAAGATGCCATGACCTATGACCTTCTCTACTTCTCACTATGTACTTCTGTACATTCTCAGAGAGATTATTCATTATTTCTGTTGAGTCAGTTCAATCCAAAGACAACTCTTCACTATGTCCTGTGGTCACTGTGTCCTCATCCTGCAGATGTTTCACTGTACTGCCGATTCCATGAAACTGTTCCTTTGCCCTCATTCCACAGCTATCTTAACTGCACCATTACTGTAATATTTTCTTGTATTTCATTAATGTAATACAACAATTTGTTAAATGGAATTATTTTAGTTCAGCGATTCCTCTGTGGTTTTGTAGATATACTAAGGTCTCACACTTGTGACCAGCCATTTGGTTAGTCCTTGTCTTGCCACAAATATGTTTGTGCAGGGTTAGTAAAGTTACATCAAAGCCCATCTTGATTTATCAGTTCCCTGTACTTTGCTCTGATGATTAGCAGCATTATACTGAGGTCTGTCTTGGCTCAGGGAAGCCAGACTCAGCTTGGTTATTTTCGATTCCCTGATATGTACTGAGACCCCCTTGCTGTTTTCAAGTTTTCCTCTTGTGTTCTGCAGAAATTCTGAGTAGGCAACAAGCTTGGGTTCAACCATGGTGCAGAGGTCTTGCAAGAAACCCAGTAGCTTGTAACCTGCCATTTGTGGCATAAATGGATATTTATGGAGTTCGCTCTGGCTTGCAGTCAAGCACCCACACAGCCCCTCGCTTACGCCTCCCCCGGCCCCCAGTGGGACAGGGAGAGAAAATAGAAAGAGTAGGAGCAAGAAGACTTGTGGGTCAAAGTAAAGACAGGTAAATCACTTACCAAGTACTGTCATGGACAAAACATGGGGAATTTAGAGCATGCTTTTGACTTCTTCCCATTTCTAAATCAGCATTTGGACACCAGACCACGTTGATCTTTACATAACTGAGGATCATCTTTTGGGATGATTAGCTTCATGAGTTAATCCCAGACCATACCTTTTACTGCCATCTTCCTGGTACCTGACGGGCAGTAGGCAGAGCACAACTGAAAAAGGAAGGAACTGCAAGTGTTTCATTGCCCTCATCACAAATTATTTTTCCCATATATCTAGCCAGAATTTCCCTTGCTACAACTTGTGCCCGCTGCCTTTTGTCATTTCACTATTTATCTCTGAGAAAAGTCTGTCTCTGTCTTCTCTAAAACCCCCATTACAAAGAGGACAGCAGTGAGATCTCCCCTTAGCTGTCTCTTCTTGAAGCAGAACAAACACTGCTCTCTGTCTCTCCATGTATGTTGTGTACTCCAGCCCCTGACCTATTTTTACTGGGCCCATTGCTGGGTTCACTCCAGGTTGTCAATGCCTTTACTGTACCAGGAATCCCAAACTGGGTGCATTACTTAGGTGCAATCTCACAAGTGGCAAGCGGCAGAGAATAATTACTTCCCTTGACTTGCTGGCCACACTGTTAAAGCACAGTTATGTTATTAGGATTCATTGCTGCAAGGGCACACTGCTCATTTCTATTCAACACCTTGCCCACCAGGATCCCCAGGTCTTTTTCTGCAAAGCTGATTTCTCACCAGCTGGCCCTGGGGCTGTATTACTGCATGAGATGCTCCTCTCCAGCTGACGAACCTTCAGTTCTGCTAGACCCTTTCTCCAAACTGTCAGGAACCCACTGAAAAGCAGCCATAACTTCCAACATATTGACTTATCTCCTCACTTTCCCTTTCCAAACTGCTGCTTTGCTTTTTTTCCCCCCCCTTTGTCCATTTTCTACAGTTTTGGAGCGTGTGAGTAATAGAGGGCTGTTCAGTGTCAGCTGACCTTTATGTCAAGGAACAGCCAAGGGTACTTTTAATTTACTGGTATCCCTTGGTTCTGAGGTGAGACACAAGCAGGCCTAGGTAGCGCTCAGGGCTGCAGGGCTAGGTTGTAATCTGTGCTCTGGAAGTGCACATGTGTGTGGTGTTGCACGTCACCTTCCATCCTTAGAGCCATGACTGCTGAGGCTGTGCTCCTGTGCTGCGTGCTGGGCTGCAGGCAAACCCCCTGGAGCCCTGGGAAGACAGCTTTGGAAGCACTTGGACAAAGGGACCCTGTACGCTACTTGCAGTGGTTAATGAGGCCATGGAAAATAATGAGAGTATTAATCTCTGTGATTACAATAACTGAAGCCCCCTCCCAGGGTACACGCGATTGGAAAGGTGTCTTCTTGATGTTCTTGACATATTTAGGCATATGATTTGGCCTGAAGGCTCTGATGTTTGAGACCTCAGTCTATACCCAGATAGTATATTACCTTACGCAGCTCCACTGTGATCATCCTGGCAGTGGATTTACTGACAAAAAGCTGTTTGTGCCATGGATTCAAATGAAGAGCGTCCAACTGACCCACTTCTGGGACAGGATGAACATGTGAAAATGAGCGTGCTGCAGCAGAACTACTGCCAGCTCATCACTCAGGACCATGCGGTGGCCTTGTGCATTCAGATATTAATGGCCCAATAGTGGTTATTGCTCAGCTGGTGGATGATAATGCCCCCAGACCACTGAGTGCTGGTGGTTGAGCATCTGGACCACTCTACCATGGCGTTGGAAGTGGGTGGCCTGCACCAGGCTGGAGCTAGAACCAGCCGTAATAGGCAGGACAGTCCAGCCACCAGAGCATCCTCCAGAGCCCTGCAGGGGCAGCTGCTCAGTACCACCAATCAGACCACCACCCTCCCATATAAAGGAGCCTCATTTTTTCACCCACAGAAAATGAATGTTGTAGTAAGATCACCACATATTATCATTTTACTAATTAATATAAAGTTATTAATTATAAAATATTAATGTGCTGATTATTATTATATCATTACAGCCCACATAAATAAATACACAGCATATTAATTATTTTAAGATTAGGAAATCTTGAAAATCTTGTTATTTTTAAATTAAATCATTGCACGTTTACTAATCAAGATAAAAAAATGCAAAATGCAAGTTTCTGGCTTACTCCGGTTAGAACTATCATAAAAATTAGTTTAGAAATTACACTACCCTTCTTAGAAAACTTGCTTATTCATCAATCATTATTAAGAGCTGTATTTCACCTTCTGAGTGCCTAAAAAATTGAAAGTGATGTTTAAATAATACGGAAACTGGAAATCTATTATGGAAGTAAATTCTTAATCTGGCAGCCACCGGAAGTGGTTACTGAGGAAGTGTTTATGCACTGTAATTGGTATATTGTGTATAATATAGATTCATAGACCTGTTGAGGAATGTAATTAATCATAACACTTATTTTACATAAAACAAATGGGCTGACCAAAGTGAAAAATGACCCTACAAATAATAAAAAAATCCAAATGCTTCAAACCTGGATTAGTTCATTGATCTGATTTGTCACCTCAACCCACAAACAATTTTTCTGGTATAGTGATTTGGGCAATGTGGGGTCACCTTAAGTTTGCACTGATGGTAAGAAAAGGGTATATGGGACTAGCTGGCATTTGTGGATTAATTTGTTAATATATCAGTGTAACACGGTTAAGGTCCTGATTGATTCAGCAAAACACTTAAAACACATTTTACTTTTCACCAATGTCACAAAGTAGTCACTTTGGTTTCATTGCACTTTTATGTATACAAATATCTTCACAGTGTGCTCTTTCTGTTTTGATTAAAATGTATTAAACTCATTTTTCTGCTGTCGTGCTCTAGACAGAGTAATGTGCCAAACCAAAAATGAGATTCGTTTATATTTTTTGATCAAATTGAAGAAAAACAAATGAACCAATATTACATAAGACAAAAAACAAATTTAGTTTTCAAATGTTTCTGTTTTAATGAATGGTGGCAGCTAGAGAAGCAGATGTGAATATTTGGCAATCTTTTCATGTACCAGTAATAATTTGTAAACATTGGGTTATACCTTTCTTTTGTCAACACTCATCAAGCGTCTCTCATTTTTTAGCTTATACATTCTTCAGAATGGGTTATGTTTGCTCTGTGCCTAGCACAAAAGGGCTCTTGATCTTAATTGGGCCCTTTGGCTTCTATGGTAATCTAATCTATTAGGGAACAATAGCCTACAAGACTGTTAGGAGTATCAGCAAGGACATTTAAAAATGTCATTAATGTCAGTTAATGTTCATGTATCATACGAAAGGCCATTATTACTATGGAGTTAAAACCAGCACTGGCAAGATGTTTTTAAGCTTATAATATTTACTTTGCTTTTGTGGGCTATGATTTTAATAACAGCAAGTTACTAGTTTACAGTCTGGATTCTTCTGATAATATATTGGATAGTAACTGGGTAGAAGTGTGTGGGTGTCTAATGTCACTTCTATTTATCCTTTCCATCACCAGTGACCTGCAAACTCCAAACATATAATCCTTTAGGGGATTCACATTTCAGAATGAAATAATTCTTGATGTATGGAATCACAATGATGCTTTCTTAGGCATTTCAGCATTCTTTTACTGTCATACTGGTAACATTTCTGATGGGGTTGAGAATGGTGGTATGCCTGGTTCTTATTATAAAGAGCAGAAAGTCAGCAAACTTTGGTTTCCTTAATAATAACCAAATAAAAATTATTTTTTCTTACTATCTCCTCTTCCAATTTAAAGATTTGGTGTGGCTTTATATGAAAATCGATCTCAATATAAACAAAAAGTATGTAATCACAGTTTTTCTAGGAAGAATCGTAAGCTCAGAATGGCCAGGGTGATACATATAGCACAAAACTGAACAATGAAATTACTTGCGTGATTTTAGCATCTTTTGCATCACATACTTTCACATTTTATGTCCAGAAGAGAGTGAAAGGAAATATCATATTGTGCAATTGTCGGATGGCTTACCAAGATTGACCTACATAGATTCTGTAAGGTTAGCACGAGGTCTCTGCTTGCGTGCTATGGCCATTGTCCAGCATTCAGCTTGCAGCTGAGGATGGAGTCAACCAACCCAGGGAGGCTTGACAGCAGGTAGAGTCAAAGTTGTCATCCACCCTCTGCTCTCTAAGGCTGTACCTAGTGTTTTAGGCACTGTCATTCAGGCAAAGGCAAAATGTTGTCCTTCTGTTGAATGAGCAGCGCAACGCAGTGCTGTTAGGATCTCATCCTGTGTGCTCTGTTTCTTTGTTCTTTGGTTACAGGAAATTTCCAAGATCATAGGCACTGTAATGGAAAATTCAATTTGAGACAGGCAGCACAGCATGCATAAAGATCAGAAAAAGAAAGCAAATATATATTCATTAAAAGCTAATGATAATAAATAAGCAATGATGGTAAAGAGATTGTCTATAAATAGCAGTTAATCAAATATTGTTGTATATGCATATGTCATTCTGCGTCCTTATTGTCACAAGCTGTTGATTCCGTGCCCCTTTCTTAAGGTCTTGTCTACATTAAAATACTCTTGGTATTGTTTAAAAGACTCCAGCTGGACTATGCAATGCAGCTTCTTAACTCAGGCTAAACCATGCTCACCTTACCTAAAAATCTGCAAATCCTCCAACAACCTTCTCGTCATTTTTCCAGACGGGTAAATAAGTTCTCATATTGCTGACTTAACTCCGCAGGTAAGACACGTGGGCACTGCAGTGCAAACGACGGTGGGATGTCCCTCCCCATAGCACAGAAACAGTGAGGTTACAATTATTTGTGCAGGGCATCTGTTACCAGGGCAGGCAGATCCTGAGGCTCAGGTGAAGGCGTGCTCTGTGTTGTATTCATAATCCCTACTCTAATCTGGGTAATCACAAAGGGCCGAAATTCCTCAGAGTTGGTGGGCTTATTCCATCTCCTTTTTTAGCGATCTTGGGTTCGGATCTTCTGGTGTGCTATCTTTAATCCTTAGAAGACTTTTCCTCCAACTTCCTTTGCAAGTTTTACTCAGGTCTCTTTGCTCTCAAATCCCGCTTGAAGCGCAATTGTCCATGTCTTCTTGTGAGAACTCTTTGAGCTCTCTTTTTTGGTAGCTAATATTCTGTCTCTTTTTTAAAGCATTCCCTTTTTTTCCCAACCTTTGACTACTCTCTTTTGTATGGAGAATATGTAATTAGTTGGAGAACACAATGTAAATACGTGGTACTATAGACAGGCCTGGATTTAGGAGAAAGATCAGCTAGTTGTCTGTCTGTGAAGTGACACCGCATGATTGTGCCGCACTCGTTTCCTCCCCTCTACTCCGTATTTTACTTTCAATAATAATTGACTGTGCCTGTTGTCAGCATAACTGCTTTTCTGTGGTAGTTGTAGCTTGTGAAGTTCCTGTACCTATTCAATAGGAAGGAACTTCCAGACTTAGACTTGTTCAGTGACAGCAAGCTAATACAATGATGACCAAATTTATGGCTAGGCACCTGTTTTCCCATTTTAAAGGGACACTGTCTTGTGCAATGTAGCTCATCTCAGTACTTGATTTATTCGAACTAGCTTAATGAGGAATGTCCTGTGAAGAGTAATACCATACTTCTTGTCCTTGTTGTGTTAAATGCATCACCCAGAGGCATATTCTGAAGTCATGTAAATTTGGTGATAAGAAATTGGCTTCTTTTTTCTCCTCAGTGCTCCAGATAAAACAGCTATGAGCATAGGGATGTTATTTCTAATGCAGGAAAAGAAGAAGAATTTTGTCTTTATGATAAGCTAGCATAAAAGGAATAATATATTATTCAACTAGAGTTTTAGGCAGGAGTCATAACTGCAGTATCTGAGTATCTGTTTAACAATGAAGGCTGTCTTGAAAATGCAAGATCCTCTTATAATGATTTAGAGGTAATAAATGAGTTGTTTCTTCTTCAAATCAAAGCCCAACATTAGAAGCCTGCACGTACCTCAGCACAGCAGGCTAGCTTGGATGTTGCAGTGCTCTTATATTTACAGGTTGTGTTCCTCTTGAAACTATATTAACTCTGAGAGTAAATAACTTAAAGTGTTAACTCTGAGAATAAAAAGTACTAAAAATTCCATTGCGTGAGATAGTTTCCTCTGTTTAGTGTACTCAGGGTAATCTACGTGGAAGAGTTACAACAGAATGGTGAACTACACTATGAAGGTTAACTTCTCAAGCAGATTGACCTTTGGACACCTAAAACATTCCCCATCCTTTCTACGGCATTCTGAAATTAGTGCAATGACCTTTCTAATCTAATCAGCTTTCTCAAGATTTCTTCTTTAACATCAACTTTAAGAAATGTAAAAGAGGGGATCATTAATTACCTCACTTCTAGAGATAGCTCTAACCATTTGATGTATCGATGTCATATCCTCAGATTTAGTTCATAAGAATCTGGCATGATTTTCAGAAAGTTGTCAGTATGTCACTAAGATTTACTCAACATTGTTTACAAACAGGAGGTTTATATCCTGAGAGACAAGCATCCTTTCAAGTTGATGTTTTAGACATCACATTAATATGATTATTGATAAAAGAGATTAATTAATTTTATGCATATTAGGGACATTGCAGTTGTTGCTTCTTTTACATAAATTCATGTCAACATGATCGTTGCGCAGCCTGAGTAGCAGAAAAGAGAAATGAGCTCTGTCCAACCTATTAGAGCGCATCTGAGCAATTAGATTAAAAAAAAAAAAGAAGTATTCTTACAGGCTCAGCTTTTGTTTTCATTCATAAAGAGAAGGAAAACAGAAGAAGCTTTCAGAGCACTGTTTCATATCTTAAGGATAGGCGTGACAGACCAGCTTTTGCTATGATAATTTAAGAGGGTTACATGAGATATTTGCAAGCATTCAGTGGAAGGTCTTACACTAGAGGTCCAGCATTATTAATAGAATTTTTGATTCTGAAACAGAGAGCCAGGCGAATGCAATGTTTCAGCTTACACGGGATGGTCCAAGTCTGGAATGACAAGAAGACTAAATGCCAGAATCTTCTGAACACATACTTTTCTCAGCTGGGTGCTGAAAGGAGCAATTACTGCATGATACTTGCCTAGAAGAGGAAAAAATGCCATATGTGCCAAGTTTGATATTTCCCATGATTGGAATTTTCTTGTCAAAAATACTCCTTTAGCACCTTTTGTTTTGGTTTACAGAAGTGAATGTATTAATCCTGCCTGTATTCTTAGGAAAAAAAAAAGATGGTGTTCCTTTGCTTTGGGACTGATATTGGGCAATAGCATATATAGATCAAGTCTAGTGAGTTCTTTTGAGGCAGTGTAACAAGCAAGGTCATAGGGATGCTGGATTGCATCATTGATTAGCACTGACAATTTTTAAAGCACAAAATGACAGTGCTATTCAAGACTAATAGAGGATCCTTACAGGAGAGAAATAAACTGAAGAGAAGAAAAATGTATTTTCAGATGCCTATAACAAATGCACCGAAGCCCCTAGAGACTGCTTTTTTTGTCAGCAGAGTTCACACCAACTGCCAATACGTCTGATGAATGATTTTCTATTATGGACACCAAAGTCTGTGAAGCAGAGGTGTCCTTTTAATATTTATACAGAAATGAACTCATTGTTTCCAAGGTAATTTCCTCTAAATCTCTGTTCAGTCTTCAGGGCTATGCCCTGTAGGATGCTTGGAAAATCCTAAGAGCAAGTCTAATTTGTTAGTGCCAGAAATTCTTCCTTGGGGCAAATCTGTCCTGCTTTAAGAAAAGATCTAATAATGTTTTTTAGGAGTATACAATATAAAACAAACCAACATACAAAACCCCCAGATGTTTTGGGAACACAGAAGTAGTTCATTGATATTTCTCAAGATAGGGAGAAGCAATGTATTTTCACAGAATTAAATTAGAGAGGTGATATATTTCTCTTGGGAGAGAAATGAACCGTTCTAGATGAGGAAATTGAGAGGTGAATTTGCAATAGTTATATGCCTGCTGAAGGATACATAAATAAATAAATAAATAAATAATGTATAAATATGCAATTTAAAAAATCCCTCCAGATTTGGGGCTAGTACTATATTGCTCTTGAAAAGGTAATAGAATAAGTGTCCTGGGAAGAACACCAAGAAAGAAAGGACTGGCGAGTAGCCAGCTGGCTAACACATGTAATGTTTGTAGTGTTTGTGATGAAAGACAAACTATCTTTTGGGCATTAATCCTAAAGCAGCTGTTACCTTGACAACTGCAGGTAATGGATGGTTGTAGTGTTCATCTCTCCAGATTCACTTTTAACTACTAATAAAAAATTAGATCAGCTTGTCTTTTAAATGGCTTCATGTGGCTTTCCAAAGATTTGGTGCTCAAGTGATTAATCTGTTTTATGAGTGGCAATTTTGCAAATAGAAGTGAATTTGGGGAACCTGACAGGCAAAGACAAACAGTTATATACGAGGTCATCTGACTTTGTGGCTGCCTTAGAGGAAAAATCTTTGTATTGGGGAAATAAAGCACGTTCTGTTTCTATACCGTATTGTAAATGCAGATCCTCAGCCTGTGTCTGAGCCCAGACTCACCTTATGTTGTGTTATCTGAACACAGGCAGACTGCTGGTGAGCTCACCGGCATGGATGGGCTCATATGTTTCTCTCTGTGGTACGGACGCGTTCTGGCCATGCCTGCCCGGTCAGGTGTTTCAGCACATCCCCCATACTGTGTGCTGCTGAAGGTACGTGGTGCGCTGGCTGGGGTCCTTGGCGGAAGAAGGCAACCTCAGGTAGCAGTGCAGCAGAAGACGTATCTTGAAGTACAGTCATGTGAACGATGCACCAAGGAGTACGTCATATTTTAAATTGCACGCAGCAGTGGCTCTCTCTCTCTCAATAACCTTCTTTCACCAGCTATTCTAGATCAGCATGGCCTGGCTCCTGAACTGCTGCCTTCCCTCAGAGGAGATAGGGAATGGCCATTTTGGCATTTCATGGTACCCTAACAGCTGATTGCTCCTCCTGTTCCTGCTCAGAGCCCAGCAGTTAAAATCCAAGCCTGTGCATGTTTCTGACCCTGCTTGTGTGGATGTGCAGCCTCTCCCAGACCTGGATAACACCTTTGTGCACTGTGAAGGGAGTCTCTAAACTGGGATTTGGGTGATCCACATATGCCATACTAATCAAGTAGCAATGACTGTACCTTATAAATGTTTTCAATTGTGCTTAATGATGACACTGTTAAAATAAATAATATAATATTAAGGCTTCAAATGTTCTATGTGCAAACTGATCCCTGAAGCTGTCCTTAGTGCTCCAAATTAGATTGCTGGGGAATTCATCGAGGTTAGCCAGACTACAATTTCCTATTCACGTTGCAAACTAATATTTTCAGGCACGTTTGAAGTCAGTATATAAGCCCCTAAAAACAATTGTGCTTTCAAAGATCCCCGGGATTTGCATGTGTTTTGTCAGTTCATTTGTTTATTGTGAAAGCAAAGGAAGCTCAGCAATAGAGATTGGGTTTTGATAATGAACTCATGACGGCAAGTTATACAAATATCCTTCTAGGCCTTTTAGTAGATTTTCCTGTATGGAAAATATTTGTTAAATCATATACTTAGTTCTATCACACTCTGGTATGTATTTTGATGTTTATCATCTTTAGCACAGAGGCGTTCTGTTTTCAACTGATGTACATCCAGTTACTTAGCAATAGAATTTAATGTCTTCTATATTAGTAGCATTGTTGGAAAGTGCGAACAGTCCTTTGACAGAGCTATTAAGTCAGCCCTGGGAGCTACTGCTATTTTTATACATGAGAGATAAACAGAGAAAAGTTTAATATTGATACTGGGAATTTTATTCGGATCTGTAGCACCTTATCTCTGGCTGCTGTGATATATGGCGTAGCCTCAGGGTATGAGCTCTACAGAGCTGTTCTCAGAAAATTGTATAACCACTTGCTCAGTTCTGGTAATTCTGTCTTTTGTCCAGGATATATTAGCTTCTTAGGCTTTTGGGCGTGTCTCTATGTGTATGTGTGTGCATGTTTTAAATTTTTGTTGTAGAAGAGCTTTTGTAATTGCCCTCTTTTTTTACAAACACAAGAAAAATATTCAAGGTGCAGGCCTGTGAGATTATTAAAAAGCCACAAGTCTTATTCTTGGCAATGAAACAAAATTATGTAATGAAACACTACTGACATATTCATCAGTTTGATTTGTTCTCTTAGACTTCACACAGCAGCAGAAAGGCTTCAATATCCTTTTGCCTGTTTAATACTGCAGCTGTTACTGGTTAGGAGAACGCAACACAGAAGGTTACCCAAAATAACCAACCAAAAATCCAGCAATCTTTCAAAAGCATCCTCAAGAGAATCAGCAGGGAAGACACTTCTCTCTTTCTGCCCTCCTCCTCCTCCTCCTCTCCTGGGATCATCTGCCTGCCACCATCATCAGCTTTATCTGGCCTTCCAGGCCTACTAGAGATCTGATGTGTTTTCTTACCAATAGATTGGAGATTCTGATCAGTTGGGTGAGATCAGCATCTGTGGGTACTGAATAAAGAAAACCTGGACATATCTTGAAGGCCAGTTTGAAGGCAAGTGGGACAGAAAACAGCAAGGCTCACCCTGTGTCGTGGCAGGTGTTGATAAGCTTAATCAAGTTAGGAATATATACAATTGGAGATATTACATCTCATCATTTGATACAGAGCCAGAGGAGGAAGACATCTTCCCCTGTGTTACAATATAGTACAAACTGCGTAACACTTTTAGCAATTTCTTTTGCAAGAAAAAAAGAATTGGGGAAGTAGTTACAGTATTTCCACTGGCCTTAATTCAAGATGGAAATAAAGAGATTTAGCATCACCTACTCTGTCAGGTCAGTGCAGAAGGCTCTTTGGCACTCTAGCGAGAGCAGTTTGGTTGCCAGGAGACGATAAGTTAATTTTGGAAGGTAATGCCCTCTGAGCAAGTAATGCCATCGTTCTAGATCAGAGTAAAAGCTAATGCTCTATAGCCACAAGCTTGCCTTTTAAAAGGATTTACCTCTCTCCCTTACTGAGAATAAACAAGGTGTGCTGCTGCATTGTCTATTAGTGGCAGAATAAAATCCTGAACAGTAAGATCTTAGGGTGCTGTTAAATAGCACAAAAATAATGCTCCAGCAGGCTTATCTAGGTTAGGCCATCTGCTAATTATGCTAGTACATATGTCAAATGACAGATTGCCAAAACTATTTTTCATGACCTTAAAATAAGAGGGAAACCAATGAAATGTTACAAGGACCAATTCAAGGCAAGTCTTCAGCTGTGTGGCCTTAATTTCACAATATGGGACATGGTAGCTAGAGGCTTTTGGGCCACTAAACATTCACTGATACTGTTAAAGTCTGTAAACAAAACTGTACTGACATCTCAGAATGCAAATGGCAGCAGAGCAGTGTGAAAGTAAGAAACACAAGAAGCTGCATCTCTGACACCAGTGCCGACTAGAGCAATGCAGAAAGCGTTTCTCTTCAGACTAGCTGCAAATCTGAATCCTTGTATACTCAAAGTTGTCAGAGTTGTGGAGAACGCACAGAAGGCAGAGTTTGAGATAGAAATCACTCATGAAATCGTTTGAGCTTTTCTGGGTGGAGATGGGATACGTATTCATAGGGGTTGGTCTGAACTGAAAATCTGTCAATCACTGAAGAATTTGGGAAAATGGGTAAAGAGGCACATGGATTGCAATGGTCAGCATGTGGTCAGCTCTGATCTTGAATGATTTTGACATACTCTGCTTAAAAAACTGCATAGAAAATACCTTGTAGAATGTATGTACTTATTCTATTCCTAGAGCAATTCTATACCTTTGTATATGTTTCTAAGGATGAGTGGGAAAATGACAGGATTTTATGGTAGCCCTGAAAGTGAACAAAATTGTTTGCTTGCGTGTGTATGTGTTTCTTTTCTTTAACCTACTCTTGCTTCATTCTGGACTGGTATGCAAATTGGTACTAGAGGAAGGGAGATCCAGAGAAGATATAAATCCTTGCTTTTTTGTAAGTATGGTGCTTTTCATCTGAAAGTTCACCAAAGACAGGAAGTACTCTCATATAGATTTTACTGATGGGGAAACTGAGACACAGACCAGTTACTATGAGTTGACAAGTTACCTAGCACAGAAGTGGCCTAGTAATGCAGCTCCCCTTCCAGAGGATCAATCCAGTGTTCTTATTGATATTTTCCCCAGATATAGAAGGATTTCTGAAGAGAAAATGTCCCTAGCCCAAAGAAAACCTCAGAGCATAGCACGCAGGCAAGGAAACTAGAGCAGTTTGCACTAAAGCGGTAGAGAATCATACAGCTTCCATTCAGCATTTGGGATAAGCTTGAACAACTTTTTGCTCTGCTAAACCCCCAACTCTAAGCAAACAAAGACAATTACAAAAGTACAAGTGCTTCAGAAAACAACTTTTAAAGAGACTATGGGGAAAGGCAAAAGAATGATGTCATCAAACACTTGGATGATTGGTATCAGTGTTTTTTATTATTTTTCCAGTTGTCTCATCCTGTATTGCAAGGCTTCCTGCTTTATAATTAAGGCTTGCCACCATCATGAGATGTATGGGAGGGGAAAGTCCCTGCTTGCTCTGCTGTATTTAGGTATGCAGTGTAGGACAAGGAGACGGAAGAAGGAAAGAATGTGAGGATAATGGGAGAAGAAGATGGTGACAGAAAAAAAAGCAAAAGAGTGCTAAATAGAAACTGGAGAAGGGCTTGAAAGGTAGAGAGTAACGGACAAGGAATGTGGAGAGTAGTGGAACAGGGGAAATGTATCTTTTGAAATGGAAGTGAAAGTCCAAAAGCATTACTTTCCTTAATTACCTACGAGCTTTGTGGGACAACAGAGACTAATGTCTCCTCCTGCTTGTCTGCACTCCATATTTTCCATTTTATATATTAATACTCTTAGCAAAAAACAGCTTATAATTCAGCCTTACCCCATTTTCTTAAAGTCTGCTAAAAGCCCAGGGCAACACAATCTAAACTGTAATCTGCCTTTCATGCTATTCCTGCTTTCCTACAATGTGACAAAGCTGTATATTTTTTAAAAAAATACCTCTTAGAATATGTCTGTTCAAAGCTATTTCCCCCGATCTTATTAGTCTATCCTGATTCAGTTTTTGTTCAAAAGAAAAGGTTTTTGGAATTCATTGGCAGTATATAATTTCATACTGTCTTTTCAGCCTCATATGTGGGGCAAAAATGGATCCATTGTGACTTGTGAATCAAAACATTATCAGCTCTGACAAGTTCCTAAGTCCATAAGTCAGTAGAATAGACTGAAATAAAATGTCATTGGACTGAAAAAAAACTTTTTTTTTTTTTTTAAAAAATTCCAGCCATTGCTATGTTCTTCTGATTGGAAATTTTGTAGAGTGTCTGGCAAAACCCAAAAAGGAGTAGGACCAGTTTGACAGAAAATCAATGACCTTGGAGGTCATTGGACTAAAAGGGAGTAAACTGGAAAAGCATCTTCATGACATAAAACTCAAAATGCAGTGATAATTGTGGTAACCATCATTTACAAACAGGAGTGTTTAGGATGTCTGAGTAAAGGCTAATCACATTAAACAGGCAAACCCAGTAAGGATGGGAGAAAAAATGATGGGGGAACCCTGCTACGCTGATCAGTGGAAACAGAGCATCCTGCATCAGCTAATTGCTGAAGACCATGAAAGGAGAGTGATTTCCCATTGACCCTGGCCTGAAGCCCATGCAGAAGAATCAATCCAAAACCCTCTTCCTAGAAGGCCATGGAAACTGAACAGAGCAATTGCCAAAAAGGGTATGGGACTTGCTGTGGGGAGTAGGGGGAGAGAATTTAGGGACTAAGTAAAATGTGTGTTTTAAGATGATTGTAGGAATGTGTCGAACTTCCTAGGGGTTGTTTAGAGGAAGGACTGAAGGCAGGAGAAGGGAGTGATCACGGTAGGCTGGAGAGGAACAAGTGTAGGAAAATAGAGGGAAAATGACATAAAAGGGTCCAGTCAAGTGGGCTTGGTGGACTTACCTGACTGAGCCCTTTTATTAAAAATGGGAAAATATATATCATCATTTCAATGTCTAGTCTAAAATATCCATTTTAACTTCAAAATCTTGAAGTCTGAATCTTGTAACTACATTTTCCTTCTTAAAAATGATAAAAACACTCATAAATAATTGACATATCTTTGCAGGTTATGCCATGTGACAACTTTGGAAATTAAGTACTATGCAGTTGTTTAAGCTCTTCTGAAGTGCATCTTGTGTTTCAAACACATTAAAATAAATAAGAAAACATTAAATTTATATTTTTAATAAGCATGATTTTTCAGCTTGTGATTTTTGAACTAGTGTAACCGTGGTGGTTATCCCTACATGAAAAAGAATAAATTTGTGTTTCTTGTTATTAAAATGCCTTACTGCAGCTGAGGCTTTTAGCCTAGAAATTTCCAATTCAAGACAAAGGTTGCTACAGCAGCTAAATCGACAGCTCTGATAGAATAGATGGAGTTGGATAGATGGCAGTGAAGTTATTGTAATGATGTAATTTGGTCTGCTGGATAAAACAAGCATGCTCTTGTTTTCATCTTGATGCTCTGTTTTAATCCTGAATGTACATTTTTCTGTGACCGCTTATACAAAAGTTGGAAGCCCAGGAGGTTTTTAGAAGACATAAGGAGTCTAATACCCATTACATTCCCAATTAAACTAAAACTAGTTTCCTTAACTTCAACTGCAGAGTGTCCCCACCGTGAAGCTTATGGACAAACCATCATTGAATATACAAGCACCTATTGTTCTTGTTCTTCCAGAAGAGACAGGACTTAGGAGAGCTGATGGAAGCAGCTAAGCTTGCATGAAACTCTTACGTTAGAATAGGAGTTAAAGTGGTGGACTTAAAGATGACTTGCAAAGGATTTTGTTTTGAAATTGAGTTTGTCCCTTTTTAGATGGGGAGCTTCTAAGTTGGGAAAAGGAAATCATATGGTAAATGGTGTTACAAATTGTGCTCTTTTTGAAAAAAATCTAATCCCAGGTTGCTGGTACAGTCCCTTGGCTAGCTCAGTTATCATCAACTCTCACACTTGAACTGAAGCCCAGGACTTGTAATGCTGTAACAAAACACCCATGATGTTCTGATGTTAAATGGATATTAGCTAAACCTCCCCCACGCAGTTTTTCAGCTCTTTTGTTTCCACTCTTGCTCCTTCCTTGTTTTTCCAACTGTTACGGTTCTTACATGTTTTGCAGTTGTGATGCCAAAGGCAAATCTCTCTGTGTTTTTTCATAATATTACACAAAAATAGGGCATAATTCCCTCTTCACTTTGAAGTCATCTAAGTGTTTGTCTTATTTGGCCTTCCCTTCCCTTTTGGGTGTTACATCCATAGCCATTTTTGAGCCTGTTCCTTCTCTTTTTCTCACTCACTTCTTGCAAATTGCTGTAGAACCAAAAAATTGCTAAACATTCAGAACTAGTGTTATTTATTGTCTTTGATTATTTTAAATGATAAATTAATATCTAAAAGCATATTAGTGAGACCAAATTGACTTTGAGTGCAAGTGTTCTCTAATTATTATTGGAGAGGAATTACTTGCAATGTCCTCTACATTGGGCTAAAATCTGTCTCATTTAAAGTAAAAAAAAAGTTTACATTTTGCTTCAACACAGGCAGGATCTCATTCATTAATTACTGAAAATTAAATATTTAAAAATGAGCTTTTCCCTAGGCATCTAGGACCCCTCAAAAACCTGCAATGGAAAGTATATGACAGAATGAGCTCAGAATATAAAACAAGTTGTAGGTACTAGGATTTAGATGCACAAAATTCTCTCCTCCACTCTAATACTGCATGATAATCTAAAATAAAAGAATCTAAAATAAAACATGCTTCCTGTTAGCATGTGGATTTCTAATGAAAAGCTATGTAAAATAATTAGAAAATATATAGAATCTCAAAAGCCTGAAGCAACTTTATTAGTAATATCTCAGTCGCCACAACACAGCATGGGACATGAGAGTAGTTTTGCAATGGGAAAGGATAGTTTCCGGAATTTTAAATCAGCCAATTTTAGATCTTCCTAGCAGAACAATAATGAATACTTGTAGAAGGGATTATTTCATTATGATCTGCTAGATTTTAATTCTTTGACTTCTCTGGATATAAATTTCCACTCAAAGGTAATTTTGTTCAAGTATTATCCAATATATTTAAATTAATGTAAAGAATTAGTTGAATCTCTGCCTGTCAGAAGAAAATAAGTATCACTAGCTACAATGTTTTAAACAGTGAACTCTTTCTCAGCTAGAATGTAATAATGTTAGATTATCATTGTTTGTTAATTTCTTTACATCCACATGACATAAAAATTGTGTATTAAACAAGAAGATGATATATAATGTGCAATGACCTGTTAGCATTACATAGTATGTCTACTATGGCTGATGTTTTAAGTAGCAATAACAAAATTAATGAGTAATTTTTTCTTATATTAATGTATTTAAAGCCATTTCTCTTGCTGATCTTCAATCTTGTACCAATCACAGTTTATCTGGGTAAAATAATTTAGTCTTTGCAAAGTACAGGTAGAAAATTTAAGAGACAAATCAGCTTGTCTTCGGCTTCCACAGAAAGCCTCTTACTGTGCCTCATGCACAGTATGACCACTGAAGATGCAGTTTGCTTTTGCCAGATAACTTCAAGCTTCCAAGCTAAAATAATTTACAGTGCTTATTTATATTTGATACAATTTCCAGTGTTGTTATTCAAAAACATTTAGAAATATTGTTGACCCCAGTGTAAGATTTGTGCAATCTGAGAGTAATTTGATGAAAATGTAAGCTGATTTAGAGGAATTTTGTAAGCCTGACAAGTGCTGGGAATGTCCTGATCCCCAAATTGCAGCCTGGTCATGGAGCCCCTAGTTTTATGCCAGCCAAGGAGCTACAATAGGAATGCGTGATCGCTCAGTTTAAACTGGCATTTATCGCCAATGGTTGCAGTGTTTGGAAGTATTCTGTTCATTAAATTTCTGTGAAGTCTCCTTGGAAGTCTATTGAAAATAGATTCTTTAACCTGTTTGCAAAAACTGTACTTTAGTTTTGGTTCTACTTGATGATTTCTGTGTTTATGGATATCATCAATATTTTCATGTATGAAAAATAAAAATAGGGAAGCCTTGAGGGTTTCAAGGATTTATGATGATTATTGAAGATTCTTACATACACTAATGAAAATAATTGAATAATTTTGCCAGTAGAGGAACTGAAGACAATTACCGTGCTGTCAGCTGCAGTGTACAGACACTGGCGTGCAGCGCATAACTCTCTTGACATTTTTTTGTCATGGAACTCCAGGTCTTTTAAAGTGGCAGCAGGTCAGCAACAGCAACATTTATTTGTCTACAGCTCAAAATATGTATTTGTGTAAATTATGACAAAGGCAAAATGCCTGTGGATCAGATATATAGTCTTCTTTATCAGAAGGTAAGTTCTTAATTAACCTCACAGATGGAATAGAGTCGGTGGAAGGTCATATTCTAGCCCCACTGTTCTCGGTGGGGAATATTCTCGGAAGGTCATATTCTAGCCCCACGGTTCTCTGGTTTACCGTGGGATAGGTGGAGATACAGGTGCCGTATGCACAGGATCAGCTCATGGAAATATCAGACATTATGCCTTATTTCTTCTCAGCATTTGGGAGCCTAAGGGAACCATGTTGGCATAATGAGAACAAAGACCCTAGATAATTTTGAGGTGCTTGAATATCTCCATTCCAGAAGATTTATTTGTTTTTATTAAAGTAGCTACAATATGTAATTTAGTTGATAATAGCAGTACTGAGCCCTGTGAAATTAAGCAGCACAGCTAAGGGAGGGTGATGAGGCCAAGCATTTTTCATGTCTGTAAGCACAAACTTCAAAACCCCCCTCTTCCCTTGAAATCTTTTCAAGTTTGCCGTCTAAAGGGAATTTTATATAACTGAGTAGAATACTGAGTATTTTCAAAACTCTCATGGGACAATCACAGTAATGTAAAAAACAGTAACTTTAAGTTTCTTGTAGTTGCAAGAATCACCTTTTTCTCTAGGAAGGCAGCAGTAATCATGATGCACCCTCTAGAAATACATCCAAATGTTTCTCAGTGCATATCACCTGCAATTCTAGGTCTAATGACTCATTTTCACAATGTTTTTATTATCTTCATGTAATAGCATTTCTATTTTGCAGAACACTGAAGATAACTCATGGAGAAATTGTCCTCCAGTCATGCCAACAGCCATTCACACAGCTGCTTAAAAGGATTTTAATGAGAGAAGTTTATTCACTAGGATGTCTCACTCAATAAATTGTGATTCTGCAAAATGTGCACACATGGAAATATTCATGCACGTGAGCTGCTTCACTTGAACAGTGACTATCATTCAACCGTCAGAGAGCTAAGATCATGACTCTGAAACTTTTTAGTTCATTAAAGTTGGTAGTTATTTCCCCAATGTTGGTAGTTATGACTTCAGGGCGGGTTGAAGAGGAACAGAGGGTAAATCTAAACTTTCGAAGTTTAATTCTATGCCTTCCTTAATGCTTTCTAATACAAAAATCAGCAAAATATTTGCTGATGTGTTTTATCTTTGGAATATAGTATTTTCCTCTGATCACTGATTGTGGCCTTGTGTCCGTGCTGTAGGACTGCAGTATATTTACCAGGAGTGTAGCATGATATCTTCGAGAAGCAGCGGGAAGGAATCTGCTGCCTCCTGCCCGCTTCTTCAATGAAGGCGTTCTGAAGCATGATAGAGTATTTCATTTCAATTTGTGAGTTCCCTCATTTTGACTGGGAGGTTTTTCTTGGATCTGTGGGAGGAAACAGACATTTGGTGACGTACACATTTCTGAGAAGGGCCATGGGAGCCTGCTATTTGTGTACAGTGAGTCTAGGCACAACCTGAAATGGGACCCGATTCCCTAAGGTAGCCTGAGACCTATTTTTTTAAAGGATGTATATGTCAGAAACACGTGACAATAGGGAGTTGGGATGAAATGATACGTTACATTTGCCTCTGTTACTCACATTGGCTTGCAGTCTATCTGTGCAGGCACTTTAGTTGAGATGGCTGTGACAGGAGTACAGCTGTTCTGCTTTGGGGGACAGCTCATCTGGAGCAGAACAGATGCTTTGAGTTGGAGCAGAGCCTGAGCTGTGAGGCCCAGCTGGATGCAAGCTGGCTCCTTGCTGGTCAAATGTCTTCTCAAAGCCAGGCACACTGGGAGGTGCAGCACAGGGACACACAGATGTCATTGAACGATCTCAACCTGGCTCCAACTTGGAGTATTAGCTGGAGTTCAGGGCTGGCCCTCGTAGACCTGCCAACCGAGTGTTCAACAGTGACCGCCCTGAAGCTCAGAGAGGGACAGGAACAAAGTGGTGGTGGTCCCTGTACCCTTGGGGAGAAAGGAGATGACAATCTATATTTTGTATACTTTGCTTTTTAGCTTAGACAGTGATGTCTTAAAGCACAGAATGGGCTTGAAGCAGCAGTATTTGTTCTTTTTAAGCACAATGTATTAAGTCTGTGAAAGCAAAGTTGTCTTCTGTGTAGAGGTTGTGTGGAAGACCTTTTCTTCTCATGGATTTAGCCACTTATGGGTTTAGTTAATGGCATTAGATGCTGTCGAGACACAATTGTCATTGGGTTTGCTTACATTTTTGGAGACTAGAGAAGATGCAAATAAGATACTAGATGAGTACTGAGGCTCTGTAATATGTAGCTGTTATGTATTTGCCTTGCTGCTTAGCTTGAGCACTGCCAAAGTTTCTTTCAGGACTTTCAATAAATCCCTAGGATAAGTTATAAAAAACTTTGATAAGAACCCATTAGTAATTCCCAGACAATGCCCAATGAGATAGAACCATAGGATTTCTTAAAATTAAAATAGTGCACAGAGAATAGGATGAAACATGATCTTTAAGGTCCCTTCCAACCCAAACCATTCTATGATTCTATGATTCTATGATATTTGGGGACAGATCAGAACTAAACAGGATGTTTAATGTGAAAACTGTTCTAGATGAACCTGCTTTAGCAGGGGGGGTTGAACTAGGTGATCTCCAGAGGTCCCTTCCAACCCCTACCATTCTGTGATTCTGTGAAAAAGTATTTGAAATACTATCAAGAACTTTGTGACAATGGCCACAGCTAAACCGACGTCTTTCTTTCCTGCTATGACATATTTTCATGTAAGAATTGAATAGAATATGTAAATTTGGTCCGTTATTGTATGTTTAAAAGAGCCTGTATAGTCTCCACCACTAGCAGGATTCCAGCAGATCGTCAGCTGTCAGGAAGCAGAAACGTATAGTTCATACCTGAAGTACGGTATAGATATTGAGACCTAGCCCCCTGTAAAGATCAGTTTTCCACCGGTCAGCTACACCATCCTCATTATCTCCTGTATCTATAACCCTCTTTACCTCTTTGCTCTCTGTTGCAATTCCAGAGGATTTTAGGGATATAACCTGTTGAGACCCTTTCCTCAGTTTCATAAACAGCTGCTGCATATGTCTGGTAACTGTCACACTTCTTATCAAGAAGTTTTTTGGTGTCTAAAAGAAGGCTGTCCTGCTCATTGTTCATATGCAAAACCGCAGCATATTGCAATTAAAATCTTCTCACTGCTTCTCTCCCATGAAAAATGCTGTGTGTGCAGCAGGTAGGCTATCAAGGAAAATTAGTCAGATTAGGAATTCCATCTGCTTTGTTTGAGACTGGGTAAAGAAAATATTGGCTTGAATGGCAGATGATGCATAAGATATGATTTCTTCTTTTGTTTAAAGAAAAATAAATCCCATTACGCCATCAGTTCCAGGCTTGCCTCATAAAAAAGTCTAAGGACTTTATTTTTTTCTGTGCTGAATTACATATTTATGTTCAAATCCATTGGACATTAAGAGAAAAAAAAAACCCAGAATGATTTGTCAGGAATGTCAGTTTCTGTTGAAGACAGCTTTGTCACAGTGGTTACAATTCTATTACACCCCTGCATGCCAAATCAATCAGAAAAGCTTGAAAAAATAATCAAACACACATTTTTAAAAGATTATTCTTTGTTTGAATTAGCCTCCAAGATTCTTTAAATAGCAAAGCCCACATTAGGGTTTTTTTAACTTCTGTTCATGCAGCTCAATTATGTTAGATTTAAATAGGCTACATACAATAGCTTTTTATTTTTGTAAAGTACTATCAGACCAGTCAGAGCCAGACAATATAATTAGCATTTCTTATTCCCTGGACAGTCCCAGTAAGGCTGTTACTAACTTTGATAACATCATGGAGAATGACTCAGATACACTGGTCGATAATTTTCCATTGTAATTAGGTGCATAATTTCTAGCATAAAATAAGGCAGATAATTAATGCCTTGTATTTTATTTAAAATATTTAAATCTTATTAACCCTTTCAGATACTTTTACAGAAATAATAAAATGAAAGTGAAGTGTAAAACTCTAATTGCTGGATATCAGTTATAAAAAGATGCATCTTTCGCGAAGATGCTGAAGTAATCTTTAAGAGGAAGCTGATATAATAGGGCAAGACAGGAAATTTAGACTAATACTCTGGCAGAGAACAGGGTGAAATCAAGACAGGAGGCAATGTCCCTTAACAAAGGGACTTTGGCTAAGAAAACAGAGGGGTTGCTTCCTTGGGGCAGATGCAGGTGTCATAGTACTCATCACTGAAAGCTCTGCTCTTTCAGACATTCATCTGTCTCATGGCACTAACAGTTTGGCATCTGCCAAAGCTCATCCATATGGTGAGATTTTAAGCACATAAGGATGGCATTCATAGAAGACAGCATGTGAATCTTGTCCTCAGCTAGCTTCTGGATGATGTGAATAATGGGTTGTGTGGTTTTAGAAAAAAATCTCCCTTTCCCTAGGAGTTAGATTTCCAAATCTGGACTATTTGGCTCTTTATCCACAGGCAATTTCTTGGAAAAGCCTAACCCCTTTATTACAAAAATTTAGCCTCATATTCAGGGATTCAATAAAGCTGATTTTCAGTGCTCTCCTTTGACACAGAGAGCTGCAAAGAAAGCTTTGTGCCTATGTCTATAGTGTGCCCTGAGGTTCAGTGCAAAATTACCTAGACTAGGATTTGAGTGAGCTAGCTCAAGTGTTGAATGTGGTCTACCTATGAGTGTGGATCTCCTTGGTAAGTAAATTAAGCCCTGTGTGTTGAAATTCTACTCAAGATGGTGAACAAAGAGGTTAGGTACTGATGTCAGAGCCATTAGAGACTTGTAAATATATTGACAGGCAGATGAGGCAAAAACAAATTACTTGGATCCCAAGAGCAATGGCCATTCCTGAAAATGCAACCTTGCACATTTGTGGTAGGAAGCAAAGGCTGAAAAATGCAGCCTGAGGTTGTAGGACAAGAGGCTGTCCCTCAGAAACCACTAGAGAAGTTAGAACAGAACTGTTCTGTCAGACCCTAAAAATAGGCATTTTTATCTGCAGCTACAACTGAAGTTGCTGCTCTTTCCAGAAACATTGCTGAAAACTCCTAGAGAAATGTGGGAACTTGCTAGAAGATGAGAAAACTCACACACGGCTTCTCTTACTTCTTTCACTGATGCTGTTACGCTTAATGAACATAGCTGTCTAAAATGAAATTACTCACGCATCTGTAGATAGCTTTGTAGGTGACATCTTTCTCATTAAACTGCTTTGAACGATAATGACCAAAGAATGTGATATTTCCCCATGTTTCTGTTCTTCACAAACACAAAAATTTGTTGGTCACATTTTTTTCCTTTCCAACAAAAAATAGAGTAAACTTGCCACATCAACAGTAATGACAACAAAGACTGCTCTTTAGGTCAGGCAGCAGCATCCTTCTTATGGTCAAGCAAAATAACCTCCTCTCTCTAGCCTTTATGGTTGTTATATTTTCTTTTTGAGAAGGTCCTTCCTAAGAAGTATATATGTACTGGTTCTCCTTCTTTCTTGTCTGGAAGCCTGTATAAGTTTTTCTTACAGAGCAGAGCCAACTCTGCTGGATCTATAAAGAGGCATATTTTACAAAGGCATATATTTTAGCTTATCTCAAAGTTCTGAAAGGATTTTTGTTGATCTGAGGGATGAATCTGTCAGAGATGGCAAAGCATGCCTTCATGCATTATTGTAAATTATTTATGAACCCCAGGTTTTCATGGCATGTTAAAAATTAATATGAACATTAGATTTAAAATTTAAGTATCTGAACTAGCTGTAGCACTTCTTCAGGCTTGTAATCAGGCAGATATATAACACTATATGCAGCAAGGGAGACTTGGGACTTGTGCCCAGATCATCAGATGTAATATGTAGCCAACTCTCATTGACAAAGAGTCTAAATTTGGTCCTTGGATAAACACCTCGGTCTCTCCCTTTAATCATCCAAAGACAGAACATGTCAGTAACATATGTTCATTTTCAAACAGCCTGATTTTGCTTAACTTAAGCTAAATTTCTTTAGGCAGGTTTGGATTGGTAGCTGGTTACAACTTATTCAACTAGAAAGCGCTACTGAATGTGAGTGGTGGTAGTGAAATCTAACCCTGCATTTGCTCTTTGCTATCTTTCTGGGTTTGGAAGAAGTATAAAACAGCGGTCTTACCCTTGATTGTCTCTTTTAGTCAAATCACATAGCTTTGTTGGGGCTATATTCCTCTTTCCTGACCATCGTCATCTGAACATGAAGCATGTGCTCCAATTTAGTCTGTTGAATTAGCCTGTTAGCAGGCAGCACGAGGCACCCCTGGAAGGCAAGTCATTCCACCTTGTTTTACAGCAGGACAAACTGCCTCCCTCTCTCTCTGCTATCCATATGGGAATCTGGACTGTTAGGTACGCCTGGTCAGATAGGTAGCATTAGATACCGAGCAAACAGAGATGAATCCATCAGAGATATCTTTTTTTTTTTTTTCATGGAGAAATAAAACAGGAACTATAAGGTCCTACTTTTGTATAATAACAAAACATTGGCAAATAAACTGCTAAGGAAAGAGTCTGCTAGTATTCTCTTAAATTCTTAACAAATTAAAATTATTGACAATGGGAGTAGAGTGCTCCATTCATCGTTTAAAACTTTTATCAAGATGGCAAATCAAATATATTTTAATGTGTACTTATGGGATTTAATTTGCTAAAATCACTTCTCTGAAATTCCTGGAATGAGAAGGCTAATAAACTGAAATGCTTCAATGTTGCCAAAAGGAACAGCTCTTTAAACATTAGGCTTGAGAATCTGTGTAGGCTGGAGAAAAAAAATCAAAGGGTTACATTGTCTTCGTTGTATTCAACTTTGAAATTCTAGGGACAGAGTCTTCTAATATAGAGGTGTTACAGTTTTGAAAGAACTGAGATAAAGGAAAATGAAAATATTTACAAATAAAGCCTTCTTACATAAGAGAGAGAAAGCAATAACTGATGTAAGTGTAATGTAAATGTTTATATTTCAAATGTTCTCTGCCAGACTGTACAAAATATCAAATATTCAAAGATATTTAAACTAATTTTTTACCTGACTCCAGATAGCAAAGAGTTGCTCCTTGTTGTAGAAGTAAGCATAATCATCACAAGTATGTGCATAAGTAGAAAGGAACGTACCCGGTTCTGTAATATAATTTTATAGCTCATGGCTTGTCCTTGGCTGCATGCTGATTTGAGGCATCTCCTGCTAAGAAGGGGCTGCTTGTGTAAGAATAAGTTGCAGGTAGATGGAGGTATCAGATATTGCACCTTAGTTCTGAGAGAAGGTGCTCTTGCTGTCACTGGAATGGCAGTTGTCCTCCTCTTGGCTGATGATTCTGTGCTTTTTTTTATGTTGTCTTCCTCTCCATGGAACCTTGTTATTTCTGACATGAATTTCAGCTAGACATGAGCACTTGCACTTACATTTCCTTTATGGAAGCAAGGGTAATCAGTGAAGCAGCACAACAGTGGCGTATTACTGACCAAACTGGTCGATAAAACTTCCCAGGAGATAGAATAAAAATTTACTAGCTGTGGCTTCCTTTATGAAGATGTTATAAAGGCTACGGTGTTGATTAGAATGGCCACTTCACGGGTGAAAATCTTGTCCCTGTCTCTCCTTATCTTTCAATATCCTACAGCAGTGGCAGCCTTGGATTGAGAATGTAGTCTGCTCTCTGGAGATCAGGGATCTCCTATGAGGATAATGGTCACTAAGAGCAGAGAGTGTTGCATGAAGAATGTGCCCACCACTGTCCAACAAGTGGTTTGTGTTTCAGACCAATAATCTTTGAGCAGGGCAAAATCTTTCAAAACTTGCCATCTCTCCTACTCATGGTAGACAAACAGATAACCACTGCTGAAATATGTTTTCTGTGGAGCCCTGAAAATCCTCAAAAGTAAAACAGAAACAAAATCAAACTCCTGGGGCTCGGAGGTGTAACACAGGAACCTGTTTCCATTTCCCTGTGTACAGTCACCTCAGAAATATATGCTGCCTTCATTGAGACTGGCCAGTCAGTCCTTTTTAATCTAGGTCTGTACGTAGCAGATTTACAATTTGCATCCACCTTAGAGCGATCCTGTCATCTCAACAAACTGTATGTCCTGAATGCACACCAGCACAAGTTCTGGAAGTGTTTGTTCACATGTTCTTCTTCTGCAAGAGGACCACTTTCTTGCAAGACTCCTGAATAAGGTCACCCATGCTAATGGAAAGGTTTTAGAGACTTTAGGATATGCTTAAAAGATGTGACACCCCATACCTTCCTGCCACAGTGCTGAATTCAACTGCTGCGTCCTGGAGTAGTGGGCCTTTTGGGCTGGAGCGTCCACTAAACTCATCTCCAGTCTTAGGTATGAGGTTGGGGTGCAAGAGCAGAGCAAAATAGACAAGGCAGAATCATGGGAGTGCTGACTGATGCTATACTCCTCATATGCTTGAATAGTGATTCAGATGCTTAGATGATGAGTACAGGTTGAGAGTCTGTTTAGAACAGAAAAATACGGTGAAATGAACAAGTAAGACACATACACAAAGCAAAAACATTTCATTTGTAACGTTACCAAACAGAAGCTAGGCAAAATATCATGACTCTTGGAGAGAGCACTGAAAATTTCTGATGAATTTTTGTTTCTTTTATTATAAATGCACAAATGATATAAAGCAAACTGCAGTAATACAAGTGAACTACTAATGCTGCAGTAAGATGGCTAAAGATATATTAAACCCCAACAAATTACATGCTTCCACAAGTATGTATCTGTATGTAGTACGCTGGGGAAAGCAAGTCAAGTTTCTAGTCAGGCTGCTTGTAAACACCTCACATTAGTAATGTGCAAATTTGAGGACTGAGTCTGGTCTTGTGATTCTTACCCTGAATCAACCAAAAATAACTTACTTTTTTTTTTTTTTAAAGGATAGGACTCATAAAGGCAAGCATCCCTATATCTTGCCATCTGATCTGCTCTCTGAACTCCAGCTGAGTAGGTCTGAGTAGATCTCATATTGACTAAAGGGATCTTAGCTATTCACTCAAAGGAAGATCCTAGGGCTCAGTTCAGAGTTATAATATAGACTTTGATGCCATTTGTGATGACCTAGGGGATACTGCCAGGCCTCCTCAGACTGCTGCAGGAGGGCATAGGTCTTGAACAGTTCCTGCGTTGTATTTTCCAGTCTTGTTTGGGATGTTTCAGGTGCACAGGCTCCTCTCTGTAGCCATCTAAACTGAGATATCTTAATCTGTGAGGAAATACTTGGAGCTCAGGTTATATAACTAAACATATCTTCAAACAGATGGCTCAGCAGCATCCATTTGTTTGATTTAGGGGGAACTGTATACATTGTCCAAGTGTAAGTGCAGGGATGTGCAGCTCTAAAAATCTGCACCGTGGATGCAGAACTAGCGCACAGCTATGTGATAAGTGTGACTGGTAGTGATTAAACTGGTAGAAACAAAACAAATTACTATGTAAGCATATCCAGAGAAGGTAGAGGCTGCATTACAGTATGAAGATAGTAATGAAATAGCTGTGAATATCATGAGTGGTACATGATCATAATGCTATACAAGCAGAAACATATTTTCTATCTGTAGAAAATAGGAAAGTAGAACTGGAACATTCCTCTTGCCACATTGTTCTTTTAAATCAATGGCTTTAATCCACCTTCATTTCCTCCTGGTTTTCAATTAACTCATTGCTTTCCATGAGTGGAGCAGCTTTCAAAGCTTGTCATGTCTCATTAAGGCCATTAGCAATTACCTCAGTGGCATCCATGTGGTCTGGAAAGAAAAGTCTGATTTACAGCAGGTCTTACACAGCTTTTGTTTGTGAGGGGTGGGCACGGCTGTACTGAAATCACATCAGAGAAGCCACTGCCCATGGATAAGAGTCTTTTCAGGTACAGGACCTAGGTCTACATCTATACTGGCAAAGATTAAAAAAATTAAGGGCTTGGACTGAACCACTCTGTGCTGCGATTGTCCAAACTGTTTAGCTGTTGGCATATTTCCTGCAATATTTTGACAGATGCCATTTACGATGTCCCCAGACAATTCCTGAGCTTGGCTTGGAGGGCAGCACAGGCTGGGGGGTTTTCCTAAAAGGCAGTTCCCTGATCCCTGTCCCATGCAATAACACTCAGCATCATGGCCAGGGCATAGGGGTGCCGCGGCCTAATTCATCGGTTTGAATGTAGTGTAGCGTACCTCACTCCTCTAACTTCTGTCCCTCCCTGGTACAGACTTGACATTTCCCTTCAGATCTTTATTACAGTCCCTATCAAAACATGGAGATGCTGACCTAGAGTTTACTAGTGCTCAAGAAAAACATTCTATGCATCTTTTTTATTTAAAGATTTTGAGGGCATTGCATTTTAACCACATCTTTCTACTCCTCCTATCAGGTGCTTTTACTGCTGGTGGTCACCCTCTCAAGGCCTAAAAGCTCCAAGTGAGATCAACAGAGAACCATGCTAACTTCTTCTCCCCTCCGGTCATGTTAGTGGAACAACAGTTTGTTTCCAAAGGAGAAATCGTGAAAGTCCTCAGAAAGTGAGCTGTATGGGTAAGTCTCAAATGGTTAACCATTTTAAAGTCTGTTAAAGTTCTGTTATGCATTTTGGGTGATATTACTGGTATTGGGATCTCAGTTCAGAAACACAAGAAAAGTGAACCTACAACTTTACTAATCTAAAAAAGGTATGTTTTCAAGTTGAGAATTGAATTCAGGAAGATGATATGTTCTAAAAAGAGAAAAAAAGTGTTATCAACAAGTAAGTGGAAACCTCTGGTAAAAAGCCAGCTGGAAATTACAGGCAACTTCTTTCAAAATCCAGTTAGTTCCAGAATTCCCTTTCCCAGGACTAAAACCACCATCCGAAAAAGCTGTAGCCAGCAGGAGAGCAGCTCGGTATGTAGTGCCCCCTGCAACTGCAGTGAGCACCCCTGTTCAGCGTGGGGCTTCTTGGGAGGGAAGGCTGTAAGGGAGCTGTTGCCTGGGATGAAGATGAGACATTTCTGAGTGAGGCTGTGTTCTTTTCTGCCTAATCTCAAGCAGCCTGAAAGTGCAAGGGGCTGGAAGAGCAGTTCAGCAGCTGGTCAGGATTTTCCCCAAGATTTTTCTTTTTCCTGGACTGCTTTCAGCCTACTGAAAAGATTCAGATATGGCAAGAGAGTAAGATTCCCAGGACCTAATAATTGACTTAATTCCTATCCAGAGCACAGTCTAGGGGTGCTTTCACACACCTGCACACCTGCAATTCTGTGGGCTGGGGAGGAGGCACAGGGCAGGAGGGACAGGGATTTAGGAGAGTAGATTTTTGGGCAGAACATGATATACAGTCTGTTCTTCTACCCTCCAGAGCCAAATTTTGAAGGCTTTCTGATCTCTTAATCAGACATCTATCAGAGCATTGGCTGGAGACCTTCTTCTGTGAACAACATATTATTTGAAGTTGGAGATGGCCTTTGAGAAAGATCTTTTAGGTGTGCTCTCCAGAATGTCACATCATTGTTCTTCAACACTCACTTCCATTTCCACTTGCATTGCTGGGTCTGTGTTTCCTTTTGCTCGTAGGAAGGTGTAGAAAGGTAGATTCTGGAATGAAGTGGTCGAGGGAGAAGATGATATACACGGATAGAGATTTGCCCATCCCATCCCCCTGTTGAGGGACCCCTAACAATAATAGGAGCTTTTACCAGATCGTAAGAAGCTCCTACTTAATTTTAGGTTAATTGTTGTGGGGGTGAGAAAAAGGCACATTTTTGACTAAGTCTCTTGTTCCAGACTGCAAGGACTCTGCAAGTCTTCAATACACGCTCTTTGCTTGCATTTAGTTTTAGGAAGGTTCTCTTCATTTTTTTGTTTATTTTTTTCCCCAAATATCTTTTCATAAAACTAATTTAAACTTGCAAAGAAGGGAAAGAAAATCAGTTTGATATTTGCAGTGAAGCATAAGACATTTCACTCTGTTACTTTAACTTAAAAATGAGCAAAGGTAAAGGAACAGAAAAAAGGTCCTGGAATATAATGGATCTATGAGGAATCTCTAAGAACCGCTTACAAAAAAACTCCCTTCCATCAATCCTTTTCTAAATACAAAGGAGCAGCAGAAACACTTTCGGCATTTCACTGGAATAAGTATGCAGGAGGAATACTGTGGGAATAAGTTTAGAAATATTAAGAATTCAGATTCAGACTCCTTGATGGCAACAGCTTTTCTTGCCAAGAAAGACCTTTTTTCTCTGCTTGGGATAGAAGTCCTCACTATACACATATGCAGCCAGCACGAGACTCTTCTCTTAGCTCTGGCACAGTTGGGGCAGGAGGGTCTAACTGGATTGTGTTGCATATATTTTCTGCTCCTTGGTGATCAGAAGGAATTAAATTAGACTAACCTCCCCTTCACCCCCCACCTCTATGAAATGGGTGAATGGATGAGAAAACAGAATCCAATGCATTGGGTCGAGACGAACATTTTAGTTCCTTTGGTCCTGACAGTTATAGGATGTGGGTATGTATGGGAAGAACAGGAGCCCCAGGGACTAAGGAGCAAAGACAGAGGACCCTATAGCCCCAGGAAAATGGTTTCTGCTGGGAGCTCAGGGCACCAGAAGTCTGATATAGTCACAGTACTTCTGGTAGATAGTTCAGCAGAGAAAGACAGTATTTAAGACCCAGCATATTCTGAACTCATCTGCCATCTGAAGAAAGAAAAAGATGAAGAAGATGCACATGGTCTTCTTGTAATGGATCTTGTGAATATGGGGAGGCTGTGGACATGCCATCTTTGAGTACTGTCCACTCTATAGCTGCATATGGTTACTGCCAGCAAGACACATATGCACTGCCGGTTAGTGGTGTTTGAGCCATTGCACGGATGGACTGATGGGATGCTCACTTACTATATTTGGTTTTGTCCTGTAGACCAGATACTGGTTTTAAGCAGGATTCACAAACATTTGTGGACGGTTCTGTTTTCACAGTGTTTAGGTCTTGCTCAATATACTAAAATCACATGAAAACTGAGCCACATACATACACCTATTTCCAAAGTGTGTGTCACGGTCTGTACAGTACATGAAATTGATAGCAGTCGTTGTCTCCTTCAAGCTCAGTAACTCAAGCATCAGAAGACCTAGCTGTATTTTTTTCAAATTCTGACTGGATTTGCGCCTGGTAAATATCTGCCCTTTCAGAAACACAATTTCATTTCTGCCAAAATAAGCATTAAGAATACTAATGCGGGTCAAGTATTTTACTGTTGGTATGAGCAACAGCATAAGTAACCCATAATTTGAATCTAAAATGAATAATGAGTAGCTGCCATTGTATGATTTAAGACTGTCTTAAACAAAACAGAAGGCAGGAAGGTAATCCAAGAAAAAGGTTTCTGAAAAGACAAAAGAAATGATCGTTACAGCTGAGTTGCTTTTCTTGCTTTAGCCATGGCACTGAGGTGGGAGAGCAACTGTGGAGGTGAGTGGAACCTCAGATAAAGGATTGGAAAACCTATAAAACCTGACAAGAACAAAGAAGCACTGAATCTCTGAGTGAAGACTTTTGAGCTTAAGGAGCTGAGCCTGAATGAAGCATATTACCTCATTTCCCACATCTCCTGGGACAGCTGGTCAAAAGACTGGTAAGACCCTGTTAATAGAGTGCGTAGAGTCAAATTTGCCACCATATGTAGAGAAATCTTTTCTCTGAACAATGTGCACCGGGCTGTTCCAGTCTGTTTTAAGCTGTTTCTAAGTTGAATGGCTAAAGCAGTCTGGGACAGAGATCAGTGTCTAGAAAGCTAGGTTGAGCTCAGGCTTTTTCATGGACTTGACATGTGTTTTGGGACAAATAATTTGATTTCCTATGACACAATGATTGTTAATAACTTCGTAGAGGAAGCAAAGTTTATTCTCTCCAAAGAGAAGTAGGAGCACTGGAGTCCTGCAGCTTCCTTGACCCAGGAAAGGACAAGGATCTGTGTTCATTGTACAAGTGGACTCTTCACTCTCTGTTTGCCCTCTTTTACCTTTACTTGTCTCTAAAGCTCCAGTTCATCCTGGAGACATTCAGTGAAGTGCATTTTTATTATATGCGTCAGTTCAGATCAAAATGTCAAAACACTATAGGAGAGTAATCTTTATTCTTAGCCACAGAGAGGAAATGCATATGCTTGGAAAGTCTGTCCTTGTGAAATGTCTGCAGCACTTTTGCAGAGGCAAGAAATTTAAGTACTGAGTACTTTGTCCTGCAAAGAGACTGGCATTGAATAATAATTAGTCCTTGAAAGGTAAATAACTCCAACTCTTCTTCCCTGCGTGCTTCAGGATGCTGGAATGCAGCTCAGGGTCCAACCCTATGCCACCCTAACATCTACAGTGCATGGACGTCAGCAGTCCTGAAACACTTGTGTTCCTCTGTCTCCAGCATAGTTAGGCACAAAATTATGTCCTGTTGTTGCTGTTTGGCATTGTTATTTTATTAACAAATGCTCTGTCCCTTTGCTACCAAACACCCCCCCCCCCCAATGACTACTTCTGCTACTGAAAATTGATGTTACAAACGAGGGAGAGGAAGGTTGATACCAAAATGAAACTCAACAAAGAAACTGTATCAAAAAAAGGTGTTCTCAATCTGATTGATAAAGACAACAGTCTCTCTGTGTCCATCTTCCTTGCAAAATTTTGGCTTAAATAATTTTTAATTGATTTGTCAAAGCTAGAATTTGTGTGAAGTACAACTTGCCACTGTATAGATTTCACCCATCCTTACTGTCACTTGGCAACATTTTCAGCTGATATAATTGATGTACTTGGTCCATCTATGGATTTGGGGGTTGGAGTTGTACTTCCTGGAGGATAGTCAGTGAATCTACTTGGGTAAGAAAGGACATAGATCAAGTAAGGATGGGAGAACAGGCACCTTAAGGAGCCCCACATTTTTATGTGGATTTCTTGGCTCTGCTATGGCATTTCATAATAATTATTTTTCAATTCAATTTTCTGGAACACCATTACAGTTGCGTCTCACTTCAGTGTCTGATAGTGAAACAAGAAAGGAATTTCACTGGCTTGTGGTCAGTTCTGCTTGCTTTACCTCTTGTAACAACTATATTGAAATCACAAAGACTCATACTAGTGAGGTGAACACGAGTTGGCCTGTAAAGCTTGGTTATAATACTTAAGTATTAAATAATAGTGTTTAGCACTTATGCAACTTAATGCCTTATAATCTTCAAAGCACTTTACAAATCTTAACTAGTTAATCCCCACAGCAGCTCTGCCTAGTAGGTTATGAAGGCCACACATTAAAAATCTCCCACGATTTGAGCTTGCCTGCATACTAAGCCTATGTGAAAAAAATATCTGCACTGTTATGTCCCGAAAGTCATGAGTGTTTAATTTTACTGGACTGTAACATGCCTTGCCTTCAATAAATTAGTTCTGCTTTCTTATCCCATTCAAGGTAAATCCATTATACCCTGCAGCATGGCTCAGCACACAGTGTTACAATTTTGAGGATATTTTTCATTATTAAAACTCCTGGAAGCAAATAAGAAGCAGAGAATCTTAATTTTATTTAAGAAATCAAGTTTTTAGTGCCAATGACTGAGGAGAAACTGTATGGGAAAGGGTCAGAAAGTCTCTAAAGTCTGAAGCACTCAGGAGAATAACAACTGTTTTTAGCCACTTCTTTTGAAAATGTGAGTTTTGTGATATTGAGATTGACTGGCAAAGAAAATATGCTTATACTCCGTTTCACTGGGGAACTTAAACCTTCAGAGAACCCACTCTATTTAGGAAATAGTATGTTTTTCTAGCTCAAATGTTCTTTGAATTTTCATGTTCCAAAAAAAATAAAGAATATTGAATAGTTATTGCTTTAGCCTCTTTCAGGTCTAAAATTTCCCATGAAGTGGAAATACTGCTCCATGGTAATAACGCCAACTTACTGATAATGACACAAACACTGCTGGTTCCATTTTTGTTAGTTCAGCTGGAAAACTTTTTAAAACAACATTACAGTTTGAAGGTAACATCATAATTCTATGTGAAGACCAAATTCACCAACCGAAGTTGTAAGTTATTAGCTCATGATTATATCTCAAGCATCTCCATTGAAAATAATCCTCTGAAAAATGTTTATTCTTGTAATACTTAGTGTAGGGAGGAAACAATGGCTTTGGTGAGGCCTTCTTCCAAGTGAAGCAGATAGAAAGCAGAGTTTTTGTCACAAATTAAAAAAAATAAAAAAAATAATAAATTTTCCAGAATGTCTACTGAGAAAATGCGGCATTATTTATAAATAATGACAGTATGATCCTTCCCCTCCAAGACAGCAGGCAACCTAATGCCTTCCTTTTGCTTTCATCTACACCTCTGTCTCTCTGTAAAACTTGGAATTTGAAAGCTGATCCTTTGCAAGAAGGAAGCTCTATGATGTCATGAAGACTGACCTCAATTCCATATTTCCCTTCTGCTTCCACCTGGAAACTTTTGTTTCCTTGTTTTTCACTCTCTTTCTCCCTGTCTTTGTTTTCCTTCCTTTTCTTTTCATTTTTTCTCACCTTTGGAGAAAAATCACAAATAACCTTTGAAGGAATATTTAGCAATCTCTGTGCCCTATGGTAAAAACGTTTACCTGATTCATTACTAAAGTGGTTATCTAAGGGTAGGAGTTTCAGACGGACCAGGGAAAGAGAAATTTCCACGTGAGAGATGATAAGAGAGATGAACAGAAATGAAACCCAAGAAAATAAAGGAATAGATGGATGGGAACACAGGAGGAGACATAATTAGCCAGTCTCACATGCTTGCCACTACATAATTTCAAATGTTTGAAATGGAGCCTGGTGTTCTGCAGACAAGCTCATAATTAAGTACTGGGTTGCAATGCACATGCACAAGAGGTCTGAATTAAGGTTTCATGGGCAGCCTTCTGGCTTTCCCAACCTTTGGTCACTTAATTTAGTGACTTAAATTCTTTTTAATACAGAAAAAAAAGGATTTTGATGAGGTCTTTTAATTGTTTAGGGAGGAGAGGTTGTTAAGGACTGCAATTTATTATGTAATTGTAGATGCATAGTACTTCAGAGGAAAAAGTATTCTA
Source organism: Balearica regulorum gibbericeps (assembly GCF_011004875.1). Taxonomy (NCBI): domain Eukaryota; kingdom Metazoa; phylum Chordata; class Aves; order Gruiformes; family Gruidae; genus Balearica; species Balearica regulorum. The sequence continues at coordinate 51,311,257 of NC_046187.1, read as the reverse complement.
TTTTTATTCTGCATAAATTTGTATACCATGCTGAGACCTTAATACCTGTGGGTTTTTTTCTCCTAAAATGCATTAAGCTACATGACTGACATCTAGTTCAAATGCATCAGAAGCAGAAAGGCTGCCAGAGAATCTATAGAACTGGTAGATAACCATGGTTTTGAAGAGAGTCCGGAAAAGATTGGGTTGTAAGGGGAAAGGCTGCATGAATTCACCACAGGGGGAGTTTTAAGAGAATTTACATCAGAATCTTTTTCTAAGAGGGTTACACTTGCGGTAGATGTTTCAAACTGAAGAGGTTTTAAAACAAATCAATAATTATGTCAATAAATAATATGGACCAGATGATATTCACACTTGAGGAATTTTTAGGAAACTCAGGTATGGGGTTACTGCAGGTGCTGAACTCTGAACTGTTATGTGTAGCTGAAACCTGGTACCCAAAGGCAGAATGAGGCAAATATGATGGCATCTTGCAAAAGAGGTCTCTCAGAGAATCTGGGAATGGCAGACCCTAATTTGTCTGCACCAGTCAGTTCAGCTGACACTACATTACAGAATTAAATTAACACGCATTCGTGGAAGTATGGAATACCAGGGACGAGTCAACACAATGTTTGTAATGTCATGTTTTGTGTATCAGTCAAAGCTCTTTGAAGGAGTTAAGAAGGTTAATTATGATTTGGCCAACAGCACTGACTGTTGAATACTTGAAGAGCAAGAGCTTCGTTGTTACTCTATTACTTTGGAATATTTAATAGAATATTAGGTACATATGTCTTCAGTGTAGTTTTTCTCAGCTTGTTCTTATAATCTTCCCATGTCACCGTTGGCGTTTTTTTTTAGTTCAGGTGGGATTGTCAAAATAAAAGGAATGCATATTCCTGAGTCATTTTGGCAGTTTTGAAAATCCCATTCCCACTATTTCCCCATAATCCTGTCTCCAGGTACCTGCCAAGATGATTTGAGCAAAAGGCTACACAGAACAGTAAATAGTTCGGCACCTTCAGTACTTTGTGCGATGCTGTGCAGTTCCCTGCCCGTCATACTGGCTCATATTGTTTCATTGCATTCTTCTCTATCTGTAATCTCTTATACATAATTTATAAGGTCTCGGGACAGGACTATCTCTTTAGCTTGCATTTGTAGTGCTAATAGTATCGGGGTCCTGACACATGGCTGGGGTTCTTTGCGCTTGTCTATTAAACACCTATAAAGACATGAAAGTATAGAAGCAACCTGCCATTTTTAGACTGCTTTAACAGGAATCTGTGCCGGAGTAGGGGAAAAAAAAATTATTCACCCTCAACGCTCTGGGGATGTGAAGCCTTGCAGGCAGGACCTAGTCACAAAGGTTAGCTTGAGCTTAACCTTTAAATGAGCAAGAGCTAATCCTCCTTGGCCGCTTTTATCACCAGCACAGACAGCACGGCTCCCACCACCCTCGGTTTAGAGGACCTCGGGGACCCTGCTGCTCCCCCCCGCTCCTTCACTGAGCATCCCACCACCACCACCACCACCATCTCCATCAGCACCACCCTCCTCATCTCCTGCCAGAAGACGCCCAAGGGATGAGACAAGACCGCAAGGAGAAGAGTTAACAGGGGGGAATTGATAACCCGGCCCTTTTTCTCCGCCTCCTGCCTGAGGGGGGAAAGGGGAGGGGGGGATCGGTACCCACCGAACGGGGGTGGCCCCCGGCGGAGAGGCGCGGGGAGGGCGAAGCCCTCCCCGCGCCTCTCCGCCGGGGGCCACCCCCTCGGCACGGTACGGCCCGGCCCGGCCCGGCGCGGCCAAGCGCCGCCTCCGCGGCGGGATGCAGCCGCCGCCACCCCGCGGGTGCAGGTAAGGAGCGGGGCGGGGTAAGGGAGGGGGGGATGCGGGGGGGGGGGGGGGGGGGGGAGATGCGGAGAGCAGCCCCCCCCCCCCCCCCTTTTCGCCCCAGGTTGGCCATAGGGGAAAGGAAAAAAAAAAAAAAAAAAAAAGGAAGAGAAGGGTAAAAAAAAGCAAAAAAATCCAACCGCAAACCACCCCCCCAAAAAAAAAAGCGCCACTGAGATTTTTTTTTTTTGCTGTAGATTTTTGCAAATTGAGATGATCCGCTTAAAAACGCTGCCCGCCGAGCCGGGAGTCGCCCCTAGGGCGCTGACCCACCCCGGGACGGGAGGATTTTGAGATTTTTAACTAATTTTTTACCCAGCTCCCCCCCCCCCCCCCATTTTAACTGAATGGAGCCGCGGCTTGCAGATCTAGGAACTAGCAGGGATGCTGGCGCTGAATTTGGCGTAGCAGTTGGGGAGGGTAGTTTTTAAGAGACGTGGGGGGGAATTTGCAACAGAAATAGTAAGTTTCTCTATGGTCGCCTGATTAATTAAAAATGAAGTACACGCTGTGCATTGGCAAACAGTCCTAAGCAATGATCTGAAGCAATCCTAAGCCGTAATAGTTAATATATTTTTTTTCCCTTTCCTAGAAAATTCGAAATACCTAAGTATTGCCTTTGTAAATCCACATAGAGCCCTCAGCGTTGCAGAGTGTTCACTGCTTAATGAATGTTTGTAAAGGGATTTTCATTCCCACTGAATGTCAGTGGGAGCAGCCAGAGCTCAGGGAGTCAGGTCACCCACTCCTTTTCTTTTGCAAAGAAAGAAGCAGCAGAATTACTTCAGCAGCACCGCTGTGTTGATGTAGTGCACAGGATGACATTCCCTGCTGATATAGTTGTTCAGGTGAAGCATGCTTCTGGACTTTATGATTTTGAGCATGAAACTCAAGAAACAGATAAAACCATGCAGCAGTCTCTCCATAAGTGATAGAAAAGGTCCTCTCAGGACTTTTTAATGCCCCATAATGGACCCCTGGGAGGTTGGGTTTCATTTTTGTAATTTGTTTTCAGTCTAGTATATCAATATATTTATTGCAGTTATATATGCTATTTATAGAGCATGTCTTTGAACCGGTGCATTTTTGTTCACTGATTTCCTTCTCACATTGTGTGTTTGTAATGGGTTACATGCTGAGATATTTCAGTAGTGCTGCTATTGTTTAACTTACGGAGACATGCATTTTGAGTGAATTAGATACGTGTAGGTAACTGTGGCTGTGCATTTTAATATCGCCTCTGGCAAGGAGATCTTCAAAGGCAAAACATTTTCAGACATATATATATAATGCGAAACTGAACTTGGTGAGAAGAAAAAAATACAAGTGACTTCATAATTTTCTGCATTTTCTAAGGTAAAGCAATCATAAATCCACAATTGTAGTTATAAAGCAAATTCAGAGTTTGAAATCAGTCCTGCATCAAGGGATAAACACTTCCCGTGCAAACACTCAGATTTGCAGGTATTCCGCCATCCAATCTGGATGGATGAGCCAGAATATGGGATAGTACAAACAACATAAGGCTCTGTCCTGAAACAAGTTATGTGCAAATTAGTTATTATTAATAGGCTACCTGAGGTCAGTAAGATGACTTACAGTGCATAAAGTTAAGCAGATATCCATGTCTTTGCAGTACCGGGATCTACATGGGCAAGTTTATAGGTAATAATAGATATAGAATAATCCTGTGTGGCAGAAAACCATGGCTTGAGGACTGCATGTCTCTTTAATTTATAAAGATTAAAGAGATTGAAAAAATACTGTGGATTTTTATATGCTTATGAAGTAATTTTAAAATAATTTTAAACCCCCTTTTGTTTAAAAGTACTTAGCAGTAAAGACACTGGTTCTTCAAAAGTTATGTATGAACCTTTATAAATGGAGATAGAAATATCAGCTGAATTACTGGGAGAAAAAACCCCATCTAACTATTGAAAAATAAAGTAAATATTTGGGTCATAGCCAGGCTTTATTTGATTGACTAAAACTCATGTTGCCTGATTATTTTTTTTCCTCAGAAAAGTTTAAACATAGCACAGTTGGACCAAAGGCACTGTATGTTTTGGTTTGTGTTCTGCTGTTGAAAAACATTCCATTTTGAAGAAAACTTTACATTCAGATTGACATGGAATAATTTCAGAAAAATTAATTACTTGTGGACCAAAGTTCTTCTAAGAAAAGATTTCTATTGATGCTCCAGATACTGATTCTTGTAGGTATCAACTCTTGTTCCCCATCATACAATAATTTCTTGGAAAATATTCATTTTAAGACACAAAAAAGTTACATCTAAAAAGGCCACGGTATGAAAATATTTTCCAAATGGAGAACTTTAGTGGTGTTTATATGAAATTTCAGCTCACTCAGGGAGCTTTTTTTCTTTTCCATGCTGAATAGGAAAAATTGCTTTGTGTCAAGGCCTTTCTTTGCCTTAAAATAGAGGGCTTAGAAAGTTACGTAAAAAGGTATCGCTCGTACTACAAAGCATTTAAAAGGAAACAATATTTCAGTGAAACTCTGGAAATGAAGGATCTTTTCTAGGGATTTTGACTACAGGGACACTAAGCCTTCACACTGCTCAGTCTACTACAGCTACGACTGGAAGATCCTGTACCTGTGGCAGTGGCCAGACACTTCACAGAGGGTTGCACCTCGACCTTTTAGTAATGACATAATGCAATTTTTCTGTGTGTAAGTCTAACTCTGAATCCTGACAGGATTACTGTTGTATCTTCAGATGCCTTTGTCAGCTGCCTAAGCCCCAATTACTATTAGGTGGTACTTAAGATAAACTTTTGTCTTTGAGCCCTAACCTCAAAGACATACAAGACACCTTTTCTTTTTCTAGAAAGCAAATGCAAATACATTATTTCCTATAACTAACAATTACAAAAAAATAAAAGCCAATCAGTCAGATTTTTGAGTTTAGTAGGAATATAAAAAAATGTAATACTAATACTGTCTTGTTCTCATTCTGATGGTCATCTACTGAGCTTAACTTAATACCTAATACTGTCTGCCTCAAGACCTGTTCTTTTAAAACTGTATTTGGCGAGTATACTGAACACTGAATACATTTGTATATGAAGATTTTAAGATGAGAAATTTTATGTTCAGCTATAATAAACATGTGATAATCAAGAATAGTTTATAAAAGGTATCAAGAGAATCCACCTAGTAGTTCCCTAATTACTGTAGTTGATCGTGCAATATTTTATATTTAATCTTGGAATCAAAGGTAACCATTGGCAGCCTTAATTTGGAATCCTTTTTGATAATGTGCTGCTTTTCTCTCTGTCACTAAGATATTAAGTTTCAGCAAAAGGTGGATTTTCAAGTAAATGAATGTCTTAAGTCAGTTTGTAAATTGTTTTAATTGGGGAGGCTCTGTATATAGCACCAAGTACAACGTAAGTACCAACAGTGATGAGCTATGGGCAGGAAAACAAGGAGAATTATACTGCATAAATTAAAACTAATCCATCTGGAAATAGAACTTTAAATGTAAACCCAGAGTGTTAGGAAACAGAAGGAATTTAGAAAGCTATAATTCCAGAATTGTAGGATGACATTAAGGAATCAAATATTCCTGTGAATGTAGTTTGGCATGAAGATTGCCAACATATGGAGAGGATACAGAGAATGACCACAATACTTGTAAAAGACCACCTAGATTGATTCATCAGGGAGGATGAGAGGTACTAAATATTTAATGCTTGGTTAACTGCTGGTAAATAAGGAGAGAAGACAAGATAACTGTTTACAAGTATTTGAGAGATACAGTGACCAAGGAGGAAAAATAGCAACGCTTAGAGCTTATGAGTAGCATGGCCAGGGGTTTCGAGATACTGATGCAGGGCTCTTAGGAAACAAACCGGCTGAAAGTCAGGAGGAAATTAGTTTAATATCTACACTAATTTAGCTGTAGAAACAATCCCTGTGTTAAAGCATAATAAACACATTGTGAAGTAGTCTTTCAGCCTTTCATTTTTCTTTTCATACAGCAGGTCACTGAAATCTTGCTCATAACGTGAAAAATTGAAGTTTTGTACCTCATAGGCACAGAGAGTCACAAGGCTAGATGTTGGGCCATCATCTCCCTCCCCTGAAGCTGCATCGATTACACCAGTGTATTTCCTGACAGGTGCTTAACTAACTTAGGTTTTTAAGACCTCATTGACGGAGGCTCCATGACCTATCCAGTCCACAATCATTTCCAGTGCTTTTTCTGTCCTTCTTCTTGTTTTTAAAATGCCTCACAGGTATCTTCCTTGCTGTAGTTTAAGCCAATTATTTTTTTGTCTACCCTTTGTTTTGGAAAGCAGATTATTCCCTCCCACTTCTATGAGAAGATGGTCCTTTCTTCTTCCGGACAAACAATTTGAAGCAACCATCTTTGCCAGAGGTTTACTTGATTTCTCACCTTGCAGAGATTTGACATGATCTCTGATCATTGTTCTTTTCTGTAATATTCTCGCTTGTAATCTGACATAATACTCAAAACTGATACATCAGCAGTGCTGACTGTAGGAGAAGGACAATGTTATGTAACTTGCAAGCATCTGTCCTATTTCTGTGTGTGGGTCTTCATTTTTTTGCACCAGTATATTGCAAAAACCACCATAACACCATAGCATGTACGGTGTTACATCTGTGAAAAGTTGCAGCACCCAGATCCACTTCCATCGAACTGCTGCCAGTAATCCCATCCTTCCTCCTTCAGTCTTTATTTGTGCAGTTGGTTATTCTTATCTAAATGAAATGCTTTGCTTTTGTCTTTTTCAATCTATTAAACCACTTGAATTCTAATACCATCATCCAGTGCATTTGAACCCTTGTCACTTTGGTCCATCTGCAGATATAATGCTACTCTCTAACACATCATGCAAAGAAATCACTGAGGAGTATCGAAAACAGACTCCTGAACAGATTTGCTTAGGGTATCCTTCCAGTGTGATAGTGAATTGCTAATAACTCCACTCTAAATATTCTCTTCCAAATGGTACCAACATCTACTGCAATTTCATCTAAACCAACTGTCCCTAATTTTTTATGAGACTATCATGAGACCAGGGACTGTGCCTGTTGCCCACAGTTTCTCAAAACTAATTTCTTGTGGCTCTGAGACTGGCTAATCTACGGCCAGTGCCATCAGTTCCCTAAGTACTGTTTATTAGGCAAGTTGTTTGGAAAACCCTGAACTTATTTAAAAAGCCCTAACCCATTCTTTCCCTAAGTTCTTTTCCCTTTGCCGCTGATGTATTAGCTGCCTGGTGGCAATTAGCGTGAATAATGGAGAAGAAGGAGAAGGAAAACCTAAACACTTTGCTCTTCTCAGCACCACTTATTATTGGATTTTTCTTCCCACTTAGTAGACCAAAATTTTCCTAGTCCTCCTTTCTCTTCTAATGTTTGTGCAGAATGTTTCCGTACAGGATCTGAAGATGCACATTCCGTGCACATCTAGCACCAGGGATTTGTGAATGTGTGGGACTCCAGTAGGAAGAGACCCTCTTTGCTGGGAGCTGATTTATGAGCGTTGATGTGATAGTAGAGATGAACAGACACTTAAAGGGACTTTGCAACTTCTGCACAAGTATCCTCCTTCTTTCAGTGTTTTTTAATGGCAAAGAGTCCGTGTTTGTGCATTGTCATCTTAGCAGAATGTTACCCATCTACAGAATGGAGTTTATGTACTTAGTGAAATAAAGCTGTTTACAGTGCAACCTTTCAGCTACATAGGCTATGACCCTACATGCAAAACAGCAAGGGGAATATATGAAATGATTAACTGATCCAAAAATGTGCAGTGAATAGTACTAGTTTTTGTCCGGACTAGAAAATAAAGCTAACGAAATGAATGTGATGGTGAATGGCTGTAATTTTGAGTAATTAGAACCTGAACCATAAACTTATTTAGTCCAAGATCTTGAAAGAACAGCCTCAATGTTTTCAATCTTATATTAAGGCAAGGTTCTCTCTATTTTTAGTGAGAAAAAAATATAATGATAGTGATTTTATTTCAATCAATGAAATTACTTTAAAATGCTAAGTTCACGGGGAGCCTTTCAGCTAACAGCGATTCTTGTCAAACGTGTCTCAGCTCTTTGTTTTTCACTTCAGAACTTCCCAAATTTTACTGGAGGAAGAGTCCTGAATCAGGACTTCAGCTCAGTAAGGTTTTCAATATGCTGCATGGAGTTCCCTTTGCTCTGATTTTGGGCTGTGCATTTTCATGGGATTATAACTGTTCATGCATGGGTGAAATTAATTACCAGAGTTGTTAGCCTTATGTAAGCAAATCATACTGCATCCTCCTGCTAAACTTTCCTTGCCACTAGTTTAACTATTCATGGCAGGATTCCCATTATTTTGTTCCATTATCCTTTATTTACTAATAAAGCTGCTTTACGTAATGATTCATATCTGGAAGCAATTTAGTATGTCGTCATAGTCCAATTTGTTGCTTTCATTAATGAAATGAAAAAGGACTGTCAATCAGAATGGAGGTTGTTGCTATGATTTATAAATTCAGTCCTAAGGGTAAACAAATTTCTGATGAAGAAATCTTAGGTCTGTTTTTGAGAAGGGCTGTGATGAGGTTTTGCAGTTGGAGATGAATTGGATTTTGGATTTGCTTGGAAAAAACCCCCGTGGTTTATAGGTGACCATTAGGGCTGTACACTTAGCTTTCCATGGCTATTTATGTTTGAGTGAAAAGACTGGTACATCTGAAGTAAACTGGAAGTATTTCTCACTGTCTAGGTACTTCTCCCTGTCCTGTAGATGAGGGGAGAGAATGCAAATTGGAGTACCTCACTTTTACTTAGCTGTTAGTATCAGCTACAGCTGCACATGTTGTTGCTGGAGAGCAAGGTATTGTGTGACACAGACCTAGCCCTCGTGGTTGATACTATTCGATTTAAGGCCAGTGATTAATTAGGTTATTGCATCCATAGTTGGAGTTGTATGCGTAGCCAAGATTTATCTTTCTGTGGGAACATAGAGAGACACAACTGTGCTGAATTTCCTAGATCTTTGAAGCAGGAGTTCTTCTAATCCAAAATGGGATTGAGAATTCCCATCAGTGCATGAAGAGTGTAACGAAGGGGGACCCTCATTAATAAACCAAAATCTTGCATATCTGACTCTCAAACTGAGTTGAGTAAATTCGTGCTGCTCATCAAAGGGTTAGAGAAAATAGGCAGCTGCAAGAGAGAAGACAAAAGGAAAGCCTGTGGCTCAAATTAATCAAGAGCAATTGATTTGAAGTCAAATAGGAGCAGTGCAGGATTTGATGACTACCGTGAAAGTCACAGGGTGCTTCCAAGGGGCCATTGACAAAAAGTTTGGAACATGTTCCAGGTATTGTGACTGGCCTGGAAATAGAGGCGAGGGGGAGCTGAACATGAGTCAGGTCAAGACTTCACAGTATTGTACGTCAAATTAAAATAGTGGTGGTGACATAGCACATACTAAGGTAGAGAGAGTAAGATGTGAAAATCTTAGGTGGATGGGAGGGGGTAACTTGAGGTAGCTAAGGGGGGCTGCAAGGGATTCAGAAGAACTTTGGGTAGGCTGTGGTAGAGGCAGAGTTCTTGGACTGAACACTACCTCCTGCCCTTCAGTGTCAGGGCACCCCTTGCATCTGGGAGCCAGCAACTCTTTTGTTCACTTGAGGATAAGGTATTTAATATAGTTAGTCAAAATCACAAGTCAGACACTTAAAAAAAAATAAAAAATCTGAATAGACGAAAACCAACCCCACCCCCCCCCCCCCACAAAAAAAAATGCTGATTTTTTTAAAAATGTTGGAAACCGGGGTTATTAATTTCTGGTTGTTGTCATTTCAAGGTCACATAGTTAAATGTATTTATTAGTTCAGCAGTGATAGAAAATGTCAAAGCAACATGACTTTCCTTAAAGCAGTATCCTTGAAAAGTTAATTATCTAAAAGGTTGCAAAATGTTAATGGAAAAGGAAGAAATTAGATTACCTCAGGGTCAGGGAACCTTTAATGAGATATGTAGCTATGAAAATACATGATATCGTATATTTATACAATTCCTTTTACCTCCTGGAAAGCTGTCATATTTTAGTTTATTTTTTATTTTGCTTTTTTTTTTTAACAAAGAAGGAAAATGGCAATGCAAGAAAGAGTCAATGTACTGCAACCTATTTACTTTCAAACGGCTTTGCTCATAAACCACAGTTACATGTGATGGACTGGTGATCCATTTCCCCGCAAGCTCAGCAGAAATTACACTAGAACTTCCATCCAGTTTTCTCACTTCGTAGATCAGCCACAACAAGAGCCTGTTGTAGTCTCATGAACGAACCTCGATGACCAGGACGCACTGAAAGGAAAGTGAATCCTGCTCTTCATTTGTTATCCAAACGTGAGGACTGGGGACTTGTGGAGACTTGCTGCAGAGTGACTGAACAGCTGGGTGCCAATTTACTGCACGCTCCCCGCTCTGCACCAGGTCTCTGCGTGAGCCCTTTGACAGGAGCGTAAGCACCAGGAAAGAAGAATTGAGCACGGGGAAAGTGTGTCCGTAATTTCCACCTTCTGCTCTTCTTCTCCTCTTTGCTGGTCTTATTGGACAGCTTCCAGGTAACTTAAATGAGAAGTGGAGCAGATGCTGAAGCAGTGGGATTTCTGGACGACTTGGATTTTCGTTACTTCGTTTGCAAAATAGACTGCAATTATCCTGGAAGTTACAGTCCAGAAGTTGGATGAACTGAACATTTTCTACAATTCATGTGCCACAGAGACACTCTCTGGAACATTCAAGGCAAAGAAGTTGTTGGTTTTTTGTTTATAAAGAGAAATGGAGGTATTGACTTTGGCTTGTAAAATTACATAGTTCTAAGTTTCTGATGTTTTCAGTGACATTAGGCTTATGTGAAACTAGTACAGCTGCAGGTCCAGTCAGACTCTACGGGTTTCTTGCCTTTTGTAAATATTGAAATGAAGAGGTTTATTGCTAGGACATTTCCCTGCCGTGCTGCAAAGGAAAACCTGAGAGTGTTGTGGGTCTTGACTGGAAAGTCAAATTGGCAAGTCTGATTTCATCATGTGACTTAATTATCTACAAAATATAAACAATCAGCAGGAATGGAAATTGTAATGAAATGGTAAATGAAATAATTCGTATTTTAGTCTACTACTGTTATTCTAAGATTATAACCAAATTATTATCTAGACAATGTTTATTAAGTGTATCTAAAAATAATAGCCTCTAACACCGTGTTGTAATACATGGAAGTCTCTAGCATGCCCCGTAGAGCAGAAGGCTCAGCACCAGTCCCAATGAATGAGACAGGTAAAGAAAAAACGTAATGGTCTGGTGATTGAGTAGGAAACTAAGCCAAATTTCAGCCTACATTGGGATTCAATAAAGACAGTTTAGGAAAAGTATACTAGAACATTGTACCAGTGGGAAAATTCTTACCATCTTCTAAGTCAAGTCCATGCTGGCTTGTGTGTTTAGTTAAAATATTTAAATTAACCTTCAGTTCAGACAGCTACTTCTGCAGCTGGCATAAACTGGAATTTCTGTAGCATTTGGAGTTCAGTATGAATGACTGAAAACATTCTCCTTTTTTTCTTTTTTTCTTTTTTTCTTTTTTTAAGAACTGCAAAGATTGAACAAAGAGCTTCAAGTGGAAAGATAAAAACACTTGGAAACATTGAACCATGTAGTAACCAAACATGAAACATAAACTAGAACAAGGAGCATATCAGATGACAAAAGAAAATAAATGTTAGCCTTTGGAATCTCTACTTATAAATAGAGGATTTCTAGGCAGTTGAACAACAAAACAGAGTATGTTGTGAGGCAGAGAAGAAAGACAGCTGCAGACATGAAACACCCAATTTGTTTTATTTAAGGGTCAAATAATAAGAAGAGAATGGGCTTTTGACTCTAAGGAATAATTATTTGAAATTGCTGCAACTAACTCATCCTATTTGACAACATAACTTGAAATGGCATTTTGAGAAAAGTTCTGAGTGAGTAACTTCTGGTGCATGTAATATCATTTCAAGTCTGTGTTTCAACACTGTCTACTTCTGCTGTTCAGTCTGTTACAGTTTTCCGCTCTTCAAGATGACACTGAAAATGTGCCATTAGGAATTTACTATACCGTTACTGAAATATATATATGAATTGTGTGTGTGTATATATATATATTTTTTTTTTCAGCTGGTAAAAGGTGAGCTAATGCATCATAAAGGAAAAATGTGGGTCGTGCTAGAAGAAATGAAAGTAAGGATTGTGAAAACATTGAACAGAAATGTTTTGTATTCATAGATACTGCAGTCAGAATAGACTGACAATTGTAACAATTTGAGCCCATCTCTTGCATAGCAGACTACATAAAACCATAAGTGAAATGGATCGAATCTTACATACTATCCTTGTAAGCACTCACACACACTTAACTTGAAGGGTTTTTTTGTTTGGTTTTGTTTGAGGTTTTTTGTTTGTTTTTATTAACTCCTATTTTCTAAATTAAAAAGGTTGTGTTTGGAGGACAGGTGTTTTGAAGAGCTCGCATTATTTGTTATTATACGTAATATTTTATTTTAAATCTTTTCTCATAATTTGAATATTTCAACAGTAAAAGTGACAGAAACATTTTTTAATTATTATTTCAAAATGTATATTATTTGAAAATCAAGGGAAGCAAAAGAAGAACTTGTTGTGTTTAAAGTCTTTGCTTCTGACATTTTCAAATGCAGCCAAGGGAGTCACTTTTATAATTTCATTTTGATAGTATATTGCTTAGTTTCTTGGAATAAATTTGGAAACAGACTTTAATCTCTGCTGAGTACTCGGACAATTAAATAAGTTCTGTTTTAATAATGGGACGGAACATTTCCTGAACAAACAGGCAGTTTGAATTAGTTTGAAAAATGCCTTAACATTTTGAGATATAATCTCATCAGGCTCCATCAGATATTAAAGCCTGACCTGGTTGGTGCTTGAATGAGGGGAAATCTTAAGGAAGATGTAAGATTCTGTATAAAGGGATTCAATGTCTGCATCCACGTGGTGTTTTACATGAGCTTAGGAGTAATATTAACAGTCTAAGAAGAAACCACTTTAAATGAATTACTAAACTAAAATACTTTGCTAAGAAATGAAGATAACGGAGTGGGAGCAGGAAAATCATGAGTTTGTTGCTGAAAAATTACAACCAACTCATCACTTCTGGAGGGTAGATAAATCACAAATAATTTATGTGTGATTCAGGGGCTTTGGTTTCAGGGTCCAGGCTGTATTTCAAATAACATAGTAATAGTTTGCCTACCTACCCAACTTAGCAACAACTGGAAAGTCTATTTTTAACTTCCTGTTCTTAATCATTCTGCACTTCTGAATACAGGCTCCGTTTTGCACCAGATAAGCTTTTACTACATCGATGAACTTAGGAATGCGCATATTGTTGAATAGGCACACACAGTTATATAATGCTTGTCAGGCAAGATGATACATTCAATTTTTTTCTTGATTTTTGTGAAATAAAAGCAGATCCTTCAAGTAAAGGCCATTTTATAAATATGATGGCTGTTAGTTGGGTGTAATGATTCTATGAATGTAAACTTACAAGGTCCTGAATTATGCATGCCTGTAAAATGTAAAGTCTATGCTACAACAGTTCGTGTTTTGTTGTACATAATCTTTCTTCATTATGTTTTCAGGATGGAACATGAGGCTACCCAGCTAGAAAAGCAGCACGTGCATAGTGTGTATGAAAATACAGCTGCCTACTTTAGTGATCTGCAGAGCAAAGCATGGCCTCGTGTTCGAAACTTCCTGCTGGAACAAAAGCCTGGCAGTCTTGTTGCTGATATAGGTATGCCAGTCTTTAAGGTGGTGTGAAAGATTGTTTGTAAGCTTTATTGGTTTATGTTAATCACATGTACCCTTCTAGAGCAACTGTTCTTAAAACTCATTTAAATTTGTTTTAAAAATTGTTTTAAAATCATTTTTAAACCTGTATTAGATGCCATATACCACTTGTTTTATTTCTTTGACAGTGTATCAGGTAGTCAGTAAATAAATTTTTTGCCTTATTTTTATCGAGCTAAGCCTTAATCTACCAGTTTCCCCACAGGCTGAGTGGTCTGTCATTCCTCTGGAGCCCTTTTTAAAAAATGGTGTTAAAATAGCTCAATTATTTCATGTTTCAGTTTCTTTAGATCTCTCGATTTAAGTACTGCTGGTCTGCAATTTACTGCTTTTCATTTATTCTAAAATTCCTCCTATCAAGGCTTTATTTTAAGAGAAATCTTCTAATGTGATTGGTGTTAAAAAACCCAAAAAGTTATGATCTGAGATTCTCCCTATGATCCTGAATACGGACGCCAAAACCTCATTTTCCTGCTACGGTGTTTTCTTCCCCACGTATTCAGTTTATACCTTGATTTTCTGTTGCACCTGTAGACTTTTTAGGGATTTCCAGGTCCTGGTGTGTTTGCTTTGTTTGTGTTATGACTTCATTCCTATACAGCACATCACTGCAAACCAGATGCTCCTTTGCACCACTGGATTTTCCTCACTGGTTAGACTAATAAAATGCTTTTACACAGCAAAGTGTAATAAATGTACACAACAAATTATGCATCTGCCCTATCCTATAGGAGAAAAACACTATTTGAAGATGTTGTTGGTCATAATCAAAATATAGCATGTAGTTCTCCTGCTGCTGTTGAGCAGTACCCCCAAAATACTTGGTTGCTGTAATTTCAATACGTATCTTCTTTTATATATCTGCACCATTTTCACCAATAATCTCAGGAAACGTCCTATGGCATACACTCATTCAGCAGTCAACTTAACATGATACTTTGTCAGAGAAAATTTTTTGTCACCTCAATAGAAGGAATTTGAAGCTTATCTGAATTCTTTGAGGCTTTGCCAGCAGGTATCACAGTGGTTGCCGAAAGCTAAAGATCACTCTGTTACAGTTTCAGCTGAAATAATTTAAATGCATGTGATGCATCTGGAGAGAAGGTAGATGCTCACAGTTTCCAGTAGGAATATTCCCATCAAGGCACATGAGGTACCTCCTTCCATGAGGTTTAATAAGATCTACAGAAATCTGACTATTGTGCTTATTTTTGGTACGTATTTTGGGAGGAGGGTTGCCTAGTGGCACTAAAATTTAAAAACAAGATCTTCAATTGATAATTTCCTTTTCTGTCTAATACCACCTTTTATTAAAATATCATTGTGTCTAATTGCCTTTTTATTGTTCATTCATCAAGACAAATGACAATAGCATGGCCATTGTTAACAGCTTCATGAAGGAATCCACCCTCCTGAAGACTCATTTAAAAGTGAATCCCCTGCAAACAGAGATTTTTAGAGTACCGGGAGTGTTGTCACTATTTAGCTTTATTCCACAGAGGACCTTATACTTCCAAAAACTCACTGTGATTAAAAAGCATTCCACCAAAAGCCATGTATTAAGCAACGGAATTCTAAATTCATGTGCACTTGACTAAATGTGTTCCTTCTGCAAATACAGTAACCAATAATACTTTATACTAATTTTAAAATTTGCACTTTCTAACTAACATGCAGAGCTTCGTATTTTATTGCATATATTCCTTGAACTGCACTAACAATATTAATCTTTTCCATTTCTGTCAAGTGTTACTTCAAAGAATAGTGCGTGCTTTTTGCTTTAGAAATATGCTCTTTTTTTATCGCTGAAGTGTTGTGCTGTTCTCCAACAGTTCCTGTGCTGTCTCTCTAGATAATGGTGCATATTAACATCAACTAGAGCAGCAGCCCTGCAAGAAGCAGTGATGTTTCTAAAGATAACTCCAGGCCTTTAAATTGAATTACCAATACTGAGATGGTTCTCTTTGCCAAGCTGCTACCCCGTTGCTTGGCTGTCAACTTTCAGAAATTATTCTTCACTACTGACCCATAACTGCAGTGAATGTTTCCTAATCTAATTTTGAAAAGTGCCTGTTACGCATATGGTATTGAAGAACACTCTGAAAGATTTCAATTTAGTACAGCACAGTCCTTGAGAAGACATACTTTTAGGCAGAAGACATTCTGGAACAGTTCATTACATTTACATGCGTTATAATGCATTAGCACGAAGACAGAAAGAGGACGTGCCTGCGACATGCAGGAATTTTTATGATTCACGGTTATTTTCAAGTCTGTATCTGAAATGAAAATTGTCCTGACTCGTGTCAGTGACAGCTGTGGTTTAGGACTTCTTGGAGAGAAATGGGATGCACTGGAGAGGGACTGCGTGGGGTTTAGCAAAGACTGGGGAAGTACTTGGGAGAGAGATCTATCCCAGGTCGCTAAAAAGAACAGAACGTAGTTCCAGTAGAAAGCTGGATGGGTATTGAGGAAAAGGGTCGTAATGCTTACCCTGTTCTTACTCTTTCCTGGGCACCCATTTATACTCATTGTTGGAAACAGGACACCAGGCTATATAAAAGCTCAGTATGAAGCAGGATGGTTGGGGTTTTTGCTCTAAGAGATGCAATAGTGGCTGCAGAGGATCACTCCTTCCTCCTCCCACCTGCACTTACCCTTCTTCCCCAAAGAAATACACATAACCTGCTATTACACAGGGCTGTGTAATGAGCCTCTTTGTTGGTGATGTTGCTACTGTTACACTCCTAACGATGTGGACATGGAATTTCAAACAGCCCAAATGAAGCCTGCAGCAGGTAGGCTAGCAGGAGCAAGCTCTCATTTTGTTTTCCAGGAAAACAAAATTTCAGTTAGGAAAGCCTCGCCATTATTTTCACTGCTTTGGGAGGGATAGCAAGTGTTTGGAACACACAACTTCTGATCTAGTATTCTTTTCTTTAGGTTGCGGAACTGGAAAGTATCTCAGTGTCAACAGTCAGGTGTATAATGTCGGCTGTGATTACTGTGGACCATTGATAGAGATTGCAAGGAGGAAAGATGATGAAGTTCTGGTATGTGACAACCTTAACCTTCCCTTTAGGGACCAATGCTTCAATGCAGTCATTTCCATTGGAGGTAAGACAACAGACGTGCATTCTAGCCCACAGCAAACGCAGATTTTTTTGGATCCTTTTCTTTCCATGTGTCTTCATTTCAGTTAAATGTGTTCTGAAACGATTCCCTTAGAATCACAGCAGATATTACTGAAATTAATGTAGTAAACATGGAAAGAAAAAAAGAAATTAGTTCCATTGCACAGAGGCGCTGTTGACCAGGGAAATATGTGGATCATTTGTTTGTTTATATGTGGTCTTGTTCACCCTGTGGAGAAAAGATTTCCTTCCAGCATGCATTTTAAACAAGTAAAAGCTAATATAAACATGGCTGCTCACAGTTTAAACAGATTAGGTGGTCAAGATAAACTCTTGGTTCCTCCTTAGGATCTGTTTTGACCACCAAATGCATTGAAATGAAAACTTGCTTTCTCTATAGCAGAACTTGAATCATGTTAACTGTTATGAATACAAATTTTTCTTAGAATAGTCATGAAATAAGAACTTAGACCCATACAAGTGCCTGTTGTCTAAAATGAGTGAAGCATCTCAGCATCTTAACTCCTCTGACCTCTCTTTTTGAAAATATTACTCATAATTTGAGAAGTATAAACTGGAAAAGGGTAGATGAGGACAAGTTAGAGTACCCAGTTACAGTCTACATTTTTAGCTCTACTCTTGCTTGAGCTTCTTTCAGGCTATTTCACTGCAACAGCAAAAATATAAAGCATGATAATTATTATTGGTAGCAATCAACAAACTACTTGAACAATGATAGAAATGTATTTTAAAATGTATTTTCACATATGCAGGGTAAAAGAAAGGGTGTCTAGTATGTAACAGGTATCTGTATTACCTTGCTTTCATGTTGGCTGGTTAACCAGTGAGCTCTATCCACATTGCAGATCTTGTAGCATAATTTCAGTGCTATCAGATCAGTTGACTTTGAAGGACAGCATACCTATCTCATGTTTATACCAATTATAGGCCTGACAAGATTAAAAGTTCATGTAGTATTTCTGTACATTTAACAATAATGGATTTTAATCCCTCTTGAGTAGAGACATGGTATGCCTGTGTCCATCTAATTCTAAATAAAGTGTTTTTCGTCCCGTTCCAGAGAATAGCAAGTATTTATGTACATAGTTAAATACTCTTCTTGGCTTTGCTAGTATAATCTTGTTTATAGGATTTATATTTCTGCAGAACCACCGGAGTGATTATATAATTTTAACCATGACGAATGTGTAACTCATTTAATGAATTGCTTAGATAAAGCTTGCACAGATTCTGTTGGTGGATTGGCATTTCTTTCTGGTGAACTCAGATCACATGCTTGTACTGTGTCTGTCAGCTTTGACATTGTTTTGCAGGACGTTCTGTGGTGATATATGGCCTAACTCTGTATGACAGAAAATATGAGTTCCTTTCTCCCCATCTTGTTGAAGAAATTGAAATAGTATTTTATGGGTTTTTTTGCAAAGTTCAAGAAAATATTGGCAAGAGCCAGGAGTACCTGGGAATAAACACTGACCATATAGACTGGGGAACTCTTCTCTGAGTTTGCTATCTTGTGTTCTCAGCTGCTTGGAGGCCCTAGTTTATATCAACTGCCAGGAATGCTTTTCTTGGCTTGTGGTAAAAAAAGTTACTTTTTTTCCCCTTGGTAATTTAATCATTGTTTTGAATAAAGTCAGGGCCAGTTGGACACGCTTGTCATAACTGCAGTGTTGAAATAACACTATTTCTACAAGTAGAATTGGCTACTGTCAAATGGCACATATAAAGATAATCTAATTTTTCTGGAGGTATGGAGATGTCTTCAGCTAAGAACATATATGATTTTTATATGTTGTTATATGGGTAGATCGAATGTTTTGCATGTAGAAGTGGCTGGCTCCAAGTCCACTTGAAATGAATTATGGAATCAGTCCTCTGTACGTCATTGATTTGAATCAAATCTAGTACTGATGGCATATAGAACATGACCAACATGACCAATCTCAGTACAAGTTAGTGTTTTTGAGAGTTCAGAGAGCAAATAGCTGACTTTTAGTTATTCACTGTCTGATAAAATTGGTTCCTTCAGGTGAGTAGGGAGATATAAACAGTGTAGAAATCTTGAATCACAGCTTCATTTCACGTTGCCGTGGAATTTGAAAATGTGGAAATTACCCTGGAAAGACAATTCAAGTATAGTGATCAATAGCTTTATTTTTTACTTTGACTTTTTATGTTTTAGTAACATTATGTAATGTAACAAAAAAATCACCATTCTCAGACATGCAGATGTAGACTGAACTACTTTTTTTTTCTTTTTTTTTTTCCTCCAAAGTAAACATTGAATAAAGGCAATACCTTTCTACAAAATAAATGCAATGGAAAATATTTCTGTCTAAATTGTCTCACTAGCTCATTTGAAAGTGCACTGCTATAAAAATACAGATCATCTTTTTACTGATATTACTTTTTGCTGTATTTGTTACATGGTGAAAAGATTTTCTGCTTCCGGTAAGATAAGTCTGAAATGTGTCCCAAATCTAAAGTCAACCTTAATCTTATCTAATTCACCGAAAGGCCAGGCATCTAAGTGAAAGCTATGGTCTTTTATGGTCATGTAGAGAAACAGAAACCTCCAGCTTATATGCCTGACTTACTTTGACTCCTTATTTTGAAATGAAATAAATTTCTGTCTTTAGGATTTGCCTACTTTTCTCCATTTAATAGAAATGTAAGAGAGACCATTCTGGGGTAAACTTGCAGTGTTGCTGACTTGCAGTGAGAGATATTTGTGATATGGCAACTAAAATGATTCAACACGTAGAACGGGTTGAAGGCAAAAATGCTATGTCCTTACTAATATTCAAAACATAATGCCTTTCCTTTTTCACAGTGATCCATCATTTCTCAACTAAACAAAGGAGAATCAAAGCAATAAAGGAAATGGCAAGGGTATTGATACCCGGAGGGCAGATGATGATTTATGTTTGGGCTATGGAACAAAAGAATCGTCGCTTTGAGAAACAAGACGTGTTTGTTCCTTGGAACAAGGCCTTGTGCTCACGGCATTTTTCAGAATCGAATCAATCTGCAGATAAGGGTGAGTTTGTGCATGCTGTAAAAAGCCGAGATGTACACCCTGCACAGCTAGTCATCTCTGACTGCAGCTACCAAACCAATCTGCAGCCAGAAACTGATTCAAAACGTTCCCGAAATACGGACCATTGCTTATCCAGAGCCTGCTGCATGAAAATTTCTGAAGAAAACAGATTTTACAGTGCTCTAGGAAGGTCTTTCCGCTCATGGTTTTTCTCCAGATCACTTGATGAATCAGCCCTGAGAAAGCAAACTGACAAGATGAAACCTCTGAAGAATGAGGGAGAATGGGCAAACAGTACCGTACCCGTTCAGCACTCGCGACACTGCAGTTTGGATTTAGGTCACCATGGGGCACTGTTAAAAGAACAAAGTTTAGATGATGATGATGTGTTCGTGGAAAGCCTGCCTCTCAAAAACCCACAGTGGTCACCAGCCGCAGATGCACTGAAGGATTTAAGTTTAAATGGAGGACACCAAGCTGTAGCTCAGGACAAGAGTGAAGAAGCTTCATTTATAAACGGCCCAGTGGAAGACAGGGACTACAGCTGCGGTTGTAATAAAGATGGTGCTGGCAAATCTAATGCCAGCAAGTTTTTCAAAAGAACTTCAACAACTGACTCCACTGACTCCGCTTTGGATTCAGCAGTGTCTGTTGGGGACCAAACTGATGCCACGTTGGATACAAAAGCCTTCATGCGTTATTACCATGTTTTTCGGGAAGGGGAGCTGTGCTCCCTGGTAGAAGAGAATGTACCTGAGCTTCAGATACTTTCTTCCTGCTATGACCATGGAAACTGGTGCATTATTGTAGAGAAAAGAGGAACGTAGCTGTAAAGAGAACAAAGCAGAATTCGGTGACTGAGGATTTTAAGCTGCTCCTTGTGTTCCTGTGATTGTGCAGTGTGACATGGAATTTGAATCTCATGTAGTCGTGTGCCATTCGTTTCTGAGCTAGTAACTCTTGACCTATTTAACTATCTAATGAAAGGTCTGTATATAGGAACGTAAGTGGTAAACAATATTTATGTTTTGTTAAACTTTTATGAAGTAAAAACTGGAGAGTTTTATATTGCTTTTAGCAAATAATTGTGTTTTTAAATATACTTTTCTATTGAAAAATAAAACCTTTTTATAAGACAAGGATCAGGTCATCTTTTATGAGAAATATCCTCTCAGCAGCAAGTTTAGGCTTTGTTCTTCAAACACTGAAAATGTGTCACATTACTCCCTGTTCTTGAAGTCCTATAAATAGAAACATAGGCACATTTTAAAATGTACTTGACTGTATACTGCTAGAGTGCATGCTGCAGAACTGGGAGCAAGCATGGTCCCAGTGCTACGTAGTTTGGAGTAGAGTTGTTAATGGGCAAAAACTATGTACAAAACAAGCTCTGCATATCTGTCATTTGAGGTTTGTATTTGGGAGCAAATGACAGAACAAGTTTTGAACAAGCATTTTGGCCTTTTGTTTCAAAAAGAATCTAATTTGTGTCTCAGATGCAGGTTAAGTTTTATATGATATCTCTCACAAATACTTCATCTTAATTTCCTTTGCTGTGGTTTTTCATTGGTTATGTGTACATGAAAGTCAGAGGGATTTGTGAGAGTATCAGTATTATGTAAAGGTTAGAAAATATCAGATATTTGAGATAGAGAGATCTTTCTTATAAGCCTGGGAAGCTAAGATAAAATTAAAAAATTCCAGTGCATAGCTGGTCAGCTGTCATATTTGCTCTCCTCATTCACTGACAAGACAACATATATGAAATGGTGCGTTAAATAATGTGGATAAGAAGAGGGTACAAGTCCAGTTTGTATATAAAATACAAATTCCTGTCTTCCACAGTTTAAACAAATCTTCTGAGACCTAAATGATAATAGATTGCTTAAACAACTTTCCCATTTCCTGTAAGACATAAATTTTGCTGAACACAGTGCCTTGTCTTCATCCAATTGTACTAGATTGTAGCAGTTGCCCTCATGTAGTTCTTTACACCCAAATAATCTCACCCCTTTCAGTGGGAGGCTTATGATGTGAAGTTGTATGTGCTGTGGATAAAATCCACCTGGCTTCTGAAGATCATTAGTGAAACTGTAATTGGTACCAACCAAAACAGCACTGGATCAGGCTAATTGCCTCGTTAGAATGAAGTTACTCCTTTTTTTTTAGGCTTTATTTACAGTCAGTGGTTTTAGTGTAGGGCACATCTTCAGCTGGTGTGATTTCATGACCCTTAATGGAGCCGCACAGATTCACTCCAGAGATCAACCCTTTTGATGCAGCAGTTTTAGGGACTCACATAATTAAGATGCCTGCCCTATTAGTGATCAAGTAACTTTGAATACAAAGCAACAGGAGTGAAATACCAAACTTTTCCAGTCTATGCTGTGTGAGTAGATGGATTTTGGGTTGTTCAGTAGAAAGCCCTGATGGTGCTGAGTAATTTTAGCTGTGGCTGCCCAGGAGAATTACCACATGGTAATGCATTATAGATTTATCTATTGGAGTGATGCCTGTAGAACAATTGTTTTTGTCTTCCTTGTAGTTTGGGATCCTTGTACTTTATCCTTCCTGGGTCTGTACCACTTGCACTCTCCACTGCCTTTTGAAAACAGAAGTGTGGTCAGAGGACCGTGCATCTGAGACTTCTGAAATGTAATTCCCCTCTAAACATGATTTTCAATACAGCCTGGGGCTGTGGTTCTTCAGATGCTGTGTCCAAGCCTTACCTCAGAAAACTGTCAATATTCCCTGCATCGCTGGGTCCAGCTGCTCATGGCTGAGGAGTGGCTCCTGCTGCATCCTTAAGCTCTAGGTTTAGAAGCACAGTGCAAAAATGCCCGTGCTGGCTGGCATATTGCAGAGCCAGTGTGGATCGTGCTGAGCTCCACACTTCATCCACGACATGCTCATGTTGGACTGGTGAGGCCTGCCTAATTTGGTGGGAATTTCTGGCAGAGCTCAAGGATTTTAAAAGAAAACTCAGATGCTTCCAGATAAGATGTATCAGTGGATATTCAGCATCTCTGGAATTCAGGAAGGAGGTAATCATCCTATCTCTAATCTTGAAAGTTTGTCCCTACACTCCAGCATGCAGAAACTCTATTACACATATATAATTTTTTTTAATAAAATATTTTTAATAATGTAAACTGACAGCTGAGTTTAGTTAACTGGGAGGAGCATTATAATTTTGTCATCTGCACTTCTGCAATCTATCTATGGAGTATTCAGTGTGTAGTAAAGCAGGCTGATGAAATTTGGTGTAAACTAAGAGAGCAAAAGGCTTCCATTCTCTTTACAACAGAGACTTAACTATACTTGTAAGAGGCTGAATCTATGTTTCAGGCTGTAGTAAAAACTTCCTGCTCTATCAGCTGTATGAAAAAGAGCTGTCAGCTCAAAGCCACTGAGGTACTTTAAACTGGTTTTGTATTTGTAGACTTTCCATGCCTTGTTTGGTTTGAGATTCTTGCCTGGGGTTGCTTTTCACAATTATTTATTTCTGTATTGGATTTTCTCTTGTTTTGAGTTGATGCCATTAAGTTGCGTTACATACAAGTTTGGATTGTATTGTTATAAATTCCTGGGGGAAGGAAAAGGGAGGTTTGGTAAACTGCTTTCTTTTCAAATAGTCAGTCTTCCTCTGAGGACGTATAATCACCGTGTAACATAATTTTTATAGACTGGGGATCAGTCAGCTGAGGTCACGAATGTGAGGTCTGCAGAGCAAGCTCTTATTCCTGTATGCAGGCTCCCATCTATTTATGGAGGCTGCCTAGGTCTGTAACAGCCTTATCATTTCATAAGAAGCCAGATTACCTCACTCAGAGCATGGTGAATGTCTCTCTTGATTGGTTTCTCTTTTGATGAGGCCCATCTTAAGCAAAATGTAATTTCCAGAAGAATCCATGAGATTCCAGTCTGTAGTAGCTTACAGACATACTTAATGTGCTCAGAGAAATGTATATACCATTGAAAAGTCTATAGTAAATGAATGAATAAATAAAAAAAATCCAGTTGTCCCTGCATGCTAAAACTCTCAGCAATATCCAGGCTACAAGATCTGACTGTTACAAGGTAAAAGGCAAATGTGTTCTTGTATTTATTGTCTGACAAACGGGCAATACTCTGACCCCAGTTATGCCAGTAACAAACCTGCTTCCTCCTGCAGTAGGCTAGGATTGCTCCTAAGCTGCTCATCTAGCTTTAAGTGGCACATGGAGAAGTCTTGATTACATGAAAAAAATGTCCTGTTTTTTACAATTTAATTTACTAGTATCATTGTCAGTCTGAACTGGCTAAACAAAAGCTGCTACCTTATTACTCTTACAGACTATAATCCAAATGGACAATTGCAATAAAAAAAGATACAATTAAACAGACTTATTTTTGAAGGACTAATACAAGTGCAATCTTGCTAAGTGACATTTTGTCTTTTTTTTTTTTTTAAATACATGAAATATTTATATTAGAACTGCAGAAGTATTTTTGTTTGTTTGCTTGTTTGTACTAATGGTGACTAATTTACTTTCTTCCAAGCTTATGGTGTAGGAATTTTAAAAGCACAGGTGAGGAATGAAAGCTATAAATATTCTAGCAGATTTTTTTCTGGTACATATCTATATACAAGTTACTTACACGCACAGTTTAAATGCTGAGTGAAGAGCTGTGTATGTTCCACCAGCAGAATATTGTTAGTAAACTGCCTGGGCAGATTCTGAACAGAAATAATGGCTCTGATCCTGTGTCCTCTCTGCCGTGTCATGTCTCCGTCAGACTGTATTCATACTATTCTTGGGCTGTATTAGTATCGACATTGTGTTGAATTTACTGGTCTGCCCACTTTCTTGCTCAGCACTTTTACAGGATTTGTGGCAACTTTAATACTCCAGGAAAATGAAGTGTGTCACTGTTAAATATATACAATTGTATATCTCTTTTGTGAGTTCAGCATTTCTTATTCTTACAGTATATGAATTCTGGCAGCTACCGTTGATTTTATCTTCCAATCTGCTGGTCAAAACCATGCTTAGGTACTGCTCTGTAGTCAATTCTTTCTCCGTACATGGAACCTATTCTGTAGTATTTGACAGAAAATGAATCCTACTTGGTTAAAATATTATTTCCTACAGAACTTCTGTGCTTTCAGAATAGTTAATAAATATATTAGCCACTGGAAACTCTGTGTCTGGGCAAGTTCTTAATAAATGTTAAGTTTGAGAAGACCTGTTAGTGCTATTTGCTCTGTTAGTTAGATCACATGGACACAATACAGAGCAGGTAAGCATAGTGATTTACTACGAAGCCAAGGAGTCTGTCTTTACTTTAGACAACCCCAGTCATCCTAGCCATAAATGTGATTATTTGAACTAGATAAATAAAGGTGATGAAATGTGGTTTGTAACCACATCAGTACTATATGTTCTGTTGATGATAGAAAAGCAGGATGGTCAGCAGAATTAATTGCTACAGAGCTACATTTCCTGCTCCTTCTGATCTATTTACGGTCATCCAGGACTAAGCTTTCTGGCATAAAATAACATTGAAGTATTTCTTTGGGACTGTCGGCATTCTTTTTGCACCAATTTAAATCAGAAAAGAAAAAAGAAGGTAATTAGAATTATGCAATTGCCTGGTGAGGTTACAGCTATACTATGTTAAAAGTGTTTTTACAGTTGCATTGATCATTTATTGTGTTTATACAATTGCAGTGATCACTTATTGTACTGATATGTTTATTATAGTAATGACTAAGGACCTAGTAGTAATTAAGCACTATCCAGACCAAGTATTAATACATGCCCAGTAGGACAGAGTATGTAACCTAATAGTATTCAGATGATGGGAAAGTAGTATGAGCACAGGCTGGACAATAGAGTGGTAACAAATGTAATTTCTTGGGGGTATGGAATGGTCTTTCTGAAGAGGGAATGAATTAAATCTGATATAGTTTGGGAATGGCTAAAGACAAAGAGTAAAGGTAGGAAGTATACAGAGAAATGAAGGGGAATGGCAAAGATGGGAGCAATCACAGCAGAGGAAGCACAATCAGCACTGCTGGACATTCTTAGGATATGCAGAGGTCCCTGTTTTGACTGCTCTTGCTTTCTGGAGCGTCTAGTTGAAATCTTGTGCTGAGGGAGGAATGCAGCTTTTTCCCACCACTTGGAGTTCAATACTCTTTCCCGTACACTTCCAAGACTAGGCATATGCAAAGGAAGATTGGTTAGGGATAACAATTTTTCCTTCCTTTATATCTCCATCATTTCATTGCAGCATGATCTCTTTTTGATTCCTTTTATTCTTGCTGAGTGCTTCAGTTCACTCTAGCTGGTTTGACCTTCCTCCGCTATGCCCACAATCTGGGGTTGCATTTGTTTTACCCAGTTACCTCTACAACCAGTATAGTTGCACTGGTAAAAGCTTTGCATGTAGAAAGCTTGACTAACCTGATCTCCTTCTGTGACAAGGTGATCCGCTTAGTGGATGAGGGAAAGGCCGAGGATATTGTCTACCTGGACTTTGGTAAAGCTTTTGACACTGTTTCCCACAGCATTCTCCTGGTGAAATGGCCTGCTCATGGCTTGGACAGGCGTACACTTCGCTGGGTAAAAAACTGGCTGGATGGGCAGGCCCAAAGAGTTGTGGTGAATGGAGTTAAATCCAGCTGGTGGCCAGTCACAAGTGGTGTTCCCCAGGGCTCAGTACTGGGGCCAGTGCTCTTTAATATCTTTATCAATGACAAGGGGATCGAGTGCACCCTCAGTCAGTTTGCAGACACCACCAAGTTGGGTGGGAGTGTTGATCTGCTTGAGGGTAGAAAGGCTCTACAGAGGGATCTGGACAGGCTGGATTGATGGGCCAAAGCCAACTGTATGAGGTTCAACAAGGCCAAGTGCCGGGTCCTGCACTTGGGTCACAACAACCCCAGGCAACACTACAGGGTTGGGGATGAGTGGCTGGAAAGCTGCCTGGCAGAAAAGAACCTGGGGGTGTTGGTTGATAGCCAGCTGAACATGAACCAGCAGTGTGCCCAGGTGGCCAAGAAGGCCAACAGCATCCTGGCTTGTATCAGGAATAGTGTGGCCAGCAGGACTAGGGAAGTGATCATGCCCCTGTACTCGGCACTGGTGAGGTTGCACCTTGAGTGCTGTGTTCAGTTTTGGGGCCCTCACTACAAGAAAGACATTGAGGTGCTGGAGTGTGTCCAGAGAAGCACAACAAAGCTGGTGAAGGGTCTAGAACACAAGCCTTATGAGGAGCAGCTGAGGGAACTGGGGTTGTTTAGCCTGGAGAAGAGGAGGCTGAGGGGAGACCTTATCGCTCTCCACAACTACCTGAAAGGAGGATGTAGTGAGGTGGTTGCCAGTCTCTTCTCCCAAGTGACAAGTGATAGGACAAGACAAAATGGCCTCAAGTTTTACCAGGGGAGGTTTAGATTGGATATTAGGAAAAATTTCTTCACCAAAAGGGCTGTCAATCATTGGAACAGGTTGCCCAGGGAAGTGGTTGAGTCACCATCCCTGGAGGTATTTAAAAGATGTGTAGATGTGGTGCTTAGGGACATGGTTTAGTGATGGACTTGGCAGTGCTAGGTTAACAGTTGGACTTGATGATCTTAAAGGTCTTTTCTGACTTAAATGATTCTATGAATGTAATTGCACAGCCTCCTTTTGCTTGACTAATAAGCAAGAGCTCCACTATTTCTATTTCATTTCTGTTTCTACTTCTAATTTCATTTGTTTTCTTATTTCTGTGCATTTCCTTCCAAACACTTCCCACCTCAGCCCACCTCTTTTCTATTCAGACAGATATATCCATACTACTATAGCAGTAGTACCTCAGATTACCACAAATATGTTTTATATTTCTCATTTTTTACCTTTAAATCTCCACTTGTGATGATACTTCCAGACTGTTTTCATAGTTCTACCTCTGGCAGCTGAAGAAAAAGTGAAAAACCCCACCCTTAATACCTCAAAGCATCATAGCAAATCTCACTACAATGACCAATTTAGGGGCTTTACATCTCTAATGCACTTTACATCTCTAATATTGGAAAATGTAATGGTATCATCTACACATAATTCTTTTTCCTCCTTATTTCTTAGCTGTTATTTAGTCATCATTGTCTTCACTTAGGTACGTTTTGAACTCCTTAAG
Source organism: Balearica regulorum gibbericeps (assembly GCF_011004875.1). Classification (NCBI taxonomy): domain Eukaryota; kingdom Metazoa; phylum Chordata; class Aves; order Gruiformes; family Gruidae; genus Balearica; species Balearica regulorum. The sequence goes on along the minus strand of NC_046187.1, from coordinate 51,283,088 downwards.
CTATGCCTACATCTTCCTAGAGCTCGGGGTGCTTGAGGACAGCAGATGCCTCTGTTGCTGTTGTGGCAATTCAGCACCTGCACCTCCTGCTTTTCCCAGTGCCCAACAGAGCAAACTTGTCTTAAATAGAACCCAAATAATCTGATTTTAAAAAACCCCAACCAACCAATCTCCCCCCAAACCAACAACAACAAAAAATACCCTAGCAGGTGGTGCTTCAGCAGTTGTGATCATATCCAAAGTGAAAAGGAAATGTGGGACAAGAAAGCAAATATGGATATTGAGAATGGTGCTCCTAGCTTTGAAAAGATTCTTGGATATAAATGCTTCACGCCCTTTAGCCCTGTTGACAAGGTGCTACGCTCTGCTCTGATGAGGGGGTATGTGGACACGGGAACAGTGAGATGGTATTAGGTTGCCCTCTTCTGTTGTGACAGAGTAGGTTGATTTCTGCAGAATATTAACTGCTTGTTAAAGTTTTTACAGCATCTAAAATTCTCTTTTGTGAATGAAGAGAGGATTAATCAATGGCTTTCAGTCATTTTGAAACTGTCACAAGTAAAAGACAAAGATAAAGAAGGGGGGCATAAACACGCAGATGTTCACCTAGAGCTGAAAATACCGCCTCTTACCAATGTGCTAACAAAGAAGTCTGTGTGTGCACAATCAGACTGAAAGCTGATGTTTCCTCCGCGCAGGATAAAAGTCATTCGTGGGAGGCTTTTTGGTGAGGCAAATATCATGGTTTTTTTCTGTGTCTCTCATCTGCGTCTTTATAGAAGAACCTATGCTATATGTCAGAGTTAGTGAGAATAAATTGACCCTTCACAGGCTGCTTCCTTGCCACAGGGACTGACAGGTCAGTCAGATTTAGTTCTGAACATTTGGATTGGGTAAAATAAAGTGTTTCCTGTGAAAGGAGGAATTAGCCACTTAGAACAAATGCTCTAGTGCAGTGAAATAGAAATAGAATAGTCATTCAATACGAGGTTAAAACTCTTCGACTGTGAGGGAAAACAGAATGTTTTTGTGGCTCACTGTCCAAAGCTGCTTTCCAGTATGTCTGAGAGAGCACCAGAGGTGAGATGGTGATGAAATTAATAGAGAGCAAGTCACACACAGGACCTCCAGGCTGCTTTAAATTGATGTTTTATTCAGTGACACAGCCTGATGAAGGTCATTGCCCATACTGAGCAGTAGCAGCTCCTATCAACTTCAATAACAGTCAAGAGCAGTCACTGCCTCTTGGGATCTGGTCCTCTACATTTTATGAAGACTGGCTGTGCCAACATTGACCACTGGACCATTTAAAAAGGTTACTCTAACTCCTGTTTCAAACGATGAACAGACACACACACATATATATTTTTTGATGCAACCTTTTTCATTTGGTTTTCTTTTTTCTTTTTTTTTTTCCTTCTGCATGTATTAAACGTTTTACTTATATTACAATACAATGGTAACTAGTGCTTGGTGCAATTTCTGAAAGGTAAACAAACCATTTGATAATGAGGAGGAAAGGACTAAGCCATCAGTATAAATGAGTCAGGGCATGTTTGGAAGGAGGCAGTAGGGAAGAAGGGAATGGTGCTAGGAGAACCACTTTAAGAGAGTAACAGAAAACTGCTCAAGCCTGCAAAGTCTGACCTGATTCTGAGCGTAATTACATCAAAATCTGATTCAAAGTCTTCCATTGACTTCCCTGGTCTCTGTATCGGTTGTTCTCAGAAATGCCTGTTTACCCTGGGATTTTCCTTTCTTTGATTCAGAGGAGAAACAAAGATCCCTGGGTGGTTTACTTTATGCTTAAATATATAGTAGAACCATCAGTTTAATAGCAGAACAAATGTTTGACCACAGTTGCCCGGGAGCGTTTCCATAGTCCCTTGAAGAGTGAGCCACTGGCACACCCAACTCCCTTTCTCTTTCCAGCCTCTACCTGAGATTCACAAGGAAATAAAAATAAAAATCCAAACATGAAGAGCAGAGTGGGGCTGTGACATGTCCTCACCTGCTCCTTGAGCTGGATATTCAAAGCACCGAAACTGTGCATCTATATTCTTAGCTACGATGAAAAACTCCTAAGGCTCAGCCAGAGGTACTAAATTATGGAGTAAAAGGGAATTTTTCAAACTTACCTGTGTAAAAAAAATGTGATTCTGTACCTGAATTTGTTTTGAGTTACATCCACAGACTTTGCTAGTGTTTGGATCAAGCTCCAAATTGGGAATTTTGCTACAGAGAGTGCATGCCTGCTATTGGGGTACAGGGGTTCTGGGACCAGTGTAGGGAAATGACTGTATGCAACACTGCGTGTCCTCAGATTCACCTTTGCCTTTCAGTTCATGTAAAGACTTTACAGGAAACATGAAGTGATTTAGTGCTGTGCAAAGAAGCCTTTCAAATATGAACTGAATTTATAATTGACATATCTATGAAATATTAAACAAACCATTAGTGTTTCTGAGGAGGTTACCCACATGAGCCCTTCAATCTGTGCTGGATCATGTCTCTGTGGTAACATGTTAGGCTCTGGCTTATTGAGAGTGAAGAAGCATAAATGAGAACTCACTGGAGACAGAGTATCAAAAACATGTTTAAGTGGATAAATACCAAAAAGAGATTTAATACAGCAGCTACATAAACAATTTCAACATTCTTACACTGAAGTCTGAAATACAGAAAAAGTCATGTGCAGTGATAGCCACTTGATGATAATAATACGGAGATTTCGGGGATGATGACATGGAAACGGACGGTTGGCAGATGAAACAGAAAATGGGAGAAGTTATATCTTTGTGTGCTTGGGTCAGAAGGCCTGTTCCCTATATGGAACAGGCTACAGGATGCCTATGTGAAACCATGGAATGGAAGAAAGGTCAAACAAGGAGGAGGTGATTGCACACTCCCAAATTTCTAAACTTGACCCATTGGCCATAGGGCGGGCTTCTCTGAGATGTTAGTCACTGAAGGCTACGTTGGTTACATTGAGTTGACAGCATGAAAATCACTGCTGTAGCCTCTAATATCTATAGAGTCATGTTCTTTCTTAAATGCAAGGGGATTATAAGAAAGGTAACATAATCAAGGAAATACCAGGCTATGTTTCAGCTGTTTTGATCCCTACACTTTCTATGTACCAAAGCTGGCCATTCCTGGATTGGTTGGGTGCGTGCAGAGAATAATATGAAGTGACGTTTTCCTGCCAAGGCCATTGCTAATGACGTCATAGGTGGCATTCATGTGCCAGCTTCCCCTCAGAACAAGTGCAAAGGTTTGAATGACTAAGTTGGAAGGATTCAGAATGGAAGAGAGAGAGGGGATGGAGACACAATAACTAGGAGTATTCCTCACAGTGCTGGAGAATGCCAAAATTAAGAAAGAAATATTAAATAAACTAGTTTAAAAAACATTAAGAGAAAGGAACAAAAATATGGACATGAAATATAAGGCAGTGTTTTTCTCGTATAAACTGGCCAAGAGTCTATACAGGGACCACAGGAAGTTTCTCAACTTTTTTTTTTTAAATTGAGAACTAAAAGCTCAACAAATAAATGTAGTTTCACTGAAGTCTAGACAAAAGACACTACACTGCCTGAGGGGATTAGTGGATAATCAAAAACATTTTGTGGTTTCTGCTGTTCCCAGAGACCAAAAGTAGGGACAGAGAGATGGTAATGAGCCAAACTGAAAAAAACCCCCAAAATCTTGCAGAAAAAAGATGACTTTCCCATATCCAGCTAGAGGCCAACTGAAAGTAGCTAAGTGTTATGAAAAATGGAATATAAACACAGGATCTACAGCTATGAGCTAAAGTCCTTGCTTTTCCTTGTAGGAATATGAATAGTTGAAAGAGCTGAGTGGTCATTTAAGTAACTATTAAATTTTTAATATTTGACTCAGTACAACTCTTGAATTATTAAAATTGTATATGACAAATTGGAATGAGACATGGAGACTAACTGTTTCTATAATGTGATGTGATTATGTAATTATTTTGATAGGCAAAATTAGAAGTAAGACCTAGATCACTGTGTGGTTGGCAGGCAGAAGCTTTTATGGGGTACATCAGTCTGGGATTTATGTAGGCAAGTAACTTTTGGGTAGCAGTGCCTTAACGAGGCTTGATTATAAATAACATCTCTGGACCAACTTATATATTAGGTGACTATTCAGATCAAGTTGTGTAATTTCTTGCATTACTTCCCTCTGTATCATCATTACTGAACCTAACATTCAGATCTCTGGGATTTGGGTGTGAATGGCACTGCTGGTAGTATCAGGTTTTATTCTCAGCTACTTACTACATGATCTAGTCTCCATCAAAAATTACATATACTATTACCTCTAAACACCCACATCCCACTCAGTTGAGATAGGGGAGCAAGGCAGAGGAATATGGATTTTCTGAGTCAGGATCTGACAGTTCAGATAACTTATTTTGGAAAGTACAGACAGAGGTACTAGGAGAACGGACATGCTGTCCTAAGGAAATGAATACAAAAGCCTGTCCCTAACAGGGAATTATATTTAGATATTTTTGTCTGCAAGAGAATCCTCTCTGTTTAATTCTTCTCCAGCTGGACCTTGTAAAGTGATTTCTCAGCAAGGTTTGTAAAGCACAGCATTGCACCAACCAAATCTATTAGTCACAAGCACATATGGGTGACGGTACCTACATCAGTCTGTGGGAACGCTGGAGTCAGCTAAGCTATGTTTGGCATTCGTCTTGCATTGCAAAATCCCTTCACAGATGCTGAGCATTAGGCGACCACTGAGACAAGAGTCTAAAGCATCTACAAATACTAATGACAAAGCAAAATCATCTTTGCATTCTTATTGTTAATCAGGCTAAATGATACCATATTATGAAGTTCTCTAATGCTATTAGAAATCAAAATTTGGGGAAAAAAAATTACTTTTCAGTTCTTAATTACTTACACATAAATCATTAATAAGGGAATCAATAATTCTGGTTTAGTAGAAACAACAACTCCAGAAGACTGTCAGTTTTGAGAATGAATTTATGTTTATTTATTAGCACTTTAGGGGCTCCCAGAGCTATGTGTTACAGATCTGCTCAGTGTGAGGAAGGGATGTACTGTGGTCTAATACCAGAATCCTTCATTAACCAAAGACCCTGTATATATTTAAAATTAATTGTTGATTGTCTTGTCTGTGATTATGCTGAATATTTGTATACACTAATAAAATAGATATAAAATGCAGGCAACCTGTTTCCTACAATAACGGTAATATGTACTAGGTCCTGCTTAAATACTGCCTAAAATGTTACACTCAGCAGAATAAGAGAAAGAAAAGCACCACTAGGTGTCAGTCAATCTATTTCTTTGGTTAAATAGGAGCTAGCCGCAGAGCAGACTCGAGAGCAAAAATGCAGACGCTGCTCTAAAAATAATTATTTTCTCTGAGTATCAACCAGGAGTATTTTGAAAGAATCAGACCAAATGGATGACTTTTGTATTTTGATTGTGCTTCTATATTTTCCTGTTTGCTTTACATTTTCCATTTAACACCAGACAAGAAAACCCCCCCAAACTCCAAGTTTTGACACAGGCTGATCCATGAGCAAGCAAGTCCGGGGAAAGCGGAAAGCAGGAAGCAAGAGAAGGGTCAGGGTGACCTTGCCTATGGAGACACTGCTTGGTTATTTCATGTCAGTCCTGAGCCAGCAGCAGGATTTGACCCTTTCAAGTGGAGGTACCTCAGCTACCTCTCCTTGCAATGGAAAGCAGAATCCAACACCTTTCAAGGAAGCTCTAAAGCATCAGCCTTTGAACTGCCATTGCACTAAAAGAAGACAGCACCTTTCACAGTGCAAGGCATGGAAAGGTCCTTGGGAAAGATCTTGAGAGTGCATGAAAGTGTGCAGAAACATAAACTGGGAAATGATTGTCAAAGGGAGGAGAGAAGAAAAGACAGAAGCAGAGAGAGGAGTGTGTCAATATGGATTCAAAAAGGGAAGTCAGACATGACTCTCCTTAATGGTAGCCTTGGCCTCGCGTCACTGGCCATAATGGCAATTGAAGAAGACCAATTGCTCCTTGCCTCAGACTTGGCCGGACCAGAGGTGCTGTGGGGAGGGCAGCACCTGAAGGGTCTACAGGCAAGGAAAGAAAAATGATGGTACAGAGCAAGACTCAGCAATTGGACAAAGTGAGCCAGAGAATGCTACAGAAATCATGAGAGGAAAGAAAGCAAACAGAGCATTTTCAGCCCAGCTTCATAAAAACCAAACAGCCCATCTCTTGTGTGAGTCTCTGTCCCAGATATAGACCATTCCTAGTAACGTTTTACATGTGCAACTGCTCTGAACAGGTTGCACTTACGTGGACTGCAGCTTCATACTACTGTGCCAGGTAGATGCATTAGCATGTGTAATCAGGACTGTTTAATCCTGAAGCTCTGTAAAACCGTTACTCTGAGAGCAGTGGGGTCCTTCTCCATCCTAGCCCAGTAAGGACTGGCAGGGTACCTATTGCAACAATGATTTGAAAAAAATCTGATCAAGGGCTGAGATGCAAAAGTCAAAGGTACCTTTCACAAGAGAGCCGCAGCTGATATCAGTTCAGTTTATATCCCGTGACCACCAAGGAAAGGGTTAAAGACTAATTGTGCCCCAGTAAGATGAAGCCCTCACTGGAGGAACTGGAGAGCAATGCCCATAAAGGTGGCAAGGAGAGGGACTGGCTCCCCAGGCTGCCCAGAGAGCTGTTTGGCCTTGTGCTTTTGGTCTGTGGCTGCTGGGCTGTGTGATCTGGCAATGTAAAGACCCAAAAGGAACCACCAATGTGGTATTTATCGTACAGCCTGATTTTCTGCACTGGCATCAATGTCCATCTTGTCTTCATGATTCCTGGCTCTGCTCCTCAGATAGAGAGCTTTTTTCATTGCTGCTAACAACTTTTTCTGGAACCCACAGAGGTCTCTTATCCCGGCAGAAACTGGGTAGCAGAAACCCCCTTTTTTCACATGCTCTTCACTTCTGCTCGTCATTTATAGGTGCAGTATTTGCCAGGTTACTGCTCTTGTGTGCTGAGCTGCCTCTTCACCGCTGTGCAGCTCTCCCATTCACCTAGCTGTTAGGTTCCCCAGTGACCATTACAGTGATGGAAATGTTATTAAAATAATCTGTAAAGGAATTATTAAGACATATTTTACATTAACCCTTTCCCAATCTAAAAATTAGGTTATAATACTTGTTATTGCTCTTCTTTGTTGTTTAAGTATTGGCTTGTGAGCCTGGCTATGTATGATGGAGAAAGAATATTTTTGTGGGTCTGTTTGTGTATCTTTACAAGATGCACAGAATGGGCAGACTTGACAGCAGCTACAAAAATCCTGCAGGCATCTTGGGTTTGCTCTTCTTCCCTTTGAAATACCTAGATGGTATCTCATTTACATAACAGAAGATGGAGTGCATCAGTTGTGCCAGAGGAGCGACTGTTATAAGAAAAAAAAAAAAAAAGCCACTCCATGTTCTTGCCTGCCATCAGTGGGACTGGCAGAGGGTGAGGGCAGCGCGACGCTGGAGCCCAGGAGATACCCAGGCCACCTCCTGGGAGCAGCAGCAAGGCTTTGCAGGAGGACGGTGGCAGCTAGGAGCGCAATGGCTCTGGGCTGTCCTTCAGCAACTCTCTTCAGCCATCTTCATTCAGCTCAGCTTCCCTGCTTGTAAATTGAGAATAAAAGCAGCTCCTATGTTCACAGGGTGCTTTCTAGCCCCCAACACCAGAGGCCTTATAGTGTAACTTCAGTGAATTGATAAAGAATGTTAAAATTGCCTCTTTTTGCCCATGGCACTATAGTAAACAGTGAGGTTCCCCACTGAATCAGACATGGGAAGACTCTTCCCAGAAACATGCTGATTTGGAAGGTGTTTTGCTTTGATTACCAAGGAACATATTCAGGTACTGTTGTTAATAGCACACCTCTGCTAGCAATTTTTAAAGCCATTTATCTAACAGAGACTGTCCTTGGGTGTCACCAGCAACTGGCTTCTGCCATCCTTCCACTAAGGTGCGAGTCTGTGAATAGCTCGGCTGCAAGCCGATGGGAGGTTGTTTTCCTGGCAAGGTAAATGTGGGAGGTTTGGGACCTGAATGTCATATGTGTGTTTGGGGAGACTCTTCTGCATGAGCTGGAGGCTCCAGTTCAGCACTACCTTTCCTTATGTGCCCCAGTTAGTTAGTCAACTAAGTTGTTTAGCTCTTGCACACCTCTTCTTCAAGTCTTATACTTGTCTTCCTTTAGTCTGATGTGCTTCAAATCAAGCCCACACAAATTTTTCAGCCAAAAGGTTCTTAGAGCTTATTTATATAGGGGTATTGGTTTGTGACAGTGCAAGGCTGGAGCTGATGCTCTCAGGATGAGCCAGGAGTGCTGGTGGGGGGCTTGACCTATAACAAACCTACAGGAACCAAACCCCAACAAAAATAGCTACTTGTGTAAAAATTGCAATTCTGTTCATACTGATATCTTCAGTGCTGGAAATGGGTGCTGCTATTACACTGCACTCTCTCCCTGTGATTCACAAACAGCCCTGATTTCTAGCTCAGCTGTGTTTTCTTCCCAGTTGACAGAAACCTTGGCTGTGAAGTATGGGAATAAAACTTGGGATCTGCTGCAGTCAAGTTTTTTTGCTGTTGGAATTTTCACCTCTGTAAAATGATTCCAGAAAAATGTTTTTATTTATGCTCTTTTATTTATTTGCTATTTCTATGACATGTACTTCAGAAATTTAAGAACCCTCCTTGTTTTTCTGTGTGTATCCAGCTCGTTCCCAAGAAACGGTGTGGCTGCATACTTGTTTGAGATGGAGGCGTGAGGGAAGCGCTGGCTCCCAGCGCCTGTCCCCGGTTTAACAGATGGGAGCTACGGCTTTCCATGTGCGTCTGTGGAGCTATGTAAGTAAAACTGTTTCCTATAGAGGTCTTCAGGGCAACCACTTTCTCCCACTGAGATGCTGAAATGGAAATGCTTGCTGGCTGTTTTCCTTTGAGGCTGGTGCTCTGTCCTTGTACAGCGCAGCTTTCTAATAGCTGACTTCTAGGGAGCCTCTGAAACGCCAAGCAGCTGAAAACCCATCCTATGCCTCTCACTGTAGGGAATATTGGCCGCTGGACAGAATTACTGATCCTTAATTACTGTGTCTGTACAGGCTATGATCTGCCTGGAGCCATAATCAGATATAAAAAGGCTCTGAAATTAATCTATAGACCAAGTTCTATATTTATGTAAAGCCCTGACAATTGGGAAGGCATGCCAGCACAAGTTATTAATGCCACCATATTTTTATCATGTGAATATAACTGTGTAGTTAGTGATGGTCAGGGTTTCTGGACATGGCCTTGCAGCCACACAAACAAGAAGTTATTTCAGCCAGCTGGTTGCATTTGAGAGTGAATTTCATACTTGCAATTCTGTGGTGAAAGGAACTCACCATACTTGAGGAGAAGGAGAAAGAAGCAGCTTTTCTCAGATTTTTTTGGAACAACTGCACTGATTTGGAGACTGTAATTCCCTGAGGAAGCTGTGTCTCGGCTATAAATACACTCTGAGCTAGCTCAGCGGGTTTATCTGGACTGGGATTAATTTATAGGTGTTGCATTTGACTCTCACGGGAGACATATTTCTTATTCTCTGTAGAGCAGTGATGAGTAAAAATGACCAAGGGAGAGTCTGAGATATCTTTAATGACCAGCTTCCTCCATTGCTATTCTGTATGCCTCGGTGAGCCTCTGGCTGTCCCGGAGCTAACAGCCAGAGGACAGTTGGCCTCCTGAGGCAAAGTGTTTGTCTGCAGGGAAAGCAGAAGGTGAAATAATAGCTATGTTCCTTTGTCATTGTATGTGGCCGGTTTTAAATAATAAATCTTTTTAGCAGTTAAGTCTAAGTAAAGCTCCCCGTGATCGTCATCCCTCCGCACCCCCATGTCCATTGCAAAGCGGGAGGGAGGGACCCGGTAGTGGTGGATCTGCTTTTAGCTGGAGCCAGGCATCTGCCCAACTTGCAGGTACGTTTCCTACATCAGAAGAGAGCGAGGCAGTGGGGCAAAATGTGGAACTGGGGTGTGTAGATATCAGTCCGATTAAAGAAAGTTAGAAATATTGCTGTGAGTGAGAGTCTGGCAGGAAACAAGTTAAACTTAATGTAAGGTTGGCTCTTGCAGAGTATTTCCCCAGAGGGAGCTGCTGGCACTGAATGACCTCTGCCATGTTCCCCCCCCCCCCATTTTAAAGGCAACGGGATTGAATCCTAAGATACTGCAGTATTAGAACATGCACAGAAGAGTGTTAAATTTAGCTGTTAAAACTCCTGATGAGGGGATCAGTATTGCCACTGTTCTTCTGAGGTCACCTCATGACCTTGAGGAAATAGATGGGTGGCTACCAAAAGCACAGCGTGAGTCAATCTGGAAAGAGATGCCACAAAAGAGATCTCCATCCATGGAGCAGTAGGCCTAGGCTTATGCATGTTTACTGAGAAAGAAAGTAGGTACTTTTCCCCCATCATGGCTATATCATAGGAAATATAACATCCAAAAAGATGACTGAAAGCCAAATTCATTTTTACTAGGCCCAGAAATACCACGTTGAACAGTGGCTGACTCCTCAGCAGGTGTTTACGTGTGATTCTCAAACACTTGACAGGCGGTATCAATAGAAAGCAGCTCCAGAGTGGTTTGGTCTCCCTCCTGATGAAAAGTGACTGGGTGCAACGCTTGCCGCCAGCAGCGACACACTGCGAGGCAGCTGTCTTCTCTGAGACACCAGATTTAGACACAAGTTGTCATGGATGCTTTTCCAGGCTGACGGAAGAGTATGCTCCGCTGTTCATTGCCAGAGTGGGTCTCGGGTCACCAGGAGCAGCAGGGGTCGTGGTGCAGGGGCGCGTCAGAAGCTAAAGGTTTCTTGCTCTCAGACAACAGTAGTCAAATAGAACAGACAAATACCTTTTGATGGTCCTGAGCTTGTGGGTTTAGTAACTTAATCTCCGTACTTGAAAAAAACTACCAAGGCTTATGTATCATTTCTGATCAAGTTCTGGTGTTTTCCTCTTGTTCCAGCCAGGGAAACTTCTGGACAATCCCTCCTCTTGCATAAACTCATGCATTTTAGGGGAAAGGCTGGTTGTTCAGAACTCGAGCTCCCCAAGAGGGTGATGACAGGCCCCTTACCTCCAAGTGTTGCTAAAGTGATGCAATCTACAAACAAAATAGGCCACCTAGCCTGAGCTGTGCGTGCGCCTGTGAAAGGTTTTGCATCATATCAGGGTGGGCGAAGGGAGAAGGAAACAAGATACCAAGAGCTGAGCCTGACCTGGCTGCAGTGCTGGCTCTGGCGAGTTGGAGCAACCATAGCAATCACAAAAAATACACAAGCAGTGGAGAATTGCTCAAAAAAGAGAGCTTGCAGGCTCTAACAGGAGGTTTTCAGAACAGAAAGTGGCAATATAGAAAACAGGAGGGCTGCAGGGGCAGCAAATTATTTCAGAAGCTTTTGCTGCTCACTCAGCCTGGGCTGCCTGCTCCTGCAATGTTTTACTGGGAGCAACCGGAGCATCTCGTTTGTGATTGGGGAAACATTTGGGGGATTGTTGGTGCTTTTGTGAAATGAAGTGCGCATCTTTAAATCACATATAGTATGCTTGATTAATAATCAAGATAAAGAAAGAAAACAGTATTTTTAGAGCAGTGAGACCTAGGGAGCAGCACTCTGGGAAAGGTGCCTTTACAAAGAGCGTCTTGTAGACTATTCTTTTTCCATGGCTTGAAACAAACTGCAAACTATATATGTATTTTTTATCCCAGTTTATGACCCCCCTGGAGCATGATAAACGAGTATAAAAACATTAACCTGATCAGTTTAAAAATATTAATCCAATTTTTTGTTAATGGTACAAATCTGGGCACAACTGATAACAAAAACTTACAGCATCTTGTCTCTTTAAGGAGATAGTTAAATGCGATGCCATTCATCACGGTGATAGGTAGTTCCTCAGGCGCAAATACGCACATATTGCAGTCCGTGCATGATGACGACCAGATCCAGCTCTGTTTTCTGTCTGCTCTGCATGGCGCTATCGACAAAAAGCTATGAGCAAGGCAAAGCAACGCTCTTGACAAATCCTCCACAAATGTTTGAGTTGTTCTCCTATGCAGTCCCTCTGATGAGTTTTAAACAGAGTCTAGAAATCTATGTTAGCCACAGAGCACGAGAGTAAACTGCAAATAAGACTTTGCTCTTAAAAATCAGTCCAGCATTTTGTTTGAAATTTGATTTCTTGTCTTTCGGTAAGGCTAAAGCTGATGGCTGGGCAAAAGTAGCCCCAAGGTTTGCTGCATTGAGAAGAGCCCTGGAGAACAGAGGGCACCTGCAGCAGCCCAAGGGGCGTGCAGGTGATGTGGTGCTTCTGCTGGGTCATGGTCCTACGGCAATGCCATGACTTGGTCAGTCAGTGCCGGCTTCAGATCCAGTAACTGCTTTAAGGTAAATATCCACCTGTGGTTTCAGCAAGCTGGGACTACTATGAATGGACATTACCAGAGAAATGTAGAAATACTTTAAAAATAATTCTTATAATCTTTTAAATTACTGTATTTTCTCTTTTCTTCTTTTTATTTTTTCCAGTTTATCTAAGCATTCTTGAAACCAGGTTTATCAGCTCTGATATGTCAAAACTTGTTCCTATGATTAGCATGCAACATTGAGGTTGTTTTTTTGACTATTCTAGTTGCATCTCTAGTTCCAAGATCCTTTATGCTCTAGCTCCCCATCACAAAATGGGGGTTACTAGCAAATCTGTTTCATCTCTTGTCTATCAAAAGTTATTTGATTTCCAAATCCTTTGGAGTTGTGTGTAGGCAAGAAGCAGCTCAAAAGGAAAACTTGTTCTCAGCTTGGCCTCTAGGTATTTTTGTTTCAGCTTCTTGCAAAACTTGCACTTTTCAATTTATGATTAGCGAAGCACAAATTTTATTTTTTTTTTTCCCCTTGAAGTTCTGGGAAAGTCTAACTAGGGAAACTGAGGCACAGAGGGCACGAAGTCCATGCAGGAAACCAGACTGAGAGACAGGCTTAAGCCATTCAAAGAGCCTGGGCTGAGTTCCCATTTATAACCGAAGGTTTTTGGATTATTCATTTGTCTCTGAGGTTTGGGGCAAAACGTGGCAGGGGCGGTGGGAATGGAGCCGGTGGAAACCGAGTCCTGCACAACCTGGGAAATACTCTTGCCCCAACTGCTACTTCTGGGACGGGTTCCTGTAGGAATTAGGCAGAAGACAAGGGCAGAGCAGGGTGAGCTTGTTTGTTTAGACACACAATGTTTGCCTTTATTTCCCTCTATCTTTTGTAAGGGCCGTGACGGCACTTCCTTCCTAGTTCATTTGTGTGGCTGCCTGAAAGGGATATGTCTAAATAGGGGTCAGAGCGACTGCAGGGCAGTTTGCTTGTTTGTTAAACAATATGGGAAGAAAACAGAGGCCATGAAGAATACTTCCCTCCCCTCTGTGCCCCAGGGAACATTCTTTATAAAATTTGGCAGCAGCTCTTTCATCAGAAACCAGCAAACCGCTGCACGGAGCGGCTGGCGCTGGAAACTGTTTTAACAATTTAACAAGAGAGGAAGAGGAGACACAGGAAAGAAGCTTAAAAAAAAAAAAAAAAGCTGTATAAAGCCTCATAGAAAATCTCTAAATCAGTAAGACAGAGTATTTAAACAGTAGAAATTATGTAGCAGTTTTAAAGGAATTAAAAAAAGAAAAGCATGGTGGGCTTGCCTTTCTGATGGTGCATTATAAACAGGAGCACAATATATCATGTCCCAGATTGTGCTGCTGATCAGTTGAAATGAATGCTCTCTCTCTGACAGTGACCATTGCAAGACTCCTCAGAAAACAGCACAAGAAATTTCCTGCAGGCTGTTGTGACAGTATGCCAGAGGTAAGTCCATGTGGTTAGTGCAGAAATTAAAGCATGAGAAAAACAACAGGAACTTCTGTAAATATATTTGTCTCCAAGCTCTACCCACCTCTGAAGACTAGTAGCGAATTCCAAATGTTAATGATGTGCTGAAAATAATTACTTCTGTAGCAGAGCCGATGGTGCCAGAAATCAGCCTGTTTTGCCTTCTTTCCTCAGACAACTTGGTGTAATTTTGAATCAGTGCTTCTGGGCTCTGTTTCTAGCAGTAAGCTGGGGATGCGGTTCTATCCAAGCCTAAAACTTTAGATACTTAAAACTCCCCGAGGTCTGCTTAGGTTTTTATCAAATACATGCCTAACAGTCTGTTAGCCATGACTGGCCTGCTAAAACCTCTGTGTTCTTCAGCGGCGGGGCCTCTGAACTCCATCACTGCTCTTGATGGGTCATTCATTCCCTCATCGATCTTGCTTTATCCGGTAGGATGCTCGGGGCATAGCCTTTCCTCCTTCCCCCGTCCAATAAGTCTGATGAATTGAACCTAGTTCGATAACTGTTCTGCCTGATCTTGTTTGCAACTGATGCCACGAGGTGAGTGCTTTACCTAGAAGGTTATATGCTATTTTTATACACAAGCATTTATTCTTGTCATAGGCTGGAAAGGGAAGAAAGCAAATGTGATTTTTTTTTTTTTTTTGACTATGGTTCAGGCATTAACCAGAAAAAATCTCTGCTTTTCTACTTGCTCAAGGTCATTCTTAAAAGGCCTCCAAAACACAGTTTTATGTGTTTTCAGAGGCCTCCAAAGCCAAATCAGGGAGCTTGCAGACCAAGAGCTATGTAGTGTTAGTGCTGCTGAGTGCCTGAGCACACCATTACAGTCCTGGAATTCATGAATGGTTATGACCCCTTCTGAATGTGGTTTGTTTCCACTTTGAATGAATACTTGCCCCACATTATTAGGCATATGTGTTTCTATGCTGCATGTACCATTAATCCAAAGAGGAGCATGGCACAGAGATGGGATGCCCTTGGGGGGAAGAGAATCACTGTTAGTTCTCGCCACGTAAGACCGAGCATCCTCTGATTTCATCTGCTTGCTCCCTTCACTGGGAGGTGGATGCCTCACCGTTGCGGAGGGGTTTACAGGAGGCAGCATCAGATTTTCACAGCTTCAGTATTCTGTATATGCTTCTCCCAGTCTTAGATAATGGAGTGTAGTACCTGTGTAGAGGGAGGGCAGGTGCTGTTTCCAGACGCATTACCTTAATGGACCTCCCTTTCTTTGAAGAAGATCTAGCAAGGCTTTCAAAGCTGCTTTTCTATGCGTCACAAAGCAATTTTCCTTGTTATCTGCTGGTGAATGGAATTGTTCATGGGTAGTGAAGTTTTAACCATTTTCTTGCTTTTACTTGTGTACTGATTTTAATGTAGTTCTAGCTTTGTAGGCATGTCACTGAGGTGGATATTCAATATCAATTTGGATTATTGCTTGTATTGTCATTCTAAATGCTTTATTACTTGTTGTATGCTTTAGAAGCCCCAGTTGATAAATTATGTAGGTGACAAAGGCATCAATAAGAATTTTTATCCTCTGGGCAGTGGTAGTAAGGACTGTACATTTTAGAAATGGGAGAGACTGTGAAATTCCCTAAACCCTTTTTATGTTCCAACCAAAAAAATGCATTCTTATAGGTCAGTGAAAAAACCCCATGTGTGCTCTTCAGACATTCTGTTGTGCTGCTGTGGTGGTGGCAGGTATTTAGAAAAATGAAGAGAGTACAGACTGCTGGAGACTAAATGATTGAGTTACAACAAATGTTTTGGTTGCTTTGCATTCCTTTTCAAATTTTTAAATGGGCTACTTAGAATGTGCTCTATTGTACAACTTTCCCCAGTGGTAGGGGTAAAAAGGTGGCCCATAGGAACTTTGCTAACCACACCATCAGTGTTTCTATGAACTTGAATTATAGCCCACCTGAAGATTATATGTTTAACCAACTCACAACAATGCCTTGACTGAAATTTATTTTCTTTTAATTGTTGTTGAAACAAAGGAGAATTCTTACCAGATGACCTGGTAGTTTTGAATAGATATTTCAGACTGCTTTGTCACTAAACACGTTGGAATTGTTTGGCCAGCTGGGTCCTCTTCTTCATTTTAGAAGAACCGTTCCTCTGTTACCCACACCTTGCACACCATCTTAGTCTGGGCTGTGTTACGAACATGATCTACTTCTGCTACTAGCTGGCTTATTTTAAAAAAAATGAGAGTTCTCTAAAATGACACTCAAGAGATTTAACTGTGGCCACGCTTTCTTGAAATTCCCATTTCCTTTGCTAACAGTCTTCCAACTTCTCTAATAAATGAGGCACAAGCCTCCTCAAACCAGAGTTGTCTCAACTATACCATCCTGTCTTTATGCTTATCACAGGCTTATCTCATCATATCATGGAAAATGCTATTTAATTTTGCTTCCTGGAATACATACATAACTGCACTGGCATTTTTAACACTCTTCCCTTTTGAATATTTGATTTTTAGAATAGTAATATACTTTCATTCACTGAGAATTCTGTTCCTAAGGGGCTTTTCCATTTTTAGTGTTAGAAAGCTTAAAGAAATGTCTGTGTGGGTCAGGAGTAACGGTGATGTTCAGACCCGCCACATCACCCTTTTATTACTTGAGCTAATGACGTGACTAGTAGAAGACTGGTACCTGGAGAAGCATACGCAACACACTTGCTGTGGGGCTTTTTCTTCTTCTGGTAACAAAAAAAAGGAGCTTATGGGATAATGGATTTGATTCCTGCTATGATACGGAAATCGTGCTTATCAGTTATAGATCTTTCTGGGTTTTTAGTAAATGTTAGAAATGTTAGAAAAGCAAAAGACTCTCCCAGTTATGTGGTAACCTCCCCATGCTGGGGAGATCTTCATGCTCTTGGCCCATAGTGGGGAGGCACTGCATCTTCTCATTTAAATGAATGTCCACTTCCATAAGACATAAGCAAACTACACACCACAACTTCACAATGTAATTCTTAGAGAAAGACTTGCTCATTAGCAACTTCCAAAATAATTGAGTTACTTAACTGTAACTTTTATTTTTTTGACACCATATTGTTTCTCACTCAGCAAGGCAGCGCTACCTGACACTTACAGATGAAAACTGGTGGCCAGTCATGTAATCCCGTCAAAGAATGAAGAGAGGACTTTTTTTTAGGTCTTCATGATGCTTTATGGAAGGTAGTGCGGGATTAATTCCAGGGCTCAAACCTGCACAATTTTAAATGACTTACGCTCTTGCTGCTTCACAGGGAGAGATTGTCCCACAGCCTCAAAGACCTCTTGCTGTGTGGAAAATGCCTTTTCCTTCCCTTCTGTCTCAAATTTTCCATTAACGAATTTTTATCCCAACTTGTACACCCACTCAGCTAGTCTGAACTCTTCTTCTGTGTTTTTATGACCTTCCAGTGCTAGTAGACATTTACTACATCCTTCTTGTCTAGTGGCCAGATTATGTGTATTGAGTGTGTCTGCATAAATGTACCCCTTCAGTGCCTTAATCTCTTTTGATGGAATTTCTTCTTTGAATTCTTTCCCATCCTTCACTGCTCTTTACTGTCCTTGGACTCAGCTTGGAAGTTCATTTCTTGCGAGCATTCTGGATGCCTCAGGCAATACAGGAAAATATAGTAGGATGATACGGGGGGGGTGGGGAGGCAAAAGTGAGCAAGCCTCAAGTGTCTGGGATAGTGCTCAATGCAAAAGAAGCATGGATGCAAATGTTGCATATTGGCATTAGTAGTAAGAACAGTACTTCACCTCCAGTGCCATGCTAGTCATCATTTTAGAAATTGATGCCTTTTCTTGCTAGGGAAATAAAATAGCTCTGGGCTGACAGATGAGAAATATCTGAAAGTAATTTTTTTCAGAAATGTTTAGTATTTCCTTATATAATGGATGCAGTCAATGGCTGTACGGACAAGTTACGGTATAACATAAGCAAAGGAATTAGCATTTTGTCTTTGTAAATATAATGCATTGCTTTATTAAAAGAGTATCTTGATTTCATTCCTTATGATTGCAGGACACTGCTTCCAGCACTTAGCAGATCTGCGTATAACATTTAATTTTTATATGTCTTTCTTAAGGGGAAATATCTACCTTTTATTATTTAGCCCAAAAGTCATGGATACTGTTTTCATA
The DNA here is from genome assembly GCF_011004875.1 of Balearica regulorum gibbericeps. NCBI lineage: Eukaryota > Metazoa > Chordata > Aves > Gruiformes > Gruidae > Balearica > Balearica regulorum. The sequence goes on along the minus strand of NC_046187.1, from coordinate 51,264,932 downwards.
TCAACTTTCTCCTGGCACAGCCTACTGTGGATATATATACTAGGGCCTGCTCTTTTCAAGGTCTTGCTCCAGACCGCAGAGGTACTGTTTCGCATCGTTTCAGTCTGACTTTCCCAGACTGTGTTACTGACATTGCCTTCTGGCCTTCCAGATGAAAGCCACTGATTATTTACAGCTCCATAAATACCTAATTGTGGAGTGCGTTACTTGAGGAATGACGGTAAAAAACGTGACTTTTTCCATTTGAATTTGCTGAAAGCAGTACTGAAGCATGCAGCAGACCAGACCCGTGCTGCACAGGGGATGCCATGCATGCAGTTAGCCATACCAGCGCCTTGCAGAATTGAGTGCGGGACCAGACTGCATCCCCTCTGCGGCAACCGCTGCTTAAAGCAAGAGAGTGCCCGAGCAAGAGCCAGTGCCACCGTAAGTGATGCCTGACAAGAAACACAGACATGGAAACTTGAATTCTATTGTCAAGCTACAACATGGACACCTGCAAACGAAGGTGCCAAGAAAACTAACATTCAGGAGCTGGAGGCTATTTGTAAGAGTCAAAATTAACTCATATTTTAGAAATGTTTAGGAAAATGCTGATTTGAAAGTAACCTAAATGCACTTTAAAACGAAACGCAGAGTAAATCCTTGAAGTGCCTGAGGAACCTGTTGTGCATTAGTGTGCTTAAAAACGCAAAAAAAACCCATCATTACAGAGAAAAATAAATTAACTCTGCTTGTTCCAAAGCCCAAAACTGTGAACAAGCCTGGGGTTTTGGGTTGCCTTTTTTTTTAAAATTGTGCAGTTGCTTTATTTTTAGTATTGATTTGAAAAAAAAGATCCTGTAAGAGCCAAACCAATGACACTCCCTTATCAGAAAGGTTCTTTAAAAGACTCTTTGGTGTCTAAGAACTAGTACCATGACAGCAAGAGGTTTGCTTTTGCCAGACTGCGAAGCAGCATCCCTCACTGCTCCCTGGGGGAACATAGTGGGAAGTGATAGTGATCAGGACTTAGAGGATGCTCAGGCAGAGAAAGAATGTGAAGATGTTGGTAACTGAAAAGCAGCAGGCCTCCTTCCAGCTACTCTGTCATACAAGCCTCACAAATCAAAATCCTCTTTCAGATGCCCAAATTATGTTCTGTTGGCTAAGAGTTTAAAAACTTTTTAAAGTTGCTTGAATTAACAGCTGTCTTTGGCTTCGTTTTTCACCTTAGTCAGTTGTTTGTATATCCTCCTGGCCTCCTCTTTGGCTTCACTTCACTGCTGCGTGTGCTTTAACTTCCTCCAATTACAAAAAAAATTGCATTTTTTAAAGCGAACCCACAACTCATCATGCCCTCATTCTCCCCACAGAAAATAGGAAAGCAAGGAACTATTTTTCAGCATTGCATACAATTGCCTGTCAGGTAGGAGTTTGCTTTGCTCCCTGTTACATTCAAGAGTACCCTTCCACAAGACAGGAGCAAACCAGAGATTTCTTCTTACTTTTAAATGTACAAAGCTATTGACTGGGGAGTATTTCTGTCCAGCTGTCTGCCATCATGAAGGCTTGTCTTCCAAAAATTTTGAAATTGCTTTGGTACCTGCCTTTAATAACACTAAAAATGTTGGTCTGGGAGAGGGGAGGGTGGCTACGCAGTTGGCAGTAGTATGTGAAGAACTGGTGACAAGAAAATGTCTCCTCTTCTAGGCACGAGCGCAGAAGGAAGAATGCAGAATCAAATAAAAACCATTATGCTTCTCCCATTTTAAACATTTAATAGTGCACTTATTGAGTATATTCTGTACAGACATCTATAGCAAGTTAAACATTTTCCTTTCTCTCACGTAGATCATAGTCATGTAAAGCACATTTACAATAGAAAACATACTTGAGGTACAAAAACCCAAAAAGAATATCTGAGGTATAAATACAGGTATATTTTAAATAATCTTTATCATGCTTTATCTATGTTTGACAGTACACTGTGGGCAAGTATACATGTTTACAATAGAATGGTATGTACAACATACAATTTTACAAATTCAAAAGTGTTTGATGTAGAAGAATATACAAGGTTTTCCTACTCATGAGGAACATTGTTTACTGGAAGTACTACATTATTTGCCATAATAAAAAAATCTTCATCAAAAAGCTTAAAATAATACTGACAATGGTAACAAAGTCTCAGTCAAAATTCCATCTTGCAACTCATTCATACCCTAGCCGCAAAATACATTTATCACTTAATACTGCACCTTGAAAAGCAAACCTTTACCTTTACAGTAAAACCTACAGAGAGACACCTTTCCAGAGGACCTCAAGACTTCCTACAGTTCATACAAGTTGGTTCTCAAGGAGGGGGGGATATCCCAAAGGGTCTAAAACCCAACAAAACCCAAGGAAGGCAAAACCCCACCCTCCTCTCTGCCCCCAAATATAACCCTCCAAATTGCTCACATCCAGGTTCTGTTCTTGTTAACGTGCAGCTTTTAGGAAAACAGGCAAAGGATGGAGAGAAAAGGAGAGAGCTCATGCAACTCTTCCTAGCCACCTCACCGCACCTGCTGCTGCAGGAGTCCTGCCACCTCCCGGCACCACAACTCCAGTGATTTTTTTCCTCTTGAGCCATCAGAATACGTAAAATATATAAAAGCTCATTAAAACACTTATAGTTAACGCAGGTAGGAGTAAAAGCAACAAACATTTTTTGGCAAATTAACAATTGACGTTACTGGCTCTCTTCACCATTGCACAGACATTTCGTTTCTAAGCTGCTACGTTGCTCAAAAGCGTATTTACTGAAAATTGCTATAGAACTGCTAATCACTCCTGAAAGATCATCTGGGTAAGGAGTGGAGAGTAATCGGAGCAAGCCTCTAGTAACATCAGCTTAGGGTTTTTAACAAGATTAGAGCTGAGGAAAATGCAGAACTGGCACATGGGAAAGATAGCTACTCCTGGTCCACGGGGGAGTCCCATTCTAGGCTGAACTGTATCCAGCGTACTAAAATCCATTCTGGTTGCCTATCAATCAGTGTACCAGACACATTTCAAATTCAACTTCTGCTATCCTTTCAACCATTAACACACTCATTCACACTTTAATCTCTGTGCAAACCTTTCTCTGCTTATCTCAGTGAGAACACATTGAAGAGTACCAACTATTCCAGTGGATACACCAGTCCCTCAACGCACTACAAATAAAATGACATGGTTATGTACATAAAGCTAAGTAAGTACTTCACATGGGAATGATGAGCCTTCACCATATTTCTTAATATATTTTGCATTTAAAGAATTTTGCTTCTCAGAAGCAATTCAAACCATCTAATAGTACAATACTTTTTTTTTTTTTTTTTTCCTTTTGAACAGTCCTCCTATGTATTCCAGTCAAGGCCTACACTATAGACCTTGCACAGACAGGAAGCAGCTTTAAAGTGTATGGTATGGCCACAGTCCTATAGTAATGCTCACAGTCAAGTTCTCATGTTGTCATCCAGTCGTGACATGACTTGCAGATGGTACACTAGTCTGGTCTGCACCGGATGAGCCTTAGTTTTGGGTAATGTCTACGTTGCTGAGGTGTGGAGCGCATGGCTCTTCCTCTTCAGTAGTCACCTGGATTTTACTTCCTTGCTCTCAGGACTCTGATGACTGAAAGAGTCTCGTATCTTAACGACTTCAGATGCACACAAGTGTCCAAAAGACTTGGTGTACCAGTCTGGCATGTGGCCCCTGATGTGTGGAGAAAAAGTAATGATGAAGCAGGTACAAGTAACTCAGCATGCATATTTCTTAGTCAGAATCAAATACAAATCTAGCTGGTTAATTGCTGGACTAGGAAATCTCCTTATTACTACTTATTGCTCAGCTCAGCCTTACTAATAACATAGACTTGCTCAAAAACAAGTTTGCGGCAGTGAGGAAAAGTTATGAGAAGTTTTGTGACAACTTGGTCCTCTTTATTAACTTTAATATTAAAATTATCATGTCATTGCATCCAAACACACCTGGCAGAGGAAGGAGTGGGATTATATACCAATAGCTATGGTGGAGCACATACTGGCGTCTTCCACTGCAACAGACCACACCTGCTGTTAAATGTGCACTGAAGCCAATTTTCTGGGACATCTCAGAGATCTGTGTGCATATCTTTGAGAAGTATTTACTACTGGCCAAGCTAAAGCCTGTTGAACCACCTAAATTTTGCGCTGACTACATGGAAACTAATAGAAAAGTTACCACCACAAAAGGACAAAGTGGAAATTCATACCTTAAATCAATTCTGCACATGTAGGTAAGTTTAGATTTTCCTGACCCGCAGGGCTCAATCAGATACCTAGACAGGAGCACGTTGACTCTAACACCGGCCACTGGAGCACGGTCATGGTCCACTGAGGTTGCTAGAAGCACACAAGCTCCTTTGGGGAAGTTTGTCCTCCATGTTCTAAGAAAAAAGAAGGAAAAACAGTCTTATCTTTGACAAACAGTAATTCAAAGATCTAATAAGACTTCAAATTATGCACAAATAGATATTTACCTATATAACTTACGTTACACAGAACTTGTAGGCAAGATTGCCATATGTGTAGGATAAAATATCATCGCATATAAAGGTCTTACCTTAAGACTACAAAGTCCCTGGCTGGGTGAGGTGCCATGCTGTTCTGGACATACTGGTATATATCTGTTTGGCTATCCAAAGGTTCGATTACTTTCGAATCTATAAGATCTTCATCCCAAAGATGCTGCTCTTTAAGTAAACGATTTAAAACGTCCTCTGGCGTAGCTGGGATTTCAATGGTAGTTTTCCATAACCTCAGTGGGGGACCTTCGCATACCTGGGGAAAATCAGCACAGTCCTCAGTTTTACTCTTCCTTACACTTTTCCTTTCTATTTTAGAGTTGGCTAAATTCAGTGAATTAAATACACACAGACAGACAGACGCACACACACGTGTATATATTGTACTAAGCTTATTGTAAGCTCAGACTAAAGTTATTTTTCTAACAGCCGAAGGCATCTGCACACTGACTTCCACATTACTTCTCCAGTATGGGCGACTATTAAATCATGACGCTACAGAAAAATATACCAATTTTCCAAGTTTATTTTTTAAATACCTTACATCTCATTGACACACTTCTCTCTGTGCTAGCTCTGAGCTGTGCAAGATTAGAGCCAAGAAACTTCTTTCTTACTGCCTGCATAGTGACAGTGCTTGGAGGCTTCACTCAGCCTGTTAAGGCTTTGCACATGTGAGTAAAGGCGTGTAAATGCAATACAGTGAACATTCCTAGGCTGGATAAACAGAAGAACACAAATCAGTGCACGTTAGCTGCCTACTGCTGAAAGACATGTTGTTTTTAGACGGTGTGCAACTATGTCAAAAAATGAAGGGTGGTGGTTTTTTTTCTTAAATCTATCTGCAAAGTAAAGGTGCACATTGAACCTTCTATAATATCCTATGTCAAAAGCCTGCTTATATTAGAGAAGATGAGCTAAAAACCAGAGCTGTGGCATGAGTGACAGGGTGCATACCTTCTTGTAGGCCAGCTCTGCTTGCTCTGAGGTGGAGCAGCTGACCCAGCCTTTAAACTTCTCCTTCATCTCTTTAAGCAAGTCGTCCACGCAGTCCTGCAGGTAGCAGTGGTAGTCGGAGGGCTCAGCAGTGCTGCTGCTGCCCCGGAGCTCCTCCAGGCTGAGGGGACGCAGGTCCTGCTCTGTGTACGAGTTCCGGCCCCTGCTCATTTCTTCAGGTATCTAAGGGGTGACAAGGGTGAAATCATCCTCTTGCAGCTCTCTCCCCAAATCACAGAGTTAGGCTAGCAGCTTGATAGCCACAGAAAGATGGGTACACTCGTATTGTAAGTGGTGGGACGCATATGTGTCAGGTCAAGCACTCAATGTGAAGAAATGCCAAAATTGAGTTTGTGACTTTGATTTAACTCAAATTAGTCTCTCATTTATGAGGTGTCTTATTTTTTTCTGTGGAGTATCCCTCTTTGCTACACAACTTAGATCCATTCCCACAGCACAGTTTATCCTGCAGACTGAAGGAAGGAGGGATCAGTTGTCAGCCGCAAGAAAAGAGACAGGCATGTCTTCAGCTGAGGCCTCTGAAAAGATTCAATGACAGTGAGGAAAACCAGAACTCAGGACTTGTCTGGTTCTCCATCGCGGGCCCTAGAGGGAGCATGCTTTAGTTCCTACAGACCCTTCAACCTATGGTTTGACAGTGTCACGTTCCAGGACGCTTTTGTGGGCTAGTCTTGCTAACTCTTGGGAATTGAAGTATAAAACAAGCACTGAAATTCCTGGAAATAGCTTCTTGCTTTGTAATTAGAGATGAAGTTCACAGACCCTCATAGCTGCACAATAAAAGCTTGAAAACATATTTCAGATGCTGCTTGGATGTAACAAAAATGTCCCAAACCCCACAACTGCCTCATGACTTTCAAGCGCCAGTGCCAACAAAACAACTCTTTTTTCTTCTGGCACCACATCTAATTCATGTATGTACCCAGATCAGGATGCAAAGTTTCTTAAAAAACTATTTATCATGTATTAAACTTCATTAAAATAAAGAGACATTCCTAGCTTTCCATTATACAGATGTAAGACATGTTGGCCGATATCCACCCATCAGTTGTGCAAATAGGTGTTTTACCTGAAAGAGCTTCTTGCATTCAGCGATCATATGAGCGAGCCCTTGGGTTGCGGCCAGATTTTCATTTAGGTCTTTCTGATCGGGTTTTCCGAGGCTTGGTTTTCTTTGCATCACCCTTCACAGGGAAAAAGAGCACACACACACATATATCCAGTTATTTAATGCAGAGCAAGAGATGTTTGGTAAGAAAACAGTAGGATTCCCAAATCTACTGCTGATTTAGAGGGACCAAATCTTGGCATGGCATTACCGACTTCTCTTGCTACTCTCTCTAAGCTGCTTCTTTGGAACCGCCTCTGTTTCTTCCTTCTTATGAACTTGCTTGTATTTTAAAAAATCTCTAACAAAAGGTAGGATCCCATAACCCTTCTACGCCGGGTGCCCTCTGAGGTGTCCCCAGGGTGATCACAACTGGGAGGGTTAAAGCTAGACCGTGTCTGTTGCACATCACCGCTGGCTGTGGTACGGGACCAGCAGCAAGGACCCCTGCTCCCCAGAGACGTACCTTGGGGAAGAATTCTCTCTTTTGAGAGTGTTTAAGTGGAAGAGGGACGGTGCTAAGCAGACAGCCAGGTTTGTTGGTGTCATCTGGTTTTCCTTCACTGCAGCTGTGACATCACTCAGGAAATAGAGAAGAATCTGGAGGACCTCCCTGTTCTCATCAGGTAAAAGCATAATGGCAGCCTTGATAGCCTGGAGACGCTGGTCCTTTGGCACATCTGCATAATATTAGTAATTCTCTCATCAGCCCATTGATTTTCCACACACACAGCATGAATACATCCCAAAGCAAACTCCAGCTTCAAATATTTGACTCGAGTTCGAAGTGATTTCCTTCAGGATGCATACCATTCATAGGAAACATGAAGGAATTTTTTTTTTAACCCACTAGTTTAACTACCCTCAGCTATTTCCTGCCTCACAAGAAATGCAAGCAAGAAGAAGTTGTGCCTAGGCCAGAGTTAATTTTAGATTTAACTTCAACAGCTACATGCTCCCGCAGATGCACTAAAATGACAGAAGCCTGGAGTCAAGCAGTGAACAAGGAAACACAGTCCAGCCAATTTAGAAATTCTTTGGCTTTCAAAGAAATTCAAAACATGAATGCATTTTAGAATAGGTGAATTAATTAAATAAATTGGCTAGCAAACCTCTTCAACAATGATGTCATAAAATACCCAGAAAGTGCTTTACCAAACACAGAGGGTTGCTTTATTGAGCAGATCATTCAAAGTCATGCGGTGGAAAAAGAAAGTCAACGCTGTGAAGCCCCATACCATTAAACAGCTCCTTGGTTACTAACAACAAACAGCCATTGGAAAAATTTGACGTGTGTCTTTATATAAGGCCCTCTCCTCCAAACTTGAAGGGAACAAAAAAATGAAATAACCCAGACCAGATCTGCTTCTTATAAAGGGATTTCCAATAAGCCATCGCTGAAGACAACATCAGAGTCTGAGTCCTGGAGCATTTATATCCTCATTAGCACCACACCACCCTCACTGCATACCTCATAATACACGTGATGCTAACGAGATATTTAATTGGTATTTGCTTTGGGCTTCAGCAACTTCGTAAGGCTAGCAGGTGTGTTTAGAAAGCAATTTTAAGCAAAAATCCACTGTTTTCCACACTCTCCCCTCAATCAGCTCAAAGCACATTTAAGCCACGTGCGGACAACTCCAGTGCACAGCCTGGAGTTGCAAAGGGAAATTTTGTCTTTTGCAGGGAAGCAAAACTGACAGCTGCTTTAAGGCTCTTTGCTTTACATAGAGATAATACTTCCCGACCACCTCTGGGTATTCCTCAGACCTACCGCCTGTGAAAGGAAAAGGAACAGATACTTCTGCAATGCTCTGTCAAACTTTTTCTGGCACTAAACCCACAAAGAGTTGTTGTTCAATATGGACGGAAGTGGAGAGTCTGATTAATTTTCTCCATAAACCTTCTTGGGAATCCAAACACACACAAAAAATATGTGCACTGAAATAATGGTTTTATTTTAAACCGCCACCTCCACCTACAGAGCTCTGAAGGAAGTTCCTGTAACCTTTTTGTAACCATGATCATAAGGAAAGCACAAAATACAGCGAGGGCTCAAAGAAGGTATTACTGCAGTACGTTCTGTTGTAGCTGTGCTACCATGAGAAGAATACATGGGGAGACCGCTGGAGTGGTGTTAGGGAGAGAAACCACAGGACCAGCATGGTGCCCATTGTGCATCAATCAGTTTGGACCCCACGTAAATATTTCAAAAAGCTTTGGAGTTCTGGTCACCAAACGTTAATTCCCTTTTAGCCATTTTATAAAGTGAGAGTATTCCCAATGAAACAATGTTGAAGAAAACCTGAAAGGCAGTATGTTGTTTGGAAAGATCCAGCACAAAATCACCATCTATACAGAACTCAATTTATCTAGCTCACAAAAGAGAGTGTCTCCCTTGCTGGAGTTGAACGTGCCATCTCAGAAAGATTAATTATTTCTTTTCACCTGCATTGATAAACTCCATTTTTTATGTGATTTATTCTAAGCACTTTCTGTTTATGGTACCTATCAGTAAAGTAGCTACAAGTCAGTAACAGAAAAGCTTTCAACATAAATGTTGTTTTCAAAAGTTGTGGTGAAGGATAGAAGAATATGAATTATAATGAAATAGAAGTTTTTGGCAGCCTTGCTCTTGCAAAAAAAATTCAGTAATTTAGTGGATTTCAATCCCCTTGAAAGCTCCAAACTCTGTTTGTGTGGTGTTTGCACAGCTCCTCTACCTAGCCATCAGACGTGGCTAACTTTCAAACTGTAATATCAAATATGCTCAAAGAGAGGAAACTTTATAGCAAGTGATGGAAGATTTATATATGTTCCTAAACTACAGAAAAAGTTGAAATGAAAAGAACTTGTACTATAAATCATTATACAACTAGAACATCAAAAATCCATCCCTTATGAGGCAGCCTGGACTATAATGGCTGATGAAGAAAGGCAAAGACAACATATGCAACACGCGTAGTGCCGAGAGGAGCACTATCAGAAAGTTCAACCCTTGCTACACAAATGACCATTTGCCATCTACCATAGCAATCTCACCACTTACTTTGGTATATCTGTAAGAAGGTCTCGGAGAGTTTGTTGGTCATGAGAGGCTCAGGGAGATCACGGAAAAATTGCTTTAACATGTCTGCTACATCGTAAGCAGACTGGCCTTCGTAGTTGACGCTGTCTGTTGAATTCTCATTCATTTGACGCAAAGCCTGAATTCTTGATTTGACTCCAGATTTCCTAAACAGTCCAACCTAAATATATATGGAAAGGTAAATACATTTACAATGAGTCCAGCAAACTTTGAAGTGTAAGTATGCTCTTTAGCTTCTTATGCAGGGGTTCTAATTTCATGGAAAGCTTTGCTTGCATTAATTATCTATTTTTTCCCATGTGGAGTCTACTTTTTTCAGCCTGATTCAAGCATAATAAAAATTAATGGAAGGCTGGGCTTTGGGTGCTGCGTGCACATGGGATGAGAGTACAGCAAAACCCACCTGATCCAGGCAGTGGTTGCGGAGGTACCGCATGGCTTGCTGAATGCTCTGTGGAAGAGGCTGCCCTGTGCGCTGGACGTTGACTTGCAGCGGTACTCCAAACACGTTTCGGTCTTTATAATCTGGCACCTTTATCCTTTTCATAAATTTTGGTACTGCCCTATTTAAGCAAAGGCAATGACAAAATTAAATTAAACTTCCATTGACCCTTTATCTTCTGTATTTCCAGTAATTCAGAAAGTCAGTGAAAATAAATGAAACACTTTAGTAATAGGAAAAGAAGTGACATTATAAATTAGCTAATCCACTCAGGCTGGAACGGGGAGAGGACAGAAAACAGAGTTCTCTAAGAGAAAGGCTTGACACTTCGGGGCAGTATGCTGCCTCTAAGTATTAATATGGTGCTACTCCATCAATATTAGTAGGACAAAAGCTACAGGGTAAAACTGCAGGGGCCAGATTGAATTACAAAAGAGTCAAAATAAATCCTGTGGTCAGTGACCCCTTATAACACTGCTTCTTTAGGTTTCGGGAAAGATGGGCATTTGAACAATGAGCTTTTGTATGTCAACTACTTGTTCTGCAAAGTCCTCAAACTGGGTCCACCACCCACCAGTGTGCATAACAGCAGGAAACTGATGTAATACATTCGAGTTTGTCAGCTAAAAACTTCAGCTCTATAAACAACCCCTTTGAGGGACCCCCCTCGTCGTCAGCCAGTGGCTGTTGTTACCCCCACCTCCCACTCCAGTTTCAATGAGAGGCCTTTCCATCTGCTTATGACTCCAAGGAAAAAGTTACTTAATACAAAGAATGATTTACCCCCCAGGTCCCCAGAGTATTTGTTTCATAAAGGGGAAAAAAAAAAGCCATTAAAATGTGAAAATATTGAGATCATTTTCCTAAACAGGGAGAAAAGCTAATGTCCAGTGCAACAACTAATAGGACACAGTAGCACTGGAAAACAGGGAGACCTATTTACCATTTCAATATACAGTACAGCTATACAAACACTGCATTACATTTACAGCTGACTAATCCGTTACACAGTAAAACAGAACTAATTTGTATTGCTGTATAGTTAAGTTTAGGACGTTATTGATATATGCATGAATAATACTTGCTTTGTCAAAAAACATGCCAATGGAATGTGAAAAAACACATTGCGATCACCACCGAGAATCTGAAGCATGCAGGGATAACTGGTCAATACTTATTTCTGTCTTTCAGAACAAACAACTGCTGTATTTAGAAAGGCTGACATAATAACAGCCTTTGAACAGGAGGTACTTTGATGCTGAAGCTAAATACTCTCTATGACTCCTGGGGAAGGGAGGAGGCTGGCCTGTGGTAGGGAGAAGAAAAATTTTATTGCGTCTTTTGCATCCTGAAGGGTACACAGGCTGTACTGCAGATACAATAATAAAAGAGCTTTCTATCTCATTCTTCTGACAAAAAGCATTCAACTGGGTTACAAACACCTGGCCACAACAGAAATTGCTGCCTACAAAAAACTACATGGTTCTCCCAACTCCCCCCACCCATCTTTTTTGTAAGCTAACTGGATTTATAGTGCTTTAAAGAGGGGACATAGATTTTGGCTAATGACACACTCAAACCAAAGGAAATTTACATTATTTAATTATGTAATTGTATAAACTAATGCAAATATTTAGCAATAACTAAGGAAAAACAAGCCTATTAAGATCTACTGAGGTTTGTGCCACCGCTCACTAACTGCCTCAATAAACAATTCGTCCTTCTTTTGCTATGGATAGCGGACATCCTCCTGCTCAGAAAGCTGGCCTGTACTTCATTGCTTTTGTTCCCTCACGTGCCCCCTATAAACATACTCCTCAAGCCTAATAAGATTACACTTACATAAAGGGTTAGTGATTTTAGCCCCGTCTTAGGAAACCACAAATCACTGTCAGCACAGGCTGGAGGAAGAAGTGTAAATATGGAAAAAGAGGGATGGAGGGATTCATTGCATGCTTCCAAAAGTTGCTGAGGATGAGCGTAACTGTTGTGTTCGTGTAGTCGGCCTGTCTACGCATGGCACTGTGCCCTTACCAGCTGAAACCGTGCTTATTGGAAGGCGTGTATTTCTCCAGGAGAGCAGTGAGCTTCAGGAGAGAGTACTTCTGCAGCAGGTTCATCTGCGCCACGGACTGGCAGTTGATCTGCAGCGATGCCGAGCTGAGGCTGGGCCGGTGGGAGCTCTGGAAGCTGTGCCACCTCAGCCTGTGCCTGCGGAGAAGATGGGGGACAGAGCAAGGACCAGTCAACGAACGCTCTCTGTGAGACACGTGCAGGAATTGCTGCAAACATACCGCTGAGCTCCCTGCCCTTGGCAGCCGCTGTCTTCCGAGATCTCACAGGCATCAGCTGGCAGTGTGTCTGCCTCACCCGGCGCGATGCAGCACATGCAGGTGCATCAGGTGGGACTGCGCACTCTGAGCTGGCCCACAGCTCAGTGTTAACTACATGATCTTGCCCTATCAGATATCCTCCTAGGGCTCCAACACCCTTTTTCAGAAGCCCTCTCAGTATTAAGGCAGTGGGAATCAAAAAACCCCATTAAAGAAAAAAAAAAAAAATCGGCCCAAATTTTAAAGACATATCAAATGTGAACTAAGCACTTCTAAAAGCCCCATTAAGTTTATACAAGCAGCTGTAGGTGACTAAATGACAGCAGAAACCAGGCCTTAGATGATTTGCACCAGTTTTAAAGGAAAACTGGAAACAAAGCTAGAAAGAATTGAACTCCTTGCTGTAGTCGCAATACAAAATACTGTCATCCACGGCATGGTAAAACTCCCAACAGAAACTGGGAGGCCGCTGGAACTCCCCCGGTCCCCTGCTGTGCCACAGTGATCAAGAGAAAGTAAACAAACCTCATTTTCCCCACAGATTTAGTGCCCTAGCGTGCTATTAAGAAACAGCCTGCTACTGAAAAGTGCAATTTTTTGAAACAGTCCTCAAAGTCAAGGCTTTTACTACACACTGACACAAACCAGACATACTTACACTGGTTCTCCTAGCCAATTTAAAAAGTGAATAATCCTTCTTGAGGTCCCTCTCCCTCCACACACCATATCAGTTTGAAGAATTATCATTCCCCAAAACTGCCTTAACATTGCTCCTAACGCCGACCTGCTGAGCGGGCTGTTTTTCAATGATGACTCAGGCTGAACATACAAAAACACAGCTATGAAGTGTGAGAATCACTCATCTAAAAGTCTTGCACAAATACTTCCCTTGCCTATAACTGTTTTGGGAAGCGATGGGAACAGCCCATGTGTGCTTCAATGGCCACAACTTCTACTGCACCTTAACCAAGTGTGGTGCAGCTACTATAGAGCCACTTGGGCTGGAGAGGACCTCACCGGGGCCACCCCACGTCCCAGCACTCATGATCTCACCTGCTGGACCGTGGTCAACGATGCGCCCACCCAGAGTCCCTCCTGTCCTGCATCCCTGTGGGCTCTTCCGTTTCATTCAGCGAATTTCCTGTACTGTCAAGGTCACTTGGTGTTGTTCGATCGTTATCTACATCGAGGTGGATCTGCTTTGGAGAGGAAGGACACGGGGAGATGGAGTCGAGCGCTGAGTCGGAGTCCCCTTCGTCTGAGAACTTCTCTGACCACTGGTTTACTATTCTCTGCATCCCTTTGACGTGGTACAGGATGTCATCTAGTTCTGGGAATATGTCTTCATTTTCGAGGTCAGCCAGGTCGCTCGTACTGGAATACAGGATCGAGCCTGGCACGTTGTCGTAAATACTCAGGCGGCTGCTCACTGAGCTGGAAGAGTTGCGCCTTTTCCCCATGCCCAGCTCTTTGGAGCTGTCACCGCTGTTTTCCCTCCGGAGGGTGAGATGGCCATGTCCGTGGAAACTCCCTGTCCTCCAGTTCACAGAGGCATTGCTTTCTGTCGGGGAGAAGTTGCCGTTGGAGAGTGCTTTGGGAAAAGTGCCAGGCTTATGATCTTCGGGGATAAAAAACACTGTGTCTTCTGCAAAGCTTCCCCGGTTCTTGAAGTTCTGCTCCATCACGTCACTGAATGTTGACTGGTTGAAGGGGTCGAAGCCTTCCAGGTACATGCCCACCCTTTTATTGTACGCACTGAGGCTGCGTGTTCGCGTGACGGGACTGGGTGTGCTGACGGCACTGCTCGTCTCAGACTGACTACTGCTGCTGCTGGTCTGGGTAGAATTGGAGACGCTCCTCTTTCGTACCATGGGGAGGCTGATGTGATTGCCATTGAGGGCAGAAATCTCCACACAGTTAAGCTGTTTCAGTTTATCTTCATCCATGCCTTCCTGCAGGATGGGCCCGCTAATAATAAGGCCAAGCTTTGAAGGAGCTTTGCTCTTGCCATGGTGAGAGCTCTTGATTTTCAGGCTCTCCATTCTCTTGAGCAGGCTCTTTGTTTTGGACTTGGCGTTCTTCTCATTGGCTTTCGTGTTGAAGCTGAAGCTATTCAGGTCCCTGGGCGAGGGCAGGCTGCTGAATGAGTCATCGTTTGCTATGAAATTGCTCGATGAACAAACACTCACAACCGAGTTTGTCCTGGTGGTAGATGCCTCGCTCTGCAGGGTTGGTTGGTGGCTGCTGGTGCTGCTGATGCTCAGAATAGAAGCCACCTCCTGCCGCTCGCTGAGGTCTGTTAGCACGCTCTCACGGCTTGCCGCGTTAGTAAGGTGAGGAGCTTCCGGGGAGGGGGTATTCAAGTCCGGTTTTGGAGGGAACACATCAAACTCTTCAAGCCTCGACCACCTCTTGCTGTCCCTCTGAAAAGTCCATTTGCCACTTATTGCACAAGGTTCATCTTCATCCGAATCTTCGCTCTGCAAAGAAGAAGAATCCTGAAAAGTACTGCTTGCAAATTGCCCAAATAGCCACAGCGGTTGCATTTAAATACAATGCCCACTAAACTGCTTTAAGCATTACTTTGTTCTCACTGAATTTAAAGTGAAAACAGTCCTTTACTTCAGGGAGAGAAAGATTAGGCCATAAAGCCCATCACAGGAAAAGATAACATGGGACAGGCAATATATTTTAGCAGTTTTTAAATACAAAAGATACACACTTCGTAAAAAGAAAAAAACAATACAATCTGCTTTAAATTGCACTTTTCTAAAAACCCTACTATCCATAGACTTTTAATTAATTGGTCACAGTGGATAGCCCTCAGATCAATGGAAATTCCTGGCATGCATAAAATTTTAAACTGGAGTCAGTCAGGGGTTGGGGTCCCTCTGGACTCTCTCCAAAGTTCCACTCTGTTGATAGTGGCTGTGTGTTTATACTCCTCTTTGCAATTACGAGATGTTTCCCATACATTCTGAATTGTAGCGGCTTAATTCCTTACGCATTTGGGAAGTCTGAACGGTCTCCTTGCTGTGACTAATGAGATCGCAGAAGAAGCTCTTGCACTGCAACTGTGTGATGCCTCCAGGCTCTTACCTGGTCCACTCTTTCTCCCACAGGCTAGCAGCTAACATTTTAAGAATGTCCTGTGAAGTTTCTACTTCAGTCTTGCTTCAGGCAAACTTTAACACTCACAGATAGCAAGCAGCAAGAGTTCGCTGACAGTATAGCACGTAAGTAAATTGTAAATAACATCTCCACTGATGATGTTTGATGTATGAGTAATGCCTGAGGGCACAATTACACGTACATCACTTACGCCTACAATCTTTTCATCTAAATACTGAAAGGGAATGATCTTGGGACTGATATATTTGGTCTCCCAAATATCTGGAAAATTTCATGTTGGAAGAATAAAACCAATGAAGATATTTTAATACGACACCATGAAACCACAAAATAACCTTTGGTGTTCAGAGTAGGAAACACTAATTGCCACCCAGTTCCATGAGTTTCACTTCATTTGTTTAGACTGCTTTAATTTAAAAACAAACACACATGCATGCCCCAAACTGTAACTATTTGTGTGCCAAGAAAACAAGCATTTATGCTCTGAAAAACAAGTAAATTATTCATATTTGAAGTATTTTATTTATGCACACGTTAGCTCCTGATCCTCTCCGAGTTTTTGGGGGTTTTTTTTTTGTTTGCCTTTTTTTTTTTTTTTTTTAAATAGCATATTTAATCAGCTCAGGAAAATAAGTGAAACACCATAGTTAATATTTATAACCAAATACACATGAGACACAGAGCAAGCGTAATTCTCTTTGTTTCCCAAGTATTACAAACTACTTCTGTCCATGACTCAGATGAAAACCTAAGAAGACTGGCTTGCTTATTTGAAGTTTTCAGGAGGAAAAAGAGTCACCTGAAACTACCAATGGATAACAATGATGGTTTGGTGGTGAATGCGGTTTGAGTGGAAAAAAGGAGCAGTAAAGTGATTTTAATTTGCAAAGAGGTCAACATAAGGCACACATAAGGAAACATATGTTTCTGTCAGCACAATTTTTCCTTAGTGTTAAAAAGCTTTAAAGGCTAAGTAGTGATTTTAATGAAGTCAACAACAAAAGGGAATAGGATCCAAGTCCATCTGCCAGAACATGGGTGGTGAATGAAAATCAGGAAGGACTGAAACAAAAGGTAACGTCCAGACTCCGGAAGATCTGGGGTCTGGACCTGAAGTCGGGTCTGGCCTGACCTCTAACAGCAATACTGATCATTCCAGTGTTAGCAATGTTCAGGAACAAGAAGGAGAAATCTTCTGGCGGTCATAAACAGCAATTCAGCTGTCTATCCCTACTTTTACAGGGTTCCTACATAGGCTGCTGCCTCAGAGTGTTATCTTCTGCAGCCTGGATGCTGTTTCCAACATACCACAAACAGACAGGGCAAGAGGGGATTAATTCCTGGTAAACAACCTCAGAACATTTGTATGCATTCTTGTTAAGGGTAGGGCAGCATTGTATTGTCTTAGCTCAGTCATCTTTATCTGCAGTTGTCATATCCCAGGGGACAGTATCAACTACTGATCCCTCCTAGGACACACACAGAGTTTTAAGACAGCTCTTGAGTGGTACCTCACCAGCAAACCCCAGCAACTCAGCTTTCTGTCGGTACTACCTTACTGAAATTGTAGTAGGTGCTCTCTTATTTCTCACCACGCTCCACAGGGATCCTGAAGATTCAGGAAACACTTTTAAGTCCTGCTGAGCTCCCTGGAAACATGTAAACTTTCTAAAAAGGTAGCTGACCTATTCTGTAATTATATTGCTTTCATTAGAACCTATGTAATTAAAAAACAAGGAAAAAATGTACCCAATCCTACAAAGGATTGGCTCTTTCCTTTGCAGGCCAAGCACAGTCTAACTGATCCTGTCTACATCATAATAAAATAATACAATTCTAACGTGATGGCAAAGAACCAAAACTGTGAAGATGACGCCAAAGACGATTTTCTAACATTCAGGTCAGCTCCTCGTGGCTGGTCAGGATCTCCTCCATCAAGCCTACTCTTTACGATCCTGCCCGAGTGCAGTTAATAGGCTACAACGCAGACAATCTCACTGGCAGGCAGAGAAGCCCAGTGCCTTTCAGACTGGGAGCAGCATCCTGGGCAAGAGTTTGCTAGACAAATAACCTTTACCCGTGGCCAGGCCCTGCAGTTTTCACTCAGTGAGAACACTAAACAAAACATAAGCAGAGTTTTGACTGTGTCCTTGCCAGGTTCTACTCAGGTGTTATTCCAGACTGCAGCTAAGCAATCTGCTAGATGGTTGGGGTTTTTTTTTTCAGTTTTATTAATGTACAATGCTGTAACAGAAGATGTTAAAGAAACTTACCCTTTTCCTGTGGGGACTAATTTCTAGCTTCATCACTGCACATTTGTTTAAAGTATTTAAGCGCCTGCAAAGCAAAGGAAACCATATTAAGAGAACACTTCAGTATTTTGACACAGGCTATTCCAGTTCAAAAGCTTTTGTGAAGCCTGTTCCCAAACTGCTTTGCATACAAATAGCCACAAGCAGAGTTTCAATTAGAGCCCTAATTATACTTAACCATTAACCCATTACATTTGGCTGTATTCTAACTTCAGAGGGAGGGATGGATGGCTATTTGTCACAATTACCTGAATCAAAGTAAAGAGAAGTGAAACGAAAACTTACACTAGGTTGAGAATGCATTATACCCCATGAATTGTAATAGTTACATTTATTTAAATAGCAGACATCCAAACCCTGAAACAATCCATGTCAACAGACTGAAAATAACGGAAAAGGCTTCTTATTTGACACTCAGTACATGTGCCTGGGTGAAAAAGCGTTGCTGCTTTAAGATTTTACTTTATAAGCTAAAACCTCCCAGAGGAAAACCTATTTTCCACTTACTAGGTGTCTGTTTGTTTGTGAACAATGATTATTTTCAATATAGTCCTAGGACAAGACAATTCACCAGTTTAAAAACAAAACAAAACACAGACCTGATTTTTCCTTCCTAAACTGAAAGTTCCTTTTATACATAAAAATGTTTGTTCTGAAAGACTAAAATGTAAACAAAAAAAAATTGCTGCAGCAACAATAGTTAACCAGCCTCCTTGTGAAAAGAGACAGCAACCTGGATGTGTATCTTGAAGTACTGTATGAATGTATATAAGCATCCCTCTGTTCCCTGATGAGCTAATGATCTGGTAGGTATCCCTAAAACAACAAAAAATAAATCTTTCTTCTCCTCTGTGCCCCAGAAGCTCAGTGTGCAGGGCTGAGCACAAACAGCTCAAAGCACAGCAAACTCAGCACTGTTAAACACAGCTCCATGGCAGTTTAGGCACAGCCAAGCGCAGGCTGCTGTGGTCTCCTGCCCTTCTCCCAGCCCTTGCCTCCCCAGAAACTGCTCCAGGGACATGGCTCAGCTAAAATTCACATTGGTAACGCATGGTTAGAGAAATGCCAGCGCTATGGCAAGGCAAAGGCCAGGAACAGGCTGGGCACGATGCACAAGGCAGAAAAGCTGAAGCAGCAGCTTTATGGAAGCGATGGTTTGGTCCCTGGGTTGATACTTCCACTCATGATGCTGTACTGTGGGTTGGATGAGGAGACTAACTGAGCTGAAAACTAATCTTGCAAGACTTTGTTGGGTTCAATTTCTCCCAGGTCGGTTCCCCGAGCTGCATGAAGGGTAGTGTGTGCTGGGGGAGGCGGAGAAGCAGAGCCACCCCTTTTTCTTCAGCCAGATCACAGCCCAAATTCAACAGGGAGCAAAACCAAGCTTTAAAAAGCCTAATTGATTCTGAAGGAAGTTATGTAATTTTCACATAATTCATGTGAGCAAATTGTAAAGAAGAGCCTGTATCAGCAGCTTTGAAAAACAACAACAACAACAAAAAAAGAAATGCTGACTTGTCCTGTTGCTTCAGATGAGTCTTTTCAGATTCATGAAACTTGTAACTTGAATCTAAAAATGTGTGCACAGGAAGAATACTAGTTTCCTCTCTTCCCTCGCCTTTTATGCACAGGATTGGTTGCAGATGGTATTTACACAGGGCTTGATCCTGAGGCCATCAAAGAAAATGGAAAAGCTCCTACTGGTGCTTTTGCTGCAGTCATGAAGTAAAAAAAAAAAAGCAGTTTGATCTATAATTAGACCCAGCCACAACAGAGCAGAAAAGAAGAGAAACAGGAAGAATTGCCATGGGTCCAAATAGTAGTGCAGTGGCAGGTTAGGAAAGTTATCCAGATCTCTCCATTTTCATCTTTGCTCTGACTTTAAAAGCCAGAAGACTCAGTCCTGCCAACTGCAGCTGGTGGGTACATGCACAAGTCCAGTCAATTTCAGAGGAATTGTATTTACGGCGTGGGTGAAGGGTGAATGTCCCATCTACACGCTACACAACAAAACTGGTATTTTGGTTTTTAAGAGGCCACACAGCAGCAGAAAGCCACCTCCCTCTCTTTGCAATAAAAACATTCTCCTCTCAAACTCCTGGTCCACAAGACCATGGAATATTAAACTGATTACAGTTCTATATTGTGTAATAATTTACAAATTTCACAGTGTTACAACCTTTGACTTATGCAGAGGGAAGTTATCACTGAATCCCTGTATCAGCCTTTATCTAGCTCCAGCCTGTCTGACCGCTAATAAAGACGATCTCTGATTTCACAAAGATTACATCCCCAGACTTTTCTTGTACTCAAATTAAAAGCCTGAAATAGGTGAAAAAGGGTAGAGCAAAGACCTCTGTTTCCACAGAGGTTGTTTAAGAAAAAAAAAAAAAATCTCCCAGTGCACACCTCACAAAAATGAGTATGAAGGGCAAGATAAGGTAACCCCCAACGAGCGAGGTTAAATACAATAGCAGTGAAGCAAATAAAGGCTCTGTTACACATTTGACATGATTTCATCACAAAACCAGTTTCCCTTTTAAAACCTAAATTCTCTGCAGCGATTGCCTCAGGTCTGCAACTTCCATTATATACATCACACATCCTGCTTTAGCTTCTGCTCAAGTTCCGCAGTGCCCAGTTCCTTGAGCTATAGGACACTGAAAACACAGTACAATATGCAAAACTGCCTTCCAAACACATTATTGAGTCTGCAAAGCTAAGCTTACAAAATTTAGGCTTTGCCAGGATGAGAGTTACCTATACAACTGTCATTAACCTTCACATATGCTTTGCAATACTTTTTAAGCATATAAGCAAACATTCATTTTCTACAAATCTTCTCATCAAATCGATGCTTGTTAATGACCGCAATTTCTCTTCTGGCTCTGGACCTTCTCCTTTGGTAATTCCATTACCAGGGATAAATTCACTTATCATTTCCCTAGTGACAGTCAGCAGGTCTGCCTCATTCTTTAGCTCCGTCTCATTCTGCCCAAACGTGTCTCAGCGACACCTTCGCGAGGGCAAGATGGGAGATGGAGGACGGGGCAGGATTGCTGCAGACAGCAGTTACAGGCGCTTTTGCCGTCTGGCTGTCTCAATTTCTACAATGCCTCCTACCCCAACCATTTTTGGGATGACTGTCTGGATGACAAGATAATATTCTTTCCCATCATTAGATAATGTCTTTGAGTCAGCCCTCTCTCTATACATTTTCACATCCAGATGGTATCTCACTCCTGTGGAGCATTGTATCTCCAAGACATCACTCTTCCTCGCCCTCCATGTACTCCTACCCAGGCTCTCATGCTCCTTCACCCTGGCTCTGCAAAACCCTTCTTCATGAGGGTGACCAAAGCACCAGGACCTGCCTCTCAGTCCCAGACCTTCTATCAGCCCTGAGGGGCAATTACACTGGAAGCCGGAATCTGTTGCACCCAAAACACGAGGCGCTGGAGCTTCTCTCAGAAATGAGCAAATGATGCATTTTTCCTAGTCTTCTCCTCAGAAATGGCCCAACTAGTTTAGCCCGAACTTCTTTTAAGAATGGCAGCCTGAACAAGACATTCACTATCAAAAATTGCAGTGTGACAGCTACCTTTAGCTGATTTAGAAATTAAAATACGGGCTTATGATGTGAAGTCTTTATTAATCTAGATACCAGTCAGGTCTACGCTGGATATAACTCCAGGTAATTCATTCTGCTCTCATTAACAGGAGAAAATTCTCACCCCATGCACCCAAGAAAATTGGTAGCAACGCATAATATTAGATTTACGCATTTTAAATTACTATTTTCAATCTGAGTAACTGTATAATCTAGCTTCAAAGTATTTTCTTAATGGATTTAAATTCTTAATTCCTCCTTATAGGGCAAATTCCAACTCCATTATACCTGTAACTAATTGATGATACACGGGCTTTCTTGTCTTACTGCAGTGGACAGCCTCTACGCTGGCTCCTGGGGTTCATCTGCACGTTCTATACCTGCAAAGGAGGCCAGCTCTTTACAAACCAAATGATACGAGCAGTGAATGCTGCTCATGCCAAATCCATTATAATCAATTTCTTGGATGAGAAGCCCTGATGGTAAAAGATTTAAGAAACCTCTTGCGTATATAGTGTGGCAGTTTTCTAGCTATGCGTAAGGAGATTAAACAGGATTTCCATCATGGCTTGCAATGTATTTTGTACTTAGCAACAACCTTTAGGATAAGCATGTTTCAGTACTTAGTTTCATCAGCACGAAGCAGCCAGTTATCCTCTGGAGATAAATTCAGAGTCATTAATCTACATAAAGTCTTATAAAACCAAGGCCAGCAGTGCTTTGCAGTCACTTTATGAAGCATCCTAGCAAATTAAGAGTCATTGCTCATATTTTTAACCCTACATTTCATGATAAGAACACTAAATGACATTTCTTAACCATCTATCTTCTACGGTTACCAAGTGCCATATGCTATCTCTGTAATTCAAGTCTCAAACCACTTTCACTTAAATTTTTCCTGAAAAACCTTAATGGGGTGGCTATTGATACCTTTTCCATTTAGAAAGGAATTTGGCAAAACATTTACTAATAAGCTGGTTTTAAAGTTAGATTAGTATTCCTGTTTACATTAATAAGATTATTAAACGATAATTTACAGTACTATTCAGACATAAACTATCACTTAAAATGCTTCAAACTTAAGAAAAATCCCCATCACTGTGATTTCTACCGTCTTCCTTAAAACAATTTCTTCACATGCAGTAATTAGAACAAGGTAATTAGAACTGCTGGCAGAACACTGGTTGTTATACAGAAAAGTAGATTCTCAGCACAGACGACTTACTATTTTGTTACCATCCACTGGTAACATACCAGTGTTCATTTAGCTCTGTGCTGAAAATGCAAATAGCTCCAAAACCATTCTGATTTTCAGTCAAGAAACAGCGATAGACTTACGGTTGTGAAACAGCTCTAAGTCTTTTACTAAGTAAACCCCTTTACTGTTTACACACTGACCACGGCATTAGTCAAAATAAACCCAGGCTTCAGGCAGAAATGCAGCATTCCAAACAATGTGCCTTCTCCGTGTTTTTTAATGACCTTTACAAAATTAAACAAGGAGATGTAAGAAAAAATCTAAAGGTGGAAGTGTTGTGATAATGTACTGCTTTTGTCTAACACAAATGGTAAAGGGGCAAATTCAGACATCTGAGATGATTAACTGAATTACTTCAGTTTTATTTTGAGGTGGGACCTGAACGCTTCTGGAGAAACTTTAGCTTCAGTTTTAAAGTTGCCTTGTAAAAGGTAACTCTGATATATAAGCCACAGGCTTCAGAATGATATAGCTCAGCCTTTAAAATCTTTGTCTCAAGCTACAGTAAGACCTGTGGATTCTTATGCATATTACACAGAAAACAATTTGAAGATGAAAGTGGTTATTTTATAATTAGCAGACTTTAATTAAAAGATTTCCTAGTTTCACAAAATATCTATATACCCATATCATTTTGGTTTGCTCACCTTTACTAGAAGGCTTACAATATAAGCTTCCATTCTTAGGATACAGATCTTTTTACTGTCTTCTATGTTCAGAAAAAAGTGCTAACTGTTTTTATCGATCACACTAGCAGCAAATCTCAAAGAGATATGGAGGGCATATTCTTACTTTCACCAGTAAGAAACAATCTGCTGCTCTTTTTTCCCCCTAGAAATAAATAATCCCACGTTAAAAAGTATTCTTGCAGCAGGCAAGCACTAGGTCCAAAATATGCTGGCTTGACTGTATTTTGTTTTCCTGGCATGGAGGAGGCCATGCTTCTGGGAACCACCGTTTATTCACATTGCTGTACTTTCTGTTGAATGACTTCACAAGTTCCAGACCACACAAATAAGCAGACCAATGCATCACATTTTAATATTGATGGAATAGGTGCCCTACACTTGAGTAGGGCACAACTTGAGTGTGACACTAACATTAATGAGATTTTTCCCCTCCTAATGACTGGACAACAAATCTGTTTTCTTAGTTTGAAAATCCTGTAAATATTTCTGAAGAACTTTAAATTCCAGTCCCTCTCTTTCACTTCCAAGTATGGCAGTGATGGCATGAGAACACTATAAACTTAAAGCCTTTCTTAAAAGGGTTTTGTAATTCATTAGAATTACTGACATTTGGAGTTGCAGACATCATGCATGCAGTATCCAAAAGCATTCATTTTGCAGACAATTTGGAAAGCTGCCATACTGAAGGACAGAGGCAGAAAAACTGCACTTATTTCTAGGTAATAGGAGATAGGAAAAGTTAAGGCATTTTTTTTTGCCTTTTAAGATTGTGGACTCACACTAGAGGAGGTAACTGATGGATGGGTAAGTGTCAGATGGGGCCACTGCAATTGCTCTTATGATGAAATTGGTAATGCTGAGGCTGTAGGTCTGTAAAAACATGCTGCCTCACACCAGCAAGTCTTGCTCCCTCTTTTTCTCTATCCATCCCTTCTCCTGTCCTTGCAGCTGGCTGTGGGGTCCTGCCCCATCCTTTGCACCTACTCTGAACTTCATTAATACCTTTCCACCAGCTGATTTACTAACCCAGCAAAGGACTTTTTGCAGGGTGAGTTGAACTGGTTTATGGAAGGAGCCCATAAACAACAAAGGTAAGTAATGGGAGCACATAGCTGAGGGCAGGCCAATCGTTGCAGTGGTGATAAACTCTAGATTCGCTCCCACTATCCCTTTGAGCCATACCCACATTCACTTCGGTCATCACGGTGCACAGCGAGTGATGCACTGAGGTCAGAATGAGGGTTTGTATACACAGCTTTTTGTTCTGTTTGTATACATAGCTGCTCACCAACTTAAGAAAGGTGAGTAATGGAGTGCAGCAGCATCACTTTGCTAGTACTGCTCCCAAAAAACCCAATTCCTGTGGGGGAACTGATGCTACAGTTGTACATTCAGATGGTCTGTAGCAAGCACAGTTCTGCTTTCACATGCTTAACTAATTTGGGAATTAGTAATGAAAGCAAATTAAGAAGAATAATAAAAAATATGCCCATGAAATATCTGTCACAAAGACGCCTGCCACTTTCTTCCCAACTTTTTTTTTTTAAATAAGATCCCCAAACATTACTTAGCCCAATATATAATTCTAATGAAAACTGTATACTGATAGTGGATAATAAAAAGGTCTCAAGCAAATGGTTATTTAATAGTACATAATTCAGTTGAGGTTATGCTTTTCCCAGGTTATACTTCATATTGCACAGGAAAGGTTTTGTTCAAAATGCAGTGTGGTTTTTTTTCACCTACCTGCATAAGGCCTCAATAGCATCTCTGTCCAGAAAGTCATGCTCTCGCTTGACTAGAGCGATGTCAATTGGAAAAAGGAGATCTGTAGAAATAGAGACAGATGGAATCAAAATGACTCTTATTCCCAGTGGTGAGTTACTTCAGAACAACCAGCTGTCTCCAGTTGAGCCCACCGAGATGCTGGTGATTGGCACTTCTCAGGGAAACACACGTTACCACCTCAAATGCCAGAGATGCTTCCTTTTCATGTACAAGTTTTGATGTGCAGCTTTGATAACTGAAAGTTCATATGTAAAACAGAGGACAAATGAGTAAAGAAGAGATGAAACAACGGGAGGGAAAGAGGCAAATGCGAGCTCCCTATCTGACATCAGAAGCATAAACTGAATCATGCTAGCTTTATTTAAAATAAATATACAATCTCCATCAAAGTACTAATATCTCACATTAAAGAAAAAAGGTCAGTAAACCCCAAATCTCTGGAAAGGAATGAAAAAAACCAAATCTCTTTGGCTGTTAATCAAGCTATTTAAAAGTTTGACAGTGTTACAACATTAATGAGATATGGACTGAAATGAAAGCGAGCCAAGCTGCATGGAGCCCATACTGCCTCCTTCCCTTAGGAGATTATTTAGGTAAACAACTGGGAGAGTGAGGGGGAGGAAGCAATGTTGGCAGAGCGCTGAAAATTTACTACAGCTCTGAAGCAGCAACCACACATATATTATTTACTGTCCTCCACAGATTCCAGACTGTCATATGGGTCCTGATCTGGCATTCCTCGCACAGCCAAAACTCCCACCAAAGCCACTGGGTGTACAGGGCACACAGCAATACAAAGACAAACTATGAATATACTGCTGCAGTTGCATACAAATTTCCTGGTCCAAGTGACTGTCTATAAAATATTTTAGTTTCCAGAGCCTAGGAAAGAATGAGCTGAAATGATGAAAAGAACAGGACTAGTGTTAATTTGTGGTTTTCTATACCAATAGATAATCTCTCAAATGAACTATTTGTTCTGATTTTGCCTCAGGAATAAACAAATTATGACATATTCTGCAAAACTCAAGAAATTGTGTCTTTCTACAGAAAACTGGAGTTTTAGCAAAGCAACTGGCAAAGGCTCACTGATTAATCTCCATCTTAAATGTGTAATGCGTGGGACTACTACCTACAGGTGACTTCTCAGAACTCTGGTACTAAACCCAATTGATTTATAGGTTTCCCCTTCACTATTTTAAGCCCAAGGTGCAAGTAAAGACAGTAAGCACATTTAAGTAGTATTTTTTACCAGTGCTGATGTAAGTTTTTCCACTGAGAAAATTAGTACCTTAGAATGCCCACAAGAAAACATATAGGAGAATTCGAGTGAGAGAGGTGACTTGGAAGAAGTTGATAGTCTGCATGAATCAATTTTTTTTTAATGCTTAATTTATGCTGCTGCTGGTTTTCTGCTGCCGGGGGGGTGTGCGTGCTTGCAAAGGACAATGGTATATTGTTTTCATATAAGGACAGCTGTCTTTTCAATATGTATGGCTGGCCTTGCCACGTCCTCTTGCTCTCACCTCTGCGGTCCTTTTGATGTTAGGCAGCACATGGTCCCACATTAGAAACTTTACTTAAGTTTAGAGTCTCTAGGTAGGGCAATAGTAACCACAGGTAGGACATGTTTCTGAATGCAAGTAATTTGTTAGGGGATTTACAGCTCAGCATAACATGAAACCCAAAAGCCCACATATTCAACTGGTAGTCCCCAGTTTTAAAAAAGACTGGAAGTACAGTCCAAGCTCGGCATCCCAAGAAAATCTTGGCATCTCCATTAGCATGGAAAAAAAAAAAGAAAAAGGAAGAGAAATAATAAAAGGAAATTTAATTTCTGAACAGGCAAAGAAAGGTTTTGCCAAGTGCTGCTTTTGAAAGTGCTATTATCATCTCATATTGCCAATGCAGCTGCAAATCAAAGCTCAACGAGATCGTTTTTCAAGAAGGTCAGCTCAGCATTTGCTGTAATTTCCAACAGTTATTCATGGTAAATAATGGACTTTCTATGCTCATTCTTACAAGCAGCAGCTGGAGTTTGTTTTGTAAAAAAGAAGAGGCAGATAAAAGCGCATAATAATTTCACTACAATGCAAGTAATTTTAAGTGATGTGACGGGGAAATTCTGAACAATTATATATATATATATATACACACACGTATAAAAAGGATGTTGCACTTTACAACAAACCTCTGTATGTTACTCTGCATCGCAGTGTAAGAACCGTATGCCAAAACTGCAAGTTCCTACTAGGTTAGACAGGCAACGAAGACAACAGTTTTAATTGAGCAAAACCTTTGTAAAAGCGGACACGCAAAGTTAATCCACCCCACAGAAGGACAAGCGAGCGCAGGAGGGAGCAGTCTCTTCGAGGAGCTGCTGCACATCTCCGCAACCATGGCTTGTATGTTCTTTCTTCCCTTCATAGTGAGCCTGTGTCTAACACCAACCCAAACTGTTCTGAAAAAACACAAAGGACTTGGGAATCACGAGGTGTACAGATGCATCCACGCATATGCAGAATTTCCAATCTCTGCTCCATTAGGAGAGCTGGCCGGTGGAGCTGGGCACAGCTTCTGTGTTTCTCCAAGACTGGGCTCCTAGCAGCGGATGACTACACTCATGAAAATACAGTTCATTTGTGTTTTAACTAGAATCATAGAATGGTTAGGGTTGGAAGGGACCTCAAAGATCATCTAGTTCCAACCCCCCTGCTGCAGGCAGAGACACCCCCAACTAGACCATGTTGCCCAAAGCCTCATCCAACCTGGTCTTAAACACTTCCAGGGAGGGGGCATCAACAGCTGCTCTGGGCAACCTGTTCCAGTGCCTCACCACTCTAACAGTAAAGAATTTCTTTCTAACATCTAATCTAAATCGACCCTCCTTCAGCTTAAACCCCTTACCCTTTGTCCTGTCACTACACTCCCTGATAAACAGTCCCTCACCATCTTTCCTGTAGGCCCCTTCAGGTACTGGAAGGCCGCAATTAGATCTCCCCGGAGCCTTCTCTTCTCCAGGCTGAACAACTCCAACTTTCTCAGCCTGTCCTCATAGGGGAAGTGCTCCAGCCCTCTGATCAGCTTCGTGGCCCTCCTCTGGACTCTCTCCAACAGCTCCATGTCTGTCCTGTCCTGGGGCCCCCAGAGCTGGACGCAGTACTCCAGGTGGGGTCTCACAAGAGTGGAGTAGAACTACAGGGAATGCACCATGGTGCTAACATAACATTTGTGCTATGAAGACATTTGGAAGATTCAGACTAAACCAGAAACCTGGAATAAATTTAAAACTCCAAGAGTGCTTCTGAGTATCATCGGGTTTGGTACATCTATGTGCGTGGTGGGTAGCAGAGAGCAGCTCAGTCTCTAAAAGTCATCTTATGTACTGGCACTTCAGCTGTGCCTCTGAACCTCATTTATTGATGAATATTACATCTTATTGTCCAAAAATTGCCAGGGGATGATCAACTTGCAAGCTCAAGTGCCTACCTTCATAAAGCTGTGCATACTGTGGGAACCCGGCAGCCCGCAGCCAGTCACAAGCTTCCTTGGCCTCGATTTCTGGAAGAGGACAGAAACAAGACACCCTCTGATTAGTGATCTGCAAAGCAAAAACTTCCTCTCCACCACTTCTACTACTCCCGTTACAAAATAAGCATGAAGGTATTCAGCAACTTTGAACTGAGACACAGGTTTGCTTATACCAGTTTGCTTTTCTTCTCAAGATCAAACATATCTTAAATTCTGGAAAGTCACTGGCGTTCACCCGTGATTTATCAACAGTTCACCACTTTAATAGTTAGAGAAGCAGGCATACATGAAAACTGCAGAAGTTATGGATTATTCTGTACAGGTTTTGTTAACACTAGAGACACCAGTGCCGCAATCGACATGAGCAGCATTTGTTCAACAAATCTTACGATCCTCTTGGCACAATTATTTTGTCTTGACAGAAATTCCTAGTAGAGCTCGTAATACTGTGCACTTTAACATCTTGTAGATAGTACTGACAGACCCAAGCTCAAGAACAACCGACACACTGTGCTGCAGCTCACTCAAGCACATATTTACTCCTCAAAAAGAACCTAGTTTCACTGGAGGTCTTCAAGGCATTTATGAGTTATTTGGTATATTACAGGAAATTCAGCTAACTTTCCCTCGCACTGCCCAAACCAGCATGCCGCAAAATGAAATTATTCACATACATATATATGACACTGAAAGAAAGGAAACATTCTAAACATGGGTTATATTAGTCTGTGAATAAATTATACATAAATTCATTTGTTACCTAATACGAGTAGAAATAAAGATATGTTATCTTATCAGATCGAACTAGGAAAATATAACAGGTATTTAGAGTATTCTCCAAGTGTTCAGGAAACGGATTGGGTTAATTTTTTTCTTCTAAAAATTCAAGAAAGTACTACTGGGAATTTAGCTCCCTGCTTAGAACTGATCAAACAGACAATAAGCAATCAGAAACTCTTAAAGTTCATCTGGCTTTGATTATATTCACTGTTCTTGATGGACCAAAAAAGAAAAGCTTCATTATGTACAACTGAGTAGACAATTTTGCCACGTACTTGGAGAAGATACTATAGCTACCTGCTGCAGAACCCACGCACAAAAGGTTTTGCTCAGAATTGCTCAGAATACAAGTTACTGCATATAGGACAGTGAAAAGCCAAACATAACAAGTAAAATAACTCAAGATTTTGGCATGTTATGAAATATTCCCAGTGAGATACAGGTACACAGTTAAAAATGGATGAAATGGCAGGCACCTTTTAGCATCTCCAAAATGACAGCAATCGCCCTCTAATTTTCCAAATTGCTACAACGGGGTTAAAATATTTGTGCTTTGCCAGACTACTTTGCTAAGATACATACCCAAACCAAGGGGTTAAGGTTAGCCAAAGCACAACATTCCAGATAAATAAACAGCTAAAAATCCACTCTCGCTGAAGTCAGGACAAGCAGGCATTTGTGTAACTTGTGTTTGCTTCACCTTTGGGTTATGAGATCACATGAGAACAAGCACGTACAGATATATTGACTTAGCTACTCATTAAGAAAAAGCATTCTTCAATTGCAATAGCAAGTGATTGTAAAGTTTGGCTTAAAGTAGCATTTTAATTTCAGTATCCTCAGGAAATACATGGAAAACTAATAAAGAAGGAAAAAAAGGAGAATTTAAAATATATTTAAAGCTTGTACCACTAAAGCAAGAATAAACAACAGAATATCACTATCTCAGAAACAATGAAAATACTACAGTAAAAAAATCTGCAATTAATTTTTTAAAGTACTTAAAATGCACTTAAAGGTCACATCCTGCAGAAGTGTCTGGATTGAATGAGAATTTACTTGATTTAAAACTGAAAAAAAACCCCCATCCCAAATAACAGGTATTTACCTAAAAATGCAGGTAGATGCTTGTAGTGCAATTGAAAAAAGTGTCAGATTCCTTACTACTACAGTGGCTCTTAAATATGTTTAAATATTTGTTCACAGGTCCTTTACTGCGTACCCCAGGTGTAAGACCTGTAAAATATTTCTAGAGCTAGAATATTATGAATATGCATTTATTAAACTTTTTTTTAAGGTTCTCTATAGAAGCTTTGTGTATCTTTTCTGCAAATATATATGCAAGCTATGTGGAAGTTCTATTTTATGGGCACCCAGGTGTCAGGTGCCTTTGGGATTTTCAGAGCATATTTGCTTTCAAAATACCTTTGAGAATCCCCCAAGAAGTCTACCTAGGCAATGAAACACTTGAGTTATTCCTGGTTGGCCAGAAGAATTGCAGAGAATAATAAAACATCTGCGCACCCGTTCATGGATTAGGCTAGGCAAATGCCTAGGGCTGGGTACAGGACAGCACCAAGGGTTTAAAAGCAATTATTTTTCCCATTTCCATCTCAAACATTTTGAGAAAGCCAGGGCGCTCTCTGTGTCACCTCCATCCACTCAAATTGTGTGTCAGAGAGGGATATGGCAGGGTTATGGGCAAGAGTGGAGGCAGGACCTCAAAAAGCAGCTCCTTTTGCTCAACTCCAGTTGGCCAAACCCAGGATTGCTCCTGACTGTACCGATGTGACCAGATGAACGGAAAGGTCTTTGCCAGCCCTGCTTCCCCATCTCAACCCTGCTGGTTACTGCGGAGCCAGAGTACAAACAAAACGGTGTGTGTATGTATGCATGTATGTGAAATTCAGGAAGATCAAAATATAGACGGAGGGAGAATCCAGCCCAGGGTGCGCTAAATAGGCTGCACAGAAAGCTGAGCAGACTGAACAAGCTTCCTCACATAAGAGATACAAACTTTAACAGCTGAGAGCTTATATAGGTAAAAAGTTCATTACCACAACTTAATTGGAATCTGCCTTTGAGAATAAAATACAGTAGTTAAACCTGAGGTTCTGGCCAAATCATTTAAACTATGCTAGAGGAGAAAGCTCGTTCCCACACTTTCCAAATACCAGCTTTTCTTCCAGCTCAGCAGTATCAGCCCTGTGACTCTTGGTTTGCCAGCTGCCACGGTTTCATATCCAGGTGGACATCAAAGTTTGTGTGAGTCCTTGTCATCTGGATCAAT
Source organism: Balearica regulorum gibbericeps (assembly GCF_011004875.1). Taxonomy (NCBI): domain Eukaryota; kingdom Metazoa; phylum Chordata; class Aves; order Gruiformes; family Gruidae; genus Balearica; species Balearica regulorum. The sequence goes on along the minus strand of NC_046187.1, from coordinate 51,232,981 downwards.
GGCAACTGGGATAATAAGGGACAAAATAGAGAACAGAGCTTCCAAAATGAGATTTTTCCACTACTTCTAAAAAGTTTTAGAAGGGACAGGGCACCCAGAAGCCTTCGTTCAGTCTCCCAGGGGACCCAGGTTACAGATAATTACCTGAGCTATGAACTCACTGCTGAGCACAGCGTCTGCTTGGTTGGGGCCAAGGAGGAGAGGGAGGAGGCAGAGGAACTCTACACTCCTTTCCAATCCATTCTAGGGAAGTCCTACTTCAGCCCCAATTAATCTGCCTTGATATGCAAAGCAATTTCCCACCGTGAGCATCCTTCCGATGAAGACCTGGCAGCTGAGCTGATACAAGCTGCTGCAGGCAAGGGACTGGTCTCACTCCCTCCTCCCCGCTCCATCCCTGCAGTGCCACTTCCTTTCTGAATCAAACATCCTTGTCAGTTAAAACCTTTACAATAAACTACAATTCAGTATACATTCCAGGCAAGAAATGTATGTGCAGCTTTTCAGATGTGCGTCCTGTGCCCTCCCCGCAGCAGCAGGAGGTTCTTGTACGAAAGAACCGCTGGCAAGAAAGAAATCACACTATTATTTCTAAACGTCCTGATACACAAGAAAATCTCTTAGAAAGTAAAACAAAACAAAACAAAAAAACAAAACAAAAAAACTCCATAAAGGAGTACAATGAAGTCTTTATTCTCGGTGTCGTGTAAGCAAACAGCAGGCAAATGTGTTAAAGAGGAAACAGGAAATTTTTATTGGAAACAGCTTTATTTGTTAGTCTGTTTCACAAAGCAGGCCTCCATGCTCCAATCAAGGGTAGGAGTTCCTTTTGTGTATGGTTGGGAACCATTAGTCCTTATTTACCCACTTCCTGGGGGGTTAGGAGGACCCAATTCTTCCCCAAACTGGTGAGTGAAAATGGAAACTTCTAACTTCCTTTTTGTTTAACTTTGGTTAATCTTGGTTCCTGGCCCTGCAAGTTTGCAAGTTTAAAACTTCATAGCAAAAATATCTCAATTCACACCTTGTTTGATACTGCAGTTGCAGAATGGAGAACTCTAAGATGTCTATAGTCTTTTGTTGGACACCTTCCTTCCTATAGAAAATAAAAACCACACAGTGTGAAGCTGTAATGATGTCCTTTCAGAAAAAAATAATCATAGCAGTCTAGCCAGGAGCAGCAAGATCACTCACTTTCATTCTCCTTTTCTTTTTGCTTCCATGAAATAACACGCAACTTAAGCACCAGTTCTTTCAGGGTCTTCAGGACAAGGTGCAAAGCAGATGTATCTTTGTACAGTCATGCATTTACTCCATTTTCACCTAAGTGCTAAACGTCATATGAACAGTTCTTCCAAGCAGATGGTTTCCTCTTGCCTCAACTCAGACACCTTTATAGCCATATTAGCACCTCCACACATCACCTTCTACTCATCTCACCTTTTGGCTCTGTTAAGAGAGCAGACCGTAAAAATCTGTAGCAAAGACTAGTCAAACCAACGCTGTTAAAATCAAATTTCAGCAAACATGGTCTTCATTGCTGAAGGTTCATGCCAATGCCATACCTAACAACTGGTTTGTTTGACGTTCTTTTCTGGTCTTGAGTTTTGACCAGGTCACTCTAGTTGAAATTCACTATTTGACTTTTTTCAGAAAATAAGAAGTTCAAAAATTAAATACAAAATTATCTTTCTGAATTAGCTTGCAGGACAGTCTCTCCCATGCAATGCAGAGAACGTGATTTCTCACCATGAATGCTAGAGATGAACCTGGTTGCCCCTTACTGTAATGCATAAAACTCCATAAACTACCTGCACATTTTCTAAGGCACAGATGGAGCACAAAGAGGATTCTGTCCCATCCAGGACTGATGCTCCAGTTTAATGGCTGCAGAAGGGCTCGCACGCTCGGAAGCTCATCCTCTTTTTCTGTCTGTATCAGAAATTACCCGTCCCTACATATCGTGTCCCTCTGAAATTTCTGGTGCTTTGCAAAATTTGTGTTCAATTCCAAAACTCTGTCCTGAGCTATTAAGAAGCTTGAGATCATTCAGGATTATTTTTAAGGCCAGCTGTGGTATATATGAGAAATATTCTTCTCTGGATAGAATTCCACTGCCTAAGTACAAGCAGTCATTTTTCCAAGTGCTTGAATTACATCCCTGGCACGCGAATTTGAGTCCCAACACTAGGCTTGATCACACTATCCAACCACTCAGTCTACAGATACATGAACACGGATGTGAAATCTAAGACAAACCGTGGAAAAAAAACCCGCACTATGGCAGCTGTCATGAGCAGGCCAGGCACTGAAAATGATAAATCAGTTCTGTGTAATGTCATACGCCTGCAGCCCTTTAAAGTTGGGACAGTATGACTTCCTAAGAGTTAGCCTGCAATGTGTCCATGGCCTCAGATGGTGTTCACTCTGAAGATATGCAACTGTAGCTTGAAAATAATTAAGTTCCTTTTCATAAGTCTGTTTTTTCTCAAACCTATATAGTTAAATATTTCTGAGGCAGTATCATTAACTTAGTGCTCCACACCTTTAAAGAAAGCAGCATGTAGCAAGGCCTAAGGAAAGCAAAAATGTAATCAGTGAAGACAGCATTTTATGAGGGTAATGCCCTCTAAGACTGAAACTTGGTAAGTTTGTCAATAAATGTTCAACCACTAAAAACTAGAGAATTCTGAAAATCCCGTCAAAAGCTCTTGCCAGATTTCTAACATGTTTGGAACCTTTTCTTATTCTAAAAGAACAATCTAATCTTATACAACTGTCCTAAAATATTAGTCTGACACATTCAGCCCATGAAGGACTCATTTCTGGAAGAACCAGTGAGTCCAAGAGAATAGTAAGTATGGCTTTGGAACTGATGATGAACTTGCAGGTCTTGAAGTGTAGTGACCTTCCTGAGAGGATCCCTTTTCTCCTTTCACCTTTAAAGTGCAATAGCAGCTGCCTTTTTTTTGATGTGCTCCTGTATTTCACTGTCCTTCAATTCACCTTCCACAGTCAAATGATACATGCTGTGATCTCCACGTAGCGCTGCCTTCCTCAACAGTCACTTCCAGCTGATACCGATGCACGTGCAATTTTAAGAAAATACTTCTTATCAAAACCTTTCTGGAGGAAAAAAAACCCAATTTCTTTAAGGGAACCATATATGATACCAAATATATATACTGCTTTCTAGTCATAAAAACCTTAGAAAGACATGGTGGGAGGGAACGTTACTCAAATATTTCTCAACTGTATGATGACAACTGAAGAAACATTCTCCTTATGCTCCTGCTAGCTTTGGCTTAAACATGGGACTGATTTTTTCAAGTTATGGAGCCTTGCAGTAACTATGCTGCTGATGTTATGCATAAGCCACAGGACACTGGGAGAAGAAACAGTATGTTTGGAATTTGTGTGGGAACAGATGAAGAAGAAGTAAGGAAACAGATGTTAAAGATCATATATTGATATTTTCTCTGAAAAAAATCAGGAAGTTTGAATGCTGTTTTTTTGTCAGCAGAGCTTTTGGAAAGTGCAAATGCCTTACTTCCACTGATGGAGTTTTAAGTTTGTTTATTCCCTTAATGATGAAAGGTAAATAAGTGTAAAAGTGTGTATATATATATATATATACACATATATATGTGACTGGTTTCCAAAATATTCACATAGGTGTACATTGGCTGTATGTAATTTCCCTCCCTACTAACTGTACCAGGTTACACAATACAGTAGTTTTAATTGCTCACCAATCCTCTTGGCTAGCACAGGAAACACAATACTGCTTTTGCGAGCCGAAATCTAATTAACTTGAATCTCCTTTTCATAGTCTTCAGCATATCGAAATCACTTCAAAAGTTTTTCAGCTCAAAACTTCACAAGAGAAACAGCATTTGTTGAAAATATTTAAAATGTTTAGGGATTGAGCCAACACTTGCCGAAAATAATGGGAGCCTCCATGAATTTCAGAGGAATTAAGCCCTTCCCAACACGGACCCATGGGTCTCCAAAACCCAACAATACTCTTTGTCAGAAATAAAGAGGATCACTTTCCCAGTTTTCTCATTATTTTCACCTCAAAAAATATTTTAAATGAGACTTCTGCTTTCTCCAAGTCCAGTTGTGCTGTAAGCCCCATCCCAAGCGCAGGGAGCCACCCAGGTTTTCAGCAGAGCGCAAGAAAGGATGGTGCCTATGGTAGGAGGGCAGAGAGGGCACAACCATCACCCCCAGGGCATGCCCTGGCTGCAAGAGGTCCTCTCCTCTGTCAAAAGGACCTGGAGCAACTGTTATGCTCTGAAAAGCATCAAATCAGCACCATTTCAGGATTTAATACAGGGGCACTGGAATAAAGGATATTCTCCATGTCTCTGTCAAGCACTTTCCCTATACGCTCTGTAACAGACTGCAATTACTGCCTATTTTCACACTATTAAATACGCTTCTAACTGCCCAAAATTAGCTGCATTACTTCCTAATTTGTTGAAGACTTTGGGAAAGCATGGTCTAGGACACAAAAGAATCCTCAACTCCTGGTTTAAAATCAGGATCATACTTTATTCCTAAATGTTTTTTGTACTTTGAGTATATACAAGAGGATTAAGAAAGAGATTTAAAAACCAACACACTCTAAAGTTAAAAACGAACTGACTTTGTTTAAACAGAAAAGTAAAGCTTCATGTGGCAGTTTTTCTGCCAAAGAGTGATTCTTTTTATAGATTAAAGATGGTCTTCTCCCATTTGTTTTTAAGAAGAGTCACAGACGAAGAGGAACAAGATGTCAAGTGACTTAAAAAATCCTTAAGAAATAATTGGGCACGTGGGTTATTTATCTGGCCTGATTAACGCAGGGTGGTCTTGGAGGAGGATTACTTGGGGCAGAGAAAGCAGTTAGTCAAATCCTCTGAAGGAGGTCATGTTGACAGATTCCAGAGTGAGAAACGAATCCTCCTCCAAAGACTGGGAAACAGAAGATGACTTTAACCTTCTCTTCCCTCAGAAATGACCTGGTTAGAATGACCTTTGAGAACATACTGAAGGGCTAACATTAACCATTGCTACTCCCAAGCCCAGCATTAATATTCTCCCATTGCACCCTGTCTGTAAGCTAGTAAACTTGCACACTGTATGCAAAGCTCAAATCAAAGGCTCACTGAGCTCCGGAGGGAGGCAAAAGCAAGTAGGTCCAGCATGACAACTACTTCCTCTAAAAACACCCGAAGTCTGGGTTACCTGTTCAGACCTAGGAAATAATAATGGTGTAAGAGCTGATCTGAGCTGTCTCAATGGTTCATACAGAAGAAAGTAGATTTTACACAGTTACATCTTCTGCTTGTTAAGCCTCAACCTCAAAACCATTCACCACATAGGAGGAATTGTACAGAAGAAAGACAACCTTGGCATCATAATCATTTAGTGCTTACCTCATTGATGACCCAGTCCCCAAACTGCACCCTGTGTGGATGATACAGCACTAGCTACAAAATACCAGTGGCAGTGAAACAGGCCAGCATAAAGCTGGTACTGTCCCAGCTGAATGCCTCTTTCCCTAAATCAGAATTAAAGATGCAAACCTGGATTTTCCCAAAGCAAATATTACTGTGAACTTTCTATTTCCAGATATTACAGACAGTTACAGTATTCTGCACCATCACCAAGTTTGCTGACAACACCAAGCTGTGCGGTGTGGTCGACACGCTAGAGGGCAGGGATGCCATCCAGAGGGACCTTGACAGGCTGGAGAGGTGGGCCCGTTTGAACCGCATGAAGTTCAGCAAGGCCAAGTGCAAGGTCCTGCACGTGGGTCGGCGCAATCCCAAGCACAACCACAGGCTGGGCCAGGAATGGATTGAAAGCAGCCCCGAGGAGAAGGACTTGGGGGTGTTGGTTGATGAGAAGCTCAACATGAGCCAGCAGTGTGTGCTTGCAGCCCAGAAAGCCAACCATGTCCTGGGCTGCATCAAAAGAGGTGTGACCAGCAGGTCAAGGGAGGTGATCCTGCCCCTCTACTCTGCTCTTGTGAGACCCCACCTGGAGTACTGCATCCAGCTCTGGGGGCCCCAGGACAGGACAGACATGGAGCTGTTGGAGAGAGTCCAGAGGAGGGCCACGAAGCTGATCAGAGGGCTGGAGCAGCTCTCCTGTGAGGACAGGCTGAGAGAGTTGGGGTTGTTCAGCCTGGAGAAGAGAAGGCTCCAGGGAGATCTAACTGCGGCTTACCAGTACCTGAAGGGGCCTACAGGAAAGATGGTGAGGGACTGCTTATCAGGGAGTGTAGTGACAGGAGAAGGGGTAAGGGGTTTAAGCTGAAGGAGGGTCGATTTAGATTAGATGTTAGAAAGAAATTCTTTACTGTTAGAGTGGTGAGGCACTGGAACAGGTTGCCCAGAGCAGCTGTTGATGCCCCCTCCCTGGAAGTGTTTAAGACCAGGTTGGATGAGGCTTTGGGCAACGTGGTCTAGTTGGGGGTGTCTCTGCCTGCAGCAGGAGGGTTGGAACTAGATGATCTCTAAGGTCCCTTCCAACCCAAACCATTCTAAGATTCTATGATTCTATATTGCACACTTTTCTCAGTACTTGATCTAATGGTCACACCTTGAGAGAATGGTCTAGATGCAGCAGAGCCGTGGTACCACTGCAAAGCCAACGCAGCATTGCAAAAGAAAGCAGAGAGACTCTTTATGGAAAGAAGAAGAGAAGTTAAAACAGATCACGAAGCTTTACATGGGAACGTTTTTGTATCTTACACAGGAAATCTGTTCTCAGACACACATACGGAGAGCAGAGGGAAGGGTGGCCAGCAGAGCATTGAGTTCTGTGGGTCCACAGGGTCACAGAAAGAACATCCCCAAAATGCAAGAATGCAGGGGGGTATATTTTTCTTAATCCTGAATCTTCAGTAAATGACAAGAATGGGTCTGGGAAGGTCAAACTGTGTCCGCTGCTGGCTTCAGCACATGTCTTTTTCATGCATCTCCTCGGGAAGCGTTTTTTGTACAGACTGAGACGAGCATTTGAACAGAGAGATTTAGACAAATATAAAATAAATATATTTAAAACCAAGTCTAAGGAATTGTGCTCCATTTTGGAGTTTAAAAAAATGTCTCCACCATCAATAAGTAGGCAATCATACAGTGTCTTCATTAGAAGAGAGATGGATAATAGTTTTTCCTGATCCAGTCTCATCCAGCACAGTCCTTCCCAAGGGAAACAAATACTAGACAATAATTGAAAGAATATTCATCCTAACAAATAACAATGCTTATCATGCTCTTCTAAAGACATCAAAGTACTTCAGAAAGGTATGTAGTATCACCTGTAACTTTCAGATGATGAAACTCAGTCAATTAAACCTAGCTGGTTAAGTCATTCTTGACTTTATTTTACTTCTACCAGTTATGTCAGTAGTGTATTTTAACTAACTGACCTACTTATTTCAAAGGTATGCTGTGCAGGACAGGGTAGTACTAAGAGTTAGCAAGTATGGCAAGAATAAATGTCCAGTGAAAAGAACCAGAAAGCTCCAATCACAGCCCAGTCCTGTGTCCCTGTCATGAGACTTGCTCATCACTGCTGGAAGACAGACTTTGTTTTTCCTTAAAACGGGAGAAGAGGGGAAAATAGAAGAGAAAATAAAAAGGAAAAAAGAAAAAAACTTGGAAAAAAACTCCTTTGGAAATCAAAAAACACACAAGACAATCTTGATACCCTGCACCAGTCAGAATTACTGATAGCATAGGTACAAGCAAGAAATACACCTGGAATTGCCAAAATCACCAAAATTACTGGATATCTACAACACTAGAGAAAATATAGTGTTTTGTAATTCATTTGCCCTGAAACACTGAGGATCAGACAGTAAGCAGAACAATGCGATACCTAGTGAAGATATATAAATTATATAGAGGCATCATCTCTTTACTTAGTGGAGATCAAACCAGCAAGTTTTCTGTGAACTGCACATAATTTCATCGCTGTATTTCTATAATATGCACAGGAAGGAAGGGGAAACATCTGAAGTTATTTTTATTTCCCCGAGTCTTCTGGCTATACTGTATGAATGCTAGGGTGGGTCTGGCATTGTCTGAAATGTGTCAGGGTCCTTTTGCATAGCCTCATTTCCTTCTTCCTGTTGCTAGGAAGGATAGCTAAGCATGAAAAGCTCTTGTTTACAGTACAGAACCATCCTGTTAAGCACATGAGTTCTCTTCCTCCATCTCCTTTTAACCAGCCAAGGGTGCAGTTGTGTTTATGCTGAAGCCAATAGCACAACTCCAATCAGAGGGGAACTGGAAGAGGAGTTTGCATCTCTCAAGAAGCCCAAACATAACATACTGCGGTATTCTGACCAGAAAAAAACTTTATCATGCAAACTACATCTCTAAATATTTGCAGAACTCATAAATTCACATGCCTCAAACAAACCACTGCCTAGAATGTAATGAATTAGAAGAACCAGAAAAGTAAAACCAAGTAACATCTCATCGCCTTCTTCTAGGAATCCTAACATAAACATTCGAGATTAGTGCATAAGGACAACTGCAGTACCTTTTTCCTGCCCCCACCAGAAACAAAACACACAGGGGACTTGGGAGGTTCCATGGCAGGCAGCAATCTTTCTCTCTGGCCTGAGCAAAGGCAGCTGCAGGACTGGCTGGGAAGACCCTGACTCAAGAATTAAAAATCCTAGACTGAATCTATACAACTGAGATTCAAAACCCAAATAAAAACATGACAAGATATATTCTTGCTTTTAACTAACACTTAGAAATGAAATTTTACAATAGCTCCATGGTTTTTAAAACAATGTATCTGCACTTCCTTTTGATAAAAAAAAAAATCAATTAACAAACCCAGTTATTTTAAAAGAAGATAAAGAGATCAGGAAGTCCTAGAGGTTACAAAAGGTAGTTCCAAATGCTTTGATTTCTATGAACTTGTAGATGAAAGGAATCTTTTGCATATACTATATTCCATAATCAAAGAATCTCAGCCCTAATCAGGATCCCACAGGCAAACTGAAGTAATAACCCAAACCCATTTGCCAGAGACATTGATCCCACTCCCTAGCCACGTCAGCCTTTCTCTTTCTTGTTGCTTCTACTGAAGAGGCAGATCAGGATGCTACAGGACATCACTAAGGATACCTGGAAGATAGCAGGCTACAGCTGTGGAATCAACAGAGGTGCCTAATACCAACTCCATGTACTGTCAGCCAGCAATAGCCTGGGTGCCAGAGGGATGCTGAATCAGTCTGGCACTGCTGATATATTCATACTCAGAGGCTCGTATGAAATCTGTCTATTATCTTCCTGAAGTTCACTACAAGCAGCCTTAAAGCATAACCTGACAGATTTGCTGCTGGGAATTTCTTGATCAAGGCAGGGCAATTCAAACAGATCATACTCCTGTAAAAAAATAAAAGCATGTATAATTGATGGCTAAGATAAAATTACATTCCCCAGTCTTTTAATTTACATGTATAACACATCAGGCAGAACCTTCTGACCTAGTTAAATATATTGTTCAAATGTAGTTATTTCTAATTTCTAATTATCTAGTTATCTAGATATCTATATCTAATTTCTAATTATTTCTAGTTATTTCTAATTATCCCAAAGAGAACAGAGGAATTAAAGGTTAAAAAAAGAGACTGTTGTACCAATAGTAAGTGCCCTTGACTAGCAATAGAGCTCATTAGGCTAACGGCAAGACGTCGCTCAACAACTTCACAGTTACGGTGCAACTCAGTCCTTGGCGGTTGTTTGCAAAAAAGGGGAGGGTGATACGTAAGGTAAAACTGCCCGACTGGAAAAAAGCATCGGTTTTCTGTTTGCCTGGAGAGAGGGGCGGAGGGGGGGTGATCCCGGCTGGCAGGAGGTGCTGCTCCTCCACCGGGATCAAAGCCTCCGGGAGTGACATCAGGGCTGGCCACCGCCGCACGGCGGGAGCCACCCGGCTCCTGGAGGCCATCGGGCTAATTACGAAGAACTTCAAAAGAAACTCCACGTTTCCCGTCTCGCAAGAACTCCCGGGGGGGGGGGGGGGAAAAAAAAAAAAAAAAAGACAACCCCCCCCAAACACCAAGAAAGAGAGGGAGAGAAGAGATGGCCACGGTGCCCTGCACAGAGGGAGGCCGCATCCCGCGCGTCGCTCCGCGCCTGCGGCCCCCCCGCAGCTCCGCGCCTCAGGTCCCGCGGCTGTTAACCCTCTCGGCCCGCGCTTCCCGACCAGAGCCGCAGCTGAGCGCCGCTTCCCAGCGATACAAGTCATTCCGGGCTGCCGCAGCGCTCCCGTCTCACCTGGGGCTGCGCTTTTCACCCCCGCAAACACGGACCGGCCGGCGGGGCGAGGACCCGCGGCTGGCGATGCACCGCGCCGCACCGCGGGACGGGACGGGACGGGACGGGGCAGCCGCCGCCCCCGCGGGAAGCCCGCCCGCACTCCTGCCAGCGCTGCCTTTCCGGGCGCTGCGGGTTAACAAAAGTGGGACCCCCGTCCCCCCAATCCCCACCGCGCTGCCCCCAAACCACCTCCCGGCAACGCTGGCCGCGATGTGCGGACCCTGCGCCCCCGGGCGCGCAGCCGCCGCCTCCCCCATCAGGCAGAGCCCGAGCTTACGTGTGAGGATCATGGTCTCCTGCCTGCCGCCGTGCCTCCGCGAGGCTGCCTGCCTGCCCGCCTCCCTGCCTGCCTGCCTGCGCGGCGGCGGCTCGCAACTGACACCCGGCGCGGAGGAGCTGAGCGGCGCGGCCGCCCGGCCCCTTCAGGCGCCCCCGCCCCCGTCGGCAGGGCCCGCCCCGCCGCCAGCCCCGCTCCGCGCCCCGCGCCCGGCTCCGCGCTCCCCCGCTGCGGTGGGAAGGACACTTGCGCGCAGGAGGCGCAGCCCGCGCAAGCGTTTACCTGGTCACTACCCAGGTAAATAAAAGCAGAAAGTGACACCCACCCCCCCCACCCCCCCACCCCCATTGCACACCTGGGGGGTCAAGGGGAACCTCACAAATCGAAGGTAATGCAGTCAAAGACGATCTAATGGCTTCTGTCCCCTTTGCTCCTTCGTGATTTTTAATGGCTATCAGCTATTGCGGTGGCCTTTTACGCAATAGTAATGTTTATAAAAAGCAGTCAGCAAAGTTCTAAATACTTTTTCCAGGAAACGTACAGAAGAGCACTCATGGAGAAGGCAGCATGGCTCCTTGGTGGTATAAACTGGGGAGGGTTGGGAAGGCCTGAGCAGCCCCGGGCATGGCGGATGCTGAGCCTTCAGCCTGAAGCAAGCTGTGCAGGGTGGCCAGGGGATGCTGGTGCCTCCCTCCCCGGGCAGCGTGTGGAAGAGTGGTGTGAAGCACTGAAAATGCCTGCACACCATCAAAGTCTCAGTCCAGACCTGGATGGAAACCCAGCAAACGTTTCCCCTGTGGGGATCACAGCACGGCATAGGCATGGCTTGCAGACAGCAAAGCAAAGCTTGGCTTCATACCTCTGTGCCTGGGAGTCGCTCCCTACACCATTATATATTGTATATATACACCTACTTGTATATTTTGCAAAGATGGTTCGAATGCTTATTTCTTGGTTGATGCTCCCATTCAGGGCTTTGAAATGGCACAAAATAGCTACTTCTGAGCAGCTGCCAAACTATCAGCATGGAAAAGAGTACTGTGAAATTTTGCAAATATCTGGGTCCCATCAAAGATTATGATTGGTTCATTTTCTCCCAAGCCAACGTTGTGTTTTATACTCAGTGTTGTTATTCTAAGATTCAGTTGTCGTTTCTGCACTATGATCTGTCAGATATAGAGTATATATGGTGTGGTGCCTGAGCAGGCAATTTGCTGAAGAATAAACATCTCCCCCTTCTATAGGCTGCAAACTGTGGCCAGTTGGCTATTATAGTGTTGTTTCTGGAAACCCCTACACAGCTCCAGGTCATTAATTTAATAGCCCAGAAGAGGATGGAACTGTACTATATCTTCAAGCTTGACTTTACATAATGTTACCCGCTTAATCAATTACCTCTTCATATCTACACTCGCTCCAGCTCTTTTTGGCATAGCCACATGTACCTGCTTTTTTGAGTGCTTCTTGTTAGGCACCAGGATATATGTTTACGAGGTGGGTCAGGCCCGTAAAATGTGAATTCTTAACTCTAACACAGGGAAGACAGACATATGCTACACATCAGCTGTTGAACAGACAAGGTAATCCCAGTCTAATTGGCTTTCTGTCTGTATTGTCTATAGTTTTATGCAGTTGGTAGACTAGGAAGTGACAGGATAATCATGATGAGATGGAAAATGCTGGTTGCACATTGTGCGTGATTTTCAGAGTGTGAATTCTAGAAAAGAGAAATTGTTTCTCCAATAAGCATCCTCAAAAGGAAGGAGAAAAAAAAAAAAAAAGGAAAAAATATCCAAAACATGTGGGAAAGCATGCTGGTACGAAGGCGTTTCCATCACAATGATAATGCTGGAACCAGAAGACCACCATGTGTCATGTTAATACCCTCAGTAAAAAGCAGGGTTTATATTTGTAAACACGGACTGCTTAGGCTGCTTCCTGGACCAAGCCTGCATCTCTGTAGAGGAAGCTTTTGTATAGGACCCACAGGAAGCTTTTGAAGGAGGAGAGAATGGACTTTTACTCTGTGGAAAAAAATGGGAAGGGTTTGGAGGCAGTGTGAAAGGGAACTGAAAAAAGCTAATAATGAGAGGAGTGAAGTAAAATCTGAAGTGAGAGGTTTGTGCAATAGATGCAAAACAAGAATTTGAAGTCAGGGAGTTTTGTTTGAGGATTCTGAAAGGGGTGAGTGACGAGATCAGTGAATACTTGACAAACGTGGCCCAGACACAGAAGCTGGGAAGCTCTCAGTAGTTAAGGCTTATCATTCTCACCTCTACCACTTTGTAAAATAGCAAATGAATGATGATGTTGATGATAAAACACTATGTGTGTGCTTTAATTCAGCTCTCCTGTTCTGTTTGCAAAGCTAATCAGATCCCACAGTAAAGGAGGAATCTGCATCCTCATTCAGTCTTTGTGGATTCCCTCAGCAATGTCAGAACCACCGACTTTTGTGACAGAGCAGCCTGTCTGCTGGGAGGGATCATCACTAAATAGATGCTGGAGGATTATCGCTGACCTGGATTAGATCCTTGCTGGTAATCTGAAAGAGAAAGGCTTTGATTCTAGTTTGTTATCAACCCTTGAAGACATGCAGTCTCTCTGGCTTGCATTTTAACTTGGAATCTATAGGGCTGCTTAAGCAGGCGTATTTTCGGAGCTGAAAAGCAAGGCACCGGTCTCCCATCCGCTGTAAAACGTGCTCAGAGGAGCATTCCACCTGAGGCATGGGTGTTTAGCAGGCTACAGCCACCCTAATCACTCATCCGTCTTTAAAGAGCGTTGTGAAATCAGTAGAGCTTTGGCCTTTAATATTTTTATTTCTTTATCTCTCTGGCTATTCAAGCAGCAGGCATCTGCCTGACAGAGACACAGCATTTTAGAAGTAGCCTGCCTAAGAGGACTGTTTCTGTGGAGTACTGTTATCCCTAATGCAATCAATGAGCTCTCGCTGGATGGTAAAGTAATTGTAAAGGATTGCCCGACAGGCACAATTATTCACTTTAAAAGGTGAATTCTCCTTCTGTTGTAACTGCATAAGGGAGTGATTCGCAGGACGGGCATCTAATAATAAGGACTTGATTGTCCTCTGTTTTCCTCCCAGGCCCAAATGCCTTAATGGTTAACTGTACCCTTGTCATCCTTTTTCTTCTAAACAGCGCAGTACACAGAGAAGCCCCAACTCATAATTAGTCAACTGACCTGCTGGTACAAACACAGGATTGTCAGACACATGATTGCAATTCTAAATGCTAGTATTAATATCTTCTTAGCAGCAGCATGATAGATTATAGAGCAGTTTCAACCCAAGTTTCCAGGCCTCTGGCTCTAGGCTTGGATTCCTTGTCAACCGGGGTATTTGTGTATAGTATTTCCACAGTCCAAAGTACCTTCATGTTCCAACCATTGTCAGCGAAATAATTAAGTTTGCATTTTTTAGCACTTGACTTTACTGAAAAGTAATTATTTAAAGGAGTCTGTAATTGTTCAGGCCTCTTGACAAAGAGTGTTTGCACTATCACTTCTCAGAGATAAGCAGTATTAAGAGGATCTTGCTTTTAGAGAAGGGAAGCTATTGTTTCACTTACTAGAGAAGACTGAAACAAAGCATCTTTCCAAAGTAGTTTTTTAAAAAATACATAGTAAAATCGTTATATTGCATAAGTATAGGTGCTGCTCTACTGCTTGTCATTGATGGGCTCTCTGCTCTAGAAATCTTCCTTTAGAAATAAACAGTATTAGAAATATTACTAGCTCATTGTGTATAGGGGACTTTTACTTGTATTTGATCCCAGGCAACATGTAGGCATTTTTTCTTTTCTTTCTTTTAGCAGTAAATAATAAAGAAAATTAACTTTACCTTATTCTTTGAGGTGCATATAACTGACTATTTTAAAAGGAGGGATAAGTGCACTGTATACTTTTGTCTGCTTTTGAATGCCCTCAAGCACCATGAGTTCAACAGTTCAGGCTGAAAAAGAAATTACCAGATTCACACTGAACTTAAGAAAGGCTCTATTATGTGGATGCACAAAAGGATGAGAAGTAAAAATGGATTATATTGTTCGACAAAGATACAATTTGGTAAAATATAAATAGAGATAAACTGAAATAGGAGGAGGAGGAGGAAGGAAAATAAATATTTTCATTCCATTTTAAACACGGAAGGTAAGCTCCTTAGTTTACATGAAATACCATTGGCTTATAGAAATTGGTGGAGATGTAGAGTATCTTTTCCATATTGTGTTTAAGATGCTATCACTGGTTATGATTTATTTTTTGAAGGCTGCAGAATTTTCTACTGTTAATGGGTCTGCCTTCCCTTCAATTAAAAGCTATATTTTTACCTCAAAAGAAAGTGATTCACCTTTGGAAAAATAACCTACTAATTTAACTTTCAAGAAAGCAGGGAAAGCAGATTTGGGGTAAACTAAACCTTATTTAAAAGAAGTACTAGAGGAGGGTAGGTAGAATTTCTAACCTGGGATGAAGTCTCAGAGATGATCCAGAGTAAATATATAGCTTGTGGCACATAGATGAAGTCCTTCTTTTTAGTTAAAAAATTCAGAATAACTGTCCTTTTACTGATAAAGACAGTATCCATAATTGATCACTGCTTCACAACAAGGAATCTGAACCTGAAATTATCAGGACTAACACCCGTACGTGGTGGAAGCGGTCGTGCCAACGAGACCTAATGGCTATGCAGGTCACAGGGACTGACTCTAACACACTCCATTAGCGAAAGCTCTATCAAAGGTTTGGTACCTCTGCCACGGCACAGTCCCTCGGGTCAGCTGTGGTAGCTGCCTTGGTGGCCGTGTGGCAGCAGAGCTCCGTGGCACCAGGAGTCGTCCCTGGCCCCTCTCCTCTCTCCGTGGGTCATCTGAATGGCAGTGGCTGTGCTGGGATTCGCACCCCTCCTTCCCCTCCTCTGCATTTACAAGGCACGGTGTGCAATGAAGTGGGAGAGCAAGACAGCACAAAGGATGGTTTTACTCAAAATATTAATTACAGAGTGAGCAAAAGATAAGCAATTTGATGATGGTGTATAACGGAGGTAGGATATATAACTCAGCTTTGTGTTGCTTGGGAAAGAAGAGGTTATTTTCAGACCAATGCTCTTGTTTTCACCCTGTGTTCTTGTGACAACAGCTATAACATTTCTAAATCAACCATCTCTTCCCTCTTCATTTTTAGGCAAATAGATTTTACCTTCTACCTTTAAAACCACCAGTTTCCAAGGCATTCCAATGGTAAGATGCATTTTTTTTTTTTAAACCTCATTCTGTGCTCACGCATGACCTCTGGTCTGATGAAGAAAAAAGGTCAGCTTTCACAAAAAGACAACAGTAACCTTCATTAAAACAAGATGTAAGATGCAAGTTGCCCACTAAAGAAGATGAAAACTGAAAGACCAGTGCCTTAAACATGTCAAAACAGTGGTTAAAAATTGGTTTATGAAGCAGCTGTGTTGTTACAGTACACACGAGATGCTAGACCTTTCAGCATGATACCCTGGGACAGACCATGTCAGCCATACAGTGCCCAGCTGGGGTTAAAAGGAGTAGAAGGGAAGGAAAAAAAGGTTCCTTTTTTTTTTTTTTTTTCATTATAGTACATAAAAAAATTATGAACAATGAAAAATTTCCTTTCAAGAACAAAGTTTTTTCTTACTTCCATCTTCCATGTTGTGTGATCCCAGGCTTTTTAGTTAAATGAACTCTATATTCATTAAACTTATTTCCTCTGGAGGAAATAGGCACATGCATCCACCTGGGCCAGTTGACCCATTATGTGAAAGACTGCTGCTGTTTTAGCCTTGGGGAATCTCCAGGACTCAGGAAATAATTTTAAACCCATGACTCAATAAAGCATGATAACTATGGCAACTGGAACACATACACCGTGATGGCTAATTTCACCTCAGCATTCATCAGGGGAGGTACTAGCTTGATACTATAGCATGGAGAGTAGCTATTGTTAATGTAACGTGAATCTACAGAGACAGGGAAGAAGGAAAGCACATGTTAATAAGCCCAGTGAACAAAGTCAGGCCTGGTGTAAGTCAGGACAGATTCATAATCCTTCTTGGTCCTGTTCTTGACAGCACACTAGACTGAGACTCAAAATACCTATCTGCAGTCCTGTCCTGATTTAATTTATCGCACAGCCTTGGTCTATCCATTCCCTTTCTCATACTTCATTTTTCCCCAGATAAAATAGGGAGAATAATACGTGCCTCTTTTCGCAAAGCCCTTGAGATGTACTGTGGAAAGTGCTGCATGAGATTATTATGCTGACACTGTGCCTAATAAAAATCCTCTTACAGATTGCCAGTTTGACTGCTTCTTTCATTGTCTGTGCCCATGCTCTTGCGTATTGTAACTGAAAACCAGCTTACAGCAGCAATTACCTTGCGTTTTACTGGGAGATGCGTACATGCAGACAGTTCCTTAAGAGCACCTTAAGTAACTTGCTGGAGTGTCAACACCCATAATGATGTCTGAGGAAAGACGAGAGAAGTGGAGGGGGAAGCTAGCTGTCTTGCCAGCAAGAACAAACTGAGTTGGAGAAGATTTATGAGGTGTATATTACCCAGATAAATGTGATCCTGACTTGAATGAGAGCCAGCAATAGCAAGAGGAGAGGGTCAGGCAGAAAGAAGTGGCTGTTTGGCCTTCGTCAACAGATTCTAGACCTGACAGAGATTAGGAGGAGTAACAGAATTGTTGGGGTGTTCATTCGTCACTCGAAAATTTAGGATTATGAATTCTAAATGGATGGCCAGTTTAGCTGAAAAATGCTTCCTCCTCCTCCATGCTACATTTCTCTTTTTATGCCAGCATGCTACAGAGAGTGAGAGTACTGCATGATATTATTTGTGAACATGATACAATACATAGAAGTGACTGACAGCTTAATAGGAGCTTGCATGTTTTACAAACAAAGACACATATTCTGTTACATGACCACAAGAAAAAGAAACATGGAAAGCGGTTAGTTTGCTTTCATATTTCAACACTGTCACATTATGAAGAGCTACCTTTTTTACTCTGCTTGTTTCTGAGGTTTTACTTTTGCCTTCATATCATTTTACAAAGAGACACGGTAAATGAGTTTGTTCTTGAGAGAGCACATCTCTCATATCTAACCTTAGCCCAGAGCAGTTTTTAAATATCTAAATTCTGAATTTAAAAAAAAAATAATTCTTTTACTATTCCTTATTACTGGGAATATATGAAAAAGCATTATTTTTACTAAAGCAAAAAGAAAAAAATCAGGGTCCTCTCATATTCTGAAATGCCTTTTTTTCATCAGACTTCAAAATGCAAAGACAAGTAGCAGTGATTGGAGAATGCTTTTACCTAAATCTCTTTGTCCAGTACACCTGACAAGCTGAGTTTACCTGGCTGTTACTTTAAACTTTACAACAGTTCTGTCACTAAAGCGACAGAGCAAACCCTTCACTCGCTTTCTGTTATTTTAAATAAAAAATGCAATGACGCAGATTCTCTACTGTTGTAGATGGTCATTTTTGAAGCCTGTGGTTGCACAGTGATTTGCAAAAGCTAAGGAGCTACCTGTGTAACTCTGTAAAACACAATTTATTCTAGTGTAATGCACATTTAGCTTCCAGATAACAGGCTTCCTCATTCTATAGCAAACGATTCACATTTTTATACGGCACCTTTAGTATAGGAACAAATGCATCTTGAAGAACGTCTTTCTTTCTCCATCACCACCAAGTGCCCAGCTGCCCTGGTATAATGTGACGTGCCCTGTGGGGATCTGACAATATGCATCCATGGAACAGATACAGCTCTGATGTTTCTAAAACCTTTTTTGCTGTAGGATTCTTTGGGTCTTTTATTTCTGATGGTTTTACTGAAGATTCATTAACATATATGATGGGTTGTACAAAACAATAAGCCTTAAACAGATATGGAACCTAGTTATTTCTTCATGAACCGCAGTTAAATGTATGAACAACATTATTTATAGGATGTGGTGCCAACAAGGGTATGGGTCATTTCTGGTCTTGTACTGCTAAAATGAGAAGGATCTGTTTTGAGAAAAGTAACACAGGAGAAAAAAGTCTGATGCAGCTAACCTGCTTTTTGTTTGATCACAACTTCAGAGATCACAAGTTCAAGGCAGGCAGGGACATACCTGTGCTAGGATCAATGGGGCAAGTGATTAACGGTGATAGGACGTCCCCCACCTTTCAAGCTCAAACCAGAACTTTCTCTCCTTTGAAACAAGAGCCTGTACATCACTCAGTAGAACTACATTTCTCATGAGCAGCATTAGAGTATAGAAATAGTCTCAGTTTTCTTTGCTGAGGAATCTTTATTTTTTCCAGATACAGAAGGTCTATTAAACCTGAAGATTAACAGTGCTCTTGGCATCTGATTTTTAGTCAGGAAGTATAAACAATGACTTGAAAGGTGTATATGCAGAACTTTCCATCTGATGTACCAGTAGCTCTTTAGAATCTGTCATGCATGTCGTATTGACCTTACAAACTTAATTACCTAAGCTCTAAGAAACCACAGCTCTAAGGAACCACATGCTTGCCTCTCAGCTCCTTAATGTAAATCAGTGACAGCACTAAGAAAAAGCCCTAACAAAGAACATCCTGAAACATCCTGAAAACTTAGATTCTAACAGGTCAGAATATGGAATTTCTCAGCTGTTGAAGTAAATTGAATTCTTTGGAAAATATTTTGAAATAAAAGCCACATCCCGCTTGGCATAGGGTGCAAGAATCCCATGTGTCAAAAAATTACAACCCAGATACCCCAGAATCTTAGATTGTCTTGAAAGTAATCAGTTTTAAACATACATTTTTAGAAACTCTCTGCTTTTAGATCAAAGGCAAGAATTTCGTGTGATTGCCAATATGTAAGAATTGAATCAAACCCAAAAGACAGTGTGTCACCTCTATGTTAGACAGGTATCTGAAGATTTTGGTAGCTTATCTCCTTTGCTATTTCTGTTGCATTTCAGAAAGTTAGCTGACTTCATCAAGAGATTTGGCCACATGGGAAGCTTCCTGGCTAGCGTACAGAATGAGAACAAGGACAATTCATCCTTAGCTCTGCTTCTGAAATAGCAAGCTATTGCCCACCAAGGAAAGCTTTGAGCTAACCTAGGATTCTTGGATGCTCGATCTGTTTCCAAAGGGCAGAAGAGCTTCCTGCATTACCTTCTGATAACACCTTTTCCCCCCCTCTAAGCCATGTAAGGAGCTCTGGCCTGGAGTCAGTTTCTCATCTTCATGTCTGTAGCACCTATGCTGAGTGTTTCACCTGCTGCCAGTTTCTTCACCTCTTTTCTTCCATTTCCTTTCCTTCTATTTTCCTCTTCCTCTTCCCTCCTCATAGCTAACTGCTACCAATAGTGATTGCAAGGGGTCGAAGTGCCCTCCTTAGTTCTTTTCCTCATCTCCTCTTCCTTTGGCCAATGCAAGTGAAGAGCAGGCGGAACACGAGATCCAGGGCTGTTAACAGTGTTGCCCAATGGAAAAGCATACAACCCAAAAGAAAAATATATCTAGTTTCTAGGAAGAAGTGGGAATCTAGAGCTCAAAAGGGAAATACAGGAGGACTGAGAGACATGAGATCACTGGTAGACTGAGTGAACTGTGTGCGAGCGGTATCTGCAATTGTACAGCTAATGCGTATCTAGCAATTAATTTAATGGTTCAATGGAGCCAGGTGATAGCCAGTGCTCAGAACCCTTGGATATGAACAAACATAGCAAATGAAACAGGAAAGAGAACGGTCTCCAAGTATCCTGCTGGATTTCTCTAGAATTGCTTTATATAGCAATTAGTTATGTTAGGGCGGAAATCATCAGAGCACGCAAAGTATAATGGAAAAAAATTTGAGAGCTACCTACCGTTTCATAGCTGTTCTATAACATAGTGCAGAGCATAATGGAAAGCTCAGACAATTATGATGGGTTGGTCTGCTTGTCTGGAAGTAATATTTGTCAACTTGCACGACCTCCTGCCTTGATTAGAAAGGGCTTTGTTTATTTCAGGGTAAAAAGGAATTTAAACCTCATTCCTACAAATTCATGTATGCAACTCTATTTGGGTTGGAGGGTATATTGAAATTTGAGTGCATAAATGCTTGCAGGATCATGGCCTTACTTTTTAGATGATGGATTTTCAGGCTCTTTCACAGACCATTTTTGTGATCTCAACCGCACCTCATTTGAAACTCTTATACTCATTCCATTAAGAATAGCTTCTCAAGAATGAAAAGCTGATGCTTTATCCCCTGGCCACTTGTACCTACTATTTCTGATCTGGCTGATAATGCCAGAAATCAAAGTACAGATTCTCAGAACAGCAAGGCTTTTCATAATGGTCTCTCGGCATGAAAAGTCCATGTGTCAGCTAAGAAAATGAATTTCTAATAATACTTGGCACTGAATGAGTGGCTTGCCTCAAAGGAGTACACCAAGCACTGTTTATCTGATCTTTGTAACGCTGAAATAGATTTCATCTATTTGAATTATCTTTGTCTTAGCCATCTTTATATCAAGAAGCTTATACTGGATAGGATAACCTCAAAATCAACACAGGGTTGGGGTTTTTTGGGTTTTTTTGTTTGTGGGGTTTTTTTTTTTTTTTTAAATAAGGGAATAAAAACACACTTGGGATATTTGCATTGATGTGCTTAATAGTGTTTCTTTGTTGGACAGTGAACAACATTTTCTGTGCCTGTTCAAAATTCTGGAGAACTTTGTGCTAGTGACAGCAATTAAGAATTACTTTTTTTTAAGCCAGCCAGTATTATAAAAACTTCCTCTTTGCACGAGTTTAATGTATTTTTAAATAAGTTACCTATGAGTGTGATGTCTTATTTAATTACTTATATTACTTGATATAATTGTCAGAACATGCTACTATGCAAGCTCTGTGTAATGCCACAAACTTGTGAACGTGGCTCTGCAATTTGCAGTGTTAGCAAATAAAGGCTCTTAGTGAGATTTCTTTGTAGTAGAACGACATAGACTGTGAATGCATATCCTGTAAAGTAACAAATATATACAAGACCGATTTAGAAATTCAGATTTGGAATAGTAATCTGAAAAAATAAATGCATGCGTTAAAAGGCTAATTAGTTATTCTTCATACATATAGCAGCAGTTTTAAAAGACAAGCATTTCTTCACAGGCTAAAGATGAATCAAAGTTCTCTGATTCCTGTAAAAATGTGTGTGTCTACAGTCATAGTTTGTTCTGGATCAATTCCAGTGCATTGTGACGATGGGAGCTAGAAAGGAAAACTCAAGAGGGTATTTTTAATCACTTTTACCTCTATTAACAATGTGATGCTATTTCCATTGTTCCTGTTATAAAAATAAGTACCTGACATGTTACCCAGAATTGATTATTGTGTTTTAGTGAACGGATCAGCCATCAAGACATTGCAGCCTATCAGGAAAGGGAGTGGAAAGGAGCAGACAGAGAAACCTCAAAGGAAAGGACAAGACACTGTGTCTTTTGTCCTTTGTTCCAAGGTGGAAATAAACTGTCTCCACTTTTGATAAGCTCTTCTTTTGATCTTTGTTTGCAATAATTAGAGTTAGACACTAAGTTATTTTATGAACCCTTTTAGGTTTAGCCCCCTCTAAGTTAATATGAATATGAGTTATTTGTTGTCCGCATTCACATTAATTAACTTTTTATGATCTATTTTTATTTATGGAGATTTTGCCTAATATGCAAGTGAATTAGATATTGATAGATTTGGGGAAGACCAAAAGTACTTTTTCTGTAGATTTAATTTCATTTCTTATTTCACAAATACATGAAAACATAAAAATGCATATTAAATATATAAAGATCTATTTTCTGTCTGTCTGTATTACAGAAATATATAGAGATCTGTGTATCCGTCTTTCTGAGGGCAGTCAATTTAGGAATACCTATCACACTGTACTCCCATATACTTTAGATGCTTTGGAAAATATGCCCCCTACATAAGGCTATAGATTAGTGCTCTCACTCACAAGTATAGGTAAGTATGATGTCAGATACCTTTGGCCGCAGACAGAAGCAGAGTTGTTACTCTAATTCATACTGAAAGACAAATTGGTTCCAGTCACTAAAGGAAATCCTGGGAAATAAGAATTTGGGATTCAGCTGGACTATGTTAGCAGCATAACCAGAGCATTACCTGCTTCTGGTTCAAGTATAAGAAGAAATTCAGGTGTTAGCTTAAGAACAAATGTGTTTTTCTTTGTTTGAGAAGCTAGAATTTGTCCTAGGCAAAAAAACCCAACCCAAAACCGACTCCACAAGAAGGTAAATAAAATTAATTGCAATTATCTAAGAAGTTAAAACCATTGTAAATCTCGGCAGTTTTCACACATGACCAGGAGCCAGGGTACTACATAGTAAAACAAATGTAATAGTCAAAGAATGCAGGCAGCAAATGTATTCATGTATAAACATATTTGTGGTATATAGTAAGTTGTAATTTCAGAAAACAGTCCAGAATTAAAGAGTGTATGTATATTTTTACATAACTGTTAAATCATAGATTTTAAGGATCATTGCCAAAATCTAAACTACAAATCTTGCTCCGGATTCCTGCTTGACGTTGTCTCTCCAGTGTTTTATAATGCCTCCCTTAGGAATGCACCTTGATTTTAAGATTTCAAGTGACAAATAACTTCAAAGTTTAAAATGTGACAAATAACTTCAAAGTTTAAAATGTGTGCCTTAATCTAAATTTTGATTCTCTTAGAATCAGCATCTAGTCTTTTGATCTCTTTATGCCTTTTTCTGCCAACCCAGGTTCTTCTTTCATGTCCTGAAGATCACGATCAAGCTGTGGGATTGCAATGAGAACTACATGATAGAAAGCTATAACATGCCTCCTACGGTCAAGGAAAAAAAATAAAATTATCTATGCTTTGCTGAGACACATCATTGTAATGGTATACGTGCAGATTTAAAAAAATGTCACCACTTCTAGTAACTTCCTGAAGCATATATAGTTATTTATTGGAAAATATAGAATGCTCCTTAAGGGATCTAAATTGCTGAATCTTTGTATCTCCAGTGGAATATAGTCTACTCTTATCAGCTGAGTAAGTGATACAGTCTAAACAAAGGGTAATAATGTTCAACTGGAATTCCAGGAAAGGAAGCTTAATGCGAACTTCCTGATTTAATCTTACAAAAATAGAAAGGTTGATAGGATAAATGAATCACTCAGAAGAGCAGATTTTGCTTCAGTTAATTAAAACAGACCATAAAAATGTCAAAGTAACCCTTTGTAACATTTAACTGCAAAACTCACATATAAAACTACTTAGAGTATCATTTTCATGCATGAGACTAAGAAGAATCTCTTCAGAGAAACACCGCCATTTTCTGAAAGTTTCTTCTCATTTTCCAGCCTGGAAATTATGGTGACAGCTACATGGACATTTCTCATACAATTTCCTGTATCTTCTGCTTTCGATGGGCCAGGAAAAGTCTTTTCAGAGGTGAATTTGGAACTTCTGCTTCTGGAACGTATCAGCAAGTCAAAGATGCACGGAAATTAAAGAAAAACAAAACAAATGAACTATTTTGAGCCCTAAGAAGAGGTTTTGTTAGGTTCAGTTTGAGTTCACTTTAACTTCCTGACAGTGGTAGTCACTCAAGTGTGGAATAAACTCACAAAGAAAGTGGAAGGAACGCTTTTTGGACAAGATACCTGGTAAGTCGCTAGGAAATGAGCAAGACAGATGGTCCTGCACTGCTGGGAGAATGGAAGTGGCAATGCTGTAGGCCTTCTCCATCTCTAACATCTGCAAATTTGTCACCCATCAACACTTAAATATAGCCAATATGAAAAACATCTAAAACGCAAGTCAGGCAAGTGACAAGTTTTGATTACAATTTCTGTCCCCCTACCAAACCAGCAGGAAACCATGTAACAAATACATGTGCACTACCATAACCCTCATAGCAACAACAAGCAGGATATCCATGGGACTGTCGGAGGCCATCCGTATCAGAGGAACACGCTATGCATTTCCTGAGGTCTTGCATATGGTCCACCCATGATCAATCCTTGCCTTAGGTGGAAGGTGTTTATTTCACACTTGGGCATGAACATCTCATCTTCTTATAAATAGTTTTTTTTTTTTTTTTGCTTTTTTTTTTCAGTAGCCCAATAATTTTCAGTTTCTAAACTCTTCCAGGACGGAGCTCTGTTTAATGGCTAGCTTGTGGATGGGAGTCTTTTTGTTCCCTTAGGCAGAGCCTTTGCACAGTTGTTGGCATCTTTTTCCCTGATCAGGGTTTGATTGGTTTGTTTGTTCCCAGTTTTTATTGCCTTCCAATTTCTTACTTTATTTCATTTGTGGGGTTACGGGTTTTTCAGCTCTTCCTTACCAGCATATGAAGTTGCTCAGAATGGGTGCTGTGTGCTTTTATGACCTGAGACGAGTGCTGCCAGAAGAAAACAAGAACAGGCAGACCTGGTGAAATATCACATCTGTGCGTGTAAAAGATTTTCTGAAACACGCTGAGGGTAGATATTGATGACTGATAGCATCTGCAGTTGGAAGAGGGGCAGCTCTAATTCTATTTTATTAGCTAACACAGACCTCTATTTTATTCATTCCTGATGCCTTGGACAATTCAAGGACAGGATTAACCAAGTTTATTATAACCACTTTGATTTTTTTGATGCCGAGAAGTGAAGAATAATGCGAGGAGTCACTTCTACAGAAAAAAAACCACATAGGAAGAGGAAGAAGGAAGAGGTGGAAGAGTGGCACAGAGGAATCCTAAACCATGCGGACCTTCTTCCCTTGCCTGGAGACTGATTCCATAGTGAAAGTTAGAGGTTATCTCCCACTAGAGATTTAAAAAGGGATAATCGTGAATAATGCTGGAAGTCAGGTCAGCGTTTTGCGAAGGTGAGAAGTAGGTATAAAAAAAAGGCAAGTTCATACTGATCAGCAAACCATGAAATTTCCTCACTCCCTGTTGTGCCTGAGATATCTGGGTGTTTCAGACAGCTGTGAATGATGAGGCACCCATCTGTGATGAGCTAAGGATGGGATGTGAGCCTTGGAGTCAAAATGGAATTGCCTACTTTTGACCAAAATGTACTTTATGGGTGGGTGTGCTTTGATTGCCAACTATCTGTTTTGTTTTGGCACTAGAAATAACAGTCTTGGATACCTCCCTTCGGAGGGTTAGCTGCAATTACAGATATGTTTCAGAAGATTCTTCCATTTCATAGAAAAAATTGATGAAAATTAGAAGGAACATGCTCATCATTTGCCAGACTTGCAAGATATATTTTTCCTACATACTTAGTGGTTTGGGTAATTATTTTCTTAATGAGAAGACTTGTCAAAACACATTATGGTGACTGATTTCACATCACCACTGTTTTTCCTAGCAGTTTCTGATTACTGATTATATGATACAGGAAAACATTCAATTTTAATTACTGCCAGTAATTTCTTAGAGATCATCAACAGCCAAACCGCTATAGCCTACCTAAGTATTTTACAGCTTTCCTAGAGAAAAAAACAAACAAACAAAAAACCCCCAAAACCCCAAACAAAAAAACCAAACCCCAAACCAAACAAAAACCAAATAGCTTTTTTGGTTTATAGCGATAGTTTGTGTTCAGAAAATGGAGTAGTTCTGTGTTTGATTGTACATTAGAAACTTAAAGGCAAAAGATTATGAAAAAGGCCATGTCTGTCTGTGCTATTACTGAACTAGGGAGCCTATAGTACTGTATGAAGAAACACACTTGTTTGCATTACTGTGATACTTTGAACTGAGGTTCGTAAAACATGCTGCAAACAACGTATTTAGTCTCAAAGTAATTTTAATGCATAAGCTCTCATTTTACAGTTAGGAGAAACTGAAGCACATGAAAGGGTATGGGCATTTTCCACAGCTACATTCTGAACTGGCTGAGAAAATTGTGAACAAACCCTGCAAGTCTTTTCCCCTTTCCTGGGATTTACCCTTAGGCACCACTGACAGCATCCCATAACCCTCCAGGACACAGCTGGCTTGTGTCTCACTTTCC
Source organism: Balearica regulorum gibbericeps (assembly GCF_011004875.1). Lineage (NCBI taxonomy): Eukaryota > Metazoa > Chordata > Aves > Gruiformes > Gruidae > Balearica > Balearica regulorum. The sequence goes on along the minus strand of NC_046187.1, from coordinate 51,206,271 downwards.
CACCATTGTAGCAAGAGGAAAAAGCTCAACTAGTCCCAGCAGAAGACCCAAAATTGCTGAAAGCTTCTGTCCTCAGCATGCATCTGACTACTTCTACACACTTCCAGGGCTACCAGGGCCCAGAGAAGGGAGCATCTTCTTTATCTCAGAGAGGAGAGCTCACCTGGGTGGCTGCACGTGGCTTCTAACACAAGTCAGTGTCTTGAGGGTGCCATTATATATAGTGGTTATAGCTGGGATGCCATGAAAGAAATTAAGGTCTGTGTTGTTTTAGAGGAGGAGGAGAAAATACAGATTGCATTTGATGTATGGGCTTGTATTTGGTGTATGGTATGTATTCAGGTATACAAACCATGTGGTTTACTTTTACCTTATCACTAACATCCATAGTCTGCTTGTCTAGCAATAACCTTTGTGGTTGTGGTATTTGAAATCCTTGACGTAAGGCATAATCTTGCCACTGTAGCTATACCATTCTGCACCACTTTACCAAAGTAATTTTAAGCATGCAAGGATATGTATTTCTTGGTCATTTTAATACAACAGTTATCTGCAGCTTCCATTCTCTGCTAACAGATGTTTTGTTACTAGTGTCCAACATTATGCAATAAGACAGTGAGTCCCCAGAACTCCCTGTCAGGAACACAAAGTACTCTAAGATAGATCATTTTCATATTTTCTGGCATTCACTGATGGGTAAATCTCCAAATGGTTTGTAGGTCCATTTAGTTTAAACTAAACACCCAGAGCTCAGATTCCTAGAGCTCAGTTTTCTCAGACTACAAAACCAGACTAGTTATCTAATGGAGGTAATGGTACTGGTAAGGGAAACGAGAGAGAAAAAAAACCTTTCTCGTATTTTCCAGAACTGCCCTGGTTCAGCTTGAAATCAACAGAAAATTTCCTTTTTTCTTTTCTTTTTTTCTCTTTTCCACCAAGTTTTTCACTTTCTGTATTTGCTGCTGTTTACATACTCAGGATGAAGTTCTGTCTCAGCTACTTTCACATGACCTCTCTGCGCTGCATCTTTCACTTATACCAGTACGTGTACTCTGGTGCCAGAGTACTTCCTGTTTGGAAGTAAAATAAAGATTGCCTGAGACATACAGACTTCAAATTTACCTTGATCATAGTATTTCTCTGGAAGACAATTTAACAGAAAGGACTTCATTTGAGCTATGGCTGAAGAAGTCTTTAAAGTGTCAGAAACCTTCCTGTTGTTTACTAATCACCCATGTCACCTGGGAAGAGCACAGGCTGCAAAAATAAATTTTTTAGTTACAACTTCAGTGGTATCAAATATTAGGGAAATGGGAATTGTTCCATTTTGCAAGAGTGGGACAGAAAAACAATTTCATGTGTTTTAACTGATTTTTATCTCCTTTGCACACACAGTATCGTACATTTTCTTGAATGATTAAGCATAGATAAATCAATTCTTCAGCACAGGTGTATGAATGTGTAAGTGACATTCTGACACTTTCACAAAAAATTTCCTTACTAAGGCAATGGCACTTGAAATGCTGTGTAGCAGATTTTTTTTCCTTCTAATGAAAGATAATTAAACATAATTAAATTACAATTTCCTCATAATTTTGCAATGCTAACATTTTAAAGCCTGTGTCATTTGCTTTTTGCAGCTGTTATTTTGTTCAAGGAATCAGTGTATGACTTGACTTTTCTGTAAGACTTCCAAGTAGAACCACTTTTACTTCCTTTAATGTTCCAATATTTGGCAGGGCCAGTCTCATGTGAATAAACGAGTGAAGAAATTGCATAAATTTTAGTGAAAGTGCAAATAATTAATTTGTCTCGGACCTGAACTTGTGCTAAAATTTGTTACCATGGGGTAACAAATGAGACTAGACCAAAATATAAATACAGTAATCAGAGCTGATACTGCAGAAACACTGTAGGGTGCAAGAAAGGGTAAAGAAATGACAACAGAGGGAATTTTAGATGATGGTTTAAAGGACACGAGGAAGCACGCTGAAAGCATTTCCTGTAGCACAAGCAGAGGAAAAGGCTTTCTGTCACACTGGCATTGCCTGTGGAGACTGTGTTTGAGGGTCATCCATGAAAGCAGTCATGCACGGTGCCTGCACAACACTTTCTTGGGACAGACACCCGCGCTGAGCACACATAGGAGGCACCCAGAGGAAAAGGCCATGCGTTGCAGGGGTTGTATCTGTACTGCTATCATTGCTACGTGTACCGTAAACATCCACGAAACAAACCCTAGCCTAAGTTCAGACAAACCAGAGTTTCTTTGCTAAGCCTTTCACCCTTTACCTTCAAACTACGTAGGGAATAACAAGCTCTGCCTCCATGATCTACCATGGACTTCAGATCCTGGCTTTTAATTTGCTGCAAACTCAAGCAGCCTCCCCTCCGGGGACTGCCTCCCAGCCATGTTTGCCTTCAAAGCCGTCTCCATCGAGTCTTCTTGCAGCCCAATTGCTGGAAAAATCTTCTCTATTTCTGGACGACTTCTTTGTCAGAGGGAAAACGGCTTATTCATACTCTGCTTTGTTTTCCAAGCAGATTTTGTTGACAGCTTGCAATTCCCCCAGAGCCCTTGCGGGAGCCTGTAACGTTGCACAGGGTCCTGCGACCCATGCCACTGGCTGAGAGGTCCAGGTACTACTTCAGCCAGAAGACTTGCGTAGAAAGCAGAGAGCCTGATTTACTGACCCTGGACCTTGGATTTGTACCTCCAGCCTTCACTCTCCACCCCCCCCAAGACTTGGATCGTAGAAGGAATGCCTTTCTCCCTTACTGTGTATGTCCTCAGGGTTATATTTGAAGCCACGCAATTTCCATGAAGTCATTTCATGGCACCTAGCTAAATACTTTTTAAAATGTTGCCTCCTGCATAAGGAGAGAACAAAATTAAGGACTCTCTGTTGGGGCCGGTGCACAGCTGGGTTTGTGTGGGAGCCGATGCATGAAAATCGATGCAAATAATATCTGTTCTCCAACTGGATTTAGCAGCATAGGACATAAACATAACTGAGTGGGAAAAGGCAGAGTGAATAAAATACATGTGGTTATTATTCTGCTGTTCAGGGCAACATGCTGGGTTCAAGCCCCGAACTGCCTATTCCACTCAACCCCCAAAATACGATTCAAATTAAAAGGGAGATTTTTTTAAGTGCAAGGAAAGATCATCAAACCCTTGTCACAGGCCAAGAGACGGCCACCAGTTAGGAACTGAATGGTATCAGGGAAGGAGAAGAAATCTCCTGTAGCCATTTTTGTTGCTGGATCACACTGGTGGGGACTTATGAGGGCTACAGCAAAATGCATTTACTAATGGCTTACTAATAATTGTAATTTATCCTAATAAAGTCCAGAAGTAAGGGATTTAGTTATATTGCCTCTTATACCCCACTGGCTAGGGAGAGGATCTAGCTCATCTTGTTTTACTCACCTCAGAAAGACAGAACCGAACACATTTGCTAATAGAACAACTTGACTCTCATATTTCTCTGTAACTTATGCTCAGTTTTACTATTTTTGTAAGAGCAAACAAACGTTTAGCAGGAACAGACAAAGAAATTATTTCTGTGTAATAATGATCCCAGAAAAGCAAAGAAAGAAACTTTTTAAATGAAAAACCTGAAATTGGAAATGCTGCAGCACATATCCCTTTTCCACAGCTCTGTTATCTAATAAAACAGACAGGTGCTGGAAAAAAGTGGACTAAAAATGAGTTACTGAAGATTTGTGCCAGCCCATTTCTTGCTGGTATATCAGTAAGTGCTTTAGAGGAAGCAGAGCCTGATTCTCCTAGGTTTACATCCAAATAATTCCAGAAAAGCCAAGGACTCTGTCCTTTTTACACATTGGCAAAAATAAGTAGGCCATGAGTATTTTCTCTGATGAGGTTTAGCCATGAACGCATATAATTTAGAGAAGCTGAAAACAGTATATTTGCAAACACATATGCAAGTTGTCAATATACCCTCTGGAAAATCTGCTACAGCTGGCTGATATTCTTACAATATTATTAAATGTGGGGTTATTATTTCACCATGTTTAGGTCACTTTTGGATACAACATACAAGAGAGGGAAGTATTGGCCATATTATATTAAGCAATGAACTTTCCATATGTTGGAAATAGCGTCATGAAAGGAAACTGCCCAGAGAAAGAAAACTTGGTATTTATGAGAGGGAGTACTCAGTACATCACCAATGATCCCATCCAGCAGAGATTCTCAGACACTGCCTGTTACCATGCTGTCTGATCTCAAAAAAGGAGAGGGATGTTATTTCTCTTAAAGAAATAAAAAATAAGAATAGTTAGGCCATCCATCAACTAAAACCAAGAGAAGTGTTTGGTTCTCACTGTTGAAATGGGATATTATTATTCCCATGGGGATTAATAAGCCTAGCTGGAGGAGTCTGGCCCTTCGAGAGTTCAATAGAGGAATGCTTATGATTGATGTTTTGGTCCATGGTCTATCTCTATGCTAAGTTAATAAAGCTACATCATCTTTTACTATCCCTTATTAACACAACAATAAGTTTCTACTAACACTGATGTTGCAGACTGCCCTTGGCTTCATGAAGTAAAATAATACTTTGTGGAAAAGATTTTACTGTACAAATAAGCAGATTTAACATCCCAGTTTGTTCCCAGCTCTCAGATGTCAGCATTGCCTGTAATTAGCTGTGAGCTGGAATGTGTGTTGCCATGCAGTAACCACACCAAGCATCTTCCTTCACATCTTGATTTCCCATTTCAAATATCCCTGTCGCGTTTAGAACATGACTTGTGGAAGCAAAAGAGAGCAAAGGAGAGGCGACTAGGAACCAGCATTTAAGGCAAACCTAATGTAGAAGCAGCCTGTTAAATAAATACTTTTCTTTTTAATTTACTTGGCTTCACCAAAAAAACCCCAAACCGACAACATTGTAGGCAAGCATTGCTTAAACAAATAGATGCCTTGAATAAAATAATCACAGGTATTCAGCAGTTAAAAAATATATCTCAAAGGACAGTTTCCACTATGAAATTCAAAACGCTCAAAATAAATGACTAGAGATTACAGTGATGTATTTCCAGATGCTTTTATTTTTTATAATCAAGATTAAGGGTCTGTGAAGAGTGAATGCTTGCAAGCTCTGCATGAAGTCCTGTTTTCTCACCTGCTAGATCTGGGATGGCTGTGTAAGCCTCCCCAGAAAACCCCAATCCTCATCAGTTGCTATCATGAGGCTGCTAGAACAGATTCTCCTATTTAAAGCAAATTTAGTTTTCAGGTTACCATTGTTCTCCTGACTTCCACAGAGGTGCTCCACTGAAACTTTAGAGCAGACCCAGCCTCCCTCGAGCATTTTGATACTAGCAACAAAAAATGTCAGCCACTGCTATCATTGAGCATGAGAGATCTGTGCATTAATTTCCCAGTTTTATTCTGCCACTTGCCGACAGCCTACACAAATAACACATTTGTTGCCTATAGAGAAATGTAAACAACATTGTGACGTGGGCTTTCATTACTTCCTGACTGTATTTTCCAAACGGGCACAAAGATACTCCATGAACGTCAACTAGTTCAGAAATCAGCTCTCTGGTTTCCACCGTACTTCTCTGTGCAACTGGGCGTGCTCATTGAACTCTTGAGGTTTTAATTGCGATGACACTGGATATCCCAAACGCTAGCACTCCTGTTAGATGCAACTGTTACTTTTTGAAATAATTAAGGCAGCAACACTAACAGCCATTGCATTAATCATGTGGAAGCTGTAGGACAAAAGGTTTCCGTAAAGGCGTCTTCTTTTCCTTGCTCATCCCTGACTTTGAGGTATCTCTGCAAGGCCTGTGGGTTCATCCAAACTTTCTGTGAGAGATTTAAAGAAAGAGGCAAGGGGACAGGAGGCAGATGTATTCTCTGAACTCACTCTTGTATTGTACCAATCTGCTTCTCAGATTGCTCAAAAGGTATATATTTATTAAACAGAAATAAATTGTAAAGTAAAATCCTTAATATCTCTTCCTTGATACAGTAAGTTCTTTTAAAATATACGCCTATAAACGTTCTATAATATACATCACTTGGAGAAAAAAAGGTAACTGGGAAGCTACCAGTAAGATGACAAATACCATGATGTTTACGACACACCGCCTAACAGGAGGAGTGTTAAATACTAAAGCAAGCATTGACAGCCTCCAATAAAAGTTGCTGCAATGTTCAAAATGTGTTGGAAAAGACACGTGTTTTCCAAAACCAGTTAGGAATCGCAGGCCAAGCACCCAGCAACTTTCTCAGGAAAACATGGTCATCCAAGGGTCTGCTGCTTTTGCAATCACAATAAACTTCCCAACGCGCAAGCTGTGATAGCAGTGGGGTGGCTGAACTCAGGATGTAAACGTACGGCTGCGTATCGTCCCCTAGCCTTCGGACAGACCATTGCTAATCTCTCCGGAATATCATGTTAAAGCAATACTTAGCATTTCCATGCAGATTGCTCTGTCTGACAGCGGTGGTTAGTCCCAAAGTAGCGATGGAGCTGGGTTAGCCCTGCGTTATGGGGTTGGAGCCAGGCCAGCGTTTCTCCTCATGCTTCTCAGAGAGTGAGTCAACACACCTGCTCTAAAAATCTGGATGGAGTCAGCAGCCAACGATGTCATCTTTGGCACAGCTGCCAGAACTCCATCTGAATTATGTTCTTTAATTCAAGTTTTAACGCTTTTAATACAAGACGCTATTGGAATTTTTCATGACCTGAAGTTTTTTTTTTTTCCCAAAAGATGTGCAATAAGAAAGTAAAACCACTGCTTGCTTTAGCTAAAACTTTAATCTTTCTTGTGAAAACTATAATAAATGTTAATTTTAAAATACAAATAAACTCTTCAGCGTTTTTTTTGCAAGAAACTGTGTTTTAATTTTTTTTAATTAGCAGTATTTTCTCAACAATAGTAGGAATGCATTCTGCAAACACGTATTCCTATCAGTAATTCAATATTGTTAAGGAAGTAACTCGTGTGAATAATGGCTTGCAGGGCTAGGCCCACTCTTTTTTGCATGATTTCTTAATATACACAAAGCAGAAAGAGAATTTTAACTGAGGAATTTGTTTTAACTCCACAACAAAGAATAATCAAAACGGCCATGAAATGGTGTCTGTTTTCTGACCTTAAAATAGAACGGCTGCCAGTCTCTACAGAAGAATAGAGTCGCAGAGTATGGTGCAGTAACACCAGCAAGTTAGCGTATAGGTAACATAAACCCCGCTGAAAACACTTTTGTTGGGGTGTGTAGGAATGGGCAGCACTATGGATGTGCAAATAAGCACAGCCCATTCTACAGCTAAGATCTAGCTGTTACCAGTAGATAGCTTCGTTTGCTGGCTGCTTTAGAGTGCTGAGCTCCCTGTTCCTCCACAGCCAACCTTGAACAGAAGCAGCCACTAAACTTTTCTTTGTTTATTGGCACATGGTTGCCAAGTTTTTCCAACTTTCTCCTCGTGCAGTAAGAGAGGTTGCCAAATAAACTCTGCCCAATGCCTGAAGGAAACTGCTCAAGTAACCTCTATATCTTCCCACTGTTGTATCCTCCTGTTTAATTGGTCACAGTGGGAACTAGACCAATATGCTGGTGGAGCTCTCCATGTTTTGAAGCCGATAGAGAATTTGGAGCTCTTCATGAATGTTACCTATTATCTAATGCTGCAGAACAGAATTAATTAAAAATCACCACAAATTGATATCAAAAGCACAGAAGGAAATCCCCTACTTATCTAAATAATACAATGCTGCTCCTTTAAAAATAGAAGTACAACTTTGCTTTAGATTTTTAGCCAAACAAACCACAGCTTCTACAAGGTTTCCTCAGTATTGGCCATGTAATTCCCTAAGAAGCATTTCAACCAAAGTGGTAAAGACATCTAATTCTCTAAGACTACTGCCCATCTGATGCATTAGCATACAAAATGTAGAAATTGCAATGTGAAAGACCTGGAGTGTATTACTGGTTAGGCTTGAGTTCAGCATACTAGGAGGAACATGGAGTCCCTGGGACTCTAGGGATGATTCTAGCTAGAATAATATTTAAATATATAATGCATTGGCAGAGATGACTGTCTCCAGATACGTTGAAACTTCAGTCACTATAGCAGCTGTGACTCGTGCAGGCAGTCTTCCTCAAGCTTTAATCTAGCAAGCTCAGGTATTATGAGCTGTGTAGTAATGTAGCACCCAAAGAGAGTTGAAAAAGCTCTGAGGAGAAGTCCTGTTCAGAGGGAGGCCAAAGGCATTTTCCTTTCTTACTTGGTGGACACAGCATAAGGAGAAGGGAAAGTGAGGAAGGAAGAAAAATCTAGATAGGAGACTGCAGAAAGGTAGAAATTGGAGGGGGGAGGAAGCGAAAGAGAGACTAAAAGAGAGCAGTGTACAGAGCACCAGGAGGCTTAGCTTCTATTTCCATCTCACCCTTGGAATAATGCATGACTTTCAGAGAGTAATGTCATTGCATTATTTCTCTTTTCCATTGTCTTGCCCAGTGTTAACTCTTTGGAACAGGAACCATTTCTTAATGTTTGTAAACAACCTGCCAAACTGGGGGCCACAACAAGGAGTAGGAAGCTAAAGTAGTGAGAAGAGGCATGTCTGAGAGTATGAGTCAAATATTGTCTTTTGAAATATAGATAATGTATATACAAAATGAATGTAAGCTGTGAGCTTAATATCCTACCAGTTAAAACAAAGTCATAACTCTCCTAATGATTGTGTCAAGATTTTGTCATTGTGTCCTGCTTAAAACCTTGTTTTCCTAACAGTAAAGATTCTCCAACACCATGTCCTATCATTGGTACATTACTATGCACCAAACCCACGTTACTTCTTGCAGAGTAGTTCATGTACTGTCAGGAAGCCTTTCATCCAAGTGCTGATCCCAACTCTAAGGATATCCCTGAATGAATGTGCATTGTATAAACAAACAGGCAAGTCATATGAACCTCAGAGTGGAAAATCTTCATCAGTGCTGCACCCAAACTGGCTAAGGAAGGGGTCCAGGATTCCTTATTCAGCCCAGAGTGCTTATTTAGCCAAATTCCTGGTTTAGCCCTTCTAAACCTCTAGGGAGAGACCTGTGAAGAAATTGTATGCACGTAGACTACAAAACAGAAAGAGAGAAGGAAGGGATAGCATGTGAAGCAGACCAGTTTCAGCAACTTAATTTTCAAAGGGCAATCTTGCTTTCTTGTTTAATCGATCCTATCTGGTCAAACTTGACACCAGCAGTGAGGTACCTCCATATCAGCACATCTCATAACCTTCTAGGGAACAGACAGCACCTATTCTGGCCCGTTCCCAGTCTTGTGTGTGCTGTCTGGCCTGACACTAAGCTGACAGGACAGGTTGCTGCGCTGCTCACACAACAGCTTTCGCACTTGTGGGTACTAGTCTGAGTCTCCTCCATCTGAAAACTGTTTATCACAAGGCTCAAGAGCCTTCTCCAATATCTCAGAAACATCTGCTCCGTAATCAAATTTGGTTACACTTGGAGGAATGGCTACAGATAGACGGATGAAGGGTTAATATTGTCCCATAAGCCCCATTCCTTTTAGGAAATTGTGTTGAAAAAGTCTACTCTTAGTATTTCCATTGGCAACCACAACCTTCTGTCCAAATGACAGGTTGATTAAATCTTAATGCTTCTGCTGCTATGACATACTGGCGAATTCGTACTTATTTCTGTATTTGGCTAGACTAACTAGTTTAATTTGAGTATATTTTGTATAAGTAGCATGCAGAAAAAGCTTGAAAACATTTCATGATTGCTATTATTGGTTGAAAGGAATGTATTTAGTATTAAAATCCATGTAATTGAGACAAAACCTTTTAAAATTTCATCTCAGACTTTTAAGCCACATAATAAACTAATAAATAAATTGAACATAAATCCCAAACACCTGTCTTGTCTTTATTTAACACAGATTAGCAGCTGGCTTGGGCTTTTGTCAAGACTGTGGGAATGAGTTAACATGTTTAAGACAAGCATTTCCACGGCTGACTTGCAGTGCAAGTTGTCTTCCATAATTCAACAGCCGCATCAACAAAACGAACACTAGCAAAACAGCATTAGAAAATTCATTCCTCGCAAACTGCTGGAGCAAGGAGTCTTCAGGTCAAGGGTCCTAGGAGAAATGTGGGCCAACTTAACAGAGCTTCCAAGCCAATAATTTGAGGACCCACCTGCATGTTCATCACTGAACAGAAAATCAAGTTTTTCTGTGAAAAAGCAAGCTTCTCATTCAATTTTTTCTTGTTTCACAAAAAGTTGTATCATCATGTATCAATAGGAGTTAAATCAGAAGGAAAAAGATGTTAAAATAAACCGAGTGGGGTTGTTTAGAAATTTCAAGCCTTCCTCCACAGCTTCAAATTCAGTCATCTACTCAGGTATCAAACCCTCCCTTTCCTTAATTGTTTCTCAATCAGTCATTTTAATACTTGCTGTTTTGGCTAGGACACAACATGACTTTTGCATCTAGCAGTAGCATGGAGATGTCATGCATTGTGCAGTGTCATCAGCAGCTCATGCTAGCTGGCAGATTGCTATAATGAGTGACAGTTATAGGAGATTATGGATGATTAGAAACAGGAAAATGTACTCTTAAACTGGGGCAAACTCGAGTGCAGAAAAGTTGACTCTGCTGCTAAGAGGCTTGTGGAAATGTCAATGGGGCTATGAAAAAGAACTGAAATAGCCACGAATATTCAATGTGTCATTAATTTGTGGTGTGTTTATTGCATATGAAGATGAACTGAGACTGATGTCAAATCTATGTTTTATTGTGCTTTCAAAAGATTTAACTTCTTTTAAAGAAAAAAAAAAAAAGAAATGCTTTCCTCCCTTTCTCTGTCTGATTTTTCTTTTTTAGTTCTGGGACTAAGAGTTGAATATACTATATGGGAGCTGAGCTTTTGCTAGGAAAATGCTCCCGACAAAGAATCACTACGCTGTATACAATTCTCATGTAAAGAAGCAGTCTTACAGTCCTTACTAACTTGTGCCCCAATGCTGAAACCCTTGGTCCTTCATCCAGTTGCACAATGCCTGCATACTAACTCCAGCTTACTCTTTACCAAGGTAACTGCCCTTGAGGTTTTCACCCTTCCAGTCCTTATTGGGCTTGGTAGCAAATCTGCACTGAGTATCATGAATAGCAAGGCTGGGTCCAAGGAGAGTTTTGTATGGTTAAGACTGGCGGATTGGGTGCTGGCTTCTTTTCCCAGTATCTGTATCCCAGTATTCAACATAAAAAGCTTACGGGGCTAGCCAATAAATCATCTGGAGAAGCAGATGGACAACGCATCTAACATTCAGATTTTAAGCAGCACGTGACTCCAAGACATCCAAATTCTGCAGCTTTGACTCATTTTGTGCACTTTCTCTCTGTTTTTTAAATGCATAATTGTAACGAAAAAATTCCCCCCAGAAACTCACATGGTGCAGAGCTCATTGCTGAATAAGTGGTCTATTAATTAGACATCTTTAGAAAAAAGGCTGTTCTATGCTCAACAGATTAAACTGAGCCCTTGAGATATTTGAAGTTTGTCCTGTCGCTATCAGATAAACACAACAGAACATGCCGACCTGCAAAGGTTCATGACTAAACTGTTTGCAAGGTTAAAAAGAAAGGGAGAGGAAAAACCTTGTTAATCTTCTCCATTCCTAATTTTAATAAAAAGTAAATATTTTTGTAAAAACATTTCAAAGGCTTCCACTTTCAGCTATGTGGCAGGTCGAGATTAGGGAAAACCCAAGCACCTCCTAAGGTTAAACACACTATTTGTCTCTGTCTTTCAAACTACATCTGAGTATATTTTGCAGATAAGTATAGATAGGGTAAAGCTCAAACTCCTTTCCTTTGACTTTTTACCTAGAAATATACAGCCAGAGATGCAGTAAGGTCAGAGCAATATTTTCCTCTCATTACAGATATTCTACTCAGTTCTTAGAACTAATAAAACATTTTATTACATGAAGGGCACAACAATTTGAAGCTCTTATTCCATTACGGATAGAATACTTTACAAGTAAAATAAAATTCCTGGCAAATGGCATTTTAGACAATTGGAAAGCTTTAAAAGTGCTATGAGATATGCTTTGTTTACCACATTCAATCATTCAGATTATTAACTCATTTATTAGCCTCACAGAAGAGTGGGATAGTTTGACTTCTGGTAGGTAATTTGCTTGGTGTACTTTTATTCTGAGGTAGGCAAACTACTACGATGATTTGCATTATATTATGGAAATTCAGGTTTTTAGCTTTGATTTGGAACATGAAATTGGAGTGGGGGCAAAGACCATTTCTACAAAGACCAAAGAAAATTGTTTTCACTTCACTGAGTCTTGTGCTTGGATGGTCCCCCTAACGTGGGTGTGGTGGCAAAGGAATTACATTTCATTTTCATTAGTAGCATTACAGTTATCTATTGGGTAGGAAAAATCTATAACACCACATCATAGCAAAAAGAGTATTTACGACTGTTACAGAGCAATCTCTTCCAGCCGACACAGGACAAACTCCCTGTAACTCCTCTCTCAGGCCTGATTTTTAACCTATTCAGACTAATTTTTTATTTTAAAATCTCAGCCTGGGAATAGTCTATGTAAACATTTGTATCTGCCTTGAGTAGTAGGCACAGATCTCAGCTGCTGTGAACTGGCAAAGTGCCAGCATCGTAAAAGAAAACACATTTATTTATAATGTTTTACTTTCTGAGCCAGGAAATCTCTTTGATTTCCTCCGCTGGTGAAAGAGACCGAAGTACAGGTGAGGGTGGACAGGCAGGTGGGCAGACAGACAAATGTTCCTTCTAGCAATACCGAGAGATTTGCTGGGGGAAGAGGACCCCAGCAAGGGCTTCTTCCGTGGAGAGTCACAGGGCTGATGGCCAGCTGCCTCCTCTTGCTCTGGGCCCCCGAGAGCCACCCAGCCAGGGACACTCCCGGTGCGGTTACCCTAAAACCACATCTGAGCAGGGTTTATACCGCAAAAGGGAAAACACCACAAGCTACCAAAGGCAGTGTTTCCCTGTGGTGGGAAGGGCAGAAGTATCTCATCCCGCCTCCCAGCTAGAGGAAGCCCAGCAGCAGCAGCAGCAGCAGCGCTCCTTGCTTTCTGCACGGCACAGCCCGCCCAGGCACCTCAGGAGATGATCTGGCCACGTAACCTAGGAATGCGGGTAGCAGATGTCGGGGAGCCGAGTACCCTACAGATGGCTCACACATGTTTTTTACTTCCATGCCCCAGTGCCGTATTGTGGCTGTCTCACCACTGCATTGTCTGAACAAATTAAACGGGTAGAGGTTTAAAAGAAGAAACAAAGAAGGAACTATGGCACTCTACAGGTGCAAACCTTACAGCAAGGACAAGATTTGAGGGGATTACTACAGAAATTGTGTCAGTTCGTTCAGGCAGAGTATACGCTGCCACGGAGACAATTTTCTGCAAGGCTTGTTGACTGGCCCTGCAATCAATCCATGGTTTGAGAAAGTAATTCATTCCCTTGAATATTTATTCAGTGAAATCTTACTGACAGTATCTCAGCCTGGAGTTTCTTTGTGAAGAAAGCATTTGATTGCTACTAGCTTCTGACTAAGGCAGTCATATCTTATTTCCAACCCTTGCGTAAATCTTTTTGCTTCCCTATTGTACCTCCATCCTTCTGGGAAAAGGTATCTTTTTCTTTTTGCTTTGTGCTCATAGATGGAAATGTCAGAGAGGTTCAGAAGAGTAGTTAATCCCCACTGTAGAAGATGGTCAGTTTTTAGGAAAGCTGAATTTAGGAATAGCTTTTTTCTGAAGCAGTTGGTAAAATGTTGTGTTCAGTTACCTACAGATGCTGTATGTGGTTCTCAAGTCATAGGATGCAGTTAGTTCTGTCCTGCCACAGTGTGGTCAGGAAAGATGCCTATTCCCTTCATCCAAAAGTTTAAAATTAAAAGCTATTTGTCTCCAACATGGCAGCTGTGTTTCTTTCTGAATGGAAAATAGAATTTGAGTGTGCATTTTTTAAAACTTCATATAAATCTATATGAACTCCTGGCAAGGAAAATAATCCTGTGTGTATGTCAGCATTCCACAGCAGGGTTTTAACAAAGATCACATGTTGCACATTGTAAAGCCAAAGCACAGAAACATTGCACTTAAAAACAAAACCCCTGCTTATCTGAATAACATAGCCTAAAAACTATTAATCTGAACAGCTGTCCTGTGCATGATAGGCAATAAAAGACAAGTTCACTCAAACAAAGCATAAAAAAGAAAACCTGCTACAAGAATATGCTTAACTAAACAGAATTTCATCCATTTTTTGCACAGCATATATTGTTATTTGATCAGAGTAAAGAGATTCTTCCATAACTTTTGCTTTCTTGCTTTCTTAAGGTCTGACTGTAGGAAGAGTTTAATACAGTGCACTCCTAATGTTCCACTTCAGAATTAATCAGTTATAGAAAATGGGAAATAAAAAGCAAAATTACCTATTGTAATTGGTCTATGAAGAACTTTAGCCTAGTCATTATTTGATTCAGATTCACAGAATACACTTTCCAGAGCATATAATTATGTGATATACTCCCATATCACATGAGTAAGAAATGATATTGTTGATTCATGATCCTAAGGAATTTTTTTTTCCAAAGATTGGACTATGCGCTAGTGTGATGCACAGAAAGAATAGTAATTAAAAACATGTTTATTTTGTTTTTCTTATCAGTTGTGAAATTTATGGAGAGATTTAGTGTTTGAGTTTCCATATTTGTTGACAGGAGAGAAAAGCAGGAGCAGTGGCTATGCATGTTTGTTCAAAATGCCCTCTAAATAGCCTTTTACCCTATTTTGAGGGGCTTTGGCAGTAATTCAATTTACCGATCCATACCCTTCAGCCAATTAGTGCCTGTTTTAGCAATAGATAGATGTTGTAATGTGCATACCAAACTGTTAGGATGGGATCTGGCAGCATGGATATTAACAAAGAGCAAATTCACAGCTATGATCTAAATATAATTCATTCCATATTCCAGTTTTTCATTATCACACATTTACCCGTGTAACACAAAAAGCTGATAACGGTCAAAATACTTATTCTCTGCCCTCCTCAGGATGAGAGATACAAGTGTGTTCATACACTGGATGGTCTGGCAAAACAAGTGACCCACATTCTAGGATCTGGCACATTTATTCCTTGCAGCAGCAAATTTCAAGTTAGTCTAAAGCTCTTGGCTTCAATTTCACTGCTTTTAGGAGATCGTTTATAGCTTGTGACTTTGCTGGTGCAATCTGTATGAAAGTATAAGATTACAAAGCCTAATTTAAAAAAATGCAGTTATGTAAGGAGATGGTTAAATTCTGAAAGCTTTACTCATTGCATAGCCTTGATTAATTAAGAGAGAGTTCTGACTGAATAAAATCTCTGTGAGGATTTTGGGATTTAGGTTCTGAGTGTTTTCTCCCAAATTTCTCTGAATATCTTTTATTCATGTTTGGATACTTAGTGAACATCTGTGTTTGGAGGTTTGTTTGGTCAAAAGAAGAGGATTTTTTTAAAGTGCAGTTAAACGTAAGTAGTTTAGAGATAAATAACATTCCTGCTCAGTTAAAATACTCTTCTGTTGCTTCTGTACGTGACTTGGCCCAGGGCTGATTATTATTCTTCCTGCATCACAGAAGTGTGCAGCAGATATTTTATGGCTGCTTAGAGCTGGCAAAAAAGGCAAAGGGTGGGGAAGAAAAGACAAAAAAATCTTTTGGTGACTTGGCGCTTGAGGGTTTGTCCAGAGAATGAAGGAGACTTGGAAGTCCTTTGAGGGGATCCACACACTACATTAATATGAAGAAACCCTGTGCTGGTTAATTATATAGTAGAATTAGAGCCAAGCTTAGGCCAACAATAAAAGTAACACCACTCAAAGGAACAGAGGCTTTATAAACAGCTACATTTGGTACGAGAATTGCTTTAAGCAGGTTGGGAGAAGGGGAATAAGCAAATGAGTAGATGACCAAGCTTTGCTTAGAGCTAGATATTAGATTTGCCTGTTTTTGAGCTACAAATCAAACCCAGAGGTTGCTACTTCCCTGATACCCATTTTTGAAGGAAAAATAGTCAGCGTCAACAGAAGATAGGAAAGTCATGTCAGTCCCACATGGAATTCTGTTGGTTAGTGAAATGTATTAATATTAGAATGCCAAGTAGGACATCCGTGCTATAGGATGCTGTTCTGGGCATTGGCAAAAAAAAAAAAAAAAAAAGGCAAATAATCAGTCAGACGCCAGAGGAAGTACATGCTCCTTACATATAGACCCAAACAGCCAAATAAAATGCAGTGGCTGCAGCTGCTGCAGATTCCTTGTAAACCCAAGTCATAGTCCCTCTGACATTTCTGATTTGAGAAAAAGAATAACTAGCTGTGTTTTAGTCCTTCACATCTCAGGACAGACATTTGATCAATTTTGTACTGGGGCGCATAATGGGAATGCAACCCAGCTGTCCTTGGCTGCACCCATCTCCACCATTAAAATGAACGTGGCCTGAACGCATCTCAGTTTATTGCTCGTTCCCTCTGTGCCACCTGAAGGGGCTAGGACCCATGGCTTTCAGGCTGTACACCGGTGAGCTCGGGTTTTCCCACTGGAGACTGCATGACTCGCACAAAACACATAAAAGCGTGCTGGCTCTGAAATATCGTCACCCATCTGTGCTCTACTCCATAGGTTAGGAGTTCAGCGAAGTGCAGTCGAGAAGCAGTGCAGAGCTGTGAGCAATGCTGTCCTGAGCCGCTACATCCACCTGGTGCAGTGCAAGAAGCTGTACGTATGTCTTAATTATCTTGGGTTAATATCATAACTGCTGGGCTACTGACTGAAAGCACTCAGGAGGAATGCCACTGCTGCCCTCTGTTCTGTTTTCTCCTTGTAACTGACGCCTAAAAATGAAGCATTTACTAGCATGGCTAGAAATGTCTACAATAGAAACAAAACTGTTTCCTAATTCAAAGTGAGAAAAGTCTTTCTGTTTTAGCATAAACCAGACATTACTCCCCAAATTGTTATTCTATTTCATTCAAAATCCATCCTCCTGCTGCTTTGCTTTGATGGTTAAAAATTGTACAAGTCTGCAAGGTTGTGGAAAACCCTAAAAAACGTGGTGTGAGATGATTTTAGGCCAGGCATGAGAAGAGCAGCACAGGGAGAAAGACTTCACAATGGTGTACACTGCTATTTAGGAAGACTTAGCAGTTATTTGGGAGTAGAAGAAAATACTGCAATGGATACAGGATGAGTTCCACCTCAGTGTCACTCCCCTGCTTGGAAGAAATTAATCTGAGAAATTTTGATTATCATGTCTTTTCTACCCTTCTGAGTCAGAGCTTCATTTCTAGACAGAGCATGCAGCTGACATTCCCATCTGAAATCAATTTATACTCCTAAATGTTAACTAGTAACCAGTGAGCAAAACCAAATGCTGACATTTTATTTTGGCTAATCTTTTCAGGTAGTTCAGAACTCAGTGTAGCAGCACAGATGAAAACAGGATAATTGCTTAATTAAAATTATATATAAAAAAAACAAAACCAAAAGAGATTAAACATTTCAGAATCACAGATTCAGAGAATGGTTTGGGTTGGAAGAGACCTCAAAGGCCATCTAGTTCCAACCCCCCTGCTGCGGGCAGGGACACCCCCAACTAGACCACGTTGCCCAAAGCCTCATCCAACCTGGTCCCAAACACTTCCAGGGAGGGGGCATCAACAGCTGCTCTGGGCAACCTGTTCCAGTGCCTCACCACTCTAACAGTAAAGAATTTCTTTCTAACATCTAATCTAAATCGACCCTCCTTCAGCTTAAACCCCTTACCCCTTGTCCTGTCACTACACTCCCTGATAAGCAGTCCCTCACCATCTTTCCTGTAGGCCCCTTCAGATACTGGTAAGCCGCAGTTAGATCTCCCTGGAGCCTTCTCTTCTCCAGGCTGAACAACCCCAACTCTCTCAGCCTGTCCTCATAGGAGAGGTGCTCCAGCCCTCTGATCAGCTTCGTGGCCCTCCTCTGGACTCTCTCCAACAGCTCCATGTCTGTCCTGTCCTGGGGCCCCCAGAGCTGGACGCAGTACTCCAGGTGGGGTCTCACAAGAGCAGAGTAGAGGGGCAGGATCACCTCCCTCAACCTGCTGGTCACACCTCTTTTGATGCAGCCCAGGACACGGTTGGCTTTCTGGGCTGCAAGCGCACACTGCCGGCTCATGTTGAGCTTCTCATCAACCAACACCCCCAAGTCCTTCTCCTCGGGGCTGCTTTCAATCCATTCCTGGCCCAGCCTGTGGTTGTGCTTGGGATTGCGCCGACCCACGTGCAGGACCTTGCACTTGGCCTTGCTGAACTTCATGCGGTTCAAACGGGCCCACCTCTCCAGCCTGTCAAGGTCCCTCTGGATGGCATTTGTTGTTTAGTTCTCTTGGAAATACATGGAAATAGATGGGCAATAGCTGAATTTAGGCTTTGCTAATAAAAAACTTGGTTCTGTTTTTACCCAACTAAATAAGTCTTAAAGAATAAATGGACACACTCTGCAAACTAAATGCACCCGATCACCTTTTTTCCTGAAATCTACAGTGCAATGCTGTGGCTTGGTTGTATCTTTTAGCCAAAAATACCTTGATACAGTATCTGTCCATAAGGCAACAGGGTTACGAATACATATTGAAAATGCATAAAAACTCAGAGATTGTCATTAATGAGTCTTTTATACTTCAGCCTCTGGAATAAATCCTGTTTCTTAGATTCATTTTTTTCTTCACTGAGCTTTAAAGTGGGAAATACTCACTTTAAGCGAGATCCTAAGTCATTATCTTTATTTCTTATTTCATTCCTGACTATTACTTCCTAGCCACACAGCTGAACTCATTTCTTCACAGAGAACAGAAAATTTTTTGGGAAAATTCTATCCTAACTTTAAAGTATTCAACTATGGTTTTGAGGGCTACAAACCTGGCCAGATTTTTTTTTTTTTTTCTTCAAACTTGGAGCTCAGCTACATTTGCCTAAGATCCCTTCAGAGCAGGGAAACAAAGCAGCCATTCATGCCCCAGAAAACCTTTTGTATGGGTCCCAGGAAGAGACAGACAGACCATACAGACAAATGATAGAGGCACAATTTGGGCTTGCATGACAGCAGTAAAATGGTCAAATTTTAGCAGGAAAACGGTTTGCACCAGTCTTAACAGTAATTAGTGGAAGCTCCTTACTACTCCCCTCGTGACGGTACAGACGATCTCTCCTGGTTCTTCTGTGCCCACCTACAACGTCCGTGGACCCAGCAGTTGTACGGAAGTTGCACATGGCCACCAAAACTCAAACCAGTGTTGCCAGGAGGGGAATGCAAACACAGGAGGTTGTCTTTGGGCCTTTTGCTCCCTGACATGGAAGATAGCTGAAAGCTTTCTCCAGACAGGACTTACTACCACCTCCAGTGAACCGATCGTTTATTAGCTGAATCTGTCCCATAAAAAATGCCTGTGGCATATTCAGCTGCAGGAGCAGAGAAGAATAAATGGTTTCAGAGGGAGCCTCTGTGGTCTTGGTGGAGGGGCTGATAAACAAATCCTGTTCCATTCAGAAGCTTGGTGTGCAGACATACTTTGTGCGTGCCTCGGGCTATGGGATGCATTGTTAATAATCACTTCAAAGTACTCTATGGGCATTTAAAGTTGCTCTCTGTTTGCAGCCGTTTCTTTGGTCTTTTGGACACTTTTGAAGTTCTGGCCAGTGGTATGCCAGTACTGCCAGCAATACAAACTGCACTGTTGTTGCGTGGCGCTGCCGCTGTGTCTCAAATACTCCAGGCCTCCTGTCCTGGCATATCAAGCTGGTTTGTTTGCGTGTGTTTATTAAAATTGAAAAGCCTTGTACCATTTGGTGCGCATTGGAAGAACTTTTTCAACATTTTCTCTAATATAAGCATAGGATGCTTGTGTAGCACACAGTTGATTAACAGCCACTTTTGGGGGCGTGGGGATTGCAATGATGAATATTTTATTTTGTATTTACTTACATCATCCTTTTTGCTTGGCAAATTATATTAAAAATGGCTTATGAGGAGTCTCAAAGGGAAAGGAGTTACTTGGTTTGTTTATTTGATTGAGAACATTTTAAACCATAGATCTTCTAAAAAAATTCCTAGGCTCATATGACAGGGCTCCTAGGTGCTTGACAGCAAGGCACACATATTGCATTACATCGCAAAATCCATTGTGAAGATCTTTGCAACAGAACTACCAACACCTACTTTGAATGTTTTAACTGCAAGGCAGTGTAACTGTGGATCAGCTTGTATTGTAGAATTTATCTTGTGTAATGGGTGTGCAAAGTAATGCATATATATGGACAACATGAAGAATGTAGAGGATGGCATGGGGTACGGGAGATCCTGATCCTTCATTGTAACAAATGCTGCTGCAGATCTTTTGGTAGCGGTGAGGCCAGGGATGGGGGATGATACTTCATTTTCACTTCTAACCATATGTTGTAACATCTCAGCAGCGCTAATATCCTGGACATTTTTTTTACCTGTGTAAAGGCGGATGTGGTTTCATGGTCATTTAAAGCAGATATAAATGCGAACTAGGATCAAAATGTTGCCTCCTTCCTCTGCTTTCCACCCCCACCTATGCACTCCCATTCCTGCCTTTGTTCTGCCACAAAACTTCACAAGGCCACGCAATAACTTGGATGAGGAATTGCCATGGCTGAAAACTAACCTGACAGCAAACAAACAAACAAACAAACAAACAAAACAAATCAACACCACCTCCAAAAACCCTCACTGATTTTCAGCTAACTCTGTTTCCTGCTCCAGCTCAGCACCTGACAACACAAACACGCAGAACAGTGCAAAGGCAGGGACAGGAAGGACACAGCCTGTGTTTTACCACCATTACTCATCTTCAAAGTCAATGGACTCTGAAGAAGCACATCACATCAAGTCTGGGGTGAGTTACAGGCCATTCCTTCACTTCCCTGCTCCTCTGGCTAACACTAGCCAAGAAAGCATGTGAATTTGCAACACTGACAGTAAACTCACCCTGGATTATATGTATCAGTTAAAATCTTCTTTAACCACTTCAGCATATCTGTTAGCTAGTAAGGTGATCTACATATCCTTCTCACACTGTCTTAGATTTTAGGCTGTTTTAGAAATACATCTTTCCTCATTCCATCATTCGATGGAATTCAGCGTTCCTCGATGGATACAGAGGCGTAAGATCCTCATTCCTCTTATGACCTTCCCCAAACTGGGAATGGCTAGCATCTCTTTATATTGCAAAAACCGTCCCCATACCTTCTGCAATTGCGCATTAGGATATAAGGATATAATTCAAGAGCTTAGGCCATTCTGCTCCCCTTTTGCTTCCTTAAACATTCTTAATACTTTTAATTCATTTGTGCATTTGTTCCTGACTCTCCAGTTTCTTTTACACCCTGCTATAGAAGTGGTCATTAAACTGCATCATTGTTATTTCAAAACCCTGTAATTTTGCAATCTACTAGGTTTGTCAAAAGAGCCATACTCAAATATAGCACAGAATAAAACATCTTAGATCTTAGAAGGATGGCCACCATTACGGCATTTATTCCAACTATTGTAGGTCTAGTAAGATAAATGTCTGCTGGTAAGGTGAAAGCCAGTGTTATGTGATACATAAACATATGCCTCTTCGTTTTAAGTAACATCTTGCAAGATTAAGTAGTCTGATTTCATACCAGCTGCTTCCACTAGTATCTTCTCTCACCTGCAGATGGAGCCAGGAAGGATCTTGGCTGCATTTCAGCCAGATGGTGACTTCCCTTTGCAAAAACAAGTGTTCACTGGTGTGCCATATTCAGCTGCCAGTTCTGGCCTCACCATAACAGTTTGTTTAGCAGAAATAACCATTTCTAATCCATGATAGGGTATGCAGATAACCTAACAGGCTTTTAGAAAGAGAAGACTGAAGAAAGGTTAGGCAAGACTGATCATTCTGACTGGTGGGCTGAAACAGTTGGTATTTATTAAAGGAAATGCATTAAAGGAAAAGTCAGAACCTGATTATGTTAAAACAAAAGCAGCAGAAATAATAAATAGATAGGGTAAAATGCTTCGTGAGAGACTGAGTGTGATGGATTACATTTGAGCACACATTTGACAACCTGATGGAACTTTTTAGTAAACTCTGGGGTGAAATATTCTTCCTGGAATTATGAGATACAATTCAACAGACAATAATAGCATGATGGTACAATATAAAAGGGGATATGAAGAAAAGACCTGAAAGTATGCAGCACTGAGGAAAATATTTAAGCAAGACAGCCATAGTTGTGATAGGAAAAGGTCTTGAAAAGGAAACTGGGAAGACTAGGTGGGCCTGAGAACTGGTATTTGGTAACTCAGGGGTGTTACTAGGATTAAAGAAATGTTAGACTGAAGCTTGTGACCCCTCATTCCTTCTGTTTGTGTTAAAGTAGTAAAATCCACCCAATGTACAGATGTACAGTTATGCCCTAGTCATTTTTAGGCACCTCCAAAATCAGAAACAACACCTCTCAGTACTATCCCTGAGAATTTTTCGAGGTTTCATATTTTTCACCTTTCTCTCCCATAAAGTTGGTACAGGAACAGCATCGTGCATTCTTTAAATACAGTGTTCATTTCTTTGCAATTCAATATGAATGTTGCATGCACGTATGAGTGTCTGATCAACCTTTGATTGATTATATTACTAAGTTTCTTTCTGAAATGCAGAAAGGCTAAAAAAAAAAAAACAAAAAAAGAAGACAGCACTGCCTGCTAGTACTTCACAAGCTGGTCAGCGGAGCTGGGACGTGTGAGAAGGCAGCTGCTGACTGACACGCAAGTGACTGCAAGGAAGGTGTGCTGGGGAGTGTCAGCAAGACCAGAGGGAAACTGAGTGATGAAATGCAGAAACAAAAGGAAAGGTGATAGCTGATTGCTGTATAAGCTTAACAGAGAGCTTTATGCTGGGGTGGAAATGACATGGAAGAAAGTGCAGAGAATGTCTTTTTTTTTTTTTTTTTTTTTTTGTCCTGCTCATGCAGCATACTAACAGTAGAAGATATTTCAAAATAGGTTAGATGTTCAGCAGCCTGACCTTGAGGGACATAAAGAAGGTCCCTTAAAACAAAGATGCCTGGAAAACCATCTATTCTTAGTGTAAGGATTTGTGAAAAAGAAAATTCCCTGTTTCATAAATGCCACGATGACGCAGGGAGGGTGAGATGTGGTCAAAATGAGTGTGATAGGAAGGGGACCTGTTTCGTGCAGTTACATCCAAGGACTGTATTGTCACTTCTTTCAGATTAAATTAACCTCAACCTAAGCTACGAAAAACAATATAATGACAGCTAAACACATGACCAGTATATGCTATGATCAGGCTCAGCTTGTTTTCAGAGAAATATATGAAAAATGCTGGAAAAGAATCAGACTTTCTAGACACTGATTTTAAGAAAATCATACACTAATCACCTCTTATATCTGCAATAGGACAATGCAGTTGTCTGTGAGAAGGGAGAAAAAAAAAAAAAGAAAAAAAAGAAAAGAATTACTAGTCAGGGATTATAAAGGGACCCACCAGACTATGTAGTCACACCTTTTACAAAATGCAGACCAAAATCTTGCCCAATAATTTTTATATCAGGCCTAGCTTCCACAAACTTGTTTAGACAGAAGTTACACACTCTCCTTAGAACAGGTGCTCCATGACTGTAGAAAGCTTGGTCACATTAGTGACTGGATATTCTGCAGACCCAGGATGAAAATCTGTATTGCATCCAAAAGTAGCTCTTCAGACTAATTTTTTCTTGAATTTGTTTGTTTAACAACTAGGACATCCATACTACAGGTTTAAACTTGGTTCTTACTCTCCTAATCAAAACTGGAGAACATTATACAGCCTGAATGCTTGACTCTCAGCTGAAATATAAAGAGAACGATGGAATAGGCTAAATTTGCTGTCCTTTATCACTGCATCACCCTCACTGTCATCTAGGTGATGTTCTTGTTTGGATCTTGGATTTATATTTTCCCTAATATACATGAGAGAAGAATAAGAAGTCCATATTATAAATTCAACATACTAGCTTTTGAATACAAGAGTATTCTCATTAATCTTTCAGGTAATATTTTATCCTTATCCTTTTGTACTTGTCTTTAGCATACAGCTTTTCAGGAAGAATATAAAATGCAATTTCTCTCTCCCTGCCTTTTGCATACTGTAACCTATCAGTTTCAAGCTATGTCTAAGCTGTTTTGTTTGTATCATTTACTTTTCATTTCAGATATGAGCATTGGTTGGGAACATACACCGTTCTGTGAGAAATTTGTGTTCAGTTTCAGCCAAAGTTGCATGATATGAAAAAAAAAAAAAAAAAGCTGAGATGTTCTTGCATAACTGTTGGTGGAGGGTTTCTGAAGATATTGCAAGTTTACCACTAAAAATCACAACCATTTGAAGACATAATAAGAAATGCACTTTTATATATTCAAGAACCTCCACTGAGGAACTATTGAAACATTTACATTCAGTGATTCATTAAACATAACAAAACAAAAGGTAATAAATTAAAGTTTCGTTTATATGACTCAGAAGTCCAGTTCCAAAACCCTACATAAACTGATACCTTGAGCATCCATTGTGTTCTTTTAGAGCTGTTTGAAAGTGTTTAGTAAGTCACTATATAAAAATCTTGTTTTATTCTTTACATAAGAATCTAAAGTATTGCGGATGATGTAATAAATTTAATAGTGTCAGTATAAAATGACGATATTGAACATTTACTAAACGTTTGATCCTCATTACGCAGCCTTTGCAATTTTTTTAACATTTCTAATAATTTCAGACTACATCTGTTCTTTATTATATAGTCATAGTCTATTCTTTATTATATAGAAAAACAGAGAGAAAATGGAAAGATTTCCTGTGAAATGTTGAGACTGTATGGAGAAATCAGCCCTACTAAGAAGATGCCCTTCATGCAGTATGATCAAAATTAAATTTTTGACTGTCTCTATTTTACCTTAAATTTCCGTATGATTAGGTACTTTTTTGGAGGGGCTTCAGCCTGTGAGGGCTATGAATTATTTGACACATGAAAACTACTTTATGTTACAAACAACTTGGGGACTATGAAGTCCGTCCATCCAAAGAGAACAAAGACGCAATTAATTTCCAGAAATTAAGTCCACTAAAACATAATTCTTACATAAATAAATTTTTTTAGAGAGACTAAAAAGCTAGAAGAGTTTTTGATTTAGAAGACATGAGACTAACTAACTAAATCAGTCTGTTTTGCTCCCTATGGTTTGGCTTTTGTTCCTAGATCTCCTCCTTGTGTTTACAAAAAACTGTCCATGAATCAGTCATTACAATCCCAAGTGTATGAAATATTTTTTCTTTTTGAGGAATGTGACATTCTTTGCAAAGTAGGAACAAATGGTGCAGATTCATCTGCATAATAAGGACTGGCAATCTGAAGCACGTCTGAGAACGCTTCAAATGCCAGTGCATTTTAGAAATACATTTTTGGTGCAATCTGAAGCGTGCTCACCCTGTGTTTTGCTGTGCAATACTGGTAGTATGATGGCAACACGATGTGGTCTAGGTTAATGCTATACTTGGAATTTTTTTGGTTTGTTTTCCTCATTCCCTTGCTTCCTTCCTCACTGAAGCTATTTCCTTCCAAACAGTGTTTAAATTGGTATAGACTAGCCAGAGCATAGTCTGGGCTGGTTATCAGCAGGCCTCACAACTGGAACGAGTGTCTCTAGATTTCCTTATCCACCTCCCCAGCAGTTACTGTCATCAAAGCAACTGATCCTACGACACAGATGAATGGCTGTGCTTAGAATAGAAATCTGCAGCAAGGTCAACGGTGTTCAAAACAATCTGACCAACAGCAGGAAATTCCCTCCAAGATTGCTAAATCTTGTTTATAAGAGACGTCTTTCTGCAGGATATACCCTACCCAACGCTGTGCTGGGAACATCACATGACATAGCACATTTTCATGGGTAGTCTCAGAAAGCAGATAGGATGAAGTCCTGGCAAAATTCCCACTTTCTTCAGTGCAACAGGGTTTCAAATGAAGTGTTTCATTAGAGAAAGGGTAGAAATTTTTGGCGTCTAAAATCAGTGTTGTCAGGCAGTATCTAGGCTGGCACATGCGCAGAAGTAGAAGATGGCATATGGAAGTTCCCTTGCTGAGAATGGGTAGTAGCTAAATCACACTGATAGATATAAAATAAATCCTGAGCTAAACTATCGTGCAATATTTCCCAGAGAAGGCTGAGTGAGGGACTGGGACACTGGAACAGCCACAGCCCACTCCCAAATACTCTCATTAGGAATGGCAACAGGGCAGATAATCACTCATCCTTTGGAAGAAAACAATAAAATCACGTTTTCACAAGATATAGGACAAACAAACTTGGTGAATGCTTCTGTCAAAGACCTTCAAGAAACAGTTAAGTTTCAGAAAGTCATTATTTGTTCATCCTTATTTTACATATAAAAAGAAAGGTGTAAACTGACCAATGATTTGGCAGTTACATATATCCACCCTGTCGTAGATACTGGCAATAATTTTCTCAATTAGGAAAAGTAACTGTGTTTAAAGAGACAGTGAAGAAAGCCGTTTTTTTATACATTCAGTACGTACAATCATACTTTGTCTCTCAAACCCAATCAATAGTTCCGAGTTCCACAGCTCGGGTAAGTCCCCTACAGCTTCTCAAAAGCTGTTGAAATGCCTAGCTGAAAGCATTGACATACATGCTTTCTATATAACTATCAACATACACTTTAGCAAGTTGTGAGTGCTTGTCACAATTTTTTTATTGCCTGAACTTTCAAAGTTCTGGCTTTTCACATCCATTTAATGCAAGTATTAAGACACTGGACAACAGCGTGACAGAGTGGAGAGTAAGCGCCTTAATATCTGCAAGTTATTAAATGAAATGTAATAAACCCCTTCTTTTCCGTAACTACCACATATCCTTAATACTTTGCTTATGTCCTTGGCAAGACCCTGTAGAGGTTGATCTTAAGGGACAGATACTTTGAGCTTTACCAGATCAAGGAGAGAGAGGACCACAGGTAATACACTGGAAAACTGACACTTTTTCATGATGCATTCTCAAAACATTCACAGAATCACCAAATTTATAAGTACATGACTTAGGATCCCCCTCAGATTCTGTTCTTGTTTTTTCAGTTCTCTTAAGATCAGAAGAAAAAAGGAAATCTCTAAGACAGACGTGCCCAAGCTGTGGCCTATGTACCACTACTGGAACGCAAGCTACTTTATAGCAATACCCCAATGCTGCCCCAAAAAGCTGCGTTCCTCTTTTTGCACATGTGGCTCAGCACTGTGGACCTAGGAGCTTTACCAAAGTCACCTCAATGGCATTGGCATTCGGGAAGTCTTACTCTACTGTGAACATAGAGAACTCTTTTTATTTGGAATAACAAGAGACATAAGGTAATATTTATGGATTGCAGATGGCATCTAACAAGGGTGTCATGAGTTGCCAAAGGTCATCCAGACTTCATCTTTTCTTTCTCATGTATGATTATGTTGCTATCC
This sequence comes from Balearica regulorum gibbericeps, assembly GCF_011004875.1. Classification (NCBI taxonomy): domain Eukaryota; kingdom Metazoa; phylum Chordata; class Aves; order Gruiformes; family Gruidae; genus Balearica; species Balearica regulorum. Next base: position 51,178,604 of record NC_046187.1, on the reverse strand, counting down.
AAGACAGACTGCTAATCTGTCATGGGGATTAGTAGCCTAAATTGGGTGAAAACCAATGACATCACAAGCCTCACAACAATATCTTGCTATTTGTTAGTCTGCTCTAAGAACAAAAAATCCATTTGCACCATAATTTAAATTTAAATAAGAATGATCAGTTCTGAAAAGAAAAAGTAGATTAAAGAAATATTATGGATTTAAAGTAATACTTATGATGTAGCTGAAAAGAAATGGCTCATATTTTTTCGGTGATACAGATTGTTAAATATGTACTTTCAACACATAGATGACCAGTTTACTTCCTCTTATACTTTCAGGTTCTGGCTTAATTTTACTGACAAATTTAAATGCACTGTTTGTGAGCAGTGTACATGTGTAGAGTATGCTCAAATTTATTTGTAGGATAAGCTTTGTGCTTGCAAGACACTACCCTAAATTCTATATTCAGATTCATACAGCCCAGATCCTTCTGGACTCATTAAGAGACAAGAATGTAAAATGAAGTGCAGTTAGAATCACTACTTGCAAAATTTAAGTTTACATGCTTGTTACCTTCAATATTTGTTTCATACTGTGAAGAATAAATCTTGTAGGAGCTACATTTTTCCATCAGGATAGTCTTTGGCTGTCATTTCCATTTTTGGGAGGAAAATTCAACTTTATATATACACATTCTCTCTGCTATCTAAAGTTAGTATAATCAAACAACTGTATAGTTTTCTCTTTTAAACAAACAACAAGTGAATGTGTGAACAAAGGAAAGCTAAACAAACATATAACATTCTTCATGCATCCATTTTCCTTGAACATTTTATAAGTGTTTATACTATTTCTAGTTTGTACTTAGAGCATATGATATGTAATGTTTACTATTGGTCTAAAGCCCTGGTTAAGTTGTTTTGTTGACTTTGTAGGTGAATTGGATGACCTAACCTTCATAAATAAGAATGAATAAGGATATCACTCAAACAAGGATAGGGTGGAGAGCACTTCGGGGAGTGATATGGACAAGAGGAAACAAGGAGACCTATTTAAAGTCACTGCTTGTCCTCTTTAGCTGAAGAATTATGTTAGGTTACAAATAGAAACACTAGAATTATAATTATCTGTTTTCCTTCCTGAGTAGAGAGAAGGGTTTCTTGACATGTTTTACATGAGAGATTTATTTTTCTCAAATTGTTCAGATTTCTCCTGCATTCTCACAAGTAAATAGGAGTCTTGTCTTTTTTTTTTTTTTTTTTTTTTTTTTTTTTGTGTGTGTGTGTGTGAATGCTGCAATCATTCAGAAATAAATACACTGCAAAGCTTGATCATGAAGCCCTGGTGCGGCCTTGACTCAGGGATTTGCAGTATTTCATCATCCTGTAATACTGTTTCACGTATCTGCCAAAGCAGAGGAAGGAATCAACTGGACTCAAATGGGTGTTGGGTCATACCAACGTCAGGCACTGAGCACTGTCTTTAATCACACATGTGCAGTACTATGCAAAAATATGTGGCATTTTTCATTTTATTTGATCAACTTCCTCAGTTCTGCATGCCAGATGGAAGGAGAGGGAACAATTTAAAGGACTGCTGTTATTGTCCTCTCAGGCAAAATTTTGCTAAAGTGCATTACTGGCTTAGCCAACCTCTCATTTTTTGTCACTGTTCATTACAATTACTGTTCATCACAATTACTGTTCATCACAATCACTGTTCATCACAATCAGACTGGTGTCTTACAGTTTTGATGGGCTGTTCAGTCAAATGTATATGGCCAATACAAGATTTGTCCACAATTTAGCTTCTAGTACATTTTCTAATTACCAATTTACTACTGTGTGGCCATCTGTGCTTATGGAATAGGGGTGATATTCCATAAGAATGATCTACTGTAAAATCTTTTGTGGGAAAATATACAGGAAAGAGTAAGAATGGTGTTGGTAGGCAGTGTTTTAAATTGATAGTGTACAGTTCTTCCTATTTGATAAAGACTAAAAAAAAAGTATTTCTTAGAGATTACTGTTAAAGACTATTACATTTTGAAAACATTTCAGTGTTTAATCTGGTTCTCTTGGATTCCAAAAAAAAAAAAAAAAAAAAGGAAATCAATGAGATTTTTGCCAAGTAGTACTTGGATTTCAAATTTGGTCCCAGACAAATAAGATCTTACAATCTTATGAAATGATTATGAATTTTATTTAGGCTTTCTTAGACTACACAAAGATTACACAATTCTTTATGATTTCTGTCTCTTTTTCAAAAGTGAGAGCACACATACTATTATAATAGCAGATCCAGTCCTGGGCTTGTTTGCAGCTGCATGTTGTTGCAAAAAATACCATCTTTTGGTGTTATTTTGACGGAAAGTTAACTCTGGCACCGAGCTGTCTAATCTTATTATTTACATCTAGTATAGCCAGATGAGGAGCATCTCATCTCTCAACACCCTAGTTAAACTTAGACACAGCTTCTAACAATCAGACCAATAACTTCAAGTTAAAACGCTTAAATATTTTTAGAAAAAGATGGGTTGAAAACTGAAGTCAGCATATATTAGAGAAACAGTAATAGCAGAAAGCTTTGTTGTTGTGAACCAGCAAGCTTAACCACACATTCGATATACTGAAAACAGATGTGCAGACACTACTGAAGGAAGTGGGGGACCTTTGATCTGCTCGCTTCTGCTGCTCACTCACAAAGGATAGTTGCTTCCATTAATGAGGCTTTTCTAGTTTATTAGGTTCACTGATTTCATGTGCCCAGAGCAGGAGGGAAATTGCACTACTCTCTAAGAAACCACTTTGATATCTTGTAAATAACAGAGCTATAAAGCACTCATGTCACTTATGGCCATAAGTGGGATATCTTTGTAAACAGTTGGTATGACTGCTTGATGATATTTCAAGAGTGTGAATGGTGAGGACAGAGGTAATGCATTGTTAGATGAGCTGATATTTGCTTATCTGTAAGGAATTAACTCAGGTGAGAGAAGAAACAAATCCTTCTTCAGGATGAGTCAGAATTCTTCAGAATCATTTTTGCAGAAAACTAAAGTCTACCAAAGTGAATGTAATGTCTGGCAAACTTTGAAATACTTAAGCAAATCAGAACAGATGGCTAAATAAACTAGTGATGTCTATTTGCATAAGTCAGGGGGATCCTATTTACTCCTGTTACACTTATCAGCATAGTATATTGCATGTATTTAGCCCACCTAGTTACACAATTTAACAAGACCTGTACTGACCACACACAGAGTCTCACATTCATGACAGACCTGACGTGCATACAAAATACTTTCTGAAGACAGAGTGCCTAAATCCTGCTAATTTTAAAGTTCAGAATTTTAAAGAGGTTTGCAGAGCTTTAAAGGTCATTCTCTCAGGAGTGCTATTTACTGTAGAAGCTGTTAAGAATCTGTGAACTGTCATGCCAAAGACAGGTAAAATAAGATTCTTCCACGTTGCTGTTTGTCTACTTTACTAGCGGTTGCTGAAATAATGGATTATTTAGATTCTCCGTTTTATTGCTATTTCACAAGGCTTTACAGAAAGTAATAAGTTAAACAGTGAACTCCTTTCCTTCTCCAGTGAATGTGTATGCTGCATCATTTTTCTTCAAGTGCCTTGTGTTCTTGTGCATGCCATTTTGAGCTTCTCTCTTTAATTTCCCTTTTCACCCTTAATTTACAAACCTGCCTGCTGAATACATATGTCTCAGCACAGTTTATTCTTTTCTTTTTCTACCTATAGTGACATTTCAATTTACTACAATTTATTTAACGCTATGGTAATATTTAAAACATGCTTCCAGTTCAAATTAAGCTACAAGTGGGAAAGGAGTTATATAACTCAGAAAACAGATCCCGGTTCTCCTGGAAGTTTATTGTCTTGCCACATAACGGAATTACATTTTGACTGTAAAGCTTGATTTTGAGCCCTGCTCTAATTTTTTTTTATATGCAAGGCTATTTCCCACCTTTAATTTCTCACACCCAGTGGAGTGTGAGTGCGCTCACTTGCGTCCGAGACATTCAGTGGTAAACTCATCTGCTCATGCTGAGTTCACGGGGAAAACCCAGAAACCTCACCTTCACACTTGCCTTCTTGCACGCCAAGAGATCAGTTTCGTGTGCCTGGCCCCACAGGGAGAGGAGTAAGGTAAGGCTGAAGCACACTTGCTGACAGTTGAGCGCATCCATGACCGGCTGCAGAGGTTCAGCAGTTATATTCTCTTCTTAAAAGAAGCCACCCTGCCCAAAATGCTAGAGTTTCATTGCTATTTGTACCATCACCTTGAATTTAAAGGGACTTCAAAGGAGCAAGTATTACCAAGGCACTGTTACAAGGGCTCAAGTGTGAGTGAGAATAACGTCTGAAGCGTTTTACTATCACACACACAAATATATACATCACAAATGCTTCTGAATTAATTTCTGTAACTGCCAGTTACTAAAGGATAGAGTTATAGATAAACATTAAGAAAATTTCCTCTACCCTCATCTGAGACAGTGAGCTCTCTGGAGAGGTGGTTGTACTCATATCCTGCACACCTCCACTGGGAGCTCGTTGAACCGCGGGAATTTTTATGGGATGACGTTACTGCGTATGCATGTTGCAGGGAAAGCATGAAGAAAGGAGATCCTGCTGTCCTACATGAACAGCATGGCGTTTGCAAGTAACACTTTTCTGGAAAGGGCAGTCTTATGTTAGCTTTAGAAGGTCAAAACTGCTGGATGTGCAGATTTTTCTTCTTTGCCTTTCCTTGGACAGCTGCATTTCAAAGTTGGAATTGTTATTTCTGTGCACATATGTAGAGTACGGGAATGGCAGCAGAAATACACATGGAGCTTCAAACATGAAAGGACTTTCTATGTTGTTTCTGAAAAAGAGACAAGGAAAACTTGCTCAAGTATTGTGGGCCTTTTGTAGTGTTATTATCACTTTGCTAATGAATATTTGGTGCAACTCCATTAAAACTAATGACGCTCTCTTTGATGAAAAATCCAGTTCAGCCACAGTATGGCATATAGCATGCTCTGGACAGAGTTTGTGAGAAAAGGAAGAAATATTTTGAGTAGGACTTCTCTGCAATATCCAATATGATATATTAAAATACGTGGTGTTCCCAACCTCAGTTAAACCGTGAATTATACTAATAATTCCTTAATGCTGAGGAAAATTCAAATATGACTGAAATTGGTGTCTAGTGAAAAGGCTATTTTAAGCTCCCACTTGCTGGGTATAAAACGCTGTCTGTTTTTCAAGAACTGGTATAAGTTAGTTTTGGTCCCACTAGATTACTCCTTTTTTTTTGCATATTTTCCTCCTATATTTCTGAGTAATATTTTGTTATATTTCTCATGCTTTCTAGCAAGCATTAATGGCAAAACAGGCAGGTGTGCATTCTAACCTTATCTCTTTTGAGAATACAGGAAAATATAAATGGAAATTCTGGTGTACTCCTACATATAGCCAAACATCTGTGTTGCCCCTCATTTCCACTCAAGCCCTTTTAATTCAACAAATAACAGAAAAATAATAGAGAAATATAAGATGTACAGAACTGTAGATTTAGTCATATTTCAAATTTGAGACCTTTTTCGTAATAAAAGTAATTATATGTATTTTTAAGCACTAAGAAACTGTGTTGTCAAAATATGCTTGTGGTCATCTGCAGGGTTTTTTTTGCTATGCCTACTGTGGTACTGGAGTGGACATTTTAACTGTACTGTCTTTAAAATGCAGTCCTGTAGATATATAATACATAAAGATCATAGTTTTTAACATTTTTATACTCCTGTTTTTTAAAGATAAATTTTCCTGATGGTCTAATTGTGATCTCTTTCTTGCAAGATACTGTACAGTATAAAAAGATTTCTCCCATTCAGAGAAAAAATAATCAGTTTTGCTCATTGCTATGAGCCTTCTGTCCTCAAGCAAAACTTCATCTACAGCACCATCACTGTATGTAGAGACGTATCAGTAAGAGGGTGCTCAGCACCTGTTCCAGACATTGCACAAGTACATGTTTGTTGTCTATCCTTGTCTTGAACAATTTCGTACCAAATATTGCAAACTGGCCCCTGGCAGAAAACTGAAATGATGGTAATGAAATGGTATGATGCACTGAAGACAAAGGAAGCACTGGAGTGAATGATCTTAAATAATGGGGGCAGAGAAGAGTTAAATCCCTGTGGAGATTTCCCCAGGTGGTGGATACTGAAACCTCATGTTTGAAATTACAGCTTGCTGTGGTAGCTCCAAAGAAATGGAACCAGATGTGCTCATCATTACCCATCAGGCCACCATGGCAAGCTAATTTTGCCAAATAGCCCAAATATACACAAAGCTGTAATGACCTTTAATTCCTAACAGCTTCAGTAGATCTTATTAAAAGCAGTGGTGGGCTCAAGGATCAGAAACTACCGGTTTCAACTTTCAAATGGGCTGTCGGAGGACGCTAACCCCAGTGACATTACAATATAACATGTCTTATGAGCAAAAGAAGTATTATAAATACTACTAATTAAAATATGGAAGAAGAATATGGACTTGTGAGAGAAGTGGAACAAGATTCTTGGTAATAATTTTTGCTTTTTGCAGTCCGAGAAAAAAATAAAGAGAGGACACTTGTTATTTCTGTTCTTAAATACATAGATGTGATGGGATGATAGTGAGAACAATATAAGAATTCAGATAGTGGGATACTGGGAAAGGAATTAGGTTTTATGGTCACCCATAAATGCTGCAATGGCAGTTAAGTGGAAGGGTACAAGTTACAAGCTTTTCTATGTAGGCTTGCTGAATTATTTCCACTTCTCATGGTAGTTGGAAAGATTGAAAAATGTGGACTATCTTTTTATTGATCTTTGAAATCTCATCGAAATACCTATCTTCAACTTGTTCATATTCTTCTGTTGGGCTACATTCTTTCCTTAGTGAGGTTATTGTTGCTTTCACATCAGCAAAATTCCGTGCTCGTAGGAAGACATAAGCTATTTAAATTCTCTGCAGTGAAAAAGTATTTCCATTTGAGATCATCTGACTTTATTGCTTCACATCCAATAGCCTATTACAAGATACTTGCAAAACTTCCCAAGCTACGTTCAAGTTAGCAATACCTACTATTCAATCAACAAATCAAGATGTTTCATTTCCTTTCTTTCTTTTTTTTTTTTTTTTTTTTTGTTTTCACTGAGTGTCCATCCTTTCAACTGTCCTGCATATCTGTCCAGTAGAAGAAAAAATCTCCAGAGGATGATACCATAGATATACACTGGTCAGCTTCAGTAAGGTTAAAATACCATGGAACATAACTGTGCAGATACTTCACTGCCCTTCCACAATTCTAACAGGTACAGAAGGAGGTTTCTTTTGAAATGATACAAAACGAACATATGTAATATTTGCAGGCCAAAGCCTTAAAGCCTGTAGATGACAACATATGCCCATAAGAAATGGAACAGATTTTACCAAGTAATTTCAAAGAACAGACTCAAATTGAAAAGTGACTTCAAGTTTTCTTAAAAGCTGCCATGGCTGGGAAATAAGCCAAGGAGTCTGTGTTTCTATAATACTTGTGCTGATGCCAGTGATAAATATTTGTGCAGTCATTTTCCCTCTGCTTGAAGTATCTGAGAGCTTGCCTGAGCGTCCTAACAAACCACAGATAATTTTATCTTCCAATGAACAAAAGACTCAAAATCAAATCAAAGAAGCTATTTTAGAGTATGAAAATTCAGAAAATAGATATCTGAACTCTTTAAATTAAAATATATAGCTTTCTGAAATAATATGCAAGTTGCTGTGTGAGGTTTTATGGCATTTATAACGTAGAAGGTCAGAGCTGTTGATCATAATAGTCTTTTTGGCCTTAGAAAAGGAACCAGAGCTATCCCATATGATCTGAGATGCAAAAAGATGAACTCACAACCCACCAACAAAGAGGTCTCCGGGGACTCTGGACAGACCCCAAAATTAGATCTAAAGGTAAGGAAGAATCATTAGTAGACAACCTTAAAAATTCTGACTACAGGGTTATTTTTGCTTAAGAATGCTTCTTATCTCATTCACTTCACCCTATTATATAGAAATCCAAAAGGCCAATCAACATAGCAAGAGTCATACATATATGTATGTATGTATGCTCTATATGTACTAATATATACTAGATTGGAAAAATCACATGGAAACATCATCTTCCTTTACTTCATTGATACAGCTGTAAAAATCCCTCTAATTCTGGCTACAAGATTGAATGTCAGGATTTTATCAGTAGTGTAAGTCTCGTTAGGTTCTTGGTTTTCTAAAATACGTGGTCTGCAGAAGAATATAGTCAGCACTTTTGTATTAAAGAGCTGGAATTGTGAATATGTCCATTCAGCAAATTCTTATAGCAGAAAAACAAACAAATTCATCAACATAAATGTCTGATCGTAATCCGGTTCCTCCTGGTTCTGCACAATGAGAGATTTTTAGGCAGCATCTTCTCATGTTAGGAACAAAAGTTTTTCTTCTTCAGATCTGTTACACGAATCTCTGTCACTGCATCATTGGTTAAAAGCAGCAGGAGACAAAATTAGTGTTCTGCTTGATTTATGCAACTGTCCTCAAAATTTCTATCCAATGTTTCTTTGCCTTTTGAAACCTACCAAAATTTTGTTTTAATCTGAACTCTCTTCCAGAAAGATCACTCAAAAATTTTGGGGTTATTTTTTTGTGTTGTTGGTTCCCCTCCACCCCCCCGAAATTACTGATTACTCTTTAACAACCTAATTGAGAGTAAAGCAAACCTCTCTTTACCAGGCTGCTCAGGAAAATTGTTTTCATTTGCATTGAAAATCTTTATATTTCCTCATCACTTTAGTACATGGTTGTGTACGGCAGTGCTTCCTGAAGTTCATCTCTGTGTAGAGTTCAACAAAACCCAGAAATGTTTGCTGAACTACCGATCAGCAGAAAAATCATGGCAGATGAATCTCACATGCTTGAAGCTTTAAATTCCCATCTTTAAATGAAAGTGTTCAGGATGAACAGAAGTAGGCATGGCAAGAGCTAGTATGTCAAGGCAAACACAGCACACCAGGAAGCTGCCTACCTGTCTGAGGGCAAAATAGAGATGTTTGACAAGTGACAGATATGGAAAGAAAACAAAAGATTGAGGCCAGGCTTCTTTTGCACCAGCCTTCTGGGAACACTTCACAGCCACATCTCTGTCCTCTCAACTCTGAACACTGACTGCAAAGATGTGCAAATGACATTGCAAAGCACAAGTGCAGATAAGAAGACATGTTATACAAAAATCACGGCTGGAAGAAAACCGCTTACAGCCTAGCCTTTCAAAGCGAAACTTTGTTTTCTATATTTCAAGGACTTGGCTGCCTTGAAGGATATCAGATCAATCAAGTAAAAGCAAACAAGAGCCTCTCGTACATTTAATGTTATATAAAGTATACACCAGACAACGCAATTTTCCATTTTCCTCAGTCTTATGGTTCAGAGCCAGTTTAATGCCTTGAGATTTTCTGCTGTGACTGGCAGCAACAGGCAAAGGCACGTGCCAAGCCCTTCTTGTCTGTGGCTCACCAGGGCAGGCCAGTTGTTACTTCAGCTCGGGTCGCAGATACTTTGCTACTGTAGGATGGTGCTGCCATAATAGAGCTTCATCATCAAGCAGGAAAAGTAACATGGCAGAAACTCTGAAAGGATGCTGCGAAGTTTGAACGTGAGCTTCTCAGAATCCTGATAAAGACTAAAAGCCTTTTGGAGCATCAACAGAGAGAAAGAGACAATTAATCTAAAGCTGAACATAGTCTTGTGTTGGTTCTGTCTTACCTCTCTGCCAAATGAAGTTGTATTGGTACACTGCAGAGACCTGAAAAACTGAAAGCACAAGAGAAAAGCGGAATGCAGATTCTCCTTTGTCCCTATGCTTTTTCAGCAATTGGCTTTCTGTTGGGCAAGTTTCCTAGGAGAAATGATCAAAACTCTCATCTGTGTTTGCCAGAAACTGCAAAACATAAACCACTCTAATTTGTATTAGAGTATAATCCAAAAGCTAGTCATGGATGGGCTCTATCCTATTGTCACACAAGAGAACATGGGAAATTAAAGATGCAACTAAAGTCAAATCACACGAGAGATGGGGAGTGAAGAAGTAAGATGAAATCACAAAATCATTCCCTACAACCTTTATGCACATCTGGTCACAGCTTTTTAATATATTACATTGAAAATTCCTTCTCAGATCTTACTACCCACTTGTGCTACACTATTTTTTTCTGCTGTCCAAGTAACTGACTGGCTAGCTGCTATCCATTTCTTATTTTTTTCATTCTTTTGTTGTATGTTTGATTTACCCTTTGGAAGTTAAATCTGCCTAAACATTCCTATTATTTTTACTAGATGCCTCTGTATAAGATCAACACAGATATGTGCACATCGAGCAACCTCAGACAAACACATCCATGCTCCAAAAATAAACTATACTGCTAACTGATCTTCTCACAGTCTGGAAATACCGATACCAGTGAGCAACCTCTAGGCCCCAGTACCCAGCACCCCAGTACTTCCTGCGCTGGGAGAATTTGGACCATTTTTTTCTCTCCTCTATTCCTCCACAGAGCCCCAGCCCCCCTTGGGTCTCTGGAAGCTGGCAAATGTGGCACTGCAGGAAGAAGTTCAGACGACTGTTAAATTCTCTGCCTGTGCTGGTCTGAGTGACCACTGCATTTTTTTGGAGTATGTAATAAATATATTCATATGGCTTCTGAATTTATCTCCTCCCTCTGAGCACTGATAGTTGTTGCTGTACAGATTATAATTTTTTTCAAAACAGGACTTTCTCAATCTCTGTTTCTTACACAGTATTAAGGATGCTGCAATGTTTAGTGAATAATAGTACCAATCAATCAATCCACGTGCTCTGATATTTCTCTCTCTCTCACCCCCCTCCCCAAATTTAACTGCATAACTACATAAAATGCAAAATACAAGTTTAGTCAGTTTTTGAAAATGCACCTCAGCCTCTTAATGAGATGTGCATTGCAAGGAAAGCTGTTCTGCCAGCACTAATTCTATTTTCAGTGGGAAAAAGATGAAGGAACTAGCCTTTGGAAATGGTTGAAATTCTTGTAAGTTGAATTCTATCATATAAAATTAGCGAACATATAAAATATTTATTGCTATTGCCACAGAGATACTATACAGCTGCTTGGATCTGGTTTGGTGTCGTCCGTGTCCCCCCCCCCCCCGTTTATTGCCAACATCTTCCTTAAAAGAAGCATTCAGTTAGTTCCTAATGTGTAGCCTACAATATAACTGGGCTCCCTCCTGTGTCTGCTGCAAAAGTGGCATTCCCTCAGAGTGATAAATAATCTCTGTATGGCAGTTAGGTTTAGGCATAATTGTAAATGCAAAGTTCAGGAGGTTGCCATTGATATTATCTTATGTCCTTATTTCCTGTTGTCTTCATAGCTTAACATGTTTACTCTTAAATTAGAACATAATTAGCAAATCATATAGCTCATTTTTACTGAAAATAGCAGCTCGGTGAAATGTTTCCTATCATCTGGGGCTGACCTTCCCACAGGCTCCACATCCTGGAACAGCACATTGTAATAAGAGAAATCAGTTACTTTGGATCTAGGCCAAACACTAATTTCATTTCTCTGGCTGCCCCCCTTCTTTCCAGCTCTTCTCCCCGCTCTGCCCAGTAACATTCACATATGCGAGTTGGAGTTAAGAAGTTGCAGTTGGTAAACAAAACAAAGACAAAACTGCTAAGAAGTTAATGAAAACATCAGTAAGTCATAGCATCTGGATCTCATCATCCACCTCTGACGTAAGGAAGATGTCCAGATGTTAGCAGAACTGTAGCAGTTGAAATATTTTGTGAGCAAGGCTCCTTCTAAGCAATCAGATGCAAAGCAGTTCAGCACTTTCAGCAGTTTTTAGGAATGTTTCAAATATATAATGGTCTTTCAGATGTGCAAAATATCTGCTTGGTGACGAAAGAATATACAGCCCGGGGGGGCTGGGGCTGGGAATCGGGAGCCCCTGCTTCTGGGAAGTGCATACAAATGTTCAAAGAGCAGGAGAAGATGAGGCCTCCCAGTTGTCTGTCATAAGGAGAGGCTTCTAGCAGAGACACAACGCTGCTCGTCTTGTAGCATCCAGCGTTTAAGACTAGAGTTTAACAATTTCCACAATGATGAATTATGAAACTGGGCCCAGAGAGAGCAGACCATAATTTTCATCTTTCTCACTCATTTTTAATCCCCGTCTGACAACGTGTACCTCATACAAGCCCTGCATGCTGAAAAGTATAAATGATGAGGCTGGTTTCCTAACAGGTGGTTGCCAGGTGTATCGTTTTTTTCCTTCCTCTCACATCCAAGCTGCCTGATGGAACGGTGATGTTTTTCACGTGCAGGAGCTCATTCTCCACTTGCGGAGCAACACAACTGCTCAGTTCCTCTCGGACATGTTTTGCGGGCTGCTCTGAGTGTGCTCCCTCCCTCCCTCCCTCCTCATAAAGAATCAGTTTAGAGTCCCCAGTAAAGCTGCAAAGTTATTTCTAAAAATTCCTAATTGCTGAAGTGTCCTGGGACTGAATTCCTCTTATACGCATCCCTAATATCCCAGGCACAGGACAGGACATGGGGTTGGTGGCTGTTTGCTGTGGTCCTAGAACTGGCTACAATGACTGTGGAAAAACAGAATGCTGAAAAAAGGGTGTATTTCCATAATCCCCTCCAGCTGTTGTAACTTGAATGCATGAGGATTTTGTAGCAACCACTTTTATAATATGCTTAGCATACTGTGTACTTCTTATTGTAAACTTGGACAAAATAGTGCCATTGTTGTAGCCTGATTACAGAAATGATGGTGGAGCTCCATGAAATAAATGTTTTAAATTTCACTAATGGAGGAAAATGTGAAAGTCATAAATAAAACTTTCTGATTGTCCAGTCCACCAACACTGTAATTTAGTTTTGCCACATGAAAATATCCATTACAAATACCCAAGGTGACAGAGTATGCGCACTTTCCCTTTTCCCAACCTCTGTTGGGGTCAGACTTCAAATCAGGAGCACGAGGGTGTTGGAAACAAGACATTCCAGCAGCTGAAAATAAACAATGCTGGAATCATACTACGAGCAGCTACAATCTTTCTGGCACTTCTCTACATTTTCATATGGATAGTGAGAAATTAAAAAATAGAACATGGAATAAGAACCTAATGATGCATTTAATTCCAAATGCCATTTTAATCATGATTTTGACCGCAGGACTTTGCCTTAAATAAATTCCAGTCAGTCCATGATAAAAACAACAGTGCTAAAAAAGGCATATAATACTCTATATATCTTATTGGAAATTTGAGGTGGCAACAATTTAAAAAAATAGACAAACATATGCTGCGTATGAAATGTATTATTTCTGATTATATTTGATGTCTGAATTTGAAAGATGTGAAGAATTATAAATCACATCATTGATATTTTCTCAAAAAACTGGTTATACTACAAGCTTGTTTAGCTATTCCACGGATAACAACAAGGCTCTTGAGCACTTTCAAAAGGAGGAAACAAACACGATAAAGGTATTTAACCATTCAACAAAAATAAATTATTATTATATTATGCACTGGATATGCTGTACCTGCTTTGTTATACAAATAGTTTCTTTTGTTATCAGATACCTGTTTACTATTTTCCTGTTTCTTTTCCATATCAATACCTTGATCATTCTCTACCTCATGAAAAGTGGCTCTTTTTAAGTTTTATATAACAGCCTGAATGAAGCATCAAATCTATGGGAGGTTGTCTCCAGATCAGGGCTTAGTCATTTCCTAAAAATGCTGTTATAGCCAAACAGTGAGGTATCTGAAGATATATATCAAGTGGTCTCAAGCTCTACAATATATCAGTTTTCTAAAACCTTATTTCACCTACACACGCTGTAAATCTATTTCTCCAATCTCAGAACAAAGCAAACACTTAAAGCAGTAATTTATCTTCTGCGTAAGTATAAATTTAGGGATGGGTAAAATGTAATGCAAACCCCTTTACCTTAACCTGGGGCTTCAAAAATTTCCCAAGGATGAAAATTCCTTTCTTTACTTCCTCTGTGTGTGTGTGCGCGCGTGTGTGTGTATATATATACACACACACACACACACATATATATGCCTGGTCATATAAGCAATAGCTAGGAATTGTTAAAAAATGAGTAAATCCTATAGTCACAGATTTTGCAATCCATAAAAAGGCATGTTTTAAGGCATCAGAGTTGTGGGGAAAGTATAAGTTAAAACAGCAATTATAAACCCAATGGAAATACAGGGATGCTGATAGCGAAGAAGAAATTTTCCATCAGCAAAAGCAGAAAGTGTGTCTCAGATGCTCCCAGTGATCCTAGACAAGTCATGCAAACATTGATAGGGCCAGTAGCAAGAAAAACTTAAATAATGATATAATTCTAGCTAACCATCATAAATTAAAAAATAAAATGTCTACTCAAAGGGGCCTGCAAAGAAAGTCTTCATAAGTAGATTCAAAATGAACTTAGCCTTATTAAACACATGAAAACCAAGTAAAAACTGATGGATAGTCTTCTGAAAGGAATTTAAATAGAAAATAATTGTTTGATGGAACTACTTTTTCTGCAGTCCCAGAATTTTCTTTGTGGCTACATCTTTAGCAGTAATTTACAAGGACATACATAATCTTTGCAGATTATACAAACACTAGCAAAGCAGGCATAATGAGAAACAGTCTGTAACAGATCTTTGCAAATGAGTAATTTTTCATTTCTTTTGCAATTAACAGAAAACAAACCCAAGAAATACAAGGATGGCAAAAGGTATAAAATTAATTTAATTCTGGGGTGAATGAAATATTGAGAGGTTTTACTGAACTTTAATTAAGAAAAAAATGACATAATTGAAAATGATATATAGTAAGGAGGTAAATAAATGATAATATAATTTTAAATAGAAAAGAAATACTAAATAAGTAAGGTTTTCCTCCGGACTTTCACTAAGCCACTGCAGCAAAACTGGCAATAATTCTCCAAACCTAGACTACCTACATATTCTTTTTTTTTTTTTTTTCTATAATACTAGATATTTCAGAAGACAATTTAGCTTTTTCATCATTAAAAAAAAAAAGAGGTGTAGGAGTAATCAGTTGTACTCAGTGTCTGAATGTGTTTTCTAATAATACAGGTGAAAATGCAAAAGCCAGGTTCTTTTAGTCGTGTCATATGGTGGGCACTTAGTGCAATGCAGATGAATGCTACACTAGGTCATCTACAGTCTATCATGCAAACAATTCAGTCAACAGTGGAAGCACTAGGAGAAATGTGTCTGCAATGTTTTGAGGATACGTATGTTTCAGAGCTGTGAATGATGCTTGCAAGCTCTGGGGAAGCTCACTCTGCACTGCTGCCCTTCTTGTACGTAAAATCCTGGTCTCTACTGGGGGCTCTGTCTACTGAAGAAGCCAGAATGTGCTTCCCTTCCCAGCTGAAGATGGGGCCTGACATCAGTAAGGGGAATAAAGTAGGAATTCCCAAGGAAATGTTTCTATTTCTTGTGAATGTAGTTACAGGAAAATTTTCAATTTTTGTATTGCCAATTTAGGGAATCTGGCAACTTGAGTCTCATTGCGTCCTCTCATTCTTTGCTGTTCCTTCCATTGCCCCAACTTGTGTCCCGTCTCTACTGGGCATTTTTGATACCTTAGTGATTGAAAATGCCTCCACTGTGTTTAGTGATTTATTCAGTGATTCATTTTCCACATTTTCAGATCACCAGACATGACTATAAACATGCATCTAGATTTACCCTGTCTGTGTAAACTGAGGAGAAAAGACACTGAGTGGAAACCCATGAGCTGTGCTGCCATCAAAAGTAGTTTGACCATGATGTGGCTATGCCGAGCTGCAACTCACTGCTCCTCAGGACAGGTATTGTATAAATATATGCCATATTTATACAAAATACCATATCTACACAATAATAATAATATATCATAATATGATATAATAATATACCATATTTCTAGGAGCATGCTTGGCCCCAGCTGGCTGAACCACAGGCCGTTCCACCACATGATGAAACAGAACACACAGTAATTGAGCCCTGGTGCTGGGGTTCAAAGGCAACATGAGGGTGCCACTCTGCAGCACTCCATCGTGGCCAGGGTAGGACAGCACGCAGAGGTGGTCTGAGACGACAGTCCGTATTCATTTGCATCCCTTTACCATACCCGCTCAAAATCCAAGCGGCTTCAGCTACAATCTTTTAGTTCCATGCAATTTTAACAGCATTTTAAATACTTTTGAAACTTTTTGTCCAAGACTAATGCTACCTTTCTTTTGTGTCATTAAGACTATGTGATCTAATGGCAAAGACATTTTCCACGATATTTTCCCGGTCTATTTATAGGAGGTAGACAGTACTGCCTGTTCGATGGTTATATCAGATTATATTGCATGATTTGCTATTTCTGTGTGCAGGCTAGCAGGGTTTTTTTAAAGGCAAAGCATTTTTTGGATTACTTTTTCTTGAACATGCCATAAAGAATGCATATTTCACATTTTCTTCTTTCTTTTGCAAATATCGTGTGCTTTTTTAAAGGTGTGTCCTGATAACACAAATTGCTGATCTAAGTAGATTTCTTATTTCAGTGTCATGACCCTTCTTTACCATTTTTAGGCAGTCAGCAGTTTAAACCGCTGATATTCCGGAGAACAAACAGAACAGCAACACAACTTGTTGCTGTTTTGTTTCTCTTCCTGAATCTCTTGTTATTCATGAATTATTTTCAGGAATACACCCTGGTATCTCTACTTCACATTGCACTGCTTATTGGTGGTTTAGCCTGACAATTTTCTGTCTTTCTGACTGACAGCAGCCCAAATATACTGGCGGACTGACAAGCCTACATCACCAGCACAGCCTGGAAAATGGAACTGTCACTGCTTTTAAGGGTCCTCTAACATCTAAGCCTTGTATTGATAAAAACTGTGATGGCTCATAACCATCTGCCAAGTAGAATAAAAACATGCCGACCCTTATCAGCACAGCTAAAGAGGCTAAAGGGTTCACGTTCACTCCTCGTTTCTAGGAATGTGACAGAGTCTCAAGAAATATAATTAGCAGTTGTCTATCCCCCAAATATTTGACAATCATATGCAAGGTTAAATATATATGTTTATCAAGGCCTTTTCGTATTCTGATAAAACCTGCATATTTTCATATGTAGGTCACATACAGAAGGTATAAATTACATGCCATTATATGCTTTCCTATGTGAGCTGATGAGAGGAAAAAGAATTTATAGAAGACAGTTGGTAATAGTTGTCTTGCGTGGATGCAGGCCAGAGGTACTTGGAGTCTGTTGATGCAAATGCCATTCTGAACTTAACTATAAATTAAAAACCTTACTTCAAAGCATTCATATAAACATCTCTAGCAGGTGGAATGGAAATGAATGCCAGGGTAAACAAGTGTCCAGCTGACCAGGCAACACGCAGATTAAACAAAGGCTGACTTGGCCCCACTAGCTTCCCTTTTATAGATTTGTGTAAGTAACATCCATGCCTTTTTACTCAGAATTTCTTTCCTCTTGGTGCTCCTTCCAGTGGAGTTTCAGCAACGTCCCAAACATCAGGATGCACGTTGTAACTGCTGCTCCATGCCCTGTGGTCTTTAAGCTATCAAAGAAGTCCAGTTTTCTAACACACCTTTGAGAAATGAAATGGACTATCTGCTCAGTTCAATTTGCCATGGAAAAGAGGTGAATGTCCGGCACTTTCACAACACTGCCCTATTTGTGACTAACTGTTGAGCACTAAAGTAGATGTCATGTCCCCATCTCTTGTGACCATGAGGTTTTACTGTAAAACAGTGGTAAAGCTGAGGTCCTCTGCCCAAGAAACTCACTGTCCTTTGCCATCTATGGGAACAGGCACAGAATTTATCTGGCCACTAACACAGTGGACAGAACAAGGTTTTTATGAGTTGCTCTAATTTAAAGCAGGTTTTTGCCCCTGTGTTTCTTCATAGGCCATGGTCATTCACTGCCTGATTACCTGATGTAATCAGTTTTGGAATTGGCGCGCCATCACAAATGTCGGTTATGCACTTAGCTGCTCTTATTTCTCCAAAACGTAAGTGCAGGAGAATGATGTAAAAGTTCAGTTTACATTAGTGAGCCGTACAGTCTACTTCTTGGTCATCTCATCCTTGATCTTATCATTATTCACATTTCTCCTCCCTCCTTCCCTCCCTCCAGGATAAACCGCCCCCACTGTAAGTATACAAACAAAGTGATCCCTCTGGCATGTCACACCCATTGTGCATTTCTACTGCCTTTTCTGAAACCTCTAAATGCCACAATAATAAAAGTAACATCCCCAGCAGGATGAATGAGAAGCATTCAATCTAGACAGACAATAACAGAAGAGGAAAATAAAGCAAGTTAAATTCTCTTCTCCTCCAGCCCTCTATTATGGTTCGCCCCCGGTTTTTGAGTCTTTGCAAGTCAAAATTAAAATGTGAACTGCAACCATATAGTTGCTTGGTAATTTATATCTCAGAAGCCTAGCTCTGGCATACCTGACACTCACTTGGAGCTCACAGCACTGAAATCCTTGCCAGAGGAAATACCAGTAATCGCTCAGTGCACAGCCCAGATATTCCAACTGACACACTCCTTGGCTGCAAAACACTCCGTAACGCAACTCACTGAAGCACATCACAGCAGTAAAGCACAGAGTCTGACCTAACAGCAAAATAAAATGCTTCAGCACACTTCAGTTTGAGGAGTTTGCACCAAAAATCACTGCTCCTCTTCTTTTAGCTGATGTTTATCTCATCTAGTTAGATCAGCACATACAGTCCCACTGCAGGCATAGCACTGAAGTAACATAACACAGAAACAAAAAGCTGGAGAAATACTTAGAGGCGACATCAATACATTATGCAAATGATACCACAAATTACCATTATTGATTAAGGTCCCTTACGAATCTTAAAATATGCTTATGCAATGTCCTTCTCACCTGCTAGTCGTCTGTCTCTCGTGTTTTTCCAGATAACATCCAAGGCTCTAGCAGTGGAGTCCCTGATATGATCACTAAATGATCTTCTCAGAGGGGCTTTCACAGGGTGATGCATAGTGCAGATCGATCACACATCCAGAGTCAAACGGCTGTAGCTTGGCCCCAGGAAAAAGGGCATTCTTTGCCTGGGGATCTGTCTGAATTTCTCTTTGCCAGCCAGGCAGGTTGTTACTTTATATAATTTGTCGTCAGCCTTGTGGAGCTTTTCCTTGAAGAGTCAGGCATTGCAGTTCTCACTGCGGATGCAGGAAAGCTCAGACTGCAGCCAGCCTACTGGAAAGCTGCCAAAATCTTACATCTGGAACAGTTTACAAATGAGCTAACGATACAGTCATTTAGATTTGGGGCTTTATTTGTGGATATCTATAGGATTCTAGCTTCCTGTTTAATCAAATAACTTACCGGGCACATACTTGCATGCTCATTTATTAGGATAATATTTCCCTGCTTAACTGATATTTCAGGTAATCTTTCATGTTTTGACATGAAAAAGGTAAGAAATAGAAAAGAGATAAAGTAATTTTAAGTATCTGCAGTTCAGGTATTTTATTTTGTTACCATATTTTTCTTGCATATCAGACTATCTGTGGCACAGAATAGGGCCTGATTCTGAGTTCCCTGTATGTAGTAGCTTATGCCAATGCAGTAATGAAGGGATGGAAATACAAGAATGAGAGGAAAAGGGGAGAGAAGGAACAGGGAGAGGGAACTAGGCCTCCACATCTTTGCTGAACGGAAAGATAAGTTCCCATATGTAAAAAGTTTATGCATGTAACTGAGATTAATGGTCACAGTAAATGAAGCCATTTGACCTTCCTTATTGTGACCTTTTTAATGGGTTACTGTGTCCTGTGGGTTCCCTGAGAGAGGGAGGGAGGAAGGAATAAAGGGGTAGCTGAAACTCTCTTTCCCTTCCTAATATTCTGTATGGGAATGTGTGAAGAGCTGAGAGACGCTGGCCTAAAAAACTAATCCCCTTTGTTGTCAGGGAAAGCGAGAACATTGAATAAGGTCTTCATGTTGATTCAAGGTGGAATCCTTCATTTTTACAGCAACTACAGCCGTTAAAGTCAGATACCATTATTTTCTTGAGAAGTATATGTTATCATTAAAATGGACTTCTCACAAGGTTGGCACATACAGATCAAATTACAGAATCACAAGTTTGAGCCTGTGGCTTTCCATTCCCTTTGCATTCCTTCCTAAGAACAAAACAGTTTTTCTTTTCATTCTATGCTAGATAAATTATTTCACACTTTTTTACTTGTTGTAACTTTTTTCCGGTGCCTTCTCAGTTTCCTTCATTTTCTCTAGTTCTCATTTCCTCTAAGACAAACCATGATCTCATTCCGACAATGAGAAGAAATTTACAGGAATTGCGATAGTGTAACTGAGGGAAGGATTGGCTCACCATCCCTTTAATGCAGATCCCATCTCGGCCTTTGTCTTTTATCTTTATAGAACACTAATGTCCTGTCCACATCTTTGAACAAAACCACCAGCAGCACGGGATCTCTAGAGCCTGCAATTGCTTTCCTCACTACACCCCTCCTACTTTTTGAGGCCAAGTTGAGAAAGAAGCAGCCAACTCTATAGAAATTCAATACGATTACACACTCTTGAAATTCATTTGATGAGGATGATGATAATGATGACGGCAAAACTTCCTTGCAGAGCAAGTCACAATGCTTACCTAGGAAAATGCGGACACAATCACCCGAGTGTAATCTATCTACCCAGAAACTTCAAAAACATGTACATCCTGTTCAGGTGACAGCTGCTGTTGTTTTTATTAGTGACCAGCTCAGAAGAGCACTGGTTCATTTTTAAATGAGGATGCAGTAACCAATACCTAAATCTGGAGCTAAATGTGTATACCTCTGTATTTCAGTTGAGTGCCACTGTCAGAGGAGAACAGAAGGCAATGGGGGAGAAGGCAGTCTCAGCAGATTTTTAACCACCAGGGGCTATGCCTACATTACCAAGAACATGGCTCAGAAAGAATGGATTTTTACAGCAAAATAAACGGTACCGAGGTTCTGACACTTCTCAAGGTGGGGTTACATTGAACTAGGTCTACCTGGGTCTCATGAACTGAATGAATCCGTACCAGGGCTTGGAGATCACTACCAGGGTGCATCTTCTGGCTTAATTTCATCTGAAAGCCATTCAGTTCACATACTCCAAGACTGCTTGGAGATATGAACCAAAGGGCGGTGTTGGGAGATCCTTTTCAAAAGCCTGATCCAGGCTAAAATGTCAATAAAAACACACCCACCATTATTCATTTTAATAGCAAAACCAACTTTTTAAAATTTAAAAATAAAAAGAGCAATATATACATTGCTGACCAGGGTTTAATTCTTTGGAAGTTATTGTGGGTGCTGTTACACATGTAGACATATCACAGGTCAAAATATTTAAAACTGTTGGTGCAACCAGTTCAATGAAATGGGCTGAAAAATGTCAGAATGACCCAATAAAGGGCAGAGGAGGAGTAAAGATAAACTGTAACAAATCAGAGGAAGATGACTAAAGGAATCTGCTTGTCTGATGTTATAACACATATAAATGGATAATGTAAGCAAGATGGTGTAAAGAATTTAATTGTCAGAAAAATTTTGATGGACCATGGACAGAAAACCAATTAGGTATAGATAGGCTAGAAATATGGATAGGAAATAAAAGGACATTAATTTTAGAAAAGTGCAGACTGAGAGATCTAGTGGGGAAGACAGTTAAAAGCAAATATGTACAATCAAAGAAAGAAATCTCATATGCATGACATTCACTGTGGTCATAAAATGAGCTAAGAGTTTACCATGCAATATGAAACTATAAAATGATTTTTAAATCATGTTGAAAGGACGCATCAGAGCAGAGCTGTGTTTCAGTTTCTATTCTTGCATTATTTAAATAACATCCCTTGTGGAACAACACACTCAGATTTGGTCTGGATGTCTCAATACCCAAAAGATGCTGAAAAGGCAATTTGCTGGGATACCAGCAGTGGCTTTTAGCTCTGTGCTGGGAAACACGCATGTGTTCAGGGGAAAGCTGCCGAGCAGCCGCGACGCCATTATCTGATGCTCCTGTTGAGAGCCCTACGCTGCATCACAGGCAAGCCCCTCCTGCGTTCCCAGGCATGGCTCTGTGTTTGGAGAAACATTACTGGCCAAGTGATACCTGCCCACATAGATTCCCTCTTGCCTTACAGGTATAGCTGTTTGCGGGGAGACATCTGCCTGAATCGCACGCCTGCAGTTACCTTCAGATTGCTTGCATTGAAAAGCTTTCTCCATTACTCTGGTAAACTCATGCTCACAGTATGGACTTGGAGAGGATGCTACTGGTGCCAAGGACATGTGTACAGACCTCAGCTGGTGAATCTCTGATGTTGGTCAACATGAATATATTAGATTAATTTATGGGGAAAAGTGTTAAACCAAACAGTTAAACTGGAGCACTGGGAATGACATTAAAGGAAAAAGGTTTTAATAGTGAGATTTACGAACTGGCAAAGAAAATGTTTTCAAAGAAAATGGCAAAATGTTTGCTGCTCTGTTCAAAAAAGTACAGGAAAATCTCCTGAAAACAAATATCTTCCTTTAGCTGGGAAATGGTCTATGCACCTTTCCATATGTTACATCTACAATTCAGTTAGCTGTATACAGATACTACAGCAAAATGCATGCAAAAATATGCAAAGTCCTAATGCCCCAACCAGCACCTAGGTAAAATTTATGATGCAGCTCTATCTCTTGGCTTCACTGTGTCTGGAAACTTAAGGAAGACCACTAGGAGGCACAGGTTTTGTATTTGAACAGTACTCATGGTGATCACAGTCACAGTACAGACAATATTCCAGCTATCTTCCAGAATTATTTTATTTTATTCAGTATTTCCTGTTCAATGGCTGAGATGAAAAAAACCCCCGCAAAAACCCAACAAAACCCCCAAAGAAATAGTTATGGTCAAAAGGTAAACTAGATGGGTCAACAAAGATGTGTGCTGGAGTAAAAATAATATGACAGGAATCTGAAGGAGAGGGGTCTGTTGCTGACAAGAGAGGAATGCGGCAGCCAGTGTTCGGGGAGAAAGGTGACAGTACACCCTCAGGAAAGAGGCGGCCGTGCACACGTGCGGAGCAGCATGCATGCCCAGGGAAGACTCTCTGTGGAATTCCAGAGGCAAATATTTATAGGGGCCAGATCCCTACCTGTCCACCCAGCCGGCTTGGAGCCAGGCCGAGCCCTCCCAGCGCTCTCCCCAGCCAAGATCAGCCCTGCCACCGGTGCTCCCAGCCGGCGTCTTTCCTGTCACCCAGGCCTAGTCTGCCTCCGGACTGCAGCCACTCACTTCTGCCACTTCTCTTTTCAGAAAGTGTCTTAGAAATGTCTTGTTAATATAAGCAAAACTGCGCCTCTCCAGCCTTCCGCTCCAGGCTGGATCTCCTTACACGTAAAGTGCCGCTCATCATTCTTAAACACATCGTTCTTAAACCAGCTGAGGGCAGAAGGCAGAGGCAATGCCTTATAACCTTACCACTCCTCAACATTTCAAGCTGAAGGAGCTAAGCTTGCCAAACAGATCTGTTTTCTGTCCTTTAGTGGTTCTGTCCGTATTTTGGTCTGCAAAGATAACATTAAAGATCCTTTTTCCTCTTTAAGGCAAAGAGCAGACAGAATGCGTCAGGCACTAGGATGGACATGAACGGTGATCTCATTTTTAGTTCTGGCAACATCCAGCTCCTAGGAAGCAGTTAGGCAAGCCTCACTCTTCAGGCTTGCTCAAAATGCATCAACTTCCCTTCTGAGTGTTTACAAATGTGCAAATTCTTATGTTTATCGCTGGTTCATCTGTGTGATTCTGGCCCCTTGAGTCTGGAAGGATGTATGCATACAAAATATGCATAGTCAATCAGACACACATAATTTTTTAATCGTGCTGCCGGTTTGAGCTTTCCTGTGACTTCCGTGCGGGTTGTGACAAATGGTATAGCAAATTCAGACCATCTTCACTGGGTGGTCTATGCAGCTTGCCTGGTCTGAGGCATGCAACCATCGGTCCCTTTTTACAGAAACAGAAATGTAATGCCATAACTCTCCAAAAGTATCACAAAACAAAAGAGTGGTTCAGAATCAAAATTTTAGGTCTAATCAAAACCTGCCTGCTGGGCACATAGTATGTGTCATTGTTTCATCTCTCAGCAGATGTCTCCAAATGCTATCTAGAAGATCACACTGGGAAAGGAGTGAATTTTGACTTTGACATGTGTTGCTTTCCAAAAGAAAATCTGGTAACTGCAACATCTGCAGTATCTGAGAGATCTGATTCGTAACAAATCTTTAGACAAGAAGCAGCTACCAATCAGAGCAGACTATAAAGGTTTAGAGAAATTCCTATGGAAAGACATACAAATAAAATTTACTCTGTTGAAACAGAAAATTTTCAGTAGAAGCTTGACAATTCTCAACAAAATTCTCGATATGACAAAGCCACATCTGTATTCAGTTTGATTTGTTTTTTTAAAAAATCTCTTCGCCAATCAGATAATATAAAAATATTCAGAAGTTCCATTTAGCACATAGCTTTCTGGGCAATTTGTCTGTCCCATGGACTACTTGCCAGTGCTCAGCTTTCCCCATGATTCTTTAGGGAGCAGCCCTAGGAGCTGGTTGCAGGTGGAAGGACTTAACCTTACAGTGGCAGCTACTCTCTGTCGTCATTGTTTCCTCCCTCCTGTCATGGGAGGAAGGGGGATGGGTACGTAACACTGTGGAATTTCCAAAGACACATTTTAATTAAAAAAATCTGTCCATGACAAGTTTTACTTTTGTGTTCCAAATTGAGAATAAAAATTTCAGAAGGACATTATTTTTCTCATTTCTTGCACTAAGAGCAAAAATCAGCATGTTATGGAATCCCAGACTTCCAGGCTTGGAAGGCAGGCAGGGTAAGGGTGAGGAAGTGAGGAAGACTATTCCCATGTGTCAGCCTCCTACTTACATGGTACTCTGGGAGAATAACAGGATTCTTTCTTGTGTCAAGTGTCACGGTGAGGTATAGATAAAAGGAAGTAAAAATGAAGATTAGTCATTGAAAGAAGAAAGTGTAGAACAGGTTGGGAGTCTTCCCAGCCTACAGACTGGATTTGTCTGCTGATTTGTGCATGATGCCCTCTCCTCTTTAGCCACTCCATTTCTTTTTCTCCTTTCCAAACTCCTTTACAAGTTATTCGTTGTTTCCGTTTTTCTCTTTTACCTTCTAACAACTGCTCCATCATGCTTTATACAGTTTATTCCCCATCTCTGTCCCAACAACTATGTCCTACTCCATCATCTGACCTCTGGTGCCTATGGCTGGCTGCTCTCCTCCATTTTGCTCCCTTGACTCCTCCCTGCTGCGGTGAGCAAGGGCTTGCAAGTGTTTTGTGCTAGTGGGAGCACTGCTGCGCTGGACAAAATGGACCGCAGCTGCTCTGCGTCCTGATCTCAGGAGTAGCTGCACATAAGATAATAACAAAAGTTTGGGTGGTGGTTACTGCAAAGGTGCTGACGATGGGAGTGCACAACCCAACCCTACGTTACTGGTCTCCCACCATATTTTGCTCTCAAAAAAGTGCCCTGTGACACATGTCAATACCCTGTTGTTAGCCTTTGAACAGCCTAGGACCTAAATGGCTGCAGTCTGGAGAAGAGATAGAAAACCATGTCACAGATAGAGAAAGTTTCCTGAGCCTCCTCCTCCATGGATGGAAGAGTTCACTGCCTGCTGTCCCTCCACTATCTGCTTCTCCGTGGAAGCAGAGGTGTGGGGAAACCCCAAGGACAATCCTCCCCTCTCCAGGTGACAGCCATTGCCTCTGTGCACACTGCTTTTGTAAACTATGCAGGCTTTATACCCTCATGTGGTGGCCCAGACCTTTATTTTTGAACAAGTGCGCTTAAGGATTTGGAAGAAGACACACCTTCCCTACCAGCAGTCCACAATGCAGACCACAACTGTTGTTGCTTTCATGGACTTTTCAATGCCTAAACATTGAAGACTTCTTTCAGTGAAACACTGAGAAGATCTTGTCAAAATATCTACCTTAATTGCCTTTTGTTTTGTGATAAATACATGCTGATGGGTTTATGTAAACTGAGTAGTCTAGTCTTCTGTTACACATTTATAAGCTTCAAATTGAACATGATCCCAAATACACACTAAAAATATTTAGTAAACTTCACGGTGTGATTATAGCCCTGCTTTGCGAATAGCCCCATAGCTTAATTGGAGTTCTGCGCACTTCAAAGTGAAAGTTTATCTGGCTGTTTCTGAACTGCTGTCTTACTATCACTGTGTGCTCCAAAAATAATAAATAAACCAGCACAGGAAAGCAAAAAACATTTCTAATCACAGCCACAAATACAAAATAATAATTAGTAACTGAATAACATGAAAGAAGATATACTTCCAGTTTCGTTTTTACATTGTTCTGTATTACTCTGTTTTTTAATGTAACTGGTTATAAACTATCCTTACATTATCAGAAAATCCAGTCTTCCCCTTGCTGCCAACTGTTTTCTGAAATACTGCCTATTAATGAGAGAAAACGTGACATTTAGTGAACACTGGTGTCGTAGTTTAAAATTCAAATGAGAAAGGAAGTGTTAAAGCTTCATTCTGTTTAGCCATATGTGAGGCACCTGCCTAGAGAAGTTTATGGAAGTATTAATCTATAGGGGGTGTCCAAAGACTTCCAAATACCTAACCTGAGCTATAGAACTTTCTCAGTTATATCTCTTTCATACAGAATAGTTGATGGCAATAGGCTGTGAACTGGGATTAGTT
Source organism: Balearica regulorum gibbericeps (assembly GCF_011004875.1). Lineage (NCBI taxonomy): Eukaryota > Metazoa > Chordata > Aves > Gruiformes > Gruidae > Balearica > Balearica regulorum. The sequence goes on along the minus strand of NC_046187.1, from coordinate 51,151,644 downwards.
TTCAGCATTAGCCATCTGTTATGCTTTACCACAGCAAAATAGTACTAAACAGCATTATTTCTTCTTCCTTCACAGTGACCTGACATGCAAACAACCCATACTGAGATATCTTTTTGTCAGCTGAGTAATACATTACAGCTTGAGTGGTCCCATCAGTAGGATTAGGGCAGGACGAACAAAATTTCATAGAATAAGATACATGGTCTAAGGTACTTCTTTCTTTCCAGTGAAAATGCAAACGTGGCTCTAAGCGAAACTGCAGTAATAGCAAATTGCAGATCCTACCAAAAATAAAGAACCCGAATAGCCCAACACTTCTCAACGCCCTATTGTTACTCCCTATTCAAACTGTGTCTCTATAATCTTCTTTCATAATTAGCAATTTTCGGTCCTTGCCTTCTGTTTCTTCTCTCTCGCACTCTCCTTCCCTCTCTCCTGTTCACGTCTACCCTGTCATACTAAGATTGTGAGTTCCTTGGGTTAAAAGTCTTCCTCTTTAGACATCCCTCATACAAAATGGCACAATATAAATAAGATGTTAAAAGAACAAAGTTTTTGAGGTTTTCTGCAATGACCAACGTGAACACTGATTGTGAATAAAACTAATTTTCTTGTGAAACGTGAATTTAAAATAATGTAGCGGTGGTGTCTGGTGTCTGTGTACATAGCAGTGAGCAGAATGGGAGTGTGGGGAGCGTTATGTGAGCTGGACTCTGCTGAGTCAGGGGTTGAGCGGGAAGATAATTCAGAGTACAGACTGAGATCATTCTGAACAGAGAGATCAAAGAGCAGCAAGAAATTTTAAACCAAAGAAAAAGCCCCAGTGCTTGGAGGGTAAGATGGAAAAAGCTCATTTCTGAGAAGATTTAGAGAGGGTTAGGCTCATGTAAGTTGTCTTAATTAGTACTGCCCTGTGTAATGTGTGTTTTATTAAGTGATGTAAAGAGGCTGAGCTGTCCTCCTCCCTTCTTGTCCCCGCTGCTGCCATTGTGGCACTGTGAAATACAATCTCTAGAAGGTTTGTTTGTCATGGTGAAGACAAGGAGGATGTAACCCTTCTTGACTGGCTGGTTTTTGGCTTCAGTGGCAGAGAAAAGAGGAGAAAAATTGGAATTTTCATAGGAAGCAATGACATAGGAAGTAGGATCAAAACTGAATCTAAACTTTTGATAGGTATTGGAACAGACCTGCAGTAGATTTCAACATTTCACTAATTAAAGCACTGCTGGACAGTTTGTGAATGGTAACATCTCCTTGCTCCATTTTTGTGCAAACGTTTATTTGCATAGTTAGATTTGGGATTTATTTTTAACTCCAGTTAACTTCCTCAGACTCCTGGTTTCAGTTTCTGTTATCTGCCATGCTTTAACTGTTTGTCCTGGAGTTGTCTGTGACATAACTTCTTTGAGGTGCTTTACTTCTGTGTTCATTTTAAATCCAGCTCTTTCAGAAAAATAATCGAATGGATATGTTATTTTCCTGATGCTGGAAAATTCTAGCAAGTTTTCCGTAAATACTTCGTTATGATTTGGTAGGGGAATTCGCTCTTTTATAGACATACTCCTTTTTTCATCTTACTGAAAGTCCATTTGTTGTAGACATCGATGAGCCTCTGAGAAACTGTATTTCACAGCAGTACAGCAGCATTGGATGCTAGTGGCCAACAGCCCAGAAGATATTTTCTCACCTGGGTTACTTGCAGCCTGGGAAGTCTTTGCAAACACAAAGCTGCCAGCCCTGAGGCAGGATGCATGAACAGGAGAACCCATGTCACCTCACCTGGGCTTTTACTGACCCACTGCTTCAATCTCACAAAAGGGTGGAAGATGGTCGGTCCCTCATCAAATGTAATAAGGAATGAGAAAGTTGTGCTGGGGTTGGGAAGGAGATTTGCATGCACAGCTTTGCAAAGCAGAGGCAGGAACAGGGGGAGAGATGCAAGGGGAGGAGAGAGCAAGCGTATCTGTCATCTGCTGTAGTTTTAATTGCACGCCTCCATTTGGCAACTAATATTCAGCTATTACATAGCTAGTGAGAACTTTCCTTATGTCCTGCTCTGATGGAATGGAATAAACGTTGGACTGGAATAAACACAATTTCAAACAACTGTCGTCTTTGCACTGAATAGAATTTTTTTTTTTTCAGGATATTGGCTACAATTATATTACTTTTTTTTAAAAATAAAAAAGAAAAACCTATGATACTCCATTAACTGTTGCATGCTATTTTGTAGGATGTCTTTCTTCTGGGGTTCATTATTTCAACTGAAGTCTTGCAGTCCTGCTGATTACAAATTCTAATGCCTAATCTTTCAGAGATAAAGAATCTAACATTTCACTTCACCTTTTGTAAGCTTAATGTATCACAGATGCAAGTTAAAGCTTTATGGGGAGTGTCAAACATAATTATCTTGAAGATTAAAGCAGTCATCATATCAACTGAAAGACACATTGTTATCCATAATAAAGCCTTTGTGAATAATGAATGTACACAGCATAACTTAAATACTTACAAAGGAAATCTAAAACTCCAGCTGAAGTTATTATTAGATGTTAATGTTTCATATTTACTCCATGAAGTTAGCAACACTATTAAATGAGGTTTTAATGAGACACTCTGGTTTGCTATTCTAGGAATTGGATTTCTTCATATCTTTACTTAATTTACTTCGCAGCTAATCAGCCAAAATTGCTTCTGCATGCACTTTGCTGTTCCTGCTGGTGTCTGATTTTAGACATGGCCTATCTGCTCTCTGGAGCATCACTGCAGTGTGTGGACACTTAGAGTCAGGTTACTACACTGGTATTGAGAGCTGGATGGGGAAGAACCGTGAGCTTGGAGTAGCTGGTTTTGGGACCAGGAGGCTGACAGGATACGGCCGTACTTACCCTAACTTTTAGGTCCTAAGACTAGCTACTGGCTGGCAAGTTCCCCTAATTTATTTTATTAGGACATTTCATTATTATATGTTCAGCAAACTTTGCACTTCATGGACTCAAGAGAACAGTGAAAACGCAAAACTTACGTTGTGTTTGTAGGGCTGAAACCCTGACCTGTGTTTTGTTATGGCTCTATAGCTGATCTAATATAGTTTTACAGTCAAGTCATTATTTTGAAAGGTAAGAGATATGGTGGCATTCCCACATTAACTGAAGATGTCTCTGCTCATTGCAGGGGGGTTGGAACTAGATGACCTTTAAAGGTTCCTTCCAACCCAAACTATTCTACGATTCTATGAACTGGTTCTGAAATGAAGATTATCTGCTCTGGGAAAAAACCTGAATATCTAAAATAGCAGCAGCAACACATACATGGAAAAACTACTTACAAATCTTTACATACACTAGAAGCAAGGTAAGTACAAATATTTCTCTAAGTACTTTATAACAGAAGAGGTGATGGAAACAATTAAAGAGCTGGTGAAATAATGGAGAAATTATTTCATATTTAACTGATGTAGAAATTTCTAGAAAAAATACAGTAATTGGAAGAAAGGAATAAAAGACTCCCCAGAGAAGCTGAAGAAGCAAACAAACGAGACAACAAACCTCACATCTGAGACTAATAGGTTAAAGCAACATTTTAAGGTATATTTATTACAAATAAAGTATTTCAGTAATGGTGAAAAGGTATACATCTCAAATGTTTGACTGGGAAGAGAAGTGTCGTAAAAATGTATGACATTTCTTCTTTACTATTCCTGATATTTTAATTGCAACATTAACTGTTTTGCTCACCTATATCATAGAAAAAACAACTATTATTTATATTCTCAGTATTTCCATGAAGAAGAGCCAGATATACTCTATTTGGCACAAATGCCTCCCTTCTTGAATGTAGCCTGTGGTTTTAGCTTCTCCAGTACCACAAAGATGTCAACAAGTTTTGAAGGAATTCAGATGATAGCAACAGAAATGATTAAGGGGCTGGAGAGTTTGATTTACTAGGAAAGATTAAAACATGTTCTGCTTAGCCAAATGACAGCTAATAATGCAAAGGGAGTGTAATGATAACAGTCTACAAGTATTTAAAGCGTGAGCACACCAAGAAAAGAGTGTAAATGTTTAAGGTGGTACAAGGTTTCAAAACACTGACCTGACATTGAAGAGAGTGTTGTGCTTGTGTGTGTTTTTCCTCCAAACTAGGACTAAGTAATCTGTGGAGCTTATGTAAGGATGAAATAAAATATGTGAGTACAAAATCAAGGAGAAAACAGTGCAAATGTAAAACAAAAGGATGCATGTATCAGCTATGGTGCAAGTCCTCAATGTAGTATATGTTTAAACATAGAAGTTAGGATGATCAAATCTGGAATAGCAGCATGACAAACGACCAGACTATAATATAATACTAGAGGAAGCATATATCTACCGTAGTTCACACCCTCTTTAGAAAAAGCCGACCTTAAGAGTAGGTTTGCTTTGCTTAGACATAAAATTTGTCATATCAAAACTTCAGTCTAAGAACTGAAAGGTGCAAGCTATCAGCAGGATTCTGTATTCCTTTCAGTCCAGTGTTACGTGCAGCAATACATCGGAAAAGGACAAGATGAAGGAAATATCAGAGGAGGAGCAAGGGGAGAGGCTGGAAGAAGTGTCCAATACACACACACAAGCGAGTACCCTGAGTGCTAAAATCAATAGATGTCTACTGAGAGGTTACAGGCTGTGAATCTCATTCTTCTAGGCAGGTTTTCCAAACAGTTTATCTAGGATATTTCTATCATAGAACATTTAACTTGATATCAGAGCCCTTGTCAAGATGCCTGTGACTGTCACAACTGACATTCCATCCAATCCATCCACAGCACCGAGGAGAGGGCCTTCATCAAGCTGCTCTGTCATAAAGTCTCTTTACCAAACTCAGGCCAGCGTGACACACACAAAAACCTATGTTAATCATCTGCAAACTCTAGAAAAACAGCTTCTCAGGTTTGCATTTCCCGTATCTTGGTTATTTTCTGATTATTAATATTCAGTGGAAGCAATGAGTCTAAACCCCTATCAAATGTTGAAAATTCCCCTTTAAATTAATGCCTCCAAGGCCCCCTTGGCATGGAGAGTATTTTGGCAGGGCTGAGTTAGCTATGGCTGACAGACAGTGGCAGAGGCTTGGAGACCTCATAAATAAAGGGCTGAAATATAGTGGTTCTGCCATGCTAAAGAACACTATGGTAAAATTTTCTGGAAAAGGTAGGCCTCAAATCTATTCTACACAAATTCATCAACATCTTTACCAGACTCTCCTATTTGCACAACTTCTACTTAGTGTTTGCTTTCTTTTGGTCCCCTGATCCCTAGGAACTGAGAATTGATAGAAAGGAGCTGAACCAGCCCTAGTTCTATTGCTTCTTTCAGATGACTGATATGACACTTGCAGAATAACAGTGGCCCAGATTTGCCTCACTTGTCTCTCCCAGGCCCTATCCAGAGCAGAATCTTTATAAAGTTCATGTCATGAACACTGAAGTCTATAGTTCAGTTCCCACCTTGATTTGAAAACTGGACAAAGAAATGGAATATCACAAAATGTGGGTACTTAAGACCATGAAACAACCAAGTTACGAGCAGATGAAAGATGCTCAGTCAAACATAATCACTGGACTTTTACCTCATCATTTTATATTGACAGACGAGGGTATAATTTGCCTTTCTTCCTATATGCTGTGTATGGGGAGAATTCAAGTGAATTCCCCATGAAGACAGGGAACCAGACAACCTCTGTAAATGTTTTGGCAAACTAATTCACCTATAAAGCTATACAGCACTCTCAATATACCTTATTTGCTCTTAAATAAAGGCAGTGTACAGTCTAAAGCACAGAAGAAAACAGAGAACGTTATTTTAGGAACATTATCTTTTAAAGTCTAAATAATTAATGTATGAACCTGCATATTATTTAAGCAATACCTAATACTGTGCAGACATTCACACATGCATCTATGTACACACTCACACGTCAGTCCATCCCAAGAACCTCATCTCACTTATCAGTCATTATTTGAACAAACAGCATACACAGCTAGATAGGGAATACACTGTACTAAGTACTTGCAAACTCAAGGTGTTTACAGGCTAAACACAGGTATCATTGCTTGTTGTACACAACAAACCAAAGAAAGAAAAAGCAACAGCACCCTACAGGTACCCTTTGGATACCTTCTCATGGGCTAAATCAGCTCAACCCTGTTTGCGCATACTGGCAGCTTTCTGAAGACACTACTCCAGAATGAGTGTGTCTTTAGGTGACATTTGAAGGAAAAGCAGGAGATTTTTTTCATGTCAGTGATGCTCTTTAATAATACTTTATGCATAAGGAAATAAATAATGTCAGAAATAAAACAGAAATATATTTCAAAAGGTCAAAACTTAAATCTATACTGAATATGAAAATGCCTAAGAAAAATTAAAGGGGCAATTAAAAAACAGGTTTTAATGTAAGTCCCTCAATATTAAACAAGCTTTGAAAGGCTCTCTCCCTACAAAGTCATGACAGCTCTGAGTTTCAATTAATAGGATGAGATTCAGTTACCTAATTAACCTCATTTCAACCTGAATAATCTAGTTGTTTGATGTTGAAAACCTCCTCTCTTACATAAGAACTGTAAGATTTCACAATATGGATGATCAAATTACTAAACAATAAATTCTGGCAGATAGGATTAAGAATGATGTAGAATTCTAAATACATTTTCAAAAAAGCTCTCAGATATGTTCTTGACAGATGTTGAAAATTAATTCAGATGAAAGATACATTAGTTAGATCCTGGGGTTTGGGCTTGCAAGATTAAAGATATTTTAATAGTCTTCGTCTAGGGAAATTATGCCTTTTTTTAAAGGTTACCATGCTTTGGAGGTGAGAACACTACAGAAAACGTGCTTTCACTCTAATTTCAAACTAAGATCTTTATACGCACCTTACACATCTATGCACATGCCCTTGCTACAATGTTTTCAGTAAAGTACTGTTGATCACCAACCAAAACACTATATATAGGTCTATATATAGTTCTCATACCTACCTATGAAGTATTAAACATATATCTCACCAAAATCCTGTGTATTTTTTTGATCCTCAGTAGTTGTATTTTTTTCTCCCTAAGAAGCAATACAAAGTAAATGTATCCCAGATTAAATCTTTTCTATTTTACTAAGGACGTCTAGGTTATCTCCAGTTTTCTGAGTACTGTCATTTCTTAAAGTCATCCCACAAATGCCCTGCTCACTTATCACATCTAACTTCATGCTTGTTGCAAAACTTCATATTCTGGAGAAGGTTAGATGTTTCTGCACCATTTTACGGAAAAAGGGACTTTATCTCCTTGTGTCTTTAAACACCACGCACAACAATGTGAAAGTCAAGAATGAATGTATGGAACACAAAGAAGGTCATGCAAACTTTTGCAATTATTATATTTAGTTTCTCAGTGACAATCACCCCATGAAAGGAGCTTTCTTAGAAAAATAATGGGAGAGCAGCTGCTAACTCCTAACATTTATCAAGCAAAGAAACTCAAAAAAAGTCTAGGCAAGCGTGAGGCTGAAGCTTGAACCAAAGAACTGGGCTTTGTATGGATTTCAATAAAAAAGCTGCTCTCAGAGAAGTGCGTGGAGGAGGGCAGCTGGAATCACGTATGTTCACGAAATCCGTTGTGTTAGCAGCAAGCACGTGCTGACCTTAGGTCCGTTCTGCTCCTCCTTGCCTGAGAACCAACGTGCTGGATTCCTTTTGGGCAAAAAATGCTGACTTGTTCTGAAACAGTGTCTAGTATTACTGTAAACACACACTGCTTTTACAGTTCCCAGCAGAGCGCTCTCGGCACGGAGATTACATGATCTCTGTACTCCTGGCAGGAAATAAAAGATGTTGATGGTGGGGACCTCTGTTAGGAACAGTAGCCGTTAGGAAGAAGAGGAAGGACTAGAGCATGGTTATATATCAACAGCCTATGTAAAGACATGTTTTGCATTGCGAATGTGTGACGTAATTTTGGAAATGCTGAAGGATCCACAGAAAATTCAGTCCAGCAGGAACAGATTAGGGGACTAATGCAACAGACACTGTGCAGGTGGGAGAGTCCCAAAAGGCAGCAGAACTGAGGCAAGTCACGTGTCTTGTACCAGGGGAGCCCAAATAAGAATGGCTTTGTAGCTCATACATGTACCTCATGACTGTGCCAACACAGCAAACACAAGGGTAGAAGGGGGGACGTTTAGTCTGCAAACAGACAGTCTGCAACAGTCTCAAATCTCTGAAGGGACACCATAGTTGCTGTTAAATACCAGAGACTGTTGTAGTAGCTTGCGAATGGCTCCATGGCTGCTTCAAGTCCTAATTCTAGGTCAGTTAGAATTTCATCCTTTTAACTATTAAGTACTTTTCTACACTAAATTCTCTACGTCTGTCTACGTCTAGTGCGGCCTCTTTAAAGGCATATGTTTCCTAAGACACTAGCAGCTTTCTGCTGCTACAGGAAATATCTCATTTCTTTCTTCATAGATTTTTGTCTGTGTCCCTTATTGCACCAAACTGTTCTCTCATTCGGTACTGGGGCAACTGTTTGTTTTAGTGAGCTGGCTTTCAGCAAGCTGTGCAATGTAGGTTAAAAAATAGATAGACTCAATGTGAAGCATTTCAGTGATCCAGTTTACAGAAATGCTTGAATTCCTGAACTTAGAAGGCACTGAAATACAGTTGGGGAAGCAGCACTGTGACTTACCTCCAACACAAAGCTCTCTTTCAGGCAATTACAACTTTCACTCTGCGTGTTCAAAGGTGAATCAAAGCTGGCCCACAGAATACATGAAGAAGCATATGTATTTTGCAAGCATAGCAGATTCATGCATAATGAAAACCAGGAATTATTGCCTGAACTATAAGCCAGGCTATAAATCATGTTTAAAAATTGACAGTATGCATTTGAACAGAAATCCACATCGAGATCCACAGCTGAACAATTACTACAACTTTTAGGGATTCACATCCTTCTCTCAACATTTCAGGTAGGAAAATTTCATACAGGTGGCTGAGCATCCTACAACTGACTGCTGTAATGCCAAGAGATGAAAAATGAAGTATAGACACAGTAAGAACGTGGTGAAAGTATTCAATTCCCATTGAAGGTCTGCTTTGTTCTGCAGTTGGATAGCTTTTCCTTATGAAGTATGAGATAATTAATCATGCTCGCCTGGTTACATGTTGAGTGAACACTTTAAAAGAACAATGAAAAAAAATGCCTTAAAAGCATACAGGAAAGGAAGACAAAGGATATCATTGTATTTAGCTAAGACATACACTTTACAAGAAACGGTATCCTGTATTGGCTGGTATCTACCCTAACAAATGACTTTGCACATGGCCTGTGAGTCCTTGTAGGTGCTACTGAGTAAGAAAGTTTCATTCCAGGCTCTGGTTCAGACTCTAACTTTGCTTTTTGGTCAGTTCTCGTGGCGTAGATAGTTTGTGACAAATAGCAGTGGGAGAACTAGATTTCTTTCCTATTCGTGAGGAAAAGGCTTGAAGGAATGAAAACTTATCAAAGAGGAACTGTGAAGGAAACAAATTGTTGAATAAGCGTCAAGAAAGCTTTAGTGGAAGATGGTAGAGATGAACTTAGTTTGACAGTTTATCATCACCTGAGTCGTCACTTTCTGTTGATTGCACTAGTGAACAGGAAAATGCTCTGGAAAATGAGCTGGAAAGACTCACATATTCAAGTGACATAACACGACCTGCAGTAAGATCCTAAGCTATTCAAGATGACCAGACTTAAGCCAGAATTATATATGACAAAAGCGAGGAAACTGATGCAAGAAAAGGAATGCTGGATATGTTATTTTTTGTGTTTTCTGTGTAATTAAGCAAAAAAGAACATTTTTTAAAAATACCCCACATACTATGCAAAACTGGTTGGCTTACTTAAAAACTTTAGATGTCTTAGAAGAATTAAACTGTCACATAGACTGAAGTCATGAGTTCATGTCCAGAGGTCTGGCAAGCTAGTTAGGGTCGGCTCTGGACCTGGAGGCCTGGAGTTACACAGATCTTCTTTGGGAAAGACCAGTAAACACACTCGGGAGATGTTTGGGGTAGGGCAGTGAAGGCAGAAGGGCTTGGAGGGAAGCACTGAGTTTGAGGGCACAGTGGGGTGGAATCCAGCTAAACCCTCATAAATGCTGTTGAAATTGGGAATGGATTCCCTATTTTTAGTGGAACTCATATGGGTATTAAATCCAGAAAGTTCCATAATGTTCAGTAAAAATTAGAAGGGTGCATAGGAAACTTAAGTGAGTCTTATTAAAAAGGAATCAGTAACCTATAGGTTTGGCACATTTCTTCATGAATTTATGCTGCTCTCAAGATGAAGCACCGCAGTCTAAGCTACAGAGTAGCACATGGCCTCTCAGGGTTAGATGTGAAGCAATTTACTGAATTCAGTCTGCAAGTTAGGCAGTGTTTCTCTCAAGAGATCCAGAGCAGGCAATGAAGGAAAGAAAAAAAAATATTGTATTGCACCTTCAAAATCAGTTAACTATAATTAGGTACTACAGATATGATTATACTTTAGTCATAATGGTATATCCATTATATAACATCACTGGAGAGCAGAATTATGGCGCTCTGGTTTTCTTACCTTAACCTATTTGATGCTCTTTAAGAATAACCTTTCATTTAAATTTTGGCAGCTTGTAAATTTTGGTTTGGTGATAACTGCTCCTTTGAAATGTGTTTTATCCCTCAGTTACAGATATGTAGGGTCAGTTGACACATGTTCTCCACTTTAATGTAGGAATTTCTTTGTGTGTCTGTGAATATAAAGTAGCCTTTTCTTGCTCAAGGAACTTCATAATTTAATTGATGAAACATGAAGGCCACTAACACTTCATTAATTAAACTACAGTGCACCTAAATTCCTACTGTGATTTACAACTGTTGTTTCCTCCAATAATGAAAAAAAATCAGTAGTAAACACCAATATACAACAAATCAGGTTGTTTAGTACAACAACCAGAATGTCTCTTGCTACAGGCTGTGTAATTCCTTACAATGTTGAAAACTGAAATGCTTTAAAAATTGTAAGGGAGGAGTATGTGAAAAAGAAGATATCCTAATTTTATGATAAAAGTGTACTCCAACATTTGAGCTGTTTACTGCATAAACCAGAGTTGCTCGGAGTATAGTACACTTTTCTAATTTCTTTAAGGGCTGTTTTATTAACAGATAAGTGTCTAATTGCTGCAGTCTCAGGAAAGTATTATGCCTTTGACTTCACTTGACTGAATCAATGAAATCTGCTGCTCCTTATCAGCGAGATCTGCTGTTCAAAGGTCCCCTTAGGAATAAAAACAAACCCTGACTCCTGCTGTGTGAGGACACTGGTAAAGCAATGCTTGCTCAGTGCTGATAGGGTTGGGATGTTAAACAGGACTGGTTTTCTCCCAAATTAATGCAGAGCCCTGCCCCTGAGCTGCTTTATTCTCTGTCATGCAGATGTGAGGGTTTGTCTGGTTTCATCAATTTGTAGTTCGGTTGCTGACAGAGTGAGCACTCATGCAGATAATAATTTGGTATACAGGTTATAATTACAGCTACAGTGACTTCCACTTACCCTTCCTAATAACTCAGCATGCTATCCAAAATACGATTGATACCAATACCTGAGCAGCAAGTGCTAAGTGTGTCTTGGCACAACTCTGCCTGTTCCACAAGCCTGTCCCAGAGGAGGGGGAGCGCTGGGGCAGCAACTTCTGGTACAAAGAGCTGCTCTCCAGGCAGCATAAACTGGGGCAGACATCATTGCCTGCCAGAGCACTGCCCACCACACCTCTTCTCTACAGTTATGCCAGGGATTACTTGGCCCTGCAATTTAAGGAAGCATAAAGGCAGCTGAAGTCATTTGTGTCCCACTCTCCAGGTGGGAGAACAGAGCAGCAGGACAGGTAATTTTCTGGCTCACTGATTTTTCCTTTTTCCCTTCTGAACTAATTACTGTTGGATGACAGCTAAAAAATTAAAAGGCAAAAGTGCAAAATCACTGGTCCTGTTTGTCTGTAACCAAAAGAATTAATTTCCAGAATCTCCTTTTCAGTAAATGTTCAAATATAAAACCTTGAGGATAGTTTGTCAGAAGGAGCAAAAGCAGAGAAAAGAGTTAGATGAAAGCAGTGGTTCAGTCCTTATACTAGAATCTCACTGGGGCATATTTTCTACGCATTACAAGAGGTATTGCCCTTCCCAAGCCTTATCTGGGAAGCAAGAGGCTAAACGTGCTTCCACCGAGAAAGTTATTTCCTTGCAAATTCATCTTTGAATCCTCTAAGCAAGGACTAAACCCGGACAAGTCAGTGGTAGGCAAAGGACACCAAAAATAATTTGATTAATCTTTTTGATCAAGACATCACAATGAGAGTAAGGGTGCATCTCCCACCACTGCTGGTTTCAAGCAGTCCCTGGTCCATGCTATCTCTCAAAGTGTTCACTGGGTCTTGGGTAGACAAGTGCCAGATGGCATGGGACAAAACTACGGCAGGATGCATGATAATAAGTAAACCAGAGGGATAACTGCATGTTAGTACTTGAGCCCATATCCTGTCTTGTTTCCTTGTACAGATTCTGCTGTGTGATTGAGCCCTTGAATGAGGTAGCCCTTCTGTCCTCGCTGACTGGCTGCTGGATGTGTACACTCCAAGTTTGATCATCGTTTAGCCTATATCTCCCTCTGACAGTGCAAATGAAGCGAACCTATGTGACTCATCCCAGAGCTCTTTTAAGAGTGGAAATTCCCAGTTTTGGGAAGTTTTGTGCTACTTTGTTTGTGTCATCATTGGATTTCTAAATGAAGAGAAAAAGAACACTTGGAAGCAATTGTATAGCCCTATATAGGAAACAACTATAAGGCAATATAGGAGCCAGCTCTCTTCTGGTTGTCTGCACTGTATTGGTATAGCCAATACAATTCAGATTTTAAGCAGTGCTGCTACTGCATGGTACATGGCAGACAGGGAGTTTTGGTGCTGAAGAGTGTCTCACCTAGTAGTGCTATGCTTGCTAAACACAGCTGGAAGTCTACAATAACACCACACTTACTTGTCTGTTATCTTTGACAATTACAATTCTCCATCCCACTTCAGTCTATTAAAACGATTGTCCATACTGCAGAATACTAGAAAGACACTTACTTGGTCTTTTTATGTTGCATTATTTTTAAGGGCTTATTTTGCTTTGTTTAAGGAAAACAGGTAAGGAAGCTTAAATAACAAATCTCAGGAAATGAAATGATCACTACATCTTTAGTTGAACTGGAATGCACTTAAGAAAAAAGAGAGAGGTTTAAGTTAGAGTCATGGGAACTGGTGAACAAAGCACCAAAAAGCATGAAACCCCAAACACAGATGTAGCAAAGATTTTCCAGATGTGGAATTCTTTCTATGGATCAGTAGAGTTAGCTTAACTTACTTAAGCTATAATGATTATTCGGGGGGGGGGGGGGGGGGGAAGTATGGCTCATTTCTTATCGCTCAGTGTTTTAATATAACTAAATGCAATTTACTTTGCTGAAGATTTTTATCTAGATTTGCTTTATGAAGAGATGTCTGTTTCTTATTCATCTTAGTTTGTCTAATGTGGCATACATTGCTGCTCTGGAAATGCCTTTGAAATGTACTGCAAAAGCTAATATATGTAGCAACTTCTTAGGTTGGAACCTTTCTTGGTTAATTTTTCAATGTCAAACAAAATGATGCCAAGTTTTGGATGTAATGGTAACATATATATATTTACAGTTTTTAGTATGGTCTCTGTTGGTGTTTGTGTTTTTATGTTCTCATGAGATATGCTCATAATTTTTTTTTTCTTTGCTCTTTATTCAGCTGAAGAATTGCCTTGACTTACATATTCTGGTCATTGATTTCTGCAAATTTTAAGATCCTTCTAATTATTGCTAGAAAGTTTCCTAATATGTAGAGAACTTTTGCTGTTGCTGTCTAAGTTATATAGTATTCTTAATTTGATGATGGATAGTTGGTACTGTTTCCTGGAGGAAATACATGCCTCTTACAAAACAGAAGAAACACTCATGTAATAATTTTATATTCCGTGTACATATTAGGGCTGAATATTCAATATAGTTTTACTACAGAATATCATTTCTGACACATTAAAAGCTAATTCAATATTTAGATAGTGACTTATCCACGGGAAATACTGCAATACTAATTTGACATCTTGGGCAAATTTTGAATTGGTATAGAGAAGGTCGTGATTTGACTAAATCTTACAAAAATCAGTGGTAGGACTGTCATTAATTTCATTGAGGAAAGGGTTATACTACTCAGTTTCTCTGTCATTAGCTTGTCAAGACTTTTTCTAAACTGTTTAAAACTTTAGCATCCGCAATATACTGAGGCAGGGCGCCCTTCAGTTCAGTTCCAGCATGTGTGGAGAAATCCCCTCCTCCCCCTGTTTGTTTTGAATCTGCCACCTCACCTCCATTTGATGTCCTCTCATTCTTTTATGGGAAGCGACAAGCAGTTGCACATAATGTCAAATGGTTATCAACACAAAGTAATCAAACATGGGTAACTATTGTACCGTGACCAAAAAAAAAAAAAGAGGTGCAAAAACTTTTACTGTTGGAAGAAATGGCAGGTATTAAATCCCTGACTGAAAAAGCGATTACTGTTTCCAAGGTAGCAGAGAATCCTACTCTAACTTGTATGCCAGAAACACTGTCTTCTATTTTACCCATTGTTATTGTCTGATCCTGCAATAGCTAATTGAATGGCTGCTAAAAGGCATTTTTCCTACAAATGCTAGTCTGGATCCATGCTTCAAAACAGAGTCAGACTTAAGTTGCAAGGGTGATCTGTATAAAAAGTACAAGTCAGAGATCTTCCTCTAAAAGGATGAAAGAAATTTTAGGAAAGCTACAGATGAGTCTCTTTCAACTCTCCAATCATTTTCAAGCCACAAATGCTCTGATAATAATGAAATTATACCTGATAAAATTGATTAACCTGATATACAGTTTAAAGGTTTGCCAGAGTGGGTATATGAGTTATGAATGTGAAATAGAGCCCTGCCAAAGACACACTTGTGCTGACACAAAAAAATATTACTCCACTCAAAGAGTTAGCATGAACTATACCACCAAAATAAGTCCTTGGCACTCTCCAAACATTCCGGAGTCTCATCCCTGCTTTGAGAACCTCACATGGTAACTACAAGAGCAAAATCTTTCTAGTGTAGGCATGGGCTTTGTTCTGTAAACAGTCCTCTACGTAAGTTAATTGATAGATAAGAAATTCTTGACAAAAGTCTCAGTCTTTCTTTTTCTTCCTTGCAACGTGAAGAAACATTGATTACAGGATGATGTTGTAAATTAGACAATCTTCTTGGAGGAAGCAAAGTCTATTTTTTTTTTTTTTTTTGCTTGCCTTCTAACAGATATTTCAACTGCTCTAATTTCAAGCCTGTATTTTGATATGTATTAAAATCTGTGGTTGCTCTCCTCTTTACCTTTCAATTCTGCTTATAGGCAGCTACGGAGCTATGATGTACCTGGCTAGCACTGTGAAAACTGGTTACCAAATATCTCCTCTTCTTTATGGCAGCAGGTGCAATTGAATCCACAGTAGATTGGACTTTAAATTAGTACCTACCAATTGAACTAAAGAGGCTATCACTCAGAAAAACTACCAGAGAAATCATTTTAGACATGCATTTAGTAAACTTGTACTTACAAACTTAGTCCAAACTCATGTGACTGGAATGATTACCCACAGGAATAACTCCTTGCAGATTTATAGTTTATAGGCCATTTGGCAGTTGTGTCTATCAATAACCTTTCTTTTCTTTCTTTCTTTTTAATACTTGGGAATTAAGCAACAATTTCAGTTATCTGCTTCTTTCCTAAAATGTCATGAAGGGGAGGTTCACTAATAGCCAAAATCAACACAAAGGTAGACTGAAGATGGTAGAAAAGCAATTGCATGAGGTAACTGGCTGACTTTGCTTATAAGAATTGTACACTGGCATCTACCATATGCTAGAGAACCAGCATTTAATTTGATTGCCACTTCCTGATACGTGCAAAAGCAATCTAATTTTACAAGAGTATTTGCAGAGGAGATTTGACGCTATGGCTAAACTTGATGACTAGATACCACAGGGTATTTCAAAATCTTCCAGATAGTGAAAACCACCTTTTGTCAGATATGGTTAGTATCTTTGAATTTATAGACAATAAAAGATCTAGTTGCTCAGGCTGAACATACTACAAGCAGCTACAGCAATTCTCTCAAGCATCACTTGCTATACCAGAAGGCATTCAGAGCACAAGTAAAAAAACCCACCCCAGTCTGAACAACCTGTGCCGCCGCAGTTACATGCGACCCTAACATTGTGCTGCCAAGGATGGTTCCACATCAGGAAGACACTTTGCCTCCAGGTGTGCCTAATCCAAAGTGTGCTTTTGGGTGTCTCACCTGAGTTTTCAGCATGTCCTCAGAGGAATGTAAATAAGCATGACTTCTCATCAAACATCAAAGAGCTCTCTCTTTTCCCTAAGGATTTGTGAAAAGGAGCTTTTTATTCTAATAAGACAGGAGTTTAAAGTGTGCATGTAAGTACCTAAAATATATAAACAACAAAACCCTGTGCTGGTTTTGTGGAGTAAATCCCATCTCCCAGATGATCGGGGACTGAAACCATTTCTTACCGTTCTAACAGATGCAAAAAGAGGAAAGTTATCTTGCCATGCTTTCTTAAGCGTTCTAAGCCCTTCTTATTAAAGACGATTTAAAATTGTTCAGCTCTTTAGTTTATCTTCAACAACTCTGAAACAACTTAGCAGTCCAAGTCCTGTTTCCAAATATGAACACAGGAGCATAATATGATCTTACAGATGTTCTGAATGTGGTCTAGGAACCCAAAGAAGTAAAGAACAACTTATTAAATTTTTCAGAAATGACTAGATACCTTCATAATTCTGTGCCATGTGCAGATTTTACTGCCCAAAGGTAATCTTTACTGGGAATCAGTGTACAATTAGCAGGTGTCACAACAAGAGAGCTTGGTTTTCATCTTCAGGAACCTAAATAGTTATGAAAATGTAGCCAAAAGTTGATTTTAAAATTTGGCTCTGGGCAGGCACCTCAGCTTTTCAGAAGCTGACACTGTTTCTGGACACTGAAAAAGAAAGCCCATCACCTGATTTCCAAATCAACAGTCACATCACTACTTTGGAAACCATGGTCTAATGATTACATGTCAGTATCAATTATGACCACGTGAACTAGTTTATATTTCATCTGAATCAACACAAGTCTTTACCATGAACTCAGTCCGAACAAAATTAAGCTAAAGATAACTTGATTAACTCTTTATCACCATTCTCTGTTATTCTTGTTATAGCCAAAAAAGGAAAGGAAGAACAATTTGCTCATTTTTGCTTTGATTTAAAAGCTATTTTTGGTCAGGGATTACCTCTTTTATAATGTTTCTGATGTCCAACACAGTAAGAGACCACAGTTTGGGCAGGGTAAATATAAATGCTAACAAACCACTGTGTAACTGATAACTAACTATATACTGAAAAGCAACTTGATTAAGATTAAATATATGATACTAGACAGAATATACTGAGTACCAGTTTACAGTCTGTATGGTGGCATTTTAAAATGTGAGCACATTATAATTATAATGTAATACTAAATTGAATTTGCTGAACATAACAAATTTGTAAGCCTTCTGCTGTATTTTCTGCTTTGACAACAAAAAGCTCAAATATGTAACATTGTTTCCCACAATATTTTTGTTTGCAAGTTGGGATTTTACAGTCTGGAAAGGCTGATAAATAAATTATAAAAAAAACTGTCTGGAGAGCAGCTTTATGGAAAAGGCCCTGGGGTCTTGGCAGAGAGCGAGCTGCGCGTGAGCCAGCAGTGTGCCCTGGCAGCGATGGGAGCTGGCAGCATCCTGGGATGTATCAATAAAAGCATGGCCTGTAGATGGAGGGAAGGGATCATCCCCCTCTATTCAGTGCTTGTTAGACCACATCTGCAATACTGAGACCAGTTTCAGGACCCTCCCAATACAAGGCAGACACCAATAAAAGGGAACGAGTCCACAGGAGGGCCTCCAAGCTAGTCAGGGTCTGGATCTCTTGGTCCGTGAGCTGAGGCTGCAGAACTTGTTCAGCCTAAAGAGATGGCTTTGGGCGTCTTACCAGCAGCTCTTCAGGACCTCGTGGGAGGGCAACAAGACAACAGAGCTGGGCTCTTCACATTGTGCATGTGAGGATGACAAGAGAAAACAGGCATAAACTGAAACCAGAAAGGATCAGGCAGAATATAAGGAAAACCTGTCTCCTCCATGGAGACAGTACAGCTGTGGAGCAGGTAGCCTGCAGAGGTTGCACAGGCTCCATCCTCAGATGTTTTCAAGACTGGAATGGATAGAGTCCTGAGCAACCTTGTCTGACCTCAGGCGTGCTCCTGCTTGAGCAGGAAGTTGGAGAAGGGACCTCCAAAGGTCCCTTTCAAGAGAATTATTCTGAGTTATCCTTTGTTTAACTGTATTTCACTAATAGGTGATGAAGTCTTATGAGAGACATTCTTACAACTTACCAGTTTGTGATGAAACTTATATTATTAATGGCAAAACATGTTTAGAAGACTAGCAGGCTAACGCTCATTTTTTTTTCTAATCACAGTTTCTGAGATAAAAATAGCTTGCCTTAACAAGGAAAGTGTATCTTGCCTTAAAACCACGTTGGATTGGACAGTAAAAGGACAGCTGAAAGATTTAGCATGATGGTCAGCAGCAGTAATCATTCACCTGGCACTATATACATCTTTATTCCTATCAGGAAAATATCTTGATTAGAATAAGGTAATTCTGTTACAGAACTTAAGAGAGCCAACCAGCAAAGAAATCAACATTCAATTGCTCACCACAGGAATATAAGTCACTGCTTGTTTTCTCTAAAGTGAATAGCATTTGAACATTTGTTGAGGAAATATTTAAAGTTGCTTCCACAATTAACACAATCATCAAAGAATCTATAAAAATATCATAGCTACAAAAGCATTTAAGTACATGATATGGACCAGTGTGATGTAAAAATAATGGCCTATCCTTGTTATTGATCTAAAATAATTCAGTTAAGCTTTTCTCTCTCAGTATTTTAGAGATCAAAATAGACGAGACTGTATTAAAGAAATTAACAAAATTGAATGTCTCTGGAGATAACAACAGCATATTTTGATTTAAAAAGCTCTCCCAAAGAAGTACAAAAGCGGGTCTGTACTGATGGCCCATACTAACGCACGCGGAATAAGAAAACCGAAGCTAGCTAAATATTTGAGAATTTGATGCACAAGAGGTTCTGTTAGTTCTCAGATACTTCAGCTGTACTTTACTGTTGTGCAATGATTTCATGGAATTTGTTTTAGCCTTCCAGCAAACACCTGTTTTCCTGTTCAGGCGTGGGACCTGAATGTTTGTGTCCTTCTTCAATGGTAGATAGTCTTCTTGACAGCTGGCTCCCCCTCCGAGCACATTCACACTACCTGGCTCTACCCTTCACTTTTTAAGACTCAACAGACATTCATGAGGAGTTTTAGGGACCATCCTTCTGCCAGTACATTTAGCATGGTTCTCAGTGGACTTTCAGAGGAGAGCTGCAGTTCCAGGATCTACTGTTTCCTCCAAAACCAATGGCCACAGTGCCTTAACATAATGAGACTTTGGCTTTGCACAGTGCTATGTGCATTTTAAAGTTTATGTGTTGGTATTCATGTCACACAGTGAATATGGCGTGACTTCTAAAAGTGAAGTAATTTATTCAGAAGAACAACTCTGGTAGTGTGCAGTTAACAAGCCACTAAAAATCAAATACCAAAAATCAGTACATCAGCTATTTTACTGCCTTTAGAAAAAATAAAGAAAACCTAACAACTAAATGTCATCAGGAATCGTAGCATGAAATCTCAGCTTTCAGTATCTATTGACATCACAAATCTTTTTTTCTAGTAATGAAATGGATGACAAGGGAATAAAAATATATTTATTAGCATCTATTAGTGCTTGGCAGACATCCATGCATAGTCTGGCAGAGTTTCTGTAACTGTTTTTTAGTATGACAGATTGAAGTGCAAGTGCTCACCTGACATTTTTATTTAGAACACAAACACTCGACTAATACAAGTTTTATAACTGTTGCAACATCAACATAAAAGAAAGATTGGCTAGGAACTGGTACTTCATACTAAGGCCTCACAAAAACACTAATAAGACTGTTCTACTAAAACTAGATACATTATTTACAAGAAGGAAGAATTAATAATTCATTTTGCCCAGTTTATTCTAGAATACTGGCTAGAGATATTGTAAAGCAGCCAAAAAACTAGTAACTGTGCCAATTAACTTGTATTTCTGTCCAGTTTATGTGGAAACTGATATCCTGTAACCAGTCAAATTCAATTTTTTAATGTTTGCTCTAAGTTCAAAATAATTTATGTGTGGATAAACCTTTAATGATTTCATGAAAACAGCATCGAGTGGATATTGCTCATAGAAAGGATTGATTTCTCTGGATCTAGAACATATTTGCAAAATCTAGTGGGGATTTTCTTTCCCCCCCCTTTTTGATTAGAGCTGTAATTCAATGCAATGAAATTAAAAGAGCACTACCTGGTGTGCCAAGCAGTTGGTCTTTTATGTGCCTTGTTTAATGACAGTGAACCTGTTCCTACTGAATTTTCAAGGTCCTCCCGCTGCGAGTTCTCACAGATGGGCCCGACCCACCTTGTCATCACTCCATCACCTCCTGTTCTGCAGTTTATCTCACCATGGGGCTGAGCACCAAGTGTCCTCCGCTGCCTGACACCGACAATTAGAGTCTGTGAGGAGGAAACACCCTGCCGTTAAGGTCCCTTTTATCATCTGTGTATTTGTCTTCCTTGTGAATCAAAGGCAACCAGGGAAATTAACACCGAAGGACATCGAGTCTGTACTGTATTAAATAGTATCTTTACCAGAAATCTAGAGGAGAAAAAAAAAATTAGACTTGTGCTAGGCTCATGTTGTAATATTAACACCAGGGAGCTTTCAAACGCTTTACATTGGCCAGAGATCCAATGAGGCTGCTGTCTTCAACTGTATTTAATACTTTATCGTCTTGTTTGCTTGCTGGTCACAAAAACACAGACGAGAACTGGGCTGTCGTATCTGTTCTACTCCACGCCAAAGGCTGACACTTTTATTTGTGCTGAAGTAGACCTCTCTAACCTAGTTAGAGTACTGAGATTTACCCAAAGAGGTTGTGCACTTTTCCCATAGTATATCTTTAAAGCAAGAAGGAATATTTTGATGGAATCATGAAAGCTCTTACAAGTGTGTTCACTTGCTATTCTGCTAGGGAATTTTTACTGCTACAGAGGATATAAGAAAAGCAAATGACACTACTCAAGTCATGTGTTCTGTGTTTTTAAATTGATCCAACTCTGTACTTAATAACCAAAATGCAGTACTCAATGACTTGAAAACCCCTTATTTTATTTATAGAGCAGCAACTCTTCTAAATGTGTGTTCAACCAAAATACTGCAGGACAGTTGTTTTATGCACAGGAAAAAATTATTTATTATAATGCTGAACATTATGGACCAATGGTGTTAATATTTATTTAGGGCTAGACTAAACCTTCTGCCCTGTTTACATGATAGCACATAGTTTCATCACCTCAAGAGAAATAATCCGTGCTAGTCCCTGACCAGATGTGGATATTCACTCTACCCCTCCCGCTGGCTCTGTTGTAGCAATGTTTCTAAGTCGCAAACAGAGTTCACTGTTCCCTACAAATATTTGCGGATAAGTTGGGAAATCATGAAGTAGGTCCACAAAGAGACTTAAGCAATACTTCTAATATTGACTTATAGTCATTTCACCTTTCTTTTGGGAACACTGCTCCAGAAACTGAAGTTAGCCCTGAACTAGTTGATTCATTGTACTAAATATTGGTATCTATGTTAGGAGCCATCTTGAGTCTACCGTTAGTGGAGAGTTAACCAACACCATTCATGAAGTCTCATGTGTGATTCACATCAGTAAACCAAATGCTGACATACCGCCAGGTGAACCAAAGGTTCATACATTGGTTATTTTTAGACTATAAATGAAGCCAATACCCCCAACTCTGACACAGACTCCATTATTAATAGGTGAGATGAACCCTCCATCCAGTCGGCAAGGTAAATAAAGGTATGGGAACACATATATTATTCAAAAGAAAGATGTATGCATCTGAAAAAACAGTCTTTTGAAGCTGGTTGCTGGCCTGCGTTCCTGATTTAGGTGCCGATACTCCCATCCCCCAGTCTTTTATCTCTTGGCTTGAGCCATCATTTTCCCTGACTGTGCATGTTGCTTGACCTTAACTTCTAACTTAAAGTTCTTTTAAAAGATTTTTTTTGTTTTCACCATTGGCAGAAACGTCAAAATTATTGAGACTTCTTAAAAATGCATTTCACAGAAATAGCTGATGCCGCAGTACATCATTTGTCATACCCTAATTCACACAACTTGAAGCAATAGTGTACACAGTTAGGCTTGACTGATGTTCTGCTCAATAGACTGATTATTTATAAATTTTTGCCAAAGGGACTCTGCAATTGCAGATTTTACTGCATTTTCCACTGTAGAAAAAATTAACTGGTTATGGAACTTTTGAGTTATTAATTGAGAAAAGTAGCAATGATTTCAGAGTATTTTTGGCTTTGTTCTAAATCTAAGAATAGTGGGGGGGGTTTTGTGTTGTTTTTTCTTTTTAAGGTACTCCATCTGAAAGTTTGTATTTGATGTAGCCAAAATTTACTGCATGTTGGAAAATATATAAAATTGATAAAATATTTAATTTCAAGGATTAACAAGTGCTATGAACATAATCAGTAATGTGTGGACTTCTAAGCTGTTTAAACAGCTTGATCCATTTAAGGATCTAAATGTTTGGTTGCCTATAGGAAAAACATTTGAATGTATCAAAGTATCTAGAGTCTACAGAATAGAAAGTCTTGTAAAAACAGGTTTTTATTTATGTGTATAGAATTTCTGATCCAGAAACAATGAGATAACAGCCTTTCTATTTTCTTGTATTCCTTATTCCAGCCCCAGATGAAACGAAATGGCATTAAGTAGGAAAGAAGGAGCTACAAGACATTATTACTTCAAATTCTCAAAATGAGAAAAGATGTTTGAGTAGACATTTTGAGTGCATTTTTAATCCAATTTTAATACAATGCTATCCATCCTATTTACCTACTGTGTTATTAGCATTTTCAGTAGTAAAACAAACAACTCCTTTTTGTTTTGTCATATAATATTTTGTCATATATTTTAGTCTGTTTGTTATAATACATACTAGAAGGAGTTACATTGTTGGTATTTCCAAATAAATATCAAAATTAGTATTTGTTTTGTTGTCTTACAGCACACATGCAAATATGTTATATTCTTTTTTGAAGGTTTTTCACATCTTAGTTAAGGCTTTGTCATTCATGAATCTTATGCGATACCATTTATCTGGTGAAGTGTAAGCAGCAATGATCAAATGGCTAGTTAAATTGCGAAACATGAGACCTCAATGTCTGAATCAAGATCCATTCACATTTGAAAAAAATAGCACTAACTACCCCTAGAACCAAGTGACTTCAGTCAATAGGCCCGATTTAAATAATCATCTCCCTAATGCATGCTTAATATTTAAAAAAAAAAATCATAACCTCATGAGCTCCTGACCTGTAAAGACTTAAACAAAAGCCAAAACTGATTAAAAGGCAACCACACTTCCATTCACAGTCTGGCTTGTGCTCACGTGCATGGAAATGTCAGCAAACTGACTCCATGTGGCATGAAGTTCCACTTAATATTTGCAGTATTAAATATAATGCTTTCCACAAAAAACATAATACTGAAGTCTGGGCAGGAAGAAGGGAGAGAGAGATAGATTCATATAATTTATGACTTGTATCTATGCATATGTCAAACATACATGTATTTCATACCCTCATCAACACTGACATGTTAGGTAGTTTCAACACTGAAGAAGCAAGCATAGACCTTTGAGTTTTATTTCTGATTTTACAAGCTGTTAGCTATGGCAAGCACTTTTGCAGCTCTATTCCTCTGGTATAAAACTAGGGTCATTACATCTCTATGGCCTGAAGATTTTATAATGACTTTCAGATAGTTTTTTTATCTTGTATTTTCCAAATATGAACTGCCTCAGAAAAATAAATACCAAATAATACCACCTATGAAATCTATGAAGAAATTGTTTATTAAATATGGGTCACAGTTTGGGAATTATTTATGAACTTCAACAGCTAAAAGAGCAACATCCTGACTAGACAGCTCCATAGCTTTTACAGTACTGATTAGCACTGTAGCTTTTCTCTCAAAATTTTTTTTCTAACTTATTCTTCTCCCTTAATGAACAAAAGAAAATAAATAATCTGAACCAGGATAATGCAAGAATATGTCACCAAGAAAAATCAGACATAAATCAGAATGCCAGGTGGCATTTGGATATTTTGAGGTATTTTTCAAGCTGTATTTGAAGTACAGTAGCAAACTATCAATTAAAATAAATGATAGAGAAACCAACAGACATTCTAGAGATCTAGAGTGCTGAGTGGAGTGTTCCCTAGTGTTTATCAAAACAATACATCCATTTCACAGTGTCTACCAGACAACCACTAATAGATTTCACATACCAACACCAAAGTATGTATAGTGTTCAGAGAACATATATAACAAAAGAATAGAAGAAACAAGCTTTCAATATTTCTGGAAGTACTTAGCCAAAGTAAAAATTATCATCTCCAGTGAAATACTCCAGATAATCAAAATTTCCTGCCATACTTAAAGACAGACAGTAAAGTTCACATTAATTCATCAGATTCCACTGACTTGAACAAACCCATTGGCATCCATGATTGTTAATTGAGACATCAAATAAATCAAATCAGATTTTAACGCCAAGTAACAAGTTAGTATCTAGAGGAAGACTGACATGTAAGGGGCAGCTGCAATTCAACCACATACTTTGTAGGATAGTTTCAAACATCTTTATTATTATCACACAGAAAGCTGGACTGATTTGCAGAAAGAGGAAAATATCCTATTCAGGAAACAATGAATAATCTTTACACAGACATTTGTCAGGTCTGTAACCCTACACTTTCGAAATCTCACTGTTGAAGCCTGTCTTTTGTCACTTAGTTAAGTAACACTGTATTCCACAAAACAAATACAAGGAAATGAGAAAACAAGTAAATGTTTACTCACCAGCCTTCTCCTTCTCTGAAATAATTGGCATAGCCTAAAAGAAAAAACAAAAACAAAAAACACCACTATTAAAAAAATAATATTAGGGAAACATTATAAAATCTTAAGGTAGATTTTATGAGTGTCCAGAAGGTCTGGAAAGAACTGAGGTCTCACTGTGTTAAGCACTCTGGAGAGAAACATACAGTTCCCATTTGAGTGGCTGATGGTCTATTATGAAATTAATTGTTGGTTTAAAAAAAAAAAAAAAAGGACTAGGAGAGAAGGGAGGAGATGGAGTTAATAAGATATTCCAATGATCACATTTTGAAATAATCATCCTAGAATACATGCCCACAAAATTCCACTGGGATATTACAAAATGATTCTGAAGGAGTGAAGACAAAAACTGTATGGCTGAAGATGAGACTAAAATACCAAATCTTTCTTCTGCAAAACACGAGTTCTGCCATTGGCTCCATATAGTTAGGACTTGGGCTTAAATATATGTTGTTCTATAACATAACAATTTCTTGCTTTTTAGGTAATTTTTAGGAGACAAGTAATAGAAATGTTTTCATATTGTTTGTAACTGTTTTTGGACTTGGAAAATTGTGTGGTTTTTGAATGTAAAAATCTTTTATAAGATGCTTTTCTTTCAGACTAATACAGAAGAACTTTCTGGGTGGATTTTTCCTAAAATAAGTAGGTTATAGATTGAAAGAATGGTAAAAAGGAAATTATATGGAACACATATAAGGAATATGCAAATATGATAAAGGTAAGAAAGGCTGGATGAGAAATCAGATTGGCTATGCAGAGCTGCTATGTGAGTTAAGGTATCAATTTTACATCCCTTTCACTCAGTCTAGCCTTTGTTCAGCAGATTTTCCTGCTGCAGATTTCACAGAAAAAGAAAGAGGGAAGTAACAGACAGAAATCACAAAACACCCAGTTTCAGTCTTTCTATAGAGTTCCTGAAATAAAACTTTGAAAATTTTATTTCAGGATTTGCTTTGTCCTGCTATACAAAATAGCATTTTATAGCATTTCCTGGATGATATTTTGCACAAAATTTCAAATACATGACTTAGACAATATCTATTAATAAATACCTTACAGATTGGTAATTGCCATAAGAATCTTTTTGTGATTCTGTTTCACCTGTACTCTGCCTAGTTAAATATCTGATGCTTGAGTTTGGCATTCAAAAATGTCATACCCTCAGACTAATATTATTTAAAACCACAGCAGCACCTTGCTTGAAAAGCATTTCCCTTGCTTTGTACAAACATATTTCTTCAGAAGAAGCAGCATTTTTCTCCAGTAATGCAATGAAGGCAATAACTTCCATAGATTGAAGAAAGCATGCCAAAGAAACAATAAAATCGCAGAATGAATCGAGGTATCGGTTGCAAAGAAAGAAAAAGTATATCATGTACAGATTTTTTAAAATAATTGATAGACTTTTGAAAAACAGTATATAATTTTATTCTCTTTCCCACACCTAAGTGGTTACACTTGCTAAGAAAAATGAGAAAATAAGAAAACACCCCTGATTCACTGTTATCATCTGAGAGGGAAATTTGTAAGGAGAGAAGTTTATAAAGAGGTGAAGGTGAGAAACGAGCAAACAAACAGCAACAGAAAACTAAACAGAAGAAGAAAAAAGAACAAGGGAACATCAGTGTAAATCAAATGGAAGAATCAGGACAAAAGAAGGAAAGATGGTGACAGGCTATTATCATGTTTTAATTTTGAGCTTTATTAGCCATAAAAAAAACCCAAAACCAACCACCCAAAACCCAAGGTGTGATGGCATCCTTTAAGATAAGCTTAGAAGACAACATTGAGATGACTGGAGAGTGTCAGCATAGAAATCACAAGCTGTGTCATGGAAAAGAGACAACAGTTTGATGGGGACAGCCTTTGTAAGGTCTAAAATGCAAGGCCAAGATGAACAGCTGTGATTCAGTGGACTGGGGGGAAGCAGTTGCAGAACTCAACAGGGATATGACAGAGTGACAAATACAGAAGATAATTTCTCTGGTGGCTTAGTGACAGACTTAAATGGACTTTGATAACGCTGTCCATAACTGCCACGTGAGTCACTGGTAGTGACTTTGGCCTGAATGAACAGTTCTGAATCAGTTCCCATCATTATTCATATGAGCATGCAGATTTTTTTTTTTTTTCTTTTCATATAAGCAAATCTGATTTTAAAATATTGTTAATTTTGCCATTGGTCACTTCAAGTTATTTCCTGGAAAGATATTATATTTCTAATTCATTATCACTAAAACATGTTGATTTATAACCAAACATAAATTTTAGTAAATTTGTTAGATGCTAGTCTTTAAGGTTGTTCGGGTTGTTAAGCCCAGGTAAAAAGCTGTAACAGGAAATACAAAGAACTATAACGCCTCAGGACAGACATGTAAGTCACAAAATTAGTACTTCTGTTAACTAGCATGAAGAAGGACCATAACTTCCAGACAATTTAAATGCAGAGTGAGGTTTGTAGATAAAAGTACTTCCCACATTCCTATCCTGCAGTAGTCAATTAAGATTGATGCTAGACAAACCAATGTGGATTATACAATCTACCGAAAGTAAGAATTCTAAAAGCAAGTCAGGTGCATGGGAAAAAAGAAATGCTACTAGAGGATTCAGATAAAGAAATACATTCAAAATGACAGCACCACAGAGTACATTAAGTTTTTCTAGAATACTTAGGAGAAGGACCTCATACAGTGGTGACTACCTGTCACCATCATTTGCCACTACTCCAGGTCCTACATAAGGCATTATGTAAACACAGAGATTTCTTTTATTGCCTCACTTTTCTTCCTGATATCAGAATTAGCCCACTTTTTCAGCAAAACATGGTTCCATTTCCTTCATGTGCTTTTAAAATTAGAAGAACTAATTTTCTCTGCTTTGGTCTTATTGATTAACTGCACAAGAAAAAAGTATAGTATTTTCCAAGAACCAAATATATTCTCAAATTCGTGGAATCCAAATTAAAAAGAAAAAAAGAAAAAAATTATCTCTTAAAAACCCTTATAGTAGCATCAAATTAATGAAAGTGAAATCTTTTCTTTATAGAACAGAAGAGGAAGCATATTTTTTTTCCAAAAAAATCAATATTCTTCTCATTATAAATACTGCAATTAACATGAATGTTTGACTCAGAACATGGTACTGTGGCACACTTATAAATTCTGTATCCATTCTAACAGTTACAAAAGATTATTTCCTTAAAATAATGTATATAAACAAGCAAGTCTTACTTGTTAATTCTTTACAATTTAAGGAGAACTCATATATGTATCATATCTTTAGTCAAAGGTTTAAATTTGTTTAGTTTACAGAAAAATTGTAAATCTTCCTATTGTATTTAAAAAATATAGTAAATGTAAGTTCCCTGATTAAAAAAACCCAAACCAACGCAAAGCAAGAAATACCCCAAAACCCTACCCTCTTTATCCACAAAGTATAAAGACATCTTCGACGATACTTTGATAGAATCATAGAGAGGTTTGGGTTGGAAGGGACCATCTAGTTCCAACCCCCCTGCCATGGGCAGGGACACCCTCCACTAGACCAGGTTGCCCACAGCCCCATCCAACCTGGCCTTAAACACTTCGAAAGCCATTTCAAATATGTCTGTTTTCTAAACAGAGTGTAATTCTGCTGAATCAAGATGTAAAATGAGCTAAAATTTCTGTCAGAATGCTCTACTGCTGCTTAAAAGCTGAGGAAAAAAAATCCTAAATGAACATAGCACTTCTTGAAAATTTAAAATAAAGTAAACCACAAGCAAATCTTGTTCAACAAGATCTCAGATAGTCCTACTATTGGTTTAGTTTTTTGTTAATACAGCTACGCATACTGCTTACATGCTGCCCGGTGGGAAAACATGATTGTTATGAGAAATGCTCTCATCTCCAGTACAGTTTTGAATTCATTGGAGACCTTCTTCCAATGAGTTCCATATGTTCCAAATGAATTGCATTCCCAGGAAGTGATTTAACATTTCTGGCAATGGAGCAATTAAACTGGATTTTCCTGCTTGGCCAGATGGGTTCACTGTAACTTCACATTATTTCTCACTCTCCTCACAGAACTAAAGAATTGGACTAACAATTTCCACATGATTGGGTCACATGCATTTAAAAAAAAACAACAAACCCAACCAAAAAACAACCAACCAACCAAATCCATGCATACCCCCTTTTTACACCCCCTTCACAGATTTCAACAAACACCCTCAAGTCAGGCTCCTGTATATTTTCAATAGTATATGGTCTTAGCAACACTAAGAAAGAAAAAGGGGGGGGGTGGGGGGTAGAGGAAATCCCTATCAGGGTATTGCTGAAATACACTCAGGATTTTCTTTTAAATTAAAAAAAATATGATTTTTAACCTACAAAATTCTTAGTTGACATGTCATATTAAAAGTTTTTGTATCATCCTTGCTGTATTGCAATTGATTCCCTGTAAATACGTCTGCAAATATGACTGTAAAACACATGTAAAAGACTTATATAAAATAAAATTTTTGCACAAATGAAGTTTTGTTTGACCAAAGTCAAAATATCTATTTTTGTTCAGAGTTTTTAAGAATATTTTAACAGGAAAGAGAAGTAAATATAAACAAACACTTTTCCCCCAGAATAATACTTCTACGGGTTTTTTTTTTTTTGTTTTTTTTTTTTTTTTTTTATTACAGAAGACAAAGTGCATTTGGCATTATGTGAGTCACATTTTCAGTGCTGCCATCTAACCATAATGGATATTATACAAAGCCCTTCCGTTACTGAAGGCCATCAGCTACCCAGCCTTTTTTTCAGGTATGCATTTAAATAGACATGCTGGGAAATGTCCTTGCTAATGATCTGATACATCTTGATTTGCAAGCATTTCTCTAGAATTTTGCCTGTGGAGATATCATCTTCTACTGTCCAGCATGAAAGCAAAACTCCAGGACAAACATTAGCATACTAGGATTTGACTAGAAAGAGAAAATCCAGCCTTCGTAATAATTGTGAGCAGGTAACTGTTGCTGAACTCAAGCTGTTATAAGTCCTCCACCTTATTTTTGGAAGCACTTTTATGGTAATCACCTTCTAATCCTGTGAGTAAAAATCATGGTCTAAATTCTCACCTTAGTGGAAGCTGCTTTTATGCAAAACAGTTTTGGTAAGAGTTGTTTTTTTTCACTGAAATGATTTGCTTCAAGACCAAATCCATGTTCCTATTCTAAAAACCTGGAAGCTTTATATTGCATTAGGAGTAGAAAAGAGACCAACCTCCAAAGCTTGCAAACATAAAAATGAATGTTATGTTTATTTTTTTAATAGGATCATTCACTTTAAGACCAGAAACATCTATGTAGATCAAAATATATCCCTGTTGTCTTCTTTCCACTCAAATGTTCAAACACACAAAAGTCTAAAATTCTCTAAAGAAGAGCAATCTACTGAGCTTCTACAAGAAAGAAAGGAGGTAATAGCAACACAATATACAATTACCAAGGAAGGACTAATGAACTGAATGACAGGGAACTCTCTATTCTAGTAAACAAGGGCAATCACGTACCTGAAAACTGAGGTCAACAAGGCTCAGACAGAAAACAACTTTTAAGCATTATATAATTTTTCAAAGAGTGTATGTTCTGTATCATCTGGAGTCCTTTATTTTATTTAGAAGGTATGCTCTAGTTTTCTTAATTTGGATAAGTAGTAGTTAAAATTAACTGAGTTATTTTATGGAAGAAAAAAATTCCGTGATCACTCAGATGGTTTGAAATTAGGGAAATACTGCAGTCCATAACCGGCAATTTCCTCAGGTATATCCCTGTTAGAATAAAATATTGAATACATATCTCTACTGGAAAATTCCAGGTTTTTGAAACTAAAGCCTTAAGTGTTAATACATCAGATTAAGAGAGTAAACCTGTAAAGAACCCTTTTGAAAAACCTAATTAAAGTAAAATAATCTTTTGGTTTTAACATTGAACTGAATTGCTATAGCAATAATGTAGAAGAAAAACCAAGAATGATTGGTTTATCATTCAGAATTACTTACAAAACATTATTACATTAAACTTATAAGTTTTTAAAGTAAGTTTTCAGTTCCCCACAAGTGGATAAGAAAAGAGAAAAAACCGAAATGATCAAATTTCAGGACAGACTAGCTTTAGGAGGAGAATTTAGCAAGGTCTTTCTTCTTTGTGGCTTTTTATTTTACTAAAGATTGCAATTACTAGAAGCAGAGCAGAAGGCAATTAAAATCCACCCAACAATAAAGCTGCATCAATTAACTCAATTTTAAAAAGAAATTAACGTCACATTCAGAGGTCTCTGGCTAAGTTTATGACAAAACTATGAATTTAGTTCTAGTGAAAGTACAAAGTAGTATGCTTGCCTGCATATGTTCTCCTCCAGTCAGTTGTATGCCTCTACCCAACTACTTTGTTTTCTGACTAGGTATTTCTGTTTGCTTGAGCGTGTTTATGCCACTGAGGTCACGCACAGAGACCCCTTCTAGTTAGTGCTGGATGGTTGGCAGTTCTCCTTCCATGAGGCACTTGCCAAGAGCCTGCACTTGGGGTGGTCTCGTAACTTCCTGCGTCTTCGTCATTCAGCTGGCAGAGCGTGACTCTTGCTGGATTGGAAGTGCAGAACAAAGATGCAGGATAGCTGTCCTGTGCTCTGTTTGGTGTTGTTATAGACTTTCTGTAGATCAGGGTAAGCTCCCAATGCTCTGAAATCTGTCAGGACTGCATACAGCTGGTTTATAGGACAGATAAGACAACAGCTTGTCTGTGGCTTGTCCAGACCATTAAGTAGAATTTGGATGTAATATAGAATTAAGTCTTTTCTCTTTAGGGATGCTAAAGTCTTCAGCTGCAGGTTCCTCAATACTCTGAGAGTTACCATCACACATTTTGTGAAGCATAATTATGATTTTTTTAAAATTAGCATTTCTTAGACCTCAGCTTATTTGCATATCAGGACTTAACTTGGAATAAAAACAAATGCGTAAAATAAACTTGTTTTTTATACTTCCCAGGAGTTCCCCAGATAAGGAACTGTGTTTCCACTGGAACTGCTCTTTAATTACTGCAGTGGACATACAGTACTTGAAGGAGAGGTCAGTGAAATTTTAGTTTAATGTTAAGGAACGTTTATATAGCTTTTGGTAGTAACAAAACCTGTGCTTCCTCCAATTCCACCAAACATATGTATCTCTTCCCTAAAGGAACATAGCTTGAATGTTAACACCAAAGCTGAGTTGTGACACGCTACCTCTAGAACTGGAGCAGCCCCAAGAGTGCTCATGCTTTTCATCCATCACCAGAGGTTCTATTAGGGTTCATTTACACATAGAGAGCTTTTTCCCAAGCTCAGAAGTCATTTGTTTAGCTAATGTTTATCTTATAAAACCTTTTACAATAACAAACACATCAATAAACCCTGAAACATTGGCAAAGCTGAACTACTTGGGAACCAGAGGGCATCCAGCTCTATAATGCAGCAGTAAAAGATAATTAAAGTCTCATGTTTCACATTTGTTTCAACATCATGTAATGTCTACAAATCTGATTTTCCCTTAAAGCCCTTAAATTTGGGGAGTGCTTCTACATGGCTGACAGGAATCCCAGGTGATTTCAGTCTTTTCTCATCTTTATATATAAAGCTTACAACCTTAGAATAAGTTCCATGTTTCATGTAAATAAAAAATTCTTTCAATCATGTGATGATAGAAAGTAAAATTTGTTACATGATGACTCTAAGTTATCAAATATCTTTGAGCACTTAGTTGCAGAGTAAAAGGGGAAATTAAAACCAATAAAATCATACCATTCTTGTCTTTTCCTAGCCACCTCAAAGAAAATAAAGGAGGCCTTTGCCCTTCATCCCAAGAAAAGCAAGTCACTCTTACCAATTTTGAAGGATGCAGACATGAAAATAAGGAAGGTCATCTCATTGCTGCAAGTACTAGAGTCTATCGTAGTGCAGAAGCTGCATGTTCATGAGCTAACTGAGAAAAAGTTAGCAATACAAATCATCAGATATGTAAATTAGCAACCTGATTCTAATGATCTTTCTGTGTGGTCAGCCCAAATCCAATGATTAATTGCTATCTACATTTTTGAATTCCACTAATGTTAGTCTCCTTGATTCAGATCTCACAGAGGTTAGCAGCAATAAAATCATATTTGAGTTTCTTGAATATTATACGTGAAGGATAGGTATTTGTGCTGATCAAGGAAGACCTCACTATCTTCAGCTTTATGTTCTGAAAAAGAAAATCAGGTGTAGAGCATTGCAGCAACTTATTGACACCTACCGGGAGGGCAGAAACTATTGACATTTACTAACACTATCCTCTTGTGTGAGTTTGCTCTTTCGAATCTCTGCAGGTAACCCCAGCTGGCTACTCTTCCCATCGTTAGCAGCAGCAGGATGCTGCAAGTGTTTAGAGATGTCTCTCCTTCAAAATAAAAAAGCAAACACCAAGAAACTAATTTTTAAAACATAGTATGTATGTATTGGCACAAATCTTTATGCTCACAGTCTCATGTGAATTCAGTCACTGTGATATTACATTTGTTGGACCTCGGGAAGGGATCAAAAGCAGATCCCCAGGGAGGCTCTTAATCTTGAGTTTTATCCAGGTATAGAATAATAAATTACCACAAAAGCTACATCACTTCTATGATCATGAAACCTTTACTTTCTGCAGAACATCATAGTTCTTTGCTCAGGAAGCTGGAGAGTCATATAATAGCTAATCATGAGATGACAGAGAGAGGAGGGAGGTAACATGCCAGATAGAATCAGTGATAGGTTTGGGAGAGTCAGTGGAGTGTTTTATTGTGGAAAAAAGTGCATCTAAATTTGGAAGGTGGCAGGTGTGATCACGGGAAAATAAGTGCCAAATTTCAGTAAGTTATCACCAAGTCGGCTAGGTGTGATAATTACCATGTTTTTTCTTGGTTTACTAAAACATAAAGCAAAATAGATTAACATAAACACCCTGTCTGCTTTCACAAGACGACAAATGGCAAGGGGTAAGAAGGAGAGGAATAAACACTAAAATATGCTACCTGGATCTTGTTTGCTTATTTAACCATATTCTTGGAATGTCAGTTTGTTCATGCTCCAACATATATGTGTAGTGAGTATGAGCTTAAAAATCACCAAACACCACTACTGTGACCTTACTAAGGCAGTATTTCTCTAGGTCATCCAAGAGAAAGAGAGCTGAAATGAAATGAGTTCTTTTGAGTACTCTCTGCATATGTAGTGTGCTAACCTTTAAGCACTTGTCAAAGTTGTGGGTGACAGATAGAGGCAGTAAAACAGAAAGACATTTTTGGGGGTTAAAAAGTAAGAAAAATTGTTTTTCAGTTAATTCGAGAGCTTCTGTTTCTTTCAGGATAATTGATTAAAAAAAAAAGTAGGAAAGATATTGCTTATATGAAAAGAACTCCTTTTTTATCCAAAAGACAGAAAAAAGAAATAAAAATATGTAACGAGTAAAAATGAGAAGTTTCTTTGTCACTGGGAAAAGAAACGTGAGCTTTATCTCCTAAAAGGGCCTAAGGAAATGATGCAAAGTAGGTTTTTTTAATCCAAATATAACAATGAAAGTTCTAAAAAATACCCCAAGCCCTTGAAAAACCTCTTTGGGAAACAAAACATTCATCTGCACAGCTGTTTTATGCTAAAATGCTTGTAACATAAAACCAAAAGCTTGGTTCCTCCAGTACAGTTAATAAACCAGAGAAATACATATTTCATGTGACATATAGTTTCCTCAGCTGGAAGTATTACCAGTAAGAGTGCTGTTCCAGAGCTGTGATATGACCAATTCCTATTCCATTTCTTTAGGATCTTGGCACTCCTTGCTTAACTCGGTAATGCCTACGCTAACGTTTCATAGTACGAACCTACATGGACAGACACTGGCACAGACAACCCACATGCCACACGTCTTTCATCTCTGTGCATCGATCCCATGTTATTCCCAGGTACTATCTGTCAAGCTAGGATCTTTAATGTCACAAAAATCCAGAAAGCAAGAGAAGTACTCATACATCTGGGAAGTTTTGCTCGTGCTGCCGACACGTTTTAAAAGCCTGGGAGGAAGGAGGTGTGTTTTGCAATTGACTGCAGGGGACTCCGGGCTCCATTCATCACCTTAAGGCTCAGCCATAAGTGCTGCAGGTTAAAGTAAGGATGAGCTTACTGCATGGTTAAGATGACAGGCTAGTTATTACTTTTCTTAGAGCAAGACCACTGGGGATAGTCAAGGTCTGATATTAGAACAAGAATACTAGTTGGACAATCTTTGTGCCAGTTACAAATATTACAAACACCTCATTCTTCTCATCTTTAATATGGAAATAATAGTGCTTTACCATTAAATGGCATGTTTAGGGGCTTTCAAGTGCCTTGAGAAAAAATTCTGCAAAGTATTCTGATTGTTCTGTGATAGACTTTTCTATGCATTACGTCTGAAAGTGTATTACAAGACGAACACATAACATTAATCTTAACTTTTAGAACATATACACACAATTTTTCTTACAATTGCTAAGGTTTTTTTATTGTAAATCATCCAGAATGCTACGTATTTCTGTAGCTTGCATTCTGATATCAAATATTTTCCAGTAAGAAGTTCCATATTTTAGTCCATCTGTTTCCAAGATTTTGATTGTTAGAATCAGTGGGTGTTAAAGTAGCCACAGCTCCTTACATCATAAAAATGACACTGCATTTTTCATCTTAATTAACACTATAATAATTTTCTATTCAAACCATAGCTAACCATAGCTGGTGAAGTATATGCTCTGTTTGAAAAACCTTTATTTTATAAAGTCCTTTTATGGGACACTTAAAAGTTGGCGACTTTCAATATTGCCATTCATTTATCTAACATAAGTTCCAAACATTATTATTTTCTATAGATGATATCTTTTTAATTCATGGAAAAATTAAATTGTTACTGATACAGAGTACAATTCTGCTAAAGTCAGTAGGAACTTTGCCAGCTACTCCAGTAAATGAAGGCTGAAGTGAACACTGCCTGACTCATGATCTTCCTGTCTATGCTGTGTCCATTTCCTTGTTAAAGACACAGTTTTGTGCTTGCATATATGGATATGCATAAAAGACAATAAAATCTACTATTAAAAGCCAGGATTTATAACAAACCTTTTATTAATTGCTACATTTACTATAAAGACAGCCCTTTTAAGATCCTCCCTTTTCTAGAAGTTCTAAAATAGGTCTTCTTTCAGGATGACTTTATTTATTTAGTTAGTTCTGAATTTTATTTTTGGTTTCTGCAGGCACTAAGCAAAGAAGTGTCTCATCGACGTCTGTGTTCCCACGCTATTCCCAT
Source organism: Balearica regulorum gibbericeps (assembly GCF_011004875.1). NCBI lineage: Eukaryota > Metazoa > Chordata > Aves > Gruiformes > Gruidae > Balearica > Balearica regulorum. Next base: position 51,114,896 of record NC_046187.1, on the reverse strand, counting down.
GAAAAGCTCGCTCAGGCTTGCAGACAGATGAACCACAGATCCTGAGAGTAGTAAGTGGGTCCAATTTAGTGAAGTGCTGGGCATTTTCCGTATTTCCCCAGGATCATGCCCTAGTGGTACAGTTTCTTTCTGAATTGTTTCAACTTTCCCAAACTTTGTGTGGCATATTACAAAAATGTAGTTCACAGTTTCTAAACTTTCAAAACTTTCCAGAGGGAAACAGCACACAAGAGTCCAAGTACACTCTTGGCTTTCATACCAATACCAGTCCCCTGAGGAAAGTTTGAATTATTCCGTATTTTAGTTAAGAGGGACTATTACAAGTATGAACCATTTTCTGCAAAAGCACTCACTTTTGACTGAATCTTATGTTCACACTCAAATCTCCTAGAACCAGTATTTCACAAGCATGTAAAAATATACCTGACCGTTAATGATGGTGCAAAGAACCCTAGAAAGCCACAAATCCTGTTTCACCACATGAAAAGAATAGGTGTTTTTTTGAAAGCAGATAGTCTGCAGGCTGGTGGAGTAGATGTCTGACAAAATAGCTATATTTCATGTGAAAAAGATTTTGTGAAAAGAATTATATGAGCAGGATATATACAAAATTTTAAATCCACCCTCATTAGTCCCTAGTTTTGTATGCAAATTTAAATTACAGAATTGCCACAGGAAGGGTAGATGGCTTTTTTTAAAAAAAAGATTTCTTTCTTGTGTCTTGGCAGCAAAGTAAGCAGAAATATGGCTTAGTGAAAATAAAACACCCAACCAACAAACAAAACAATGACATTGTACCAATCCTTCTACCAGGGCCTGTTTTTCATTGGAAAGAATAGAAGAATGCAGTACTATTGACCACCCATGTATTTGAGACCTTCCAAACTCAATGTTTGCATGCTGAACTCGATGAGGAAGGAACAGTCTGTGAATGAAGAAAGTTGCAAAAACTTGCTACGTCTCTCAAGACAGAAGTAGAGAATGAAAGTTCTATTTTATATTTGCCTGTGTTTCGTTTTAAGAATAAGGGTGGTGATTGCAGTGGAGGGTACTCATCACTTTGCAGCTGCTGAACGAAAAAACCTTTAGTAGTTCGTACCAAAGAGTGAGAGAAAGCAATAAGCCAACCTGCCGATAAATTAGATTAAGATTTTTCAGTCTGCCTTTTTTATGCTCATTTCTCCATGATTTTGTCCTGCTAGTCTAGTCAAAATCTAGACCATTCTGATTCACTTTTCATAGGCAAATTCTACTCCCTGACATCTGGGCTTAGCATGATTTGAAACAGAGGAACAGCCAGAAGTGAGGACCCAGCAGGCAAAGGACTATTGAGGGAAGCTGGGTGTATTCCAACCTGTCAAGCTAAATGAAGTCAGCCCAAGCACGCTGAAGGAGATAGGTGATGTGATTGCAGGGCCAACTAACATCTGTTAAAAATCATGACAATTGTGGGATGTCCCTGATGGCTGGAGAAAGACCTGCACCCATCTCCAAAAGAGGCAAAAAGGCAATGATCTCTAAGCTTGTCAGCTCACCTCAGTCCAGGGAAAGACCATGAAGCACACCTTGGAATCCATTTCCAAAGACATGAGTGACAGGAAGGCAAGCAGGAACAATCAACATGAATTTACTAAGAGCAAATCATCCTTGACCAACCTGATTTGCCTTCCAAGATATAATCACTGGCTATGTGGACAAGAAAAGAGCAGTGAATACAGTATATCTTACCTTCAGTAAGACTTTATACACTGTCTCCCAAACCAGTCTCATTTGGAAGCTGAGAAGATATGAGCCAGAAGAGCAAACAGCGAGATGGGTTGAAAACTGGCTGGACTGACATAGTTCCAAACTGTCAAACCATTAAAACTGACATCTTCAGCTTCTGTCTAGTTCAAAACCAGATTATCTGTTAGAGTTTTTAGAATGAGGACAGAATTCATTTGTTCTGAGTTCCTAATGGCATCTGGATGCATCTTTTAGATGCAGGACAAAATGGTTGAGGAGATGATGTCAGACCTTGCTGAACACAGAAGAGCAGCTGTGTACTCAGTCTGAGGAAAAGATGAAATTTTTTGAAAACTAGAACCACTGAGATTTCAGGGAGCCCCCCAAATAACAAACAATTGGGATGCTGACACACAGGGAACTTGTGGAAGCTGAAATAGCTCCTGCTATGTGTACTGAGCTTGGTTTATAGAACTACAAAGTGTAAGAATTTCTTGTGAAGGCATCAAAGAAAGGCATAAATTCAAACTTGAAATCCAAGCAGGAAAAAGATCTTGGCTTAAAGCATACCCTTACAGATGCTGCAGATAAATGACAGATTGTCTTTAAGTACTTCCCACGGAAATCAAGAAAACAAATAATGGCAACAGGAGGAGATGGTGTTGCCATAAGGAGTAATAAATTTTCATGGGTATCCATGTGGTCTGAGTAAAAAGTGCATATAGCTTCAAAGCTACATTTGAACAGGACTAAATAATCCAAACGTTCAGCTTAATAAACACCACACAAAATACCATATATTTTGGCACTTGCTCTCCTGATTGGCATATGTCTTATGAAACCTGAATATTCCTAAGTGACTCACAGGAACCCAGTGCAGTCCTGAAATACCAGCACTAGAAATATCCATTTATCTAGGTCTGGAGAAACCCCAAACTCATGTGTGTATACATAAGAACAAGCCTGACATACGAACAAATACACTGCAACAAGTTTCCTGTTTTGTTTTGTTTTTTTTTCCTATATTGAAAATTCCGCAAATAAGTCATTAGGAAGGTGAGGCTAAGGAAAATACGGAGCAAGAGATTGCTTTAGTACTTCATTTCTATAAAGTGCACTTGCAGATAGCCTCTATCTTCAAGAACTCTGTTCTCTCCTATGAAGCTATAAAAAAGCTGCTGCAGCTACAGATTTCTGGCTGCTGCTGAAAATCTCTATGTTCTGATAGCAGTTAAATTCTGTTAAGACCATCACTAATTACAAAGTACTGAAAATTACTCACTGTTATTCCTATGTCTTTTGCAAGTTGTTTAACATACGTAAGTATTCTAGTCGTTAAAGAATTTCAATAACGAATACTGTAGTAATATTTTCTCCTAGGTTTTCTTTTTTTTGTTCTTGTCCTTTGTGTTTTTTTTTTTGTTTGTTTGTTTTGTTTTTTTTTTTGTAAGACAGCTCAAAATTTCCACCTGAGTATTTTCAGATTTATGAACCTGGATCAAATATCACAGAAATTGCATGAAACAAAGTAGAACAGAACAGCTCTTCTGATCTCTGTGTCTCATAGGCAATCAGCTATCATCCAGTACAAATAAGTAATCTTCAGGAGACTGAAATGTTCAGGAGAGATTCAGGCTGTAGGTTATAAGTCTTTGGCAGTAGATGAATTTAAAAATTTAACTTAAATAATCCTTTTATTCTTAAATAGACAAAAAAGGCATATTTTGTTTAGGACATTACAATGAAGGGGAAAAAAATTCTATTTGTGATGAATACTTCAGAGAAAAATATAGCTGGTGTTTTGTCCTCTGAATACTCCTGACCAGCTAGGCATAATCATCCTGTTCTGATGCCTAAAGGTGATTAAATCAAGTGTCAGGTTTTATTTTAGTTCTTATTTTGCTGAAAAACTAAAGAAAGTTGCAGGTGCACTGATTCAGGACAAATCTCAATCTTTCCATAATCTAGGAAAGAAATGGTTGTGCATGGGAACTATTGAAACGAGAGAGACCTTTGCAGCCATGTCACACCTTTCCAAAGACAACCAGGAAGGATGGATCCAACCTTGTTACATAAGCATTAACCTAATTTCTTTTAAAGACTTAAAAAGGTTCCAATCTGTGACATTTTGTAACAAGCTGTATCAACAGTTAACTACCCTTTTGATATGAAAGTGAATGTTATTGCAAGGTTGAACTTTAATTGCATTCTGTACCAAATGAATCTTCTTGCGCCTTTGCTGGCAAGACTTAAAAGCCATCTGCTGTTAGATATCTTTCCCACATTCCTATATACAGTTATCAAACCACTCATTATCCTTTGGGCTGATTCCTAAGTGCTTACCAGGAACTGAAGATATGATATGCTATAAAAGTATTCACTTCTCCCGAAGTGACAAAATTAACCCCATTTCCATGTGTGAGTATTTGTTTAATTTGAATTACTTGTGGATAAATTAACTTTTCCAGGAGTAATCACTGAGCAAAAACCCTGAAGAGTTACAACTCTACCACAGGAATTTTGGTAATTAAATTTTAGAGAAATCAATGGGAAGTCTTCCTCGACTTTGGCAAGCGCTGAATTGTGTCACTAAAGACTATCTTTTTCCCTCATCTTTTCTGACTTCAAATGCTAGGGCAATTAATTTTGCTTTGGGCAATTCAATCTCACCTTCATGAGATGTTTTACTCACCCAGTCAGTTTTACAAACTGCTACCGAAATAGAATTTGAGAGACTTGGTACCTGGGAACCAATGGAGTGTACCCCTTTAAATAAGAGTCACGTCATGCCTGTGTCATGTTGTATCTCATGGGGGAAGGAGGTGGAACTGTTGAGCTGCCTCATGCTCGGGGCCTTCTATCACCTAGCTCACAAATCCAACAATAAGACAAAGCCCATGTCCTGCTGCCAGCTATACAAAGGAGTCAGAAAATAATTATCCTGCACTTCTCCATGAGTAATAAGAGTAGATCAGAAGGGCGTAAGAATTTTGATTTATCCTGTTAGTTATTAGTTAGAGGAGCTATGTAAAAGAGAATCTTGAACCTCTGTTTAAAATGTCTTCTAACATGATGCAGCCTATAACCAAAGTATTTGTTACTCAACTCAGTACTGTAATGCTTGAAAATAGTTTTCTCAAAGCAATGTAAGATCTTATTCCATCTAATTGTTTAATCTGTGTTATACAGACTTTTTGATGAATAGCTTCCCTACTACTTGTAAACTAAATTACCAAAATCTTTAAAAATTACTTTATTCCAAAATAAAGTAGGCACTAGTACAGGACTATTAGAATGAAATGCTCTGTTAGTCTCTCTCGTGTGGATGGATTCATCCTGATGGTGAAGAACACAGCTCTTCAGCACAGCGGGATCAGTACGGTTTTAACAAACAGCTGACTGGGCCAAGACTGGGAAGAGTCACAACTGCCATAATTTTCCTCATGTACTGCCTTTTAATGGAAGGACAACTGCACTGTTTGGGAAAATACTTGCTTGGCTGAAAGTCAGTTGCAGATGTCCAGAATCTGATAGTCAGAGCAGATCTGTTTGATGCAGCAGTGGAAATAGAAATCTTGGTAAACATCAGACCTCCCACTGCTGAACTTTGCAGCTGACCTGCACTGATGCTTGCAACGGTGGGAACTTTATACGTGCACATATGTAGGCCATGAGACAAAACACAGTAACAAAGTAATTACTAGTTTGAGGAGCTGAGCTATTAGAACTTCAGTGAAAACAGTAAGGAGAGATTTAGTAGCTCATACTGCTGCTGTGGGAACTTCAGATGACCACAAGAAACTCAATGGGAATTAGGAAATAATTTCCTATGCATTTTATGGAACAAGTTACATATACTCCACATGGATTCACACGGGATGGTGACTTACTGGTTGGAAGAACTGAGCCTATTTCTCATTTTGGAAGGTAATACTGATGGTGTTTTTTGGGTAGAATTGGCTAATAATACTGTCAGACCACAAGACAGCAGGGAATGCAAAAACATGCCAGTTTTTTTCCAGTAAATCTTAACGATTATCTGCTAGTAGATGACAATGATGTGTGGTTTTTGAAGAAGATAAAAATGTAATTTATTCACACAGATTAATGATTAAAAGCCGCTCTTTAAGAGCTAGGAGAGAGGGAATCTTTAAAAAGAAAAATCAAACTAGAAAAAAATATGTGCAGGCTTTTTTTTTTTTTTAATTCCTTACTCCATTTTACGTCAATAAAAATGGTCTTGTATTTAAGCTTCCTACTTAATTCTTCATTTACTCTTTCTTACAATAGTTATGTATTCCATAAGTTTCTAGAATGATACTTTTAATATGCAATTTCGATATGTCAAAATACAAATTACTCATTGTATTGTTGCCTGAAACTGTTTTCATCTTCATCTGTAGAGATAGTCAAGACCTACCAACTTCAGATGGAAATGATCAGTCATCATCTTCATATTTTACCTAGCACAGTCCAAATCAGTATCTTCATTGCTATTCTTTTGTTCTCTGCTTCTGATGTTTACTCTGATGGAGATTTTGACCCTGCTGGTTGGTTTCTTTCTCCCAGTATGCCTTCTTTCCTGGATGACAAACATGCAAATAGATGCCTTGTCCACTGGCTTAATGATGTCTTTCTCTGTTGATATAGAATGAATTTTCAATCCCAGTTTACCAAGAACAATCATTGATTTCTCTGAACTGTTATTTCCCCAAAGACTTGTAAGCATCCCTTCCCATGTCAAACGCTGCCCCCAGCCCTTTGTTATTTGAAGAGAATATAATGAGAAAATGTTTTAGAAAATGTTTTACTCACTAATAATCTTGTAGGGTTTTTTGTCTGTCTCCTAGCGTGAACTTTCTTACCTTGGTCTTTAGACTGAAAACTTCTTGAAGCAAGACTGCTACTGAAATTAAATAGCATACTTGCAACAATTTAAAAAATAAGAATAATGGTGATATTGGTAGCCAGATAGTATTTTTGCTTTCATTCTCATCAAGATCAGACATGCTTACACTTCACAAACCTATTTTTAAGTGGTGACAACATTATTTGTATTACTGAAGCACTCAAAAGCCACAGACTTGGACCACAACCTCATTGTGCAAGATCCTGTACAAACATGGCAGAAGAATTACCCATACACCAGAAGGAATGTAACCAGTATAAAGCAAAAATCCTCATGCAGACTGATGTGGGAGTACAAGGAAAATGATCATTTGTGTCATATAAATAATGTTTTAAGTAGTCTGGGAACACTGGGATCTTGACTGATATCAAACTTTTTCAGATACCCCCGCAAAAGAGTACACTACGGAAAGCATTAGGGAGAGTCAATGAGAGAGCTTTGCTGATGTATGTCGGGAGGGGGCTTATGAGAAAAAACATGAAGGAATCCAGCCTCCCATATTCCAGCTTTATCTGCAATTGTAAATGTTACCCTGTGAGTATTTTTCTGAAGCATCTAGGATCTCATAATCCTAAACATATACAGAATCTAGAATATTTTTTGATCTAGAATATTTTTTCTTTAAAAAGTACAGTAGTACTTACAGATTCTTTCCAAAGATATGTTTATTTCCTTTTTTGATATCACTAAAAGTCATAGCAATGACCAGATTATTTTCTTCATGAACTGTTTTTTCCTTTCATTTGTAGTGAAACATGAACTGTCATTATCCTTTCCTTCTTCCCCACTTCCAGCTTCCTCTCAAAGAGGATCATCCAGTTCTGAAGATTCCCAAACACTCAGTCCCTGCGGCACACAGCTGCTCCAGAGGCCAATATGCCCTTACGCCTCCTCTCTCTTTTGCCTCTTTTATATGTAAGAGGATTGCAAAAACCACTGACAATTCTGGAGCTTTTGAAGACAGTGGATGAATTTTCAAAACATTTTTATGCATTTTATGTGCTGGATGGACTATACTCACATGCGTCTTTAGCTTGTAGGAATATTTTCTAAAGTTCTATCATAGCCATGAAGATGACTTTTGTCAAAACTCGTGAGCTGCCCAAATGTATGATAGAGCCCATAAAAATATGCATTAAAGATTTTATTATACCATGAATGGCATCATTGTTAAATTAGTTAATATTCCTTAGTAGCTACTGCTCTCTACAAGTCACGGATCACAAGACTGAAGCAGGTTTTTATCAGTGCATGCTTACATGCTGAATTTGTTGCAAGATTGGCGTCTGAAATGCCATTTATTTCCCTGCAGCAATCTTTCACACTACTCCTTTACAGCAGTCTAGCATACTCACTGCAACATGGTCATTAAAGGTAATACTAATAGTCAAAGGAGGCTTAACAGGAAAAGGGCATTTTTTGACAGTTGTCACTGTGACTTAACAAAAAATGATTTAAAACAAACTGTGTAAGTATGTGCTTACACTAATATCAATTAATGCCAAAACACAGTACTGAGAGCATAAAAGGTATGCTAACTGGAAGGGATCTTCTGCCTGTGCTGTGATTAACTCCACCTACACCATTTGCAAGAGATTAAGGAAGTTTAGAATTAGAAAACACAAGCATTACAACAAGGATGGTAGTCCAGAAGAGCACGCTGAACAGGCAGACACCCATGAAATGCTGCCTTGGAATTCGCGTATCGCAGCTTTCACTCCACCCGGTAGCCCGGACAGCAGCGGCAGGAGATCTGATCGGACTCACGTTCTGCAGGGCCCCGCAGCAGAACCGCTGATGACCCTGAGTGATTAAGGGTCAACAAACTCCAGCCTGAAGCAACCGTTCTGTGAACTTTGGCACATTCTGAGTCGGCTCCTGCTGGTTTGTTGCCTTTGGCCCTTATCTTGCAGTTTAGCAAGGATTGTGAAATTCTGAATAAAGTTACAAGACAGATCGGGTCTCAGTGACTCAAGGTCTCCCTCTTCAAATGTTCTCGGTCCTCAAAATTCCTTTGGCAAATAATCTCATCTATCAGCTAAACATTTTCCAATAGGTGTGTCAAAGCACCCACAACAACAACAAAAAAATAATAAAAAAAGGAAACACAGGAAATATTTCTATAAATATCATGTAAGGCAGGGAAACATTATCAGAGATTGTCTATGGTAGCACTTTGGAAGAACTACCTGCATTCTATGTGTGCACAAACTTCAGCCCATAACAGAAAACTCTGCTTTGAATCTAGTACCGTGTGTTGTTTTCAGATGGATGAAAGGGACAACTACTTCAGAAAAGTGCAAATATCTTTGGAACGTGAAAAGAAATAAAGGAAAAGAAAAGGAGGTACCCACTTTCAAAAGTACTTAGAAGTCTAACCTAATTGACTCCCAAATGTCCAAGTTGCCTACAAAAGAAGACTTTAAATATAAAGTCAATTAGACTTCTGAAAATTTTGCTGCAAATTTTGCTTTCAAGGCAGCACTTAGGCCTTTGGCAGAAATTCTAAGTTCTTCCTCCTTAAAAATACAAGGAGGAGAACATATAACTCCCTGGACTCCTTTTTTCTTGGCAATGTTTCTTCTGCCATTGAGGTGACCTCAGTGCTATAATGGAGTACTTAATGAAATAAAGTTCTTCAATGATAGGTAATTATAGGTAGATATGTATATAAAAAAAGGGTGCAAATAAAAAAGTCATAAAATAAAATATTAAGCTTGTCTATATTTCTTGGAAAGAGGCAACTCACTTCAAATGAGAAAAGCTTTCTATATTTAAATATTTAATGAGGCCTGTGACATCTTTCAGCATACTTTGAGAAGTAAACCTAATCAGACTCGGCTAAATAGTCCTAGTGCTTCTCCTCTGATCTTTACCTGCAAGAAGTTCCTATTTGTAGTGTGTATTTTAACATCCATTCTCCCTTCCTTCTCTCCCTACTCTTCTTCTGAACAATCAGAACCAAGTAATAAAATAATCATAGGAAGAATTTTGTTCTTCTGCCTTTCTGCTTCCTTAGCCTGGGTAATTCCTGGAGAATTTCTCATTTTAGCAAGGAACTTTGGAAGAGCACTAAGGTTAAAGTTTTCAGTGTCTACAGTCAGATTACTGAATACATAGGTAAGACATTACCAAGATATTTTCAAAAGTAATTCAGAAGCATAAAACTTAGTGAAAACTTTTTAGCTACAGAGGTAACAGAAATAGATACAGCAACAGAATTTCCCTTCCTGGAAGTCATCTTTGTCCTGGAGGTGACATAAGATGCAATTCGCAGCATTTGGTGGGCAGGTAGGTCCTTTGTATTTGTTCAGCTCTGCAGCTGTCTACTTCTGCCTTTAGACACCTAAATGATTTAAAAAAAAAAAAAATTGTCCTTCTAGTAATTATCAGAATTTATTAATTAATGGCTCAACTAAGAAAACAATTTAGGACAATTATGCATCCTTCTGAAGTGGCTTCTAGGTACCCAGATTATCTGAATTTTTAAAAATAAATCTCAAATCTCTATCTTTTCTTAACATAGAGTTTATGTGCTCTGATTTTCCCTTTTTAAAATTTCTGTATTTCCAAGAGATTATCCACAGGATGTTCTAAACAATGTGAGAAACCCGTTAAGGATTTTTTTCCTCTCCTAAGAATACAGAGGTCTCAAAACACTCCAAAATCCCTAAGCATGTCGAAACATTACTCAATGTTGGCAACAGCAAAGCTGGATCTTTCCTGAACTGCTTTTGTATTGGCAAAACAGCAAAAGAAGAATTAGAAAAATTGCATGTGACTCTGTAGCAAAGCTCCACAATGAGCCAACATAGTTCAGTTTAACGTTTTGGAAGCTGGATATAAAATTGGCTGTACTATCCTTTGGCACGTTTTTGCTATCTGCCTTATGCCTATCAACCCGCTAATTCTCCAGTGAGATACTGAATTGCTGAACTTTTTGCTCATGCAACATATCAACAGTGTGAGTTTATTGTGAAAGTAAACTCATTGCTCCTGTTCATCCGAAAGGTCTATATTTAATTTCACTTTTTCCTAGATAAACCTGCCAACTGCAACAAATGCTGAATTTTAAATATTGTTATCTTAAAACTCCTTCAGGCTTTCAAGGAGATGTGTATTGGCCAATCATTTGAGGTGCTTTGAAACTCATCACATTTTAAAGAAACATTATATTTAATCCCACATTTATTTAGTCTTGCATTTACTCATCAATAGTCATAAACTGTGTTGAATACTCCTAAGGCTATACTACTGCCATATAAAATATGCCGGACTGAGAGCTACAGCTTTGTAAAAAGAGCGCTAGCATTCTGCAGGATCACGGACTATTGAGAGATTAATTCTGTCATCTCCTCCTCTCCCTTCTCTGAAATGAAACCCTACTTTGTTTTCACATTGCAGTTTTCACATTCAGTCTGGATGGCCTATAATTCCTCACCGGCTGCCTCTTGTGTGGGGTCTTTGTTCACCTAACAAACTATTATGGAAGAATAAACTTCCCAGTCTAGTGCCAATCACATACAGACAATGTTGTCTTCTCAGAGTGGGAACCCAAAACTTCAGAATGACTTTGGAAGACCGGAGGATCTCCCCACTTTCCATCTCAAGCAGAACTCGGTTAGCCTTTCAGTATTCTGCATGGCAATAAGTTACCAATTAATCATTACATAATGTGCCCAATATTTTTTAATATACAATAATCATATTTCACCATTTATTGGATTGTAGAATACAAGGAATACCTCAAGTACCATTATAGGTTGTTTGGATTTTACTTGTCTTTTAAAATAAGGATAGTACAAAAATACCATAAAGATGGTTTGGTAAGAGAAGGTAAATAGAACAAAATGTCAGAGTGCAAACTATGTTTCAGGGAATAAACCCACACAAACTAAAATCTTAGAACACAGAAAAGTACGGTAGTTAATCTGAACAAAATAAAAAGTGACAACACACTGGAATGTACAGTCTCTATTTATAGAAAGCCCAACAAACTAGAAGCCCATGCCATTCAATTAACAATTTACAACACCTTCATTGTATAGTGCAGGGCAGAAAGTGGAAGGCTGTTTCATTTCTGTATTTCCAGACGCGTGTCATTTCCAACCTCATATTTAATAGTGTGTAACTGCCTGAAGGGGAGAGATCAGAATGTGTGGCACGTCTCACTGAGAGGAATTTTGTGCATTAAAAAAACCCCAAACCAAGCTCTTTCAACTATTAAACAGAGATCTAACCAGTTCCCTTGCTCCCACCCTGGCTTTGAAGACCAAAAAAAAAAAAAAAAAAAAAAAAAAAAAGGAAAGGAAGAAAAAGAGAAAGAAAGCACAAAGTGAGACATAGGAGAGAGCGAGAGACAGAAAGGGCAAGAAACAGGGAGAAAGAGAGCACAGGAGCAAGAGAATTCCTTACGAGAGGCGTATATAAAGGACAAGAAGAAATGGTTTTCCATGATGTCACTCACAGCATGTCTGTGTCTGGAAAAGTGCTTGAAAAGGCAGACATGGATTTCTTCCATTCCAGTAATGCAAACTATTCATGCCACGTTTTCAAACCATGTTCCAGGAGTAAAGAATACCGTGTACGAGGCTTGAAAGAAGATAATCTAGATATTTATTCAATATTAACAAGCTGATTTGACCAAGCTAATAATTTAGGTCTTGTAATTTCCTCTTCATCCTTTAGAATCCAGTTTTTCCAATGTCCTCCTAATTTGCAATCTGTTACACCCCCACCCTCACTTCTTGCTTTTTTCTTCTTTCATCTCTCCCTGCCTTCAAGAAGCTAATGCAAGGATTTTTCTTTCTTCTTCATGTGCCTGCTTCTACCTTCCTGTGCTCTCCATCTACCGGTAGAGAGATTAAACTGTTGTTGTTACTTTTCTAACTCAAATTCTACATCTTCATGCCCTCGTTCTGTGCTCCCTTACTCGTCTTGGACTCAAGCCTGAAATTCTTTCTTAGATAAAACACAGGAAATTCTCACCAAAAAGGCATATTTAGATATTACATTATTTCTTTCTCCTTTAATACAATTTTTCTTTCTTGAGGTTTTGCATATTCCCTCTTCAGCTAAATTCACATTACTTCAAACATCAGAAATCCCCCAAAAATGACTTAGCTGATGGCACGCTTAAAATAACCACAGCTGCAAGTAGAGACATGGATTCATGGAGGCTGAATCTGGTAGTAACAAGATTAACAACATAAACAACAATTATTAGTAATGTTACTTGTCCCCTAAAGGCACTGGTCTTCAGCCCATGGCCTGGAAACCATCTAATACCTATGTTTGCTATAAATGCTGATACTTCTGCCTTGTTCAAGTCACAAGACAGGTTACCAAGCTGCATATAAGAAGAAGTAAATCAAATTCTTACAGGGATAGGCAAAGCTGTGGCTGTACAACCATGCCAGTCATCTTGCTGGGACTGATCTGGTGAAAGACAATCATTGACCATGGGGAAGACAAATTGTACTTTGGATCAGGGTGGGTGTGCTTTGGTGTTAATAACTGTCCTCACTTTAATGCAAGATGCAAATCCAGAATAAAAGTCAGGAACGTGGAAAAGTCAAAGAAAATAGAAGAAAAAGAGAAAATAAAAAAAAGAGAGAAAATGAGAAAGAGCAAGAGAAAAACGAAAGAGGAAACAAAACAGAAAAAGGAAAAAGACAAAAAAAAACAGGAAAAAAGAAGAGACAAAAAAACCCCCCACTTTAAAGATTCAGAAGCATAGCTAAGCTAAAGCAAAGCGTCATTTTAAAATCATTCTGCTCTTCCCTGTTTTTATATACACAATTCTGCCAAAAGGCATTCAAATTTCATAACATCTCAACACAGGCCAAAATCCCATCAAATACCAAACTTTTGGATATGAATATTAGGAGATTAGTTGAAAACAGTTTTAGAGTAAGTAACACTACAATAAATAGAACAATTCCAATCTTATCAGGACAACATTTTTAATATCAGTTTAAACAGCCTCTAATAGTTATTATCACTTTGGAGATTAGCACAGTGGATGCTCAAAGCAGTAGATTTCTTGGTAGTTTTTAAGCAGCTCAAATGTGATTCGTACACCTGCAATCATAGTGCATCTCACCTGCTGTGCATGACAATACTACCATGGGACAGGTGGGTGATCTGAATCCCTTCCTTGTATGAACGTCATGCAGAAGAGGAGAAAAAAAGCAGTATTGCCTGAGACACAACCATACCCCTAAACCAGCATTACCTTACAAATGAACTCCTGAGATTTTTTTTCCAGAAAATCTGCAACCCAGCTTTCTGCAGCAAGTCTCCAAGCATCTCTCTCCATTTCCCCTCCTTTATACTGTCCAGCAAGGGGATCTACTGACCTTTTCTGGAACCATCTTTCCTTTGTTCTGCAGATTTTGAGATATCTTGTTGAGTTATTGCTGAACAGGATGGAAACAGTCACAAATCTATGAATATTTCTGTTTCCGTGGTGTTTATTAAAGGCTTTTACATAGTAAGCATTTCAACACAGTAAGATGCTCTTCAACACTATTTTAAGGACTTACATAATTAAAAATCCTTATGCTAGTCTTCTGCATGTGGTGAAATTTATCCCCCACTGTATCTTCCAATTATTTCCTTTCAAAGAAACAGAATTCTAAAAATGGTGAGACATACAGACGTAAGAACTGATGCAATACATCTCAGTAATTTTAACAGGAGATTTCAGATTCCTTCTTTTCAACAGTTTCCCAGTAATGTTTGGCATTTATGACTTGCTCTGAAATGCTCTATCAGGCATGAAACAGAGAAGGCGTGTGTCACTAGGACAAGTTATATTGAGATAAAGCACTATACAAGAGAAATAGCTTCCATGTAAGAGAAAGAGCCCATGTAAGGGCTTCCATGTCCAGCTGTCTATGGTTTAGAGCATGTCTATGGTTTTATTGGATGAATCTAGACTATTTTTCTCTCCCCGAGTCCTGCAGTAGATTAGAGGATGTGTATAAAAACGGGGCAATCCCAATGGCAGCTACAGGGCATGCACGAACTGCAAACAACAGGCCCAACAGAAGAGGTTGGCAAACTGTGGCTCTTGAGTCAAATGCAACTCCCGCATTAGGATTTCATTGCATGACTGACATTAAAGCTGTAATGGTAACGAGCAGAAGCTTCTATCTGCTGTTTTGATGAGTTATAAACTTTTCCCCAAAAAACATCCAAGCACTTTTTGACACTAATTTACTTTTACCTTCCAAAATATCAATAAGTTCCACAGATATAATCTTTAGAAAAGATCATCCTTTGTTTTTAAGTATAGAGTGATTACTACCTATGTACCTGTGGTGGGTTGACCCTGGCTGGGGGCCAGGTCCCCACCAGAACTGCTCTATCACTCCCCTCCTTCTCTAGACAGGGGAGAAAAGGTACAACGAAAAGCTCATGGGTCGAGGTAAGGACAGGGAGAGATCATTCTCTAATTATCGTCACGAGCAAAACAGACTGAACTTAGAGAGGGAATTAATCTAATTTACTACTAAGCAAAACAGAGTAGAGGAATCTTAAAACACCTCCCCCCACCCCTCCCATTTTCCTGGGCTCAACTTCACTCCCTGCTTCAAACTCCCCCCTCAGCAGCACAGGGGGACGGGGAATGGGGGTTACGGTCAGTTCATCACGCGGTGTTTCTGCCGCTTCTTCATCCTCAGGGGGAGGACTCCTCTCATCGTTCCCCTGCTCCAGCATGGGGTCCCTCCCACAGGAGACAGTCCTTAACAAACTTCTCCAACGTGAGTCTCTCCCATGGGCTACAGTCCTTCACGAACTGCTCCAGCGTGGGTCCCCCACGGGGTCACAAGTCCTGCCAGCTCTGGCGTGGGCTCCTCTCTCCACGGGTCCACAGGTCCTGCCAGGAGCTTGCTCCAGTGTGGGCTTCCCATGGGGTCACAGCCTCCTTGAGGTGCCTCCACCTGCTCCGGCCTGGGGTCCTCCACAGGCTGCAGGTGGAATCTCTACACCCCCTCATCCTTCCTCCATGGGCTGCAGGGGGACAGCCTGCTTCACCATGGTCTTCACCATGGGCTGCAGGGGGATCTCTGCTCCAGTGCCTGGAGCACCTCCTCCCCCTCCTTCTGCACTGACCTTGGTGTCTGCAGAGTTTCTTACATCTTCTCACTCCTCTTTCTGGCTGCAAAAGCTCTCTCCCTAACTGCTTTTTCTCTTTCTTAAATATGTTGTCCCAGAGGCGCTGATTGGCTTGGCCTTGGCCAGTGGTGGGTCCGTCTTGGAGCCGGCTGGCATTGGCTCTGTCAGACACAGGGGAAGCTTCTAGCAGCTTCTCACAGAAGCCACCCCTATAGCCCCTCTGCTACCAAAACCTTGCCATGCAAACCCAACACAGTACCTCACCTGTACCAATCATCATCTCCTGCAGTGATTTCTGTTGCAAATGCTGTCTCATGCCAAAACTAATGCAACCCCATTCAGATGTATACAACAATTATAGCAATTTAAAAAATAACAACAAAAATTCCCTTAATAAAACTGGTTAGTGCTTAGTGGACTTTGCTTTTCTTCAGGGAAAATAAATTCTTTACACTGTTGACATTAAGAATGAGTTTACATCTTTTTCAGCAATTTTCCACTCACAAGCTTCTACCTGACAGTGATTTAACAGTTTTGCCTATCTTTATTCATGCATGCAGCAATAACTCTGAGCTGGGTTGTGGGGTTCAAGTTCTTCAATGAAGAGGTGCACTATTGTGTATTATACGCTGACAGAGAAAATTTACAAAGTATTTTTTTTTTTTAAAAAACCACAATGATATAAATGTCATGCAAGCTTTTCTCTGCAAGTGCTGCAAAAGAGTCAAAATTTCATACTGACATACAGTTAAACATATTTAAGTAACTTCAAGATAAAAAGGGGAAACTTGGTAAAGATTCAACTCAGTCCATGTGGAAGAGCACAGAAGAGAGACTAGCACTAAACTTACCAGGCAATAAAATTGGACATCAAATGGGAACATTTCATGTAGTATCTGACATTCATATTGCCATGGAAAGCAAAGTGCAGCAAGCTATCAAAAATTCAGACTCAACCAGCTTAATATCAGAGTTGTTTAAATTAAAAAAGATATCAATATCCTGTTATTCTATCAAACCGATCATTTCTGCATGGCTAAAGAAACTGGCCTTTCTACTGATTTCATATGAGACAAAGATTTACTTATGAACAAAAACATTTTTAGATAAGCTTTAACATTTTTTTAAAGTGTGAATACACTGAGGTTTACAAAAAGTGTAATTTTGCTTGCTTCCTTCACAGGTTTATATTTAATAAAGCAGGCTCAATCTCTGTCCTTAATACTGCTAGTCTGCAAAATCAACCTATGGCTGATGAAACAGAATATTTGACATAATGTCGATGCAAGCCCATCTAAAATTTGCTATTTGCTAAGTTTTGAAAGTTCTTTGGGCTTTTTATCTTAAACTAAGGGAATTTCAATGTCCACCCACTGTTTCCATCACCATAATATTTAAGCTAACCCTTTAACCTAATGGTACAAGTACCTTTTAGAAGAAATAAGTCATTTATTTATAATTTTCACCTGGAAAGTGCTAGCAAATGAGACAGCATGTGCATATCCACAAACCACTGGAGGAAGACAAGACACCTGGCAGTAAGTGCAACATCATGAGAGGTCTCTATTTGATTGAAAGGGGGCAAATAACTAAACATGTTATTTTATCCACGGACCATAGGTAAACCAACCTTTTTTCCACTTGCAAATTGATGTCTGCATGTTTCTTTCCTTTCACAATATAAACAACACTTTGGGAAGAACATGCTAGGCAACAGGTGACTTATAAAAGTTCACTTGCACTTTTGTTTTTCAGTCAAAGCATCTGGTTATCAAAGTCACAATGTGTCATTTCTAAATATCGAGTGAAAAATAGACTAACAACTAATTAAAACTGATTTATTTATGCTACCAATTTTTTTGTTAGATCATATAGAACAGTCATTTCCCCAAAACCTGGGTCAGTAATCTATCACATGAATCTTTGTTAACACCAGTTTTCAAATAGCAAGGATTGAACTATGTTGTTCAGGATAGAGATCTGTGGTCACAAACGCTTTTTGCAGTACTTAAGCCAAATTATTTATTTAATTTTGCATCAAAAGGTATATTCCTTATTAAAAAAATAGTGGTACATTTACCTGAAAGTAATAGTAAAATGTCACAATTTTTCCTAATTTTTTTTTGCTAATGTCTACCTGTTTGTAGGGCAAGCCTCAGCTGTTCCCTAGACAATCTTGGGAATCATAAGATGGTGGGGTGCGGGTTTTTTTTGCTATCATTGTCATTAGTTTTGAAAAATATTGAAATCAAAAAGAACTGTTCTGAGTAATTTGTTCTTTATTACTAATATGTTTTTCCAAAACACGTCTATTCCTAAGCTAAATAGAAGATGTCTTTTTTTTCCCCAGTGTCACAGTAATTTAGAATATCAGCCTGAACTCTTGTATTTCACATTCCAGGTCTTATGATATTCTTGTACTCCAGACACCTTCTCTGCTGAAATTCAGCTTACCATCATTTTTATGCAGAAGCTTGACACATTTTTTAGACCACGGTTCTTGGCAGGACTGAAGTCACAATGTTATCTTACTGGTACCTTGTGGTAGTCAAATAATTGACTCATAGAACCGACTGTCTCAACTTTTGTTAGATGGGACACCAGCAATGCTTCTAGGCATCACACATTCGTTTGTAGCTGGAGAACATAGGATTCTCATTTATATCATGAGACCCAATGCTTAGACTGCCCTGTGGTGAGTCTCTACATAACCATTACTTACTAATCGATAAGCACAAGTCAATTCTTTGAATATAGTCATAGTAGGCATGAGGGAAGCTTCATGATACTTGGAAAAGGTCACTTACGATTTTTTTGTGTGTATTTTTTAAGATACCAGGCACATGGCATTGGGAAGGAGTATTCTGTGTCACTGTGATAACTCATTCTGATCAGTAAACCTTTTATCTCTGACACAAGGCCTTAATTCTGCGAAATACGTATCTATGTACCCATGCATGTGACACTTCTGAACATGCACAGTCTTGTTGATTTAAACAGATTTACACTTGTGAGGAAATGCATTTAACTGATTGCAGAATGAGGTTTAAAGAAACAAACTAAACTGAGGCTGAAATTTTAAATTGTATGACTCACATGACTGACGTTCATATGATTTGTTCTTAGACAACTTGGAAAGCTCTTTTTCTCTGCATGTGCTCATGGTCATTTAACAACAACATAAATGATTTCCTGCTATTAAGCCTTGAGCATCTAAATTGAAGCTACATAAAAGGATATTGCTCCTGAGAGCAAGACAATAAAATTCATCCAGTCACAGATTTCAGTTTCCATTTCTCAAACAGATACAGCAGTACTAATAAACGCAATGCTGATGTGCAAGAACATAACAGATTTGATTCCAAGTGTCAGTAACTCTGACTTGTAGTGAAGAAATAGTTGTGCAAAGAATGAGTGACCCCTCCTTTCTGAGGGATTTGGGAATCATCCTGCCCAGACCCAAATGCAAACAGGATGTCAGAGAGCCCGGACTGCAGTTTTTAGATTCCCTACCACAGTAACATTCCTGTAAGTGACCAGAAATGATAATTCCCTCAGCTTTTTTTGCTCATGCAGAAAAGATGCAAGATGTGTTCAAAGGTCTCAGCTGATCTTCAAGAATTTTGACCTCTTAGCCCGTTAGATTATAGGTGGACATAACTGTAACACATTAGACTGTAACACATTTAAGCACGATACCTTTAAATGTAAATACACCCTTAATCACATTTTTCTACTGAACTACTTGAACACTGGCAACTTCAGGTGTGACTATTAGTTTAATGTGAATTAAACAAGAACAAGAAGTTTCCTATTGTCAAACACAAGAGGCTTGAATAAAATGAGAAAAATGAAAACCACTCTGGATTTTGCAAAACAAACAGAGAATATCTTCCAGGGAGGCTGTGCAAAGTTCAGTATTTTTTCCTCCCAGTTGGGTCCACTTGAAGCAATAAGCAACATGCCAGGAGGAACCACAGCACTCTAATATAATGCTCTTGAACTGCCTCCTATGGCAGTACACATGCAGTTGTGATATTATGTTGTGTCAGTAATTATGTAGCTGGCTGAAAACGGGATATGGTTTTTTTGAATACCAGCACTTAATGTACAAACACATTACTGCATGTGTGAATATAAAATGAGGAATTCCTCATGTGAAACTTACAGTTCAAGGGATTGAACCAAAAAGCTTCCAAACATCTTAAATCCATTAAGAGCTGAATTTTTCCTCTGTTATTGTAAAATCAATTCTTTTTAGGACTAAGTGGCAATTTTTTAGCATTTCTAAAAGTATCCCCATCCACTATAATTCCCATTAAAACTTCATTCCCACAGAAAAATGTCAAGCTTTAGTATATCATACCTTATAAATATTTGGAATGCATCTGTACAAGATGAAAAGCATTTTCTTTTTTTTTCCTCTTTTTTTAAAGATGAAAAATCTATATGTTCAATTATGAAATGCTTTAATCAGCAAGTCTGCCTGACGCGGTGTAAATGCCTGATGTCGCCTGCCCAGTGCCCTTCATTTACAAAAGCAAGGCAGCAGATGGCAGCATAAAGTGAAAAAATGTACTTAACATTAGAAATACTACAAATAGCAATGTTACTGCTGAAGAAGTCATAAACTTTTGCTTCCATTTATAAAAAACGGTTATCATACATAACCAGACTGATACAGTGTTGAAGACAGTGTCAGCAACTCTACAAAAAGGAGGAAGACATGAGAAAAAAACCTATATAAGCATAGCTGCTATAAACGTGCTGAGAGACAGAAATGTAGACGTACAACTTGATGTCTTGGAAAGACTCAGAAGTTTTCATGCTTAGCACTTCACAAGCTGGATATTTAGTTAAGAGTCCCAATATTGTGTTGGGATCAAAATTTGGAAACAAAAGTCAAAAGTGGACAGCTGAATACATGTATTTCCTGGGTCATACTGCAGGTATATAAAATGGCAAACCTTTTATTGCACTGTGAATTTCCATACACCTTGGTCACTCAGGAATCAATACTGAGGGGTGGAAAAAGAGACTGACCCTGACCAGAGCAGCGCTGTCAAAGACACCATAACTTTTTGTAGGGTGAAATAACAGGCTGTTAGAATTCAAATGAAAATGTAATTGTGTTAAAATTTGCTTTTGTAATTCATTGTCTTACTCTGTCTTCTAAAACCCTTTTTTTTAAGCATAGATATTAAAGGCAATACTAACTTAATCAACATGGTCAGATCCTGAAGTCTTTTCTCATGTTCTATTTGTAAAAATTGTTCAGTTTTAAAGAAATGATATTTTAATTAATGTTGTGTAGTAAGACTTTTTCCTGAATGCTTACCAAAATAACTTCCAGTTTTGCCTGAATGAGTAAAATAAGAATTCAAGGAACTTCATAATATCAGCAAAATTTAGAAAAGTGATATGAGGACTTTAATAAATAAATAAGTAAATATAAAGGTACTATTCAGCGAGACCAAAATCTATCACCTTTCGAGTGGCATGACCCACTGTGAAAAATCTGTCTGCACAAATTCATTGACATATTCTGTATGTGTTTGCACACCTCATAGTTCATTGAATTTACCATAAAACAATGCAGTGTGAAATACAAACTTTTCAACAGTTGGTGCCCTGATTCTTTATGAATATTTGATTCTGAAATAAAAGTTTCCTTGTACTTACCATAAATTTTACCTTTATTTCATAACTTAAAAGCAGTGTAGTAAAGTAGTAAGAACCTTGAACTCTATTTCTTAATCTACAACTCTATAAATTATTCTTCACAGAATGACTTGGCTTTCTCTAAACATCTGGAATTTAAAAATATAATCAAAAGCATATGTGAAAGGCTAAATTATTTTAGTACATACAAATGAATACTTTGCAAAACTGATTGATTAATTAATACAACCCTTTGTCCCAATTCAGAAACAAGATTTGTGAAAGTGAGCTCCTGAGCTCATCCAGGGCTCCACTGAAATCAGGAGCTGCACCTGAATCCCACTGTAGTGCATAGCCAGACGACGTCATTTTGTACTTGCAGGCATAACTGGTGCCTAAAATCACTTTGAGAAATGAATGCATTTTAAATGAGTCATTACAGCCTATCTGAAAAACAATCTTCTCCTAGATACCAGCTATTCTTGTGATAATAGATTTCTGATTACCTTTGCACAGCGTGATTAAGGCTGAGTTGGACACTGTTGAAGCAAGAGGGATAGCGCTGCCAAGAAAAGCAGTAGAAAATAATCACGACTGGGTTTTTTCACCTGAACAGAAAATAGATAGGCTTTGCAGAGCAGATGTTCAAGGACAAAAATTTGGCCATAATGTTTAGGCCTTAGTTCCTATTGTCCTTTAGCCAACTTTTTATATTTAGGGGGGGAAAAAAAACAAAAAGACAATGATAATTGATTCAAGCTTTCCTTAACTATTTAGCTTTTAACTGGATGCTGGAGAAGGCTATTGTAACTTATCTTTTGTTATTAAAATACATTTTAAATTCTGTAGCCACATATTGTTTTTGTAATAATCAAGCCAAATTTAAAAATAAATAGTTTCTGGTCTTTATTGTTGAACAATGTTATAAGTGACCAGATGTGTGGCATCAGTTTGTAGAAGGCAATGGCGTATAGGATATTTACATTCCTTGTTTTCCAAATCCAGATCAGACACTCCCATTCCAGTGTTTCTCATGACTACAGGGGCAAAGGCCTGTTGATTTAATTTTATTTTTTTTAAGCTAATTTCAACTCCCATGTGATTAATTCCTGCCAAGTGTATATATTCAAGTGTTAATATTAAAAAAATCTTGTCCATTTTCGAGACTGATGAATGAAACCCAGAACACAGAGATGTGCTAGTTATAGAAGCATGAACATTCTTTACTCTGTAAACATAAGTAATATAAAAATGCCCAAAACATTTCTTACTATCCAATCCCAAATTATGTAGGAAATGTACCTGTTCAATCCTGTGAATCCTTATTTTACAAGGGCTGCCCATTTGTGCGCCTTCCCCAAACATGTACGTTTTGAGTTAGTTGTTATACTGTGGACCAAATACTCTATCGATCACATCATGCTATTTTACCCTGACCATGTAATGTAATGGTGGCAGATTCCTAAATTTAGGATGAAGATTATTCAAGTGTATACTTCTCATAAGCCCCAAACACCATGTACATCTGCTTAGCAAAGCCTTTCATCCTACACCCTGCAGAATCATAGAAAAACCTTTCTGTAGAAATACCTTTCTATATGCTCTGGGGACAATCCTGCTCTTCTTTGTCATGCCTGTATATTCATTAAGGAGTCCTTTGTGTGTGTATACATGCACGTGTATGCTAATATATACATGTGTACTGTACATGTGTTCACACTGACGAGAATAGATTTGATTATCCATAAGTGAATCTTTATGAAATGTTAAATAACTTCTGTATGTAAATACACACCTACACCTAATTTTGTGTAAAAGAATATCTACTGTTAATTGGCAAAGAAAATTATAATTGATACTGAATTTTAAATGCAATTCTGAATACATCTGCTACTGAAAAGCTTGTTTAATAGTTCATAAAAAATTCCCATGAAAATTTAAAATGTCCTGCTTTTCCATAATCATTTCCACTAGGATTATCAAATCAAATTCTGCTTATGGATATTCCAGCATATTGTGACATTGTTAGGTATTTTAAGTAAGGGACAGTTGGCCTCTATTTTTAAATTCATATGAAGCTGAATTAACTTGAATGGACATAGTTTGTCTATACACAAATTTCCTATCTGTAAGAAAACGTCTTGTGTAGTTAATATCTTTTCCAAGTTCTTTATCAGAGACTAGATTTGAACCCATATGTCCCACCCCCCCAAGTCTGCACATGATGCCGTGTTTTAATTGCATGATCTGCTTTTGATGCAGTCAACAGCTCGTTATAGTTTATTTTAAAATACCACATATCATTCCATAATGTAGCTAATTGCAGTTATACTCTTGTTTACATATTATTAATAAACACAACAAAATAAGTTGTCCTTGGAGACTAAGCATCTGGAATCCTTGAAGATCTGCTGTTGCAAACACCAAAAGGAAGTTAAAGCTTTGAAACAATCCATTACCGTTAAAAAGTAGCTTGCTGAGTTTCCAGTGCAGAATAAAACTATTCCTACACTGGCTACTCTGAGAAAAAAAAACCAAAACAAAACCAAACCAAACAAACAAAAAACCCAAACTGCTCCCCCCCCCCCCCCCCCCAAACCTATGACAACAGTGTCCCTTACAGATAGAACACCACACTTTGAGGATTTTCACAGGTGATCTCTACATAGAAATCATCTGTACAGAGACATCCCTGATGTCTTTTCTGGGCGGTGTTTCGAGGATGTGCCAATAAATATGCCCTTTTTAAAAATTCATCCTGAGTCGAGTCCAAAGCTAAACACGATGAGAAGAATAGGGGAACTTTTTTTCTACTAGTATGGATGGCAGTCAAGCACCTAGCAGCAGACTACCTGGCCATGCAGACCACATGAACAACTGGCCTAGAGATATTCAAGGGTAAGAACAAAGGGTTATTTTCTCCTAGTGTGTTTGTTGCAAGAAAACTTATGCTTTCGAGTAAAGTTTGACTGCAAGTCGGGAGGCAGCTGAAGTTTTGAACATTTGAAGCCACAGCACACACCAGCACTCAGTTTGTGGATCAGAAGGGCACACAGTCAAAACAATCTGAAAGCCCAAAGCCAAAAGGAATAGAACATATTTGAGAGGCTCATGTTTTTCCTAGGTCGCAGGAGATCTACACTTGAGCAAAAATGATCCATGTTTTTGTACTTATCAAACCTATTATGATAAAAATGAAAATATGGTCTTTATCTGAATATACTTGCTAAAAAGAGCCCACCCCCAAATCCCACAATAGAATGTGGTGAGTTGCAGCATGCAAAACTTTAGGAAAGAGAGTTGAGTTTGGAGGAAATTTAGCTTCACTTTCCAAAAAGGTTAACAAAAGGTGACTCTGGATTGTAGTTCTACAACCCGATATCAGTAGAGATTTTTTGAATATTCACAGTTACTCTACAAAGTAAAAAAAAAAAAAAAAAAGATCTCTACAAAATCGTATACATTAGAAACTACATAATAAAGCAATATTCACAGATATGTTCAGCATGATATATCCATCACAGCAAAAGTCAAATAAATACTTATTAAAGGTGAATTAACACATAATATCCAACTCCAAAAGTAGTGACCCATACATCTGCAAAGCCAGGTGTTAAGAGTTCCCCAAATATTAGTAGAGAAACCTAAATTTAAAAGGGATGTTTAATACCTTAGAGAGTGTCTGTGCTCTTCTCAGGATCTGGCAAAATGGGATATCACCTTCTAGCATAACGTATGTACTTATTTGAGAATTTGCGCTGCATTGTATGCAATGACAGAGTGCAGAGCTCTCTATTTGCTATAGTTATGCACTGATGATAAATTACAAGTGAATTTATTTTTGTACAAGTGAACAATCCTAAATGTAAATGTTTATTAGAACTTTTGTTACTGCCCCAATCGAAGGCATTAGTTAACTTGCTATTACTGCAGTGCAGTGACAGTTGGCCTCCATTTTACTTTTTATAAACTTGTCGTAAACATATACATTTATGCTAACCACACTTTATATTTTAATATTTTATCCCAGATTTTCTGCTGGTCCGGTTAGCAGCAGCAGTTGAATTTGTGAACAGATGGAGCAGGAGTTATGCTAAGACTTTTCAGCCTAGGCAAAGTTTAGAAGAGCCTAGATTCCTCTGCTTCGTGAGGGAGTGGAAACAGCAAGTGCAAGAGGGAACAGAAAGTATGTCAGGAGTTTCTAGGGCATCCAAGCTTTTCTGCACATGCTGATGGCTAAAGCATTATGAAGAAGGTTTCTTCAGTAGATGGACAATGGCGAAAGAAAGGATCATGCTCCTGTATCTACAAATGGATACAGAAGGATGAGAGCTCCATTGCCTCCGATCTGAGGAGTAAACTATATAGCAAACTGCTTGAGAAATCGGTCTCCCAAAAGTCAGTGGCATAAAATACAGTAACATGCATCGAATATGTACAGAAAGAGTATGTACAAGCAGCCCACTGGCTGCTCTCAAGCATTTCACTGAAATGGTGGAAATGGAACCTGGAACTTGCCTGTGTACTGCCTAATAAGGAAAAAAATCATTTTAGTTACATTGCTGTTAACATTTTTTTTAACAGCTTAATGAGAGCTTGTTGCCATCTCTGAGCTCTCAGACCTGCCCTTCTTCACCACCTTGTGTGCACTGGCACCTGCAGGAAAGTGTCTGCCTGCTCAAAGGCTTCCCTCCGATCCTCGGCGTGTGAAACCGTTCACCAAATTTGGCCTTGGAATGACATTCTCCTTCAGGAGGGTAACACCTCTGCTTGCAGTACACCTGAGAGAGGCAGTTTAGCCTCTCAAGAGGACTTAGGGTGATTGGGTTTGGGCATCATAAATCAGGCTACATGATTCAACCATCTTTTTCTCTGGCTGCATCCTCCATGTGACTTAGGAAATATTCCAAGTAATACCACTCCAGGAAACCATATCTTCCAAGGTGAAATGGAATAGTGCCATTAATTTATTTTCTCACATAAAAACTCAGCTTGTTATAATCATCAGCTGATAATAGTGTGTTTCGAAACGTGAAACTTCTAGGATTGTTTGCCACTCAAATGATACCTTAAGACAACCTGTATTATTAGTCTATTTTTTTTTCAGTGTCACACACATACTGCGTACAATCCATGTAGTGAATAGCATAAAATATCTTTATTTCACTTCCAACCTGATATCATGAATGATGTTAAAAAAATGTAATCTTTGTACTCACCCCAGCCTTTGGTTTCGCTCCAGAGCTGGCTACCGAACAGGGAGATGCTAGGTCAGGAGCATGGATGCTAGGAGACAAGTTTGTTTGTGAGTGACTTACTGAAGCGACATCCACTCCGCTTTCAGAACCAGATTCAACATCCTGTAAAATAAGTGTTGCAAGTCTCTTTAGTAAATGTGAATATGAAATAAAGATCTAGTTCTTCTAAATAATGGAATATTTAGATAGGTTCACTGAAATATGTACATATAATTCTATGTATAAGAGTAATTTGCCTTATTCTTATCAATTACCTACACATTCACTTGCTGTCCTTTTCAATGTGGTGGTTTGCAATAGCTGCTGTTCTGAAATTATAAATCACCACTAACATCAAAGTTATAATTCCCCTAAATGTTAGAATGCAAGGTAAGAATAATCAGTTTGAGGCTGCAGAAGTCTGACATTTTTCTCTGATGTTCAGTATTTCCTGTGTGCTCCCACCTTCTGTCTCCAGCAGCATTGCAAGCTCACTGAACATCTGTAAACCATTACACAGCTGAAATGACATCACCATCCAGCAGTTTATATAATTCAGAGGTACAGCTCCCTAGTTTGTTTTTGGGGTTGTTTTTTTTTTTTTTTTGAATCAGAAGACACTTATCAGCCAAATGCAATTTTTGGTTAAAATGCCCTTACTTTTAATGACACTGATTACATTCCTTTTTTAAGAATAAAAAGAAGAAGAAATATAGTATGTTTTACTTTTGAGGAAGTAAAAATATTACGCGTGCTTGATTTACTGCGTAGAGTGAGGGCAGGGGATTATACTGCTTGCAGATAAATTGTGACACATATCTGGCAAAGACCTGGCTATGTGTAGAACCAGCCATATACTGTCAGGATTATTAGCTGAGATGCAGCCTGCATGAATATAGCTACACAGTACGCAGAAAAAAGCCTGAACTATTAACCCCAACCAACTCTGTGCAGACAAAACCTCATTTTCCTAATACCAAGTTCCTAGAATAGGTGAAACATGGGGCAGAAGCATCTCAGGGGTTCTACTCCTGAACTGGAAAGAAAAGGCAGCCCTTTGATTCATTAATTCCAGTTAAGTCTCTGGTCTGCCAAACCGAAGCTGCCAATTAGACAAGTACCTCTACACCAAGTACGCAAATGCGATGTTTCCTGACAAGGGTTAAGAAATTAGAGACAAAGCTGCACTCTAGGTAGGACCATGAATTTGGGTCAGATATTTCCTGCCAGTGAGTTCTCTGCAATGTGAAGCACTGGGGAAGCATCAGAGCCATGGAAATGCCTCTGTAGAAGTCAGCTTGCGTACAGCTACTCTTAGATGATCCTGCTTAGCAGAGCCATGCTGCCACAGTGCAGAACTGTGCCTCATTAACCCACGTTTTTGCATCACGTTCAAATGCTTTGTTACTATAAAATCAATATGAAACTGAACACAATGCACAAGTATCCTGAAAACCAAATCTTTTGATCTTCTGATTCGTAATACTCAAAGGCTCAAAAATTCCTAGAAAATCAGTGTATAGAAATAGCATATATACCATGTTTGATGCAAGCTGTCTTTCTGGAGAGCTGCTTTGCAGCATGGAAGCAGGTACCACCTCTGATTATCATGCAGGCTTACTGATACAGATTGCCCCAACTCCCTTTACTGCTGTAAGAAATTAGCTAAAATACTGGCACTCATTGGCAAGATATGGAGAACAGATGTTAACATCCTATTTCAGCTTTCCCTTCCCATCAGTACTCAAGGAGATACTGCGAGAACACTAATATTCGGGGGGGGGGGGGGGGGGGGGGGGGGGGGGGGGGGGGATGTTTAACTATTAAAAATGTAATTATGTTATGTCCTTTAAAAATGACATATAATCTTCAGCTGACCAAACCCACAGAAACTTAAAGAGCTTTTCTCACCTACAGATGACTGACTTGACTATACAGCAATGAAGTCTGGCTTTAATAGGAAAACCTCCTCATTATTTAAAAAGAAAATACCACTAACAAAAACAAATGACCTGAACATTAGCCTGGAGATCTTGGGGCAGTATTTCTCAGGTTTCTTAAATTGAAAACCAGCTGCAGCACATGTGGGTGAAATTAACAGGAAGCCTGCATGAGAACACCTTGGGTCAGCCATTTCATGTTCTTCACAGTTACACGTGTAAACATTTTTTAGAAAAAAAGAATGCATGAATCATGTTTGTGAGCTGTCTCATCCCCCCTTCAGACTACTCTCAGCAAGGAATTCTCTCATTTAAATAAATAAAATAATCAAAGAAAGTAATTAAAGAAATTTAAATAAAGTTCTGCCCAGAATCTTATTTTGAATTAAGAGGATTTCATAAGTGTGTGTCTGCCAAAAATTTCATGGACCCTCCCAACAGCAGAAAAACAAGACCTGTAGCTCAGACTTACTTTCAGTTCTAACTGTTTTATGTGAAATGACACATACACATACGCTCTAAGACTGGTGTGATCCTGACTCTGTGCTGACACTGCATTTACAGTAAGTGATAATTAAAGAGCCAGACATTTTCTGAATCTTGTTGATCTCCCTTTTTTTCTTCTGGGAGCTCTGAAGCTCTCATTTATAAAATGATACCAAAAGGAAGTAATGGATGCCTCTATTACTGCCTGCAAAACATACGTATATACAAGCAAAAATACATGACAAATTCTTTACGAAAAGAGCTTTAGTTCTGGAACCAAGGAGCTGATAAATGCGAGGACTGAAACAAAAAGAAAAGCGAAGTAAAAACAGATTCTTCTGAGAATAATAAGAAAAATTAAGCAACCTGGCTTACAGGTATATGCCTCCGTTTGTATGTTGGGGTGCTGGATGGGGAAGAGCCTGCACTGAGAGCATTTTCGATATCCTGATCAAGCTGGTCCAGTTTCATAATTAACAGCACCATTGAATCCAGTCGTGATCGATCCCCATCTTCTGTTATTTCCTAAGGAACAGAACATACAATTGCTAAATCTGAAACAGCATTACTTGAAATAATAAGCTCAAATTAAGGAAGCTTTGTTGCTTAATTTGGCATGAAAATATACTGAATAATAAGCAGAAAAAATTCTTCTTTGGGAAAAATACTTTTTTGTGTAATCAATTCACTGAGCATTGACGTACTGTTGGAAAACATTTTATATTAATATTTAATATACATCCATTATAGCAATTAAATTTTTTATAAAGCACAATTGTTTGGTACAAATGCATCATCACCATTTCCTTGATACCCATACTCTTTAAAGAGCTACTGATTCCAAACACTCCTCCAAATAGTCACCCCAAATTAATTAATTTGATCGTACAAATACAAATTATGAAGGTTAATGTACAATTAAAATGGGAGAGAAGGAAGTTCAAAGAAGCCATTTTCCAGCTGAGGATAACTACAACTACTTTTCCTTGCAGAACTCATCAGCGTAACTATATTTTGTCAATTCTTGGCAGAGATTTCTGTCCTGGTTGGAAATTCTCAATAAACATGAGATATGTTGACATTATAATAAACACAGCATCATAGATTCTCTGACTGGAAAGAGAGAAGTATGAGGGGCATTCACATCAAAACCTTAAACACCTAGTTTATGTGGCTTATTTCCCTATACTCCATCTCCAAATGGAGACAAAGAAGGTCCTCAAAAAAAGCAACTCAAAGCAAGATCTTCAGTTAGATGGACTAAATAATACTCTCAAGGAATTTCTCCATCTCTTTCCCCTTTATATAGAGAGTTAATGCAAAAGTTACCCAGCTTGCCTGCCTCAAAATTCAGGAATATGAAAACCCCCACTGGTTCCTGTATGGATTTTCACAATAGGAAGTTCCATTAACTCACTTAAAATAATATTTTTTTTATAAATCCTCTTCAAGAAATGAAAACAAAGACGTTATAATTACTTCATTATACCCGAGAAGTAGGTAATATAGATGCCCAAATCAGCCTTTTTTGATAGTCATAAAACTGTTTTTCAGGCTACACAGCGACTTCTCTAGGTAGATGGGATTCTGTTAGTGGCTTTTAATAGACTGCTTCAAAGACATTGCAAAACATGAATTAAATGATTCTTGCTAGAATTAGAGGAACTGTGTAGATGAAATAGTCACATAAAATATGGTCTACATGGTCTTTATGTGAAGACAGAGGTGACTGAAGGTTAGTTAACTAAATCTCAGAAAAGCAGAAATACAAATCTGTCAGTCCTTAGCAGAGTTATGAACAATGTCCATAGCAAAGGCCAAACCCAGGAAAAACTTGTATTTCATTTCTTGTTACAACCTGATATTTGGATTGGTTTGCTGAAAAAGCTGATGAATTTGCAGGACCTCCCGATGAACCTGAACTGAGTTTAGAATGACCCTGAGAGAATATTACTTCAAACAACATAGCAATCAGTGAAAGGGATTAAGTTTAACTTTCTTTAAAACTGAAAACAGTGTCCCAAATGATTCATTGAAACTCCATGCATCTTCATTTTAACTGATGTTAAACTGATGCCTGAAGTTTGCAAGTGTCAGAACAATTATTTCATCTAATCTGCATGGGTGCAGAAAGCCCAATGGAGCAAATAAGGGTCTGCTAACAAAGCAAGCATGACCTCCTTTGTGGCATGGGGCTACATTTGCCATGGTGGCAAGATGTAGCCAGTTTACCCATCCAGAGGGGGGTCAGTGCTGCTACCAAAACTAGCCTCCTATACAGTCCCCTATCTGTATTTATTCATATTAATTTTGCTTGGAAAAAGAGCACAGGAAAGGCTAATCAACCTAAAATTCACACTTGACTTAAAACCCAGAAGTTAATTGCCACACTACAACAAAACAGTGGTGGTGACTGTGGGATTTTTTAGTTTGTATCTTTTGTGTTTTGTTTTTTTTTTTTTTCAGAATAGAGAGATAAGAGGTATTTTACGTGAAGAAAAAAAATATTGGAATTTGCCCCCAAAAAATTGTTCGACATATCCTGCTAGAAAAGTATTGTATTGGGTTTGCATGGCAAGATTTTCGTAGTGGGGGGGCTACAGGGGTGGCTTCGGTGAGAAGTTGCTAGAAGCTTCTTCCATGTGCAACAGAGCCAATGCCAGCCGGCTCCAAGACGGACCCACCACTGGCCAAGGCTGAGCCCGTCAGCGACAGTGGTAGTGCCTCTGGGATAACATAGCTAAGAAGGGGAAAAAAACCACCAAGAGCAATTGCAGCCAGAGAGTGCAGTGAGAGTATGTGAGAGGAACAGCTCTGCAGATACCCATGTCAATGAAGAAGGAGGTGCCAGAGCAGAGATTCCCCAGCAGCCCGTGGAGAAGACCATGGTGAGGCAGGCTGTCCCCCTGCAGCCCATGGAGGCTGACGGTGGAGCAGATATCCACCTGCAGCCCGTGGAGGACCCCACGCCAGAGCAGGGGTATGCACCTGAAGGAGGCTGTGACCCCTGGGAAGCCCACACTGGAGCAGGCTCCTGGCAGGACCTGTGGCCCCATGGAGAAAGGAGCCCAGGCTGGAGCAGGTTTTCTGGCAGGAGTTGTGACCCCATGGGGGACCCATGCTGGAGCAGTGTGGTCCTGAAGGACTGCACCCCATGGAAGGCACCCACGCTGGAGCAGTTAGTGAAGAACTGCAGCCCGTGGGAAGGACTCATGTTGGAGAAGTTCATGGAGGACTGTCTTCTGTGGGAGGGACCCCAGGCTGGAGCAGGGGCAGAGTGTGAGGAGTCCTTCCCCTGAGGAGGAAGGAGCAGCAGAGACAACGTGTGATGAACTGACTGTAACCCCCATTCCCCGTCCCCCTGTGCTGCCTGTAGGGGGAGGAGGGAGAGAAATCGGGAGTGAAGTTGAGCCCTGGAAGAAGGGAGGGGTGGGGAGAAGTGTTTTAAGAGTTGGGTTTTTATTTCTCATTATTCCATTCTGATTTAATTAGCAATAAATTAAATTAATTTTCCCCAAATCAAGTCTGTTTTGCCCATAATGGTAATTGGTGAGTGATCTCTCCCTGTCCTTATCTTGACCCAGGAGCCTTTTGTTATATTTTCTCTCCCCTGTGCAGCTGAGGAGGGCAGTGATAGAGCAGCTTTGGTGGGCACCTGGCATCAACCTGCCAAACTTGCTCTGCATGTAGCAGATCGAGAATGCTGGAGAAGAATCTGCTGAAATGAAGAAGTGGCAAAATATTGCTTAAAGTGATATTCAGACTTGACACAAGGAGCTGACTTTGCAGGCAAACACTTCTTTCAGAAAACATTAATATTATTAGCATGGAATCTAGCTGTTCTGTTCAGAAGTCCTAGCAATGGTTTGTGGTTCTGAGTGCTGTTGACATCAACCTTGTCATGAGAAGTTTTAACATTTTAGCTATAGTTTCTAATTTTACAATTTACGGAATAACACAGTAATCACCTTCTGTTTAGCCAGGGCACTATTAAATTGTGTACGTGAAAGCCTAAGCATTATACTAAAAATTTAAAATGTGCAAATAAAAAAGGCTAATCTTGAGTTGGAAATTCAATACAACACACCAAATAAATATTATTATAAGATTAATTTATGTTTAGACAGTTTAAGCCTAGATATTATCTAATAAATTTGCAAGAGCTTTATAACCTATTTGTCTTTTTTGTATCTCCCTCGTGTGTATATTCTGAGATTTTATTAGTGAAGTGTGATATGATCTAAAGCCAGCAAGATATTAGCAATTCATTTGTTATCTTTTGAAAACACAGTATTTCCTTTGCATCCAGTCTCTTACATTTTTCCCCACTGATAGCTAGTTACTTTCCAAATTAGAATAAACTAATATAAATTACATTTATAGAATTATACAAATATCCTACCTTTACCATTATGACATCAAAACTCAGGCATTAGAAGGTACTTGCCCTTACAACCTTAATTTCTGCCTTTAGGCATTTGCATCGGGTAATTGCATATCACAAAGATAGAGAGTAGGTCAAACATGAGATGTTATTTGTCTGGAGATTTTATTTTTAACATGTCTCCACACAAAGAGGAAATACTTTGGGTCATGAACTGGAAAAAACAATATTTCTTTTAATTTGTATCCTCACTGGTGTGATAAAGGAGCTAGTTAAATTTAAATATATTCATGTGTTTAGATCAGAAAGCATTGTAGCTGTTCCCAGAATGAAGGATGCTTGAATTACTTCTAAATTAAGTACTAAAACCCCAAAGTTAAGGCCATATTAAAAGAAATCTGTTTTTACAGGGAAAACGGTTCACAGGCCCCATCAGCACACGATGTTAATAAAATGAAAACATTTTGGAGGACATTGTTACAGATGAGATTCGGCCACTTTTTTTAGACAGTTTTGTCATTTTGGTTCTTAAATTGTTATTGAAAAGAATAACACTATTTTTTCCACCTATGTACTCCTTGTCTTCAAGTACTTGTTTGTCTTTTTACTACCATGCTGCTTTCTGCCTGCATTTAGAAACTGAGGTTATTACCATGATGTTCCTATAGCACTCTGCATTGAGAACACCTGGCAATTCCTGAATATAATGTTCTTTGTGCATAATGTTATATTTTTAATTTCGAACATTTGATGGATAAACAGCAAACACTGTGCAAATGCAGCATTAATCAGAGTATTTCTAAAAAGTACCTTCCCCTTTTTCTTTAAGGTTGCAACAGTTTTACATCCGTATTATCACGATGTTACGATGATTTTAACCTACTCAAACAAAATAAACCAGTCAAGGAGTACAACACTACTTCAGTTTGGATTTAATACATTCATTTAGTCTTATCAGGGCATAGCAAAACAGTTGAAGCAGGTACCCTTCACTTTCTCTCTCTCTCTCGCCCTTTATTTCTCTGCGTGTATTTTTCCCTTTCTCCTGTAGCCACAGTTTTACGTCACACACACGCACGCACACTTTTCTTCCTATTGTAGCCCCTTGTCCTGCATACCTCTTTCAGCTGAGTAGAGCTGAATCAAAGGGTACCTTTTGAAAAGAAGCATGTACTCTTAAGAGTAAAACATTTTAATTTTCACAGCAAAAACTTTGTACAGAAGTAGCTGGTACACAAAACTAACTTTGTGCTCTCTCTTAATACCCTCAGGGGGATTGAATCACTCCCACCTTCCCTGCAAGGGCTCCTTTTCAGAGCATCTGCTGGTTTCCAGACCAGAGCAGACACCCCCATCAGTGCCAGTGGGGTCCCCTGTGGTCATTAAGGGGAGAGGACACCCTGCTCCAAGGACCCCCCCTCTTAGGGACATCAGGGCACCACCAGCCTCACTCCTCCCTGACACTCTTGTGTCAAGATGCTCAAAATTTCTTTGCAAAAGAGACTTTGGTTTTTAGAGGCAAGCTTATTGCACAACCAGCAAGGCGAGCTTGATTACCCACAAAAGAAAGGGATCTTTTATAAAAAGAGTTGGCTGAGTTTTGTCTGGTATTCTTGATCTGCAGCCATCTGGACTGACTTAAGATCTTGTATTAATGCTATGTATTTCAGATGGCATTAGATTACTCATTCTTGACTTTCCTTGCTAAAAAATATCCTTTCTGAAAAATAGAAAGTTATTAAATCACTGATTTTATGCTGCGAGGGTTTTCACCTGAAAACAAACACAAAGCATAATGCAATATATGTTATTTTGGAATTATATGTTGATTTTTACTAGTAGGTGTATAAATCAGATGTGTAATTTTCATCCTTCTACTTTGCAGTGTACAGTTCACAAACTGTGAAAAACACGCAAGAATTTTATCTTTCACTAGATTTTACACTCTACAGTACCATATTAGAGTCCTGTTCTTCATCGTATTGGAGGAATTGCAGGTGGAGAACATTAAAACACAATGAAAAAAACTAAAGCACTCCATTCCTTTTTGACATAAGACACAAGGCCTAGACACCAGCAAAGATCACTAAGGTTACTATTATAAATCATAATTTAAACTAATATTTAAAATAGACTGAAAATGGAACAAATAACATAAGCATACACTAGTATACACATGTACGGGTGAGGAGACACGCTCATGCATGCAGATATCCCTACACATTCATGCATATTTTGGGGAAAGTAGCTTTTCTTCTAATTCTTATTACAACAACTTTAGATAGCTGACTCAATTTTTCCAAATATTAAGTATTCCATAGTACTGGTTTATAAGCACTTTTTAATTCCTGTTCAACCCACAAATAAGTTATGTTTGCAAAAGATTTCAGAGGCACTTGATTGTTATATAATGCAGTAATTGCGATTTTCACTACTGTATCCTCAAGAGAAATGTAATAAATGTAATTACATCAGAAAGTCAGCCTCTGAATAACATATTTTCTGAACAAAACACATGCTTTTTATACTTCCAGACAAAAAATGAGTCCTTCTATGGAGCTTAGTGCTTGCAGGAATGGTGCTGCACTCGCTGAGGAAAAGAGAAAAATCTGTTGGGAAATGACAGAGAGCATAAAATCCAAATATACTCAAACTGACAATTCCAGGTACTAGAAGATTTCAGGACTAGAAGTGAGGTAAAACTTCTCAATTTCCTTAACTTTTCACAAGATCTTTAAAACTCATGTGCTATTCACAGGTAAGGTCTCCTGAATGTAACCTAATTTCCACTGCAGAAACTTGCCATCTTTCACGTTAAAAGCTAAATTAATCTAAACAAAAGCATTCCTCTTTAGTAACTTCCTTTCTACAGATGTTTTTGCCTAAACACATACTCAACCTGTAGGCTGTACTCTATTTTAGTTCAGGCAGTTTTGATTGTAGTTTTCCATGTTTCACGTTGGCCGAGTAAACTATCTAGTAGAGATGTTATTTTAATAATGAAATTTAGCAATTCACTATCGATGAAATGGAATATCACTCCAAAACCTTGGGACAAAACAATCCAAGGAATCATTATTATATGGCTGTGTTAACTCAGCAGGGTCTGCAGGTGGTAGTTAGTCATTAAGTGGTTGCTCTTGAAACACAACAGCTCTGCAGTAAGAAATTAAGTCAATCAGGGTCGCTTTCCAGATAATGTCATATCACCGTGGGTAGATATTGATAGAAAACAAACTTCTCGAAGTGTCATTACTGCATTAACATTATATAAATTTTCCTGCAATACTAATGAAAACAATAATTGGTGGCGCTGGTTCAGGTAACAAAGAGAAGCAAACCCAGCCCTAAAATTAACAACTCTAAATAGTATATCATCTCATCCAATGTGGAAGATAATTATCTTATACTCTGAACAGAATTTGATAAACTACAGATATCTATCTTTGGAGTTACACTTGTTTACAGTAGCCAGTCTGATGACACCCAACTCCCAGTAATCATTCCTGATTTAGGATCATGTCAGGATTACGGCTATGAAAATTTGCCAAAATCAAATCCTATAGAGGAACAGAGCACAACATGAACATAATCTGTCTTCATGACGTGGAAAAAAAGATAGTTAAAACATAAAATAATTAATCATGCTCTTTGCAGCATAAACAATATTCAGTGACTTTCTGTTTTCCTTCTTCATATTTTGTAAATTAGCATGATACTTATTCTAAAAGGTCACCTTCTATGACAATACTTTTATGGCTACGACTTACAAAGTAAGCAAAATCAAATTTTGTACCTTTACTGTACCCCATTTCTGCTTGCTATGAGGGGAAACACTTCTGCTTTGTGGAGAATATTATGACAGTAATCTCAGCAGTAATTATCAGACTGGAAAAATACTGTGATTAAATAGAATGTGAGTGAAAGATGATTGATGCTGCATTTTTTTATATTATTGCAAAACTACCTCAGATCTAGTAATTTTGTGCAAAATCAACAAGAAAATACTTGAGTGGACTTCTTATTGCTTTCCTATTGAGCTATAAATCAGAGTCAAATGAGGCAAAATATTGACATTATTTTCATAATCAGAAATTAAATCATCACCAGTGACATGATGAAATTTAGTTTGGATATGTCTGTTGTTGGCATGTGTTTTACAAATACACAATAAGTAAATCTATTTGTCTACTTATTTTTTATATGCCTACTTTATAGATTGGTGGAAAGGGAGCTGTTATGGTTTGTTTTGTTTTAGTTTTGCAGTTAAATCAGAGGAAGGGTTTACCCTTCAGGAGATCCATTCTGGTCTTTTGATTTTCTTTAAGCCTAATTTTCAGATTTTTTGATTTCTCAAACTACATATTCAAAGTAAATCAAGAGAGAAGAATTGATTCCAATGATCAGTCACAGGGGTCCTCATATCTGTTGAAATCAAATAAATTAAGAATCATTTCTGTGAGACTGTGGAAAGTCCAAACTGCAAACGGTATCATCTGAAAGGAACAGACTGTGAGAAAATGTAACCAAACTGATCACAATTCATTGACTCTCTTTGAATTTATCTATTATTATTCCTTGTATTTTATAATATTTAAAAATGTTATATCACAAGTTTATTATCTGTATAACACAGTTCAAAATGCAAACATTTTCTGAGGACTTAAATTTGCATAATGTTAGAAATTAATTTATCTGGGCAATAAAACTGATCATTTGGACATCAATATTGGAACTGTGACAAGTTTTTTTGACTCTTAACTGTTCACACTCATCTAATTTGGAAGTGCTCGAGAATGAAAATTACATGTGTCTGGATGCCTGATGTGGCACAAACACTTAGGACACCCCAATCTCAAAAGAAAATTCAGACTTAGGGAAATATAACTGAATATATGAGACACAAGAGATTTCATATTTGGCCCATTAGTATATTTCATAACTTACTTGTGAATTGTTCCTCCTTAAGACATGAGACACTTCTAGAAACACAAAGGTGAGGATAATTATGAGACAGCAATGTAACCTCATGGCCAAAAACCCCCAACAGTATCTGGACTGTACTAGGAACAATATTGTCAGCAGGACAAGGGGAGGACCCTCTTCCTCTCTATTCAGCCCTGGTGAGACACATCTAGGTTCAGCACTGAGTCCACTCCTGGACTCCCCAGTACAAGAGCAACATGGACAGACTGGAGCAAGTCCAGTGAAGATGATTAAGGGTTCAGAGCATCTTTCATATGAGGAGAGGCTGAGAAAGCTGGAACTGTTTAGCCTGGAGAAGAGAAGGCTCAGGAGGAATCTATCCGATGAGTATGTAAGAAGCCAGGTGCTGCTTAGTGGTACCCAGACACAGGACAAGAGGCAATGGGAACAAACCAAGATACAAGAAATTCCATTTAGACCTAAGAAAAAACTTTTACTGTGAGGGTGACTGAGCAGTAGAATAGGTTGCTCAGAGAGGTTGTGGAGTCTCCACCATGAAGATATTAAAAATCTGACTGGACACAGTCTTGACAACCTGTTCTGACTCTGCTTGGACTAGACAATCTCAAGAAGGGTCTTCCAACCTCAACCATTGTGTGACAGTTTTTAACGCTTCTTGCAATATGTTTTTTAAAGAAGACACAAATGATATTATAGTGAGAACCAGCGTGGCATTTAGGACCTTTGCTTAAACCATTTTCTCCACCTGCGATCCCCACTCCTTATTTTCTTCACCTTTTGTCAGTCTTAAGGTCTGAAAGAGACAAAGAACAGGTACATGGACAGAACAAAATAAGACTTACTATTGGTTAATTGGTTGGATAAGACTTTTGAGGTCTCTAGTCCAACTAGAGACCTCTACTTCTTCTTGAGTAGAGCCAGCTGTGAGATCAGATCAAGCTGTTCAGGGCTTGATTCAGTCAGGTTACGGAAACCCCCAAGGACAGAGAATGCGCAACCTCTCTGGGCCATCCACTCTTATCCTTGACTGTACTTACGGGCAAAAAAGCTTTTCTCTCTGAAGAGATCATCTAATGCATTTCAAACCTGGAAGTAAGTAATTGTTTACAAATGGAAAGAAAACCAAATACTTCAGTTTTACACTGCACTGAAGACAGTGCAAAGAGGATGGGGGAAGAGGAATGAATATAAAACCTAGTTTGTCCTCCAGCTTACCAATAAAAACATAGAAACCAGGTAATGGCTACCATCTATGTGAAGTCTATTAGTGATGCTCTGCCCCACAATACCAGAAGATATTGCAATAGTAGCACTGAGCAGCCTCCTGAAATTAAAGGGACTCTTCCCACAATTCAAATAGACTTTGAATCAGGTCTAAGACAGATACGAGAATTAAAACCTGAGAATTAAACCCCACAAACCACTGCACACTCTAATGTCTCCCAGGTGAGAAACAGAAGTGCTTGTCTTAAATGGTTATCATGCTACCTCAGTAAGTGAAGAGTTTTAAGAATACAGGTTGCACTGTCAACTCAATCTTTTTAGATAAGGTATCCGTTCACAAATATGATTGCAATGTCAATAAATGAAAAAACTGCATATTATAAAGAAAAAAAAGCAAAACACAGCATGATCCCCTTGCTAATAATACCTTAATCAATTTGCCTGTTATTTTCCGGGAGAAGAGTCTCCACCAGCTATTTCAAGTCCAGTTAGCCAGTTGCAGAATATTTCCTACGTTTGCTTTTCTTTGCAAGTGAAATGTTTGTGAAAACCTAGGAGACATTACGGAAGAAATGTGCTGTTATACAAAAAATATAACAAATCCTCATATGAGGGGAGCAGGTTTAGCTGGTTATTTAACCTTGCAAATCTTGACATGAGGGCTTAGCTTGAAGACATCCATGTTATCTTTCATCTGGGTTTTTTTTTTGGGTAAAAATATAAATATTTAACTGCTTCTGCCTTTTACTTTAGTTTTATATTACTCTTTTGAGTCCTGTGGGTTTATTTATATTTCTGTGTATTTACAAGTCACATAAACACACACACACATATGCATGCACTCTGATTTGTGCAGTGAAAAGACTTTGTACGTTGATGATAGGTTTAAATTTGGCATTCTTTTCTAAATGCAGAAGTAAATGTTACAAGTTTACCTGGAGAGACTAATTAAAAAAAAAAAAAAAAAAAAAAAGATTGGATTGGCTCATTACCAAGAGTTGCCTGAGAATTTTTAGATATTGAATGACAAAATGTAGGAACATTTTGTAATCGCCTGCAACATACTGAAATCAGCCCAGTGCTTACAGCTTCTGAGAATCTGGTCATTTATTTAGATATCTAGCTAGCTAGAGTCAGAAGAATCTGCATTTATCATTCTGGTTTTGGTAATCTTGCTCAAGTTAGCAATCTACATGAGAGAGTCACTAGGCTTGTCTGCCAAACACAGTTTCCAATCCCTCTCATGTCTGTAGGAGGTCATTAGAAGAGAAACAAAGAGTACTTTCCTCCCCTATACCCTTAAGCATGACTGGGCTATGCCTCTGTAAAGAGGTTGCAGGGAAAAAAAAAAAAAAAAGGAACTTCAGAGTTGATAGTAGAAAGAATGAGGTGGGGGATTCACTGTGGAGAGAAGAGCTCAAGTTCTTGTATGGAAAGCTATATGATATAGACAGGTATACATCAACCATAGTGAATCTCAGGGCGTCCAAGCAACTCTGTGCCTGAAAGGATACAGAGCATCAAGGCACAAAAAGTGTGAAACCAGATGTGTAAGACCTATGTTAAATGAGTCACCAGTTAATCTGCTCTACTGTAGAATGGACCTACGTCGTTCGTGCAGTGAGGAAAGTATCACAGCGTCACATGAGAATCAAAACCCATAAATCACTCTCCAACTTCTTCCAGGTGAGAAATAGAACTGACTGTCTTAGATGGTTAAAATGCTAACCTATTAAATTAAGAGTTTTAAGAATGCAGGTTGAAAGAGGTGAGGCAATGTGATATGATGTGCTCTATGAGTGATATGACAAGACCTGGTTACAGTCCTATTGTCAAGAAGGGTAAAATGAAAGATATAATTTCTTGTGGGGTTGTGGGGGTTTTTTCTGTGTTGTGCTATTCAGCAGCACTAAGCGCAGCACTGCAGATCAGATAATAAGGCTTGTAGAAAAAAGAACAAATATGTACCACTAGGATGAAAATAGTATTAAAAAGTAAGGCAATGGCTAGCAGAGTGGGAAATATTAATGTTAATCGAAACAGGACACTTCTGTGGAACAGAAAACAACAAAAATGTAAAAGTGGAGTTATTTTCTGCAAACGTAGAAGAGCAAACTTCATAGAAGTTTGGCAATACACAAAACTTTCTGGCACTATTAATATTCCATCCTGCATAGACAACCCTTCCATGCAAATTTGGAATTTTCTTTTAAATATTTTGATGTTACTTCTGGTTCATTTCATCAAAAAAAAAAAAAATGCACTAACTGAAGATTTTTAAAGTCATACAAGTGACCTGAAAGAATTCTTTAAAGATTTTCTTAGGCTTACTGTTGTGGCAGATGTAGCAATGGATGATGAAGGCTATTGCAAACTTCCAGAAGTTGTAGCAGTGTCATATTTTTCTTGTGCAGACGTTTCGTGACAAACAGAGGAGGGAAGCTGAAAATTTAAACTCTTCTCTAATAAGACTGAATTTGTTTAGAAACAGTCAACTTCAAAATAGCACTGTTTCTTTTAGAGGTAGTATGTTCTCTGCAACAAAAACACTGGAACAGATTCTCAGAATGCTACTTATGTTTGTATGTGACTTGCATGACAGGATTGATTTAGTTGTCAGTATGTAGAGAAAAACATTTGTAAAACCGAATGACCTTTTTGCTGCAGGGCTTAATCAATATAACCCCCTCCAAAATCATTATAACAGTGATGGTATTTATTGCACATGCATCTCTAAGAACAAGAGCTTGATTAGGGAGACCAGTGTCTCTTTCCTACAATAAAGGACAACATTCAGAAAAAGTTGTAGTCAAACATTATTTGAAAGTCCCAAGCTCAAAGATATACTTGCTTGCCTCCCAGTTTTGCCTGCCACACTGCTGGAAGACTGGTGCTTTGCTGTAAATCCAAGTGTTCTGCATAGCTTCTCTATATTTACTACCTGAAGAATGATTGTTAGCTATATAAGTGCACTTGATTTTGCCTCTTGCAATTAGCTGCGCTTTTTGACTAAAGCTGTCCATGGATTACATCGACTGCTCTTTCTTGCAAAGATTTCTTCCAATACAAGACAAACTCTACGGATGTTCACTATTGTATAGTAAATCAGTAGACTAAACCATACAGTAGTCAATGACTTAAAATATTCATACACCTTACACGATATTAATAACAGTTTAGTATTTCAAGATTCAAGTGTGATCAGAACTCAGTTGTTTAGTAACTTTGTACTTTTTTCTGTTTATAGTTGCCCTCCAAACTTAGTTTTAAAAAATAGGATCTAAATCGTGATCTGATGTAGGTCATGGTTACTTTAATTTTCCCCAAATTCACAGTTCTACTACAGGTTGCTGTTCCCTCATCTACTCTTCCAGACCGCTCCTCACGTCTCCTTGCGCCAGCACTAGTTTCCAGTAGGGAGCCAGCGGGCATCCAGCTGAACATGGTCCATAGGAAAGGGGCAGTGCTGAGCAGGGGCAGCTCCCTAGTCTGGTTCTCGGTGTAGCCATGCAAATGTCAGCACTGGCCAAGGAAGACTGAACAAAAGCAGGACAAAAAGCTGTACTGATTTTTTTTTTTTCTTTCTTTGCAAGAGCCTGGATTTATGTTTGTGCAAAGTGACCACATAACTGTAACCTTGTTTTTACAGGTCAGGTTATGCTGATTTTACAGATGATGTAGGGTCTGGGGGCTTCTCAAATGTTTTTCTTCAGGACACCACTACAAAGAACTTAAAGGAGTCTGCACATTTGTAACTTAGTTGGTGAGGGTCTGAAAGAGAGGTGTATTGTCAAAAAAAGGAACAGCCAACTGCTGTCTCCTGCCCCTCAATTCACCCATGTATCCTTCTAAGCTTTGCCAATCTATGCAGCTGATGAAATGCCAGAGATATTTTTTTTATGTCACAAGTTTGTAGGAGAACATGATAGCATGAGAAAATCCATTGCTAATTTTTTATATTCAGTGAAAG
Source organism: Balearica regulorum gibbericeps (assembly GCF_011004875.1). NCBI lineage: Eukaryota > Metazoa > Chordata > Aves > Gruiformes > Gruidae > Balearica > Balearica regulorum. Next base: position 51,071,287 of record NC_046187.1, on the reverse strand, counting down.
GAGTTTAAGTGCCTTGTTTTCTTGGAAGAGAGCTCATTCTTTCCCATGTGAAAATTGGATTGTCCCAGTGACAATTACTTTCTTATTAAATTACTTCTGCACAGTAAGATTTAAACTAAGGGTAGTTTTGTATCACAGACCACAGCACATTGATATTCGTAAGAACTGCTACTAGTGACTGAGGAGGTGGCGGTAAAAATCTCGATCTTGAATGAGGATAAAATTTGTATTTGTGAATAAGACTGAACCAAAGTTCAGGGTTGGGTTAAAACCCAACACCCTTGAGTTTTCAGTACTTGTCTCAGCAAAAGTGTTTCAACAAAAGGGTTACAAAATTAGATGTTCATATCAGACTTTTTAGCTTAACCACATGGAAGCCTAGTCACAGGCAAATCAAGCCCCCCAAACTGGAATTAAGATCAAATATGTGGGGAGCAGAAATGTGGATCAAGAGAACTGCTATTTCTTTTCAGCCACATGAAGAAAGATTCTAGATAGCTCGAAAAGTCTTCACAGAGCACGCTCTCTCTTTCACTTTGAAGTGGTAGCAAGTAGTAATAAATGGCAATCAGAGGTTTTGAGAAATTACAGAATCAAAGGAAGCTCAATCACCCTTTATATGGCACACAGCATATTTTACAACTATTTTCTGGATTAAATAGCCAAGACACTGCAGTCGTGTCAGCTTCTCTGAAATTCTGCAGCAATTACAAGATGTGTTCTGCAGAGCTGATAATAGCCCAAATTGGGTAAAAACTACCCCAAAAAACTTGTTTACCTCAGACACCCTTTAATAGCATCTGTCTTCTGTATATTGTTGTCTGAAATTCATCAAAGCTAAGTGTCTGACCATGTGGTAAGTGGTTGACTGGAATTTTGTAAAAGTCTGTGGTTCAGACATGGAATTCCGCTTTTCTGTATAATATATTCAGCTATGTCATGTATGCCTTTGAAATATGTTTATGCGTACTGGAATTATTCTAGCTGTTAAATGTTGCTTAATGGGATTGATCTGCGCACAGTGCACAGCATTGAGGGTTTGCTCAGACACACACACACTGGCCTGTAAACTAGCCTTTATGGTTGACTATCCATTCATATCAAAGGACATAACCTATGTAACAATCAAAAGACAAAGTTATTCAGAAAGCCTCATTCTTCTGCAGCTACCTTTTTGAAACCTTTAATTCATTCTCCCCTAAAAAAGTTTGCTGCTTAGATTTTTCTGTCATTCACTTTAAATACTCATTTTCCTTTAGCATTTCTATCCTAAATCCTTAGAAGTACGCCCAAAGTTGCACTGCATAACTGCTACTAAGGAATTTTCCATAAACGATTAAGTGAATGCATTTTGTATACTTGTTTTTAAGCACAGACTGCTTTGTCAACAGCAAGTTTGACTTCTCAAGTGCAGTGACTATTTTAATCTGAAACCATCAGCACTAACTGCTTTAGATATCACACCATATTAAATATTACAAATTTATATATGTTATAAAGGACCTAACAATAGAAAGTCATAGAATCATAAAAAAATACAACTGGAAGAGATCTTGAAATGTCATGTCATCTGTCTCCCTCTCAATGACAGGACTGTCATACTTGACAGATGGTTCTCCAGCTCCTCTTACAAACCTCCAAAACTGCCCCAAGCAAAGGTTTTGTTCCAGTGCTACCTTCCTTAGCACTAAAAACCTAATTCTAATGTGGAATCACAATCTTTCTCTAGCTTGAACTCATTAATTCTTCTTTTTGCCAATTTTTGGTCTCCATGGCAGACTTTTTTTGTCCTTGGAGGTGGAATTACATTCCCCCCCTAGTGTCTTGTTCATTCCTGCCCCTCCACACTGCAATGGCAGGGACTGGTTTCTTCCATCTCTGGCCATTCTCACATCTCAAGTCTCTTTTGGACTTTGAGGAACAACTTGCAAACCCCCTTGCCTTCACTACAGGTGAAACCAATGTAAAATTTGCATCTCTAGGAATGGAAAGGCACAGCATGCTCAGGACATTTTTCTGTTGTGACAGCAAATAAATGTCAGCTAAAGCCATTTTGCCTACCAGCGTTTGTGAGGTGAAAACCGCTGGCAGCTGAGACCTGCGGGCAGTAAGCAGCCCTCAGCAAACTAACAACAAGTAGGCGAGATGACCGATTGTCAAGAACACTTGGGGTACAGCCAATCTTTTCTTGCAGGCTGTGGGACGGTCAGGCAGCAACCACTCCCTAGCCATTGCCGCAGTCCTCTCCTGCACCGCTGCTCCCTGCTCTCCATGGGTACAGGCTGACCCAAAGCCCACACCTCATGCTGCAAGGCCTCAGCCCCCAGAACTGATGAGGATGGAGGTAGCGCTTTCCGAAAGGTGCACGGGGTAAGAAAATAGGCAAAGAACTTAAATTGAAACAAGAAATGATCAGGATAGTGTCCCCTGGACAGTTCAGCAGTAGAGCAGGTCACCCAGAGAAGTTGCACAGGCTCCATCCTTGGAGGTTTTCATGACCCAACTGGATAAAGCCCTGAGTAACCTCGTCTGACCTCAGAGTTGGCTTTGCTTCAGTAGAGACCTCCTGAGGCCCCTTCCAACCAATTATTAAGGCTGTCCTTAATTTTTCCATTACTAGATGGGAACAAATTAAACTGTTACCTACAAACATTACTAGTAAAGTAAGATTGGGTAGCAAGCATTGTTACTATTACTGAATGCAGCTAAGCATTTTGCTCAATGATTTACCTCTATACTGTATTCCACTTAGTGTTTGTACCACTGTTGGATAGGTATTACTGCTTTTGTATACGGCCTTACACATATTGGGCATGCTTGCCAGTCATACCCTGGAGCCGTGACCACTGGCAAATTAATTGCACTGCAATATATAACTAATCCTCTTTAGAAAGTAAGACAAATAGCTTCAAAACTGAATAGTACTGTATATGCTTTTTAAAAGCACCCATAATTTATTGCAACTAAAGTGAAAATTCAGCACCGATAGCATTGCATGGGCATATCGCTATATAATTTTCTTTCACAACATTTCATAATTCAGCTGTGATGAGTATTGTGTGACCTATACCAGGACTGCCTGAGGATTTTCGCTTTCTCTATCAGCAATACCAAAAATATACTATTCCAAATTGTATGCGCAGGTATTCGGTGGAAAAACAGATTTAGATTTTATTCTTCCCGACTGTTTATTTTTCTACTAGCAGATTTTGTTTTACAATGAAAGGATTGTAAAAGTCTCAGACACTTATTCTCAAGGAATAAGCTGCTCAAAAAACCCTAAGTCTTTCTTACTGTGAAGCCTGAAAACATCTCATATGGATATACCAAGGTAAGGAAAAATATTAAAGGAAACAAAACACATTAGAAATATTGAATGTGGCAGATTATTGCGTATCATACTTGAATTCTTAACACGTTTATCTAAAAACCACAGGCTGTATTTACACTGTCAATCAAGACAGCAGTAAGGAGTAAATAAGAAGGAAATGTCAGCCTGAGCTAAAACCTGAGCCCCTACCGCCAGGGAGAAGGTAACTAGCGATGTGCTAGCTGGACGTGGGTCCAGCTGAGCCTGGACTATGGCTGCAGCATTTTCCTTTTCCTTTCTGTTTCTGGCTGCAGCAGGTAACGCCATTAGCGCCCAGCTCTGACGGGCAGGACGGGGAGGAAGGAAAAGCGTTGTGCTCTGCTCTGGTCCCAGCTGGGAGGAGAGCTCCTGCCTCCCAGCTCAGCCTGCAGCACAACTACGTGCCTGCACGTCTCCCCTCCATTTCGGGGAGCTGATGCCCGACAGCGTCCCTTCACAGCTGCTGCCTCCCAGGAACAAAAGGGGAGGAGTACCTGCCTCCCAGAAACGACGTGCTGCTTAAACTGAGTTCAGTCCGTCAGCCTGTGTCAGTGTGTCTGTCCACAAAGGACCTGGGAGTCTACGCTTAGGAGGCAGGCAATTTGAGTGGGAGGTGAGGTTGCTTATGAGTCCTAATTCTGACTAACACCCAACATATCTACAATGTAAATATGACCACAACAATGCAGGAGATACATACGTATGCAAACATAATTTATATATGTATAAAAGGGGGAGAAATGGATACAGAAAGTTAATGTCAGTTCCAAGTGTGGCTTTACCAAATAGGGGGTTTCAGTTCAAGACTTATCTCCAAGAAGAGCTAGAATAAAAAAGACAAACATGACAGGGCCAGGATTAAATCAGATACTTTAACTAATACTCAAGACACTTGGATTGCGTTCCAAACTCTTCCCCAAAACAGTTATTGGAGTGAATACAATTTCATTCTTACAAAACAATACAAAAATATTTTTATGATTTAATTGCAATATGGTTTTAATTATTTTCAAAAAATTTTCCCCACCTGAATCTGTATTTCTTGCTGAAGAAAAGATTTCAGTAACTGGAGAATTCCAGTAATAATGGCTAGAAATATTACAAAATCTCAGAACATGCTGGAAAAGAAATTTGAAAATAAATATAACATTTGGAAATATACTAGATTTGTAGTAACATTTTATTTGAAAAGATTAATTTGGTATGAAAATATAAAAATAAACTCTGGCCATAGAATGAAAGTTTTTAAAAAACCCCACACAGGAAAATAAAACTTATTATGAGTAAGAAAAGAGAAAGATAAGAAAGGAAGGAATAAGAAACTCAAAGTTGCTCTAGCATGAACAAAACAACAGTATTATCAATCAGCACCTTGCTACGATCTTGGCACTGCACTTCTGGTAGATTTTAACTGGACAAACAGGCAACAATAAACACTCCAGCAGGATGTTACTAACAATGAACAAGCTGCATTGTAAAAAAGCAGATAGAATAAAACTCATGCATGCCAAGAAGACAGGACACAAAAGGCCTCGGAGAAAGTAGAATTCAGGATAGGAAAAAAAAAAAAAAGAAATCCAATATTTTGCATTATCTGTTATTCTTCACAAGTAACCTGAAGTTTCATGTGATCAAAGAAGTGTAAAAACGTCCAGATGCAAATAGCAAAAATAGTGAGGGGTATTTTAAAAATATTGAAAGTTACCATTTTGATAAGGTATTCAATAAGGCTGTTAGCTTGGATATGTTGCAGGGAAAAATTATTCATCTAGATTTAATTGGCTCTGTTTGGGAAACTCAAGTTGTATGACACTCAGTTGGTGTGATTGCCATTTCTTAATGGCATGGAAATCACATCAACAGTTCAGGTGCAAGAGAAATAAATAAAGCAAATTACATAATTTATTGAAGCATTTTCCGAAATGTTAGCTTGCCCGTTGCCTAATTCATCTTGCTTCAGGCCGATGTAAAAATCTTAACCAACCTTTACTGAAACGGGCCTACCTGACATAAACCACTTCTGTTAATTCTATTGACCTTGGATCACTAATGGATCGTCAGTGATCTACATGATCTTGCTGATCATGCTGATCTTGCAGTTGGGCCGGGAGTAACACAGATTTCAAAAGGCTCTAGGATTAAGAGGTAATAATCACAAATCATGGCTCTCTAATTCAACCTTCCTACTCTCAAGTGAATTCCACGACAGCGTTTTCCTTTTTAAGGAAGACATCACAGATGTAAGGACTGAGAATTGCACAATGAAATTTCCTTTCAGTTCCTCAGCTTGAAATATTAAAGTAAGTTTCTGCAAAACTAATGTTCCTCATGAAGCACATCATTATCTCTGAAAATTTGGAGAGCATGGTTTTCAAGAGTGCTGGAGGAAAATCTTGTTTCCAAGACTTTTTTAAGTCTGTCTCCCTGACTCATTGAGTTATATGGCGTTTTAGTCTGTACTGTGTCATTGAAAATATGAGTCTGACATTTGTGGTTTATTAATGGTTGAGCTAAGAAAGAAAAAAATCAGTAGCAAAATCACAGATGCAATGAACAATGAGCATATATTGATGAAGCAAGGGAACAGGAGAGCAGCTGTGGGCATGTTAAGTCTGCTTTTGTATCTTTGATCCAAAACCCAGCATAAACATAGACACAAGGAAACAAACAACAAAGACTATTAAAGCTGCAAAAACTTCAATAACCAAGTTGTATCAAGTGGTTGCCACCACTAAGCCACTGTAAGAACTAAGCCAACATCCGCTATGACACATCTGTGGCTGGAGATGAAACACAGTTTGTGAAATAACCAGAAACGATTGCCTAAACTAGGTAAATCTCTCTTTTTTTTTTTTTTTTTAATGATGTCACCCTACTTTGAGGTAGAATTTCTGTGAAAAAAGAAAACAAAAACCCTAAACATCTGAAGATTTCCAGGTCAGAGAGGACAAGGGGTAATTTAGTCACTGGAAAATGGAAAACACTTGAATTGCACTTGAAGAGCCTTCAGAGGCTAGCTTATCAAGTTCTGCAAGTAGAATAATGTGTAATCCATGCTCAATTCTTACTGGATGAAGGCTAGTAGGAAAGCCTGGAGAAAACATCTGATTAATGTCTCATGCTAATAAGCAGTGTCTGTTCAATTGCATATTAATGCAAGGATGCAGAGGGGGTTTAAAGAAGTTATAATGAAACAGTAGAAGCAAACTAAAACAATGAGATGAACAAGTCACGTTCAGATCATAATTTAGGCAATGATGATAGTTGGCTAATAACACTGAGCCTAAAATCAAAGGTGGCCTTGCAGTCTCAAGATCCAAAGAGAAAGACATTTTTGGGATGACCTGAGAAGAGCTGCCGGTCTGTAAAGGCAATCACAGACTCAGGGAAACACGGAGACCGTGAGCAGGACAGGTTGTTCAGCACTGGCCATAGGTGAGTCAACTGGACTTTTGAAGGGTATAAGTGTAGGCATTGTGGGCACAAGAGGAAAATTTTTGCCAGATCCAATGTGCAGGATGGACCTATTGAATGAGTCATAGCTCCTGTGGTCTGAAAGTTAGTGTCTGATTTAAGCCTCAGCTGAGAAAAGACTTAGTGGAAAATCAGTGAGTAAAGCAGCGGGAAGGAGTATGGTACAGTTATGTCAGTGACCAGGATGTTTAGTGAGAGACTCATAGACTGCTGCAGGATTACTTAAGTTTCAAATAATGCAAAAGATACTGTAATCTATCACTACAAAAGAATGGGACAGATTATAGTAGATGCTATAACTGATACAATTAAAAGATATAAAAATATTTTCTATACTGTTAATGAGCATCATGGGAAGGCCCCTGCTAGGTCTTTGAAATCCAAATATAAGCTCCAAGCATTCAAAATGTTATATTTTTGGATCAGTTAGAGCATGTTAGTGTTACTATTCAATAACAACGATGGTGCTATAGAAATTCAATGCATTTAGAGACTAGTGCTAAGTGGTGAAACTATTGTAATTCTTGGGTTTACCAATAATATTAAGGATTGTGCCTCTTTGACCCTTAATTAAGTCAGGAGTCTGATACCCTAACTGACCTTATAAAATTAAAGTGTAAGGAATTGCAGACCATAAGAATAATTTTTTTCCTGTAACTATGAAGTTCGATTTGAAAGCCCAGCAATTAACCTAACCTGATTTTCACAAATCCCCAGCTTCTGTTTGAGCTGCATTTTCAGTACTTCAGCCCCTCAAGTTAACAGAATAAAATAATTTGCTTGCCATTTCTTCACAATTATTTGTATTGAAATCAATGAGACTAGTCTCCAAATATGACTTAGTGAATTAAATTCAGATTGGTGGAATCAAGTTGTTAACAACGGGGAAAGTATCAGGATCAGACATATATAACAACTATTTGTAGAACTGAAAAAAAAGGGAAAATGTCAAGATTCAGTGTGTTGCTAAACCAAATTACCAATGAATAATGAAGAATTACTACGGGGTAAGGAAGCAGACTGTATGCATTAATGGTTCCTATCTACATATCTGCACATTCCAGCTTAGCTAGACTACAGTGAAGTACACTTTAAATGTTAAGTCTTTCAAGCAAAATGTTATGCTCATATAAATCTCATATGAGATAAATCTCAAATCCTGGATACTCTTTTGCACTTATATTTGTATGGAAATGTCTGATAATTCTAAGTTTTTCAGTCTCTTAAGATGCACAAGCACATGCCATTGTAATTATTAAGCTTTTGTTTAAAGCAAAATAAAGATGAAGTTTGCACACTTCTATTCCAGCTGGGCTGGCTTCTTTTCCAGGTGACTCATTCCCCTTTGCAACTATGCAATAGGCAGCCTATGGTATGTCACTAAGCAGTGTCTGCTTACATATACAGAAAAGAAGTTTAATGAATCATGAAGTCATGATGCAGTAACAATAGCATGTCCTCAAGCAAAAGGCATAAAACCACCACAGAACGGAGTAGAAACATTTGTTTCAAAATCTGCCCTAAACTGAAGTATTTATGTATTTTTTACCTTATTTTCCTTTGTCATAAAGTAAGGTTTTGTTGATAACAAGCTGAAATGACACTCTTCATTTTAGACTTGATCCTTTGCTTTTCAGGATTAACGTCTGACTGGTTTTGCTATGATTCACACTTCAGAAATGTGAATCTTCGAAGACTCTCCCAGTGCAACAATTACTTTTGGTACTGGGATATTTCTTGAACAGATCTTTTTTCAAACATGTATGTATATATACCCCATACTGAAAAATTGTTGCCTTGCTTTCTTGCAAATACAGTTTGAGCAGTAGTTTGACCTGTTAGTTAGAAATGCAACTACAAAATTGCTGAAGTCCAGGTTATTTACCCGTGCAAATGCACGTTAAATAAACACACTATGCAAAAAATAGCAGTATACATTTTGGAATACATAATCTTTGGGAAAAGAACATCTATTGGTTGTATTTTTGAAAGTTGATAAGGCAGTAGGGCACCGCTGTTTCTATACCTATTATTCCTAGGTGTGTCCGTGAGAAAAACAATAGCCATCATCTCCAGTTAATAAGTATGTGTGGTGAGGAATTACAGGAATGGATACATTCTTGATTGAAACTTTACTGACTTCTTTAAAAATAATAGTTCATCTTCTGTATAAGGAAACAGTAACATTACTCTGTCTTAAAACTTTCCCTATACTCTTATAATAACCATATAGCTGTATGGTTATTTACCCTTCATAAAGATAGAAGTAGGAAGATGCTTTGTTACACTTTTAAAAAGTGTTTTAGATGTAGGGTTTCCCAATATTAAAAGAAATAAACACTGTCACCACATCTTGTGACAAAAACATAAAACATCTTTAAAGGTCGACATAACTTTTGCATGAAATATGTCTGCAGAGAAAAAAAAAATTGCTTGAGAAGAGAGAATGAGACTTTTGGAATAGTTAACTACAGAGCAGCTGGCACAGATTAGCCTATGTCCTCATACAATCAAAATGTTTCTATTAGAGAACTTGAGATAACTAACTTGAGAGCATATAAGTGTACTCCAGTATTTTTTTCCCAATTTAATCAAGCATTATCTCATGAGATATGACTGCATTATCCCAGTAGAATTGAAGAATTACCAACCCTACACTATTTTTTATATATATACATATATATGTATTTAATATTAGCTTATTGGGCTTGATTTTTATCTGTGGTGTACACCAACTTCTATTGGCTTAACACAAGACGCACCATGACAAAATCAGCTCAGGGGAAGAAAGAAACGTTGTGTGAAAACTCTGGCTACTGATTCACAAGCGAGGCCAAGAGAGTGAAATTACAGTCTCAGAAATGCATAGCAGAAATACACAAAAATACATGTCTGGGGAAAGAACCTGACTCAGTCTACAGCCAGCACCAAGGCAAACTGTAATGAATTTGTAGTCCCCACCAGCTGGCCTCCCTGAGGATGAACATCACCAGGAACACTACAGGCTTCAGGTGCCTTCAAGGCACCTTATAGCTACACCAGTGATTGCTCAATTTAAAGAACAGGACATTTGGAATCTAAAAGTATTTCTTACTGTATAGAAATTGAATATTAAAATAAATGTTGTTATTATAAAACATGTCCTTCTACATGTGGGAGAAAGATAAATGCATAATTGTGCTAGAATTTCCAATAAAATATTTATAAACTGCAGTTCCATTGTTATTTTGAGTTAAATCCTGCTTCCTCTGACTCATATCAACATGACACATAAATGCCAATATGTCTGTTTCACTAAGTCAGTATGTTTATTAACATGAGCAAAATACCATTTGGCTCTTCTTCATTTAAAAAAAAAAAAAAAAAAAAAAAAAAGACAAAATAATAGAGCTTACTATCCGGCCCACAGAACTAGATGACCATAGGTGAAATTCAAGGCCTTTTGAAGTAACAGAGAGTTTGCTAGCAACAAATTAGGATTTCACCAAACCGATTTGCATCCATCCACTATGTGTATCATCCAGGGCAACCATGCCCAGGAGAGGCCTTTTCATTTTGAGAGTTTCTTTTTCTTTTGTCCAGGACCCCGTTGCCTGTTTTAAAGGAATGGCTCCGACTCCACTTATGCTAGATTCTTCTGCTACCACAGATATTTATGTTTAGGAGGATAAATATCTCTAAACATGCAATTAAGTTCAGTAGTACATACCCTCAGAAAAGGCTGAGCTTTTGTGCAATTTCTGAAGAGATGAACAGAGAGCTGAAAGGAATACTTGTTTAAAGAGAGGAATGATGGAAAAGAGCATTGGGAAAAGGGTCATCTAGTTTCCTCAAGCTGCTGCATGGAGACCTCAGAGAGACAGAAAGCACCTGCAAATGAGTAAGAGCACACCTACAAGTTATTTCATATGGGACTGTGCAAGTATCAAAATTTCATCTGAATCTGATTTTAAAGCATAGGTGCTGCAAAAATGGGAGACGTGTCCTCACTGGGAACAAACTGTGAGTTTTAATACAGAAAGGAAGGGAGCGTAACAAGCAGGAGCAATACTGCAGCACTGAAAGCTAGTTTTCAAGACTTCTGAGGAACTTCCCTTTATGTATCTCGGGTAATTGTATCGCTCCTATTAATACAACATTTCAGTGTGTCTTTAATACAGTTAACCTCACAAGGGAAAACAACATTAACTTCATTTTTAGGATCTGAAAAGGACAGGCAGGGTAAGCGTTTTTTCCCAAGGCTAAAGCGGGACTTGACCTGAGCAACAGTGCTGGCCACTGGGCTAAGTTCCCCTCTGCTTTCAACCCTGCTTCTCTGATCCATCGCTGCAGTGGTAACATTTGGAAGTGTTTTTAACACTCTGGTTAGGGGAGTACTGACTGTGTTTGCTCTGACTGTGTCCGTTGGGGGATGTTTCATTACTGATTCCCATGTTTCAGGCTCAGTTCTGACAGCATAATCAAACTGGAAAAAATGTAAATCAGTTTTTTCTTGATATTTATTGAATGCATGTACTGTCTCGCTACATTTAACAAGAGATTTTGGTTTTTAACATTCTTCCCCCACCTCCCTTCATCTCCAGAGATTTCCAAAGGAGCTCTGTGTAGCTTTATGTTTATCAGATTTTTTTTTTCTCCTTTTCCTCTCTGAGACAGGAAGCTGAGGGTTTTGACCTCATCTGGATCTTTCCCAGTGTCAGGAGGTGGTCTGTTCAAAAAGATTCCATGACACTGATCTCTTCCTGATTTATCAGATAGCTAGGTCAATAAATAAGGTATCTACTGTTTTTTCCACAGCTGTAAAATAACCAGTGGACTCCTCTGAGAGCTAATTATCAAATCTTTTGAGTTCTTTCAAGGAACAAGCGTTATCTTTCCAGTTAGTAAATTCCACTGCACCGTAATTTAGCAAAGACTGCCTAATTGTAGGAGCTCTGGCTCACATGAAGCAGTCCATTTAAGTGAAATGTCAACACTGGAGACCCGTTTCTTCTTTATAAATTTTTTTTTCTGTCCTTTTATCAGCATATTTTCTCACAGTCACAAAACCCTTTTACTGCTTATAAAAAGATTATAGAGCAATTGTCACGTCCAATGAATCCACCAAGTAACAAAGAATAGGATTCTTCTGTATAACCTCTGAGGATATGGATAGTGAGGATACAGCAGTAAGCGATAAATGGGCACTGTTCCAGACTTGTCATTTTTCTGTCTGTACCCTCCTCACCAATACACCCAGCCTTTGTGCTGCTATTGCCCCTCCATACGACTGGCCATATCCTCTCCCAGGTGAGGCGGTTCATTTGGCATTAGATATAAGCCAATGGAAATACCTCCATCACTGGTAAGAAAGCATGTTTTCTGACACTCAGTGAAAACAAGGAAATGTGGAAGGCTCCAGCGAGTGCCGGGACAACTCTAAATAATCAGAACACTCCTAAAAGACCGTATGCCCCAGTCTGAACTGATCTACTATTTTATTCCATAGAAAATCTTTAATTAAAAAGCATAATTAAATGGTTATTTTTTTAAATAGATTTCACTGACAGTTCAAAATTTCTGGCTACCAGAGGTCAGTCAATAGGCTTAAGCTCACAAAAATCACCAGAACACAGCCAAACTCTTTTTCTACCCTCTGTTTCTCTTACTTTATGTACATTATATTATTTCAACTGGGACATTCCTTTTTACATATTTAATATGATTCTACTGGCTATTGAAAACATGCATAATAATAAAATGCTCATTTTGCCTGCATGTTATACCCTCAAGATTTAATGAGGCATTGGAATTCAAGGAACTCCCAAGTCTTAACACCAGCTCTGCCCTTGAGAATAAATAAGATGACTCTGTTTTGATTTATTCGTGCTTGCACTGATGTTATTATCAGTAACTCTTCTCCCAATCTGCTAAGTTTTGGTTAGATTCTCTAAACAATAACTCAAAAAGGTTGGGTGTTTACTGGAGATTGTGATAAATATTATATACTGTTTTTAACAAAAAGTTTCTACGATTAATTTTTCTAGAAATTCTCATACTGCCTTTTAAAACACAAACAATAGACAGATGGAGATTGTTTCTACAGGACAGCCTGAACTAGAACAAATGAATGCTTATTTTATTTCTCTACAGAACATGTGAAGTGATATAATCACAAAGCAACTGTTCCACATGCTGCCAAAAATTATCAAAACCACTGCTACATAATACATATGCATTCAACATGGGTGCTCTCAGAGAAAGGTAGAAGATTTTATGCTTTGGTCATGGTAAAGACGACAAATCTCCCTATTTGTTATGGAGTAACGGGAACCACTCAGGCACCGAACAATCAGCAGTGCAATCAAGTAGATGCCATGGATTCCTCTCAACACGAAGTCTCCTCGTGCATTACTGGGTTAAGTCACAATCCACATTTGCTGTGCCTGCTGGTACTGTGGCCTGGGTGTAAATCCCAGTTGGTGTTAAATAAGAGAAAGCATCCAAATTAGCAGATGGCCCAAATCCAAAATATCCACTATAAACTATACCTACTATTCCACAGTCCTATGCACGACAGTTTTTTTTCCCCTGTCTGTACAGAATTACATTTCAAACTGAATCCAAGAACTGTATACCACTGAGTCAAATGTTAGGCTTCACAATAAACAAAGAGTCTTAAAATAAGCTACAGACAAACGTTTCCTTTGTATTTTTGATTAAAAAAGACAACCACCCAAAACAACCTTGGGATGACCAGAAGAGAGCTGTGATTTCTAGCTGCTGAACTTCTCTTTTGTCTTGAAGAATCTGGGGTAATATCGAGGGTAAAACCATCCCTATTTTCAGCTCCCTTTACACTTGGTGTTTAGTAATCCCACAAGCTATTTTTGGTGAAAAATGTGTTCCAAGAGGGAACAAATCAGCTATTTCTGTTTTAGTCTGCTCACACACTTTCTATTCCCCTGTACAGACAAACTTTACCTTTGTAGCTCATAATTCCATCCTTACCAAAGACTAAAGCTAATACTAATGGCAATGGTGGGGAATATTATTTGTGTTACTGTAGGTTTCTACTATCAAAGGCCTACAGAAGGGAATCAGAGTTCTCTTCTACTACAGGCATTGATTAAGCAAAGCAAAAGAAAGCTAATTGTGTCAAAGACAAAAAATCGCTAGTATACAAGACATAGCCTCTCTATTTCTGTTTCAAACACACATTACGAGCAGTTTAGTGCTTATACTGCATAATATTTGTTACTGCCTCATTCATCACTTATTCAGACTGAGTTTGATTATCCTTGCATGACGTTCCCCATCTAGATTCCCAGTGGTCTATAGTTTTGTTTTCAAAAAAAGTTTTATGTTGAAGTGGAATAGGACGCTGGCTTGTAAAACGCTGGGAAATACACATCAGGAGGATGCATTCATGGAGAGCTGAACAGCTGGCCAACAGAATGAACGCATTACCACAAGACTACTGGGAATTAGCGAGAGAACTAGAAAGCACAAGTACAAGGGGAAAGATATTCTTCACTAGTTTTACATTTGATCTGATATATTTCAGGCAGCTGAAACAAAAACTGTAAAAATCTCAACTGCCTAGCTACATTTTAACCTTGAGTCAGAAACCTGTATTCTTCTACCAGGGAATATTGATCAAATTTACCCAAAAGGAAACTGTAATGAAACTGATCTCTTTTAAAAATCTGTCTTCAGAAGATTTGTTGGTAGTGTTGTCTAGTCATAACAGTTACATATCTCACAGCCAGTTTTGTAGGGGTAAAGGACAATCAAATGTCTTCACAATACAAGTGATAGGAGTGTACAATACTGTGACTACATCCGATACCTAGTCTTTCAATTCATACGTCTTGCACTGTGCAGATATGAATCTTCTACCCTCTGGGATCCTTTTTTTCTTGCTTATATCTGAAAAAATTTCCCTGGCTATTGGCAATCCTAAAATGTATTTTTTCTTTGTGAAGCACAGCATTAGCATCTATCAAATCAGCCGTGCAGCTATCAAATCAGGCAATCTGTATTGAATCTCACATTATTCACCATGTCACTGATCACGTTTTATATCACATCAATTAGCAAACTAACTTCAAAAGCATGCTCCTGGCCCAAACTAAACCACTACAGCACATATATGCCTTAACCCACTAGTGCAAACGTAACTAAAAACAACAGGAAAACCTTTTGCTTTTGTGGGAACTGCAACTCATATTTAAAACCTTTGCTTGTTAAGTAACACATGTGTTGGCACGCTGAGAATATAAATTGTAATCTCCTCATTTTGGGATTGTAGATGATTTAGAGCAACAGGAAAGAATATTCACATCCGTTCATTTTCACAATTGTATGATTTTGCGCAAAAATAACAGCTTACTTTATCGTGTCCAGTCAAATAGAAAAGGTATACAAAAGTCCAAAAATAGTCAGAATGTACTTTAAAACACAGATCAAAATTGCCAGATTAAAGGGTTCAGTAATACTTGCAGTTAAAACAATATCACATCTCATATGATTTTACTAGTTCAAAGACTCAGAATTATGAAAGCAAAAGCATCTGCGATAGGGCTATATAGGACAAGCCCCTTCAGGCAAACATAATGAACACTGAAGCAGGTAAAAATAGATAAGGTAGAAAAAACATAGTAAGAACGGCAGACAGTTTTGTGGTGTTTTTGTTTGTTTGTTTGTTTTTTTAAAAAATTCTTTAAGCAAATCAAACTCCTGGATTTCAAAGACGCCTTTTGATGCCTGCCTTTTACACCAAGCTTGTTACTCACACAAGTATTGTTTTGGTAGATGGGATCAAAAGACATCTAAGAATCAAATAAGAATCGGTCCCCATGGTTCTTAAGGATCGTCAGTGTGGAAAAATAAAATGTATCCACAGAATATATGAAAGAAAAAAAAAACAAATAAGAACTGCAAACAAAAGTTAAGTTTATCTACCATGACATCTCTTTCTGAACTCCTTTCTCTTTTCTCACTCTCACAAATTGCTTGTGTTGGTTTCTGGCCTCTGTACTCATACCAGTATTCAGGAGCGATACACAGAGTTACGAACAAACAGGTTGCTTTGTTTTTTAAAGGACTAGTTACTTCAAGATTCAGCTTTTTTTTTCCTTTAAACCTTTTTTCTCCCCTTACAGCTGCAGAACTATGAAATTAAGGAAGTACTCAAAGAAAAACAAATTAATTTCTTGAGGGACTATTTTTGATTAGAAGTCAGTACTGTAACAGCAATTAAAACAACCAAAACTATAGTTAAAACGAGCATATATTTTCAACTACTGGGTCTGTGAACACCTCCTTTCCCTCCCCCAAGTGACATACTTTAGCAACAGTAAGGTGACATCATTAGAGGTCACAACCAGGACTTCAGAGTTTGACAGATGGGCTATAATCGAGCTACCCCCCTTTGGAGAACACAAAAATTTCATAAGTTTTTACAACAGCACTCTCTTAAAGCAGAGGTCGGTGGAAAGCATAGGGACGGAAAATCTGTTTCTATTTCGGTTGTGTATCTGGTAAGATGGAAAATTTTTGAAGTCTACACAGATGGTAAATAAATTTCTGCTACATGAGGCAGTTCCTGGAATAAAGAAATTTTCTCAAATAACAAGTGCCAAATTTTTTTTCAGCAAGACTTATTTTTAACTTTCCCAGGGACTTGTTGAGAGAGCTGGAGAAGTGTCCTTTCACCTTCAGAATCCTGGTCTAACTCCAGAAATAGCCTCTAATGTCGTTCTCAGCATAGATGAGTTTTCTTTACACTTTAAAAGACGTTTCAAAGCAAAGATCAAAGCTCCGCAATTATACTTCGCTGCTGGTAAACACTCCCTCTGAACGCAGCGGCTAGAAAATAAGAAATTTCTATTTAAACCCTAAGACAATCATCAATGACTAACAGTGCTGACATTTAAACTGTCATTATTATGCTTCATGAGGCAATGCTGTTGACACAAGAGAGCTTGTCCTCCATGAACTAAGTGTAATGGAAAGGACCGAGAGAGGAAGCACAGAATCAGGGACCAAGTCACTGCAGACCATGCCTGCTAAGGAAGCTGTGAAAAAGGCACAGAATAGTAAGGGTTTTGTCAGAGCGCCTTATAAACGGATTTGAGTAGAGATTTTGTGCAACTGTAGAAATGAGTGCTGGGCAAGGAGACTAGGAACTATTATCACTGCTACAAGACTAGCTCTTGAGGGTGTTTGGGACAGCTCTCCCCTCATACCAAAGTGGAGTAAGAGTCTTGGAAGCTGCTCACCCTTTTCTCCAACAACTTCGTATTCCCTTCCTAATCTGTTCAGTGACTGCATGGCTCTGCTTGGCTGCTGCATGAGCCTGAAATCAAACCCTGTGAAATGACCATGCTTCCAAGCAGAAAAATACACGGTATTCTCATGTCACTGAGTGATCTTTCCCTTACATACGCTTAAGCTCCAAAAAGCTAAAAAGTTTAATACTGCCACACTGAGCTTAGTACCTTGAATGAAGAAAAAAAAAAATCAAAGCATTTCTGAGAAAGCAGGAGTGTGTGTGTGTGTGAGAGAATTAGTGGTCTTAACATACTGACTAGAAGAGTATGGGTAAGATGAAGAAGGATTTTTTTTTGTCTGACAGAGTGCGGATGACCTAGAAAACAACTGACATTCTAATCTGAGTCTTCCGTTACTATTCTCAAGAGAGCAAAATTCAGGAATATATGTATTTCTTCTGCATCTGATTAAAACTCATTTCCCCACAGTCATAACTATTCGTAGGCTTTGGTCTGCAAAAACACAATTGATTGATTTAAAACATATTGCAAAAGAACCTACAGTAAGAATTACAATATGACTTTTCTCAAAGTGTAATAAAATGTTTGTGAAATAGGCTAAATTACAAGTCTTGCAGAATATTTACCCACAAGAATATTAATCAAGATACAGATATGGAGGAATTTCTCCCCAAATTACGTTTGACTGTTACTAGCAGTATTGAGGAAGGCTTGGAAACAGAGAAACTGGTTAACTGGGAGTCATTTTCATGAGTTGAGAAAGTTTTGTGCAACTAAGAGTTGAGTGACCACTTTCATGGAAAACCAATTCACTTTCACCTACTTATTTTCCAGTCTTACCCCACCTATAAGATGGTCTCTCAATATCCCTGTCTTTTTTGCCCTATTTCTTCTCTTGTTCACTCTCAGGCTATTTTATTTTACTTCCCATATAAGTGCAAAGCCTAAACAGGATACTGCTCATCTACCACATCATCTTATCATCTATCAAGCAGTAGAGAATATTTGTAAACAGGTGAGTTTACCATGCTGGAATAACTTCAGCAGATGTAGTGAGGTGTGATGTAAACATACAGTCACCACTAAATTTGTGTGAGATACAAATACAGCTTGGCATTTACCAGAAGCATAGTGTTTCAGAAAATCTGTATGTAGGAAAGTAGTTTAGTTTACATTCCCAAATTTTTGCTTATGGCCATGCTTTTTCATTTTCAATGCAGTAAAGATGTCAGCTTTTAAAATATTTTGAAGCTAAAATTACACATGACACAAACCATGAGCTTTAGCACTGCTGAATTTTTTCACATATTTCATGCCTTCATATCAGTCATGAATCATATGGTTATTAGTGCATGCAAATAACCTTTTTTAAGAAGGTTGAGGATGCCACCCAAGAGATGAAAAAATGTAGTACAAGAACAGAATCAATTCCTTAAAGATTTTCTTTGAATGGGTATAATAGATGACACATTTTATATTAAAGCAAAACTATCCAAATGAGTAAGACACTCAGGATATCCAAACAGAAACCTTTGTTTAATTGAATCTGCTGCATGCAAAAATGTTTGGGAAGGAAGCATCTTGCAGGAAAGGATAAACAAACTTCCATCTAACTTAACTATTTTATATATTGCCTTTTCTATTCTAACCCTTATGTAAGGTGAGACTGCAAGAACAATGTGAAACTCAAGATATGAAAGCTATTGCTGTAATATGGCACATTACTGAAGGACATCCTCATATTACAGTGAGTCAATTTTTCATTAATGCAGTGTGCATAAGCCAAGTACCTTATGTTCATTGTTGTAAAAGCATTAGATGTCAGCTGTGACAGAGTTATGAAGGAGAGCAAGGATCTGGTTTATATTTGCCATACGTTCACCGTAGCGCGCGCACGCAGACGCTCACGCATACATATAGAGAGAAGCTGTGTTGCTGCCTGATTTTTTTTCATAGGAGGAAGACTATCTCTCTAAATTTGAATTCATAACCATTTTAGGCCATATCTTCTGGAACTTGGAATAGTTTTTGGCAGCAGAAACAGTATTGTTTCGTTTTGTAAAGCCATATTCAATACACCCTATCTGTGGCATAGACCCCCTTGCCTTTATAAAACTCCCATGTCACCGTTAAGAGAGAGTAGTAAAAGGACACAGGCATGAGCAACACATTTTTAGGTGTTTCAGTCAGAGGTACTACCATGACGGGAAGCAAGGAAAAAAACCCCAAACCAAAACACCACAAACAAAATCCCTGTGGAAAACACTTTGCAGATGGCTCCCACCCTGCTGCAGTTCAGCCCAAAGAGGGGTTCTCTTTGACTTGTTTGCTTCTAACTACCGCATGGGAATTGGTCCTTGAACTCAACTAAATCCAACTAAAACTTGTGGACTTACCCACCGCCATACTACTACCACCAAATAGTCCTTGACAGCAGCGGCAAAGACCTCACTGCTGTAAAGCCTCAACCGCCAGAGCTGGCCAAGGTGGGCTTCCCTTCTGTGCTCCTCCTCAGACACAGCACCACTAACAGAGAAGCTTTCTGGTTTTAGCACAGGTCATGTCTGCAGTAGAAGGTTGTGCTGAAAAAAGCTGCTCTGCCATAGCTAGGCCTTCAAAGGCCCTTTAATACAGACAAGGGTGCTCTAATACTGACTTTCCAGGTTATTGCTGTATTTACTGGTTTTTGATGGAAGGTGTATCTCCGTGCGCCTCTCCGATCTCTCCGTTTTCACTAGATTGTTAATTCAAAGTGAACGTTATGCTTGCGAAAGCGCCAGATGAACAGTTCTAGGAAGCAAAGTCCTTTTTTTTCTTTAACCAATGGAAAAGTGTGCTGTGGATAGCAATGTCATGTAATCCAGAAGGTTTTGCTGAAGTGTTTTAATTCCACTTCCCATTTCCTAAACTGTTCAAAATTTTGGTTTTGCATACTATGCCCATTCATTTATCCCAAGACACCTTGCCTCAAAAATACAGTGTTAATTACAAATCTGGAATCATTGTAGGAAGTGCTCATTGGTCCACTTAACATGGCCCACAGCTGAGAATTTGTAGACTACAAACAGCAAATAATTGGCCCTTACCAATCAGAAATTTTTAAAGATTAATTTTAAAAACAAACAAGAACTGTTTAAAAAAATTTTCTTCCAGCCAATTATTGCAAACCTTGACAAAATTAGACATTTCTGAGTATAAACTGCACAAAACTAAAGCTCTCTACATTGGTTCCTGGAGGCGTGTAATATCACTCTGGGGAAGCGATAGTGCATGACTATGAACCGTGTATAAATACAAATACTTTCATGACCATTTTAGGTAGCTGAAATCCAACTAATGCATAACTTGATGTGCAACAGTCTCTTGGTTTGCAGTCTAGACAACACTGGCAGTCTTTAAAATTTATCGCTGAACACTGTCACAAAAATGTGTCAAAGTAAAATTTGCATAAAGGTTATACTGTAATGGCCTGGCAATCATCCCATCCTGTTCTGAGCTTGTTTTAAATACTTTTTAGATTGTTTGAAATACATCATACTTCAGTCCAAACACAAAGGAAGTCTGTGGGAAAGCATTCTTTAGCTTCCCAGATGGAGATAATATTTATGATACATATTTTCGTGAGAGCAACAGAGAAAATTCATGGTCATGTAACCACAATAATAGGAGTGCTTTATGACTGCCACTTTCTACTAATTACCATAGATAATAGGCATAATTTAAAAAACTTAGATCCAACTGTTTTAGTCCATTTATATTTTTGAACCACATCTTCATTATTAAGTGGTAAATTTAGGAAGCAAGTTTCAATGCAGAAAAGAGAAACAAATATTCATGACAGCCAAGAAAGTTTCAGTTCTTTAAAGAAATCATGATATTTGTTTTGCTTTACTTGCAGCTCTTGCCAGATTCTTCCCAATGCCTTCAAAATTATGACCATTTAATAGCAATTTGCAAACGCAGCAAATTCTTTGTGGTGAAGCAACTGTGGATCTCAGTTTATAGTTGCCCACTGTACTAACACTACAGACTGTAGCTCTGAGAAATGTGGGTAGCAACTAACCTTTCAAAAAGCTGTTGTGGCTTAGGATCTCTCATCAATTTTTGACGGTGTTCATATTCACATTATGAGTTTGGTAAAACAGATCCACGCTCTTTTCTAAAACCTTTACAAAGTCAGAAAAACTCTGAAAAACATTTAGAAAGTCTGAAAATGACAATATTTTTCCACTGTTTGAAAGATCACCTCTAAAAAGAGATTATCAGAGTTCCAATATTTGCATTTGCCATTGACCTTCACAAAACTAAGAAAAAACATTCCTTAGATGCCCAGATTATATTATTCATCTCTGTATTTGAAAACAAAGCTATTCTGACATAAGTGCAGGTCTGAATTGTACAGGAAATATAGTTAGAGAACCGTATGATTTGAAAGTAATTTTGCTGTGATGGTGCTTCTGTAGTCTCTAAGGTTACAAATTATTATAACACCCAAGTACAGCAAGGCACTTAAACATACTCTAAGACCACAGTAGTTCCACTGACATCCATTAATGCTTTTTTAGTGTCTAGATTTAAGCACTGAAGCCTTGGTTTCCCATGACCATACTGAAGCAGTGAAGCCTTGGTCTCCTACAACCATCCAAGCAACATTCATTGTTGTCTGCATTTTCAGAATTTCTAATGACCATTATAATCTGAGAATGTGGATTGTTTTCCAGGTTGTTGAATTGCTCCACTAGAATATTTGCAAGAGGATTATTTTTAAAAAATACTCAATGGAAAAACATAAACTGTGGGAAATGAATGCATTTAGACATCATGTTTTGTAAAGGTGCAATTAAAGATAACTGACTTTGAAAATCACCAACTTTTAGAGCTGTCATCTTCCTCTGGCTGACACATTTGCAGACTGAATCTCAGAAAAATGTAAATTCAGGATACAGCAAAATGCCCATTTCCATTTTTAATTAAGATTTCCTGTACATTCCTCTTGGTTTTGTTTGTACTTTTATCTTCTATGCTTGTCTTTCCTATACTGACCTGAATTATTGTTATAATGCAACACTAACAAATGTGCATCACTGTCAAGCCTACACATGCCAATATATTACTAGTTATGTAGTAATAGTTTAGACTGGATCCCTACTAAGCCAGCTTCTATTCAAAAAACCCCAAACCACCAAACAAAACCCAACACATTAAGAGTCTTAAAAGCTAAATTAAAAATTGGTATGAAAAAATAATTAATCATTAAATTATCCCTATTCAACAAAACCAGAGTTGAGGTAAAGGGAGATCAAGACTTCAAAAAAGACGTACTTGTAACAGGTCTGGAAACTTGGTCTCTGGTATTTTAACAGCAACAACATAAGAAAAAGATCTGAACTGTTAGATACTATTGTTCACAACAAGCTCACATGACTTTTTAAGTAAGAATCTAATGCTGACAAGTGAGTGCTCAGTTGAAAAGGATTATGTAATGTGAATAGTAGAGATGACAGGGAAAAAACTGTAAGGAAATCATTCCAGAAAATAGGGACCTCTTATGATTTTTTTGGAAGTTTTCCTACTACCTCTCCCAGGTAGCTTACTGGGAGGACTAAGCCAGCAGGCAAGGCTCCATAGGCTTCCTGTGGAGTCAATTTACATGGTGATTCAAGCAGAAGCTCCTGGAAGAACCCAACTTTCTAACTCACCATAAAAATCGTAGTTTTAGCCTTGTAAACCAGAATTTATTAGAAATTGTAACAGAAGAGAGTCAGCCTTCACATCTTATGGGCAAGCATAATATTCGAGTAGCAAAAATGGATGGAAAGGCTTAAATTCAACTAAGCAATTTTTTTGTTTTCTCACATAAGTTTAATTACAATTCATGAAACAATGAAACAAACTTTATTACAACAGTACAGAAAATGCAAAACTACACTTTAAAAACTCACAGCTTTTGTGGGGGGGACAGGCTCAGCTTGAAGGACATGTGTCACCCCGGGTAAACTTCTCCCCTGGTTTCTTTCTACATTTACTGCCATCCTTCTGATAATCTTTTTCTTAAATTAATTTGCATCTCATTGACACTGGTGGCTGCTGTCATGCTTAATGTTAGCTGTGTCCTTAAGCATCCCTTGCAGAGCACACAGCATTTAATCTAGAAATCTGGATTGAAATAGTAGCAATGATAGCGAGCATTTGGAAATAGCCCTGACTATTATACTCTTTAGTCTTGTAGGAATGACTTTGAGATAACATCAACTGTTTGAAACTGGAAAGCTTCTAAGCAGGCCACCATGAAGAACTGCAAGTAGTAAATATTAAAAGCAAAAGTCTCATAAAAGAGAGATAAGGAATTTGTACACCGAAACGTTTGTTTACTTCATTCCTTTTTCAGTGACGCATAAGCAAAATGTTTTAATGAGACTGAAATGCAGTCTGAGATTACCTGTGAAGAGAAAATGATAAAAATTCATCACATACACTCCAATTAGTTTGATATCCCAATTAGCCCTTCCTGAAGAAGTATTCCTAGGCTATACATTTTCTTGGAAGGAATACAGCTGACAAACAAATCACCAAATCAACAATACATCAATTACATTTCCCAAAACCAATCATTACATATCGATTTCTTCATCTCACTGCGTGCAGTAAATTTGCCAGTACTTTATCATCTGAAATCTTATAGAATTTATTAATACTTTTAATCAAAAAACTCTGTAGCAAACCAAATGTTTCACATTACAAGAGAACCTCAAAAGTTTCAGAATTAATACTTAATTTAGATAAGCAACCAGGACTTCAGATGGTGAACCAAAGTTTGTCTGAACTATTTTGAACTTGACTCCTAAGTCCAAAAGAGTTTATTTTTGGAAGACTGACTCCAAAGCTCTTTCTACGGACTTCTCAAAAAATTAGTGTGACAATAGCCTCTCTCCAGTGACTGAGCAGTTCTGGAACCTGTTTCTTCCACAGGGTAATGAAAATAACAATTTTAAGCATTGCAAAGGAACATTGCTTTGAGATGCCTGAGGAAAGGCCTGCTTTCAGAGCAGCAAATTTTTCTTTTCTTATATCATTACAATCTGGAATACAAAACATAGGACATAGAAAAAGTATTTCATTATTGCAATGAATGACAGATTTTCAGTAAACTGTGTTTAACTGCAAGTGTAAAGGCATAGAAATGTATATACCTTATCCAAACTAAGAAAACAATTGAACTGGTAACTAACAATTTTGACACGTAATCATTCATTTGTGTATGTTAACTCATTTTTTTTTCTTCTGACATTCAGATATTAAACTACATTGTATCAAACCAGCCCAAATACACGTGAGAAATGTTTCCTATATTTACTCCAGATTAAATCAGAATATAGGTCTTATGTTTGTGTATAGTCAGTGAAAAAATCTGTTTATCTTTTCAGTTTCCCCCCCTTCAATCTTCTGGCACTATCTTGCTAAGCTAATTTGTCGATTGAATTTTGCTTTTAAATATTAACTACAACTTCCTGAGCCTTATTAAAAGCCTCTTAATAATAATTCTATCTTTTTTCATGCAGAATGCTTTTCAACACTCCATCTCTTCTTTCCTTAAACGCAGGGATATTACAATCCCTTATGAACTGAGCCCAGTACTACTTTCTGTTATATATGGTGGTTTTGTTGTCTTTCCCCCCCCCCCCCCCCCCAGTCATGAGTAACTTTGCATTTTATTAAAAAGAATAAGTGATATATCATTATCCTACAGGAGAGAGAAATGAACAATCACAGTTGGTTCTCTAGTTGTTTCTCCCCATTTATATGGGACAATCACTAGACATAAAATCTAAGATGAGGTGGCAGAATGATGAAATATAGGGAACAAGTCAAAATTTCTTTTGCAAGTGGAGTTCACTGCTGTTTCATTTTTGGTTTAAATTTCATGGATTTTTACTCAAACTACTCAGAGTGAAACTTCACAATTATGACTGTCTACTCCTTTACTGATTCATAATGTAAAAGAGCTGTCTTAGCAGCTGGGATTTTTCTGGCTAACTCTGAGCTTGATGAGACTACCAGCTTGGAGAAAGCATAAAACAGGGCACACGCAAAAAATTGCAAGATCCTTTACAAGGTAATGGACATTTTTTTTCCCATTTTATGAATCAGGGGATAGTAATTATATATTCTCCTTTTGTTGGTATTTTAATAATGGATACTCTTCTGGTTTTGTATGATACTGTTCTCTAAAAGCTTTATTATATTATACATATGAATATAGACGCGAACTGTCAGGATGCCCCAGGCATTACAGCTTCCTCATTAGTTCCAAAGATTATTCCAATCTCTGCAAATTCAGAATGTACAACTCTCAAATGACTATTGAAAAATCGAAAATTTATTTAACCCAGGAAAGCATACAGGAGGGTCTAGTTGGTGTAGCCACATATAGTTAATCCATTTATGCTTCTGCTATTCTGAACCATCATGAACCATCAACTTCATGTTCTGGATAAACTGAATTGATTATCATTCAACACAACAACAGGATAGCTTGATAACTGTGGGATCTTTCAATTAGACCTAACATCATTAACTTCTCACAATTAAGTTCAGGCGTTTCCTATTTCTGAGCCTTAGGAAGTCTTTCTGGGAAAGCAAAGGAAAAGAGGGTGCTGTATATCAACAATCTGAACCCTGGTGACTTGAGGGAGCAAAGAATGCTGTAACAGCTGGACCTGTTTGCATAAAGTATCTTCAGTGTCAGTACATCCATCATGACTGAAGCAATTTACTGAAATGGAGCTAGTGGTGGTTAAAGATGCTAAACTTTAAGCCCTTAAAGCCTCAAACCTGCATTCATCTGCAGAGCAAGCACAACACATCCACACTGTCTCACCTCAGCTTCGGATTGAAGACAACAGATCAAAAGATAAGAAGGGAGGTCATGCTCTGTTGCCACCATTAAAAGCAGTTTAAAATATGTTAACAAGGAACAGGTTTTCAGAAGAATTTAATACCAGCAAGAGCAGAATGACGTCTCCTCAAAGGTCCTAAGATCTTAACTGTCATGGAAGTATCTGAAGTTCAGCACCTTTCTATTATGCCCCAAGGTGCCACCTCAAGGTTTGGGTGCCCAAATAACTTCAGCAATTTATCTCCATGTGCCTGTTCCCATATTCTGACCTCTATGAGTGCATATTTATGTAGAACTGTAATTGACACTGAGCATTAATCAGACAGTGGTGTGTTTTAGGCCTTAACTGCACTGTTTGAACTGCTGACCTTGAGAGAAAAGGTTTTATATACCGTTCCCAATCCCTTAAGTCTTCCTGTCACTGCAAAGCAAATACTTGACTTTTATGGATGGATTCAGTTTCAAGTCTGTTGTTTTTCTAATGTTTTGTTAAAATTACAAAAGTGGCTTTCAGGGAAAGTTTGTAAACATAGGCACATTTTTCATTACAGATTATTACCAACACAGGTTTTTGTAAAATAGCGTACGATTAGAGATAAGTGATAAAATCCTGCACGCAGGAACATTGTCTGTAAAAGTGTCCTGCGAACTTAGAGATAAACAATACCAGAAGCAACAGCAGATCATACCTTTTGCCTTTTGCCAAACATTTTACAGTTGTTGGTAGAGGCTTCTTTAACCAAACTGGTATGAGATCACTCCCCTTCAGATCTACAGACTCCGTCCCTTTTTACAGTACACACAGCTTTGCAGTTGCTGCAGCCACGTAACTCTCAACCTTCCTTGAAGCAATTGCTTGTTTTGCTCCTTTCTATGTTCACGTCCTTTCTTAGTTTTTCTCACTATTAGTCTCACTGGAATTTTTATATTCTGTCTTTTCAAATATTTAATGGCAAAACACAAATCACAAATATATTCTCAAATATACTTCTTGTGAGTGTACATTTAAAAGATGAGTACGTGACCTCAAAACAAGATACAAGGAGATACACGGAAACTAGCAACAAAGATATTAAAAAATATAGCATGGTACACTGAAAGCTAATGTGGGCAGTCACAGCACAGTGACTGTATCTGTACATAATAAAAAAGTTTTATCTGTATTTTCAAATGATAATTATAGGACTTTGAAATTACATTATCAAAATTAATGTTGATAACGATATAAATCATACACATAAATATTAACAACTATGCCTAGTAAAAAAAAAGAGATGCGAAAGTAGAGCAGCTGAGCATACAGTTATAATAGTTCTCAAATATGATATTAATTTAGTTAATTTTTTTGTTTTAAACTTGAACTGTTTTCTACAGATGGGTAAGTTTAGCATTTCTGGTACTGCTAGTCAGGTTTCTGTTTCTTAATCGTAACTCAGAGCCATACTTACTGCAAGATCAGTTGAACAGTTAACATGGTAACTGATTGCATGAATTACCAAAGGAAGATTGTATTTGAGGGCTTCTGAAACCTTTTGCAAAACTTACATACAGCTTCCAACCATATCAGTTGAATGTTAATATTTGCAAAGGGTTTACGCAAGGAAGCAATGGCTAGCAGCTGAGGATGCTGTGTTGGCATACAGTACTTTAAATCTGTGAATTTGTGCTCTAGTGAAACAACTACTGAGGCACTACAGCTGACAGAAAAAACCCCACACAAATAATAGAAACCAGATTTAAAAAAAAAAAACAACCACAAACCAAAAAAAACCCAAACAAAAGAAGCTAGATGACACCAAATGAAAAGAGGCAGAGAGAGGAGTAAACAGTTATAAATTGGTTATTAGCAAGAATAAGCAGCATAGCTGGGAAAGCCAGACTTTAAGACGAATTCTGTAGTGCCACAGCCAGCACATCTCTTCCCATGAAAGCCAACAGGACTTTTATTGCCAGGGAATCTGTCCATTAAAATTTTGTAATGGTACTCTTCACTTTGTGTAGACAGTTAAACTCTCTGGTTGCATTAAAATTGCAAAACATTATTTCAAACTCAGCAATACTTCTTCTTGCAAGAACATATGCTCATGGGGCTAAGCTGAAAAACCAAAGAACTACTGCAAAATATTTCCACTCCTCTAGATACAATCTGTTTCCTAAGAGGGCTAATGATACCTGATAGCAGCAGAAAACCAAAATTAAAACCAAACCCATAGAAGACACTTATTCATTTAGCCTTGAGAAAAACATATAAAATATAAAAAATCATATATATAAAATAAAGTGAATATAAGGCACCTTTCAAATTCACAGCTCAGCCATTTCCAGACCTTTAAAAGAGCTCATGAAACTCAGTTCTATAGACACATTATTCTCCAAGCCATTTGAAGAAAAATCTGACAAGTTATTGAAACAAGGCTGAAAAATACATTTTATATCCAATCCATTAGTCGTGGAATCACCTTCATAAGAAATTGGGGGAAAACATTAGAAAAAAAATCTCTGCAGTTTATGAGCATCCTACCTTTCTTTTGCGCAGTTTCACTTGGCTGTCTGAATATTCTTGTGTGGTCAAATTATCCCTTACATGTAAACACTGAATGTCTTCTGCTGAACTGACATTTGAAAGGCATTTGTTTTCAGGGGCCACTTGAGGTTCTGTGAAACCACTTTCATCCAGACCATTTTCCACTGCCGGGATGAGAGAGCAAGGAGAAGATTGCATAAGGCAGTCGCTGGATCCCGCTGCTGCACATAGTTGTCTATCACTGCTGATGCATGATTCAGAAGAAATCCCACTCTCTACCACATTACACTCAGACTTTCCAAGCCCATCTCTAAAAGCATCAGATTTCCGGCGCTGTTGTGCAATTACAGCAGTATGAAGCAGCTGCTTCCCAGGCATAATAATTTCTTTCACATTTGGAGAATTAGAAAGATTTTCTTTCTCTACATCTACTACTTCATTTAAGTCTTCATAATTACAAAGCTCTGGACTTTGGCCAATACTGCCACAAACATTGTCTTCTTCCATCTCCTCTACAGGAACTGTGTCACAGGCAGGTTCCTTACTTATATCTCCAATTAATCCAGATGCTTCAGCTGCCTTGTTACTCTCTGTTATTGGTACCATCTGTGTTAAGGAGCCTGCTCCATTTAAATTCTTCTCTTCATCTTTTGGTTCCTTTCCTACAGCAGTGATGGGGTAATTAACACTATCCAGGTTGAGTGCTGAATAGTCATCATCGTCATCAGACACATGGACTAGAGTTTCTGTGCTGGCCTCTAGAAAATGCTCCTCATCCTCGTGGTTATCGTTTTCATCCACCTCCTTTGAAATGTTTCCCAGCTGCTTTGCAGGGAAGCCAATCAGCTCCCCACTGTAACAGCACTCTGGAAAAGAAGCGCATTTTTCTTTCCGGTCCACACTCAAAACCTCATCTTTTTCCATACTTGTCTGCAAGTTATCAGCTACAAGTCCGTGACGACATGCTGTATTACACTCCACAGACTCCAAAACCAATCCCATCCATTGGGTCACATGCTCTTCCCAGCTTTTCTTTCTGATTGCTAGAGACATGTCATAACAGTTCAGCAGCAGGCTGCAACGTACCTTCTGCGGAGGACCAGAGGAGATGTCATGGCTGCTGTGTACTGCTCCAGAGGGAAAGAGGGTTTCATCATTTTAACATCTGAAAGAAATAAAAAGAGGACTAGGCTATTGAACCAATGCCAAATAGGAGGGGAAAAAAAAAAAAAAGAGAAAGGGAAGGAACAGTTTAAACAAAAGTGTAAAAGCAAGATAAGACTGCAGGACCAGAAGGACAGCAATTTAGAAGACTGTTTTGTTTAAAGTTTTAATACTTTTCATACAAAGCTTGACAGCACCCATAATTCAATATAATTTTTTTCTGATTACTCTCCAATGTCAAGTAAACAAGAATGGTATAAACAGGCACATGGACAGGCAAGTAGCTCCAGAGCCAAATTTTGACAATAAGTCTCTCTTCACTATGTGTGTCATAAGATATTAATTTCCATGGGTGTAAGTGGCATTATGTCTTGTGATTGCTTCGCACACAAAGTTATTTTGTATTTCCTCCTCATCCAGAGATACCCATGTAGTGCAAAATTTTGGCTGTTTTCCCAAGAGGTAGAGCAGAACTTGAGGGTTATTCCAAATTTATCAAAGTTATAACCCACTTGTCTTATGAGTAGCTTTGGCCCATTCAGTGGCTCTCACTTTTATTATTAGTATTATTTCACTCTCTTCAGGACAAGTTGTAATTACAAGTTGCAGGGGAAATCAGCTGTTGTGTGGTAATAAAAAATACAACCCTAGGAAAACTTATCTAAGGTTTTGGCATATTCCTTACCTTAAATACATTATAAAACCTGAAATAAAAAAAACCCCAAAACTGGTGAATATATTTGGGATCTATTATTGTAAGGAAGGGAGGAACCCCTTATTGAGGAGGGGGCTCTCCAGATGGCTAGGTTGTGAGCCAGTATGGTCAGCCCTAACTGTGCCTCTCACCTGGACCGTCGGGCTCTGCTGCAGCCCACTGTCCCCACTCGATTATCTAGGTGGGTATTTTTCACCAATTGCTGTATCGGGTCTTCTGGGTGATGGCATTTAAGATACGTTAATCTTGCGACATTGCAGGTACAAATTAGTACGAAGAAAATACCTCGTATTAATTTATGCATTATGAAACAAAATGAACAAGTTCTTTGTTAAATAACAAAACAAAACTTCTGGCCCATAAAACATTAGAGGTTCAAGGAGCAGACGCTTCTACTTTTCACTCCCTACATAAGAACTGTCAGCACTTAGCATGGATCTGCTTATTGATTTCAGCAATAAAGAAGATTAAGTACTGAGTTTGTTCTGGGTCATTTCAGTCCACTAAGGCAAATTCTGATTGCCCACCAGGCCACAAAGCTGCCTTGACAAATCACATGCCTGAAGGTATAAAAGTATTCATCTTGAAAGAAATGCAGAATTATGCCTGTGCAACTGAACCTCTGCAAATTATGTCTTGACAAACTGACTTTCAGGATAGAGTTGTACATTCTCCGAAATCTTTAACCTTCTTGAGGATGGCAAGCTTCATTTCACATTCACATTTTCCACCTCTGTGGAGACTGTGCTTAAAAAGAAAATATATTCATAGGGTAAGAGAATTCCATGCACAAGTCATTAGAGTGTGGGAGGCTGAAGAAAACGGAAAAAACCACACAAAGCCAGGCCAAAAAAATTTATCTGCTTTCAGAGGCAAAATTTGGTAGTAAGAAGTTAATACAGCTTTAAGATGCTCTTTTCGTTCCTAGCTGAATATGAGAGCAAGCCTAAATATTAAAATGTAAAGTCAAATTATTGTATAAATTTGTAATGCATTTACATTCTTATTCTGACTTCACTTCATATTTTTATTCTCTTACTATTTCTAAGTGTCTGTGGTCCAAAATTACCGCAGGGTGCAAATCAATAATGATAAGACTGTTAACTTCTGCTGCACCTTTTCCTGATCGACCCTAAAACTCTTCAGAAGCAATGAAATTAGTTTTACAAGACTACTGTGGTTTGCTTTGACATCTGAAAAAGGGCAGGTTTACTAAAAGGGGCTCTATGATTTCTGCTGCCCTCCATTAGCACTACTTGGAGTTGTACCTGGGTGCAACTCTTTTGTAGCTTCCCTCTCTCTCCCCCTACTAGAATATTAGCTCCATCTACAGAAAATTAAACGTGGTTGTTACAGCCATATAGGAGAATTTCTGACAAAAATCAAGAAGATACCAGGAATATTAAGTGTAGAAAGCTAAAAAAATGCAACTTCCTAATGACATATATGCATGCATCTACCTAAGATTTAGGCTGCTCTTAATGTGCAGAAAGCAGGCATTCAAAGAGTTAACAGGTGTGTGTTAATCTTGCTGCTGCTAAATGGAGTTACACGTGTGCAGAAAGGGGAGAACAGATCCCTTACTGTTTTTCATTTTTTGGATGTGGAGAGTTATATTTCATGGGGGATGAAAAACAAATAAATTTTACTTTAGGAACCCTTCTGTTTTACTTGTGCTATCACTAGTTTTGGCTGCCTCATGGACTGCAGAAAAAATGATTAAACAGGAGAATATCAAATACTTTGCTTGAAATGCAAGACAAATAAATATATGACAAGGGTACTTTCATTGTTCTCTAAAATATGGGCTTATGTTAGCACTGAGTAGGAAAAATTTACCTTACATATGCCCCCTCTCCAGGCAGCTTCAGCTACCAATCCCTGAAATCCCCTCATTCCCATGGTACATGGAGGAGCCCATAGTCTGGTGGAAGCTTACATTTCTTCCACTCCCCTGTCTGCATTATCTGCTACAATTCAGCTTAGAAATTCTTTTCCTACTATAATTGCTTGACAGTTATGGGCCAACAAGGAATTTTTTTCTCTCTTCTATGCCTGTATTCAGAATAACCTATTTCCTTTGCACTCATACGCAGGAACATAAGCTGTGCTTTGGAGGGCTGACTCCAAACCTCTCTAGACCTCTGAATGAGATTCATAACTGTGCTCCTTTCTCTGCCAGAGAACAAAGTGCGCTGCCACTTGCAGAAGAAAGGGTTCCTGCCTTGATCACTGCTTTTCTGCTATTGCTGCTCACTTTTTTTCTTTACATGCAGCATCTTTTGACCTCTGAGAAATGCCCCTCTCAAGTCCTTTTGTACTGTTCACCAAGGGAAGAAGCATCCCTCCTTCTCCCTTTCCGTCATCATCATCCCACAACTAGAAACCTTTATATTTGATTTTTCTAGATTTTTAAGACAAGCAGATGAACTCTTAGCAGTCTGTTGAAATGTTTTGTAGAATGAAAAGACCTTTTCTTCTGGTCAAAGCATCCGTCAGTATAATGCTGTCCACTCAGCTGCTCCCATAATTAAGACTCATATTTTGGTTTTACTTTTCAATAGCACTAAGATTGGTACTGCTTAATACTATTAACTGTCTGAAGAATAAGGTTTGAAACAAAATATGAATGATGGACAGAACAGGCTTGGTCCTGGGTGTGGACTTAAGGAATATTAGCGATATTGACTCAGTGGGCAATTCTTGATGAAAGGAAATGGAAGTGAGCAGTGGGTGATCATGCTGCAGCAGAATCCCCTTCAAACACCCTCTATGATGCTTCATGGTGTTTACAAAACAAGATCTCATTTTAGGTGGCTTTTTTTAATAATTTACCACCTCTCTCCTTTCACTGTAAAATATAATGGAAATGAAAAATAGGGCAAGCTTTTATGCTTGTTTATTTTTGGAAGTTTTGTATGAAATCTCACAGAACAGGTTGCAACAGATAAAGCACAGAGTGATGTGATGTATTAGATGAACCAGTAGGCTCTCCTATAATTAGATTGTCTAGCATTTTCCTTCAAGGAGGATTCCTGTGATTTTTTTCTGTGAAGTTCAAATTAAACTGTTCCCAGCAGGCTTTTGAAAATCAGACAGAGAAGTGCCCTTTCTTTATCTCATGAAATTCCATTCAGATATGGCTGTGTTGTACATTTTTCAAGAAGCTTTTTACCTTCTCTTGCTTCTCTCCTCAAGGAAACGTGATGGCCTACAAGAAGTGTCTTTAAACAAAACGGCCCGAATACCTACGAGTGACACCCTGCGAAAGCTGCGCAGGCTGCCGCAGGAAGACCTAGGAGTTGGAGCTAGAGTGAGAATGGAAAGGGGAGGAAGGAGACTTACTCAGATGTCTGTATCTGTGACTACCCAGACCCGTCAGAGACCCAACTCCCCTTCTGGGGCCCAAGATGGGACAAGAAAACCTCCCAGTTACAAGAGTGGGGAGGCAGGGGCACACGACCGGGGCTCTCAGGTCCTCCACCTCCTCCCTCAGCCTCCTAGGACACAGGATTGGAGACCACCCTGGTTTTCCCAGGCTGGAAGAAAGGGGTAAGGATAGAAACATAGGGCCATTCAGCAGCAACAGTCATGCCACACCATTGGAGTGGGAGGGCTATGGCAAAAGTAGGCGCAAATAAGCCACTGCCATGCAGGAGGACACCTCGGTGGCATCCCTGGCTGGCCAAGGCAAGGACAGCCACTGACCCAGGTCTGATATCCCCACCAGACCCACCATACTGACAATTCATTGCACCATGCATGACCTCCTCCAGATTGCAATAAAAAAAAGAAAAGGCTTTAGAAGGGAGAAAGTTGTGAAGAACACGGCAGAGTTTATCAAGTATGAGTGGCGGGAGAGTTTCAGCGAGGGCGGCCCAGGCAGTACAGCCCCTACCATCCTGCCAGTGGAATTCAGTTTTTGCTAATGCTTTACATGGGATGCAAATGTTTTCTGCGAAAAAATAAGGCAAAGCATTAGGCTTATGAACTTATACAGAGATGAAAGACTGTTTCAGTACATTTTTTACATAGCAGGCGTACGTAAGCAACTGAGATCAAGCAGAAATATTTATTTTGTTATCATTATTTTATCTTCGTTGGGCTGTGACCCCAGTCAGCAAACTTTGTTTAAGGAAGTCTGAGTGAACAGGGTCTGTTTCCTATAAACTAATCTTACATCTTCCTGGTCTGGCTTACATTCAGCTCTTTCAGTAACTCCATACCAAGCTCTGAGACAGAATGTTGTTTACAAATAATTTGAGATAAACCATAAGCCTCTAAGTCTTTGAACAGCTAGTTATTTTAAAGTATCTCCTGTTTTAGAATTTACAGTCCTTCCTTCTCTTATTTCCTGGACATATACCACCTTTTGGATTTTACTGACGTGGAGGCTCACCTTGTCTGCAGTTTCTATATAAACAGCCTTTACAATGCATAGGTATAGACCGTTCTAAATCCTGATGTCCTAGAATAGAAATATAAGGATTATTTGTTGTAGGGTCTTAATCTAGTGAATATCAGATGCATTTTCCCTAATTTATTTTATCTATAAAAGATAATAATATAGGATCAAATATTAAAAACTGTTTGAACTAATAACTATTTTGAAAATATTTACTTTACTCTGAAAATCAGAAAAGATGTAGTACTTTTAAGACAAGTACGTCTCAGAATGAAATCATAAAACAGTTGAAAACTTTCATATAAATTTTAAAGATAAGGTTTGCATATGTATGCATGTGATGAACTTGTATATTATAAATGTCAACACAGGCCAGTAATATAGCTGTTGCTGATTTTTGTACAGATAAACACAAACATAGCCCAATAGTCTCTTTTTTACATTGTTGTAATTTTCTTTGAGGCTATGTCTTCCTGTTTGTTTTCAGCTATGAATTGGTGGACAGAAATAGAAGTGCAGTCTTTCTGTAGCAGTGCAAGGTGGTAAGTAATTAATACTTGACTGAAATGCATAGCCCAAGTCCTGCTGGCTCCAACAGACGATTTGAGACTTCTGTGAAAGCATGTGGAGCACACCCGATATTCCCATTTTTCAAGAAACGCTAAGGAAGTCCTGCCTATGCTACGACAAACAGGAATATTAAAACTGATTCCGGTACAATGTATATATGGTTCTGCTTTAAAAATTATTTTTAAAGGACTCAATGAGATCCATATAACTATAGAGACAGTACAGCTTACTAGACACTGCTCACCTAAAATTTTTCTCTTTTGCTTCATTCTGCAGGCCTTTCAAGACAAAAAGTATTAAAAGTGAAGTGAATGACAAAAGTTAAAAATCCTAATCCGTCTCCTTCCTTATACTTTGTTGATGAATTTTTATTCTGAGAAAGTAATATTAACAACGTTGTTGGATACATAACATTTAAGATCAGAGTTTGTTTCTTAATAGAGGTTGCTTTCACCTGTGAGATAATAAAAATTTTGCTAACAGTTTCACTCAGGTATAACTATCCGAATGGAAATTTTTCAGCAACTTAACACTCTGGTCATACAAAGTGAGACAGATAGGGAGAGTTTCTGAATGTATTTATAATACAGTCTTAGGTGGCAAAGGACTGAATGATATATTGCATTATTTAGGATTACTAAAAGTCATAGGCTAAGATTTTGGTGATATTCTAATACAAGTGCCAATCCCCAAAGTTTTCTAAAAGAGGAAGAATGAATAACAGCTATGTAAAAAATATAGCGATTTAATTTTACAGAAAATGATGTTTCTTTTTTTTATTGAAATATTTCTATGCAACATGAGAGTGTGACATTCTACCATGTGAACCATAATAAAAAGCGCTTTCTGGAATTATTCTTGGTCCTCATTTTCTGTAACATACTTTAAAATAATAGGCAATATTAAGAAAACCGTATGAAACACTCTTGAACACTAGTGTTGGAATGATATTGCGTTGTGCCTTCAATATACACCAGAAACATGCACTGCTTTGGACAGCGTGGCTTTGGTACCAGTATTTATTACAGAGGTAGGAACTAAGCGCAACATACAAACATTCCTACCAGCACATATCTTATAATATAGGATTTTAAAAATAGACTGTTTCAATGCACCACCAATTGCTGGCCAGCTGTAGAACAAACACAAAAAATGGCAACAGATAACAACCCTCAGATAAGTCTGAGGAACTGACTTGTGCTGAAATGTCAGTTAGAAGAAGTTTCAGGACAAGAAAATTAAGTGATCAGGAATGAACTGGTAAAATTGAATAACAATACTCAAATGAGAAATTACTGAACTTGTAACCCTGACAGATACCCAAAGTTACTCTCTCTGTAGACAGGAACAAAAGGGAACAATTACGATGCCTGCAAGGCAGAGGGGGGAAGTCTGGGCAGCTGCAAGAGGGACGTTCTACCAGACTAATAGCAAATGCATTTGGAGTCATAGACATGTTTTATTTGAGAAGGGAGATGCACAGGGACAGAAGGGATCCTGACCAGGGCTTGGAACAGGTGTTCGAAGTACAGCCTTTCTAGGGCAAGAAAGAGACTCTTTTTCCAATCCTCTTCTCTCTGAAGAGGAAGCAGAGGGATTTTTGGCCCACAAATTCCAATCTCCTTACTAAGCCTTATGGGTGGTATTCTCTGCACAACAAGAAGGCTGGAGGAACAGGGGGAATTACTCAGCCTTGGGGTGCTGCGAGCAATGGTGGGATGCACCAAAAGTGGGTTTTAAAATCAAATCAAAGACCACTTGGTCCTGAACTATATGCTTGCAAATCTGATCTCCATATGCAGTAAATCTTAGGAAGAATGAAAATAAATAAAGAAAAAGAAAACAGAAACCCAAAAGTTAGAATATATGAGAAATTTTTTTAAAGAGGGAGATTATTAATAGATTTTCAAAGGCAGCTATTAGAATCTGTGCTTTATAGGTTATTCAGGAGAAAAGCAGTGAGGTGATAAAGTGTGTTAATGATACAGAAGGACCCAAATGCAGTAGAGAGCTAGGAGATAAAATTGCATATAAATATATGTTAATATATATAATGGTATGCAGTTATAAAAAATAATTCTAACTATAAATGCATAATAAAAGCCTCTATTATATCTGCTACCAATCAGGAAAAAAACCCAAAACTAAGAATCACTGTGGCTGGTAATCCGGAACTGAATTTCAAGTACAGGGAGAATTAGAAAGTGTGTAGCACAGTAGGCAAAAGAGAAACTGAGCATAAAGTGGCATAATAATGTTTTCTAAGTTCTCACTATTCCATGAACTGAAAACTGTATGCAGTTACGGTCATTTCATCTTGGAAAGAGAAACGGAGCAGGAAAAGGTATGGCAAAAAACCAGTAAAGACAATGAAAAGTATGGTATAGCTTCTGTCTGAGGAGCCATGAAATAGGCTAAGATTTCCTGCCTGGTAAAGAGAGGATTTAGAGCCATAAGAAAATCAACAGTATCATGAAGAAGAAGAAGAAGAACACTTATTCATTGTGCCTCATATTACAGGATCTTGCAGAGGACCAAAGTAGAAATAGAAAGCGGAAATACTAAAACAGAAATTTATTTTTTTTTTTGCTTATGCATCTAAAGAAATAGAATCTATAACATAAATATAAATTATACACTGCAAAAAATCTGTGATTTCTGGTAGAAGAAAAACCACACAAGGTGTTCATCAATCCATGTACCTGAAGTTATTCTTGTGACTTGATAAGGATTTCCTTTCCTGTGGCGATCAGTGTCATTACCCCTTTAGCAAGTTATTTTCTTTTCTCCTTTATAGATTCTGACACGTCACATGTGCTCATTATAGTTTACTGTCAGTGAAAATGTGTAATACTGTTAAGGTTATTAACATCCTTTCTTTAAAAGACATTTAACATGTTACAAAAATCGTGATACTGTCCAGCAGTTATAAGATCTCACTACATAAGACGCCCCAAACTATAAAGTTGGCAAGTTGTTCAGAGACATCCAAAGTCTTGCTTGTCTTGTGAAAATATTATTGGTTCCTAAGATATGAGCCCAAACTTTGTCAATATGCCTTAATTTATTATTAGAAAACACCAAAGTAAAGCAACTCCATGCTGTTTTCATTCCTCCTCTAAAAGTAGCTGCATTACCAGTGCTCATCATCATACAAAGAAGGGTTTTACTTATAGCCAACATGTGATTACAGTGGGTTTTAGCCTGGTTGCGTTTGTATTTGGTTCATTTCCAGTGCTGAGCCTCAGATCAGCTAAGCCTCTTCCTCAAGGATGACAAAAGGGAAATGACAGGATCCAAACTGATCCACAGTTATCCAGGCTTACTTAAGATCTGTGTTATTTACACCCAATTTAATTATCAAATCAAAACCAATTTAAAAAAAAAAATTAAATATCCAACTTTATATTTTTTTTACCATTTAGTATTCATGAATACTCAATAAACCAGAAATATAATTTTTTCAAGTATTCATAGTATAATTATACTATACTGTAATTTTATTAATGGTATTTTAATATATTAATGAACAGCATTAAATTCTTATTAGCTGTTATAATAACCCATCACCTTCACCATAGCATCATTCCAGAGTGACAACAGCCATCAAATTTTAACTGCCCACAAGAAAGAGAAGAGGTTTTAAGCCAAAAACATTTTCTAGCATAGAATTTTTTAGAAGAAAATCAGAACCATGATACCTAGCAATTCTGATCTGTGAGTCTGCTGGTCTTCAAAATTTAGTAGTTTGAAAGCTATTACACAATCTTGATTTCAACATAATATAAATTGCTTATTTCTTTGGAACGTATAAAAGTAATCTAAGATGTAAAGGTTTGGACCTTTCTTTTTACATAGGTTTTTCTTGCTTCCTTTCTGGAATTTAGGGTTAGGATTTTTTTTCTTTTTCAAAATGGAGGTCTTCTATATGGAAATTTCATTGCCCTTTCAATCCTCGTCCCAAATAATTTCTGCTCTCTACCTCCAGAGAACAGAAAAATCACACAGTAGGCAGATTCCTTACACCACCTTTCCCCCACTCCCTTGACTGGAAGCATCTTGAAAAGAAGACATGAAATGAGAAAAGGTCATCCCATAGGACATGGCAACCTAGAAAACTGTTACGATTATCTTTGGTCTTGAGTTAGGATAATTTTTTCCCAAACCTCTTTCCCCCCCCGGCCCTCCGATGGAAGAAATTCCATTTTCTAGCCAAGACCAGTAAAAACCCCTAATTTTCTAGCTACAGGAGGTCCTTTTGAAAACAATATAAATTAACCAGATTGTATTCCTGATGCCTTTTAGATTTAAAGTTCCAATATAGTGTTTCCATTTAAAGAAAAGTTGCTGGTGCTTGTTATAGCCATGAGCTATGAAATCTGAGGCACTGTGGACAATGACTTTTGGCAACCAGTCCGTTTACTGAATAGTAGGAGGCATGATTTCATTCCTGGTGTAGACAGGGCTAAAAAGTATTTTTGACATTATTATGCATATACTTTGTACATAAAGAGTTTAGAATTATTTTGTCCCATCAATAAAGACAAAATTATTATTGTCAAGAGTCTAGAGAGAATGACTACTGAGATGGCTGTTCCTTTTGGTGGGAATGAACCAATAATCATGTCACTTTGAATTTCATTTTCGTGCACCTGTAAAAAAGTACTACAAGCAAACCGAGCAAGTATTTCTGGAATGTAACTGAAGATGTGAAAAGCAAAATTAATCAAAATGGTTGCTGTACCAGGTATTTCCTTGAAACTAGAGAGAGAAATAATGTGTAGTGCACACTGAGTGTTTTGTAAATGCATTGGGGGACCCAACTAAGTCCACTTCGTTCAAGGAAGGGAATGTAAAAATTTAATTTATTTCCCAGGTTGGTGAAATTGGGGGCAAAAAAGTTTGCATCAGAACAAAACCTTGCAATCGACTGCTTTTCATTATAATATTCTTATTTCAGAATTCAGGAAGCTTATTTTTCAAAAGACTTGTGTACACTGTGTTTGTATCTCACATCTTTACCCCCTTTTTCTCTGCCTCCATAATAGTCATAATGAGAATATGGCTGTTACAGTCATAGTCAACAGACCACCTCCATAGTATTTTCCAGAGATACACAATTCCAAACTCATCAGCTGGTTTCCCGAATTTATGATGATACTCTCCTACTGAGCATCTGTAGCCTGCTTGGAAAGACATGCTCAACCCTGGAAATTAGTGTTCCTGAGTAAACGAATACAGGAAAAAATAAAACAGGTGACCCTTGAGCTCATGCAGATGTCTTCCCTTGATTTGAAAACTAATTTAGGTCTATTTCCTTTACCAGCTGCCTATACTCACACGACATGCAAAAGATTTTTTAAAATATTTACCTATATATCCAATTAAGCTGACAGTGACTCAAGATTTCGAAGTTGCCAGGAAGGCATTGACATCTCCTGCACATAGGTATTTAATGGAACAAAAATGGAGATTTGTCTCTGCACGTGGAATCTTCCAAGTCCAGCTTCTGCTGTGGAGGGTACAACTCTTTGAGACCATCCCTTCAGCAAAACCTTCTCATTTTAGCACATTTTTATTGAGAGCTGCCACCTCTAATAAAACAGCATTATCCGAAGATAAACTATTCGAGCAAAATGAAAAGCACTGTCTGCCCTTTACCCGTGGACAAAAAAGCGTGTAATGAATTTAACAGTACAACTTCCAGTGTGTTGAACCTCTCAGGACTGCTCAGAAGCGGGGGGTTAAATGCTGCAGACTGAAACAGTGAATCCAAAGCAAGTCTTCCTTGCCCATTACATGACTGTGTCTTGCAGGAGAAAATTCACTAAGAGAAGAAAATAGGTTCACATTTTGTGATGGTCTTAGCAAAGATGTTAATAATACAAAATTAAAGTTGTTGGATGCTCTTTAGTAAGTTGCAGCTATACAGTTGTGTAACCTGAACTACTTTGGCTAGGCAAATTTCTCACTGGTTCATC
Organism: Balearica regulorum gibbericeps; assembly: GCF_011004875.1. Classification (NCBI taxonomy): domain Eukaryota; kingdom Metazoa; phylum Chordata; class Aves; order Gruiformes; family Gruidae; genus Balearica; species Balearica regulorum. The sequence goes on along the minus strand of NC_046187.1, from coordinate 51,029,932 downwards.
TCGTCTCTTCCATTTTCTCTTAGCTCCCTTCGCCAAACAACACTTTGCAAAGGTCCTCCATACTATTATAGATTTTCCTCATTTCTCAGTCTAATGGAATTTTCTTTTTCAATCTCACCACTGACTCCCCCTTATGCAAAGTGAAATTTTGGATCATGAGGCAAACTGTCCACAAGTACAGTGATGTTTGAGTGGTAACATTTAATTATTCTAGCATTAAAGACTATTCGTCATGGTTGAGATCTAGTGCAACAGACTGTATGAAACTCTCACCGCTAAGACCTACCTAGCCTGGAAAGCCTAGAGCTGATAAAGCGTGAGCTAGGGAGTGGGAGAACCACTAGAGATTCAGAGGTAACAGAAGGTGTTTATAAACTTTCCTAAAGTTCAAGGGCATTTAATCCAAACCTACTGGATTTTGACACAAGGTATAATGAAATAGCTATCAGGAAATATCATGAATCAGAGTAAGAAAAAGAAGAGTCTAGAGGGAAGTGAAGGCAAGAAGCAGAGAGTACATTGTATGGCTTAAATTGTTTTTAATGTAAATACAGAGGCTTGCCTTAGACTGTATGTATCTGTGTTAAGTAGCGGATGTACAATATGCCAGAGATAAAACGCCAGGCGTTTCTAATTTCAAAATAAGCAATTTTCCTCATTCAAGAGAAACAAGCAATTATGGAAATAGTGGATTTGAAATTCTCTACCAACAGACTGTTCTTAAAATAAGTAGTTTCTAAAACATCAGCAAATATCAATAGTGAAATATGGGCTACAGTCACCAGCCCAAAAACTTCTTCAGATTCAGTATTGATAATTATTTCCATAAAAATAAAAATCACAAACCCAATATACCTAGGATTTGCATGTGAAAATTCTATACAAATTTGGTTTGGAGTATTATTTTTTTATATATATATACACACAAACACATATGTATAAATGCACATGTACACACTATATATAAAAATATATAAAAAAATACACCTGTGTATACAGCCAAGTTCAAAGTCCTTACTAAGTATTCACACTGATCACCATCTTTGGAGATATTTAAAACCCAAGTGGACAAGGCCCTGAGCAACCTGCTCTAACTGGCCCCACTCTGAGTGAGGGGTCGGACCGGAGACCTCCAGAGGCTCTTTCCTATTAGGAAAGGAATCAAGATCGAGCCCTTCCAGATATGCTATTTCAATTGCTTTTACCTCCGTGTTACTCCATATTTGTCTTTTTCCTTTTTGTTTTGTAAAAGGAACAGATCACCAATACAAAAAACATCTTTTATTTTTTTCTCCAGACAAACAGACAACAGAAAATGGAACCAGATGACTAACAGAAGAAAGGAGAATACTCTAAAATATATCGCCTTTCTGAGAAAAAGAGAAAACTATTCATAAGTTCTCTTCCTCCTTCTGCTACTGCCCTCCTCAGGGAACCTTTATATCAAAGAAGATACTTTTCAGCAACAAAATTCATGTTAAAAACAACAGAAAAAAATAATATAAAATTCGGCTTAACACTTCTGACAATTAAAAAAATAAAAATGAATTAACTTTTGAGACTTATGAAAAAGACAAAATGAGCATCCTTCTATTGTTCCACCATCTAACGAATAATTTAAAAATGATTTTAAGCTCAGCAATTTAAAAGAATTACCATAAATCCTGCCTATTCAAAAACTGCCTGCCCAAGCTGTTATCTTGCTTTTTATTTTCTTTTGGGAGAGAATACATTTTGCTTTGTGTTACAGAGATCTTAATGAATTAGGCCCAAACAGAAAAACTAATTTTGTTCAAGTGCTCTGATTATGGAATTTAACATGGAGGTCAACAGGTACAATGTTCAAAAGAAAATAAGTTAGCAGGCACATAAATTTATGGTGAAGGAAATCAATTTGAATATTTTCTATTACATGAATGTAACCACTTGCATTAATTTTCCTCAAGGCTGCAGACATTCATTCTTCTTCTTAACTGTTCAAAGGAGTAATCTGATATAGCTATTTGGGCTATGTTCTTGTTTCAAATTAAGAACATTAACATTTCTGAAGGAACAGAGCAAGGTCAAAAACTGCAGATGGTCAGTGCTAGATTGTATTCTTCTCATTTTCCATGTTCATTATTGTTATATACCTATGAAATATTTTTCAGGATTTTTTAGACCATAAGTTTTCTGTGAATTCTTTTTCTTGAACAACATAATCTTAACAAACAAAACCAGGATAACATAGCAGAGAATTTAAGCAAGTAGAACCAGGAGTTGAATACTAACAGTGATTTGTCTTCAGGACTTTAAATAAACCTCCTAAATCACAAAGACAGGCAGCTATCTGTGTTACATTTTATTATATAGTTTATTAGAAAATTCAGTGTTAAATGAGAAGATAATTTCTGGGTTCTATTCTGTTGTCCACCCTATAGTTCAACTGTCTCATGTATCAAGTATTTTCATCTGCAAGTGAGATCAGATGAGGTCATTATATCCTTTAAAACCCAGAAGACAGTGCTGCAGAAGAAGGAGCCCCTTGATACGGAATAATTATTTTTATTATTTGGTATATTCTCTTCAGTTTAACTAGAGCACTCGCTGGTACTAAGTATGTACATGCATACTTGCAGAAGCAAGTATGGGAATACAGTGCAGTAAAAGGCACTACTGCTAAATCCCTTGAGACATCAAAGTTCCAGCACAAATTTCATGAGAGTGACGCAGAGACTCAGCCATTCAGATTCCTCTCAACTTCTCAGTCCCACCATGTACCTACCACAGCTCTCCCACCTCAAGGCACCAAAGTGGAGAAGGTTCTCCATAAGCAAATGAGTGACTGTGACTTTAAAATTCACTCCAGGATGTACCCAGGGACAACTTGCTGCCTACCAGCTGTTCCCGGTCCTCTTCCGACCCATGCCCTTCACAACCCAGAGCCACTTCTGACCACCACGAGCAACTTTCTTCTACCCAAACGGCAGTAAAGCGTACAATTCTCAATCTATTGCAGAGGAGGTATTTGACCCCATTCTGGAGTATTTACTGGTCCTTCATGTCCTTTCACACCACAAAGTCATTTCATTACTCTCCAATAATTTTGAAAAAATATTCAGCAAAAACACAGTTAAAAACTTCTTGAAATATGTGAACAGATGACTCCTGTTTAGTTACCAATCTGGCCAATACCTATATGGAGCCTTAATGATGCACATAAGTAAGAAAGAATCTCTCATATCACTTACAAGTAACAACTGTCACTTTAGATTTTCAGAATGACAAAGGATTGTATATAGATTGCCATGAAAAATGCTTCTGATGTCTATAACTATTTAATAATAAAATTACCACTTTATGTAAAATAGCAGCAGCTCCATTCACACATCAGTTAAATATCCCAAATTTTCCCTAAACGCCTGAACACCAGATTCTCGTTATTTTTCATAGTTAAACGTTTACTAGGTGAAGAAAACAACTGAGTAAATTCATACAACTACACAGAAACTTACAGTCAGCTGACATTTGCTTAATCTTGCTTTCCCTCTTCTAAATGCTAGAACAGCACACCCCAAACTGCATATCTAATCATATGTTACTAAAAATAACCTAATTTAGCTAATGCCAAGAAATAAATCTTGGGATTTCATATGTAGAGCATACCCATTTAAGAGTGTATTGTCAGTTATAGCACAAACTTCATCTAAGAACTGAGGAAAAGCTAGAGACCAAGCCCAGCAGAGGTATAACTGATATATCTACATAAAACACTGCTCATCATTACTGCTGGAGGGGAGGGAATGAAAGGGAAGGTGGGGGGAGAGAAAAAACATCGCCCTAAATGCCCTCCCTGTTGGCAAATGAGTTGAAAAAAGAAATCATTCACACATCTAGCTTTCCTATTTAATGTCCATTAAAAAATATGCAAGCAAGACCATGCAGCTCTATTTATATATGAATGCAAATAAACAAAGTTCAGCATATCAAGCATATTTTTAAAAGATGAGGAAAAACGCACAAGAAGATTTTGTTATAGATCTGGCGCATTTTGATAAACAGAATTGGCACAGTCTACAGCTAAATGTATGTTTTAATGATTACCTCCAGTTTTAGCGCTGAGATCCTGAACGCAGAAAGCTCCAGTGCTGGATACTGATTGTTTCTTTGCTGATTTTTCTTTTCTTTTTTTTTTTTTTTTTTAATAATTAATTTTTGATAGTTTAAAGTACAGAAAGATTCCAAGACAGCCTTACCTAGATGAAGAGAATCTGGAGTTCGGATATAACCTCCCTAAAATCTTTGGTCAATAAAAGAAAAAAAAAAAACCAAAAAAACAAACCAAAACGAAGGCGCAAACAAACAAACAAAAGAGCCCAGTCCCAGTTAGCTTCTGCTAGCATAAAAGTTGAGATTTCGCTACTGAGATCATTGCTCTATTCTAAGCAGTTTTGCTCAATGTGTGAGTCTAACAAAAACACCCTCTGCAGCTGGAGGGAGCCTTAACTAAGCACGAGCCTGTCAAGCTTTTCCCAGTGACTTCTGTCTACTAAATTCAGACTGATGTTTTGTGAAAGGGGCCTCAACAACCAGGCCCAGATTGCCTGAAAAGTATTTCCTGCCTTTGAGAGAGAGGGAGAGGGAGAGGGAGACTGAGCGCGAGTCCGCCTGCCTGCGCCAGGGAGAGGAGAGCGCACGGGAAGGGGGGGGGGGGGGGAAGAAAAAAGACCATAAGACCGAGCATTTCAAGACATCCAGCTTAATACCCTGCTGAGCTATTTCTGTCAAATGGGAAGATCTGTGCTACAGTTACATAATGTAAAAATGTTTTCAAAGCCCTCCCTCCAGTTTTGTTGTTGATTTCTTTTCCTTTGAAAAAATATTATATACATGTCGATTTTGTGCTAAGATAACAGTTATCCAGAACATGGGAACGTCTCCAAAATGCCCAGTCTTTGGCACCAGGTAGTGAGAAACAGGCAGAGAACAACATGGTCTAAAGTCAATTAACACATTGCATTGACAAAGGAACCAGCACTTTTCTGATGAGCAAATACACACAGTTAGATAGATACCGTTTACATGCATATGCAAAAATTGTATTCCTACTCGAGAATAAGCTGGATCTCAGAAAATGAATGCTACAGTTTAAACACAGTATTGCAGGCAGTGGTATATGTTGCTTTACCTCTTCTGAGAATCCTCCAGAGTCACACAAATCCAGCTCTGCAAAAGCAAAAGGACAGACTCCATCTTGATCATATTAGTATTTTGCTGACATAAAACACTTGTAACTACTTCGTTCCAGTTTGACAGGGTGCCTGAATCACGTCTCCAGAGTAACCCACAGCATCTATATCCTTTGCTCTATACAAATTTAGCAAATATCATCTGTTTATCTTTTCTGCTTTCTTCTGCCTCCTCTGAATGACTTCCTCTTAGCTGTTCCAGCCTGAGAACTTGGATTACCATTTGGTTTTGATTAAAACCAGACGGACAGCTCTGTAGAAGTTTGAGGGTAAGCTAATGGAAATGACTAGTATGGCTTTAATTAGTGTATCTATTAATAATAAATATTAGCTATTCATATAACAAATTCTATTAATAAACACATGCAAAAACATCTTTGGTCACCGGTCTTATATTTAGGTGAAATAACTTACTCAATTTTTATTTCATTTAATTCAATGTGAATCATAATGGTAATGACCATGTATGATTTCCAAACTGTGGGGTGAAGCAAACTTTTTTTCCCCCCCCTTTTCTTTAACAAAACAAAGAAGTGGTGTTGGTAAGTTTAATCATCTTCCCAGGTGGGTTGGTCATACCTCATTTACCTTCTGATGACCCCTTCAGCTGGGGTAAATACTGTGTATTAGTTATTGCTCTGAGTAAATGATTTTACAGTTACTGATCATGTTATTGATTGGAATCTTTGGCCTTTGGCTGGCCTTCAGAGGGAATTATTGAGATGCAGACGTAAGACATCGCATATGCTACACTACACAAAATAGTGCCTGGACACTTAGTGACCAGAAAGTCTCCATTCAGCAGGCCTGCCACAACTGGGACAGGATATTTATTCTGAAAGGAGATAGGAAACCTTCATAATTACTAACTGCTGATACATGAGCTTTCTACCAGCCTCCAACAACTGCCTTTTAACTGTTTATATAATGCCTTCATTAGCTCAAGTGAGTCTTCTCAAGGGCATTTCTTTAGTCAAAGAAAAGCCAGCCCTGCAGGGCTGTCTCCAACTCCCACTAATATGGTCGTATCTGGAGCTAATTTGTTAAGCTTTAGTTCCTCAGCATGTGGAACTTTGTGCTAAAGTCTGCTAAATTTGCCGAATGTGGTCTTCATTGTCATACATGTAATTTTATATATGCATTTTTCAGCCTTAAAATTACAGTATTAACTTTAAAAGTTAGTTGCAAAATTATGCAGGCCCAAATGGAAGTGGGTTTGAAATTTTTCCCAGCAGCTTTCATGTACATAGATAGTGGAGGAAGACAACCTTATGTGGAATGACTTACCAGCCTAACCTCTGCATCTTCAAAGATGGAGGTCTTTGAAGCCCATAGAAGGAAATTGCATATGTGGTGGTCAGCTCTGAACAGTTAGAAGTACAGCCCCAGAGGTAAATAACTTTTCAAAACTATTTTTAAATATATTTGGCTAGCCCAAGATTTGAATGCATAACTTTTACTCCACTGTAAAATGTGATTTATACTATTTTCCTGAAAGATTTCCATTTTGGAATTCACTGAACAAATTACAGGATGCGAAGGGACACATTTTACTTGCGATTATGCAATTGCATAAATTGAACAATTTTGAAATTTATTTTTATGGGAACCAAAATAAAACAAAAAGCCTTTAGCTTCCTTACAGTTAAAATTTACTAAGAATGTTGGTTTTCATAATATCTAAAAAATGATGAAAAATTGAAATACATTGTTCCAACCCCCCCCCCCCCAGATATTTCAAGACAGAATCTTAATTATTTTTGTTTTTCTAATTATTTTTCTTCATTCAGCTAACCTTCACTTAATGTTCCATCCAGAAGCTTTGATTTCAATAAAATAGTTTTCTTTTGGTTTTTTCTCTCTCTCTCTCTCTTTTTTTTTTTTCTTTTTTCTTCCCTACAAGATGGTCACAGGAATAAGACAAAAGAAAAAAAAAGTGAGGACATATTTAAAAGTTATGAAATTATTAGGACATGGTCTGCTCTGTAAAACAGTTTCACAAATAAAACTTGCTTTCAAATATTCTAACACGATGAATAGCTAAAAAAGAGAAAAGAAGGACATTGTAGACAATGTCTGTCCATTTCCTGTCTAAGAAAACTGGGGACAGACTGTCTCCTATATATCTGTTCTTGCTATCACATCTACAGAAGGTCAGAGAATAACTGGAGTTTGAATACGTGCTCTAAGCTGCTTTAAGAAAACTTTATAATGATAAAAATTTAAAAAAGCATATAGCAGTATATTATGGTGAAAAGGAAAAAGAAAGAACACGTGAAATCAGAACATCTAAGTCTGAAAATCTTAGTAATTACATCTTGGACAATGAAAAAAACTGAAAACAGGAAATAGGAATGGAGGAATAATGAGAAACAAGGTATTTCACTAATGAGACAAGTTAATAGCACTGCTGTACTTCATACGCAGTGATAAAATGCACTTCATTTGCAGTCAGCCTGACTATGCTAGAATGTTAGAAATTAGCTGCTTTCTATTTCTGAGTTTAAATCAAACAAAAAGATGGTCATCTTTGTTGGTTCCTCTGTGTCATGGTTTAACCCCAGCCGGCAACTAAGCACCACATAGCCATTTACTCACTCTCCCCTCAGTGGGATAGGGGAGAGAATTGGAAAGGTAAAACTGAGAAAACTCATGAGTTGAGATCAGAACAGTTTAATAATTGACAATAATAATAATAACAACAATATCAATAATATTATTATTAATAATGGAATGAAAAGGAAAATAATAAAAAAGAGAGAGAAATAAACCCCAAGAAAAACTAGTAACGCACATGAAAAATGATTGCTCACCACCTGCTGACCGATGCCCAGCCAGTCCCCAAGCAGTGGTCACTGCCCTCCAGCCAACTCCTCCCAGTTATATATGGAGCATGAAGTCATATGGTATGGAATATCCCTTTGGCCAGTCTCCGTCAGCTGCCCCGGCTGTGCCCCCATCCCAGCTTCTTGTGTACCTCCTGCCTTCGTGCTGGCAGGGCATGAGAAGCTGAAAAGTCCTTGACTTAGTGTAAAAACGACCTAGCAACAACTAAAACATCATCTGTGTTATCAACATTATTCTCATAATAAATCTAAAACACAGCACTATACCAGCTACTAGGAAGAAAATTAACTATCCCAGCCAGAACCAGGACACCGTGGTTCAGAAAGCGATATGGCCCAAAGCTAGGCCATATAAATCTAGTATTCAGACAACCTTAATTTCTATTTAGGTAAAGTTAGATGAAGAATTATAATATTCTATTATTATTATATTTTATTTCTAAAATAATTATAAATTTATTATAATGTAGAAAAAATCATATCTATAATGTTATTTATCCATAAATAAAAATATTATTTTCATACTAGTATAAGCTCCATAACATATTATGGAAAGAGAAACTAATAATATGCTATTTATATGATGCTATGTAAAATGAACTACCAAAACAAAACAAAAAAATCAAATATTCAAGCAATTTCTGTTGTAGCTGTATATCGATTTTAGTAGAAAGCAGATATGGATATTTCCATCCGCTCTTTATTTATTTGAAGATATGACTGTTCTTTCTAGACCTAGAACTATACATGTTGGTAGGGCTCTTCCATAACTTGCCTCTTACTTAGTCAACTCCCTACATAAATCAATGAGAATTTGTCCAAATCGTGCAGCTGGTTTATAGAAAATCATTAACACACAATATAGCTATGGTTTATTGCATGCAAAATTGAAACTTCTTCAGTGAAACAGAATCACCAGGGTTTGTGGACTGACCCAATCTGTTCTCATGTTTAAAAACCAATCCTGTTAAGAAAAAAAAAAAAAAAAAAAAAAAGCACCTGACGATCTGATGTCTTACTTTCATTTGTCTTAAGCGATACAAGTTGCCATATGCCTCATAGACAAACATGAAAGCTTTTGCTGACATCTTCCTTTTTTTTCCTAATGTGCGTAGTTAAGCTTGAGATATTTACTCTAATGACTGAAGTACAAGAAAAAAAATAATCTATTTTGGAAACTGCTGAAAGTAAAGCAAGACAGAGGCAGACAGCTTTATTGTTTTAACCATTTTCAAAGTTTCAACATTTGCTTTTTTTTTTTCACAGTAGAATTACCAGATTTCATGAAGAATTTCATACTTTCACATTTCGAACTATGTCAAACATATTATTTTATTTGTGCCAAGAGATTTCATGAAGAAGTTTCCAATTTAATGAAATCATTATGGATAAAACACAAGAGGAAGGAAGGGAAAGAAAAGGAAAGAAGCATTCATCAGGCATACACAGACTGGCATAACAGAGAGGCTGGGGGCAGTAGCCAGGTATGAGAGAAACCCAGATTTCATGTACTTGTTCTGTTCAGGGACATAAGCACGTCTCCTCTATCCTTGCTAGGACCCAGTGCACTGGACTACAGTATAAATGCATTGTGTGAAGAAGTCTAAAAAGACTCTTTACAATTTCACAGTTACAGTAAATTTACAAATGGTTATTTCAGCAAAATGACACTCATTTGAATATGTTAAGGCTACATCTATATGCAAAACTTTTTAATGCCAAGACTTTATGAACAGGCTATAATTGGAACTACTTGAGAAATGTCTTCATTAACCTTTAGACAGACACTTTTCAGGACTCAAGCTCAGTAGGAGAAGCAACAATATCTGGTGTATCACTATGAGAAATAATGTAGCATTTAAAAAAAATAAATAAAAACAATTCCAAATAAACTGTTCATTTGGAATTTGCTAATTACACATTGAATTGTAATTGTAAAAGAACCTAAACTTCTCAATAATTTAGACAGAAACATTTAGATCATTGTTTAAATGTCTTTCGACTTGCATGTGCTTATATACCTTCCTGTCCTCAGTGACATGTTAACAAAGATCATCATTAAGCCATCAAAGGGAAAGAACAAAGTTAAGGCCATTTTGTTTTTTCTTTTAAGATCCTAATGTTTCCAAAAAAGATAAACTCTGAAATTTGAAGATTATGATTGGTATGAGCTTATGAAGCTCATACCAAATGAGGATTAACACTCATTAAAAGAATGAAATTACTTCCAAAATGAGTAGATTATTATCCTTATGCAGATTACCCATTTTTAGTACTGTTTGTTCTATTTCCTGTTTAGGACTTTTAAATAATTCAAATTCAGGTTTAAATGATCAAAAGAAGGAATTTGTTTATAAAATATTAGACTATTTAAAGTGTATTTGTCAGAGTTGCTTACATTTTCCCTGGCATGGATTGTTAGCCATTACTCCAAGCAAATCTCACTCCTTTACAAGCTTCAAATATTGCTAGTATTTTAAAAACTTCATCAACTTTCATAGGAAACCCTTTCAGGCTACTCTATTTTTTAGTAGGGGCAAGCATTTTAGAAACACCAAAGGTGGATGCAATTAAACGTCCTAAGGGCAATGAAACTTTCCTCAAATTAGCTCTCAAGTGTACCTGTTAGTGGACGTGCTGGTTGATGAACATACCTTTTCTTGTGTTGGCAAACTGATGACAAAACCTGTAAGAGTACAATTACTGCAATCTACAACTTCAGATTTCTAGATAAGGAACGCTAAAGTTCAGCAAGACATTGTAAAGCTATTTGGTCGATACTGTTACACAGTCATGTAAACTGAAGTTAAACCGCAGTTTCAAGAGCTTATCGAAGAATAAGTGGTTCCAGTCTCCCTGGAATATGCTATGCAGATTTTGGCCTTGCTTCTACCTTTTAGTAATCAATCAGTGTATCTGTCATAACTTGGCAAGAAACTCAGAAAGCTGCGTATTGCTGAACTATATCTTACATTTCCTGTTGTGAAGACTCTGTATCTTCTATTCTGAGGATGTCTTTCAAGCAATTATGAATTTTTAAATCAAGCCCTTGTGAAGACAATTTTTGTTTTAAAGACCACACATTTCAACTAAAAGTAAAGCACGAAGATATAAGTAACAGCCCTCTATTTTCAAGTACCGTACAAAGGTATTGTGGTTACAAGATGAGTTAAAAATGATCAGATGGGTGGGGGTGGTATATTTTATTTTTGTAGAGCTGACAGACACTGATAAAGCAGGATACATGCTTACATATGGTAAATATTAAGGATAGTGCCATTAAATATTGGGTATGAGTAGACAATATGCAGTCAGGTCCTTCAACAGTCTTCAGCTCTCAGTGAAGATAATTCTTAAATTTCATTTGTAAGAATGTTCTTGGAAAGACATTGGAGTACATTTACTTGAAAAGTCACGTTTTGTTGCTGTTATTGTTCTTGTGATAGGATCAAAATAGCTGCACTAAACTCAGGGGAGATATTTCAATTTACAGCAGTTTAGGATGCGGTCCATTTGTTCCAGACTTTTGCAAACTATTTGGATTCATCTTTCCTAATTGCTTTCAGACCTGTGGAATGACAGTTATCTCAATGGCTTTGTCTGTTCAGCATAACCTGTTAGACCTAGAATCATAGAATCATTTAGGTTGGAAAAGACCTTTAAGATCATCGAGTCCAACTGTTAACCTAACACTGCCAAGTCCACCACTAAGCCACGTCTCTAAGTGCTACACATACATTTTTTTGTAAATACCTCCAGGGATGGTGACTCAACCACTTCCCTGGGCAACCTGTTCCAGTGCTTGACAACCCTTCCAGTGAAGAAAGTTTTCCTAACATCCAGTCTAAACCTACCCTGGCGCAACATGAAGCCATTTCCTCTTGTCCTCTACTGATCTGTTGTTGTGTCTCCATATTTATATTTACTGTTTATTATTTTATTTTTTCCACCTATTCAAAGTGGAATCTAAGAACATAAAAGCTGTTGATCCAGTTCCTCAACCTTCTGTCTGTGGTTAGATGCATGAGAGCATTCAGTAACATCCAGGAGCTTATCATTCTCTCTCATTATAATAACACGTAAGTTGGCAGTGGGTGAATGCAGAAACAGAGTTCTCTGCCCAACTTCTAGGAGTGCTTGCAGTAAGAAACTATGGCAGTGGACTTCTTCCTAGGAATTAATCTAAAAAAATCACCTGAGTACCAAAAGAATTTAACAAATACAGGAGATGCTCAGCTGAAAGTCTTATGAACCATTACATCAAATCCAGTTCAGACAGGTATATTTCAACAGTGCTGTTCAGTTCCAGGAGACAAAAATTTACATTAATAAAATTATTACCATGGCTATGTCCAAAGGGAATGGATAAGAAAACTGAACTCTTCATCAACCTGTAGACTACTTGCAAAAGAATGGATTGCGAACACAAAAGTAAAACCACTGTATATTCAATTGTTGCTGGTTTTGTTTTTCTTGTTCAGTATAAAGGCATAAAATTCTTATGCTGCCACTGTGTGTAGTATTGTCTCCTGATGATGTTAACCATGCAAATTTTTCTACATGCATTATAAGGCTGTTAAGACCACACAGCTATTTCCAGAAAGAATGAGGAATTTACTGACCATCACCACACACATGATTGTATCCCTTAGCTGCATCATTGTCAATGAATAATTGCTGAAAATACTGAACTTTTTTCTAGCTGTTTCCAGCTTCATATGTGACTCTGAATGAAATATCAAACACTGAGAAACAAGGTTATAATTGTAATGTATAACAAAGGCTGTTTCTAGATTATACAGTTACTGCATACCTATCTATGAAAAAAGTTATTTGTAAACCTCTATAGAATATTTAAATGATAAGTAAATACATATTTAACAACGAAACAAATATCTTGGTGATCATTATTAGCAAGAGACTATGTCAAACTGGTCATTATAGTCCATTATTAATTTTGTATCAGAGCTTAAAATCAGAAAATTAAAACCAAAAAGGGATAGAAAAATGGTTTAAAGTTTACATGTCAAGTCTCCTGCTTAGAATGCTCTATCTGCAACCATGTATTGATTTTATGTGCTGCAGCCGCTCCAAATCACTTGACAGACTGAGGGACGGAGAGCTGAGGAGAACCATGCAAATTAAGCTTAAGATCACTTCTGTCTATATCTTAACTCAAGGGATATCCTGTTGTTAGGTTATGTGGAGGATGGCCAGTGGAGTCCATCTTGCAAAATGCAAAATCTTAAAATATTGTTACTTCAGTACTGCTGTTAAGGAGAACAGTATAGAATCCTGTAAATATCTGGGCAAATGTACATTTTATTTGAATGTCTAGTGAGTAGTTTTCACTAGTTAATGTTGTGCCAAATATCCCATTTAAAAAAAAAAAAAAAAAAAAGGAAAAGTGTTGTGCTAACTTATGTGTGGCTTCAATAATATTAATCTACTTTCCAGATTAGTTCTCAACCCACTGAAGCTCATGATTTTAAGATGCTCACCTAGCTGAATATGTGGTGCTATTGTCAGTTTTCATCCTATACAGCATAAAATGACAAGGCCTTGTTTGTTTTGGATTTGGATATGTACACATTGTTTAACATTTCTACAGAATCTGTGAAGTTTGTGCAAACTCTGCCTTTATTTTCTCTTTTGCAAAATATCCTAAAAAGTTGCTCTTTCAGTAAGACATTTCATTCCATTAGTAATCCGTTTCATCTTCAGAGGCAATAAGAAAATACTTATAGCAGTGCTGTGTTTGTTGTTAAAACAAACCAACCAAGGCTGTTTGTCTGTTTCCTGAGAAAATACTTGGGAGACATAAATATAATTATCACTGTTTTCTTGTAGAAACCACCGATTACTCAAAATAAATTCAGACTACCCAAACAATAGGGAATTATTGGATTACTTTAGACAGATTCCTTCCTGGTGTCATTTTATTTAGTGTCATTAACCTTAGCTGTGCTGCATTAAAGCAGTTTGCATAATCATTAGAAGAAATATGTTATTTGATAATGGTAATTTACATGACAATATAAATCATCATATATGATGACTGAACAATCAATCTATACAAAACACAGCCTTCATTCAGTTCAAAATTGTAAGTTTTGAATACAGCAAGAACTGCATGGGTACATCCAGTGAAACATCGAGGCTTCCAAAAGGATAAACTTACATTCCAAAAACACAATTAATTTGGGCCAAATACATTTATAGCTTTAATATATTTATAGCTTTTAATGCTGTCCTTATGGAATCAAATTTAGGAATTACTGCCTCAAAGATGAAGATTTCTGTGGTTTTTAGTGAAAGACCCGGGGGGGGGGGGGGGAGGGGAATAATTAAATATATTTTTGGCAGAGAAAATTCCTTCTATAATTTGTATTTTGCGTAGCAAGAATCTTTCTGCAAAAGGGGTATTTTAACAAAATAATTAAGCACCAGAGATATTCTATTTAGATAGCAATTGAGAATAGGTTTACAACTTCAGAGTACAGGTAATACTGGTACACAAATAGCTATAAGTTAAATTTCTTACAGGATAATCAGTTATGCAGAGCAGCTGGATTTATTTACATATATTTGGATACTGAGGCATGTACCAAATACTACATTTATGAGCAGCAACTGGTAAATCCTAATTAGATAAAGAAATTCCAAGCTAGTGTTTTTCTTTCCATTGAAGAGAACAGTACAAAGTAGAAGGATCTTCAGAACAATTATGTATCTACAGTACCAAGTTTAGAATTTATTAAGTTGTCTCTCGACAGACATAATGAGTTTTCTTTGACAAACAGATAGTCATTCTCACTTCTGTGAGCTACAAACTCATATCTTGCTTTATTTTTCTAGTATCATGTGGACAGTCTAATTCTTTATGCCAACGAAAAAAAAGCTTAAAAAAAGCTAAGATGCCACACTTCCCTAACAGATAGACATTACAAAAGTATGCTTTCTTAACTTCCTTGGTTTTATGAAACATATTATTCATTAATCAAAGGCAGCAGCTCCTCAACAAAACACCACAATATGAAAATCTCTGTTACAGCAATGTTACTGAAATTTAATGTGAGCTTGATACAAAGGAACTGGAGTCTGCAAATGACTGTAGATGTTCTCAGGATTTTACACAACAGAAGGAATTGTGGTCTGTTTCTGGTGGTTTTGTCAGTAGCCATATAGGCTCTGAAAAGAGGTAAGAATGAAAAGGTCCCACATCCGCCCAATCTCAAAAACTTTCAAAAAGACATATACAGAATGTGCTGGTCCTTAGTCCTGGAGGAGAAAACGTTTATATGAAATGGCGTTTAGATATTTTAGCTAAAATGGAAGTTTCTCAGGAAATTAAAAAATTAGTAATATGACAGCAATTAAAGTATATGTACATCTAGCATACAGATCACTTCACAGCATTTAGACATAAGGTTATCAGCTACGTCAATTAAAAAACAACTTAAAAATCTCAACTAATTAAAGAATTACTAAATTACCAATGAGAAATATAATGGCTATAAATAATTCATAAACAAATTAAATATCCTTTTAATGCCAGGAGCATATTGACACTAAGACATAGACCAGAATCTGCCTTTAAACTTGAAATGATGGGGTATGTGGGACATGGATGAAATTTGGCCATGTATATGAGCACAGTTTTGGTGTATGCCAAGCCACAGAGTTGAAAGACATGTAAATTGATTCTGGAGTTGAGTTAATTCATTGTGTTACTTCAGATGTATGTAGTGTTGAGCATTGCCTCAGACTGTGTTTTAGTTATGGAAACAAAAAGGAATTGTTCGTCGATTGTCCAGCTCCCCACACCATATGGGGCACAACTCCCCCATCCATGTACCTAAGCAAAGGCTCGTCGTCTTGCCCTGTCCTGGCCCCCATGGCCCACGGCTTCCTAGAGAGCTCTGAGAAAACAGCTTAAAGTTCTTCTGCAAATTGGTTTGCTTTTGGAAAATTCAGTCTAGATCAGAATATAAAGGAATCTAGTCAGTGAGCTCAGTCTGCTAAGAGCAGCAAGCAAAAATAATTTAGACATCTCAGACATCAATCTGGATAGTATTTCAAACTCTACAATGCATGTATTTTCTAATCTTTAGGCTACTCTCATCTATGACTCTCTGATGACAGATCATCCCTTCCCTTCTAACACTGAATTTTAAATTTTTTCATGTACAGCTTTTACTTACATAAAGAGAGGCAGAAGTAGTGTTTGGTTTTAGAATTTGTTTTAACATGAAACTCTGGTAAATATAGAAATTCCAGATGACAGATACAATAGTCTCAGAAATGCCATTTAGTTCCCTATTGATAACTTTTATATTTGTTTTTATGAATATTTTTGCAGTATTCCAAAAATTACTACTTATGTTTTCCAAAAAGAAAACCCAAATCAACAACTATATAAATCAGCACAGGTTTGGTTCCAAAAACTGCTTTTATTTATAGATTAGAGGTTCCCAGCTGTGTATGAAATTTCTTTTAGTACCATACTTAGTGTTGAGATCATACCAATTACAAAAGATGGAGAAAGATTGACATCCTACAAGACATTGGCTAGCTTTCAGATAGGAAATGGGATCTGGGATGTGTCTGCTGAGAAAGAATTACTGGAAAACTAAGTGTGGTGTAGATGCATGTTTTTAATTTTTATTAAATTCTATGTGAGCAGATTTTAAAAATACTTAGGAAATGGTAACCGTAAAGATAAATGAGATTTTGTGGGAGAGAACAACTTTAGTATAACACTTTCCTAATACTACAGACATAAAAAGTCTCCAGGGTGCAAAGATAGGCATTTAAGCAAAATATAGGTGTTCATACAAAAAAAATATGAAACTGAATGTTGCTCTTCTTTAATCTTACTATAATTTTACTCAGAATTCTGATGAATTAAGAAAGGTCCCAATTCACGATTCACATTATCTAAGGCAGCACACTGAGGACAACCTTTCGTCTGTTTGTAATTAGATGTATCACAGAAGCATAGAATGGTTTGGGTTGGAAGGGACCTTAGAGATCATCTAGTTCCAACCCCCCTGCTGCGGGCAGGGACACCCCCAACTAGACCACGTTGCCCAAAGCCCCATCCAACCTGGTCTTCAACACTTCCAGGGATGGGGCATCCACAACCCCTCTGGGCAACCTGTTCCAGTACCTCACCACTCTAACAGTAAAGAATTTCTTTCTAACATCTAATCTAAATCGACCCTTCTTCGGCTTAAACCCATCACCCCTTGTCCTGTCACTACACTTCCTGATAAACAGTCCCTCACCATCTTTCCTATAGGCCCCTTTCGCTACTGGTAAGCCGCAGTTAGATCTCCCCCGAGCCTTCTCTTCTCCAGGCTGAACAGCCCCAACTCTCTCAGCCTGTCCTCATAGGAGAGGTGCTCCAGCCCTCCGATCAGGTTCGTGGCCCTCCTCTGGACTCTCTCCAACAGCTCCATGTCTCTCCTGTCCTGGGGCCCCCAGAGCTGGACGCAGTACTCTGGGTGGGGTCTCATTGGAGCAGAGTAGAGGGGCAGAATCACCTCCCTCGACCTGCTGGTCACGCTTCTTTTGATGCGGCCCAGGACACGGTTGGCTTTCTGGCCTATTAAACAAAGATACAAACTCGGTCTTGAGTTTGAGCCAAACTGGTTACTTTGGAGGAAACTGGAGGGCTAAAGAACTACCAGGGGAATCCTCCTTGTGAGGTGGTCCTGTTCTTATATTCTTTCATTACTTCCCACAAATAGGAATCTGCTCCTGGCCACTGGGAGAGACAGGATATTGGGCCAGATGTACTTTTGGTCTGACCTAGTCTTGTTATACAGTACCACCATTCTTATATCATGTTTTCTTATGACTACCTCGTTCTTGTACAGGATATCTAATTACAAATTCAAGAAAACCCAACATTTGTGACAACCCTTTACCTACTTTTATTTCTCCTTTTGAGACACAGAAGGCTGAAACTTACAATATTTGTTAACATTCTAGTTGAGTGTCAGTTTTGTCCACTTACATCAAAAACTGAGAAAAAAATAACTTTTTTATGAATGAGCTTTTTTCCAACTGATCTTTCTGAAAACTTGAATACAGTAAGGACTGGGTCTGCTGGAACTCAAAGAGATAAACTTTCTTGATTTGCCAGACGAATCTGCACACTGTGTAACGAGCTGTGGATGAGGTTTCAGCGGCAGGAACGTGTTTGGCCACTCCAGCATCTGGGCTGGTGTTGGGAAGTCTGCCTGTTAAGGTGTCCTAAATGAGATTGCTTGGCTCACCACATATGCATGGTGAAGGTAAGTCCTCCTACCTCTTTCTGTAGGGGGAGTAAAATTCTGCACCCTCTCTAAGGAATTCATGACACTTTCCAAGGGAAGACTTCTTCCGGTCTCTTCTGCATGAAAGGCAGCATCTGTTCCGCAGAACACAGAGCTAGATGATGCTGGGAGAAAAAGATCTGTTGCCTTTTTTTTTTTTTTTAACCTCCCTCTCCTTCCTCTAATTCCAGCAAGTATTAAAATTGCAGCTAAGTACAGAAATACCTCTGATTCATCTCAATTGGCTGCTAATACTGAAACCTCAGAATGACAAACATCAAAACCTGTTTGTTCTCTAGACTCCGCTATGTCCCTACAGCACTGTTCAGATAAGCTGTTATAAAGACAACTAAGAGCATTTTCAAAAGACAAGTGTGCACATATTAAGCCAGAAATACAGAAAACAGTGATGCAAACGTGAAAATATTTTTATTCTAGTCCTTCTAGTTGCCAGATGGTAATTAAAACGATGCTGTGAGGAAAACAAGGAGGCCATCTATAGCTGCAGCAGGTTTTTCAAATGTGGCTTCCATCCAGGAATGGGATTGGACTCTATGGGGACAGTGCAATCACTTAATGTAGATTTTGCTAGTGAATCAGGGCATATGCTCACTTTTTTATAAATATGAGCAGACATGTCTGCAGCATGAACACTAAGTGGGTTAGGAGATCACAACCATACACTACATATCAGTGCAATCACATTGGATACATCTCAGCTTATGCTGAGCTACATATTTCTTAAAAAAAAAAGCGTTGTTTTTTTTTTTTTTTAAAGAGAAACAAAATCCAAAAACCCACAAACTCCTTCACCATTTTAAAAAAAATCCAAACAAAAAAAAACCAAACAAAAACCAAACCAAGAACTGGTGGATTTGGTGGTTTCCATATTAATCTGCTCCCAGAAGTCATAAGGAAAATAAAATGCAAGTAATTTCTCCATGAGCTGAAATGAAGTGTCTGATATGTAAACGTTGAAGAAAAATATGTTTATGATTAAGAGTTAAATTTATCATTTCTGCATAGCATTTAGCTAGTTCACTATTTCACACAAATAGCAAGTTACTCCATGAACAGCAGGGATAATTAAGTCTGATATCTTACAGTATTGTCTTTTACACTTAGATTCTCAATGCCTAAAAGGATTTGAGCTCTCACAGAATACGCATTGTCAGTAGCTTTCAACCTCCTTCAGCTCTCTTCAAGCCTAGCATCCGCAAACTGGCAGCAACCAGCCAACAGGTCCAAAAGTTAAAGGCAAAACAGACACAGAGTGGCATACATCTCACTTAAGAAACTGACCTTAAAAAGAAAGGAGTTTGAAGAAAAGGATGGGCCTAAACAATTTTCTTTTGAAAAACAAAGAAGCTTGAACAACCAAAATACATTAAGACTGAAAAAAAAAAAAACCAAACCCCAAACAAAACCCACATACACACAAAAAAGAAGAAACAGCTGAAAGACAAAATTTCATCCACACTTTTCCAAAATGGAGATTTTAAGTTCCTTTACTCCAAATAGCTTTATTTTTAAAACATTCTTCCTTATTGCTTGTCTTCAACAGCTAATACTGTGAAAACCTAGAGATGTTTTGATTCCTTTCATATAAAATTTTATGTCCAGACAAGTCCTCTTCCATTTTTTTCAAAAATGCCAGTGAGACAAGACTATCAGCTATTCACAAAGCCTTTTACACAGCACTTGCTTTACCAGTGTCTACGTGATCTTATGGTCTGTTTAGCCTGGTCTTGGATCATGGTGCTTATGCCTACATTGTAAGTAGTGTCAATGAATAAAAGTAAACCGGTAGAGGAAAATAGCTAAGGAAGTGAGATCTACATTATACACATTTCAGAGGTTTTATTTCTTTGAACTAGTGCTAGTGGGGTGCCCTGGGATGAATGTGTTAGGTGTGCTCCATGTGATGCAGTTTAGTTTCATTCCCAAGGGGATGCTCCTCGAGCCTGCTCTGTAATGCAATGCAAAACATAGTAAATAGGGACAACTGGAGATTTGCTTCAAAATATGCTCCTGATTTGCACTTACCTGCTAATTTAGTTGTATTAGGAGCCTGGAAAAAAGAAACCTCAGTAAGGGAGTTTCTAAAACAACCTGTCTCAAGGGAAGTTTTGTTGGTTTTGTCAGGGGGAGGAGGAAGGAGCTTAGCCCTTATTGATCTTGATTAGACATTGGGGTGATTTGGTAATCTGCATTTAAAGATGCAATTTATTGAATTCATTATAGTTACCATTATGATTTTTTTTTGACTAAAAATCCATTGCTGATTTTTAGTGGAAAATAAGATCACATACAGCTTTCATCTTTGAAGGGTTTCCGCTTCCCCTTTTGCAGAATAAATATTCTATTCATCCCTTGCTGATGCTTTCTTCCTCTTTCCATTCTTGATATTTTCATTGGCAATATTTGGCTCTTGCATGGTATTTTAAAATAGAGTACATTTCTCCAAATTTAGCTTAGTAAGACATTTTTTCCCCCTCTCTCACATTTCTTACTTTTCTTAGTCTGACTACCATGATTGTTCAGAGCTCCCCAGCTGCCAGTCCTTCTAGAAATGGCAAAACTGACAATGATAAAGACTGTTTTCACAGCTTTTTTCAAGACCGTATGTTTAACTCAAGCAAAACCAGGATAAGCACAACAGTAGGCTTTGAGTTTTTATAATATTTGAGAAACAATGATTGTTCCTCAGAGAGAACTGATCTCAAAGTACAAGGGACAAAGTAAATAAAAAATACCGGGGTAAATAATAGCTTTGTATCTAATTTGTTTCTCATTATGAGAATGAGACTATTCAAAGATTTGAAGGCAATAGAAACTTAAGACAAATAGAAACAAACTTTGTTTTATTCCCATACTCCATCATTTATGAAAGCAACTCCAATTAGTGTTTCTATATCAACATAAATGTTGAAGGGAACCTCCCCACTGAGCTAATTAGATAACTGTGGAATTTGATCTTTTGAACAGAAGTTTATACCGATAAAACAATGCAGATTCAGAACAAAATGAACATTGACACACAGTGCAACTCTGCATTGTTTGTAAAATCCTATTTTATTTTATATATCTTATCATTACCTGATTTACCAATTAGATGTCTCTAAAGGACAAAGGAACAAGGAGACTGTAGAAAAATAAAATACATCATGGTATGAAAGTGGGGGAAAAGTAATAAAAGATACTTGAGAAATGGTGACAAACTATACGTAGCAAATATCTTGGGGGGGAGGAAGAAATCAAAGAGTAGTAACACATAAGGGAAAAAGTTACAAGTGACATGCTTTTAAGAAGCAGCTAGAAATTGGTAAAATGGAAAAAAAAAAAAAAAAGAGTATATGATGTGTTAAGATTTGAGTACTCCAGCAGGAGTTGTGGTCACCTAAAACTGGTCCGAATCAGACCTGAAGGTTCAGCTGATGACATATTCAAGTTAAAGGAAAAGAACTGGTTCTGCTCTGCCTCCCATGACAAAATGAGGTTTAAAGGAAACAGAAGTGAGATATGCATTACCAAGAGGTGGAAGTTAACCAAAAAGATAATTTTGGATAACATTTTTTTTGTCATCTGAGTAGTTAAAAGAAGAATAAAGCAAGATTGTCAATGTTTGATAGAAGCCCAACTTCCATGCCCTTCATCCCGTACTAGATTTTTAAGATTAGTTTACAAACTAGAGAAAGGAGAGGCAGACGTATGGAATGTTTTCCTGACTTCATACAAATTTTTCAAACAGAACTTCTGTTTGCTCAAAGTGATAAATATGGCAAAGGCGTGTATTGTATGCTTTTACATGAAGCTTTTATTCAAAGTAGTTTCCTCCATTCACATTTAGTCACATACAAATATGTATCAAGGTAAGGTATATCAAATGCTTTCATATCCACTGAATTCCACAATGCTTTTTTTTTGTTGTTTATGTTGTCTTTAATAACTCAAATTTTGCATTAGAAAAGGCCAATGTTTCCATACTAGACATGAACTCCTAGCTGTCTAACCAAGATCAATGGTTGAATTATTTGTCTTGGCTAGATTGATAGGCACTCTGTTTTCAGTGAGCTCACCCCTTTCAATGCTTATCAGCACAGTTTTAAAGAAGATATTATGGTAAATTCTTGGTTACTCAGTGTCCTTTATGTGTTATGGAGAGATAGTCTTTTCCTTCCTTACCATTCAAGATACTAAGTAGTAATTCGGCACTGGCTGCCGCAATTACCTGGAAGATACCTAAAAGCAAGAGTAAAGCACTTAACAGGGGTAGTTCAAATTTATTATGCTAATCTAAGGGAGGTTCACAGCAGAGCGTGAATGGAAATGCTGAAGTATGCTTTTCTGCATATCTAGGTAACCCGCAGAGTCTATGAGGTATAATTTGCAAAGATCAAAGTGATTTTCTAAATCCTTTTCCCTTCTTGCAGTTAGAAAGAACAGAGTTATTACTAGCCTTCTCACAAAACTTTGTCTTTTGAGAGGTGGTGTTCTTGATACACAGTGACCTTTGTGATTAAAACAGTTTGAAAAAACTCATGAAGACAAATTCATGAAGACTGTCCTAGCTCTGTATCATACCACGAAACTGTCAAACTTGAAGAAAGTAAGAGGAAAAAGGAAAAACAGAGGAAAACAGAAAAATGCTGGCTATATTGCCTATATGATCAGATTAACTGCAGTCAGTATGATGAGCTAGAAATCCTAAAAATAAATTTGTATACAGCTGATATAATTATTGATGTGATTTATAAAGTAGTTAGTCTTGCAAATGACATTCATTTTTTCAAGCTGAAAAGGTGACAAAAAAACCTGTTCACTTTAGTCAGCTGTACCTTCTTGGGTATACTTTCATGCTTCCTAGCTGAAGTTTCAGGAACAAGGGGAGAAAATACCAGTTCCAAAGGACTGAAGGAAAGATCTGCAAAACATTATAGCCAAGTCTGACACAGAGCTCTGTTACTGAAGCAGGGTTCCTAACGGAGAGCAACTAGAAAAAGTACTTATGAATGTCATATGAAGGACAGACAAGTTCCTTCTGAACAGAAAGTATAGCAATCCAAAATAAGGTCCACTCCAACTGAACTGGAATTGAACCATTTGAAATATTGCAGCATGTCAGTAACAGCCTTGTTGTTAAATGCAACCTATATTTAATGCTTTACATTTCCCTTTGTCACTGAGTCCAATTTTATAATCAAAAGCTCAACTCCTTAAATCATTAGAATAAATGTAGGGTTTTGATTTTATTTTTAGGTTCAGTAATTCAGAGAAAACTGAAAAATCTGTAACATTTTTATTTTTGGAGAGGTAAGCCTTCCAAGTAACATAAATCCTAAGATTTGTGATTCTTAGGATTTTAAGCTACATTCTTCAGTAAGAGAGAAACCCTCTTAAGAGTCAATTTAGCAGCTGTCATCACAGACCATGATGCCTGGATGACTCTTCTCAGACAGGTGTAATTCCATTGTCATTTCTGGGGACACAACAGATTAATATTAAAGTTTAGAAAGAGGAATTCAGTTTTATACTGTAATTGATTCATGTCACATTTATAACTTAATACAGTAAGTGATTTACAGTGACTACAACTCAGGAAAATAAAAGTTACAAAAACATTTTCCTCTTCAGTAGACCCATTCAGTTAGCAACATGCATAACTGAATTTCTCCTTCTACATTTACTTACGGCTCAGAAATTTAACCTCATAAACAGATGGAAGCAATCATATCATACGTTATCTGAGACAACTAGAAAAATGAGCTAGTCTGCAGGATGAAAAATTTTGAGAACAACTGATTTGTTACAAGCTCAGTGTTCAAGTCCAGTTTCTCAGATCATGAGATTTTACTCATACTGCAGCAGAATTTTCTTATTCCAGCAGAAGTCAAAGTGGAATGCAGCACATATAAAGCTCATTTGAAATGGTAAACTGGAAGATTTGGAGATTCATCCTGATATAATGCACTGAATGAACTCCCAATGCTTTCCCTTGAAAGACGGCAATTTTTGGGGAGATATTTCATCCTGAAAGTTTCTTTCCCACCTTGATCTCTCCTTTTTTGTAGGTTCCAGGTACTACTATTCACAATTCAGAAGATTTAGTCTCTGCTTCTTCAAATAATTAGTTTATTAATTAAATATTTCACAACTTGCTTCTTTTATCCAGTTCAAAGAACCCTTTAAGTTCTTCTACCTATCAAAAGGGTCACAGCAGGTTGTTAAAGGACCCTCTGTAGGTTATCTCTTGCTGTCCAACCTGCATACGCAGGCCATGTGAGTCCAGAATTAATGGAGATCTTCATTCTCCATCAGTGACTTGACTTTTGCAGCCTAATTAAAAGGGAGAAGCTGAGTCAGTGTAAAGATTAAACAGAACAAGGGAACAGTATGGGAACAGTAAGGAAGCTTCTCAAATCTTCGGGATTAATTAGCAATGGAGGGGCAGGGACAGAAGCTTGGCTTTTTGCAGACTCTCCAAGGATCAATGAAACACAGTGTGGAATATAGGGCACAGGGTCAATCACCTGTCAGATAAGTCTGAGACTATAGTTTCTTCTAGTCATTATTTTATACCATTCACTTTACTCTGCAAACTTAGGTGGGGGAAAGAAAGGAGAAGCAAACCCTGAACATGCCAGGCCATAAATAGCAGCAACAGATACCAGACCTACTTCACCTCACCATAATGTTTTACCAATCCAATACAGGCATGCTTTGGAATTCCTGATTTATTCCAAGCTCCAAAATGCATAATGGTACACAGTGTGCAACATTCATACATCCTAAAGGCTGGGTGCTGTAAATATAACAGATGTCCATGGAGTGTGTTGAGCTATGTTGGATTATTACCCAATAATATATTCAGATTCCCAGGGCTTTTTCTTTTAATCATATGAAGTGTAAACTTGGGCCTTTGCTTTCAGCTATGATTCAAGGCCTAGTTTGATATAGTACAGCTGGCTCAGTTTTACTGAAGAAATTATTGTTAAGGTGCAAGAAAGTATGTAAGTAGGAGATATGCAGAGAACCATGAAGTTTCTCACCAGGAGCATAACCACCACAACTAATGCATACCTCCTTAGCACCTACTTCTTGCTATTATTGGGGGGGGGGGGGGGGGAGTGAATCGTTCCTTTACACTTAATTCATAAATATCCTTCTTGCAAGATCTCTTGTGCATGGCAAAAAATGCTCTAATTTAGTGACATCAATACTACATTGGCAGTGAGGTTTATAAATTTTTATGGTAATCATTTGGCAGTTCGGCACATATATGCAGCAAAGATGATTTGACTGGGTAGCATTCGATATGAATGAAACTTATTTTCAAAAGGTGTTTAGTCAAAAGAAAACTGCAACAGTGGAAGTGTAATACATATTATACACTTTATCACATAGCTTGCACATGTTGTGAAAATACACTTTCATAACATTTTCACAAAGTCTTCAGTACTATTCAAAATACAAGGTAGGAATGTAAATTAGTTTGAGAGTAATATACTATTGCCAGTTTTGGAGATAAAAAAAATTAAATCTACAGAGTTCAGTGACAGCACAATATTTAGTGTCATGTCTACACCTTCATAGTTTGTTGCTTTACTGGAGCTTTTAGAGAGGTAAGGACAATAAGCATGTAGCCTCCTGTGCTATTAGCAATGATTCAGTCCTAATAAAGTAATTTCAAAGGAAACATTTTCCTATTATAAAGTTTAACTACATTGACAATATACTACAGAAAGTTCATGCATTTTTCTTATTTAACTGAAATTGTCAGTGGGCAGTATGTCCTTGTGCCACGCAGGGATATAAATTAGTTATTAACGGAAATATAAAAGGGCATTTGTAGTGAAATTCACTCCAGATTTATATGTCTTTACAAACTTACCTCCATGACCTATGTTTTTTTATTACACAAACCCAATATATATATCAAATGGGCACAATATATGGAATAAGTTTCTGCATCTCCACCTTCTGAGTTAGAGTTTAATATTTGATGACTTTCCTGGCAAAGAGAGTAAGTTTTGCTAAGATCTGTGACAGCAGGAGTCTATGACTGTGATCCTAAGCGAACACTTGGACAGTGTCCATAGATACTGCTGCATTTTAAGGGGGGCATGAGAGTTTGACAAGGAAATTATTTGATGAGAGTGAGGGTGCCAAAAGAAAGCAGCAGAAACAACACAAGCCATCACAAGAATTAAAGTTGTAAATGAAGCAAAAGCAAAACCAAGTGACACTGCTAACAGTGTTTGTTCCTGAGGTGAAAGCAAAAGGTTTTTTTCAGGAAAGATTGCTGGCTAGAGAGGTCTCTAATATAAGCTTGTCTTCTCTCTTGAATTCCCTGTTAATCAATGACACTTGACTCAAGAAACGAGAGCCAAAGACATAAATTGCAAAGCAACAGCAACATAACAAAGAAATACTTGGTTCCATCCTCATTTCCTAGCTGAAACAACCTCTGAGGCAACTCCAGATACTAAAATTGGTACCAATTAGTACCAGCTGAGTACCAGTAATGTAAGTTACTGGCACTGAATCCAGCTATTTTTCCAGATTGTTCTTAAGAATTGAACATGAATAATATTCATATCCAATATATTTGCAAATAATCACAGAATGGTGTATTTTAAGTTTTTTTGTATTAAGGTCCTATGTTGAATGAGAAAGTGTTTTAATGCATTACCACCTTTAAAACCACCATAACATTAGGATACCATTTTGTAATTTTGTCCATTGTAATTTAACAGCTGAGTTGTGGTACACTATCAGTGATAAGATTTTAATGATGAAAAGCAGTTACTACCAGGCATGCACAGTTGCAGGGGAAAAACCCCAAAATATACAAAACGAAACACCACACACAGAAGCTGCCTCCGCCCCCCCCATCTATTCCAAGAGCATAATGTTAAATATCCACCCTTTAACTATGCCAGTGTGGTTTTGTGGTTTAATATACTATAGTATGTGAAAGGTGAAATAGAGCTAAGACAAATATTTGTCTGTATGCTCACAAAAAGTTAAACATACCTAAATATAACCACTTCAGTAAATCTTTCCAAAGCCCGTCATCAAAAAATACTGGATGATGAGCTCACAAGTGAATATATATATATATACGTACCCCCTCTCCTCCTCCCCATTTGGGCTATGGAAGCCCAAAAAGGTCACATAAAAGCAACGTGTGGGCAGTGCCCACACTCACTATGAAGTAGCCTATACATCTGTGACTAATATCCAGATCATTCCATTTGTTGGACCCAAGACAATAAAAACAGTGGATGAAGTTTAAAGAATTTTGTTGAGGATTTGTGGGTGGCCAGTAAGTATGACTAAGATACAGGCACTTTCTAGCTGCTTCAAATAGAGTTCAGGCTGACTGGGCAGAGTCCCACATGGTCAGTATGGAAAAAGTGGAAACCACCAAAAAAACCCACCCCAACCCGTTGAATTTTAAGAATGTTCCTGCATAGCTTATTCCCAATAACCCTTCTTCTCCAAGTCATATAGCGAAAACAGTGGAGAGGGAACTGTTTTAGTGCATTTTTGTCAAAAGATTGTTAGCAAATTGAAGAAAATTCAGAGATAAAAAGGCAAGATTTGCAAAGGAGATTAGAAATATTAATAGAAAATTAGAGCTAAGCATGTTTCTTTGTTACCTGAGAAATGCATGAGTAATGTAGAGTTCTAAACATATTAGCTACAAAAAGCTAAGAAAGCATAAGGGGACTATTCCAAAATTAATTAGGTATTGATAGGTCATCATTAATTTATTAAGAAGGATGAGTAACTCCAGAAAGATGGAATCCAGGAACAGAAAGTGAGATATCTACAATATATAGTTAAAAAAATTAAATCAAAATACTAAAGAACCATCCTAAACCTAGATAGCCCATCAGTATGACATGTCACTCAACAGTGTTGTAGTGATGCAGTTGGCATTTGAAGCTGAGTTATCTTGAGATCAACAGAAAGCTCAACCAGATTCTCCACCTGTACTGCCTAACACTTCAGCTGCTCTGCCACTACATCCCACAGGCATATATGAAATCACACAGGAAAACCAATGTAAGTATATTTTAATTATTTTAAATTTACTTGAAGACATAGATAGTCAGGAATGTGTAGCCCAGATGACTCTGAGTTGAGATATCAAACAGTTCTAATATCCATTAACAGGTCTATGCTGTGTCTGAAAATGGAGGAAGCTCATAGCACATGAAATTGGTGATTACTGACATTTGTACATCCTGCAGCTGTCATTCACAAGTTCTTTATATCCCCATGGAGTGGATTAGTCTACCTACCAGCATAGTCCCTGCTCTTCGGGAATCATAGTATTTGGATGACCTCTGCCTCTTCACATGGTGGTCTACAGCCAAGACTAGACTATGGGGGGAGGGGGGGGGTGGTACCTGCTCTAAAAGTAAACATTAGGCTTCAGATTACTGTGCAACTGGACTTTGTAACCTTAACTGCAGATAAATTTCCACAGTCTAAAACCAGTCAGACTCACTAAGGTCCTGAAATGAAACAGAACAACTGGAATAGATTTGAGAGAACTGCTAAAGGATGGGGTCATAACCAGGATATTATTTATTGCCAAATCAAAAGCAATGATTTGAACAAGGATGAGAATCTAGCCTTAAAAACATTCACAAAATCCACCCACATTAAGAAGATTTTGCTGTGAGACACACTGCAGGTTGAGGTTTGGGCAGATATGACCAATTTAGGCAAAGGAAGAAAAGACGAAGACAGCTTCTGCTGACTCTGAAAAGGAAAAATTGACTAAGGGCCAAGAACTTCCCTGCTATGCAAGAGGCTGTACCATGGAACCCAAAGTGGACATGACTACTCACTTCACTTGATGTGTCAGCTGCTAGCTATTTATCTTTCGATTTAATACACTTTATTATAAGTAAGTGGTCTTCTGCTACATGAATGCCTCATTTTTCCAGATTATACTCTGAAAACTACCATAGCAGATTCCACATGGTAAAAGTAGTAAAAATAGCAACTAGATCATAGGATTTATATAGAATCATGTTCTCCCTGTGCACACTAAGTTCTCTGCCTAAACTAAGCAATAGCTTCATAAAGTGCTTTGATCTGTCCATACCCATTTTCCTGCCATTCCTTCTACAGCAACTCACTGCTGCTCTCCTACTTTCTCCAATTGACCGGCTGTGCAGTAATAATTTACTACCATCCTTTTCTCTCAATCCTCAGGCAGATCACCGTTGACACTACCTTTCTGTTGTATCTACTCAAACTTAAACCCACAAGATCCTCTTTGAGCAGAGTGCAAACTAATTTCATGAAGTGCGGTTGAAGATTAAAGTCTTATAATACATGAAAGGCATGGCATAGAATCTCTCTAAAAAGTATTTTCTCAGCATGTTTGAATTGCAAAATTTCAGCTGTAAGATTTTCCCCAAGGAATAAAATTTGCATTACATTACTAATAAAACTCTGTTTAAGAAACCTGTTTACAACAGTAAGGTCCGATTGCACTGAACTTCAAATGGCCCAAATAATGCAGTTCACCTATTGCTCTCTGATTTCTGTGTTGTAACTTCACATATTTCATGAGGGATATAAATTGTGTAGGTGCATAAAATATAATAAGCATGTTATGGGATGAAGTTTTCTTTAAATTATTCCAAAATAGAGTATGACACCCTCCCTAAAACCTAGAAAACACCAGTAGATTACAAAACTCTGATCAGCCTTCTATGTGTCTTAAATTTTCAAGTATCTGGTCATCAACTCTTGAAGACTTCTGTTTTCAAGTCATGTTGAACTAGTGATATTCGTTTAACCTGAGTTTGCCTATGAGCATTCAAAATGCAGTCCCTGTTCTCCCTTCCTCAAAATTCTTGCCAAGGAGCTATTAGGAGTTGCAGACGAACTGACCTGCACTATAATGATAGCCCACAAGAGACAGTCAGAACTCATCCTTCTAGGGGTTAAGATCAAAAAGCACACGAAAAGCAACACATTGCTTTTAGTCTCTTGCACCACTGGGAGGTGGCTATGTGACATCCTAAGGATGAAGGGAAAACTGTTAAAGTGAGAGCAATCCATATAGGTTATTTTTTTGCTTTACATCGAATCCACACCTAGGGAGTTCACACTCTAGTATGGTTTATATCTTTATTTGGTGTAGTACAGCAGCTTCGCATAGCCAAATGTTAGAGAATGACCCTATTAAGGGGTAGTCCTCCATCATATCCACTCCTGCATATAAAAAAGAACTCCCTTATTGCTCTCTACAGCTACCTGAAAGACGGTTGTAGCCAGGTGAGTATTGGTCTCTTCTCCCAAGTAAGAAGTGATAGGACAAGGGGAAAGTTGAACCAAGGGACGTTTAGATTGGATATTAGGAAAGAGTTCTTCACCTAAAGGGTTGTCAGTCATTGGAAGAGGCTGCCAAGGGAAGTGGTTGAGTCACCATCCCTAGAGGTATTTAAAAGATGTGTAGACGTGGCCCTTAGGGACATGGTTTAGTCTTTGACTTGGCAGTGTTAGGTTAATGGTTGGACTTTAAGATCATGAAAGCCTTTTCCAAACTAACTGATTCTATTATTCTATGATTATTGCATTTGTCTTCCAAAGTGATTGTTATGCATTCTGAAGCCCTGTGTTACAGGAAGTGGCTAAACATCTGCTCCCTGATGGGAAGTAGTGAACAGACTCCTTATTTTTCTTTAGTGTGTTGTGCTGGAAGACTGCCTGCTGTCATCCTAAACAAGGAAAAATCACAGTACTATTCATGCTTCAGAAGTTTTAATGTCTTGTTTTTTCCTGTTAAAAATAGCACAGGTTATTAAAACTGAATTGAGCACTGATAAGTCATGTGATGGCAGTACTGTCTTAAAAGCCACACATCTACTGCCTCAGAAGATGCCTGCCCTAACAATTTTTGTCACTGCTTGCCATCAGATTGACCCTCCATACACCGAGAGATGCGTGCTTCTGAATTGCTTGTGAAGTTTTCAGATTGCTCTGCAATTCTGAGGTGAGCTCTGTGTACACCTTCAGCAAAGGACATTTTGTTATCCTGAATTTTTGCGGCTGCTACTGGTCACCTCAGCAACATGGCACAGCAGCTTCCTACCCATCTGTTTGTCTCATGAGCTGAGAAAAAAGGACACTAAAGCATTAGAAAAAGATCCTCCCAAAGCAAAGTTGTCTATATCATTGGTGTCTTCTCCAGTGGTAGGTTAATTGCCCACAATACTGCCAAAACTGATGTGGAATTCCCTAGCAGGACTTTATAATTTGCAGAGCTGATGCTAGAGAGCACAAGCTGTCAAATACATCTTCTCAAACAGTGTATTTACACTCACCAAATGCATATTATTTCCTTATCCCATTGAACATGGTGTGTAGGCTTTCACAGAGGAGAAGACTAATGGGATGGTGAGGGATGAACCATGGGAGCTGGAGTGTAACTGTCAGGTCTGGCTACCTTTTATGATATACCCCAAAGTGCGGCAACACCAGAGCCGTAGTCCTGCAACAGGACAAAGAAGCACAAGATTGCTTGGATCTGATGCTGAACACTTAATATTGAAGATGTGTCATGAGGACACAAGCCTAAGTACATAGTGAAAAAAAAAAGGATGTAATTGTATGGACAATGTCTAACCCACAGCCTTTAGCTCATTGCTGATTAGGTCATCCCCTCCCACTGCCGTCTTGTATCTATCCTGTCCTGCTCTATTGGATGGCTTTTAGCATAGCAGATGTAGATGGTAGGAATACCTTTCAGCACACCAGGAATAGAAGGTAGGAGTCCTCAGATCCAAGAGCAGGGAAAAGTAGGCTCTCAACCAGGTAATTCTCATCAGCGTTGGAAAATAAGTTTAAAATACTTTTGGTACAATTGGTTCATTGCTTTTTGAGGGCTCTTAGAAGTAAAGAAATTAAAACAGAAGATGCAAAATGTCTTTAAAAAAAAAAAAAGTCCTTGAATTTTCAACTTAGCCTTTAAGTTCCATACAAATAGAAAAGCAGTAATAAGGCAAGAAATGCATTCCTTATTTCACTATATAACATGTGTTAATGCTTAAGTGACTTGGGTCAGCCACAGCTTCTCTCCCAGGACA
The DNA here is from genome assembly GCF_011004875.1 of Balearica regulorum gibbericeps. Classification (NCBI taxonomy): domain Eukaryota; kingdom Metazoa; phylum Chordata; class Aves; order Gruiformes; family Gruidae; genus Balearica; species Balearica regulorum. The sequence goes on along the minus strand of NC_046187.1, from coordinate 50,997,410 downwards.
GGTGCAGGTACATTCAGAACTACGTCAAGTCAGATGTTCCACAGAATAATGCAGCCCACGCATAAAAAGCACAGCAAAAATATGCATGGAACATTGTTTTAAACACTTTGCTTTCTCCTGCATTATTTCCTCTAGCTTATTATACCAATCACCTGGAGCATAAATCTGTCATCTTCACCATCTGTTCTTTCTTCTGAAGCAGCTTCCCCGTCGCCCTTGACTGTTGCTCTTGTATACAATTCTTTGTCAAACTTAATTGGAAACAGCATTAAAACCAACACTTACCATCTTCCCAGGCATGCTGCTTAACCCTTCTGCATCCAGAACATTATTGAACATTTCAAAGGACTGTACCCTCATGCGCAAAGCAAAGGATTTTCTCTCCCCTGCTGAAGCAGGGAAGCCCTCCTCACCATTGGGGCTACAGGGTTATTTAGAAAATAACCACGGAGAAAACAAGTTTAGAATTTCAGAATGTCAAGGCTGCCAGTTATGAACAGAGACAGAAACATCCTAATGTATGAGGTCTTATGGAGTTGACAAGAGAAAGCAGAATTTGGTCCCTTACACCCCTTGCATCTATCACAGTCACCTACTGTGATAGGTTTGGGGGTTATGGGAAGAACTATAGCTATACCTCAGAAATAAAGTAGGTTCAGCCAATAGGACTCACTCAAAGTCCAGCCCAGGCACAGAATCCCTCTTCCCATTTTAAGTCTAGCATTAGTTATGGCAGTGTTGCAAGGAAAACAAAGTGTGTTGTTGCTGTTTTAGTTTAAAACAAATAAAAACATAGCAAGAGAATATCTTTTACCAAAAAAAAAAATTCTTAGGTTAAGGCTTGGAAAGTAAATGATTCACAGGGTGTACTGCAGGACAGGGGAAGCATAAAGCCTTTCATTTCCAGGCATCACTGGTTTGCTTTCATTTGTGTTCCATGATTATATATCTGAATCTTTAAAAGCTTTAGATTTTTAACAACTGAAGCATTAAATACTGTATTTAGAGAAGCTTCACATGCCTTTAAAGGAGATGTTTCATGGCAGAAGTAGAATAAGGTGGGTTTCTGCATGAAACATACTTGCATCTTTGTAAATGAAATAATATGAACCTTTTAATTCCTTGATTAGTTTAAAGATGTAACTGTATATCATTGTTATGCCTTACTTCATTTGGAGGGGTATTTGACTATCAAATACATAGAAATTCAACCTTTTTAATTTTATAATTTCAAAATGAGATGTTTTGGGGCTACTTATTATATCATCATCATCTGTAATAGTAAATAATTATTTGCTAAAGCAAGCAGATAAATCAGTCAATAAAATTCTAATTCACTTTCATATGACTATGAAGTGCCTTAAAAGTGACTCATAGAAACCAACTGGCTTTACAAAGTCAACATTAGATGTATTCCTAAACCACAAGTGTGGATAAGTCTATGACAATATCCTCCAGCAATTTATAACTTCCCTCAACTCTTGCATTACATCAGCTCTAAGATATTCCTATATGAGTTTAAAGTTTAACTAATGACAGAAAACTTTATTCACTTTCTCCAAATCGCATATTTTTCCTCAAATCCAAAATGCCAGATATTCTGAATGACAAAAATATATTTGCTTTGACTGAAAAAATATTAAAATTAAAGCTACTGTGGGCCCAGCTGCCCACAGTACCTTTAGCTCAGACCCCTTCCTTTTTGATGGAGAGTTGACCAGTAACATACGGGTTGAGGTTAAACCTTTAATAGTGTCCCTGATCAACAGACTGAACAGCCATGTAAATCGTGGGGAGGGAAAAAAAGTATGTACTGAGGGGTACTATCAGCTATAACTGTTGTAGATATTTAATATTCTTCTGCCTGAAATGAGACAGAGAAGGGAACATAACACAAATATCTGATTCCTTACTTTAGTGCTCTAATCATTAGGTTTTCTTTAAGAAGGGAAACATGTGATCACCAGTTAAACCTTAAACACAGCTTTGACAGCTCCTCCTGAATGACTTCCTCAAATGTTTAGATATCCCATTGTCTAGAGAGTTAACATAAGGTCTTGAGCTCTACCCAGATACCCGCAATTACATCTTTCTATGTGTCTACTTTTATGTGTGTATTCATTTGTATAGCCATATCACTCATCTAAATATGATTAAATATTTATTCAAATTATTCTTCAGAAGAACTGCTTTCACACATTCACATAGCTAGCTTGCTCTTAACTTGATATATGATGGATACTTGATGCAACAAACCTAGTGGTAATCCTGGTCACTTTTAGATGAATACTCAAGTAAATAGATCACTTAAATCACGTTCATGCAGACAGCAATTTACTTGTTTTAAACTTTAACTTAACTGACTATGCTTAGGCTTCTGCCCCATTTTCAGAAGGTGGCTGTCTCCCTTCCCACAGCAGTTGCATGAAGTTCATAGGAGTGAAAGTCCCATGCTTGTTTCCTTCTGTTTTCATGATTACTATACCGAGTTCAAGCAAGCCCCAAACCACAAGGAACACAGACAATTTTCATGGATTCTCTCCAAAATTAGTGACTGACCTGATCCAGTGCCCTTGTAAAAGCTTGTATTCCCCCAAAGGATTCTGCATACCTCTGTTCCTTTACTCAATCCAAATGCCCTTCATAAAAATAAGAGTTTTTATAATCTTTTTGTTATAAAAAGAATTTCAATTATATTATCAAAACTATGAATACTATTTAACAAATAATAGCATAGACTAACAGATTTGCATTAGTAGTTTACATTCATCAGTTTGAGGATCTGATTGTATTCTGCATAACAAATACAGAATTATCTGTAAGAGTTCCTTTACCTGTTAGTTGCTTGATTGTGCTTCTGGGAGCGAAGATTCTCTTTGGTATACTTTGAGGTTTTTTTCCAATTTTCCAATTTCAAGTCTATAGAAACTTAGTTCTGGTTCTTAACATTTAAAGAAACAGCTGGCTATACAGACAGGTAAAAAAAGCAAGCAAGCAGCATGACACTAGTATCTGTAAAGTTGCCTTATTTTTAATAGCATTTTTCACGGTGGTTCTTCAGTGTGTGAGCTGTTTAGGTTAAAAGCACAACATTTTTCCCTGTTTCCTAGTTAAAACTTGCTATAACACTTTTTAAACTTGATAAATAATGCATAGCAAAGCAAACTTATGGTGGGTGAATATTAATGGCAGGAATTAAAGCACAGCAACTAATCTATAGTCAGAGAACACTAAAGCACAGAGTACTAAGTGACATAAGTAGGCTAATTGGATGCTTCTTACAGGAACTTCTTTTCTGCAAACATTAGATTCACCTGACAGATTTACTTGATGACTCTTGGCATGAAAAAGAAAGAAAATGCTTCTCTTTTGTGTCAAAATAACAGATCTGTGTCTTGACATCAAAGAATAAAGAAAAAAGGGAAAGGATGCACCCAGTACCTTAGTGGTATATCATTTTTCTTTCTCACTTATTTCAAGAATCAAAATCATTCTTCTTGCTCTCTTCACAATTCTTTCCCATCCTTGACAGAGATAACTCAGATTATCAGAAAGATAGCATTTAAGAAAATAAACATAAAAGTTTCTCCCAACTATTTTCTTTACAGTATCTCGATCAACATCTACACATGCTCTAGATGTCCTAGTTCAAGAACAACATAGCTGCCCTCCTACTCAAAGGCTGGAATCAACTTTTGGCTTGTGGATTTTTCAATTTTTTTTTTTTTTTTTTTTTGAGATGATGATAGCCATATGTCTTTATCAGTCCAAGGCACTATAGAAGTGTAGATTAGTGCTAGTTAGTAGCCCAGTTTACAAACACCTGTCACAATTTGAGTGTCTTCCTGTCCCGTGAGCAGTGACCTGGGTAGAGCACTCAAATCCCTCCCAGCAAGAGAGACAAAATGTGAGCAACAAGAGCTGACAGTCTACCCAGAGTATTTCCTAACTGAAGATGGGAAATGCCTTCATCACATTTGACAGCAACCTGTCCAGAGGATCACCTGCTCAGCCTGATCAAAGTCCAGGACCAGGCTGAGTCAACAGAAAAACTTTGAGGGAAGTCTTAAGTAATGAAATGTCAACATAAGGAAGTGCCAGGAGTAAGCCCATACTGCGCTACAGCTCTGTCAAACTTAAAAATACATTAATAGTATGTTTGATAGACCTCATAAATGACATGACTGGCAACTGCATGAAATCCAGCAATTTATAGTATTATTTTTAATAGCTTCAAATAACCAACCCTTAGTCTCATACATAGCTATATCCTCTATAGCATTCAAGGCTGTTCTGTTGTCAACAGCTATTATAGAGGGAATGGAGAGTAAGTCATGTTTACATTACAGGTACTTGTGGAGACTTCCCTTTTAAAGGCCCTAATTATAACAGGAAAGAGAGGTTGAGGCACAGAGCCACCTCAGACTAGATTTATGAGCAAAGCTGCTGTACTGGCAAGTGTGTTCATTTACCGAAAATCTTGGGATAAAAGGAGCTTGAGATTCAGTTACTTACACCTAGGCTTCTACTACTCTTTTAGATGCCAAAAGGTCTCAAACTCTCCAGAAGATGACTTGTGTCCTTTCTGGAGCAGCAGTCCTTCTGGTCAGGCAGGATAGCCTTGGTACCTCCCAGTACATGCCTGAGATCAAGCTGTTTCACTGGTATGAAGACAAGGCACAAACTCAGAGTAGCAGAGAGCTGGCTGAAAAATACTGCCTTAGTTTATACCAGTTTCTAGCAAGACATACATAATTACACTTATGTGACTTTTGCTGATTTCACAAGAGCTCTCAATTAAGTGAATATGAGGTAAAATGCAGTTGTATAACTTTCAGTAGCATTAGGGGAGTCTAAATAGAATTGACACTGTAGATAAATTATCCAGACTGGTTCTGTAAAACTGATTGCTAAACCTGTTAGAACAGAGGTCTTAACAGGACTTCACCACAGGGAAGCTGCACGTAAAGTAAATAAAACCGAGGTAAAACTATAAGTACGTTAAACACATTATTACATAGATAATGAATAGGTACCTCATTGTTCCTGCATGCAGTGATACAGATTGTGATAAATTGTTTAACCACTCTTTCAAAAGCACATCTCATTTAAGTGGCATACAAACAGTACTGCATTTCAAATATATCTTTGTATTTCAAAAGACTAAACAATGATTCTCACCTTGTATAAACACACGTATCAGAATTGTCATATACACAACAGAAGTTAATCCCAGATTTTTCTATGGAAGTATATGTATGGATATCTAAATTCATAGCTTCATCCTTTGCTATGCTAATGTTTGCATTGTGAAAACAAACTAGAAATCCAAATATGTTTATATATTTATGTGTGCTTTAAATAGCACACAATTTGTTCTACAGCTGACAAAGCACACCGATTTATACATCTATATAATATACAACCAAACATAAAGTTTGGGATACAAGTAGCTCATTAGCTTATAGGTGATTATTAAGAAAACAAGTTTAAATCTTGTAAACTTGCCCGTTCATTTGATTTTTGGTGAATATATATTCATATGTAATAGAAAACTAAGTCTTTCCATCTCAAGCCAAGAATAGATTTTCTTTTGCTGTAATTAGACCTCAAGTAACAAACACAGTCTCAATACATACGTGCATATTTGCGCTATATCAATGGTTTTATGGCACAAGAAGATTTACTTAAAAAGATAAATACTTCATTATTACAACTTCAAACTATTCAATATGAAATTATCTTATTCCAGAACAGCGATAATAGAGTGGAAGGAGGTGCCTGCTGTATAGACAGTAGGTATGAAGGATGAAATTTGGCCATTTTTCTTTCTGCTGCTGCCTCCTTCCCCATTATGGCTTTATGTGTAATATTCAACTATAGAAACATCTTCTATTTTATTGCAAGTTTCTACTTTCAAAAGAGGAATATTCCCCCAAATGTGCTTTAGCTATATGCTATATTACTATTCCATGCTCTTCTACACAGCTACTAGTCTTTCGGCATTATGGGGTGGTTTCCTATGTGAAAACAGCCATTGCATTTCAAAGGTCGCCTGTTTCAAACACTTAAGAGACAACCAGGCATGAGAACAACATGCCCCACACTGAAACAAATAACAGAGTAAATGCAGCTGGTGCACATCTACTTGCCATTAGCTACTGGATGACTGGAGATTTCCAGACCAATCACTGCATTAATTTTGGCTCTAACATTTGCAATTGCATTATTTTCTCCCTAAAGATGAATCAAGCAAAGGACAGAAATAAGATAGAAAACAATAAGATGGACCAAGAAGATGCTCCAAAAACATTTCTTTCTACTACACATCTTAATTTCTGTATGATTCATTCCTGCAAAAGGATCATATGGTAATTTCGGAAATATAAACTGAAATCAGAATATTCAGCATAACAAAGGGATTTTTTTACTGGTGGTCTGCAGTAAGCATTTATAAAGCCAAGTATCAGCATGAGAATTCTCTTATTTAGAGGTGCCTTTATCAAAGCCAGCAAGTTAACAGCCTTGTTGGCCATCAGCTACAAGCTGGTTTGGTATGAGCAGATATAGGTGAGTTATTAAGAAGATAGTCAGTATACTGTATGAAGACTGCTTGTCCTCATGGCTCTGCACAAAAGTTATCCTAGATTATCAGTAAAATCTGTAGTCCTGTAAGCATTTTCTTCCACTTTTCACCAGACCTCAGTAGAGGCAGAAGTAGAAAAAAAAAAAAGAATAAAAAAATCACTCCATCATCCTCCAAGCCTTGCCCACGTGGAAATTTTTCTACAGTTGGCATGGACTTGTTTGAGAAACCCAGCATGCAGGAACTTTAAGAGCTTAAAGTTGCTTCTCTAATTAAAAGGTGAATGAGGTACTTAGGAAGCTAATATTACCTATAGTGTGTCAACATTTCTGCTGTTAATTCTAACCTTACCTTCTGACAACATACCTGAAGCAGCCTTTTACTGGACTCTGGATTTTAAAAAAGCCAAACAACCAAAAACCAGAATCAACCCTCTCCATTATTCCCTCTAGACTGCACTATGTAGTGCATTCTATTTGTTTTATTATTATTATTTAGTATTAAAAGTGCAATAGAATGGATTGCTGAAGGTGATTTCATCATGTAGATGTCACTTTTGACAAACACACTTTACCCCACTGTGAAGCTTGCATAGTAGGGGCAGGATAACATTTCACTCTGGAGTAAACGAAAGTGGTAACACAGGTTCTTTCCTTGCCAGGCACAGGAGGGATGGAACGATTTCTCCCTCCCTCTCTCCCTACACAACACATTTGCATTTTGTGTACCTCCATGAATTCTAATGCATGGAACTTATCCTTTCACTATACAGTGAGATTGCTCTTTGGCCAGAGCCAGGGATACAGAAAGATGTAGGAGCTCCTTTTCTTTGTAGTTTACCAACCACAAAATACTGAACTATATTTATGCAGGATATCTATTTGCAGATGCAGATTTTAGACACAGGAAGGCTCTTCCTTTTTTTTTAATGTGGGTTTGTTTTGTTTGTTTTGTTTCCCCCTCTTCTTCCCCCCCCCCCCCCCCCCCTCTGGAAAGCCACCTCTAGTCCAAAGCATGCAAGACACCTTTGTGTTTTCTTCTTTATTTTGGGGGGGGGGGGGGCAGGGAAGAGTATAAAGCAACCAAACGTGGAAACTTTTCACACAATTTAGATGTGGATGATATTCAAGTGTGAAAAGCAAAGGACAAGTTATTGTTCATTGTCAAGTTTCCAAGGAAACAGACTTTATTTCACTACACAGTTGTGAGATGCCATCCCCAAAACTTTTTCCCAGGCTCCAGGAGTGGGAATGGAGGGAACCTGCTCAGTTCACAGATTTGTTAGGCACTGGAGTACAGTGAAATGCTAAGGTTAGCAGGCAGTCCTGTCAGTGTTGACTATGTCCAAGCTGTATATAAATCAAGAAAAAAAAAGATCTACTTGTTTGCATATGCTCAGGGACAGCTTCGTTATTATCAGGTACCCGTGGAGAACACTGTTTGTATTGCTGCATTGCACAGTACCTCCCTGAAACAAAGTAGCTGAAATGCAATATGCCCCTGCTCAAGAGCCAGGAGGCGAGAGTCAGATCCAGCAATAGGAGCATCAAGATGTTTAGCTAAAATTTGTACACCCCCAAAACATGCTCAGTATTCCTCTGCCACTGGTGATGTTCTGGAATGAATTTTGGTGTGGAGAGAGAAACAGTTTCTAGTTCCCCATCAACACTATTTCCTGTTCAAAGTTTAAACTGATGAAACAAACAATTTGCTTTATCAAATGGCTATAATATAGCAAACTTTCAGCAGGTGCAGTGATATGGATGAATTATTGTTGTCTGGATTTAGCATAACTGAGCCCCAAAAACCACAGGCAAAGCCAATCTGCCTGTCAGGTTATTTGGCGCGTTTGTATGCCACTGCACACACTGAACCACAATGCGTTTCAGTCAATCCAGAAAAGGTTCCAGGTTTGAAGGGTGAAGCTAGGGCTGCCAAACTGTCCAGTGGCAGTAATTTTTGCGGCACCTGGTTGCCACTGAGACACACCACACACTCCCCCAACTTTGAAGAGCCATTCAGATATCCCTGTATTACAATTGTATTCCAGGTTTTGGGCATAGCTTCACGCCTATTGCTGATGATGACATCATCTGCTTCTTCCGTTCATCAACCACTCCTGAAGGAAAGTACAGGATGATGCTGTTACCTCATGCCAAACTCCTATCCATCTTGGCATAGCACAGACAGGTGGACCACTGGCAGCAGGTAGTTCCTTGCTCTCTCTTGTTGTTTTAATTTTGCCTCTCACCAGGTCCTGACTGTGACCCCACTTGAACATGAGTTAATGACCCATTTATGCTTCTGCAGCTGAACAGCATTTTTCTGTATCTTTGGTTTCCTCTTTTTCCCAGTCTGAAAATACATTAAACCCAGACTTCCCGGACGGTTGCTGTTGGAGGAGCAATGACAAGACATGACATGGGCCAAATCTGACTGACAGATACAGGCTCCCACAGAGCACAAGTGGATGTGCAGGGTTAGCAGCCAAAAATGAAGTTAATTCTGATCACTGTGTCCCCCAGAGATAGAACACTTGGAGGAAGTGGGGGAAAAGCAGCTGTCTTTCATGACTTTTTTTGAGATGGATGGTCACAAACATTAACAATTGTTACGATATTTCTGATGTCTGAATCCTAGTAAGATAACTTGCTTATAAGAGTCTAGATCTCATTTTATAGTCTTCTTGACCTAGCTGTAAATAGAGTAATTTATGCTGTATGTAGCTGGTTATGCAAATAAATAAAAATCTACTTCAACAAAAATAAACTGTTATATTTCCTCATACAATAATGAGGAGAGCAAACAGCATCTGATACATGGAATATATTTAATAAATTGAGACATTTCCCAGCACTCACTCAGCTTTTAGAATTTGTGAGTAGGGTAACATTTTATGTGCAGGTTAAAATGATTTTTAGTCATTTATAGTTACAAGTAGGTGTTCTATACATCATATTGACATTTATACTTTGGAGATTTAAGTTGTCAAAGACCCTTGCCCTACCTAAAAGCTACTTGCTGGATAAAACCAGGGAATTTCAATTAAGGATGAATGTGCAATTACTTTAAGGAAGAATAAAACCAAGCTCTCCATTAGGAATATATGAGCAGCTGTCTTAAAAAAACCCCAACTGTCCGTTCATTCAATTAACTCCTAACCTTGAAGGCCACAGATCATTTCATTTGTCACCACATCGATTAGGCAGCTCTACATTTTGAGAGCGCTTCTATGCCATTAGGTTATTAGATCTGGCTAATTCTTAGAATTAGAATACATTCCTAGAATTACACGAATACATTTGACACATTAGCTAATTAAGGTAGAAGATTTGTATCAAACCCTTTCTATAAGTATAACAAATTACTATTATTAAAATAGTACTTCAGAGAGAAAATATATATCTTTTTCAAGATATACAATGAACAATATTTTGAAACTAAAATTGTCATTTCCATGTTGCTATGAAGTTACAAGGTGAGGTAACAATGTTAAACAACAAACAAATCCTAGATATCTCTCAAAATCATGAGTAGTTCAATCCATTAAGTACAAAAGCCCTCCTTTCACTATTTTTCAATGTTTTTGAACCATATTTCTTCTCCAAACAGTAAAGAAACCTTCACATCTATTGGCTGTTTGAATGGGAATATACCAACCCTAACAAGATATTTTTACAAAGCCAGCTTTAGAGTATTTAATAGATCACATTTTTTTCCTTCATAAAAATTGATCAGATACTGCACTATCTAAAGAAATTTTAATTACAGAAGATAAGCTAGAAATGCTTTCTCTTATACACTTCATGACAAAATAAGGAAGCATTCTCCTACCTTACTCAAAGATGCTTGCTTCTGACTGGAACAATTTTACTTGCATCCTAGTAAACTCTTGAGCAGTAATCCTGTTATGTGTCTACAGCAGTTTCATGGGGGTGGGACTTCTGTGTAATAATGAATTCACCAGGGAATCTTCCCTTTTAAAGAATGCTGCTGCAGACAAGGAAACCACTCTACACTTAAACTAATCATACAAAAGCTTGTGACATTAAGACACAAGGAGTAAGTATGCGTACATACATACAGTGACGAGGATTCAAGTATTTCCTATAGGGTAAAGCTTTGACAAATAGGCTGAAAACTGCTCTATGCTTTACAGGGAAGTGTGTGCATATACGTGTACATATATACACTTTTTTTATATATATATATAAAGGAGAGTCACAAGAGGTAAATGAGAAAATTGCTTATTTAGTCTATATACGGGTGTGACAAAGTAGTGTGGCTGATTATTAGTGATTCTAATCATTTAATCCGAGAAGCAGAAACTCAGAGTCAAGCATGCCAATCCTAACCTAAAAAAATTTAAGTGTTTCTTAATCCTAAATGATAAACTGCGTAAAAAACAGATGCACATCCGCCCCACTGGCAAATCACTAATTTCCCCTGTACAGTGGCAGCACAGATCTAATGAAGAAGCTCTGTAATATGTTAACCCAATAATGTCAAAAATAGCTTCCTACGAGCTCTCTGACAAAGAACGGTGATGTTTATAGTGATTATTATTAAGATTTATGAGCAAAAAACCCTTTGAGAATATGGGTGGTCACTTAAAATAATAGTCAACAAACATGAGAGCAAATTGCTAATGCTGGCTGAGAGACAGACGTGTCTGGCAAGGTTAGCGTAGTGAATGTGACAAAGTATCGCATGTGAAAAACTGTCCCAGTGTTCAACCAACCACTTTACTGGAGCTGTAAGAAGGATGGTCATATGACGCCATTACCAGACTATTTAATTATTAATTTATCCAGCACTTCCCTTATCTCATTTATAGATAAGGAGCAAAACAAAGTAAAATTTATGTCTAGATCTGAAAACAATGCAAAACCAGCAAGTGAAAAATAGAACTTTGATACGTTTTAGATACCCCCATTAGAAGCACCCCTCCCAAGCCTTAGCTAATATCTAAATCAGAAGAATCTCTAAAGGAATCAGGGTAAGTAAAAATACAGTTCCCTACATACTTCTAGATTCACTTCTGTACATATTCATGGATATTCCCTTGATGGCAAAGTTGAGAATTTTGCCAGCTAGTTCTTTCAAAATGCAAAAGGGGACCAGAAAATAGAGGTTCCTTTCCCTAAATCCTTCCAGTGACTCCATTTGTCTTGGCACTCTCACAGCTTTCTTGTTAACTACCTCACAACAGGTACAATCACACCTTTCTCCTGTGTAAATTCCAGCATTCCTTCAGGGCGTGGAAGACAAATTCAACTCTTTTCCCTTCCAATAGCAACCTGCATTTCCCAACTCGGCACAGGTGCCCTAACCAGCAAGTCATGAAGTGGTCTATGTGCTTACCACACCTTTTGAAACTGTCCCAACAGGGATACAACACTCAAGAATCTGAGCTACTTAAGACAACCAAAAGAATAAACATCATCCTAGAAAGTTCAAACATGAGCATAACCTGAATAGTAGGTAGTGACCTTATCTAGAGTTGAATTTTGAGGATTTTATTTCAAGAGAAATGAAAAGAATTTACAGTTGCTTAACTCAAAGCACAGAAGGTGAAGGAAGAGCAGTGAGAGAAGAGAATGATAATATTTATGTCAAAAGCAAGAACAGAGATGTTCCCCATCTTTACAGCAAATAGTATAACAAGCAAGGAGTTTAAATTGCAGGAAGAAAGATTTTCCAATGCCTACCATGAATCTGCCAGTAAAGATGGAGACTCTGCAGTCTTCCAGCTTGCCTGGGAGGCTTTAAGAATAGGTTAAAATAATTATCATAAATAATTTAGGTGGAGTTGATTTTGTCTTGGCTTGGTGAGGTGATCTGTTCATGTCCACACAAGGTTTTCAGTGAAAGTTCTGCATATTGAGCATGTAGATGTGAAGCATGTCAGAAATAATTTTATCCAAAGCACAAGTATGCAATTTTTAACTTGTAAAAAAGTTCAAAATAATTATTTTGATAGGAATTATTTCTGTCAATAGAAGTGTGAATGTCATCCTGCTAATGAGAACCTTAAAAGCAATATAACACTAGTTTATCATTTCAATTTCAATTCAATTTTAAATATGTGCTTGCCTCATTCATTCAAAATCCTTTACCTTCACTTTAGAACCACTAAAAGAATACAGGCTATTTGTCTAAATTAACCTTGTTCTTTTCCCAACTCGATAGAGAATTTTGGAGCATTTAAGACTGCTTTTCATAGCTGAAAGAACAAAACCTATGTGTCAGGTACACTAGACTTCAAGTACTTTGCTTCTGCTCTTTGTATGAGGTAATTGCACCCTGGTAGATCTTGGAACTTAATTATTCTGACCTAGCAGACTAATTTTACTTAAGACCTTCTTTTATTGATCTACTATACAGTTGAAATGCTATTTCACCTTCTGGCTTTTGCATTGCTTATATTAAATTACTGTCTAACTTGTTTTCATCTACTTTAAAGATTACTTTGTGGAAAAGTGACACCAGATAGCAAAGGTATTGTCTTTTAAGTTAAATTGCATGCAGCCCCTTTGCTACTGCTAAAGCATAGCTTTTTTGCTAAAGCAAAAGCATAGCTGCAAGTTTGGGTATTTGATAGCTGTTACTAGTCAGTAACAGATACAAGTCCTCTATACAGCTGTTCTTTAATTACATTAAATTGTAGCATTTTGTAAGTGGAAAGTGTCCTTTGATAAAGGCAATTAAGTTTCATATAATGCCATCTTTCTGCTAACACTGATTTGATTTAATGGTACTGTGTTGGAGAACTGTAACCAGTGTTCAGCAATACCTGCACATCAAACTAATGAATGCTTCAGTGAAAGACACAAAGCACTTTAGTTATTGGAAAGAGCATTTCATCTACAAGCTGTAAACAGAGACTCCAGCTGTCAGGAACAAATCTGAGCAGAATCATAGTTCAGTGGCATTTAACACACACAAGATATAAATCTTCTCACATCATTGTTTTCTATTCTTTTCTCCTTCTAGTCAGAAATGCTCAATATGCATCTCTAGAAAACATACAAGATTTCTGATGATTTGCCTTACTTTTCCATGCTGAGGTACAGATCACGTGGAGAACTCACGTCCTACATGTAGCTCCCATGGACTGATGATGTGTGTTGTCTATCACTTTTTGTTCTGGTGATATATAGACTTCTGTGTGGAGTCAGTTCTTCTGATCAGTAGGAAAAAAGTATCACCACTAGTATTTGCCAGGAGCCTACTTCGGATTTCCTTGTAACAAGGGCTGTCAAAAGAGAACTGGGGACAGCCATCTGCAGAGTGACCTTGGTGTATCTAACTAAAGATATGGCAGAACAGTACTTAAAGGTATTTTTGAGAAAGCCTATTAAAAAAAGCCATGCTGTACCATAATATAAGTACCTTGAAAAAATATTTTTGTTGTAGAGATTTGGCTATACAGGATGCCTAGCCTAACCAATAAAGTCCAGAGAAGCTAGATTAACATATTTACCATAAACATACTTTTCATAAAACAACAGTTTCAGAAAGTCATATAATTGTAGATAAGATAATGAAAAAAGTACAAGATGGATCTATATGCTACAAGCAGACTGGAATACATCAAACAGTATTACACTGGTAAACAGTTAATAAATATCCCGTGCATATTTGCTCCATTAAGTGGTTGCATTCTTCTGATTTTTTTTTTAAACTATACTCCTCTCTGCTGCTGTGCTGAGCTTAATTTATGAAATAGAGGGTTGCAGTGAGAAAAAGTTCTATAAGCTGCTACACAGAAGGCTAACAAAAGCTTATACATTTTCCAATTGACTTACATAACTGACTTTGTGTGTAATTATTAGTAAGTGCCAGCCTAAGGTTCTTCGAGACTTCAAGGAAGAGACCTGTTTTTCTTTCTACAGTTTTTCTGGAGAGGCATCGCTGCACTAGCATACTACTGAGCACATTGAACAAACTGCTTCCCAAACTTTCACTAAGCTCACAATTTTTAAGCCCAAGTGTTAGAGTGTTTATGTCAATGCAATTCTTACTGCATTCTTGTTGCTAGGATAAGATTGTTTACAGCTTGCGGATGAGGTAGTTGTCATACATTTTTCTGAGGATACCCTGTTTTTTCATTGACTAAATAGCTGCGTCTAACCTCCTTGCCTCATATGCGCGGGCAGTGCTTCCTCTCGTTGGATCGTGTGCGGTACTTCAATGGCAGCATCAGTTCTTGCCAGCACCAAGAGCATTGCGCTGGCATCCCATTTATACTGCAAGCAGAAATAATTACATCTCTTTTTCTGAAAACGAGGCACTGAAATGGAAGCATGAGTTTAGCTTCCTGTGTCATTACAGAAAATTCAAAACAGCTTTCCCTATGTTTTAATTAAAAGGTGTAATATGGGTTAGCAGTTATTAAATGGACAACTTTTCTTCTTTTAAGGATCAATTGCCTTGGAAATTTTCCTTTCATACCAACCCAAAGGAAAACATGTTATGCCTCAGATTGGTAGAGAAATAAGAGAAACACTGCTATGTCTTAAGTAGAATTAAGCAATATTGAATTATATAAAACATTGAAGAATGAAAATGTCTTCACTTATTTATTCATAACTCTGAATTTGGCTGGTTAAGTTACCTATGTTATCTGCAAAAAAGGTGACATTTAGTTATACCAGATGTATTTCCTTTGATTATATCACTTAATATTTCAACACAGACACCTGCTTTGTTTCTCATGGCTCTGAGGAGGACAACCATCATGCTCAAAAAACTATTAAAGCAACTGCCATGAAAGCATCCTCACTACCCTATTCTTCACAGTATGTAGTGGTGAATAAGATAAAGGAAAAGTTATAGGGGAATTCTAAATCTCTCATTTTGACTTTTTTTTTTTTTTTTTTTTAAGTTATTTATTCATTAGAACATAAACCAGAATGCAATTGAAAACTGCCAGGTTTTCAGACGAAATAATTTCTACATGTTAAATTATTATGTAATTATTAGAAAAAATAAACTTCTAATAAACATTTCTGAATGTTTACACATCTAGATATTAAAACATTTAATAATGGAGACCACAGTTCAAAAGATCTAGTTTGGATAGGTATCAGAGCCTAGGTTTCATGTTTTTCCCCTCATCAGTGCTGACCAGCATAGGCATTAAGAATTTTCATGGGCAAGAGACACTGAATGTAGTAAGAAGGATCTGTTATGTTATAGCCAAAAATTGAGGTTTGGCAGTTCAAGCTGGAATTTAGAAACAACTTGTTTCTTCAAGAGGGTGATGAAACACTGGCAAGGACACTGCACAGTCTCCATCCTTGAAGTTTTCAAGACTCTGCTGGACAAAGAGCTCAATTTTAAGCAGCATGTTCAACTCTTTTTTTTTTTTTTTTTTTTTTTTTTTAATTCTTTTGCTCTCTGATCTTATACATAGCTTCATTCTTCACTAAGAAGGGGAGAGAAACTCCCAGCTCAAATGAGTTCAAGACATACATTTAAAAGATTATTCCTGCCCAGATAGAGCTATGGAGTTGGTCCAGTTGTAGGACCACTTATGTGGGGAAAAAAGTGATTGTCCTCAGGCTATTGTTTTCCTAGTTTACATATCGTAGGTGATCATCACTGGAAACCTAGGTAGAGTGGCAAAGTTTTTAGAAATACATCATGTTGAAAAATGCAGATTGAAGTCCAGGTTATCTGTTGAGGTGAAGCCTCAAAGAGGAGTAGGAGGAAAGATACATCTGACATTTTGTGAAGACACAGACAAAGATGGAACTCAAGAGAGGCCATCTTCTTTTCTGAAGCCAAGTTCTGTTTTTCATATGCCTATAGGCAGTATAACTAAAGGATGAAGAAGTCTATAATTATTAGATGAAATCATGACCCCGTGATATTGAGGACTTTATCGCTGATTTGAATAGGTCCAAGTTTTCAGCCAACATGCTGTTACAGCCTATTTGTTCCTAAAGAAACTCAAAAAACCCCACCAAAACCCACAAACAAACCCCATATACCTGCATCCCCCCAAAACCCCCACCAAACAACAAACCAACCCAAACAAAGCAACCCTGAGACACAGGTAAATTGAATAATTATCTCATGGAATAAGTCTAAACCCATGACCATATGGCAGAAGTAATAATGGAGTACAGTTTTGCTGTCTTGCTTCAAAACTATGGAAAGTGTTCCTCATAACTCTTCATACTGAAGAAGTTACTGGATTTCTCATGAATAACTAAACAGATATAAATATTTTCACTTTGATATTCATAGACTGATGTCAAAATACTATAACATTCCCTGAGTTTCCTGTTTCCCATGACTTCCATCTGAAATCTTTCTTAGTGACCTTTGAGAAGGGGATTTTTTTGCTCTCCTAGTTTCTGTGAAAATGAATGTAGCCAAAACCAGAATTAAGACGAATATTTAGAGACTATTTTGTTGTTCTGCTATCTTTTTTTTTTCTTTTCTTCCCATGCTTCTTATCTTTCTTTTTTTGTTCATGTTCTGATGCATTTTTTTTTACCTTCCTTACAAGTCCAGGTTTAACCATCTTTGTATGAAGTTCTTAAAGTATTTGTAAATTATTGTGACCTAGTTTACATGCTGTTGGTTGTCATCTCTTCATTCATTATGCTGACAAGATTTGTTTTGAGTGCATATACTTTTTTAAAAATACATACAGTATCTTAAAAAAATTCATTTCATACAGTTATTCTGAGGGTTGGGGGGAAATGAACTGAATTAAGCCATAGAAGGTTAACACAGAACATTAAATCCTTAAAATTAGTTAAGGATGCATTAAAATAAATTTTTACTGGTAAAACAATATTTTTCTATTATGCTATAGCAGTCTTCCAAATATCAGTAAGATAAAAGAAAATATGAAAATTTACACAATGTACAGACAATGCAAAGACTGAAAGTTGTAATAGATGGTTGTGTATTTTGTTTTCAGATTGGATTTTTAGGTTTGATTGTTGATGTTTTTTAAAAACAAAACAAACCACATACTATGGACCTTATCTAAGAGTCAACACATAAAGAAGTAGACTAGAAAAAGAAATAGGGATCAAAGAGTAACTAAACTGGGTTGTTCAGTATAAAGACTGTAGTGAAACCAGACTTTTCAGATGTACGACTTGCTGGCATGACATTCTGCAGAAACAAACTCACCTTTAGAGTTTATCTGCCTCTTGGAAATAGCCTGAATGACTTGCATGAGCAGCCAGCAGTTTGGATTAGCAGCTGCTTACAAGTGGCACTCCCCAGAGATGATACTGGAGTTAGAAGTCTTTTTATCATAGAATTAGACAAGGCAGAAGGCACAGTCATCAAGTTCAATGTGGGGAGGTTGTTGAAACGCTGGAGGAGAGCAGGGTTGCTGCTTAGATGGACCCAGGTACCCTGCAGTACCAGACCAACAGCAATGTCATGAGATTCAAACAAAAATGAGGAGTCCTGCACCTGGCAAAAAGCAACTTGGTGCATTGCAAAGTAAAGGCCAGGTACAGACTGATAGGGTAGCCAAAGAGAACCCAAGGGCCCTGGTGTAAAGGAAGCTGAAAAGAGTCACTAGCAATCCCTTGCTGCAATCATAGCTACTGCTTATTGGGCTATAAAGAAAGAGCGTTCCCAGTGGAGCAAGAGAATGGCCATTTCCATCTGGAAGTGGTGAGGCTGCACCTGGAATACACTCTGCTGGGTTTTGGCCTGCTCATCGGAGGAAGAGTTTGTCAGCAGAAATATTGGCAAACAGGAAAGTCCAGTAATGGGTCACTAAGATGAGGGTTAGAGCACATGATGTATGAGGAGAGGCTGAGGGAACTGTTCTTGTTTAGGCTAGACAAAAAGAGATCGCTAAGGAGAAACTGGTTGCAACTTAAGGAGAGAGATCTAGAGATGGCAAGACTCTGCTCAGACAAGTAGAACAAGTGATCAAGGTGACAGTCATGAGTAGCAGCAAGAGAAATCATGTTAGATTTTAAGAAAAATCATCTAAATAATGAAAGCAGTTAAGCACTGAAGCAGGTGTCCAGAGGAGTTGTGGATTCTCCATCCCTGAATATTTGTAAGACAACTGCCTTTAAAATTATCTTGTCTTTGAGAAGGAGCTTGTAGTTGATAGCTCCAACCTAACTTTTTCTCAGATTCTAAGATCATAGTTCAGAACTACTTTGACACCACAGCACAGAAGACATTTGGGGTTTCACTGAAGTGGGTAAGTTTCCCCCCCCAAGGTTGATAATATAACCATAGAAGATTGACAAAAAAATTATGTCAGATTTACCACTTGGTTTATTAGCAATCATTATCTGTTGGACACAAAGTGCAACCTAAATACTGTGGCTGTACCAAGTAAGGAAGCCTGTCTTCGTAACTTCCACCACATTTTGAAAAGCTGCCTTATAGTTTTTGCAAAATAGATTTTTGGCAAATACTCTCCCATCTACTATGTTAAGGGGTAGAATGTAAGCCAAAATAAAAGGAGTACATTGAAGTTTTTCAGAAATAGTAACTATCTTTATTTAAAGTTTAGCATAGATTAGTGAGAGTTATAAATCATTAGACAATTGCTACTGCAGAACATTCATTATTTCACGAGTATTCAGAGCTCAACGTGACCAAGCAATGCGCACTTGCAGCCCAGAAAGCTAACCATATCCTGGGCTGCATCAAAACCATGATTAGTGGGTCAAGGGGAGGCAATTCTCCCCCTCTACTCCTCTCTTGTGAGACCTCACCTGGTACTGCATCCAGCTCTGGGGACCCCAGTACAGCAAGCCCAAAGGAGGGCCATGAAGATGATTGAAGGGCTGGAGCACTTCTCCTATGAGGACAGGCTGAGAGAGTTGGGATTGTTCAGCCTGGAGAAGAGAAGGCTCCAGGGAGATCTAACTGCGGCTTACCAGTATCTGAAGGGGCCTACAGGAAAGATGGTGAGGGACTGTTTATCAGGGAGTGTAGTGACAGGACAAAGGGTAAGGGGTTTAAGCTGAAGGAGGGTCGATTTAGATTAGATGTTAGAAAGAAATTCTTTACTGTTAGAGTGGTGAGGCACTGGAACAGGTTGCCCAGAGAAGCTGTGGAGGCCCCATCCCTGCAAGTGTTCAAGGCCAGATTGGATGGGGCTTTGGGCAATGTGGTCTAGTGGAGGGTGGCCCTGCCCATGGAAGGGCAAGGTCGTGTGCGGAACTAGATGATCTTTAAGGTCCCTTCCAACCCAAAACATTCTGTGATTTCTTAGTATGCCAACATAGTGTTCTTAATGGTACCTAATGCAAGATTGGGAAAAAAAGTTATCCTGTTGACAGAAACCAGTGAGCAGAGAAAAATATCATTAAGATGTAGGATTCATATCTATTTTGAAATGAGTGTAGTAGAACAAGTAGTTAGTGGAATTGCTTAAAAAAATAAAAGTGAGGTTTAGGAAACTGCATAGTGTTAGCTGACATGGGCAGATCATTTCCAGTGGCTTCTGTGATAAAAATGGAATAATGCTCCCTTCCCCAGAAAGGAGGGATGATTGAAGAGTGATTGGAATAGAGTTTGTACACAAGTTTTGAAGATGTAAAATAATATTTTGTTAAGCTGTTTATCATAACTAATTATGTGACCAAGTTTTCCTTTTAAGGTATTGACATTAAAACATTATAGGAGTTCAAGGCTAGCATTGGTATAGCTATTTTGAAGCTAACAAACATGTAGCAGGTAAAATTTACAATCTACCCTTACAAGAAGAAAATAAAAGACTGGGACCTAATTTATTCCCTACATAGATTATAAGACTGAAGATGAAACCTTAATAGTTCTTCACAAAACACACACTCTCAACAATCAAGACAAAGTGTCAACGGGTTTTCATCACATTTTTGTTTAAAGTTAAAGCAAACAAATATTCCAGAAAGCACTTAGGTAAGTAGCGAGACACCATAATACTCTGACAAAGACATTTGACAAACTATAACATCTCTCTCTGATTTTGGGGGAGGGGAAAACAGCAGAAGTTTATATTATAAGTCTAATCTCAGCAAGAATTTCTATTTATTTTTGAACATATCAGTTTGGCCTTTTGAGAAACACCCACAGAAAAAAATGGGTGTTTCCCATTCCAGAAAAGCTTTCGTCATGTAACTTTTCTCTTTGTGCATGTATCTCAAGCAACAAGAATTAAGTTAAGCTGAGCACTCATTTATTGTTTTTAATTTTCCCCTGTTCTCCTCTCCACCCCCACTTCCTTGCAGGCATAGGAAATTTTATCTTTTTTATTTATTGTTTTTAAAATTATGTCCTGGACTTTTTCTTTTGTTTGTAATAGAGTCAATCTGAAATCAATGTTACTTATCGGTGTATTTTAGTATCAAAAAAGTGAAGACAAATTTTAAGTACTAGGCTTACATTTGGGATCAGATCTTTTGCTCTTATACTTCTATCTTTTTTCAACAAAGCATCAAAATAGCTGTTTGTGTTGAGGTTTTGAGCTTGGATAGGTGGTTTTTTTGTTTGTCTGTTTTTACGTAGAGAAGTCCCAAATTCTCACAATTATGAGAGCACAGCGCTAAGGGGACATTAACAAACCCTGAAGTTCAAACCATTAATCTACATAAATCTACTGCCAGGGAAGCTGTGGTGAGAGGCTGGAGAAGGGCTCTGTGCCTCTGTATGGAGGGATATGAAAGATCCAGGCAGATTTGCTCTAGTGCCAGAGCTGCAAAGTGCTCACAGGGCAGAACATGCAGTAGCATGGGAGGAAATAATCATTTATAACACAGTGCCAAAGTATAAGTATATCTCACATTAGTTACAGCTCATCACAAGTAGATACCCACATAGGATGCCAATGTTATCCATATTTTTTTTTCCCTTGTTGTTTAAATAGATAAGTAAAGATTTCAATTTAAAAAAACAAAACAAAACAAAGCTTAGATTTCTTTCATATGCTAAGCAGCCAGGCTTGGGACTAGAAATAGCAGATCCGGTGTTTTTTCCCCCTCTCTTCTCCCTCATTATTTCTTGACCCCAGAATTCAGTCATGTGTCAACAACACACAGAAGAATTATTGTCTATTTATTTTTTATAAAAGGTACAATTTCAGGTACCCTAAGGTGAACTCCATGGTGATGTGACATTTTGTCACTTCAGAGCTTGCAAGACCAAGATAATGAAGGAAGCAAGATAAAGAACATAAGTGGATGCGTAGAAAGAAAAGGAAACATTTTTATTTAATGACAAGGACCGTAATAAGTTTTATTCTGCAAGTATTTGGCCTGCATATTCTAACTATCATTTACTCAGAGATTTGTGTTGCAAATGCACATCTGGACTTTGTCCATTCAGCTGCATTGTTACTTGCTCTTCTGTTTATTCCAAATTTATTTTCACATAGCTCTGTACAGCGCTTCCCCTTCTCAAGGGAGTTGTTCCTACCAGATGGTATTTCCATGTACGCTTCAGGCCTAGATTTCAGTAGTTTTTCCAAAACTCTATTTTCAAGTGTCAGAAACAAAGATTAAACATATCACCACACACAGTTACATCTGTGTTACAGGATTCTGCTTCAGAAGGGGAAATATGAAGTTACTACAGTTTTCAAATAAGAAAACTACACTATGATTAAATGCTGGAGTGGAGAGAAATTTTCTAATTTCGTGATGACACTTTCAGGTCTTTTTAGCTTCTATCCCAGGATATCGTATTCTATTTGTTTTTGCTAAAAAAAGATCTTGCAGTCTAATAAGAATATACCTTCTGTAATGCCAAGACTAAAGAGATCGTCAACCATACAGTGTTGCTTGTGAGACTAAACACCTTGCCACATAGCCTGAAAGAATCTGTATTTTTCTGAAGCTTCAGATAAGTCACAACAGACTAAAAGAATACTAATTAATGCTGTTAAGACATCTTAAAGTGTAGGCTCCTTGACAGCAAAATTTAAGCTAAATATTTTTTAAAGATAGCTATTCTGAGTCCTTCCAAGTATCTAGCTACAGCAAAAACATAACCCTGGAGAAGGAGAGGAGCTTGTTCAGAAGAAAAATGCAAAAAAGCATTTTTAACAATAATTTTTGAGAAGATTCAGCTGTTAGTATTTCTTTATTAGTCTTAAACCTTGTTATACACATCCTGCCAAATATCTATATCCTTGAACTGCTACATGAAAGTGATGTAAATTTATGGTTACATTGGAAATTGAAAACATGTATATTGGAGTGCAATTTAATAGGCCCCAGATCTTCACGTCTTAGTAAAACAGAGTATTCCAACATAAAATATTTTTAAACTTTATCTTGATGTTAGCGCTTCTTTCATCCAATCAGCTTCCTTCTCAAGTGTCAGTCATGCAAGATATGAGAAAAACAACAGGGTATTTCTTATATCTGTTAAATTCCAGTTGGACAGAACTATTTTCCAGCAGAGTTTTAAATATATATCTACTAGTATGTTATGAGAAGGCAGTCAAAATGTTAACCACTTTATATTAAACACCTTGGAAAGCCATTCAAGAAAATTGGATAAAAAAAAGCAATCTATACAAGCCATAACAACAAGCATCAAACACACTGGAACAGGCTCCAGCAGCATTATAAAGAAAAAAAAGGGGGGGGGAAGAAATTATGCTGACACATTAAAATACCCTCTTACAATGTTAAGACAAGGTTTAAGAATCAAACCAAGATGACTTTATCCTTATGTCCAGCCCTACTGTGGCTCCTTAAGCTGTTATATGAAAATGCAGATAAATCCTCCAGTCCTGTGTATAATGGAAAACAAAAATGATACCCAGTGCTTAGGAGCACTCTGCAATCATTGTTTGTTGTGTCAGGACACAAAAAGCATTTCCAAGACACCCACTGACACCTGACAGATAACAATAACTGGAGTGAATGTTAGACAGTACCTGACACTCCAGCTCCCAGAAATAGATCCTGACTACTGTAACTCTTGTACAAGTAGAAATACTTTTAATCTCACAGTGGTCATTTTTACAGTTTCCCTTTTTAAAGCATTTATCTACAGCTATTGAAAACAAACATCGTTGCAAAAGCTATGTCAGCTTAGCATCTCTTGTACACTAACAATGCACAACAGGCTCTGATCTTTTTAATCTTTCGATATTGGATAGGCAGGTTTGTTATTTGAATGCCAACCCAACCATCCTTTGCCAGCCAACTACCACCAGTTACATTCAACCAAAATCAGCAATTCTGCAAGTGATAAATAACAGGTAAGCAAGCAATTACTACTGCTCTGGCAAATCTTTACAAAAACACATATTTGATAAATTCTGAAGGAATACCTAAATGAAGTTCTCCTCAGCATCTGCCTAACCCCGCAAGCTTCTTGTTTCTGGCCAACACTGTAGAACACCTAGTATAAATCAAATCAGAGATTCTTCCTCTCTAGCACCAAAGTACCATAATTACTAGGCAAGAAAGTCCTCTTTCATACACTTTATTACTTCATTCCATTAGTAGTGCTTTCATGAGAAGACAGAGATTGCTAGTCATACAGATGTAAACATGGCTCACCTCCTTTTCCTTAAGAACTACGCTACCTGCAGTTGCCACTGACTGAAGATCAAGTTAAAGTGGGAGTGGTTATAAAAAAAGTCAAAATACATTTGCATTTTCCATCTACACCAGAAACAAGAGAATTATCTCTTAGAAATAACAGTTTCATTGTCTTTTATCATTTCTCTCTAAAGACTAAGTCATGAATGACTTAAAAATGGATTTTTTTTCCTTCTAACAATGCAATACTTGTTTCTTGCCTTTCAACTGACATCCCTTCATACTGTTGTGCTCTGCAGAACAATAGATGCAGTTGTAGAAATAAAATGAGTCACAAACAACACGTGACGTGGGTCATGTAAGGCAGAACTGACTATATCACTTTGTCTCAGCTGCCAAAGGGTGTAACAAAATCACATTTGTTTACTGCTTGAGTTAAAAATTTTGCTGTTGATCTGAACATACTTTTTCTTTCAAAGAAAGACATTATATGATGTGCAAAGTTGCTTGTAATTTATCAGTACTAACTTACAGTTTGGTTAGCCCTAACGCTTGCATGATACAAGACACTGTTCATGTATTGATTAATCATCTCATAATATGGAGGTAACAAATCTTCCTGCTAGAGCAGCAGGTAAAGCTTAGTTCCTCTGTGTAAAACCAGGTTGGCTATTATGGCAATACAGTTTTGTGAATCAAGATACATTAATCTTAAACTGGAACTGCATTTCTTCTTTCCTAGAGCTCTGGTAATTATGTACCTACATAGGTGGGCAACTAGCTGGAAACCCAGTTTTTATTGCATTTCCTTCCTTGCTGACCTTCTTCCTACTCTTTCAGTAAGTCAATCTGGAACTAAGAGTTGTAACTAAACAACTGGAGTAATTTTTCTCATCTGTTGTGGTTAAAAGGTTAACTATCATCTTCCAAATCTTTCTAGGCTCACTCCCCTTAAATGTCAGAGTACATGCCTATTATACACTGCCCATTACACAGTGGCAGCCTGAGGCATTCCCACCCATGTTAGGTACTGGATTAGAAAAAACAACAAAAGAAATAAACATGAGATATATTTTGTCTAACTAGTAAATTGGAAACTCAGTGATCTCAATCAGGAGAAAGGAAGAAAGTAGTTTGAGCAGAAATTAAATATCCAAAGGGAAATTTATGTTCCCTATTTATCCATGCCTATATGAAGCTTCCATTGCTCCCTGAGACAAGATTTCTA
Source organism: Balearica regulorum gibbericeps (assembly GCF_011004875.1). Classification (NCBI taxonomy): domain Eukaryota; kingdom Metazoa; phylum Chordata; class Aves; order Gruiformes; family Gruidae; genus Balearica; species Balearica regulorum. The sequence goes on along the minus strand of NC_046187.1, from coordinate 50,972,098 downwards.
TCCACAATAAACTGGGAACAACAGCGCTCATGAGCGTTTCTCCCAGTACTATTCAATTAAAATTTTATATTCTTAAAACCCTTCTGAAATAGACTCTAAAAAGGTGAGGATGAGTGCTGTTAAATGATCTACCAAATGCAGCTATTTGTCTTTTCCTCAGAGAATTCTAGCACAACAATTCTCTGTCAAAGTGGCAAGGAATGGATGGTCCTACACCAAAACTTTTGCAGAACAGCTCTGTCAGTCAAGGTTCAGCTGAATTTTAGGTGATGCTTGTACACATATCCCCCCAGTTCTAGTTTAAAAGAGAGATAATTATGTTGAAAAGGTATCCTTGTGAAGCTGTACCAGAAGATGTCTGGAAATTATCTGTCATCATTGTAATTTTATCATGCTGACAATATGAGAAATCACCATTCTTGTTGCCCTCTTGTCCTCAAGTTAAACTTCTAACTTCATAATCTTTGCTTGGCCAAAATAAACAAGTCTTTTGAAGTCTCAAAGCTCAAATTTAACTGTGGAATATTGCAGAAAAGAGTTCTCAGTGATTCAAACATGAACGCACAACTGAATGCCTTTCAGTTCAAGCTGCAGAAATTACAATAGCGAGGAGATGACTTTCTATGCTCCAGTAACTAGTTTCATGCATGCTCTTTGCCACCTCCTACTGTTTAATACAGTAGTAGGACACCGAGCTGATGTGTCACATTTTGCAGGCTGGGTGGTCTGGGAGCATCCAGAGTGACTTAACACAGCCCAGCTGGTAGGCACTTACCAAGCTGCATTAATGCACTTCTGTAAGGCTGTATGACCATATCAAAGCTGTCAGAAAGAACATAGTTCTTTTTTCAATTTATATTTTTCATATTATCCACCAGGAATGCAGGTTTTTTTTTAAAATACAAAAATATTTGCATTTATTACTTCAAACCTTACCTTCAGGAAATTTCCCAAGTAACAAAGTGCCTAGAACAAAGCAGCTGGTAAGTTAGATATATGAACATGTATAGTCCAAGAGATCAAGAAAAAGGATTATTTCTGCTGAAGTCTGTTTCAACATCACTTTCAGCAGATACAAGTATAAACATATATGACTTGACTGTATTAGAAGGAAACAAATACTTCCAAGATGCTCCTGCATATTGGTGTTTATGGAACTTGCAGTTGAGATTCACCGCAGAAGGGCCTTAAAAACCATTTTCTTACAAAACAGGATTTTATTGATATTATGTACATTTTATCCCACTAAGACTGTGGAAAATGAAAACCATCAGAAGAATCAATATTTCTTGACTGATAAGAGTACAGTCACTCATAAAATACAGAGGTGGCCACAAAAAAATAAAAATAGTATCAGCTATAAAGACAATATCAACATAGAAAGTTATGAAGCTCTAGGTTATGATTCCTTAATGGAAGTTCAAGACTTATATTGAATTACTAGATATAGGACTGAAGTGTGAAAGCTTAAGGAAAAATCAGTTTGGAGCCAGTAGCCCTTCTCCCCCCTCAGTTTCTCTGCACAGTTCTCCCCCTCTAGATGGGACAAGGCCTATTAAGTAGGTCAAACGATGAGCATATTTGTTTACAAACACTTATTTAAGAAATAGATGCTCAAATTTCTTCAGCAGTAGAAATACTTTAGCTACTAATTCATGTTTGTTTTAATGCTTAAGCATTTGCTCTAACAGTGCTCTGATGACAAGTCACTTAAGCTGTATCTAAAGCCTAAGAAACAGCAGAACATGTGTGTCAGTCTCACTTCCTCTGTCTGGGAGCAGAGGCAAAAAAACAAAAAAAAAAAAGAAAAAAAAAGAAATGATGCAATTTCAGCAGGGAGACCTATACTTTTGCTTTGGCTAGGAGCAGAGTCAGAATTGTTTCATACCACAGGATAAATCAATCAGGAACAGCTCCTGACTCTACACAGGGGAAGAGTGAAAAGGAAGCCCCTTCCCCTTCCTCCCAACCAGACTTACCTGTCCCCACCTTTCTTATGTCTTGCAGACTTTAAAATAAAAAATATTGTTACTGGCATGGAAGCATTGCAAGAGCAGAGTTGACTATACTGTTAAGAGCCTAAAATAAGAAGGTAGAAGAAACAGTGACATCGAGTGGTAAGATTCCTGCAATACACTTCCGAAAGTCCCTGTTAGAAACTTCTTTGGCAGCCTGTTTTTAAGGCCTGTAAAGCTTTTAATTCTCAACTCTAACCTATTAATATTTACAGCAGGATGCATAAAGTGGAAACACTACTTTTTGTCTTATTTGTGCTTGAACTTTCAGTATTTCATTGGAAAGTATTCTTAAATGAAATTAAGCTAAAGAAAACACACATAACCACAGTTCATACTAGGAACAGGCTTGACTAAAAACTTTAAAAGGCCAAGACTAGAATCTAGCTAGTTTTTGAAGCATTTATAGAGCCTTCTCTTCTGAACATGGCTCTAGAAAAGCCATGTGCAGTGGTTAAAAAAGTACACAAGTGACTTAGATGTATTCTACCAAATCTTCCTTCCCTCTTAGGAAGCTACTAATGAGTTGAAGTTCAAGAGATTTTAATTATTCTATTTAAGTGTCTCTCCCTTTCAGTCCTGGAGAAGAGTCATCTTTGAGTGACACTTATATCACTATTAATAGAGCTCTAAAGTTTGTGAATGATGTTTAGCACTGCTGTAAGCTCGGTCTTGAAACACTCCCCCCTCGAACTATTTTACAATGACTATCTTGTTCTTTAAACAGTTTTGTGTATAAAATGAGATACAGGTTTACTATTTTTAGTCTGTTGTTTTTCCCCTAGGAAATGCTCCATAGATTTAACTGCTTCTAGTCTTCCGTCAGATACATAGCTAGTGAGACAAGAGCCATATTTATGGCTTGAAATCTCCTAGGACTTCATAATACTCAGATAATACCCAGGTGGGTAGTTAGTGACAGTAGAAAGATGGCTCATACTTCCTAGGGCTGCAGCATCATACTGTGCGCAAGGAATGGTAAAGCATAGGGGACTTTTATTATTTGACAGCACAGGAGATGAAAGGGGTTTATTCATTAAGTTCACAGGTCCCAGACAAGATATTTTCTGGGTAGTTCACAGCAGGCACACAGCTTGATTTGGAGTGCTGAGAAAACCGTATTTGCTAGTGAAGAATCTTCTTTTCTCTCCCCAGTATCAGCACACTTACAAGCTGCAAAATCTAAGATTTAATATGCGCTTTCTGGAGGGCATGTATACAAGCCATTTTAAGGAAAGAACAAAAAATGGGCTTAAAAAATAAAATAAAGGAGTACTTCGTTGATACCTTTCTGAACAGCAGCTGGGACGGGAGAAAAGTGAAAGTTTGAATAGATTAATTAGAATGTCACATTAGGAGACATGTGAGATGCCTTTGGCTTCACACTGGAAAGCTTATTTCATTCACTGCCTTACAGGATGCTATGCCTGTGCTATTTGTCAGTATAATTCAAGACAAAGAATTATCTTTAGAGAATTCATATACAGCATGAAACAAATAGAATATTCTGTATCCCAACCAGCTATACTCTGTGTATGTGATGTATATATACATATAACATTATATATTGTGTTATATCTTCTCTACAGTGCTATTTTCTCCTAAGAATAAGAAAGCCATTTATTGCATAGTCACCTGCATTCCTCATATCCCTACAATTTTCTGTGAAATGCTAGTTAGTACTTCCTTCCCCTAGCTCGCTGCTGAGTAACGAGGGCTCCTAAGACTGAGACAGAGCTTCATTTTATTTCCTAATTCTTCTTTCAAATTAATCGGAAGATAGAAAAAGAATCTTACTTCATCCTGCTTCTCCTAGGTTTCTGTAGCCCTTGGGTTTTCTTGTGCAGAAGAAAAAAAAACAACCTAAACTAATTCATGCAAAACAGCCTGTATTTCATTTTCTCTTGTCACATCACCTTGTCACATTAAGGACCTGCCAAGCCAGATAGCACATGCAGAAGGGACAAGACTCTTGATCAGAAATTAAGATAGAATACACTTTATTCTCAGAGACTAACAACTTTTTGCCAAAATGAACTCAGTAAAGGAATATTTACTGCTTCTCAACTTCAGAGTTATTTGTCTTTTACTCTTTGCACATAAATCCTTTGGCTTTCAAATTAATATCCACTTGAAAAGGAACATCAGATACTTGTGTTAGCAATAGTATTTTCAAAACAGTGGTTAAACAGGTTGGTTTGCACAGTATTTCTGATAAAGTATTAAAAGAAGCTAGCAATTCTATCAAGTTACAATCTAAAATGAGCTAGATGCACTCTGTTTGCAAGAAGTTGGAGCAGTCTCGTGTATATTAAGCAAATTAAATGTTCAAACAAGAGATGAAAAAACACTGAAGACTTGCTTAACATTTTTTACAGAAGTTTTTCCAAATAACAAGGTTAAAGCTTCCAGAGTAACAGTTCTTCACAAAACTAAACCGTTTTATTTTTTTCTATTTCTTCTCAGGGGTTTCAGTGCCTAAAGGTACAATTCACTCATGTCCAAAATCCATTCTGTAAAAATCTTTGAGTATTTTGTTATTAAGAAGTCAGCATCACAAAGTTTGTGCACAGGATAGGACAACCATTTTACACTGGCCTTTTGGTCCATTAGTTTTTGCAAAGCAGATAGCAAGTGTTAGTTGTGCTGTATGGGCCAGATGTTTCCTATCTGTATTCCAATGTGAAGCGTTGCATATGCATGGCAAGACTTGTGCGTACTGCGCATACAGTGTTCTATTTTGTCCCAAACTTCATCCTTCTTGGAACTTTTCCCACAGCAGTCTACACAGTGGGAAGACAGCTGGAAGCAACCAGAATTGAGTTTGACCTTCCAGCCCCTTACAGATTTCCCATGACTTTTCTGCTATACTAGAGTCTTCTTCCTTTATACAAACCAGCATTGCTTTTGGACAACTATCAACAATACAACACCAGAACATGGATCACAGATAGTCATTCATAAAGAGCTGATAGAAACATATTAAATATCTCACCTTCAAGAAGGGATAACCTCTTACAGTCAGATACCTTTAAAACATCCAATAGCAGCTGAAATACTTAAAAAATACTGATATCTGCTTTTATAGTAGCATTTATCAAGTAACTTCCCTTATTTCTCACAACAGTCAGAAATAGTATAGAGAGGTGGAAAGGGAGTAGATGTAGTTCAGGACTGTGGCAGTCTTTTACTATGGCAAAATCCAAAGCTCAAGCAGAATTCAGCCCTCAATTACAGGCATTGAGATTAAATTTTGATGAACACAACTCCTTTTTAGTAGAGTGCTGCATGAAAAGAAGTGCATTTCACACATAGAATACCTTAATTTACCTCTCAGAGCAACAATATTATTTTGAGTTTCATTCACTTACATTAAGAGCAATATGTTGTTCCCAAAAACCAGGAAGACTGAACTTGCAAATAAAAAAAAACCCCAAACATCTCCAGTAAGTAGTTAGCTTTTTGGTTTGTTTTATCCTTTTACTATGTTAAAAGTGTGAACAGAACATGGAGTACAAGGATCATATAACACAAGTTTTTTTCTAGTCCTTCAGACAATTGTCACACATTTTTGGTGAATTCCTTCCTTCTTTCTAGGATTAGATCCCTTCAACGGGAGTTGCTTCTGTCTACTCAGATTACTCATATCCTAATATCACAGCAGGAATAGAGTGAATAAGCCTATCTGCAGCCTTAAATATAATTCTTGTAACAATAAACCCACCCCACCCACCCCCAACACATAAGTTGCAGTAATTTTTAACAGCTAGCACACACAGATTTGTGGAAAGATGACTCACCATAATATACATCTCATGACAGCTGGACACCACAAAGCCAAACATTTCCCTTAGAAGCCACTCTTCAACAGCAGTTTTCCTCACCTTGAAGACAGTTGAGCTGTAGCTGACTTCTAATATTATGGCTTTCACATGGAAAAAATTTGACACCAGGTCTTCAACCTTGGATTCAGAGTTTAATAACTTCATTTCTCCTCAGAGCCCTCAAAATGACTTTTATGTAATTTCCCCAGTATATAATACAGGGAAAACACAAGTTTGTTTTCAAACTCAGAGGCAAGATGTATTCTCCCATGGACCTTTTAGTTTCTCTGAACTAGATCCAGGAAGTACACCTGCTCAGAAATGGCTCTCTCTGTAACCTTCGCACAAACATCATTACAATTCCTGCAACCTACTATAACATTATTGTTAATAACAACAATAGAGAGAAAAAAATGACAAACCCTCTCATCTTTCCTCAACACTCCTATCTTCTAAGGGGATGCTCCTAAGCTTTGCTTACTCCTACAGCACTTTATTAGTGACTACTCACAGCTGGCACCCATCTTTAATTGGACCTGGCAGCTCTCCAGGTGCCAGGAGGTCACTAATTGTTTTATTGTTTTGGGGTCTGGTTAACTCTTCCAAGGTCAGGGATGTTTGCACCCTCCTCTCCCAAGGCTTTATAGCAAATTGTCTTGTGTTGCTTTCAGCCTGGATAGATGAAGATGTTTGTGCAGAGAATATATTTACAACAACTTTGCAGTATAATTACAGAAACTTAAACCAGAAAGTATTAAACCAACTATTTTGCAGAATATGGGGGCTGGGGGAGGAAAGTCCCTAACGTTGTAATACTAAATGTGTTGAAAATGAAAGACTAATTTGTAATCTGTATCAATGTGTTCCAGAATTCAAGCATGGTTTTAAAACCAAACAAGCACATAATGTAAAAACACCTTTATGAAACAATATCTAAATAATATATATGAAAACTATTTCAAATGAGGGAAATTATTCCAGAGAATAAAGTCACATTTTAAAGATACAATAAAATTACTGACTGCAGGTTATTTACATCAAGTATGTTACTGTGTTAATATCTGTTTTGCTTTGCTTTGGCTATTGGGTAACAACTTCTTTATGACCCATTTTATACTGCATAATTTTATAGATTTCAGAAGAGCTATTTTGTTTTGCCCTATTCTGAATGTGAGCAGAAGCATGCTCTTTTCTTTCCCTCAGTTTTACATGTGTCTTTTGTTGTTTTCTAGTTCTCAGGCCATTAGATCAGACATCTATTCTCACTCACAAAAAAGAAAAACATCTGTTAAGTGGTTTTCTCACTGGCAATTTAATAAGTGCTGTATCTGCATCTTTCTTGATATAAGGGAATGGTTATTCTTTTCTGCTTACTTTTGTATATTTTCTCTATTCATTGCTGAATTTTCAGTACTCCATTACTAATGCCATGCTTATATTCTAGTACCAGGCCAAGGTAAATTGTGTGCCCTTGTTGTATTGTTTCTTTTTTTTTTTTTTTTTTTTTTTAGCTTTGGCTAACAATTTCATTAGTGGTTAATTGCCTCAGTATAGGCTTTAGTATTATGGTTTATGTACAACCTAGATCCAGTAAAACAAGTAAAATGAAAGCTCTAGACAGCTGCTCATAGGCACAGTGAAGTAACTGAAAACATTTAATCTGTTCTGTCATTCACCATCATCCACCAGCCTGCCTGGAATATTACAAATAAGGCTGCTGCTTCTGGCATTGATTTATTTTTTTATTTTTTTTTTCCCCTAACTGCAGCATCTTCCCTCCTGTTGTGTATGGCAAAACCAGATAAACATCCTGCTGGACCTGATCTGACTTATTAGAGGCTGGTAGTTCTTGATTTTCTTTAAAGGTACATTCAGAGCTCTGTAACACTTCTCTTTGCTTAGGTTAATGTGCTAAATCTACATCGTTACTATTATCCTGAGCTCCACCATCAACTGTGTTAGCTCTGCAGCTTCACATGAATGTGAATTTGTGTACTAGGGAGACCTTCCTTGTTCTTGTCAAGCACATTTATGACCCTCTTGCATAGTGTTTCAGCAAATGTAGCCTGCAATGTCAGGGACCATTGGGCCTGTACTTAAACTTTGATGACATAAAAGAATGAAAACCTCAACATATTAATCTTTTCACCGTACTGGGAAAGACTATAGGACCAAAAAATAAAAAAATGAGGGCTAGACTTCACACTCGGGAATCCTGAATTTCTGCATTGTTTTAAGGAAATCTAAAGTAATCCACTCAACCTGGAACTACGTCATGTTTGGATCAGGTGATGGGATTCATCTTGGGACTCGTTGTTCTTCAGAAGACTGTGGGAATAATTTCAGCCAGCTGTCTGCAGCAGTTCTGCCTCTTGCGGGAAAAAAATTATTTCCCTTTTTCTCTTTCTCCTCAGGGAATTCTAAGATTTTCCCTGGGTATTTACAACAGATGTTATAAATATTAACAACTCTTATATCAACAGAACAAAAAAGAAGACTACAAATATACATGAGTATCTACAGTATCGCAAACTAAAATCACTCAAGCATTCTATTTTATAGAGAAACTTTGAGAAAATATTGTACAATTCACTTTGTGCATTCTTATTTATGGAAAGAAACAAAAATAATGTTGTATGGTCTTATTTAGCTGTTCCTAAACATTTTACATTTAATTTTTGAAAAAACCCACACAAACCCAAAACAACCAAAACCTGAAGAATCCTGGACTTCTCTTCTAGATGAACTTGAATGCTACCATCTGTCTCAGAAATGCATGTTACTTCATACAATTGTGAAAGATAAAACTGGCCACACAATATATGTGACTGACATCTAAGTTATGGTCCCTAATATATTGTCTCTATATTATTGCATTTCTGATTATGTGAGGAAATTTGATACAGTCATAGAATCATAGAATCATAGAATGGTTAGGGTTGGAAGGGACCTCAAAGATCACCTAGTTCCAACCCCCCTGCTGTGGGCAGGGACACCCTCCACTAGGCCACGTTGCCCAAAGCACCATCCAACCTGGTCTTAAACACTTCCAGGGATGGGGCATCCACCACCTATTTGGGCAACCTGTTCCAGTACCTCACCACTCAGTAAAGAATTTCTTTCTAACATCTAATCTAAATCGACCCTAAATCTGACTAATGTCACAGGCATTACCTTCACACTTGACTAAAAGAGAATATCAAGGAGTTTGGTGGTATAGATGAGCTAGAGGAAGCATACAACCAGGTAATAAAGCCCTCGGTTTTTATTTTCTAGCTTATTTCCGTTGTCTTTTTGTTCCCCATAATTTTCTCTTCTTCCTCTGAGGAAGAAGAAAAGATCTAAGCTGTACAGTAAATCCTGCTGAAACAGAGTTGTTTGTGAGAGACTACCTGTATCACTGAGATATGTCTTAGACCCTTTAGGTCTCTTCTGGATGTTCTTCACTGGTGGTTACATTAGTTTCTAGGTGAAACTCTGTAGTTCAGCAGCTCGAATGTGAGATATCAGAAATTTAGCCCCTTTTTGTGCTGATCCACATTCACAAGACATTTGTACCTATATCTGCCATCTGTGTTAAGAAGGCTGTGATCAGGCTGTTGATTCAAATCACTCAAAAGAGACCTCTTTCAAATGGGTGGAAATCTGTTTCTACTCAAGACGGTCCTTTTTGTACAAGGTTTCTTCCCTCAGTCTCTCATTGAGTCCTTCCAAGAACTCTGCCTGTTCAATACCTCATTTACTTTCCACATCGTCTTGTGAAAAATAAACCTTCTTGCTGGCAGAGTGCTTTCTCTACGTGACATTTCCAGTTTGGGATCACCTGGTGATAACCTATAATCTGATCACTCTTCCTCTTTCCCGAGACTAGTATACTTCAAGTTTGCTTCCCTCTAGCATTTAGGCTGTTATCTTTGGGAAGGGTGAACCGTGCAAGCTTGGAGAGAGCAAAGGCTTGTCTACCCTTCCCACCTAATGGCATAGCCGTTGAAACCGCTGATCGGTCTTTGCTGCGTATCCATCTTTACTGCCTTTCTCTGGATGTTTGTTTTCCATTAGCTGCCACCTTTGACTCACATTCTGACAGCCATACTCATTTAGAGCAAACAGATAAACTGATGGGGAACATGACGTTTATAAAAATGGGATCCATAACTACTGCATTCTTCAAACTCTCCTACAAAATTGTTTCAGTAATTACAACTCAAGGCTTCTTTGCTTTTTCATTTCTTTTGTATGGCAATGTATACAACGATCTACTTCTTTTTTGTGGCTCTATCAGTTGATGTTCCTTCTGCTGCCTTAATTTGTCAAATTCTTCATAATTTTGCTCTGCACAGAGCTGGAAATGTCTTTTTGTTTCCTGCAAGTGCCTGAGGTTTCTGCAGTACTGTTTGTTATTCTACTGACTTCACTTGTTCTTTCAGGCTGTTATATTTAAGACTGATGAGGCATTCATTCTCAGTCAAGAAGCTTTTTAAAAGTACACTGAGTTGTATAGATAAATTAATTACTACAATTAAATGCTTGTATATGTTTAGGAATGATTGTTGACTTTCCCCCCTAAGCACATTGTCTTTAATCAAAGACTGCAGAGGTGAAAATAATCAATTACTTGCTGCCTACTTCTACTAAAAATATCCTCTTTTCTCAGACGGGTTAGCTGACTGACTACAAGATAATTTACTGTGCACACAATAGGTAAGCAGAGAAGAGCCACAAACTCACACTGGAAGAGGAGGTCTATGGTACTTTCAGATAATGTTTCCTCAAATATAAAAAAGAGCTCATAAAGTAAGAAATTCATAGAATAGTTTGTTTACACTCCTAGATTGCTAGCTCCTTTAATTTATAGCAAGCACAGCTATGTCCCTGAATGTGACTACCATCACAACTCACAAGGCATGTGTCTCTGTAGCAGGCTTTTAAATACAATTGGAACATCAAGCTGTTTTAATAATAACCTGAAAAGCAGATTATCTTAGGAGTTACTCTGTGCCACTGCTGCTAGGTTGTCTGAAACTAGTGTGGGAATTTCAGCTCTAAACTGGAGTGTGGACATGCCTTTAGTATGGAAAATACTATCTGCAAAGAATGTAAAAAACCCCAACTTTTTTAAATATAAATTGAACACATAAATCACCCACTAAGTGAAGAACATAGATAATTAATGGTAGTTCTAGTGATACTGCTGGTGCCATTTCACATATATTTTCCCTGTAACCAATCTTTTTTTAAAAGGCCAGCAGTTTTGTAGAAGAGTAAATGTTAAATTTTAGTACAGGTGTACTTAACAAAAACAAAAGCAAAAAATCAAGAATGCAATAGATGATATTTGCTTAAATATTTTTACATTTGTGAATTCAATAACATGAAATGTGATGATACATCATCTGTCTCTGGACTAAAGCTGCATCTGTACCTTATGAGTGCAAAAAGAAGTTATAAACAACTCCTAAGCTGACAACTCCAACTCTTACTGCTACCCTTTTTTTTTTTTTTTTTTTTTTTTTTGGTAAGAATTACTTGGCAGCATAATACAACCCTGTTATGTGACATAGCACTAGGGAGATGTAGTTAATATATGTCACCTTTGCCTAGCAGATAAAAGTGTATCTCCAGCTACATGACAGAGGCTGTAGAGGAAGGCTGCTGAAGGGAGCTGATATGGTGTTACAGTACCCTTGGAAGGGGAGTCCTAGTAACGTGCTGCAAAGACTGATGCCTGAAGTCATGAATATTCACTTTGGTCCCAGGACTACTGTTTCTGAAGTGGATGTTAGGACAGAAGATAGATGGAGGGAGAGGACGAAAATGAAAAGAAGTACAGGAGGAGCTGGAACTGCACAGTAGAAAAAAAGTGCACTTCTGCGTGGCCCACTCCCCTTGGCGATTCAGTGAAGGAGCTGGCTCTGAGTAACCTGGCACATCCGCATGGGGCAGGGAATGAGTATGAGTTTGGTTTCTGCAGGACAGCCTTTCCTCAGAGCGCACACCTTGACAAGACAGCTGTCCTGCGTTCTGCCCAGACCAAGGTGGTGCAGTGCCAACGAGGAGATTTCTGCCTGGTGGCTCACTGCCTGCAGTGTTAGTTACAAGACGTACCGGTGACGCTCTCCACGTACTTCTTCAGTTACATATGATAACGCGGTCCCTCTTCCTTACGGTAGGACACAGACTAATGTGCTCATCTGTTCACAAAGTATGTACTAACAGCTTGAGGCGTGTTAGTTTTGAACTGAACGGTAGGAGGGGTAATTAGTGTGTTCAAATCTAGGTTTTGCTCCAACATGAGCTGTCTAAATGTTCACTGTCTTTAATTCTCAACTGAACTGTTATATTCTAACAGTAATGTGAGGAAATATATATATATATTAATGTCAGTAAGACTAACTGGACTAAATTATTTCAACAGATTCATAACATTTGTTTTTGCACTCAGAAAACATTCTGCACTGGTGGCCTGTATTGGAGATATGAAACTTAAACTCACTCACACTTGGCAAAATTATTACCTAAATTTCACTGGCACAAATATAGATGTCACGATTTTACTAAGATTTTTCACTGTTTCTGGTAATATGGTTCAACAGATTTTTACAGAACTTGTCACCCATAAGGCAAAATAATCCTTGATAGTATCAAGTCTCATCTGTCTTCTGAGCCAAACACACTCAAGTAACTCCTGCTCCAAAGAAACTGGAAAAAAACTCTTCTCACTCTTTGTGTAAATCTAGTTAAAGGAGGTATGTAACGGTTGCATACTAAGTTACAGCTTAACTATCAGCATTACTTTAGAAGAACTTCTGTGTTTACTACATGTAATAAAATGTAGTTCTGAGTTAAAGAGTTCGTCTAGGTAGCCAGACATACCTTCTGTTGCAATTCCGAGGCAGACTGTAGACAAGGCGAATTAGATGAGGTTCCTACATGGAGAGGTCTCCCCCGCAGTGGAGCCAGGCTGCTACAGAAGTCCTGCACTTGGATGCTAAGCTCAGGTAATCTAGGCATCTGGAAACCAGATTTTTACTGCTCTCTAAGAGTTTAAAGTGCTTTCAAACTTTGTGATCTGGATGAGTCTTGATTAATCAAGAGAAAGGCAAGGTACATAACTTCTCAAGTTTGTCTTTCTCTTCATTGAGCAGATCATTAATTACTTTATCTAAGATTTATTTCATTTTTTGAGGGCTGTCTTCACATACTAAGAGCATTCACTGTGCCCTGTTGTTAATCCGAACCTACAGTTTAAGAGCCTGATTCTCACCTCTCTGTTGAAGATGGCGTTTTGTCATCCGGTGAAGAGTTACTCAAGCACGTTGGATACAACGGTTTCCTGCAATCAACTTTAATACTTTAATGTAGCTTTTCTGGCAGTGATGCTGGCAGCATGTCTATTATAACTGAAAACTGGCAGGAGCCAATGGTGGGATAGGGTTGGTTGGCTGGGATAGCTGAGTTTAGCATTAAAAACCAGTAATAATTACATAGGTTTGGAAGTGGTTCGAGATTTCTGCTCTTCCTACTGTAACAGCAGACTGCAAAAAGGGTTCCTTAGGAGAAGGGCAAGTTGGATCTCACACTAGCATTGCAAACTGCAGGGATATTAGACAAATGGCTTTGTACAATAAAAAATAGAATTTCTTTTCAATAATTATGGCCATGAGTCTGCAAGGTGCCAAGCATATGATAGTTTCCAGGATGCTTCGGGTACCACTGTCCACAAAGCAGTAGCTCTGTACAATACGTAGTGTATCCTGTCTTCATTAACTGCTGGTAGATGCTCTTGGGTAAAGTTCTTGCAGTGTCATTATAATGCAGAGCTTTTGTAGTTGTTAAAGTAATTTGTATTGAATAATAGATGATTTTATATATAGTTTCTTCATGCTGGTAAAAGGAAAGGAGGGCTTGGCAGTTTTGCATTGCCTTAGGGGGATGTTATTCAGTAGATTCAATTTTTGTTTTCTTTCTTTGCTGATTCAGGGAATAACAGCCCACATGTGACAAGCAGCTGTGAGAATAGTTTTTATTTCCCTTTAAACATATTTCACCAGGCAGGGACCTGTAGTTTCTGTTTTCAAGTCGGTTATTCCTAAATTCATACATTTAGGCACTCACAGTTTATATTACCATCTTTATGAATACAAAATAGAAACCCAACCTCTCCCAGCCCCTCCAAACCACCTTAAAAAAGAAACAAGGCCAGACTCCCAGCAGGTGGCAGCCGACTCTAAAATATGTGGAAATTAGCCCACGTCAATGTAAGAATAAAAAGACCTAGAGCACAGATGATGCAGAAATAAGCAAGCAGTGCTTTTAGAAGCAATTTAACACTCTTATTGTCCTACCTTTAGGTTACGAATCTTATAAACTTTAGAATTTCTTCATAAAAGAGATGGGCAGCTTTCTTTGGTTTTAGGTGATGAAGTTGCACTTCTTTAACCTATGACAGTTTAATATCGTTGTATTATCAGAAGAGCTATTGACTCTGTTCTGAGGAAATAATAACTGGTATTTCCTCTGAAAAATCCTTATGTTATAACTTCAACTTATTATTGATCATGTAGATCAGATATGAACATAAATTCTGCTTACTTTTCCAAAAGAGCACTAAAATAATCAACAAACATTATTTTAAATACATGTATCTCCAAAAGCAATTTGTATATAAATGCTTTTGAAAAAAATTGTTCTAAAGCTTGAGCAAGTATCCTTATACAGACACAGAATGAACACTAGTAGCAGGTCTGGTCTGAGCGAGGATGGTTTTTGCAGTGCATCCTATAGTACAATGGCTAAGGTCTGTTTTGCTGTTGTTTGTGGTACTATAAAAAAAAATAGTTTTCAGTGACATTATCATAGTACCCCAAAATGAACTGATTATTCAGTTCTGTAGTTAGTACTATAAATCACAAGCATTATATTACATAAAAAGACAATCCATGTCAAAGTATTTACCTTTGGTTAATCCATTATTGAGAGTTAGCAGAACATCTTTTTTGGTGGCCAAGTTCTAGCCACCCTGTCATCAGAAGGGCTGAAATTTGCCCTTATACATGATGCTGATCGCCCAGTTAAGCCTAAGCTTATCTAGGCTAAAGGGCTGTTGTCATCGGCAATAAAAGATATTCCTGGTGGCTGGGGAGTAGCACATTTTCCGGTCTACTCTGTAAAGACTGCTTCTGGGTCTGGTCTGGTTTTCAACCTTCACTACATCTTGTCCTTGTCTGTATTCCAACTTCAGCCTGCCAGGCAGGGCATGTGGGGATAGACCGAGTGAAAACATAACATATAATAAGAGCCAGTTATGCAAGAACATGATTTGGGTATACTTGATGAGTCAAAACCCATACGCTTGAGCAGGCTCTTATTGCAAAATTCTAATTGATTTCTTTAGGAGACTCACTGTTTGCCCTCCAGCTAGAGTGATGTTGGTACATCAAGGTGTGAACGCCACTGCTTAGCTAGAAAGGTGCATTGTATTTAATGCCCGTTATCAGACTCCCTGCAGTACTTAGAGTTTGAAGACTCCCCAGTGTGTATTCATACCTAAATCTTCAGGCTTTATTCCCATTCTAGTACTTCAGCCATATTATATAAACCAAAATTGAATTATTTCTCATTTTTCACAGGGAGTGAGTTTCAAGAGGGGAGCATGCTAATCTCAGGTTTGAAAGCAGAATTAAATCTAGATGCTATATTTAATCTAATTAATTTAATTTAACCCAGAATTAAATCTCAAAGTGGACCAGAGGAAGGAGCTGAAAGACTGTTACGTCGGGGGTCTTGAGTTTGGTTAGGGTGAATGACTACCAGGTTTGGGGCATTACAGCCTACGCATCTTGTAGAGGAGAAGGGCAACTCAGGCTCTCCGCAGGCAGTACATGAGAACAATCAGAATTTCTATTTAGAAAGAAAATTTGGTTTAGCTTTTTATCTTTTAAAATGCAATGATTTTACCAAGACTTAAAGACTTTTTGGTCACTGCAGTTTTGCTGAATCTTTGCGCTTGCACTGGTGACTTAGGTATCTTACATATTCTGCACCAGATCTTTTCAGTTTGCTTTATAATGTCATCCAAGCTGAAAATCTTTCCGTATTTTCCTGCAGTGCTTAGGATGTATAAATTTGGCATCTTCAGAAGATGCTTTTGGAGATGGGGGGTAGGGATTACCTGATCTCAGATAGGAATGTATGCCACGGCAATTACAATCTGCTTCACTCAATTTGCCCTGCTTTGGCTTACTCCTACTTAAAATGTTGCAGGATCTTGAGGCAATGCAGTAATAGCAGCACCTAAGAGCAAAGGACAAGGAATCTGTGAACTCTGTCCTCTCCTGATAAGGCACCAGGCTTTCTTACATGAAAGCTTAAAGATGAATCAAATCACTTGAAAAATTTTAAATCTGAAAAAATAAATATGAGATTTGTGTTAGCAATTAAAGATGTTTAAAAATATTGCATATTAAATGTTACTCTTTTGCCTATATGCCAAGGACTAGTTTTTTTTTTTTTTTTAAATAGTTGACAACACTACAGCATAAGACAATAAAGAGTTCCTGAGCAGATTACTGCACCTAGGTAGTTGTGCAAATGGAAGAAGCTAGCCGCACCTTTAAAACAAGCATCATTTAAAAATTTTTCTCATGTTTTTTAAATGATTTTGGATCTTATAATTTCTCAGCATTACAGCTCACCTTTAAAACTGAAAATTACCAACATATTTTGGTGGTCTTCAACTAATTGAAATAATTCAAAGTCCCATGAACTTTATTAATGAGCCTGCCTTTCCATACCTGTGAAACTTCATGTGGTGCAGTTTTTTTGTATTATCAGAAAATCAATTGAATCAGGTTTTTTTCCCCTTTGAATAACAAACTATTTTTTTTCTATGATTTATGGCACTCAAAGACTCCAAGTCAGTTTCCTCCTTTGGAAACACTCTATGAAATGATATAAAAGGAACAGTCATTGATTTACAGTTTCAAAACCTAGGAAGTAGTTTGACATATAAATCGTCACATTGCAATTAGATGTTGATTTTTCAAATGTTATCTTGAGTTTGGTTTTGTTTCCTGCAAGAAAAAAAAATCCTCACTATTGCAGATAGATAGTTACTTTTTGGTAACTATTGACTTTTGAAACAATGATCACTTTAAATACATGAACGAATTTGCCAAATTGCTGAGAGATCACAACCCCCAGGAAGTCAATTGAACTCTATGTATTTGGCAAGAAACAGATTCACAGCAACTGTTATGATTATATTTCAATATTAGTCATATGAGAGATGATATATAAAGGGTGTGAGGCAAAAGTGTGCATGGGAGATAGAGGCACATGACAGAAGTATTCGTGTAACAGCAAGAACATCTAAAATGTCAGAACTTCCAAGGAATTTAGTAAGGAAAGTCTGTATGATTGTTGAAACTACAAACTGAATTGTGAAGTAAATGTTTAATAATCTGATTTAAAAAAAAAATCATTACAGAAGTATTGTAGGTTTTCTGATGTACGTAAAAAATATTTAAAGTCTGCACTCATCTAAGAGAAATGACAAATGAGGAATGCATTTCAGTGGAGTTTCTGTGCCTGTATCTTTTGATTAATTCAATATTGAATAATTCACGTGATTCAAGTTTTTCTTAAAGTTAGCAGGCCACTACACCTGAAGTCAATCAGTGCTTCTGAGGTCTGTGACTAAGCACTTGCCTTGAAGACAGTATTTTTTTTCAAATATAATGACTATATATACAAACAGAATTCCTCTAGACAGACCTGAATTAGGAACTACTTTGTCATATTGTTGCAAAGATGTTGGGAGAAAAACTTTAAAATTTTGAAGAAAATAATTAACTTTTACTTAGTTTGCTTTTCACACACCTACACATGCATAGCTATGTGTGATATATCTCTCGGTTTCAGTACATCAGTATACTTGTGCAAACACTAATGTTGAACAAAATGTAGCAATATTAATTAATTTATTCTTTCCAATTGTGTATATGCATTGTTTTTTTTAGTCTAATTTTTTTTTTTTTTTTTTTTTTTTGCATCTGTGCAACTCCCAGTTCTGTGCGAGTCCCAGTTCTCAAATTTAAGTGCATCCAAACTCATTCATCCTTTATATATATATATATCCTTTATATATATATATATATTTATATTTATATATAAATAGCTGATCCTATTTCCCCATTATGCCATTGACATAGGCAAAGAAAAAAATTAATGTAAAAAAAAAATAATGAAATGATGCTCAGGTGAAAAAGAATACAAAGTTATGAAATTGAAGGCAGAAGAAAATAAGTAAGGATTAGTGCTTCTACTTGAATACATTAGAAATATAAAAATATAATGAATAAATACTTCATTAAAATATATTTCTCTTTCTGTGGCTAAGGTACAATATCATACTCTAAAACTAATAGGAAATTTTCTGATTCAATGTTAGGTTACAGAGTGCATTCAGATTTTTTGAAAACTATGTAATTGATATCAATGGACACATGCCTTAAAACACTGGTCATGGTACTGGTATTTCCAAATTAAGAAACATACACCTGGAAAAGGCAATACAGAGGTGGGAATAGAAGTCTGGGTGGGGCAGGAGGGCTGGCTATTTTTGTGGGTGGCAGTGCAGGTTAAGGTGGCTGTGAGGAGTTTGTGATTCAGACCTTGCATTTTCAGGGTATAGATGTTATAAAACCATCCAAAAGAGAGCTAAGCCCCAGGACACCTGCCTGCAGAGTTGCAGTCTCTGGAGATAAACCTGTTTGGCTGGTGCAACTTCTCATCTCCAGAAAGGTCCAAAACAGCTCTTCCAGTTCCCAGTTGTGCTATGTTGATAATCACTAATTTTCCCACTATCTTTTATTAAGGACACATCCCAATCACCTAGCATGGTCCGGTACAGAGAATAGTGACGTAGTGCTGATAAAGCTGATATGTGTCCAAGTCCTGTCTGTGCATTGTGCAATGAATAAAACCCCAACCTAGCTTTTAAAACCACAATGACAGGGTTAGCACAGGACCGTCGTTAATCTTCTCACTTGGCCTTAAACAAAACTTTGGGATCTAGCAGTGAGGTGCTTGGTATAAGCTGTAGGAGACTTGGTTTCATACTGCAGCACAGCCAGAGGTTTATATTTTGCAAAGGTCCAATTTTGTCAGTGACAAATAAGTTATTAATATTATTTATGTCTTCATTGACTTTCAAAAGTGCATTTTCATGCTGGTTTTTTAGAAAATTCATTATTTCCATTACAATCTTTTAAAATGCATTTCCTCGTTTTTAAGTGGAAAAGGACTTCAGCTGCAGAATTCTTGGAAACTGTTATTGTCCTAACCATGATAGAAGTGCTAACTTCCATTTATCATTTATATGCATAAGCAGATCGCTATTTTATGTTTAACTAAAGTGTTACTTATCAAGGTAACATATAGATTTGGTTCATAACAAGTCCTTTACTTCTCCAAAGAAATCCTTGCACTTTTTTTTTTTAGAAAACTCTATTGCTCTTATTAATTTTAATCCTAGCTTTCCTGTTCAGAGGACTTGCTTTTTTACAAAACATTTGAGATGAAATCAGAAAGAAGTCTGTTCATTCAAAAATTCCCAAAGAAAGTACTTTACTGTGCCTTTCTAGGTGTGTTTGTTCTGTATTCCTATGACTAGAAAATTTTGTCAAACATTGCGTTCCAAATTTTACCTCAATCCTCACCATCTCTCATCTTCTCTAATGTGGTATATTAGGGAGGACATCAGAGACCCTATTTAAATGAGAAGTTATTACTAGGAAGAAGTAATGCTGATACAAAGTGAATAACCTGAAACTGAAATAGAAGAAAGTTTCTCTACAAGTTTCAAATTGTTCAGAGGCATATTTAAAACCTCATGTTTTAAACCTGGGTTTTTTTTCCTGCATTCACGGGTTCTGGTCTGAAGGGCAAATATGAAAAAAAAATGCAAGCAAAGGTGCTGTCATGGTATTTCCACCTTAACAAGAACAAACTGTGATAGAGATATTAAGATGTTTTATTTCCACTCAGGCTCCTTTCAGCAGTTCTCTCATCTTGCAAAATACTTAAATTCATATTTTACAGTAGAAATGATAGAACAACAGGGAGGGATCTCTCAAGAACATCCAGTCCATGCTTATTCTTTGGTGCATGATAAAATGTACCTACATCATCTGCTGGCTATCACTTCTTAAAAACACCACTGAAAGGAATCTCACATGAGAGCAAGAGGACTGTTACAGTTCGAAAGCTTTCCTTAAAAATCTAAATAATTATTTAGTATACGTTTTCCTTACTTTAAAATAAGCATTTTTTCCTCTTGTAATTGTCACTCAGGACCTAGGAGAACAGTCATTCATATCGTTTTACAATATTGGAAGTCATTGTAATCATTTTACATACTGGAAGTCTTGAAACCCCATCATTTCTTAGGATTCTCTTTTCAGTTAAAAACAATCAATTGAGAGAATTGCTCTTCTTGGTACTGAATCTGATCTTTGCCTTTTTTTTTTTTTTTTAAAAACACAATTTGTTCACTTTGTCAAGATCATTCTGATTTTGTATTCTGTCCTCCAAAGTGTCTGTAAATATTCCTAGCTTGGTATCATAATTAAATTTTATAAGTGTACTCTCCATTCTATGATCCAGGTTGTTAACACTAATCTCACAAACATGCCACGTGGAACAGTGTCAAAAGCCTTATTGATGTCAAGGTATAACATAACCTTGGAGTCCCTTTTATCCGCTAGGTCAGTTGCCTTGTCAAAGAAAGAAATTAGAGTAGTTTGACATGCTTTGTTCTTGAGAGATCCACATCACTTTGTAACATTGTCTCACTATTTCCTAGATACTTACAAATGGGTTGTTTTATGATCTCCTGTAGTGTTCTTCCCAAAATGAAGCTGGGGTGGCTGGAACAGATTTGTCCAGAACATCCTCTTCTCACCCTTGGTGTTCTTTAGAGAGAGCGCCTGTGTTTACCTGCCCCCTTCCCCTTCTTCCTGTACCGCCGATGGTAAATGTCTTAAGCACAGCACAGCCGAACTGTTGTAACTAGTTTCCCTGGTAATATCAGATAAATACATCAGAGCTCTTGAAGTTAAGCATCCCTAATTCATCTAAATATACTCCAGCGTCCTGTTTCCTTTTTTTGATCCACACTTCTGTTTTGAAACATTCTGTTTTGAAAATCTATCATTTTAATGAGTAATATCTTTTATGAAAAGAGGAAAAGACATTGACTAATTCACTCTTCTCTATTTCATCAATCCATCAGTTGCACTTCTGTCTGCCCAAGTACAGGATTGATGCATTTCTTTTTTTTCTCTTCCAATGTAGTTATGCATATTAATGTGTGGAAACACCGGTAACATTTCTTGTTTCTTTCTATGTTTTTTGCTAATGGTAAGTCATCTTGCAGCTTCACCTTCATAAATTTTCTCTCTGTATTTTTTGTGCTATTCCCATTTTTGGGTTCCCTACTCGGAGGTCCTTAAAGGCCTCATGATATAGATGTATTTGTCTGTTTCTAAACTTTTCATGCATATTCTGCATGTTGGCATTTCATATGTAATGTCTCCTTTACAAGCCATTAGGTTCCCGAGTCTGTTGAACTGGTTTTTGAAGTCTGCTGTTCTCATAATGCTTCTCTTTCTGTAAAACATTTTTCTTCATAATTCACACAGACTGCTTACCAACTTCAAATTGTCACCTTCCTCTTTAATATTCATTAAAACAAAATATCTGATTCCTTTCCAGTGTGCCAGGAATATTTCAAGAAGTTTTGGACTGCTCTGTTCTATCACCCTGTATAACTTTCAGAACAAATAACTATTATTACCATGTGAAACCCTCTGGAAGTTTTAGTTGCTTTCAAATATCTACATTCTCTTTGTAACAGGAGGCCTACAGTAGGCCTTACTGCTATCATTTTCTCTTTGATTCTTTCACAGACAAAATGGAATTTTCTTCCACTTATTCCTTCTCCCAAATTCCAGTACAACATGAATGGATTTATATTAAAACAAATTATTGAATCGGAACGTAGATTCCACTAATGCAGCCACATTGCTCATAGGAAAAAAAAAGTTTATAAAGGATTATGTCTTGCTTATTCTAGGGTTTGTGAAGAAGCTAGATGATAAGGCAAAATGACATGGGAAAGAGTTATAGTCAGACACAATAAAGCAGGGAAGAATCAAAAGAAAATGCCAATCTACAAGGCAGAGGAAGGATGGAAAAAAAAAATCTAGATAAGAGACTTAACATCAGAGATCTAGAGTTTCTTAAACCATGTAATTATGAATATGCAGGTCAAGCTACAAATATTATGGTATATTGTCTTACTACATTTTGGTTATAATGATGGACATAATTACTACATTACAGATTTATCAGACTCTTTGTAATGACAAAATTGTTTGCACCAAATAATTATTTATTTTATTATCAGTTTTAATAAGATTAAGAAATTTGGAAGTGAAACAAAAAACCAAAACAAACCCACAACTCAAAACCCACTCCTCCCCTTAAAATAGAACAACAATAAATAAATAAATATTATTTTGGGCAGTTCTATCCCAGTCTTCAAATTTAGTTTGTAAAACATGTGCTTGTATTTTGCCTGTGATTTCCAGTAAGGATTTTTAAAGTGGTCTCATGGTCCTATACCTAATAAACCCCATGGTTTTATACTAGAAAACAGCATGATATTTCTGTGATTTCATTCTACAGTGGAGCAGGGGGATTATTTACCTTTTCTGAGTGACCTTTATCTATCTGCCAAGTTACAGCTGTGTGATTGTAATAATCCCCACAAGAGTTTTCCTCTCTGAAAGTTGTTAGCCATGCTGGAGTACAGACTTAATAGCACCTGCAGAGAATAGCTACCAAAAAGCTCTCCTATGCACCTTGTTGGAGTATGAATCTGACATACAGTGTACACTGTGTAGTCCATAACTTCTTCTTTGTGGAGTCATAGGTGGATGATTTTTACTTCTTTCCCCTCCTATTTCTACATTTGGTGTTGACAACTAAGAGGTGTGTGGCATGGGCTCCATGCACTCCTGCTCACTCCATTCATTGGTTTTTCCTCCTTGCCCCCACATTGTTCTCGCTTTTCATATGGTCTCTTCGGTGGCTGCTTCCCTAACGAAGATTATCCACACTGCATCATGAATGGAGCTGCCATTTTCTGAAAAAGCATCTCCAGAAAAGAACTGGTGTGGCAGTATGGAACATAAGATGTCCTTTTGCCATAGTAGTCTCCACAACCTACGGTTAAATATCACGGCTCTGCTATGCAATATCTAAAGAGATTCAGGGCATCAGAATGGTTTTATTACCGATCAAAGCATTGCTGAAAAAAATTGAAAGAAGCAATAAAGTTTTAGCATCTTACAACTCTGCTTTTGTGAAGACTACAGCCTGGATTTTATCCTGAGGCTTCCAAGCTCAGTTATTGAAACACCAAAAAAGCAGTCACTCATCTCTTTCCAGATATTATGTTGGAGACACTAATATTCATTGCAATTTATAGATGATCTATATTTAAAGCTACTGAACAGCTTTTGTACACTACTGTAACAGGAACATTATTATATCTTTATGAAATGTGAAAATCACTCATAGCTACTGAATTTTTTGGGCACCTTCATGCAGAACATTTTCTTCAATTCCTTTTTCTACAATACTTTCACTCTTCTGCAGGCCAAGACAAAATCGAGAACAACCCAGTATTGTTGTGAGAATATATCTGCATTTATACTAGCATATAATTTAGCACAACTAGAGAAGATCACTAGATTGGAGCAGCTGGGGTTGGAAGCCTTGCAGCCAATCTGTATGTTGTTTGGGGACTTGACTTGGGATTAGCTTTAGCTGGGTCCTCTGAGCCAAACGTCCTCCCCATATACATGGTGTGAAGCTGATCAATCGCTAGTTCAACACCTCATGCAGTCCCGTGGGGATCTTATTTGGTGCATGCCTGTTGTGGAGCTAAGGTCTAGTTTCCTCAGAAAGGAGCCTAACTAGTGGGTACCAAAACTGTTCTGTCAAAACAGCCGGTGCACAGTAACTGAGGATGCCAGACCTGGACTACTTCTCTGAACTGACACCATAAGGTAGATGCAGCTAATATTGACTGGAATAACAGTACAAAAATAACCCATTGCTAGATTTTACTGGCAATTGAAAAGGCACACCAGATGTGATAGTTCTAACAATACCGGATATTTAAAACCCATACAAAACAAGGCTCCAAAATAAGATAGCATCAAAATATACTGACAAGGAATACTACTGTCTTACACACATCACAATCCCTGTGTGAGGTCTGAAAATATTGTCATAAGCTTTTGTCTTCCTCAGAGGCATGGAAAAGGAATAGACAGAATCATATTGATCTGACATCATATTACTAACTACCTGCAACAAGCAATATATGCTTTATATTTTATGTTATTGGTTATTTCCTACCAGAGCCCTAACTATATAAAACCTTTTTTTTTTTTTTTTTTCTGATTTTCAGGTAGGGATATTTACTTGTTGGAATGATTAAACCAGGAGAACAGATGTACAAAGACAGATTCTAAGAAAAGGTGAAGGAAATGCAAAAGAGGACTGTGATCTTAATACTCATAGGCAGCCTTGGAGTCTAGCAGTGGATTGTAAAGAACATTAAGCAGCCAGCTTTTGACAGGCTGTCTTAATGTACTGATCTAGTCTTACCAGACATGGAAGCATTTCAGTAAACCACATGATTAATGCTAGGGGAAAATAGTCTTCTCAATCACTGTTACACAGTCGCTGCATTTTGTAGAATTATAGGACATTCAAAGGAAGTAAGTTTCTATCTAATCTGTAGCTGATAAAGACAGAATTCCCTAGGCTTCTGCTGATACACTACTCATCTACGCTGGCAAAGCCAACGAGCTATGCTTGTGAATGAATGCACTATCAAAATCTCTGACAAAGACTTTCATTTTATTGGGAGTTTAGTTATGTTGCTTTGGAATCTGGGATAGATATTCTAACTGTAACCATTAGAGGGAGCTGATTTATGACACATTTAGAGTATATGAATGTTTTCATATGAATATAATATTTAGGCACAGGGTAAACTACCTTCTTCTTTACAGCCCTTTGTAAGATTATTAATTCTCTCTGATCAAAAGTGAAATGTTATTGTTAGAATTAGTATTACAATTAATGTTAATATTGCTCAGATTTCTTTATCTCAAAAAACCCCAAAAATAGATAATTTTGGAAAACACACAAAACCGATTGAAGTGAAAGAACTTGAGAGAGCAAGGGAGTCCTTAAAGGTACATCAAATGGGAGTTTTCAAATAAAAAGATATGCACAACAAAAGCTGAGACAGACCAAATCATATTTCATACTCATGAAATATAAAACACGAAAGACTGATACTCAGCAGTAGCCATGTCTGCCCCCAAATTTGAAAAATTCTTAGGAAAAGAGGATGGCAAATTTAATGTTTGCCTTGTCTGATCTCCTGCCTATCATGGGAAATTTAAACAATTAAATGAAGATATTAAGGATATTGTTGTCTAACTGAGTGTAAAACAAATTTTAATAAATAGATAGGAATTTTTGATTTCTGTACACAAAAGGAATTAAAAACCACTGGAAATTAAAATGTCAAATTCTGTATACAATAGCTATTATCCAAACATTGAGATCACAGACTAGTCAAGTTAATGGTGGGATACCACAAATACTATATTAATGATAAGAAGTTATCAGAAAGAGCAGAAACTTGAAGCTCGAGGTTTTTTTACTTGTTGAATAAAAAATGGAGTTATTGTTGCTGAGGTCCATTAAGAACTGCATTCTATTCCCTAGATATTAATTCGTCATTGAACTCTAACACATGGAATGCAAAAAAAAATTAAAAAAGGAAGTCCATCATCCCACTTTTGACATTTGTTTTTTATATCTAGATTTTATTTACTTTTATATATCCTTAATTTTTTTTAATATATGTACACTATATAAACATAGAAATATTTATGCTGATTTATTTTTTATATAAATTTTGCATATATACTGTATGTTTAGGGGTGTGTACACACACATACTATATATACTCCTGGCAGAAGAAATGGGAAGGAAAAAATGCTTGTAGGGCTGGGCTGGAAAAGTGTGGTGTTCTCTGTTGGATCTACTTACAAATGATTGGAAAATTTGCAGATTTAAAGTAAAGAAAATAACAGAGAGCAAAATTTAAAGGAAAAGGAAGAGAAGGCTAAACCAAGGTTTTAAGAATGGAAAACAAAGTGTCACAGAAAGGAAAATATGAAAACATTTACGCAAAAAAATAAGGCATTTAAAAAAAAAATAATTCAAAAGAAACAAACTGATCAAGAAACAGATTGAAAGAAAAGAGATAGATACTTCTTGATTCCAGCATGATGAGCGTAGTGAAGTAGCTAGCTGTGGTACTGGAAAGAGTAAGATTACACTTTGAAAAGTAGAGAGTAATGTAGCAGATTTTGAGAGACTGAACTGAACGAAGGAACTTTGACAATGAGAACCCTGCAAACAGGGTGAGAGGGGAAAGCAAACAAAGGAGGAGATGGAAAACTGTTGGGAACCTCTGCCTGTGTCAGACAGTAAAACTGTAGTGGTGAATGGCAGAAGTAGGGAGTGAGGGCCAGAAATAGGAGGGAGTAATGCCAGGGAAACAGCTGAATTTTGATATTCTGCTCAAAGTATATAGAAAATCATTTGACTTGACATTAATGCTCAACAGCAGATTAAATATATGAATAAATATAAAAATGTATTTTGTGCAATATAATGTGTATATTAAAATACAATAATATACATTTATATAAGCCATGCACTAATATAAAATGCATTAATGCACATATGTATCAATTTGCAATAAATATATAAATTAATAAGTATAAAGATGCACAAATAGTATATAAATATATATTTATATAAGTATGGTGAATTAGGATTTACTGTAGCTGTAACAGCTGATTCCACAAGGCTTTTACATTGCCAGAAAGAAGGAACCTTAGGAAGATTACGGTGTTTTTCCAATTTCTGTTTATACAATGTTTACAGTACATCTACTCTTGGTACTAAATTATTCATTTAAGGTTCATGAAAAGGCTCCTGGCTGTAGAGTAATTTAACACCTTTTAACTGTTTCCCAACAGAAACCTGGCAGTGTGCACCCAGCTGGATATTACTGTCTCTGAGGGATTTTCATGTTCATAACATCATTTATGGAGCACCCGCACTCTCCACATGTACATACCCCAGAGCACCCATGCTTTTAGAATCTCTTTTCCATTCAAGAGTAATAACCACAGATGCCTCCAGATGCTGCAGCGGCAGATTTGTTCATTATAATGACCCGCTGGAAACAGAAAATTTCATTTGGGGTTGAGGGGAGAAAGATACTTTGCCATTTGTTGTCCTTCTGCTTGGACTGAAATGCCGAACTGCTCAGGTATGTGGGATAAGGGTGAAGGAACCTCCAAACAGCCAATAGCCACTTCTCTAAATGGGTGTGAGATCCTCAAGCTGAGATCAGGATCTGACTCTCTGAACTTTCCTGGCAGCCAGCGGTTGCCCTTCCCACACGGAGACTTCAGTAAGAGTGCAGCTGAGGTAGGGTCCATCTGGATACCGAAGGGACAGGAAGGAGAAGCAAGAAAAGGAGGTAAAAAAAAGTGTGTGATGGAGAACAGAAAACTCTTAAGGCATCTAATGTGGATAGGAAAATATACTAGCAGGCAAAATAATGAAGTACAAGGAGCTATGATGAATAGAAAAAGCATATTCCTTAAAGTATATGGAAGTAACTACTACTACAACAACAACATCAACAAAAAATCCAATGTAATTTAATTTACTAATACAGAACCAAAATCCTATTCCCAATTAGTATGTGAAACTAATTGAGATTTTTTTTTTCTAGTCTTCTGGAGCTCATTCAGTATTATGCACATTGAATGAATATGAATGGCTGAGTGTAGGGCAAAACTCACCTTTGCTGAACCTGTCTTATCTACAAGTTGTAAAGATAGTTTAGAAGTTTGTCTCTACCTTGAAAATGGTATGAATGCAGGACATTTCAGAAAAACTTCCCCAAGAATAGTCTAATATTTTTAAACTTCCCTATACTATCTCTAGTTTTAGTGAGAAGTTATTTACATTTCTGACACACACACACAAAAAAAAAGTTTTTGCAAGTTTTAGTCTTCAGGCATCCATGTTCAGATTTATAAATTGAAATTGGAATAGCGTGGGAGGAAAGCTTAATATGGCCCAGATAGTACATGTTCACCTCACTTAAGAACTTGCTGTTCCCTTCAGATTAATAGAAGCACTAACTAATTAATTTATATATGTTGTGCAACTTAGCACATCAGGCAAAGGGAGGTTAAGAGACATGGTGAAGTTAAAGCAAGTAGTGGCAGAAAAACACACAAGAATAAGGATGCAGTCATTTCTACATGTAGCCCAGGATCATGTCACCAAAAATAGCTAGTTGTAAATGCCCAAAAATGAATAAAAGTAGGACTAGCATACAAACAAGGTCCTTCCCCTTTATACTATAACTGCTTAACTTTGTAAAAGTCATTGGAAAAAGACCCTCTAAAAAGCCTATGCGTTAAGATTTTTTTTTTATTCTTTAGCCTGGCGTGGATAGTAAGGGCTTAAGTTTTGTCAGTCTCCAGATCCTCCTTGAAACTCTTATATTTGTGCCTTTCGTATCGTCTTTCAATTTTTGGTTACAGAAAAGACTTTCAAATGAGATATTACAAACCCCTTATAGTAACTTTCATGTGTCAGTTCATTTACTGGATGAATTCCATATGTTCCTGGTGATTTCTAATTGTTCATTATGTCAATAAATTCCATAATCTGTTCTACACACACTTCAATTTCAAATAAATCCTTCAACAAGTCCCTCATAAAAAAATACGTTTCAGCATTGGAATTTTCCTATTTTTTGCTACTATGAGTGAATTACAAATGTAGACGGTAAGAGAAATTTAAACAGTCACATGGGATGTTATCAGGTAATTTAGTTGTATCCATTTGAGAAGGTCACTATGTAGTTAGCACATGAAAATGCAGATCAAATGAAGCTGTGCTCATCTCAATGTAAAGTAAAATTCATCAGCTTAAGCTGATCAGTTCAGTGGTCCCTGGCTCCTGAGAGCAATGTAATTGAAATATTTGCAAGGGAATGTATTTTTGATGCTTTCCCCCCCCCCCCCCCCTCCTGTATTTGGTCATCACCTTGACTTAAATCTTAAATATCTGGGATTTTCTTTCATGGAAAAAATCAGAATGCACTTTTTTTTTATTCTGGGATGTAAAAGTAGTTTTGCGAATTTCTAATCAGGAAGTAAATTAAAACTCTTTAACCAAATATTTTACTATCATTATTTATTTTCTAATTATTTCTCCAATCTTATTTCAACTTTATATGCATGTTTAATCTTGCATATATGCATGCAGTTGTCTTTATCTTACTCTATGTCTCTACTTCAGAGAACAAGCTGGTCATAATACTGAGGCTTGTTGCATAGTGCTTGTCCTCTCTCTCCATCTCAAAATGTTTTCTTTCAGAAGTGCCATTTGTCTTTGGTTGAACTCCCTTGGATGACACCTTACTGCTGACCCTGTGGGTTCATCTTTGATGTTGTGATGTATTTCAAACACTCTCAGAAGCTAGGTATTATAAATTTACTCTCGTCAGCTCTATTTTCAATTCTTTTAAAGAAAAAACCCTAGCATGTTTCTTAGGACGTAGCATTTCTTTCAAAGTCATACAGAATATCTTTTAGCTCTGCTCTGTCCACACTGTCTTCTTTTTGATTCAGTGTCTTCTTCTTCCCTTCCCACTTTTCCAGTTGGCAAGACAATAGCTCCCTCTTTTATGAGGTCAGGCTATGGTCACCCCTTTCTTCACGACTTGTTTCTATTGATGAAATTCTTTGAATGTAAAGATTTCTGTTCAGGGAAATCTCTGATTTTCTGCCAGTCCCTGTGCTCACAGCCCTTTCCTGCCTCCAAACGGTGACAAGTGATAGCGTCTCTGGGGCCTCCTTAACACATCTGCCTTTGACTGAGATCCCATCTCAGCTGCCCCTCATTTTTTTTCCTCCATCAGAATTCTTTTTCTCATATCATAACCATTTTGTAATAAAATTTTAATTGTTATCAATTTTTTATTTTTGTCCATTTTTAACCTGACTTAAAACCTAGAACATAATTATCTTTTCTATGGAAGACATGAGAACCTATGCAAACCTGCTGGGAGAAAATTTACAATCCATATTCAATCTATGTACTTCTTAACATACAGTTCTTTTTTCTCTGTTTAACGCTAGATATATTTATATAGCCTGATTCTTTGATTTAGCTTTACATTGACTGCTTCCTTTTATTTGAAAAGGGGGGGATGTCTGCTTTATATTTTGATTGTCTTGTTATTTTTTACCTTTCTATCTGCAATCAGTCAAGTGAAATGACTAGATAAAAATGAAAACTGAAAATTAGCAATATTATAAGAATGGTTTTACCTGCCCAAACCAACATTTCCACATTCAATAAAGGGGAATACTTTGACCACAAAACCTATCCTAGCACAGTAGAGAAAGATATATATCATTTAGAATTTAGAAAAAATGAAGGAAACAGTTTTAATAGGCAGTAAGATCTAGAATCTAAGTGTTACGAAGTACAGGGAATTGGCTCTCAAATAAGGTCCATAGCTCAAAGACAAATGTTTAAAGAGAAGAATGAGTTTAACTTCTGAAGAGGGGACTGAAAGGAGATCTACTTACAGCGTATCACTTCAGAGGAAGAAAGAACCGCCTAAATTAAGTACTGTCTGGCTTCTGTTTCTAAGGAACAACAAGAACAAATTGCAGAAATCTGAAGCTGAAGAAATTCAGGGAGTTTTTTCCAGGATATTAGAACAAGCCTCCAATAAATTTGGTTTCTTCATCTCTTCAGCTTGGCTGCTCTTCTGAAAGATCATTTTGGTCAAGTATAAACAAATTCTTGGGTTTTAAAATATCTTGTGAAATTTAAACAGCCTAAGATACACAAATCCAGTCTGGTTGATTTAATGAACACTTCCAGTCCTAATCTCTCTGCACCTGTGATTGTAATGTTGGAACTAGAATGTGGCAGGAGAGAGGGAAAATGTAAAACAGCTTGCCTTCCTACTTAGCTGGCCTCGAAGCTTAACCATGGGGAAAATCATGTAAGAATGTAGTCAGGACATGGTCATGGGCACATCATGAAAGAGAAATGATTTGGCATAGGGTAGGTTATGGAAAGTCTTGCCCACACTTCCTCTCTCAGTTACACAGCACTGATCTGCTTCCCACCTCCTGGCACTGGATTCCCAGTTTTGGGGCTGACATTCTGCTTTCTAGTTATAATTGCTTCATTTCCCTGATGAATATTAGAACTGCTTACACTTCGAGCAAAGTTTCCTTGTCTTAATGACCATGTGCTGTACTGTCCTTCCTTTGCCAGGTCAGCCCTGCTTGCTGAGTCAAATGAGATAAAACAACCTTTCCTTCCTCTCTTTCCCAGCAGATCAGTTACTCTCCCTTGTATTTCCTCCTCTTCCTGCCTGTGGGATTAAACCCCTTTTGGCACAGAGTTGTGTGACACGCGAAACACAGCGTATGAAAACTGCAACCACCCAGATGCTCATCTGATTGCAGTAGAGATAAATAGTTTAAGTCGCCCAGGAATTATGTGGGATCCCACACTACTACTTTACATAATAAAACTTACAAATATGAACTTAGAATTACCTATCAGCACAAAAGTAGCTCTCAGGAGCTACTCCATTCACAGCAGAAATCAAAAAGCATATTCTACAAAATCTAAAGTAAGTGCTCTGATACAAGCTAGGGTAACAGCCTCTCACACTGAGTGCATTTGAAGCAAAAATAGAAATATTCCATTCTGAGTCCACCTTTCTAATATGTGAGACAAGGTTCTCTGACTCAAAGTTTGAGTCATGACACCTTCTTTCTATCCTGTTTTATCCTGTTGAATAACTTTTGTTATTATTAAAACCCTTTTGAACTCATTCTTAGTTTTGCTGTCTCCGGTTTCGTACAGAAAGCCTCTTCGTAGTAACATTCAAAAGCCATTACCAGAAGTTTCAGAAGAAATTTAGCAAGCATAAAAATCATGGTCCCTTTATTGTCATTTTAGACATGAGGTTTGTTTTTCATATGACTAGGTGAATCATAATAATTTTTAGTTTAAAATGTATTTCTTTTGTTCATACATTGATTTTACCAAATATTTCGCTTAGCACAGCTTTTAGAGTTAGGGTTTTTTCCAGTCCTTCCCCTTTTTCAACTGCCTCTGCATAACAGAATTTCAAAGAAATTCTTCGAACCTTCTTACATACCATTTTTACATACCATAATATCTATTTTCATATTATAATTTAATCTCCCCAGGAAATTGTTTGCTGCCTTCACCTGAGGTTAGTGTGTAACTACTTGTCATCTATAATTTTTAAAATGCCTATATTTCTCCATGGTTATACTTAATATCAAATATTATTTAATCTTGGACTGTGTCCTGTATGCCACAAGTTTACTAAAGAGTTTCTCTTTGAATTACAAAATCAGACTGTCTTATACATACATGACAAGAAAGAATGATATGGAAGTAAAAGAATGAGAGGAAGATACCACACAATGAGATTGCTCTGACCTCGGTCCTTTTGTGTGTTCTGCAAAATTCCATCTCTCAGTACAAATGAGACCTGTCTCATAATGCAGGACAGGAGAAGGATGCAAAGCTTCCATAGAAATCTTTGTAAGACCTTTTCTTGGAAGGCACTCCCAAATGTAGCACAGAAATTGTCACAGATGTTCTGTGGGAATACAAAAGCCTGTTATGATGTGATGCAACCTTGCAAGCATGCACTCTTGGGTACACACCAACATGTAACTGCATTTTTTTCTGTTCTGAATATTGCCATGCAGCATTCACAGTGTTTATAAAGGGGAAATGATTCTACAGACTAAAGTATCTCTACCATACAGAGAATCCACTGTAGAGAATAAATTATTAAATGGCCTTCACTGCTCTATGTACAAATGTAGGCTGCTTCCAATTTTTTGATTTGGTTTGCAGATGGATATGGATACTTATACTCAAGTCTTGTACATTTCTATGGCTGTCACAATGTGGGTATCTTGGTCATAAGGCGTTCGCTTTATTTGAAACATCTGATTTAATTGTCAACTGATTTGTCATCTATTTGAATGATTAACATAACTTGAAAGAAAGTGGAACACTCTTACCTGTCTTATTTCATACCAGTGGTCATATAGCACTTCACCTGAGTCTGGCAGTGGGATGAAGTACCATCAGTAATAAACCGCCGGCTGATACAGTTCTTCAAAAAGGCAGCAAGTGCTAATCAATGTTGAAAGACTCTTGTTCCCTCTTATTAGTCTTTTTAGATATATGAGAACATTATCAAGTTGCCTCTCAGTTTTATTTTAAGATTTAAGGTCTGGTTTAACAGCACGTGAATCAAATTGTATTTAACTTGATTTCACTTCCATACAATTTCTAGATATATGTTTCAATTTTGAACTGACAAGAGCCCCACAGATGATGCAGATAGGCTGCAGTGATGACTTCTCATCTCTTCAGGAGACTGAAATCCTAGTTTCCAAAAATCTCAAAATAAGAGGCTTCCAGCATTTGCTTGCCTTTAAACAAGTAGATACCACCATTGTGAAATACAACTTTAAATCACTGTAATTTTTCTTGTAGCCTCAACTTGTCAGATCTGCAGATAAATTTCTGTTACATTTCCTTTGGGGCTCCAGCACTATAAGTACAATACTTGCAGAAGTGTTAAACTCTGCTGCTCTGACTAGGAAATATTCAGATCTGCAGATTTTTCTTGATAGAACCATGATTTTAGCCCTGTGTGAGTTTCTGCTGTTTCAAACATGTGTCAGCATTTTTAAAATAGTAAATAAGTCCAAAACTGTTTGCCATGTGGGACCTCTCAGAGAAGGGCTGCTTTCCCCCAAGTCTTCTCCTTAGTCACCCAGGCACACTTTCTCCCCACATCACATTTCATGTCCTATCACAAGCTCTCATCTCCTTATTTGAACATTGTCTTTATTTTAAGCTATTCTTTCACAGGCTATTTCTCACAACAAATGGGTTTCAAGTGTGATTGTCCTGCACTTTGGCCCCCATTCATGGAGAGCCCTCTCCAATGGTTAATATTGTGTATGAGCTTTAAATGCACTACATTCTTTTCATTTTATTGCCCAAATACAATAATAATACATTATCATTATAATAATACACTGTTGTTATAATTTCTTTAAGGATGCTCCTACAGTAGTAAAATAATAGTCACAATTTGCAAATAAAAAAGAATCCCTCCCAAACTTACACTTTAATTTGGCATTTCTATATACCCATGGATTTTTTTTAAAGATCGAAGAATGAAATACAATGGTTATTTCTGTTTTTTTTCCAGATCATTAAGGAACAAGTTAAGTAAGATTTAAGCCAGCAGTAGCAGTAAAAATGCTCTACAAGATTTACACCTCATCATAAGTATGTACACTGGTATTTGCTTTTAAAGCAGTCTAACAATTTGAAATTCCATACCTCTAAAAACAAGTACAGAATCTGTCCTTGCTGCAGCACAAAACCTCAGCTTTATATTAAAAATATAAGATCTTTATAACTTTTGATTTGTTGATATAATTACTCCTATAACACGGTAATCATAATGTTGCTTTCAACTCTGTATCTCTCTGTTTAGGACAAGGCAGGAAAGCCATCTAAAGCTTTCAGTTTGTATAACTATGAAGTGAGAAAAAGAATTAAGAAGTGGGTTTTGTATAAAATATGCAGTTTAGTTTGGTATTCCGTGACTGAAATTACAGTAACTTGAACATGTTTTTCTGATTTATATGCAAATGACTGAAATTCATGTTCTAAAGTCTTAACAGTAGTACGTCATTTAAATGTACCCATGAGAGATACCACTGTCATTATACTGTCATTACATAATATCATATTTTATGCAGTAGTCTGAATACTAAAAGTTAAGATGACCTCCATTGAAAAATTATTCTTGATTCTTGATCTATTTTTGATTGTAAGAAAACAGTTTTCACATCCTTATTTAAATTTTTGATGTCACATTCCTTCTGTAAAAAATTCCTTTCCCTTTAAAGCCAAGATCTTGGCAATAGAGACATAAAAGATGCACACAGGCTAGAAAAGCTTTAGAATATTTCAGTCTGATTTATCTAAAACCAGCATTTACCCATCCCCAGAGTTCTTTGAAAGCTTATTGAACTCACTTTCTGAGGGTTTTTAATTTTTTTTTCTTTTATGGGGAATTTTACTATGCTTTTCCTTCCTTCCATATAGACCTCTTGCATTTGATGCACAGATAATTTA
Source organism: Balearica regulorum gibbericeps (assembly GCF_011004875.1). Classification (NCBI taxonomy): domain Eukaryota; kingdom Metazoa; phylum Chordata; class Aves; order Gruiformes; family Gruidae; genus Balearica; species Balearica regulorum. The sequence goes on along the minus strand of NC_046187.1, from coordinate 50,936,742 downwards.
CTTCTACTGGATACTTCTTTCCACTGCAAACCTATACCAGTACACATCACAAAATAATTAGTTACATTGTTGCAATTGGTCTATAGAATAGTTCTTCACCAAACTGACAGAAAAGTTGATGTACTGCTTCCCCTGTCATTACCTGTCAGTATTCTGTATGCTGTCATTGACTTACTTGGGAGAAAAGTTTTTGAAGAAATACAATTGTGTGAAAGTGTGTGTGCACATGCACGTGAACATGTAGGAGGCTCTTTTGTCCAAACCAAGGCTTACATTAAATATAGACTAATTTTAAGGCAAATCTTTCAGATTAAATGATAAAATGTTCTGTACATCTAAAAATATTTAGTGTTTTCCTTGGAGCTGCAAGCATTATATTGAATAGATACTTTGACTGTTGCAAACTCAGACGATGTGCAATGCTAGATTTGATCTGCTCTCACTTCCAGACAGTTTTATTAAAATACTGTAACTTGTTTCCAACAAAGAAAAAACAAAACTGTAGTGCTGTTGTTTTTATGTGACAATTCTTAATTTGCAGCAGCCTAATCAAGACAAACTGTTAGAATCTTTAAAATATTTTTACACACATTTTTCACTTGACCATTTAATGCAAATAAGTGTGTTAAATTGTCTTCATAAAATAGCAAGGGATGGTTCACGTTATCATAGCCAATTATGGAATAAAAGGATATTTAATTTATTTTTTTTTCTGTGTTAGACATCAGTTGTTTATTTGCTTTAAAAAAAATAATAAGTTTCTCAACTTACCCATACCTAGTCATGTTCCTGTGTTTGTAAGATTCAGTTTCCTGGGTAACCTTGACTTGATCTTAAAGGATTCCTTTTATTCTCTTGTTAAAAAACAGATAAGAAAACAAAGCATCCTAATTTCACTTTGGTGTGCCCCCTATGTAGTCATCAAGCCTACTGCAAAGTGGATATAATGAATTGCTTCTCATTGCTTTGGACAGTGGACAAGTTAGTGTAAAGCTGTTCTCTCTTTTTTAGGATATATATATAAAAAAATCATACCAACTTAGGTTTGAAAATGTAAACCTAAGACCTAAGGCTTGCACTTAAATATTGCTTGAACAAGGACTGCAGTCCTAATTTTGGGCTCCAAATACACCGAGACTTTTTAAATCCTGAGGTGTCTATCTGGACCAACCAATTTTTAGTCTACAGTCTTTGGCAGACAGACCTGCCCTTGCTCCATCTTCCCTTCCAGCTGGCTGGATGCCCACCAGCTCCAATCCAAACCCACTGCTCTCCCAGCAGCGATTATGGTATTAGCTCAGGCGTACTGCCTTCAGATCAGTGCTGGCATTCCTCCTTTTACCGTAGAGACCAGGAAGAGTAAGCACGGGTCAGTCTCCAAAGACAACGCAAACGCACTGTAAACTGCAAGAAGATGTAAGCCTCTGCAAAGGGCCATACTCTCAGTCTGGAAGAGAAAGAGAAATTTGAAAGAGAAGAATTCTGAGGATAATGGTGCTCAGTTGAGACTGAGTACCTATTGTCTGCCTTTGCTTATGCATGGATGCACGCACATATTTTGCAATGGAACATGAACATTGAGTTTTGAAAGCAGCTCATCCTGTCCCTCTGGAATATGAAACACTTAAATATTGTGCTTGTTTTATTGTCAAGCTGTCAGGCATGATGTTTAGAAGTACCTGCTGCAACCTATATTGTTGCACTTCACTAGTCAGGATGCATCCCTGAGGGGACCACCAAACTGTACTTAAGAAGTGTTATAAATAATGATGTTTAGATTTCGTCAAGAACCTCTTTAAAAGCAACGCCACAGTATCTGTTAAAAAGCTTTCTGGGAATATCTAATACTTACAAGACTATTTTGCTATCTTATTATACTTGTATTACACTCATGTAACCCCACTGCTTTTATTTTCAATTAAGTTATAACTGTATAAAATCCAGGAAAGACAGAAGTGAAATCTAGCCCACAATATTCACGCAGGACAGACCTTAACCTTCACTCAACACATTGACTGGTGTATTCTGTCATCAGTTACTACTGAATAATTAAAACAAATAATAGTGAATGCATCATTTTCAGACACAGATAAATTTTATGAATTATAAGCATGTACAACAGTAAAAAAGCCAATCTAACTCCAATTTAAACAAAACTAGAGAGCATGTATATTCCGTTCTTCCCTTTGTCCATTTGAAGCTCATGAAGCTAAACCCCTACCTTTAAAAAGATGACTGGGGGTACTACTGAGAATAAAATCAGGGGCTCTGACACTATGAATAGGTGAGAATATTGTGCGACATTTATAACGGAGAATTGGAAGTAAAAAAAGAAATGGCTCCACAGAACCTCCTTTCACAGTTCAGTGTAATGACTGCGTAGTACGGTCCACTACTGCCAAGCTAGCTATGAACAAGGTAGTCTGGAAAACTTGAAGCAATACAGATACATTAGCTCCATGCTTTACCTACTAATCACCTTTGCTTTTCAGTTTTTCTAGTAGGGCTAATTAGTTCCTCTTCTTTTACCTCCCAAGTAAGCCAGTGTGGTTCTCCGAGGCCACGGTAGTGTAGACCTCCTGGGAAGGAATACCTGTTGGGTGACCTTGTCCCATCTATCTGCAGGTTTAAGAAGGCTTTACACTGTCAGAGAGCCTTTATGCTCAGCCTCTTTTTACACTTTGCTTACGCTAAATTATTTGCTAATTACTCAAAATAAAGAGGAACATTAGGCAGGGAAGGCAAATATTTATAAGTTGGAAAACATCAGTGTTATGATACCCATATCCAAGGTAGTTTTGCCTTATTGCATGTCTGTTTTGTGCACTGGAATAAAATAGGTCATGTAAATGAAACCGTGTTGAAATAATGCTAACTCACAAATAATTTTCTAGCAACCCCTCACAGTCTATCAAACTTATGCAACTCCATTAATGTTTTGTGGGGGTTTTTAAAATTATTTTTAGGGTGGTTTGGTTTTTTTTGAGGGGGGAGAAATGGGAGTTATATCCAGAAAGTTGTTTATTTTTTCCAATCAAAACTTCTGAAGACATCATTATTTTTTGACTTAGGATCCCATATTGTTTTGCACAACAATTTCTTCATTAAAAGTAAGCACATATGGCCATGAAAGTAATACTCAATTTAGTGATATCTCTTATATCACTATATAGAAGTTTAGCCAGTGAATTAGATCATGGAGCTAACTGAGGAATTGGCACATCATTTAAATTTAAACAATTTGTCAAAACCTAGAATTATTTTTATTTTTCATCTTTTCTTCCAATTCATATCCTCTTAATATTTATTAAGTATTCTGTAGAGGTTGAAATTACAGAGAAAAAAAATTATTACTTACAGCATAATTTCTAGTTTGGTAACATCTCCTGTTACTGCCACTATCAGATTATTGCATTATTTGGTTTTGAATGCATTCTCTGTCATCTCTTATCTGTTTTAAGATTGTCTCTCATTCAGCCTGACCTTGGATGCAGTCAAGTGGCAAAAAATAAAATAAAGTGAAAAAGCTAGTGGAAACAAGGGGAATAGACAAGGAGGAAAATAAGTAAGCAAAACTGTTTTCTGGGTTGTTTTTTTTTTTCTTTCTTTTCCTTTAAAAAAATGCTGCACTATAATTTACAGCATCCATAAATGATCCTCCTGTAATTATTTACATCTCACCACTGATCATTTAAATAATCTATAACCAAGGTCAGTTTTGACATGTAGCAAAACAATCTAAGGCTTTTAGTCATCAAATGTTTATTTGCTCCTTAAAAAGAAACTGTATGTTGCATGCTGGAAAAACTGTTTATGGTGTTTTTACTTCAAGCTGTCCTTGATTTAGTTAACAAATAACAAAGTTTAGAAGTTTGGAAACAAAAGGAAAACTGGACCTTTCAACTTACTGATACTTTAACATTGGTCTTACTCTAATTACATGCATTGTGTTATTTTTAGTGGCATAAAAAGGTAATTAAGCTTATTTCTGAGATAGCTGCAACACTATGCTGGATAAAGGACTCAGTAGAAAGATAGAAACTGCAGGAACAAAACCACTCAGAAAATGAGATATAAGGTAAAGAGACTTTGACATCTGCCCTCTGGAAAAGAGGTGTCTCAGGTGAGTAGCCTCCCCACACGGCGTAGAGGGATGTCAGCCGGTGTGTCAGCATGGGGCAGAAGTGAAGAAGTTAAATGGCAACTTACCCAATGAGAAAACACTGAACCTGCTGGGTCCATGAATTTTTCTTCTCTCCAAGAGCTCAGCACCTGGAGTGGGTGGCATGGAGGACTTTCCCATCCTGGGTAGAGGAAGCATCACCCTTAACCCATGCTAGGGGGTGGCAGCAACAGCATATTGCTGATATACCTACTGGGCAACTGGAAACACCAGCCATGCATCAATCATTAAATTAGAGTGATTCGATTATCTGTGGGTTTTACAGTGGCTTTATTAAAGGCACAGGAGAGCCTTATACTCAGTATTAGTACATAAAGCTTTCAGATATTTTACATGTTTGAAACATATGAAATGTATAGGGGTTTTTGTGATAAAGGAAAAGAGTGCAAGCACCATTACAGAAAGCAAGCTCTTTCCTGTTTGTGGAATATTTTTTTTTAAATAAAGAATTTAAATCTAACTGTATTTTAAAGATAGACTGAATAATCTTTAGGAAGAGGCAGTAAATTACTGAAATGGAGCTGGTTTTCCATTTCTATATGCCCTTGTAGATATCACAATGCTTCAGTAACCTCAAAAATGAACATTACTTATCTACTTCACTGCAAAGAAGATCTGCAAAACTCTGACAGGTTATCCAGTACATAAGCAATGAAACAACAGGCGTAAACCCATCTACTCCAGAGTATAAAATTCTTACATATAGCACCTGTAGTTGCATTAGGCACTGTATGCAAGTGTTTAATTTAACATTACCTACTTTGAAAACCAAAACACAGCTTCATTTTCACTATCCTGCTTTTTGGCAGTGTTTTATATTACTACGCTTCAAATCTCAAGGCAATCTACACGTGAAACATATTCCTGACATGCAATTATTGTGCTATAACTAACAAAAGTTGGCGCTCTCAGTGTTGTAAGAATAATATGGAACAACACTCAGGGCTTCCTACTGATTTAAAAAAAAAAAAAGGAAGGAAGGAAGGAAGGAAGGAAGGAAGGAAGGAAGGAAGGAAGGAAGGAAGGAAGGAAGGAAGGAAGGAAGGAAGGAAGGAAGGAAGGAAGGAAGGAAGGAAGGAAGGAAGGAAGGAAGGAAGGAGAAAAATTGCCATTAGTGCACTCCATCATTTCCAGACAAAACAAGTGCTACATTTTGGAAACTGCAGTTATTAAATGTTTTATACACCATGTTATCAGCTTTAGTAGAACTCAACACTTGAAGATAAGTGGTAAAATATTACTATTGCAAACAGCTCTAAGAAAATAAACTTAATTGACAAAAAAATTTATAACTTCAGCCCTGAATTTACTCTCCTTAAGAAAAAAACCAAAACCTACATTTGATTCAACTATGAATTTGCCTGAGTGCACTTGCAGCACTTGATACATTAATTTTAGTTCAGCAGGCACTACCAGTACATAAAGTATGTTAACACTTGATTAAAAAAAACACACATATATATGTATAATTATATATAATACCTGACATCCATCTGTGAGAAAGATTAATTCACACTAGAGCTATATGGAGAAAGATTAAATATACAGTATTGGAAATTAAATAAGCAAGACAGTACCTTGTTTAACCTAGTAAAACTCAAAACAAGAGGGAACTTAAAGGAATAAGTCAGAAGAAACATTCATGCTTACACAACAGCACGAGCACAAAAGCAAATGGAAATAAAACAAAAATGGATTAAAGACACTTGAAAAGGGAAAAGTGAGTTGGTTTCTGATGCAGCTATTCCACAGAGGTAATGAGAAAAACAACCCAAAATAATGGCTTTTTTAAACAAGGGTTTTAAGGTAACCGTGATTTTTTTTGAGAGGGATGATCTAACATGGCTACCTGTATACGTGAGAGACTGGATTCTGTTACTAAGTTGTCCTTTCCAGTTCTGTTCCTATAATCTGAACTTCAAACTATTTATTTGCAAATTTATTTGTGAATTTTACATACGGTAAAGGATAGTAACCTTTAGCCATAATCTATCTTGAGGTATGTCCTGGTTTCTGCTGAAATAGAGTTAATTTTCTTCACGGTAGTTAGTATGGGGTTATGTTTTTGATTTGTACTGAAAATAGTGTTGATAATATAGACATGGTTTTGTTATTGTTGAGCAGTGCTTACACAGGGTCAAGGCTTTTGCTTTACTTATTAAACTGTCCTTATCTCAACCCATGAGTTTTCCCACTTTCACTCTTCTTATTCTCTCCCCCATCCTGCCAGGGGATAGTGAGCAAGCAGCTGCGTGATGCTTAGCTGCCAGTTGGGGTTAAACCATGATAATGGAGTAGAGAGATTCACCTTTTCTGATTATAAAAGTATATGCTGAATCTCCAGATGTTTTCAGATGAAACACCTAGTCCTGAATAAATTTCTTGATGAGTAGTAGGAGAATCCATTGTTTTCAGTCACCTAAGTTATCTTGTCCACTGTCTGTGATACTAGATTGTGTCTGTGGCAACTGCAGCAATTGCTTACTGGAGGAAAGAAAAAGACAGAAAGACAGAAAGACAGAAAGACAGAAAGACAGAAAGACAGAAAGACAGAAAGACAGAAAGACAGAAAGACAGAAAGACAGAAAGACAGAAAGACAGAAAGACAGAAAAGTATTTAGTGCATATTCACAGAATCACAGAATGGTTTGGGTTGGAAGGGACCTCAAAGACCACCTAGTTCCAACCCCCCTGCCATGAGCAGGGACACCCTCCACTAGACCAGGTGGCCCAAAGCCCCATCCAACCTGGCCTTGAACACTTCCAGGGAGGGGGCATCCACAGCTTCTCTGGGCAATTCATAGGATTTGAATGCAGTGCGATGATAAACAACCAGCTCTCTGCATATATGAACATAGGATGACCTCTGCTGCAGAACATAATGGCATGGGTTTTGATCACTGATTATTTATCTGCATTGTGACTCAATTAAGTTTTATGCATAACGTAACTGGGTTGCTGTCCTGGTTTCAGCTGAGAGGGTTGATTTTCTTCATAGTAGCTAGTGTGGGGATATGTTTTGGATTTGTGCTGGAGACAGCATTGATAATATAGAGATGTTTTTGTTCTATGGACCTATTGTTGAGCAGGGTTTACATGGGGCCAAGGCCTTTTCTGCTTCTTGCACTGCCCTGCCAGCGGGATGGCTGGGGGTGCACAAGGAGCTGGGAGGAGACACAGACAGGACAGGTGACCCAAACTGACCAAAGGGATATTCCATACCATATGACGTCATGCTCAGTTTATAAGGAGCCTGAGGGAAGGGGGGGGGGGGGGGGGGGGGGGTCGGTGTCTTTTGGAGTGATGAGGTTTGTCTTCCCAAGTAACCATTACATTTAACGGAGCCCTGCTTTCCTGGGGATGGCTGAACACCTGCCTGCCCATGGGAAGTGATGAATGAATTCCTTGCTTTGCTTTGCTTGTGCACGTGGCTTTTGCTTTAGCTATTAAACCGTCTTTATCTCAACCCATGAGTTACCTCACTTTAACTCTTCCAATTCTCTCCCCCATCCTGATGAGGGGGAGTGAGTGAGCGGCTGTGTGGTGCTCAGCTGCCGGCTGGGGTAAAACCACGACAGATGCAAATTCAAAGGAAATATATGAACAAAAGTGTCCTAAAAATCAATTAAAATCTTATGCTTCATATAAATCAATCTCCTTAAGAATACTTTATGTGATGTAGGTAACCCTTTGACATTTGGACATAAATATTAGCCACTCAATTCACTAATTATATTGATATACCAACATAGAAAATAGTAAAATCTGTTTACAAGCTCGCCAAGTGCTATTTAGATATTTTTTTTTTAACTCAAAGTACAGACTGTAGATTGGAAGTGGAATATATACATCAAGACAGCATTCTGCCATTTTTTACCCCATACAAGCCTGCTTTAGCAAAATGCAGATTATGCAGAGCCGCAAAAAGCTGAATTTCAAAAGCTATTTTTAGTTGATTATGTCTAAGAGTCCTGAACAGTTTTAGGTTTTGATTGAAATGAGAATTTTGAGTGGCTTCTTATTTAGATGCTTAAGTATAGATTTTCTTTACAAATGTCCATCTACTTATTTAACACCTACCTACTAAATGGCTTTAAATACGAGTAATAAATGTCTTTTAATTTTCAAGATAACAAATTGAAGTTTAAACCAGGAAATTTATTTTAAGCCTGCATAGATCACTATGCAAATCCATGGTTTCCTCTAACACTGAAGATCTTAAACTCTCCTTAGAAGCAAATATTTTTAAATTGAAAAAATATTTATCCAGGCACACAGAAGACTAAAGTAATTCCTAGAGCCATTTTTTAGATGTAAAGAAAAACATATGCCATAGGAATTTTTTAGCTGGGAAAGCTGATGCTTGGCATCAAAGATTGCTCTCATGAATTTTGAGCATTACTGACAAGACATATTCTTTTCACTTTAATTTTCAGCTAAATTTTCTCAGGTTCTTTCTGCAATCCTAAATAGATGGCTCTTCACGGCTAGTATCACTTGGTTCCACCACAAAAGATATAAAATACTATTATTATTGTCTAGTGTCATGGGTGGAGTGATGCACTTCATTAGTAAGAGAGAAGCAGCAATATGATTATTGATATAAAACAACAATTTAACAAAGATCAATGGTAAATGCGACAGCGGTTTAACAAGATTCAATGGCAAGATACACTTGAGTATTTACCGCATAGAGGACAGGATAGGTCAGATGCATCAAGGAGACCCTCCCATTGAGTCATGAGGTTCAGAGAGGACCCCCTTGCTTTCTAAACTCCTTCTCAGAGGAGACTAGGTGCAGCTGGATCCAATTCTAGTCCCAGGCTTGGTCAATGATTTAAGTCTCAATGATTATATGTGCACAATCAATCAAAGATATAATCTTTGCAAAACTTACAAAGTTTAGCAAGCTGTTAGTCACTTACAAGGATCTGTTGCGGCAAGAAATCTCCCAATATCCAGGAGCAAGGGATCTCTGTGGCAGGCATAACCTTCACGGGGGGGAATAAAATATGCAGAGAACACTGGATGGCTTTGAATAATAGAGAAATAGAAATAAGATAAAATGCAATAACTTTGAAATACTGTGTTTGAGAAATAATATGCAAAGGAATTCTCCCAGCAGACACTGTCTCAGCAGCTGAACACGGCAAAGGAGAAAGAGGTACGTATATTATTTCTGTGAGTCAATTTGAGCTGTGACATTTATTTGGTCTTTGACTTTGGTTTTCACTACAAAGAACCTGTGTACAGGCAAAGAACAGACAGTTTCAAATGTTGTGACAGTAAAGCACAAAGGAACATTTGTTACCCACGGAAAGGTTTTGATTATTGGTGCTGTTTCAGAGGGGATACAGCTCCAGTAATTTTTCTGTAGTACTAATTGAAGACTGCTGTGTCAGTCTTCTGTATACTGTGTCAAGTCTGAGATTATGATCTGAAGCTTTCAGATTTCTTGAGATTGTTCATCATGAAAAATATATCTGGTTATGCATTACATTTAATACCACTAAGAGACTTCATACTTGGTTTTCCTGTAAGAAGTTATGTATACATCTTCCTCTTTCAGGGAAATTCTCTATCTGTATTTTCTAGTAATTTTTTTTGCAAATTTAACAACTACATAAAATATATTTTGTGTGGATAGTAGTGTGATTAGAAAAATAGGGCTGGAAGGTAACTGCCAGCTCATTAGGAACACCATTTTTAATATGATACAAAAAAATTTTTGAGCTCCATTTAAAAATGATTCAATTTCTTCAGCGATGTTACCCATATTCAGAGCTGTTTAATCAATTGCTCTGCTGTGATGGCTACAAATGTTTTGTTTCAAATGTTTTTCCAACCTTCTTGACCAGACCAATATTGTAAAGACCAAAAAAAAAAAAAAAAAAAAAAAAAAAAAAATTAAGCCTAAAGTGAAGACCAACATTTTCTAGCATTATTGAACATATGTGGGCAACGTGGCAAAACTGAGAATCCAGGCAAGTAATGCCACTTCACGAGTTATTTCTCATGGTTTCACAGCAACGTATCAATTTATTGTGTAGTGCCTGTTATCTTTGGGCTTGTTTTGCAGTGTCTATAGAGTATTTTCATGATTGCTAGAGTTAGGACATCTTCTGGAATGCCGAGAAGAAAATTAATGCACCAAAGCACCACATTGTAAAGCAATACTTTGCTGCGTGCATGAGACGTCATATGATGCCTACCAAGCAGAAGTTTTTGACTACATCATCGTAGTAGTAGTAGTGCATTTAATGTTTCCAGTAACAGAAGGTTTTTTGAATAGTTTTGTGCCTATGGACTCTACAGTTCTTTAGCATTCTGAATGTTTAGGAAAGCATGATTTCATTACAATACTAAAGCTAACTATAAAACATATAAGAGAAAACTATTAAGGTTTATGTATTAAAAAATCATATTAGAATTATGGTAGGACTTAGGTAGTTAAGATAGTCAGCACAGACTAGACTTGTATCTTTTCAGTAATTAAAAGTACAGAATCTCCATGTAGATGTAATTTATTTTTTTTAGGAGAGTGAGGAGGGAGGAAGAGATGTGCAGAGATCTTAATTTTAAAAATATATAATCTTGATTGTAAGTAAACTTTTAAATTCCAAACTCTAGTATAATATGCAAACTTTGGAAGAGAGAAAGAAATTTTTCATCTCAGCACCCACAAAACAAGGTGTTTATGCATATAGAGCTTTGATGTAGGAGGAGAAGAGGGTGGGTAAAATACAGTTCCTATGTCATTTTATTTTTGATTAAATTGTAAAAATTCTTGCAGCTATCTTGGAGAATGAAAAATTTCATTGCTGTATATAAAATTATTATAACGAGCTTCTCGTGTTGCATAAATCAGTTAAATAAGAGTTCTACGAGATGCTAAAAATGAATAATCTTGCATTATTTTTCTTGAAGCATATATATCTATTGCAATATATATAACATCATTATTTTTTTGTGGACAGACACATACTTTGTTATGTTGATTTAAGTTAAAGAAAGATCCATTTCAGAATTTGGCAATTATAGATGTAGACTGTTCTTTGCAATACTTTCATATTTTCAAATACAAATAAGTCTGAACAATAAATGCCTCCAAGACTACGACAGGTCCTGATGTAAATCAAGGTGCAAGATGAAAGTCGTAAACCAAGTGAAATATTGAGTTGTCTGAGCTTTTACTATTAGGATGTTAATAACCTTTCATCTTTAGTGCTTTTTACTTGAAATATTTATCTTTCTGTTTGCACTTGGTAATGTTTGCAGCCTTACAGTTGGTGGTGTTTGGTGGGTGGTGTTTTTTTATATATAATATGTTATCAGTGTGGAGAAGGGATTGTTTCTCCATGGCTAAGACACAGAAACTGAACTATGAACGTAGTAAGACTTCACCATATGGAGCCTACTGACACTGGGAAGTAAAATTTACTCTGGTGGTATTTTATACCTTTGCAAGAGGAAAATCTATTCTAAAACTACGTTGTGGTTTAGCCCCAGCCAGCAGCTAAGCACCATGCGGCTGCTCGCTCACTCCTCCCCCTCCAGTAAGATGGGGAGGGGAATCTGAACACAAAGGTAAACCTTGTGGGTTGGGATAAGGACAGTTTACTGGGATACGTATGGTATGGAATACCCCTTTGGCTAGTTTGGGCCACCTGTCTTGCCGGTGTCCCATCCCAGCTCCTTGTGAAAATTTTGCTGGTTCATACCCTGCCTTTATCAACAGCTACAACAGCGTCTGAGCTGCTTTATAATAAAGAACACCGACTACATGAATTAGTGATAACTGTCCAATTCTTATAATTACAGAATCTTCCATATTTAGGAATAAAGTAATTTCTCTGTTTCCAGGGTAGAAAGAAAAGTATTCACCCAGTGAACATAAGCATTATATTACTTGTGTAGTTTAAAAGAATTACACCGTCAAGATATTTTTTTCAGTTTGCTACCTCAAAGTTATTTCAGTTTCTGAAAAATTCTAGAAACAGACTTTTGAAAAGAAATCTTTATATTAGAAAAACAATATACCTATTTTTTTCTGAAAAAAAAGTATTTTCCTGGAAAAGACTTGTGCATTTTTGGCAATTAGCAAGAGAATTAGTTATATACTCTGAAACAAATCTTAAGCATCTACCTCAAGATGTTGTGCTTCATTACCACTATGGAAGCAATCACAAGGATTTACTATGTTGTTAGATTGCCTTTTTTTTTTTTTTTTTTTCTGTATATAGTGTGGTAAGTGTACACCTGATATTTGGGAAAGAATTGTTTGGTAATACATGGAGTAAAATATTACAGTGTCATATATTTGCTCTCGTGGGTGTAGGAAAGGGAAAAATTTCACTAAAAATGATTAAACCTGTGCTTCTATATGCTTTTATTTAAAGTCTAAAAGCTTCTTTTTATGAACTGCTGTGCTTCACTTTGGGATAGCAAATCTACATTGTATGGTTTTGTTTTCTTCAACACAATACATGGCTCACACTTGGAGAACTGGAGCGTAACAAAGCCACCTTCAGTATAATCCAGAGTCACAAGGTACACTTACATCAACTTGTCTTTTGAAACAACCTTCAACAGAGACATAACCTTCTTTCCAACAGAGACTAGCATTCAAGAGGTCAGTAATATGGAAGAACAAGTCTTTCTAAGCCCATTTGTACATCTGTTGGAAGGAAGGAGAGGTGTAAACACATTGTGGACTTGTCTGAACTTCTCTGCATTTAATACTTAGTCAAGGAAAACTTTTGTATTCTGGAACTCAGGAATGCAAGCACAAGCTGTTATATGGATAGACACTTTACCTAATCCCTTTGCAATTCTAGTTCCTGTTACTCCTTCCTTCTTCCCTTTGATGTTGATATGAGAGTTTTAATTCTCTTAGACTGGGATTATGACACAATCCAGTTTCTTATTATCCAAGGTGCTTGATTTCAAATGGCAAAGCACTCAAGTGACAGCTCTAATCAGACCCAAGAATAAAGGTGGATTGCCTAGCTTCCAGGCAGAGTAATTTACACTTATAAAATGAAGACATTCAATCTTTCACCTACTCACATACATTATCTGCTAGTGAGGGAAATTTACGCTATAAAAATTTCAGTAATAAATAGTGCAAGTACAAAATCAGTATCCTATCAGTATGAATAAAAAAATAAATACTTTATCTGTGATAGTCTGCAAGGAGCTAGTAATTAGAGGAAAGTCAAAGGGGTAGAAATGAGCATAATTTTATTGTTTACATTTGGTTCATCTTGCTTATATTTTGTTACACTCCCCTCCCAACAAGCTTGTACACTATACCATTTCGCTTGATGTATATATACATATTTCAAAATATAGATTGCATTGTATTTTCTGTCTAGTTTCAGAGATTCTACTTTGGGGGTTTTTTTTCTTTTTTTTTTTTTTTTTTTTTTTTTTTTAAATATAGTAGTTCCCCAAAGCTTAGGGGAAGTTCAGCATTAGCCAACAAGGAATTCATAGAATCATAGAGTCTTAAGGTTGGAAAAGACCTCTAAGATCATCAAGTCCAACCATCAAATTCTAGTAATGCCTTTCAATAGCCTTCAGGAATAAAACACTCCTATCTTCTTTTTTCCTTCCATATTATTTATAGCCTCGAATGTTTTGTCTGAATTTTCTACTTTTAATGCATGGCTTATGCATTAGAGGCTATTAAAACTTTTTGGTTTTTTAGACCAAAAATGAGTGGAGGAATGTATGCTATACCAGCAGTCCTTGCTCTGACAACATAGTTTCATTTCCTTTCTAGAAAGCATTTTGTGGGCTGACACAGCACCAGCAGTGTATGTGTCTACCTGACAGCTATAGTTTTGTCCATAAATTAGTAGTATTTTCCAGCTACATTGAACTTTTCACAGGAATCGGTATACCTATGGGAAAAGAAGTTTATATACTCAAATAATAATTTACATTTTATGATAGGTGACATATACTATTATGTCTATAAAACAATGACAAAACAGGAATAAATCTAGTAGACAATAGCTATGTCTTGGTGACAATGACAACTACTATGACATTCAGTACTGGCATCTTCATGCCTTGCAATGAGGAGTATGAGGAATATTTATACCTTGCCATAGAGAAAGTAACACTAAAATGGTAGCCACAGCCCACAAGCATGACTGTCATCAGACCCTTTTGGTTTTGTAGGCAAGACACAGCTTCCTATGGCTTCATTTTAGCTAACATTTTAGCAGAAATCTACCCAAAATTCATGAGGTACTAGTTAGACCACTTGTCAGACCTCTACCTGGATCATAGTAACCTTTAATTCTCTTTACTTGGTTATAAATTATTATTCTAATATCTTATATTTAATTCTTTGAAATCAATTCAGAAGAAAGCAGCAGGAGCTCAACAAATTGTAGGTTTATGTAAATTTTTATTGTAAGCCAAGTGTCTCCTCAAGTAATTTTCTACCCAAGGTATTTGTAGTAACTCTAAGTTTCAGAAGGTCTTGACAATTTTGCAGCAATTTATAAAACTTCTCTCAGGAATATATAAACAACTGATTTAATTATACTTCATAGCAATCCACTTGGAATTATTCTAGTTGACTTTTTAATTTTTTTTTCCCCTTCCCCCCCCCCCCCCCCCCCCCCCAGGTAAATTCAACAGCAGCAACTTCATAAGAGAATTCGACAGGCTCTGAGAAAGACAATGCTGAAGTTCTGCAATCCCACTCTCCTCTGGGGTTGGTACCACCAGCCATAGCATGACTCCATCAGGGACTACAGATACTTAGAGAACTTCAGAGCACCAAATTGTCACAAAGAAAATGTCTAGAGACCTCTTTTTAATGTTATAACATCCTAATCAGCAAAGTATTTGCCGTATCAATTTGTAATCTTAAATCAGAGTATTTACCCTTCAACTTCAAAAAGTTTTCACAGCATTCACCAGACCAGTTATCTCAACACAAAAGGCGATCATGTCGGTCATGCATGATTTCTCCTTCATAAATTTCCTTCACCTGGGTAGGTTCTCTTGATATGCACAATTTACCAGGGAAATAGATTCATCCTCAAGAGAGAAATTAATGACTCCGACTTTTGCTTTGTTTCTCCTTGTCTGTAAATATGGCAATGGATGACATTGACTTGATTGACCAACTGCATTAAAATAAATAACATCTCAGCACTTGACCAAAGGCTGGCTGCTAGTGGACCTGAAATGCTGGTAAGGCTAGCACACGGACAACAGAGATATTCAAGTGCTATTCACTGCGATTTTGAAAGTTTTAGTAGACTAATGCATGGATGAGTCAAACAGACACAAAACTGTTACGTGGAATACCATTGTTCTTGTCTAGCCTGCTTTGGAGATATTTATCTGGGGAAAATCATAGTTCTATGGGTTATACTGTATTATTTTTTTTATTACTTCTTAATTATAATGTAGTTTAAATTAGAATATAACAATTTACTGGCAAAACCGTTATTTTCTTCACACTGGCCCATTAACTTTTCTCTGTTACCATGCCATTTATATCCACCCTCTGACCACTGCTCAAGTATTTTTCCCAACAGCATGTACTTCAGCAAATACAATAAACACATTGTAATAATCTGGAATTAATATTAGTGCTTCCAATCAGTTATCTTTGTGAATTTCTGCAGTGAAATTAAATTAAAAAGTGTCTTATATATAGATAAAAAGGATGCAAGTGAGGATATTTTCCATTTTTCATCACAAGACTCATAGAACCACTCTGGAAGATGGGATTCTGACAGTATTAGATTCAAAAATATTGACGGACAATTTTTAATATATCATTATGCAACTAAATATAATTATTTAAAAAACTTATTTACTGAAATAGACATTAAACAGCAATGATGCAAAGCAAACTTCTAGATAATGGGTTTCCTATAAAACCAACGTGCAATGAGTAGCCTACGTCACACTAAATGATCTGGCTTCTCCTAAATGTCCATAGTTCCCATGTAATTAAACAGGAGGACTTAAAAGACGTTAGAACTATAAATAGTCTGGCTTGTAATCATTTTAAATGTCTATTCTCTCTCCTTTATGAGCTTGATGAAGGACTGATGATCTGAACACAGCATTAATTTAAATTGGATGGAGGGAATGATGAAGCAAACTCTGAAAAGTTAATAGGTTTTTACATGCTTTACTGAGAACAGAACGTGAAGGTAAGAGGTATAAACTAAGGGCACACCTCCTCAGAGAGCCTGAGCTGTCTGAAGTAAGAGAGAAAGCTAAATTATTCTGCTAGATTAACTTAATCTTCTAATTCACAAATTTGATACTGGTCAGCAATACAATTATTAATGGTCTTATTTTGAATGAAGCTGGGTTTTGAGTAGGACTGTACACCTGACACAGGATCAAGGTTAGAACACCGGGTAGTTAAAGGGAGCTGATCACAAACAGGATGGAGAAAAATAATGATATCCTATAGAGATCCAGTTACAAGAGAGTTTACGGACCCAAGTTATAATGGAATATACGACCAAGTGATGAAATACACTCCAAATGGCTGTGCAAGGTGCAGATGTAGTTTCTTCCAAACATCTGTGCAGCACAGCTCTGGCATATCAGAAAGATATATATATAAAGCAACAGCTATTGCTCACAATAAATCCACATCATGGCAAAGAGAACCCACAAAGAAACCTGTCCCCTTCTTCCCCTTCCACCTGAATTGGCCAGCTTTTATCTGCTTTTTCATAGATTTAAACAGAATTTCTATAAGATGAGAAATCTTACTTCTTTGCTTCTTTTTCTATTTTTTTTCCCCCTAAAGCATATTGACACAAAACATCCTTACAAAGCATAGAGACTGAGTTCAGAAGCACTAACATACTTCTGATCTATTTTGAGACTTACATTCTTCCTCTTCATTTCTATTTCATATAGGATTTTGGGATTTCCATTTTTTTTTCAGTCTTTTCTCAGGGAGTCTAAAACCCAAGAACTTTGATTATTTTCACTTTCTCCTAGCCTTTCTCCAGCTGGTTCATGTCCGCACTGGAAGTGTAGCGCTCTGGACAGAGTGTGCTAGCAGAAGCCTCACAAGTGGTAAGAGAACAAAAAAGCATTACTTGACAGAGCCTCCAAGAGCTCTGATCTACTTTGTCTATTTTATCCCAGTATGCCTGCTGATTGAATGGCCTTCCCCCCACCATGTAACTTCATGCAATCTTCTATTACCTTACCTAGTCTTAATATGGATTTGGGGACAAACAAAAAAAGTTCATAAAATCCAATCCAATCTGTCTCAAACCAAATCACTGAATCCATTTTTACCAAAATAAACTCTACAAAAATGGCACTTTATTGCAGGAAAAACAAAACAGACCAAAACCAAACAAGTATTGGAAACTAATTTTCTACTGGTCTTTGTTTATTTGTCTTCTCCCCTCCTTAAAAATAAGTTTTACAGAAAACATAGAACTGAATTCTATCCCTCAGTTGTAGAAAGATCGATTCTCTCTCTTCAATTTAATGGTACTAAAACCAGAGTCTCTTTTTATTCTGCTGTGCCTACTTAGTCAGAATTTTTAAAATTAATTCATCACTTATTAAGGATATACACAAAGCAATAAAAATTGTGGATAGATAATATGAAGTCTAGCTGATACTATGTAAAGTTCTGCAAAATTTCTTATTCTTGTAAAGCTGGTATATCACATCATGTTGTCTTTAGTAATTCTGGTGATATAGATGACAGCAGTTAATTTACAGTATTGGCAAGAGTTAAGTTGAAAGTGTTAATGACACTATTGGGAAAGAAAAAAGAATATATGTCTTTTGACATTACGTCTTTGACCTACATTTTCAATATTTTGTACTTCAATGTAACTATAGCTTTGCACTTTTATGAAGGGTAGCACACAAAAACTGTTTCAGATTCAGTTTATTGTTTCTGCAAATTATAAGCAGTAGAAGCAAGCCAACAGCAAAACCTTGCAAGATATTATGAAAATTAATGATTTCTTAAAGAAAGGTGCCTTGGGAGCTGAAAGAAAATAGTATAAAAAAAGACAGCAGGATATTTTACTGTTATGGAAGTTATTGCATTCCTATGATGCTGGCATTGTTGCTGTATCAAAGGACTGTTAAAGTGGGATCTCAAGCCATCAAAATGGAGATATTCCCCCACCACCACCACAAAAAAAAAAAAAAAAAAAAAAAAAAATCAGATATTTTAAGACCTTTACAGCATTTGGGAATTAAATTCAATTGTGGGCAAAATGTGTCTTCTATGTCTGCTTTCAGAATGACAAAAAAAAAAAAAAAAAGAAAAGAAAAAAAAGGTTTTGCTAGTCACTGAAACTCTCACTGCCTCAGTCTTGCCATCTGAGATATTAGGTTAAATGAAGCATATATATCCTTCCAAAGCACTTAGAAATCTACTAATGGAAAAAAGCTTTATGAAAAAGCAACACTACTATAGAAATATTGTCAACTAAACACACATAGGTACATTTTTTTCCTTCCCAAGAACAACTCGTTAAAGTACCTACATTGTTAAGTGATGTGTATAAAGTTTGAGTGTCTGTACGTACTTTCAGTTTATGATAACTTTTCTTAGCCCCTCCTACTCTTGGCTAGGAACTTGAGGGTGTCCAATTGCTCAGTTCTTAAATGTGACTCCATCCAGACCTTGTATATTTTCTTTTCAAACAGTGTGAATGTCCTTTAAAGCAAATAGTACTCCTAAATACTGTGATGTGCTACATTACTGGGTTGGGGGTTTTTTGGAAGTCAGAAATGGAATTAAAAAAAGAAAAAGGAATTTAACATTTCTATTTAAACCTCCAGGAGGTCTGAATGTTTGCTTTGCTTTTTCAGCTTTCAGAAACTATCACTGACTGGTCCGTTGGTCGGGATGACCAGTACCTGCATAAGTACCAACGTTTACTACTGTCCTTCAGATGAACCCTTGCTGTGTCTCCAGAATACTGGTTTGTATTTGGGGAAATGTCTCATATCCTGCAGCAGGTTGCAGCTATGAGGCTCTGCAATCCCTGGGGATTCTAATTCTTCCTGTGGTTTTTGCTGATGGATAAATTGCTCCTCCCAAACACAGCTATCTGATTCAGAAACAGAGCACCCAATGACCTAACCAAAACTCCAAAGGGAGGAGTTGTATGAATCCAGCCCATCCTCCAGGTGGACAAGGTATCACTAAAAGCCAGTTAAAAATTTTATTGGTTTGTTTTGTGTTTTGTTTGCTTTTTAATAGGAATACGTGAAAAAGACTGTCGCACACCAGGTAAAAGCCTGAATTCCAATGCCAGTGTAGACCGGTAGTGAATATCTCTATTGGAGTAATGATTCTGTAGCCAACCATCTCTTCTGTCAGCAATGTTTCACCCATTATCAAAAATCTATCTGTGCACACAATTTCATGAATATTTCATATTTGTTTTTTTAAGAACGTATTAAAAAGGCATCTGAACTGTATATAGAAATTTCATGTAAATAAAAATCATTATAATGTGGTTAGCAGAGATCCCAGTTATACATGGTTAATAATTTGACTATATCTTGTCAAAATTCATTGCAATGTTATTTAATTGTTGATGTATCCTATACTTGAGTTTCAGTGATACTCTGACATATTTTACAATATTTATGACTTAAAGAAACTTGGAAAAATATTCATAATTAACAAAGCGAAAATAATTTTTAGCTGTACCTTTTTTATTTTTTTTAATACTTTGAAGTTTAAAAGATATCAAGAAAGCAATGACATGAATATAAATTTCACACAAAAGATTTCTGAATTTTAAACAGATGTTACTAGGACGAGCAAAAATGTAGCAGTGATTGTGAACATACATAATACATGAAATTCCTTGTATACATAGTTTATAGGTCAGTCTGTGCTGTAAGTCCTCTAATAACAGTTTATCCCTTAATTTCTTGCTATAATTCAAGAAATTAAAATATTTTACTCTCACTGACAATACTAAAACTCCCAGCCTTTGTATTAACATGGAAGCTAGCAATAATTTCATTTGCATGGAATTTATCTCATTTCCATGTTCATTCACTCACTGCTCGTGCTGTGTATCAATAAATGCTAACACAGCCAAAGTTAAATTTGTCTTGGAAAGGTAGAAAAAAAGGTGGAAAAAGTCCAGCATTTGTGTTTTGAATTTCCACAGTAGTAAATTGGCTAAAACCAAAATCTACTTCAAAACTAGAAGCTTTATAGAAAGATTTTATGTAATGGAAGTTTTTGATTTTAACCTCCTTAAATAAACCTTTTATATTTTCTCCTAAAGACCGTGAAATATTTAAGACTTTCAAAAATTACTTTTTAATTTCCCTTTAACAAAAATAGTCCATGTACCAGTACACCCAACCCCTCAGTCTTTGTTCCAACTAAATAATTATTGGACTCTTAAGTAATTTGACAGGTAAAAAAGGCACCCAAAGTAACGAGCTACAGAAGAAACAACTTAGCTGATCTCTGTGGGTAACATAGAGCTCTGTTGGGGAAGGAGACAGGGGCAGAGAGCAAGATATGATGACATTAATACCTCAAAACTGAGAATAATGGAATATGAAGCACTAATGGCACATTCACATTAAGAAGTCATCAAAGCAGCCTAAATGCTTGATGGGGTGGAGCTGATTTAGCCGCTTGACAATTCCTTATTACCGTGGGGCTTGAGTAACAGCATTATCTTTCTTTTCACCATTTTATACCAAATTCTAAACACAATGAGAAGAGAAAACCAGACACAATCTGCAGCATTGTTTCCTATTCTTTTGCCAAAACCCAAAGGAATACTGCCCATTTCAAACACAGTCCTATGAGACACCAAGCACCCTGCAGAGGTTACTGAGTACGTTCAGCCAACACTGAAAGACTCTCACTACCTTGTAGACAAGGCTAGCAAATGGTAACCCTATGTAAAGTGGAGGAAGGATGCTGCACTTCCACTACCTTACTCCTCTGTCCCATCATCTCTTAAACATGACTGCTTATGTGTTTAATAACAAAACTTTCAGAATTTTCAATGTTCATGAGGAACAGGAAAGAACTTGTGCCACTTGGCTAAGTAAAACAGAAGCACCCAATGTACTTCAAAGCTACTCACTAAGAATAAATAAATGATATTTGTTGGAGTGAGTCCA
The DNA here is from genome assembly GCF_011004875.1 of Balearica regulorum gibbericeps. Taxonomy (NCBI): domain Eukaryota; kingdom Metazoa; phylum Chordata; class Aves; order Gruiformes; family Gruidae; genus Balearica; species Balearica regulorum. The sequence goes on along the minus strand of NC_046187.1, from coordinate 50,915,396 downwards.
GAGGAGGGCCACAAAGCTCATCAGAGGGCTGGAGCCCCTCTCCTATGAGGACAGGCTGAGAGAGTTGTGGTTGCTCAGCCTGGAGAAGAGAAGGCTCCGGGGAGACCTCATGTACCTGAAGGGGCCTACAGGAAAGATGGTGAGGGACTATTTATCAGGGAGTGTAGTGACAGGACAAGGCGTAATGGCCTTAAGCTGAAGGAGGGTCAATTTAGATTAGATATGAGGAAGAAATTCTTCACTATGAGGGTGGTGAGGCACTGGAACAGGTTGCCCAGAGAAGTTGTGGATGCCCCATCCCTGGAAGTGTTCAAGGCCAGATTGGATGGGGCTTTGGGCAACCTGGTCTAGTGGAGTGTGTCCCTGCCCATGGCAGGGGCGTTGGAACTAGATGATCTTTGAGGTCCCTTCCAACCCAAACCATTATGTGATATGCTATAATTCTACAACACAGCATTGTTCTGTTCACCACAGATTTTAAAATGTTACAAAGATGGTAATATGGCAGATCGCATACTAAGCAGCATACAGTATTTGATATTTTGATGAAAATCTTAAAATAAACATGAGAAGAAATCTGTAGAACATATAGAGCAGAGATTTTCCTTTGCAAAACTGGCAAAAATCTACCATATTATATTTAAAATTATGGGCTAAGAGCTGATAACGTCACCTGTCTATTGTGGTATGTACAGTTCAGTGGTATCTGTAAATAGGTAAGGGGTAGAATCAATTTAAGATAATTAAAATTTTCTTGTAAGGTTAAAAAAAAATCTAAAAATTAAAGTGAAAACGTAAGAAAAATTACAAGTAGACAAAATGTTTGCTAAGGAAAGTGTTGTCTGTCAACCTACTAAAAGATTTGCTACAGAGATTGAATAGCTGTCAAAAAAGTCCCCCAAAACCCCACCAAAACCACACAACAACAACAAAATAAATCCCAAAATACCACCAAACCCCAAACTAAAACCACATTCTTACTGACAATGAAAGGAAGGGACACTCTTGTAATCAAAAGAACAGCAATTAAGGATTTCAGTCAGGTAACTTCAGAATTATGGGAATTTATGCTACATCACTGTTTGAACTAGTCATGCCAACCACAAAGAAATGAAACTTTATAGGAAACTTAATGATAAGGCCTAGGTAAATCACAGAATCTGGAAGAACATTATGAATTTCTAATGCCTATATATTGTTGTGATGGGAGCTACTTAGGTACCCAAAAGAAAATGTTTGGGTCTTTTTTTCTGCCTGTAGTAATGTCTTAGTATGTAAACCTTTAATTACTTCACTTTCTTTCACAGAGGTTTAAATACAGAGATGGTATTTAACAATGACAATTTCTTTAATTTACAGAAGAAACAAGTTTTGCATCATTTGCTGCAATATTTGAAACAAATATTGAAGTGCTATTTTAAAAAAATACTTGAAAAAATATTTCTCATGTTTTAGAGCTATTTCTCAGATCCCTGTAGAGCAACATTCCTCATTCTGAAAGGTCACAACTGCAAATAAATCAAGACTGTCAACAGCTAGAGCATCATGCTGATAGAAGAAATAAAACAATTTATGGAGTTATACTTCTCACGACAAACCTTTGTCAGGCTATCATCTATCTAACTTCAAACACTTCTTTGTAGAACATCATTTTACTTTGCTTCCATTGTGAAATTACCTATAAGTGTCCATTATGAACTTTCCAGTTATTGAAAAAAAAGATAAATCAAGTTTGGGGCATCTTTGATCGAGATAGTCTTTCATGTTGGTTATCCATGTATTTTATTGCCTGTTCAACATTGAAGTGCCAGGCAAAAAAAAAAAAAAAAAAAAAGTATTACTACTATAGTAACTGATGTAGATATACATAGTTGCTAGATACTATAAAATGTTTATAACTGAAATTTTGTTTCTAGTGATCCTCAGAGAGAGGCTGTCAAAAAAAATATCTGGCTATGAACGATGCCAATAAATCAAGAATTCTTCCTATTTTTCTACTTTATGCATTAGCATAACACAGATGTTCTTGGTTTCTCAGCTTCTAATACTTGTCCTCCTCCCATCTGTCTTTACTTCTAAGTATGAATTTAGGTTTTTCTGTAAAATGAAATTTTATTACTAAAATTTTCTATATGTTAATAAAATATTTCCACAAATAAAAAGTGATGGCAATGCAAGAGTTCTGCTTAACAAGATAATTATACACTGACTTCTCTAATGTAGCATTTCCTGATGTTCAGTATAAAAATTGTATTTTAGTAGTGCTTGCCTTCCTGAAGGTAGAATTTATTCTAAAGTTTTTCACTGAGTATGATGTAGGTTTTTTTACAATAAATCATACTACATATTGCGGTATGTTATCATTAAAGCAATTATTCAAGGTAGTTCAAACTCAGAATGAATAGATGCTTTCAGGATTTAGATTTAAATGAAATCTAAAACTCCATTCTCTGAAAACCACATGAAACCTTTTCAATTTTCAACACTTTCTCAGTCCCTCATAGTTAAGTTGAGCAGTAACAAAATTCAGTCTTAATTTGAGCAGTAAAAAAGTCAAGCTTCAGTGTAGGTGATGTAGATTTAATGTTCTAGGCACAAGTTCAGTCCTGCTGTAAGTAGATACAACTCTCTAAAGTTAATGAATTTCTACTCATGCTGACAATAACTACAGTGGCATTTGTTATGCTGAAATCTAATTCTTTTCAATGGAGTACAATTTTACGACATCTTAAGAGGTGACATTATTAAGTCTTTCAGACAGGATAATTAGAAATCCATTAGAAAACCCTTCACGTTATGCTCCCCGTAATGTTTTTGTTTGTGTTTTAATTTTATAGCAATGAGCATTTACAGTATGAAATGTTTTGCAAAATTTTAGATTAATTGGACTTCTAAATCTATACTATTGACAAGCAGTCTTTGTAAGTGTAATTAACTTCTAGAGAACACTGGCAAAATAAACACTTTTGAATCTGGATTTAATTGTTTAAAAGAAAACCAATTTTTTATTACTGCTTTAGATGTCTATGCAAAAAAGGAAACCATTTTATATTCCAAAATTCTTTTAATATGTTGAAAAAACCAAAATTATTAAAACCCCCCAAAACTTACTTAATATTTTACTCAAATATACTTCAATCTCAACCTTTATTTTATAAAGCTGTAATTGAATACTAATGTGCATTTCGGCTTATTCCTTAAGAACGTGGCAAAAAATATGTGAGGGGAGATTATTATCGATCTGCAATTCTGACTATGAAAGTTTGAGTTATTCAAGAGCATGAGTACAATTTGGGCAAACTTGGGGCATCCACATAGAACTGGGGGGACAAGGAAAATATCTGTTACCATAAGGATCTTACAGGGATCAGTCTGCTCACTGGATCCTGGAGACCAGCAAGGGTACAGAAATGCCATAAAAGAAACGGAGAGCAAGTGTCTATTGGCCTATTTGTATGTTATCTGTCCAAAAAGTGTGTGTGATTTTTCAATCAGTCTTGACTGGATAAAGAGATAAATGCGCTAATTCCATTTAGATAATTATATCAAATATATTTGTCAAAGTAAAGCATAATATAAAAGATGAGACTCTGAATTTCACTTCACACTGGTATAAATACGCTACTCACTATAGGTACGGGATGGAAGTAGCTGCTTTACTTGAATGGAGGAGCTGTTGGGCTAGTCAAATATTGGGTAGGTTTTGTCTGCTACCAGATGTTAGTGCCTGAAAAAACCTGCAGCTCTAGAAGACAGCAGCTTGTGACAGGAGAACTGTCAGAGGCATTTGCTAAGTAATTTGTTGATAAGATGGGACAGTGTGAAAAAAATTCAGTTTAAATGGAATCCCTGCAGGATTCCAGGAAATGGATTTGCTACAAACACTAGTATATTTTACCAGGAGTGTGGTCTGCCTTATGACTACAACCTGAGATGAGATACATTCAGACATCAGAAGCTCTGATGAAGCGAATGATCCAAACGTCCACAGCAAGTCACAGGAATACAGGGCAAGACATCTTTTGGATCTGATCTCGGGGGGAAAGTAAGCAAGCACAGGTTTCTTTCTTTTTTAACTTCTTTGAAGATTTGTAACTGGGCTGTCTCAGTCTGCTATTGCAAAAATTGAAGATAATAAATATTCTTAACCTGACTTGACCTAAGCATGATTTCACACAGACTAGCACTGCGACTTTCCATACCCAAAGGTAAGGCAGATCTGAGAACCTTGTTAAAGGGCCCAGGAGTTCCAGCAGCCTCCGCAGAGGCTGTGCATTCCTAGTTTGTGAGCTTGCATCACAAGGATTTGCAGAGAGAAAAGTTTTGTTTTGGTGACTTGGGATAGCCAGGAAAGCTCTGACATGCATAGGACGGTCAGAAGCATGTCTGAATTTTGACAGTTTTGGGGGACTTTGACACACAAGGCCAAAAAATACCGCAAAGAAATAAGAGATCTCGTGATATTTTGTTGATTCAACAGTTCTTTTTCACATCAAATATTATTTAATTAATGCACAACAGCAAGACACAGTTGCCATTGTAGAACAGCTAGGGAATATCATTAGGAATTAAAGAAGGGCAAATTCAAGCTGAGTGATCCTGGCCTCATTAGACTGGAAGCTGCACCATGTGTGCCTGCTTTGCTGGCTTCACAAACACTTGTTTCAACATCTGTTAAGAACACTCCTTCAATTTTTAATTTTTGTGTGAAAGTACTTATTAAACACACTTGACTGCATATTTTTTTTTTCCTCTGGAAAAATTTCATCTTATGAACTCAATAAATTGCAGGGAATGTGCTTTTAAAAATAAACAGTATTTTTCTTTAGGTAGGTAAACAGTCGTGTTGCCAATTGCTGAGTAAGCTTTATGTTTTGGGCAGTCCTGGTGAGTCATGCTAAGTTGAGACAAAAGGAGACTTACTATCACTGACCATCTTTGCCTTTACTGAAAATGGATTCTAAGAGTGGAGGAAAAATAATTCAACATGTTGGTTTACTTCTGTGCATTTTGGTGTTGGAATTGATATTTTTCCAGCTTCCAATTAAGTGCAGTATGGGAATGGATGTTCTGCCGTAACTTTTAGATGCCAAAGGGTCAAGAGAGACAATATTTCATGGTAGAATTTATAAATCTTTTAAAATCATTTATACCTTACATTAAAAGGCTCAGTTTCTGGACATTTCTTTTGAACATCTTTTGTCAAAAATATTGGCAATGATGGCAAGGAATTAGGTTGTAGCCTGTAGCATGATTTTGCTGAACATGCTATAGGCTATAAGGCTTTATCAGGCTATAACTCACTTCAGAGTATTCTTTCAGAAGAGTTTAATGATTAACCAGGCCATTAACAACAGAGCTAGAATATCATTAAAAGAGAAGGTAAAAAAGGAAGTGCTAATTTACTAAGAAGTATTAATTGTAAATTACCTTACCATGTATTCTTTTTATTTTTAAATTATTATAGGTTGAGCACATTTCTAAGTAAAAAAAATAATATAGTAAGATGTGGTATACGTGTGTATATTTTGCTTTGTCTTTTTAATCTTTTTTTTTCTGACAGAAATCAGTTAAGCTCATGGAACATATACTGTTAAAAGATAATTTTATACTCTATAGGCTAGTTAACCAGATATTAATACATTCTGCAAGAGCTGTAAAAAAACATCCTATAAAGTATGGCTGAGTCCTACAAGTTAAATTGAATTGCATTACTCTGAAAATTACTGGTACTCACAATGTAGATTTTAATGCATATTTTAGAAACAGCAATCATCTTAGCAATTTCAAAGATATGATCTTGTTACTTTTTTTTATTTGATGAAACAACTACCGAGCTTTTAACATCATACTACAGAGCTTCTTAGCTTTATCAGGAATAAAAGTCATTATAATACTGTAGATAAAGATTTAATGTACTAATCTGAATTAAATAAGTAAAGCCTTTTATGAGCAATTCATGGAACGTGTGTTTAGCTGAGATGTTGAATGGTGTTTCAGAAATTAAACTCATTTTGACATGGGGATACTCCGAGCTTAAGATTACATTAACAGTTACTGAAATTCACAACATAAGAGGGCTTGTATAAGTTACTATATTTGTCCTTCTTTCTCCATTAATCTTTTGTGCATCTGAGTGGGAGAGTGCATTGCTTACAAAGTATTTCTGCCGATCCACTACTAGTATACCCACAATCTTTTGTAATATGTACATTTCAAACATGGACACGATGATCTTACAACATGACCTCACATAAAATGTGCATTTATAATGTCTTATGCAAATATTCACATATTTGAGGAATCATGGACTTGAATTATAGATGAACATTTTGGTGCCTTTCTCTTGCTACAACAAATAAATATATGAGACACTTTAAAAAGAGATATGAGAGTATTTCCAGTTAAATTATGCAAGTTCTATGCACCTGTCTTTTCTGCCTTCTTTCTCCAGAAACCAGGCTTTTCCTGACAAGTTTCTTCCAGTAGATAGCAAGTTTTGGCCGGTGAAAAAATACAATAATTTTCAAGTTTGCAGCATGCTTTTATCCAAATGCAAGATGATAATGAGGCCTAAGGAAAACTCACTGACACAGAAATGTCTGCCTGGATGTTATATACCTTCCTGACATATTTTAATAAAACAGGTGGATTCATGTGAAATAGTTGGTATTTAGACAACCCCCCCCCACACACACCTTGTTAAGCAGAAATGAGATTTGTAGTAATTTGTGTTTCATCAGTTCTAACTGGGGTAGGTATTACAGGGAGGTTTTTTCCATAGAAAACCAACTGATCCACAAGATGCATTTTAGCTTTGAAGATGTGCAATAGTTTATTTTTCAGATAAGAGTCTCTAACGAAAAAGTAACCCTAATAATACAGAAACTAAGTGGTTTAGCAAGAAAATAGAGAATGAGAAGTGATGCAGATTTACTTTAAAAAGCAATGGTTTCCTGTAAATTTTAGCAGAGAACAAAACTGGTTTCTATTTTTTGGTAACTCCCTCTGAGATGGTACCAGTTTCAAAGAAAGGTTTATGCTGCTTCTTATAGCAAGTATATCTCTCTTCAAACAGTCCCTCTTCAGGGAAGAGCCAATGAAGTTTGGTGACAAATGGAAAGCTACAAGGTCTCTTGCTTTTCGTGACAATGCATGACAATTTTGAATACTGTCTTTTTAATTTACTCTAAATATTAAAATTGGAGTGGGTAAGCATAATCATTTTACTTTCTGGAATGTAAAATTTTTTGAGGATGCTAATATCTTTACTTTTTCTACTGATAATTTTTTTAAAAAATCTAAATTTAAATAGCATATTTGCATTCTAATACAGAAGCTTGAACAGCTCAATAAAGAAATCAGCTTTTTTTGGTCTCCAAGAAGACAGTGTCTTACTTCCCGTGTCCCTAATGACTGTACAGTTAAAGAATCAAGCTACAAACAAACTTGCAATATTCTGATATTGAGATAAATAATGTGATATTTAAAATAATAAGCAAATATATATATTCCCTGTATTTGTATCTATGTCTCAATGTGATGTTAACAGAAAACATGAAAATTAAATCAGTTCTACCATGGTGGAGTTGTGGGCTACAGACCCCAGAGGGGTCTGGGCTGCTAGGGTTGAACGCTCCTGTGGTTAGATCACTTATCCTCATCCAGTAGGACCCAATTAATACATTTGAAAACCATGTTTCTTTATTATTTTTCTATAAATCTATGACTATGATTCTACCTGCCAGAACCTGGAAGTAAGAGATACACGCAGAGATCAGATATATGCAGAACAGCACAATGGTTGGCTTTTACGGAGGTGAAATCCAGTAGTAAACAAGTGATATGGAATAGTTCAGGCTCCCAAGAAAACCAGCAGTTTCACAGTTTCTTAGCACTATTTTGTGTCAGACACAGATTGAAATTATTTAATCTCATATTTGTCTGATTTTAGATGAACGTGAATTAGTCTTCTTGCCAGGCATTTTTTATCTGACTTCTCACTTGCAATTTTATCCACAAAATCTAGCTAGCAGGATGGCCTGGTATAAGCAAAATGTAATTAAGGAAAAGCTCAAGAAACTAATCTCTGCTAATGTATTTTAAAGTTTAAAGCACACTTTAAACATTTCTCATGATCTCCGAGTAATACATTACCTTACTGGGTACACAATCACTTGCTTCCAGTTTTATCAGATGTATACTAGCCCTTATCATATTACCACAACTAAGTTACTACTGCAACATTAACTTTGTATGATGTGACTTACTAATCAAAGCAACTGATTTCACAGATGTACTGTATCTTTGCTTTCCAGCCTAGTCAACAAATTAGATTACTAGAGCTTTCCTGTACAATAAGCCTTTCAGTTCACTTACTCTAAATTAATTGAAAAGTGTGTAGAAGAGTGAATACAGCTTAAAATTGGAATTCAATGTACCTAGGTTAAATTCAGTTCACTTTTAACAAACCATTTAATCTTTCCTCACAACCTTTCAATTTTTGTTCAAACAGGCCTTGCAAATCAGACCTAATTTCAGTGGTGGGCTTTAAACCATGTCATCGTATACACAAAGGTGTTTGTTTGCTCTATGATCTTTGTAAAATTCCATTTTTGTAAAGCTTCCTTCACAGGAAAAAGAAAATTAACTTTTACATTTCACTTACCTATCTCAGGGCAGAAAAAAATAGTTGCAGTGAGGTTGTAGCTCAGCAAAATTAGAGACAAACACAGCAAGAAAGGGCTAGTATCTCCTAAATATGAGAAAGCCTCTGCTTCATTTCCCCCTTCCCTTTTTGCCAGCTTTTGCTGGTAAGGACCCTCACATCTGATAGAGGAAAAGGACAAGCAATTGTTCCCTTTGCCAGCTTGATTTACAAAAAGAGTCCAAATGTGTCAGCTATTTCCTGAAAACTGGAAGCTATTGGGCCCCAGGCTAGGCCAGCTGTGGCTAATTTAAGGAGCCAGGAGTGCACGAGAGGAGGAACTGCTGCTGCTAATGGTGGACACATGGGATTCAGGTCTCAAGCACTGAAGTTGCAGGGCCACAGGGTTTTCCTGTATAAGCAGGTGGACCTTCACTGATTTCAGAACTATTTTTGCTTGCTCCAGTAATGAATTTGTCCCAGACTGCTTCAGTGCATCTGAGCTTTGGGAAACCATAAACCATGTTTATTTTTTTGCATATGTTGATAAATTGCTGTTTATGTCTCCTACCTCCTCATGTCCTGACTCATTTTGCATGCCTACCTCAGTTGGTTGATGACACATTATAAGTAAGACAGTTTCCCAACAGCCTCATCGCATAATAACAGATTAGCTTTCCAACTCAAGTGCAACTTAAGCCTTATGAGAAATTCAACTTTGTGCTGTGCCTCAATATCAAACTTTAGCAGACTATAACATACTGGCAGACCTTTTTTTTTTTTTTCTTTTTTCTTTTTTTCAGTGTTTGCAAGTCAAATATACAAAGTTTGTCTTTGAATATACGAGACTACCTTCTTCTTTTTTCACCTTCAATTGATCAGGCTGACCTCACCCCAAATTCTTCAACTTCTGCATTTTTTAAATAAGCTGTGATTTATAAAAAGGGTTTTCTGATGAATATACTCATTCCTTTGTAAAGTTTATTCAGACTCATTGTAAACCACATCTAAGGTGTATGAACCCTTTCTTTCCTTACAACCCTCGGTATAAAATGGATTTTTATTTTTTTACTTTTTAACTCTGTAAGAAGCTTTCAGTCTGAATGACACCTTATTCTAGTCCCTGACCTGCAGCAAGAAAGCCTTGCTTGTAGTTCTCAGATGTTTGATATTTAATCCTTTCATTGCCTGGTTTCCACTGACAAGCTGCTAAATGCACACAACTTTGCCCTGGCCAAATAAAGCTAGTGTGTCTGTAATGACACTAAGTCATAGAGCAGAAGGTCAGATACCATTCTGAATTTTAATCATGAAATGACAGTGATGAATTATTAGCTACTCAAAAATGCATATCACTAGGATCCACAAAGGTAACCCTGACTTCAAATGACATTATTATCAATGTTCTGCTTTTGGAAGCTTGCCTGAAAAACATGATCCAATAAATAAATCCTTCATGTAATTACTAGAGTGCACTGATGGGTGAGCATATGCTAATTTACATTTACATCTTGGGTTCATACATTTCTTAAGCCACATATCTGGAAAACACATTCAACAATTTTCAGAAAAAGAACTTGAGCAATCATGTAAAAGAAAACTATGTATTTTTGTTGTCTTACAGCTTATTCATAATATTATCCATCTTTGAATTTATTTCTATAACAGACCAAAGTGCAAGCCGTTGAATAATACATTGCAGTTATTTTGGTTAATATCTACTTGACATTACAGGGGTGAAATAATTGTTATTATTGTTTATAAATGCCCTGAATCTGCATAATGTGACCTGCAAACTTTCATCCTGTAAGTAGTCAGAAACTTGGTTTGAAGAAACCAGATTTCTGGTAGTCTCCAGATGCACGTGAAGATGGTTCTAAATAAATTGATATATATACAGGATATGGTGCAATGACACGCAGAGATACTACCAGCATACTTCTTAAAGCACTGGTAAAAAGATGTGCCCTGACTTGCAGGGACTGCCTGCAGTACCACATTGGTGAAGCTATCTTGCTTTTGGGTCCACAGCTGGCAAACGATCAGGTGTCTTGTATATCTCTCCGACACATTGTTCTGGATAGGGGCTAGCATCAGATTCCTATGAAACGCTTTTTCCATCTCAATCACTGCCTACCCTAAGTCAGAAATTGGGTAATACCTGGGCGAGAGGTTGAAATTAATTAAAAAATAAGGAAAATTATTATAAAAAATTAAAAAGAACCCATAACTTCTATTAAGACAGCATTTTCTGTTAATCAGATGCACAGGACTAGGTGAGCATTTTTTTCCTAGGCCAACTCCTGCTTTCTCAGATAATTTCTGACTGCAATTTAGGAATTAGCAGGGACCAGGATAATTCTTCTTAACAGTGACTGTTGGAAAGTGAGAGAGTTGGGTAGGATGGATGTGACAAAATAGTGCCAACTTGCATCCGGTCTAGTAAAATGTTCCCAGCATATGCTAGTTCATATAGATGTGGTTACTGTGTCCATCACAACAGCCATTTTCTTGTCAACCTTTTCCACTTACATTAATAGAAATATATAGCACAAATGCTCTGGAGCATATGGCTCTTCTAGCTGGTTTCTAAATGCACATTAAGGTATTGGCTATAAATATAACTCTGTGCATGGCTGGTACCATGAGCTGTTCAGAGAGTGCATCTATTCATACAAGTTTCAAAAGCTATCTTGCTGGGTTAGGGACCTGACGTCTGCCAAAGGCAAGCTGCCTTCTCGCTCACAGTCACCCTCTGCCTTGTACTCATCCCTCCACCTCTGACCAGCTTTTAAAAAGAGCCTTCTCCAGCCTTCAGGTATGGATTTTCCCTCTTTTCCTGCCTTGTTGCAGTCAAGCCAGCAAGCAGGAAACTTTTTCCTCCACTGCTCAGAAACATCCTTTTTAAACAGAACATGACTTTCAGCAATATATAATAAACCATGAGCAAACCAAGTGTTGTGGTTTAGCCCCATTTGGCAGCTGAGCAGCACGCGGCCACTCGCTTACCCCTCTTCCCCCAGGTGGGATGGGGAGGAGAATCGGGAGACAAAGGTAAAACTTGTGGGTTGGGATAAGGACAGTTTACTGGGACAGCAAAGGGAGAGAAAATAGCAACAAGGATACTACTAAAAGAATATACGTAACAGGTGATACACAATGCAATTTGCTCACCACCCAGAACCCGATGTCTAACCTGTCCCCAGGCAGCAGTCCCCCCTCCCCGGCCCGCCCCTCCCCCCTTATATACTGACTATGATGTCATATGGTATGGAATATCCCTTTGGCTAGTTTGAGTCAACTGTCCTGGCTGTGTCCCCTCCCAGTGTTCTTGTGAAAATTAACTCTATCCCAGCCAAAAACCAGGACACCAAGCAATCATAGAATTGTATCTCAGACCATGGCAAGTACTAATGAAGGATCCTGGCTTGCTGAACTAAATCACTGTTGTCTGTGGATGCCTGTCTGCATTTTTCTTTTGGATGCACTGAATATCCTTGCTAAACTGACAATCACAATGAACAAACCATTCTGGAGTAAATCACACATACAAATATTTGTGTCACTTTAAAGGGTGTTCGGTAACTCTGCTTCATCTGTTATCACATTCCCAAGCTTAAGTTTCTTTAAAGCTATTTTATCAGGTTGACAGAGTTTGTGTTTTAGTTACAAAATAGAACTAAAATAGCTCATTTTTCACAAGTAAGAACTACAATGTCTATATTTGATTATATAAACATTGCATAAAAAGGTATCTACAGAAGCTCTCCTATAAGATTTTGATATTACCACTTCCATCTGATTACAGCAGAGAATTTTGTAGACTTTTTTTTCCATTCTAAAAATAAAATTAACTTTCTGCTTACTTCCTGCTTGTCTTACTAAGCTGACTCTGTATAACTTCCCTGATATTGATTAGGAGGTTAGGTAAGTGTAGGTACTTTCTGTTCAGATTTAACTACAAAGGAGCACAAGAGATAATATCACATTATCTCAGTTTAAAAGTCTCCTGTTGGCAATGTTTGGTCCTAGAATGCGTATTACGTGCACATTGAAATCCTTTAGATTTATCAGACCTTAAATTGCTGCAACTATATCACCATGACCTGTGAGTTCATGAGCACACAGGAATGAAATAATAGTTGACTATTTTCAGTATTTAAATGGGAGACATCTATGGAAAATTGCTGTTAAAGTGTTAGCACGTCTCAGCAGAAAGCTGAGTCACATGAGCTTACTGGGATGAAGCTGACAGCAGGTAAATTTAGATCATACCGTTATGAATGCTGTTTCCTATGGAAGAACTTTCATTTTTCTCAAAGTAACTGTCAAATCAATTGAACAATTCTAACTGATGAACACAAAGCAGCCTCTAGCCCCACTTTGACATATGAACAGTCTATACGTTTCATACACTACAGAGCTGAGGAATAGGGCTCAATGAAATCACATGGTTAGTATACACGTGAAGTGTATAATAAGTGAGGAAATTTTCCTGAGGACCCAGAGGGAATGAAACAGCAGTTCAAATCCAGGAACACACTGAAATTTCCTGGGCACACTGGGCAGAGGGAAAACTTGTTTAAAACCCATCTAGAATTGCATTATCTTTTACCAGATCTGTTTTTTCCTCTCTGCTTTCAGAGCTACTTTATTTTTGTTTGTTTTCTAGTAAAAACTAGCTTGAAAAACTTGAAAGTCTTTGGTGTACCCACTTTTAAATAAGATGGTGCCCAACATAAGGGTTTGTCAGACAGGCAATAAAGATTAAAAATCAAACCAGCGTCTAAAACTGAGTCGGATGCTCTCAGTGACCTCTAGAAAGAATGTTAATTAAAATTTTCATTTGAACATCATCAGTAGGTTCAATCTGTTGTGGTTTTTTTTTTTTTGTCTACCACAAATGACTTTGAGATGTTATGTTTCTCCTATTTGATGGATATCAAGAAGCCACTAACTTTTTAATCACTTCATAGAGAAAAAGATGTCCTGAATGTCTGTTCAATTACCGTAGCTTATGTTGAGATTAATTCTTAAATTTCAAAAACTGGACAATTGTAGGAAAACTAGTGCTATTGGTATTGCTGTGGCTACCCCAGCTTTACAGTATGTGTTTGCTTTATAATACTACCAAATCTAGCTGTCTTAATGAGTAACAGATTCATTCTAAAAACTAACAGAAAAAGGTAAAGCTATAATATGAAAATGTCAAGGAACAAGCATTTTGCTTAGGGCACTAAATGGAAGTTCAATAAAAGTCAGTCTGCGATACAAGTTGTAGGTGTTCTCTGGAACGGCTGCATTGCACATCCCAGCCCTGTGAGAGCCCCATCCCGCAGCAGTCTGAGGTGCTGAGCAGTTTCCCAAACCTGGCACTAAATAAATAACTCTGCCCATCACAACTACCTTGTTTCAATCTGATGGAAGTCTGTTCTATGAGAATCTAAAGCCTTCTAACATCCTTTGAAAAAGCCCCAAATCACCAAATAGAGATTTTTACCACTTTGACTAAATAAAATGTTTAGACTAACTGTTTCTGAAGTATGTGAAACCATATTTTCATTTATCTAAGCAGGATTTTTGAAGACTGTCTGCAGGCACCAAGAAAAAGGCTCATGATTTGTTTTACTGGTCTCTGTTGAATAAGCCATGTACATAGCCTACCATGATATGTAAAACCAGCACAACATTTTCACTGACTGGAGAATGTATTTGGAGGCAATGTCAGTCACCTGGCTAAGGGGAATTAAAAAAAAAAACCAAAGGAATCCCAAAGCAACCAAGCAACACAAATATAAAAAGCCTGAAAACCTAAAAATTACTAGATGTATGTTTAGAGATCATCTCCCCACAGAACAAACCATTCAGTATATTTTGTTTCTTACCTGCAGATTTTAATTAAAGATCAGTAAAGTTTGTAAGGCTCTGCCTGCCTTCTCCAGAAGTCCAGCCACAGAGCAGGCTAAACCTGGGCTCCTCAACTCTCTCTGGTTATGGCAAAAAAGTCTCTTGTTCTAGTCAGTGATGGGAAGATCTTTCAAATCTGTTGCTGGGATTGCTCCTGGTGTTTTCTCTCCTTGCTTGCCAACCCCTGCTACCTCCAGGGGGAAGAGACACTCTGAGCATTGCTCTGGGAAAGAAAAAATATTTAAAGAAACTTCTCAGATTTTTTTTTTTTTTTTTTATGCACTGCTAATCTCACAGGAGGAGGGAAGAATACTTTTCCTTATGTCTGTGACAGGTAGCTTAATCAGGCAGGTTATAGCAGAGACGACTATAATTGAACAAATATAAATTAATAAGGTGAATCTGTACTTTTGCATCAACCACTGAAGCTTAAATTTTAAGCTATGCAGAGGAAGTAATAGGGAAGCAGTGCACCTCTGAAAAATAGCAGCTGTGAGGACAGTAGTCATGGCCACACTTTGTTGTTATGTTTATGTGCTGGGTTTCTTCAGAGTGAATCCTGAAGACCTTCAGACCAAATACAATAGTCTTTCTACCTATCTTTATGATATAGCGATAAGTGGCACAGAACAGAGAACTATGTAGTGCTAAAACAGGGTCACGCAGTATCAGAAAGAATGAAAAATAAGTAACTGAAGCTCACCAGAGACATTTTAAGTTAAAATATGACCAAGACAGGTCACGTCACACTTGTACTCCAGCAAAAATGTGTACATTTATGTCCCATCTTAAAAAACAATCACAGTAAACCTGCGTCTTGCCACATTCAAGTTAGTGTAGGGGAGCTCTACTGACAGGTTGAACTTTATCTACCAAATCAGCCATGCAACTTCTTTAGGCAATATGGATTTTTTTATTGCAGGGCTTGTGTCTGACCCTTTTACCTACGGGAGATGTAACTGTAGCATACCTGAGGTAGCTGAGGCACCAGATACTTGGTCATCTGTTGGAAACACAAATCAGCTATAGCAAAGCAAACTAAAATATCAAGATATATTTTACTGTGAACCAGAGAATTACACATGAATGCCAGGAATACAAAAAAAAAAAAAAAAAAAAGATGTGCTTTCTAAATGTATACAGCATACATATACTTAAATAATGCTTTGTGTAAATATCAGCACGTTATATTTTGCTCTATTTGTATGCTGTGGAGGAAAAAGGAAAAAATTCTTCAGAAGGGAGAAAAATCACTGCAAAACAAAAGTAATATGCAGAATCCATATGGAATTCTGAAAATACTTTATGCAAATGTATAGTCAACATTTTTTCACTCTGCAGCAAACAGCTCTGTGGTCACACTGCTCTTTGTAGTGCTGTAGCTCTGAACTACTGAAAACCTTACACCCTTGAAAACAATGTTTCATTCTCCCGACTGATTTTGATCATCACACATTTCTTGAATGTTTCTAAGACAGCTAGGTTCTTTCTCTTCATTTCTTACTCAGATTGATTATTTCCGATCATTTTCCTGAAAAGTGATATCGTTAGTATGGGCAAGAAATTGTGAAGCCATACGCTGCGTGTTCCAGCCTGTGTTCAGAATGAGTACCGCTCGTGTCTTTGAAAGGCTAAACATACTATTTGCAACCGGCTGTCCCAGAACAGAAAACTGCATCGCTACTGACTCATTAAAATAAAGGATTACAGAATTTCAGTGCTGCTGGTGTGCCTAAGAACTTTCTACATGACTTACCTGAGATGCAACGCCCATTCTAACTGATGCAGATCTAGCTGAGAACACTGTACTTTTAGTGCTTCCTGGTGCACCTTGCACAATACAGTCCATGGTTTGGTCACAGTTGCATCACCTT
The DNA here is from genome assembly GCF_011004875.1 of Balearica regulorum gibbericeps. Lineage (NCBI taxonomy): Eukaryota > Metazoa > Chordata > Aves > Gruiformes > Gruidae > Balearica > Balearica regulorum. Next base: position 50,898,968 of record NC_046187.1, on the reverse strand, counting down.
CTGCCATTTGTCAGCTGCATTCAAATTTCATTGACTAATCAAGTTAAAAATCCTTTCAAAAACATTATCACAGTTTTCAACAACTTCTGCAACCCATCCTCCATTTTTCATAGAGAAGAGAGAGACATGGGAAGTGAAGTGTGAAAGCTTTTTCCAAGAAGATGTTGCCTCACGGCACAGCTTTTTAGAATCTCTCTGCCCTATAAAACAGACAGTTTTAAAAATCTCTATTTGAAGCACGTCTTCCTCCCCCACCCCACTGAAGCCTTAGAAATGCCTGCCTCAATTAATTTATTGCAAAATGTCTGTAAATCTATATAATTTATCTCATAGAGTATGCAGCCTCACACTGCAGGAGTTACTCTACAAAATACAGTTCCATAGTATAAATAATACTACTTCTGGATGAAAAATGTCATTGTTACAGGTAGAATAAGTGACTACCTTACCTTTCTGCAGTGGTCTGTGTGGTCTAAGATTTCCTTTGCATTTGGAATCTCGAAGACTTGTCTTTTTTCTTGTATCACGTCCATGCAATTGCAACATCTCCTGCAGAATCTTAGAGCTTTTATCCAGCTTTCATATTTGTACACATTTTTAACCTGACAACTTGAACTGTTAGCTGTCTTTTGAGATCCAGTGGGTTCCCACAGGACCATTCACTGATGAGTAAAAAGCCGAACTTGGATGTGACCTCTAGGCCTCTTCCTCATTTTCCAGCTTGTTAGCAGATTGTTTGTGTGCAGATTGATACCAGACAGAAGCTATTGCTGTGGATCTATTTTGTGCTTTTCTCCCTATGTGGTACCATTTGTCTGTTATTTCTTTTTCTTTTTGAAGAAAAAGAAATTCTGCTCTAACAATACATAAAGACATGAAGAGTTTACCTGGAAATCTGTATGTGAATTACACGTTTTATGGAAACGCTTGCAGAAATTATATTGCCAGATCATATGTGAGAGAGAGAAAAAAAGAGAGAGCAAGATTTTCTGAACAGGTAAACTAGTGCTACTCTGATTTTTGTATTGGCTGTATGTACAAATGTTTTTCTATTCCTAGATAAGTATTGTGCCTTTTTTTTTTTTTCCCCCCTAATAAATATACATTAGTAGAGACAAGCCTGGGATTTTTTTTTTTGGTCTGGGTTTAGATAAAAATGCAAATGAAGCCAAAATGGATTTTGTCTTTGAGGAAGAAGGTAATACAGCTATGTATTGCGGTTATTCCCAGGTGGCACATATATAGGTGAGTAGCAGATTTTATTTTTTTTTCCTCTCCCTGTCTTAAATTGAAAAAGTTCCAAGAATCAGTAGCTAAAAATCCCTTATACGACTATACTGTGCAGGTAACTTTGCCCTGAAGAAATCTGCAAGATGGTCATAGCTCAGGTAGTGCATATTCCTTTTTTTTCTTTTTCTTTTTTCCCCTGAGGCAAAAGTTAACCCTGAAGAAACCAGTGGGATTGGGACAAGAATGACTCATGCTCTAAAATAAAAGAGCTGTTGTGGTGGGTTGACCCCAGCTGGATGCCAGGTGCCCACCAAAGCTGCTCTATCACTGCCCTCCTCAGCTGCACAGGGAGAAAGAAAATATAACAAAAGGCTCCTGGGTTGAGATTAGGGCAGGGAAGAGATCACCCACTAATTATTGTCATGGGAAAAACAGACTCAACTTGGGGAAAAAAATAATTTCATTTATTGCCAACCAAATCAGAGTAGAATAATGAGAAATAAAAAACAAATCTTAAAACACCTTCGCCCCACCCCCCCCTTCTTCCTGGGCTCAACTTCACTCCCAAATTCTCTACCTCCTCCCCCTACAAGCAGCACAGGGGGACAGGGAATGGGGGTTGTGGTCAGTTCATCACACGATGGTTGTCTCTGCCGCTCTTTCCTCCTCAGGGGGAGGACTCCTCACACTCTGCCCCTGCTCCAGCCTGGGGTCTCTCCCATGGGAGTACAGTCCTCCATGAACTTCTCCAATGTGAGTCCTTCCCATGGGCTGCGGTTTTTCATGAACCTTCAGGAGCAGACTGCTCCAGCGTGGGTCCCCCATGGGGTCACAAGTCCTGCCGGCAAACCTGCTCCAGCCTGGGCTACTACCCCCATGCACCACAGGTCCTGCCAATAGTTTGCTGTAGCATGGGCTTCCCATGGGGTCACAGCCTCCTTCAAGTGCTTCCACCTGCTCCAGCATGGGGTCCTCTACGGGCTGCAGGTAGATGTCTGCTCCACCATCAGCCTCCATGGGCTGCAGAGGGACAGCCTCCCTCACCATGGTCTTCACCACGGGCTGCAGGGGAATCTCTGCTCTGGCGCCTGGAGCACCTCCTGCCCCTCCTTCTGCACTGACCTTGGTGTCTGCAGAGCTGTTCCTCTCACACATTCTTACTCCTCTCTCTGACTGCAATTTCTGTTGTGCAGGAATTTTCCCCTCTTCTTAACTGTTATCCCAGAGGCACTACCACCGTGGCTGATGGGCTCGGCCTTGGCCAGTGGTGGGTCTGTCTTGGAGCTGGCTGGTATTGGCTCTGTTGGACATGGAGGAAGCTTCTAGCAGCTTCTCACAGAAGCCATCCCTGGAGGCCCCCCCTACCAAAACCTTGCCAAGCAAACCCAACACAACCACGGTTTGAAGTCCTACTGCAATCCTTTCTATTTTTTTAAGCTTTGCAATTTCTTTGACCGCTTAGGCTACAAAGAAATAATTTGTGGAATTAGGTTTATTTCTTCTCATTTCAAATCCAAAGGCCTGAAAAATACTCATGTCTTGAAATCTGTCTCAAAAGTAGAGCTTATTTCATCACAGAAACATTATCCTATCTTGGTTCCAGCTGTAGGCAGAATCAGATATTGAGTGTTGCATAAGAATAGAGATTTTAGGAATTGTTTCAAACTTGAAGTTACTTTTGAACTTGATTCAGCAGGTAGAGAATGCTTCAGGAAGTGTTTGAGGTTTTTAATTTTAAATCCAGATCTGGTTTTCTATGTATCCAGTCATCTCCAAAAACTGAAAGCTTCCTTTTAGTTAAATATCTCTACATGGAATCATTGTTATATATAAAGACCTGTCATCTCATTTAATTTCTTCATTTAAGGGTCCCTCCATTTTATAGCATGATTAATATGTAAGATGAAGGATGAAAATCTGGTGAAATAGATAGGTAGATAGATATATAGTCAGGAGAAGAGCCCCAACACACACATGGTTTTTTTTAAATGCTAGAAGTTTTTTTCATATAAACCTCCTTTATCACTGATACATTCCAAGTGCATTGCAGCCATTAGTTTTCAATAGTTTCTAAAGGTTTTTATTTAAAATATCTTTTTTCAAAACAAGTATAAACTGTCCTTAGACAAAACTATATAAGCCAATGCAGACAAATATAACATTTTTTAAAACTTTGTATCTTAAAAATTTCTGAAGATTCCATAAATTTGTGGAATTTGTAGCATTTGAATTTGCCATTCTGCCTTTTTTTTTTTACACTATTAAAAAAATATTTCTTAGTAGGAGCTAATTTCTTTAACTTTCATATTTAGGCATTAAAAGTCTGACAAAATACACTAGGAAAACAATTCAGTAACCTATCATCTTCTTCCCAAGTTGGGATATTCTTCCCAAGTTGGGATATTCTTCCCAACTTTCAAGCCAGTAAACTCTATTTTATTTTTTACTGGGTAATGAAGTTAAATCAGTGGATCAAATTTGGTTCTGGACCTTTTCCAGATTCCATGTTTATTCATATATGTCCTCTAATTGGCAAGCAAAAGTAGCTACAATCCCTCCCTTAGCAAACTCCTCACAAGAGGTTCAATGCCATAGTAAAGGGTTAACTTATTTGGCCAGGAAGGAAGGGAACCTGCGCCACAGGAAAAGGAATCAAATATTTAATGAATTCCCTAAACAGACTCGGTAAAGATCAAGCTCCCATAAAGCACAGATCATTATTTACAGTGACTCGACTGCTGCAAAATCCTCCAGGGAGAATGGAAACTCCAAACTCCCTCAGGGTGTTTTGCTCCTGTAATTTCACTGCTATACACTAGCTGAAAAGTCTTAAGGTAATTCTTTTGACCTCTTATGTGTCTCTGGAGGACACTGTTTTTTGGCGTGGGTTTTTTTTTTGTTTTTTGTTTGTTTTTTATGTTTCAGGTGATTCTATGACTACTGCATTGGTCCCTTAAATATCTCATTTTCATAAAGCTTGGTAGATCCCAGCAGTTAACCCGGCATCACTGTGCTTTCTTACCTTGTAAGCTTCCCGGATCCTGTCCATTTTGATAATAATAGTCTAAGAAATCTTGTCTATAAAGTTTGTTTTCTTTCCAAGTTTCCATAAAGAGGTTCGTTTCAGACTCCATTTCAGATTGCAGGTGGAAAGATGTAGGGAACACTGCCAGCATCATGCTTTAAACATTTTAAGCACCTACATTAGGAGCTCATGTTTATTCTCTAGTTAGTGAAGAAAAAAATAGTTCCTAAGTCAGGTTTTCATAATCTCTTTCTTTGTAGCAGTGAACAGAACTCAGAAAAGTCATTAAAACTACTCACAATCTAAAATAGTGGGAAGAAAGTCAAGGAAAAATGAAGCAACATTCTACAAAGAGGAAAGCTAAAAAGTAAATTACTACTTTCTTTGATCGAATTTATAGGCAATACAATAGAGATTAGTTAGAATTTTAGCTTAGAATATACTATGACAAGAGTGAACCTTCCAAGCCAAAGCCAAACTAGTTTAACACAAATAAATACATAAATATTTTTTTTAAAGTGAGTTAATCCTAAAAAGAAAGATACCTAATACTAGAAGTTTTTTTCATATAAACCTCCTATAGACTAAGTCTATAGTAATTTTTCTGTCATTAGAACTCTTTAAATCAAGATTAAATGTAATTTAAAAAAATTGAAGTTATTAACAGAAAGTACAAAAGTAAACATAATGATCACTTCTAACCTCTAGTTCTGTTCATAGATGCAAAATTTTGCTCTGAAAACATTCAACACACCTGTTTTGGCTGGATTATTTTTTTGTCTACATTAACATGGAAAATGAAAATGAATAGTAATGGACTGAGGTATTGTAAATTGAATCAAAAGGTTTATATGCACTCACTTTCAAACCAACCCACCCAGTTTCACAGAGCTTTAATAGTCTTAAAACAAGTTTGGGTTTTTTCTTTATACATTTCTTTTCAGCTAGGCTGCCTTATGTAGAGGCCCAAATCTCAGAGGAGATCATCCACCTGCCTTTCCTGTCAAATTACATTGCAGAGTTAACAGTAGCCAACCAAGTGTGATATTTCATGCTAGACTTTAGTTCCCAATAAATCTGGTCAGTGGAGTATCTTCTGTACTTCAAAATGTTTCAGACAATTAAATCTTTAAATAGTACAAAAAGAGATTAAAAATGTGAACTTAATGTGATCATGGTGTCAGTCTGCTTATACAATAAGCAATAATATTCCAAGACTGGATTTTAAGAATAACAGTGGAGAGAAGCTGAGAATTCACAAGTAAATCTGGCAGACTTTCATCAGAAAAACACTGGTGCTGTTCTCAATCCCCATGACTCCTGAAATCAGCGGGTAAGTTCCTCTTGTTGATCTACCATTACAGCAATAAAATCCTTCATGCTACCATACACAAACTAACCTTGACTGCTGCAGGCTAGATACAGCACTCTGTTTTAGTTTCAAACTGGTGCCTGGGCAAGTCTGATGGTCACGGACTGAAGACCATTTCTGTCCTGTCCCCAAATACTGTTCCTCTCCAGAATTACTGTATTCTAAGAGTTGTATAACTTCCAGCCTAGTATATATAGTTCCTTCATCCATCCGTTTAGTGTAAAATAAAGTAAGACTACATATATAAAATGCATCCTTGCTCAGTTGAACTGTCTTATGCACTAGTTCTTTTTTCCCCCCTCAGACATTGATCAGAACTACATACAATTTTGTAAATACAGTAACTTTTGTCAAGTTATTGCTTTTGGAACTTACTGTAAAATATGATCAAAGGACTTCATAATTAGTCAAAACTGGCACTGTAGTTCTGCATCAGGTGCATTTGTTTAGGCTTAACCCTAAGTCTCACCACTTGTAACGACACGTATTTCTGTGCAAAGAAATTAATCACCCAAATTTGAACCATGAAACCCCTGACATTAATGGAAACTAATTCTGGACTTTAGTCAGGATAGGGTTGGGTTTTTGCATGTTTACGCTGTGAATCAATAGATACTTGCATCCCGAACCCAGGCATGTAACTGGTCAGCCACAGAAATTTTGTTTGTTTGGTTTGTTGTGTTTTTTTTTTTTTTTAAAGGATAAAAGCACATAAACCCCTGTAAATTGGTGCAACCTCCATCCTCAATTTTATACTGGAATATATTTCAAAGGATCTTCCTAAAAATGTGATCCTGTATTCATATTTGTTTCCTTATATTAGAAAAAGGAATGGGTTGCACATCACTTGGTTAAAAAAAAAAAAAAAGCTTTCATTTTTCTCAGATTAGTCGACTACAATTTCTGTAAGATGACATGGCAGTATTTCCTAGTATTTCAAGATTTTGTTTTTTGATTGAAAGAAAACAGACATGTTTAAGATTTCTCTAGAAAGTTGGTACCTTTCATTAAGATTTTGCTTTGGAGGAAAAATTCAACCAGCCCTCTAAATAAATAATTACTAGACTGTATGGAAGGAATTTCAAAATGTATAGGAAAAAAAATGATCTTGGAAATGAAGTAGAGGGAATTAGAATATATCTCTCTACAAAGGCCAAGAAATTGGAAATTCCTAAGGAACATCACAATCCCTTCAGATGACATCTACATACATTAGCCTAAATAGCAACGAAAAAACATTGTGAGATCATCTTTGAACAGATCTTTTAATGCATATATTCAGGTACATTAATAGCTTCACTATTTAGAATACTATCATATAGTGTGTCTGATATGCTTGTGGGTATGATAATTTATCTAAAATAGAAGCTTAGGCTCTCCATATTCAAAGAATGCTAAAAATATTTGTAAAATACATTGCATTTATTTTAAAAAAATATTGTTATTGACACAATTTTCTGAATAATAGTGCAAATCTATTTTTAGAGATAAGTAGTTTGTAGTATTTACACAGCTACAAGTAGATTAATTTTCAAATATTTGATAACTATATAATTTAATTCGGTAGAGAAGCTTTAATTTTTTTAGTGATCGTGTTATAATTTATGAACTGACAGCTAAGTACTAAGGAGGCTGATCAGTCATCTTAATGGATGTGTGCAACAGCAGAGAATTAGAAGAAAATAATTTGATATGTAGGAATTTTGAAAGAGTCTAGCCTTAAGCTAGTCCAATCAAACACAGTGGAGTGCAAATAAAGTCAAGATTGAATTCACTTACTCATGCTGACTTCAGAGGGTCCTGTGGGTCTCAAAAGCAACAGGTTTGATGGGTTCAGCCACTTTCTTTTTTTAGGACTTAAATTTGAGATTCCAGACTTCCCATACTACATGCATGTACCCTGATTTGTCTACTAATCTTTTCATTTTTTCTTAGATTTTCAAGTGAGGACATAACCTGCAATCAATACAAGTTGGGCACACTATTGCCTGAGAATATACACAGTGCATCAAGGTAATTAATACACAAAGTAGCTAAATCTTATGTTTAGAATACATGTACATGTTTTCTAATATCTCTTCTTTCAAGAGCTCAGCTTCTTGAAGAAAAAGTTGTTTCGTCTATATTCTTTGCAAAGTTCCTGGTTTGTGGAGAAGCACACCAGATGAAAGTAAGCAAACAGATGAATGATACATTATCATTTAAAAATGAACGGCAAACTTCACTAACCTGAAAATCTAAAAGATCGAAACATTCTGGGAGTCCTTCTGACTTATCTGCCAATAGCAGTGAGAAAAAAAGAAACACAGAGTAGAAGTCTGGGACAGGAAACACAATTAACTCTGATTATCTGGGAATCCAGTTGGGGAAGAACTCATCTGCCTGTGATTGTTCATTAGAGGATAGTTGAGAGGATTCAAACTAGCAGAATGCTCACTTTTCAAAAGAGCTTCAGCAAGGGACTCCAGCTTTTTGTAGTTTAACTATATAGCAATTAGTAAACAGTTGTTTGTCAGCTGATTTTTTAATCTGTTTTTCCTAAGTGGTTTAAACTGCATAGTTTAAACTGCAACTCCCTGTATGATTTGCAATATGCAACATGGATTAGGATTAAATAATAAAGAATAGGAGTGAATTGTAGTACACACCTCACCACACACTTATCTGTATGCTTGTATGTTTGAAAAATGCTTTTTCTTTATTTATGTGGAAAAACCTTGCACAGTTTTTCTCAAAATACCTGCTAACAGCAAGAGATAGACAATGGTAGTATTACAGCTGTAGTAACTGCAGTAGGATTTGATACAAAATCTATAATGATTGTCAGATTAGGAGCCCTACAGTGTAATAACTCTAATTCAGTGAGAAAATTTGTGTTAAATGTTGTAATTTATAAAGATAAAAAAAAATGCACCTTGACAGAATAAAAAAATTGACAGGAAAAAGGTTACATATCAGATGAAAGGTTTACCAGGTATTAAAGCAGAGAAGTCAGAGGCATGCTGTCCTAGTTAACAGCAGACTTTTACTAACCAGAAAGAAAAATGAAAGATTATGCTATTGTGAGGTACTAGGTGAGGAAAAAAGCAAAATAACTTTCTAATTATGATAAAGATGTTCCAGGATAGAAAGCCGATGTTAAAAGGGAACAGAAACTCTTAGTGGCTTAGCTATTGTGAAAAGAAATAAAATAATAAGAATAAATCACAGTATGGTTTGGGTTCGAAGGGACCTTTAAATATCATCTAGCCCAACCCCAAATAAGAAAGCTGCATTTCTAAAACATAGAAACATATATAGATGAATAGAAGAGAGGGTTCACAGCATAACTTCTGAGTCATATTCAGAGGAAAAAACTATGTATTTCCATGCCAACAAGAAGGGATGATTACATAGACACAAAGGTGGTAAAATATTTAAAAGAAATTTTTTCCTGTTGCAATCTATATATAGAACATGACCAGAAGGTTCATAATCATTTGACATTATTTTATAAAGCAGGCATTTCAAAGTAATTCGTATCATCAATCTGGAACTTTCCAAGTTGTGTTATTTACCATGCAACATGAAGAAATAAATTAGTTTCTGCATGACAGGTCTTTCGATCGGTCAGAGGCAAGAATAAAAAGAACGTGGGAAGAAGTGTTTTGTGCGAGACTTTCTCTGTACAGCTGTGTAAGGATGGGCACTTTGAAGGGGTCCTGCTTTCAGTACCATCTGTTAGTTTATTTCTGTCTCAGCTGACTCATCCAGCCCCCTGGTAATAATCCTACTCTTGAGCTAGGCTTGTGAGACAGCACTGAACTAAGCCCGTGCTAATGCAGATTACACCAAACAGTTGCCACAGGTATACTACTTGTGGAGATCCAAAAACAGGGGAGCTGTGGGGAGAGCGAGCAGGAGGAGCTGAAGAGAAAGGCAGCATGCGGCAATACGCAATTGGAAGTGACGAGCAAATAGAGAAAGTTGTTATCTCCTACCAGCTCTGTCCAGAGAGTTGTGTGGAATTCCGGGCAGGAGAGTCCTTACCCCTTGAATGGTAGAAAGATTAATGGGCACCGTGAGAGGCTCTTAAGAGAATATAAACTCACGTTTAGTGGCAAGAGACATTAGAAGAGAAACCTATGTGATAAAATTTGAAATAACAGCTACATTGACTGGGTGGTCAAAAGACCTCCTCAAACAGCGTGGGAAAACACTGTTACCACCACATAACGCAGGTTATATTCCTTACTAGTGCAAGACAAGTGGGGATAGATGATTTATATTAAGTTCTTCTGGACAGGAAACCTATGCAACCCTGAAGTTTTGAAATTTTAGTGTTAATTCTGGGGGGGGGGAAAGTCAGAAGATCAAAATTTTAAGTGACCTAAACTGACAATGTTTTTAGGCTCAGCACAGTGGAAAACTTTTTTATATAAAAGATATTAAAATTTCATATTTTCTTAGAAGCTTTGTTTATGAAGGCTACATACCCTGTATTTAAATGGAAAATACTTTTGAACAAATTTATTTCAGCCTAGAAAATGCTGGCATGTCTTACTTAAGCATGTTTGAAAAACAATTAAGGCAGAGAAATATGCCAAAACACACTTTTCTGGAAGACTGCCTATTATGATAATGTGATGTTATTTTCGTGTTTGAATGAAAACTATCAAATCAATTCTAATGCCAAACAACAGACCTAATATAAGACAATTCATCTGATCCTGAAATATTTTTTTGAATTATAGAGTGAGAAATTAAATGGGGCAAATTAAATTCCATTGCTTTCTAAAGAAATAATGGGACAAAGAAACAAGCGTGGTTTCCAGGTAGTTTGGGTGTTTCTGCTCTACTGAACTAGTGAAATTAATCATATTCAAAATTAGGAAAGGAAAATTTTTAGCAAAGGCTACCTGTAGTGAATTGACTATCAGAGAGAGCTGTAGAACTGGATTAGGTATATATAAAACCTGTCATATCTTGCAGGTTTATAGGACATCAGAGGCAAAGCAGCGTAAAAAGGAAAGAAAAAAGGTTAAGCTTAAGGACATATGCCAATTTTCAGAGTTGAACATATTGTGGAATTTTGGAGACAAAAGAGATAATTTTGTTATATGCTTTGGGAAAATAACCTGAATGGGCAAACTATGGTTGCCATAGCAACCACTGGTATGCAAGGGATCCCACAGAAAACATTTATTGAAAAAGTCTAATGAATTTGGACTTGATTACAAGGGATGGTGCAGGCTTACTTCTCCAGGGGAAGAATTAAATTTGAGGTTTGTTATTGGTGCAAAATAATTGGGACTAAGATAAAGGTATCTTTCATGTCCATTTAACATTTCACTGTCTTACTTTTTGTCAGGCTTTGGCATGTGCCTAGCAACAGGGACTTTCACAAAGTTTTCTACATAACAAAATCTGTGTGGAAAAAAAATCTAGCTGGAGAAGGATAACATGGTAAGGAGAAGATCTTTAAAAAAAATGAAAGCGCTGAAGATAAACAGAAAGCTCCTGTTATTAAAATGAACTGGATTTTAATACCTGCGAATGCGCAATTCATGGCTGTAGTTTACTATCCCCTGAAGACTATGAAATCTCTGTCAACAGTCAGACCAGTCAAAGAAGCAGGTTGTACTGCCTGGAAAATTCCCATTTTCTTTTAAGCAGACTTCAGATTATCTTATTTCCATGTTTTAAGACAGAAAATCTGATACATACCTGTGTATGATGATAAGCACGTTACCTCTTCTCTTGTAAGGCAACATGCAGTAAGGTGTCCCTCCCCTGGCCCAGAAAAATGAATCCATACTATGTGTTGTAGCTAAATGGAAGGATCCTAGTGTCAGAAATTACGGCCTGTGAGGAACTATCGTGCAGTACAGTCTCCCAGTACACGGGGTGCTCTAGGTTTTAATTGATAAAACAGAGAATGTGAGGAAAAATGGTAACATGAATGGCCATGAGAGAAGAGTATATATTTTGTTAATTATGGTCTTGAATTTAACTCCTGAAAAAGAAAGTTACCATCACATGAGCTGGGACACATGGCTGTGTCTGAAGATGAGAGGGACAAGACTTAGCTCCTCTTGTCAGATCACGCAAACATTAGGAATCAGAGAGATGGAAGAAGAGGAGGGAATAAATGCATTCTTCCTGAGGAGATGTCATCTGGACTGGAACAGCACCAGGGTGCTCTTCTGTGTCCCCTGCGCTAATATTGGGCTAGAGGTTCTTATTCAAGCTATTATCTACTCACATCCTCAATCAGCATTAGGTGCTTTGACAAGCATGGTTAGTTTAGCAACGCTCAGACACACTCGAGCTCATATGTCTGTGCTGTAATCTAAGGGGCTATGTCATTTCTTTGTCGTGCCTAGGTTTCACTACTTGCTCTAACACCTTCAATTTTTAAACAAATTCATCCTGCTTATATAGCAATTACAACATCAGGATGTTTAAATGTTTCATATGGTAAATATCACATGCATATGATTTACTCCAGAAATAACAGTACTGCAATTCACTGAAATGATTTCAGATATTTAGAGTGTTGGAGTAAGGATGGGTGTTCATCTTCCTGACTGTGCTGCTAAGGCATAGATAAAAGAAGTAAAAGCAGGAATTTCAGTGCTAGAAAGAAGGTGCAAACTGTTGGCAGCTTTCAGCTGAAGAACAGTAGAGATAAGTGTGCCATCCCTGAGAGGTAATTGCCTTGGCCATGTGGCTTGGTAGTACTGCACCTGCTCAGCCTGCCTACCGGGAGCATGCTGCCCTCCAGACAGTGGGGAAGGGGAACAAGTTCATGAGAACTTCCCCAGAGAAAGCTCTGAGGATTAGACTGAAGGGAAGCTCACCCAAGGTACTGGTTATATAGTGGGAGGCTGTAAACCGACATGGAGCCTTCTTTGTTCTTGTGTGTGAGAAGCGTTAAATAAACAGAACCCTTCTATCACCACAAAACCAATGAAGTTGCATCCTCCCAGCTCTGTCCTCCCTTATGTCTATCATTCACTACATGCCCTACTCAATCTGTAACGTTTTCTTTTAAAATAAGCAGTTCTAGCAAAAAAGAGTCTTCTGATTGTTCTAAAAAGCATTGGCACTGGCATTAAAACAGCATGGCTTGTATTTCCACTTGTAATTTATACGAGTAGCACCTGAGTATTAAATATTAGGGCAGAAACAATCAGGTATTTCATGCAAATCAGATGCCCTTCTTATGGTCCTCATGAGATAGATGCCAGCCTGACTCCTTCATTAGGTAACAAGTGTTCAGGATTTGCTCACCATATAATCAAGTGTTAAAAGTCAACCACAAATAAGGCTTATCAGCTAGGAAAAAAAAATCCTTTGAAACAAAGGAAGTTCTGAGAAGAAGTGTGCAATGAGAAAGCTCAAACAGACCTATTATTTTCAAGACCAAAACCTGCTACAATAATAATTAAAAGCAAATCCCCAAGGTAGGATCCTGTGAAATTATTCTGTGAGTGCCTCTTTTTCTGAAATACAAAAGAGTTTAAAGGAAACAAAGCTGAGCAAATAGACATTATCAGAATGCTACTACTAATGGCAATAACCTAAGTAACTTTTTTTCCTGCAGGCTTCCCAGATTAGGGGATTTCTCGATTAAAATGGTTACAGGACTGGTGCCACAGCCAGCAGTTTGGCTACTTAGACCACGGGACTTGCTTTGAGAAACCTGGTCTACTGGGGGTTTATGGGGCCCATCTGTCAGAGAAGGGGAAGAGCATCTTTGCTCATAGTCTTGCCAAGCTGGTGAAGAGGGCTTTAAACTAAAGTGGCTGTGGGAAGGGAATCTCAATCCATCCCACTCCTGCCAGTTTGATGCCAGTGCCAGCAATAGATCCCCAGAGCCAGGAGAAGGATCAGAGGTCAGCAGGAGAACACCTGAAGTGCAGCACAAAGGAATTCCAGCCAGCCAGCCAGCCACCTTCATCCGGGCCCAACTTAATGCCTCTATGCAAATGCACATGGCATGGGGAAAGAACAAGAGGAGCCGGAGACGTGCCCACACCTGCAGGGCTGTGATCTTATTGGCATCATGGAGATGTGGTGGGATGGCTCCTGTGACTGGAGTGCTGGAACGGAAGGATACAGGCTCTTTAGGAAGGACAGGGAGCGGAAACGAGGAGGCAATGTCACCCTTTATGTGAATGACCAGCTGGAGTGCACAGCCTGGGGATGGATGAGGAGCCGACCAAGAGCTAGTGGATCAGGATTAAAGGGAGAACAGGGACAGGAGACACTATACTGGGGGTCTGCTACAGGCCACCCAACCAGGAAGACCGAAAGGATGAGGCCCTCTATAGACAGATAAGAGCAGCCTCACATTCACAAGCCCTGGTCCTCATGGGGGATTTCAACCACTCCAATATCTGTTGGAGGGACAACACAGCAGGGCATAAGCAGTGCAGGAGGTTCCTGGAATGCGCTGATGATAACTTCCTTCTCCAAGTGATAGAGGAGCCAACAAGGAGAGGTGTCATGCTAGACCTTGTTCTCAGCAACAAGAAGAGGCTGGTGGGGAATGTAAAGCTCAAGGGCACCCTTGGCTGCAGTGACCATGAAATGGTGGAGTTCAAGATCCTTAGGGCAGTGAGGACGGCACACAGTGGACTTCAGGAGAGCAGGCTTTGGCCTCTCCAGGGATCTACTTGATAGAGTACCATGGGATGAAGCCCTGGAGGAAAGAGGGGCCCAAGAAAGCTGGTTAGTATTCAACGATAACCTCCTGCAAGCTCAGGAGCGATGCATCCCAACAAAGAGGATGTCAGGCAAAAAAGCCAGGAAGCCTGCATGGATGAACAAGGAGCTCCTGGACAAACTCAAACACAAAAAGGAAGCCTACAGAGGGTGGAAGCAAGGGCAGGTAGCCTAGGAGGAATACAGAGAAATTGTCCAAGCAGTTAGGGATCAGGACTTGGGGGTGTTTGTTGATGAGAAGCTCATCATGAGCTGGCAGTGTGTGCTTGCAGCCCAGAAAGCCAACCATATTCTGGGCTGCATCAAAAGAGGCATGACCATCAGCTTGAGTGAGGTGATTCTGCCCCTCTACTCTGCTCTAGTGAGACCCCTCTGGAGTACTGCATCCAGCCCTGGGGTTCCCAGTATAAGAATCACATGGCTCTGTTGAAGCAAGTCCAGAGGAGGGCCACAAGGATGATCAGAGGGCTGGAGCACCTCTCCTATGAAGATGGGCTGAGAGAGTTGGGGTTGTTCAACCTGGAGAAGAGAAGGCTCTGGGGAGACACAACTGTGGCCTTCCAGTACCTGACAGAGCCTACAAGAAAGCTGGAGAGGGACTATTTACCAGACCATGTAGTGATAGGACAAGGGGTAATGGCTTTAAGCTGAAGAAGGGTAGATTTTGATTAGATATTAGGAAGACATTCTTCTCTATGAAGGTGATGAGGCACTGGACCAGGTTGCTCAGGGAAGTTGTGGATGCCCCTTCCCAGGAAGTGTGTTCAAGGCCAGGTTGGATGGGGCTTTGGGCAATGTGGTCTAGTGGAGGGTGTCCCTGCCCATGGCAGGGGCGTTGGAACTAGACGATCTTTGAGGTCCCTTCCAACCCAAACCATTCCATGAGTCTAAAAATATGGAATTTCTCAATACTCAGACAATACAAACTTTCTTTAGCTGTTACAGTTTAACATTGTAAGACAAAATAGTCCAAATGCTTGTGAGATTTCTGGCTTAACTGGAATTTTTGCATTTTAGTAGCATAATCCATAAAGCTATTAGAACTGGCTCAGAAGAAAATGTAACAATTTAGAAAACTACTGTCAGATTTTCAGGTAACTTATATTCAAAATCTCTAACCTATGAACAGTGTCTTGTTCTATATAAATAATAATTTGAGATAACACTTTCAAATTTGTAAGTTATTACATTTATATGTATTTTTGTATTATAATTTTAATCATAAAAATGCTAGTCTGGTGATTGATCCTCACATAAGGAGGAGCAAATCAAAGTGCACACTGAGTATTTTTACATACAGCACATCATCTGAAAAAGGAGAAGCATCTTCTGAGAACAAACCAAGGGAAAGCTTACATCCATATGGATTCAAGTGAGGATCTGCAGAAGGAAACAAGACAAGGAAAAATGTGACACAGATGCTTTCAGCAATATACATTGAAGTGAAATAAAAAAATTGTCACCCATTACCACAAACAAAATGATCTCAACTTGGAAAATATTTACTTAACTTATTGCCAATTAAAAAAAAATAAAATCCAACACCCAAAAACATTTAATCACTGATTCAGGTATTGGCAAAAAGAGAACAAAAATAATTAAACAAACATATAATAGCCCTTTCCACAAAGACAAAAAGAGGCTTAGTCAACACTGCCACAAATAGTTTAAATAGTTAATAGACTGAAAGGCTCCCTTCCTTCTGAGATACTAAAAATATTCCTTTAATTTAGCAGAAAACTGAAGTTACTGGAGTTGAAGTGAAGCAAAGCAGTAACTTTGACTTTGAAAGGACTGGAAAAATCAAAAAAATGAAGATAATGAATTTTGCAGTCCCACCCTTGTGACAACCTACCAAAACAGAATAAATAAATATATATATATATATAGCTTAACCTGAGAATGAGGCTGCAGACTTTATAAGAATGCCTGTCAATCTCCTCTAGCCTTGAACACTGGACTCATTCACAGACAGGAGACACAAAACAAACTGTTTTTCCTTTTGAATATGTTCTCTTTCTAACATAAGACAATGCGATCTCTTAATAAAAGGAAATTTTAATATCCTCTTCAGGCAATGTTTTTACAGAATGCAAACTATTAGTTATTCCCTGTTCAACTTTCTGAATCTTCACAATACCTCTCAATTAAAGATATGATGCTCTCTGCCTCCTGGAGGCTTTTAACAAGTCTGGATCCCAAATTAATCTTGAACCAAGCTGAAACACAAAGAAGATTTCTCACACAATTTTCAGGGACGTCTACACTGCGCAGTTTAGATCTCGGTAGGATTTGTAAAAACCTGTCCCCTACTGTCCACAAAAGTTTCCTCTGACATAGGAAGCAGAGGAAGCTGCTCCCACCAGGAACAGAGTAGAACAAGGATTAGTTGAGATAAAGGGAATGATAAAACTCTGTTATCCTATAATGTACACAGCATATTTTGTGATTCACACAACTCATTAATCCAATCAATCTTGAATAGTGTGGATACAAGGATGCTGGGATATATATTTGGGTTCTCAAAGCAGATTTCACAAAGCCTAATATCAATACTTAACTGAGAAAAAAATTTACTTTCTGTTCACAGTCATATAGGGAGTATGGTAGACCAGATAAATTCCTCATCTCCAAAAGCTAGTCCAGCATAACTAATGAATTGACTGAGTCAGTCACAGCTACAGATCATGTATGGATTGAATTTAAAAGAAAATATTAGGTAATGTAAAAGTTACCTTTTGTATAGTTATGAAGATGGGGAGTCCACTGGATCAGTAGGTAATGAATGCATAATAAAATTGGAACAAACAAAGATATATTTTTCAGTGTATGATGAATAAAACCAATGGAGCCAGAATCATTTGGGGGGGGGGGGGGAAAGGAGAGGCTACTCATAAATAATATACCTAAGCCTTTTAATTGTTTGTACCTGCAGATTAATATTAAAAAGATGCATATACCAGTATGCTTGACACTAGAACTATGATGCAGTATGCTATTTCTAAAATTTCCTTTTCTGAAAGATAAATCAGGCGAAACTTAAATAAAACTCAATCATTAAGGTTTGTCTTAAAGTGTAGTCAACTCTTTCCACTGTTTGTTCATAAATTATTCATAATCTCTATGAAATTGAAAATCTCCATGGTGCCCTCTGTGAAGTCTCAATAATTCTGCTTGAAAAAACAGAAAAGAGATTTTCTACATTTTTTTGAGCATCATGCAGAATCACTTATTCCCTTAGATCATCAAAATATTTGCTACATGCCAATAAAATAAGGTGTTGCATACCAAGAGCAAAGAGACGTTAAAGAACCAACACAGACCATTTCCCACCACTACACTGGGGTAGATTCATGGTGTGATGGCAGTTTGGAGTGGAGTGCAAAGAGAGAAAAGAATGACGTACAGGCTAATACTTAAAGAGTTGTACGTTAGTTTATTTAACAGCATAAAGGGCTAATTATTTGGACACAGATATTTCCTTCAGGGAAGTTCCTGTCCCTCTCCGTATGAAGTTGTTGGTAGGTAAGGACCAGTTGGACTGATGGTGGGGAGAGAGTATCATACATTCTTAAAGAGCACTGTAAAAATTGTTCATTACAGGTTTTGTGCATGTTTTGTTCCGGTGAACTTTTCCAGCTATGTTTAAATTACAAACTATTCATAAATAGAACAACAGTGGGTGACTGTACAGTGCAACATGTTCTCTAGCTGCAACATTCAAGCTCTTATATCATTTGACCTGCTGCTGTGACTAACATGCTCTTTAAATAGACTAAAGAAATAAAATTTCAGGAGCTTTGCCTTTTTTTTTTTTTAAAGTTCAACATTATGTAGAATAAGAAAGGTGGAAAAGTTGGATATTTCCAGCTGATATTACTGTCCTTGTGCTCCACTGAAAAAGAAATCATTTCTATGTTGTGAAATAACAGAAAAGAACTAGACAAAATTTTTTGCAGGCAGCTTTAATGTGCTCTGCTGTCAAAGGCTAAGCCCTTTGGGCACTACACAAAACTGATTTTCAGTCTGCTTTACTGACTGTAGTGTAGTTTCTTTTCTACTTACATAGCAATAAAAAACACACCTCGTTTGAACATTCTGTAGCATACTGGAAGGTCAGAGCATCTGGGTTTTTTTGTATCACAATACTTTAGCATTAACAGCGGGCAAACTCAGACCAACAACAATAGAAAGGGTCAAATACTCAAAGAAAATTGGTTGCAGCCTACTCCAC
Source organism: Balearica regulorum gibbericeps (assembly GCF_011004875.1). Classification (NCBI taxonomy): domain Eukaryota; kingdom Metazoa; phylum Chordata; class Aves; order Gruiformes; family Gruidae; genus Balearica; species Balearica regulorum. The sequence goes on along the minus strand of NC_046187.1, from coordinate 50,880,395 downwards.
AGAGTAAATTTATCCTCCCCAGCATATGTCTTTTAAAGGAAATCTATCACATATAAACAATTGCATGCATCACAATTTCTTTGTCTTTTAGTTTGCTTGCCTAAATTCTTTTAAGCAGTTCCAGTAACTAGGTTGACAATATACCCACTCAATCTATTTTCAGACTTAGCAACCTTTCTAGTTGGATTTTCATAATGTCTAACCTGTCTGCTCTCCCTTCATTCTTAGACAGAGACTTCTAGACCGAATAACCTTGTTTCTTTAGGTCTTACAGATTATGTTCTAATTGCCATAGTCCTATCTGAATTGCACTCCTCATTGTTGAATTATGCTTATTTTTTTTACAACTCAAAATTATTTTCAGTTCTAGTTCTGTCCTCTTCTGTGCTTTTAGCCTTTTCCTGCCTGATGTCTTCTTGTCACTACTTTCAAGAAGAAATTCAGAGCAGTCTGAGAAATCTGCAAAGCAGAGTACGCTGCCCAGCACCTGGCAAAAGAGGTAAATCTTCTTAGTGTTAACACAAACCGATGCCTACATTTGTTGTATTACGTTAATAGCACCTCTAGCTTATAACATTGACAAAGAGAGAAAGGGAGAGACAGCGTCTTTGTTTCAGTGTTGTTGCAGTAATATATTATTAAGTGAGACTTCAAATGATGCCAGAGGCTATGAAATATTTAGAAATATTAATATGGCTTTACAAAACATGGAAAAGAGGATATGGGATAACTTGCACCTTTGTCTACTATTTAACATGGTAAAAATACATTATTTATTATAAATCCTGATTTCTTTTGTGGAGAAGCATTTAATTATATGGCAAACAAGGACTTGGCAATTTATCCGAGTAACTCCCTGCTCCCATAAGACTGGCATCTGGCCCTTTGCCAGCCTCTTATTCCCACCATTGCCTATTCAAATTTTATGAAATTTCTTCCCCTCATTTTTTTTTTTTTAATTATTAGAACTTCTGAAACCTGTCCCAACATACAGCAGATTCATTATTTAAAAAAAAAGAAAAAAAAAGAAAAAAAAGGTATTTCATTCCTGGCTAGAGATTTCCCTCAGTGAGATCTGCTTCTTTCCCCACACAAGCTGTTCTGTCAGACAATTTCCTGGTATAAAATGCTTCATCTGTGACCTGCTACTTTATTGCAGAATACACTACAATTTTTTCAACGAAAAATAAAGTCTCCTAACATGAAGAAGAGCATGTCTTTTCCCTTATAGTTGTGATGAGGGCTGTGAATTGGTATTTGTATTTTGGGTACAGTTTTCCTGATGTAGGTGGACCAGAATTTACTTACTTAAAGTGTTGCAGTTACATTTACTACAGCTGCTCAAGTGTACCGTCACAATGCACTAGAAAAGAGTGAATGGCTCCCACGTGCAGATGCTTCTCACCCAGTGGTAGAAACCATTGGTAGGAGCCAGGAAGTTCAGAGCCACTGGGGTCTGCCAGCCACAGCGCTGACCTTCCAGGGAGGGGGAAGTAAAGTCTGGAACAAAACCAGAAGCAGCTATTTGAGAATTAGAACAATTAGGATGATTACAATCCCACACAAATTCTGCTGAGGGTTTTGTTCTTGTTTGGTGGTTGGTTGTTTCTTTTTTTTTTTAGTTAGAAACAATCTGGTATAATGAACCTCTCCAGTCAAGGAAGATCTTCAATTTAACACCCTGTTCCTTTACCTTTCTTGGTGTTTCTATTCTTTTACATGCACCTTCTGTAGTCTTAGCAATAGAGCATCCAAGAAATGTAAAGAACTTCTGTCTAACCCCTGCTATAATCTGGAGCTTTGAGTTGAGAAATCCTCTAAATGCTAATCCTTCGGTAGTGCTAATTTATAGAGGTACAGTATCAGCAAAGATTAAGATATCTACAAATCAGAACGGAAACGGTCAAAAATAAAGTTGACTGATGGGACATTTGCTACTAGCCAACAAAAATAGTCTGTGCTGAGTGAAGTTCGAAATTCAAGAGGTGAGGGAGAGAAGAAAGGAGAAAGTAGAAGAAAAATGTATTCACAATGACATTTTTTCTGAGCACATCACTTTGTTTCCAAGTTTCCCTGACTGTTTCTTCCTGTGTTGTTATAAAGAACCTGTCTTCAAACAGAAGACACTAAGCTTTGCCCCTCCTCTAATCTCCAACAAAATATGGTGCTTTGGCAGAAGTTCTCCCTTAACTTTTTTTTAATTTGTTATTATAGAGGCTTGAAACACATATTTCAAAACTAATTGCATGGAAGACTCTCCAAAAATATATGGCTCTGGAAACTCATATAATAAAATTAACAAATTAACTTCTCTCTGTGACTAATACTCAAGTCCCTATCTTCAGTCAAGAAAAAAAGCTGGTTTGTAATAGGTATAGAAGTTACTAAGAAAATAACTCATTTTTTCCCCTCCTCTTCTCCCCTCCTCCCTTTTTTCTTTTGGCTATATTATGTCATCTTCCATCAGATGTTGGGGTTAGAGAACTTTTTACTTGACTTGTTTAACCACTGCATAATACATCTATTCCACCCCAGTGGCCATAAGCATTTCCAGCATAGGTATAAGAGTATGAATATATATATAAGTACCTATATAGATAACATCAGTGAGTTCAGGTGGAAACTAGTCCTAAGAAAATAAACTTGCTGAAGACACCAAAAATCAAATGAACATTTTGTAAGGATAAGCAGATCATTGTTGAGACAGAATAGCAGGTGCTTACTGATACATTTGTGACTTTTTTTTTTTTTTTTAAGAAACCAACAATTTGAAGGTATATTGTTTAGTGTAGTATACATATAAATTCTTATAGCATGGTAGAAAAAAAATAGGGCTGCCAACAGCAATTGGCTTTTTTGAGCAAGTATTTTGAGAATTCTGAGAAAAGTAATTGGTGCAAACTCCAATTTCAGGTCACAAGATAAGTGCAATCACATTGGTATGCACCAAGATTTTAAGCAGTACATTTACCATTTTTTTGCATAACACGTATATGTATTTGTCATATACTTGTCTCAGTGAGACACCCAACAATTCGGCTTGCTATGATGGTTGCAAACCTAAAATATTTCTACTGATCTTGTCTACTTTGCAATGTAAAGAAGTGTTGTTTCTTTAACATACCTGTTCTCCTCCAGTCTTAAGGATGACTAAGGTTTTTATTTGACTTTTAGTCTGTACTGCATTCCCTAACGATATTACAAAACACAGCCAAAACTTTCTCATAATGATTTTTGCTAAGTATCATCTCTGAAACACAGTAATAAAGATATTCAAAACAGAGGTTGGGCTAATAATTGAGCTTTGAGATCAAGAAATCAGTTTTCTTACCCCTGTACATCCATCTAGAGGAGTGAAGAAAAATGTACAGACCAATTATTGTATCCTTTAAAAGGTCACAATTTCCAGAAATTGGTACTCAATTACTTTTTTGAAAAAATAAAGTTTTGTTTTGGTTTTTTCTTTTTTTTCTTCTCTCCCCCGCCCTCCCTCCCCCCCCCCCCCCCCCCCCCCCCCCCCCCCCCCCCCCCCCGTTTAACATACTTTATGACTGTTGGGATTAATTATTCACTTCAGTGCAGAAAACCAGTGAAGTTTGAGGAATGTGGTGTCATCTTGTAATGCAGATGACTGTATTCTTGTTTTCATCAGTGTTCAATAGGGTAATAGCTATAATTCTGAATCACTGCAGTTTGGTCATTTGGAAATCAATACCACCACCACCATGTCTACTGGAACAAATAACATGAGACCAATTTTCCATTATTCATAAAGTCTAGTTATTGTTGTCATTCTTAAACAGTTGTTTAGCTATTTAGTTTGTTGGCAGAGAGATGAGTTAGTTATGAACAACTTTAATTACTTTTTCTGTCACTTGATGAAACTGATTGTTATCAAGAGAAATTAGACTTTCAAAAGCAATAAAAGAAATGAGGAATCAGCTATGTCAGAGGTCTCCTGTACAAGAAGAAGTGAAAGGACTTAGCAGTTGGTTTCTAATTGAGTCTGATGGGAGTAAAAGATACAATACTATTTAATAAAAAACATGCGCATGCTTTAAGCATACCTGCTGTTGTTTTTTTCCATCACATTGTTGAGGCATTCTTTTTATCCCATTGCCCCCTAACTATGGGACACAGGAATACCATTTCACCGAAATCATCTTTATTTTTCAATCCATTATGGTTCTGAAGTGAGCAGAATATCACCATGAAGGAACAACATCTTAAATTCAGTTTCAGAAACATTATCTAGATCCAAACTGATTAGGCATCTTGCTCAGACTTCATGAAAAATATATTCATGAAAGTAAAATCGCCATTGTTTCTTAGCAACAGCTTCATGACCAGCAGAGAAGAAATGCAGACTCTGCTTAGCAAAATGTTTCCTCCCTGTTCATAGCCAAAAATGTAATTTGTCCATCAGCAATGAAGTAACTTTACTGGTATCCTAAAACATATACAGCTGACAGTTGAATAAACTCATTACAAATCTACCAAGGAACAAAATATTACAGAAGACTGAAAGTTGTACATGGTCAGTTAACTGGGTCACACTTCTCTGCATCAAAATCTGTTCCAAGCCAGAATTAATTCTACTTTTTTTTTTTTTTTTCAGTTTTGTATTTGTTTACTGTGGGCAGCACTCTTTTTGCACTATTTCTAAGGGGCAGGAGTGGGTGGGAGGAAAAAGAGAGAGCTGGAGTCCAGAAACAAAATATTGGATTGCTGAAAAATAATTTAAAAAAAAAATGTTTTCTGAACACACATCCCTGTATAATATACCTTTTTTTTTATTAGCAGTTATTTCTCAGGCCCAGGATGGAATTTAAACATTTTCTACAAGTTCACACTAGTACTTTCTATGGGAAAAGAGATAACAAAGCTGTTCCAAAGCACAGATTCCAGATACAGAGCTGGTGGATAACAATAGCAAGTTGCACATCTTAATAATGTGGCAGCATGTAACGTGCTGGCACTCCATTTAGAAAGGAAGGAGAGTTCTCAAAACATTGTCATGATAGCTCTAAACATTTAAGGACAGGACTGTAATATTAGCTTCCTCTTAACGGTTTTTAGGTCAAAGGCCTGTAATACAATGATTATATTCCTTCTGAGAGAATAATACAACAACAAACTGAGCATATTTTTAAGCAAATTAAAAAGGTCAACAAATTAATGACTAAAAAAGGCACACAGCTTTGAACAATATTACAGCCTGGTAAAGCAGCATATACTGGATTATAGAGCATATAAAAACATTATGTGCATTATGAAAGAAAATATTCAATGGAGTGACACTTAATTCAGAGACAATATTTAAGCGGTCATATAAAAAGCAGTCAAGGTTTACTTCTTAGAACACCACTCAAAATTGTCTGCCAAAACTAATCAGGACTGACAACAATTTAAAAAACTAAGATTATATAGCAAAGTAATATGAAACTGTAGGAAAGGAGCAACACAGCCAATATTTTGTCATGGCAAATAATGCTTACCAAAATTATCACATTTAAATCAATGTGACTAATTATACAGCAAAGGTGAATAGTTTTTAGCTGGCTAAAAAGAAAGACTTTGATTCTTCTATTACAGAAATTATAAAGTATAAAATTCTTCTAGAAATATTAAAGCTATCAAATGTGGATTGTGTTAGAATAATATTGCCAAAATTGGTATTGCTTCTCTATATTTATTACAACATGGACCAAAACTATATCACTGTTCTTGCCCTCAGATTGGCGTTTATTCTTTTGAGGGTTTTGATAGTCTTACATATAAGAATATTTATTTTTGAGGTTATCATTATTTATTGTTTAAAATAGTGTGGAAGTAGGTCATGAATGAGAGAGATGGAGGAAAGACAGGAAACAGGACATCAAATTTTCTGTACTAGAATATGAAAATACATCATAGAGTAAAGAAAGGGAAAAAAAAGTTCAATCAATTTTCTCATCTAGGACTTTGAAATATTCTTTTCCTTTAGCATGCATTTATTCAAGGATTGTGTGAAAAATTGTAATAGCTACTATTACAAATACTCAACTCATATTTATACCACATGTATGGTACTTATATACCTTATATATTCATTATGATTGTTTTGAGCATTTATATTCTTCCTCTGGAAACAAGACAGTTTATGTAAAAAAGATTCTATTTAAAAAAAAAAAAGTAAGAAAAAAAAAAAAGTATGTATTACAAGCAGGCCTTGACAAAAATAAAGCCTAAATCAGTAACTGGGACCGCTGGTACCAGCGACCTATATTACCTAATAACTGCATCTATACAAATTTCAGTTTAATGTAGAAATAAATATCCCAAAAGTTTTGAGCTGTCTGCCATTCTTTCAAAGAAAAAAATCTGTCAACAATTGTTGGAAAAAGCTACACAGTATTTAGTCCTAAAGAAATAGGTGTAGGTACTCTTTGTTGTCCTATTTTTTCAAGAAATAGTTCAGATTACACCTGTTTCATAAACTGAACCTCATAGCCCCAGGATGCAGGTGCGAAGCAGAGCAGGAATTAGTCCAACAGCAGAGCTTTGCTTCCTTGTGGGAGTTCTCAAAGGAACTCAGGAAGAAAGAAGCCCCAGACTCCCAGCCAGTACTCTTCTCTTCCTGACTTTGCTTTTAGCTGCCTCCAAGCAGTACAATTTGAGTTAGCTGGGGCTAAAGACAATAAATACAACCCCACAAACCTGATTTTGCTGTTGACACAATTTACAGATCAGCATGATCTTTGAAGTTGGTTTTGCTCTGAGTTGGGTTGGACCTCCAGAGGTCCTTTCCAACCTAAATGATCACACAGCAAACCTATGAAGTGTTGGTTTCAAGTAAACAAAATCCCCTGTGTGCATGTGTGTGCATGTATGTGTGTGTGTGTCCCCCCAACAATGTAGTTCACTCATGGAAGTTCTGGACAGTTATTCGCACGATGTGTTCTTTGAATACACCATGCTCCATGTCTTACAATGTCACTGTGGATAAGTTTTGATATCATTACATGCTTTATTGCTATTTAAGCCTATTTGAAAGTCATTAGGATTTCATGTATAACAGGGGAAAAGTCTCCCAGATTCTCGCCCAGTTTAATGCAGCTGGTTGGATGGAATCTTTCTTTGGGAAACTTATTCCATGGCAGAGGCAGCAGCTGAAGAAAGTGCTAGCATTGCCACCGTGTTTCTCAGTCTTTTGGTATCAAACCCCTTGCTCTTCACCTCCTCTTTCCACAATCTCATTCCTTAACCCTTGTTTTGGGATCAAAGACTACTAGAGAAAGATTTAGTTTGAGATTAGAGTATCCAAATTTGAGCATATCTGAACTCCTTCCAGTCAAGGAAGCTGTAGTCAACACAGGAAATGGCGATATAGACAGCGATATCAATGGTGTCCAGAATTCCATATTCGTCAGTTTTCCTCAGCAGCAAGTAGGCATGTGCTTTAGGGAAACCTTAGCCACAAGCGCTCCAACCTCCATTGACTGTAGATTGCTACTGACAGTAGTGGGAGACACCTAGATCCTGATTCATAGACACACCAGTTCAAGTGCTTTAATTAGGAGCTCAATCCCACGCCTACTGACTTCATATGTGAGGCAGCTTACGCTGCACTTTGCAAACTAAGGGGATGAAGGCAATGTGTAGGCAGAGAGAAAGGGGCGCTCAGCCTGTCTTCACTCCTGAGCTGAGAAGCCACGCAAGTAACACCACCCCAGCTCTACAAAAGTGAGTACAGGAGGAGGGCAGGGGACTGGAGAAGGACATAGGCAGGGAAAAACAAAAGCACGTGAACCTGGGCAGCACAGGAGGGCGACACAAAGCCAAACATAAGGCCCCTGGTGACAATACTGACACCCGGTAAAATCAATATCAACCTGTGCTTAAAACCATGACATTATCATGGTATCATTTCCTGTCCTTTGGTAACGGGAACACACTAGGTTTTGTGTTGGTCTAATACATTTTTGTCACATTTTGCTTTTGGCATCTTGTGTAGTTTTCTTAATATGATATAGAATAATATTTCATGTTCAGCTATGCCATCTTATCAGGTACCCTTTACAGTGACAAAGTAGATACATATCTACTTTGATCTGAGGCATTCTCTACTGATGCCTGTAAACATCAAGACGTTCCTAATGTCAACTTGAGTATTCTCCAGATGGAAACATCCACACACAGTGCTACAACCATATAATTAAATTCTTACTTCACAACACCAAAGTTATCTTTTAAATCTAATTTTAGCTACAAAACTGTTCTAACTTGATTCCATATAAAAACACCAAGCCCTTCTTTCAGAAGAGATATGCAAAATATGCATATTAATATGCAAAAGACATTGTTGGTGGTTTGGGTTTTTTGGTTTGGTTTTTTTTTTTTTTTTTTTTTTTTTTTTTTTTTTTAATATGCTACATCTCCCTCCCTATCCACTTCTGTAAAAAGGATAACTAGGCTGAAGACATAATTTCTCACTGAGGTATTTATTGGGAGTGGGTGACTTGTCATAGTAATTTAAATTCTTTATTGATGAATGTACAATCAGTAGTAGATGTAGATACATAGCAATATATTTAAAAAATCTGTTTCCCTGCCCAAAAGTACTGGTCTTTGGCCCTTTTAAGGCTACTTATGTAGCAAGTCTTGCTATTGCTATGATAATTGTATTTCTAAGATTATGTAACTGCATATTCAACTACACAGCAAATTAATTTAAAAAAATGAGTATGTGCAGTCTAAGATAATACAGAGTGACAAACTGGCTAAATATATACAAAAAAAATTAATTGAGAGGCAAAATTCCAAACACTGTGATTTGGATGAGTGTTCTAGGCAACCTTGTGGAATTCTGACTAAGAGAGGAATGAAAATGTGTGTGGGTGTGGTGGTGGGGGAAATTCATTTAATGCTCCTACATGCTGAACTTGGTTGAATAATTTTGACTTAGTTTTACTTTAGAACTCTTAAATCTTTTTCTATTCTCTTTGAGAGGATGTTGATAAGACCTGAAGAGCACCGAAACAGTGCTGGCAAATAAAAAATTTTAGTTTATGGTCAGTTTCTTCTGGACCATTTGGAGGGTAGAGTTTTTAGCCAAGTTTCTTTTCAAATCCAGGATTTAGATTCGGTTTCTTCAGTAGTAGTAGAGGAGTTCTATGCAAATAAGGCAGCAATTACCTGCCTAGTGGCTGCTGATGTAAAATAAAGCATACTAAGGAAACACCAGCCATCCCTCCGCCTTTCTATCACATACTCAATGATAAAGTACTATGCAATCTCTTAAACTCAACTAGGGAAAAGATCAATAACAATTGCATGCTGTCTAGGAGATAGACTGGGTAAACTGGCCTTCCATGACGTTATGCTCATATATAAGGATAAATTAATGTTGGCACTGCTCTTGGCTCTCTGCATTCACACTCAGGACTGTAGAATTCATTTAACTGGATGAATTTCAAGTAAAACAGGAAGCTTCTGCCAATGACCAAATTGAATCTTCCCAGAATTAGAAAGACACAGACCATTCCTGCAGAGAAGCGTTGAAAGGTTTGACAGCCAACTGCTGACCCATGCTAGAATGAATATAATTTTCAGATTGAAAGGCAGAGCTGCTCAATAACTCAATTATATAAGATCTCCGTGTTTCCCTTTTTAAGTACATGTGCCTAATTAAAGAAGTGTTTCCCTTATGATTTATACATGACTAGCACCCTAGAAATGTTTCTCTACCAAGAGAGTGTTAAATTTAACCATGACAATGGTTTTCTGTTAAGAGTTACCTACTTTGTAGCTTTTTAGTTTATGTCAGTCATACTTCTTCAGAATAATCTTATCAGTAGCAAAAAGTGATACTCTGGAGTGATAGATTGGTTATATGCACTAGCTTTTATACTATTTTCCACTATACTGATTTGAGATAACTTCTTATAAAATGAGTAATGAATTAAAGCATTTTTTAAAATCACCATCTGATCAAATTAATCTCATCTGAGTCAGATGAATTTGTCACATATACTATTAATAATAACTCTAGAAGCAGGGATATAACCTTCTTTATCTCAGTTTCTCAGCTGACAACATATTACTCCAATATTCCTATTGATTATCCTTGATGCTTTCTTTCTCATTTTAGTTCCCTTTATTGTGTGTCAGACTCTGTTTGTCCATACACATTGTTGAGTGGCAGGGGAGATAAAATAAGATGAAATGCAAACAGCCAGAACAACTTAGTAAATATACTGCTTCAAACACCTCACCTAGCAGATTCAGTCTGCTTTTGTCTATACACAGAAAGATGACGCATTATTTATAGTAATTTCCACATCATGATAATTCTTATGTAAATAAAACAAAGCAAAATAATATAAAAAAGCAGTACAGAAAGAACACGTTCAGCAGGTGCTTACACCTCTATTGTCATAAAATTAAATCAAGTTCTTTTATATATTTTTTTCCTTAATAAGAACAGATCAAATATCTGTAGATTAGGTCAAACCATGGAGACTAGTTACGGTGCATATAGTTGACATATTACTAAAAGATAAGAATAGATTACTGTAATCATTCAAGGTCACATCACATAACACGTTTACAGTACGATGTTACCAAGGATGATCAACCATTCTTTTATGCCTCAGCCTTCTTCACCACATATCCCCAAATTACTCTGAATTTTATTAGATTTGCTTATGTCTATGAGTTCCATGTTAATCAGAGCTCTATTTCACTCTAATTACAGAAAAGGAAAATTTAAAAGGACAGTTCTTGTCCCTAAGCATTTTCACAGCTATTTAGATACACATTACCTTAACAGCACTGAATATTGACATACATTTGAAAAAAATAGAGTGTATTTAGACATATTTGGCACAGCATTACACCACGTGCAATCTTTTTGAAATCAACAATATCAAATAGGGAATAAACCTGAGCAGGTTGACATGCTGTGTGTATTTCACAGGCAGCATCAAATTAAGATCGTCTCAAGCTATCTACTCTGCCTCAACAGCAACAGACTTCGGTATTTCCCATTTGCACACACTTTTTGTTGTTGTTTATCTCCCACTGGAGTCCCATCTTCCTGCCATCTATTATCACCCTAACTCCCTAATATGGCTCTTATTTTTTGTAGCTATTTCCTGTGAAATGAGAGCGTACAAAACCCAGTCAGATCAGCGTGCCCTATTTCCCACCACCCCCATAAACACCAGTACTTACAGAACAGTTTCTTCTCTTATTACAGGAATATCTGTCCTATGGACTTCTCGGGTTCAGAATAATTTTAAAGTTCAAGCCATGTAGCCTGGAGAATTTAGGTCAGTTGACGATCTTATTCATAAGGACAGATGCATGAGTTTCTGTAAAGGTTTTTCTGTCTTTTCTTGCTAGGCAAACATTTGCCTTCAAAAGTTTTGACATAGAAGGGCAGTGGAAATCCAATATCTATTATCACACAAAAAGCTCTGGTGTATACTAGCTATGTATACATGTATGTATATTTTAAAATTGCATAGGTATGATCAAACTTTAGGAAGTGTCGTTAAGTGTTATGTGTACACAAGAAGGAATCTGAGACAAGCTTTAAATGTAGGCAAGCCCATATTTTCCAGTACAGTGCCACAGAGGAATAAAATTTCTTCTTCTTTTGCAAAACAAAAAAAACCCCTTCTGCTCAGCAAGAAGTTAAAGATTGCTAGTTAATGAAAAAAAAAACCTTAAAGACCTGCATAATTTCTCATTCAAATTGCCATTATTAATAAAAAAGCATGGACTTGAGTTTTGTAGAGTGAACAAAATTGTAGCTGTGCTCTGCTGATCCAGCACAGGACATACAATGGTAGCAAAAAAATCCACCAGTGTTCACGTGGAGAACAATGATCTAGCTTTGTGAAATAGTGAATAATTTTCAAAAATCAAAGTCAGTTCAACAGTCTTTTGTGGAATTCATGTTCATTTTTGTGGAGGTGAACCAAGACTGCTCAGGAAGGGACTGCACTTTACAGGATGCTCCCTGTCTTCGCTTGTTGAACAAAATAGAGACGAAGAAGGAGTTTTCAGTAACCAGCAATATAAGAGGAAGCATATGGGTGAGGGAAGTTTGAAGAAAATGTTTCCAGGGAGCTTGCTTAATTTGTAATCACAATAATACCTGTCAGATCAGGCCAGAGCTAATATTACTATATATGAGGTAATATACCAGTAACTTTCTAACAAGCCACACTGACTTCATGCGTGAAATTATTTTTCAGCAGTGTATAACTTGAATAACTGTAGGTATAGGGAAAACATACCTGAAGAACAGCAGGGCCACCTTAAACCAGTTTCAGCTTTCCACTGCAATCCCATGAGATGCTGCAGTGTCAGAGAAGGGCTAGTTCTCTATCAGACAGAGAACCGGTGCTTGGATAGGCACTGAAATGGAGGAGACTAGAAAGCGTTAATGCGCTTCAGCTATTTTCTGGTAGAAGCCTCTACAATCATAATGTCACACTCATGATTTCTGCTTTGAGAATTTCACTAGGAAGAAAATATAATAACTAATATTCCTTTGCTCATTAATTCTATATTTTCCCTGCTGCTCAGTGATGTTTTCCCTTCAGTACAATTCTACAGGAGAGTGTGAAACAATTAGAGTGATGTCTTCTGTTTCTATCTCTCTCTCTTCACTGTCAAAGAGGAAGGAGCTTTGGCTTTCTTCCTTTTCTTGGCAAAAGAATTTACTAAAGTTTGCTTAACTTTTTTTTTTTTTTTTTTTTAAGTGAGATTAAAGGATTGCAGCTCTGCCTCGATAAAATAACTGAAGCCAAGAATTTCTTTTCACAATGTGTTTCTAAGTACGTTATTCACTCACATAGATTATAGCCTTCGGAATAAGGTTACTCAACTGGTAAATTTTTGGAAGCCAGAAAATTTTAACCAAAATTTAGTAACCAGGCAGCAGTATTGATCTTCAGTGGTCCTGTGTCTACCAGATATTATGTGCTCCCTTTGTTTCTATGAGCTGTGGCAGGCATATAAAAATATAAAATCAGTGAAGGAAAACATGCAATATCACATTTGGTTCAAATAAATTTTACCATTTGACAATGGTCTACTGTAAAACTGCCCCTGCTCTAAACAGTGCCAAGGCCATACAGGAATACTCCTTACTCACAGGCCAGAGGCAAATAGTGTCACATACTGGGAACTTGTGTGTTTGTATAGAAACACCTCAAAAAACAGGGCACACGTAGAGAATTTATTGCTGTCCAAAATTGTAAGGTTTAATCCAGACCTAGTTACTTGTGTGGAGCCAACTGGAAATGGACAGAGGGCAGGACAGTGTAAGTGGGAACCTGATCCTCTTGGCAGACGAGACTGACTTGTTTCAACGGCCAAGGACGTCAGCTTATTTGTTTCTTGTTTGCATTCACAGTCAATCAGAGTACTGGTTTATCAGGCAGCACTACTCATCCACGGTTTGACAGCTGAAGAGCTGAGGAGGAGGAAAAGCTGGAGAAAGGCCAAGGGACGGTGCAGTGACAGCATCGCTGGCTCTACACAGGTAGATTAATGAGTTTACAGAGATAGGTATGGACAATCCCTATTAAAGATACCACCTCAGGCTGAAGGTGGGGACGAGGAAACCTCAGTCAGCATTTTACAGGTATTGCCTACCCAATCCTTATCCAGGAAAAAAACCTCACTGCAGTTCTAACCATTAAAAAAGTTGCAACATAATATTCTGTTGATATCTGCCCGATACCAAATAGTTGAGGATATAACATTTTTCCTGTACTTCTGCTAGGGTGATTAATAACACCAGCTTCATAATCTTACTGGAGGATGGACACTAAGATTATCTTTGCCATATAGAAAATGATGTAGAGGGTAGAACAGTGAGGGGAAAGTTATGTTCTCATCCAGCCATTTGTCCCTCCTGAGCAACTGAGATATCACAGCACGTTAAATGCCACATGTTTTCAACCGTACGTGCTCAGTACAGTTGACGTGTCAAATGTCACCTATGTTAGATATCCATATATGGCCCAGCTTTTGTAACCAAATAAATATATCTGGAAAAGCTTCTTAAAGAAGGAATCTATGAAACTGCCTGTACCATTAAATAGTGTTAGAATTGGGTTAGTGCTCAAATTATTAAAAAGTTAGGATGAGGACATTCCTTTTCCCCCAAAATACTATATTTTATATAAACTATTTTAATAGCATATACATACATGTATATGACATGGAAAATAATTGCCATATTCTGAACACCCAGAAAACCTATTCCCAGGGATCCTGTTCCTCATGAGAATAGAAGATAGATTTAATTAACTTTGAAATATTTCCAGAATACATTTAAATTTTATATGAAAAATTTCTGACAATGTTTCTTCTGGATGGTGAAAAGGAAGAAAAAAAGTCCCACAGAGATATGAATCAGATATTGCCAACTGTAATAGAATACAAAATATGCAGTAAATAAGTGAAATTCTATTGTTAAGGAATCTTTTAACCGCCTATTTGTGTAAGCACAGATAAAGACATGACATTTCCCTTTGCAATGTTAAAGACAGAGGAATATTGACCTTTGTACAAAAGTTCAAATTCTTTTAAGTCCCTCTTGACTTTCTTCCGGGAATTGTAAACTGACTGCATTCATCAACTACAGGTGCAATGATGAAATGCAGAAACTGAAGATAATAATATATACTGTTTCATTCTGTAGTTTTATCTGTGAGAACATTCAAACAAAGGAATGGAAGAGAAATAGTGAAGAATCTCTGAATAAAACTCAGTTTTTCCTACTTTATTTATAATCTCTGGAGATTTGCTGAATTGGATGACATTTTAGGACATTGGAGAACATATGGTTTTCCTTCTCATGTCACCTTTTCCCCCTTATCCTTTAAGTAAAAGGTTTGTGAATTAAACTCAATTTAAATACATTATATTTTCACAAATTATACCTATGATTATATCAAAGTCAGATGAAATAAAAGTTAATTTTGGTTGTATTTCATCCCAATCTATTAAAATTAACCTTTAGGATTAAGATCAATCTTGCCAAAGATTTTTGCATAATACTTTTTGTCTAAAATATGAATTTCCATATTGGTTCTTTTTGCAGAGAAGGCCTGTATCAGCAACATTTTACTTTTTTAAAGAAATAGCCTAGAGGCAACTGAAGAAAAAAAGATACTCAGAAGTACTAACCACATTTCTGCTATGCTTACAAGATAGTACCTGTAAAACTAAAAAGTAACTCACATTTAAAATAAATAGCATCACAGTATTTTTTTTTCATCTTTGCATTAGTAACAGACAGAAACAACAATATTAAAGCACCCCAGCTTTTGTAAGCAGGCAGTAACAGACTGCTCCAAGTTGCTTTTAGAACCTTTGAGGTTTTTTTCTTTTTTTTTTTTTCCTCCACAGTATAACCACCTTCTTATGGTTATCTAACAAATGTCCAAAAGATAGCTACAAGTGACTCAATGACAAAATTTGTTTAAATTAGATACAAAAAACTTGAGCATTATTTTTAATCCATATAGCAAAACAGATCTAATGAAGATGTGATTACTATTATATTCTTAATGAAAAATTATTTCAAAACTTAGCAGGAAAGTTCAAGATATATGAACTTATTATTCAAGGTAAGAAACTAATGAAGATTTACCTGCTTCAAGTGTAGTGTCTTGAACCCTGGAGAAAAAGTAGGAAAACCAGTATCTAAGAACAGCTGAAGCTATTTCTGTGTCAGCTTTAATTTTTAAAGCAGTTGATGAAACAGTGAATTAATTGGAACTGCTGAACCAACCCTAACCTATTTTTTTTTTTTTTTCAAAGTTTTAATAACTTTAGTTTGCAAAAGAACAGTACAAACAAAAAGATAGAGGCTTCTTATTCTGAATATTTTTTTTTCATTAAGCCGGAGGGACCAGGAATATTATGGTAGGCTTCTAAAGGGCTAATGTACCTGAAAAGATGAACTGTCATATATTACTGTGCTAGGTTCACTGAACATAGCTAAGCTATCATCTGTCTAATTTGTAAAAGCCTAGTAAAGCAATGCTTGCACACAAAAATCTGCTTCGCTGAGGATAGCTAATATTCCCTGGATGCTTTGCAGTTTTGTGGTGTTCTTTTGTATAATTTTCCCCCTCACTTTTAGTTTCTCTAGACTCCGCACAGAATTCTGTTAACAATGCCTCTTTATTATTATTTGTCAGGAATAAAACCCCCCTGATTCTCTGTGAAGATATGATGATCTATAGAAAAAGGACTGGATACAGCATGAGGAACAGGGCACATTTATATATGTATTAGCACAAAAATCAGAGACACTGACCTAAACATACCCGTAAAGGAAAGGTCGTAGGGATTTTTGCTAGTCACAGATCCCTAATCATTCTGCAAGACACACATCGAAGCTGGTCCCTCCCGCCAGCGAGGCCAAGATCAAGGCTCCATATTCCAGAGCCTGGGGAGCCCAGACAGTGAGCCAAAAGCGTTCATTCTCCCCCATTGTATTTTAGCTGCCATCACAGATCTTCAGCTGTGGCTGAGGAGAATGAGACGACTTGAAAGCTGCGTGTAAATGTTACCTTTCTTTTCCTTCATCCTCAGCATCTCAGCGCCCAATCTCCTGAGAGCTCCACAGCGTGCGTGCGAAGTGCCACTTCTTACACGCTGTCTGTCGTAACACTTTGTATTACGCTCCTTAGGCTAGCAGCAGGAAGGTAAGCCCTTCGCAGGGGCTGCTCACATGGCTGCGTGCCTGTGAGTCTCCCCCATTCCTGCCTCAAAACTGGAACATTCTTCCGAATGCTGATTAGGTAGTGTAGTGCCATTTTCCTCCAGGAAACAAATCACCAGCACTGGTAATAGCTCGCTGGACAAAGACTCACAAATTGGATGCCTAATGGCAAAGTATGCTGAACTGTTCTAACTGGGAAAATTCATACGTAAGAGCTTGTCAAGGAGCAATTCCAAAGAATCACTTCTGTCTCTGAGGAATATTTCAATAATACTATTTATAGGACTTAAAAATGCCTGCTATATTGCATAGTTTTATCGGTAGCTATGAGAGCAATGACATTTTAATTTTCTAACACTTTGTACAGGATCATTGAGCTGAGGGAGAACAGAAGAAGTTATCTAGTCTAACCACTGGTCATTAAGTTGTTTTGAAACACTACCAGCTATGGAGGATCCATAACCTGCTCAGGTCACACACTTAAAAAGTTTCCATAATTTCCTCTTAAGTGCTATATTGTAGATCTCCACTCGTTTTTGTTGCACTCTTGCTGACTCGTTCCAAATGGCTACTATTTTTTCTTTAAATGCAGCACCCAAAACTGAATACAGAATTACAACCGACACGTTGTCAGTGCTGAACATATGTATGAAAATGGTCCAAACATCAAATAAGAGTCAGGAAAGTATTGAAAAATGTTTGAGCCTTTGCAATTTAGTTTAAAATGTTTAATAAATCACTTAGTTTGATTCACATGTGACCTGAATAATTAACATTTACAAACACTCAATACAGTTAATTGATTCTGAGGGTAAATGAAAAAACTACCTCATGGATAGGTTTAATATGTAATTAAAATCTTTGGTAATCATGGAGTATTTTCAAATTCTGTATTATGGTAGTATTTTGTTAGTTTAACTGGTTTGTTTCTCCTTTTGGAAACAAATAATTTAAGGACTAGACATTACAGACTGCACACCAAACTCAGATCAGTCTAAGGAAATTTGAAATTATTGTCCTGAAATTTAATTATATATAGGTTGGTATGAATAAAATTAAGATCTGGTACCTTATTATGTGCTTTTACAAAGACAAATATATTTAAACTGGCATATTTAACCAAAATTTCAGTGAATGTTTATAATATTTGTAATTGTATGGAAACACTAAAATGATTGTTTTTATTAAATGGTTTACTAGCAATAAAGAATCTCCTCTATAGCTTCAAGAAAATTGCCCAGAAATGTGAAAAATGCAAAAATCTACACGTCCAGATTAAAAAAAAATAAATCTCAGAGATTCAAAAATAATTTGCAAGTTTACATATATTGTACAGATTTATCAGGGAAAATGAACGATTTGGTGGGTAAAGGCATTTGTCTAGAATTCAGATGAATTTGAACATACTTTTAACTTAAGTTTCAGGTGTTTTGACTTATTTCCCTTATTGAGAGCTGAAAAGTTTTTTGGTAAGTGTGGAAAGCAGAAATTTAGGTCCTTTGAAGAAATATTGTGATTATTAAACAGTTACGTTTTTGCTGTACCTTTGTCATTAATTTCTATCTCAGGCATAGACGCTGAAGAAATATCATACATCACACATCACTATCAATGGGACATAAGCAAGTCTCAGAGCTCATGATTTAGGACCTCTACAGGTCTTGACCCAAATCTTTCATAAAAGTTCCCTATTTTGAGAATAAAAGAAGTTCCAGTCTCACTCAGGATTCTTAGCTAACCCTGAAAGTAATAAATAAAAAGTGAAAAACAAGTCATGTTGTGATGTATTGTTCATTTAAGAAGGAATAGAAAAGCATGAGAATCCATTAAAAAAATCTTTTAGTTCTAACTATAGGTGGTCATCAGCCTTTTTTTCCCCCCATCCAGAAGAGCTGTGATCCTTTAGCATTCATCAGCATGTTGTGAATATTTTCAAATTTCTTAATTTTAGGTATGGTTAGACAAGGAGAAAAATAAAATCAATTAAAAGCTAATAATTACAAGATAATAATTAGAAACAAAATGGCATCATCTACTATCTATTGCACCTACAGTCATAGCATAAGAATATTTGGTAGCCATGTGTTGATAGTTTTCCTCTCTAGTTATTCAAAATATTGTAGATTAAAACATCAGATGAGAAAATAATGGAAAAAATATCAAAAAGCGGACAAGAAAAAAGTGACTTTCTCCTCTACTTAGTTGATATAGATATCCATGTATGCTTGACAGCTCTTCCATTTAAAACATCATGTGCTATATGGTTTTTAAGAGCTGAACACCTGCTTATTTGTGTACCTTTACATTTGTATACCTCTATATTATCTATATCCAGACATTTAGGAACTCAAAGTTACAGCAAGTTCTTAATCTTAATTTTTGTTTCTGAATATGACATTAGAGACAAAGTAATGTTACGGCTGAAATGATAAATAAATGGAAAGTGCATTTTCTTCAAATACTTTCAGATTTATCACTAATGTCTACCAAGTGTGCACATTTTTATAATTACTTTTTTACTTGGTCATCATAAACACAGAAAAATAATAAATAATATCACTCAAAAAACCCTGCATCACAAAATAGCAAAACAAGTAAAATAAGCCTTTGTATAATTTTTCCTATTTTTGCCGTTAGGAAAAAAAAAACAATTCCTCCTTTTATCTGGAACAATCTGGTCAGCTCACAGAATCTTGCCATAAGCACAATATGAAAAGACCTGTTTTCCACCTGCGCTGTGGTCCTTTCCTTCATTTGCAACCAGCATTAAAGGTCAAAGCTAAAATACAGCTTTCAGCATCACTTCCAATGTTATTTGTATAACTGTTGCAATACAAAACGTACAGGACTTAATGAGGTACCTGTGCAAAACAATTACCACTTTATCAGATCAACAGAGAGAAGTCATTTGAATCTTTACGTATGATATGCAAGAGAATAAGCCCAGAAAAGCATCCTTGAAACTGGAAAGTGACAAGCTTGTGCATTAAGCATACACTGCATTAGTTATTTAAGCTCAAGTTCTTCAGCCAGGTCCTTGGCAATCAGCAGTTTGGGCCTCAAGCCCACCAGCTTGGTGGCCACCAGCTGGGCTGCCTGGCTTCCTGGGTAGCTCCAGGGAAGTTGCCACCGATGGAGCCAGCAAACACAGTGCATCATCAACACTGTGGCAGGCAGGGCTGGGAGCCCAGCAGCTGGGAAACCACCTCAACCTTCTTCTCACAACCAAGGGAGCCAGCCAGTGGCAGAGCTGACTGCCTGAGGCAATGGGCAACTTCTAGTGGGCTACACCAGAGAGAGCTGAGAAGAAAGCAGCCCAACCTGCAGCCCACCACGTGGGCTGCACGGGGACCAGGTTATTTCAATGATCCAAAAAGCTGATTATTCAACCACCCTACCAGCTGAGAAGCCAGGCAGCCCAGACACGCTCATTCAGGTTGATGATACCACCAGTGTCCGCTTTGGAAGGGAGATGGGTAGGAACATCAGTGGTCAACAGAGGAAAATTGATCTTTTTGCAAATTGTTTGGCAAGGTCAAAAAAACAAGCCCCTGACCTACAAATATTATTGGAATTCTATGCATCTAAAAACATCCACAAAGTGTGGATAGACCAAGACTTTTGGAAGGCACAAGATTAAAACCTTACATAAATCACAAAGCTCTACAGGGAAACACTGTTCCAGCAAAATGCCGTGAAAGACCCATGGCAAGCAGTCTGCATCCACATTGATCTGCCTGTGCCTGAACAGTGCTCCTGACAATTTCAATGCAATGAGAGGTACTGTGGCCTCAGGCTCAGTGAAAGCCCTGTGATCCATCTGCACTGGTCAATGCAGAGTGGTGGTCTTGCCATACATGTGACATCTCTTCTTTGACAGCGGAAATGGGGTGGCATATTCCTTTTCTTCCACCCCAAACTCTTGTAGGTTTTTTTGGTGTCCTGTGTTCACTTTCGAAACCCTGGACTCTGAAAAAAGAAATGGCTTCAGTGCTCCTCAGCATGCTCAGATGAAATACTTGGCATTTGAAGGCCCACTCTAACAGCATGACAAATAGCTGGGGACAGCAAGGAGCAGGATAACAGTGTGTGAAGACCAACAATTCTGTAAATGTTTTCCAAAAAAACTTGTCGCAGTGAACCAGCAGCTTGCTATGTGCACAGATCTGTAATGTCAATCTGTGACATGCAGCCATCACTTCAGAACCTTAAAAAAAGCATTTTCCTGGAGTTGCGTGACAAACTCCCTTCAGCTCCTCAGCAAGTACTCCCTAGGATGTAAGCGGGTCCGACAGCAGAGAACTGGTTGGTTGAACAGCATGTAGCAAACGCTTATGATCTCAGCAAGGGAAAAATATTCTTGTAGATGCTACTATGTGCACTGGATTGCACAATGAAAGCTCTGCTGAAGGGAATATGCTTTTGCCTGGGTAAGATGGACAGGGCTTTTTTGAATATCCTGCATAAAACTAGTGCAGGCAATGCACTACTAATGAAAGTTTTCTGTTATGCAGCAAGCCATCTCCAATTAATAACTTCTGTGAAGAGGTGCTTCTGCTCTGGGGATCTGCACTGCTGTTTTGCCATATGATGAATACACTTGTATTTAAGTGCAGATTGCCGAGCATAATTAAGGATAGTAAAAAATTTCTTTGATGCAAATATATGAGCACATGGTACATCCTATTTAGAATTTAATTGAGTATTTCCAGGCAGAGGAATGGGTCTTTCTGTGGTGCTTCAATCCATACTTTCTTGGTCTATTGTTTCAGATAGCCAGAACATACTCTGGTCACTATTTGATTTTTTTTTTGACTTCCAACAAAATGGTTAGTCATTTATTCTGTTCCAAGATCTGAAATCACATGCACAAGCTTTCACATAATCAATCTTTGGCTTCTGCATAAGTGTAACATTTTTCTTTGTAACACTTAAATAGGCTTCTATAAATGCATAAACTATTACCAGTGTCTGTCTTTTTCACCTCTACTCTGCAATGACAGAGCCCACAAACTGTACTCTCTTTGTGCATGTGACAGAAGATGGTTTAAAGGAAGCATATTAAAAGCTCTTCCTCCTTTTATACCATCCATTTAATTGCAGCACTCCCTTGTCCACCGATACATTAGATACATTCGCTTGTCTACCAATACAGCCTTGGCTTTTTCATGGTTCACTAATACCAGTATCTTTATTCTTGATGATGTCCAGTCCTTGTTTTTAAAAAATGTCCTCTGTTGATTTCCAGATGGTGATGGGAACCTAATTCACAATGGCTTAGAGTTAAACCTAGTGAGAGGCTTGGGGTTAGAGTTTGCTCTATTTCCTCCTCTGGTAAGCCTGTTGCAACCCGTCCTTTCTGCTTCACACAAGTCCTAGACTTGCCAACCTCAGACCTTTCCTGATCTTTGCAAGTACGGGATGCACATCTTCAGAGAGTTCTCCATTCTCCACACATAGGAGGCTATTTCAAGGAAAACCAAAATTTTCTCCCGGAATAATACCACAGCTTGAGGTCTATCTTTAGCTTGCTTGAGCCTTGCTTGTACAGGTGAAAACAGAATTTTTAAACCAGGTTTATTTCCGATTCTAGTGATCCCTGAGCTCCCACATACAGAAATTTGACTAAAGTATTCACAAAGAGCTGCAGGAACGGTTGCATGTGGGGTTGGTATTGAAGGTAGCAATATTATCACATGCATACAAGAACTTTGACAGACTGTGTTGTACAAAAAGCTAAGGTGCAGAAGCATAGTATAAAAACATCCATAAGCACTGCTTGCTGTGAGGTTTTGGTGTGTGCGTCGAATGTCGAGAATCTCCAAGACTTCTGCCTAGAAAAATGTCTGCATCAAATGCCAAAGGTTGTATTACATTACTGTGCCTTCCTTTAAAAAAAAAATCCAAGCTATTCAAATGACCTACTTGGCACATTCTGTCAATGCATGTTGTAGCTCTCTGCCTTCAGCATTTCCAGAAAAGGTCAATGCAGTCCTCTTCATATTTCGCTCAATCCATCCTCGTCAGAAATCCTTCTCTGTACTATCTATCTCATTCATTTTGGTTTCCTCCAAAAGTTTATTCAGCGTATGCATTCTTCACAAAAGTAACAAAAGCCGAAAGTTTTCCACATTTGCTGACACTTAACAAGCAGTTCTATCAATTGCTCTGTCCACCAGGCTGCTCGCTCTCTCTCTGTCACCATGCTGTGAAAGACAAACATGGGGTAATAGAGACTGATTATTTTCTTCTGAGTACTCAAATTCACTGAAAAGGGAACTTTTCAATGCTCCATTGAATTCTCCTAATTTTTAAAAGGCATTTTGCTGGTTTTCCTCTCCATGTTAGAGGGGATTGGCAGTTTTGCTAAAAAAACTTCTATAAAATGAAGTTTGCTTCCTGCCAAAGAAAAGCCTTTAATTTCCTCTGTATTTGCCCTTACAGCTTGTCAAGAAAACGAAAACATTACCCTGTGAACTAATAATTTCAGATAAATCTTACACCCCTTTATTATCTATACTATAGTAGATGCAAGCATGGGGCTTTAAACATAAGTTAAAAGATAATCTCTTGTCTTTGAAAGCATACATTCAAATTGGACATAATTTTTTATAAATATAGTAATCCAAGTATGACAGTTGGGTATGAAGACTGGAGGCTAGCATAAGAAATGGACTAAGAGTAAAAGGTAACTTAATAATGATGGTTCTTCACAAGCTTGCCTGTAGCCTGACCTGCTTGTCTCAAAAGGATCTCATCCTGGTGAGTGCATCTCCATCAGAGAAAAGGTTTACCTATCACGCTGTGACAGATATGAGCTGTTCTGATTTGCGTTATGAATAATGTATATTGGCATGCTTTGGGATGTTTACAATGTGAATACATTCAGATACCTCAGCTAAGATGTTTGTGAACTATAAAGCCATCCTAGACCTTCCAGAAAGGTCTCACCCATCCAGAGGCAAAACCCTGAAATCCTACATCACCCTGTTAGTTGGTGACAGAACATCAACTTTCCAAAATTAAAAGTACAATAGAGGAATCTTCAGAGATGAAAGACAGGAGTGAATGCAGGATTGGTGGGGAAATAGACATGTCTCAATGAACTTGGGTTGTTTGGACAAAAAGAGAAGGTGGAACAATGACTAACCATAATGTGACAATATATTTCTTGAAAATGAAAATTGATTGAAACAATGTTTTTTACTAGCAGCAAAGATTAAAAAAAAATATTGTGGAACTAAAATTCAGACTAGAAATATGCTACATTTTCAGTAGAAACATTCATTAAGTGCAGGTAAAATTTGCTAGGCACTCTGATGGCAATAGGGATTTGAAATCACGATGGCTCTTTCCCCTCAAAAGATACAGCCTATTGGAACAGGAATCAACTTGGGCAAAACCTAGTCTGACACCCTTCCGTAGGCAATGGCTATTTCTTCTGCCTACATAAGTGACAAGTGTTAAATTTACCTTTGTCAATTGAAAAATCTAAAAGTCACACTATCTCTATATAGCATTTAGTAATAAGCATTTGGCACTACACATCAGGGAACGTAACAATCCAAAATACTTCCTAAAAGGCTCTGAAATACCGAGACATTACATGAAGAATGACAACTGCCAAAAGAAAAAAATATACACATATTTATGTCCTCCTTGTTAATGTCCTTATTAAGCAATTAACTTTTTCCTTGAAAATTTAATTTCAGATTTAGAAAAGTAGCATTGTGTGATAAAAACAGTGAGTACTGAACAGAAGTTTAAGAGAGTGAAGTTAAGCTGCATATAGTCCTTACACAGCACTTCAGAATTGCATCTGAAATTTCCTTGGGAAAAGTAATAACAGAAATTAGTTACTAGTCTCTGATGACTGTGATTATTGCCTTTGGGAATGCTCAAATATCACAATAGCAGGGGAAGTATAGGATCTGAAATCATGAAAAACTCCCCAAAATTATTGGGAATGAGAAGGTGGAACGAGAGACCTGTGCAGGATGACCAAAAATGTTTATATCAGTGTCTGTAGATCATGGAAAGGAAAGGGACATTATGATGTAATGGAAAAAGGGACACTGAAAACAAAGTGGATTAAGACCTTCCAAGGTGAAGAGGTCTGCAAAGGATTCAGAGAAATTAGGGTGTGTTAATGAAGCAATCAGAAATGTTCCTGAGTAAGACAATCATAGGAAAACAGAACATTATAGATAGACGTGAGGACATATGAATTAAGGGAAGGAGATATTTATTTTTCTCCTCTTTGAGACGTAGGAGATTTAGCAGGAACCTAAATACTGGAAGAAGAAAGAGACAGCTGTGCTTTTTTTCTATACTGTACAAGTCTTGAATGTGTTCACAGGTAGGCTGAAGAGTGGTAATGCTAAATAATTGCAGGAAAAGATATCATAAATATTAAGGTTAACACTCACAATAAGAAATTCTATTTCACTGAATTTCAGTTTCCAACTATACATTAGCAAAGAGATGGATAGGTAAATGATTTAACACTATAAAAAAGTGAAAGGCCTGAGGAAAAGCTGGAGTTTGAGGAGTCACTAGTACAGAGGCTGTAATCAAAGCTTTTAGAGAAGATAATGTAAACAGTAGGGAAAAAAAAATACTGGCATTAAAAAAAAAAATTATATAGGCAGTTTCAGTGCTACTCATCATCAAGCAATGCCCATGATAGATTTATATTATCAAAATGTGCGTATAGATGCAGAGTTTAAAAACCACACATTTGGATGCAGACCTAATTCTTATTTGCACAGAGTATTTACACTGTAGTGACTGTGGAGGAAAATCAAATACATAGTCATAAAGGGAGAGATCAAATACCGCTCAGACGCTGTACTATCCACCGTGTGTCTCTGTAGCTTTAGATCCACCATTGTGATACCTTCCTGCCAGTGCAAATGACATTGTATAAGGCAGACAAACTTTGACCGTGGCTGGCATTGTATCTAGCATATTTTGACAGTAGTAGAGTCTGACATTAACAAACAACTTTGCTATTAAACAGCTGATCCTGTTCAGAGTTATCAGTTCAGGCCTACATGTAAGCCATTTCAGAAGTGAAGGGAGGGATTTTTACAAGGAGACACATTGCCTGATGTACAGAATAATATTAAAAGCTTAGTAGAATGATACTTATAGTGCATTTCTGCCACAACAGGACATGAAGGCTATTACAAGGTAATAGAGTCTTGTGAGTATACAGTTCTTAGACTGGGAACTGAAGATACTCAGTCATGTCAGACTGAGTATCAGACACTCTTTTGCCTAACCCCCTGACAGCTTGATTTGATTGATATGGCTTGAATCCCCATTACAACTAAGAATATCATGTTGCAACTAATTCTGTACGCAGCTGATAATACTCTTTATTCAGTTCTGTTACGATAAAACTAAAGTTTTGAGACTTTCTATCACATAATAATTAGTACATAGAATCTGAGTATTTCACGTGCTTGTCATTGTTAAGATAAAACGCAGTGAGAGCAAAGCAAACTGAGTGACTGAGAACAATGCAGTCCCAACTGAAGACTTTCTTTGTGTTTAGGAAGCTTATATTAAGGACAAAGAACCATCTACAAAATTTCACCCAAGTTAGAAACAATAAGAACAGGTTTAAGTCAAGGAGCTCACAGTTCACCTTTTGACAACTTGGAATCTGATGTTCCACTGACAGATTCTTTGCATTATACACACACACACACACATATATATATTCCATGTGTGGGTGCAGTATCTATGCAGAGTAATGTAAGCGTGTCCATTTAGCACTCCTTTTTCTCCATTATTAATTCAGTATTTTGATCCTTACTATAATATGGGAAGATTTTAAAAAGTCAACATAATTTAATTTATCCTTACAGAGAAAATTTTCGTTTGCGTCGTTCCACCTAAAATGTGGAATTCTCCTTAATTTACCAGCCAGAGTCATTCCAGGATGAGAAACTCATCTTCTACACCTAATCTTGTCTTCCATTCAGAATCTAAGCAAAACTCATACAGAATATGGGCTTTCTCAATGACCCCTCCAAGGCCTTCCTCCTAGCCTTGTCAAAAATCGACATTCCTTGTAAAAAAAAATTCATTTTGCAGCATTTAGAAAGGTTTTCATACATTTACAAGGCTGGACTACTGAAGTTTGAAGTACTGCACATACTAAGATTACACCACTAACCTTGACAAATGCAAAAGGTGTCCTTTTTTATGAGGTCTTGCTTTGACTAATCAAACTTATTTCCCTAACTAAGTCTAATAAATCACCATGGTCTAACATACTATTGGGTGCTCCAGATGCCCACATAATCTTGATGCCTTGCTATTACATCTATTCTACAGAGGACTCCCTGCCCTTCATGAGGAACAAGACATAAAGACCTGTGACTTAATAAGACTTCAACTTTATTGACTTAGATCATCTGAGAATTCACACAGTGCAGCTCATGATCCTATAACTAATCACTCTTTCCATTTGGAAGACTTTGATCAATCTTCAGTAGCTTAGTTCCAAAAACCCACTGCTTTGTTACCTCTTCAGTAGCTGACATGAAAAGTCCCATATTTTTAATTTATTTTAAGGGAATGCCTTAATCTGTCTCTGGGAACTGGGAAACAAAACTCTGCGTGGCATGAGATCTATTGTGGACCCCTATCAGAAGCAGCTGCAAAGAATTATCTTGCACTTAATATGGGTTACAAAATCAATTTTCCCCAAATTAGTATAAATTTCCCCAAATTACTCTAGTATAAAATATGATAATTTAATTATTTATTAATTCAGATTGTTTTGACCTCATCAACTCAAAGTGATTTGATCTTTTTCCTTCCAAAAATTTCACTGCAGTATTTTACAGACAAAAAAAAAAAAAAAAAATTGTCCTGGATCTATTTTATTTTTTTCTTCCACACATTAAGTCAATACAACTAAATAAACCCATACAGTTTACACCTGGTTAATAATAATAATCTCTGACAGCTCCTTCCTGGATGCTGACAACTGTATTGGATTATGAGTGGTTCATCTAATTTCCCAGTCCACTGCTGGGATTTTGTTTTGTAGCAGCTTCTGTGAATGGAACTGCTTTGAAAGAAAAAAAAAAAAAAAAAAAAAAAAAGAGAGACAAAGAGGAAGGAAGGAGGCAGAGGGGAAGTCAGACTAATGTTAGGTAAGTCATTATATGTTTTCTAATCATTCCTCCAGGAAGCGATAGGTGATTAACTTTTCAGGAAAATCAAGAATACGGACCAAGCTATAGGAGAAAGAGATATGAACTTCACAGGAATATTCATTCTTATAAATCTCAAAGCTCCTGACATTTTTTTTTTTATTATTATTTGCTGTTCCCACGCCTCATTCAGACTCATCCGCTGGAAAACTTTGGATTGTAGTGGTCTTTTTTTTTTTTTTCATTAAATCAGTCAATGCTTCGTGTACCTTCATAAGGTCTTTGTTTTCGTGGGCGCAAGATACACTTTTAAAGAAATAATAAAGTTAGACTTGACACTAAAAATATAGTGTTTTTTTCTTTATTTTTTTCTCTTTTTTTCCTCTTCCCTCCCTCCCTCTAAATACTGCCATACAAAAGACCTGGGAAATGAGTGCCTGTCAGACCTGGACATGCTGCAAAGAACTTTGTGTGAACTTTGTAGGAAAGAGACCTTTATACACAAACCCGCACAGGTAGCAGCGGCAGTTTCCTAGAACCATCACCTAATTACGTGCCAGCCCAATACTAGTGGAATTACCCATAGAGATTAGAAGAGACTCCATTCTCTGTGTAAAGACTTCTTGCCAAGCTGCTGTTTCCACCCACTGTAGTGTATTTTTGACATGTGGACTCTAGTTTATTAAAGTCAATGATTCATTTTACACAGTCCAATGAAGAGCCATCTTAATGAAAAATTTTGGCTGATAGTCCATTATAGCTGGCATAATAAACAGCTGACTAAAGTATTCCAATGTTCAGTGAACAATGATAAAAGTGTCTATTAAGGGTATGCATCTATGCCAAATACAATCATATATAATCAGCTGCACCAGAGAAGCCTGCCGACACATTGGAGAACATCGTCAGTCAGATGATGCATCTGCTACAAGTGGCAGCTGTTGTGCTCTGGAGTGTAGACAATTAGACACAAATATACTCCTTGGGCTATTTGCAGCACTCAAGCATGGTATTAGCTGGCACCTGTTAAAGCTCTAATCCCTATATTTTTGATACCTACCCATCATAATTATTGAAAATACAATTTAAGATATCTAAATACATTAGATTTCATAAATCATGGTGAACATAGCTGCAATACCATGTGTATTTCTGAACTATATTTTAAAAGAAACTCTTTGAAAAGTTCAGAAATGGTCAGGCTATATAAAATTACAAACCTCTCAGCAAATTAATAAGTGCCAAGTACCAAATGTATTTACATGTAATGTACTATGTCCTACAGTGTAAATTTTACATCTAATTACTGAAGTAGGAATGAGTAATATTACAAATAAGGGCACATACATTTTGTGCAGAAGAAACATCAACTATGTGAACAGGAGAATCAGAGAAAAAAACCCACATGTAAGGTTATGAAGAAATTGAGCATAAATCTTTGCCTTTGCATAATGCATGCAGTGAGCTTATTATTGGATTTTGCTTTATTTGACCGGCTCTGGATTTTGCTTCATATCACTAGATCTGGTGATAATTTTGATTAGATTATCACTCTTCTGATTTTCTCTGAGTGACAAATTTTTCTTGTAACGAGGAAATAATCTAGAGGTTTATCAAATTATTTTATGTATATAGATACGAAAAATGGACTACTGCAGATCTCCTTTAAAAATACCAATAGTAAGTTGTTATTAAAAAAGTCTTCTCTAATAAAATTTTCCTCAATCTAGAAAAATAACACGCCCAGACAAGTCAGGATAAACTATAAAAGCATATCTAAATGCTAGGGGTCTTACATATTATACTCAAATTCTTAAACTCTTAAAGTTTGTTCATCATTAATTGAAAACAATGAATGTCAATCATTCTCATATAAAATGATAAGGCAGACATGGAAAAAGCACATACACTTAAAAGGGAAATACTTGACTCTTAAAAATCATGACAGAAGTTTCTGACCAGTTTTTTCCCCCTCCTTTGATTATTATTCTTGCCAAGCATGAAAGAGAAAGAAGAGCTTTTGCATAAAATCTAGTTCAGAGGATATTAAAAACATGGCTCCCAAGGTACTATAAACATGTAATGCCTTACTTAATGCAATAACTGTGAGAGCTGTTAATTTGCTAATTGAAAATTTACTATCCCTTGGTTTTCTATTTTTAAATCACAATGGGAGGCATTAGATTGACACCACTAGAAAAACAATGTTCTTCCCTTTAAAGCTTGTGATGCTTCAATTTTCTGAAGATTTTTTTTTAGTTTCATCTAATTTTCTTGAAGCTTTTTTAAATGATAATTCAGAATAGTTCTTAAGACAGGATCTAAAGCATTAAAAAGAAAGCTGGTCTTAAGCACTGGACGTGATTGTAGTTCTCTGAGTTAGGGTAAAGCTCATAGAGTAGGCAGTACAAAGTCATTTACTGATGTGAATACTTGTCACTTAGCTGTTAACCCTGTGGATAGTCTCAGAAAACTTACTGAAGATTGTTGCTTACCAGCAGTTAAAAGTTTAAATATTTGTTCATAAGTCTGGAACCTTACTAAAATGCTAAGAGAGAGCAAAGTAATTTCAATTGTCCCCAATAATTAGAAAACAAACTTGAAAATGGCTTAGCTTTTTCCTTGCAGAAAACACTAATCAATTTACTGCAATGATTTATTATGATTACACTTTCAGTAGAAATTCAACTTAGAAAAAACTACAAAACAAAACATTTTTTGATAGAAAATGGGCAGAAGTTTTTCCTCAGACTCTAGACTCTGACACTCTAGACTGCTGCACACAGGTTTGTTCAGCTCTCTGGAAAGCTCTCACCCTGAGAAGGTACCAGCCACAGGGCACCTGCTGGTAGCCAACTCCCTTCACACCAACAGTACTTATCACACTGCTCCATGCATAACACCGATGGCACGTGTATTGGGTTTGCATGGCAAGGTTTTGGTAGCAGGGGGGCTACAAAGGTGGCTTTTGTCAGAAGCTGCTAGAAGCTTCCCCCATGTCTGATAGAGCCAATACCAGCCGGCTCCAAAATGGACTCACCACTGGCCAAGGCTGAGCCCACCAGCAACAGTGGTAGCACCTCTGGGATAACATAGTTAAGAAGGGGAAAAAAACCCCACAAACCTGCACAGCAGAAATTGCAGCCAAAGAGAGAAGTGAGAATACGTGAGATGAAAAACTCTGCAGACACCAAGGTCAATAAAGAAAGAAGGTGAAGGACATGGTCCAAGTACTGGAGCAGAGATCCCCTAGCAGCATAAGGAGAAGACCATGGTGAGGCATACTGTTCCCTGCAGCCCATAGACGTTAATGGTGGAGCAGATATCCAGCTGCAGCCCATGGAGGTTTAATGGTGGAGCAGATATCCACCTGCAGACTGTAGAGGACCCAATGGTAGAGCAGGTGGATGCACCTGAAGGAAGATGTGACTCTGTGGGAAGCCCATGCTACAGCAAGCTATTGGCAGGACTTGTGGCCCCATGGAGAGAGGAGCCCACGCCAGAGCAGGTTTGCTGACAGGACTTGTGACCCTGTGGGGGGCCCACACTGGAGCAGTTTGCTCCTGAAGGTCTGCACCCCGTGGAAGGGACCCATGCTGGAGCAGTTCATGAAGAACTGCAGCCCATGGGAAGGACTCACATTGGAGAAGTTCATGGAGGACTGTACTCCCATGGGAGAGACCCCAGGCTGGAGCAGAGGCAGAGTGTGAGGAGTCCTCCCCCTGAGGAGGAAAGAGCAGCAGAGACAGCCATCGTGTGATGAACTGACCACAACCCCCATTCCCCGTCCCCCTGTGCTGCTTGTAGGGGGAGGAAGTAGAGAAATCAGGAGTGAAGTTGAGCCCAGGAAGAAGGGAGGGATGGGGGGAAGGTGTTTTAAGATTTTTTTATTTCTCATTATTCTACTCTGATTTGGTTGGCAATAAATGAAATTATTTTTTTCCCCAAGTTGAGTCTGTTTTTCCACAACAATAATTAGTGAGTGATCTCTCCCTGTTCTCATCCTGACCCAGGAGCCTTTTGTTATATTTTCTCTCCCTTGTGCAGCTGAGGAGAGCAGTGATAGAGCAGCTTTGGTGGACACCTGGCATCCAGCTGGGGTCAACCCACCAGAGCACTACGTATACCTTGACATTGCCTCAGAAGTTAGCTTCAGCAGTTACACAGAAAAAGCTGGCACAAGAGCTAGGACTGGGGACTACTTGATCAGGAACTAGAGCCAAATCTAGTCAGGAAGGCAGAAGCCTAGCGGGAGCAAGAAGCCACCATCTGCAAGAGTTCCAAACAGTGATTATAAAACAAGCACCCAGCAGGATCCCCTAGAGTCTTACAAAGGCCTTTAAACACCTTTTTGACCTTTATAGGATTGGTTGGGCAGGAAGATAGGCTGAACTGGTAAGAGCAGAAACCTATGCTGGAGAGACACTGGGTTATTCAGGGAGAGAAACCTTCCATGAGATTGATGGGGCTGGAAACCACACTGGATTAACCAGAATATGAGTGCTTAGTGAGGCACTTAGAAAGTGAAAAATTCAGCAAGCTGTCCAAAATACAAAGTTTCCTCTAATATTCCCTAAGTGTCCCTCAATATTCTGCAAATGTAACATTTTTTGAAAAGTCCATTTTCCTCTACAGTAAAAAAATCTTTTGTGTCTTAACTTTCTGAATGTTCATAGAGCAACATAATTTATATGCCAGCTGAATGTGTAACACCTTTTATGATTTTAGTTTTTGTTGTAATAAAAATTTTAAGAATATGAGGATAAGCAACCTAAAATTAGAAAAAATATTAGTAGAAAAGGAGGAACCATGACCAGAAGTTATTTAAAATCAGATGGTCAAACAAAACTAAAAATACTGCTTCAGTAGTATGTTTTTAATACAGTTTTGGAAAAGGAGAGCAAAAGGTCCAAACAATGGTCTTAGACCATATTTTTCTTGCTTTCTAGTGGACCTTGATTCATGTGCTTTGAGAAGGGTGGTTACATGCATCTGTAGAACCTCTGGGACCTTGGAGCGTGCATGACCCTTGTTGTCAAGAGAGATGAACAATGCCAGAGGAACATGTGTACCCTTTGCAGCAACGCTTTGAGAGTAATAGATTTAAAAAACCCCCAGTGGTCCTATTAAGACTGCACTTTAATTGAAATGGAGCCAGTCTGCTGGCACTGAAAATTAAAAAGGTTGTAGAGGAGTATTTATGCTAGGAGCTGGGTGGAAGCCAACAGGCACATAAGAGCACCTGGTTCAGGTGGATGTGACCCCTGAGAGGATGTGGTTAATGTTCAATGTGTCTCTGACAGGCCAGGAGAAAATAAACATCACAGTCTCAATCAATAGAGTAGACAAACCAGACTGCCAGGCAGGCCGGCTGAATGGCATGTGCAATGTCAAACAGTGGAGCAAGGACAAAATTTACAAGGGCTTCTGTGCCAGGACTACAAGCCTAATCCAGAGGATGGAGAAAGGAAGCTCTTTACTGCTGATGGTACTGGGGACATTCCCACACTCAATGCATTCTCTGTAGCAGATAGGTCAGAGCAGCTAGATCACTGGAGAAACACGTGTAGGAGAAGTAACAGACCAAATAAATTAGGTGTTACTAAGTGACCAGGACTGGATGGGACTGATCAGAGAGTTCTGGAGCATTGTAAGAAGAAACTGAAGAGAAGACTGGGACTCTTCAGTTTGAAGAGCCTTTGGAAAAGGCTGAAGGGGATACATTTAACATTTATGGTGGTGCATAAGGTGGTTGGAGAGCTATTATGCATCAAATAGTTGCGTTAGGGGAGGTTCAGACTTGACATTAGGAAACATTTCTTTACTGAGGGGTTAATCAAACGCTGGAGGGGACTTCCTAGAGAGATGGCTGATGCCCCAAGCCTGTCACTGTTTAAGACGCATTTGGGCAATGCCCTTAAATAACATGCTTTAACTTCTGGTCAGCCCTGAAGTGGTCAGGCAGTTGGACTAGATGATTATTGTAGGTCCCTTCCAACTGAAATAGTCTATTCTGTTCTATTCTAAATCTCACAATTTCAGAAGTAGGGACACTCACTGAAATTATTTGAAGGTCAGTTTAAAAGAGATGAAAGAAAACTCTTATTTGAGCAGCAGATGATGAACATTTGGAACTTGCTGCCACAAAAACCAGCTGTGTCAGCAATCCTTTGAAAAAGGATTACAGAAACTTACGGACAATAGACCCATAAACTGATACCAAAGGTACAAGGTGGGGAATACAACTGTGGATACTAGGGGAGGCTGTGGGGAAAGGGCCATCTAAAGTGACCAGACTCCCACGCTATCCCTAAATACCATGCCCTGCTGCCACTGCCAGAGATTGGTCTGACCTAGACTTGGGCGTTGGTTGGCCTAAGTGCATTGATAGGGTCTTTTCTCCAGAATCCACAGAAGTCCAATGGGAATGCTAACAAGAGTGATATCTAAGGTGTTTTATTCAAAGGGTGATTAGGATAATTTGATTTGCAATTATGACAAGATCTTTAAACTTGGTTTATAAAATGAAGCATTACTTCCATGTGTTATTTTATTAAACTTGAGAACTTAACTCCATTAACCTGGAGAACTTTCACAATGTTAGAATTTACTATAACTCTTACAGAAAGAGTCCTAAGGAGTTAGAAGACTAGAAAAAGGGAAGGCATGAGTGGAGCAATCACCATGATTGAAAACACACACCTGAAATTTTTTTTCAGGTAATTATTCTCCCCAGAGTACAGCTGACAGAGTAGTCAATTCTTACACATCTGATAGCCAGATCTTCCCATACAAAATCTTATACTACAGACCTGACATTTTCATGGGGGCAAGACTGTGAAACCTGTTATTTACTTCCTCTTCTCCCTTCCAGCATACCGTGATTACTGATTATTGCAGGTGTGAAGAAAACTCCATTCTCCATTTGTCTCAGCCCTTCTGTGTCCCATGATAATAAACAGAGTAGTCATGCAGCTCAGTAACTTGTTACAATTTACAAACCAATTTCTTGTTTGTTTTTTAAATCCCTCTCCAAGACTCCGGTGGTGTTGAACAGCTGGCAATATACACTGGCCATCTGCACTACCTTCATCTTTTGAGAATTCAAATTGATTTTCTTCAGCCGAGCACGTGGAATTCAGGGGTGCTCATTGCCTGACGATGTGCATTCACACCATACAATGTAACTGGGAAGACAATTTAGTATGGGAGCATCTGGATGAGCAAACTGCTCTGTGGCAGATGAACTGTGGAACAAAGCTGCTTTTGCCCCTTACGTGCAGGGTAAAGGTTTTACCCATGTTTCAAGGCTTCAGATATAGATCATTTCTAGAGTTGTATACGTGAAACATAGCCAAATGCCACCGATTCCCTTTGCTGATTGATGGCACTTATCCTCAAAGACACAATGGAGTATGTTCATATAAAGTCAGCAGTGTTTTTTAGGACTTGCACAAACCACTTTCCCCATAATAGATGCTGAGATAATTCAAATCAGCAGTAAAAACGGGTATGATGCAGACACACAGTGGTGCACAGAAGCCACATGCAGATCTGAGAAAGGAAATACTGATTAATGTATCTTCTCAAGAGTGGCTTTACTCAACTAAACTAAGCAAAAGTGAAGCACTGTGAAATATTCAGAGGAGTCTTTCACCTTACTTATTTTAAGGTAAGTCATTTTTAAACCTGCATGGTATTGCCTTACTTTTCTTGATTTATGAAGACTGATCCAGAAAAATATTTTGTAATGCTCCTAAGTTCAGAAGTTCCAATAAGTTTACTCAAATGACTCACATACTTATAGTTAAATACATATTCAGAGCTTTGAAGGAGCTTAACCTAAATGTTAAGTGTAGTGACAAAACTGCATTCAGGATAAATAAATCCAAAGGATAAGCTGATATGCATTAAAATAATAGAGCAAAAATATATGAACTCTGCACAAAGAAATGTTCCAATCATCAAAAATATATCCCACTCATACAAAGCATATGCAAGACAATGGAAAACAACATAATATATGAAAAGGATTAGCATGTAGCTTAACTTATTTTCCAGATTAATTATGTTAATAGAAAAGTTCAATAAATTGAAAGTGCACATTTCACAGAAGTTTATACTAAAGAATTTTATTTACATTTATTTAAAAATTGATATAACTTAACTCATACTTCACAACATGATAATACATTATATACTTCTAAAAGGGAATAATACACCATTTAGAAATTTTTTCTTTGGAATGTAAATACTTTGTCATCACAATAGTCTAACTGAAGTGATATTTGTTAGGCAAACTGTACAGTGTCAAATTTAATTAAATGTTTGCTTGTTAAGTTTCCTAAAAATAGATAGGAAAATTGCCTAAATCAACTGAAATTATACTGTTCAGTAAAATGTGAGAAAATGTGATTTAAATGTATTTTTCCCTTTCAGTTCTCAGAAACATATGGCCATTAATAAAGTTTTGTGGTTTAGATATATAATTTAAATCTCTTAAAAAGTACATAATGTACTACAGTTAAACAAAAAGATAAAATCCAC
This sequence comes from Balearica regulorum gibbericeps, assembly GCF_011004875.1. NCBI lineage: Eukaryota > Metazoa > Chordata > Aves > Gruiformes > Gruidae > Balearica > Balearica regulorum. Next base: position 50,843,927 of record NC_046187.1, on the reverse strand, counting down.
ATTATACTAAAGTCATGCAAGATTTTGGAAACTGGAGGTAAACAAACAAATCATTTTAGGAAGCAGCTCCAGGAATCTGGTTAATCGTGTGGTGACTTGCTCATAAATATATGCTAACATGCATGAGAAGAGACGTTTATTCACAGCACTGTAGAAAGGACTGATATGGTACCCTAGACTTTCCCAAAGGAAAATGGAACTACTAATAGTTTAATATCAGAATTTTAGTAGGTCTACTGTAGTCCAGCAGTTTATGCTAGGAAACATGAAGATGAGGTGGCAATTGTTATCATAGAGAATAAATACCTTTATGTAAAATTTGCACTGCATATGATCTAATTCATAAGTAGAGATATAAACTATTTCTTACAAGGTGGTATAAGAAGAGGACTCATCTGGGCTCCAAAACTGTGAAATGGGATGTGGGTAGACATAAACATGTGTTTAAAAAAACCTCAGCAAAAACATGCTTTCACCAGTCCACTTCTTTAGCTGGTGGATCTACCTTTCATTACACAAGAAAGCTGCTGCTGTTTCTGAAATGCTTGTAAGTGTGCCTGCTTTCTTATATTTCTTATATATTTTTATATATGTATATACATTTCTTGAGTGCTGTGAAACAAATCACAGTAGAAGTTGATGCTTGCTCCCAAATGCTGTAGGGGGGGGGGGGGGGGGGGGGGGAGAGAAACAACAAAATACCTTACAGTCCAAACTCCTACCTCAAAAAACCCACCAAAACCCTCAAAACAAAAACCCCCACCAACTCGCAGACTATTCTCCATTTCCTAACTCTTGCTTCAGCTATTTTCTATTTACACTGCTGTAGGCTAATGTAAGCCTCAGTGACTCCCTTCTTCCAGGACTGTCCTTTTGTACATATAACCTTCTGTCTTCTATATAGTTTCCATAGTTTATAGGTTCCACTGCTGTGCCTCTCATCACAGCCAGAGTAGCAACAGAGGTTTTTCGATATTGTCTGTACCGTCTCTTTCTTATGAACAGTACATTTCTGGTCTTGAAAATGATTTCTGAATCAATGGCATCCTGAAGCTTTGCCTCCGCTTCCTGTGCTTTGGGTATGACATATTTGATGAAGTAAAGAGAAATTTTCACACCAAATTATTGTCTACCCCTTTAAACTGTAAACCTCTTCTCATACCACTCTTTTTCACATGCCTTGATTCTGTTTCCATGCTCTTTCTCTGTTTAATGTTTTAGTTGTATGCTCCCCTTCTCTCCCTGCATTTCTCTCCACCGTAGCAGTAACTATCATCTTGAGCAATAACTCATGCTCTGCAGCAATGAATAATGTCAGCTTTAGTAGCTGCCATTGGATTTTTCTCTCCCCTTCACACTTAAAAATAGGGATTATGGAAAATCTAAAGATAGACCATGCAATGAAACTCTAGCCCAAACCCCAACGTTAAGGATTCATTTCCTTAATTTAACTGCCCTGTGGAGGAGGGGAGGGAAGGGAAGCAGCATGGTCTGCAGCATCTCCACAAGTCACTGGGAAGATCAGGAATATCAAATCTATTTCTTCCAGAAATAGTGCAAATCCTCTACCTTGAGGAAAATACTGGGCTAAAATATGAAAAGGCAGTGGCAGTAGATTTTTTTTTATCATTTCCTTTTATGACTCACCTTGGACATCTCATAATTTGTTAATTCAGTTTTGACAAATGAGTGAAGACTGCACAATCATTTAGAATTCTCCATGTGTAGGAGTCAAAGTGGTACCTGTAGTTAGAAGTGGGAACAATTTTCAGAGGGAAGATTATACTAATGTTAATGATGCATTTTAGAAATGCAGAGTAAAAAGTCACGGACCATGATAGATTTTTTGCACGAACTTTTAATGGACATTTAAAACCTAACTGAAGACACAGACTTTGTCAGCATTTCCTATTGTCTTTACCAGTGTCTGTATCCACCCTAGTGTACTGAACTATTTTCAGCTCTGCCTTCTATAAACAGAGATACACATGCAAACAGAGAGTTCACTGTCACCTTCTATTTGAGAAGTACAAAATTTATACCTAGGTTACTGCTTTTCTCCTTCTCAATGGTATTTTTAAAAAGTCAGGAAAAGAAAGGAAAAAGAAAGTTCCATGGATATAAAGACATAAAAAATTATTCATCTCCACCTGACTTTCTGTCCATTTCTCTGAGTTACTATTATGCATAGGGAGAAGTCTAGGGACTCTTTTTTCACTTAAAAAAAAAAATACATCCATCTTTCAATCGTATTTCTGTTGTGTACTCTTGCAACATGGCTGATCTGGACTTACTGCCTATGCACCACTGTCCTACCCATTCCTATGCAGATCAAAAACCCCACTGCCTTTCTGTCTGTCTGTCCAAGGTCGTTGTAATACCGTGTCTTGTTCACCCTGGGGAGCACGGAGCTGGAAGGTATCCTGACTGGTGTCTTCACAACGCCAAACTGCTGTAGAACACCCTCCCTCCTCACATGAGTATGTGTCTCCACATCTTGTTCAGTTCCACTGTAGCGTGAAAGAAACTATCACGGCTGCTTCTTCTACTACTACGTAGATACTCTATTTCCTTTACCAGCAGAGGCTCCCAATCTCCCGAAATCACACAAAACTACAGAAAGGCATGCCATTGTAAAAGAACTCAGATTCTTTATTTACCTAGGATGAATAAGAATGTCACCCATGAGCTATAGAAGCAATATTCTGTTATTAGTAGAGGGTTTTAATAGTTAGATTTATAGTATTTATCAATTTTGGTCTTTTTTTTTTTTTTCTTCTTTCAAATTTGTAAAAGTAAATAAATACATTAGTAGAGAGGAACAAATAATGAGCTCAGTGATTATTTTTCTGTTTCCGAAAAATGAAAAATATAAGCATAGGACAGGGTAGTTTGCATATTTATTGTATGGTGTTTAAAATACATTCATTGAATGAAAAAACTTATGAGAAATTAAAAGTTATTAAGAAGTTCATAGTCCAAACACTTTCAGTGCTCATTCTAGTAAGTTGGACTAAAATTGATCTTTACCTGTGTTTGTTTTCCTTCTTATGTAACTTCTGTTTTCACAAACAAATTCTCTTCCTCTTTGGTAGAAACTTCCCCTTTGATACAGTTCCAGTAAGTTACACAGGAAGGAGCCTACTAAAAAGACTTATCTCAATCCTTTCCGTTGTCTATTCTGTTGTTATTTGGGAAGAAAGGAGGCGGCTAAGGGGGACAACTGAAGCTCAGCTGAAGAGGTAAGAGTGGGTGGGAGGTAAGGGGGAGGATTTTACTTTCACTAACTGCTGTAGTGTTTGGGACAAGAAAACTGAGTACACATCTTCTAAAAAGAAACCAATTATGCATTTTTTTTTCCCGAATAGTTCTGAAACATATACTTAGAAATAGCTTATTGTGCTAGGAAGTGGATCGTTCTGCGGTGAAGAATGAGCGTATGCAAGCTGCAAACATACTGTAAAGCACAGAAAACAAAACGTCTTGCCTTCAGGAATGATTAATGCTTAAGTCCTATTCTTTTATGTGCTCTAGATGATGCTGGAAGCTGAACTTCTCCCTCACAAACAAGGTCTCACAAACAAGGAGGTATACATGTGATTAAAAGGCACCTTTACTTCTCAGATCAAGTCATGCATTAAATGAACTTGATTAAGCCAAAGTCCAAGGTTTTTAATATAAATTACTCTCAGTGCTTAAACATGTAGGAATTTGAGACACTGGAAGAGCTGGACATTCCTCAAAAAGGTCAAGTGCCCTTAAAGGTTTAAGTTTTCCCAAAACTGAGGGAAACTTTCTAATTTCAGTTTATTTTTTTTTCTTAGGCAAGTAAGCTAGGCTTAACTGTGGTATATATATATGATATTGACTCTAAAGCAGACATACAATATATGCTTTTACTTTGGCTCTTCTGAAACTTTTCCTGGTCCTGGCCTGTATAAGAAATGTACTGGTTAAAGACCAAATAATACTTTTGAATACAAACAAGATAACCTGAAGGTCAGTTCAAAGTTTCAGAGACCCTGTTTTACACAGAGAGCTTGTATTAAATTGTAGTCCCAGTATGGACTGTGTTGAATCAACACAATGTTTATGGTGGATTTTTTTTCACTATACCTCCTAACTATTTTTCAGTGTCATTAGATTTTCCTGGATTGGACTACACCAAGCCTGAATAAAATAGCTAAGAGCAATTTTTCCTGCTGTATCAGCTGTTGTGTTTCAGTAACTTGAGACTTAGCAGGACCTACATTACTGATAGTTCTATGCAGCTGCTCTTGTACAGAAATTATGATTTTTTTAGGCATTATGCAGCTAGCTACTGTCTGGCTACTGTGGATATTGCTGAAATTGTATCATGGCGTCAAGGAGCTCAGTGCAAGCAAACCACCCAAATGCTCACTCTGCTTTTTTGCCAGAGCTCTGTGCAAGGCTGTGCTGTTAGCAGAACTGACACTACCCAATTTAAACGTAGATAGGATTTGTTTGTTGATGACATCACCACAAGACCTTTTGCATGAGTGTGTAGATGGCTAGTAGCTTGTAAATTGGTGCAGTTTAAACACAAACACAGAGTTTATGCTTATTCTGGCAAGATACAAAGGAACTTGAGTAGTGTAATATGCTTTTACAGTAGATGAGGTGCAGCACTAATTTTAACTTTACTAATGCTGATGTAGAAATAAAACCTATACTTCTTTAAAATTGGATTTTCTTAACAAAAGTACTGCATTTAAATGCAGTGTCTATTGTTTTCAAAAGCATTTTTGAAATAAAACTCTAGTATATTGTGTGAGGACAAAAAATCGAAAAACAAATTAAAGCTATTACCATATGGCTAATGTAGACAGAAGTAAGGAAATGCATACTACAACAACAACAAAATCTGTCACAAATATACAGAAAACCTAAAAATTTCTCATCAGTTATCCTATACCTTCCCCTCACCCTCAGAAAGTTTCCCACTTGATTATTCTTGAAATGAATTCTGATATGTTTCTTATTTTATGTATCGCATTTATTTATGGTTATATAGTAGCACCAGATGAAAATGCTAAGACCAAATGAAAGATGTACAGGCGAGATTTCAAACTGCCTGTGTTAATTACATGCTGTAAAAGTTCTAGCTTTCCAAGAAAAAGCAATTTCCAACTTCCAAAACCTTGCTATTATTTTCATAAAACAAAAATCCAAGGAAAATAAAATAAAAAATCTCAAAGTTTCAGTGTACTGCTTTTGAATAATGTTATCTACAATTATAAGACAGACAGTCCATTAAATAGAAAAAAGATTTGTTTTACATAAAGCAAGAGAGTACAAAAGCACAGCTTTTGTAATTTTGGTAATATTGCAGGTTTACAAACATATTGCATAGTGTGTGTAAGAAAATAGTTCCCATCTTTTTATATATTTACATACACAAGAAAATCATTACCATGAATGTTACAGAATAAAAATGGTTAGCAGACCTTCACTAAGTACTGATTGAAATAATATGACACTCAAACTTTGATCCAACTTACATATGCATTACAGTGAATCAGCTGATAACAATTCTATAGTCTAAGGTTTGGGGTTTTTAATTTTTTCATTTAGAAAATGATTTAGAAGCTGAAGAAAAAAAATCCCATAAAAATAATACATAATGTTAGCAACTGAATATCTTAAACATCCTTCATTAAATCCTTCTAGACATTTATGGCTGTATCTTCAACCCAGACTTAATAGTCCTCTGTATCTAAAATAGTTTAAAGTGAATTCCTTTATCCATTCAAGCCACTGTTTTGAAAGCAAACCAGTATAACTTCAGTTGAAACAAGCAATATCTTGGCACATTTGGGAATACATGCTCTTTTGTTTTCTTAGGAACACCAAAAATCCTTGTAGGCATGAACAGTAATGTAATTGCACCACATGAACAAAAATTTTAAACCATGGAAAAAAGTTAACAAACTACAGCTCAAAATGCTGCACAAATCTAAACTATGTTACAATTTCATGTTGTAATTACAACTTGTCATCTCTTCATTCCAACAGAATTAGTAGAAGCAACAGTGTCATAGTGTTAGATATAATAGAAGTGTCAGTCTTTGGTCTTATCACTTAACCAATGAATGAACTGCAATACAAAACCATACCGCTAACAGCGCTCAGAGAGGTTGGCTAATGCTTTTATTTTTCTTTTTTTAAACAAGAAAGAGACAGTATCCTATAGTATCATGACACAGATATTTTTACAGAAGATAAGTCTATTGTATATATTAAATACATGTAGCTAATAAGGTCTTTTCATATATTTTGTTGTTCTCGTAAGGATAGCCCTGAAGATGTCAAACAGCTGCAATGCCATCTTAGTGGTTCCCAAACAAACATTCTAGTACAAAAAGAAGCTTTATTTGATACATGTATTCATATACTATAAAAAAACTCGGAGGAATATTTTAGCAACTGATTTTTTTTTTTAAAATTGCTCTTATATTAATGCTTAAAAATATCCTAAGGTCTTCAATCTTTCCCTACAATTGTCATAACAGAATGAGTTGTTAATGGGAAACTTGCCTTAACCAGGATAAGAAGCAACATCTCTGTTCTATAATACACAATCGAAATATCCAGTCAGATAAGCACTCTACCTAGAGAAATATTAGCTGGGGCTTAATCATAACCTGAATGTTAGACATTATAAGTGGAGAACAAAGACTGAAATAACTTGGAGACAGGGCCAGGAAATCTATGAGGAAGGTGACAAAAAGAACCTAAAAATTTCCTATGGCTTTGCAGACAATGACCTCAGCATTATAAAACCAGCACTGAAATAGCACAGCTATGGCTCCATGTTTTAACATGATATTTGCGGTGAGATCTTCTAGTTTCCTGCCATCTGAAATGACATTGTGGGATTATGACATTCTTCTGATATTTTTGGGGCGTACTATAAGCAGAAGAGCTCTACTATTGAGGTTTTCACTATTGCCAGCTCCAAACATTGAAAACCACTGGGTCTGTTTCTCCTTCCACTAATGAATGATGACGCTGCTTACAGATTATTGGTGTTTTAATTTTTTAGTTCTCTACCTGTGTTGAAATCACTTTTTCAATACTCTCGGAAATGATGTGGGCTAGAAATATTCTTTAAAATAAAAACTGAGATTTTCCCCTTCTTACAGTTTTCAATGAATTTAAAGTAAAACATCAATATTATGAAACTAACCAGAATATTAAGATATTATGAGAACTCATTATACTATCTCATAGGTTGCTGAAGCTCTAAAATACTCTCTACTTCAGATTAAAGGGACTCCAAGCAAGAAAATCCTGACAGTGCAGAGCTATGTGGACTTACTGGCTGGGTTTTTTCTTGAGTCCAATGTGTAATCCACATCTCTGCCCTGAGTTTTCTTCATGCAAAGTGGTAAATTATTCCAGCCTTGCTGTTTAAATTAATCTAGTAACAAGATTTTTTTTTCTTTCTGCCCATTCCTGCTCAAGTTTGCGTAAAATTTATAAAGGTTGAGTCTTTCCATCCAGTGGGCAGAAACCTTTCTTGTATGTATTATAGGTAAGTAATCACATAAGGTGAAGAGCAAACAAATAAGAAATTCTCAATGGAAAATTCATGACAAAATACCTGCAAGCCATCCTGTGGGCTTATTTGAGGAGGAAAAAAAAAAATCTTAGCCTACTTATGTGCAATTTGTAAGAAGACACAATTTTATTCACCAAAGAGATTAGCCACTATCATCTGTTTGTTCAACTTTTAAGCAAGCAGTGTATGTAAGTGTGCACAGATAATGAATACATATAGATCTGTTCTCATACAGTTCTATACACTTTTCCTCCTGAAATACTATGTTCCACATCACTTTCACACGACCATTCTATTACTCGTGTGCATACGGAAAAGACATCTCTTTACCTAAAGTTTTAAGGGTATACTGTATGGCTACACTTTCTAATGTTTAATTATCACCTTTGTCATTTGTATCTCTTTCTATCCGACTTACTAAAAATCCTCAGGCTTCTACTATATTTTCTTGCAATATTTTCTAGTATATTTTCTTTCCAAGTTAAAGAATAAAATTCTCAAAGAAATAATAAATCAGCTGTTACCATCCTTCTTTTGAAGAGATAAAATAATCAATTGAAAATCTTCATTTAACTGGCAGAAACAGCAAATATAGAATTTTGGTATGGGGTGAAATTCACACCTCTGAAGAGGGCCAATGGAAAGGCAAGCACCAGTCAAGCCGTGGACATGTCTTGTGCTCGTCTTCCGCATAGGAGTGAATTTCACCTGAAGCGAAAACAAAATCAACCTTATTAAGTGGTAATAAAATACAAAGGTAATCACAGTATTAGCTTGTTCTTTTTCATTTTCTTCTCTAAGAAAAAAAGAAAACATGTTCTGTAGAAATACCCACCTTGCACTGTCTGCCCTGATTTTAGAGGTACCTTTCAAAAGCCGTCATTGCACTGGTGATCTTACATTCAGAAGCCTCTAAAGCTACGTGCAAGGTGATGTAATTTAAAGGATAAAATTAAAAAGGACACTTACCTCACGTAATCAAGCCATCTTCCACAATGGGAAACATTTTTATACTGTTTTACATTCCTGGGTTCTGCAAGTTTCAAGATATTCTTGTTAATCAATGTTGCGATAAATTTACTAGCAGCATACCAAAGCATTTTTTTATAAGATTTCAATTACCAACCAAGCCAAACAAGTATGAACATTGATACAAGAATGAAATCCCACATCAAACTTGTCAAAAAAGGGAGTCAGTAGTGAGATCTGAGTGCAAATGGGGCTGCATAATTTAAACACAGACCTGATAAAGTCAATGTACTTTTTAATATTGAATGTCATTGAATATGTGTTTCATATATATTTCTATTACTTTGAAAACCTTAGCAGCAGATATTAAACAAAAGAGAATAATAAATGTGAATGTCATACCAGTTGTTAGTGCATTGCTTCTCAGCATTACACGTCACATTAGTAGTAACGTTTGTACTCTGTTCAGATGGCAACAGCTAGACATAGCTAGAGAACGGACAAGATGTACCTTTGAAGATTTTCTCTTGGTTTTGCATTTGCCAATTATAAATACCGTGTGAAGAGCAATACACTGATCAACAAACATATCATCAGTATTTCCCTCTTTACCCTGTTCTTTCCAAGAAACTGTATGTCCTACTTAACGCAATCGCTTCGCATGCAGTAGCCACGAAAATCATATATAAGGCCATTCAGATCTGACAAACAAGACCAGATGTGTCTTTAACTTTGAAAGGTAATATTGCTGAGCACTTCCAAAATTTACCTAGTGTACAAAACCCTAGACTTAGTAGACAAAGAGTAACAACACACTTTAAAGAAACCAAACTCAGGGAGGGATTCTGTCTCTTTTTGTGTTAAAAACCATTTAGTGAATTTAATTGTTTAGTAAAGCAAGCATCACACAATGCTTCAAAATTTTAAAATTCAGGGATAAAAGTTTACATCCAAAAAGATGAATGGAAAATTGTGCTTTCAGACAGTAAAGTTATTTATCATACAGGGGGAACCAATTCATCTCACCATCAGATTCTGGGCAAATTTGTTTATGTACTGTATATATATATATGTGCAGTTCATATCCAGGTCCTGCAAAAATCTAAAACTATGTGCTTCACTTGATGTAGCAAAGGCACCTGTGTTATTCTCCCTTTTGGACAAAAGGTGATATTACGTTCCAGGTTTCCTGATGAAGAATACATTGATTTCTGAATATCTCACTCCCATCTCTACGTTGAGTGGCAACACAAACCACAAGAGAAGGCAGCGCTGTATTCCTGCTTACACTGGAAGAAGTTGCTCTGCAGGCCGTTTGAAGCGTCGAACTTGTCACAAGGGAAACCGAGCAGAACTGTGAAGCAGAGGGATAGTAACAAAAGGCTATTCTGGTGTGAGGATAAATTGGAGTCGTTCTAGCTCCACAAGCAGATGTTGCTACTGGATTGACACGTGGAGCTTGCTCCTGCTGGGGACAGGTAAAGTTTACCATTGGGACAGACGCAGAGCTCATAGATAGTCTGGCGAGGAGCTGAAGAGCTGGGTGAGGAGGAAGAGGAAGAAGAGGAGGAGGAAGAAGAGGAAAAGGAACCCACTGGTAGATTTCCCAGGCGGATTGTATCTGCGTTTAAAAATATCTACAAGAGGGGGAAGAAAAAAAAACAAACTAGTAAGTAAATTTCTTTCAGCATTGTGACATATTTTAAAGAAGTGTTTTGAGGCAGTCATGGTTTTTTTAGAAATATATATATAAAAATAGAAATATTTTATTAGAAGTATTAGAAAGATATTATTAGAAATATTTATTAGCAAAAAAATTTAAAATAAAAAAGCTGTCAACATTTCTTGGTTTTCAACTCTGTGTAGTTGTTTACCTATGAATACTCATTACTACAATATATACAAATACTTCACCCAACATGTTTGTTTAGATACAAGTACTATCATACAAAAACATTTTGATGATATTCTTGAAAAGATTGAATTTTCACTTGTACATTTTAAGATTAAAATTTATGCATTCATGGCAGTAGCGCATCCTTGCTCTGGAAGAATTTGTATTTTAATAAGTGTGAAGTGATATTAAAGCACATTCCCCTGTGTGTTCCCATAAGCAGCTGGAAATATGTGCTGAACTGTGCTAAATTGTAGGGGCTTAACAATAGCTACATCCACAGAATAATTAAATAAAGATACAGAGTCATATGCACAAAATAAAGAGCTTATTTGACCTAAATTAAAAGGAGAAAATATTTCAGGTTAAAGTTTTATTAAGAAAGTCATGAAGCTATTCTGAATGTTGAATATGATTTAAAAATATAGAGCTTTTTTAATCTCCTTCCATTGGAAATAACGTGAGTCAGTACAAAACCGTGGATATCGATAATGTCCATGAATCTGTATCAAGTTCTGCAGTACTCACACTTATGTTACATTTTTAGGGTGTTGAATAAACAGTGTCATGAAACTAGGTAACTAGAGCAGGAAAAACCCATGTCTTCCACTGGCACAAACAGACAAGTTTCCAGCTGCTTAGAATTTATTTTTTATTTATGGAAGGAGTAAGTGAGAGCCAAAATAAGATCAGTCATTACCTCAGTGCAGACTAGGAACTTGTAGAAGACAGGTAACAAATCAAAATGGCTTTAAGCCCTGCAGGTAACAGTATGAAGTTTAGGAAAAGGCGAGTTCCTTAAATACTTGCTAGGGTTTTTTATAAGGTATTGAAAATCAACAAAGCCAACTTGACACCATTATATCACAATGTTGGCAGTACATGTAAAGAACTGGGGGATATATGGCATGTATTGCTTTTTTCTACAGGCAACAAGTATTATTTTATGATAAAATCAGCTGTATATGGCAGAAAGCGAGCACGGAAGCACTGCTGAGCCCCTGCGGGAGAGAAGTGAAAGAAGTGAAGGAGAGCAGGCTCAGGAAAAATTAAGGCGACTGGATAAAATCCCACACAAGGACTGATGCACACTCATGTCACCATTCACAGCAGAAGCATTGTAAATGACTGGGATCATCGAAGGAAATACAGGCTGAAAGTAGCCCCAAACAATAAAACCCCCCATCATTGTGAGTTCTCCAGCTCCCAGGGTAAGATACAGTCATTGGTGGGAATTTACACTAAAAGGGACAGAGGCGCAGGTGAGAACTGCATGGCATGATGCCTCTTTTAATTCACATCCTGACTGATAGAGGGATTACAAGATTCAAATGCAGCAAATGATTATCTTTGTTCTGTAATTTATATGACAAAGGAATGCTGTATTTACACACACATACGCACATTGCTGCTTTAAAAGTCCAGTATCATAGACCTGAAATATTTAGGAGTCAGAACCCCAACAGCAATAATTTGAATGGAAGAACTGTGGATGGTATTGGGAACAATTTAAAAATGATCTGCTAGAATTACAACTGAAAAAAGAGATTACACATGTAAAAACATTCAGCTCAGCTAGGAGTAAATGTGAAAGTAACTATAGAAAGCATAATAAGGAAACAAAATACCAGATGGGGGAAAAAAATGAATTTGATAGCAAACTAGAAGCTAGGAATTGGTAAAATGTAGGAAGGAAACAAATGACACAATCCTCAGTCGGTGGAGTGACAGATAATAAAAAGTACTCTTTCACTTCTCATATCAAGAATAAAAGAAATGTTAACAAGTCCACTATTAAAGTAGCAATGGTGGAGTTATCAATAGTATTGCATAAAAATCCAGTAGCATTCAACAGTGTAAGCTTTATGTAAGTGGAAGTGTATCTTTTATACTGAATAGTGCTCAGCATAGTTCTGTACTTGGAGAAAGATCAAGTATTGATGTCAGAACATGACTGTGATAAAATACTTTCAATTTCAACAGTAACTCAACAGGATATTAAACAGGAGCCAGTAATGTCATATACTTTTAATCAGCAGCTCTTAATAACTTTTAAGAAATAGATCTAAAAAAAAAAAAAAAAAAAAATCTGAGTAGCCTTTTGGACTTTTCATACTGATTTTCAGTAAGCCCTGATATACTGGGAATATCAAAGAAGAAAAAGACTATTTCTACGCTTTTGTTTTAAAAAAATTGAAGTAGGAGATATTAGAATATTATATATGTAATAAAGGCACTTCAGTGTAGGAGATATACATGTAAGAAAATCCAACCACAATAAAGATGAGCTATGTGTACTTTTAACATAGCATGTGACTGGCCATTTTAATAGTTTAGCCGCAGTGGTAATGGGGAAGGATCACGACAAATCTGTAAATCAAAATTAAATGGGTTCTAAAAGACATATCTTGATTCAAACAAGAATTAACTCAGGAAAAAAAACCCACAACTCAGAGGGCATATGTGTCAGAGATCAGGCTACATTAAAATCTCTTGAACGTTATTATCTTTTTTTCTAGGAGCTCAATGATTTTATGTTTGTTTACATCAGGACAGCTGCATTTCTGCAACCCCTCATTGCTGATGTTCTGTAGTTTACTACTTGAAGACTCCAGTGTGCATTACAATACAATGTAGCTCAGTTATTTAGCTCATGAAATTAAATTATCTTTTAAAGCATCGCTGTGCATGCCATTCCACTGATGCTTACAAATTTCACACTGTGATGTAGATCAGTCCAGGTTTTTCTGGTGTCATAATCCTGAGTGGTAGCTATCAGGTCCTGTCCCAGCACGCATCCCAGAACATCTGGTGAGCAACATGGATACCAGGGCACCGTGTCTGAGAAAAACTGAAGTGACTTCTTGTGAGGCTGTATCTGCTGTGGTCAGTCTAAAACGCTCTATGCTTTTGCAGAAAAGTGGGAAGGCTGTGTGCAATTTAAACAAACTCCTATAGCTAATCCCTGGGGAAGCCCGAAATGAGGATTAATAAAGATGGCTTAAAGCCAGCATTAAAATCTCTGTACATATGTTGTCAAGGTTATAAATAAAAGACTAAATTTACAGATGCAACATTGCTATCTATTAGTTAAGCAGGGGTCCAAATATATCATCGTAATAGCCCAATATGTAAGGAATTTCAGAGGAACATAGTCCATGTTTGAGGATATATCATCTCCATTCCTATCTTCTGCTAGAAACTGAAATTCATGGCCAAAAAGTCCTCCAACATCAGTAAAACTTAAACTATTTACCATTTTATGCCTGCTGTTATGAGGTGTTTAAAGAGAAGGGAAGAAGTGGCAAGACAAAAAATTGAAGAGTATTATGTTCCTGGGGAACACTGTTGCAGGACGACAGTAGTTAATGGCAGTGCCTGTATACATGGTCTTTCTCTAATCTTTTGTGCTGTGAAAGGTATGAGAAAAAACATTTAATACTTCATATGCATCAAGGCCATGCAAGCCAGTCATGCTCTTTCTGAGAGTCTCACACCTCGACAGATACATAGGCAAGGAAAAAACCAAAAATTTTATCCATTCTTGAAACATTGTAGGAGACTTGACTGAGAGATTACAAAATGGAAAAGGCAGCTCCTACTCGGAGAAATGCTGTTTCACCTCAGAGAGCAGAGTAGCATCATTGCCTCTCAATACTTAAGGTTTGGAAATCCTAGATCACTGTTTTGTCTTACGCATCTTAATGCTGACAAAAATATATTAGTCCTATAATATTTAAAAGTAGACCTGATTTCTAACTAATTAAAATAGCAAACTGAATCAGCCTGTAGGGTGTGTGATAGGAATGGAAAAATTGTACTCTTTTTACATCCATTTTGCTAATGGAGATCTGCAAGTCATCTGCTCATCAGAGGTTAATCTGAACAGTGAGAGGGAAAAGGAGACAAAAGCAAGGCAGAAAAATATAATTTATCTACAAACCAAGGAACTAAATTGAAGGAGAGAACTTTCAGTGGGCAAGATATAGGCATAGGATAAAACCCCAAATATTCCTACAAGCCATTTCAAACAGAGGTATAAGCCTGCCATGTATAAATTGCTCACTGGATCCTTAATAAGTCCTCGCAAGAGAGGAGATGATAAGCAAAGCTGATAAAGCCAAATGACACAAATAAATATGGAAGAATTTTCTGTATTCATGTACAGTTTGATTAGACAGGCAATTCTACAGAGCTGCAAAAGCATATTTCAGGGCTAGAGTAAGAAAGAAATGGCAGGAAACTGGAGGAAATGTGGAAGAAAAGAAGGAAAGCTGAAAGGGTGGTGTTCATCAACTAGTATGAGGAGACAGTGTAATGACATCTCACTTAAACCTTTTGGATTCCCTTAGGCTCTTCAGAATTAATCTGAATTATAACAATGCAAGTCTTTTTACTGTTCTGCATATGCTGTAAGAAGCATACATACAAATAGGATTATACAGATTGGGTCACTCAACTCAACTATAGAATTTTCACATACCGGTGTGTTTTAACATTCAAGATGAAGATGAACTAGAGGATAAATGGTTATTTTTTTCTAACACTTATCTGTGTTTTTGACATTTATTTTAAAACCATTCACCTAAACTAGCTTTCATTAAACCTGAAAGACAGTTCTGAGAAAAAGAAAAGAAATATCACAATGGAAAATTAAAATATTAACTTGACAGCACATATACTGTAAAATTTAAACATATGCTGGCACAATTTCTGGAACCATATCTGATTTACTGACAACTTAAAGTGATTTGAAAACTAACATATATATATGTTAAATATAACATTGTACATTAGTGAAGTGTACAGTTCCTGCTTGAATGGAAGAATTTATGTTTTGACTCTTCAGTACTGAAGTAGTGTTTATGAGAATCATGTTTCATTTTAAGTACACATTTTTGTAAATTCATGTTAAATAAATACAAGCATATATCATAACTTCTGAGTTAAAACCTCAGTGCAATTTATATGAGTGGCTACTGAAGCAAAAACTTTCTGGTGTATTTATTCTTTCTATTAAGAAAATCATTTTCAGGGATGATCAAATGGAGTTGCTGTGAATGTTGACGAGTAGAAGTTTACAAGTTCCAGGGTTTCTGGAATGCCAATGGTAGTCTCATACACAAGAGTGCCCAGAATCAAATTCTACATGATATTAGAAGTCTTTGCAAATTCATTCAATCAGAGGGGGACAGATGTGACTTCTTTGTGATTTATGTACCCAACCCAGAAAGGGAAATGTATTTGGAATATTTGTGCTTAGTCTACTGAGTACAAAAACTTATTAATTAATTACCATTCAAATCAGAACTAAATTAAAATGTGATATTAATGGAGAAATGTTTTATTTATATAATAAATTATTCATTGTAACTTCTTTTTCGCTTTCTAATAAAATGGTTTATGGTGTTGGTCTTCAAAATTTGCCAATGAACAGTTGAAAGATGGGTGATGTCATTTAAAACACTTTGCTTTTGTAGTTTGGGAACACTGCATTTTAATTGTAGACTTCTACATAAAAGTGTATTTTACTATAAATTAACTTACACATTAAAAACTGTCTTAAGTCGATAATGAAAGGTTTTGTTTAAAAATAACATGGCATTTTAATAAGTTTAAACATCTGTCAAAAATTCTTAATAGAATTCTTGAAACCAATAATTAAAAAAATACAGAAAAAAATCCTTCATTTACACTAATCTCTTTCCTCCCAGACAACAGCGACAAGTCAACTGGTTATTACCATGAAAAAGGGCTTTGAAAACAAAATGCAGCACATGTTTGTTAGACATTTTTTGGTGAATAAACAGTGGATCTTTGAGCTCTAGAACCTGCCATTGCTTATTTTTTATTGAACTCACTTCATCCGTATCAAACTTTTTTTTTTTTTTTTTTTTGCAAGCATTTAATCTCAGGCAAACATAACTCAGCTGAATTGAACAAATCCGGGAAACGTTGTTGCCTTTGATCAGCCATTCCTCCCTAGTCATGGCAAGCAGCTTGCAGAGAAAGGTAATTCCATTTCAGTGTATTTAGATAATTTAAAAAATCCTCTCTTTTTTTTTCTGTATCAGAACATAAAAACCATCCACAAAAACCCCACCAAAACCAAAGCTTTAAAATGGTACTGTTCATTGGGTTTACATGTGAAGATTACCCCAGTTTTATTCAGTATTAATCTCTGTGTTAAATACATCTCCTGGACTTAAAGAGAGAACTGGATAGGATTACAGATCAAACGTTATCACTATATGCATTTGATAGTCTCTACAAAATAATCTTGGGTGTACGCTTCATAAACTGTTGTGCTAAAGTAGTGAATATAAACCTGGCCTCTTGTCCGCTACACTGATTTTGAGTAAACTTTGTATTGCTTATTTTTAATGTGACAGCTATAAGCCTTACCAAGGGGTCAGCCTCATTATGCCAGAAACAACCAGATATAGTCTACAAACGATGCTATGAATTAGTCTAATTTGACAAGGAAATACAAGGGCATACAGAACTAAATAGGAAAAACTTCACAGACAGGGGGGCTAATATGAATATGTTTGTGAAAATGAGAAGCTTCCGTGCATCTTTTTCCCTTTATTTACTTGGTCTTTGACAGTCAATGGGATGCAGTGCAAGTGCAGAGCCTAGTTTACATACGAGCTGCTGGCAAAAATACATAGCAGCTGCACAAGCCTCATAAGAGCTGAGGCTAGTTAGCAGCCTTCTCCTTCAAAGGGTGACGCATTGTCAAAGCCATTAAAATTAGTTGTTAGACCAATGAGTGGACAACATCAAATAATACTTTAAACTTGTTATCATTATATGATAATATGTTTCAGGTTCAATTCTAACATTTTTATGCCTAGCAAAATCTAGTATCTAGAGAATTCAAAATTGATCTATACTTTTGCATTGTGTTTATATGTGAAAGAAGCAGTAGTCAGCTAGCAGTCATTGAGCTGAATTTCCAGACAAGAAATGTTCTTTTTCTTCTTATGTGAACCAATAGATTCAGCTAGAGCCTGGAGCTTCACATTTCATTTTCCTTGTAAATGATTGTTGCTTTAAACCATTGGTTATGGTTTATTTATAGAATAATACATAGTTCACAATTAAATGCCAAGCTATAATTGAATCAAAGGATTCTGCTGATGCCTCGATACACAAGGGTGCAGCTCAAGAGCTTTATAAAGGGCAGCAAAATCAGAGTCTAAATTACAGCCCCCAGTATTCAGTCTGGAATCACGCATTATAATTTGTGATAGGGCTAAAAGGATTATTATAATACTGCAGTAAATAAAAAGAAAATGTATCAAACAGCAGAATTCAGAATGCTTGCAGAGGCTTTCAGTTTATGATGTGGGAGGCTAAAGATTATACTGCATGAGAAATGAGGCTAGAGGAAAAGTATTTTATACACACATTTATGTTCTTAAAAATACTTCTAAAGTTATTCTTGAATAAAAGGAAAATGTATGTTTCATAGATCAATCCACTGCAAATTCATAACGTTCTCCTACATGGCTATGACTGGTTGATTCCAGATGCCACATAGCTATTTTCTGGCATAATAGGGCAATAATTATCCTACAGAAGGAAAATATTAATTCACATATCTTTGATGATTTTTTTAAAAAATAAGATTACAAACATTAAAAAGTTAAATTTAGTTAACCAGTGTGAGAATAATACAAACAACTTGTACTTTTTCTAGTACAAAAAAAGCCTTATCACAAAAACGGTTCAAGGATTCAATTCACAAAGACAACATTCTTTTATTTGTGAGAGAAACTTGACAGATAAAGCATACATTTTTAGGCTAAAATGAAGATTATTTTTGACATAGATACTTTATTTTGTTTTAGAAGGTGTTTTCTTAAAAATGGGTAATGATAAACCCTTTACACTTTTTTCCATACTGTCTG